>NC_087350.1:23319395-25883562 GCF_030014295.1 Loxodonta africana
GATAATCGTAATATTATTATCTATTTCTTCTATGTCTCTAGCAGCTAGAAAGTGCTTGAATGTTTACAAGATCATGCAATTTTGGCTTATAATGTCAATTGTATATTTGCAACAACGTACTTTAAAAAACAAACAAAATAAAGCCTTCCTTTTTTTTTTTTATTCACAGACCCTAAGTTTTATAAGGACAGGTCTTTGGACCCTTAACATTCCAAAGGGTTGGCAACATTGAGAGAAAATCATTTTTCCTTTTTCACAAGTTTTTTTAAAATTATGGTACTTTAGAAGTAAAATATGAAATTAAGATTTATTTATGAGTTTACCTTATTTTAGTTTTTCATAGATCCTTTGTAAAACTGTTTTAACCAGCTTTCTTTCAGAGAAGTTTCTCTGGAAATTCTAGTGGGAAAACCTCGGAAAGAAAGCAGAAGTTGCTGTGTGGAAGTATTACGTAAATATCTTTGACAGTATGTTTAGCTTCTTTTTCCCAGGCTCTGTTCACAGTAGGAATAGGAACATTCCATGTTGATGGTAGCCATTGGGAATCACCTTTTTGCCATTTCCCTGCTTAGAAATGTTTAAGCTCTTTACAGAAAGGTGGGTTTGAACCCAAAGTCAAGAGGGAGTTTTTCAGCAATTAATCTAAAGAGAAACAAGGAAGCAATACCATTTTAACTGATTCCCAAACCCTGGTTCAAAAATCTTACATTTGGTGAAATTTCCTAGAAAATATAAAATTCTATGAGAAGCAGGGCTGTTTTCAATGAACAAAAAATGCTTGAAGATTGCTGAAACGACTTTTTAAAAATCCACTCGAGTCCTAGCTTCTGAAATCAAGGACCGGGACTTGCCTTTTGTTCTATGCCCCACAGCACCTAGCAACCACTTTCCAAACAGTATGTGCTGCATGGTTGAAGTGATTTACAAATTCCTATTAATTTAATTTAGTTATTGGAGTGGAACCAGGAAAGAACAGAGAGGCCTGAGCCAAATAACAGTTGGAAAGAAGCATTAGTTTACCTATAGTATTTGCTTCATTTGTTGTAAAGACTCGCTCAGATACATTGTCACGCACCCCTGTGCAATGACTGGAAGGCAAAAAGTACAAATTGCCTACGTATTTATAATTTTCAGGAAAGGAGAATGTGTGTCTTTCAGAATCATGTCTTATTTTAAAATAGGCCCAAAAGATACTTATTGGCAGGTGTTCCAAAGTAAGTCCCTTATACAATGCAATTGTGGATAAAAGAAAATACCTGTGAACTAGGAAGTTCCAGGCAGATGTAAGGCATAACAAAACCACTCTTATTACCAAACAGAATGATTTACCTTATTTAAAATTACTGAGTGAAGGGATTTCAAATTAACAGTAAAATGAAAGGATAAACTATTACATTTAAAAAATAGGTGGTCCCTTTGTACACCAACATTCATTGCAGCACTATTCACAAAAGCCGAAAGGTAGAAACGACCTACACGTCCATCAGCAGCAGAATGGATAAATAAAATGTGGCACATACATACAGTGGAATATTATACTGCCGTAAAGAGAAATAAAGTCCTGATACATTCTACAACATAAATGAATCTTGAAAACATTATGCTGAGTGAAATAAGTCAGTCAAAAAAGGATGAATATTGTATGACCCTATGTCATGGATTGAATTATATCCCCCCAAAAATGTGTGTATCAATTTGGTTAGGCCATGTATGGTTGTCCACCATGTTGTGATTATAATTTTACGTTGAGAGGATTAGGGTGGGATTGTAACACCACCCTTACTCAGGTCACCTCCCTGATCCAAGATAAAGGAAGTTTCCCTGGGGTGTGGGCTGCACCACCTTTTATCTCTCAAGAGATGAAAGGGAAGCAAGCAGAGAGTTGGGGACCTCATACCACCAAGAAAGAAGCACCGGGAGCAGAGCACATGCTTTGGATCCGGGGTCCCAGTGCCTGAGAAGCTCCTCGACCAGGGGAAGATTGAGGACAGGGACCCTCCTCAAGAGGCAATAAATCCTTCCCCTGGAGCTGACACCCTGAATTTGGACTTGTAACCTAATAGACTGTGAGGTAATAAATTTCCCTTTGTTAAAGCCATCCACTTGTGGTATTTCTGTTATAGCACCACTAGATCACTAAGGCACCCTGCTTATATTAAATAGGTAACTGTATACATATTAAAGTTTATCCATGGTTACAGGGAGTGGGAGGGAGGAGGGAAAAGGCAGTCATTGCTTAAGGAGTGTTGAGTTTCTATTATGTTGGTGGAATAATTGTGAGAAGAATAGTGGTGATGGTGGCACAACATGATGAGCATAACCAATGTCACTGAATTGTAAGTGTAAAAAATGTTGAATTGGCAATTCTTCTGTTATATGCATTTTTTTACCATAATAAAACATTTTGAAAAAATAGGTTACCTGTGGGGAGAGAAAGGAATCCCTGGGCGGTGCAAACAGTTAAGCACTTAACTACTAATCAAAAGGTTGAAAGATCTAACCCATCCAGAGGTGCCTCAAAAAAAAGGCCTGGTAACCTACTTCTGGAAGATTACAGCCTTTAAAACCCTATGGGGCGTAGTTCTACTCTGCAACACATGGGGTTGCCATTAGTTGAAAGTGACCAGATGGCAACTGGTTTGGTTTATATTGGGAGAGAGAAAATTGGGGGAGTCAGAGAAAGAAGTTATATTTTTTTGAACATATTTTACTTATATATTCGATTTTTGAATCATGCAGATATTTTACATATTTATAACATAAAATTAAATGCAAAAGTAAAATACGAACAAATGGAACTTAAAAAGAAATTCAGTTGGTGGCAGATTACTGATAAAATCGTTTTGATTCTCCTGGAATCCAGATTTCCAGGTTTGTGGAACTGGGTTGACCCACCCAGGCCATTGACCTTCGGGTATTCTTTTGAACCTTGTAGGAACTGGCTCTCTGGAGTCACCTTCAGGTCAACCAATAACTTAGTAAACAGCTTAGTGGAGAGTATTTTGCCTTAGGCATTGGGCTTTGGGGGAAAATTATCTACAGGCCTACCTTGGAGATACTGCAGGTTCAGTTCCAGACCACTGCAATAAGGTGAATATTACAATAAAGTGAGTCGTAGGAATTTTTTGGTTTCCCAGTGCATATAAAAGTTATGTTTACATTATATTGTAGTCTGTTAAGTGTGTAATAGCATTATGTCTAAAAAAACAACGTACATACCTTAATTAAAAAAATACTTTTGTTAGCGGAATAAGGTTCTTGCCTCTCACAGATCAAGAATGAGTGGGCAAGGCATGTAGTTTTCCACACAAGCAAAGCTTTATTCAAGAGGCTTGCAAGCGGAGATGAGGAGGGCCTAGAGCAATGCTTACCCTCATCTCACAGAACAAAAGACGGGCCCAGGTTTTTAAAAGTTCTTGGGCAGGAAAAGATGCTTGTTTATTCATAGGCAGAGGTGGAGATATGTTAACTAAGGTGCTCGCGCAGTAGCTTTCCAACATGGCTCCTGTCCCGGAGGCCTCTGGGGTTCATAGTAGAGCTTATTATGGGGTGTACGACCTACGCAGTCTCTCACTTCCTGGGCCCAATTCCCCGGCTGGGGCTGTAGCCCCTCACTGCCCCTGGTGGAAGGTCACACAGCCGTCACAGGTAGATGTTCTGTGCATGCCCCTGGGCCTGGTTTTCCTCAGCTACTTCTGAAAGGCAACTTTAAAGAAGTTTGCTGGCTATTTTTAGATACCCTGCCCCATTGTTCTGGGGAATGGCTTTGTTTCTGTGCCCTGGCCCATTTCTTGTTATTTTGTTTGCAGATTTGGGGGCCCCTCTGTTCCTTGTCTTACTAAGTCCCTAGGTTCCACACTCAACCCCCTATTACCTCCCTGATAGTATAGTCTATTTCTCTTTTACTTGTTTCTCCTTTAACCACAGCAGCCTCTTCGCTGTTTCTCAAACAGGCACCCTCCGATCTCAGGGCCTTTGCTCCCTGTCTTATTTTCTTGCTAAAAAATGCTAACCATCATCTGAGCCTTCAGGGAGTGGTAAGCTTTTTGCTGGTTTAGGATCTTGCCTCAATGTTGATGGCTGCTGACTGATCAGGGCGGTGATTGCTGAAGGTTGGGGTGGCTGCGGTAATTTCTTAAAATAAGACAACAGTGAAATTAGCCTTGTTCCTTTCACGAAGTGGAGCAGAATTAACACTTAAAGATTGCTGTCATATTTAACTTCCTATTTCCTGTGGTCTGTTTTCTTCGTTCTCTGAAAAGAACCTTGTTTTGTATCTTTAAGACAGGGAGCAAAGGCCTTGAGATCGGAGGGTGCCTGTTTGAGAAATAGTGAAGAGGTTGCTGTGGTTAGAGGAGAAACAAGTAAAAGAGAAACAGTCTATACTTTTGGTTTTACCAGGGAGGTAATGGGGGTTAAGTGTGGAACCTAGAGACTTAGTAAGACAAGGAACAGAGGGGCCCCCAAATCTGCAAACAAAATAACAAGAAATGGGCCAGGGCACAGAAACAAAGCCATTCCCCAGAACAATGGGGCAGGGTATCTAAAAATAGCCAGCAAACTTCTTTAAAGTTGCCTTTCAGAAGTAGCTGAGGAAAACCAGGCCCAGGGGCATGCACAGAACATCTACCTGTGACGGCTGTGTGACCTTCCACCAGGGGCAGTGAGGGGCTACAGCCCCAGCCGGGGAATTGGGCCCAGGAAGTGAGAGACTGCGTAGGTCGTACACCCCATAATAAGTTCTGCTATGAACCCCAGAGGCCTCCGGGACAGGAGCCATCTTGGAAAGCTGCTGTGCGTGCACCTTAGTTAACATGTCCCCGCCTCTGCCTATGAATAAACAAGAATCTTTTCCTGCCCAAGAACTTTTAAAAACTTGGGCCCGTCTTTTGTTCTGTGAGATGAGGGTAAGCATTGCTCTAGGCCCTCCTTGTCTCCGCTTGCAAGCTTCTTGAATAAAGCTTTGCTTGTGTGGAAAATTACGTGCCTTACCTGCTCATTCTTGACCAGTGAGAGGCAAGAACCTTATTCCAGTAACATCTTTGCTAGTTGTTCTACATTTGACCGCCCAAGACCCATTCTCAGTCTTTCTTCACTACCTCTAGGGGTTGTGTTATCCAGGCCCCCTTTACAGATTGGTTTCTGGTTGTGTTAAGGACGGCACTGGGTTTGGGTATTTCCTAACTACTTGAGCCCTGTGGTTTTGTCAGTAACTACTTCCTTCCACAGTTATTGTCCCTGCAGGCCAGCCCCTCCTCCACAGAGCTTCTCTCACTGGGCTCTAATAACACCATTTCCTTCCCTTACCATTCAGCACTAGGGATAGTAATGGGTTCCCACTGTTGAAAGCTCTAGATGCCTCGAAATCTTTTGCTGGACTTTCACCCTTCTCATGTCTTTTTATAGTCCCTTCATCAATGCCTTCTCATTTAAAACATCTGAGACTAATTCTGTTTTCTGCCAGGACCTGAAAAAATACAGTTCTCCCAGCTACATTCTATTTTCAGTATTAAAATTTTCTTCTTCATTGTATTTTTTTGTTTGTTGCTGTTAGTTGCCATTGAGTTGGCCAGACCCATGGTGATCCCATGTGCAGTGGAAGGAAATGATCCCCAGTCCTGCACCATCCCCAGATCATTGTGATCCATAGGCTTTTTATTAGCTGATTTTCAGATGTAGATCTCCAGGCCTTTCTACCTTGTCTGCCTTAATCTGGAAGCTCTGCTGAAGCCCACTCTTCTTCGCTCCCTCATTACTGCTTCCAGGAACCCCTTATCTCGGTCCCTGCTCAGGAGACATCAAACTGGAACCAAGTTGAGACCTGAAGTCTAGGAAGGAGCTAGCCCTGCAGAGAGCAAGGGGAAGAGTGTGGCTTTGCAAAGGAGAGTAGAACTCTTTTATCAAACAAGAAAAATAAATGATATCACCTTCAGGCCACAGGGGAGAGCTATGAAAAATTATGAAGTGCGTTTAATGACGGTAAAACTTACAAGCGCTTCCACAGTTTTATATTAATAAACATGCTTCCAATTATTTGTATATTACTAAGCATAGTTTATCGTATTAGTAAATGTAATATAATTATTAGAGTTGATTAGCCTTGTCCCCCTATGCACTGCAAATATTTTGAAAGCTGGAAGTGCTCTGAATGGATATCTGTAAATTAAATTCAGCAAGAGTGCATTAAGGGCATACTGTATCCAAGACACTTTGCTAAGTGGGGTAAAACCAATTGTCCTTGTTCAAGAGGCGCTTAGAGCCTAGTGGAGGCAGCGGGTATACAGAAATGGCTAGCTTGAGACTTACTAGGGGAACTCTGGGGTTATAGCTATAATTCTAGATATCCTCTGGCCACTTAGCAAAAGTCAGTCACTCATTCAACTTTTGCTGAGCACATACCTCATATACAGATCTCTATTTATTATAATTATTATCCAGGTGCCCCAAAATATTAATGGCTTCTTACAAGCACCTACAAGTTGTCTGCCTTTGCTGTATCTTTCTTTCAGTAAATTGTATTTTTATTTTGTGTTTCCATTCTCAGGAGGTAACTGCTTGTTTAAATTGCTTGCTGAATTAATTACCTGGTCCAAAGAACACAATTTACAAAATTCAAACACACCCACAGGAGAAAATAGAATGGTTGAATTTTTGGGGTGGAAAAGGACATTCAAGGATGTCTAATTCAACCTCTCTCCCAGTATGGAAATCTCTAACAGGTGGTCCCCTGCCTTGTGCTTAAAGCACTCCTAAACAAACAAAACTAGAAACTCATTGCCATTGAGTTGACTCATAGTGACCCCATAGGGTCTCCAAGGCCGTAAGTCTTTACAGAAGCAGACTGTCACATCTTTCTCCCCAGGAGCCACTGGTGATTTCCAACGGCCAACCTTTCGGTTAGCAGTCCATCACTTTACTCACTATGCCACCAAAATCATTGCGTAGATTCCATCTCATAGAGACTTTATAGGGGCAGAGTAAAACTGTCCCATTAGGTTTCCAAAGAGCAGTTGGAGGATTCAAACTGCCAACATTTTGGTCAGCAGCCAAGCTCTTAACCAATGTGCCACCAGGGCTCCTTAAAACACTCCTAAACCAAAAAAAAAAAAAAAAAAACAGCACTCCTAGAGTGAGTTATTTTGCAGTTCCATTGATGGACAGCTCCGACTGTCCAATAATTCATCAGGTGGCAATCTAAAAACTCCATTCCTTGAATCCCCACCTTCTGAAACAACAGAGAACAAGGCCATTTTTGCCTCTTCATGGCAGCCCTTCAATTAGTGGAAGACAGCCCTGTCTCATTCCTCAGTTTTCCTCGTTAGCTAAACGTTCCTATTGTTGCAGCTGTTTCTTAAGAAGCCAGATGTCCATCCCTCTCATCATCCTGGCTATCTTTCTCTACATTAGTGTTTCTCAGACTGTTTTGACTATGACCCACAGAAAGAAATTCTTCTAACGTATGATCAGTACACGTATACATACATAGCACTGAAACAGAAGTTTCATAAAACAATACTTAGCCTTACTACCTGCAATGAACTCTAATATATTATTCCATCCCATTCCATCCCATTCCATCCCATTCCATTCCATTCCATTTTTATTTTTTAAGGCTGATTGGTAGCCACTAAGTGGATTTCAGAACCCACTCATGGGTGGCCACCCATAGTTTGAAAAACGTTGTTCCACATACATTCTGTCCTGTAAATGATCTTAAGAAGTGGTGCCCTGCTACTGCAGGCTGATTGAGTCAGCACAAGGGGCTTCTAGTTCCTGAGCTCAGAGCTTGCTGTTTTTGTTTATAGGTCATCCAAGTGCTTTAAATATTTTTCTTTTCTTTTTTTTTCTTTAATTGTGTTTTAGGTGAAAGTTTACAGCACAAATTCGTTTCTCATTCAAAAATTTATACACAAATTGTTTTGACAATGGTTCAATCCCTGCATTGTGTCAGCACTCGCTCCCTTTCCCTTTATACCCCGAGTCCCCCATGTCTATTCATCCAGGTTTCCTGTCCTTTCCTGTCTCCTTGTCTTTCCTTTTGGACAGGTGTTGATCATTTGGTTTCCTATACTTGATTGAACCAAGAAGCATGTTCCTGATGTATGTTATTTATAAGGCCGGTCTAATCTTTGGCTTGCGCCTGAAAGCTTGACAATAAATAAGGAAGACGGAAGAAGAATTGACGCCTTTGAATTGTGGTGTTGGCAAAGAATATTGAATATACCATGCATTGCCAAAAGAATGAACAAATCTGTCTTAGAAGAAGTACAACCAGAATGCTCCTTAGAAGAAAGGATGGCGACACTGAGTCTTACTTACTTTGGACATGTTGTCAGGAGGGATCAGTCCCTGGAGAAGGACATCATGCTTGGCAGAGTACAGGGTCAGCGGAAAAGAGGAAGACGCTCAACAAGGTGGATTGACACAGTGGCTGCAACAATGAGCTCAAGCATAATGACTGTAAGGATGGCTCAGGACTGGGCGTGTTTCGTTCTGTTGTGTAGAGGGTCGCTATGAGTCAGAACTGACTCAATGGCACCTAACAACAACAACAATCTTTGGCTGAAAGGTGGACTTTGGGAGTGGCTTCAGCTCTGAGTTTGCAGGGTGTCAAGAGGCCATAATTTTGGGGGTCTGTCCAGTTTCTGTCAAACCAGTAGGTCTGGTCTTTTTTTGTGAATTTGAATTTTGTTCTACATTTTTCTCCTGCTCTGTCTGGAACCCTCTATTGTGATCTCTGTCAGAGTGGTTGGTGGTGGTAGCCGGGGACTATCGTAGTTCTTCTGGGCTCAGGCTGGTGAAGCCTGTGGTTCATGTGGCCCATTAGTCCTCTGGACTGATACTTTCTTTGTATCTTTGGTTTTCTTCATTCTCCTTTGCTCTGGGTGGGATGGGACCAACAGATGTATTTTAGATTGCTGCTCACAAGCTTTTAAGACCCCAGATGCTACTTTCCAAAGTAGGGTGTAGAACATTTTCTTTATGAACTATGTTGTGCCAATTGACCTAGATGTCCCCCAAGACTATGGTCCCCAGCCTTTGTAAATATATGTTTTGTCATTCCGAGGCTTTCCCAAGAATTCTTGCTCCTCCCCACCCCCCAGTTTGGTCTTTTTCATGGTCTCACACATATTGCCTGAGGGTTATGGAACTGTTCCCTTTGGAAAATGAAATGATACTTATACAGATTCACAGAATGTTAGCTCTGAAAGGGACCGTAACGCTTCCAGCTTGTTGCATTGAAACTGGTATTTGTACTGCACAGTGAGGAAAATGGAAAGGGAGGTTTGTGACCGGAAGTGGCAGGCCTGGGAGCTCCAGTTGTCCTGAGGGCTGAGGGGGCCAATACTTCTTCATGTCTGTAACCAGAGGAGATGCTCACAATATTAATAGCCTTCACTCCACAGGGACTGACATCAGAATGGACACCAGACCCTGGTATGGCTATACAGGTGAATCCAGATGACTGTCAGCTTGCCTGTAAGTCATTCCTGTCACTTTATCATTTCTTGGCACACCTGTTTGGAAATAGCACCTTCGAGAGTGTTTAGCACATCCCTACAGTTTTACAAAAGAGAGAGCCCAGTCCCCACAGACACAAACTGAAACTGAGTTTCTTCCACTAACTTTATTTAGAGGTGGCTCCTTTCATAATACTTAGCCCAGAGTTCCCAGTCTCCTGCTTCTTTGTTTATGTTGCACCTCTGTCTGGAAAACCTACCACTCCACCCTGCCACTCCCATTCCACTTCTCCTTTTGGTGAACTCCTATTCATCCTTCAAAGCCCATTTTGTTTATTATCTCCTTTGTGCAACCTTCATTAACCACCCTGGGCAATTAGTCACTCCCTCCTCTTTTACCAGCTTTTTTTTTTTTTTAAATAAGATTTAATAAGATATAACTTACATACAATGAAATGTGCCCATTTTAAGTGTACAGCTCAGTTTTGACAAATGTATACACTTATGTAACTGCCACCATAATCAATATATAGAACATTTCCATCACTCCAAAAATTCCCTCATGCCCCTTTTTAGTTAATCATCCCCCACCCCAACCCCAGCCCTAGGCAACCACTGATCTGCTTCCCATCAGTATAGATTTATATTTTCTAGAATTTCACATAAATTTTATCAAACAATATGTATGCTTTTGTGCCTGGCTTCTTTTGCTCAGCATAATGTTTTTTGAGGTTTTTATGTTGTTGGGTGTATCAGTAGTTTGTTCTTTTTTGGGCTAACATTCTGTATTATAGATAGTCCATAATATGGATAGGCCATTCACCCGCTGATGGACTTTGGGGTTGTTTTTAGTTTGAGGCCATTATGAACAAAGCTGCTGTGCACTCCCACCGTATTTTGCGTAGCACTTTTCACATCCATTGTAATTATGGTTTATGTATGGTGGCAAAAGCACTAAAACCAGGTCCCCAGGTGTCTGATTCTAAAATAACTCATGTACATTTCCCAGCACAGTCTCAGCATAACGTAAATCATAGTCAAAAAAAAAAAAAAAATCATAGTTAAGAAATCAGAGTTAAAAAAAAAATCATAGTAAACAATAGCTATCGATGGCAATTTTTTTTTTTTTTTATTACAATGTTGGAGCCCTGGTGGTACAGTAGGAGCCCTGGTGGCTCAGTGGCTAGGAGCTTGGCTGCTAACCAAAAGGTCAGCAGTTCAAATCCGCCAGCTGCTCCTTGGAAACCCTATAGGGCCATTCTACTCTGTCCTATAGGGTTGCTATGGGTCGGAATGGACTTGATAGCAACAGGGTGTTTTTTTTGTTTTTTTTTTTAATTGTTCTTTTTAGCTGTGTGACCAAGTGTAAGTTACTCAACCTCCCTGGGTCTCAGTTTCTTCACATGTAAAGTGAGAAATGAAGGTTATCCTGCAGTCATGTAGAGAGTTGGGGAAACATGCTCTCCCAGTGGCCAACTAAGCCATGGGGAGAGAGCATACTAGAGACTGGTTGGGAGTGATGTGCTAAGCCAGTGCAGGGAGAAGAAAGGGTAGGGAGGAAGAATGCTGAAGACACGCTTGACTGTACCTGTGAAGTAAAGGTAGGCAATAGAGAGGCAGTAGAGAGGGATGGGTGTGTGTGTGGGCAGGGGGCGGGCAGTAGTAAAGTTAACGGAAAGTTACATGCAGAAACAAGATGTGGAGTGGAACATTCCTTGGAGCTTCAGGGAGCCAAAATAGGCTTAAGTACCGAAGCAAAAGAATTATGATGATTCTCCCAAAATAACTTGGGTTTAAAGCTAAGGATATCCAGCCAAGCTCAAGGTTGCACAAGCCTTTTTCCCACAGCCCTTTGCTAATTGAATTAAACCCCTTTTTGGCAATAAGGGAGTCTTCCAAAGAGCTGAGCAAAAGGATTGTTTTTGCATCGTGTTGTGATTCGGCTTTCCAGTTGCTGTGGGCTGCTTGCCTCAGCCCAAATTCCACTTTCTTTTAGCTACTGTGTCTTTTCATCTTCCTGTAATAGTTAGTGACACCTGATCCTGTTACACACTGGTGGCCTTCCAGGCATAGTTTGTTGACTAATACTACCATTGCTGCTAATTCATACACTGGGCTGATACATTCTCACGTTGTACTCATACACTTTGCAGTTTCGGCTACAAGGCCAGGGCAACTAAAAGCACTTTAAGCTGAAAGGAGAATGTTGTTTCTTGTTTTCCGGAATCATGTACGCTCTAGGACCAAAACCAGCAAGAGAAAAAAAGCAAAGTCACAGAATTGAAGTCTTTCTTTCATGCCCTCATCTTTTATTGCTGTGAGCTTCTTCTCACTTACAAAGCTGGCTCTGCCTCGCCTTGCCCAGAGCCTCCACATGGCATTCCCTCAAGCTCTGAACCTTTCCTCCCATTCCCTTGTGATAATCTCTCTTCTGTGGTCTATTTCCTTATCATTAAACCCATAAACAAAAAAATAAACCATAAACCCATAAAAAAAAAAATTCATACATATCTAAAAATTGTGTTTCTAACTGCTGTGGCCTCCCCCTCGTAGGCTAGATATTTCATCCCTATAAGTTCCCTTAGAGAATTGTAATTTATCTCAAAGCAATGAGTGACTCCTAGGCTGTGAATTTCAGGTAACTTGTTCAGGTAACTGCAACAGAGATATCTTGGGATGGGCATTTATTTTAAGTTTTCTTTGCAACACACCAATCACAAATGCTAGCAAGCATTGCCTGGGAGAATGAGTGGAAATATTTTACAGTGTCTGGGATTCTGTGCGAGAAGGAATTGGTTTTACCTGATTGTATGAAAAACTGATACAGGAGTTACTGTAACTACCATGGGAGGCAGACCTGGTCATCCAGGTCCTCAGTATGAAACTAGAACGTATGAGTAACAAACAGTAAAATTGGACTAACCCAATTATTTGTTCAGGTCCAACTCTTCCATCGTCATATGAACACAGCATTTATTTAAAATTGCCTGTCTCTCTTCCAGGAATAAACAGCAGCATGACTCACAAGGGAGGGAGAGGCCTGACAAATATGAAATCTTTAGCAAGCCAAAGAGGTATCTACAGTTTGTCAGAAATCACTGCTGTCAATAAATAGTGGGACTTTCAGAATTTGGTTGCCTTCTGAACATAGCCAGTAAGGAACATGACACATGATATGTTTGTTTACCTTTTACAGAAGCCACCCAGAGGTGGTTTGTAAACATGTGACTGTTAGCCAGTAAGGCACATGACACATGATATGTTTGTTTACCTTTTACAGAAACCACCCAGAGATGGTTTGTAAACATGTGACTGTTAGAGATGCAGGCAACCCCGAGCCCCCACAGTGATCTAGGTTTATCGACAAGTCAGGAACATCACCAAAGAAAGCTGTGGCTTAATAAACTATATTATAACCCAAATGTGTGAACACATAAAGAAGAAAGAGCGGGTTGTGTTCTGCATGGAACACATATATGGTAAGAATTAGTGAGAGATTTTTCTGGCAGTGTTGTGCTGGAGCCAGCTAGTACAGGTTTACAAGAACTGATTGTTAAATACTCAGGAATTTTGCAACCATTAATAAATTCTGTTGGTAGCTTCAAATTCCACCACCCGTCCATCAGTTTGTTGTACTGTGGTGGCTTATGTGTTTCTGTGATGCTTCGAGTTATGCCACTGGTACCTTAAAAAGCAGCAGGGCCACCTATGGTAGACAGACTTCAGCAGATCTTCCAGACTAAGACAGATTTAAAAAAAAGGCCTGGACATCCACTTCTCGATTAGCCAATGAAAACCCAGTGGATTGCAACAGGATATTATCTGACAGTGTGCTGAAAGATGAGCCCCCTAGGCTGGAAGGCACTACACCATAGCTGCAACAATGGACTCAAACATACCAACGATCATGGAGATGGAGCAGGACCAGGCAATGTTTTGCTCTATCGTACACGAGGTCACCATGACTCCAAGCAATGAACAACAAAAACCTTGAAAATCGGCCACGGTGGGAGTACTTATACAACAGTAATTGGCAGTTGCTACAGATCAGGGTTTCGTTTGTTTGTTTTGTTTTATTTTTGGAGATCAGGTTTACCAACCCACCATCGTCAAGTGCTGGTTTGGAGGTAGGGAGATTCTACCTGTCAGGAACGGATATTCTCATCTCTTAGAGACGGTGTTCTACTCTGGAAGTGGAAAAGCACAACAGACATTTCTCAGAACGTGGATCTAATTATTCTTCCAATTCCCTTTGGGTCAACGCTTACCAAACGACTTTCTGCTTATTCATTTGGTACCAGTAGTTGAAATGGTGTGAAGCTATATTCTTGTAAGTCCTGGGAGTTCTTGTAAGTCCTCGGGCAAGGGTGGCTGAGCAGACCTTTCATCCATCTTCAACCAGAGCAGCTTTATTTTCTCTGTTTTATGTATTAGTCTTCCACAAAAACAAGAAACAAAAGAAATAAAACAGTTGCTTCAAGAAAGAATACCACTGCTAAAAGACTTGAAATTTGTAGGCCAGAGCTGTTTGTTCACCAGAAAAGTACATTCCTTACTATTAACAAATTATTATTTTGGGTATAATTCAGCCACTTATGAATTTAGTTAACACAATCAGTTTCCTATTAGCTGATAATGTTGGGCTGCTTGCCCAAGACAGTCAAATTTTTTGGTTAATCATGTTAAAGACCAGATCTATTGGTGAGGAACTGTTCTTCTGGGATTTTTACCTGGGTAGCCAGCAGGCTGTCTTCTCTGACAGCTTGCTCTTAAATGAAGCAACTGGGAAACTTTCTCTTTGCTCTAAGGAAACTGGAAAATGAATCAATCAGGTGATCTGGGCTCAGGTCATGCGAAGTTTTTGTCTTTTAAGATGACTTTCTTTCTAATTATAAAAGTGACCCTGTGTTCTTTATGAAAATTTAGGATATGAGAAAATAAAAAATAAAAGCCACTTATCTACCATCTACCAACCAAAGAAAGTTCCTGTTACATTTGGTGTATTCTGTCCCAGGATGGATTATACAATAAATGAGGTAGGCATGGACTTAATTTGTACTTACTAATCTCTAGCTCACAATTTCTTTTTTCATTGTAGTTTAAATAAAGGTTTGCAGAACAAACTAATTTCTCATTAAACAGTACACATGTTGTTTTATGACATTAGTCAACAGCCTCATGACATGTCAACACTGTCCCATCTCAACCTTGGGTTCCCTATTACCAGCTTTCCTGTCCCCTTCTGCCTTCTAGTTCTTGGCCCAGGGCTGGTGTGCCCCTTTAGTCTCATTTTGTTTTATGGGCCTGTCCAATCTTTGGCTGAAGGGTGAACTTCAGGAGTGACCTCAGTACTGAGCCGAAAGAGTGTCCGGGGGCCGTACTCTCAGGGTTCATCCAGGCTCTATCAGGCCAGCAAGTCTGGTCTATCTTTTTGAGTTAGAATTTTGTTCTACATTTTTCTCCAGCTCTGTTCTGGACCCTCTATTGTGATCCCTATCACAGCAGTCAGTGGTGGTAGCCAGGTACCATCTAGTTGTGCTGGACTCAGTCTGGTGGAGTCTGTGGTAGATGTGGTCTCCATTAGTTCTTTGGACTAATCTTTCCCTTACATCTTTAGTTTTCTTCATTCTTCCTTGCTCCTGAAGGGGTGAGACCGGTGGAGTATCCTAGATGGCTGCTCACAGGCTTTTAAGACCCCAGATGTGTAGAGCGCAATTCTTTGACATGATAAAAACCAGGGGAAATTGTGTACTACAGGTTAATAAGTAAACACAGTTAAACCCATGCCTACCTTGCTTACTGTAAACTGGTGCATTCTGGGCTTACTGGTCAATCTGCTTCTGATTCTGTTTATTGTTAGTTCCTGTTGAGTCAGCTTCAACTCATGTGACCTCATGTACAATAGAACAAAATGGTGTCTGGTCCTGTGCTATCTTCTCAATTGTTGGTATTCTCAAGTCCTTTGATGTTTATATGAACACATACATATAATTTTATTAAGAGGAGTTTTTTTTTTTTTTTGAACTTTGAATGAGTAATGTAATGCCACTTGACCAGTTCTCACCTTAGTTTCCTCATCTGTGTACATGGGTGGGAGTTGATCTACACATGAAAGGGCTCTTCCCTATACAATTCTAAATGTAAGCTAATGAAAAGCTTCAGTTAAAAAACAATCCAGTAGTTATTTTAGTAGGTACTACATGCTCGTTGATGCCTTTGAATTATGACGTTGGTGAAGAATATTTAATATACCATAGACTGCCAGAAGAACAAACAAATCTGTCTTGGAAGAAGTACAGCCAGAATGATCTTTAGAAGCGAGAGTGGCAAGACTTCATCTCATGTCCTTGTAACACTTTATCAGGAGGGATCAGTCCCTGGAGAAGGACATCATGTTCGGTAAAGTAGAGGGTCAGTGAAGAATAAGAAGACCCTCAAGGAGATGGGTTGACAAAGTGAATGCACCAATGGACTGAAATGCAGCAATGATAGTGAGAATGGTTCACAACCAGACAGTGTTTCGTTCTGTTGTACATAAGGTCCTATGAGTCAGAATCAACTGGATGGCACCTAACAACGACAACGGCACATGCACATGGTATAATCTAAAGTATCCAGTAAAAATAAGTTTCTATCACACCTCCGTTCTGCAGCCTACTGGTTCTCCCAGAGGCAGCCATTGTATCAGTTCCTAGTTTATCTCTCAGAGATATTCTGTGCATATACAAACACATCTGTAAATAATAACAATTGCTTTAAAGAAAAGATTTCTGGATTACATGTGGAAGAACTCAAATATTTCCAACTTTTATTAGAACTTTATAAAAAGTGGTTTTTTTTTTTGGTTTTGTTTTTATGCTTTATTTTCCTTTGTGACTAGAGAAAATGTCTCATCTTTGGTCATTACTATTGTCGCAATTATTAGCAAACACGTTAATCCCTTATTGTATTCAGGTAACTGTAATAGAATCTTCACTTACAGAATTAATTATCCTGATTGGAGAGGGTTGGTAAGATGAAAATTACATAACAGTAAGACTTTCTCCAAGGAGCCCTGGAGGCGCAACGGTTAAGCGCTTGGCTGCTAACGGAAAGGTTAACAGTTCAGACCCACCAGCTGCTCCACAGGAAAAAAGACCTGGCAATCTGCTCCCATAAAGATTACAGCCTAGGAAACTCAATGGGGGCATTTCTGCTCTGTCACATTGGGCCACTGTGAGTGTGAATCGACTCAGTGGCACACAGTAACAACAACAACAAGACTTTCTCCAACCCAGAAGTAAAGAACATATTTATATTTATATTTTCTCTCTAGAAAGTTAAAAAAAAAAAAAAAGATTCCCAGCACAATCATATTTAGTTATGAGTAGGTAATATATGTTTAGGAAGCCAATGTAAATATAGTAGCTCTCAGTGGCTGGCCCACTACTTGTGTATAATTGACATGGGGAGTCTTGAATGGCACAAACGGTTAACATGCTTGGCTGTCAACCAAAAGCTGGAGGTTTGAATCTACCCAGAGGCACCTTGGAAGAAAGGCCTGATTACCTCCTTTCAGAAATAATTAGCCATTGAAAACCCTATGGAATGCAGTTCTACCCTGACACACATGGGGTTGCCATGAATTGGAATCAACTTGATGGCAACTGGTAACTGGTATATATGACCAGTCGGCTGAGGAAGAAAAAATAAAACCCTGGCTTACAGATGGGCCTGTACGATATGCTGGCACTATTCGAAAGTGGACAATTGCAGCATTACAGGCCCACTCAGGTGTGACCCTGAAGGACAATGGTTAAGGAAAATCCTCCAAGTGGGCAGAACTTTGAGCAGTATATTTGATTGTCTGTGTGTGGCGTGAGAGATGGCCAGAAGCCTGGATCTATACTGTTTCATAGGCAGTTGCCAAATGCTTGGCTGGAGTATCAGGGACTTGGAAGGAATAAGGTTGAAAGATCGGTGACAAGAAAGTTCAGGGAAAAGGCATATGGTTGAACCTCTCTGAATGGTCACAGACTTGTACACAGACTTGTGCTCCATATGAACGTCCAACAAAGCACGACCACTGCAGAGGAGGCCATTAATAATCAAGTGGTCAAAATGATGCTCTCTGTGGATCTCAGCCTCTTTCCTTAGCAACCTGTGTTTGCCCAGTGGGCCCATGAACAAAGTGGCTGGGGCTAGGGATGGAAGCTATGCATGGGCTCAACAACATGGATTTACCCTTGCTTAGGCCGACTTGGGTAACATTCCTGCTGAGCATCTAATCTGCCAACAGCAGAGACCAACATTAAGTCCCCTCTGGTGGCTCCTGCAGTACAAGGTATTCACTAATACCTGGCCTCCCCATCAGGTGGTTTCACAGTGGAATGCTTCTTTTGAGACACTTCCCTGTGATCAGCTTTTCCTAGCACCTTGCTGTTGTTGTTGTTAGGTGCTGTCAAATCGGTTCCAACTTATAGCGACCCTATGCACAACAGAACGAAACACTGCCCGGTCCTGCGCCATCCTTACAATCTTTGTTATGCCTGAGCTCATTGTTGCAGCCACAGTGTCAGTCCACCTCATTGAGGGTCTTCCTCTTTTCCACTGACCCTGTACTCTGCCAAGTATGATGTCCTTCTCCAGGGACTGGTCCCTCCTGACAACAAGTCCAAAGCGTGTAAGACGCAGTCTCACCATCCTTGCCTCTAAGGAGCATTCTGGTTGTACTTCTTCCAAGACAGATTTGTTCGTTCTTTTGGCAGTCCATGGTATAGTCAATATTCTTCACCAACACCACAATTCAAAGGTGTCAATTCGTCTTCCGTGTTCCTTATTCATTGTCCAGCTTTCACATATGATGTGGTTGAAAATACCATGGCTTGGGTCAGGAGCACACTAGTCTTCAAGGTGACATCTTTGCTCTCCAACACTTTAAAGAGGTCCTTTGCAGCAGATTTACCCAATGCAATGTGTGGTTTGATTTCTTGGCTGCTGCTTCCATAGCTGTTGATCGTGGATCCAAGTAAAACGAAATCCTTGACAACTTCAATCTTTTCTCCATTTATCATGATGTTGCTCATTGGTCCAGTTGTGAGGATTTTTGTTTTCTTTATATTAAGGTGCAAGCCATACTGAAGGCTGCGGTCTTTGATCTTCATTAGTGAACGCTTCAAGTCCTTTTCACTTTCAGCAAGCAAGGCTGCGTCACCTGCATAACGCAGGGTGTTAATGAGTCTTCCTTCAATCCTGATGCCCCATTCTTCTTCATATAGTCCAGCTTCTTTGGTTGTTTGCTCAGCGTGCAGACTGAATAAGTGTGGTGAAAGGATACAAACCTGTTGCACACCTTTCCTGACTTTAAACCACTCAGTATCCCCTCGTTCTGTCCGAACAACTGCCTCTTGACCTATGTAAAGTTTCCTCATGAGCACAATTAAGTGTTCTGGAATTCCCATTCTTCACAATGCTGTCCATAATTTGTTCTGATCCACACAGTCAAATGCCTTTGCATAGTCAATAAAATACAGGTAAACATCCTTTCGGTATTCTCTGCTTTCAGCCAGGATCCATCTGACATCAGCAATGATATCCCTGGTTCCACGTCCTCTTCTGAAACCAGCCTGAATTGCTGGCAGTTCCATGTTGTTATACTGCTGCAGCTGTTTTTAAATAATCTTCAGCAAAATTTTGCTTGCATGGGATATTAGTGATATTGTTCTATAATTTCCGCATCCGGTTGGATCACCTTTCTTGGAAATAAGCATAAATATGGATCTTTTCCAGTCAGTTGGCCAGGAAGCTGCCTTCCATATTTCTTGGCATACACGAGTGAGAACCTCCAGCGCTACATCCATTTGTTGAAACATCTCAGTTGATATTCTGCCAATTCCTGGAGCCTTGTTTTTCGCCAATGCCTTCAAAGCAGCTTGGACTTCTTCCTTCAGTACCATCGGTTTCTGATCGTATGCTATCTCTTGAAATGGTTGAACGTCAACTAATTCTTTTTGTTATAATGACTCTGTGTATTCTTTTGATGCTTCCTGCATTGTTTAATATTTTCCACATAGAATCCTTCACTATTGCAACTTGAGGCTTGAATTTTTTCTTCGGTTCTTTTAGCTTGAGAAACACCAAGTGTGTTCTTCCTTTTGGTTTCTAATTCCAGCTCTTTGCACATGTCATTATAATACTTTACTTTGTCTTCTCAAGTCGCCCTTTGAAATCTTCTGTTCAGTTCTTTTACTTCATCATTTCTTCCCTTTGCTCTAGTGCTCGACGTTCAGGAACAGGTTTCAGAGTCTCCTCTGACATCCATCTTGGTCTTTTCTTTCTTTCCTGTCTTTTCAACAACCTGTCGCTTTCTTCATGTATGATGTCCTTGATCATTCCACAACTCGTCTGGTTTCGGTCACTAGTGTTCAGTGCGTCAAATCTCTTCTTGAGTTGGCCTCTAAATTCGGGTGGGATATACTCAAGGTCATATTTTAACTCTTGTGGACTTGCTCTGATTTTCTTCAGTTTCAGCCCGAACTTGCATATGAGCAATTGATGGTCTGTTCCACAGCCAGCCCCTGGACTTGTTCTGACTGATGATATTGAGCTTTTCCATCGTCTCTTTCCACAGATGCAGTCAATTTGATTCCTGTGTGTTCCATTTGGCGAGGTTGATGTGTATAGTTGCCATTTATGTTGGTGAAAGAAGGTATTTGCAATGAAGAAGTCGTTGGTCTTGCAAAATTCTATCACTGAATCTCCAGCGTTGTTTCTATTCCCAAGGCCATATTTTCCAACTATCAATCCTTCTTCGTTTCCAACTTTTGTATTCCAATCACTAGTAATTATGAATGCATCCTCATTGCATGTTTGATCAATTTCAGACTGTAGCAGCTGATAAAAATCTTCTATTTCTTCGTCTTTGGCCCTAGTGGTTGATGTGTAAATTTGAATAATAGTCGTATTAACTGGTCTTCCTTGTAGGCCTATGAGTATTATCCTATTGATGACAGTGTTGTACTTCAGGATGGATGTTGAAATGTTCTTTTTGAAGACAAATGCAATGCCATTCCTCCTCAAGTTGTCATTCCCAGCATAGTAGAGTATATGATTGTCCGATTCAAAACGGCCAGTACCAGTTCATTTCAGCTCACTAATGCTTAGGATATTGATGTTTATGTGTTCCATTTCATTTTTGACGATTTCCAATTTTCCTAAATTCATACTTTGTGCATCACAGGTTCTGATTATTAATGGATGTTTGCAGCTGTTTCTTCTCATTTTGAGTCATGCCACATCAGCAAATGAAGGTCCTGAAAGCTCAACTCCATCCATGTCATTAAGGTTGACTCTACTTTGAGGAGGCAGCTCTTCCCCCATCATCTTTTGAGTGCCTTCCAAGCTGGGGGGCTCATCTTCTAGCACTGTATCAGCACCTTAGCGGGTGGATTTCCAGCAAGTTCTGCTAACATGGCACCACAGTGATTTCTCTGGCTTTTGGTGCACCACGGCTGTGCCCTGTTCAGCACGGTATGGGTCCCAGTCCTGGGAGACTGACATCTTTTTTCGATTTTATGGATTCAGTTGTGTCCCCCAGAAATTTGTATCAACTTGGCTAGGCCACGATTCCCAGTATTGTGTGGTTGTCCACCATTTTGTGATCGGATGTGATTTTCCTGTGTGTTTTAAATCCTAATCTCTGCCTGTGGTTAATGATGCAGGATTAGGTTATATTAAACAGGATTAGGGTGGGATACAACAGCCTTACTCAGGTCACATCCCTGATCTGATTTAAAGGGAGTTTCCCTGGGTTGTGGCCTGCATCGCCTTTTATCTTACAAGACATAAAAGGAGAGAGAGGCAAGCAGAGAGAAGGAAACTCTTCCTGCCAAGAAAGTAGTGCCAGGAGCAGAGAGCATCCTTTAAACCTGGGGTCCCTGCACAGAGGAGCTCCTAGATCAAGTGAAGATTAATGACAAGGACCTCCCTCAGAACTAACAAAGGCAGAAAACCTACCCCTAGAGCTGGTGCCCAGAATTTGGACTTCAAGCCTCCTAAACTATGAGAGAATAAACTTCTGCTTGTTATAGCTATCCACTTGTGGTATTTCTGTAATAACAGCACTAGATGACGAAGACACCAGTTTACCAACTGGTATGGAGTTGAGTCAAACTCATGACAGTCCCATGTGTGTCAGAGTAGAACTGCGCTCCATAGGGGTTTCAATGGCTGATTTTTCAACAGTAGATCACCAGGCCTTTCTTCCCTGGGCCTCTGGTTGAACTTGAACCTCTAACCTTTTGGCTAGCAGCCCAGCTAGTCAATTATTGGTTTGACCCAGGAACTCCTGATTTGATTGATTATTCCCCTGAAATTTCCATGTCAGTGGGATCACAAGAATCAAAGCCTGATATAGTCTTGAGAGGATGAATGTATCTCCAAATTCGACATACCCTAAAATAGTAAATAATGTTTCTTCAAGAATCATGCAATTTTAGTCAAAAACCTGAAAAAGCTGAATATTTTAAGAGAATTCTGATAACTTTTTTGTTATAATTTGACAAATCCAAATCCTTCGTACTTGTATAAGCTGTGTTTTAAAAGATGTTGTCTGCAAGGTTGATTGTGACAGAAAAGATTAATGTGTGAACGAAACTTCATTACTCTCTGCCTTTGGTTTCAGACTGGTGTATTCTATTGCTGTCTGTATTCTGTGGCCGCTCAATGCCTGAAAAACTGTAATTAACGTTTGTTTTATGATTTATAACCTACTTATCTACTCAACAGCATTGAAAGTTAGTTATGACAGATTTAACTCACATACCGAAAACCAAGACCAAATCCATTGCCATTGAGTTGAATTCTCACTCAGAGTAGAGCTGGGTTTCTAAGGTCGTAAATCTTTATTGAAACGGACTGCTGCATCTTTCTCCTGAAGAGCATCAGTGGGTTTGAACTGCTGATCTTTTGGTTAGCAGGTGAGTACTTAACCACCATGACACCAGGACTCCTTTTAATCACATAACTTTTAATTTTTTTTTTTTTGTTAAACTATTACATGTTCATTACAGAAAATTTGGCTGGTGTCAGAAACAAAACCATTGAGAAGCAAAAAGAGCAAATTTTAAAAGACATAGAATCCCACCACTGACCCCAAGTAATTCTAGTCAATAGAATGGCACTTTTCCAAATACACAGAATGGTACTTTTCCTTATAGAACTCTGTTTATACGGCTGTAAATGCACAACACTTTGTATAGCATTAACTTTTTAAAAAATAAGAATGGGATAATACAATCCATACAGTTCACTGACTTGCTTTTCTCATTTAATAATATATTAAACATTGGAAAGTCTTTCTTAAACGTGAGAAAATGAGTTTAATTTTGACTCTACCTTTCCAATTTTTTTTTAAATATAATTAATGGTTCTCTGGCCAGCTGACTAGAAGAGATCCATATCTGTGCCCATTCTAAAGAAAGGTGATCCAACAGAATGGTGAAATTATCGAACAATATCATTAATATCACATGAAAGTAAAATTTTACTGAAGATAATTAAAAAATGGTTGCAGCAGTACATCAGCAGGGAACTGCCAGAAGTTCAAGCCAGATTCAGAAGAGAATGTGGAACAAGGGATATCATTGCTGATGTCAGATGGATCCGGGCTGAAAGCAGAGAATACTGGAAAGATGTTTACCTGTGTTTTATTGGCTATGCTAAGTATTGACTGTGTGAATCATAACAAATTATGGATAACATTGCAAAGAATGGGAATACCAGAACAACTTAATTGTGCTCACGTGGAACCTGTACATAGACCAAGAGGCAGTCATTCAAACAGAACAAGGGGAAACTGTGTGGTTTAAAATCAGGAAAGGTGTGTGTGTGCCAGGGTTGTATCATTTCGCCATACTTACTCAATTTATATGCTCAGCAAATAACCCAAGAAGCTGGACTGTATGAAGAACAGTGTGGTGTCAGGATTGGAGGAAAACTTATTAACAACCTGCCATATGCAGATGATACAACCTTACTTGTTGAAAGTGAAGAGGGGTTGAAGTGCTTATTGACAAAAATCAAAGACCACAGCCTTCAGTATGGATTACACCTCAACATAAAGAAAAGAAAAATCCTCACAACTGAACCAATAAGCTACAAGATGATGAATGGAGAAAGTATTGACATTGTCAAGGATTTTGTTTTGCTTGGACCCGCAATCAATGCCCATGGAAGCAGTAGTCAAGAAATCAAAAGACTCATTGCATTGGGCAAATATGCTGCAAAAGACCTCTTTAAACTGTTAAAAAACAAAGGTGTTACTTTGAGGTCTAAGGTGTGCTCACCCAAGCCATGGTATTTTCAATCGTCTCTATGCATGTGAAAGCTGAACAATGAATAAGGAAGACCTAAGAATTGATATATTTGAATTATGGTGTTGGTGAAGAATGTTGAATATACAATGGACTACCAGAAGAACAAACAAATCTGTCTCGAAAGACGTTCAGCCAGAATGCTTCTTAAAACTGAGGATGGCGAGACTTTGTCTGGACATGTTATCAGGAGGGACCAGTGCCTGGAGAAGACAACATGCTTTGTAAAGTAGAGGGTCAGTGAAAAAGATGGATTGACACAGTGGCTGCAACAACGGGCTGAAATACAGCAACAATTGTGAGGATGGCGCAGGACTGTGCAGTGTTTCATTCTGTTGTACGTAGGGCCACTACAAGTTGGAACAGACTGGATGACACCTAACAACAACAACAATGGTCAGAACTCTGATCTACATCAAGTAGTTTTTGTATTTAGTTTCATATATCATAATAAGGTTTGTTAAGGAAGTTGTTTAAAATAGTGGAGTGACCAACAGGGGTTGGCTCTGGTATTTACCTGGTTATGTGGTTAATCTCGTGGGTATGTGTCCTGCCATCAAACCGCACTAACAGTACTTGGCTGAAGTGAATTTCAAAATCTACAAACACATATATATCTATATTTTATCTGTGTGTATTTCAGATTGAGTCGTTTAGGAAGGTGCTCATTGAATACAGTCTCATGCATATTAGGTATATTTAATTTCTCTACAATGCTAAATATTCTTATGTAATTGGATCTTTTCAGATAATGCTTTTGTGGTTTGGGGTGGTAGTTGTTTTAAAATTGTTTAAAATACTGTAACCTACCTTTCGGTGCTGACATTTGGGGAAACAGTGGCATTTATAAAATGGCAGTCTCTTGTTCATCTGAGTAAAGATATCTGCCAAGATAGCAAACTGCAAGAAGCCCACATGACGTACCTCGGATTAAGACAGGGCTAAAGCCATTTTCTTAAAATTGTTGTCTCCTCAGGACAGCCCCTCACCCAGCCCATTTCCTGATGTTGTTTTTCTCCTCAGAACTTCTTTGAAAAGAAACAGCCACTGGCTAGCTGGAATTGGCTGAAATGGATTCTGCCCTCCATCTTGGCACTCCACATAACCTTCAGCTCATTAACTGCCTCATGCATGCTAAATTCTCCACCCCTGGGTGGAGAGCTAGCATGCTAATGAACAAAAAAATGGCTAACTTTCTCCTGTGTGGGGAATTGAACCCAGGCCCTAGAAAATGTTTACTTATCCTGGAATACTCTGCACCTGTGTGCAGACCATTTTGTGTTTTGTAACTGATCTTACCTGTATAAGCCAGCCTCAGCAAGCTGTCTACGAGCAGTCTTGGAAGGCACTTATCCCCAACTGCCTCCTTGCTTGGCCAACCAATAAAGTTGCCTTTCGTCCTCCCCAGGTCAGTCTCTGTCTTTTTGGCTCTGGACAGAGTCACGCTGAGCTGAACCCAGAGTTCCCAGTAACATTTTCTGGCGAGCCAGCCCGGAGTCATCTGTAGATGTCAGAGGTAGATCGGATGGAGGGCCATCCAAAAGTTCAGCATCCACCAGGCAATTTCTCCAGGGAATCAATAGTGGGTCCTTGAGGCTGATACCTCCTCGGACACTCCACTATGACTAATCCAGGGGAGACAACATGCCACCGGTGACCCCCAGGAAGGAGGACATTTGTTCCTTGGGTAGTAACAACTTTAAAATTGCCTTACCTATAGTCTGCTGAAATGGTGTGCTTAGGCCTGTTCTGTTTTCCTGTAACTTGTAAAAGTTGTGTTGAGGTGACTTAGTAGAGGCTGGCCTGTACTCCGAAATTCTGCCTTCCTGTACCTTGTAAAAGTTGCCTCAGGGTGACCTCCTAGAGAATGGCTGGTACTCTGAAACTCTGTAATAGCCACCTAGGACTCCTAAGGTAGTTGTCCTCTGTTCTGATATTATGTTTTAGCCATGAGTAATTCTAAAAGTATTCCTGATTGTTCACCCTTAGGATGTATTCTGAAAAATGGGCAGAAGTTCGGGTACAATCCTATGAAAAAAAGAAACTTATTTTCTTGCGTAACACCGCCCGGCCGTAATATACATTAGGAATGATGAGAAATGGCCATTAGCTAATGGATCCTTAAATGTAACACCACACTGCAGTTAAAGATTTGTTCTGTGCTCACTTGGGAAAGTGGGATGAAAAGTACAATGTAGAAGCGTTTATGACGTTGTGTAGAGAGACAGATAATCAGGAAAAGTGTAAAGTGTGCGTTCAGACCACCAAGGGGACTTAAGGTCAGAAAAAGCCAAAGTTTTAGAACAGCCCCTTGAGGTATTCCCAGACCCCCTGGGTCCCCCGTGACCTCTACCCCCTTATTTCTTCCCGCTGCTCCCGTTATATCCCAGGGTCCACCATTCATGCAGGATCCCTCTGGGTGCTTCCCCACAGCTCCCCAACTCATGTCTCCACCACACATGAAATGGGGTCCCCTACTGGCCATCAGATTCAACCTCAGAACAGAGGCCTCAACCAAGTCAGAGCCATCAGGCAGGGCTTTACCCCCTGAAAGACTCTAGCCGGAGATGCAGACACGGTACTTGAGAAAGCTTGCGAAGAAGCTGACAAGCGTCATGCTGATCAGGTCCAAAACTAGGCAGCAGTTGACACCATCCCCCTCAGGGATCCCTGCTAGGATCCTAAAGTGCAGGAACAGTGAAACTTTCTCATTTCTATCGTGACTGACTCTGAAATGGAGTCCTAAAACAAAGGAGCCTCAATAAAGTATACGAGGCTAGACAGACGTCAGATGAGAATGCTCCTCTTTCCTTGTAAGAATCTTTTCAGCCCTTAGACAGTGTTCCGATCTGAATCCAGAGTCCCCTGAAAATGCTAGGCTGATTAATGCCGTTTTCATAGGGCAAAGTGCCTCAGACATCCAGAAGAAAGTTCAGAAATTCTAAGGGAACATAGCCACGTCAGTTGGTTGAGATTGCCATCAGGGTCTACACAGGCAAGGAAAAGGAGAAAGAAAAACTTTCAGAACAGAGAGAAACCAGGCAAGCAAAGCAGCAGGCTAGTTTCCTTGTGGCTGCCTTGCAAAGATCAGGGGCCTGGCAGGGAGGCCAAAGAAAGGGAGGGCCGCCCAAGCAGGCAAGACTGAAGCCTAGTGATAAACCCCAGTTGGATTGAAGCCAGTGTGCCTACTGCAAGGAGATAAGACACTTGAGAAAGGAGTGCCCCAAGAGACTTCAAAACAAGCGCCTGTTGAATGCAAACAAACCTCTGAGAGCAGCCCAGTTCCCAGCCATAGCATATTCTGAGGATGAATCAGACTGACGGGGCCGGGAGGCGAGCCCTCCACCGAAGCCTCTGGTTACAATGAATGTGGAGAGAAAGCCCACTAAGTTTCTAGTGGACATTGAGGCCACTCTTTTGGCTCAAAAACAAGCCCCTCCTTCAGGAAAAACAACCACCATTGTGGGAGCATCATGGAAAAAAGTCTTCAGGCCTTTTCTTCAACCACTCACCTGCTCCCTTCCTGGAAAAACACTTACTTACTCCTCCTTGTCCCCAGCTAACACCACCCCCACAAGATCAATCACCACACTACAATGAAAAGGACAGGTAAGTGGCAGAGCAATCGGGTCCCACAGAAAAGAAAAAAGGCTGGTTATACACCCTGGAGGAAAAAGTCTTCCTTCCTGAGACTCTAGTCACCCTGGTCCTACCGGAAGCCCACCAGTCACACACTAAGGGTGTGACACATTGTGTGACTGGGTAAAGAGACATTTGACAGAGACAGGAGATTTACAAGGCCATTGAAATCAAGTACAACAATGTATCACCTGTGTGAAAAATAATCCCCAAAACAGTGTTGCTGCACCCTCTGTGGCCCAGCTGAAAGGGATGCAACCTGGAGAAGACTGGCAGGCAGATTTCACCGAGATGCTAAGAATGTGTAGAAATGATAAGTATTTACTTGTATTTGTAGATACTTTCACCCACTGGATTGAAGCTCTTCCATGCCGAACCAAGGAGGCCACTGACGTAGTCAAAAGACTCCTAGAAGAAATCATCCCAAGGTTTGTGTTGTCTGATCCATTGGAAGAGACAATGGTGTCATTTTACTGCAAAAAAATACTGAAGATGTGGTGACCACCTTAGACATCAATTGGAATCTGCACTCAGCGTGGAGACCCCAATCAGTGGAAAGGTCAAAAGAGCTAACCAGCAGCTCAAGAGGCACATGGCAAAACTTTGCCAGAAAACTAAGTGAGTTTGGACTAAGGTCCTCCCCATGGCTCTGTTTCAGTCCCAGGCTGCCCCTAGTCCAAATTAAAAATCAGTTCCTTTGAGCAGATGTATGGCTGTCCTTTGCTAAAGAATCATGAGGTGGAAACCCCAGGAACATATGGCACACCCCCAGGTTTGGGAGACAGCTCCCTACATGAAAAAGGTACCCAGTTCTTAGAAGAATACTTGCAGCCTCTGTTGGGTGTGTTGTGCTCTCTCCACAGATACGCTCATCTTTGAGACCATGGACCAATGCCTGAGGTCCTCCTGAATTCCATCCAGCCCAGTGACTGTGTCCTCATCAAAACCTGGAAGTCTACAGGAAAAGTAGACTGGACCCTTTGAGGTTCTCCTCACCACCCTACTATAGTCAAGGTCAGTGAATTGAGCTCCTCGATTCATCATACCGGAATCAAAAAGAGTCTACAACTAGACATCAAAGGACAAACTTCCCCAAACCAGGAAAACTGGACTTATGCCCCCGTAGAGGGCCTTAAGTACACGTTCCTTCAGTATCCTTAGTGTGTCAGTAATGCTGCTGAGGCCTTAGGCGTAAGCTTTGCTCTTGCCCTCCTCACAATATTTGTTCTGAGTTTCAGTTGTGTCATTCCCATTTGGAACCACTGCTGCCAGCTGGTGTTAAGTAGCGATACCTGCCCTAGACCCTGACCCTACAAAGACAACTCTTCAGGACAACTGGAAGTGGGAGTCATTACAAGACCTGAATGATCTGTTTAAGAGATTGAGTTTTCAGCCCATAGAGTATGAGTTTAATCTTCAACGTTTGCATTCTGTTAACTGTGATTTTTGCCTTCCCGTTCATATTTCACCGGTTTTAAAATAGTAGGTATGAGTTGGAATCGACTCGACGGCACTGGGGTTTTAGGCCTCTTAAGCTAGACCCTGGTTCATGCAAATATGCAGCTGTGGTACCTCACCTTCGTTCTTCTAACTCTGCCTCTCACTTGGTCTTGGAAGAAAAATGCTTCTGACAAATCTGCCTGATCAGTAGCAGGTGCAGCCAACATGACTAAACGTTGAATTTGCCACCCAAGGCCAAAGTCAACCCCTGAAAATTCTGACCTACTGGCAGTTCCAGTGTACAAACTATAGCTTACCTCCTAATGCCATCATCAATTTTACAGCAAGCTTTAAGCAAACTTTACGCATTAGGCTGTGGCACCCTGGACCCTGAGTACCTTGTTTTAGCCTAACCCAACACCCCTGAGTAAATGACACTAAAAAGACAAAATGAAATTGCTCCCACTATGAGAATAGATTGGAAATTTGGCAACTGTACTGATTAGATGACTGAACCCCCAAGTAATTCCTGGTTTATCCAACAGTTTTTAAATGGGCCCTGGAAAACAGATTCAAAGACAAATTCTAAACCCAGACCACCTATGTGCAGCCAGTTTTAGGCTCCCAATAGATGGGGGGTTATAATCTGTGTGTAACAACACAGTAAGTGAGCCATA
This sequence comes from Loxodonta africana, assembly GCF_030014295.1. Classification (NCBI taxonomy): domain Eukaryota; kingdom Metazoa; phylum Chordata; class Mammalia; order Proboscidea; family Elephantidae; genus Loxodonta; species Loxodonta africana. Next base: position 23,348,964 of record NC_087350.1, read on the forward strand.
GCTTAATTAGATGAACCAGACCATTTCCTATCCAGATATTCCTAACCCCAAACCCAACTCTCAAACCCCATGCTTGGGCAATCCAGTGTTTAAAACCAAACCAAACTAAACCCATTGCTGTCCAGTTGATTCTGACTCATAGCAACCCCTGCCCCGTGGGGTTTCCAAAGAGCATCTGGTAGATTCAAACTGCTGAACTTCTGGTTAGCAGCCATAGTTCTTAACCACTATGCCACCAGGGTTTCCAATCCAATGTTTAGATGGCTCAAAAACCTTTTTGGTCTTGTTTTCCTCTTTCTTGCAGTAGGACTAACTGTACTGTTTGTCTGCATGCTAAGATCCTGCCTCCTAAACCTCCTAGCCAAATTCCTTCCTAAAAGACTAAGATCTACAATAGAGAACCCCTGAGGGAGCAGGAGATCAGTGGGATGCAGACCCCAAATTCTCATAAAAAGACCATACTTAATGGTCTGACTGTGACTAGAGGAATCCCAGCCGTCATGGTCCCCAAACCTTCTGTTGGCTCAGGACAGGAACCATCCCCGAAGACAACTCATCAGACATGAAAGGGACTGGACAGAGGGTAGGAGAGAGATGCTGATGAAGAGTGAGCTAATTATATCAGGTGGACACTTGAGACTGTGTTGGCATCTCTTGTCTGGGGGGGGGATGGGAGGATAGAGAGAGTTGGAAGCTGGCAAAATTGTCACGAAAGGAGAGACTGGAAGGGCTGACTCATTAGGGGGAGAGCAAGTGGGAGTAAGGAGTAAGATGTATATAAACTTATATGTGACAGACTGACTTGATTTGTAAACGTTCACTTGAAGCTCAATAAAAGTTAATTAAAAAAAAAAAAAAAAAAGACTAAGCTCTAACAAGCTCAATATGGTCCTGATGTAACAGCCAGGCTATGAAACCACACCACCACCCTCACTTTATAATCTTAGGATGGAAGGTATCCAACAGTTCTGAGAAGGAGAACCATAAACTTTAAGAGCTGCCCCATCCCAGCTGTTGAGTAATATGTCCAGACCCAATGTTGGCCACGTTGCCAAGAGACCAAAGAAAGACTCCAGAACCAGTGATCGAGACATCTGGTTTATTAGGGGAGCTTATGTACAGGATGGTCTAGGGTGGTGGCTGGACCCAAGTAGTGCTCACCTACCACCTAGCAAGGGGTACAAGCTTATATACAGTTTCAGCAGGGGCCGAGGCTTATCGTTTCCTCCCCACCCCGAGTCCTTGGGTGACCAGTGCTTCCAAGGGCTACACATCCAGGCCCAGATGTTTCTCTTCCAGTTGATAAGGTATTCCTCGGCCTTGGCCACCGGCCCAGTCAAGCCACTCCCAGCCTTGTACCTTAGCCCTTTTATCCCCAGCTTGCTTCAGGGAAGAGAAAAGCTGACTCCATCAGGAGGGGGTGCATATAGCTGAGTAGCCATTACCCTACACCAGCTCATTGCCCTGTCTCAGCAGGAAGCAGTTTGAAGAGCCATCGTCCCATCTCTTTTCTCCATCTTGACACTAACTAAAAACTACTAATGTCAAAGGAAAAGGAGGGAATAATACAGAACTAGAGCCTTTTTCTTAAAATTGTTGTCTCCTTTTTCAGGATAGCCCCATGCCCAGCCCATTTCCTGAAGTTGTTTTTTTCCTCAGAACTTCTTTGAAAAGAGCCAGAACCAGCTGAAACTGGTCCTGCCCTCCATCTTGGCACTCCAGATAACCTTTAGCTCATTAACTGCCTCATGCATGGTAAATTCTCTGCCCCTGGTTGGAGAGGTAACGTGCTAATGACCAAAAATATCTAACTTCCTCTTGTGTGGGGAATTGAACCCATGCCCTGGAAAATGCTTACTCATTCTGGAATACTCTGCACCTGTGTGTGTCACTTTGTATTTTGTAACTGATCTTGCCTATATAAGCCAGCCTCTGCTGCTTCCATGGGTGTTGATTGTGAATCCAAGTAAAAGAAAATCCTTGACAACTTCAATCTTTTCTCCGTTTATCATGATGTTGCTTCTTGGTCCAGTTGTGAGGATTTTTTTTTTTTTATGTTAAGGTGTAATCTATACTGAAGGCTGTGGTCTTTGATCTTCATCAGTAAGTGCTTCAAGTCCTCTTCACTTTCAGCAAGCAAGGTTGCCCCATTCTTCTTCATGTAGTCCTCCTTCTCAGATTATTTGCCCAGCATACAGATCTAATAGATATGGTAAAAGGATACACACCTTTCCTGACTTTAAATCACTCAGTATCTCCATGTTCTGTTCGAACAAATGTCTCTTGATCTATGTACAGATTCCTCAAGAGCACAATTAAGTATTCTGGAATTCCCATTCTTCACAATGTTATCCATAATTTGTTATGATTCACACAGTCAGATGTCTTTGGATAGTCAATAAAACACAGGTAAACATCTTTCAGGTAGCACTGGTTCCTGATCATATGCTACCTCCTGAAATGGTTGAACATCGACCAATTCTTTTTGATATAGTGACTTTGTATTCTTTCCATCTTCTTTTGATGCTTCCTGTGTCATTTAATATTTTCCCCGTAGAATCCTTCACTATTACAGCTTGAGGCTTGAATTTTTTCTTTAGTTCTTTCAGCTTGAGAAATGCCAAGCTTGTTCTTCCCTTTTGGTTTTCTATCTCCAGGTGATTGCACATTTCATTCTAATATTTTGTCTTCTTGAGCTGCCTTTTGAAGTCTTCTGTTTAACAATTTTACTTCATCATTTTTTCCTTTCACTTTAGCTCCTCGACTTTCAAGAGCAAGTTTAGGAGTCTCTTCTGACATCCATTTTGGTCTTTTCTTTCTTTCCTGTCTTTTAAATGACCTCTTGCTTTCTTCATGCGTGATGTCCTTGATATCATTCCAGAACTCATCTGGTCTTCAGTCATTAGTGTTCAATGTATCAAATCTATTCCTGAGATGGTCTCGAAATTCAGATGGAATATACTCAAGGTTATACTTCGGGTCTTGTGGACTTGTTCTAATTTTCTTCAATTTCAACTTAAACTGCATATGAGCAATTGATGGTCTGTTATGCTTGATCCCTGGCCTTGTTCTAACTGATGATATTGAGCTTTTCCATCGTCTCTTTCTACAGATATGGTCAATTTGATCCCTGTGTATTTCATCTGGCAAGGTTCATGTGTACAGTTGGCGTTTATGTTGGTGAAAAAGTATTTGCAATGAAGAAATCACCGGTCTTGGAAAATACTATTACGCAATCTTTGGGATCATTTCTATCACCAAAGCCACGTTCTAACTATCTATCCTTCTTTTTTCCCAACGCATCTGTCAGTTCATTGTACCGTGGGGGTTTGCGTGTTACTGTGATGCTACAAGCTATGCCACCAGTATTCAAATACCAGCAGGGTCACCCATGGTGGACAGGTTTCAGCTGAGCTTCCAGACTTAGACAGACCAGGAAGAAGGACCTGGTGGTCTACTTCTGAAAAGAATTAGCCAGTGAAAACCTTAAGAATAGCAGTGAAACATTGTCTGATACAGTGCCAGAAGATGAGCCCCTCACTTTGGATGACACTGAAAAGATGACTGGGGAAGAGCTACCTCTTCAAAGCAGAGTCAACCTTAATGATGTAGAAGGAGTCCAGCTTTCGGGACCTTCATTTGCTGTTGCGGCTTGACTCAAAATGAGAAGAAATAGCTGTAAACATTCATTAATAATTGGAACGTGGAATGCAGGAAGCATGAATCTAGGAAAATTGGAAATCATCAAAAATGAAATGGAATTCATAAACAACCATATCCCAGCCATTAGTGAGCTGAAATGGACTGGGATTGGCCATTTTGAATCTGACAATCATATGGTCTACTCTGTCAGGAATGACAACTTCAGGAGGAATGGCGTTACATTCATAGTCAAAAACAACATTTCAAGATCTATCCAGAAGTACAACACTGTCACTGATAGGATAATATCCATATCCCTACAAGGAAGACCAGTTAATATGACTATTATTCAAATATATGCACCAACGACTAAGGCCAAAGATGAAGAAATTGAAGATTTTTTACCAACTTCTGCAGTCTCCTTGCTTGGCCAACCAATAAAGATGCTTTTCATTCTCTGCAACTCAGTCCTTGTCTTTTTGGCCTGGGCAGAGTCATGCCAAACAGAACCTGGAGTTCCCAGCAACAGGATTAGGTTTTTTTTTTTTTTGACTTTAACAAAGAGAAATTTATTCTGTCACAGTTTAGGAGGCTAGAAGTCTGAATTTAGGGTGCCAGCTCCCGGGGAAGGCCTTTTCTATCTGGTGGCTCTGAAGGGAGGTCCTTGACATCAGTCTTTCCTTGGTCTAGGAGCTTCTCAGAGGATACTCTTTGCCCCTGGCTCTTCTTTCTTGGTGGTAAGAGGTTCCTCTCCTCTCTACTGGATTCTCTCTTTTATATCTCCAAAGAGATGGACCCAAGATACAACCTAATCTTGTAGATTGAGTTCTCCCTTATTAACATAACTGCCTCTAATCCTCATTAACAACATAGAGGTTAGGATATACAGTACATAGGATAATCATATCAGATCACAAAATGGTAGACAACCACACAATACTGGGAATCGTGGCCTAGACAAGTTGAAACACATTTTTGAGGGCCACAATTCAATCCATAACAGCCTTTTAGTGTTCTGCAACTGGGCTCAGCTGGACCTACCTCCCTTCTGTGGGCAAAACTCAATATGGAGGCTCAGGTCAGGTGGTGACTCGGGCTGAGTCACATCTTACTTGCTTATTAGCTTCTAAAGTCAATACATAGAGCAAAATTGCCTTTGGAAGTGCCCTAAATCTTTAGGAGCTCTTAAGGAATTAAGACAAATTAAATTCTTTTGTCTTAACCAAGCTCATAGAGTTGGCTTTGGCTGGATTATGGGGTGTAGAGAAGAAAATGTATATATAATGTAGCAATCCCACTGTGCCTGTTGGAAACCCTGGTGGTGTTGTGGTTAAGCGTTATGGCTGCTAACCAAAAGGTCGGCAGTTTGAATCCACCAGGTGCTTCTTGGAAACTGTGGGGCAGTTCTACTCTGTCCTAGGGTCGCTATGAGTCGGAATCGACTCCATGGCAACTGGTTAGTTGTTTTTTTTTTTTTTTTTTCTTACTGTGTCTGTTGTGATTTCCAGAGTATGGTGTTATGGTATCTAAAGATTGTTTTTCTTTTTTTGCTGCAAATACTGTTGGCCAATTTTCAGCCTCATATCACACCTTAAAAGTAACTTATTTGCTTAAATCTTGTCGGTCCTGGTTTTTATTAAATGCCTATCACTCTCCCTACTTCTTCCTCCCTCCTATCAATTAAGCATTTAGTTGTGAGAGATTTGTGAGCAAAACAAAGTAATTATAGTGGCTTTCATTAATTAGTTTTTTTTTATTAATTAATATTCAATTTATTAAAGTTGAACTTTTAAAAATTTACTTTTGTTACGTTTTTAAGCTTGATCTGTAAATCTATTTTATTTACAAATACAGTGATTTTTGTATAAAAATGAGAACAATTGCTTTCCCCTGTTGTGTGATTAGTGTTCCATTAACCTATACACTTAAGAAAGATAAAATTTCCTCAAACAATTGGCCACCTTTACACATGTAATTGATTTCCTAAAAAATTTCAACTACCTTTACAAAGTTAATACATACAAGCTTCTAAAACACATACCTCATGGGGCTTACTAACAAACCTAGCATGTAAAATCTCCCCACATCTCAAACAATTCTTGTAAGTCTAATAAAACTTACACATATAGTAAATTATGTTCTTTGACACATCCAAGCACTATTTACAAACATATTCATTTATTTTATAACTTTCAAATTAAAATCAGAAATCCAGTGTCAATTTAGTATCTCGAAATCACAAGGCTGATATGTCAGAAGTTCTTAAATATTTCAGACTTCTTAAATAACAAATACAAACTGATTGTCAAGATAGTTACAAAACTTACTGCTAAAACTTAACACAAAGTCATAATATTATGAATTACTTGGCTTCACTATCTACACACTTTTTATATACCTTCTTTGGGGAAGCAAAGTCACTTTATTCAGCCAGGGAGTATGGAAGACATTTCAGGCAGGCTGGAGTTATTTAGAGCTGCAATACAGATTATCAGTTAAATCATAAGACTGGAAATTTGTCTGGGATAAGAAAGTCGTCTGTCCGAGAAAGCTATTAACACACTGAGCAAAGTTTTTATAGGTGGGTTGGTTCTATTTATTGTATCACCGGAGAGGAGTAAGCCAGGCGTTTCCAGAGTGTCTTTCAAATTTCACCCTTATCCTATTTTTATCGTAGCCTCTAAAGTCTCTTTCGCTTCTTATAAATTTAAAAAAAAATTTTTATTATCGTACTTTAGAGGAAGGTTTACAGAACAAGCTAGCTTCTCATTAAACAGTTAGTACACATATTGTTTTGTGACATGTCAACACTCTCCTCTTGACCTTGGGTTCCCCATTACCAGCTTTCCTGCCCCCTCCTGCCTTCTTGTCCTTGCCCCTGTGCTGGTGTGCCCATTTAGCCTTGCTTTGTTTTATGGGCCTGTCTAATCTTTGGCTGAAGGGTGAACCTCAGGGGTGCCTTCATTACTGAGCTAAAAGGGTGACCGGGGGCGAAACTCTAGGGGTTTCTCCAGTCTCTGTCAGGCTAGTAAGTCTGCTCTTTTTTTTGTGAGTTAGAATTTTGTTTTACATTATTCTCCAGCTCTGTCTGGCACCCCTCTATTGTGATTCTGTCAAAGCAGTCAGTAATGGTAGCCTGGCACCATCTAGTTGTGCCGGACTCAGTCTGGTGGAGGCTGCAGTAGTTGTGGTTCACTAGTTCTTTGGACTAATCTTTCCCTTATGTTTTTGGTTTTCTTCATTCTCCCTTGCTTCAGACAGGGTGAGACCAGTGGAGTATCTTGGATGGCCGCTCACAAGTTTTTAAGACCTCAGACGCTACTCACCAAAGTAGAATGTAGAACATTTTCTTTATAAACTATGTTATGCCAATGGAGCTAGATGTTCCCCAAGACCATGGTCCCCACAGCCCTTAGTCTAGTAATTCGGTCCCTCAGAGAGTTTGGATGTATCTATGGATCTTCCATGATCTTGCCTTGGACAAGGTGTGCTGGCTTCCCCAGGATTGTGTACTGTCTTACCCTTCACCAAAGTTACCACTTATCTATTGTTTATTTAGTGACATTCCATCCCCAACCCCTCCACTCTCTTGTAACCATGAAAGATTGTTTCTTTTTGCGTGTAAACTTTTTCATGAGTTTTTATAGTAGTGGTCTCATGCAATATTTGTCCTTTTGTGATTAACATTTCACTGAGCATAATGCCCTCCAGATTCACCCATGTTGAGAGATGTTCCGCAGATTCATCATTGGTGGTTTTGATTTGCATTTCTCTGATGGTTAGTGGGAAACCCTGGTGGCGTAGCGGTTAAGAGCTATGGCTGCTAACCAAAAGGTTGGCAGTTTGAATCCACCACGTGCTCCTTGGAAACCCTCTAGGGGAGTTGTACTGTGTCCTATAGGGTTGCAATGAGTCAGAATCAACTCAATGGCAGCGGGTTTTTTTTTTTTTTTGGCTTAATAGTTAGTGATCTTGAGCATTTCCTCACGTGTCTGTTAGCTACTCGAATGTCTTCTTTGATGAAGGGTCTGTACATTTCCTTTGCCCATTTTTTAATTGGATTATTTGTCTTTTTTTGTACAGGTGTTGGATTTTCCTGTAGATTCTGGAGATCAGACCTTTGTTGACTTTGTCATAGCCAAAATTTTTTTCCCAGTCTGTAAAAAAAAAAAAATTTTTTTTTTATATACTCTTTTAATGAAGTCTTTGGATGAGCCTAAGTGTTTAATTTTTAGAAGAACCTAGTTTTTTTTTTTAGTTATATAGCTTATCTTCTGGAGGTTTGTGTGTTGTTAGTTATGGTTTGTATCCTGTTAATGCTGTATATTAGGGCCTCTAGTGTTGATCCTATTTTTTCTTCCATGATCTTTGTAGTTTTTGGTTTTACATTTAGGTCTTTGATCCATTTGGTATTAGTTTCTGTATATGGTACGAGGTATAGGTGCAACGGGATTCCTTTTGACCTCACCACCTCTACACCTGCTTAATTTTGTTTGAACATAGTAAAGAAAACGAAAGGAAAACCTCACAGCTCTCAATTTATTTCCCTACCTTGCTCTAATGTTACATTCCATACCACTTACCATAAACAGCAGCGAACATGATCTATGCTCTTAAGAAAAGGTAAATAACATCAGGATTTATTAAGACTATATAACAGTGCACTTGACTTCAGTCACAACAGGATATATTAGTATTATCAATTTATTTCCCTATCTGGCTTTAATAATTTTACATTCTTTACCAGCTACCATAAACAGCAGCGAACATGACCCACGCTCTAAAAAAGTAAATAATGTCAAGATGTATTAAACATATATTACAGTGAATTTGAGTTCAGTCACAACAAAAGAATATATCTGTATTTAATCGGACACATTTCTTTGGCTCAGATAAAACACTCCGTTTTTGCCTTCAGAGGCTATTTAGTATTACCATTTTCTCGACTATATGTAGGCACGTGACAAAAAAAAGCAAAAAATAAGTCAGCATGCTCTTTCCTTCTCTGCAGCATCTAGCTTACTGAGATTTGGCCACAAAATGCAATTTCGTTTGTTTCTAGGAGCCCACTGCGGTAATTCCATGTCCCTTCCCAGACCCCTGTGTTTCCTTCCCAGTTTCTCCTTGAGGTCAGGGAAGGCGTAAGCTTTACAGCGCTCCGCAGGGTCTGATGCGACCCCTGGCACCGCGTGGGCAGAGTTAAGAACCGCTAGTCCAGTGTGGCTAAAAGCCTCTTAACAGGGTGTGGTGATTGATGGTGGTGGGGGTGGACGCCGGCTCAATTTGGGGAAGAGGCGGGGACCCTTGTTCGGTACGTACAGGACGGTGACTTGGCCATAAGCGGCGGGTTCGGTTCGTTGCGAGCTGACAGCGCTGTCGCCGGCAGCTGCAGGAGGTGGGGCTGGGAGGGGTGGGAGGGGGCGGCGGCGCGCGCCGCGGCTAGTCTTCGAGCCCCGCGTGCCCGCGCGCGCGCGTGCGGCCCGCCCTCCCTGCCTCCTGGCGCGCGAGCCCGCGTGCGGTGGGCGGGGCGCCGCGCTGACGTTGCCCGGGATGCGGGCAGGTTCCGCCGCCGCCGCCGCCTCCGCCACTCCTCCCACTGGGGTTTGTATGAAAACACCGGGCGGCTGGCGGCGAGGCATCTGCTGTGCGTCCAGAGAGGAGCCGGAGGCGCCGCCGAGCTGGTGTGGCGGCTCTGCCCAGTCGCTGCCAGCGCCTCATCCAGAGCTGGTGAGAGCCCCCACCGCCGTCCGCGCATCGGGAGGGCGCCCCTCGGCCGCGGCTTTCCCGCCAGCCAGGCCGCCCCTCGGCTCTCCCTGGGCCGCGGGAGCGGCTGGCGGCGTCCTGGGGGCGGGAGAGGCCGGGGGCCGGGCCACCCAGTGCTCGCCGCAGCCTGCTCCCGGGGACCCCTCCGCTCCCCACCTGACAGGCTGTGTAATGCATGTCTCTTACAGGGCTGGGATGGACCGGATTTGCGGGAGACTCCTGAAGGGCTGGGGCTTTGGCTGGCGTCTGGAGAACGCCTCCCTCTGCCCCCACCCAGGGACAGTCAGCCCCGGGTCTACGCGGAGGGTCCCCAGGGCGGTCTGTGAGCTGAGGCGGCTCCTCTGTGCCCTGCGTCCTCGCTAAGGCCCGGGCGATGCAGCGCGGAGCCCAGGGGCGGCGGGGCCGGGGGCGAGCGCGCGGCCTGGCTCCCCACCCCCAGCACCCACCCCTTTTGTAAGCCAGTCGCACAAACCCGGGGCCCCTGTGCTTTGGAAATCCTGGGCTACCAGACAGAGAGCAAGGTGGGAGTCGATATGAAATCGGGGATGGTTGTGTTTGCTTCGTTTCACCGCATCGTTTGTGCTGAACTGCCTTCTCTGTTGACAACTTGTCGTCTTGTGTGTTTGCTTTGAACCTGAATCAGATCACCCTAGATGACAGTGCAGAGTTTTCGCTACTGCTTCCTTCCCGAGTTGCGGCTTCTTCATTGCAAGTATTAAAGGACTCCTGTATTGTAAAGCAAACGCAGAAGCTTGCTTGGCTTTACTCTCGTTTCCCCTCCTTGTGCCAGCATAGTTTTAAATTGGTACGTTTCCTTTCCTGGATATTTCCCCGTTATAGGATGGAGTTTGAATACACCATAGTGTAATCGATGTGAATATTGGTTATTTAAAGCTCAGTTGTCCTCTTAACCCAGCTTGCTCAAGTGCCTGAAGGTCACTTGTGGAAATCTCTTTGGCAGTATTCATTCTGGTTTTTTTTTTTTTTTTGCCCCCTTCCCTTCAGGTATTCAAAATTGTAGCAGAGTTCACTTATAATACATGACGATTTGTATTTAGAAAGGACTTATTAACACAGTCTTCTTGATTACTCTTTTCAATTCTTTTTTATGTCCATGTTTTAATCTTTATGTAAACTGAGTGATCACTTTCTTTGTTAACCTTTGAATTCTTCTCACAAATTGCCCATTTCTTTTTCCTGAGAAGGAAAAGTTATTTTTGTGATTGCGTTGTGGAATGTTTTCAGTTCAGTAGGCCAAAAAAGAGGTAATTTATTTAAGGCGTTTTAAATGGTACTTATTTTAAAACATGTGCCAGCTGTTTAGCAAAACCAAACCAAACCCTTAAAGAGCTATAATCATTTATGTAGAATTACTGTGAGCGAATTAGGGATGCCTTATCCACTCCTTAACTCAAGGGTCCTTGTTCAGTTTCCCATCCCACTTCTGGTGAGTTTCTTCAGGGAAATTATAGGTGCATTTTTAATAAGCTCAAAACTCCCACCTCAAATTGATCCATCGCCACATATTTAGAACTGCAGTCTCACTCTGAACTCTGAAAGAGCAGGCTGAAAACTGCTCTTTTAATTAGCAAACATCACAAAACATTTAAGTATATTAATGTAAATTAAACTTATGTAGAAGCAATTTTATAAAACTTTTTCAGTTGACTGGAACTGAGGCATTATTCTGCTTAGAAAAGCCTAATTAGATTGCTTTTTAATAATGGTTTTACCTTCACTAGCAGAGGGAAGGCCCCTGTGTGGTGCAAATAGTTTGCACTCAAGCACTAACCTAAAGGTTGGCAGTTCAAACCCACTGAGCAGCACCACCAATGAAAGACTTGGTGATCCGCTTTCCTAAAGATTTTAGCTAAGAAAAAGGAGCCCAGGTGGCACAGTGGTTAAAGCACTGCCAGTGGAAAAGCCGGTGGTCTGAACCCTGTGGAGCAGATGTTCTCTGTAACATGTGGGGTTAGCATGAACTGGAATTGACTCAATGGCAACAGGTTTAGCAGAGGGAAAAGAGGTCTGAGAATTTGTGAGTTTCTGTAATGACTTATTACATTCTACATTTTAGTTTAGTTTTTAGTTATTTGTTAAACTTCCTCCACAGTATTCACCTTCCAAAATTTACTCTTCTTGCTTGAAGGCTCCAGCACTTAAAAGTTGAACCATGAGTGAATAGGAATGGATAATCCAGTCAGAGGGCCCTGTGCAGGTTGGGAGCTTCCCTTAGGCAGTGGGGTCACGGTGTAAATAACAGATTGTCTAGGGTGGGCACTGAATTGTAAGCTTCCTATGTTACTGTTGGTTACTGGGCACATGTACTATAGTGGTGAAGGGGCTGGGCCTCAGCCAGATTTGCTGGTTTTTAACCTGGCTTTGCTTAGGCAAGTAATGTATCTTCTTTGTGCTTCAGTTTTCTCATCTCTAAAAATGTGGATAATAATGGTGCATACCCCTGAGATTATCTTTGATTATAAAAACCAAAAAGCCAAACCCGTTGCCATGGCGTCGATTCTGACTCAGAACGACCCTATAGGACAGAGTAGAACTGCACCATAGGGTTTCCAAGGAGCTGCTGGTAGATTCAAACTGCTGACCTTTTGGTTAGCAGCCGAGCTCTTAATCGCTGTTCCACCAGGGCTCCAGATCTGTGAGTATACAATGAGTTAGTGCATGTGAGATGCCCAGTCTACAGTGCCTGCCGCACAGTAAATGCTCAGTGAATGTTATTACTACCACTACTTTTCCTCAGGCTTCCAGGGGATCTAGCAACCTGAAAAAGGACTTTGGACTGATGGGTGGTTATTCCTGCGGATTAGTTCTGCTATAACCCAGGCTCCCTTGGGACTGCATGAGAACTTAGTCTCACTGTCTTGCTTTGGAAACATGTAAGTCAGTTTTAAATAGAACAGCTAGACCCTGAGCTGGGTGCCCTAGGGGTGCTGCTAGAGAGAGCTATGAAAGTGTCCCTGTCTGTTCTTTGACAGAACCTTGGAGTGTCTCCCTTACATTGGTGGTGGCTGCTATTTTAATCACCTGTTCATTGAGTTTGTGATTCTGTGTTTACTTAACTGTCATGTGCTGCCATCAAAAATACTACCTATTAAAATATTAATGGCCAAGTATGTGTTTATCTGATTAGGATGTTGTATGGTGTTTTCAGGATATAAAAAATCACTCCTATCTAAGCATCATTTTGTTTTTCTTGTTTATTGATATTATCGAAAGTGAGATTAGTTTTGATTTGATGTTGTGTTCCTCTTTAGCTTTGATGGAATTTTCCTAGGAAAGTTTTTAATTAATGATTTTATGTCCTCCATGTTTTGCAAGGATCTGACATTAATATTCTAACCTTTAAATCAGATGTTCTCAAACTTTTTGGTCTCAGGACCCTTTCGTACTCTTAAAAAATTATTGAGGACCCCAAAGAGCTTTTGTGGATTAAAAAAAAAAAAAATTTTTTTTTTTTGTGGATTATATCCATCTATATTTACTGTTAGGAATGAAAATGAATATAAAAACTTCTGCTCATGTAAAAATAGCGATTACAAACCCATTACACGTTAATATAAACAACATATTTTTTTCTTTTTTTGTTGTGCTTTAAGTGAAAGTTTATAGTTCAAGTTAATTTCTCATACAAAAATTTATACACACATTGTTATGTGACCCTAGCTGCTATCGGTATAATATGTTAGCACACTCCTCCTTTCTACTCCAGATTTCCCATGTCCATTCAGCCAGCTCTTGTCCCTTTTGGCCTTGTCATCTTGCCTCCGGACAGGAGCTGCCCATTTAGTCTCATGTATCTACTTGAGCTAGGAAGCACACTCCTCGTGAGTATCATTTTCTGTTTTCTAGTCCAGTCTAACCTTTGTCTGAAGAGTTGACTTCGGAAATGGTTTCGGTTCTAGGCTAACAGACAGTCCGGGGGCCATGTCTTCCAGGGTCCCTCTAGTCTCAGACCATTAAGTCTGCTCTTTTTACTAGAATTTGAGTTCTGCATCCCACTTTTCTCCTCCTCTGTCAGGAACTGTCTGTTGTAAACCACATATTTCTAATGAAAAATAACTTTTTCAAAGCAAAAAAATAACCTAGTGAGAAGAGTGACATTGTTTTACATCTTTGTAAATCTTGTCTAATGACAGCCCCTGAGTGGCGCTTGTGAGTTGGATGTTAGTTGAGCTTTTCATACTGTGCTTTCATTAATTACTTTTTAATATGTAAAATTCCCCCAAATTACATTTATGGAGAAATGTATTACCAAATTTGATTTTTATTTTTAGAAGATGGCATTTTAGATTACTAACACTGTAGTCCTCTTGGGTTAGCACCTCACTGAAGCTCTAAGAAACCTTTTAACTTTCCATGAATAACTTTTACGGTACTTAAAATAATTTTTTCTAATAAGGCCTTAACCAGGGCCCAAATGTCTGATACAGAAACACAATAGACATTAAATATTATTACCACTTTCCTTCCAGATAAAAGTTTGATAATCCCAACACAACTCATTGCCGTCGAGAGTTTATTCCGACTCATAGTGGCCCTATAGGACAGAGTAGAACTGCCCCATAGCGTTTCCAAGGAGCGCCTGGTGGATTTGAATTGCTGACCTTTCGGTTAGCAGCCGTAGGTCTTGACCACTACACCACCAGGGTTTCCAAAAGTTTGGTAGGAATCCTATTTATGACTTAAACCAGAAGTCACAAATAGGTGGCCCACGAGGTCGAAACTATTTTCATAATAATACTAAGATATTTAGTGTTTTCTCACTGTATTAATATTTACACTAATGGCGCAAAACAATGGTATGTAAAATTACTGTCATCTTAGAACAAATATAAGGTAGTGGAACCAAACTGAACTGTAGTATGTTTCATCACCAAGCACCAGCAATTTATTTATTTTATTGTGTTTTAAGTGAAAGTTTACAGTTCAAGTTAGTTTCTCACACAGAAATTTATACATACATTGTTATGTGACCCTAGTTGCTCTCCCTATAATGTGACAGCACACTCTTCCTTTCCACACCAGATTTTCCACGTCCATTTAATCAGCTCCTGTCCCCTTTTGCCTTCTCATCTCACCTCCAGACAGGGGCTGCCCATTTAGTCTCATGTATCTACTTAAGCTAAGAAGCACTGTCTTCACAAATACCATTTTATGTCTTATAGTCCAGTCTAATCTTTGTCTGAAGAGTTGGTTTCGGAAATGGCTTTAGTTCTGGGCTACCAGACAGTCCGGGCGCCACGTCTTCCAGGGTCCCTCCAGTCTCAGTCAGACCATTAAGTCTGGTCTTTTTACTAGAATTTGAGTTCTGTACCCTACTTTTCTCCTCCTCTGTCAGGGACTCTGTTGCGTTCCCTATCAGGGCAGTCATTGGTGGTAGCCGGGCACCGTGTAGTTCTGGTCTCAGGCTGCTGGAGTCTCTGGTTTATGTGGCTGTTTCTGTCTCTTGGGCTCTTATTTTCCTTGTGTCTTCAATTCTCTTTCGCTCCTGGTGAGTTGGGACCAATTGATGTATTTTAAATGGCTGCTTGCTAGCTTTTAAGACCCCAGATGCGGCTCACCAAAATGGGATGCAAATGTTTTCTTGATAAACTTTGTTATGCCAGTTGACCTATATGTCCCTGAAACCATGGTCCCCAGATCCCTGCCCCTGCTGCTCTGTCCCTTGAAGTGTTTGGTTGTATTCAGGAGACTTCTTAGCTTTTGGTTTAGTCCAGTTGAAGTACCAGCAATTTAAAAATTAAATAAAAGTAAAGCTAGTTTCACTAAGGATGTCCTTGAGACAGTGAACATTTTAAATTTTGTTAAATCTTAGCCCTTAAGTATGCCACCTTTTAATATCCTGTGGTCCCTGGATGGTGCGGTTACCATGCTCGGCTGCTGACCAGACGGAAGGTTGGAGGTTGATGTCTGCCCAGAGGCACCTTGGAAAAAAGGCCTGATGATCTACTTCTGAAAAACCAGCTGTTGAAACCCTGTGGAGCACAGTTCTGCTCGGACACACATGGGGTTGACATGAGTTGGGGTCAACTCTAGGACACCTGACTACCAGGAATGAAATGGATAGTATACATGAAGCATTTATGCTGCATACTGAATTACAGTGCTTGATGGTTGTCTCAGAAGTGCTTTTGTAACTGTTTTAATTGAGAGCTTGAACTAGCCTTAGCCTTGTTTTTCATGAAACACCATTTTTGCTTGAAAAGGTAGCTGACAGACTATGATTATTCAGACTTGTGTATTTTGGTAGTTTCTCAGACATTAACAAAGTGAGTCGCTCACTTTAAGGAAACAACTGATAGTCATATTTGTTGCCAAGGATAAAATTTGAGCTTTCAAGAAAAATTTTGGATTCTGGAAAATGGGTATCTACCATCATATAACCTAATACTTAAAGCTTCCTAGTACTTACGTGTCTGATGGAATGGGCAGTGATATTAACAAGTGTGTTTTTTGATATTGCATAATGAAATGTGTAAACGTTTGGAAGAAATGGGTAATTTATTGAACCGGTATTTTCCAGATGATCAAGGTATGATGTTATAAATTCAGGCACAGGAAAAAGACCCATTCGAAGTTCAGACCAGTGGGTTTTCATATAATAGAGTATGATAAGTCAATTGATGTGGTTTCAGATTCTGCATTGCAACCAGTTTTTAAGAAACTACCACTTGTCCAGTTTTGATATAGCATCAAAGAAAAATACCCACAATTATCTGAAAAGGTTATTAAGATGACCCTCTCTTTTCCAGCCATTAACTGTGTGAGGCTGGATTTTCTCCATATACTTCAGCCCAAACAACATATTGCAATAGACTGAATACAGAAGCAGATATGAGAATCCAGCGATTTCTATTAAACCAGCCACTGGAAGGTTGTTAGTTGTCATCGAGTTGATTTCGACTCATGGTGACCCCATGTATTGCAGAGTAGGGCTGTGGTTCATAGATTTTTCAAGGCTGTGACCTTTCAGAAGCAGATTGCCAGACCTTTTTTCAGAGTTGTCTCTGGGTAGGTTTCAGCCCTCAACCTTTTGGTTAGTATCTGAGCTCTTACCCATTGCATCACCCAGGGACTCCTTTCTTACCCAGATGGGTAGGTAGTTTTGCTTTTGTGTAAAAGGACAGTGTGTTCTATCATAACAGAAGCTGATACTGAGGTACAAAGGGCATAATCACTTAACCCTAATTTAGGAAGATTTGAACTAAGAAAGTTCCCACAAAGACTAAGTTTTTTTTTGTTGTTGTTGTGGTAAAAAATACATAACAAAAATTTCCATGTTAACAATTTTTAAGTGTACAATTCAGTGATGTTATTGACATTCACCATGTTGTGTAGTCAACACTCTTCATTTTCAAGTTTTATCACCTCAGACAGAAAGTCATTATCTCATTCTTCCCTCCCCCCAGCCCTTGGTAACCATTAATAAACGTTGTCTTTGTGCATTTGTCTGTTCTAGATACTTCATTTAAGTGGGACCATACAATATTTGCCCTTTTGTGTCTGACTTATTTCACTCAGCATAATGTCTTCAAGGTTTATCTGTGTCATAGCATGTATCAAAATTTCATTTTTCTTTATGGCTGAGTAATATTCCATTGTATGGATGTGCTGTATTTTGTTGCACCATTCACCTGTTGATAGATACTTGGGTTGTGTCCACCATTTGACTATTGTGAATAATGCAGCAGTGAACATTGGTGTACAAGTATCTGTTTGAGTTCTTGGCTTTTGGGTATATAAGTAGTATTGGAATGGCTAGGGTTATATGGTAATTTTCTGTTTAACTTTTGTGGAACTGCCAAATTATTTTACAGCAGTGCACCATTTTACATTCTCATCAGCAATGTACAAGGGTTCCAGTCTCTTCAAATCCTCATCACCGCTTCTTATTTATTTTTTCTCCTAATAGCCATCCTAGTGGGTATGAAGTAGTATATCTCATTGTGGTTTTGATTTGGTTTTCCCTAATAAGTTTTTTTTTTTTTTTAAATAGGTTTGTCAAGATATAATTCACATACCACACAATTCACCTATTTAAAGCATACAGTTGCTTGGCGTGCAAAGTTAAAAAGTTTTTTGTTTTTGTGTTTTAAATTAATTCAAGTGTGACTTCCCAAACAATTCTAGAAACATCTTGTGGAACCCAGTTTGAGAGACCTTGGTCTAGACTCTGGGACCTCTGTTCACTCTGCTTTAGAGAAACTGAACACATTTATTATCTGTGCTTGCCTTCAGAATCAGGTGACCTTTGCCATACTTTTAGTGTTTTTTAAATTTCTCGTAAATGATGAGATTGCTTGATTTAAATCACATCTTGTTTTTTTGAAGGTTTCCAGCTCCTGTAGTACTGGAAGGCACGCTAGAGTGAAGTTGGGGTAGATGTTGGACGCCAGTTTACCATATCCACCATGTTATGGGGTTTTGAAAAGTGAAGAATTTCTTGCTCACTTGTGTAGTAACACTTTCTCAAAAGAAAACTTCGAAGCATTTGTGTGTTCGTTCAAAAATTTATTTAGCACCTCCATTGTGCTGACATTGTTCTAGGCACTTGGGAGATATTTCCTGAGCAAAACCAAGATCTTTGCCTTTGTGGAACTTTTGTTCTAGTGGAGACAGATAGATAATAGATAATATACATAGTTAAATTATCTAGTTTACAAGGTGATTCAAAAGACTCAAATAGTGACCACTGAGATGTTAGCAATTAAGCCGTGTGACTTCTGAAGTGAATATAAGAACCTTGGGTTTCTGCGACCCATACCATCCTATATTAGAAGGCCATAAGCGACCTGGAAAAAGACAAGGTAGTTCTGGGCAGGGGGCAGTGGGCGTGCTAGGGTTGGAAGATGGTTTGTGATACTAACTAGGATGGTTGGGATAAGCTTTACTGAAAAGATATTCGAGCAAAAGAAATGAGAGAGTTACTTCTTTGGATATCTGGTAGAAGAGCATTCCAGGCAGAGGGAATAGTTTGAATGAACCTGGTATGTTGGAGAAAAACAAGTAGGCCCACTCAGTATGTCTGGAGCAGAGTGGGTATGGAGTGTTGTAGGAGATAAGGTTAGAGAGGTAAGACCTGGAGACATTTCCTACAGGGCTTTTTGTGCCATTGAAATGTGGAACATTGCAAAACTTTGAGCAAAGTGGTGACAAGACCTACCTAAGATTTTAAGGTGATCACTCAGGCTGTTGCGTTGAGGTTAGACTGTGTGTGTGGGAGGGTGGGGGTAAGAGAAGGGAGACTAGTGGGGATGGTGGCTTGAGCCAGGGTGGTGGTAGTAGCTGTGGTGAAGTGATATTCTGGGTCTGTTTTGAAAGTAAAACAGTCAGGACTTCACTTTGGATTGGATGTGGGGTGTAAGACAGAAGCCGAGAATGAAGAATGAACATTTGGAGAGAAAAATTGTCTTTAATTAAGTTGGTGAAAGCCGAAGGTGGAGCAGGTTTGGAAAAGAAGATCGCAAGATCAGTTTTAGACATGTTGAGTTTATGATATTACTAGATTCAAGTGGAGACGTTGAGTATGAGACCACCAAGGAAGAGATGGTAGTTAGAAGAGGACAACAGCTGAGCTCCGATGCACTTCAGTAAAGGAGGTTTAGAAGGAGGGGCTGACCAGTGAGTTAGGCAGAAAACAGGGTATGGCCAATTGAAGAAAAATATTTCCGAGAAGAGGGAATGATCAGTTGTATCAAATGCTGCTGTAACAGAAATACCATAAATGGGTGGCTTTAACAAACAAATTAATTTTTTCACCGTTTAGGAGGCTAGAAGTCTGAATTCAGGGTGCTGGCTCTAGGGGAAGGCCTTCTTTCTCTGTTGGCTTTGAAGGAACGTCCTTGTCTTATTGAGCTTCTGCTCCTGGGAGATCTCCATGTGTCTTGGCATCCCTCTTCCCCCATCTCTGCTTCTGCTCACTTGTTTAATCTCTCATTTATAACTCAAAAAAGATTGACTCAAAATACACCCTACACTAATCCTGTCTCATTAACATAACAAAGACAACCCATTGTCAAATGGGGTTATAACCACAGGCATAGAGGTTAGGATTTACAACACATATTTTTTGGGGACACAGTTCAATCCATAACAGCTGATGATAGGACAAGTAAGATGAAGACTAAGAATTGACTATTGGATTTAGGAACACGGAGGTCATTGGTGACTCACAAAAGCCTGATACGAATGTGTTTAAGAGAGAATGGAAAGAGACAAATTGTTGACAGTGAGCATAGAAATTCTTCGCTGTAAGGAGGAGAGAAATGGGGCAGTAGGTGGATTGAGGAAGTGGGAGCAAGAAAGTAAGTTTTTCCCCCAAGAGACAGAAATAACAGCACGATTATATGTTCATGAAAAAGATCCAGTAAATAGGAATGAGTAGATTATACTTATGTGCTGTGGTCAGTCATTATAGACACTCCTTTGGCAGCACTCTCAACAACACTCAAGTATTGCCCCTCTCTTGCTTTGTCAGGAGCCTTGGAGGTGCAGTGGGTAAGTGCTCGGCTGCAAACTGAAGGGTCAGCAGTTGGAACCCACCAGCTGCTCGGCAGGAGAAAAATGTAACAGTTTGCTTCTGTATGTAAAAATTTATAACCTTGGAAACCCTATGGGCAGTTCTGCTCTGTCCTACAGGGTTGCTATGAGTCAAAATTGACTCCATGGCAACGAGTTCTTGCTTTGTCACACTTGCTTGTCAAAACCACAAACTTGATGAAATCTAACACTTTTGATGTTAGCTGCCTGCTCTATTATCCTATATGTTACTGTAATGAACACAGATTGTCAAAGCAAAGCTTTTCTGTATACTCTAACGTGCTGTGGCCTCAGGCTTCAGCAATAAAAAGTGGACTCTGAGGCTGTGTATGGGACCCAATGGCTTAGCTCCAGGGTGGTGGGGTTAAGAGCTGACTTTTTCCCTGGGGGACTTTTAAGTTCCAGAAAGCAGAATTCTTGGGGTTGTCAGTTTCTTTGGGGAAGAGTTCTTTGATTATTTGCCAGGGGCTAGATGTCTGGCTGTTCAGCATTTTCCACAATACTGGGACCTGGGGGTATTGACGTGTAGGAAGTTATTTGCAGTTACAAAGTCTTAGCCGTTTCTCAGCCTGTTCCTCTGTAGTCCTTGGCATTTCCAAATCCCAGCCTTTCCTGGGTTCTTCTGGGCAGACTGCTCCCCCCACCATGAATTTTCTCATCTTCTTATCCCCTCCCTGCAGCTCCCACCTGTCCCCAGGTTTCTTTTTTGTCCCTGTGGGCTTAAACATAGCTTTACTCCCTTACTACCTATTTTAACCCAGTTCTAGGAGGGAGAGGAGAGAACTGGTTGTGTTACACTGTGTGAGCTGGAAGTTTGAATTATGTCTTAACTGCTGAAGCAGCATTGGCTATGACATAGCGCCCAGCATTAATCCTTCCAGCTCTGTGAGGTCTTTAATAAAATTTACAGTGAACTGTTCATGAGATGTGCTGTTAACGTAGCTTTAGAGAAAGTCATACCAGTAACGAGTAGAAGTGACTTAAACTTCTGACTTTGGCAGCAGCAACATGGAGGATCTTTTTCTCCCTTAAATATATAAAGTTATTCTAATTGAATTGGAAATTGGAAGAACATTAACTTTGATTTTGTAGTCGTTTTTTTAAAAAGTCATTTGGGTTGATAAAAATGAAAAAAAAAATCACGTATGTATTTTGCTGACTTAACAGAAAAATATCCAGAATACCTGTATCGTCTAATTCTATTAAAACAATTTGAAGTCTGCTCTTTTGCATGTTTGTTGTCCTTTAAATATAATATTACTAAATACTGCAAAAGTTGTGATTAATTTGTTGAATTGGCACTAATGTTTCACTTTTTAGTGATGTCATAAAATTCTGCTTCAGTAAGCACTGATATATAAAATTAAAAGAAATTCAGGGTTTTTGGGGGGAGTAGTTACAGCATTTGCAACATAGTCCACCAGCCACTCCTTGGAAACCCTATGTGGCAGTTCAGTAGCGTCTCTATGAGTCGGAATCGACTTGATGGCAATGAGTTTGGTTTTGTTTTTTAGTTGCAACATAAATCTGAAAAATTATAAAAATGGTGCGAATGAAGATTTAAGGTTGTTTATACTAAATAGACAATAGATAAGTGATAACTTTGGTGAAGGGTAAGACAGTACGTAATACTGGGGAAGCCAGCACAGCTTGTACAAGGCAAGGTCATGAAAACTCCGTAGACACATCCAAACTCCCTGAGGGACTGAATTACTGGGCTGAGGGCTGTGGGGACCATGATCTTGGGAAACATCTACCTCAATTGGCATAACATAGTTTATAAAGAAAATGTCCTGTATTCTACTTTGGTGAGTAGTGTTTGGGGTCTTAAAAGCTTGTCTCTGGTCTCACCCTGTCTGGAACAAGGGAGAATAAAGAAAACCAAAGACACAAAGGGAAGATTAGTCCAAAGGACTAATGGACCACAACTGCCACAGCCTCCATCATACTGAGTCCGGCACAACTAGATGGTGCCCAGCTACCACCACTGACTGCTCTGACAGGGATCACGATAGAGGATCCCAGACAGAGCTGGAGAAAAATGTAGAGCAAAATTCTAACTCAAAAAAAAGAAAAACAAACAAACAAACCAGACTTACTAGTCTGGCAGAGACTGGAGGAACCCCAAAAGTATGGGCCGTGGACACCCTTTTAGCTCAGCAGTGAAGTCACTCTTGAGGTTCACTCTTACAGCCAAAGATTAGACAGGCCTGTAAAACAAAACAAGACTAAATGGGCACACCAGCCCAGGGGCAAGAACTAGAAGGCAGGACGAGACAGGAAAGCTGGTAATGGGGAACCTGAGGTTGAGAAAGGGAGAGTGTTGACATGTGTTGGGATTGGCAACCAATGTGACAAAACAGTATGTATATTCATTGTTTAATGAGAAGCTAGTTCCCTCTGTAAACCTATATCTGAAGTACAATTTAAAAAATTTTCTTTAAGGTTGTCTTAAAATGTATACTGTGTACTTTCTAAAGATGAAATCTATATTATTTGAATGAAAATGTACACTAAGTGTGTTAAATAAGATAATGCTGTACAAGGTTTTTACACCGTCTGAACATTATTAATGAAAAAAAGTTCTCATATAGAATTAATCATACATATTTAACCAGCATTTACTAGTATATGAATGATAGATAATAAGTAGCACTAGTCATAGAATGCTGCCTGGAGTATTTTAAGGAGGATTGCAAGAACAGGAAGGATAATTTGAATTGTCTTGAAAGAAATCTTATCACTAGATTGTAAGGTGTGTTAGGTATCTGCATTTTTGTTGTTCTCGGATTTTGATAACATTTCACTGGCTGATTTAAGTAATTTAATAGGCACACATTGTACATTGATGTGAACTGCCTGCGGCACTTACAACTCAAACATTCTCTTTCGGTTCCTAGTGTTATATTGCCCACAGTGAAGAATTTGTTTGGCTTTTGTGACATCTGACGTATAGAAAACAGACTTGTGTAAGTGTTTAATCTCTCTGAACATTTTTCTTTTAGATTATCTGCAATGTTGAAATTAAGTAACTCAAGATGAGCAAGTTGAAAGTGGTATCAGAGAAAAGGTACTGTAATTCTGAATATCTATATGTTTAAATTATAGGCATAATACATGAAGTGAATATTTGAAACTTATTTAAAATATTTGTATTTAAATAATAGTGTGTTATTTCATATTTATCTTATTTCAGTTAAAGCTGAAGTCAGCAAATACAGGCCAGACCTGGTCTACCACCTCTTTTTGTATGGCTTGTGAGCTAAGGTTGGTTTTTACATTTTTAAATGGTTGAAAAAAAAAAAAGAAAAAGAATAGTATTTTGTGACACATGAAAATTATATAAAATTCAAATTTCAGTGTATCTAAAGTTGTATTATTTATTATTAAAAAAAAGCCATGCTAATTTGTTTACATATTGTTTGTGTCTGTTTTTGTGCTAAAATGACAGTTGAATAATTGTGACAGAAATCGTATGACCTGCAACACCTTTTTATATTGCCTGGCCCTTTACAGAAAAAGTTTGGTGACCCCTGAGTTAAAGCACATTACATAATCTCTATTAAAGTTCTTATTTACTAAGAAATTGTCTTAATATTGGCTTAACTATGGACTTTTTCAGTTAAAAGTCAGACAAATCTGGTTTATTTTGGAATTTGTTAGCTATACAGCTGTGGGATTTAAGTTAACTCTATAAAATTTGGTCTTTGTCCTCAGTTCCTGAGAGGTAGTTTCTAAAAAACACCTTGGAATTTAAGTGTCTTTGATAAGGGACTCCAGACCATACCTAAACAACAGGTTAGGCGAGGTGATGAGGCAACTCTGTGGTGGGGACTGGCCAGGCCAGAAAGACACACTGTGTGATAGCTGTGGTCACCTGGTGATATTGACAGACCTCAGGGAAGAAGAACTAGAGTTTGTATTACAAAATGTGACTACCAGTAAAAGCTCTGGACACTGAAGCTCCACGGACTTCCTGGTTGGTGAGAGACATCAAGTGTATGTGGGAGGGTAGTGCATCCTATGGGACATGGAAGCTCTGTGTTGGGGACCCTCTTAGATCTTGCCACATGTGTCTCTTCATTTGTATCCTTTTTTCAACAGTAAAACTATAATCATACTACTTTTCATGAGTTCTGTGAGTTTTACCAGTGAATTATTGAACTTGAGGGAGTTTTAGGAGCCAATAGGGCAGAAGCAAAGGAGGGCTGAGAGCCCCTGACTTTATGCCTGGTATCCTTTGGGGGAAGAGAGAACCCCCAAATTTGTAGCCAGCAGGTCAGAAGTGAGGGAGCCCCGGGTGGGGTGGTTTGGGGTAAACCTATTGCTTTGAGTTGATTATGACGCATAGTGACCCTAAAGGACAGAGTAGAACTGCCCCATAGAGTTTGCAAGGAGTGGCTGGTGGATTTGAACTGCAGACCATTTGATTAGCAGCTGTAGCTCTTAACCACCGTGCCTGCGGCAAGCACCCTGAAGGGGTGTAGTAGAAAAACCTTGAATTTGTAGCCAGCAGAACTAAGGGTGTCCAGTAGACTCTCATACTTGGGGCTGGCATCTGAAGTCTTGGGTCTCCTTGGCAGTCTGGAGGACTGTATCCTTTTAATTTGTGAGCTCAGGCCTGGCTCTCGGAGGCTAGGGTCAGAGGAAGAAATGCTATGTGGGCAGCTGGTGTCAGAAATGAAGTGAGAGGTGAAAAATGGGTATTTGATTTGATATTTGGATTTGTTATGAACATAACAGCCTTGAACAAATTATTTAACCTTGTTAAACCTCAGTTTTCTTGGAAAAGTCCTAAAATGAGTTTAAAAATAATGGTATTATTAGAAGGTTGTAAAGGTTAAATAGTACCTGACTGGTTCAGTAAATAGTAGCTTATTAAATTTTTGCTTTGTAGTTGTGTTGCATTTTGTGTTTACATATATACAACTTTGCATTTATAAGTATGCATTAAATTAGTTTTTTAATGAGAGACAGTGGCACAGTTTATTTAGATAAGATTTATTACTTAAATGGTTAGATTTTCCAGTTATTAACTCTAAGATACATTATAACAAATTTCATTGTTCAAGTATTATAATGTCTTCTTTTTCCTTCATATGTATAGATGATTTATTTATTTATTGTGCTTTAGGTGAAGGTTCACAGAGGAAATTAGTTTTTCTTGCCACCCATGCTTCTAAGGAGCATTCTGGCTGTAGTTCTTCCAAGACAGATTTGTTCATTCTCCTGGCAGTCAGTGGTATATTCAGTATTCTTTGCCAACACCATAATTTAAATGCATCATTTCTTCAGTGTTCCTTATTCATTGTCCTGCTTTGGTATGCATATGAAATGATTGAAAATACCCTGGCTTGGGTCAAAAAAACAAAAAAACAAAAAAACCCAAACCCAGTGCCTTCGAGTCGATTCTGACTCATAGCTTGGGTCAGGCGCACCTTAATTTTTTTTTTTAACACTTTAAAGGGATCTTTTGCAGCAGATTTACCAAATGCAATATGTTGTTTGATTTCTTGACTGCTGCTTCCAACAGCATTGTTTGTGGATCCAAGTAAAACAAAAACCTTGACCACTTCAATGTTTCCCCGTTTATCATTATCTTACTTATTGGTCCAGTTGTGAGGATTTTTGTTTCCTTTATGTTGAGATGTAATCCATACTGAAGGCTGTGGTCTTTGTTCTTCATCAGGGAGTGCTTTGTTAATCTATCAATGACTGTTTTATACTTTCTTTGTACCCTCAAAACTTTGAAATCCTCAGATGGATCACATACACACTGTCAATGAAGGACCTTCCCTCATGTGTCATAGAGAGAACAGAATCTACTCTAGTATTGCTTCCCCCAAATTTACATACTCGCTTTTATTTGATCTCATGCTCTCTTAAACCCTTCTGCTATTTCCTATAAGAGGTTGTGTCTCTTTTCTTGTCAAAGACCAATACTGTAGTTTGTGTACTAGATTTTACTTCCTTCCCTCCTTATCAGGGTCTTTTAATTATTTTTATGTCTTGAACTTTTAGTCCCCCCACTTCTTAGCATTTAAACATGATTTGAGCTCTCTCATTTTAGACTCTGCACTCCTGTTACCGCCCAATTGATTTGATGCTCTTAAAAGCCAAGAATTTTGAAATAGTCTGTAAGTGCAATCTACATCTCATTTCATACTTCTGAACCATTCGTGTTTAGTTGATGTCTTATTCACTACACCAGCATATCTTATTAAGGCCATCTATAATTTTTTAAATAGCTTTATTGAGGAATAATTAGTATTTAACAGGCTCCACCTAGTTAACGTGTATAAGTTTTGACCTATGTGTACTTGTGAAACCACCTCAATCAAGATAATGAGCATACCCACTATATCCAGATGTTACCTTGTGCCCATTTATCATCCTTTCCTCTTGTCCCGATTCCCCATCCCGGGCATCTACTGCTCTCCTTTCTGTCACTACAGTTTAGTTTGCTTTTCTAGAAATTCACATACATATGTCTTCTTTTTGGGGATGAGGGGATTGGGTTTGGCTTCTTTTACTCAGCAGATTTATTTTGAGATTTACCTATGTAGTAGTGTGTTTAAGTCATACTTTTTTTTTTTTTTTAAATTGCCCAGTAGTTCCATTGTATAGATTTACCACAGTTTGTTTAGCCATTCAACTTTCGGACAATTAGGTTGTTTCCAGTTTTTGGCTATTACAAATAAAGCTGTTATGAGCATTTGTGTACAAATTTTTATATGGACATATGTATTCTTTTCACTTATTTAAAAACCTATGAGTGGAATGACTGGATCCTATGGTAGGTATATGTTTATGTTTTTTGGAATTTGTCAGTAACCTGTTTCCCAAAGAGGCTGTACGATTCTACATTCCCTTCAGCACTGTATGGGAGTTTCGGTTCCCCTGCATCCTCACCAACACTTGGTGTGGTCATTCTTTTAAAATTTTAGCCATTCTCATTGTGATTTTAATTTGCATTTCTGTAATGACTTATGTTGAACATTTTTTCATGCACTTATTTGCCGTCAGCTTATTTATTTGGTCAAGTGTCGTTTCAACTGTTCCATTTTTTAAATTGGGGTGTTTTCTTATTACTGAGTTTTAGGAGTTCTCTGTATATTATCGATTCAAGCCCTTTGTTAGATATTTGACTGGCAAACATTTCTCCCAGTCTGCTTGTCTTTTCATATTTTTAAAAGCATCTTTTAAAGAGAACTTTTAACTTAATATAGGTGATGTTCATTTTGTTAATTTATTCCTTTTAGAGCCATATGTAAGAAATATTTGCCTAACACAAGTTTAGCATGGTTTTCTCCTGTGCTCTGTTGTAGACGCTTTATAGTTTTAGACTTTACATTTAGGTCTATTTGTCATTACTGAGTTTATTTTTATATATAGTATGAGATATGGCTCAAAGTTGTTATTTTTTTACATGTGGGTATTAAATATTTCCAGCGCTGTTGAAAAAACTGTCGTTTCTCCACCGAGTTACCTTTGCACCTTTGTAACAGGTCAGTTGTCCATGCATGTGTAGACCCATTTTTGGGCTCTGTTTTGTTCTGTAGATCTAGTTGTCTATCTTAGTGCCAGTACCATACTGCCTTGATGACTGTAGCTTTATAATGAGCTGTGAAATCAGGAAGTATTGTTCTCCACCTCCCACAAAATTTGGGCTTTTCCATACAAATTTAACATCAATTTGACAATTTCTACAAAATAGCTTTCCGGGGTTTTGATTAGAATTGCCTTTACTATGTGTCTATTTTTTTTTATAGTTTGGAGACGATGAACATCTTAACAATATTGTATCTTCTCACTCTTTTTTTATGTAGGTCTTTTAAAATTTCTCTCAGCAGTCTTTGGTAGTATTCAGTGGTATTTCACATTGTCAGATTTAACCCTGTTTTATATTTTTTGATACTATTGTCAGTGTTTCTTTTTTTAGATTAACTTCCGTTTCCCATTGTTAGTTGCTAGTATATAGAAATATAATGGATTTTGTATGTTTTTCTTGTATCCTGCATCCTTTCTATACTCACTATTAGTTCTAGTAGGCTTTTTTTTTGTAGATTCTCTTATATTTTCTACATAGATGATCACGTCATCTGTGAATAAAGACAGTTTTACTTCTTACCAGTTTTGAGGTCTTTTGTTTCTTTTTATTCTTTGACTGCAATGGCTAGAACTCCAGTTGATTAGAAGTGATGAGAGTGGACGTCTTGCCTTGTTTCTGATCTTAGGGGAAGAGTTCCTTCTTTCACCTTTAAGCAGGATTTCGGCTATAAGCTTCGGTAGATGCTTTTTATCATGTTGAGGAGATGCCCCACTTTTCTAGCTCGCTGAGAGTTTTTATCTAGAATGAGTGTTGGATTTTGTCAGGTGCTTTTTCTGTGTCTATTGAGATGATTCTATGGATTTTGTCTTTTTGTTGGTTAGTATGGTAAATTGTACTGAATGATTTTCAAATGTTAAATCAGCTTTGCATTTCTGGATTAACCCCACTTGGCCATGATATATTATTATTATAATTTTTTCATATACTGTCTTATATGATTTACTTACAACTTTTGCATCTGTGTTTATGAGACATATTGTTAGTCTAGTTTTTTTTGCAGTGTCTTTGTCTGGTTTGATATTGGGGTAGTATTGACCTCATAAAATTTTGAATTTAGGAAGTAATTCCTCCTTTTTAATTTTTGGGAAAAGTTTAGATATAATTGTTAGTTTTTCTTCTTTCAGTGTTTGGTAGGATTTGTCAGTGAAGCCATCTCAGCCTGGAATTTTCTTTGTGGGAAGCTTTTAAGTATAAATTAATTTTCTTTAATGCGTATACTACTATTCAGGGTTTTCTATTTATTCTCGAGTGAACTTTGGTAACTTGTGTCTGTGGTAGGCTGAATAATGCCCCCACAAAGATGTCCGTGTTCTAATCCCCAGAACATTTGAAAACACTACTGTACATGGTAAAAGAATTCTGCAAATGTGATTAAGTTAAACATCTTGAGTGAAATGGGGAGATTATCCTGGATTACGTGGATGGGCCCAGTGTAATCACAAGGTCCTTATAAGATGCAGGCAGGAGGGACAGAGTAGGTAGTATTAAAGCCTTTCAGCAGCATACTTCTGTTTCTCCCTCCTGATCTTTGTATTATTTTTGTTGTACATTTGCTTTTTAATATACTATAAATACAACATTGCTTTGTTATTGTTTTTGTTTAAACAGTCAGTTACCTTTTGAAGAGATTTACTGTAAATAATATGTTGCCCCACTGTCTTATCACTTGCTTAAGCTACTTTTGAAGTAATTCCCTTGTCATCCTTATGTTTGTTCCTCTGTATGTAACCTGTCTTTTTCAAAGATCTGGCTGCGCTTTTGGGCTGCTTTGCACATTTTCTTTTTATCACTGGTTTTGGGCAATTTGATTATAATGTACCTTGGTGTAGTTTTCTTCATGTTTCTTGTACCTGTGGTTTATTGAGCTTCTTGGGTGTATAATTTATCAAAGTTGGAAAAACTTTGGCCATTTTTTCTTTAAATATATTTTTTGTCCCTCCTCCCCATCCTTTAGGAAATTCAATTACATGTGTATTTGACTCCTTGAAGTTGTTCCACAGCTCACTGCTCTGCTAGTTTTTTCTCTTTAATTCTCTTTTCTCTCTGTTTCATACTTAATAAGTTTTACTGCAATATTTTCAAGTACACTCATCTTTTCTTCCGCAGTGTTGAATATGCTGTTAATCTTACCCAATGTATTCTTTATCTCAGACATCGTAGCTCTATTTGGATCTTTTTACATTTTCTATGTCACTAAATTTTTCTGCATCCATATAACAAAACTCATTGCCTTTGAGTTGGTTCCGATTCATAGTGACCCTATAGGACAGCGTAGAACTGCTTCATAGGGTTTCCAAGGGGTGGCTGGTAGGTTTGAACTGCTGACCTTTTGGTTAGCAGTTGTAGCTCTTAACCACTGCATCACCAGGGCTCCATACGTGTAATAAAGTTATAATAACTATTGTAATGTCCTTGTCTGTCAGTTCTAAATGTTTGTGTCAGTTCTTTGTTGATTTTGCTCGATCGATTATTCTCGTTGAACATACTGGGTAACTTTTTTTTTTTTTATAATTTTTATTGTACTTTAAGTGAAAGTTTACAAATAAGTCAGCCTCTCACACAAAAACCCATATACACCTTGCTACACACTCCCAATTACTCTCCCACTAATAAGACAGCCTGCTCTCTCCCTCCACTCTCCTTTCATGTCCATTTTGCCAGCTTTTAACCCCCTCCACCCTCTCATCTCCCCTCCAGGCAGGAGATCCCAACATAGTCTCCAGTGTCCACCTGATTGAAGAAGTTCACTCCTCACCCGCATCCCTCTCCAACCCATTGTCCAGTCCAGTCCATGTCTGAAGAGTTGGCTTTGGGAATGGTTCATGTCCTGGGTCAACAGAAGGTCTGGGGGCCATGACCACCGGGGTCCTTCTAGTCTCAGTCAGACCATTAAGTCTGGTCTCATGAGAATTTGGGGTCTGCATCCCACTGCTCTCCTGCTCCCTCAGGGGTTCTCTGTTGCGTTCCCTGTCAGGGCAGTCGTTGGTTGTAGCCGGGCACCATCTAGTTCTTCTGGTCTCAGGATAATGTAGCCTCTGGTTCATGTGGCCCTTTCTGTCTCTTGGGCTTGAAATCGCCTTGTGTCCTTGGTGTTCTTCATTCTCCTTTGATCCAGGTGGGTTGAGACCTATTGATGCATCTTAGATGGCTGCTTGCTGGTGTTTAAGACCCCAGACGCCACTCTTCAAAGTGGGATGCAGAGTGTTTTGTTAATAGATTTTATTATGCCAATTGACTTAGATGTCCCCTGAAACCATGGTCCCCAGACCCCTGCCCCTGCTACACTGGCCTTCCAAGCATTCAGTTTATTCAGGAAACTTCTTTGCTTTTGGCTTAGTCCAATTGTGCTGACCTCCCCTATATTGTGTGCTGTCTTTCCATTCACCTAAAGTAGTTCTTATCTACTATCTAATTCGTGGATACCCCTCTCCCACACTACCTCCCTCCCTGCTTTTGTAACCACAAAAGAATGTTTTCTTCTCAGTTTAAACTGTTTCTGAAGTTCTTATATTAGTGGTCTTATACAATATTTGTCCTTTGGCAACTGACTAATTTCACTCAGCATAATGCATTCCAAGTTCCTCCATGTTATGAAATGCTTCACAGATTCCTCACTGTTCTTTATCAATGTGTAGTATTCCATTGTGTGAATATACCATAATTTATTTATCCATTCATCCGTTGATGAGCACCTTGGTTGCTTCCATCTTTTTGCTGTTGTAAACAGTGCTGCAGTAAACATGGGTGTGCATATATCTGTTCATGTAAAGGCTCTTATTTCTCTAGGATGTATTCCAAGGAGTGGGATTGCTGGATCGTATGGTAGTTCTATTTCTAGCTTTTTAAGGAAGTGCCAAATGGATTTCCAAAGTGGTTGTACCATTTGACATTCCCACTAGCAGTGTAGAAGTGTTCCAATCTCTCTACAGCCTCTCCAACATTTATTATTGTGTGTTTTTTGGATTAATGCCAGCCTTGTTGGAGTGAGATGAAATCTCATTGTAGTTTTGATCTGCATTTCTCTAATGGCTAATGATCGTGAACATTTCCTCATATATCTCTTAGGTACCTGAACGTCTTCTTTAGTGAAGTGTCTATTCATATCTTTTGCCCATGTTTTAATTGGGTTGTCTTTTTGCAGTTGAGTTTTTGCAGTATCATGTAGATTTTAGAGATCAGTTGCTGATCAGAAATGTCATAGTTAAAAACTTTTTCCCAGTCTGTAGGTAGTCTTTTTACTCTTTTGGTGAAGTCTTTGGTTGAGGATAGGTGTTTGATTTTTAGGAGCTCCCAGTTATCTAGTTTTTCTTCTGCATTCTTTATAATGTTTTGTATACTGTTTATGCCATGTATTAGGGCTCCTAACGTTGTCCCTATTTTTTCTTCCATGATCTTTATCGTTTTAGATTTTATATTTAGGTGTTTGATCCATTTTGAGTTAGTTTTTGTGCATGGAGTGAGGTATGGGTCTTGTTTCATTTTTTCGCAGGTGGATATCCAGTTCTGCGAGCACCATTTGTTATTAAGACTGTCTTTTCCCCATTTAACTGTTTTGGGGCCTTTGTCAAATACTAACTGCTCATATATGGATGGATTTATGTCTGGATTCTCAATTCTGTTCCACTGGTCCATGTATTTGTTGTTGTGCCAGTACCAGGCTGTTTTGACTACTGTGGCAGTATAATAGGTTCTAAAATCAGGTAAAGTAAGGCCTCCCACTTTGTTCTTCTTTTTCAGTAATGTCTTATTTATCTGGGGCCTCTTTCCCATCCATATGAAGCTGGTGATTTGTTTCTCCATCTCATTAAAGAATGTCGTTGCGATTTGGATCTGAATTGCATTGAATGTATAGATCGCTTTTGGTAGAATAGACATTTTTATAATGTTAAGTTTTCTTATCCACGAGCAAGGTATATTCTTCCACTTATGTAAGTCTCTTTTGGTTTCTTTTAGAAGTGTTCTGTAGTCTCTTTGTATAAGTCTTTTACATCTCTGGTAAGATTTATTCCTAAGTATTTTATCTTCTTGGGGGCTAGTGTAAATGGCATTGATTTAGTGATTTCCTCTTTGATGTTCTTTTTGTTGGTGTAGAGGAATCCAGCTGATTTTTGTATGTTTATCTTGTATCCCGATACTCTGCTGAACTCTTCTATCAGTTTCAGTAGTTTTCTGGAGGATTCCTTAGGGTTTTCTGTGTATAAGATCATGTCATCTGCAAATAGAGAAACTTTGACTTCTTCCCTGCCAGTCTGGATCCCCTTTATTTCTTTATCTAGCCTAATTGCTCTGGCTAGGACTTCCAGCACAATGTTGAAGAAGAGTGGTGATAAAGGGCATCCTTGTCTGATTCCTGATCTCAATGGGAATGTTTTCAGGCTCTCTCCATTTAGGGTGATGTTGGCTGTTGGCTTTGTATAAATGCCCTTTATTATGTTGAGGAATTTTCCTTCTATTCCTATTTTGCTGAGAGTTTTTATCATGAATGAGTGTTGAACTTTGTCAAATGCCTTTTCTGCATCAGTTGATAAAATCTTGTGATTCTTGTCTTTTGTTTTATTTATATGGTGGATTACATTAATTGTTTTTCTAATGTTGAACCATCCCTTCATAGCAGGTATGAATCCCACTTGGTCATGGTGAATTATTTTTTTGATATGTTGTTGAATTGTATTGGCTAGAATTGTGTTGAGGATTTTTGCATCTACATTTATGAGGGATATAGGTCTGTAATTTTCTTTTTTTGTGGTGTTTTTACCTGGTTTTGTATCAGGGATATGGTGGCTTCATAGAATGAGTTTGGTAGTATTCCGTCCTTTTCTATGCTCTGAAATACCTTTAGTAGCAGTGGTGTTAACTCTTCTCTGAAAGTCTGGTAGAACTCTGCAGTGAAGACCTGTGGACTAGGGCTTTTTTTTTTTTGTTGTTGAGAGTTTTTTGATTACCTTTTCAATCTCTTCTTTTGTTATGTGTCTATTGAGTTGTTCTACCTCTGTTTGTGTTAGTTCAGGTAGGTAGTGTGTTTCTAGGAATTCATGCATTTCTTCTAGGTTTTCAAATTTGGTTGAGTACAGTTTTTCATAGTAATCTGATACGATTCTTTTAATTTCAGTTGGGTCTGTTGTAATATCAAGCATCTCATTTCTTATTCGGGTTTTCCTCCCCTGTTTTTCTTTTGTCAGATTGGCCAGTGGCTTATCAATTTTGTTGATTTTTCAAAAAACCAGCTTTTGTTCTTGTTAATTCTTTGAATTGTTTTTCTGTTTTCTATTTCATTTGGTTCAGCTCTAATTTTTATTATTTGTTTTCTTCCGGTGCCAGTGGTTTTCTTTTGTTGCTCTCTATGTGTTCAAGTTGTAGGGATAATTCTTTGATTTTGGCCCTTTCTTCTTTTTGGATGCGTGCACTTTTTCGTATAAATTGACCTCTGAGCATTGCTTTTGCTGTGTCCCAAAGGTTCTGATAGGAAGTGTTTTCATTCTCATTGGATTCTCTGTGTTTCTTTATTCTACCCTTAATGTCTTCTATAATCCAGTCTTTTCTGAGCAGGGTATTGTTCAGTTTCCAAGTGTTTGATTTCTCTTCCCGTTATTGATTTCCACTTTTTATGGCCTTGTGGTCAGAGAAGATGCTTTGTAATTTTTCAGTGTTTCTGCTGAGGTTTGCTTTATGACCTAATATGTGGTCTATTCTAGAGAATGTTCCATGTTTACTAGAAAAGAAAGTATACTTGGTTGCTGTTGGGTGGAGGGTTCTGTATATGTCTACAAGGTCAAGTTGAGTAATTGTGGCATTTAAATCTTCCATGGCTTTTTTGAGCTTCTTTCTGGATATCCTGTCCTTCACCGAAAGTGGTGTGTTGAAGTCTCCTACTATTATTGTGGAGCTGTCTAACTCACTTTTCAGTGCTGATAGAGTTTGTTTTATGTATCTTGCAGCCCTGTCATTGGGTGCATAAATATTTAATAGGTTATATCTTCTTGGTGTATTGTCCCTTTGTAGTGTCCTTCCTTATCCTTTCTGATGGATTTAACTTTAAAGTCTATTTTGTCAGAAATTAATATTGCCAGTCCTGCTCTTTTTTGATTGTTGTTTGCTTGATATATATTTTTTTCCATCCTTTGAGTTTTAGTTTGTTTGTGCCTCTAAGTCTAAGGTGTGTCTCTTATAGGCAGCATATAGTGGGATCTTGTTTTTTAATCCATTCTGCCACTGTCTCTGTCTTTATTGGTACATTTAGTCCATTTACATTCAGGGTAATTATGGAATGGTATGAACTTAGTGCTATCATTTTGACTTTTTTTTTGTGTGTGTTGTTGACAGTTTCTTTTTCCCACTTGATTTTATGTGCTGAGTAGATTTTCTTTATATATTGTCTTTTCCTCATATTTGCTGTTGATTTTGTTTCTGCTGAGTCTGTATTTTTCCCTTGTATTTTATTTTAATGCATAGGATAGTTTGTCTCCTTTGTGGTTACCTCATTATTTACCCCTACTTTTCTAAATTTAAAACTAACTTTTATTTCTTTGTATTTCGGTACATACCTCTCTGTATGGAAGGTATATGATTATATTTCTTAGTCCCTCTTTATTATTTTAATGTTGTCTTCTTTTATATAATAACATCGCTGTTACCCTGTTTTGGGCTTTTTTTTTTTTTTAAATAATCTTTGTGTTTTTGGATTTCCCTGTCTGGGTTGACTTCTGGTTGCCCTGTCCAGTGTTGTAGTCTTGGGTTGATACCTGATATTATTGATTTTCTAACCAAAGAGCTCCCTTTAGTATTTCTTTTTATTTTGGTTTGGTTTTTACATATTCCCTAAACTTGTGTTTATCTGGAAATGTCCTAATTTTACCTTCATATTTAAGAGACAGTTTTGCTGGATATATGACTTGTGGCAGGCAGTTTTCTTCCTTCAATTTTTTAAATATGTCATCCCATTGCCTTCTTGCCTCCATGGTTTCTGCTGAGTAGTCCGAGCTTATTCTTATTGGCCGTCCTTTGTTGGTGACTTTTCATTTATCCCTCATTGCTCTTATAATTCTCTCTTTATCTTTGGTTTTGGCAAGTTTGATTATAATATGTTTTGGTTACTTTCTTTTAACATCTACCTTATGTGGAGTTTGATGAGCATCTTTGATAGATATCTTCTCATCTTTCACAATATCAGGGAAGTTTTCTGCCAACAAAATCCTCAACAATTTTCTCTATATTTTCTGTTATCCCTCCCTGCTCTAGTACTCTAGTCACTGGTAGGTTATTTCTCTTGATACATTCCTACATGATTCTTAAGGTTTCTTCATTTTTTAAAATTCTTTTATCTGATTTTTCTTCGAATACGTTAGTGCCCATTGATTTATCTTCGAGTTCAGAAATTCTAGCTTCTACTTGTTCAATTCTGCTCCTCTGACTTTCTATTGAGTTGTCTAATTCTGTAATTTTATTGTTCATCTTCTGAATTTCTGATTGCTGTCTGTCTATGGATTCTTCCAGCTTATTACACTTTTTATTATGTTCCTGAATAATCTTTCTAATTTCTTCAGTTGCTTTATCTGTGTGCTCCTTGGCTTGTTCTGCATGTCGTATCATTTCCTTCCTGATGTCTTGAAGGATTCTGCATATTAAACTTTTGTATTCTGCATCTGGTAATTCCAGGAATGCACTTTCATCTAGAAGATCCCTGGGTTCTTTGTTTTGAGTGCCTATTGAGGTGATCATGGTCTTTTTCTTTATGTGACTTGATATTGACTGCTGTCCCCGAGCCATCTATAAGTTATTGTATTAGTTTGTGCTTGCTTACTGTGTCGTAGCTGCTTCCTTTGTTTTGTTTTGGCATACCCTGTGGGTTGCTTGAGTGAGCTAGCTTGATTATTTTCACCTTTGAGCTCTAGTGTCCTGTCCCCAGCTGGCTGGAGCTGTGATGAGGTATATCTGTCTAGGAGTCCATTCAGTTTTCTTGTATGAATTCAGCTCAGGTTTCCAGGTAACTGATCATCAATTGTGTGGTACAGGCTCTGCCCCACAGTCTTAGAGGGGCAGGGGTGATTGGCATATATACCGGTATCTGATCACAGCAGGGGGTCACGCTCTGAACATGGCAGGGGGCTGAGAACCGACCCCCAAGTGTCTCTGAAGAAAACACGTCTCTGTTCCCTAGAGCGTGCTGGTGGGCGGGTTCTGCAGAGGGACCATGGGCCCCCCAAATTTTTGGTTATAAGGACTAGGAGGTACCAGTTATATTTGGACCCCTGTCTTGGGCGGCTGGGTGACCTGAGTGGAGCTTCCAGTCCTTAGGTCCCTGATGTGGGTAGGTGAGGACCTTGTTTAATAGGCAAAGCAATGTCAAACGTCAAACACCCACCACCTCTCCACCGCACTGCTGAAATGGTTGCAGTTTGCCAACAAGGGCATATTCTTCCGAGGTAGGCCCACACAGGTCCATGCAGAAGGGAAAGGTACTCAAGGTCCACAGACGGTTTATGCCTGGACAGGTGCCGCTTCTGTCCTGAGCTCCCCCAGTCCCTGGTTGATGGAGCTAGCAAATTATCTTTTTCTCCCAATTGCAAATTTTTTCCTTCCTCAAGGCTGGGAGGATGGCTCTAGGTGCTCATCAGAGTCTGTCTCAGGCCTAGGGATTCAGCTGCTGAAGCCAGCTTGTGCGTGGCGGGGGGAGGGGGTGCTCAGTAATATATACGTAAGTATTCAGCTTTTTCCGAGAGCGCCGTTCTCCTCAGGTTCCAGAGGTGTGAGTAGGCTGTGTGGCTGACTGCTTCTTCCTGAGGAAACTGCGGCCAAACGCTAGTACCAGCCTGCTGCCGCTGCTGCCGCTCCGGGAATGGTACCTGAGGGCTCCCTGTGATTCAGGTCAGGTAACTCCTCTCTACTTCTGAACGGTCTGTTCCTCCCCCTGCCCCTCAGTTCGTTGTCTAAGCTTGCGTTTGATGCTCAGGGCTCCCAGCTTGTCACAAATATACTCGTTCCCCTTGTTTTTTCGGGTCTTTGTTTTAAAGAGGGCTCACTGTGTATTCCGCTGTCTTGGCTTCCTGGATAATTTTTGATTGGTGAATTTTACCTTGCTGAGTGCAGGACATTTGTGTATTTAAGTGTTCTTTAGTCTTATTCTGCGATGCAGTTAAGTTACTTGGAAACAGTTTGATTCTTTTGAGTCTTACTTTTAATTTTTTTGGATGGAACTGGAGCTGTTCTCCAAACCAAACCCATTGCCATTGAGTTGATCCTGACTCATAGCCACCCTTTAGGACAGAGTAGAACTGCCCCATAGGGTTTCCAAGGAGCGGCTGGTAGATTCGAACTGCTGACCTTTTTGTTAGCAGCTGAGCTCTTAACCACTACGCCACCAGGGCCCCAGAGTTGTTCTCAGCCTGTGACTAATTAATCCCAATACTGAGGCAAGACCCTTGTGTGTAACCTACACAGTGCCCTGTTAATTATGAGAGTTTTTTGTTTTGATAGTTGGTAAAAGACACAATTCCCCATCCTGTGTGAGCACCTGGCACTGTTACTTCTAATCCTTTCAATTGGCTCCTTTGCTAGCCTTGAATAGTTTCCTTACATTTATGCACTGATCTGTACTCAGCTGAATATTTGAGAGGGATCCTCTGCAGACTCTGGGGTTCTCTCTCTGTACAACTTTCTCCTCTTCAGTAGTCTTTCCTTCAAATTCTAGCCATTTTGGCTCCTCAACTTCAGGAGTCTGCTGGGCTGTGCTTGGGTTCTCCATCCTGTATGGAACTCTCTCAGTACAGTAGGCAGGGGCAACTTATTAATTTCCTGTTTCTCAGGGACCACTGTTGTTTGTTGCCTGATGTTCATTGTCTTGAAAAACTGTTGTTTCATACATCTTGTCCATTTTTGTTTTCTTCAGGAGGGAGGGTACAGTCGGTCCCTATTATCCTGTCTTGGTGGAATATGGAAATCCAAAGTCACCTTTAGTTTTCATAATTGTAGGTCAGTGGAATTTTGGGGGGCTCATATCTTATTTAACCTTTTAAGTGGTAGTTTGCCCACTTGACATTTCCTTTTGATTTTTTTTCCTTCTATTGGAAACATTCTTTAGTTGGTTTCTATGACACCATGCTCTCATGCTTTCCCTCCTCCTTAACTGACCGCTGCTTCTAAGTCTACTTACTGGACTTTTCCTCTCTAGGACCTCTATATATTCCTCAGGGCTCAGTCCTAAGCCTTTTCTTTCTCAGCCTACACACTATCCTTATGCTGTTTCATTGAGCCTTACTGATTCACATTTGTCTAAAGTGGAGACCCACCCTTTTATAACTAAATGCCTATTAGATATTGCCACTTGGAAGCCTCATAGTTATCTCCAGTATAGTGTATTCCCCAAACCGAACCTTTGCATATCTTTTCATCTTCTAGCATTAGGCTCTCTCAGTTGGTGACATTCTAACTACCTGCAAGTGCAAGCTAAAAATCTGGAGTCACCCTTAACTCTCTTTTCTGTTAGTGCTCCACATCTAGGCTGTCAGTGAACCCTGTAAGTTTTACCTCTAGAATGTGTGTCACTAATCTCTGCACTTCTCCATGCCCATTGTCGCTCGCTTGACCAGGCTTTCATAATCTTTCCCTTAGACTGTTTTAATAGTCTTACTTACTTTTCTGCTTCTACTCTTGATTCCTTTTTCTCAGCCATTCACTTCACAACAGCCAAGAGACCCTTAAAAATTTTAACTCTGAACTACCAGTTTGGACATCACTGAATAATTGTGTTTTCCCCATTTCCTCCTTGAAATTACAAAAACAAAAAAACAATCCAAGGTACTCCACTGATACTCCCTTTCAGAGCAAGAGAGAGTGAAGAAGACTAAAGATACAAGCAAAAGATTAGTTCAAAGGACTAAAGGACCACAACTACCATGGCCTCCACCAGACTGAGTCCAGTTCAATTAGATGGTGCCCCGGCTACCACTAGTGCTCTGACAGGGATCACAATAGAGGGTCCCAGACAGAGCTGGAGAAAAATATAGAACAAAATTCTGACTCACAAAAAAAGACCAGACTTACTGGCTGACAGAGACCGGAGAAACCCAGAGAATGGCCCCTGGACACTCTTTTAGCTCAGTAATGAAGTCACTCCTGAGGTTCACCGTTCATCCAAAGATTAGACAGGCCCATAAAACAAAATGAGACTAAAGGGGCACACCAGCCCAGTGCCAAGGACAAGAAGGCAGGACGGGACAGGAAAGCTGGTAATAGGGAAGCCAAAGTCGAGAAGGCAGAGTGTTGACATGTCATGGGGCTGTTAACCAGTGTTAAAATAATATGTGTACTATTTAATGAGAAGCTAATTTCTTCTGTAAACCTTCATCTAAAGTACTATTTAAAAAAAATGTAAAAACTAGGAGAACAAACAACCCCATGCTTTTGCAAATTCCATTTTTGGAGAAATGAGGGATCATATGCAAACTCAGCAATACATGTATGAATTGCCATCTGCGGCTGAATTGGGCAGAAGACACGTGGGATGAAATGAAGAGAAAGTGCAGAGAAGGACCAAAGGGTCCAATATAGCATATCTTAGAAAGATATACAGCAAAAATATACTTACAGAGGGTAATGGGTGCACCCTGAATTGTTCTGCAACAATTTGCAACTCATCATGC
This sequence comes from Loxodonta africana, assembly GCF_030014295.1. Lineage (NCBI taxonomy): Eukaryota > Metazoa > Chordata > Mammalia > Proboscidea > Elephantidae > Loxodonta > Loxodonta africana. The sequence continues at coordinate 23,389,173 of NC_087350.1, forward strand.
CTGGGTTGTGCAGGGCTGAAGCAGAACCTTTATTGGACCTGGATTGGTTCAGAGAAGCAGAGCAGGTGGTCTATACAACAGTCATAAGCAGAATTTACCCAAAGCAATCTGTCTCTGTAGCAGCAGAGGAGAGAGCCATTGCATTGTGAGAACCAGTTAGCCTGGATTAGTACCCTGGCCTTTCTCCCACATCCCGTCTTGTACAAGTTGCAGATCAAAGAAAATCCAACACATTCAATGATGAGTAATTAAAGAGGTACTATAAAAAAGAATGATAGTTAATACATCCTAACAAAGGGTCTTTACTGGAAATAATGCTTTATGGAGCAGGTGAAAATTTTCATGAAGGTATTCCACTACAAACTAAAAAACAAAAACTAAAAAGCTTGAATGATGCAATTATCTCTGTGAATGACAATCATAAAGCAGAATTGGATGACCTCGATGGACTAACTTTGGGGGTGACATAGTGCGTCATCAAGTGGAGATGGAATGTGAGCTGGCAATACTGAAAACAGAAGAAAAAATTATCACAGAAAGGAAAACTAACTTAGAAGGAGCGTGAGGGTGGATAGATACTGTAAAGGTACAGCAAGAAACGTAGAGTAGTGATGGAGAAAGTAGACACAATTTAATGGGTATAAACAAAGAGTTAAAAAAGGTTTAGAGAAAAAAAAAAGATGACACTGAATACTGGCAAAAGAAATCCAGTGTCCTTGTAATTGGAATTTCCAAAGAAGAAACTGAAATAACGTAATAGACATATATTCAAAAGATGTGCTTTAAGAAACGTATGAAGAAAACTTTTGGTGGAGGGAAGACGGAGGAGGGGTAGTAAGTTGAAAAACATAAGCTGTGCAGGAAAAATTGACCACAGTCGTCAACACTGAGACATAGCCTAGAAAAATTTTGGGCCTTAATCTTGGTTAGCCAGGCAAAAAGGTCAAGTTGTTTACACAGGGGAAAAAGAATCAGGTTGCTTATGGTAACAAAGCTCTTCTACCTTGAAATTAGATGTCTCTTGAGCAACTCTTAGGTCAAAGAGGAAATACAGATAGAAATTACAGACTAGACAATGATAATGAATGTACTAGAATCGACCTCTGGAAACAGGTAAAATAGCTCTCAAAAGGAGCTTTATTTTTTTTCTAAATTAAGCTATTGGTAAAGACACATAAAAGGTAGTCCAGCTTTTAGGATATGCATTTTGCTATCTTTCCAGTTTCATCTGTGCTTAGGAGTGTCAAAATGGAGAATGGATGATTTTTTCCCCTGTTTATAAAGTAATCTCTCTAGATCTGGTTTTTATCTTCTGTTAAGGTATTTTTACACTGACTTCAATTAATGGTGTTATGGTCTTCTGTTGTCTGGTATTGTCTTCTGTTATGGTGTTAGCTTGATGATAGACTCTGACTATACTAGAATTGATTTAATTATATATAAACATTTCCTTTGGTTCAGACGAAAAGCAGAGTGTGCTTAAGATAGCATTGTATCATTGTATTAGTTCAGGTGTAGGGTGAACTGGTATAACCACCAAAAAAACCAAACCCAGTGCCATCCAGTCGATTCCGACTCATAGCAACCCTGTAGGACAGAGTAGAACTGCCCCATAGAGTTTCCAAGGAGCGCCTGGCGGATTTGAACTGCCGACCCCTTGGTTAGCAGCCTTAGCACTTAACCACTATGCCACCAGGGTTTCCATACAGCGATCCCAAAATACAGTGGCTAAATATTCAAGCTTAATTCTGTCTTAATCTAGAGGTGATTGTTCAGGGGCAGTAGAGTGGTCTGATTCCTTCAATATGTGCCTTCTGTCTCTGGGACCAAGGCATTTTCTCTAGTTCTCACCATCTCATCACCAGTGGGAACAGGGAAAGAAGATGCACGTCCTAATCTTTTTAAGGGCAAAGCCTGGTAAGTTGCATTTGTCTCTTCTCTTCTGTTCACATCTCACTGGTCAGAGCTTAGACATTGGCCATTCCTGGTGTGGTAGTCGCTAGGGCTGGGCACAGATATTCTAGGTCTTTTCCTTTTGGGCACATGGCACGATTGCGTTTTCTCTTCTTTGAAGTTAATTTATGACTGTGACTTGCCAGTGAAATGTGAGCAGAAGTGACATGTGTTGCTTCCAGATGAGAACTTCAAGAGCTAGTATGCCATTTGTTATGATTCTTTTTTTCCCCCCAAGCTGTTGTGAAGCATCTCTAGCAGCCTGGGTCCCCGAGTGACTGTGATGAGTAAAGCCCTCTGCTGACCTGTATTGGAAGAGTAATGTTTAATAGCAGTTAAACTTTTGTTGTGTTGAAAAAGCCACAGGGGTTGTGGGATTGCTTATTTTGGCAGTATAACCTAGCCAAGGTGTTCTCAAAGTGTCATCTATAGGCTTCAGGCTTATGAGGACAAACTATTTTCATAGTAATACTGAGACATTATTTGCCTTTTCCATTCTCATTGTCTCATGAGTATACGGTGGCTGCATGATATGTGATATTGTAACACATTGACTGCAGAAGAAGTCAATGTGAGTCTGGCTGTCGTCTCTTGAGCCAGACACTGAAGAGATTTGTAAAAATGTGCTGTCAAGTTGATTCCAACTCACAGTTTTCAAACTATGAGAATACAGTTATTTTTTCATAGAAATGTGTGAGTTATATGAACATGTAATGGATTTACTATTATTTTAGGTGAATTCATATTAATGAATAAATATTTTAAAAGTTTATAGCATGATTAAAAATATATATATGTATACACACACACATGCACACACACGCACATACACACAACAGCCTTTTTGGGGTCCTCAATAATTTAAGAGTATAAAGGTACCATGAAGCCAAAAAAAAAAAAGTGAGAACCTCTGATCTAGCCTGTAGTAACTTTCATATTAAGCTAAAAATGAGGCTTAGAAGTGTGGCTTTAATTGAGTGGCCATGTGCTTGGCTCTAACTCCTGTTAATATGGAACAAATCACTTAAAAATCCCATTAGAACATGACCAGAGAAGTTAGAAAAAATAATGAAAACAAAATAATTAGCATTAGTTAACATTAGTGAAGAAATTTAAAGAAAAACTTGATTAATTATTGTTGACCCTTATAAATCCAGGCAGTTTAAAATTTTAACAAGGTTTTATTGGTTGTCTTCAACAAGTCGTTTGATAGTATTGATTTAGAATTGATTGTTAAATAAAGAAGACTTTATTGCCTTTATAAAGTAATTATGTAAGAGGTGGTTGGAGAAGTAAATAATTATTCTTTTCAGTTTGGAGGAGAATATTGTTTTCAAAACTTATTTATTGTTACAAAAAGAATGATAAAGAAATTTCTGTTTATTGCCCTTTGATTTATGCTGGGGGAAAGTAAAGTGTTTAGTATTTGGAGAGAAGGTGAAAATGTCATTAAAGCAAGAAGAATGGTTATGTAAATAACACACAATTCCGAAAGACGATAATGTGCATTTTGGAAAAAACCCATATTATTTGAAATTAAATCTTGGTCTGTATGAGTCCTATTTAAGTAAAAAACTTCAGTGTACTTTTCTGGAGTTTTGTTGTGATATGTTTTACCTTGTTTATGAGGATATTTTTATTACTTGCATCAGACTTACATTTTAAGCTGGAAAAGGTATAAAATTTATTTGTTATGTGAAAATAGGTTTTATAGCTCTTGCCCTTGTCTTGAGAAATTATTTGTTGTAAAAATAATATCTGTATGCCATTGGAAATTTTGCAATATCCAAGAAAGTTAATGTTTTAAAGAGAATAAAATTGACTGTAAAATCAAAAGAATGAAAAGCACTGTGAGACCAGTATAATGAAACAGATGTTTGAGGAGTAGCGCCTTTAAAACATGCCTTTTAAAGTTAACTTGAGTTGATGTGTTCCGCATGGATCATGTTTTCGATTGCATGATTTTCTCACTAAAATAAAGAACAATAATTGTAGATGAAATTCCCAAGATTGGCCTTTAGCCTCATTTTGATTCATGTAAAAGTAAAGCATGTTAGGGTAGCTACATTCCGTTTTAAGTGTCTCTAACATTTTTCTGCTTTGCAGTGTAGTTCAAATTGCTGATTGTATTAGCTCCCCCCACCTTTTTTTTTTTTTTTGCCTTTTGGCCCCATCACCCTCATATTTTCCAAAGTTTAAAAATTACTTGAAAGGTAGAGCTGCCCTCTGGTGTTCACTCTGTGACTCGGTAGTGTCAGCAGACTATAATGTCAGATGTGAGCTAGCGGGCTGGCTTAGACTATTTGTTCGATTTTAATTTCGTAGATAAGAAAATTAGAGAGGGAAATTGCACTTGCTTGTACGCGTTCTCATTTACTTGGCCTTCCTTCTGTTTATCTGTTAACCTGTCCGTCATTTGCAAGAGCATGATTATTAGAAAGCAATTATTTAGATGCAATTTTTTTTTGTTTTGGTAGTGGTACAATTTAATTTTTTAGAGTTACTGATTAAGCAAACTCTTAATTTGAAAACTATGAGTTGGAATTGAATCGACAGCACAAGTATGGTATGTGTTGTGTATGTTTGCGAATTGTTCGATGTTGAATTTTTTGAATAGTTTTATTAAAAAAAAAAACCTGATAAATACTAACAAATGACGGTTAAGAGAAAAATAATTGGAGAAAACAAAACACTGAATTGTTAAATTTTAAGATTTTAGTTTCTGTATGTAACATCGTAATAAATGGAGAAGTATTGAAGTGTCCTGTAGGGTCGCTATGAGTCAGAATCGACTTGATGGCCATGAGTTTGGTTTTGGTTCTTGATGATTATACCTTGATAACCAATATCTTAGTCATCTTGTGCTGCCATAACAGAAATACCACAAGTGGGTGGCTTTAACAAAGAGAAATTAATTTTCTCCCCATCTAGTAGGTTACAAGTCCAAATTCAGGGTGTCAGCTCCAGGGGAAGCTCTTCTTTCTTTGTGGGCTCTGGAAGAAGGTCCTTGTCCTCAATCTTCCTCTAGTTGAGGAGCTTCTCAGACACAGGTACTCTGTGTTCCTGGGGTTGCTTTCTTGGTGGTATGAGGTCCCCAACTCTCTGCTTGCTTCCCTTTTCCTTTATCTCTTGAGAGATAAAAGGTGGTACAGGCCGCACCCCAGGGAAACTCCCTTTACATTGAATAAGGGAGGTGACCTGAGTAAGGGTGCTGTTACAATCCCACCCTAATCCTCCTTAGCATAAAATTACAATCACAAAATGGAGGACAACCACACAATACTGGGAATCATGGCCTGACCAAGTTGACACATATTTTTTGGGGGGGACACAATTCAAGCCATGTCAACCAAATAAAGGAATGTTCTTTTTATGGAATTATCCTAGTTAATGAATGAAGAAGGACTGGAATGATTTAAAAAAAAAAAAAAAAAACCAAATCTGTTGCTGTTGAGTTGATTCCAACTCACAGCGACCCTAAGGACAAAGTAGAACTGCCCCATAGAGTTTCCATGGAATGCCTGGTGGATTCCAACTGCTGACCTTTGGTTAACAGCCATAGCACTTAACCAGTATGCACCAGGGTTTCTGGAATGGTAAGAGTACCTCTATTTTTCAGTCGCTATTTTTTTTTTTTTTAATAGATCTAGGCAATGGTCATTAGTGACTGCTTACTTTACAAACGAAAGATAACCAGACACTGTTTGCCTATTTATGGAAGATTACAATATCATCTATAGAGAATTCTTGTCAGCAAATCAAGCCTCAATCAGATTAGGCATTTATGTTCAACTGCCAGTTTTCAGAAAATATTAAATAAAGAAACATATTAATGTTACCATGGATATGTAATTGGCAAAATTCAGAATGTTGGATCTCTACAGGACAAAAAGCTAAGTTTCTTCAACAACAGGTAAATTGCCAGGAAAGGAAAAAAAAAGAGAGTGATGAAGTTACAAATTAAAAGATGAATGTAATATGTAGACCTTGTTTGGTTACTGTAAACCAACCATTAAGAAAATAACAAAGAGAATTTGATAAATTTAAACATAGAGTAGATAACTTGATAGTAAAGTATTATTGGTTTTTGTATGGTAGTAATATAGTAGCTGTATATATATGTGGTATATGTATTATGGAAACCCTGGTGGCATAGTGGTTAAGTGCTAAGGCTGCTAACCAAAAGGCTGGCAGTTCAAATCCACCAGGCACTCCTTGGAAACTCTGAGGCAGTTCTACTCTGTCCTATAGAGTTGCTATGAGTCGGAATTGACTTGACAGTAACGGGTATATGCACTGCATATAGTATATGCACTGTATTTGTGTGTGTGTATATATTTATACACACTACCCTTCTGTCAGTTTGTCATACTGTGGTGATTTGCTGTGATGATGGAAGCTGTGCTACCAGTATTTGGAATATCAGCAGGGTACCCGTGGTGGACAGGTTTCAGTGGAGCTGCCAGACTAAGAGTAGGAAGAAAGACATGGTGATGTACTTCTGAAAATTAGCCAAGGAGAACCTCATGGATCATAACAGGACATTTTCTGACTCACTTGGTTGGACGTATTATTAGGAGAGATCAGTCACTACAGGTGACATCCTGTTTGGCAAAATGTAGAGGGCCAGTGAGGATGTGGGAGACCCTCAGTGAGGTGGATTGGCACAGTTGCTACAGTGGTGGACTCAAAACATGCTGTTGATTGTGAGGATGACTCAGGACCACGTATCATTTCATTCTGTTTTACATAAGGTCACCATGATTTAGAGTCACCTTGATGGAAGCTGAGAACTAGTAACAACATGTATGTATTTATTTTATTGTGGTAAATAATATGTAACAAAACATTTGCCATTTTAACCGTTTTTTTTTTCTTTTGTTTTCATCGTGGTAAAATAAATATCACAAAAGATTTGCTGTTTCAGCCTGAAGAACAGTTTTGAATATGGCGGGCTCAGTCTTGACCTCACAGAGCTCACAGGTTAATGGACTGCTGGGCTATTTTGTTTGAATGAGGGGTAAATGTTGACTGTGGCTGGGGAAGGGACGTGACTCTTGACTCCTAGGTATCCTGAGATGGAGCTGGCACAGGCAGTAATGGGCTGAGAGTCTAGCACATTTGGAGATACTAAAAACCAGTTGAGTCTGACTCATGGAGACCCCATGTGTGTCAGAGTAGAGTTGTGCTCCATAGGTTTTTTTCCCAACAGTTTCTCATACACTTTAGTGACATTGATTATACTCTTGGAGTTCTGCAGCCATTCTCACCATCCTTTTCTGAATTGTTCTGCCCTTATTAACATAAGTTCACTGCCCTCTAAGGTTCCTATCTAATTTTTTGAGTTGCTGTTGTCCATTTGATCTCATACAATTAGTTGTTAAAAGAGCATAATGCTCAAGGCAAATGTTTTTTACTAGTTGTGCTAAACTTCATTTTAACCATTTTTATGGTATGTTATGGATTGAATTGTGACCTCCAAAAATTATGTCTTGTAAATCCTCGCTCTTCTACCTGTGGATGTAGCCCCATTTGGGAATAGGGATTTCTTTGTCATGTTAATGAGGCCATGTCAGTGTAGGGTGTGCCTTAAGCCAGTCTGCTTTTGGAGATACAGAAGAGCAGATCCGGCACAGAAGAAAGAAGCACAAGTGAAGAAGGATGGGTGCCACATGGAGATCACGGAGGAGCCAAGGAAGAGAAGCTGAAAGAGACGAGAATTTTCTCCCGGAGCACACAAAGAAAGCCTTCCCCTAGAGCTGTTGCCCCGAATTTGGGCTTCTAGCCTCCTAAACTGTGAGAAAATAAATTTTTGTTCCTTAAAGCTACCTACTTGTGATATTTCTGATACAGCAGCAGTAAGAAACTAAGACGAGGGCCTAGTCAGGGCCATTAATTACATTCACCATGTTGTACGACTTGCTGTAGTCAGTTGCCGACACATAGTGACTCCATCTGTGTGGAGTAGAACTGCTCCATAGGGTTTTCAAGGCGGTGACTTTTCACAAGCAGATTGTCAGGCCTGTCTTCTGAGGCGCCTCTGGGTGGATTCAAACCGCCAACCTTTTTGGCTCGTAATCGGGTGCTTAACCTTTTCACCACCCAGGATCTCTACGCAACCATTACTGCTATTTATTTCCAAGTGTTTTTCATCACCGTGAACAGAGACTCAGTACCCCTTAAGCAATAACTTCCTATTCTCCCCTACTCCCTGCCCATGATAACTATTAATAAGTCTTTGTCTCTATGCAGTTGCCTATTCTAGATATTCCATGTAAGTGGCATCATATAATATTTGTCAGTGTTTGACTTATTCCACTCAGCTTACTGGCCTCAGGGTTCATCCGTGTTGTAGCATGTATCAGCATTTCATTTCTCTTTATGGCCGGATAATATTCTGTTGTATAGGCATACCACATTTTGTTTATCCACTCATCTGTTGATGGAAACTTTGGTTGTTCCATCTTTTGGCTTTTGTGAATACTGCTGCAGTGTGCAAATATCTGTCCAAGTCCTTGCTTTTCAAGTCTATTATGTACATACCTAGGAGTGGAAGTGCTACCATAGGTAACTGTGTGTTTAACTTTTGAAGGTACTGCTGAATAGTTTTCCACAGTGGCTGCACCACTTTTTATTCTACCAGTAGTGGTAAGAGTGCCATGTAGTTATGTATTTTTTAAAGAGTTCTCATAAACAAGTATTTACAGAGGAAATGAGCTCTCTGAGATTTGCTTCAAAATTAAGCAGTGGGTGTGTGTGCCTGTAGGTGGGTATGTGTGGAACAAGATTGTCCATGAGCTTATAATTGTTGGAGCTGGGTGACAGGTACGTGATAGTTTATTATACAGTTTTTTCCTTCTTTTGTTAATGTTTGGAATTTCTCATAGTAAAATGGTAAAGTTTTTGCTCATTCAGATTGATGGTAACAGTGTTAAGGAACCATTTCTTTCACCTGCAAGATTTTAAGAAAAAGAAAATCAGTAAAAATTTAAACACATAAACTAATTTTGTCTCTTCAGAATTTTTTATCTAAAAATCATGAAATATTTCTAAAAATCAAAAGGAGTAAAGAATGATATAATGAGTACCTATGCACCGATCACTAAAGAAATAAAAAGTTAGAGATACAGTGTGTACTTTTGCCTAATAACATTTTCTCCTTCGTCCCTTGAGGTAATTACTATTTGGACTTTGGTGTTTTTCATTTCCATCCATGTCTTTATACTTACGGGAGAGAGGCAGATAGGCTTAAGGACATGGTGATGGGAAGCTGAGTGTATTCTTATTTGGTTGTAACAGTATGAAGTTGGGCATTAACTGAGAGTGGAATGCGGAAAGGGTACGGGATGTTCAAGTTTGAGAAGACCAGAGAAATGGTAAAAGGCCTTCCTGGAGAGTGGAAAGAGTGGGCAGGGTTAAATGCACGTTTCTAATTTGTGGTTTTCTGAAGTAAAATGTACTTCTCACATAAATTAATAGAATTTTAACAGTGTAAAGCTATAGAACAGAGTGAAAAGGTAACATGACATATTTAAATGCTTAATGTTTTTAGAAAGGTAGAATTAAAAAAAAATTTTTAAGCAGTGACTTTTCTAGTATTAAGTTTGCAGTTGGTGTCAGATATGCCCTAATGTGAAGTAACCATCTTTTTAGCCTTACCAGTAATTCTCGGATTGTGGGACTCCTGGCTCAGCTGGAGAAGATCAATACTGAGCCTACAGAATCAGATTCTGCCAGATATGTCACGTCAAAAATTCTTCACCTGGCTCAAAGTCAAGGTAAGTTTTAATCTTTTTCTCGTTTTTGGAATGCTTTCTAAATTTTTAAAAAGTAGATGCTAACAGTGTTCCAAATTTTGATGAAATAGATAATTTTCTGGAAAATTTCAATATTTTCAAATGGACTTAAGAATTAGAAAACTGAATAACTTTGGAAGGAATTGTCTTCAAAGCATTTTCTAAAAAAGTGATTACGATTTTACGTGGGTAATAGCCTTTTTTTTTTTTTTTTTAATAGTCTTATTATTCTGGAGGTTTGGGTCATTAGAATAAGATGTTTGATAAACATTTACTGTTTTTAGGAGCTCGATGTCTGTTAACTCCTCTTTGTGCTCATAAACCAAACCCATTGCCGTGGAGTTGATTCCTCCTCATAGCAACTCTATAGGACAAAGCATTGCCCCATAGGGTTTCCAAGGCTGTAATCTTTTCACTCAGCAGATTGGCACATCTTTGTCCTATGTAACGGTAGGTGGGTTCAAACTACCGACCTTTCAGTTAGCAGCCTAGTGCTTAACTAGTGTGCCACCAAGGCACCTTTTGTGTTCATAGACTCTTAATTTATTTTGATAACTTCTTCCTATGCAGCTCATATGTTTTGTGGATAGTATTCAACACCCTAAAATGCAGGAGCGGTCTCTATTAGATTGCACTTTTTTGCAGCAAAATTTTAAATACCTATATCTTTTAATTCAGAAAGTCACCGTATCAGTGTCTTAGTGAGTGTTCTTTAGAGAAACAGAACCAGTAAGATAGAGGGAGAGATTTATTTTGAGGAATTGGCTTAAATGATTGTGGGAGCTAGCAAATCCAAATCCATAGGTGGCAACAGGCTGGAAATTCTGACAGTCTTGTATCCCAAATTGGTAGGTTAGGCGGTAGGAGAGAGAGGGATTTTGGCAGAATGTCTATTTATAATTTGGAGGTAGATTCATTCTCCCTTGAGAAACCTCCAGTTTCAATTTAAGGCCTTCAACTGATGGAATGAGTCCCATCCACATTATGGAGGGTAATCTGCTTTACTTAAGGCCAGCCAATTTAAATGTTAATCACATAGCAATACTTCATAGCAACATCTAGACTAGTGTTTGGCCAAATAACTGGGCACTGTAACCTAGCCAAGTTGTCAAATAAAATTAACTATGACAATTGGATTGGATTTTAGCTCTTAGAAATATTGGTGCTTATAAACGAAGCTAGATGCACAACGGTATCAGTTTTGTCAGTGCAGAGTTTAATGTACCAGGTATAGTCACTAGATTGCCATGTGAAAAACCTCCCCCCCCCAAAAAAAACATCAATACGTGAATTTCCTAAACCTGTAAGTTATACTTTTTACACGGCCCATCACTGTAGACTTCTCTCATCACAGGCTGGAAGCCGCTACCCTAGCATGTTACTTGGAAGTGCTCCCAACCACACCACTACTGGAGACTGCCCCTGTCCCCCCACTGCTACCCACCACTGGTGGCCCACCCCTGAATGTGTCCTCTGGTGTGGTGTACTACAGTGACTCTGCTTATAGTACCTTGGATTAGGCAGCCAACACAGTACAGGTAGTCCTGATATATGATGCACTTCCGTTCTGATGACTCTGTTATGAGTTGGTTCTGACTTAAATCGAATACCTAATTTTTTTTTTTTTAGTTTTTATTATTATTGCCTTTATTGTCAGTGTCTTTATAAATCCGATCTTTATTTGTCTTTGTGGGTCGTCATGAAAATGATAACATCAGCAAATTATGTGCTGCAACATTGTATCTAGTACATATTACTAACGATAAAAACGATAAGATCTACCAAAAAAACCAAAACAGATCGTTGTTAGTGTGGTTCGTAGTGACTCCTAAATTGGAGACTACCAGTACAAGTTGATATTGAAAGATCGTCCCATCGTCATTTATAGGCTAATACAATTTGCCATCCATTTAGTAGGTAAAGATTGTTGTTGTCAGGTGCTTTGGAGTCAGTTAAGACTCATAGTGACCCTATGTAAAACAAAACGAAACAGTGCCCGGTCCTGAGCCATCCTCACAATCATTGCTATGGTTGAGCTCATCTTTGAAGCCACCGTGTCAGTCCACCTCATTGACGATCTCCCTTTCTTGCTGACCCTCTACTTTATCAAGCATAGTGTCTTCCGGAGATTGGTCCCTCTTGATAACATGTCCAAGGTACGTGAGATGAAGTGTCACCATCCTCGCTTCTAAGGAGCATTCTGGGTGTACTTCTTCCAAGACAAATTTGATTGCCCTTCTGGCAGTCTGTGGTATATTCAGTATTCTTCACTTTAAAAACAGTGTGGAAGCAGTGTCTGACCACCTCCAACCCCACAAGCGGGAAGGAGAAGCAAGATCAACAACACAAGGCTGACTCCTGTGAGATGGAGGCCAGAAAAGCCTCCTCTTTCCGCCATTTTTACCAGTTCTGACACCAACCATCTCTCTTACGGTACTCTATACTTTTTTTCTGGGTTCGATAATTCATTGCAGTGGTCACACAGAACTCAGACGATACTCAACGATTATGGGGTTAATTAGGGAAGTAACAGGTTGTAATTCAGGCTCAGGAACACTCAGGGATACAGTTCTTCCATCAGGATAGTCTTCCTAGCTGTGTCTGCAGGCACTCCTCTCCCTGGCCTTCATTCTCTGCCCAAAGGCACTCAGCTTTCTTGCTTTGTGCCGTCTCCTGCGGGTCTTTCCTGCTGGTCTCTCCTTCCTTTGGGGGTGTGGGCTGTTCTCTTCTTTCCTGCCTCTGGGGTGCCTCATTTCAAGCCCAGAGGGATGGCAAAGCTAGCCAATCCCTTTGGTGGGCCACAATTACCATATCTGCACAGTCCTGCCCAATGACTTGGGTGGAAGTTATAAGACCATGGCTAGAAAAGCCACACAAAAGTGATTCATGGCACTGCGTTCGCCAACACCATAATTCAGAGGCATCAGTTCTTCTTCGGCCTCCCTTACTCATTACCCAGCTTTCGCGTGTGTATGCGGCAATTGAAAACACTACGGCTTGGGTCGGGAGTACCTTAGGCCTTAAAATGACATGATTGCTTTTCAATAATTTAAAGAGGTCTTTTACAGCAGATTTGCCCAGTTCAATACGTCATTTAATTTCTTGACTGCTGCTTCCATGGGCATTGATTGCAGATCCAAGTAAAATGAAACCTTTGACAACTTCAATATTTTCTCCATTTATTATGATGGTGCACACAGAAACTGAAATTTAACAATTAAGTATTTTGTTTTCTCCAATTATTTTTCTGTTAACTCGATAACAATGGGTTTGGTTTTAGAGAAAGATTAGGAATTTATAATTCAAAGAAGGAGAAATGCAAAGGACCAGTAAACATACGAAAAGGTTCTTTACCTCCTTAAAAGTCATCAAATGAAAACAACGAAGATATTTTTCACTTATCAAATTGACAGACATTAGAGAGAATGACAACATCCAGTATTGTTGAGGACCTGGGAAATAGAGTATTTGCGTGTAGGTGTAGTGGCTAAGTGCTACGGCTGCTAACCAAAAGGTTGGCAGTTCGAATCCGCCAGGCGCTCCTTGGAAACTCTATGGGGCAGTTCTACTCTGTCCTGTAGGGTCGCTATGAGTCAGAAGTGACTCGATGGCACTGGGTTTTTTGGGTTGTTGGTGCAGTAATTATTACAAACTTTGGAGGAAGTAATCTGGTAATATTTATTAAAGTTAGAAGTGTGCATGCTACTTGAAGGCATTTCCACTTTCAGAAATTTATTTCACTGAAATATGTCAAATTTGAATATGAAAGAATGTCTGAAGATGTGTATTACAGCAATGTTTATTATGTCAAAGATCAAGAAACAACCTGAATATCCATCCCTGAGAGAATAGTTGAATATATTTTGATACAGCCAAACTGTGGGACTTTATAGCCGTAATATGCAACTATACAATGGAACTGAATGAATCAAACTTGAAGTCTGAATTTAGTATATTAAGTAAAAAGCAAGTTTCTTTGGTTCATGTACCTGGGCATGTATTGGCCCCGTTTTTGTGCAGAGTAAACCATTGTATATGTGTACAGTGTTTGTGTGTTGTTGTTGTTAGCTGCTGTTGAGTCAGCCCCCGACTCATGGCGCCCCCATGTGTTACCGAGTAGAACTGTTCCATAGGATTTTCTTTGGCTGTTACCTTTACAGAAGCAGATTACCAGGCCTTTTCTTCCACCGAGCCGCTGAGTGGGTTTGAACCACCAACCTTTTGGTTAGCAGCTGTTCACAAACCAGTTGCGCCACATATGTTTGTAATAAGCAGGTTAAAAAAAAAAAGGAAACATATAAATTGTTAGCATTAGTTATATCAGTGGGATAGGAATGAGGTAAATTCCAAATTTTACTTAAGACACGTTTGTAATTTTAGAATTATGACAATAAGCAATAATTAATATTTAACAAATATTAACAATTAATAAACAGTAGAAACCCTGCAGCACAGCTTATTCACACAGTTGAAACTTACAAACTCCCACAGTTTGCCCCTTGGATGCATTACATTTTCTGTCTTTAATGTTGTACTACTTATTTGCAATGTGCACGGTACTTTTTGTAATTTGCCCTGATTTTTTCCTTAGAATCATTTATTTTAATTATCCATTTCATGTAAATTGTCTAATTTGTAGGCATAACATTTTTGATAATATTCTTTTATAATCCTTTTGATTTCTGTAGGGTGGGAGATGATGTGTCCCCCTCTTCTGTTCCTGATTTTGGTCGTTTGTATCCCCTTTTTATTTTTTTGGTCTGTTTAGCTCAGTGGTTTTCAACCAGGGGTGATTTTGTCCTTCACTTGGTTTCATTTGGCAATGTTTGCAGACTTTCTTTGGTTGTCAAAACTAGGGGAGGGGTTGCTACTGGTATCTAGTGGGTAGAGACCAGCGATGCAGCTAAGCATTCTCTAATGCATAGAACAGTCCTTTGCAAGAAAGGCCCAAATGTCAGCAGTGCTGGGATTGAGCACATGTGCTCAGCCTCAGTGTCAGCCAGTGATGCGTGGTTAGCTTGGACTCTCTCTGGTCTTCCCTGTGTCTGCATACAGTCTTAGAGCCAGCCACAGATGTGTGGACTTACCAAGCCCCTCTGTGTCTGTCTCTTTTCTAGAATTTCCCTCTTAAATTTCTGGCTAGCTTGCTGTATGTCCCAATCAGGACCACCACCGCAGTGGCCTTGCCTGTTTGCTTACCTCTGAGATTGCCACTTTCCCTGACATTACAGCGGGGCGGGTGGGTTTTTTGCCTTCTGCTCCAAATCAAGTGAGCTCCTTCTTTCAGTAAGAGTTACAGCTGCGGGTTTCATGGCCTACCCGCGCGCTGACAGAACTACCTTACAGACTAAGCCACCTTGGGGGAGAGAGGTGGGGAATGGGAGCAGTCACAGATTCTCACTCTTCTTACTTGAAGTTCAGTAGTTTTTCATGAATAAATGCTTCTGAATTTGTTGTTGACTTTCAGAGCCCTGAAATGGTTGTTTTTGATAGTCTCATCTTGCTTTACGGGAAAAGGATTTGCCAGCACTTTTGCTTTCTAACATTAGAAGTTGAAAACCTGTATTAAATGTATATCGAGTTTATGAAATCAGTGTAGGTCTGAAGAATAGGCAAAAGTTTCTAAACAAATTAACCACCATTAGGAAAGTTTTACATTGTGTAACTCACTTATCAAATTTCACTGGTAATAGTATACTTTTCATTTCTAATATTGGTGAGTGTATGAAGGAACAGTATTTTTCCATACTATTGATGGGATGTTAATTATAACAGCCTACTTGAAGACCAGTTTGGCAATGTTTATTAAAGTTCCAATACAGATATATCCTTTGATGTATTTGCAGTTTTATTTCTAGATATCTAGCAGAAATATTCATATATGCAAACCAAAACCAAACCCACTACCTTTGAGTTGATTCCAACTCTTAGTGACACTGTAGGACAGAATAGAACTGCCGGGTAGAGTTTCCAAGGCTGTAATCTTTACGGAAGCAGACCACCACGTCTTTCTGCAGGGGAGCGGCTGGTGGGTTTAGACTGCCGACATTTTTGGTTAGCAGCTGAGTGCTTTAACACCGCACTACCAGGGCGCCATTCATATATGCAAAACCAAAAAACCCAAAGCCATTGCTGTCGAGTCAATTCTGACTCACAGCAACTCTATAGGACAGAGTAGAACTGCCCCATAGGGTTCCCAAGGAGTGGCTGGTGGATTTGAACTGCCGACCGGTTAGCAGCGGAGCCCTTAACAACTGTGCCAACAGGGCCCCATATGTGCAAAAAGGGACGTTAGTAGCAGCATCAATGGTAGAAACACCTAGGGACCAATTTAGAATATTTACTGGACCAGTGGAAAGTTACTGAGCTATATGATAATAAAACTATGTGTGCTTTTTTTTTTGCTTTCATGCTTTAGAATAAAACTTTTTCTACTTTTCAGAAAAAACAAGAAAAGAGATGACAGCCAAAGGCTCTACAGGAATGGAAGTTCTGCTGTCAACATTAGAGGTAAATTCACGAATAGCTTTTAATTATGTAGCTAATAATCCTAAGCAAACTTGAAAAGAATGTATGTGATATGTAAAATTTTTATCTTAGTTAGAGGTAAAGCCAACTAATGAAAATTCATTTTATGTTTTAAACTATCGTTTAGAACAGTGGTATGAATATTATGTAGTAGGCGGATATCTAAGTGTATTTCTCTGTGATTATAATGGCCAGCATAAATTTTAATCTCAATATGTTATTCTAATTGGTAACAGAAAATAAAGCTCTAGTGGGAAAGAAATCTTCAGTTTAAAACAAGTGACTGAATTGAGAGCCATCATATTATGTTAGCTGATACACATTTGTCATTTGTCCATATCCACGTATATTGGTTGAATAACTTATGTTGATGATAATTAAATTTCTATGCCAGTGTAAAAGTTTTGGGTGGGCCACCAGGATGCACTCCGAATCGGGATTATACGTTTTATTCAGTGCAGTGTTAAGCACAGAGAATGAATTCACTTTCTTCGATAGGAAGTCTTAGCATCATGATAGTCATTTCTCCCTAAGTTGATTTGTCAGTTTAAAATGATCTCAATACAACCAATAACACTTTTGTTTCTAAAGTCCAAGTGAGGGAAAAAAAATAAGGAAGAATAAGAAGAAAATTTATATAAAAAAAAAAAGATCTGAAAAAGTACTAAACCCTAAACCAAGAACCAAACCTGTTGCTGACCATTCAATTTCAACTCGTAGCAACCCTGTAGGACAGAGTAGAACTGCCCCATAGGGTTTCCAAGGGGTGGCTGGTAGATTCAAACTGCTGACCTTTTTGGTTAGCAGCTGAACTCTTTAACCACTGTGCCACCAGGGTTCCGAGAAAGGACTAGACCTACTAAGTATCAAACCATAGTATAAAAGCTTCAGTAGATAAAATAGTTTAGAAATTGTACACGAGTAGGTATACATCAGTGTAACAGAAGAAAAATTTGGAAACTAAATTAAAATACTTAATGGGTATTTAGTACTATTTGATAAAGGTAGCATGTTGGATCAGTGAGGAGTGGGGGAATTATTTAATAAGTGAAGTTGGGACAAATTGTTAGCTACCTGGGAAAACATAAATTTGGATCCTTCTCACATTCTTCACCAAAATTCCACATCAAGCAAAAATTTAAGCATGGAAATGAAATCATAAAAGTACTAGAGGAAGCAATGGGAGAAATTTTAAAATACTCTCACAACAAAAGGCTTTTCTAAGTCTGGGGAAAAAAAAAAAACAGGAGCTGTGAAAGAAAAGATTGAAAAATTAACTACATTAACAAAAGTGGATTTAAAAAAAAACCGTAAAAAATCAAAAGACACTTGGCTAACTGAGAAACATATTTTCCACTCCTATAGAAATTATAGTTTCTTTAATATACAAAGAGCTTCTATAAATCAGTAAGAAGGAAATGCATAAAGGTTATGAACTGACTTCCCAGAAGCAGTAGCACAAATGGCACTTAAGGTCGAGCATCATTTTTAATAAGAGAAATGTAACCAAAGTGTACATGTGAACATTTTCACCTATTAGATTGGTTGTCCGGGCTTTGGGAGATAAGTACTCTTCTGCATTGCTGATGGGATTACAGATTTCTCCTTGGAGAACAATTTGATAATATTCTATCAAAAGAAATACTCGCACTCTTTGACCCAGAAATTTGAGAAGTTTATCTCACATATTGACATACTTGATTACCTGTAAATATATGTATTTAGCTATTTTTTGTAATGTTTTTAATTGGAAAAGATTAAAAACACCATGAAAATTCATTGGAAGATGACTGGTTACATAAATAGTAGAATAGCCTTCTAATGAAATATATCATGTAGTCCTTAAAATGAATGAAGACGCTTTTATTTATCAACATGTAAAAATATCAAGGTAGTAGGATGGTATCGGAAAACCTGGAGGCGTAGTGGTTAAGTGCTACGGCTGAGAACCAAAGGGTCGGCAGTTCGAATCTGCCAGGCGCTCCTTGCAAACTCTATGGGTCAGCTCTACTCTGTCCTGTAGGGTCGCTATGAGTCGGAATTGACTCGACGGCACTGGGTTTGGTTTTTTTTGGTTTATGGTGGTATCGTTTGGAGAAAGAAATCTGTGTATACACGTACATCCACATGCCTCGCTTGTATGTGTACATGTTACTTTGGAAGGATACACAAGAAGCTGATAACTCGGCTGCTTCCTGAGAGAGGAGCTAGGTGACCAAATATATACCTTGTAATGTCTTTTAAATTTTAATTCATTTACTTGTATATTTGATAGAAAGATAAATGACAAATTCATTCTTCTTATAATAATGTTGATATTAAGAAAATAGAAGCTCACATGACTTGTAAAAGTTCTTAAGGGCAAGAAGAGACCAGAGTGATCAGCAAGAATAGTGGAAACCTGAATACATTTGCTCTCAGAGAAATTGAAAAGGTCATCTGTAAAATATAGCTAGTTTCCAACAGATAGTAAAAGTTCGGGAATCACATATTTACAGTGTTTTAATGAATCAACTTAAATTTTTATTTCAGAACACTAAAGATCTTCAAACTACACTAAATATCTTAAGCATTCTTGTTGAGCTGGTGTCAGCTGGTAAGTTTTTGTTTCTTTGCTCTAATTTCTGTTTGTCAGCAGTGATCAATAGTGTGTCAGTGGACTTTATTTGGAATTTTCTGATGCTCACATAGAAGCTGTTATAAGTATTGGAATTTGGAAACTATCATGCTCTTTTGTAGTTGCTGTGTTTGTGGTGCCTTTCAGTGTCCCTCAGACTACCCCTCCAACTCACGTATTTTAGAATCTTGAACCTAGAATTTAGGCATCACGTGTTTACTCTTTCTGAGCCATTTTCTAACTAAAAGTAGATGAGATAAAATGTGACCTTGGTGGTATTCATTTGCATTTAGCAGTCATCACTTTGAAGGTTTATTAGTGCTAACAAGTCATGGTACTTAATATGTTACAGGAGGATTTTGCTGTTTGTAAAAAAATTATTTTTAAAATTTTTAGGAGGAGGTCGAAGAGCTAGTTTCTTAGTCGCCAAAGGTGGTTCACAAATATTGTTACAGTTACTGATGAACACCAGCAAAGAGTCTCCCCCAAATGAAGAGTTAATGGTACAGATTCATTCTATTCTTGCAAAGATTGGGCCCAAAGGTAAGGATTTCACCGGTACGATCATTGAATCTGGAGCTGTCTTTGTAATGCTGATTTTTATCTGCCTTGAAACTACTAAATGTTTTTGAATCTAAGAAACTACTGCCTTTTTTCTTGGTCTTAGTAATGGAATGCTTTTTACAGTCAGCTGGCGAGTGACCTGTAAGAATGGAGGATCCAAATTCATAACTTTGCACACGGTAGAAAAAGGAATAAAAGTATTTCAGATCACAAGTGTGTCTGCATGTGTGTGCATACGCTTGTGTATGGATATTGTTGAGGCTAGAAGGAGGGTGAAGGGGTGGGAGTGGTTTGAGGAACATGGAGGTAGAAGGTACTGCTCTTCATTAATAATCATATTTGCTCTATATTTGTTTCTCAGCAGTCTAGAAATTTACAGTCTAGTTAAAGACAAAATAGACATGAAAAATCATTAGACTGTTAACAACAGTAAAACTTGCAAAATATTAAAAAATGCAAATTGAGGAACTATAAGACACAGAACAAAGGAAGAAGCTGATTTAGGTTAGGTTAGTGGAGAAACGTGTCCCTTCAGTAGAACCTAAGTTCAGCCTACAGTTGTCTACCTGCACGGCGATCAAAATGGCTCCTAAAGTCTTAGTTATTTTTCAGAGTTCGTGCCATTTCCTTTTGGCTTACATTTGGGTCTTAATTCTGAAAGTATTTGGTTAAAATGTTTATTTGAAACAGTAAGGATGTATTGTGTACACAGTTTATGTATTTGTATGTATTTCATGTGTATTTTTATATATTGTATAAATATTTAAATAGTACTTTTAGTAGGTGTTGGTTTATAGAGAGATCCCTGAGATGACTTTAATTTTCCTGATACCTTTGGGACATTCAGATTTAAACTTATTTAAACTTTAAGAAATATGTTAGCGGTCTTTTATTTTTCCTTAACTCTTGCATTTGAGATTTGAATCCCTTCTGAGATTTTTGCTGAAAAAGTATTTGTCTTCTAAATTTAAAATAAGAAAACCTTCTTTATTGATGAGTTTTGTTATCTCTTGCTTCTCTTCCTGTAATTAGAGCCAAGCTGTCTTTTTTCTGTTTTTCATGAAATTAAGCTATTGATGTAATTTACATTTTATATTTCTTTAATGTTTAAGTTGTAGTTCATCATTTATTTTATTTTCCTTTATTTATCCTTTTAAATATTTGCTATTTCTTTGGCTTTTTGTCCTAGTTTTTCATTTTTACGTCATTCGAGGACATTATGAAGTGACTTTTTGAGTGATTTTTTTATAATCTTTTCTTGTAAGAGGAGAGTAATTTTCCTTCAGGAATATTCAGTTCTTTTTGACTTGAAGTTCTTGTTCAAGAAATGTACTGTTACTGTTATTTTCTTTGTTTAAAATCTTAATATTTTAAGTTCTTGTAAAAGAACTTAAGATTTTCTTTTACTCTTTTAATCTCTTTGTGAGAAGAGAAATCAAGAACTTCTTTTATTCTTTCTTTTCTTTTTATGTTAAATATATCCATTTAGGAACTGTCTTAGTTTCCCAGTGCTGCTGTAACAGAAATAACACCTACTCATTGTTTGTTGACTGTCTCGTTTTCTGACATTTCGCATTTACGACAATAGTAAAAAAAATCTGACTGTTTTGCACATTGATGACATATGTTTGACATAATGAATGCGGAGGTGTGAGGTGAGAGTAACGCTGACTGTGATGGTTAAGGTTATGTGTCACCTTGGCTGGGCCGTGATTCTCAGTGGTTTGGGAGTTTTATAATGATACAATTTGACAGTTATGTAATGACGTAGCCATCCTCCATTTTGTGATCTGATATGGTTATCCTCCGTTTTTGCATAACGTTGATTTTCACATAACGACCTGATTGATAAGTGAGGAGTGGGTGTAATACAAGTGGGTAGTTTTAAAGAACAGAAATTTATTTTCTCATAGTTTAGGAGGCTATAAGTCTGAATTCAGGGCACTGGCTATAAGGGGAAGGTTCTCTCTGTCAGCTCCTGTAGCTCTGACATTCCTTGATGATCTTCACGTGGCATCTTATCTCCCCTGCTGTCAGGGATTGAATTGTGTCCCCCAAAAATATGTGTATTAATTTGGCTAGGCCATGATTCCCAGTATTATGTGATTTCCACAATTTTGTCATCTGATGTGATTTTCCTATGTGTTGTAAATCCTATCACTATGGTGTTAATGAAATGGATTAGCAGCTGTTATGGTGCTGAGATCTACAAGATTAGACTGTGTTTTAAGGTAGTCTCTTTTGAGATATAAAAGAGATAAGTGAGCAGAGAGACGGGAAGACCTCGTACCATCAAAAAAGCAGCACTGGTAGCAGAGTACATTCTTTGGGCGCCGGGTCCCTGTGCCTGAGAAGCTCCTCGACCAGGGGAAGATTGATGACAAGGACCTTTCTCCAGAGGTGACAGAGAGAGAAAGTCTCCCCCTGGAGCCGATGCCCTGAGTTCAGACTTCTAGGCTACTAGACTGTGAGAGAAAGATTTTTCTTTGTTGAGCTCATCCACTTGTGATATTTCTTTTATAGCAGCACTAGATAACTAAGACATCTGCCATTCGTATTTCCTTCTGTGTGTAACCTGCTTTTCTCATAGCTCAGAAGTGATCAGGCTTAGGGCACACGGTAGGCTGATATGGCCTCATTAACATAACAGAGAAAACCCTGTTCCCAAATGGACAGGGCTTAGGATTCCAACACGTATTTTGGGGAACACAGTGCAATCCATATAGTAACTTTTGATAATATTTACCACATTATTTTCTGTCTAAACTGTTAATCTTTTATAAGCCTGAAACTAATAAGGTTCAATTAAATACATAATATTATAATGGACATTTAGATTCTTTACTCTCACCCTTAACTGTGAGATGGTATTTCTGGGAAAGATGTTGAACTGGATAGCCTCGCACGCGTAGTGGGTCAGTTATGTTCTTCCTCTCCTGGCAATCTAAGTGTCAGGGTCCTCTGCCTTCCTCCTCCCTGCCCTGTCCCTCTACCTGTTCCTTAGTACATTCTTTCAACTAGTTTTCAAAAATACAAGATGTGCTCTAAAAATCATACAACAAAATGATTACAATCTTAATTGTTTCAGGACAACTTTATATTTGATAATATGGGTTCATAACATAAATTTAAAATATCATTGCTTTATTACATCTTTTTTTTTTTTTTTGAAACAGACAAAAAATTTGGCGTGAAAGCTAGAATTAACGGAGCTCTGAATATAACGCTGAATTTGGTCAAACAGAATTTGCAGAATCATCGCTTGGTTCTGCCTTGCCTTCAGCTTTTACGAGTATATTCTGCTAACTGTGAGTATTTTGGAGCGGCTTTTGGTTACCTCAGTGTTGTGAAATTATACAAAATGAAAAATTTAAAGTACTGTAATTCCATAAACCTTCAAAATTTGTGGACAAGGAAAGAAAAGATTTAATACGGCTCTACCCTCAACCACAACAAAAGGGATGTGGGGTAAGAAGATGATTTGGCAAAATCTTAAGAATGCCCCTTAATTTTATAAAGTACTCGAGCGAGGGGGATGAGTAGGCAGCCTGTAGAAAAGAGTGTTGAATATGAGGGTGTTGGCAGCCGGAAATCCTGTCAGTGCCTCTTTGGGTTTTCCTGGATGAGAGGAAAGCTGAGAAGGAAGTCGGGATAGCATAGTCACCTGAGAATCAGTAGGGAAGTAGCAGAGCAGAAAATAAATAGTACAGGAACCTCTGAGAAAGCTGGCTAGAAGAGGGATCACACAGACAGAGCCTCAGTTGAATGTCCCCCACAACACACACATTCTCATTTAACAATATTAGGTCCCAAACCTATGAGATGTCGATTTTCTTTTTTATTCTCTGACTGTGGAATTGGAGTGGTTAAACAAAGAACCAAAACTGAAATTGTAGAATACAGTAAAACCTGTGAAAACCAGAACCTGTGTAAAGTGGAAACCTTAAATATTTTCCACTAATAGAATAGGAAAATAGTAAGCCGGCACCCTGTCAAAGGCGGAAAACTTTCGAGACCTCGAAAAACAAGGCAGTCTTGTCTAGTCCGGCTAACATAGGTTTCCCTGTATATGTTATTACAGAATATGATTATAAAATAATGATAATGAAAGTGCTAGATATGTGTGTGTATGTATGTGTAAGTACATATGTATGTATTTACATATATACATGCACATATGTATACATATGTACACACACGTACCCCTTGACAATATGAGTAGCGTAAATGGTTAAGTGTTCAGCTACTAGTTGAAAGGTTGGTGGTTCAAACCCACCCAGAAGGCGAGCCTTGGAAGACAGGCCTGGTGACCTGCTTCTGAAAGATCACAGCCTTAAAAAGTCCATGGAGCAGTTCTCCTCTGCACACATGTGGTCACCATGAGTTGGAATCAACTTGACAACTAATAACAACAAAAACATGCTTGGGGAAAATAGCATTGAGCACTTAGTTAACACTTAGATAATTAAAAAGAATGTAAGGAAATGAAATTAGGAACAGAGCAATAAACACAGGAAAGCAGAAAAATAGTAAAGAAAAAAATGAAAAAGTATATATTAGAAAATAGGAAAACAGTTCATTTAAAAAAAACTGAATTGGATTAAAAAATATAGCACAGAGATAAAATTGGAAGGGATAAGGTAGTTATAAACAGATACAGAGGAAGTTAAAGTCATACAAAATGTGAGGAACTACATTTTGATGGAATTTTATTGAATTAACCACTAGAAGGCTAGAAAATGGTTTGTAATTTTGTTATTGATGTTCGTTCAGAGTTGAAAATGTTGGGCAGAGTTTTCTGGTTAGATAATGTTTGCATATTCATGTGAAACGCTAAAATTGTTCGCTCTTTTTTTCTTGCTACAACTGCTTTGGTTAAGTTCTCATCGCCTTTTACCTAGACCACGGCCTCCTAACATGTTTTGCAAATCCATCTTCCCCAGGGTGGTGTGTTCATTTAAAAAGCAAATCTGATTTGTTGTTCCTTTTGGGCGATTCTTGGTAGCTGAAAGAATTAACAACTTACAGAGCCCTTCATAATTTGTTTCTTAGCCTCTATTCCAATCTCATCTTCCCATTTGTATGCCTTTATCTGATACAACATGCTCTAACAACATGTAACTGCTCATACTTGGGTCGTTCATTGTCTCTGCTCTATTGTCCATGTTAATCCTGTCTTCAGAGATACCCCAGAGCCACATCCATCCCTTAACTCCAATTTAGCTAGGAAAGAATTCCTAGCTAACACCTTAAAATTAATCTTAAAAATTAAGCCCAAGCATCATTTTCTCCAGAAATGCCTTCTGTTCTACTCTGGATTATGGGCCCCTCAGTGGTGTAAGGATGTTGAGACTTTGTCTCACATACTTTGGACATGCTATCAGAAGAGATCAGTCCCTGGAGAAGGACATCATGCTTGGTAAAGTAGAGGGTCAGTGCAAAAGAGGAAGATCCTCGGTGGGATGGATTGGCACAGTGGCTGCAACAGTGGGCTCAAGCGTAACGATTGTGAGGATGGCGCAGGACCAGACAATGTTTTGTTCTGTTTTACATAGAGTCGCTATGAGTCGGAATCGACTCAACGGCACCTAACAACAACAGTGGTGTAGCCTAAGTGACCTGAATGCAGAGACGGTTTATTTTTTTCCCTGAATCTTCACATCCTGGTATTTAGTAGAGTTCACTAAATTTGTTGAATAAACAAATGGAGCAACTTAAATGTTTTTTATAACAATATTTTTTTCCTTTAGTTACTATTACTTGTTTGGGAATTTCTTTGCAACTTCCCATAAAAAATAAACAAAACAAAACACAAAAGAATCCTCCCTTTGAGTGATTGGTTAAGGTGAACTTTAGGAGTGACTTAACTTCACATTTATTGAACAGTTTGTATGTGTTTTTGGCTCTGTAGCTCACGAAGTGTGCACCTTTTTAGTTACTGAGGTTTTTTAATCATTTTGTGTCTTTTTCTCTCACAGCCGTGAATTCAGTATCCTTAGGGAAAAATGGAGTTGTGGAACTGATGTTTAAAATTATTGGACCATTTAGTAAGAAGAATTCAGGTCTTATGAAGTGAGTAAATGTTTTGAATATAAATAGGGGTTATCTGTGTTATACTGGGCCTCGTTATCTTGGTCTGTACAATGAGCAGGTTGAATTAAATTGTACCTAGGGTTCTTTCTTAGTTCTTAAACAGTGACTATTATCATAAAGATTTTCTTTTGTATAAAGTTTAACCTTCGAATATGTACCAAAATTAGAATATATTAAATTCATTTAATATAGTGTTTATATAAATTTAGGTTTTGAACATTCCTAGATACTGTGAATAAGGAAAAAAGATCCTTTATAGAGTATTGTTCATTCAGAAACATTTATTGAGTGCCTACTGTTTCCTCACCCAGCGCTGCAGTTTTTTTTTTAGTAATTGCTCCTTCGTTTTCATGATTAGCTGAACATGTCTTAAATTTATCCATTTCCATTTTGTCAAAATTGTGTCATTTCTTTTTTTTCTAATCTTGTTACATTCACAGGCCTTTCGACCTTAGAAAATGAAAGCAGTTTTCAATGACTTGGTTATATTTAATATTTTCTTCACTCATATTAGAGGTCATTCTTTTTTTTAAAAAAAAAATCTTTACCATGGAACTTTTCAAGTATATATATAGAGTGAATATCATATTGCATAAACTAATTAAATACATTGAAATGATTATATCGATTACTTGTATTATATTCAACAGTTACAAATATTCTGCCACTTTTATTTAATTTACTGCCCCTCCACACTTCTGCTTGTTTTGCTGGAATTTTCTAAAGCAAATCCCAGGCATATATATATATACACATACATATATATATATATATAAAATATAAAAAAAAATTAAAATAGCTAGGATTATCATATATATATTTATATATATGATAAAATATCTACGATTGGTTTACAAAAAAAGAATATATACTTTATATATATAAATTATGTATCCTTTTTTTTTCTGTAAACCAATCCTAGATATTTTATCATTTTCCCCTAATACATCAACATAAAGCTCTAGTAAATAAACTCAAACCAAAAACCAAACCCATTGCTGTTGAATCAGTCCCAACTCATAGCGACCCAATATGGCAGAGTAGAACTGCCCCACAGCTGGTGGATTCAAACTGCCGACATTTTGGTTAGCAGCTGAACTCTTAACCATTGACCCACCAGGCCTCCAAACTGTTGCCATGGTATTGATTCCACCTCGTAGCAACCTTACAGGACAGAGTAGAACCACCCCATAGGTTTTCCAAGGAACTGCTGGTGGATTCAAACTGCTCACCTTTTGGTTAGCAGCCAAGCTTTTAACCCCTGGGACATTAGTCCTAATAAATAAAGACTTTAAAAAATAACATACTATAGTTACACCTAACAAAATTATTTATTCCTTAGTAGAATCTAAAATTCATTCTGTGTTCAATTTTCTCCAGTTGTCTCAAAGTTCTCCTTTTACAGTTGGTTTATTTGAATTAGAATTATTCCTCTTACTTAGGAAATTTCTAAACATACACAAAGGTAGAAAGAATAGTATTGTGAACCCTGATACGATATATATGATACCTGTATAGCACCCAATTTCAAAAATTAGCAATCTGCCATTTTTATTTCATCTATTCCTCCCCTATTTTTTTCCCCCCTCTGAAGTATTTTAAAGCAAATACCAGCTATTACATTTAATCTGTAAATTCCATAATATGCTCAATATCAGATATAAACCTTTTTCTTTTAGCATTTCTACAATATCCTTTCTGTACCCTACAGTACTAGTAACAATTCCTTAATATCATCTGTTATTTTCTGATTATCTAAGAAAAGTCTTTTTACAGTTGGTTTGTTCAAGTCAGGTTTCAGATAAGGTCTCTACATTGTATTTGGTTGATACGTCTCATATTCTTATTAAATCAGGAACAGTCTCTCCTGTTTTGCTTTATTTGTTGAAGGATCTTGGTGGGGGTGGGGTGGGGTGAGGTGATAAGTCTTGTAGAATGTTCCACACTCTGGGCTGGGATGACTGTACCCTTGGGTTTTTTAACAAGTAGGTACATCCCTTATAAAATCTGTAGACTCTTAGAGTTAGAGCCTTGACTATATTTGATTCTTGTTTTTTTTTTTTTTTGTCAAAATTATTTCATCAGTGGTGCCGGATACCTTGTTTTGCATCACTTAAGAATATTGAGGTTTGGTGATATGTCCATTATAAATGTTTCCATCAACTTTTCATCTAATTTAGTAGCCTTTCATGACATACCTTAGATCCTTTATTTCATTGGGGATTGCAAAAAGTGAATTTTCTAATTATCACATTCTGTATTTATTAGCTGTGATTCTTTTATAGTGAAGAGCTTTTCCACATCAACTGTTTTGTTAAATTTTACTCTTAAATAAGGTTTAGAACATTCCCAGTCTTTTCACTCTTTCTTTATAAAGGTCAAAATATTTTAGATTGAACATTTCTCAAAAATTAGAGTTTACTTGCATATACATTTATTAAAATATTATTTGGTAGGGTGGCTTAACGTATTTACTTATGGAGCGATACCCAGTCCTAAGCTTCTGATAAAGTAGCAAGACAAGGGAAATCATTGAATCACAATTAGTATGAACTTACAGAATCAGTGTACTATAGTGGTTTAGAGATACCTCAGTTACTTACGCTATGAGTCGGAATCGACTTGACGGCAGTGGGTTTTCTGTTACTTACAGGCTCTTGACAGGAAGCAACTTACTTAACCTATTGTGCTTCAATTTCATGTTTGTAAAATGATAACGTTAGTGCCTACAGCATAAGGTTGTTATGAATATTTAATAATTTAACAAGCACAGTGTCTGTGCTAAGGTAATATAATTAGTATAGGTGATTAATGTAGTAACGTGGGTGTGAGTGAATCCCAGCTAAGAATAAAACTTTATTAATATACCATTCCTGCCCTTGATCTTTAAAGTACTTCATAATCTATCTTTTATCTAATGGATCTGATCTCATGAGTCAGGCTACCCTATTGTAACCAAGTTACTAAATCCAATATAAAATGTTTCTAGGAGAAATAGAACATTTCAGAAATATTTGAAGGTATCTTTGTAGTATACCACATGGCTTATATTCAAGCCATGTTGAAATCAGTGAATCTCAGACTTTTATAAAAAAAATATAGTTATCTAAATTATTCCTTTATTTTTTCTATTTCTACTTTAAACAGAAAAACTGTCTTCATTTTTACTTAAAAAAATTCATTGTTCAAACATCTTTATCTGATTTCTTGTCATTTTTAGTAATCAGAACGTTCTCCCCACTAATTTAAAAAAACTCAGACTTCTAAAGCTTTCTATGTTAGTTCTTGCTCTCCTTCAACAATACCCTGAATTTAGTGGGAAGAAGACTGAGAGAGGTCATTTATGTTTGAGGGATGATGCTTCCCTTTAGGATTTCCTTATCTTTCCAGTAATAGATTTCAGATTTAAACACTGTTAATTCAGAAGGAGGTGACTCAAGAAGTTGTAACCCCTTCTGTCTTCTTGAGTTTCCCCACAGGTTTGGAGGTCAGTGCAAGGACCAGCCTTAACTTAAAGTATATGTAACTTCTTGGGCACCTGGGACTTTTCCTCCTTCACTCCTCCTAAATAAATAAGCAACAGACTGCTTTTTAAGGCATTATTGGTTGTATTGATTGATAGAATGGTATTGGTAAACTAATTCTAGAGTATATGGGGAGAAGACTTTACATTAATCTTGAAAATACTCTGTGTGGGAAATATGCAGATTGGAAAAATATGGGGAAGCATAAAATATTGATAGTGAAAAATTTTAATCAATTAATGTAATCCAGTATTTCAAAATTCCTTTGCAACTTTTGTATTGTAAATTCATACTGGCTTATAAGTATCATGCAATTTCAGAAATTCCTTTGTTCTTAAGTTTTTTTTTAAGTGCCTTTTTATTGAGGTTTTGGCAAAAATGTAAAGATGACTTTGCACTAAACTTTATCATTTCTTTTAATCTAGTAAACTATTGTTTTTTTCCCAAATTTTATTTTTGTTGTTGAGAATATACACAATCAAACATAACACCAGTTCAGCAGTTTCTGCTTGTACTGTTTAGTGACATTGATTACATTCTTCAAGTTGTGCAGCCACTCTCATCCTCCTTTTCTGAGTTGTTCCTCTCCCATTAACAAACTCACTGCCCCTTCAGGTTCCTATTAATAGTTCAACTTGCTTTTGTTAATTTGATGCCATATAGATAGTTGTTAAAAAAGCTCTGTGCTCAAGGCAGACATATTTTACTAGTTAAGCTAAACTATTGTTTGGTTTTAAGATGACTTCAGGGGATATTTTTGGTTTAAGGTTTAAAGATGATCTCAGGATGATAGTTTCAGGGGTTCACCTACCTACCATGGCTCCAGAATTCTGAAGTCCATGAGAATTTTGAAATTCTGTTTTGCATTTTCCCCCTTTTGGTCAGGATTCTTTTATGGAATCTTTGATCAGAATGTGCAGTAATGGTAGCCGGGTACCATCAAGTTCTTCTGGTCTTGTGGCAGAGGTGGCGGTTGTTCATGGAGGCATTTAGTCACAGGTTCCATGTCCTCCTCCTATTCTGGACTCTCCTTCTTCCTCTGTTGCTGCAGGTGAATAGAGAGACCAATTGTGTCTTGGATGGCCAATTGAAAAGCTTTTGAGACCCCAGGCACTATGCATCAAATTAGGAGAGCAGAAGCACTAAACACGTTATTAGGCCAATTAACTGGGATGTCCCATGAAACCATGACCCTAAACGTCCAGACCAAGAAACCAAATCCCATGAGGTATTTGGTTGTAAATAAGCAGTTTCAGCAGCCACTCTTTTTTGTTGAGGATTGGTTTTTCTATTCTGCAGTGTTTTAGTTTTCATTGTATAAGTCCTTCATGTCCCTGGTTAAATTTATTCATAGGTATTTTATTCTCTTAGATGCTATTGTAAATGGAGTTTTTTTCTCTAATTTCCTTTTCAAATTTCTCATTGCTGATGTATAGAAACTGAACTGATTTTTGCTTGTTGACTTTGTACCTTGCAACTTTGCTAAATTCCTCTATTAGCTCTAGAAATTTTTTTTGTGGGCTCTTTAGGATTTTCTCTATACAGAATCATATTATCTGTGCATAGAGATAATTTTACTTCTTTTCCAGTCTGGATACCTTTTACTTCTTATTGCTCTGGCTAGGACTTCTAACACAATATTGAATAGAAGTGGTGAATATGAGCACCCTTCTGTTGTTCCTGATTTCAAGAGGAAAGCTCTCAGTCTTTATCCATTAAGTATAATGTTGGCTGTTGGCTTTTCATATATGCCAGAATCATATTGAGGATTTTCCCTTCTATTCTTGTCTTTTTATAGGGTTGTCATCAAGAAAGTATATTGGATTTTATCACATACTTTTTCTACATTCATAGAGATTATTATGTGGTTCTTTTCCTTTGTTCTATTGATGCGGTGTATTATGTTGATTGATTTTCTTATATTCAACCATCCCTGTATTCCTGGAATAAATCCTTCTTGGTCATGGTGTGTTACTCTTTTTATATGCCGTTGGATTCTGTTTGCTAGTATTTTGTTGCGAATTCTTACATCTTTATTCATAAGAGACATCGGCCTGTAGTTTTCTTTTCTTGTGGCATTTTTATCTGGTTTGGGTATCAGCGTTATGTTTGCTTCATAGAATTAAATTTGGGAGTAGTCCTTCCTTCTTTATCTTTTGGAAAAGTTTAAACAGCATTGGGGTCAGTTCTTCTCTAAATGTTTTGTAGTAATCCCCAGCGAAGGCATCTGGTCCGGGACTTTTTTCTTTGTTGGGAGGTTTTTGACCACTAATTCTATCTCTTGTTATGAGTCTCTTGAGACTTTCTATTTCCTCTTGGTTCAGTTTCACAATTGTTCAGAATCCGTCACAATTTTCTTTATTTTTATCAGGTCAGTTGTAATGTCCTCTCTTTCATTTTTAATTTTGGTTATTTGCATCTTTTCTTGGTCAGTGTATCTAAAGGTTTATCAATTTTTTAATCTTTTCAAAGAACCAGTTTCTGGTTTTATTGATTCCATTGTTTTTCTGTTTTCAGTTTTATTTATTTCTGCTCTAATCTTTGTTATTTCCATTCTTCTGGTAGGTTAAGGCTTAGTTTGCTTTTCTCTTTCTAGTTCCTAGAGTTGCTGAGTTGGGCTGTTGATTCGAGATCTTTTTTCATGTAGGCATTTATTGCCATAAGTTAGGCCTCTGAGTTACTACCTCCGCTACATTCCATAAGTTTTGATATTGTGCTTTAATTTTTATTTTACTCTAGAAAATTTGTGATTTCTTCCTTGACCCATTGGTAGTTTAATAGTGTGTTGTTTAATTTACATGTGTGTATTTTCCAGGTTTTTTTTTCTGTTGTTGATTTCAAGCTTCACTCAGTTGTGATCAGAGAAAATACTTGTATGATTTCAGTCATTTTAAGTTTATTAAGACTTGTTTTATGACCTAAAATGTGACCTTTTCTGGAGAATCCATGTGTACTGGAGTAGAATGTGTGTTGTGTGGTTTTTGGTTAGAGTGTTCTATATATGTCTGTTAAGTGTAGTTGGTTTCTAGTATCACTTAAGTCCTCTGTTTCCTTATTAATCTTTCTAGACATTCTGTCCAATACTGAAAGTGGTGTTTTGAAGTCTCCAACTATTATTGTAATACTACCTGTTTCCCCCTTCAATTCTATCAGTGTTTATGTATTTAGGTGATCGATGTTGGGTGCATATATATTTATAATTGTTAAATCTTCTTGATTAATTTACTCTTTTATCACTATATAATGTCCATCTTTATTTCTCCTGACAGATTTTGTCTTAAACGCTACTTTGTCTGATATTAAGAGTGCCACCTCTGTTCACTTTTGGTTATTATTTGCATGGAATTTTTTTTCCCATCCTTTGATTTTCAACCTATTTATGTCCTTGGGTTTAAGGTGTGATTTTTTTTTTATTAGCATATAGCTGGGCCATGTTTTCTATCCATTCTATCATGTTTTAACCTTTTTTTTTTTTGGTCATAAGAAAGAAAAAGAACATTTATTTTGAAGAAAATATTTTAATACCTAATATTAATGTATTTATCTTTATATTGAAGGCAGTTGTAAAATACATATTTTTAATATTTTTTGTGAAGAAAAAGGCCCATGAAGGCAGAAAGGGACCAGTGCCCATGAAAATTGTAATGTACCCTGGGCATATATAAACCAATGAAATCATTACCACAATCAAGATAATGAATATTTCCATCACCCTTAAAAGTTTTATTGTGTCCTTTTGTAATCCCCCTTCCCTGCCCCCCACAATGCTTACCCCTCTTTGTCTCCAGTTAGCCACTCTTCTGCTTTCTGTCACTGTAGATTAGTTTGCATTTTCAGAAATTTTATATAAATGAAAACATAAACGCAGTCATCTGGTATATGTTCCTTTTTTTGTGATCTGACTTTTTTTTAATGCATCGCCATTGTTTTGCCATTCACTTACTTTGTTGCATGTATCAATAACTTATTCCTTGTAACTGTTGAGTACTA
The DNA here is from genome assembly GCF_030014295.1 of Loxodonta africana. Taxonomy (NCBI): domain Eukaryota; kingdom Metazoa; phylum Chordata; class Mammalia; order Proboscidea; family Elephantidae; genus Loxodonta; species Loxodonta africana. Next base: position 23,422,238 of record NC_087350.1, read on the forward strand.
TTCCATTGTATGGGGATACCACAGTTTATCTGTTCACTTGTTGATAGGCGTATGGGAAGTTTCTAGTTTATGGCTATTGCAAATAAAGCTACTATGAACATTTATGTACACAACTTTGTATGGCCATATGTTTTTATTTCTGTGGGGGTAAATACCTAGGAATGGAATGGCAGGATCATGTGGTAGCTGTATGTTTAACTTTTCAAAAAGCTCTCTTTCCCCATAATATTAAATCTTTCCTCTAGCTATTTGAACACATGGAGTACAATTATAATAAGTGGTTTTATGTTCTTCTAGCATCTGTGTCAGTTCTGGGTTGGTTTTGATTGTTTTTTTCCTCATCATTATGGCTCTCCTTTCCCTGTCTTTTTGCATGCCTGGCAATTTTTGACTGTAAGCCAGACATTGTGAATTTTACTTTGTTGGGTGCTGGATATTTTTGTATTACTGTAAATATCCTTGAGGTTTATCATGGGATACAGTTAAATTACTGGGAACAGTTTTATCTGTTCAAGTCTTGCCTTTAAAATTTGTTAGGTGGGATCAGAGCAGTGTTTAGGGGCTGATTATTACCCACTACTGAGGTAAAATCCTCCTGAGTACTGTACCGCAGGCCCTATGAATTTTGAAAGCTTACAGTCTGGTTGGTGGGAACAGACACTATTCCCAGCCCTGTGGGAGCATTGGCACTGTTCTCCAGTCTTTTTGGATGGCTTTTCTCCCAGCTTCTGGTAGATAGTTATACCTCAGAAAATCTGTGGGCTTTCTGTATAGCTTTTTTTAAGTATTCTTACCTGTGAGCTATGGCCAACTTGGTGTCTCTGGACTCTACGTGTCCTCAACTCTGTGTCCTTAACTCAGGGAATCCGTGTGTTCAGCTCAGGGAATGTGTGTGTTCAACTCAGGAAATCTATTCTCAACTAGGTTCCATCTCCCTGCACTGTGGCGTGGTAACTCTCTCAAGGTGTAATAATCTGGTGTAATGGTAGGGCTCCACTCGCTTGTTTCCCGTCTGTTATGGGTCACTATCCTTTGTTTCCCGATGTCCAGTATCTTAAACAGTTCTTCCATATATTTTGTTTGTTTTTCTTTTTTTCCATTTGTATCAGGAGGGTAGATCCAGTTCCTGTTACTTTATCTTGGCTGAAGTGGAAAACTAGATTGCCTTCTTAAAAGGAGACTGATATTTCTGATTTCACAATTTCATTTCTCAACAGGATGCTTAAATTATTCATTTTCAATACCATTTAATTTTTACGTGACTTTTTTTTTAGGCAAGCTATATAACTTCTGAAATCCTTAATTTCCTTATCCATAAAATGTGCCAATTCTATGGATCAGAGTTGTTTTAAGAACTAAACTAGGTAACACTTACATAGAGTACCTGTAATGGTCTCTAACTGTCAAGTTTTGCTGAATTATAGTTTTCTTTCTCCTTTTTTTCATAAATTGCACTTCACTCAAAATATCCATTTAGTTCTCTGCAAACATAGAACCAATTTAAAAATCGTCCTTATTCTGATAGTTTTATAATCTCATGTATATTTTATTGTATAACTATAAAATTAGGGAAAGTTTCTAACCAATAGTTCAGTGCTATGAAAATTCAATATGTAACCGCGTAATGCTTATTTCCTTTATTATTGTGGTAAGTATACACACACAACACCCACACACACAAAACGTGCCATTTTTACATGTACAATTTAGTGACATTAATTACATTCATCAGGTTTTACATGGTTGCTTATACCAAAGTTATAACTATTAACAACTTGCTCTAGAACTTAACAGTAAGGAATGTTGTTGAGCACTTGCTCTGTACTTAGTCCTGAATTGTTTTCTGTACCACGAGTCATTATCTGTCTTAAACTTACTTCTAATCCGTTAGAAGTTAGAAGGCTTTACCTTTCCCCACATCTGAACATACCACCTCTTCTTTACCACTAATGTATGCAACTTCTACTCTGTTGCCTCATTTTTGTTTATTTGTTGAATAGTTTTTCCTTAGGCGTTTATATTTTCTTACTTTATCTAGACTGCAAAACTGTCTGGGGAAGAGATAAGTTTGTGTTTTAATGTTATGTCCATGAAGGAGCTGCTGCTGTGGGTATCTAGTAGGCATTCAATAAATGCTTAATGATGAATGAAATGCTTAAGCTTGAAAACATATGTATTTTTAATGCAAATTAATGATACTACTTGAAATCTTGCTGAGGTACTATAGTGTGTAGCCATATGTTTTTATAGTTATTGAAATTCAGTGCCATTTCTTCAGTAACTCATTTTTTAAAAATTATTTGAACATAGATAATTGTGCTATTAAAAAAGTGGTGCTTTTAAAAGTTGATTAATGGCAGTTGATTTCACCACGTATGATTATTTATTGTCAAAGAAAATAAAAGCACCTTCAATATTTAGAACTATCCCTTTGTTGTCTAATAGTAAGAGTTTTTGAGACATTAGTTAGGCTCCTTATTCTGTTTGGTGACTTATGGCTAAAAAAGTTTTAAGGGCTTCTTCTCCGCAAACCTCCAAACTCCAGAATATTTTACATTTGTTTTAACCTTTTTGTATGATAATTATTACCTGATAAAGCTCTTTTTGGAAATCCTGGTGGCATAGTGGTTAAGTCCTATGGCTGTTAACCAAAGAGTCGGCAGTTCGAATACGCCAGGCGCTCCTTGGAAACTCTATGGGGCAGTTCTACTCTGTCCTGTAGGGTCACTATGAGTCGGAATCGACTTGACGGCACTGGGTTTGGTTTTTTTTACAGCTATTTTCAGGTTAGAAAACTAAGAAGAGGATATAAAAAAAAAAAAAATTACGAACTAGATTTGTATTAAAGCTTGCTTTTGTTTTAATCCCTTTGTGAGTCAGTGTGATTCTTAAAATAGTAATGGTTCATTTGTGAACTCTGTCAGGATCAAATACAGATACCACAATTGATTCCATTTATCTGACTGCTGATATACTTAGGCATTGCTAATTTTCTTCTTTTTAAAACAAGTTTTTTTGGTGTTTTTCTGTTGATTTCTCAATCTTCCTCACATCTGATTTTAAGCTGAAGGGAGATATGCATACTGAGAAACACCATATATGTAATTGTCTATAACAAGGATAAATTTTGCAATAGATAATAGAATAATTACTTATCTAAAAAGATTGTATGGATTTACTCTTCTAGATTAATTTTACTAGTTTTGTTGTTGTTTGTGTTTTCTCGTTGTGTTGACAGGGTTGCTTTAGACACTCTTGCTGCATTGCTAAAATCAAGTAAGTTTTTAAATACTAGAAATACTAGATTCTATTTCTCTGAGTAATCTATCTACCCTGTTAAAGAAACTGGAGATGTAGATAGTCTATGTCCAAACTTCCATAGTTATAAAGCTGAATTATGATATTTTAATGTAAAAGTGGATTTGATCATCTAGTACCATTGATACACATCATAATTAATGTCATATTTTGTTGATTGAAGCTATAATTTATTTAGTAAAGTTATATAATTTATTCCAGTACATTGACTTCCTATTTTTAAGGTATTTCTATAAACATAAGGTTTTGTTAATAGAGGAAAATAATATGTAAATATATAAGTATTATTTTTTTAAAGTGAAACTAACTTTTACTGTGAGAAATATCTGGAACAACCACCGTACCTCTCTGTAATGTATAATTTTCACTTAGAAATCTCTTCCCAGAAATTTTGTTTCTACCATAAATTGAAATTTATAACATTAAAAAAGCCATTATTAATATAAATTTTTAGGCTAACTTCAGTTAGAAATAAAGCATATTGCCTTTATTTTCAAGACTGAAGCACTGGAGTAAATGTGTCTTACCATGACATGATGCCTTTGGAGGGTAGTCATATACATTCGTATTTTTTTTTTTCTCTCCAGTATACTCCGTGTCTCTTTTAAATAGTTAGAATTTTCATTAGCAGTATCAGTAATAGCTATTAAATAAAAGACTCTCCCATAGCACATTGGTTGATTACAATTAATATTTTATGTAGCCACAATAACATTTTAGTCTTAAAGCTCTGTGTTGATGGCTTTCAATCTCTCCCCTCCCCCAAGGGAGAAATAATGAACAGGCAGTTCTTAAAACACTGTCTACCAAGGGGGAGACCCAGCTTGCTCTTAAGTTTGAATTAAGATTAATTCATAAATTAACACAGGGATATATTATTTATTTGGAGTGGATTAGAATAACTATTACAATTAAACTTTTATTAAAGCTTATTAATTATTAAATCACTGATGATAAGTCATTAATTCTAAATCAGTGAAAACCATAAAACCCTCATAAATTTCAGGTATTTTACAGAAGCCAGTTAACCTAAAATGACTGAAACCTGTTACCTTAAGTTTTAAATAGTCTTCCTTTTACTTCCTCCCTCATTCTTCTTCAGATGAGAGCGGTGGGCAAACAGATCTGTTTACGCCATCAGAATAAAAAAGTAACCGAGAAGTAGAATGAATGTAGTTTTCGCTTAGTATGTTTTCAAATGACACATGGCACTTAGGGTGAAAATTTAACAATGCAAAATAACATTTAATAGCACACCACATAGTTTTTAAATTTACCATGGCATTTTGGAGCATTCTTGTTTGTTGATTTTTTTTTTTTTTTTAAATGCTTTTTTTCAGGGGATGAGGCAGCAGTAATTTACTTTAAAGGGGTAAATTACACTACTGTATTAAATGTGGGGAGGATGTAGAGCAAAGAGTGCGTATACACACATAGTCCAGGAAGATAGGGGCTCATTTGACATTGTTGGAGTGTAGATTAGAAGCCAAAGCCTAAAGCTGAACCTCAGTTGTGTTTTAATTAGAGAGAGAATAAGATAGCTAGTAAGCTAAAGGCCTACATATTCCAATCAGTGTAAACAGAGTAATATACTCTTTGAAAATACGTGAAACTTTTATTAGACTCACCTTAGCAAACCTAGCTATTCCGGGCACAGCAGGGGTTTCGAAACTTTCACATGAGAAAGCTTTCTCCCCCTGGCAGGTTTCTTTTGGCTCTCTAATGTCAAACTATAATTTCTGAGAGAGAATTAATAAGTTTGATTATCCTGGTATCTTTATATTATGTTTTAAGTATGTAATAGCCTATTTAGGAACCCTGGTGGCACAGCGGTTAAAGCGCTCGGCTGTGAACTGAAAGGTCACTGGTTGAAACCCACCAACCATTCCATGGGAGGAAATGTGGCAGTCTGTTTCTGAATGATTACAGCCTTGGAAATCCTACTGTGTCCTCTAGGGTCACTATGAGTCAGAATCCACTTGTTGGCAACAGGTTTGGGTTTTGGTATTGGCGTGTTTGGAAACTGCAGAAATTCTTGCAAGCAGCAGCGCCTTACTGTTGTACTACTTTAGTGTTCATGCCATGAACCAGGGGGTTATTTTATGAGATTAGGAAGAGATTGGTATTTCTTTGTGATAGGCTGGTATGCCACATTATCTTGCAGTCATTACAGTTCGCCCACCCACGTGGTGCTGGGTGGCTCAGTATGTTGATGTGATATAATTCCCTGTTGCTGTCTTATTAAAATGCAACCCTTGGGTTAATAATCTTAAATATTAACACTTAAAAATATTAAAGTCAGGCCACATTGTGGATTTATTCCTGTTAATTCTCTTCCAGTGAAGTTGGCCATTTACAAAAAACCTTTAATGTAGTTTTTATTATATTAAAAAATTAATGACTAGAAAGCAGTATCTTCTAGTCTTCCAATGCTTCTTAAGTTTCCTTTGCTAAAAAGTTTTATTAAGTATTTTTTAACTTTGTATTGTTACGGCATGGTTATTTATATAATTATGGCATAATTAGAGAAATTAATTTCAAGGGGAACACAGACAGTTTGTGATAAGAGGTATAAACCAACGGAGTAAATTTCACTGGGAACACACAAAGTTTGTAATAAAAGTTACGGTGATGATAATAGCTTTTAACAAAATCATATTCATAACTAGTAAGTTAAAGGCTACATACTCCATTCGGGGTAATCAAAGTGGATATATCCTTAAGTTTTAAAGTACATGAAAATTTTGTTAGTATGAACATTTAAAAAGGTATAATTTTATTTTTATTAAGATTTTCATATTTATAAACTACCGAGCAACATATGGACAGATTTCTGGAACACGCTGTCATTTGCCCTGTGGAACTTACCGTATTTATTTTATTAGGTAAAAAGTAATTTAAATATGTGAATTTTTTTTCTTTTGGAAAAAAATAAGAATTCCTCACCATATTGAGGTAACATTTTTAATTTGATTTATTCTGATTTCTCTTTTCATCTTTTTAATATCCTTTCTTAATTTTCTTTTGTTAAAGAAACAAATGCCAGGAGAGCTGTAGACAGAGGATATGTCCATGTGCTTTTAACAGTTTACGTAGATTGGCATCGCCATGATAATCGGCATAGGAATATGCTCATCCGGAAAGGAATTTTACAGAGTTTAAAAAGTGTTACAAACATCAAGTTGGGAAGAAAAGCGTTTATTGATGCCAATGGAATGAAAATTTTGTATAACACTTCACAAGTGAGTTTTTTTTACTTCCTATTTTTGTGATTATGTACTAATGATAACCACTTGGTTCTTAAGAAACCCAAATTGGTGTACATATACTTAGGAAAGTAAAAGTATTATAGATATATTTAAACATATCTTAAAACCAAAAAGTACAATCATTCCTTATATATGACCTCAGGCTGGCTGGAGAAACTGGTCAGTGCACACCTCTGCAATGTGAGACTTCTATCCCCCCTACCTCAAAAAGGTGGAGGGAGATCTAAAATCCATCCACTGGGCAGGAAGGGATTCCGTGTAGCCATGTTTTCTAGGAATGTACAGTTGGCTGTACTCAGTTTTGGGTGTTCCCTCAGAAAGTGTTTATGGACTCTTTACCAATGGAGGGTGGGGGCGTAGTGATTGAGAGCTCAGCTGCTGACCAAAAGGTTAGCGGTTCGAATCCACCAGCGACTTCTTGGAAGCTCTACAGGGCAGTTCTACTCTGTCCTGTAGGTTCGCTATGAGTCGGAATCAACTCAACGGCAATGGGTTTACCGCTGGTAAAGCAGTTCTGTCGTCAGTGAGTGTTCTGCATGTCTTCTGCTGGATAGAACCTTTTGGGATAGAGAAAGTAGAAAAGTGAAACCTGGAGTTGATGATCCTAGTTTTGCCAGCCATCTTAAGTATAAACACTCTTGGCAGTATCTTTATCAAGAGCTTTTTAACATCTGTAGAAGACCGTCAGCATGGGGAATGGGGATGTCCTGATACAACCCTTTTGTTGCATCAGAAGGCTATAATTATTAGAAAGGAATCTTTTTTTGAGAATTCCAGTCATTTTCCTTGTTTGTGTTCTCTTTACATTACATATGACAGATATCTTTTTCTTCAGGACAGCCTGTTAAGATGTCTGAGCATATGTTTCATGTTTACCCTAATTTTTTTCTCTTCTAGTCAATCATCTGTACCTCTTTTTATTATTCCTAGTATAGTCAGGTTTGGATACTTAATATATGGGAAGGAGCCAGGGTATTTGGAGCCAGAAATTCTGGGTTTAGAACCTTTGCGAGAGGACCTTGTCTATGGCTCTTACCATTTCTGACCCTTAATTTCTTTCTCTGTTGTGAAGGGTCAGATGTGAAAATATATATTGAAAATTTTGTAGCATGTTAAAGTATCATTTAAATGCCGATTGTTAATAATATTAATATTGTAATGTGACATAGTTTCAAATCCACAATTCATCTTAGCCCTTCTAAAGATTAGATTTCAGGATAGAAACCAGTCTTTTAAGACTTAAAATAGTAGTGTTCTTTTATAATTTGAACAGCCAACTTACGAGATAACTGTTACAGTTCTGACTCAGCCAAATACACATCATCTCTGTTCCTTTTTATTTCTTTCACTTTTAATTTCTTACTTAATCGTTTTTTTTCTCTTCTTTCCTTAAAATTTCTGTTTTATCTTTATGCCACCGACTTGCTAAAAGTCTCCCCAGGTCATTCATAGATATTACTTAGTACTCTTGGTGACTTTTAACACCAAAGATGGTACCGATTTCTACTTAGTAAAACTATTTCAGGAAAGAGTACTATGTTTTCAACATGAGGTTCATTTTTCTTTCCTTTAAAATCAGGAATGCTTGGCAGTCAGGACCCTTGATCCTCTTGTCAACACCTCCAGTCTGATAATGAGGAAGTGTTTTCCTAAAAACCGCCTGCCGCTCCCAACCATTAAAAGTTCCTTCAATTTCCAGTTGCCGGTGATTCCTGTGACCGGACCTGTGGCCCAGCTCTACAGCTTACCGCCTGAAGGTAGGACTGTGTGGTTACTGCTGCCTGTGGTTGGCTCTTAAAATTAGTGACTGTATTGACTCTTTCACCTGTGTTCAGCTCCTCAGTGAAAAAAGGCTTTAAAGAACATAAGAAATCTTCACATTTTATTTTAGTTAATATTTCTTTCAGCATAATAAATTGAGGCCTAGCAATGGTAGTAGTTTGGGATGTGGTACATATATGTAAATGTGAGTTGTGGAAAAGCCGAAGTAGTATCACACAGGAACCCAGTGCCGTGCTCTGATAGTTTATATAAATTTTCACAGTATAAGAATATAAACATTAAATGTTTAGGGAATTTTATTTGGGTTCACATTTGTAACTTTTTAATGAATTTTAATTTCTTAAGTTAAAAAACCCCTAATCACCAAAAATATTATGGCTTATGCTTAAAAGAAACTTGCATATGATTTACCTGAATGAAAATATGAAATTATCGGGGGTAGGCTGTTGGGCATTTTTCTGTGCAATCCTATAGATATGTAGTAAAAAGAAGTAAAAGTTTAAACTTCTTAATGTGTGAAAAAGTAGAATTTGCTTGATTTGATCTAGCAAAATGGAAAAGAGAAAATAGTCTAGACTATTAATGGAACTTGTCCAGTATTTTCTCGTCATTTGATCACTTTTCTGGAAAAAAAAAAAAAAAAGGAAGGTCTTTTATATATGAAAGTAATTATTTGAAAGAAGTGATTTAAAATAATTTTCAGATAATTATTAGTTTTATTATCCTTGATATAAATTTGTTGGTGGTATATATCATAGGCTATACTCTTATGATTTTATTTTGAAAATATTTAATTATTAAAGTACAAGTTTAGTTGACACAAAATATAAAAATGAATTATTGAGAAATCTGCTTTAAGAGATATTTAAAAGTCTAAGTCTTAGTCTTATGATTAAGATAGATAAATGAAAGCAATGATTTAATTCTTTCTTCCCATTCCATTTGAAATTACCAACAGATTTTAAAAATAGGAGAATCTGTACCAAATCAGAAACTAGGTAAGAGGAGCATCTTCATAGAACAAACATAGATGATTTTGTGGTATGTGTGGAGATATAAATAGAGTAAAGAGTGTCAGCCCGCCCTTCCAAGAAATGTAATGTCTCTGGCTACAATTGAGGTGCCTCTAGCAGCTAATTTGGAGGGGCAGTCGGGGAGCAGTTGGAATGCCTTTGTGTTCTGTATCTTAGCCTAGGATTATGGGTGTTTCAGTGGTGGTTCTAATTGGTAGGGAGTTGGTAAGCCTTCGCTATGATGTGGCAGGTAGTAACACCAGGAAGGAGGTAGGATACATGCACTGGTGTTCTTTCTGGTGTTCAGAGTAATCGGATGGCTATAGAAAGCTGACCTGTAGTTTGGTGAATTCACCAAACCTGGGAGAAAATGCTAAGAGGGGTGCCTTTTTCCTGTTGGCTCCTTTCTGCCTCTTCTCAGACTGATGAACCACTGAATTAGCTACACAGGTTTATATTGACCAGCCAGCCTTCATGATTAAGTTGTGAGGATGATACTAACAGCAACGGTGTGGGCACACAGAAAATACTGTCATTCTGCTGTATGTCATTTTCTCACATATTAGCCTCTGTAACATTTATCACAATATCTATTATTTTTTTTATCTTCCTCAGTGAGACTGTAAGCTCCATGAGGAAAGGATGGTTGTTTTTGTTCTTTATATTTGTCTCCAGCATCCATTAGACTGTATACCACATGTTTGTTGAATGAATGAGCTGAGCTAGCCTCAAGACTTATTCTCTGCAATATTGAATGCCAAAAGACAGTGAAGCAGCATCTATACAGATTTTAAGGAAACGAATTCTGATTCAACATTTCTGGACTCATATAAGTTATTATCCATATGTAAAGGTGACAAATATATTTTTAGGTTATGTGAAGATGCATAAGAATGTTATCCAGGTGACCTTCCTGAAGTAATTACATCACCTATTAACTACAGCCAGTCAAATGATGAATTAAAGATGTCAAGAATGCATAAGACATGAAGAATGATTGTACTCAATATTAAAACCTGTTAAATATATAATACTAAATAATTTCTGTAATATTATGACAAATATAAAATAATTTTTGGCTAGAGATACATTGAATACAATTATAATAAACTAGGTCTTTCACACAAATAAACTAAAATTTATTTTGAAAGATTTCCCAATGTTACACTATTTTTGCATTTCTAAAATGATAATTATAGGAAGTGGGGTCCAAATACGTGTTTTCAAATATAAAAGTAACATTTGGAACAGAGCTCCTTTGGATGGGCTTCAGAGGCTGTGAACACTTTGGAATTCTATATAAACTACATGTCTTTTTTTTTTTTCCCCTTGGAAAAAATTCCTGAAGTGGTCCATCACTGCTGTATAAAAGCAAGGCGAGTAAATACAAAGTAAAACAAGTACAAAAATGCACAAAAGCCTAAAAGTGTCTTAAATACAAAGCAGGAACATCATGCAGAGCAGTTCGGTAATAAGATGTCCAAATGGATAAAATATTAAAAGAAAGAGACCGTCAGTTTGGATTAAAAAACAAAATCCAACTAGCTAATAAATACTGGAAACTCCTAAACCAGAGAGATAGAAAGCTTAAGGACTGGCAAATGTACATCTGTTTTTCCTAGCTCAGAAGTGGAGGGAAAGAAAGTATTACTATCTTACAAAATATACCAAAAAAAACCCCACCAAAAGACAAAACAAAACAAAACAGAAAACCCAAACCTGTTGCTGTCAAGTTGGTTCCGACTCATAGTGACCATATAGGGCAGAGTAACTGCCCCGCAGAGTTTCCAGGGAGCACCTAGTAGCTATGAACTGCTGGCCTTTTGGTTAGCAGCCATAGCACTTAACCTCTACGCCACCAGGGTCTCCTTATAAAGTAAGTACAGGACAAAACAAGTTTAAAACAGGAGAGCTAAGATTATCTTATACAGACTAGGTCATAACACGTGTGCTAACCAGTATAGATAGAGAAAGCTATAATTGTTTGAATAACAAGGAGAAATTGGAGAAATACAATGTTTATGGGTGATTTTCGTATACCTCTAAGTTCTGGGCAAATTAAATAGAGATGGTTAAACCAATCTAAATGGATGGTAAAGACACCTCCTGCAAATACGTTTGAAAATATGATGGAAATGGAAAATATTTTAGAAAAATAAAAATAACTAAAATGGACCTAAACATTAGAAAACCTGAAATTGAATATGCAGTCAGGTTGTCTCCAGTGAAGATGCTAAATGCTGGTGACTTTATAGATTAGTTCTCCCAACTTTCTGGAAATTTTCCCGTGCTTTATTTTCCAGAGCATAGGAAAAAAAAAAAAAAGTTTTAGAAGTTAGTATGATGCTGAAAACAAAGCCTGGTAAGAATACTGAAACCACCTATAGAGCAATGTCTCTCAAAAATAAATATAAAAATCCCAAATAAAATATTAACAAATTGAATTAAGCAGTATTTTTCAAGAATAGGGACACCTAGACCAAGTAAGGATTATTTTTAAGAAAGTAAGTTCAGTGTAATGTTAAGACTTTAATTAGTAAAATCTATAATCAGTAGGTTAAAGGAAGCAAATCTCAGTAAATGCCATAAAGAGATTTCATAAAAATAATTATCAGTTCCACATAAAATCTCTTAAGGAAACTAGGGGTAGCGTGGATGCATTTCCTGAACAAGCTGAGTATTATCTAGCCTGAATCAATAGCTAACATCACAAATAAATGTTAGAGAATGCTTCTCTTAACCATTATTATTTAACATGGTTTTGGAAGCTGCAGCCACGTTAGTGAAACAGGAAAGGGTAAGGTCTTAACCATTAAAAGAGTGGGGTGCATATATCAATATCTATGGAGGATATTACTGTCTACCTAGAAAATCTAAGAGAATCAATTGTGAAACATGACTTAGATAAAATAAAAGTTCAAAAAAGTACTAGTTACAAGATAAATAAAATTCAGTAGCATTCCCATGTAGATGTGTGTATGTTTTAGTAAAAGCCAATTAAAAAACATAACAGCAAAGTACCCTTTGGGACTGTACTTTCCATATCGTTATAGAAAGTGCTGGCTCATTCCTTTAATGGTTGCATCATATATGTGTAGTATAATTAACTGATTTCATGTTGGCAGACATATTTTCCCAATATTTAAATGAATCATAAATAAACGAACCATGGACATTTTGAGACCTAATAACAAGAATTGATTTTTATTCCCTGGTTTACTAGTATGATTAAGCTGTGAGAATAATTCAGAATTGGTTATGGTACAAGAATAGATCATTGAAATGGAAAAGAAGGTCTCAGATACTCCAAACCGTGTGGCATATAAATCCAAAGGAAAATGCCACTATAAAGAAAAGTATCTGAAAGATTTGACCAAAAATTCAAAAAGAACTTTGTCTTTGTTGCTGAACTGCATTTTTTTCTCCTCCTGTCCAGGCAGCCATCTTTCTTGTTTGCAATAGAATTTTCTAAATTCAGTCCCGTTCTTACTTCCCTTTCTCTCTTTCCAGATGCTAGCTCTCCCCTTATTTCTCCATGACTAACTGCTGTTAGGGCATTTATTGGTAATCCAGGTTACCATATACAATATGAGCACCTCATTTTTGCTGCCCACACTGTTTCCAAACAGCATGTGAGGCAATTTGGTAACTGTATTAGTTAGGATAGATCAAGCTGCTGTTACAAAGAGATCCAGTAGCACAGTGACTCAAAACAGTAATAACATTTTTATAATATATACTCTTTGCCTGGCATTTTACATATATTAACTCATTTAATGCTTACAAGCACACTATAAGTAGCTTGATTTTATAGATGAAGAAACTGAGACACAAAGAACTTATATAACTTGCTCAAAAAAAAAAAAAAAAAAAAAAAAGTGGGGGTTTGAAGCCAGGCATTCTGAGACAACTTATTCCCTTAACCACTTCGCTACAGTGCCTCAGGATAGAAGTTTTTTTCTCCCTTACCGGTCCAGAGGGTAGGCAGGTGGTACTGAGCAGTAAGCTTCTCTTCCACTAGCATCATCAAAGGAAACAGGATCTTTTTGTTTTGTTTTTCATCATATTTTTCCTCATATGCCTGTGGGAAATGGGAATGAAAGGAATCGGAGAGGACAATTTTCTTTCTAAAGAAAGCAACCGAGAATTTGCACATGTAACTTTGCCTTACATTCTCTTCGCCAAAAATTGGTTCTGTGGCTGTCACAGCTGCAGTGAAGGCTGGAATCTATAACTTCTAGCTAAAACCCAGGGCTTCTATTTCTGGATGGAAGGAGAGTAGAACAGATTCTAGGGGGACAGTTAATCTTTGTTGTAAGTTAAATTGGAAAGTAGAAATCAAAGAGTTTAAAAAAATCCTCTATTTTGTTTAAAAATGCTCATTTACTTCTTCGAGAAGCCTCAAAATACTCTTCTGCGCTTCTTTTCTGTCTCCTTCATGTTCATTCTGTGTCCTTTTACATTCTACTTCCTGACTTTTTCTCTAACGTATATTGTTTCTGTTATTACTGTATTGGTCCGTTCTTTTTATACTGTTTCTGTTATTACTGTATTGGTCCAGACAGCTATTGTCTTTACCCCATAAGGTTTTCAGAGTTCACCCATGTTGTAACATGGATCAGGACTTCATTTCTCTTCATGGCTGAGTAGTTTTCCATTGATATTATTAATTTTTTTAAAAACTGAGAACAGTAGTAAAACTCCATTGATTTCCAAAATTTAAATCACTTTCACTCTCACATATTATCTCATAGGTTTTTCAGCACCTGGGATAGCCTTACAGGCATTTTTCATAAGAAATCTCATGTACTTTTTTTTTTTTGGTGATTGGGAAAAAAAAATACACACACACACACAACGTTCTACCTTTGGATGTGCATGTTGTAGAATGTTTACCTCTGGCCTACTTATAGCTCATTTTGTATCACAGTGGATGACGTAGTAGATGAAAGTGATGACAACGATGATATTGATTTAGAAGCTGAAAATGAAACTGAAAATGAAGATGACCTAGATCAAAATTTTAAGGTTAGTATACATTTCTATTATTAATCAACGGGATAAATTATATTCTACAGCTGTAAAAGAAAGATTGGGTAAATAGATACAGCTTTTTGTTTTTGTAGTTATATGCCATCCAGTCAATTCCAACTCATAGCGACCCTGTATGGTAGAGTAGCACTGCCCCATAGGGTTTTCTAGGCTGTAATCTTTGTGGGAGCAGATCGCCAGGCCTTTTCTCCCATCGAGCTGCTGAATGGGTTTGAACCACCACTGTCTCAGCAGCCGAGTGCTAACTGTTGTGCCACCAGATTTACTATTTGTTTTGTCCACATCTTTTTATTGCAGATGACTACAATAAGCTAAAAGGAGCCCTGGTGGTGCAATGCTCCAGGTGCGCAGCTGCTGACTGAAAGGTCTGTGGTTCAGACCCACCAGCTGCCGGGGAAAAGACATGGCAATCTACTCTCTTAGATTACAGCCTAGGAAACCAACCGTATGGGGGCAGTTCTACCCTGTCCTTTAGGGGCGATATGATTTGAAATCAACTTGGCGGCACATAACTGACAACGATAAGATATTGATGGGCAAATGATATTGCTTTGAAATCACTAGCCTGGAAAGGACCTGAAAATAACTTATTTTCTCTTTCTCTGACCAGGAAGATTTCCTGATTTAGATTTTGAAAGTATTTCAAGGAAAGTGGTTTGAGAATGTATTATGGCAACTTATTCCAAAATGTATTACCTTCCCAGCAATGTTTGGGGGATACAAAAGTAGTAGGAAAATGGTCTATAACTGATAACTTTGTGTTAGAACTAGTGTTTATGTTATGATTCTTAGGTTTCAGTTAACTGGACAAGGAAATGGACAGGGATATTATTTGTTGAATTGGGAACAGATTACATTATGTTATGTTACATGAGCTGTCAGGCGAAAGAGGCAGGTAAGTTTTCAGAATTTTATTGCACCTCTGGAAGCTGGATCCCACTACTGTCTAGTTGATTCCAACTCATAGTGACCCTGTAGGGTTTCCAAGGGTGTAAATCTCTACAGAAACAGACTGCCACATCTCTCTCCCGAGGAAGCTGGATACTGTGGTATATTTTGCTTTATTCAGTAGTAAATTAAAAAAAAAAAAAAATTTTTTTTCTTTTTTTATTCAGTGGTATAGTGGGGTAAAAAAAAAAATTTTTTTTTTTTTTTTGACTAATTTAGCATCTAGAAAAATGGTTGCCAGTCTCCTTCATTCGTCAGCTACTGAGGTTATTGCTGTTTTTTTTTTTTGTTTGTTTGTTTTTAGGTGAGGGAGAATAATTTTATTATCTGTTTGGGCCTTTTTGTCTTGGAGTACTACATCAAAATTAGAGTACACTAAATATTTGACTCCCTCTGGCAATAGAGTCTAAGATACTGAAAGGAGACTTCTCAGTAGGAGATGCAGAAACATTTTCATTACTGTCTAATGTGATCATTTGGGCAAGCTTTGGCAGAATTGTCAAGTACACAAATGAGCCAATCTGGACCGGGTGATGATCTGTGTCCTGGCCTCCGGAAGCTAGAAAGAAGAAGCTAGAAAGGAGAAAAACAGTGTAAGCACTGATGGTCAGGGCAATGAAAGCTAGGATAAGTGAGTTCTGCCCTCCCAGGAATGGCGTGACTGTTAAAAACTATATGTTTGTGGTTCTGAAATGATATAGGTTAAAGAACTGGTAGGATCCAAGTTAGGAGAATTTTAATCCTATATATGTAAAGTATTACTTAGATAATAGTTGTTATATTTACATCTATGTTTTCGTTTCTTTGTGTGTGTGTTGGGATAATAAAATTTCCTAGATTAATACTTAAAATCTATAACTTTACAATACTGTTTTCTTGATAGAAAACTTTCTGATATGTGCTTTATACTTCCATTTCTTTTAAAAAAATTGTTAAGTATATTTTATTCTTCATGTCTCAGAAATCTCATTAAAATATTATTTTGATGACTATAGATGTAAAGACAGAGGTTAGTGGGGAAATAAAACTCAGTAGGAATTACAACAATGGCTCTGATTTCGCTGTTTAGAAATTGTTGTAAGTGTGTGAGGAATACATACTTTTTTTTTTTTTTTAACCTTTTGAGGGTAAGTTACATATACCGTATATCCTGTCCCTGTACCCCTAAATATGTCAGTGTGTATTTTTGAAGAATAGTGATGGTCCCTGATATAACCGCAGTATAGTTGTGTTATTTATCTAGTGCTGCCATAACAAATACCACAAGTGGATGGCTTTAACAAACAGATATTTATTTTCTTACAGTTTAAAAGGCTGGAAGTCCATATTCAGAGTGGTAGCTCTAGGGGAAGTCTTTCTCTCTCTGTCAGCTTGTCTCTTCAACTTCTCCTTCTTGGTTTCTTGGAGATTGCCCTGTTGCGTGGCATCTACCTTACACCATCTCTCTTCTGCTTATTTGTTTAATCTCTCAAGAGATCGATTCAAGATACACCTTACGCTAATCCTGCTTTTTTAATATAACAAGGACAACCCATTCCCAAATGGGATTATAACCACAGGCATAGAGGTTGGGATGTACAACACTTATTTTTGGGGGATGCAATTCAATCCATAACAGTAGTTATCAACTTCATAAATATACACCAATATAACACTTTTATCTAATCTGCCACCATATTCCAATTTTGTGAGTTGATCTAATAATATCTTTTATTAGATTTTTTTCCCCTTTCTAGCATAGGATCTAGCATTAGGTGTTGCATGCAATTATCTTGTCTCTTTAGTCTCCTTTAATCTGGAACATTTTCACAGCTTTTTTTGTCTTTTATGACATTGACATCTTTGAAAAATGCAGTCGTTGGCTTGAATTGTTCACTGAAATATCAGTTATTGTTCATGTTTTCCCTACTTTTTCTCCCTGAGCTCAGTAGTTATAATAGAAATAAGGCAAAAACAATAGTTGGTGTTTCTTGAACACTTACCCTGTGCTAGTCCAAGCACTTTGCACGTATTCACCGTTTAATCCTCATAGCTATCCTGTAAGCTATGGGATCTTATAATCTCTGCTTGATAGATGAGAAGACTGAGGCACAGGTGGTTATGAATCTAGTTTATAGGTGGTAGAGCGAGAATTCAGAATAAAATAGTCTGGTGTGAATATTCACTGTCTTTACTACTGTATTGCACTAAAAAATTTTTTTTATTTTGTGTGGTCCAGCTTGGCTAATTTGTTTACCTGACGATTTTGCCCTAATGATCACACTTGGCAGTAATGAAAATGTTTCTGTAGCTCTATAGGATTGTTGGCCCTTTGAGCCTGCTGAGCTGTATTGTCTTCTGTTTCTTCCTCCCTGCTGTCTGCTTACTCTCATCGGCTGTTACATATGGAAGTCCTTAATTCTTCTTTTTATCTGAATTGCATCACTTTGATGTATTAGGTAAACTGCTTCATTGTAGTGGGTATGACAGTTATTTGTGTGAACTGCCCCACAGAGTTTCCAAGGAGCGCCTGGCGGATTTGAACTGCCAACACTTTGGTTAGCAGCTGTAGCACTTAACTACTATGCCACCAGGGTTTGCACTTATATTTAGAGACTTTTTATTTTATATCCTACTGATTCCAGAGTCTGGAGCATTTATAGAAACGTGAAGGCTCTAGAAGGCTCATCCCAGTTAGCCAAGAATTCTCTGTATATAAGCTTCAGTACATTTTTCCCTCTGCGTAACTTTTGAAGAGCTTTAAGAAGTGGTAGGAAGTTACTTTGAGTCTGCCAGTAGCTCTCCAACTTTGCTTTTCTCCAAACCAAAACACAGAATTTCCTCTCACCGAGTTCTCAAAGTATTGCAGTTTCCTTTCCTCATTGTAACTGTTTTACAGGTAGAGCCTTAAAAAAAAAAAAGTAGAGAGACATTACATAGGCTGTGTTTTCACAAAACAATATTGAATATTGAACTAGTGTGTTTAGAAAAAAAGAATACCTTTGTAAATTATTTTGGAAGTTATTGTCTATTTTTAAATTTATTTTAGTACTAATTAAAAATTAATAAGTGGTGTTACTATCTCTCTTTAGCCGTCAGTGCAGGTCATGATGAGTTTTTACTGGTGTGAGGCCAGAGTTATCGAGGGTCCTAGAAAAGAGCTTGTGTAGTAGATAAACCAGCACTTGTCCTTTCATTGTGCTGTGCATCAGATCTTCTCTGAACAGCATACCTGTCTTACTCATCTAGTGCTGCTATAACAGAAATACCACAAGTGGATGGCTTCAACAAAGAGAAATTCGTTCTCTCACAGTCCAGTAGGCTAGAAGTCTGAATTCAGGGCTCCAGCTCCAGGGGAAGGCCTTCTCTCTCTGTCAACCCTGAGGGAAGATCTTCATAATCAATCTTCTGGCCTAGGAGCTTCTACATGCAGGAACCCTGGGTCCAAAGTAAACGCTCTGCTCCTGGAGCTGTTTTCTTTGTGGTATGAGGTCCCTGTGTCTCTCTGCTCTCATCCCTTCCCCATATCTTAAAAGAGACTGGCCCAAGACACAATCCAATCTTGTAGATTGAGTCCTATCTCATTAACATAACTGCCACTAATCTCATCTTATTAACATCACAGAGATAGAATTTACAACCAATGGGAAAATCACATCAGATGACAAAATGGTGGACAATCACACAATACTGGGAATCATGCCCTGGCCAAATTGATACACGTATTTTTGGGGGACACAGTTTAATCCGTAACAATACCCAAAAACCAAACCCATTGCCATAGAGTTGATACCAACTCCTAATGACCGTGTAAGATGGAGTAGAACTGTCCCATAGGGTTTCCAAGGCTGTAAATCTTCACGGAAGCAGACTGCCACGTCTTTCTTCTGTGGAGTGGCTGGTGGGTTTGAACTGCTGACCATTTGATTAGCAGCTGAGCACTTTAACCACTGTTCCACCAGAGCTCCTCCTTGAATATAGCGTACAGACCAAATATTCTGCTTCTCTGAGGACATATTTTTCCTTTAAGTTCCTTTAAGTTCACTCTCTTCTTTCCTAAAAAGGGGTATGGGAGTAACTTTTGTCTTTTGCTCTACTCATTACCCCTACTGCCCGAAAACCAGAATGAATGGTGACATTGGGCTTGTTAAGTGAAATTTATTGACCATAGGGTATAAGAGTGCTTGATAATCATTAGTCCATAATGAGGTAGTACGTCGTATTGGCTAAAAATGTATGCCGTGAATCACCCTGACTAATTTTGCTTTCTGGCTCTTTTCTTTGCAGGCTGTGTAATTTGGGGCAAGCAACTTAACCTTTCTTTGTCTGGGTTTCCTCTTCAATTAAATGGGATTAAAGATACTGTCTACTTTATAGGGTTCTTATGCAGATTAAATTAGATGATTTATGTAAAATGCTTAGCATACTGCTTTATACATTCCAAGTTTTAAATGACTGTTAGCTCTTTTGGTTATCACCACAACCACTACGTATGTTTTTCAGTGTAGTTAAGTTTTAATGCTCTTTAATATGAGCAGAATGATGACAAGGAGAGTGGGGGGAACATACTTTAGCCTTGGTCTTGACACTGTGGTGTCCTGGAGGGTTTTTAGTTTTAGAAATTTAGAAGTCAATAGAAATTTACATTTGTCATACATAAACTCTTTCAGTTTATTGCAGGGTACATAGGTAAGACCCCAAGACATACATATGAAGCACTGGAGAATCAGAATTGAACAATTACAACATGAGTTCAATGGCTAGAGTCCTAATCTTTAGACTTTAGGCTTTTACCTTCTGGAGGAAGGCTTGACCACAGTTTGAACTTGGTGGAGGTCCCTTGTAGCCAGGGTCTGAGGTTGGCAGCAGTGGGCAAAGTCTCAGTCTTAGTTTCTAGCAGGGTCTCTTCTTCGGAGAGTGTCAGAATCTAGAGAGCGATCTCTTGCCTCTTCTCTCAAAGGAATGAGCTAAAACTCACTGCTTATATACAGTTTTGTAGCCTTGTTCTTATATGATAGGGCCAAGTGATGTCATGTTTAGTGTGTTACATTTTCAAGGATAGACATTCGCCTAATGTTGTGTCTTTTAGAGATTAAGAGGTTGTGTACAACATCACTAATACTGCTTTTTGAGAGACTAAACAGTTGCTTATCAAATTACTTATCAGTTCCTAAAGTTAGAAATTTTCTAAATAACTTTTTGATGACTTATAGTCATAGTTTCTAAAAGCTTTGTGAGCTGCTAATGACGTAAAGGTTTTCTCATTAGAGAGCATCACAGAACTATATCTGTATGTTTCTGTTTCTAACCTCATATCATGAATGAATTGCACATATGCAGTTTGAAAGAGTAACAGTGTTGAAAGCATACATGATAGTAACATACCAGTGTGATTTGAGATACTGTATGGACATACATGTGGTCTTTCCATCTTGAGGAGCCCAAATACTATCTTGTATTAGAATATCTGGCAAAAACGGAACAAAAATTAACAACAACCCCAAAATAGTAAACGAATTTGAATGTAAGGTAAAATTAAATAAAACTTTCGTTCAGTAATTACTCTGTGATTCTAATTATGTGTAATTAACAATTTGGAAGATATTAAATCTAAAAATGTATTCTGTAATTTTTATGGTTTTCTTCAGTGATGACATACTGTTTGTCTTATTTCAGAATGAAGATATTGAAACAGATATTAACAAACTAAAACCCCAGCAAGAACTAGGACGAGCCCTAGAAGAACTAAAAATGTATGAACATCTTTTCCCTGAGCTTGTTGATGATTTTCAGGTATAAACATAGAAAATTCAGCATCTTACTGATTTTACTAAAGAGATTTTTTTCTCTCTTAGGCCTGTAATCGCTGCTTTCATTCCTAAGAAGGAAAAAGAGTTTTGCTTTTCTGAGTGACCTTGGGCAAATGTTTAAACATTCAGAACTGCAGATAGCTTATCTGTAAAATGACAGGGGTTGGATTAGCTGTTTAATTTTTTCTATCTTTGGTTCATCACCTTCAATTGACATAGCTTTTTACTCATATATTTTAAAATGACATTTTGAAAGCATATGTTAGAGTCTTCTTTGTATCAGTTTTGTTCAATTAAGATGGAGGTGAGAGCTAACAAAGTGCTGAATTAAAAATAGAGTTTGTGCATATTAAGTTTTTCTCCCCAAGCAAGGAAGGAGGAGAAATTGAAATCTTTAAATCTAAGTTGGTTTACAGGGCAAGTGACTTATTAACATATGTTACCCTCTGTCTTAGTTATCTATTGCTGGTATGACAGAAATACCAGAAGTGGATGGCTTTAACAAACACATTTACTTTCTCACAGTTTAGGAGGCTAGAAGTCTGAATTCAGGGTGCCAGCTCCAGGGGAAGGCTTTCTCTCTGTTGGCTCTGGGGGAAGGTCTTGACATTAATCTTCCCCTGTGTCTAGGTGTTTCTCAGTACAGGGAACCCAGGTCCAAAAGGACACACTCCACTCCTGGCTCTTCTTGCTTGGTGGTAGGAGGTCCTTCCTATCTCTGCTTGCTTCTTTATTTTATATCTCAAAAGAGATTGACTCAAGATACAGCCTAATCCTGTAGATTATGTCCTGCCTTATTTAACATAGCTACCTTTAATCCTGTCCCATTAACTTCACAAAGGTTAGGATTTATAACATGTAAGATAATTACATCAGATCACAAAATGGAGGACTGCCATATAATACTGGGAATCATGGCCTAGCCAAATTGACACACATTTTTGGGGGACACAATTCAGACCATAACACCCTCATTTACTAGAATATAGTTATTCATCCTGGATTACACAGCAAATAATGATTAAGTTGATTGAATTGATGGCATATAGTACATCTGCTTTCTTATTTTCACTCTGCTGCTGACGTGTGCTGGGTATTTGGGTAAGTTCCTGAAACTGCCGAGGATCTTAAACTGTAAAATACAAATTTGAACTAGATAATCTCCAAGATTGATTTAGCCCTTGCTGCAAAAGTCTTCTCTCCCCCTCGTTTCCATATACTTAAATCTGGTTGCTTAAAGAAAAAAATTTTAATACCAGGTTAGATATGAGAAAAAAAAAAAAAAGAAATATTTGCCGAGTAATGTTTACATTTCATAGTTCCAGTTTTTCAGTTATTGGATGCAGTGGGAGAAGCAGCAACAAGACCCCCAGCTCTCCTCCTGCCATGTTTTGGTGCTCCCCATTAGATTTGAAGTTCATTGGGAGGTAGTAGAGGGAGGGCAGGAATGAAGGAGAGGGTATTTGTCAAAAGGAAGGAAAGCAGGGAGGAGCAATTGAGAAAGGCTACAGGGTACGTTTTTTCCATTCAGATAGCTGACTTTTCTTTTAATACCTTTGTGCTTAGCTAAGGACCCCTTGAAAATAAAATCCCCAGAGATGACAAATACTGCTAAATCATAGCAGAAAAATATTGTGGGAGAGAATTGATGATTGTGTGAAGAAATAGATGTATTTTCTTTTCTATTTATGTCTGTATGATAAATACATAACGTGATTACAAATTGTAGTTTTGATATGGGAACAGGGCAGAATGATTTTGTAAATGGTGTCAAGGCCAGAACTCTCCATGTTATGGGAAATAGCACATTATCTTTTACTGGAAGATTTATTTCTCAAATAGTTGTGTGGGCACTTGACTGTGCTTCTCAGTTATAAGTTCTAGAATAGTGCGCTGTTCAAATACTTCAGTGTCTATTTTATGAAATGTGTGTATAAAAAAAAGTGTGTATACTGCATATTTAAGTGATGCGCTTTCAAGGATTTGAAAAAATGGGTTGGTTCTAGTTAAGAGTTTGAAATTTTTTTACTTACCAATTTCTTGATAGGTCATGAGATAGCAAACATAAGTGAAATTAATTTTGGTAATCACTTACAACTTGGAATTGCATGCCATTCTCAACATCACCTATAAAAAAATCACCTATAGACACTTAAAATGACTTGATGTGTGTGTTTGAACCCAAACACCACCCATTTTGTTTCCAGACGTGTGTTCAGTGTTCACATGGAGGCAAAATGACTTTCATTGGAAGGTGACATATGAAATTATCAGCAAATTTTTTGAGGAACTCTTACCCTGTTTTTTTTCCTCCTAAAATTTATTTTGTTGTTATTGTTGAGAATATATGCAGCAAAATATACATCAATTGAATAGTTTTCTACGTGTACAGTTTAGTGACGTTAATTACGTTCTTTGAGTCATGCAACCATTCTCGCCTTCCTTTTCCGAGTTGTTTCTCCCTCATTAACATAAACATACTACCCACTAAGGTTCCTATCTAATCTTTTGAGTTGCTGTTGTCAGTTTGACCCATATAGATAGTTGTTAAAAGAGCATAATGCAGACCTTTTTTTTTTATCAGTTAAGCTAAACTATTGTTTGGTTTTAAGAAGACATCAGGGCATATTTTTGGTTTAAGATTTAAAGATAATCTCAGGGCAATAGTTTCAGGGGTGCATCTACTTCCATGGCTCCAGAAAGTCTAGAGTCTATGAGAAATTGAAATTCTGTTCTGCATTTTTTGGTCAGGATTCTTCTGTGGAATCTTTTATCAAAATGTTCGGTAATGGTAGTTAGGCACCATCTAGTTCTTCTGGTCTCACGGCAAAGGAGGTGGTTGTTCATGGAGGCAATTAGCCACAGATTCCATATCCTCCTGCTATTCCTGACTCTCCTTCTTCCTCTGTTGCTCCAGGTATTTAGAGACCAATTGTCGTGCCTTGGGTGGCCTGCTTGCAAACTTTTAACACCTCAGGCACTATGCAATGAACTAGGAGGTAGACTAGAAGTACTAAACAGGTTATTAGGCCAATTAACTGGGGTGTCCCATGGAACCATGATCCTAAACCTCCAAACCAAGGAACTAACTCCCACGAGGTGTTTGGTTGTACATAAGCAGCTTCAGCAGCTATTCTTTTTTATTTTTGTTGTTGTTGTAAATGTGACTATCACACAACTTTGCCAGTCAGTTTTTACAGGTGTACAACCTATTGACAGCAATTACAGTAATTGTCCGTGCAACCCTACCCTTAATCAATGTGATTTTTCCTTCACTGCTAACCCCCTTTCCCCCCCTCCCTGCTACCCCTAGGTAACCACCAATAAACTTTGGTTTCTGTACATTTGCCTTTTCTTGTCTTTTTATAAAAGTGAAGTCATACAGTTGTTTTTCCTTTTGTGATTGGCTTATTTTGCTCAGGATAATGTCTTCAAACTTCATCCATACTGTAGCATGTATCGAGACTTCATTTCTTCTATTGACTGAGTAGTATTCCATTGTATGTTTGTATCACATTTTGTTTATCCATTCCTCTGTTGATGGGCATTTAGGTTGTTTCCACCCTTTGGCTGTTGTGAGTATTGCTGTAATGAACAGTGGTGTACAAGTCTCTTTTCTGAGTCTCTGCTTTCAAGTCTTTTAAGTATGTCCCTAGGATTGAAATTGCTAGGTCATATAGTAGTTCTAATTGTAGTTTTTTGAGGAACCACCATACTGTTTTCTACCGGCAATGGATAAGTGTTCCAGTTTCCCCATATCCTCTCCAACATGCGTTATTTTCTGTTTTTTTATCTTAGCCATCCTTTTTTCATCCTAGTCAGGGTGAAATGGTATCTCACCAAGGTTTTGACTTGCATTTCTCTGATGGCTAATAATGCTGAGCAACTTTTCATCTGTTTGGTGGCCATTTAAACATCCTTTTTGATGAAATGTCTATTCAAGTCCTTCGCCCATTTTATTGTTGGGGTATTTATCTTTTTCTTGTTAAGTTGTCGAAGTTTTATATATATTTTGATTGTTAGATTCTTGTCAGGTATATGGTTTCTGAAGATATTCTCCTAGTTGGTAGCTTGTCTTTTTTACTTTTTTGGTAAAGTCTTTTAATGAACAAAAGTTTTTAATTTTTATGAGATCTCATTTGTTTTGTCTTTTGCTCTTTGTGCTTTTATTGTTTTAGATAATCCATTATTGAAATCTAAGCCCAACAGCATTGCCCTTGCTTGTTTTTCTAAGAATTTTGCAGTTTTAGTTTGCACATTGTGTTGTACGTATGGTTGCTATAAGTCGGAACCAACTCGATGGCATCTAAGAACAACAACACAGTTTGCACATTTAGGTCTGTAATGCGTTTTGAATTTGTGTATGGCGTGAGGCATGGTTCCTGTTTCATTTTTCTGCATGTGGAAATCCAGTTTTCCCAGCACTATTTATTGAAGAGACTCTTCTTTCCTCATCGAATAAATGTAGCACCCTTGTCAAAAATCGGTTGTAGGTTTATTTTTGGACCCTCAATTCTATTCCATTGGTTTTATGTGTCTATCGTTATACCAATACCAGGCAGTTTTTATTATTGTAGGTATACAGTATGTTTTAATCAGGTAGTGTAAGCCTTCCTACTTTGTTCTTCTCTTTCAACATTGTTTTAACTATTGGACCTGTTGCTATTCCATATAAAGTTGAGGACTGGCATTTCTATTTCTGTAAAGAATGCTGTTGGAGTTTTGTTTGGGATTACACTGAATCTATAGATTGCTTTGGGTGGTATTGACACCTTAACAATCTTAAGTCTTCCAATCCATGAACATGGAACATCTTTCCATTTATTTAAATCTTCTTGAATGCCTTTTAACAGTATTTTACCGTTTTCATTGTATAAATCCTTCACGTCCCTGGTTAGATTTATTCCTATTTTATTCTCTTAGATGCTGTTGGAATTGTTTCCCTAATTTCCCTTTCAGATTTCTCATTGCTGGTGCAAATAAACTCAACTAATTTTTGTTTGTTGACCTTGTACCCTGCAACTTTGCTAAATTCCTCTATTAGCTCTACAAGTTTTTTGTGGACTTTTTGGGATTTTCTTTATATAGGAACATACCCTCTGTGAATAGAGATAACTTTAGTTCTTCTTTTCCAATCCGGATACCTTTTATTTCTTTTTCTTGTCTTATTGTTCTGGCTGGGACTTCTAATACAATATTAAAGAGAAGTGGTGAGAGTGAGCAACCTTGTCTTCTTTCCGATTTTAAGGGAAAGTGCCCAGTCTTTCTCCATTAAGTATTATGTTGGCTGGTTGCTTTTCTTAAGATACTTTTAAAGCTGTGATTATTTATTCTTAGTGACAATTATGTATAGTTTCATTTTTCGTTTCTCCATGGCAGAATATTGGAAGTATCAAAATTGTACCTTTTTACAGCTCTCTGTTAATACTTCTGTGGTAGCATGAAGACATTTACCATATGAGCTTTTATGTTTTGTTTTTTCTTTTAATTTGATTTTATATTTTTACCAAAGCAATGTGTGCACAAACATAGTTTAATCAGGACAAATAGCAAAGCCTCTCCCACTGCTGTTTCATGCAATCATTTTTAACATGCTTTTGAAGTTAATCCTCACATCTCTAAATAATATACTTAAAATTCCATGTCTTGATTTTTTTCCTGCTTTCTTTTTTTGGTTTTATTTATTTTGCATTATCCTCATAAGATTGACACCCATTAATTTCCAGCTTAATATTTTCTCCCATTCTGTAGGTTGTCTTTTCATTTTCTTGATAATGTCCCTTTGTGCACTGAAGTTTTTAGTTTTGATGATATACAGTTTGCTGTTTTTTTTCTCTTGTTGCTTGTGCTTTTGGCGTCATATCTAAGAATCGATTGCCTAAAAGAATGTCTTGAAACTTCACCCTTATGTTTTCTTCTAAGAATATTACAGTTTTAGCTCTTATATTTAGGTCACTGATCGATTTTGAATTTTTGTATATGGTGTGAATATGGGCTCACCTTTTTTTTTTGCATGTGGAGATTTAGTTGTCTCAGCACCATTTGTTGAAGAGACTTTTCTTTCTGCATTGAATGGATTTGGCTTCCTTGTAAAAATCACTTGGCCATAGATGTATAGGTTTTAGATTTTCAGTTCTATTGCACTGGTCTGTATGTCTATCCAGATGTCAGCACCATGCTGTTTTGATTAGTATAGCTTTAGCATATCTTTTGAAATCAGGACCTGTGAGTTTTCCTCCTTTTTTAAATTTATTCAAGATTGTTTTGCCTATTTGGGACCCCGTGTGATTCTTTGTGAATTTGAGGACTTTATGATCTTAGGTTTGTTAATACATTTAAATATTTACAGATAAAAAAATTAAACTTTTTTTTTTTTTTTTTTTTAATTTTCAAAGGACTGTGATTTAATCTCCAAAGAACCAAAGCCTTTTGTATTTGAAGGAAAAGCACGTGGTCCTATTGTTGTTCCTACAGCAGGAGAGGAACCATCTGGGAATTCAGGTGATTTAAGGAAAGGTGTTGTAATGCAAGAGAATGTATCTTTTGAAGGAGATGAAGATGATAAGGCTCCCTTTGTGGATCTAGCAAAAGAAGAGACTAAAGATAATGACAGAACGTTACAGCATCAGCTAGGTGATCAGAATAGAACTATTTCACCAGTCCATGGTGTAAATAATGATATTGTAAAGGCCTTGGACCGAATTACATTGCAGAATATTCCTTCTCAAACATCCCCGGGTTTTACTGCAGGAATGAAGAAGGACTGCAATCTTCCTCTTACTGTCCTTTCATGCACTAAAGCTTGTCCACACGTGGCTGCTTGTGGAAATGTTCTGTTTGAGGGAAGAACAGTTCAGCTAGGGAAGCTTTGCTGCACTGGAGTCGAAACTGAAGATGATGAAGATACTGAGTCTAATTCATCAGTAGAACAGGCATCAGTCGATGTACCTGATGGACCAACACTCCATGACTCAGATCTGTATGTTGAGGTTGTGAAAAATACGAAGTCTGTCCCAGAATACTCAGAGGTGGCTTATCCTGATTATTTTGGTCACATTCCACCTCCATTCAAAGAGCCTATTTTAGAAAGGCCTTATGGTGTACAGAGGTGAGTTCCAAATTTCTTCTCCCTTCTATGTAAGACCATTGTCAAAATATAAAGCATACTTAAAAAAAATTACTTTGGTATATAAGAAGAAAATTACTCCAAATTAAAGTTATTGTAATTTTTTTACTCAGCCTTGGAAGTTTTGCATTGCTTTGAAAATTGTCTTTGTGCATTTACTTTGTTCATTTTCTAAGATCAGTACTTATTCAAAAGAAGCCAGTATACTAAAGCTGACCATTGGGTAATTTAGAAGTTTTTTATTTAGACTGAATTTCAAAATATAAAAACAGATTGTTTAATAATCTCTGGATAAATGTTACCATTTATTTATTAATTTTCTTACCATTTGATTTGGTTTAGGTATATGATTTAAAAAGAGGCTCTAACTGAAGCAATATGAACAGTATTGTTCTAAAGCCAAAAACCCGTTGTCATCGAATCAGTTCTGACTTATAGCAACCCTATAGGACAGAGTAGAACTGCCCCATAGGGTTTCCAAGGAGCGGCTGGTAGATTTGAACTGCCGACCTTTTGGTTAGCAGCCGAGCTCTTCATCACTATGCCACCAGGGATCCATTTTGTTGTAAAGTTTGAAATTGGAAGTATGTATTGTAAAAATAATTTGGGATTCATAAAACAGTAATTCAGGTTGTTAAATATTGCCAAGTAATATTAGAGATTATAAGTACCAGTAAGTATTGCCAAGTGGTGAATTGTAATTTGACATACAAATACCTTTTGGTGTGGCTGGACTATTTTCAATGATTATAGTTCAGTTTTTGTGTTGGTATCAGTATAAAAACCATTTGTATATTCTTGGTATCAGTGTAGTATATAATGATAAAGGAGTACAGTGGTGTAGGTGTTCGACTCTTCTTAAGGCAAGAACTGTATATCGTTTTTTTCTTTAGCATAGCATCTAGTATAAGTCATTGTTTTTACTTGGCAACTTAGTGTGTCTTTTACGCTTCTAGTCATCCCCTTGATCCACAGGTATGGGATCCCACACAACATAGCATCAGAGCAGGGGACTTAACTTTCCTGAGGAAGATTTACGGTGTGGGCCTGTACGTGGCAGCCTCTGGTTGTGTCACATCAAGCACCACCCAGAGGCAGCTGGCCTCATGGAGTGCTAGAGTGGCCTTCAAAAGGCACAGATGAAGCTCCAACTCAGAGGAAATACTCTGCAAGGATTGGTTACCATCTTTTAGGATGCAGCATATGCCTTAATATTGAAACTCCTGCAAGACTGTATCCTGATAGGAAAAATACCAGAAGAGTGGAGCAAGAAGGGCCCTACTTACAGTCACTCCCAGTGTCCCATGGGGGGACTTTGTGCTTCCCATCCTTGTACCTGTAGGCTCTGCAGGGTCAGAAGTCCTGCTCCCCATGGGGCTACAGTTACCTCAGAAAGTATCCCATTTAAGGAAATAGCAGGCAAGTAGAGGTTTTACTGTCTTGGCACAGGTAGAGAAGGTAGGGTTGCTTTTACACAATGGGAACAGGTGGGAATGAATGTGTGTGGAACTCAGGTGATCCACTTATTTGCCTTTTGGTACTCCCTTGCCCAGTTTAAACTGTGAATGGACAGGTTGCAACCACTCTTGATTTGAGAATGTTGTGACTACCAGGGCCACTACCAATCAGGAATGAGGGTTTGAGTCACTTAACTAAATCAGCTGCCAAGAACTGTAGGAGGTGATAGGTGAAGGATGGAAATGGTGAGTTGCAGCCCTGAGAACAATTGGCAGCAATGGGGATGAAGTTTGTCCTGCTAATGTTGCTTTTCTAAGTTTCCCCTTACGAGAGATCCACAGGAACTGTGCAGGAGCTGCTCTTCAGATGTGGGTAAAGAAGTGGATGTGTGCAGCTCAAGGGGTGGACTGTGGTAGCCATGGGAATGAGCCGCTCAGATCTGCCTTCAAGAGGGAACCTGCTGGGAGGGTTATAGTGGCTGACAGCCTTCAGCTGCCATACCTTTGGGCTCTATCAGCATTTATTCTGAGGCCACGCCCTCTCTGGGCTGCCAGTGACTGAGCATGGTGACAGTACTGGAGCTGAGCCATCCCTGAGCAATGCCCGGACCTATTAGCAGGCAGTCTTTGCTCTGAGGCTCCCCATCCATCGGCCTGGCTGAGACTTTACCAGCACTGCTCTGCTGCAGCCTGAGGCTCTTCCCACTGAGTATTCTCTCCTTTCCCAGGTGACACACCTGCTTCTCTGCTGATGGCCTTTCTCACCTACAATTGTTCCGTTTCCCCTTTGTTCTTTTCTTGCATTTCCCTCAGTACATTTTTTGCACGTCTGATTGTGTCATGGCATCTGCTTTTTAAAGGACCTGGACTAACGAACCTGGAGTGGGTCAGTCAGCCAGCAGCTTGATTTTTCTCCTTTCAGCATCACCTCTTAGGTTCTCTGCCTCTTGAAAGTCAAAGATGTCATCTTGACTATGGAAAGCACTTCCTGAACTTTTAAGTGCTTTCAACCCTCAAAGCAAGTTTCCTTGTTAAAACGCCTTTATCTGAAAGTTTTTTTCTCTTACTAGCCTGTAATGTCTGAGTTAAGGTAGTAACTTA
Organism: Loxodonta africana; assembly: GCF_030014295.1. NCBI lineage: Eukaryota > Metazoa > Chordata > Mammalia > Proboscidea > Elephantidae > Loxodonta > Loxodonta africana. The sequence continues at coordinate 23,453,093 of NC_087350.1, forward strand.
CCTTAACTCTGAGGTAAGATCGGAAGGAAGGAAGATTGTGGAATAACGATTGTATAAGCCTCTGATTCCCAACCATAGCTTTTATCACAAAGGATTCTTATTTTTTCTAGTAGATCTCGTATCATGAAAGTTTTCCTCAACCTAGACTCTTATTTGTTTTAATTAGACACATACATTCCTGCCAGTCAGAGCCTCTGATCAATATTTGGTAACCAGAGCTAAATCTGTGTAGTTGATACCTTTACAGACATTAATAAGTAAAGAAAACTAATGTATAATGAAGTGTAGCTGCATTGCAGATAAATGTCTAATGACCTGAAATAGCTGTAGTACCTCTGTGGAACCTTAAACATCTGTCCTGCAGGTGTGGAGCCACCACCCTCAGGTGTGTGACCTCTGTCCTCCTTGAGCAGTGATTTCTGATGTTGGCTTTGGCCTTGGCAGACTTGGTCTTTTAGAGAATATTGTTTCACCCATAGTCCCAAGCCCCACTTCCTCTCTCTCCTGGGCCTATCCTGATGGGGAGGAGTTTATACAGGCTGGGGATTACTGTGGCTCTTCGGCCACCCTTTCCTCTCTCAGTATTTATGATGAGTTCTTTCATCTCGTCCCTGAACCATTGACCCTTGGAATTGCTAGAGTCTGTCCCCTTCAGTGTATTAGGACACATGTAGGACTTTTTTCTGAAGTAATAGACTCCTTTTTTTTTTATTGCTGTGTATGTACACAATGTAATGTACCACTGAATTTGTCTACTGTACAAACCAAAGCTTTTTTATTTTGATACTGTGAGGTAACAGCATGATTGAAGATCAAAAGGTAAATGAGAATTGCTATATGTGTGTTGGTATGCAGATAAAAGTACAAAGGAGACGGAGCTCAAGGGAACTAAATCACAGGAAACCCAGTATTTTAAAAGTCTGGTACCTATGTTTGTTCCCGGAAAATTTGTAATGAGAAAATGAGGGCTGGGCTCCAAAATATCTTTGAAAATCAAGTGATCCATGTCTCTCCACGTGTTTCTAAGGTTCCTTTCCCTGTAGGCAGATGTCCTCTCTGATTTTCATGACCCTGAGGAATGTGTTCTTTTGCCTTCCGATTTGTTGCAGGAGAAATAAGTCATAAATTATGAAGCAATCTAAAACTTACGTCAGCTAGTGTGCATCATATGTTTTCTGTGATGGTAACTATTACTCAGTTTAAATGATTTGTATAATCTCCTGGAAAACTATATATGCTATGTTGCAAAGGGCGTTTATCACATTTGTCATAATTTCCGTTTCTCTATCATATTTGTCATAATTGCCAGGGATATCAGAGACTTGACCTGAGATAGGAATAGAACCATATTTCAGTGAAACAGTATGGCTGCGTTAATATTATTTAGATTTATAGGACTTTCTCAATGATCTTAATTACTTTAGGCATAAACCCCAGTGCCGTCGAGTCGATTCTGACTCATAGCGACCCTATAGGACAGAGTAGGACTGCCCCATAGAGTTTCCAAGGAGCGCCTGTTGGATTTGAACTGCCTTTGGTTAGCAGCCGTAGCGCTTAACCACTACGGGTATAGCAACTGCAAAGAATATATTTAAAATATTTACAACTTATATAATAGACAATAGTACATTGATATTAGAAGGATATTGCTTATTTTATATACTTTGTCTGCAAATATTTGTCAGGTGTTGATGTGGAAGCTTTGATGAGCAATGTAGTTCCAGTGCTCAAAGATACCGTGTCTGAAAGCCTCCTTTCTCCCTTTTCACCCACCACTTTTGAATAATGGGTAGAAAATTGTTCAGAATTGTTTGTTCCTTCAAGTAACGTTAATTTGAGGCTGGAAGAAGAAATGCATACAGCAGGAGTCGTTGGACAGTTAGATTTGACTTGAAGACAGTGATCAGGCGGTGTGGTGTGGTGGGACATCTTGGTTGGGCAGGAAATGCTCTGAAAGGCAAGTCAGAACGCTTAGATTCTAGCGTTAGCTCTCCCACTAACTCTTTGTGTGTGTTTGAGCAAATCATTTTTCTCTAGAAACCTGTTTTCCCAACTAACAGCAGAGAATTTAATTAGAACAGTGTTTTTCAAACCGTGGATGGATGCTCACTCATTAGTAACCAAAACAGTACGTCACATGTATTACAACTAAGTATTGTTTTGTAAAACTTTTGTTTTAGTTGTGTGTGTGAGTGTGTGTGTTGGGTCATGATTTTTAAATTGTATTTCTTGTAGGTCATGAGAAAAAAAGTTTGATAGTCATTCACGTTGATCCCGGTTGGGAAAATCTGGCTTGCCTGCCAAATCTGGCCAACTGCCTATCTATGTTCAGCCCACAAGCTAAGAATGGTTTTTATATTCTTAAGTGGTTGAAGAAAATTAAAAAAAAAAATTTTTTTTAATGTTTTTGACTCATGAAAATTATATGAAATTCATATTTCAGTATTCATAGACAGAGTTTTATTGGAACACAGGTGTGCCCATTTGTTTATGTATTGTCTGCGGCTGTGTGTGTGCTACCTTGGTGGGATGGAGTAGTAGCGACAGATATCATATGACCTACAGAGCCTAAAATATTTATTATCTGGCACTATGCAGAAAAGGTCTGCTGATCCCTGTACTAGGTAGTCTGAAGGCTTTATGATTCTGAAAAATATCAGATATGGGCCAGGTAATGAGTATTTCAGATATACTCGGAAGCACTTCTTTTTTTAAATACGTTGAGAATGTTGATTCTGTTTTACTTACTTATTTGCCTAGTCTTATGCAACTTATTTTTTAAGCAAATCATAAACGTTTTGTAAATTGTTTGCCAACTTTAGCCCAGCCTGTGGACGCAGTAGTATGTGATTGAATGTAGCCAGCATTAATGGGTATTTATGTACTGTTTATCATTTTCAGAAGAAGGAAGTATTAGACTCCTTTAAAATTATTCAGTGAAAATATCTATATTGTTATTTTGTACAGTACCTTTATGGTTATCTTTCTTGTATGCCATTACCGATCTTTTTAAAAGGAAATGCAATATAAAATGAAGAAAGCTTCATTAAACATCTCTTAGCCTCATTTAGAAGGAGAAAAGTCCATTATAAGATTCATGCCTCCACGTAGATAAAACCAACCCAAACCCACTAGCACCAAGTTGATTCTGACTCCTAGCTACCCATAAGACAGAGTAGAACTGCCCCATGGGGTTTCCAAGGTTGTAATCTTTGCAGAACCAGCCTGCCACATCTTTCTCCCACGGAGTATCTGGTGGGTTTGGACCGCTGACCTTTCGGTTAGCAGCAGAGCACTTTAACAACTTCGCCACCAGGGCTACTTCCATGTAGATAAAGCACACTAATATTTAACAAATCTTTTGTTTTTTTAAAAGAGAGTAATGATTACTTGAACCCATATTTTTGGCATAGGTTGGATTTAAAAATTAAAATGACATACTTCTTTTTAAAAAGTATGCTTAGTATTTTTTTTCTCGTTCCAAATTCCACTGAATTAGAAAATGATAAGAACTGGAGAGAGGAAAGGTTACTCTTTGACTCATCCCCCAGAGATGACCACTGTTAGCATTTTGATTTACTTTTTTCCCCAGTTTCTCTGTTTTTTTTATTATTTATAATTATGGTAAATATATACGTACCAAAACATTTGACATTTTAACAGTCTTTACATATACACTAAAAAACCCAGGGCTGTCGAGTCGATTCCAACTCATAGCGACCCTATGTTGTTGTTGTTTACATACACAGTTAAGGGACATTAATTATGTTCATCATACTGTTCAACCGCTGCTATTCATAAGGTTTTCACTGGCTAGTGCTTTTCGTTCTGTTGTGCGTAGGGTCGCTATGGGTCGGAACAGACTCGACGGCACCTAACAACAACTGTTCAACCATCACCCTTATTCTTTTCCAGATTGTACCATCAGCCTTAACGGATGTCTGTGTGGTTTTTTAAAAAAAATCTAGCTGTATTTTATAATGCAAGTTTATTATAAAATATAATAACTTATATTTATAAATAAAATATAATAACAAGCAGCCCTGGTGGTGTAGTGGTTAGGAGCTACGGCTCTAACCAAAAGGTGGGTAGTTCAGATCCACCAGCTGCTCTTTGGAAACCCTATGGGGCAATTTTCTGTCCTATAGGTGTCACTATGTGTTGGAATTGACTCGACAGCAACGGGTTTGGTTTGGTTTTTCTTAACCACAAAGATATATTCAACTTCACTCAAAATAAGACAGGCGAGCAGGTTGCCAATTCCATTTTGATGAAATTCCTGTTTGGTTGTGTTTAAAAAAGAAATCTCCCTATATAATCCCAGATTTTTCAGGTCTTTACCACTTCTAATAATGCTGTTACTTTTCAGAATTACTCATGTGAATCTACACTATGTAGAAAGGTATAATAGATATTCAGGGTGGGGTTTTTTTTTTTTTACTATTGGATTTATGGCTGCATTCTGTGTGGTTATTTACTAGAATCTGGACTCTGATAGAAACTCTGGTGGCGCAGTGGTTAAGAGCTACAGCTGCTTAATCAAAAGGTTGGCAGTTCAAATCCACCTGGTGCTCCTTGGAAACTCTGTGGGGCAGTTCTACTCTGTCCTATAGGGTTGCTCCGAGTCGGAATTGACAGCAGTGAGTTTGGCTTGTTTTTGGACTCTGATAAATACTGACTTTTGTTATGTATTGATAATTTTTCTAGCAAAACATATAGAGGAATTAGTTTTCCTTTTTTGTAAAATTTTTATCATTTACACTTTTTTGCCAAAACTTATTTTGGAGAAAGTTGTATACTGGCATATATAATAATGAATTTTGGTCAGACATTGTTCAGACTTCTATTTTATGATTTCAGGACAAAAATTGCTCAAGATATTGAGAGACTGATACATCAGAGTGATATCATAGATCGAGTGGTGTATGACTTAGATAACCCAAAGTAAGTTTGATTTTTTTTTTTACTTAGTTTTATTTTTACTTTAAAATTTCAGTGGTATTTTAAAAGATAAAAATTATAATTTACTTCTATCTAGTTTATCCTCTCTTTATTTTCATCTTTTGGCAGAGATGTAATGGTGAATCATGATTATTTACATAAAACTGATGATGTCATAAGCTTTTGTTTGTTCTTAGGTGTATTTTTAATAGGTTTAAGGCAGAGATCACAAACTGATGCTTTGTTTTTTAAAAAAATGGCATTAGCCGCACTGATTCCTGGGAAATTCTAGCTTGTCCCTCGGTGTTGGGCCTTCATTTCCTTGGGGAGCCAGATTGTCTTCTGCTTTAGAAGGAACACATGCTTGCTAATTCTTCACAGTTCCCACCACTTCCTCTTGTCTCTTCCTGCTTACAACCTGCTTCAGTCGTTTAAGTTAACCTGCCTGGCCTTTGGAGCCATTTCTCATCCCTGGTGTAAGTGTTTGTGTCTTTTACTCTTTAGGATTGTTACCGACATCATTGCACTTTAGGATTTGAATATAAGTAAATAAATGAAAATTACAAATGTTGAATGTCATTTGCCTCCTTCAAATGAGAATTTCTCTTAGCCCTCAGCGGATTTCCCCCTACCAGCATTTAAATTTTTTAGGAAATGTCATATTTTACTGATCTTATTTAGAGAAAATAAAAGACTTCTTTAAGGTTTTTGTTAGGGAGGTGAGTGTAAAGGCTATATCAGAGCTAATGACTGAATATGAGATAATATTCTTAAAAAAGACACATCTAATCTCTTTATAAATCTCTTGATTATTTCACAATTTATAATTCTGTGTCAGGTAGATCAGGCAGATATATGGTAAAAACAGAAACCCGAAAACCCTGAGTGTGGCATTCCGTGCTGTTTGTAACTGAAATGACTTTGGGCAAAATCATTTAGCCTTCTGGAGTCTTAGTTTTTCTCTAGTAGAATGTAAGCTCTGAAAGAGCAAGAATATTTGTGATAAATCAGGGACCTAAACAGATGAATAACTAGAGCAGTGTCTGACGCTTATTAGGCTTTCAGTAAATAGTACTAAAGTAATATGTAAAATGGTAACAGTGCCTATTCCTTTTTGGTGCTAATTAAATAAGCTGATAGATAATGAAGCCCTCTAAATTTAAAAGAATATTTTTTAACTGAAAACAGCATAGTTTATTAGAATTACTGCTACTCATACAGGTCATAGGAATTTTTAAAATCCATCTGCTCTTGTCTATATGATAATGGGTATTGTAGAAATAACACTAATTCACCTGTGCTTCACTGTAAACCTAGGAATACGTCTCTAATTATATTTTTTTTGTCTATAAAAATTAGCCAGAGTTTGTGTTTTGCCTGTGCTGGTTATGTTCTTTGCTTTAAAAAAGAAAAACAAAAACAAAGAGGATAACAGAGGTTGTGGTATATTTTTAATCTGTAGCATAGTTTTATTTATTTCTTTTTCCTCACTTGTTTAAATGCAGTGTATTTTATTAAACTTCCAACAATTTATTTAGTTACATCATTCCAGAAGAAGCAGATATTTTGAAGTTTAACTCCAAATTTGAATCTGGGAATCTGCGCAAAGTAATTCAAATTAGAAAGTAAGTCATTTAGAATTTCCTCATTTTGTGTGTACACGTATTTTTCTAATTTTCATCAGAATTCTTTAATCTTCTCCTTTCAGAAATGAATATGATCTTATTCTGAACTCAGATATAAACAGCAATCATTATCATCAGTGGTTTTACTTTGAAGTCAGTGGAATGAGGCCAGGTGTTGCTTACAGGTTTAACATCATTAACTGTGAAAAGTCCAACAGTCAGTTTAATTATGGTAAGACCGTTTTCTTTCCTGATTGACAGAACTTGCAGGCATCTTAATTGTAAGACAGAGTTTTTAAAAAAATGTTACCAACATTTTTGTAATGTTTGAACATTCTTCCTTTTTTTCCCTAGCTCTCAAAATTCAGATGTTTATTATGCAAAATTCAAAATTGGCTAAGGGTTGATTTGTTGGTGAAAAGAGTTACTACCCTTGCTGAGGCAAGCCCTAATGGGTATGGTTGGTATCATCCACAAAGAGTACAATTAAAGATTTATTATGAATGTTGCTTAAAATTAAATTTTAAATATCAGTTTATCCAGAAGAGAATTGCATGAAGTGGTCTTTTATTTTGATACAATAATTTTGAAATAATTATAGAGTCACAAGAAGTTGAAAAATTACTGTAAGGTCCCATGTTCTTTTCACCAAGTCTGTAATGGTTATATCTTAAATAACTGTAGAACAAGATCAAAACCTGGAAATTGACACTGGTAAAATGAGAGTGTATAGTTCTATGCCGTTTTATCACATTTGTAGATTTTTGTGATGATCACCACAATCAAGATACAGAATGATTCCATCACTGCAAAGATCTCCCTTGTGCTACTTCTTTATAGTTCATCAGGAAGTATGATATTTGTTATAGGTTTTCTATTAATTCTTGAATGTAGTTGAAGAAATTTCCTACTATTTGTAATTTCTTGAGAGTTTTTGTAATGAATGAGTGTTGAATTTTGTCACCTGCATTTTCTGCATCAATTGATATGATCGTGTGATTTCTCTTCTTTAGCCTGATATGGTGTATTACATTGATTGATTCTTGAATATTGAAGGAGGCTGGAATAAACCTGGTCATAGTGCATAATTCTTATATATTGCTGAATTCTGTTTTCTGATATTTTACAGGAATTTTTACACTTGTATTAATGAAAGATACTAGTCTTTTGTCTCCCTCTTTTGTACAGTATCTGGTTTTGGTCTCATGGTAATACTGTCTTCATAAAACACCTTGGGAAGTATTCGTGTTCCCACTCCCTTATTTCCTGGAAGAGTTTATGTGGAATTGGTATTAATTCTTTCTTAAACGTTTGGTAGAATTCTCCAGCGAAACCATCTGGCCTGGAGATTTCTTTTGGGGAAAGTGTTTAAAGTTAGAAATTGGATTTCTTTAATAGGCATACCAAAAAACTCAAGCCCGTTGCTGTTGAGTTGATTCTGATTCATCACAATCCAATATGACGGAGCAGAACTGCCTCAAATGGTCTCCAAGGCTATAAATCTTTATGGAAGCCAACTGCTGCATCTTCCTCCCACAGAGCAGCTGGTGGGTTCAGATCACCAACCTTGCCATTAGTAGCTGAGTGCTTTAACCACTGTGCCACCAGGGCTCCTTTAACAGTTATATTCACCAAACCTAAACCCACTGCTGTCAAGTCTATTCTGACTTACAGTGACCCTATAGGACAGGATAGAACTGCCCCATAGGACTTCCAAGGCTGTAAGTTTTAGGGACACAGACTGCCGCATCTTTCTCCGTTGGAGCAGCTGGGGTCCGAACCACTGACCTTTCAGTTAGCAGCCGAGCCCTTAACCACTGTGCCACAGGGCTCCTCTTAATAGCTATAGGGGTATACGATTTATCTAGTTCATATTGAGTGAGTTGTAGTTTGTGCTTTTTGAGGAATTGGTCCATTTAATCTGAGTTGTAGAATGTTTGTGTAGAGCTGTTCATAAACCCAAAGCAAACCAAACCCACTGCCGTTGAGTTGATTCCGACTCATAGTGATCCTATAGGACAGAGGAGAACTGCCCCATAGAGTCTCCAAGGAGCACTTGGTGGATTTGAACTGCCGACCTCTTGGTTAGCAGCCGTAGTGCTTAACCACTACGCCACCAAGGTTTATAGTATTCCTTTATTATTGATTTGATGTCTGCAGGGTTTGTAGTAGTATATCCCGTTTCATTCTTGGTATTGGTAGTTTGTGTCTTCTCTCATTTTTACTTTGCTAGTCTTGCTAGGGAAACCCTGGTGGTGTAGTGGTTAAGTGCTATGGCTGCTAGCCAAAGGGTTGGCAGTTCGAATCCGCCAGGCACTCCTTGGAAACTCTATGGGGCAGTTCTACTCTTCCCTTTAGGGTTGATATGAGTCGGAATCGACTCGACGGCACTGAGTGGTTTTCTTTTTGGGTTTAGTGTAGATGTTTGTCAGTTTTATGGACCTTTTCAAAGAGCCACCGTTTTATCTCATTGATTGTCTCTGCTGTTTTTCTCACAAGGCAGTTTTTAAAACTCTGATGTCGTGTCAGCAAAAATCTTAAGTATAGCCTCATTTAAGAATTTAGGGTTTAGAAATTTAATTAATACAGAATTAAGGGTTGTCAGGTATCTGGTCTTTTAAGTCAAACATTGTCAGTGGAAGATAGTATAATTATGTAAACCCAGTATCAGTAACTTGAAATTGAGACATTAAGTTTCAAGTATTTAATTTAACAATAGTAAATTTTTGTATAAAAGAAAATAATTTTTTTTTTTTTTACACACAAAAAACTTGCACTGGGGATTGAGTAAAAACTTGTATATTGTATAAGGCAAATTAACCAAATCTTAGAGGCCTCAATCATTTTTGTAGAGATTGAAAGCTTTTAACAACTGAGGCATGAAAAGCCATTTTAAATGTTTCAAATAGTTACTTGTAGTATAGAATTTTATCTTAGAAAATTAATAGAGAGACACTCCGGTTTATCATGCGTAAACTCATTTATCGCAGAGTAGTCTCGGCAGGGCATGCAAGAAGACTTTCCATTTGGAACCGGAGAATCAGAATTAACAATTACAATGTTAGTTCAGTGGTTAGAGTCCAAATCATTAGATTGAAGGCTTTTTTACCTTTTATGAGAGGTCTCCTGAAGAAAGCTTGACCACGGCTTGAGCACAGCAGAGGTTGGTGGCAGTGGGCAGATTCTCAGCAGGCTCTCGGTCTTCAGAGAGAAAGAAAAAAGAAAGATCCCTTTGCCTCCGCCTTCTCTCAGTGAGTGAGCAGAAATTCAGTGTTTATATGTGAAATTCTTACCTTGTCCTCACACAGTAAGAGCCAGTGTGACGTCAAAGACTAGTGTGTTAGTTACATCATTTTCTCCAGGGTTAGAGATTACCCGAATGTCACAGTTTTTCTTCAAGGTTAGAGATTAGGGAGATTATTTAGATTTATGTCTCAAGGCTAGTTTACAAAGATTAACTAGATATGTATTCTTTTATCACAGCATGCCAGGTCAAAGTCAAGAACAACATTCTTCACGTACTTCGCATGCTTCTGTTTCTGTGTCTAAGTTCAGAAATTTTCTAAATAAATTTCTCACGACTTACAGGTTTCTAATGGCTTATAGTTAGAGAGTCTTACAAAGGTACACATATTTCTTTTTCTAAGTTCACGTTATGAGTGATTATACGTATATATTTTGAAAGTATAATAGTGATTTGTATCTTATGGGATTTAAGATCTTTGTGCAAACACACAGAACAATGCTCTAAGTTGTTAAAAGCATGTCTATGATGATACTCCTTAAAAAGGGCGTTTCTGAAAATTGAAGCTTTCAGGAGATGGAAAAGTTAAAGTTGTTTTCAGTTATCATCGCTTATTGGGAAAATAAGAAATAATGGTAAACAGTCGGCGCTACAGATCTGTCTGTGGGTTCCGCATCTGCAGATTCAGCTAATCCCGGATCGAAAATATTGGTGATGGCGGGGAGGGGAGAAAGCTCCAAAATGCAGAATTTGAATTTCCTGCACTGAGCACTACACTGAATCCCCATGAACGCAGTGCTGTGTAGCAGCCCCTGCTGTAGCCTCACGCCATCTGACAGATCCCCAGTCTCTCTCCAGTACTCCTTGTTTGATCGTTGTTCGCCTCCTGTGTTGTTGCTTCACTACTTGTATTGGGTGCACCCTTTGTCTTTGTGAAAAAATGACTCCTAACAAGCAATTAGATGGTCAAATCAATCCCTCCAAGGCTAAGCGTGAGGGGCTGTGAGGAGAGGGAGAGGAAGGAGTTTCAGGCTAGGAAGGGATGGCTGGCTAGCTCTGTAAGGTGCTCCAGCCTCCAGAACGTCAAGATCACTCAAATCCACATCTGCTGATGCCCAGGCAGCATCAGCATTCCCAGAAGAGCTCCAGAAACTCAGAAAAGAGAAGGGCTGCCTTCCAGAGCAGGTCTTCAGTTTTGATGAAACAACTATTTATATAGCATTTACATTGTATTAGGTATTATAAGTAACGTAGAGATGATTTTAAGTGTACGGGAGAGGATGTGCGTAAGTTATATGCAAATACTATGCCATTTTATATAAGGGACTTGAGCATCCACGGATTTTGATATCTGAGGGGGCTGCTGGAACCAATCCCCCGGGGATACCGAGGGACGACTGTACTCCACAATTACTTCACACATATGGGATAAAAGCTTTAGTCAGATTCATTTATTTAATGTAATAGTCATAGGAAGATTAGGTAGCATAATACGTGGTATAGTTTAAACATTTTCAAGGATTTTAAAATGTTTTAAGTAACCTAACTTTTAAATGATTTATTTTTTAAATATGTATATTTTGATGAAAGATTCAGTGATTATATTGATTTTCACAAATAGTGACATGAATGTTCTTCGTGTTCGCACTCTTTTGTGATTTTAGATGATAACTACTAATCATTGAATATAATCTTTCTTGGAAATATTTGTTTCCTGTCATTAAGCTTTCATATAACTTTAAAAATTACCTTAATTGAAACTGTTTTAAAGTTTTCACTTGTTTTTTGACTTTATAGTCAATCAAGTTTCACATCCTTGTTGCTCTACTGCACTTTGTTTTTTAATTATTTTGACTTTATAGTATCATTGAATGTCCGGTATTTTTTCCCCAGAAACAATTTGAAAACTTTTTTTGTACCTGTTTATTTCTCCTGAATAGTTTGTTCTGGGTATTATTCAGAGTAATTTTATCAAGTGCCAAAGGAATTCCCATTGCATTAAACGTCTAGAATAATTTGAGAGAGATTGACTTTTTTATTAAGTCTTGCCACTTAGGAACATGGTGTATAGTTTTGTTTATTCAAGTTTTTTATGCCCTCACCTAATGTTTTAGCTTCCTTCTTTTAAGTTTTGTATATTTCTGTTGACCTTTATTCTTGAGTATTTTGGATATTTTTATTTGTTTCTACTGTGAAGGAATAGTCCTCCCTGTTTTCAAGCTGGTTATTACTTAATAATTAAGAAAGCTATTGCTTTGAGTGTATTACCTGAAAACCAGCCTCCTTACTCAGCTTCCTTATTAGTTCTCATAGTTTCTTAGTGGATAACTTTGGATTTTCTTGGAAGCTACCTAGAATTCTTCCTTATTCTTAGTCTGTGTATCTTTCATTGTTTTGTTAGTTTCGGAAAGAATATTGAGAATGTTTAAAACAAAAAGGAGATATTGGACCTTCTTGTTTTATTTTGACTTTAATATGAATGCAGCTCGCGTTAACATTTAAATCTTTTAGGTCGTTGCAAGATACATACTCTTTCTCACTGTAAAGAATCTTAATTTTTACTGAGTTTTAAAATCAGAATTATCTTATTAATCTTTTTTAAACATTTATCAGTGTGACCATACAATGCTGCAGTTGTGCTGTATTGTATTAACAATGATTCTAATATTAAGCCATCTTTGCATTTTAGGAATAAGTCCATTTGGTCATGTATATTAGTTTTTCAATATTCAGCTGTTTTTGATTTCTTAGTATTTTTTTAAAGTTTTGCATCTGAGGTCAGAAGTGAAACATATCAGTTTCCTTTTTTGGAGAACTATCACCCTGCTTTCCAGTTTTGAAAGCAGGGTGATACTAACTTTGAAGAATTAAATAAAAAGATATTAACCCCCCACCCCAATGTTTTGAATCTGGTAAATTATATTTAAATGTTCTCATGAACTTTAGAAAGAATGCACCTCTGAAAGTGTCTGATTCTGTTGTTCCTTTTTTGGGAAGGAAGGAAGAGCTACTGGATAACTTTTTCAGGGCTTTCTATGACTCTCAGCGTAGTCTGGTTTTCTGCTTACTGAGGAAGGCTTGATAATTTTTATTTTCTTATATAAGTGACATTTAGATTTTCAAATTCTTTAGCTGAGATTTGTATGTGATGTCTACAATATATGTACTTCCTTGTTACCTCGTTTTCTTTATTTTTTGTTTGAACTTGAGAGATAATTTTATTTTAAAAAAGCTGTTGGCTTTATTCATTGTTTCAACAAATATTTATGTTATTTATTAATTTCTGTTTTATTCTGTCTCTTTAACTGCCTGCAGGGCTGATTTTTTCCACATTCTAACTTTTTCAATTGATTTTTCTCTGATGATCAAAGCATTTAAGTTTTGAATTTGCTCTTGATTACATGTTAATGCTGTATCCCCCAAATTTTAATACCTAGATATCCTTGTTATTTCTTGTATCTCCTCTAATTGTGTGTAGTTTTGGTATCTTTTTGTTAATTTTATTGTGCTTTAGGTGAAAGTTTACAGTACAAATGAGTGTCTCATTCAAAAATTTATACACAAATTATTTTCTGACATTGGTTGTAATCCCTGCAATATGTGAGCACTCTCTCCTTTTCTACCCCGAGTTCCCCGTGTCCATTCATCCAGGTTTTCTGTCCCTTTCTGCCTTCTCACCTTTGCTTTTGGGCAGGTGTTGCCCATTTGGTCTGATATAGTTGATTGAACTAAAAAAGCACATTCCTCATGTGTGTTATTGTTTGTTTTATAGGCCCCTCTAAGCTTTGGCTGAGAGGTGGACTTTGGGAGTGGCTTCAGTTATGAGTTTGCAGGGTGTCTGGGTGCCATAGTCTGGTCTTTTTTTGTGAATGTGAATTTTGTTACACATTTTTCTCCTGCTCTCTCTGGGATCCTCCATTGTGATCTGCATCAGAGCGGTTGGTGGATGTAGCCCGGCACCATGTAGTTCTGGTCTCAGGCTGGTAAAGGCTGTGGTTCATATAGCCTTTTAGTCCTTTGGACTAATATTTTCCTGTGTCTTTGTTTTTCTTCATTCTTCTTTGCTCTGGATGGGATGGGACCAATAGACATACCTTAGATGCCTGCTAGGAAGCTTTTAAGACCCCAGACGCTACTCACCAAAGTAGAATGTAGAACGTTTTTCTTATGAACTGCGTTATTTGCTTCCAATGGTACAATGGCAGAACAGGCACAAGCTAGACATTTCCATTACAAATGGGAGAAACTGAAGAGATAGAAGGCATCATAGGCACCAAGCAAGTCAGCAGAACACATTACGTTAGCCCTCAAAGCTTTGAAAATAATCCTTTGTTCTTTGAGACAATTCACACAATTATCCTGCCCTCCATACTCTAGGTATTGGCCACGCTCTCCGGATTCTGAGTGGAGGCCCCTTGACCCTGGGCTTCAGCTCCGCCTTCCAGGCCCACTGGAACAGCAGCTCTGCTCCCTTGCACAATTCTCCTAGTCCATCTGAGTGGCAGCTTCACCCTTAGAAACACCAGAGGCCATGGCTTCACCCTTTGAAACCCCAGAGGTCATGGCCATACCTTTTGAGACTTCGGCAGCTCAGCTTCTTGTGTTTTTTGTCTCCAGTTTCTGCTTCATGGTTTCTTGGGCTCTCGGCTCTTCAGGCCTCATGCCTGCATCTGCCCTGCTGGGGCAAGTGGTCCAAACCTCTGTAGCTCCACCGATAAGTGCCCGGAGGTACTTCACTCCTCCAAGAAGCCTCTTGCACACAGGCACTCAGCTCCCTGGCTCCGTGGACTCAGAAAGCCTAGCTCCACCGATAAGTGCCTAGGAAGCCTCTTGTGCACAGGCATTCAGCTGTCTCACTCTGTGGGTTGGCTCCACCGGTATCTGGCGCTGGTTGCCTAGATTCTCTGCTGTTGCCGCTTCTCTGCTGCTGCAGGTTCTCTGCTGCGCTGGTTCTCTGCCGCTGTCGCAACTCTATGTGTTCACAGTTTCCAAACCACTTCCACATTTTAGGGATCTGTTAGAGCAGCACCCCACTCTCGGTACCAAATTATGTCTTAGTCATCTAGTGCTGCCATAACAGAATTACCACAAGTGGATGCTTTAACAAAGAGAAATTTCTAAATTCAGGGCATCAGCTCCAGAGGAAGACATTCTTTCTCTGTTGGCCTTCTCATCAATGTTCCCCCTGACTAGGAGCTTCTTCACGCAGGGACCCCGAGTCCAAAGGACATGCTCTGCTCCTGGCGCTGCCTTATTGGTGGTGTGAGGTCCCCAACTCTCTGTGTGCTTCCCTTTCCTTTTATCTCTTGAGAGATATGTGGTACAAGCCATATCCCAGGGAAGCTCCCTTTACCTTGGATCGGGGAGGTGACCTGAGTAAGGGTGGTGTTACAATTCCACCCTAATGCTGTTAACATAAAATTAACAATCACAAAATGGAGGACAGCCACACAATACTGGGAATCATGGCCTAACCAAATTGGCACATATTTTTGGGGGACACATTTCAACCCAAGACAGGGACTTAGTTTTTTTTTTTCCATCTTTTTGCTATTGTGAATAATGCCTCAACGAACATGGGTGTGCATATGTTTATCCATGTGACGGCCATTATTTCTCGAAGAGATATTCAGAGGAATGAGTTGCTGATTGTATGGTGTTTCTATTTCTAGGTTATTAAGGAAGCACCATGTTGTTTTCCATGCTGGTTGTACCATTTTACATTCCCACCAGCAGTGCATAAGAGTTCCAAGCTCCCTGCAACCTCTCCCGGCATTTGTTATTTCTTGTTTTTTTGATTCATGCCAGTAATGTCGAGGCGAGATGGTATCCCATTGTGGTTTTAACTTGCATTTCTCTAATGGTTAGTAGGAAACCTTGGTGGTGTAGTGGTTAAGAGCTACGGCTGCTAACCAAAAGGTCAGCAGTTTGAATCTACCAGGCATTCCTCGAAAACCCTATAGGGCAGTTCTACTCTGTCTGATAGAGTCTCTATGAGTCAGAATCGACGTAATGGCAGCAGGTTTGTTTTTTTTCTTTTTTAACTTTTATTGAGCTTCAAGTGAATGTTTACAAATCAAGTCAGTCTGTCACATATAAGTTAATATACATCTTACTCCTTACTCCCACTTGCTCTCCCCCTAATGAGTCAGCCCTTCCAGTCTCTCCTTTCGTGAAACCTTTGCAGCCTCCAACTCTCTCTGTCCTCCCATGCCCCCTCCAGACAGGAGATGCCAACACAGTCTCAAGTGTCCACCTGATATAATTAGCTCACTCTTCATCAGCATCTCTCTCCCACCCACTGTCCAGTCCCTTTCATGTCTGATGAATTGTCTTCGGCGATGGTTCCTGTCCTGTGCCAACAGAAGGTTTGGGGACCATGACAGCTGGGATTCCTCTAGTCACATCCAGACCATTAAGTATGGTCTTTTTATGAGAATTTGGGGTCTGCATCCCACTGATCTCCTGCTCCCTCAGGGGTTCTCTATTGTGCTCCCTGTGAGGGCAGTCATCGATTGTGGCTGGGCACCAACTAGTTCTTCTGTTCTCAGGATGATGTAGGTCTCTGGTTCATGTGGCCCTTTCTGTCTCTTGGGCTCTTAGTTGTCGTGTGACCTTGGTGTTCTTCATTCTCCTTTGCTCCAGGTGGGTTGAGACCAATTGATGCATCTTAGATGGCCGCTTGTTAGCTTTTAAGACCCCAGACGCCACATTTCAAAGTGGGATGCAGAATGTTTTCGTAATAGAATTATTTTGCCAATTGACTTAGAAGTCCCCTTAAAGCATGGTTCCCAAACCCCCGCCCTTGCTCCGCTGACCTTTGAAGTATTCAGTTTATCCCGGAAACTTCTTTGCTTTTGGTCCAGTCCAGTCCAGTTGAGCTGACCTTCCATGTATTGAGTATTGTCCTTCCCTTCACTGAAAGGAGTTCTTTTCAGCTAATTAATCAGTAAAAAAACCCTCTCCCTCCCTGCCTCCCTCCCCCCTCGTAACCACAAAAGTATGAAGTATGTGTTCTTCTCAGTTTATACTATTTCTCAAAATCTTATAATAGTGGTCTTATACAATATTTGTCCTTTTGCCTCTGACTGATTTCGCTCAGCATAATGCCTTCCAGGTTCCTCCATGTTATGAAATGTTTCAGAGATTCGTCACTGTTCTTTATCGCTGCATAGTATTCCATTGTGTGAATATACCACAATTTATTTACCCATTCATCCGTTGATGGACACCTTGGTTGCTTCCAGCTTTTTGCTATTGTAAACAGAGCTGCAATAAACACGGGTGTGCATATATCTGTTTGTGTGGAGGCTCTTGTTTCTCTAGGGTATATTCCTAGGAGTGGGATTTCTGGGTTGTATGGTAGTTCTATTTCTAACTGTTTAAGATAACGCCAGATAGATTTCCAAAGTGGTTGTACCATTTTACATTCCCACCAGCAGTGTATAAGAGTTCCAATCTCTCCGCAGCCTCTCCAGCATTTATTATTTTGTGTTTTTTGGATTAATGCCAGCCTTGTTGGAGTGAGATGGAATCTCATCGTAGTTTTAATCTGCATTTCTCTAATGGCTAATGATCGAGAGCATTTTCTCAAGTATCTGTTGTCTGCCTGAATATCTTCTTTAGTGAAGTGTGTGTTCATATCCTTTGCCCACTTCTTGATTGGGTTGTTTGTCTTTTTATGGTTGAGTTTTGACAGAATCATGTAGATTTTAGAGATCAGGCACTGGTCGGAGATGTCATAGCTGAAAATTCTTTCCCAGTCTGTAGGTGGTCTTTTTACTCTTTTGGTGAAGTCTTTAGATGAGCATAGGTGTTTGATTTTTAGGAGCTCCCAGTTATCTGGTTTCTCTTCATCATTTTTGGTAATGTTTTGTATTCTGTTTATGCCTTGTATTAGGGCTCCTAAGGTTGTCCCTATTTTTTCTTCCATGATCTTTATCGTTTTAGTCTTTATGTTTAGGTCTTTGATCCACTTGGAGTTAGTTTTTGTGCATGGTGTGAGGTATGGGTCCTGTTTCATTTTTTTGCAAATGGATATCCAGTTATGCTAGCACCATTTGTTAAAAAGACTATCTTTTCCCCAGTTAACTGACACTGGGCCTTTGTCAAATATCAGTTGCTCATATGTGGATGGATTTGTATCTGGGTTCTCAATTCTGTTCCATTGGTCTATGTGCCTGTTGTTGTACCAGTACCAGGCTGTTTTGACTACTGTGGCTGTATAATAGGTTCTGAAATCAGGTAGAGTGAGGCCTCCCACTTTCTTCTTCTTTTTCAGTAGTGCTTTGCTTATCCGAGGCTTCTTTCCCTTCCATATGAAATTGGTGATTTGTTTCTCTGACACCTTAAAAAATGACATTAGAATTTGGATCGGAAGTGCATTGTATGTATAGATGGCTTTTGGTAGAATAGACATTTTTACTATGTTAAGTCTTCCTATCCATGAGCAAGGTATGTTTTTCCACTTAAGTATGTCCTTTTGAATTTCTTGTAGTAGAGCTTTGTAGTTTTCTTTGTATAGGTCTTTTATATCCTTGGTAAGATTTATTCCTAAGTATTTTATCTTCTTGGGGGCTACTGTGAATGGTATTGATTTGGTTATTTCCTCTTCGATGTTCTTTTTGTTGATGTAGAGGAATCCAAGTGATTTTTGTATGTTTATCTTATAACCTGAGACTCTGCCAAACTCTTCTATTAGTTTCAGTAGTTTTCTGGAGGATTCCTTAGGGTTTTCTGGGTATAAGATCATGTCATCTGCAAATAGAGATAATTTTACTTCCTCCTTGCCAATCCGGATGCCTTTTATTTCTTTGTCTAGCCTAATTGCCCTGGCTAGGACTTCTAGCACAATGTTGAATAAGAGCGGTGAGAAAGGGCATCCTTGTCTGGTTTCTGTTCTCAAGGGAAATGCTTTCAGGTTCTCTCCATTTAGAGTGATGTTGGCTGTTGGCTTTGCATAGATGCCCTTTATTATGTTGAGGAATTTTCCTTCAGTTCCTATTTTGGTGAGAGTTTTTGTCATAAATGGGTGTTGGACTTTGTCAGATGCCTTTTCTGCATCAGTTGATAAAATCATGTGGTTTTTGTCTTTTGTTTTATTTATGTGGTGGATTACATTAATGGTGTTTCTGATATTAAACCAGCCTTGCATACCTGGTATAAATCCCACTTGATCATGGTGAATTATTTTTTTGATATGTTGTTGAATCCTATTGGCTAGAATTTTGTTGAGGATTTTTGCATCTATGTTCATGAGGGATATAGGTCTATAATTTTCTTTTTTTTGTAATGTCTTTACCTGGTTTTGGTATCAGGGAGATGGTGGCTTCATAGAATGAGTTGGGTAGTATTCCGTCATTTTCTATCCTTTGAAATACCTTTAGTAGTAGTGGTGTTAACTCTTCTCTGAAAGTTTGGTAGAACTCTGCAGTGAAGCCGTCCGGGCCAGGGCTTTTTTTTGATGGGAGTTTTTTGATTACTGTTTCAATCTCTTTTTTTGTTCTGGGTCTATTTAGTTGTTCTACTTCTGAATGTGTTAGTTTAGGTAGGTAGTGTTTTTCCAGGAATTCATCCATTTCTTCTAGGTTTGCAAATTTGTTAGAGTACAATTTTTCGTAATAATCTGATATGATTCTTTTAATTTCAGTTACTTCTGTTGTGATGTGGTCCTTCTCGTTTCTTATTCGGGTTATTTGTTTCCTTTCCTGTATTTCTTTAGTCAGTCTAGCCAATGGTTTATCAATTTTGTTAATTTTTTCAAAGAACCAGCTTTTGGCTTTGTTAATTCTTTCAATTGTTTTTCTGTTCTCTAATTCATTTAGTTCAGCTCTAATTTTTATTATTTGTTTTCTTCTGGTGCCTGATGGATTCTTTCGTTGCTCACTTTCTATTTGTTCAAGTTGTAGGGACAGTTCTCTGATTTTGGCTCTTTCTTCTTTTTGTGTATGTGCATTTATCGATATAAATTGGCCTCTGAGCACTGCTTTTGCTGTGTCCCAGAGGTTTTGATAGGAAGTATTTTCATTCTCGTTGCATTCTATGAATTTCCTTATTCCCTCCTTGATGTCTTCTATAACCCAGGCTTTTTTCAGGAGGGTATTGTTCATTTTCCAAGTATTTGATTTCTTTTCCCTAGTTTTTCTGTTATTGATTTCTAGTTTCATTGCCTTGTGGTCTGAGAAGATGGTTTGTAATATTTCGATGTTTTGGATTCTGCAAAGGTTTGTTATATGACCTAATATGTGGTCTATTCTAGAGAATGTTCCATGTGCGCTAGAAAAAAAAGTATACTTTGCAGCCGTTGGGTGGAGAGTTCTGTATAAGTCAGTGAGGTCAAGTTGGTTGATTGTTGTAATTAGGTCTTTGGTGTCTCTATTGAGCTTCTTACTGGATGTCCTGTCCTTCTCCGAAAGTGGTGTGTTGAAGTCTCCTACTATAATTGTGAAGGTGTCTATCTCACTTTTCAATTGTGTTAAAATTTGATTTATGTATCTTGCAGCCCTGTCATTGGGTGCATAAATATTTAATATGGTTATGTCTTCCTGATCGATTGTCCCTTTTATCATTATGTAGTGTCCTTCTTTATCCTTTGTGATGGATTTAAGTCTGAAGTCTATTTTGTCAGAAATTAATATTGCTACTCCTCTTCTTTTTTGCTTATTGTTTGCTTGATATATTTTTTTCCATCGTTTGAGTTTTAGTTTGTTTGTGTCTCTAAGTCTAAGGTGTGTCTCTTGTAGGCAGCATATAGACGGGTCGTGTTTCTTTATCCAGTCCGAGACTCTCTGTCTCTTTATTGGTGCATTTAGTCCATTTACATTCAGCGTAATTATAGATAAATAAGTGTTTAGTGTTGTCATTTTGATGCCTTTTTATGTGTGTTGTTGACAATTTCATTTTTCCACGTATTTTTTTGTGCTGAGACGTTTTTCTTAGTAAATTGTGAGATCCTCATTTTTGTAGTGTTTGACTTTATGTTTGTTGAGTCGTTACGTTTTTCTTGGCTTTTATCTTGAGTTATGAAGTTGTTATACCTTTTTGTGGTTACCTTATTATTTACCCCTATTTTTCTAAGTAAAAACCTAACTTGTATTGTTCTATATTGCCTTGTATCACTCTCCATGTGGCAGTTCTATGCCTCCTGTATTTAGTCCCTCTTTTTGATTATTGTGATCTTTTGCATATTGACTTCAGTGATTCCCTGTTATGAGCATTTTTTTGTTTTTGTTTTTAATTAATCTTAATTTGTTTTTGTGATTTCCCTGTTTGAGTTGATATCAGGATGTTCTGTTTTATGACCTTGTGTTGTGCTGGTATCTGATGTTATTGGTTTTCTGACCAAACAATATCCTTTAGTATTTCTTGTAGCTTTGGTTTGGTTTTTGGAAATTCTCTAAACTTGTGTTTATCTGTAAATATCTTAATTTCGCCTTCATATTTCAGAGAGAGTTTTGCTGGATATATGATCCTTGGCTGGCAGTTTTTCTCCTTCAGTGCTCTGTGTATGTCGTCCCATTCCCTTCTTGCCTGCATGGTTTCTGCTGAGTAGTCTGAACTTATTGATTCTCCCTTGAAGGAAACCTTTCTTTTCTCCCTTGTGCTTTTAAAATTTTCTGTTTATCTTTGGTTTTGGCGAGTTTAATGATAATATGTCTTGGTGTTTTTCTTTTTGGATCAATCTTAAATGGGGTTCGATGAGCATCTTGGATAGATATCCTTTCGTCTTTCATGATGTCAGGGAAGTTTTCTGTCAGCAGATCTTCAACTATTTTCTCTGTGTTTTCTGACCTCCCTCCTTGTTCTGGGACTCCAATCACACGCAAGTTATCCTTCTTGATAGAGCCCCACATGATTCTTAGGGTTTCTTCAGTTTTTTTAATTCTTTTTATCTGATTTTTTTTCAGCTATGTTGGTGTTAATTCCCTGGTCCTCCAGATGTCCCAGTCTGCATTCTAATTGCTCGAGTCTGCTCCTCTGACTTCCTATTGCATTGTCTAATTCTGCAATTTTATTGTTAATCTTTTGGATTTCTACATGCTGTCTCTCTATGGATTCTTGCAACTTATTAATTTTTCCACTATGTTCTTGAATAATCTTTTTGAGTTCTTCAACAGTTTTATCAGTGTGTTCCTTGACTTTTTCTGCAGTTTGCCTTATTTCGTTTCTGATGTCTTGAAGCATTCTGTAAATTAGTTTTTTATATTCCATATCTGATAATTCCAGGATTGTGTCTTCATTTGGGAAAGATTTTGATTTCTTTTGTTTGGGGGGTTGTAGAAGCTGTCATGGTCTGCTTCTTTATGTGGTTTGATATGGACTGCTGTCTCCGAGCCATCACTGGGAAACTAGTTTTTCCAGAAAATCAGCTGACTGGGACACTGGCTCCAGGCTCTGAAAACAATTGCTGCTTCCGCGTATTTGTTCGTTTTCCGTCTCTAAATCTGTGTTTGTTGTTCAGGGTTCGTAGATTGTTATGTATGTGATCGATTCACTTGTTTTTCCGAGTCTTTGTTGCAAGAGGGATCCGAGGTAGCGTCTACCTAGTCCGCCTTCTTGGCCCCGCCTCCTTGGTTCGGTTTGTTTTTTTTTTAATGGCTAATTATGGCCCAGTGGTTAAGTGCTATGGCTGCTAACCAAAAGGTTGGCAGTTCAAATCCACCAGCCACTCCTTGGAAACTCTGTGAGGGAGTTCTGTTCTGTCCTGTAGGGTCGCTATGGGATTCCACAGCAACAGGTTTTTAATGGCTAATGATCTTGAGTATTTCCTCATGTGTCTCTTAGCTGCCTGAATGTCTTCTTTGGTGAAGTGTCTGTTCATATCCTTTGCCCATGTTTTAATTGGATTATTTGTCTTTTGTTGTTGAGGTGTTGAAATATTTTATAGCTTTTAGAAATTAAACCCTTGTCAGATATGTCATAACCAAAAATTTTTACCCAGTGTTTGGTATCATTTTTGACTCAAAAATTGCTTAGGAAAGTGCTTGTTATGTTTTTTAGCTGGTTGAATTCTTTTGTTGTATCTTTTTTTCTTTAATTTCAAGTTTTATTATATTTTGTTCCCAGATGTGGAATTTATAGTGATTTGTAATAAAGTATTATTATTGTTTAATGGCTTCATATCTTGTCAGTTTTTGTTTTCATGGGCACTTAGAAAATAATATGTATCTGCTCTAAGCAACACAATTTAATATACACTTGTTTAATGTTATCTAATTATTCAGTTTTCTTTATCCTTGTTTTTTATTTTTTGTCCTCTTTTATCTGTAAAAACAAATTAAGTCAGTTCTACTGTGTTTCTTTCAAATCCTCATTAAAAAAATTTTTTTCCCCTGTTTTAGTGCAGTGTTATTTGGCACATAGAAGATTGTAATTTCTCCATATCCCTTTTACCTGTATTCTTTAACAGTATAAAATAATCTCATTTATCCCACTCAATATCTTTTGCCCTGAATTCTGTTTTTATATTAATAATGTGGGCCTCAGTTCTTTTGGTTTGAATTTGCCTGATAAATCTTTTCCTATTGTTTCTTGTAAATAGAGGTTGGATTTTGTGGTATGACCCTTTGTCTTTTACTAGGTGACATTATTTAAAATTCTTTTTATAACTGATATATTTGCTTTTTTACACTTTCTATTTCTGTGGTTCTTTATTGTTTTCTTTATTATTATTTAAGGGGCTTTATGGCGTGATGCAACACTTGTTTTAGCTGTGGAATCCAAAATACAAAGTAAAAAAAGACGTGTAAATAAAAATGTATAAAATATAAGACATTAAATCATAGCTGCCCCACTTACTAGCGTCCTGTTCACATTCCGATGGTCTCTGAGGTTCAGTTTATGCTTGGTACATGGTAGAAAGTGAAGGCTGATAGAAATAGTGCTCTACTTCAAAAATCAGCATCCATACAAAAATGGTCCCGTTCTTATTTATTTAGTTTTTTGGCTGGAATATGCTCTCTCAGTGGGGTTCAGTCAGGTAGGGGGGATGAGAAGGTTCATCCTGCATTTCTCAGGAAGACTTTAGATCTTGAGGCGTAAGGATTTTTCTCAGTCCTGCTGCATCTGTCTTAGTACAGGTTTAGTAGAGATTCCTCCCAGATTCTGATAAGAAGTTGTCTTTGTGTTTCCTTTTATTTCCACATATTTGAAAGAATTTAATTAGGAAGTTGGTAGAAGCTGTAGAAGGAGTGTTAGGTAGCTGTAATTTTATACAGAACTCTATCATTAGATGTTTGTTTTAATATGAATACAGTTAGAAGAAGGAAAGAAACCAGTATTTTAATAAACTGGAATTCAGCATTCTAAGAAATTATAACTAGGTAGTTAATATCGTTGTTATGTCAGTTTTGAATTTGTATCAGAGATGGCGCTGATGACTAAAGAAAATACATTTGCAATGGAAGCTTCTTCAGCTGGAAGGATTTATTTACTTTTTGTACAAAAATGAAATCCCGAAATAATATCAATTAGGAGAGTAGCTTATTTTAGTGTCTGTTAAATTTTCTTCTCTCATTTCGATCGGGGGCATGCTGGTTGGGCGACTTGAGTGTTGACCTCCGGCGGATTTTCCTCATGGAGGCCTCGTTCTTTGGCAGTGCCCAAGAAAGGGGCAGGCTGGTAGCCCCTTTTGTTTCTCCGGCTGTCCTTCACTTGGAGATTTTTTTTAAGGTATTTTCTCACACCTGAATGACCTTTATCAGTTTTACTATATTTATATTTCTTACTATTTTTAATTGTAAAGAGAATACTACGTTTGGAATGCTGAATTTCGGAATTGGTGTTACTGTGTGATCCATTACCCCCCACCCCATTACTTGAAAAGGATTTGCAACAATTACCACTAGATGGCAGTCTTGCATCTCTAGTAACTTGGAGTTTTAGTAGTAAGCTTCTCTATCCACCTTTGTCCCTCTCCTTGCTGTCCGTCCTTCCCTCAGTTCTATCCCCTTCCCTGCATTCTGTCACTCTTTGTCTCCATCTCTCTTGCCTTCTCTTCTTCACTCCTCTGTCCTTTCTCTCCATCTCTCTACCCCCACCATCTCTACCCAAAAGATGAAGATTTTTAGCTACCTTTTTTTTTTTCTTCTTATATAAATTGAACATTTTTGGGAACCAGACAACCGAGTAGAGTCTTCAAGTCTAGTCTAGCATCCGTACCTCCCCCACCCTCACCCACGTCACTTAATACCTCAGACTTGAGCTGAGCTATCACTTGACCAGGGGAGCCTTCCCTGACTCCCCAGACTGGCTTAGTCCCCCTGATAAATGTTTCTTGTATTTTTCCTTCCTTTTATGGTGCTCTTTACAGTTTTATTTATGTGTGTGGCTTGAGTAATGCCTTTCCTGCTCTTCCTCCAGTCCCCACCACTTGTTTGTAAATTCCTTGAGGCCGGGAACAGTATCTTTTTTGCTCACTCTGGTATCTTCAGCATGGTACTTAGTATGCGTTCATTAAATATTTGTTAAATTAATGAGGTAACTGTGAAATAGATCTCCTTAGGAACATAAAATGAGCATGTACAAAATACGTGTCAATAAGATCCCAGTTTAATTTATGATCATTGACTATTTCTAAATATTTTAAATAATTTCAAACTTTACAAAAAAGTTACACCCTTTATCTGGATGTTGATCATCTTTTTTTTTTGCCCGTTTGTGTATCTTCTTTGGAAAAATGTCTTCATATCCTTTCCCATCTTTTAATTGTGTTGTCTTTTTATTGAGTTATAGAAGTTCTTTTTTACTAGATACAAGTCTCTTATCAGATACATCGTTTGTAAAAATTTTCTGTCTTTCTGTGGGTTGTCTTTTTACTTTCTTGTTGGTGTCCTTTGAAGCCCAAATGTTTTTAATTTCTGATGAAGTATAGTTAACCTAATTTTTCCTTTTTTGCTTGTGTTTTTGATGTTTTATCTAAGAATCATTGCTAAATACAAGATAATAAATTTTTACTTCTATATTTTCTTTTAAGAGTTTTATAGTTTTAGCTTATGTTTAGGTCAACAATCCATTTTCAGTTAATTTTTATATATGATGTGAGGAAGGGATCGGCTTTCATTCTTTTGTGTGTAGCGATCCAGTCGTTCCAGTAGCATTTGTTGAAGGGACTGTTCTTTCCCCATCGAATAGACTTAGCACCCATGTTGAAAATCACTTAGCCATAGATACAAGGTTTGTTTCTGGGCTATCAGTTCTATTCCATTGGTTTATATGTCTGTCCTTATACCAGTCCCTGGGTAGTGCAAATGGTTAATGTGCTTGACTGCTAACCGAAAGGTTGGAGGTTCAAGTTCATCTCTGGGAAGAAAGGCTTGGTGGTCTACTGAAAAATCAGCCATTGAAAACCATCTGGCGCACAGTTTACTCTGTGACACGTGGAATTGCCATGAGTCAGAACTGACTTGACAACACCTTTTTTTTTTTTAATATGCCGGTACCACCCTTGCTTTGATTACTATATCTTTGTAAGTAAGTTTTGAAATTAGGATGTGTGAGTTTCCGAACTTTGTTCTTTTTGAAGATTGTTTTGACTATTCTGGGCCCTGCATGGTTTCGTGTGAATTTGAGTACCGGCTTTTCATTTCTGCAAAAAAGGCTGTTGGAATTTTGATGAGGAGTGTATTGAATCTTTAGATTGCTTCAGGCAGTATTGCTGTTGCAACAGTATTAAGTCATCTGGTTTATGAACAAGGATGTTTTTCCATTTAAGCCTCCTCTCCCCTGTTTTCTTGATTATATTAGTTAGTGGTTTGTCTTCTTTCTTTTCCTAAGAACCAGGATTTTTATTTATTAATTTGACCCCTTCGTGGTTTAAAGTCAAGAAAGGTGTATGTCAGCATTGTATCCTTTTACCATATTTAGTCTCTGTGCTGGGCAAATAATCTGAGAAGCTGGACTATATGAAGAAGGATGTGACATCAGAATTGGAGACTTTAAGAACCTGCAACATGCAGATGACACAACCTTGCTTGCTGAAAGCAAAGAGGATTTGAAGCACTTACTGATGAAGATCAAAGACTACAGCATTCAGTATGGATTATACCTCAAGATGAAGAAAACAAAAGTCCTTACAACTGGACCAATAAGCAACATCATGATAAATGGAGAAAAGATTGAAGTTGTCAAGGATTTCATTTTACTTGGATCCATAATCAATGCCCAGGGAAGCACCTCTCAAGAAATCAGAGGACACATTGCATTGGCTAAATCTGCAAAAGATCTCTTTAAAGTGGTAAAAAGTAAAGATGTCACCTTAAGGACTAAAGGTGTACCTGATCCAAGCCATGGTGTTTTCAGTTGCCTCATATGCCTGTGAAAGCTGGATAGTGACTAAGGAAGACCAAAGAAGAATTTGATGCCTTTGGATTATGGCATTGGCAAAGAATATTGACTGTACTATGAACTGCTGGAAGAATGAACAAATCTATCTTGGAAAAAGTACAGCCAGAGTTCTTGTTAGAATTAAGGATGGCGAAACTTCGTATCACATACTTTGGACATGTTATCAGGAGGTACCAGTCCTTGGAGAAGGACATTATGCTTGGTAAAGTAGAAGGTCAGTGAAATAGAGGAAGACCCTCAAGGAAGATGGATTGACACGATGGCTGTAGCAATGGGCTCAAGCATAACAACAATTCTGAGAATGGTGCAGGACTGGGTAGCGTTTCATTCTATCGTACACAGGGTTAATATGAGTTGGAAATGACTCGACGACACCTAAAAACAACAACAGCGTTTTTCTGGTCTCCATTTCATTAGTTTTTTTCTTTATTGTTACTTCCTTAGATTTTCTTTATTCTTTTTCTAGCTTTGAGTTGGGAATTTAATTGCTTGATTTTAATGGATAATGATGTTTAAAGCTATGACTCGTTGATCACTGTTTTAAATCTCTCTCATTGATTCCGACATACAGCGTTTGCCTTTTTTTTTTTTTGAATATTCTGTAATTTCTGTTTTTTTCCTTTTCTTCTAAGAGTTGTTTAATAGAAACTTAAAAAAATTTCCAGATGGGAGGACTGTTCTCTTTTTCAAAAAAGGAAAACATATTTAAACTTACAGAAAAGTTACAGGTATAAGGCAAGTACATTTTTTTTTTTTTTTCTATAAACCAGTTGAGAATATTTTCCTGAAACAATGCCCTGTCACCTTGAAATACTTTTGGTGCATTTCCTACAATGACACCTTTCTATATAACTACAGAACAGCTGTCGCAATCAGGAAATTACCATTGATACATCATTCTCATCTAACTACTAACTCCCCCCTTTCAAATTTCATCTGTTTTCTCATCTATATCCTTTATAACAAAAGGATGCAGTTCAAACTCACGTGTTACATTAGTTGTCAAGCCTCTTTAGACTATTTTAGTCAGGAGAAGTTTTGCAGTCTTTGACTTGCCATAACCATGACTCTTGAAATTACAGGACTGTTATTTTGTAGAAAGGTTCTCAATTTGGGTCTTTTTCATGTTCCTCATGATTAGATTTCAGCTATGCATCTTTGGCAGGAACATCACAGAAGTAATGTTGTGTTCCGGTGACACAGGAATTTATTTCGCGCCATTCCAAAAACCAAAAAACCCATCGCTGTTGAGTGATTCTGACTCATAGTGATCCTGTAGGACAGAGTAGAACTGCCCCATAGGGTTTCCAAGGCTGTGATCCTTATGGAAGCAGACTGCCAAATCTTCCTCCTGTGGAGCAGCTGGTGGGTGTAACCATCAGCCTTTAGGTTAGCAGCTGAGAGCTGAACCACTGTGCCACCTTTTTGCCCCCTTACTGATGATAATTATTTGATCATTTGATTGATTTGGTGTCTGCCGGGCTTTTCCATTGTAAAGTTACTCTTTTTCTCTTTGTATTTAGTACGTATTTTATGGGGAGTATTTTGAGACAATGTAAACATCTTGTTTTTCATCAAACTCAGTTTATTTATAACAATATAAACGCATAGTTTCCTATTTTACTCAATTGGTTATAATTTGTTACTGTCATTATTTATTTTGGTGATCAAATTGCCAAAGATTGGCCAGTAGAATCCCTTTCAAGTTGACTTGTGTGTCCATTTGACATGTCCCCATCATTTTTTAAGGACGTCCTTTTTTGGTCAGCAGAGATGCTCTTGAACTTTCCCCCAGCCCTGGATTCAGTCTTTTCTTCAAAGAGCCCTAGTTTGTTTTAGTGGAGATCTGTGTGCCTAGTGTGTGGATTGCTTTTGGGTTATCGCTGCTTCCAAGCCCTCTCAATGGACAAAGCTAGGGAATATGTACGTATATGTTTAATATTAATATAGAACTTTACATCTGTATTTGTTTATTTGTATGTATATGTTTGTGTGTGTACCAGTGTGATCTCCTTTATGAGGTCACACTCGTACCTTTAATTCTAGTATAATATCACAGATTTTATTCTAGATTTTTTTCCATATTTCCAACTTTCTTCTACAACATGGAGAATTTTGGCTCCCGTTATCCTTAATAGATTATGGTAATTCCAGTGTATGTAACAATCTCCCTGCTGCTCTTTTGGGTTGATGCCCTCCTCACCCCATCTGTGGTCTGATACCCCGAGTCAGCTTGTTCCCCCAGTCCCCCACGAGGATGCTCTCCCTTTTTTGTTCTTTTCATTTTGTTCTTAATTTCTGGTTGTATTACATTGTGTTCAGAAAGTTTAATTTGTACTATTTCTGTTTAAAAGAATTCACTCATGTTTTTATCGTGACCTAATACATGATCAGTTTTTGTGAATGTTCCATATACTCTCAAGAAGGTGTGTTCTCTGTTATCAGGGTTTAGCGTTCCATATTTTTTTTTTTTTATATATCCATAAATTTGCCTTACTGATTATGTTGTTTAGATCTCCTGTATAGTATTCTTAACTTTTGTTTAGTTGACGTGTCTTGTACTGAGAGCCATGCATTAAAATCTGCTCTCACGGGTGTCTTTCTGCCGATTTTTCGTTGCATCTTCTGTAGTTTCTGCTTTCTCTAGGGGGTGGATCTTATCTGGTGTGTAGACATTAAGTGCTGTTATATCTTCATTGTAAAATGGGGCTTTTATCATGATAAACCTTCTTCTCTGTCCCATTTAATATTGTTTTGGCCTGTAATCTTTGGTCTTAACAATTTCAGTCTCTGTTTTCTTATTATTTCAGTTTGCTTGGTATATCTTTGCCCATTTCTCTACTTATAATTTAAAGTTTATTATGTTCTGTCTTCTAGTAATGCTGAAGGCCTGGGTCATGCGTGGTTTTATTTGTGCTAGTAAATTTGTGTTTTTTGGTGCGGAGGATGTGTGGAGAGATTCAGATTCAGGTGCTGTTGCTATCCTCCAGACCAGGAAGCTGATCTTCTTGTTGTCGTATAAGTAAGTCTCTGCTCTAGCCATATTAGAAGCATGTGTGTTTCCTCCTTAGAATTACCGAGTTCAGATAGCATATGCAGCTTGTCATAGGTGCCTTCAAGGTTACTGGAGCTCCATTTAAATTTTTCTTGTCCCTCTCATCTGTAAAATGGGGTGTTTTTTTAACTCCAAAATTTTCTGAATCTGTGACTTATAGAACATTTGATGATTATAACCTAAAATACCCTGTCTTTCTTTGTATCTGCACGTGATATTGACATGTACTCAGTGCCATTGGGTGTAGTCTTTTCTGTGGAAATTTGATTTTTTCATTGTCTATATTCAAGTGAGTCGATTGACATTCTTAGCATATTTGACTTGTACATGTAAAGATTCATCCCTTGGCTAATGACTAAGTGAGTTACTGAAATACAGCCTTTCTATATCAGGTTTAATAGATAGTGGTTCAGTCAGTCTGAGATAATGTTATTTGATTGAGTTCTAGCTGGGGCAACCTATTTTGTCCAAATAATATTTACTGTAGTCAGAATTTCTAAATATAGGTCTCTTCACTATTACCAGAGTTTAATACTACTATTTTTAAAATAATATAAAAATATATTGTCTTTTATAAAATTAGAACACGTCACATAAATCTAATGGCACCTTTGACCTCATCCTGAACCTCCTTCTACCTTCCCATACACGTTACTGTTCAGTCGATTGCAACTCATGGCGACCTTAAAGGGTAGAGTAGAACTGCCCCATAGGGTTTCTAAGGAGCAAGCAGCTGGTGAATTCAAACTGCTAACCTTCTGGTCAGCAGCCAAATGCTTAACTACTGTGCCACTGGGGCTCCCACCTTGCCATAGATAACTATTATGAGTTTTATGTGTCTGAAGGAGGTTGCCACTTCAAATTCAAATGGCTCGTTGAGTCCCAGGAAAGAATAAGGAAGACAGACATCTTCTACATGTACTGTAAGAAAAAAAAAAAAAAAGGAATGATTCTATGAAATAATATATAAAATGATGTGATGCCATGTAAAGAGGGCATTTGTGTTTCAGTGGTAGAATTCTCATCTTTCATGCAGTTCGATTCTTGGCCACTGCACCTGACGGACAGCCAGCTGTCAGTGGAGGTTCGTGTGTTGCTATGGTGCTGAACTTCTTTTTGCTTGAGCCCATTGTTGCAGCCACTGTGTCAATCTGCATGGATCAAGAGGTGGGATACTGCACGGTTTAAAGTCGGGTAAGGTGTGTGTCAGGGTTGTGCCCTTTCACCGTACTTATTCAGTCTGTATGCTGAGCAAATAATCCGAGAGGCTGTACTATATGAAGAAGAACAGGACATCAGGATTGGAGGAAGACTCATTAACAACCCGCATTATGCAGATGATACAACCTTGCTTGCTGAAAGTTAAGAGGACTTGAAGTACTTATTGATGAAGATCAAAGACTACAGCCTTCAGTATGGATTATACCTCACAAGAAAGAAAACAAAAATCCTCACAACGGGACCAGTAAGCAACGTCATGATAAATGGAGAGAAGATTGAAGTTGTCAAGGATTTCATTTTACTTGGATCCACAGTAAATGCCTGTCTTAGGCATCTAGTGCTGCTATAACAAAAATACCGCAAGTGGATGACTTTAACAAAGAGAAATTTATTTATTCACGGTAAAGTAGGCTAAAAGTCCAAAATCAGGGTGTCAGCTCCAGAGGAAGGCTTTCTCTGTCAGCTTTGGAGGATGGTCCTTCTCGTCAATCTTCCCCTGGACTAGGAGCTTCTCTGCACAGGAACTCCAGGTCCAAAGGACCCGCCCTGCTCCTGGTGCTTCTTTCTTGTTTCCCCACTCTCTGCTTGATTCCCTTTCCTTTTTATCTCTTGAGAGATAAAAGGTGGTACAGGCTACATACACCCCAGGGAAATTCTCTTTACATCGGATCAGCGATGTGACCCGGGTAAGAGTATTACAATCCCACCCTAATCCTCTTTAACCTTAAATTACAATCACAAAATGGAAGACAACCACACAATACTGGGAATCTTGGGCTAACCAAGTGGACACATATTTTGGGGGGACACAATTCAATTCATGACAATGCCCGTGGAAGCAACAGTCAAGAAATCAAATGACCCATTGCATTGGGCAGGTCTTTTGCGAAAGATCTCCTTGAAGTGTTAAAAAGCAAAAAGATGTCACTTCGAAGACAAAGATGCACCTTACCCAAGCTATGGTGTTTTCATTCGCCTTATATGCATGTGAAAGCTGGACAATGAATAAGGCAGACTGAAGAAGAATTGACGCCTTTGAGTTATGGACTGCGAAAAGAGCGAACAAATCTGTCTTGGAAGAAGTATAGCCAGAATGCTTCTTGAAAACCAGATAGCAAGACTTCGCCTCACATACTTTGGACTTGTTATCAGGAAGGATCAGTCCCTAGAGAGAGACAATGCTTGATAGAGTGAGGGTCCGTAAAAAGAGGAAGACCTTCAACGAGACGCATTGACACAGTGGCTGTAACATGGGCTCAAACATAGCAACGATCATAAGCATGGTGCAGGACCAGGAAATGTTTCGCTCTGTTGTACATAGGGTCGCTATGAGTCAGAACCGACTCGACGGCACCTAATAACAACAGAAAGTTCCCATTCCTATTGTAGTAGAAAGTTGTATTGCACAGCTCTGGTCTAGCTAGTACTGCAAAGGAGAACACTTAATAAACTGTTACATAGCTAATGAGATATTCAGAGGAAAATTGAAATCCTTTAATAACTTACATTATTTAAAAAATAGTAATGAAGACCAAATTAAGTACCCAATTTAAGAAATTAGAAAAACTAAAAAATAAACTAAAAGGAAGATAAAGAAGTTAATAAAAATAAATGCTAAAAATAAGATAGAAATTAAACAAAATGTAGAAATACCAAAATTGGTTAAGAAAAAGTAGAGATTCTGAACCGGTTATACAACTATTAGAAAATTTAAAGAATTATTAGTCACTGTACCCAGATGATATTCCAGCTGAATTGTATTTACCCTTAGAAAAAAATATATTGTACTTTTGTTATTTATTCCATATAAATGATGGAAATCTGTTGAATTCATCTTTTGGAGCTAGTGTAATCTTGACTGACTCCCTGCCATGGGGGGAAAAAAAAAACAGCTTTAGTTAGGAATATAGATGCAAAAATTCTGAACAAAATAGCTTATTTAAACCCGTGGTATTAGAAGAACAGCATTTTCTTTGACTGCAAAGATAGTTCACAGTGGGAAACCTATCACCGTAATTCACTACATCAGCAAATTAGAGGAGAAAAGCCGTGTGATTCTCTTAGTAGATGCTGAAAGGGCATTTGATAAAATGATTAAAAGTGTGGTTAAGAATTATGGTGGAAACTACGGACTACTGCAGTCATGGCAGTAATAATAGTACCTACCGCAGAGGGTTGTTGTTGAGAAGTTGATGGCTTAATACATGTAGAAATACTTGGAACAATGTCTAGCACATAAAAATTATGCAGTATTAGCTATGTTATTAAACACGATGAAGCTGATTTGCAAAAATAAAATGACAAATATTGAATGGCAAAACTTTTTTTTTTTTAAATTTTCCTGGTTCTTTCACACATTCATTTAACTTTATTCATTACTCAGCAAGAACACTTTGTATTCTAAGGCTTACTTATACAAGAAAGAACTACTGTCCAACAGACACATGAACGGCAAAACTTTTTGATTGAAATTATGAACAAGTAAGTTGTATATTCACACCACTGTGTTCACCATTATATTTTGAAGTTGTTTCATTTCCCTAAATGCAATAAAAATAGAAAATGAAATACCTGATATAAATACCAGAAGAGGAGAGAAAATATTTTAAATTATAGATAGTGTGATTGTTGTTGTTAGTTGCCGTTAAGTCGGTTCAGATGCCTGGTGACCTTGTGTAACAGAATGAAATGTTGCCCTGTCCTGCACCCTGTGGTTATCTTTGAGTCCATTGTTGTTGCCTGTTGTGTTAGTCCATCTCCCAGAGAGTTTCCTTCATTTCTGCTGACCCTCTGTTTTTCCCTCAATGAGATGGATTGACACAGTGGCTGCAACAATGGGCTGAAACAGCAATGATTGTGAGGATGGCGTAGGACTGGGCAGTGTTTCCTTCTGTTGTACATGGGGTTGCTGTGAATCGGAACCAGCTCAGTGGCACCTAACAACAACAGCTACTTTATCCAACGTGCTTTTCTGAGAATTGGTCTTAGCTAATGATGTCTTCGAAGGAAGCAATACAAAGTTTCACTGTTCTTGCTTCTAAGGAGCATTCAGCTTTATTCCAGAGAAAATACTATAAATTACAACTGATATGATTATATACCTAGAAAACCTAAGCGACTACTAAAAACCTGTTAAAATTAGTAAGTATATTGGATAAGATGAATATAAAAAAAAGAATAGTTTTTCATTGTTGCAATAACCAGTTAGAAATGGAAAAAGAAAAAAAAATAGTAAAGAATAAAAAAAATACTCAAGGATAAATTGAACAAAAGGGTTCTTTACCAACATGAAGAAAATGATTTTATCCTTTAATAAAAAATTTAAGGTAAATCATACCGTGTCTAAATAAAAATGTCAGTGCACCTGAAGTGATCTACAGATTCAGCACAATTTCTGTCAAAATTGCAGCAGCTTTTCTTGAAGAAATGAAAAAGCTGATCTTCAAATTCGTATTTGAAGGGGAAGGGGCCCTGAATAAGCAAAACAATATTGAAAAAGGACAAAGTAGGAGGACTCCTATTTCCCGATTTCAAAGTGTACTATAAAGCAATAGTAATCAAAACAGTGTGGTACTGGTATAAGAATAAACATAGACCAGTGGAATAGAATTGAGAGTCCAGAAAGAAACTCATGCATCTAAGGTCAGTTGGCTTTCGACAAGAGTGCCAAGTCCATTCAGTGGGAAAGAATCATCTCTCCCAACAAATGGTGGTACTGCAACAACTTCACACAATTTATGAACATTTACTCAACGTAGATCAAAGACCTAAATGTAAAAGCTAAAACCATAAAACTCATGGAAGAAAACATAGGGTTAAAGCTTCAAGACCTTGTTTTTGGCAATGAATTCTTAGATATGACACCAAAAGCATGAGCAAAAAAAAAAGAAGAAATTGAACTTGATCAAAATTAAACATTTTTATGCATCAAAGGTGAAGAGATAGCCTACAGAACAGGAGAAAATATTTGGGAAGTACATGTCTGGTAAGGACTTAGTGTCCAGAATATATGAAGAACTCCTACAACTGAACAGCAAAAAGACAACCCAATTAAAATATGGGTAAAGAATTTTAATAAACATGCCTCCGAAGAAGATACACGAATGGCCAATAAGCACATAAGATGCCCAAAGTCATTAGTTATCAAGGAAATACAAATCAAAACCACAATTAGATACCATGTCACACCTAATGGGATGGCTAGTAACAGAAAAACGAAAAATAACATATTGGGGAGGCTTTGGAGAAATCCATTGTGGTGGAATTGTAGAGTGGTGCAGCTGCGTTTCGTCAAAAAGTTGAACCTGGATTTGCCATATGACCCAGCAGTTCCACTCCTAGGTGTATTTGAAAGAAACTTGGCAGTGGTACACCAATGTTTATTGCAGCATTATTCACAGTAGCCAAAAAGTGGAAACAACCCTGGCGTCCATCAACAGATGAATGGAAAAACAATGTATGTGTATCAGTGTATGTCCAAACAATGGAATATTATTCAGCCATGAAGAGAAATGAAGTTCTGATACATGCTGTGACATAAACATACTGAGTGACATAAGCCAGACACAAAAGGACAAATACTGTATGATCCCACTTATATGAAATATCTAGAATAGGCAGATGCACAGGGACAGAAGTAGATGAGTGGTTACCAGGGGCTGGTGGAGGAGGGAATGGGGAGTTACTGCTTAAGGGGTACTGAGTTTCTGTTAAGAGGATGAGAACTTTTGGAGGTAGAGAATGGTAACGATTGTACAGTGTGGTGAACATAATGTTGCTGAATTATACACTTAAAAATGGTTAAAACGGCAAACTTTTTGTTATATGTATTTTACCACAATGAAATTACTTTTTTAAATGCCAGCCTTTCTAAAATTAACATTATCAACTTAATTCCAGTTAGAACCCTAATGAGTTATTTTAGGAAATTAGAGAAGATGATTTTAAAGTTCTATAGAAAATATATTTCTAAGAAAACCCAGGAATATACACTATGCAATTAATTCCACTTCTGTTGACAGTAACCCCCTACTCTTCCACCACTAAAATTTATTTGTACGGAAAAAGATGAGGGAGAGAGCAAACCTGCCATTTTGGCGGCATTTTTCTCCTGAACCTCAGTGTAGATTGGGGGTGGGGGGGAGGGAGGCAGGGTCATGCACTATTTTTTATATATCTTTTGATTGTTTCTACTTATAAGAAATATATCTATATATATTTAGTTGATCTAGTATAGCAAATTTAATAGAAAAATATTTAGTGACTTTTCACTCCTTAAAGCTGTAATTTCCTTTTAGTTAAACTGGAAATAAAAGTATATCATTGGTTGACTTAGGAGATTTTTGAGAAATTTCTCAGATTTTTGAAATACATACTATAAAACTGATAGGTGTTTTAATTTAACTTTCCTGAAAGTTTAGTTTTTTCTACAAGATAAGATTAATTTTTAACTCAAAAATTCTGAAAAGAATTTCTTTTTTCCTCTCTCTTTTCTGTTTCTTTCTCATAGGTATGCAACCACTCATGTACTCTGTTCAGGAAGCATTAAATGCCAGACCATGGTGGATTCGTGTGGGGACTGACATTTGTTACTATAAGTAAGTATTCTAGAAATAATAGGACATTAACTTACAGAGGATATTAACTTCATTCTATTTCAGTACAAAGATAAACAGAATTATCAGTGCATTTTTTGATTTGTGATGCTGTAACTTAATATTACTTTTAACAAACAGTAGTGTAGAATTTGAGTTTGATTTAAAACCAAACCAAACCAAACCAAACCCGTTGCCGTCGAGTTGATTCCGACTCATAGTGACCCTGTAGGACAGAGTAGAACTGCCCCCAGTATTTCCAGAGAGTGCCTGGTAGATTTGAACTTTTAGCAGCCGTAGCACTTAACCACTACGCC
Source organism: Loxodonta africana (assembly GCF_030014295.1). Lineage (NCBI taxonomy): Eukaryota > Metazoa > Chordata > Mammalia > Proboscidea > Elephantidae > Loxodonta > Loxodonta africana. The sequence continues at coordinate 23,490,433 of NC_087350.1, forward strand.
ACTAGGGCTTCCTTTAAGGGGTATATATACCAAAACCAGACCAAATCCATTGCCGTCGAGACTATCCCGACTCATAGCGACCCTGTAGGACAGAGTAGAACTGCCCTGTAGGGTTTCCAAGGCCGTAATCTTGATGGAAGCAGACTGCCACATCTTTCTCCCAAGAGAGCGACTGTGGGTTCGAACCTCCAACCTTTCAGTTAGCAGGCAAGTGCTTAACCACTGCTCCAGCTGGTCTTTTTCGGGAGTACAGAGAGTGGAAGTACAGTGTGTTTGGTCAGTAGGTGAGCTTAGGTCGAAGCCTCTTCTTCGCCACGTGCATAGCTGTGTACCTGTAGCTTTTTCAGCTTTGGTGTTAGTTGCTGTTGAGTTGATTCTGAGTCATGGCGACCCCATGTGTGCAGAGTAGAACAGCTCCGTAGGGTTTTCAAGATGTGACCTTTCGGAAGCAGATCGCCAGGCCTGTCTTCCAGGGTGCCAATGGGTGGGTTCAAACTGCCAACCTTTTGGATAATAGTCAAGTGCTTAACCATTTGCACCATCCAGGGACTCTTTTCAGTTCTAAAACTCTTGAAATGTCATTGAATAAAACTGAAATGAGAAGTTCTAGGAAATAATTTGCAGTGGCATTTTGTTATTCCTGAGATATAAAGTATAATTCTTTTCTCTTTTTATATTCACACAGGAATGTTTACCTTATCTTAATTTCCAAAATATTATAACTGAGATGTCATCACAGTTACATCATTTTATACAGCTTAACTTTGATGTCAAATAGGTAGTCCACTTGGTGAGTTAGAAATAAGCGCTAAAAATCATTTACTATTTCTGTGGAGAAATTAGATGATTGTTCAGCTTCACTTCTAAGTAATCTAGGGTTATCATATACCTTGCTTCCTTCCCATTTTTACTCTATTTCTGCCTGTAATATGTTCCCAGATAACTTTCACTATTGAATCCACTTGACATCCTTGCTTCTCCTCTGTTATTAATCTCAGCCCTAACATTTTTATACAGTAGATTTTGATTTTATACTGTGTTTAACCAGCACTAATGTCCCTTGAAAAAAATCTTTTTTAGACTACTTCTAAAATTAAAGTGTTTTAACAGTTTATGACATGGGATTTTGAAAACTTGTGGTCTCAAGCATTATTACTTTGTGGCAAAGAAAATGTTCCTTTGACTTTATCTCAGTAGGGCCACCACCGCCCCCCACTTTTATTAACAAAGTGAACAGTAAATAAATGAGAAACAGGAATATAAGGTAATTTGTAATTCATCTCTATCTGCAATATTTCTTTTAATGGTAGGTTGATGTAAAAAATACATTGCTTATTTTCATTTATGTAGGACCTGAAAAATACATAAGAAACAAGGATTAAGTTATATCTGTGAGCTCTTTTCTCCTGAACATTTAAAAAAATATTTTAAAATAATTTTTATTGTGCTTTAAGTGAAAGCTTACAAATCAAGTCAGTCTCTCACATATAAACTTAAGTACACCTTACTACGTATTCCCACTTACTCTCCCCCTAATGAATCAGCCCGCTCCCTTCTTCCAGTCTCTCCTTTCTTGACCGTTTTGTCAGTTTCTAACCCTCTCTACCCTCCCATCTCCCCTCTAGACAGGCGATGCCAACATAGTCTCAAGTGTCCACCTGATACAAGTAGCTCACTCCTCATCAGCATCTCTCTCCAACCCATTGTCCAGTCCCTTCCATGTCTGATGAGTTGTCTTTGGGAATGGTTCCTGTCCTGGGCCAATAGAAGGTTTGGGGACCGTGACCGCTGGCATTCTTCTAGCATTTAAAAATACTTTAATTATGGTTGTTGATGGGTGGCCCATCTTCAAGTCACTGTCCCATTGCCTTAAAGCAGAAGGCCTAGAGCCTGGAATGTTCCCACCTATTCTTCCACCCTTCCCCTCAAGAATACCATTTTTAAGATTATACTACTTAAGTTTGTTTCAGTGTTTTCAATTATGTAAGAAAGTACTTATGTTCTAATGTTAAATGAAAAAAAAAATAATGAGTTTTCAAAACTGTATATGTAGATACACATATACATATTTGAGGTGTATAATAAAAGAATGAGAATAAAATATGCTGTTGATTTTGTTTTTGTTGTTGATTTGTATCATAGGAGACCCCGTGTGTTACAGAGTAGAACTGCTCCATAAGATTTTCTTGGCTGTAATCTTAACAGAAGCAGACCGCCAGGCCCACTTCTTTGGTGGCGCTGGTGGCGGATTTGAACCGCCAACCTCTGGGTTACCAGCCAAGTGCAAACTGTTTACATGGCACCCACTGACCTTTCATAAATGTTAACAGTGGCAAATTTCCCTTGAGTGAGGAGACTGTTTTTTTAAATTATTATTTATTCCTTTTTGCTTTTCTAATTTTTCCATTGTTGTTGTTGTTCGATGCCATCAAGTCAGTTCTGACTCATAGTGACCCTATGCACAGCTGAATGAAACGCTGCCCGGTCCTGTGCCATCCTCACACCTGTTGCTATGCTTGAGCCCATTATTGCAGCCACTGTGTCAGTCCATCTCTTTGAGAGTCTTCTTCTTTTTCACTGGCCCTCTCCTTTACCAAGCATGATGTGCTTCTCCAGGGACTGATCCCTCCTGATAACACGACCAAAGTATGTGACATGTGGTCTCACCATCCTTGCTTCTAAGGAGCATTCTGGCTGTACTTCTTCTAAGACAGATTTGTTCATTCTTTTGGCAGTCCAAGGTATATTCAATATTCTTCGCCAAAACTGCAATTCAAAGACATCAGTTCTTCCATCTTCCTTATTCATTGTACAGCTTTCACATGCATGTATGGCGACTGAAAACACTATGGCTTGGGTCAGGTGCACCTTAGTCCTCAAGGTGACATCTTTGCTTTTTAGGACTTTAAAGAGGTCTTTTGCAGCAGATCTGCCCAATGCAATGCGTCTTTTGATTTCTTGACTGCCGCTTCCGTGGGTGTCATTATGAATCCAAGTAAAGTGAAATCCTTGACAATCTCAATCTTTTCTGTGTTTATCATGATGTTGGTTATTGGTCTAGTTGTGAGAATTTTTGTTTTGTTTATGTTGCGGGATAATCCACACTGAAGGCTGTGGTCTTTGATCTTCATCAGTAAGTGCTTCAGGTCCTCTTTGCTTTCAGCAAGCAAGATTGTGTTATCTGCATAATGCAGGTTGTTAATGCGTCGTCCTCCAGTGCTGATGTCCCGTTCTTCTTCATGCGGTCCAGCTTCTCTAATTATTTGCTCAGCATAGAGATTGAATAAGTATGGTGAAAGGATATAATGCTGATGCACACCTTTCCTGCCTTTAAACCATGCAGTATCCCCTTGTTCTGTTCAAACAATTGCCTCTTGATCCATGTACAGATTCCTCAGGAGCATAATTAAGTGTTCTGGAATTCCCATTCTTTTTTTTTTAATTAAGTTATGGATAATTTTTCCATAGTAAGCAAAAACATTCACAGTTTATTCCTTTGGGATCAAAACAAATAACCACAACTAATACAATTCTGTCACATATTAAATATTCTGAAAATCTAAGATGTGAGTATTTTGTAGAGATGTTTCAGAGGGCAAGAAAAACAAGCTAGCAGTCTGGGAATATACTCTAATACTGCTTGATATTTTTCCTACCAATCCATGTCTAGTCTTTGAGATGTCTTTGAGGTAACCTACATACAAATTCCACTTGAGTTACACAAAAAGAGATTCAATTGGATTATCAAACTTAGTTCTAGAAAAAAGACATGGCAAATTGGGGGAGGATATAAAAAAAACCATTGCTGTTGAGTTGATCCCAACTCGTAGCAAACCCTATAGGACAAAGTAGAATTGTCCCCATGGAGTTTTCAAGGATCGGTTGGTAGATTTGAACTGCTGACCTTTTGGTTAGCAGCCAAGGAACCACTGCACCACTAGGACCCTGGAGGATATAAAACTATGTGGATTCTATTCTGCAGTGTATTCTTTTTGGTGTTTTTGACACAGTACCATTGAACCCGGTTAAAACTACTGTGCCATGGCAACATTTTGTACCACATATACCCATCCGTTCTTGAAGTTTGTCTCAAGTGGTTTGGAACTTTGTTCTTCTGACATTCTCCACTCTGGCGTGAGTGGGAGGTGACCTCCACGTGAAGCTCTAGCAGAGCCTGTGGAAGTGGCCGAGATCATGGCCGCGTGACTGATTTCACAGGAGACTCATCGCTGGCTTTCGTGATACTGTACTTGGTTGGTTTGTGTGATAAGCTTCTTCCAGTTGTTCTGCCTTCCTTTTAAATTCATTTTAAAGACACCATGTTGAGGATGTTTCCAAAGTCCTTGATGTCATTTTACTCTTTGATCATTTGTCTCTCATAAAGTTGGAATAAAGCAGTGATGATCTGGACAGTGTTTGGCTGGCTAGGCTTTGGGAGAATTATTTAGACTACTAAAGGGTGAAACAGTGTTTTTCAAAAAAATATTTCTTCCATGCTTTTTACACAATAGAAGTCATCAGTCAGTGAGGGCTTTTTCTTTTTCACATTGCAAATTGAATGGTCACAGCATGACAGGTAGTGGTTCTAGTCTGTGTAAGGAGTGATGGCAAGGTTTTTTGTTTAGTTTTTTCTGTTGTGTACTTCCAGAACTGGAACTGGATTTCAGTTCAACTCAACAAACATTTATGGATACTTTCCATGTAACAGGCCCTGTTTTAGTTGCTTTCCTGAAGCCTGACATCTAGATCGTGAAGGTTGTAATCTACTATCTGCATTGTTTCTTAACTTTTCATGTCAGCTAAATCCTCTGATGCTTGTTTTTCTCATCTGTAAAATGGGAATAAAACTACCTTCCACGAATATATGAGATATAATGTATGTTTTCCTAGTTTGTCACTTATAAAGAAGCATATAGCTATAATGTGGTGATATAAATACCTCTCCAATTAGGTGATAAGCTTTTGGGGGAGAAGAGTTGACAGGGACTAGTTCTTGAACTTATTTTATATTTCCCTCAATTCTTAGCACTTTATCATTGAGTACGTTTTCAAGATAGAGTGGCTAAATTAATGAACACATAGTTTGATCATACTTTGAATATTTATATGAGTGATTAAATAACCAATAGTCCCTGGTTTTTCTTCATTCCATGGCTTTAGTAATGCAAGACGATGTGTGTCATCATACATCAGTGATATTAAAAATCTGGAAAGTAATGTGTAGTTTTAAAAAATATTTTTTAAGAAAATTTTCAAATATTTACAAAAGCAGAGAAGGAGGTAATGAGACCCCATGAAATCATCACCCAGTTTCATGTGGCTAGTTTTTAGTTGTAGTTTCACCAATGCCACCATACTGAATTTTTAAAAGCAATTTTCAAACATCATGTTTTATCCATAAATGTCTCTTTTTAAAGGAAATCTAACCACAGTATATTGTCACAACTAAGAAAAATTAATAGAATTCCTTAATACAATGAACTATCCAGTCAGTTTGCAAACTTCCCCTGTTGTCTCAAAGATGTTATTTTATAATTGGCTTGTTCCAATCAGAATCCAGCCCCTTCTACACATTGCATTTGATTTTGGTTGGTATGTGTCTTAAGTTTCTGTTAATTTGAGGGCTTCCTTTTTCTCTTTGTTTTTCTTTCCCATTAATTTATTCAAGAAACCGGATCATTTGGCATGCAAGATTTTTCGCATTTGGATTTTGCTGATGCCATCCCTGTGGTGTTAACCATGTTTTCCCTCACGCCTGTTTTCTATAAACTGGTAGTTAGATCTAGAGACGTGATCAACTTCAGGTTTGGTTTTTGACAAGAATACTTCATAGGTGGTGCTGTGAAATCATGATGTGATAAACATCCTGTCTGGTTATTGTTCTTTTTTGTGACATTGATTGATTAATGGCTTCAGATATTGTCACCAGATCCATCTAGTATACAGATGTCCCTCGGGCTTTCATCCAGTGGTTATAACAACCGTTCATGATCATTGCTTAGATCCAGTAATGTGTTTGGATATCAAATAGTGGGGTTCTAAAAATTTTATTGATGTGTAGAGTATTAAAAAAAAAAAAACAAACCCAGTGCCGAGACAGCACTGGGTTTGGTTTGGTTGGTGTAGAGTATTAAAAAAAAATTAGCTTCATTTAATTAGTAAATCTAGAAGAGGAAAAAAAAACAATATTGGCTGATAACAATTAATTGCTTTATTAGCACTAAGTTTATTTTAATAGAGTAGTTAGCATTAAAATTTTTATGGACTGTGGCTTTCCTTTTTTCCTTAAGGTCTGTTTAATAAAAATAGCAAGAAAAATCAGACTTTTTGTGTAGATGAAAAAAATATATTTTACACTTTTTTATTGCAGAAATCACTTCTCAAGAAGTTCTGTTGCTGCTGGTGGGCAGAAGGGAAAGTCTTACTATACAATTACATTCACTGTCAGTTTTCCACATAAAGATGATGTTTGCTACTTTGCTTATCACTATCCATATACGTATTCAACTTTGCAGGTGAGAACTCATTTGATCGAATTATGACAATTACTATGTTGTACACGTATGTCAGATAATTCAAGAAAAATTATTTTTAATTAAATAGGAAAAAGGTTCACAGTGTTGAAGATTTTAGAAAATACTACAAGATTTGTTGAAAACATTAAAGGGAGTAAAACGAGAATGTGGTCCTTATTTTTATTTACTAGAAAGAGATTTTAAAGAAATGTGACATGAATTTTACTTTTCATCTTTTTATAAATGTCTTCAGTTCTTTAACATTCCATGATTTACTGATTTTAACTCTACGAAATTTCCACCTGTTTAACCAAACACATTGAATCTTACAGAAAATCAAAGGGTAGAAAAACGTGGGTGCATTTTGAGTTTTTCTCTTAGAAATTAATTTCTTCTAATGGTTGCATTATAGAGTCCTAGATCTAAATTTTTTAGAATATGGGGGTAGAAATTTTTTTCTGTGGGTTCTTTTGAGATTGTTTGGATATTTGCATTGCAAAACTAAACAATGCAACTATAGGTTGATTCAAGTAATTAAATTACCAACCATGGTAGATTTATTCTCAGAATGGCCCGAACGGGCGAGCATAATGAAGATGTGAGCAGTTTACCGAGAAAGAGATCAGAGACCACTGTGATTGGAAACAAACCTCCAAATTATTGGGGAGAGAAAAAATGAAAGAAAAACACAATCCTTAGAGCAGAAGAGATAGCAAGGCTGAGAACACAACATGAGGCAGAGGGTCATTTTATCTTAATTAAGGTTGTAACCTATAACGTAGGCATAATGTTCAGGTAGATTTCTGTGAATAACACAGCAGTAGAAAATGTATTTATTGAGTTAGTAGTTCTATCTTTGGGTTTATTCTAGGAAAATAATTATAATGTATATAAAAATATATCTTCAAGATTATTTGCATGGTTATATATAACTCTTCCTTACTGATCTTACTTTTTAAATATATTTTGAATTCTACTTTCACTACCGCATTACCTTTTCCAGGCTACCGTGTTCTTCACCTGGACTTCTGCCAACTGATGTCCTAGGCTTCACTTTTACCTCATTTCCTCTTCAGTCTTTTCTCCCTACTGCAGTCTGAGAGGTCTTCAATGGCAAATACAGCCATATAACCGCTTGCTTTGTGGTTTCTCTTGCCCTTTGCATGAAATCTAAAATTGCATGGTTCATTTAGTTATTTGTCTGCTATTTTTCACAATATCCACATACCATTGCCATATTCACATACTGTTTGAGCTATTTATTTTTATCTTTAAGTAGACTTTAATGCACTCTCTAAAATTTATTCTCATTCTAAATTAATACTCATGAAATTTTTTTTTTAATTTACAGTAAAATACATACCTATTAAAATTTTTACAGTGTTACACCTGTACCACTTAGTTATCTCAATTACCTGAAGTATGTTTAGCATGCTTTGGGAAAGACTGGTCTAACAGGCCCCTTATTCTGTTTCAGATTCTCTATTCCTCACTGTTGTTCCTTCTGGCCTAGCTATAATGAACCTTACTCAGTTCTCTGAAATGCCCCATTTGCTCCCCTGTCTTGTAGTCCCCTACATACTTTTTTTCTGCCTGCAAGTACTCTTCTCTTCCCTCTCTGCTCATCCACTGAATCTCAGTTTAAATCTCATTTTCTCTAGAAGACCTTCCCTAACTGTCCAGGTTAGGCCAGGCTCCCCTCTCCATTTATTCATTGCCATATTCCACAGTTTCTGGCTGATAGTGACCTTTCAGTAAATAGTGGGTATGAGAACAGATACAGGCAAACATTTTGGAAACCAACTAAGTATCGTAAAATGAGGGATTGGACGATTTATTTTTGGCTTAACTGTAAAATAAAGGCATTAAAAGTTTTTTCTTTGAAAAAACACATTAAATGTGTTTAAAGATATGGTATAATGTTCATAATTATGAATATATGTGTATATGTGTATAAATTGCTAAATGATAAAAGCAGATTATAAAAAGTCTTATATATAATCACAGTTTTGTTCATAAACGTTATATAATTTGCTTTCTTCAATTTTAGACTGCTGTTGCAGGTTTACAGTTACCTATCCACAATTCTAAACCCAAAAGCTTTGAAAACCAAGAGCTTTTCCATAACTAATTTGGCAGCAATTAGTTGGAACTGATGGGAGCTTATTTAGAATCTCGGTACTCCTTAGGGCGACTCTTCAGGTGTCTTGCTGCAGCAGTAGTAACAATAGCAGGCTGCTGCCCCCGACCTTGCGGATGGTGATACACAATTCATAGTCCATGCACTGTGTCACCTTTCTGCCGTTCCCTACATATCGACGTGTGAAGTACACCTGGCCCTGAGGGTTTCAAACAAGGGATTCTGAATCTGATCCGCTTCTAGTTACGTGGAGATCTGGAGGCATTATTTCTGTATATCATAGGGAGGTTTTAAATGATTGTATACTTTGCTTTTAAATTTTTATCAAGATGCATCTTCAAAAATTGGAATCAGCACACAATCCTCAACAAATCTATTTTCGAAAAGATGTGTTGTGTGAAACCCTGTCTGGAAACAGCTGTCCCTTGGTGACTATAACAGCAATGCCAGAGTCTAATTATTATGAACATATCTGTCAATTCAGTAAGTCTGTCTTCTTCACTCAAAATACCAGTAATTTTCACTTATTTTTCTTTTTTTCATATATATTTTGTAATGAAAATAATATTAGGACTAATAGGCATCAGAAGACTTGAGTTCTAGTCTTGGTCCTGTTACTGTCCAGCTCTGGACCTCAGTTTCCTCATTTCAGAAATGAGAGAGCTGAATCAGATGACCTCTAACGTCCCTTTTGATAATAATATTCCTTAATTCTGATGCTTAGAAATCATACTCCAAGTATAATACAACATTGTTTTAAGAGCTCATGTAATACTATCAATTTTTAAATTGACAAGTAATGTTATTTATAAATATAACATCCAGAAACCTATCAGATATTTTAATAGCTAGTACTGAACAGCTGCTTGTTTTCCCTGCCATTTATATTTTAAAAATTGCTTCAGCTGTACAGCTGTGGTAGTAAAAATAAGAAAACTGTTTTCGTTTTGATAAGAAGGTAAAGTATTTTCCGGGAAAAGAAAGAGCTTGATATGTATGAAAATATGAGAGGGCGAGCTAAGTGGTTATTTTGTAGACATGTATGTTTAAATGTATAGTGAAAAATAGTTTCCTTTGTAAATCTTCCAACAGATACTTTTTTTCTCTGTATTTACCATGGCGACTATAAATCAGGGATAAGATTGTATTTTCCCTCTCTTCCTCATGGCTTTATGACAAATAAATTTATGTTGAAAACTTCCCCAACTGCTTGTTCTTTATAAAACCAAGATTATATTAAAGAACAAACTTTACATGTTAGATTAATTATTGGGAAATAAATAAGTGGATTTTGTGCTAACTCAGATACTGCCCGTTGTGTCCTGTTCATGTTATGAGCTCCTTTAGACTTTGCTTTTCTATTTGTTTGCTCCATAGGGCTTACTGCAGGGCTGGCATATAGTAGGCGCACTGCGAGTTCTCCTATGAATTCCTATCAGAATTCCCAATTGAGTAGAAACATTTCTAAAGCCCCAAAGTAAAATATCATAGAAACTTTTAGTAGTTCATTTTAATTCGAGATTTTATGTGTACTTTAGGAAATCGCCCTTACGTTTTCTTATCTGCTCGGGTACATCCTGGAGAAACTAACGCAAGTTGGGTTATGAAAGGAACATTGGAGTATCTCATGAGTAATAACCCTACTGCTCAGAGCTTGCGAGAATCCTATATTTTTAAAATTGTCCCTATGCTAAATCCAGATGGTGTCATCAATGGAAAGTAAGTTAAGAAATAATAGAAATGTTGTGAAGTATTGTGACTGTCCTGTATAAACTTGTTGAAATAATAGTTTCCAGGTTAATCTGGAAAACGAATCTTGTGATTTTTCTAGACGAAAGAAACTTTTGGTGGGAGATTCATCTACGATGCATTATTTAAATGAAAATATATTTTGTGTGCTAATAGTAGGATATTTTGAGGAATTTCATATTTATTCATGAGAATATGATTTCATACAATGCCTGTGTGTCTTGCTTCAGTTGCTTTAAGGAAATCACAGTGTCAGGATAGGAGGAAGGTTTTTAAAATATACCTCCATATTTCCCTCTTACTTATTTGTCAATGGTGTAATCTTGGATTATCCCAAGTTAGAATCTCCAGAGATAGTGTCCCACTAACATGGAATGTTAGCCCTATCCGCTAACCTCTTCCTGATACTAGGAGGTATCATTTCTGACAGAAGAAATTCTTTAGACTGAAATGTTGTTGTTGGGTGCCATCGAGTCGATTTTGACTCATAGCAACCCCATGTGACAGAGTAGAACTGCCCTATAGGGTTTTCTTGGCTATAATCTTTATGGAAGGAACCCTGGTGGTGCAATAGCAAAGTGCTTGGCTGCTAACTGAAAGGTGGGTGGTTTGAACTCGCCAGCCGCTCCGGGGGAGAAAGATGCAGCAGTCTGCTTCTGTAAAAATTACAGCCTTGGAAACCCTACAGGGCAGTCCTAAGTCCTACTCTGTCCTGTTGGGTCGCTATGAGTGGAAATTGACTCAACGGCATACTGCTGCTAATCTTCACAGAAGCAGATTGCTAGGTGTTTCTCCTCTAAAGCCACTGGGTAGGTTCAACCACCAACCTTTTGGTTAGCAGCCCAGCACTTAACTGTTATACCACCAGGGCCCGGCTCCTTTTAGACTGAAATGTTGTTGCTAGGTGCTGTTGAGTCGATTCCAACTCAGCAACCCCATGAACAGTAGAAAGGAACACCGCCCAGTCCTGTGCCATCCTCACAATCATTGCTGTTTGAGCCCATTGTTGTAGCCACTGCGTCAGTCCATTTCCATTGAGGGTCTTCCTCTTTTTTGCTGACCCTCTACTAGACCGAAATACTGGAATATAATTACTTTTGAAGCGGTGGTGTTATTTGTTTCTGGCAATTAGACAGTCTTCGGAGTGCTTCTAAAAGGTGGAGTTTAGTCTAGCTGCCATGAGCATCTCCAAAAATGAGGAGACCATATTTATTCAATAGAAGTTGCATATTTCTCATATTTTAGAAAATTACTGGAATTTAATAAATAGAATAATTTCTTTTTAGTTACTGTGTTATGGCTGTGGAACTAAAATGAGGTCTTATGTCTAGTTTTAATTCAGAAACATTTTGACTAGTTAGAATTCTGTTTATCCTTCTGTTATTACCTTATGATTTTTTGCCTAAATTTTTGCAAATGGCTTTAATATTTAGTACCTATGAGTAAATGAAAATGTTTTTGAATTTATACAAGAATGCATATTTTTCACATTCTTCCCTTTCTCAGAAGACATTTTTATATAATTACTATTGCAATCAAGATGTAGACTGTTAGTACAGTGAGACCTGGGAAAGCTGAAACCTGTGTAGGGCAGAGCCTGTCAGAGAAGAAAAACTCTTACATTTTCCACTAATATAGAACAATAGGAAAGTGGTAAGACTGCATCCTGTCAAAGATGGAAAACTTGCAAAACTCGGAAAAACAAGGCAGTCTCGTTGAGTTTTGGCTTTCACAGGTTTCACTGTATAATAAATGATTAATATGTAATTAAATGGAAAGTATGACCAATTATAAATTTTATAAAGTATATATATAATAAACCATAGGATTGAGAATTAATTTTTTCTGTAGCTTGAAAATTTCGACCTATAAATCTGAAAGCTTACTGCAGTTAAATGTACGTAACACAAGATCTTGCACATGGTGAATTCTCAACAAATGTTAATGAAATGAATATAATATACATTCAGTTGAGCCCCCCTTTTTGAAGATATGGAATAAAATCATAAAATCAAACCAGCAACTCACATAGAGGCTTATTGGTACCAGTGTTTTCCTGTCATTGTCTCTGTGTTTACGCCTGTGTAGCCACCGCTGTTCTTTAAGCGGAGAGGATTTGAACAGACAGTGGCAAAGTCCAAATCCAGATTTACATCCTACGATTTACCACGCCAAGGGGCTGCTGCAGTACCTGGCTGCAGTGAAGCGTTTACCCCTGGTAAGTGGCAATATTTGTTTTTACGTTGCGTGGTCAAAGAAATCTTTTTGTTGATTACTCTCTTAATATTTTGTACATTAGTTTCTGGTTATAAAAACTAAAAAGCTAAATGTTAATATGTGCCAAGCAATTTCTTTAAAATGTCTTTTCCTGCTATCAATCACTTGTCTTTTAATTATGGTGTCAGATTAATATCCGAATTAATATAATGTATAGAATATTAACCATATTTCATCAGGTTTAGCATTTGTAATTCTCACAAGCCCTTTATTTTTATTTTTTTGTTCATCAGCCTCCTGGTTGTAAATTTTAGGTTTTTAACTTCATTGTTTGAACAACATTGAGATAATAGTATGTATCTCTCAGATTCTTAAATTCTGAAACCATTAGAAGTATTATTTCTGAGCTCTTTTGTCAGCCCTCAGACTGAAATCTTCAAGACATGCCTGGGCAATGTAGTATAGCCATGGTGTGGACTATGCTGGAGTATATATATATACATATATACATATATACATATATACATATATACATATATACATATATACATATATACATATATACATATATACACATATACACATATACACATATACACACAGACATATGTATATTTAATATACTTGTTTCTTCCATTTCTAGAGCTTTTATTTAGAGTGTTCTCATTATATTAGAGTTCAAATTATCTAATCATCCTTTGAGAAGGCTTGCAAAACTTTGTAGAGGGTTAAAATTGACATGATAGTCCGTCCTTTTTTATTCATTTTTAAAATGCTCTTAAAAATTAAGTTTAAACCATACACTTTTTAGTTGTATTTTTCATGAGAGTGTTTTCATGTTCTATTAAATTAGGCACATGTTTTAACAGCCCTCTGGGGCAATAGCGGCTGCAGCTGTAGATTTGGGCTATACCTGAATTTATTGTTTTTTTAAATGGTGGATAGTAGATACAGAACAAAGAGTGGACCTTGTGGCTTGGTGCAGGACTGTCAAAGGATTTATCAATTCTAGAACTAATCACAGATCCTTTTCAAAGCTATTTTATTTGTTGTACTTGTTAAATGATGATTCTGTTATAATAAAAGGACTATGGAACAGGCCTGTTTATTGGCTTGATGTTAAGTAGTTTTATGTGGTAAAATATGAATTTGAAGTTTTTAATTTTTAAAAATTATCACTATCTTTTCAAGGTTTTTTGTGATTATCATGGCCACTCCCGAAAGAAAAATGTATTTATGTATGGCTGCAGCATCAAAGAGACAGTGTGGCATACCAGTGATAATGCGACTTCATGTGATATAGTGGAAGATATGGGATACAGGGTAATTATTACAGATTGTTCATGAGTTTTTACATTTCAAACATGTATAGAACTATAAAAAATAATTGAAACTACCCAAATTCAATAATTGTTGACATTTTGCCATTTTTGCTTCAGATTCTTTGTTTTAAATGTTTCTTCTCAAAGTTTTTGCTTTTCACATTTAGACTTTTAACCTATTCAGAATTTATTTTCATATGAAATGTGAGCATCTAATTCTGTTTTCCCTATGGATAACCAGTAGTCTAAGCACCATTTATTGAATGGTACATCCTTCCTCTGCCATTTCTATAAAGCCTTCTCTATTACGTATTATGTTCCCAGATGTATGGGTCTGTTTTGGGGTGCTCTATAGACTCGATGGCAGTGGGTGTTGGGTTATTATTATTATAATACCGGGTTTGGGTTATTATTATTATAGTCATTGTTTTATCTTTCTCTCTGCATACCACATAGTTTTAATTATTGTAGATTTATAGTAAGTATTGATATCTGTTAGGGAAAATTTTATTTCCTTTAAAAAATTACTTTGGCTCTTTTTTTGTTTATTATTCTTGTGAATTTTAGGATCAGTTAGTGGATAAACCTTATGGAGATTTGGAACAGAGTTGCAGTGAATCTTAATTAAATTGGAAAGAATTTTTGTTTTTATGATATACAGCATTGCTATCTGTGAACAGTGCTTATCGCTCTTCATTTTTGGTCTTTTATATTCTTCAGTAAAGTTTAAAAATTTCTCCATATAGGTCTGATATTTTTGTTAAATTTATTCCCAAAGACTTTATGAATTTTGTTACAGTTGGAAACGGGAATTTTTCCCCACGTCTGCCTGTCCCTCCTTAAACTGATTGTTGATGGTACATTGGAAAGCTATTGACTTTGTTCAGAAGAAGTTTCTCTGAGTTTTCAGATTCTTCTACAAAAGACTACATATGAAAATGGTACTGGATTTCTCAGCCGCAACACTGGAAGCAAAAACTCAGTGGACAAGTATCTTCACAAATCTCAGCTGGATTTCCAAACTATAATTCTGTACTCATCATAACTATCAATAAAGTGTGAAGGTAGAAAAAGGATGTTCTGAGGGGAGGAGCCAAGATGGTGACTTAGACGAACCATGCCGTCCTTCGACAGCAAATACCCAATATCATAGATTGAATTATGTCCCCCCCAAAATGTTTGTATCACTTGGGCTAGGCCACGATTCCTGGTATTGTGTGATTTTCCTGTATGCTGTAAATATTGCTTCTATGATGTTAATGAAGGAGGATGGTTGGCAGTTGTGTTAGCGAGGCAGGACTCAACCTACAGGATTAGATTGTCTCTGGAGGCAGTCTCTTGAGATATAAAAGATAGAAGCAAGCAGAGAGACAGGGAGACCTCATACCACCAAGAGCAGAGTGCATCCTTTGGATACGGGGTCCCTGCGCCTGAGAAGCTCCTCGACCAGGGAAGATTGAGGACAAGGACCTTCCTCCAGAGCCAACAGAGAAAGAAAGCCTTCCCCTAGAGCCAACGCCCTGAATTTGGACTTGTAACCTACTCAACTGTGAGAAAATAAATTTCTCTTTGTTAAAGCCATCTACTTGTGGTATTTCTGCTGTGGCAGCAGTAGATAACCAAGACACCCGAGAAACCAAATGAAACAGATGACAGATGACTATCCTGGAACTCTGAGCATCAAACGGAAGGATAAAGAATTAGATTGGACACTGATTGGAAGAAGAAACTGATAGAAAACAGTTTCTAGAGAACAAGGAGAGATATGGAGCAGAGGTGTCCTGCCAGCTGACCTGTTATGGCATGACCATCTTGAGACAAAGCAAGCATCAATCCCAGGTGAGGAGCACAGGAAGGCAACTTCATGAAATTCCCAACAGGAGACAAACTGTAGATATACCTGGAGTAAAGCAAGGTGAACTGGACATGGATCGGATCTGAGGAGGGGAAGTACAGGAAGAGGGGCGAGAGCTCCAGGCATCTTGACATCCACAGGGCAGGGAGGGAGCCAGGATCTAGAGACAGGGTTACTCACCAACAGTGGTTGCCTGACCATTGGGGTAGGAGGCACACGTGAAGTACTAGATTCGTAGAGTATCAGCAGGAAGTCCCCCACTCAACTGGACTACAGGTAGCACCCTCCTACACTTGATCAGGCCAAGGTCCCAATTGCTGGCTGCAGTCAAGAAGACTTGCTCAGGCATCCTTGCCCAGTGACAGAGGAGCATACTCCGCCTCCCCCCACCCTTCTTGTGATTAGTGACACAACCTCCCTATCCCTGTAGCGCTGACTGCCAGGGACCAGAGTACGAGCCCTCCTTTTCTCCCTCACCCATCCCCGTCCATCCCCATTCCCACCTACCTGGCAAGCAGTGGAGAGTGCACCTGCACTCCCTATCACCCAACCTGCCCCACACCCGCCAAATGGCATATGAGCACTCCAGCACCACTGGCTACTTGCCACACCCCCTGGTAACCACCCTGCCCACTTGGTAAGCTGCTATGAGCCAGTGCCCTCTCAGCCCATCCTCAGCCATCTCATGCATCCAGTGAACAGTGACATGGGCTCTCCCTATCTGCCACTGCCCTGCTCACCTGGAGACAGGTGGCAAGCGCCCCCGTGCCACTAGACAAGTGATCAGAGAAACACGCCCAACCCACCAGCACTGATATATCAAAACAGAACAAAAAAATCACAATAAAACAAACAAACATACAATCAATTCAATAAATAAAACAACATCTTAATGCCTCAGGGACAACAGACAAGAACAATAAAGAAAAAGGATAAGATGGTTCAAAAAATGACCAAAAAAAAGGGGGGGCAGAAAACTTTCCTGAGGAAGAATTGGTAATAGAACTACCTGGTAAGGAATTCAAAAGACTTATATACAAGATCCTCAAAGAGATCAAGGAAAACACAGTAAAACCCTAGAATAATTCAGGAAAACAATGCAAGAACAAAATGACAAAATAAATAGATAATTAGAAACTATACAAAAACAAGTAGAAATCCATAAGATTAACAATAAAATATGAGAAATAGATAACTCAGTGGAAAGACATAGAAGTAGAATTGAATCAATGAAGAAACTACTGGCGAAATAGAGGACAAATCCCTTGATACTAACTTGTTTGAGGAACAGTCAGAAAAAGAGAAAAATGAAGAAAGCATAAGAGTTATGTGGGACATAACCAAGAGGGATAATTTAGGTGTAATAGGGACTCCAGAAGAGGAGGAAGAAAAGTACAGGAAGAATTTTTGAAGACATATTGGCGGAAAACTTCCCAAATATCATGAAAGATGAGAAGGTTACCATCCAAGAAGCTCAGCAAACGCCATACAGGATAGACCTTCCAAGAACATCACCAAGACATATCATAATCAAACTTTCCATAACCAAAGATAAAGAAAAGAATGCGATAGCACCTTGTGAAAAATGAAATATCAATTAAAAAGGGGCTCAAACAACACCAAGGGCAGATTTCTCATCAGAAACCATGCAGGCGAGAAGGCAATGGAATGATATATAAAATCCTGAAGGAAAAGAATTGCCAATCAAGAATCATGTGTCCAGCAAAATTGTCTTTCAAAAACAATGGCAAAAGTAAGACATTCCCAGATAAGCAGAAACTACGAGGATTTATAAAAACCAGACCAGCCTTATAAGAAATGTTAAAGGGAGTTCTTCAGATAGAGAACCAGTGATATCAGACAACAACCTGAGATAAAGACACACGACAAAATCACCCAGATACCAACCCAGTGGAAGATTTCGCAAAAGCAAAATAAAGCTAAAAAATTGACTACAGGGAACCAGAGGAATTAAGCTATAAATGATGACAACTTCAAAACAGAAAGGGTGAATAAAAGATGTAGCTGTAGAACTTCGTATGAGGAAGAAGTCAAGGTGATTTCAAGACATAATAGACTGTTTTAAGAGAACGAATGTAAACTTTGGGGTAACCACAAAGAAAAGTGATAAATCTACTCACCAAAATAAAGAGGAAATCCAAAAAGACTCAGTAAACACAAAAGCAGCAATGTTTGATAGGAAAAGAAAACCCAGTTACAGAGAGAGCTCAGCACAGAAAATTAAGAGGAACAAAGAAACTGTTAACGCCACAAACGTATAACGAAATGCCAGCAATGAATCCATACCTATTGATAATCACAGTGAATATAAATGGATTAGATGCACCTGTAAAGAGACAGAGAGTGGCAGAATGGATATAAAAACATTACCCATCAATATGTTGCCTACAGGAGATGCACCTTAGACACAAAGACGTAAACAAGTTAAATATCAAAGAATGGAAAAAAACACGTCAAGCAAACAGTATCCAAAAGACAGCAGAAGTAGCAGTACAGTCATGCCACATCATGTCCATTGAGACCACATCCAACCACGTGTACATCTGTGGTCTGGTGCACGCCCTCCTCCAGTGGATGCCCACAACCTGACTTGGCAGTGGGCCCACTCTGCACCCATGGGAACAGACACCGCTGCTGCTGGGAAAAATGGGTGCCCACTCCTGTTCCAGAGCACCCAAGGTCAGCAGGCATCATGGGGCCTAGCCAGGGAGGAGTTGCTGGATCTTCTAGACCATTGCCCTGGTCTGTTGTGGAGCCTCCCCGCTGTGGCCTTCGTGGGCTGCAGGGTGGGACCCAGCCGAGAACTCACCTGAGGTGTCCGCAGCGGGAGTTGCCTGGGCTGTGCTCCATACAGCAGACCCCAGGCCCTGTGGATCCAGGTGTTTGCACAATGTCCAAATCACATAATGTATTTCACAGAACATATCATGAACGTTAAGCAATGCATGACTGTATTAATTTTGAATAAAATAGACTTTAAGTCAAAATCCATTATAAGAGACAAGGACATTATATAATGATTAAAGGGTCATTCCACCAAGAGCACGAAACAGTATTGAATATCTATATACTCAATGACAGAGCTCCAAAATATATAAAACAAACATAATTAAAGAAATAGTTCTACAATAACAGTAGGAGACTTTAACACACCACTTTCAACGATGGACAGAACAATTAGAAAGAAACTTGGTAAAGACCCAAAAAGATCTAAATAACATGATCAACCAATATAACCTTATAGACATGTACAGAACATGCCACCCAACAGCAGCTCAGTATACCTTCTCCAGTGCGCTCGGATCCTTCTCCAGAATAGACCTTATTCTAAACCACAAAGCAAGCCTCAATAAATACAAAAATATTGACATAATACAAAGCATCTTTTCTGACCATGATGATAATAAAACTAGAAAACAACAAGAAGAAACAGCAAGGAAAAAAAAAATACATGGAAACTGAATTACACCTTACTTCAAAACTACTGGGTCATAGAAGAAATTCAGAATGAAATTTAAAAATTCTTAGAATCAAATGAAAATGAGGACACAACATGCCAAAACCTCTGGGACACAGAAAAGCAGTGCTCACAGGAAAATTTATAGCAATATATGCACACATCAAAAATGAAGAAAGACCTAAAATCTACAGCTGAACTCTACAACTTGATCAAATAGAAAAGGAACAGCAAAAGAAGTTACCAGAAGAAAGAGCAGAAATAAATGAAATGAAAACAGAAAAACAGTAGAATCAACAAAACTAGAAGTTGGTTCTTTGAGAAGATCAATAAAATTGACAAACCACTGGCCAAATTGACAAAGGAATAAAATGAGAAGAAGCAAATAGATGAAATGGGTGACTTTACAGCAGAACAACTGAGATAAAGAGAATTATTACAGAATATTATGAAAAAATTGTACTGTAACGAATTTGAAAACCTAGAAGAAATGGAAAAATTTTTAGATCCTTAAGAAAAGAAGAAATTGAAGATGACATTAAAAAAAAAAAAAAAAAAAAACTCCCAACAAAAATAAGTCCTGGCCCAGATGGCTTCACTGGAGAGTTCTACCAAACATTCAGAGAAGATTTGACACCAATACTACTCAAACTACTCCAGAATGTAGAAAATATACTCCCTAACTCATTCTATGAAGCCAGCATAACCCTGATACAAAAGCCAGGCAAAGATACCACCAAAAAGAAAAAAATTACAGACTGATATCCCTTGTGGATATAGATACACAAATTCTTGACAACATTCCAGCCAACAGAATACAACAGCATATCAGAAAATAATATATCACGGTCAGGTGGGATTTATACCAGCGATGTAAGAGTGGTTTAACACTAGAAAATCAATCAACATAATTCATCACATAAATAAAGCAAGGAAAAGAACCACATGATCATCTCAGTTGATGAAGAAAAGGCATTTGATAAAACCCAACACCCTTTCCTGATGAAAAGTCTCAGCAAAATAGGAATAAAATTAAGGGCGTATATACAAAACTAACAGCCAACAAGATTATTCTCTTCATTGATGGAGAGAGATTGTAAGGATTCCTCCTGAGCATGGAATTAGACAAAGATGCCCATTATCACCACTCCTATTCACTGTTGTACTGGAAGCCCCAGCCAGAGCAATAAGGTAAGAAAGGGAAAGAAAGGACATCCAAACTGGTAAGGAAGAATTAAAACTAACCTTATTTGGAAATGACATGATCCTATACATAGAAAATCTCAGAGACTCCACAAGAAAGTTACTGGAACTAATAGTAAAGTGGCAGGGTACAAGATCAACGTGCAAAAATCAGTTGAATTCCTCTAAAACTCTGAAAAGGAAATTAAAAAAAAAAAAATGCCATTTACAATAGCCTCAAAAGGATAAAATACCTGGGAATAAATCTAACATGGTACATAAAAGACTATACAAAGAAAACTACAAAACACTACTGCAAGAAACCTAAAGAGACCTACTTAAATGGAAAAACATTCCATGCTCATGGATTGGGAGACTTAACATTGTGAAAATGTCAGTACTACTCAAAGTGATCTATAGATGCAATGCTATCCCAGTCCAAATTCCAACATTATTCTTTAACGGAATGGAAAAACGAATCTCTAACTTTCTTTTTTTTATCTTTATATGGAAAGGATAGAGGACCCAAATAGCAAAAGTGTTGCTGAAGAAGAACAAAGTAGGAGGCCTCATACTTCCTGATCTCAGAACTTAACTATACACCCATGGCAGTCAAAACAGCCCTGGTACTGGTTCAACGACAGACACGTAGACCAGTGAAACAGAATTGAGAACCCAGAGTAAATTCATTCACCTATGGACAGCTGATCTTTGACAAAGGGCTGAAGTCCATTCAACGGGGAAAAATAGTCTAACAAATGGTGCTGGCAAAACTGGATATCCATTTGCAGAAAAAATGAAACAGGATCCATTCCTCACACTATACACAAAAATTAACTCAGATCAAAGACCTAAATGATAAACCTAAAACTATAAAATTCCTGGAAGATAACATGGGAACAAAGCTAGGGATCCTAATTTATAGCATATGTAGACTATTAAACATAATTAAAAATGTGCAAACAACAGAAGATAAGCTTGATAACTAGGACCTCCTGAAAATTAAATACGTATGCTCATCAAAAGACCACCAGAAGAGTAAAAAGAGATCCTACAGACTGGGAAAAAGCATTTGGCAATGACATATCTGATGAGGGTCTAATCTCTAAGCTGTAGAAAGCATCAGCACTTCAACAACAAAAAGACAGTCCAATCAAAAAACGAGCAAAGGGAGTAAACAGACGTTTCAGCAAAGGGGGCATTCAGGCAGCTAACACACACATTAAGAAATGTTCGTGGTCATTTGCCAATGAATCAAAACCAAACCACACCCACTGCCGTTGAGTTGATTTGGACTCATAGCGACCATACAAACAAAAAACAAAACAAACCCATTGCTGTTGAGTCGATTATGAGTCGTAGTGACCCTGTAGGATGGACCAGTAAAGCTGCCCATAGGTTTCCAAGGCTGTGAATCTTTATGGAAGCAGACCGCCACATCTTTCTCCCACAGAGTGGTTGGTGGGTTCAAGCTGCCAACCTTTCAGTTAACAGCTGAGCTCTTTACCCAATGTGCCATCAGGGCTCATCATTGGCTGTTACTCCTGTAAAATGGCACTGATCAAAAAAACAGAAAACAACAAATGGTAGCGAGGTTGTGTGGAGATTGGAACTCTTATACACTGCGGGTGGGATTGTAAAGTGGTACAACCACTATGGAAAACGGTATGGCACTTCCTCAAAAAGCTAGAAATAGAAATAGCATATGTTCCAACAATCCCACTATTAGGTATATATACTAGAGAAATAAGAGCAGTAATACAAATAAATGTATGCACACTCTTGTTCATTGCAGCATTATTCACAATGGGAAAAAGATAGAGAAAACCTAAGTCCTCATCAGCAGGTGAATGGATTAACAAATTGTGGTACTTACGTATGGTAAAATACTGTGCAATGATAAAGAGTAATGATGAATCTGTGAAATATCTTACAACATGGATGAATCTGGAGTCTATTATGCTGAGTCAAATAAATCAATCACAGAAGGACAAATATTGTATGATACTACTTTGACAGTTAGTTGGGCTGAGAGGAAAAGGGAGGGAGAACTGCTTACTAGATAGTACACAAAAAAACCGAACCCATTGCCGTTGAGTCGATTGCGACTCAGTGACCCTATAGGTGCTCATCGGAAACTCTATGGGGCAGTTTTACTCTGTCCTAAAAAAAAAAAATTACTTTTTTTATAGGGTCACTACGATGAGTACTAGATAGTGGACACGTGTTAATTCTGGTGAAGGGGAAGGCAATATGCAATATGGGAAAGTCAGCATAACGTGACCAAGATAAATGAAGACACTGAGAGGTAGGAAAGAATAAAGGACAACTAAACCATACACAAATTCAGCAACAAACAGTAATAACCAAAAATTTGTGAATGGTTACATAGGTAGAGATGTATGCTAAATAGATGGCAGAAGTCCTGTGGGTGGGCATTCAAGTGTATATATGGGTATGAACCCCACTGCTGTCTAGTTAATTATGACTCATGATCCTATAGGACGGAATAGAACTGCCCCCATAGGGTTTCCAAGGAACAGCTGGTTGATTTGAACTGCTGACCTTTTGGTTCACAGCCAAATGCTTAACTACTGTGCCACCCAAACCCATTGCCATGGAGTTGAATTTTGACTCATACCCTCACCCTACAGAACATAGTAGAACTGCCCCACAGTGTTTCCAAGGAGCAGCTGGTGGATTTGAACTGCTGACCTTTTGGTTAGCAGCTGAATTCTTAACCACTGTTACCAGGGCTTCATATATGGGTATAGTTGTGGGTATTTGTGTATACATATTTGTATGTGCTACATGTATATTCATAGATAGAGTAGTGCAGTTGGGGGGCACAGCTATGGAAAGTTCTTAGTAACCTTGTGGGACTGAGTTACTGGACTTGAAGGTTAAGGACCATAGTCTTGGGGGACATCTAGGTCAATTGGGATGACATAATTCATAAATATAATGTTCTACATCCTAGTATGGTGAGTAGTATCTGGGGTCTTGAAAGCTAGCAAGCGGCCGTCTAAGATAAGTATTGGTCTCTTCCCATCTGGAGCAGAGGAGAGTGAAGGAGACTAAAGGCTCAAGCAACCAATTAGTCCAAAAGACTAATGGCTCATATAAACCACAGCCTCTTCTGGCCTGAGACCAGAAGATCTAGATGCTGCCCAGCTACCACTACCGACCACTCTGACCAGGGATGCAATAGAAGGTCCTGGTTAGAATGGGAGAAAAATGTAGAACAAAACTCAAATTCATAAAAAAGACTAGACTTACTGGAATGATAGAGACAGGAGGAACCCTTGAGACTCTTGGCTTAAGGCACCCTTTTAACTTGGAACTGAAGCCACTCCCAGAGGTCACCTTTCAGCCAAATAAAAGATTGACTTATAAAATAAACAGTAACACCTGTGAGGAATGTGCTCTTTAGAACAATCAACTATAGGAGACCAGACCCACAACATTTGCCCAAAAGCAAAGATAAGAAGGCAAGGAGTGGCAGGGAAACTGGGGGGATGCAATCCAGGAAGCCAGGGTGGAAATGGGGGAGTACTGACATATTGCAGGGATAGCAACCAATGTCATGGAACAGTTGGTATATGAATTGTTGAATGGGAAACTAATTTGCTATGTAAACTTTCACTTAAAGCACAATAAAATGTTAAAAAAAAAATGTTTTCAGACTTAGAAAGTCTGAAGAAATTT
This sequence comes from Loxodonta africana, assembly GCF_030014295.1. Classification (NCBI taxonomy): domain Eukaryota; kingdom Metazoa; phylum Chordata; class Mammalia; order Proboscidea; family Elephantidae; genus Loxodonta; species Loxodonta africana. Next base: position 23,514,599 of record NC_087350.1, read on the forward strand.
ACCTTCCATATAACATTTCTCTGAGAGCTACTAGAAGATATGCTTCAGCAAAACAAAGGAGTACTGTTGAGAAAGGGAAAGACGTTAGAAAGTAAACCTAAGACAGAGACAAAGCCCAGAATGAAAGTCAAGGCAGAGCCTAAGAATGCATGTAAAATGCCCAATGCGTCAGCTTTTAACAAATGTTACTGCCACATGATCTTCAGGAGTTTGGAGTCATATTAGGTTAGTCTACATTAAATGAAGAAAATAAATTTGCAGAGCTCAGGGATGTAGAAAAGAAATGGAGAATATTTAGTTCAGACTCAAACAGTGTAAGTGAGAATAGGGAGAGCCCCAGAGAATAGGAGAAAGCTAGACAGAAGAGCAGACATGAAGATCCTGTACACGTGCTGTTGTCTGTCCAGGCCACCACCACTACCACCATTCCTTTACCTAGTCGTTTCTGTTCATTTGTCATATTTCCGGTCAGTCACCACTCCTCAGGGAATACTCATATAACCCCCTGAAATGAAATCAGATTATACTTTTGCAAGATTTTCTCTCCTTTACATCACTTAATAGTCATGATTTTAATTTTTTTGTGTTATTTGATTAATAATGTTTTTCTTTATAGGAGATAGTGAGCTCCACATGGCTAGCAAGCCTGTTTGCTCACTTTTCTGAACACTGCTATTATGTAGCATAGTACCTTATCATAAAACCAATTGCCTGTAGATTCAATTCTGACTCATGGTGACCCCGTGTATAGAGTAGAACTACACTCCATAGGGTTTTCAATGGCTGTGACCTTTTAGAAGTAGATTGCCAGGTCTTTCTTCCAAGGCCCCTCTGGGTGGACCTGAACCTCCAACCTTTCAGTTAGCAGCCAAGCACTTAACCGTTTGCACCACCAACTGCTCAATAAATATTTGATAGATGGGTAGATGGATGAATGATAGGCAGACATGTGGGAAGAGAAATACAAGGCATATTCTTCCTCCTGTAATGAATGAAATTAATCAGACTATCCTTGGTCTCAAGTATCTTCATTTATTTTCTCATCCCAAATTTCTTTATTTTGTTAACGCTCCTGATTTTGTTGTGAAAGGAAATGTAAAATGATCCCTTAGGTTAGACAAAATAACAGTGAAGTTTTTCCCAAAGTGCATTTCTCAAGATGTTGATAGGTGTTTTGCCATCTACCTCGCCCCACCCCCCCCTAAAAAAAAACAACAACAAAAAAACCGAAATGCTTCGTGGTCAGGTATGTCTAGGTCATTGCATGATATACAGTTACCCTCATTTCTTGTCTCTAGGCCATCTCGGGCTCTTCACATGCTAATGAGCACTTTATATTTCTGGGGTTGTCAGGATGTGTGTGTGTGGGGTGAGGTGGTAAGGGAGATAGTGCCCAGGTTTTCTCATAATTTTATGACTGTGTGTTAGTTCCCTTTTGCAGCTGTAACAAATTTAGTGCCTGACAATGATAACACGTATTTCCTCACAGCTCTGTAGACCAGAAGCCTGGTGCGTTCTAACTGGGTCAAGATCAAGGTGTATGCAGAGCGGCGTTCCTTTTGGAGGGCCTGGGGGAGGGAATTTGTTTCGTTGCCTTTTCCACCTTCTGGAAGCCGCCCGCGTTCCTTGGTTCGTGGTCCCCTTCCAGCCAGCAGTCACAGCACTCTGACTTCTGCTTTCATCATCACGTCATCTCTTTCACCCTTCTGCCTTTCTCTTTTTCTTATAAGTTCCTTGCGATTTCACTGGGCCAGGATTCCCCATAACAAAATCTTTAACTTAATCCCATCTCTGAAGCCCCCTTTACCATGTACAGTAGCATGTTTGTGGGTTCTGGTGACTAAAACATGGATGTCTTTGGCAAACATTTCTACCTCCTACACCATGGAACCCTTGTTTGCAGATGGTTTGGGAAATGATGATTAATGTATTTACATTGCTGTATGTTTTTGATGATATATCATAGTAATCCTTTGTCCTGTTAGTACAATTTTTATGTTTTGGTAGAAGATACAAAAAAATTACGGCATATAAATTGAAGGACATTTGACAAAATAACTGGTCGGTACTTTTCAAAAGTGTTAAGATCACAAGAGATGAGGAAAGACTAAGGAACTGTTTTACAGACTGCAGGGGACTAAGCAGAAATAGTAACTAAATGCAATGTGAGATTTTGGATAGGATCCTGAAACAGAAAAGTGACGTTTGTAGAAAAACTGGTGAAATTTGAATGAGGTCTGTAGTTCAGCTAATAGAACTAAATCAATGTTAAATTTTGTTCTGATAATTGTACTGTGGTTATATAAGACGTTAGCATTAGGGGGCACCATTAAGTTTGAGGTAACTTACTCCAGCAGCAATAGGAAACAGATACATCTGGCCTTTCTGGGTCTCAGCAAGAGTTTTGGTCTTCTGTAAGATGGTCTGTCCTGTCTAGAAGCAAAAATTTCTACTTCAGCCTTTTATTATCAATGTGATCCTGTGCCCATTGTTGGCGGCATTATTATAAAGAAGTGTAGGGTCCCTGTGAGTTGAAATCAACACAGTGGCATACAACACAACACAACATAGACTCTAGCAGAATTTGACTTATTAACAATAACACTGGACTGATAACTTATAACGGTGGTTTCACATATGTTGATGTCACCCCCATGTCAAGCTGATATTATTTATGCCTTTTTAAATGTGAAATCTTATCACTGGATCTGTGCTTTTTCTTGAAGTTAAAGCTGCAGCTTTATTTTCAAACTATGGTTTGGGAGCGTTCCAACTATTTCTAGCAGAAAATTCTAAATTAGCAAGAGGATCATTTAGTGTTTTGAATAGCAGAGGACGTAGCAGGAAGATCCACGTGGCCTTGCTCTAATCACATTATTTTTTTAAAAAAAAGAACCTTCTTGATTGACTTTATTATTCTTATTTTTACAGACTTTGCCTAAGATACTGAGCCATATTGCCCCAGCATTTTGCATGAGCAGCTGTAGCTTCGTGGTGGAAAAATCTAAAGAATCAACAGCGCGTGTGGTAGTCTGGAGGGAAATAGGAGTACAAAGAAGCTATACCATGGAGAGTACTTTGTGTGGCTGTGATCAGGGGAGATATAAGGTAAAGCATCGCAAGACTTTGCGTCCGTATTTTCTATAGCAGTTTTCAAGTATATACTGAATGATACGTTTGTTATCCTGAGTTACATGTAATTTGCAATAATGGAGTCATATGCAGTCCTAAGAAACCCTGGTGGTGTAGTGGTTAAGTGCTACGGCTGCTAACCAAAGGGTTGGCAGTTCGAATCCGCCAGGCGCTCCTTGAAAACTACGGGGCAGTTCTGCTCTGTCCTATAGGGTCGCTGTGAGTCGGAATCAACTCGACGGCACTGGGTTTGGTTTTATGCAGTTCTCAAACAGGCTATTTTGTTCACTAAACTAAACAGCTTGCTTAAGGTCCTGTGGAATCCTTGGTTATTTGAACCTATTTACATTTATAATTTTCTAGAAAGCTTGTTACTGTACACATTTAAATACTGGTTAGTATATAATAACTGTGCAAGTAGTGCCTTATTAATGAAATTAAAAAAATATTTTATATATTGGATGCAAGTATTTATGCATTAAAAAAACACTTGTAAAGCACTGTTTTGCTACGTTTAGATTTTTGTATGTATGACTTTGAAATGCATATCCCTTCGCTAAATTTTTTTCTTTACTAAAACTGCTCTTCTTGGTGCCATGTGCTTTTATTGTAAGCAACCAGAGTTTAAACTTTACTTCTGAACTTAAAGACTAATGAAACATTAACTGATTTTGAATTTTTTAAAGACTGAGAACTTCGTGGGCAATGAATTGGACCTTTGATAAGCATTGAGTAAACCTGAATATGTATTTTTCTTGCCTTGCCATGTAAAAATTTTCAGGTGTCATACTAATTATTCCACTCATTTTGTTCTCTTTGCTTGTTTGGTTGGCATGGGGAAAAAGGATACTGAATCTAATACTGATTTTTATATACCTTACATAAAAATAGTTACAACTAAAAAAATAGTTGTAACTTTATATTTGGAAAGAGTTAAAAATCTAATTGGTTAGTACGAAAAATGTAAACGTATTACAGTTGGTGTCTGAGATTTTAAGTCTAAATAATGACTTTTTCAGTCTGTAGTAAGCTAAAAGAAAGTTGTATAGATTTTGTAATTAACGTTCAAACTTTTGGGACCAGTTTGATAGGACTTTGTTTTGAGTGACTGTTGCCTAAATTTTAAGTTGACCACATTATGGTATTCTTCAAAGTGTGGTATCTATAGACCTCTCTCCAGATATCGTAGAACAGTGACTTCTGGTTTACCAGGGGCAGACGGTGGTGAGAGACAGGATGCAGCATGAGTACCACCCCAGCTTCCCACCCTGTCCCCTAATCATTGCTCTAGTGGACAACTTTGACCAAGGGTCTTATATCCCACAGTGTATGGAATGAGAAAAAAACTTGAGAATCACTTTTGTTTAAGAACATTAGGTGGCTCCTACGGGGGTGGGGGCGGGGTGGTGGAAACAAACTTCTTAAAGAGGCAATTTATGCAGTTAGGAGAAGACGACTTAAAGCATCAGAGTCTGTGAAACTAGCCTTTGGGCAGTAGGGAAAGGAGTACCGTGCTTTTACGCAAATAACGTGTTCATTCTACATTTTTGTATTTTTGTAAGCACCCTATGCTGATTTTTTAACAGCAACATGTTAAAAAAAAATGGCATGGTGTACTTAGGAAAATACCTTGTGGGTGGGTGGGGGGAGGGCGCTGTTGACCAGAAAAATAGAGAGCACCAGTGATATTTGCCTAAAAATATGGTCGTCAGGGAGGTTGGGGCTTGAATGCCCCTTCAGGTCATCTGTAGCGTTTAAAATAGTAGTGCTTTGTTATTGTATGTAGATTCCACTGATAGACGTCACTGGATTTTTAAAATATTCTATTTGTGTTTTGATAAATTTGCTTGGTCATGGAAGAAACCAAATTTTTAAAATCAGGTAAAATATATTTTGAAACATAAAATATTCGACTGGTTTTCTAAAAAGTTACTTTTGTTTTTGATCTTTAACCTGTTGCCATTGAGTTGATTCCCACTCATAGCGACCTTAAAGGACAGACTAGAACTGCCCCATAGGGTTTCCAAGGAGCAGTTGGTGGATTCGAACTGCCGGCCTTTTGGTTAGCAGCTGAGCTCTTCACCGCTGCGCCACCAGGGCCCTTTTTAATCTTTAAACTAAAAAATGGATACCTGATACTCATTTATTTTATATGATTTAGTTGAGTATACATTGATTTAAAACTCTTATGAAGAAAAGTGTGTCTTACTGAACAAGTTTTTTATGTCTAAAATTCAAGGCTTTTATCTTAATATATACTTTTCAAACTAGAACTAGTTAATGCTAATAAGCTGTGTGAGTCTAATAGTATTTTAAGAAGCAGTTCTCTTTCACCCTCAAGAATATTTTCATGTTACTGAATTTTAGGCTATAAATATTCTTTATTTTTATTTTCTAAACTAATTCAGAAATAGGCATACACTTTCAAAAGCTTTTAAATTAACAAGGCAAATGAATGTTGTAATAAACAGGTAGCATCTCCTAGGATATTTGGGATGTGCCATAGGGGCCCTGGTGGTGCAATGTTGGCTGCTAACCGAAAGGATGGTGGTTCGAAACCCCACCAGTGGCACCACTGGAGAAAAGACCTGGCTATCTGCTCCCATGAAGATTACAGGCTAGAAAGCTCTATGAGGCAGTTCTGTCCTGGGGTCAATAAGAACTGAAAATCTACTTGATGGCACCTAACAACAACAGCAACAACATACTATTATTTATTGGGAAGCTGTTGGTTAAAAAATGGGTAAGGGGATTTGGTAAAATTTTTTTTTTGCTTTAGTCTCAATTGACATGGAACACAGTTACTTATTTTACTATTACCTCATTGACTTGTATTTGTTTGATTCTTTTTTTTTTGAACTATGAGTATTTATAGCCTTTTTGTTTATTTTTTACTTACAGTTTCTTTTATCATACAATAAAAATATCTATAAGGTAATTCAAGTATACATATAAAAACATAAAAAAAAAAATACAGTTTCATGTAAGAACTCCAGGAGCAGTATTATCACAAAATCTTCATCTATTTTTTTTCTTCCAAGAGTGTTGGCGAAAATAGTTTGCATTATAGGGAATGAGAATAGACTTTTTAGGAAAGGCCTTTTAGTATAGTTTGTTTCCTTTGTGACCTAGAATAATCTTACATTGTTAAGAAATTGTGCTTGTTGAATCCTAGTTACATAGAAAGCACCAAAATTTTTATTTTATTAATATAGTTATCAATTTCTTTTAGTATATAATGTGGTGCAGCCAAAGGACCACACACTTTCTAGTTGTATGTGTAATATTGCTTTATTTCTAGGGTTTACAAATTGGTACTCGTGAATTGGAAGAGATGGGAGCAAAATTTTGTGTTGGTTTATTACGTTTGAAAAGACTGACATCCCCACTGGAATATAATCTGCCTTCCAGCCTTCTTGACTTCGAAAATGACTTGATTGAATCGAGCTGCAAAGTAACTAGGTAGGATAAATTTGTTGTATTCTTTTATTAAGTTGTAGCTGTTAGAATTCATTAAAATAGCTAAGCAGAGGAAAGGCACTGAGATTTTGACAGCCAAGAGCATTTTTAGAATTGATGTAATTAAGTTTGCACATCTAATATTTGCTTCAAATTGTGATAATATTCTTGGTTCTTTTTTTTTTTTTTTTTAATTCTTATGGTGTGTGTATATATGTATATACACAATAAAACATTTGCCAGTTCAGCAGTTTTCACAAGTACAACTCAGTGACATTGGGTACGTTCATCGTATTGTCTGGCCATCACCACCACTATCCTTTGCCAAATTACTCCACCACCATTCACAGAAACTCAGTGCACCTTGAGCAACGGCTCCGTCTTTTCCCCTCCCTTCTACCCCTGGTGACCAATAATAAGCTTTGGTCTATTCTTCATTCTTCTAGCGTTGATTTTTGAATGAGATTTTAATGAGTTATCCTTATATTTTGAATGTTGCTTTTAGCAATTTCAATTCCTATTACTTTTAACCTAGCCAAAGAAAAAACCCATTGCTGTCAAGTCAATCCTGACTCATAGCAACCCTGCATGAGTGGGACTTTTAGCCCAGAAATATTCGGTGTGAGTAATTTAACACTTGTATCAGGTAATATCTAAATTAAGAGAGTTTAGAGTCAGGATTCATATTTCAAAAGAAATTTGTTGATGTCTACATACATCAGATGGCTGTTCAGTAACCTAGTTACACGTGTTTGAAACAGCTAATTTATCATCCCTTTGATCATTTAACTGCATCTGCCAGATGTTCTTCTAAGTAGGCAGTCTTTTTCTCCTAAAGTTCAGTATACATAAAATTTGATCCATTACAGGTTCAGAGATGATTCAGTGTCATAATTCTTAATCATAATATCAGAGCTTAGCATTTTATAGACTGGCATATATGGGTAAGAATAGTCCCATTATATAGAACCTTTATGATTTTTGGAAACTCTGGTGGTGTAATGGTTAAGAGCTACGGCTGCTAACCAAAAGGTCAGCAGTTGGAATCCACCAGGTGCTCCTTGGAAACTATGGGGCAGTTCTACTTTGTCATGGAGGGTCGCTGTGAGTCAGAATCGACTCGATGGCAGTGGGTTTGGTTTTGGTTTTGGTTTATGATTTTTGCTGTTAGGTATTGACTCATCTTCAGATTTGTTAGTTTATTGGCATGCACCATTACACGTATCAGTGTGCAGTTTTAAGTGCAGCGAAACATTAATGGAGACTGTTCTTCATAAACGTGATAATTTAGACAAGTGATCACCTGCATTCTCAACTTCTCAAAGTGCTTGCTAAGCAATAATGAAAATGAGTAAACAGATGAACGGTTGTTGCACTGATATTTAAGAAACCTTTTAAATTTTAATTTTTTGTTCTAAACCTAGGCCTAGTCCCTGGGCCACTTCCCCTTCACCCTCAAGAGATTCATGGATTCAGAGTGTCCATGAATTAGAATGGAATAAGAATTACATCTTTATTTTCAATAACTTCTAGTTGAATTCTAATATAGACAATAAACCACAGTAGTATTAGTAATATCTGTGACTTTTTCACCAATAAAAATCCAGATCTTTTAATATCACATTATAGTTGCTTCAGATATCCTGAAATATCGTTTATACATATCTGTACTTTACAGTTATGGCTATTAGAGCCTCCATGAGTCTTAACTGTTTTAAAAGAAGTATACATTTTAATGAAATCACAGGTACTGCTATATAACATCTTTTCAACATTTTGATAATTGCATTTCGGTGTAATTGATTTCTTCTGTAATCATCTTACTTTGTTTTATATATTTAAACGAATTCTTGAGAGAAGACATTCATTGGCTTCATTAGACTCTCAAAAGGGACCATGGCACACACACACAAAAAAAAGGTTAAGAACCCCAGTTCTGGTCACTCTGTGCACTTAAAAATACAACCTAATAATAAACAATTATGAATTCAGACACTTTTCCCTGTGAAATTTCACTCTGGCTCTTTCCCCTGCTTATTGACTTGCATCATTAAGCAGCCAGCCACTTCCTGGTGCTGCCCTTCTTCTTTCTCCCTCAGCTGCCTTTCCACACACCTCTACTTCAGTACTCACTTTATTGTATTAATTTAACATTTTGTGTTGACACCGTTGTATCCTCTAGTCCTCATTTCTGAAGAGGAGTTTTTCAGTTTTTTTTTTTGGATTTTTTTGAATTTTTCAATTCTGTATTTTGAAGCAGTCACAAACTTAACATAAAAGCTGGAAGTATAGTGAAAAGAACTTTTTTTCTTGATCTGAGAGTAAGTTGCCAGCCTGCTGCCCTGTCACTGTAAATACTTTCGAGCAGCGCTGTCCAATAGAAATACAGTGCATGCTACATTGTAATTTTAAAAGTTCTAGCAGTAACATTGAAAAAGTAAAAAGAAGCAGTGCAATTAATTTTAGTATTTTATTTAGCCAAATATATCTCAAATGCCATTTCAATACATAGTCAATATAAACATAAGGTATTTAACCTCCTATTTTCATACTAAGTCTTTGAAACCTGGTGTGTATATTACGCACATAGCACATCTCAGTTGAGACGAGCCACATTTCGAATGCTCCATACGTGGCTGGTGTCTCCTATATTGGAAAGTAGAAAATATTTCCTGTGGACAAGTAAAATCTATTTCCTGTAAACAAGAGCATTATCCTACTAACCACCATACAACTATCAAAATCAGGTAATTAGCATTCGTGTGATATATTCCATCTAGTCTTTTTTTTTTTAATAATATTTTATGGTGTTTCAGGTGAAAGTTTACACAGCAAATTAGGTTCCTCTGTAAAAATTTTTATGTAAATTTTTCCATGCCATTGGTTACAACTTTTACAATGTGTCAGCATTCTCATTATTTCCTTTGGATTTGTTCTGTTTCCATTGACCTAGCTTCCCTCCCTCTCCTGGCTCTCTGATCTTTGCTTTTGGGTAACTCTTAACTATTCTCATAGTTAATTTCTATAGGGAGCACATTACTAATGGATGGTATTGTTTATTATATAAGCCAATCTATTTGTTAATTATGCCGACTTCATAGAATGAATTAGGGAGTATTCCTTTTTTTCTGTGTTCTGGAACAGTTTGAGTAAAATTGGTGTCAACCCTTCTTTGAATGATGCAATTCTCTAGCGAAGCCATCTGGGCTGAGGCTTTTTTTGTTGGGAGTTTTTTAATGACATCTTCAATTTCTTCTTTTGTTATGGGTCTATTCAAATATTCTACCTCTATTTGTATTAGTTTAGGTAGACAATATGTTTCTAGAAATTTGCTGATATTTTCTAAGCTTTCAAATTTGTTGAAGTACAATTTTTCATAATATTTTGTTATGATTTTTTTTAGCTCAGTTGGTTCTGTTGTAATTTACCCATCTCATTTCTGTTTTGGATATTTGCATCTTCTCATTTTATATTTTGTCACTTTGGCCAGTGGTTTGTCAATTTTATTGATCCTTTCAAAGAACTAACTCCTAGTCTTGTTGATTCTGATTTTCTGTTTTCTATTTCATTTATTTCTGCTCTGATCTTTATTATTTCCTTTTTTTCTGGAGACTGGACTTCGGCTGCTCCTTTTCTATTTGTTCAAGGTGTAGGGTGAAGCTATTGATTTTGGCCCTTTCTTTTTTGTAGGCAGAATACAGAGGTTCTTCTAAAATAATTAAATATTTACTAGTTAATTTTACCCTAATAATATATCTGTGAAGTTATTCTGGAAAACCTAGGCTGCTTGCCCAGGCAGGACTTTATATTTAACAAAGCCAACACAAATTGGAATTTAAACTTAAATCGGGATTCTTTATGCCTCCTTTCTTAGACTCCACCTGTTCTGGCCAAATGTAAATGCTTTATTAAACCAGTTGCCATCTAGTCAACTCCGACTCAGGGCAACCGTGTACGTGTCTGGGTAGAACTGTGCTCAGGAAGGTTTTCAATGGCAGATTTTTCAGAAGTAAATTACCAGGTTTTTCTTCCTCGGTGTCTTTGGGTGGACTTGAATCTCTACTCTTTTGGTCAGCAGCCGAGCATGTGCCGTCATCACCCAGGAGCTCCCTCCATGAGTGTCTTACTAAATTTCCAGTCCCAGCACTCTATTGTTCAGTGTTAATCTGTGTTGCTTTACTTCTTTTTTGGTTTGTGTATTTATTGCTATAAATTCTCCTCTGAGCAGTGCTTTTGCTGTGTATTAGATATAAGCTTGAGACTTCTTTCAAGCTTTTTCAGTTGTCCCAACAACGTTCCCTTTAACAAAAGATCTAGTTCAGAATTACATGTTACATTTATTTATCACGTCTCTTTAGTGTGCTGCTTCAGTCTGGAATAGTTCCTCAGTTTTTCCTTGACTTTCATATCCTGGTGCTTTTGCAGATTGTAGGTCCTCAGCCCGAGTCTGTCTGTGTCTCCTCATGATTATATTCAGGAGAATGACAGGAATATCATGGACACTGTGGCTTCTCATTGCATTCTGTCGCAGGACATAGTTTTAATTTGTCCTCTTACTCACGATGTTCACTTTGATCACGTGATTAATATGGTGTCTGCCAGACTTTTCCATCGAAAAGTTACTTTTTTCCATTTCTAATTAACAAATATTTTATGGGGACATACGTCGAAACTATGTAAATAGAGCCCATTTCTCATTAAGCTTTCAGTTTAGTAATTTTTAAATTTATGTATATTGGACTCAGGATTTCTGATTTTATTCAGTAGGTTTTAATTTGTTACCATTTGTTTTGATGCTCAATTTTTTTTCTTATCTGGCCTCTTTAAACAACTCATGTATGTTTTTGATATGGTCCCATCACTTTTTGAGTATTTTCTTCTTTCTGGCAAAACAGGATTTCCAAGCTCATCTTTGCACTTACTTTACCCCAGGCTGTAACTCAGCTCTTTCCTAAAGTCTCCATGATGTCTTCTAGTGGTGAATGGTACTTAGGTGTAGGTCTAGCTTTAAGAAGTCAACTTTCCATCTCTGGGAACTAGGGAATGGGTTAAGGAATTGGATCTGAAGATCTAACTGGTCTTCATAAAACCTTTTAACCAATTCTTCTGCTTTCATCCCTATCCTGAAATGCCTTCTTTAAAAATAATCAGTGTCTCCAATTCCTAAATTTTTCTGGGCTTTGTAATGCAATTCAATATTTTTCTTGTTGATTCCCGTTATTGCAGGTACATAGCAAAGTGAAGGAAGTTGGAACTCAAGGCCCTGACTTTCATCCATCTGCCTGCCCTCTCCCAACATTTTGTTGATATCTCTTCTTTGCTATCATCTCTCCAGTTTTCTTTTTCCTTGTGGATTTGTCCTTTTTTTAAAAAAAGGAAATTATTCTTTTACTGTCATTTTTGTGGTATTTGAGGAAGGATCAGAAATAAATGCTTATGTTAAATCCTCTAGGTTTTACCCAGAAGTTACAGAACTTCCTTTTCAGTGAAGCCTGTGGTTGAAAATTAAATATGTTTTATATTCCCAGAGCATCCATTGGAAATTACCACATGTAAATCATTTTAATTTAACCCAACTGTGTTTGCTGTATAATAAGAGTTCCATCTGATACAATACCAAGTCTGTATTATGTTTTTTGCTAGGGGGTGTTTTTTCTTCTCAAAGCTGAGAATGTTTGTAAAACTCATATAGAAGCATACGGCTATAGTGTTTTGTGCTTAACAAAAAGTATTCTTAATTTACCTGCTACTTGAACTATTAAACAATCTCAGTGACTCTCATTTAAAGGATTTGAGAATGAGACTGATAGAACGTTTAAAAATATTTCTTATTAGGATGTTGGGGTGGTAACTAAATTTCAGGATATTGGGCATGTGGGCGAAGTGTGTTTTATCATAATTTCAGTGATATATATTTCGATGAAGCCTAATTACTGTCTTAATGATCAACCATACAGTATATGGACCTAATTTTTTTTTTCTTAAGGTGATGTTCACATAGCATAAAATTAACCATTTTAAAGTAAATAATTCTGTGGTATTTAATATATTCACAATGTTGCACAAACCATCTCCTTTCTTTGCCTCTAAAACTTTATCATCCCCAAAAGACACGCCCATACCTAGACATTTCAGATAAATGGAATCATACAATATGTGACTTTTCATGTCTGACTTCTTTCACTTAGCATAATATTTTTGAGGTCCATCCATGTTGTAGCGTGGATCGATACTTCATTTCTCTTTGGCTGAATAATATTCTTTTGTATGCGTCTACCACATTTTGTTGATGGACATTTGGGTTGTTTCTACCTTCAGCTATTGTGAATAGTGCTGCTCTGAATATTTGTGTATGTGTTTGAATACCTGTTTTCAACTCTTTTGAGTCTATATCTAGTAGTTGAAATCCTGAGTGTCTTAAGTTTGACCCAAAGGGGTATGTGGGTCTTGTGGATGGTCCGTCAGGTGTGGTACAAGAAAGCGAGACTCACACAAGATGGCCAGGAAATAAACAGAATTCGGTACAGGTAATTCCTGATTTGCAACCTATTTGAGTTAGGACGAGCTGCACTTAAAACCGTCTGTTTTTTGTGGCCTTTTGTACATCTTTTCATTAGTAATTTGCTGATGTTATGATTCTCAGATGTTCAGCGTTATGGTTTATGAGGATACTAATAATAAAAGGAAATAATAATGAAAATTAAAAAAAAAATGAAGTATTCGACTTACGTCAGATCTGACATATTTAGAACCCCATCATAAGTTGGGGACTACCTGTACTGACAAGTCCTGGAGAGGAAACTGTAGCACAGACTTGACACAGGGCCATATAGGAGGTTGCACTGGGGAGAAGCCAAGACAGAACAAGCCGGAATTCTAGGAGAGGGCTTATGTATGGCAAGCAGAATGGGGGCTGGTGATTATGGCACACTGAAGTTTTATTGGTCAGTTTAAAAGTTTCTAGTGTATTAGCACTGGAAAAAGAAGACGTTTTAATCGTGGAAACCCATGTGGGGGATGGCTAGGAGGGACAATGAGTAACTGCAGCTGTTGAGAGACTGGGTTATAAGATAGTTATGGATTTCTATCACAAGAAACGATAATGGGGCATGCCCGGGGGGGCAAGGAGTGACCACAACTGTTGAGAGGCCTGGTGACAAGATAGGAACGTCCACGTCAGAAACTAGGTGAAAGGGCAACTAGGAGAATTAACAGGTACCAAGACAGCAAATTTGTAGGCCGCCCGACAGCAAATTTTGTAGGCCGTAAATTGGCTTTATGACTCTGGGGCATATGTAATTCTATATTTAACTTTTTAAAGAACCACCACACTGCTTTCCACAGTGGCTGGGCCATTTTACATTCCCACCAGCAATGGAAGAAGGTTCCATTTTCTCCACATGCTCACTAACATTTGTTATTTTCCATTTTTCTCATAATAGCCATCCTAGTGAGTGTAAAGTGATCTCATTGTGGTTTCAATTTGCATTTCCCTAATAACTATGTTAAACTTCTTTTCATGTGCTTAATGGCCATTGTATATCTTGTTTGGAGAAAGGTCTATTCAAGTCTTTTGCCCATTTTTAAATAGGTTTGTTTTTCTTTTTTGTTGTTGAGTTGTAAAAAGAGTTCTTTATATATTCTGGGTACTAGACCCATATCAGGTATTAAAAAACAAAACAAAAGACCAAACCTGTTGCTGTCAAGTCAATTCCCACTCACGGTGACCCTACTTACGATTTGCAAATATTTTCTCTCATTTTGTAGGTTGTCTTTTCACTTTCTTGATGGTATCCTTTGATATATGAAATTTTTAGTTTTGAGGAAATTTAATTTAGTTATTTTTTTCTTTTGTTGCCTGTGCTTTTGGTGTCATATCTAAGAATCTATTGTGAAATCCAAGGTCATGAAGAGTTACCCCTGTGTTTTCTTCTAAGAAACATAGAAATATGTTTTCTTCTCTCTCTCTCTTTTTTTTTTAATAGCTTTAGCCTTTACATTTAGGTCTTTGATCCATTTTGAGTTAATCTTCATATATGGTATAAGGTAAGGATCCAATTTCTGTTTTTTTTTGCATGTAGAGATACAGATGTCCCAGCACTGTTTGTTGAAGAGCCCATTCTTTCCCCCATTGAATGGTTTTGGTGCCCTTGTTGAAAATAAATTGACCATAGAAGTGTGTAGCTATTTCTGGACTCTCACTTCTATTCCATTAGTCTAAATTTTTATGCCAGTACCACACTCTTTTGATGACTGTGGCTTTGTCTTAAAATTTGAAATAGGAAAGTGCAAGTACTCCAGCTTTGTTCTTTTTTAAGATCTAGTTTTGGTTTTTAATGGGGAGTCAAATTTGTTTCTAAATCTTGGAAGATTTGTATGAGTTCATAAATATGTGTTATGGACATGTTGTCTGGTTTAATTCACAGGTCAGAGTTAGTTTTATTTTCCCATCACAATATAATAATAATAATTAAAAAAAACCCAAACCGGTTGCTGTCGAGTTCGATTCTCACTCATGGCGACCCCATGTATTGCAGAGTAGAACTGCTCTCCATAGGGCTTTCAAGGCTGTGACTTTCAGAAGTAGATCACCAGGCATTTCTTCCGAGGTGCCTCTGGGTGGGTTCAAACCACTGACCTTTTGGTTAGTACTTGAGTGCTTAACCATTTGCGTCACCCAGGGACTCCTATAATGATGATAATTCTAACTTAATTCTTATTCTTTTACAATGTTTTGTTTTTTTCCTAGAATTTTTTTTCTTTTGATGTTACTTAAAATTTAGTGCCCATATTTCTATCAGTATTTGGAAACATTTAAAAAGTAATGTATCTTAATTAAGAAATGCTCCAGGATAGAGTTTTATATACATTATAGACATTAGAAAATTTAATAATAAGTTGTTTCTAATACCACTATTAAATTGGACTTGAGCTGGAAAAATTATTTTTAAATATACTTAGAATTATGTTGTGTGTTCATAATTTTTTAAAAGTCTAACACGATGTATTTTGATGAAGTTAGAATACATTCCTGTCAAGGTATAGGGAATGAGTTTAGGTTTGTGGACCAGTTAACATCATAATGTTGCTTGTTAAAGGCTCAACTCCTGCCTGCAGCATTACAACAGAGACTAGGTGGAGGTTATTGGTAGAGTACAAACGTATTGATTGCTACAGACTGTTAACAGTAGAATGAAATATCAGCCTGTTAGCTTTCTAATTTCTTTATATGAAGCTAGTGTTTATTTATAAATTGTAGACACGTTTTCTTCTGAGGTAACTAAATTAATATAGATCAAGTTGTGACCAAATGTTAATAGCAATATCTAATCTCTACCTGTGTAGTAAGTAGTAGAACTTAACTGGTTATCAATGTGTTTCTTTTTTCAGTGTACACTTTACCATTTAATCAAGCTAATCTTTAAGAAATTATCTTCCATTTTAATGACTGTGATGCACATACTTGAGTCTGGTTTGCCTTTCTGTGAGTCATTTATTGCTACCACTTAGAAAATGCTCACGCCTGTAATTGCTATTGGAATACATATCGTGCCATGTAATTGAAGTCATGTAATCATGACTTCTAGTCCACTGGAAATCATAGCTGCTCATAACTAAAAATTAAGTAAATGATATTCTATTGTCCCCACAAATTAAGGGGAAATTGTAATCATTCAGAAATGACGGGACTAATGTGAACACTTCAGGATCCCAGGCCAGATTTGGTTGTAGAAGACTTTGAGGCTTGTCATAAGAGAAGTAAATGAAGCTTATAATTGAGATCCAGAAAAGTATTACGTCAGTAATTGTTAGTCTCTGAAATTTAACTATATACAAGGAATTTGATGGCCTTATGTATTTATAGATATTTATTATGTTCTTGGTAGCCTCTTGGAAGAGTGAGGATATTCCTTTCACGTAAGTGTCTATTTGAAACTTTAAAATTAAGAACTACTTTTCATTTTCCTTTCAGTGCATGTTTCCTGGCCACAAATTATTTTAGTTTTTGTTTATTTGGAACTATTCTTATTTCAATTTCACTTTTGCGAACTTTGTCAGTACAGGATTCTAGTTTGACACTTGTTTCCTTTCAGCCCTTTAAAGATGTCAGTGCATTGAATTTTCGGCTCCCATTGTTTTT
Organism: Loxodonta africana; assembly: GCF_030014295.1. Classification (NCBI taxonomy): domain Eukaryota; kingdom Metazoa; phylum Chordata; class Mammalia; order Proboscidea; family Elephantidae; genus Loxodonta; species Loxodonta africana. The sequence continues at coordinate 23,531,331 of NC_087350.1, forward strand.
GTTGAGAAATCACCAATTTGTCTTATTTTTGCTCCTTTAGAAGGTAATGTGTCTGGATGCTTTTTGATTTTCTTTTGGTCTCTGATTTTTAGCAATTTAACTGTGAGAGCCTAGGTGTGGTTTTCTTTTATTTATCCTGCTGTATTTAGGATTTGTAGTGCTTCCTAAACCTGTGCCTTGAGTGTTTCATTGCTTTTGGGAAATTCTCAACCATTAGCTTTTCAAATGTTGCTTCTGTCACATTATTTTTTTACAGTTTTAATTTATGTGGATGTTTAATCTTTATCTTCTATCCTTTTGTGCTCTTTGCTTCAATCTGGAAAATTTCCACTCACTTATTTTCTGTCTCACTAGTTCTCTTTTCAGCCCTATCCAAAAGATTTTATGTTAAACCTATCATTGAGTTCTTAATTGCAGTAATATATTTTCTGATTAAATTTTTCATTTGATGATTCTTTTTTTTTTTTTTTTAATAGAAAATAGATGGTGAAATTCTTGTCATGTGTTTTCTTGGACATATTAAAAACTTTTTTTAAAAAACATTTTATTGTGATTTGGGTGAAAGAGCAAATTAGTTTCCCATTCAACAATTTATACACTTTTTGTTGTTTTGTGACATTAATTGCTACCCCCTCAATGTGACAGCACTCCACCCCCTTCTTCCCCAGGTTTCCCATTTGCATTTGCCCATCTTCCCTGCTTCTTTCTGCCTTCTGAACCTTGTTTTTGGGCAAATGCTGCCCTTTTGGTCTTGTATGGTTCATTGTTCTGAGGAGCACATTACTCAGGGGTATTATTGTTCACATTTGTAGGCCTGTCTATTGTTTGCCTAAAAGGTGATGTTGGGAGTGAGTTCTCTTCCAGGTTTGAAGGGTGTCTAAGGGACATAGGCTTGGGGGTTCCACCAGTCTCTATCAGACTAGTAAGTCTGATCTTTTTTATGAATTTGAATTTTGTTGTACATTTTTCTCCCACTCTGTCCAGAACCTTCTGTTGTGATCTTAATCAGAGCAGTTGGTAGTGGTAGCCGGGCACCATGTAGTTCTTCTGGTCTCAGGCTATTGGAGGTTGTGGTTTGTGTGGTCCATTATTTCTTTGGACTAATTATTTTCTCGAGTCTTTGATTTTCTTCACTCTTCTTTGCCACAGACAGGAAAAGAACAGTAGTTGTATCTTAGATGGCCACTCACAAGTTTTTAAGACCACAGACTTTATGGACTGTGTCATGCGAGTTGACCTAGTTGTTCCCCGAGACCATGGTCCTAAATCCTCAAGCCCAGTGACCCAGTCCCTCAAAGTGTTTGGTTATGGCTAAGAAGGTTTCATAACTTTGTGCCCTGTGTGCTCTACTATATAGATAGATATATTTGCAGCACATACAAATACATATGTAGAAATATCCTCTGCCAAACCTATATATGCTCATGGGTATATTCCCATATGCCATCCCATACCTGTTCAGCTTATGTATCTACTTATGTGTTCACTCTTAAATTGTTATGTGTTATCACTGTTATTACAGGATTGTGTATGTAATAGTATTTACTGTTGTTGCCTTTTACTTTTGAGTTCTTGCCAGCATCTTCTTTTGCCTTTGTCTTGTGCAGACATCCCCTTATTGTGTATTCCTTTTCCTTCACCTAAGTTAATAAGTGTCTACTATCTAGTTAGTGATTTTTCTTCCCTCCCTTTCCCATCCCTGGTAACCATCAAAGAATGCTTCTTTCTATGTGTAAACGTTTTCTTGATGTTTTATAATAGTGATCTTATACAATATTTGTCCTTTTCTGATTGACTTATTTTTCTCAGCATAATGTCCTCCGTGTTCATCCATGTCATGAGATGTTTCTCAGATTCATTGTTATTCTTTAACATTGCATAGTATTCCATTGTGTGTATGTGCCATAGTTTGTTTTTCCGTTCATCTGTTGATGGGCACTTAGGTTGTTTCCATCTTTTGCTATTGTGAATAACACCACGATGAACGTGGATGTGCATATGTCTACTTTGTGTCATGGCTCTTATTTTTTTAGGATATATTTACCTAGGAGTGGGATTGCTGGATCATAAGGTATCTCTATTTCTAACTTTTTAAGACAGTGCCATACTGTTTTCCACAGTGGTTGTACCATTTTACAATCCTACCAGCACTGTATGAGAGTTCCAGTCTACCCACATCCTCACCAGCATTTGTTGATTTCTGTTCTTTTGATCATTGACATTTTTGCAGACATGAGATATGACATCTCATTGTAGTTTTGATTTGCATCTCTGTTTTTGTTTTTAATGACTAATGATCACAGGCATTTCTTTATGTATTTGTTGGTTGCTTCGATGTCTTCTCTGGTGAAGTGTCTGTTCGTGTCCTTTGCCCACCTTTTTTACTTTTTTTTTTTACATTTTCTTTTTTTGTTGGGGTTCATTTTTATTTTATGTATTGTGCTTTAGGTGAAAGTTTATAGCTCAAGTTAATTTTTCACTCAAAATTTATGCATGCATTGTTTTGTGGCATTGGCCGCAGTCCCCACAATGTGACAGCGCACTCCCTCGTTCCACCCAGGCTCCCTGTGTCCATTTGACCAGCCCCTGTCCCTCCCTGCCTTCTCATGGCGCTTTTGGACAGGAGCTGCCCATGTGGTCTCATGTATCTGAACGCGCTAAGAAGCATGATGTTCCTTGCGTGTATTGTTTTTTGTTTTATGGTCCTGTCTAATCTTCGTGTGAGGAGTGGGCTTCAAGAATGGTTTCAGTTCTGAGTTCACAGAGCATCTAGGGGCCATAGTTTCAGGGTTTTCTCCAGTCTCTGTCAGACCATTAAGCCTGGTCTTTTTATATGAATTTGAATTCTGTTCTACATTTTTTTCCTGCTCTGTCCAGGACTCTCTGTGGTGTTCCCTGTCAGGCCTTTGCCCACTTTTTAATTGGATTGTTTTTCTTTTTGTTGCTAAGGTGTTGAAATTTTCTATAAATTTTAGAGATTAGTCCGTTTCAAGGTATGTCTTAACCAAAAGTTTTTTCCCAGTCTGTAGGTTCTCTTTTTACTCTTTTGGAGAAGTCTTTTGATGCACATAAGTGTTTTAATTTTTACAGTGTTCCAGTTTAGCTTTCGCTATTTGTACATTTTTGTTATGTTTGATAGTCAGTTTCATAAATTAGGGCCTCTACGCTTGCCCCTATGTTATCTTCCAGCAACTATTTAAAGTTTTACATTTACGTCTTTAATCCATCTTGAGTTAGTTTTTGTATGTGGTGTGAGGTATGGATCTTGTTTAATTTTTCTGCAAATAGATACACAGTTGTGCCAGCATCATTTGTTAAAGAGTATGTGTTCCCCATTTAATGGATTTTGGCTCTTTGTCAAAGACTGGCTATCCATAGCTGGATGGATTTAGTTGTGGGTTCTCTATTCTGTTCCATTGGGCTTTGTGTCTATTGTGACAATACCAGGCTGTTTTGACTACTGTTGCTGCATAGCAGGTTCTGAGATCAGGAAATGTGAGGCCTCCTACTTTGTTCTTCTTCAGTAGTGCTTTCTTTGTCTAGGGTCTCTTTCCATATAAAGTTGGTGATTCATTTTTCCATCTCTTATAAAGAATGTTGATGGAATCTGAATTGGGATTGCATTATATCTATACATCACTTTGGGTAGTATTGACATTTTCACAATGTTGAGTCTACCACTCCATGAACATGGTATGTTTTTCCATTTATGTAGGTCACTTTTGGTTTCTTGCAGTAGGGTTTTGTCATTTTCTTTGTATAAGTCTTTTACATCCCTAGTTAGATTTATTCCTAAGTTTTTTTTTATCTTTTGGGAGGCTATTGTAAATGGTCTTGTCTTCCTGATTTCCTATCAGGATTCTCTTTGTTAATGTAGAGGAATCCTACTGATTTTTGTATGTTGATTGTACCCTGCCACTTTGCTGAATCCTTTCATTAGTTCTGGTAGCTTTCTGTGGAATCTCTGGGATTTTCTATAGGTAGGATCATATTGTCTGCAAATAGGAATAATTTTACTTCTTACCAAATCACAGTTATTTTAAAGTTAATGCCTGTTAACTCCAATATTTGGATCATCATCTCTGGACCTGTTTCTAGTGGATATATTTTTTTCCTTGTTATGTTTCTTGACAGCCCTATTAATATTTAAGAAATGTCATATATTTTTTATAAAAAATTATAGAGACTTTACATGGTACCTTCCTTCCAAGAGGTCTCAGTTTATTCCCTGCCAAATAGTTAGAGTAGGTTAGCACCCCAGTTCAGGGAGGGACTAAGCTGACTTGTGGTAGGGTTGCAAAATTCATGAAACTTGTTTTGCCCTTATTTCACTCCTCTCTAATTTGTAGCCCCTCAGGGATCACAGTTGAAGGTCTAGGGCTCTTTCTCTTTGGCAGGCCTTCAACTCCAATATTTGTCTCCTTAGTACCACAAGACTTCCAAAAATTGTTTTTTTTTTTGGGGGGGGGAGGGGATTTGGTTTTGTTTTTGTTACTTTCTGCTTTGCTTTTTAGCTTCTTGCTCTATGGAGTTTAAGTATATGTCAAATGCCTTTAGGGGAGAACTGTTCAATGTTGGGAGCATATCTGTGAACCTTCTTCCTTTCAGGGCGCTTGACTTCTTAACTTTTGGCTACCTTGGCAGCCCTGAACTCTAATCTTTAACTGTAACCCAATTCTTTGAAATTTCTGAAAGCTCTGATACCTTTTAGCATCTGCTCTTTCTTGGCCTTAGTTTCCTCCGGACTTTGCTTCATGTACTTTTTCTCTTTGCTGATTTTCCTTTGTATTCTTTCGTTGTAGTAAATCATAGCTAGGAGTATGACTATGTGCTGAGTCCTGTGAGTTCCTCCAGGTCAACCATCAAACCAGAGGGTGGTCTTGGGGATCCCTTGCTCACATATCCACTCTGAATTTCTGTTGAGTTTATTTATCTCAGATTTTAGGGTTCAGCTGAAAATGATCAGAGACAGGTTGCATTGTAATCCCTTTACGTATATGTGCAAACTGAGGGGCAGAAGGAGTAATTTACCCAAGGTCATCCATCTAGCAGTTCCTGACAGAACCAGGAATTGGATCCAGGTGTAAGTCAAAAGCCCCCTGTCATCTCATTAAATTATATGTCCTCCAAGTATATAAGCAAAATTATTAAAATGTACGGGTTTCAGTTTTGGAAGCCCTCCTGCGTTATTTGGGCAATGTGTCTGCCATTTAACACTTTGATCATGTTTAAGAAATGTTTTTAGGTCAATAGCTAAGTAAGTTGGAGTTTAGTGACTTAGTTAATTACTGTTTTCCAAAGGCAGCTTAGTTATACTTTTTTTCCCCAACAAAAATATCAGTAAATTAGCAGCTTTCTTTCCTTCTTTTCAGAGAGATAAATATTCTCTTGTTAAATATTCTGTACTCTTGTTGTGTGTGTATGTATACTGGAGTCACTTAAGTCATTGCTTATATTTTTTATGGACAATTTAATTTACTTTGTGATACTTAAAGGATGCCATATTTACCTCTTATCTAGAAATCATTGTATAAATTATAATGACAAAGTACCTTGTAATATATGTGCAGATAGAATTTTCTTTCACTCTAGACCTGACATTTCAACACAAGAAACCCAAACACAATTAGCATTTCAAAAATTACTGATAGTTTGGGCAATTGGTCATTTTTTTATTTGTGCATCTCTGGTTTACACAATCGAAAACTGGTGCTTGAAGAGCGTTTGTGGCGTGGCTGAGGCCACACCGCCGGTAAGGAGGGGAGGAGGGGCTCAGGCCTGGAGCTCCTGCTCCATGCGCAGTGCTGCGTTTCCACCACGTACACACAGGCCACGGAGCAGAGGAGCTGCTTCTGCTTTCAGAGATGTAAAATCAGCTATATTAGAAGTGGGATGGTGTAAATCTGAGGGGGACAGCGATTCGTTTAGGTTGAACTTTGTGTTTAGCATGAGGGTAGCCAGCAAACCTTTTGAATCTGAATGAAGCAGAATCTTTTCTCTTCTCTTTAGAAATCAGTTGGAATTATAAACCTTCTCTGCATCATACGGCATCACACAGCAGAGATTTCAGTGCGTTCATCCTGTGAAAAGGCCCTTTGGGTGAAGGTTTTGATATGTTTCTTGGAGCAGCATGGGGAGGACTTGCTTGTGGACTAAAATGCTCTTCTCTTTTAGAATGAAGTGTTTCGTATTGAATTGCTTTTTTTTTTTGGCTCAATCACCTTTACCCTGATAATTAAAATCTAGAATAGGATATTAAGGCAGGAGTAGATAAGGCAACTTTTGGAGAATGAGGCAAAACAGGGCAAAAAGAGTAAATCTCTGTGAAGAAAATGAGGCAAACAGAGAAGTAGTGGTAGAAAAACAAAGTAACTGATCGGAAATAATTAAATGCTTGTTAGATGTTCTTCTTAGATTGAAAGGATATTTCGGTTCTTATCTGCTGATGTAAAGGGAACAAATTGTTTATAACTGTAGGACAAATTACCTTAATCTTTTTTTTTAAGTGAAGGTTGTTGTGAGTATCATGTGAGAATAATGTATATGAAGGCACTTTGTAAGTTGTAAAGTGCTCTAAGCCTATGTTGGAATTATTAATAAAAGTAAAGATGAATTTTTATGATCGGTCTCGTGCCTTTAATTTTTTTTCACTAAAGTAAAATAGGTGATAATGGGTAGTATACAAATTGATGATCTTGTGAACCTCATGACTTCTCATAAAGAGTTCATAGACATTTATTCAGTGACTACAATGTGTCAGGCACTTCCTGGAGCTGACGGGGTACTGAGATGGCTAAGCCACAGTTCGTGACCTTAAGTGGCCTATGATTGACTACTGAGAAGACAGGCACACAAATGGATGGTTTCAGCTGAACGTGGTGACCGATCAGAGGGACCGTACGTGCAGGTAGAGAGGGCATTTAGAGAGCAGGCAGTCGTCTCAAGAGGGGCTTTAAGGAAGGACGTTTGAAGATGAGTCTGAGCTGCATTTGGAAGGAAGTCAGAACTAGTTAGGAGAAGAAAGTATGCCCTGAGCAGAGGTAACAGTGTCGATAAAGGCTTGTCGAGAGATTGGCAGGGTTTGCTTACTGAGAACTTTGGCTCGGATGACTCACTGAATGAATGATACTGAGAAGATGAGAAGACACTGGGAAGAAGCATGAGCTCACTTGTGAGCATGCTGTATTTGGGGTGCTTGTGAGATAGCCACCTGAATGGATCTAGTAAGTCCATGCATGTACAGGAGAAGTTCCCCGGGTGGGGGGGATCAGGCTAGAAATGTCAACTGGGAAATTATCAGAATACAGATCAAAATAGGTGAGCTCACTTACAGAGGGCGTATGTATAAGAAGAACTGTTGGCCAAGATAGCATTTTAGAGACATTGGCACAGTGGTTAAAGAGCTTGGCTGCTAACCAAAAGGTTGGCAGTTTGAATTCATCAGCTGCTCCTTGGAAACCCTGTGGGGCAGTTCTGCCCTGTCCTGTAGGGTCACTATGAGTCAGTATTGACTCAACGGCAATGGTGTTTTGGTATGTTTGATGAATACACGAGACTGGGCAGCACACGGTCAACATTGAGAAGGGACAGAGAGGAATGAAGAAAACCAGAAGAGAGCACTATCAGAATTTTCACCGTGGTTAAGTGTACAGAGAGATTCTGTAAAGATGGTAATTGGATATAGTATTATGAAGGGTGGTTTCAGGGGAGTGATGGAGGCTATAAGCTTCTGCCTTATCTCAGTCTTCCCTTAGTCCCTTAAACCTGGATCCACTGATCTCTCTCTCTCACACCTACACTCACACGTACACATACATTCAAACACAGATGTGCACATCTTTCTTCACCTCTAATTCTTCACCCTCCTTTGTGCACTCAGTCCTACTAATATTCCAGAGTTGGCACTGGTGGCCCCATCCCAGTTGCTGGATGTATTCTGTATACTTCAGCTATACGGTAGACTTTAATGAAGCTGAGGCTAGGAATATGATTTTGGTAGGACCTGAAGAAATACAATTAAATATCAAGGCCAGTATGAGTTACAGGAGTGGAATATTAGAGTGTGAAACAGGTCCACTCCTGGGTGTCAGAATGGGTGATGCCAGGAGGTGACTGGAGTTCATGTCACACTCAACATTGTAAATGAGCCACGATCAGGAATTGACAGAATCAAATTATTATCTGGGTCCAGAGCCCTGAAAATGCCGTGTTACAGGGTTGTTACTTTGAGTTTCCAGGAGCTTGCCTCCCAGGTCGAGCCACTCTTTGTCTTGAATTAAAGGTTCACGTCAGCTTCTGCCACCAGCATTGCTCCCAGTCTCCCTGCTGTCCAGGCTCTGTTGTGGGAGTCTCTTTTGCTCCTGAATCACGTCTTTCCTTCTGTTTCCTCATTGACGCACAGCTAGGTAGACTAGGTAGGCTTTTCCTTTAAGCCCTTTCCCGTAGTTCAAATTGATTAACTTTCTCATATTCATTGCCCCATGTAGAGCTAGATCCTTGCTATCACTCCAGGGCACTGGCTGGGCTCCCCATGACCAGCTTCTCTGACGCCAGTCTGTTTTCCTGGCCTGGAATTCTGCTGTCCGTAGATCTCCTGAATGACGCTTCCCTCCTGCTTACCTGCTCACCTGCTCACCCTCTGCATGGATTTTGTGCTCTTCCTACCTGTGGGGAGACCCTGGGATGCTGCCGCGCGTCCCACGCTGGCCACTGTGCCTTGGCTCTGCAGTGCCAGCCTCTCCAGTCTGGTCCATTTCCCAGCCCTTGCACCAGTGTCTGTGCACGGCTTTGGAGCAGCATTCCAAATCTGCCTGCTTCCTTGCATGTTCCAGTATTGCGTCTTCTTGTTATGACAGGCTCCAGGAAGAAAACAAGCAAGTGTGTACAGGAGATTGGTCTTTCCTCACTTTCTTTCCACAGCTTCTCTCTTTCCCACCTCCTTTGCTTCAGCTAGTCATCATCTCGTCTGAGAACCACCTGGGACACCTCTGAGACTTTAAAACACCCTGGTGAAGAGGAGAAACTAATTATTGTACTTCAAAAGAAAGATGTTGAGAGACATTTTAAAAGGCAGATAATCTTTTAATCTTATGTATGTTTGTTTTTTTTCTAAAGACCTGTGCTAAACATTTTAGTTCATAATGAAAAGCTGTAAAGTTGTTTTTGTGAGTGTTAGGTTTGTTGTCAAGTCTCACACAACCTTCCAAGCCGAGTGGCATTGCTCAGCACTACTCTATCACAGTACAAGTGCGGAACTTTTAAAAGAAAGTTTGCTATGTAAGATCACGCTGGCTTTTGCAATATTTTTTTTCTTCAGTGAGGAAGATTAAAGCTATGCCACGAAAAAAAATGACTCTCTCCGGATGAGTTTTACCTTCTCTTTCCAGAAAATTAGGATCATGTAATCCATTAACTTTCCCTTTTCCCTTCTGCATTAACTGCCAGATAGCTGAACTGCGTTTAATATTTAGTTGCAATTATCCTGACCTTCTAGGTGACTAGTAACATCTGCTTCTCATTTTAACCAATTATTCTCTTCTCATTGTCTGATTTCATAGTTTTGAGTTGCATCAGCTATAAGGAATTGTTTTTGGAAGCAGGTTGGATATAAACAAGCATAGGTCTACGTGAAATTAAGGTAGCTTTGGTCACAAATGGAGACATTGAAAAGTTTCTGTAGTGTTTGTTAGATGTGTGTGTGTGTGTGTGCGTGTAAAATCTGGCAAATGGGGAGACATGAGAATAATGTGATTTTTGAAGAGGAAAGGATATGTTATGGACCCTAGTGGAAGGGTTGTCTTAATTCCAAACCAACTACCTAATGAAATATTTACAAGCACTTAGTGCTTTTAAGCAAGTATCTTATTCTCTGTCCCAAGGGAAGGTAATTAATCTGGATGTGGAGTCTTCACTTGTTTTTCTTTTCCTTTTTTCCTCAATCTATGGAAACTCTGGGGACGGGTACGTGGGCTGTATTTATGGCAGATAATCACTTTATAGACTTAGAATAAGTGGGTTCAGTGCACTGCTTAAGGAACCAATTAAATACCCTCAGTTTCTTATAAAGCCTATTGAAATTATCTGTTGCCTGATTTATAGTGATTAAAATAGAACTTCAAAAATAAATCTTAGTAGCCTGCAAATTGATGAAACCCTTCAAAGGAGTATCCAGTGAGAAAGTTCACTGCTATCTAATTGTAGGAGGTATATTGACATTCTTGCAATATAATTAAAAATTAGTTTTTCACCCTTTGTTGTCTGTACAAGGAACTTGCAAGGATTATAACTCTCTCAACTTGATCATTTGCATAACCTTTTTTAAAAAGTTAATTGAAATTACTTACATTAGAATTAAAGTTAAGCCAGTGTGGTGAAATAATCTAGTTTTAGAACTTTGAAATCTAATGAAGGTCTTGTGTGTTCTGTGTGCTTTGGCTACAGCCCTACCACTTACGTTTTGGAGGAAGATGAGCCTCGGTTCCTTGAAGAAGTTGATTACAGTGCAGAAAGTAATGATGAGTTAGATATTGAATTGGCTGAAAATGCAGGAGATTATGAAACTTCTGCTCAAGAAGAAGTACTTTCTGACTCGGAATTATCAAGAACATACCTACCTTGAGCCCTCTGCCATCTTTGGTTAACTGCAAAGAAGAAATGAAACCTTGGTTTTTATTACACAGGAAATATGAGACAAATCAGTTTCTAGAGAACTAACTCAGAAAGACAAAAAGTAACTTGGGCCAGTTTGATTTCAAGATAATAAATGTGTTATTAATTCATGATGAAATCGGCACTTGTTTTATTTTAGATATTCAGCGCACTTACAGAGCGTTGAATTATCAAATACGGAATTTACTTTTAAGGAAAACCTCAGTATCATTGCATGGATTTTTATCTGCTTCTGGTCGTATTCTACATCAAGTGGGTAATTTTGAAGTGTGAAAAGTATAAAATCTAAGTTCTAGATAATTGTGGTCCTGAGTTGTTGAGAACTAATATATATGTACGTGGGTTTCTGTAGATGTGTTTGTGTAGAGGTGGGTAGATACTGAAGGTCAGGGTGTTCTTCAGAATCATGTTAACTGTTGGATTGTGACTGAAATCATCCAGAGTTTGCCTTGAGACCATTACATTCTACATTTACGAAATTAAACAAATAAAAACGCTATCTAATGTTGCATTCATTTCATCATCCTTTTTAACAAGTCATTTGATTTGCAGAATCTTTGTGAGTATATTATAAAAATCCAACATCAGAACACATTGATCAGAATTTTTAAAGGATACTTCATTTACTTAGTTTTCAATTTTTTTATGGTGTAGGCATACCTGTACCTATCATAAAAGATATACAGCATTTGGAGAGCTCTTTTCTCTGCTGTTGTCTTTCGTGGATGTACCTGAAGTTCATTACTATAGCCCAACAGTTTGTTAAGAAGCTTTAAAAATGGAGTTAAGGGTACTATGTGATGTTAAATCTGTATTTGTATATTGAACTTCGACATTTCATGAATTGTGCTGTGTTATTAGATTTATTGAAGTGGATTCATTTTGGGCATGCTGATGTTGTTGTCAGAATCCTATATGACTGGAACAAATTTAAGCCATTTCTTGTAGTGACATCTTCCTGAGTTTTAAGCCATCCTGATGTAAGAATGACTTTGTGGTCAAATAAAATAAACTCAAGGACTTTCAATGAGTTCTTTAAGAACTAAGTTTCTGTTCCAACAAAACAAATCCAAAAAGATACCTCATTAGCTGATTATGAAAATTGAAATACAGATTGTGAAGTTGAACGAGCCCTCCTGGCGGGTAGTGAGCTGATGTGGGAAAGAGTGGAATACTTTAGCTGGGCAAAGTGTTATTTAGTGATTTATTAATTATTTATAATTATAAATTATTATTAATATATTTTACATGAAAATGTGACATTTTATTATAATTATAAGTAATTATAATTCTTTTCAGAGAGTAGATTATGGAGCCACTATGTCCACACATGAACTTTTCTTGATTCTTAAATTAGAAATTGAAACCGAGGTAGTCCTGTATGACACGCAACTGTAGTTACTATAATGTGCAGAATAACTCAAAAACTTCTATTTATTATGTTAGGATTATAAAAACTCCTTACTATGTACTGTTATAATAGTTTACATTGACGAAAGTACAACTTTTAACGTGTTACAAACCTGAATATGCCTTTTATTAACTAATTATTCATAAGATTGAAAAAACAGTATAGTTAGGAAATGATTTTTTTCACAAATAACTTTGGAAAAACAAAAAATTAATTTAAAAATCTTAACTTTCCTAATTAGGGGTATAACTAGGTTTCACTGGCTATTCATAGGTAAAATTGCCCTAATTTTCACTTCCATGGCCTCATTATTTTGGGATTGCCAAAGAATAGTTGAAACGACTTCAGGGCCATAATCCTAAGAAGGAATGTGCTTCCCTGTGTAGGAGTGATGAGGTCTGATAAACTGAGTCAAATGGTGCATCTTGGATTTATTTAATTTACCTAATGTTTGGAACTTTGATTTTCTTTAAATGTAGTTTTGATCTAATCAGTGGTTTTCAAATTTTAGTGTGGATCAAAATTACCCGGAAGGCTTCTAAATACACAGGTAACTGCTCAGCACCATCCCAGAGCTTCCCATTAGGTACACTTTGGGCAGTGGTGGTGGTTGTCTGTTGCCAACTCATAGTGACCTCATATGTGCAAAGTAGAACTGCTCCGTAGGGTGTGGTCCAAAAATTTGCATTTCTACTTAGTTGCCAGGCGGGGATGCTGCTGGTCCAGGAACTGCATTTTAAGAACCACTGGCATAATTGATGTGCTCTTTGTAGCCACATCATCACAGTTTCCTGAGAATCAGAGAAGCCATGAAGTGGAAATTGGCACAGGGGATAATTTAGATCAAAAAATTTATAGAAACCCGGAACAGTCCATGGAGGGCAAGTAGACCACAGGGTTGCTGGGGCAGAGCCAGGGTTTTAGCTCAGGTCTCCTGACGTCCAGCCTCATGTTCTTCCCACAAGAGGAGATGCTATCATTTGCCTTTCCCCAAAGAGTAAAGCGTGTGAAAAGCTTCAGGGTCTTTCTTGAATCAAGGTTTATTCAGGTAAACCCGTAAACCTCCCCCCGCAAAAAAAAAATATGCAAAAGCCTGTGGCTCACATTATTGGCTGTTCTCTCATTGTAGTCACAATCTTGTTTAAATACAGTATTATGTCCTGTATTTAGGTCTCTTTCTTAATCGGTCTCTGCCACTTTTGCCAGTTTTTGTGTGGGATTTAGAAACGTGGACATTAGTCTGGATCCTAATTACAAATAAGTAACTTGGAGTTCCACTTCAGATGGCTTACCAACAGCAATGAGAATGATATTTCTGAATTTCAAATACCCAATTTAAGGTGACTGTGTTATTATAAGCACTGAAATGGATTATACAAAATTGTACTTGCGGAATTTTCTTGTGCAAGCTCCGCAAATAAATGACAGTAATGAAACTATAAATTCTTATAAATCCTTTTTTATATATTCATACTTTAATTATTAAAAAATATTGATTGGAAATTGGTGACTTTTTCATTTACGTTGCTGAAGGTTTAGCTCTTTCTATTAGGAAAAACTTCCTAATGCATATTTTAATTGGGAGGTTATTCTCCTTTGCCCAATAAAATGTTACTGTTAATATTAAGTAAATATTTCTCTAGTTAAAATATATTCAAATTCTTGAGACACAAATGAAAACTTAGATGATAGTCTCATTTCCTTTAGGAGAGTTAGTGTTTTGAAGGTTTAGTCCTTGAAATGTCACATTTCAGTTGTTTTCCACTATTAGTGATATTGTTATTAAATAAAAACTTGGAAAAGTCAAAACCTGTGTAAGGCAGAAACCTGCTGGAGAAGGAGAACTCAAATATTTTCCACTAAATAGAGGGCAATAGAAAAGTGGTGACTGCGTTCTGTCATAGGTGGAAAACTTGTGAGACCCGGAAAAACAGGGCAGTCCTTCCGAGTTCTGCCTCTCACAGGTCTCCCTGTGTTTACAAAGCATTTTCACTCACCTAAATTGGGCTAATACTAGGCAGGTAGAAGTCTACCTTTAGTCCCCTCCTGTTTCTGAACCCTGAACAGTAATTGAGGTTCATCTGCCCTCTTTTCCTCCTTTCCACCTTACAAGTCTTCTGTACACGTCAGACCTTTTTGACTTCCTGGTCCCCTCTATCAATCAACTCACAACTTCTTCAGAGCTTTGCTAGGGGTTGGCAACATTGAGTAGCTAAACTGTTTTCCCCTTTCAGTTTGAGCTTGCTAGGCATGCAGTGCCTATGTCCAAACGAATGGGAGTCTTGCAGTGGCATCTCAGACCGTCTGCAGGCCAGTCAGAATGATACTTTGGAGTATGGGACATGGTTGGCACTGGTCGAGTACTGAAGTGACCTCTGGGGGTGTGTCCTTGCACACATACATCCTCACAAACCCCTGCGAAGTGCAAGTGAATGTGGTTCCCTTCTACATGTCAGTCCAGACAATTTTAAAAGGGCCGAAGAGTCTACATCTTTGAAAACAGATGGACTTCTCCGTAGACTTTTCTTTAACCGAAGTTGTAATTAAGTAAAGGGCTTTGAGACTAGAGGCTTACTTTCGTGGTCATATGCAAAATAATTATTAAAGTCAAATTATGGAATGTATTTATAGTGTCATGATTTTTTGTAATTTATACTTTCCCGTTCTTACCTCATATAATCTATATAGGATTTGTTTTTCTCCTGTTTTAATCGTTATTAACCTTAGAAATGTTTGATGTTTCATCTATTTTCTTTTTTAGAATGGGGGCACTTGGAACAGAGTGAATGAATTGTGTAATTTCATATAAAAATAAATTTCAAGATTTGGAAATATCCCTTTTCAAGAAAAAGCATTTGTATTTAATGTAAAGAGAGATGTATCCAAGACACATCTGTCTTGGCCAACCTTTATATCCCCTTTCTGCAGTGCTATGCAAGATGAAAACTTACCAAAAACTACACCTCTGCTGTCGTCACATATGCTAAGAGCCAGATCTCTTGTGGGATGCAGTGGACACTTGTGTTGCTGCCTCACAAAATCCATTCTCCCCTTTGCTCTAAGCAGTGTTCATGATCAGTGCTTTCTGAGTCCCCAACTTCCCCCACAGCATCCGGGGCAGAGCACATGACCTGGGCCAAACCAGCCAGCCATTCCAGCTGCAGAGCACAAAGAGTGGTTTGGAGTGAGCACACGACCTAAGCCAGTCCACTTAAAATGAGTGTCAGGACTTTCGGTGGTGAAGCTAGGACAAAGACCCTTCCTTGATAGAGAAAGATACAGCTGCTGGCGGCCACCATCCAGCCCTGAGAGAAGAGCATGCCCGAGACAAGTCAACGTTGAATAAACAGAGCCAAGATGTTTGAGAGATGTTGGGTCCTTCCATCATGTTGAGCGCCCTATCAAGCTATACAGGAAACCTCAAGTTGCAGCAGCTATTTGGACCTGTAAATCGCTTTCATTATGCTATTTGAATTGAATTTTCTATTACTAGTAACAGACATGCCAGTTACACAGTATGTCTGAAATCTGTCTGAAAAGCCACTAAAACTGAGTGTCCATCCCTGAAGGGGCAGCTCCACCCAAAGCACCTGTCTTAAGAGAAGTTACAAGGAAGAGATGAGTTCTTTATCCCAAGAGTTAACAGGGCAGGCAAAAACAAGAGATGTCCACGCATACATCTCAGACTTCAGCTAGCTTTTATTTTGTGTCTACCAAAAAATGTGTGCTGGGCTGCAAATGACCCATATTTTTGTCATTGTTTGCTCGAAACTCAGAGTATTTCCTCCAGTGATGAGATTTGCTTTTCGTTTGTTCAGAGAGAATATTGTCCCAGGAGCTGGCTTTTCAGCATCTTGAAAGTTATCTTTAGTCATAATGAAGGACACAAATGTGGTTAAATATTAATATTGAAGCTGAGTACCTCTTTAATGGGGCATCATAATAACAAGATGGACCCAGAGAGCAAGCTGAGAGGGATCAGAGATCCCTTTATTGAGTTATATCAATTAGACCAATTAATGCAAAGACAGGGAGTAAGAGCTTGAAGTCTCTGGTATTCACAAACATAACGGGATGAGGTCTTAGTACCGTTAAATCACCAGTTTCAAAGCTCTATCCATCCACCCTTTGATTGGAACTGCAAATCTCTGCTTTTTAATCCACCCAGGACTCATAGATAAAAAGCATTTAAACAGTCCTTTGAAGAAGTGCTTTCCTGAAAGTTATTTCATTTGAGTTTCACCGAAATGCTATTAAACAGATATCACTAGCATTTCCATTTTATATGTGAAGAAACTGGAGCTTAGTGAGGCCATATGATTTACCTGGGCTTGCTGGTATGTAGCAGATCGGGGACTCAGATCTGAGCGTGGGGTCCATCTTCGGAAGACACCGTGCTTTCCCTACGTTCAGCTAACTCATGGCCTGTGCCATCTCTTTCTGCGAGGGAGCCGGCCCGGTCAGCCTCGTATAGTGTGGTGATGGTGGAAGAATCTGCCATAGTGCTCTGAGGGAGGGTGGGGAGAACTAAAGCTGACAGAATATTTTGTATGTTAGTCACACTTCTGGGTGCTTTATGAAAACCATCTTAACGGAACCTCTTTTTTAGCCCATGGAATGATTCTCATATTTTCCAAATCACTATTTTATGGGTAGTTGGGAGGAGGGTGGTATATCCAGCTTTTGTTTTTAATCATTTTATGTGTATATATTTTTTAAAGGAGAGACCCTTGAGCCTTTTTTATTTTTGTTTAACAGAATAGGTAATAGTTTAGTACAAGCCTTTCTCCATCTGTCTTTTATGGTCTCTCATATGGCTTGGAAAGGCTGCTTATATATCTGCGATGCTGAGGA
Source organism: Loxodonta africana (assembly GCF_030014295.1). Classification (NCBI taxonomy): domain Eukaryota; kingdom Metazoa; phylum Chordata; class Mammalia; order Proboscidea; family Elephantidae; genus Loxodonta; species Loxodonta africana. The sequence continues at coordinate 23,548,264 of NC_087350.1, forward strand.
AAAATAATTTTGTCCAACACGCTAAACGTAAGTTTTGTGTAATAGACTTACCTAAAGTAAATTTTTGCTTTATTTATTTATTTTTTATTGGAAAGATAGTTTATTCTGTGGCTTTATTAACTGGCAGGGCCAAAAAACAAGTTTTGTATCTCAGAAAAGGAAAGTATTACACACTTCATCTCTTCAATTACACAACATGAGAAATGCTCAAGCCGTTGGCTTAATTTCCTAAGGTGCCATAACAAAGTATCACAAAACATATGGCTTTGAAGAACAGGAAGGTGTTTTCTCTTCGTTCTGGAGGTTGGAAGTCCAAATCAGGATATCGGCTGAGTTCATCCCTTCTGAAGACTGTGGGAGGACCTGTTCCATGCTTGGCTCTTGGTTTCTGTGCTCCCGGCAAACCTCAGCATTGCTTTGCTGCTTGTTGATCATCTGCCTTCATTATCACGTGCTTTCTGTCTGCCCCCTGTCTGTGATCCTGTTCCTTGTCTTTCCTTTTATAAGATACCTGTCAGAATGGATTGGTGTTAGGAGAGGACCCACTCTACTCTCATATGACTCCATTAACTGATACCATCTGCAAAGAAAAAGCCTGTTTCCCCAAACAAGGCCACAGGTACGGGGGCTAGGACTCCAGCGTGGCTTTTTGGGAGACACCATTCAATTCATTAACAGTTCTTATGCAAATACTTACAAGCCCACAATTACCTATTTTTCTAGATGCAATTTTAGAGGAATATAACCTTTCTAACCCTGGTGGCGCAGTGGTTAAATGCCACAGCTGCTAACCAAAAGGTTGGCAGTTCAAATCCACCAGGTGCTCCTTGGAAACTTTTTGGGGCAGTTCCACTCTCTCCTATAAGGTTGCTATGAATTGGAATCTACTTGATGGCAACAGGTTTTTTTTTTTTTGGTGTAGTACGAAACAAGAATAAGATGACTTAAAAACACCAACTTTATATTAATTCATGATGGAGTTGTTGGCAAAATTTTTATTCATTGTTTGATTAAGCTTAGTTGGTATCATGTTCAAAGTTTTCTAATTCTAAGAGTGAGTGTGGTAATTATGAACTAGGAACAGCCAGCTTAACCATTTTGACCAGGTGCTGCCTAGTAAAAGGCGTCCATTATGGATAATTGTTAGAATTTGTATACTGAACTCAAAAACATAAATGTCCCAAACAATGAAGAGGGCTTTGGGATTCTACATGGTTGTATTTCCAGTAAATTTGATGTTGGAAATTTCATCGCGTCTTTGCAGATAAAACAGCCTCTGTGTAAGACTACTCCAAAACATGCCAGTCTGTCCAATACTAGAGTGAATGAAAGGATGACTTTTTGTTTTGATGATGATAAAGGCTAACATTTACAGAGTGCCTGCTATGTTATGGTTGCTTATCTGTGTGATAGTATGTGGTATATATTAAATAGGTATATATATATATGCCTATTTTATCCTCACAGCAAACTATGATAGGTATTACTGTTGTTGTTAGGCACTGTCAAGTTGGTTCTAACTATAGCGACCCTATAGGACAGAGTAGAACTGCCCCATAGGGTTTCCAAGGAGTGGTTGGTGGATATGAACTGCCCACCATCTCTGGTTAGCAGCTGAACTCTTAACCACTGTGCCACCAGATACCCCCATTTTACAGATGAGGAAACTAACTTGCTAAAGGTCACACAGCTAATGATTCTTAGTCAAGTCAAGCGGAAAAGAAGCTACTGAGAACTACTTTAGGGGATTTATAAAGCTATCATCCTAGATTGCATACCATTTGACCAGGAAGCACATTTCATAGTCAATATGGTTCAAAAATGGGCTTATACTTATGGAAGCTGCCATTTTGCCTATCACCCTCAAGAAACTGGAACAGTGGAACAATGGAATGTACACTCTAAGTCCAAGCTCAGGACGCTTACGAACTCTAGAGCTTCGCAGGATGGCCTTCTATTCCATCTCAGGCCATTTAACTCTCAGGAGTAGCTCTGTTCCTGGTACTAACCTCCTATCACATGGCTCCTTGATGGACAGGGCCAAAGTGTGAGTAAGAATGATGGAATTCAGATAGCACTTCAGCCAATACATGATCCGGTCCTCCTGTTATACCTACCACAAACAGATCCAATGGAGTAAGAAGTGAGAAGTCATAAACCTTTTTTTGTTGAAAGGAGAGACAATAGAAGAACTGGCTTATTGCCTAGACTGAGATAAATAAAAAAAAAAAAATACAACATGGAAAATTGAGAAAAATTTCATGGACTGAGGGAAAAAAAGGAAATATATGATTCTAAAATTAGTATCTCCTATGCTATTTGTTTATAAATCTAGAGGATCACTATGATAAGAAACCACTGATAAAGTCAGAATGTGAGCGCTCCCTCTTGGGGGAAGTGCCACAGTTTATAACACATCCTGCTATCCCTTATGCACCTGACTGGGACACACTGGACAGGTGCTGCAAGGGAGGCTATAGAAGGAGACCAGGCATGGATGCTAATAATTATAATACCTGATCACCCCTCAGATGCCATCTGTGAGTGGAACCTGGGTTGTAGGCAGTCTCACAACTATGGGATGGCTGAGACTGCTCAGAGAAGACAATGGATGGAAACAGGTGCTGATCAGCACTCAGTGACAGGGCTCTGACTCACAGGGCAGACCCAAAGAACTGAAGTTTTGGGTTATATGCAAATACCAACTTGTACAGGAACAATGAAACATTTTTACAGTCTTAGAGAAGTGGAAAGTTGTTTCAAACATTGTGCCATTTTGCTGATCCTCCCAGAAAGGCAAACAAGTAAAAGCCAGAGATAGCAGATCAAGACTTTGCCTTTAGTGTTTGGTATCTTTGCTCTGGTGTCACAAATGGCTAAATGCTCGACGGCTAACCAAGAGGCTGGCAGTTCAGACACCCAGTGGCTTTGCGGGAGAAAGATGTGGTGATCTGCCTCTGTAAAGATCACAGCCTAAAGAACCCTATGGGTAATCCTACTCTGTCACATGGGTTTGCTAAGCGTATAAATCCACTTGACAGCACCCAGCAACAACAATTTAAATAGTCCCCTTCCATGTCAAAACTCTCTGCCTGGGAATTTGCAGGGGAAAGATGTAACACCCAGAGGTGTAAGTTCAGCATAGGTCTTTCCAATGATTGTTTTAATCTTTAACATCCCCGCTAATTAACACCACCCGTATGTTCTCCAGTAGTCCACTGTAGGTTTTTTTAATTGCCCCAGCTTGGGAGCCCTGAAATCTTACTAATCTTTTGAATTTTCTGACCTTGTTCAAATGGGAGGATGCCATTTATTGGATGCAGCTTCTCTGATGTGGGATTAGTTTGCATTGGGTGGAATACGTAATGTCCGTTTAATTAAATCACCAAATATTTCCACCACAGCTTGGGGGGCGTTGGAGACCCAAATTATAGCAGCGGCCTATTGGTTGAAGGAAAATGATGCAATGTCCGTTCTATTCCCACAAGATAATTTATATATGTTTATAATAAGGTGAGGGAAGGAAAGCAAGAGATGTTTACAATCTTTGTATCTCACTTAAAACTGCCTAGAAAATGTCTCTTCATTTTGGATCAAAGATTTCCTTAAAATGTCATAGATATTGGGGACCCTTTAGTCAGTAAACCACTAGCAGGGCAAACTCAAGAGATCTTTGTACCCCACTAACCCAGCCTTTGGGATTCTATCAGATGCAGGTCCTTATTTCATGGCCTATATGGGGGCATTGGAAACGCTGGTGGCGTAGTGGTTAAGTTGCTATGGCTGCTAACCAAAAGGTCAGCAGTTCAAATCCACCGGGTGCTCCTTGGAAACTCTATACGCAGTTCTACTCTGACGTATAGGGTCGCTATGAGTCAGAATTGCCTTGACGGCAATGGGTTTGGTTTTGTGGTGTATGGGGGCACTAAAAAGGTCTCTGGGTGGCTGGAACAAATGGTTCATACTTGGCTACTAACCAACAATTAGTGGTTTGAACCCGCCCAGCAAAGCCATGGAGATAAGGCCTGATGGCCTGCATCCATAAAGGTTATAGCCAAGAAAATCTTATGGAGCGTTTCTGATCTGTGACATGGGGTCGCCATGAGGTGGAATCGACTCAACAGCAGCCGTTTTTAAAAATTTTTTATTTTCTTCAATTTATGGGAGCATTGGTGGTTCAGTGGTAGAATTTCCTCACCTTCCACGTGGAAGACTCTGGTTCCATTCTTGGCTAACGCACCTCATGTGCAGGCACCACCATCTGTCAGTGGATGTTTGTGTGTGGCTGTGATGCTGAACAGGTTCCAACAGAGCTTCCAGACTAAGACAGACTAGGGAGAAAGGCCTGGAGATTCACTCTTGGAAATCAGCCAATGAAAACCCAGTGTGGATCACAACAGTCTGATCTGCAATGGATCATGGGGCCAGTGCGGAACCCCGGCAGCATCTCAGTCTGTTGTGTATGGGGTTGCCATGTGTTGGCAGTGACTCAGTGGCAGCTGACAGCCCTAATTCTTCTGGGAAAATGAGTGTTTGCCCATATCAGAGTCATCACCAGGAGGAATACCTGGCCCGATGTGGTCTTGGAAAGTCACTCATGTTGTGTAAGTGGAGCCCGATTTAAATAACCTATCAGGGCAGCCTTGAAAAGGAAAGGTAGGAGATGACACAGTAGTGCAATATGTGAGATTCGTGCATTCAATCCGTAACAAACACATTGATTTTTTTTTTTTTCCTTTTTAACAGGAAGTACAGCTTATTTAGGAGTCCCTGGGTGGTGCAGTTAAAGCATTCAGCTGCTAACCGAAAGGTTGGAGGTTCAAATCCATCCAGAGGCACCTCAGAAGAAAGGTCTGGCTATCTACTGCTGATAGTCATTAAAAACCCTGTCGAGCACAGTTCTATTCTGACACACATGGGGTCACCATGAGTAAGAATCGACTCGAAGGCAGCTATTTTTTGGGAGGTAGCTTAGTTGAAAAAGCTTGAGTGCTGGATTTATCAGACTTGGGTTCAAATACTATCCTCCATTATTTAACCAGCTGGGTGGCCTTGGACAAGTGCCTGGATCTCCCTGAGCCTCAGTTTCCACATCTGTAAAATAATGAAGCCTGTGTCATAGGATTATTGTGGGGATAAATTATATTCGTAGAGTGTCAGGCACAAAGCAACAACCTCTTGGCTGAAGGGAAATGGTGCAACTCAAAAGAGCAAAGCTTAGTCTGTTCTGTTCCCACGAGATAACTGATGTGTGTTTGGAACAAGGAGAGGGAAGTAAAGCAAGACATGTTCTACAGTCTTCATAGCTCAATAAGTAGGTCAACCCTGTAGATGGTGGCCCATTTGGCTCAATTTCATGTATTCAACTTAGTATTTTAGAATTTTTTTGTCCTTCCATAGAATCTTTTTTTTTTTTTTCCATAGAATCTTTAGTAGTCAAAAGAACCTCAGAGGTCATCAAGTCCCACTCTTTTTATTAGATGAAGAAAGTCAGACTAAGAGAGGTTGAGCAAGTTGCCCGAGGTCACCCAGCTTTCTGACTCTGCTCTCTGAACCCCTCCTCAAACTCTCCCTGAGGGGCACGCTCTGCCAGCCCGCCCTTCTAGGCTGGGCACATAGTTTCATATTCAGTTGACGATTACACAGTTCGTCGTGCCATTTATCGCTTTGGGAAGCACCTTAAGATATAATTGCAAACACTCTACCCATCCAAATGTGCACTCCTCGTGCCTAATAATAAGGCTTTTAAGTGGTGGCACAAGAAAACAGCAAGATGATAGCTCACGTGAAATGAGAAATCAGACCAAATGGGATTTGGTAATGGACTTTTTTTCAGTGACACTAGTTGTCTGATCATTAGTCCGCGGTTATGTCGGTACATTTTGTATTTTGGAAGGCACAGAATGTCAGGTCATTGCCCAAATAGTGCTTAAGATTTTTGATTCTTTTGCCGAATCATAGCAAAGTACCCTGGTTCTGATTTTTTTTTTCTTTTTGAAAACTTTATTTTTGATGTCAGTTCTACCCAAAGCAGCCTACAAATACAATGTAATCCTGATCCAAATACCAACAGCATTCTTAAACAAGGTGGAAAAACTAATCATTATATGGAAACGAAAGAGGTCCTGGATAAGTAAGGCACTACTGAAGAAGAAGAACAAAGTAGGAGGCCTCACACTACCTGACCTCAGAACCTCTTATACAGCCATATTAGTCAAAACAGCCTGGTACAACAACAGAGACATTGATCAATGCAACAGAATGGAGAACTCAGAAGTAAATCCATCTACGCAGAGTTGGCAACCAGTATCACATAACGATTTGTGTATTAATTGTTTAATGAGATACTAATTTGCTCTGTAAGCTTTCACCTAAAGCACACACACACACAAACAGAACTTTAGTTTTGATGTTTCTGACATATGATTAGAAGTTGTACTTTTTATTGCTTGTAGGTCTGTCAAAAAAAATAATAAGTTTTTCTCTGCTATTGCTTTAATAATTTAGTTGGTTTATTTTGTCTGTGTGTACCTTAGGTGAAAGTTTACAGAGCAAATTAGCTTCTCATTCAACAATTTATATACCAAATTGTTTCGTGACATTGGTTGCAATCCCTGCAATATGGCAACGCTCTCCCACTCTCCACCCCGGATTCCCTGTTTCCATTTGTCCAGTTTTCCTGTCCCTTCCTGCCTTCTCATCTTTGCTTTTGGGCAGATGTTGCCCATTTGGTCTCATATTTGATTGATCTAAGAAGCATGTTCCTCACATGTGTTATTGTTTGTTTCATAGGCCTGTCTAATGTTTGGCTGAAAGGTGGACTTTGGGGGTGGCTTCAGGTCTGAGTTAGTAGGGTGTTTGGTGGGCCATAGTCTCGAGGGTTCTTCCAGTCTCTGTCAGACCAGTAAGTCTGGTCCTTTTGGTGAATCTGAATTTCATTCTACATTTTTCTGCCACTCTGTCTGGGACCCTCTATTGTGATCCCTGTCAGAGCAATAGGTGGTGGTAGCCAGGCACCATCTAGTTCTTCTGGGCTCAGGCTGGTGGAGGCTGTGGTTCATGTGGTCTGTTAGTCCTTTGGACTAATATTATCCTTGTGTCTGTTTGTCTTCATTCTCCTTTGCTCTGGACAGGATAGGACCGAGAGATGTATCTTAGATGGCTGCTTGCAAGCTTTTAAGACCCCAGACACTACTTACCAAAGTAGGATGTAGAATATTATCTTTATGAACTATGTTATGCCAGTTGAGCTAGATGTCTCCTGAGACCACAGTCCCCAGCCTTCAGTCCCAGTAACTTGGCCCCTCAAGCTATTTGTATGTGTTTAGAAAGAAAGCCTCTATGACTGTGTCCCCTCTGTGCTCTGTTGTATATATGAATATATGCTGTACGTACAGATATGTATGTAAAAATATTCACAGCCTAACCTATATATGTAAGTGGTTATAATCCTATACGCCTTCCTTCCCTTGTATGGCATACGTACCTACCTATGTACCTGCTTGTAAGTTATTATTTCCTTTTACTGTTGTTATAGGATTGTATTGTTATAGTATTTACGGTGGTTTTCTCTTTTTTCTTGTGTTCTTCTAAGTGTCTTTCTTTGCCTTGGGGGTCTATTTTTGAATTAGAAATTCCAGCTGCCCTTAGACTGAGATATTTAGAAGATTCGCCTATTATCTTGGCAGCTGTTAAGGTTTTATTTCCTTTCCCTCCCTCCTTCTCCCCCCCCCCCCCGCTCACTTGTTCCTTTCCTTTCACTTATTGAGTACTTTTATTGAGTGCTTCTGTGCAAGGCACCAGGGTAGGTAAAAGGAATGCAGAAGTGAGTAAGACATGGTCTTTATCCTCAAGGAACTGAGTCCCATGGAGGAGCTGGGCATGGCTTTGACAGACAACAATGAAGACAGAACATGATGTGCCAGGAGAAGGGACAAAGTGCCCAGGGTACATAGGAAGGAACAACTAAACCCGAAACGGCCTCTGGGAAAATGTTATGATGATGTGAGACTGACCTGAGCCTGGGATTATCAGTAGAGAAGGAGGTTGGAAGGTGGAGAGCGGGAGGCAGGGGACAGAGGGGGAGGAGGGTTGGGATTCCAGGCAGCAGGAACAGCGTGAGTACAGGGCAGAGGTTGGTAGGTGAGGAAATGTAAGCAGAGGTCTGGTCATGAAGAGACTTGGAAGTTCTGCCATGGTGTTTGTAGCCATAGATCAGTGGGAAGCTACAGGTGATCTTATGCAAACAAATAACAGGATTCGGTTTGTGTTTTAGAAAGCAAAAGAATAGGTTGGAGGGGTATAAACCCTTGGTTTCAACTTTGGCTTCTACAATCAATTAGGATTCTTGGGTTTACCGTTTAATTTCCTTCCTTGGGGATATATTTGAATTTAACCCTCCTCTGGCCCCACTAGGTAATGAGCCCCCAGGAAGCCCTCAGAAACAGGACCCACATTCTCTCTAAGCTCAGGCCTATCACAGCCTGCTCTAGCACCCCAGAAAGAAAAATGGACAACTGCAGTCCTCTGCCAAACCAAAGTTACTACTGCTTCTGCCTAAGATGCCCTGTATTTGAATTTAATTAGTGCATGCAAAATTATTTATCTTGAAATTTCAACTAAGGACTCTAGGCTAGGTCAAAATTGTGAAAAAATAGCAATACTCTGAGGCTATTGCTGCTAACTGCTGCCGTGTCAGCCCCCGACTCATGGTAACCCCATGCTCAGCAGAATTAAACACTGCCCAGTCCTGAACCATCCCCCCTGGTCAGTTGTGAATTGGACTGTTGTGATCCACAGGATTTTCACTGGCTCATTTTGGGAAGTAGATCGCTAGGCCATTTTTCATAGTCTGTCTTAGTCTGGAAGCTCTGCTGAAATCTGTTCAGCATCATAGCAACATGCAAGCGTCCATTGACAGACGGATGGTGGCTGTGCGTGAGGTGTGTTGGCCAGTAACTGAACTGGGGTCCCCTGCATGGACGGCAAGAATTCTACTACTGAACTTAAAAGGTCTTTTATAAGTTGACAAATAATTATCCTTCTCACTGCAACTGCAAACAAATTCTGATTAATGAATTTTCTGAGAGTTACTCCCCTAAGAGAATAAACCTGGGAAAGTGGAGAGAACTAAATTGGGACTCAGATTGGCAACTCAATTTACCTCCATCAAATTTTAGGCAAATAGTGCATTGTTTTGAAATTCAGTTTCTTTGTCTATAAAGTAAACGTTTGTAATAGAAAAATCCTACGTTTCCTCAGCTCTGTCATTCTATGATTTGACCTAGATTTATCTTTTAAAGAGAGGTTTCTTCGGTTTTTGTTACCTGTATACATGGATGGTATTTTCCACAAGTACATTAACTTAGGTAAATGGCAGCTGTGCAGACAAATCTTTGGCCAAAAAAAAAAAAAAAAGAAAAACCAGTAACTTTTTCAGATGCTGCATGCTCATGGTACATGTGGATACTTCCTACTAGTAATTCCAACAGTTTTTTTTATCTGGATAGAGTTTTTAAACTCAAGGGACTTAAGGTGATGGATTGAGGGTATATATGAATTTCACTCTCTCCAAACACCTTACTGAAACGAGACTGGAGGGATTTTTTTGAATCTCTTTATTTTGTAATAATCACATATACACTTTGTTGTTGCTGTTAGTTGCCATCGAGTCGATTCCAACTCATGACAGCCCCATGTGTGCAGAATAGAACTGCTCCATATGGTTTTCAAGGCTGTGACTTTTCAGAAGCAGATTACCAGGCCTATCTTCTGAGATCCCTCTAGGTGGGTTTGAACTACCAATCTTTCAGCTAGTAATCGAGTGCTTAACAGTTTAAGTTGCCAAAAAAATGTAAAGGTTCTGTGTACCCTTTACCTGGTTTCTCCTGATGGTGACATCTTGCATGTATATTTTTAGTACAGTATGAAAATCAGGAAAAAGTCATGGTACAATTCAAGAGCTTATTCAGATCTCACCAGTTTTATATGTACTCATGCGTGTATGTGTGTGCATGTGTAAAATTCTATGCAGTGCTCTCACATGTGCAGATTTGTGTAATAACCACCACAATCAATATACAGAATTGTTCCATCTCAGGAAGGATCCTAGACAGATTATTTTTAATAGATATAAACACATAGCCATCAATATCGATTATGCCTGAACATGAAGAAAACAAAAATCCTCACAACTGGACTGATAAACAACATCATGACAAATGGAGAAAAATTGAAGTTCTCAACCATTTCATCCTACTTGGAACAAAAATCAACGCTCCTGGAAGCAGCAGTCAAGAAATCAAAACGATGCATAGTATTGCGTTGGGCAAATCTGTGGCAAAAGACCTCGTTAAAGTATTAAAACACAAAGATTTTAGTTTTATGACTACGGTGTGTGTGACCCAAGTTATGGTCTTTTCAATCGCCTCATGTGCGTGACAAAGTTGGATAATGAAAAAGAAAGAATTGATGTGTTCAGTCTGTGATGTTGGTGAAGCATATGGCATACAATGTGGACTCCCAAAAGAATGAACAAATTAATCTTAGAAGAAATACAACCAGAATGTTGTTTAGAAGTGAAATTGGTGAGACTTTGACTTGTTTATTTGGTGAAGGACATTTGGACACCCTATTTGGTGAAGTAGAGGGTCAGTGAAAATGAAGGGAAACCCTCAAGGAGATGGATTGACACTATAGCTGCAACAATGGGATCAAACATACCAATGATCATGAAGATGACAGAGGACTGGGTAACATTTCATTCTGTTATACATGAGGTCACCATGAGTTGGTGCCAACTCAAAGGCAACTAACAACAACAACAAAACTCACAAGGAAAAAAAGAATAGGAAATTAGACAATAACCACAAAATTTTAGAAGTTAGAAAACAGAATAAATGGTAACTGACTTAGCCGCCTGAAAATGCTGATTCCTAAGTCAGCTACAGAGAAAGGGAAGACAGAACCAATCCAAGAATTGAGAACCAGCGCTGCTGAAGGGTTGATGGACCTAGGACCTCTGAAAGTAGAGCTCACAGCAGGAGACATGGAATTGACTCGACTGCAGTGGGTTTTTGGTTATACCTGTAAACAGGAGCCCTAGTGGCACAGTGGTTAAGCACTCAACTGCTAACTGAAAGATCAGTGGTTTGAACCCACCAGACCTCTGTGGGAGAAAGATGTAGCAGTCTGGTTTTGTAAAGATTTATAGCCTAGGAAACCCTGTGGAGCAGTTCTACTCTGTCCTATAGGGTCGCTATGAGCTGGAATCAACTAGATGGCAATGGGTTTGGGTTATACCTATAAATATGACCATGTTTGGATATAGGATTTTCTTTGTTATGTTAATTAGGCCATACCATGGTAGGGTGGATTCTATACCTTATCACTTCTGAGTTATAAAAAAAGCAGAATGGACTGAGACACAGAGGATGAGAAGAGGAAGACAGACCACAGACACAGATACATCTGCAAGGATTGCTGGCAGCTACTAGAAGCTGAACTAGACAAGGAAAGACCTCCCGCTACAGCCAGGCCCTGAATTCAGACCCCTAGCCTCTTGAACTATGAGAAAATAAATTTCTACTCTTTAAAGCCACCCTCTTTAAATACCACTTGTGATATTCGTGTTATGGCAACATTAGGTAACTAAGACAGATGGATATGAGCAGGGGGCTTCAATGTGCTTGCACATTTTGGCTTGACTTTTACCCTCTGGTGACCTTGGGTGGTGCAAAAAGTTAATGTGCTTGGCTGCTAACTGAAAGGCTGGAGGTTAGAGTCCACCCAAATGTGCCTTGGAAGAAAGATTGGATATCTACTTCTGAAAAATCAACCCTCTGACACACGTGAGTTCACCATGAGTCTGAATCCTTTTGATGGCCATTGGTTTTCAATCCATTGTGAGGAGAATGCCCTGGATAGCTGTTGTCCCTGAAGCCTCGGTCCCCAAGCAGACACACATAGAGCAGACCTAAACCTAGTCTGTAGCTTGGAGCCAAGTTCAGTTCCCCCGCAGCCCGAAGCAGAGGCATCATGCTGAGCGCTGCCTGGATCAGTTCAACCAGAGTGGACTTGCAGACCTGTGAACATGAGGGTAAATACTTGTTGCTGAAGGTCACTGAGTTTTGTTGTCATTTGTTCTGCAGCATTGTTGAGGGAATAGCTGAGGAATACTCACCCTGGCAGAAGACTGCAGTGCCTACCTCGTTGTGGTAATATGAGAATTCATTGAAGCCATGCCTGTGGAATGTTCTAAGCAGTACTTTAGCACACATGTTGTTATTGCCATTATTGTTATTAATCTCACATTGGACTCTGCTCACTATCTCTTAGATGCCCTCCTAGTGGGACCAGGCAAAGAAATGTTAGATCAACATATACGGATTGATTAGTTAGGACTGATGAGGCCTCACTCTCAGTTTTCGATGAGGATGATACCTGAAGGACAAGGTCATGTTCTAGGGTGCCCACTGTCCATACCCTAGCAGCCTGCCATTTTGTCCTGGCCGCAGTTCATGTCTTGCTCACCTTTGGGAAATCTATGAGGGAGGTGCCTCCTTCTATCTCACCAGGAAGACAGTTGGGAGAATTGACCTAGTCCTCTGCAGTTGGACCTGCTGGACCTCAAACTGGTTCAGTGAGTACCAATGAATGCGTACCCTAGATTTTGCTGAGCTTCTTTACTGAGGGGCTCAGAGATATGTTCCAGTGCCTTACAGATTTAGATTAGAAGGAAGGTGAGAAAAATAGGAGTTGAGCCCTTGGTTTACCTCACCCACTCCCTGGGGCTTCACAAGGTGAAGTTTCCTGGGTGGACCTTCTAAGGGCAACAACAGGGATGCAAGCACATTTCCCACCTCTATCTGCTACCTGTACTCCCACAGTCCTTTAAAAACAGAACCTTTGAAAGCAGAGAGTCAGCCAGAGGTGAGGTAGAAGGAGAGATTTGAAGAGTGAGAAGTATTTGACCTGCTGTTGCTGGCTTTGAAGATGGAGGAAGGGGGCCATGAGCTAAGGAATGTGATTGCCTTCTAGAGGCTGAGAATGACCCCAGCCAACAGCCAGCAAGGACAGGGGGACCTTAGTCCTATAGCCACGTGGAAGCGAATTCTGCCAACAACCTGAATGAACTTAGAAGCAGGTTCATCTCCCAAGAGCTTCCAGAAGAGAATGTAGCCCTGCCAATACCTAGATTGCCGCATTGTGAGACACTAAGCTGACTCTAAGCCACCTGTGGCCAGACTTCTGACCTACAAAAACTGTGAGATAACAAAGTTGTGTTGTCTAATCCACTATGTTTCTGGTAATTTTTTTGCGGTAGCAGTAGAAAACTAATATGGGGAAAGAAAATGGAAAAAAAGAAGAGAGAAAACAATCAAATGTCATTTGCCAAGCTGTCACGTGATGAGCTCTACATGTGGCTAATGAAATTGGCAGCTTGACTCCTTTGATAAATAAAAAGAACCACCTTTCATATGGCTTGAACGAAAACTTTTTGTGTTTGGCTTCAGCTTCAAGGTGGTGCTTTTTCTTTTTTTGTGAGCCTGTGGAAAGTTTGTTTTAATTCTCTTTTGAGTTATGAGAGTATGAGAATGGGGGAAATATACTTTTCTCATTACAAAGGTCAAATGGTTTACAATGAGTTAGTTGAATTTTGAGGCTGTCTATGTGCTTAATACTCAATGCAGATTAATAGTTTCTATTTGGGGGAAAAGAGATAAAAACATGATAGAGGAGACTGTTAGGCAGCCGAGTGCTGTCCTTTCTGATAGCCAGGACTTTTGGGAAGTTGCCTGACCCAGTCGGGACCTAATAGCTCAGCCAATTTTGGTTTCCATATTTGCGCAGAGGTATTTACGACATGTGGGTATTGTTTAGAGGGTATTGCACAACTCCGTAGCACTCTCAGCCACGTTTTCTTATTTTTCCTGATCTTTGAATCCATCACCATGTGCCATTTTGTTGGAGTAATCAAATTTGTGACCTTGACCATTTTAGCTTTCTAAGAGCAGAAAGTTGAAATTCTCTGGGAAAAAAAATTTAATTCATCATATTATGCAACTGTCATCAAGATTTCCAAAGTTTTTCATCACAAGAAATGAAGCTCAGTACCCACTGAGCAGTAACTCCCCATTTCCCCTTACCCCTGGCGCCTGGTAACCATTAATCTGTTTTCTGTCTTTATATGTTTGTCTATTCCAGGTATTTCATGTAAGTGGGATCATACAATATTTGCCCTTTTGTATCTGACTTACTTCACTCAGCATAATGATTTCAAGGTTCATCCATGTCATGGCATATATCAGAACTTCATTTCTTTTTATGGCTGAGTAATATTCCATTGCATGCATATACCACATTTTGTTTATTCATTTATCTGTTTATGGATATTTGGGTTGTTTCTGTTTATGGATATTTGGGTTGTTTCTGCCTTTTGACTGTGGTGAATAGTGCTGCAGTGAACACTGGTGTACACGTTTGAGTTTTCAAGTCTCTTGGGTATGTACCTACAATTGCTGGGTCATATGGAAATTCTGTGTTTAACTTTTTGTGGAACCGCCAAACTTGTTTTCCGCAGTGGCTACACTGCTTTACAATCTCACTAACAACAGGTGAAGATTGCAATTTCTCCACATCCTCGCCAACGTTTGTTATTCTCCGGTTTTTTGTTTGTTTGATAATAGCCAGTCTAATGGTGTGAAGTAGTCTCAGGCTAGTTTTACCAAGTGTCGTTTTACCCGTGCCTTCAGTGCATACAGGATTACCCATACACAAAGTGCCCTGAACAGATGGGCCATATAGGAAAGATGAGGAGAGGATGCATGGATTTCCTGTGGGCCTAGGAGGGTGCCCTGTGGAAGGCAGCTGGCTAGAGACGGTGTGCTAGAGTACCACTCCAGCACCATGCCCAAGTCTTGAGGTCATGGGATGCACACTGGTGGCATGGGATGAGGGCATTAGAGACTGTACCATGTGGAGGATCCCACAGAGCCCTCTCAAGAATTTAGACACACACCTTCTGAAACACCTACCCACAGAAGGAGCCAACAGCCACTAGGTATGAGCCAGAAAAGGAGCAACAACCAAGACAGGTTTGGCACTGGGCCCAAATCTTGTCCTCAGTTCTTAGCCAGAGAAGCAGAGGCAACCTCCAGGAGGGGACTACCTCTGAACACAGTAAACTAAAGACATTCTTGTTCATTTTCCTCTCCCTGTGTTTTTCCCTGAGTGGTACAAATTGTTAACGCTCTCGGCTGCTAGCCACCCAGAGGCACCTCAGAAGAAAACCTGGGCAATTTCCTTTCCCAAAAATCAGCCATTGAAAACCCTATAGCACACAGTTCTACTCTGACACACACGGGGTTGCCGTGAATCGGAATCAACTTAATGGCAATTGGATGGGTTTTTTTTTTTGGCTCTTTACCTAACACCCCAGGAACTCTGCCTTGGAGAGGCAGGGAGGAGGTATCTCAGAGCTCAGCCACAAATATTCAGAGCCTCTCTCAAGCTAGCGCTGGAGGAGGGAAGAAGAACCAAAACCAAACTCTTTGTCGTCGAGTCGATTCCAACTTACAGTGACCCTATAGGACTGAGTAGAACTGCCCCATAGGTTTCCAAGGCTGTAATCTCTACAGAAGCAGACTGCCACATCTTGGAGTGGCTGGTGGGTTCAAACTGCGACAGTTTTGGTTCTAAGCGCTTTAACCGCTGTGCCACCAGGGCTCCTAAGAAAGGAAGAGGAGGCTTAAAACAAAGGGAAGGAATGGGAGACTTGACAGAGTACAATTAAAAATAACCATTGGAGAAAAAATGAAACTTTCATGCTTATGCCCCCCTAAGAGTTGAGGACTGTTCAGTAAATTGGTACAGGTGTCATCAGGTGGAAGGAATACACTGGCTTTAGATGGCTCCCAGAGGTTCTGGGTATGATGGATTTAGACTCAAGAGAAGGAAATGACTGGAGATGGTATAAGCTGACCAAGGGGCAGTGAGCTTCTGCTCTCTGGAAGGATGTAGGCAGAGATGGGAGGTTGGGGAGACAGATGCTCCTTAAAGTCATTTCAAGCCTGGGCTTCTTGTCCTCCTCTGGGACCCTTGGGAGAGGTGGGTGGGTGGGGAGGTCCAGGAGAAGAGAGCAGGCTGGTGGTGGTCTGCGATTGTGCTACCTCTGGAGTCTCCCTGGGTCTGGATGTAGGTGTTATGGTTAGTTGGGCTCCCCAGGCTGGGATCTCTAATTGCACAGACAAAGGGCAAGCTCTTCTGCTGGCCACCATGTTCTGCTGGTGCCTTGGGTCTGCCACAAGGACTCTGAGAGGAGATACAGCAGTGACTGCCTCCCAGAGGGTGCCACCCTGGATCCTTGGGTTTCCTTTTTTTTTAATTTTTTTGAGACCTACAGGCCACACAGTCTCTGCTCTCATGAGGTGGTGGGCAGCCGCTACTCCTTCCATTTGGTCTTGTCACCTCTCCTGTGGATATGGAAGTGGATATGGGCATCCCCACGTGGGAAGAACCTGGATGTGGAGTGCGTGCCAGTGGCAGGCAGCAGGTGACTCTGGGACTTAGTCATGAGACTTCGTGGCCTTGTTACTAGGGGGCACATGGAGTGGGAGGAGCTCAAGTCCACAGCTTCCTGGGTCTCCTGCATCTCCAAACATCTGCCACCAATTCTCTTATATCCTCCTCCCCACTTGACTAAATAAAAATATGACTCCCACTCCCCAGCTTCATCTTTGCTTGGCCCAACAACTTCCTCTGACTCACGGGAAAAAGGTTGGGGGCTCTGTTACTTGTACTGGAAGCATACAGATAAAAGAGGCACCCGTTAGATTTTGCAATGGGATAAGGGCCACCAGATTGAGCAGATAAAAACAGAGGGTGCCCAGTTAAATTTGAATTTCATATAAACAAGTAAGTTCTTAGTACAAACCAAACCTGTTGCTGTTGAGTCGATTCCAGCTCATAGAGACCCTATAGGACAGAGTCGAACTGCCCCATAGGGTTTCTAAGGAGTAGCTGGTGGATTCAAACTGCTGACCTTTTGGTTAGCAGCTGAGGTCTTAACCACTGTGGCACCAGGGCTCCTTTTTAGTACAAGTATGTCCGAAATATTGCATCATTGTTTATGTGAAAATTTCAAATTTAACTGAGCATCCTGTATTTTCTCTGGCAACCCTAAATTGAGTTTATTTCCACAGTTTACAACCAGTCCCCAGAAGCAGTCAAAGCCTTCAGTCTTTGGAGCAAGAGTAAGTTTAGGCAAAGGGAACATTCCATTCTTTCTTTCCCTACTAGAGGACAAGATTTGAGCTACTGAGTATGATCCAAATGACCTGCTTTTTAGATGGTGATGTCTTCTCTTAACATTCACACTTAGTCCACAATCATTCACTTGCCACCTTACAGAATGTCAGGGTCTTTCTTGGAGTGTTCCTGCCACCCAGGGGTTTGTTCAGCTTCAAGGGGTCAGCCCTGTGTGGAAACTTCAGCCCCTCCCTTTCCCCTCCCCCACAAAAGAACTGAACAGCCTAGTTCTTTAACCTCTCATTACCCTACACCGTGTGCTATTATAAACTGTCTTTGGGGTTTGATGTGCCTCTGTCCAGTGTTGTGATGGACCTTTCGCGACATGCCACAGTGGTTCTCTGAGGGAAGCCACTTAAACACTTGGCTAAGATTACGACAGCTTTGTGTCGGGGTGCCTGGTTTAGGAGGGCCACCCAGCCAGCTGCTCCAGGTGTTGAGCTAGGCCTACCCATCAGACTTCCCTTCTCCCCGTGGCATTTTCTTTTGGGGCGCTTGGTCCTTTCCTGCCAGCTGGCCTTGGCCAGAATGTTCCAGCACAAAAAAGAGGCTCCACTGTCCAGAAATCTTAAAGACACAGGTCAATTCCCCATCCCTGGGCTCCCAAGAGGGCTTTTGGCCCCACAGGAAACGTTCTCACTGTCTCTTCAGCAACTTGCTCTGCGTGTAACTGAGAGAGGTCTCCTACATGACTCTTTCTGGTGTGAAATGTGCTGGATCCACCTAGACAGAAAAGCAGTTAGAAATTTCAAGATAGCAACTTCTTCAAATTCTGCCTAATCAGGCCTTCACCTGATCTACCTGAATGGGAGAGAGAAAACGGGGACCTCCTAATCAAATTTTGGTAAATTTGATTACCTCGCAGAGTTGTTTCAAAGAGCATTAGCAGCTGCCTTGTAACTGATAGGACATTTGTGTGTGTGTGTGTGTGTGTGTATGGGGTGATGTGTGTGTGTGGTTTGTGTATGTGTGTTTGTATGTGTGGTGTGTGAATGTGTGTGTGGCGTGAGGTGTGTGTGGTGTGTGTATGACTGTGTGTGTGATGTGTGTTGGGTTTTTTTGTGTGTGATATGTGGTATTTGTGTGTGTGTGTATGAATATATGGAGCTTGTATGGTGTGTGTGTGTGCGTGTGGTTGTCTTAATTATCTAGTGCTGCTATAACAGAAATATCACAAGTGGATGGCTTTAACAAACAGTAATTTATTCTCTCACAGTTTGGCAGGCTAGAAGTCTGAATTCGGGGTGCCAGGTCCATGGGAAGGCTTTCTCTGTCTGTTGGCTCTGGGGGAATGTCCTTGTCAGCAATCTTGCCCTAGGTCTAGGAGTTTCTCAGCGCGGGGACCCAAGGCCCAAAGGACATGCTCCACTCCTGGCTCTTCGTTCTTGGTGGTAGGAGGTCCCTCTCTCTCTGTTTTTCTCTCCTTCTATCTCTGTAAGATAAAAGGTGATGCAGGCCGCACCCAAGGAAACTCCCCTTATATTGGATCAGGTCTGTGACCTGAGTACGGGTGTTGTATGCCATTCTAATTCTCATTAACATAACCTAATCCTCCCTCATTAACATAACGGATAGCTCACTTCCAAATGGGACCATAACCGCAGGCATAGAGGCTAGGATTTACAACACATTACAAAATGGAAGATAATCAGATCGCAAAATGGAAGACAACCACATAATACTGGGAATCATGGCCTAGTATACCCCATATTTATGGGGTATACAATTTAACCCATGACGGTGGTATATGTGATTTGTGTGTGTGTGTGTGTGGTATGTGGTATGTGGGGTGCGTGCGTGCGTGTGTTGTGTGTGTGTGTCTTTACGGCAAACTTAACAAGTCTTTGGACCCCAGAACTCAGTCAGACCACCGGAACAGCCTGTCAGCATGACTCATGTCACAAAGCACCTCTTTAAAGAAATAAACAAACATAAAGCCATATTATGCTTTAAGAAGACAATTGGTTCAAAGGGTTTGCTGGACTATTTTTAATACTGAAGTCTGGAAGGAAAATGATGTTGTGTGCTGGCAAAAGTGTCCACATATTCCAACCAGACCACAGCTAAAGAATTCTTGTTTTTATTTCTCTCAGGGTTGTGATTGCTCAAAATAGGTGAATTTTAAACCCCTTATTCCAGAAAGCTTTGCAGCTTGAGCTGTGCCTAGAGCTGCTTTCTTTCCTGTGGTTTGTCAGACAGGCATGAAAGTTCCCACAAACCAGGAGCTTGGATCAAAGTGGTTGAGTCAGTGGCAGGGGACGAGGGATCTTCTCACAGGGGGAGACAGACTTGCATTACAGAAGAGCTGAAAACCAGCCATGGTCAAGAAGAAAAGAAAATGTGAGCATATCAGGATTTCTTGACCCTGTTGTGTAATCTTGAACAGGTTACCGAACCTCTCTGATTTTTTAATCATCTCATTTGTAAAATAGGATAATACCTATGTCAGAAGATTGTTATGAATACTGATAAGATAATAAAAACTATTACAGTGCATAGCATATACTAGGTGCTAAGCAAAATATTAGTTCTCTCCTTGCCTTTGATTTTTCCATGAACATATTTTATTTTTCTTTTATATTTTTTTTTATTTTATTAGGGAACAAATGGTACAAAGACTCCCCCCAAACTATTCTGACCTACTGCCTTTAAACGAAATAAAGTCATGGGAATGTGTGGTGAAGAAAGAGAAAGTATAATTGTGACTTTTTCTGCTCCCTTTTTTTTTTGGAGTGAGGACTCACCTCTCTCCAAAAAATGGTGGTTTTATTTGCAGAGAAGTGAGACTCTAACATAGTCCATGCACTGGCACGGGCCCTGGGGGTTGAGCTTTTCATTTTGAGCTGTAAATTGTCTAATAGACCAAAAACCAAACCTGTTGCCATTTAGTCGATTTCGATTCATAGGGACCCTCTAGGACAGAGCAGTACTACCCCATAAGGTTTCTAAGGAGTGGCTGGTGAATTTGAACTGCCGAGCTCTTAACTGCTGCGCAACCAGGGCTCCAGACTGTCTCCTAGAGGAAGGTCAATACCTCTCGGTCAGTACTCCCAGAACAACCCAGGCCTGCTTTTGGTGTTTATGTCTCTCTTGGGCTGGGTTCCCTAGAAAAGCAAAACCAGTAAAGTGTGTAAGTATATATAGAGAGGTTTATATCAAGGAAATGGCTTGCACAGTTGTAGAAGCTGGAATATCCTAAGTCCGTGGGTCAGGATAGAAGCCTCTCCTGATTCAGGTAGTCACAGGGGCTGGCAAACCCAAGACCGGCAGGTCGGAGAACAGGCTCTTGCTCACAGGCTGTGAAGACTGATGAATCCCGAGATCAGCAAGCAAGACTGCAGGTAAGCTGCTAGCTCAAGTCCTAAGAACTGGAGGTAATACAACAGGAGCCAGCTTCAGGATCTAGCTTTAGCAAAAAGCCTGCTAGCCTTGCCAAAATGTCTGCTTATATTCAGATGCAGGTCACAAGTCCAAGGAAACTCCCTTTCAACTGATTGGCTACTTACACCAGATCCCAGCATGGGGCTGATCAAATATCAGGTCTCAACAGGGAAGTGATCACAACATTACACGACTGCCAAAACACTGAGAATCATGGCCCAGCCAAGTTGACACACAATCTTAACCATCACAATATCCAACACAGCCGGTTACCTGGGTGCCTCTGGGGCGTCCACTGGCCTTTTGGTAAGACTGTGTTCTGTAACATCTTATTCTACTTTTGCTTCCTTGTCTGAGGTTCCTCTTTGTTTGTTTATAGTGGGGAGGCTGGGGACAGTTGGTTATCACTTTAGGGGAAACATGTTGCTTTCCCAGGAAACTCCCAGGACAGAAGGAAGGGAAACAAGCACCATGTGGAAGAGATAAGACACTGCTTTGAGAAAATGTCACAGGAAGTCACATGTGCCTGTTCCATTCTCAGGGAGGGCTGGGTCAGTTTTGGGCGGGATGTAAGTGGGTGGTAACTTTGGTACCATCACGCAAACTCCGGAAACAGATCCAGTTTTCTCTCCTCTTCTGCTCACTGCTCATGAGGCAGCTACAGCCCAGTGATTTCTTTTAATGAAAGTCTTGACAACAGCTACACCAACCATCATGGCGCTTGGGGATGGTTAGGTCAGAAGAACTCAAGCAGGTGCTGAGTGGTAGTATCAGTGCCCTCTTCTTGCAAGGAGGAGGCTCTTTCTCACCTGTTGTTGATGCTGGTATCAGCGGCATCAGTAGGGTCGGTGTTACCCAGTGCTATAACTCACGGTGTCACCACTTCCCCCATGGATTTCCTTTCCATACCAGATCATACAGAATCCTTAGTGATATTTTTTGTACTAAAGTTACTCGTAAATCATAATTCTCATATATCATGCCTTTTTCTTTAATTACTACTTCATTCTCAAAAAAGTTACTGATACAGATTGACAAATACGAATTAACAAAATATTGTAGCCAAAACACCAGAAAATTTGACAGAATCACCAACTATAAAAATACCGGCAGCAATAAAAACAACAGTGGGTGCTTGTAGCTCGTGCAGATGAAACCACGTGATTCGAAGCATGATTATAATTGAGTAATAATGACACTTCTGACCAGAGCGCATTTGAAGGTTCAAAAAGTAAAGCAGCATAGAGTTTTAGCCTTGTAGGTATACTGATATGTGCAAGCTGGGATTATGAAAAATGTCTTTGTTGTTATAACTAACTACAAGGGTATTTTTATAAAAATAATAAATTTCTGCTGAAACACTGCACAAAAACTTTATAGACACTTTGGTGTCACTGCCTCTGGCCGTGTCACCTGATGCATTCTATACCCCCTGCTCCCCTCTAGTAATACCACTGGCTGGTATTCAGACTTGCTACCTTCATCTGCTGGCCAAGCTTTAGTCTTGGGTCATTAGTTTAGGCAACGAGGGAACAAGCACTGATGAGTGATGGCCAAGTAAAGTGGAGTGGACACTAGGTGACCCAGGCACAGGGAACCCAGAAGGCTGACATCTCACCTGAACTTGCGTGGTTAGGGACACCTTTCTGGAGGAAATTATGTCTGAACTGGTGACCTACGAGATGAAATTCAGACCCTGAAGCCAGGGAAGAGAATTCTAAGTGGTAGGAACAGAATATGCAAAGGGCTAGAGGAGAGACTGGGCAGAGTATTTGGAGACACAGATGTTCGGTTCGGTTAGGATAGAATGTACAAGGAATGAGCAATAAGGTTGGAGAGGCGAGCAGAGGCTGGGTCATAAAGGGCTTTTACTCAGACATGGCTGGGCTTGGTGGGTTGAAGAAGCCCTCTGTCAGCACCTACACACTGTGAACTCCTGCTCAGAACAGAGGTGAAAGTCTAGAAGCGTGTAGCCCATGCTGGTGAGGCCCCCTCTGTATCTTCTTACCCTTACCACCTCAGTGCACACAGGTCAACTTTCAACAGCAGCGCCAGCATCTTCCCCTGAGGGCATTCTTTGCCTTCCAAACCAACTTTGCTGCCGATACGCTAGGCTGAAAGTGCTGAAAAATTAATGCCCCAAGGAGCAGCACTCAACCAGTGGTTTTCAGAAGTTGGTGAATAAATACCCTCACCACCGTGGGTGGCATAACTGGAATGTGTTTGACACTGGCTTTCAGAGCTCCCCGCTATGGGATTAAACTCCATCTGCTCAAACCTGGATGTTCAAATATGCCCAGAGCCCAGAGTTCAGTTTCCCGATTCCTTTTTTTACCCCTTTTTAATCACTTTGGAAGGCCTGAATGCCTTCCAAAATATGATCTCTTTTAGATGATTTTATTAGTAAGGAAACAGTTTGGTTGCTAAACAGCCACCAAAAGATGCAGTTTGTTTCTCTCTCACCTATGTAAGCAGTCCAGGAGTGATGGTGGTGCCATGATTTCAGCAACCCAGGATCCTTCTATCTTGTTGCTTGTTGTGTTAGGAAAGGCTGAGTTATGTAGCTTAAAAAAAAATCCCCAATTCTCAGTGGCTGCAACAATAAAGGTTTATTTCCCCCTGATGCTACCTGTCCATGAGGGTTAATGAAAGGGCTCTGACGGCATCCGGGACTCAGACAGATGGAATAGCCACTGTCTGGAACATTTCTGGTGACTACAGTGGAGGCCTTATTTCAGCAACTAAATGCTCAGGAGCCGGAGCTACTCATAGGGCCCCACACTGACGATCAGGAAGGTCATAGGGCCCCACACTGACGATCAGGAAGGTCATAGGGCCCCATACTGACAATCAGGAAGGTGGCACAGGACTACGCAATGCTTGGTTTTGTTATACATAAGATCAGCAAGAGTCGGAGCTGACTAGATAGTGAGTAACAACAACAATCAGCACAAGGAAGACAGGATGGGCAATCCTACTTGTGTGCCAGGAGGAAAATGAGAACTAGCTGCTAAAGCAGCACTCATGTTTACACACTCTGTCATTCACAGCAGGTTGCCATTTTTTAGGTCCAAGATGGCTACTCTACCTCCTACCAGCACATCTGTGTCCCAGCCAGAAGAGAGGTGGAGGGTGGGCCTTTTCCCCTTAAGGTCATGACACAGATATTGCACACATTACCTCAATGCACATCCCATTGGTCCAAATTGGTCATGTCAATCTAACTGCATGGGAGGTCGGGAATTATAGTCCTTATGTGAATGGCCATATGCCCAAATAGAAACTTGTAGAAAAATTGGAGACTGAATCTTAAGTCCATTGCTTTTGGGTGATATTGGAATATATGGGAAAGATGTGGCAAGGGAAGCCTTTAGAGAGAGTCTGATTTCTAAGACTACTTTACTCATCTGTTTCCAGCCTCAGACTATAAGCTCCCACAAGCAGAGCCCTCTTTTATAGTCAAAATTTAAAATAACTAAAAAAATAGGGGGGCTCAGTAAATACTTGTCACAGATACTTTGGGAATTTACCACGAGATATAGTTTTGAATTGAGTGGCAATAAAAGGGTATTGGTACTTTCATTTGTTACAGGTGAATTTTCTACCTTTATGGGCAGCCTAAGGAGTCCTGGTGGCACAATGGCTAAGCGCCTGGCTGCTAACTGAAAGGCCCAGTTCGAACCCACCAGCCACTCTATGGGAGAAAGATGTGGCAGTCTGCTTGTAAAGATTACAGCCTTGGAAACCCTGGGGACAGTTCTACTCTGTCCTATAGGTCCGCTATGAGTCAGAATTGATTTGATGGTAATGGCATGGGCACCCTATCTTTCTATCGTATTTGAAATAGAAAGGTAAAGTTTGTGAGGAAGTCGATAGTCAATGAAACAAAACCTGGAATTTCTACCTAAAGAAGATTTTTTTTCTCTAATTAGAATAATGTTTATGTTTATTGGCAAAAAAAAAAAAAAAAAGCTACTGCACAGCTTTACCAGCAATGGTAAAGATTGCTGAGCTGGGGTGGAGTCGAGTGGGGATCAGGAATCAATTAGATTCTTCCATTAACATGATTTGGTTATGCCTGATTCCAGACTTCCAGCCTCCAGGACTACAAAACAATAAATTTCTGCTCTTATAAGCCTCCTGCTTTGCGCTACTTTGTTAAGGCAGCCCCAAGAAATTAATACATCATCACTCAGAGATTACCATCCAAAATACTCAACATGGTATTCGAGGCCTTCCACAGTCTGCTACCACCTGAGCTTTCCCAAATTTATGTCCTGCTATTCCCCTCAGAATCGACTTGACGGCACTGGGTTGGATATTCCCCTCACTGTGAGTGGTCCACAGTTTCCTCGTTTTTGAACAATATGTGGTAGTTTGAAGATGGCCACATGTTCTTTGCTACTCTCCCCAGTGAGAGGTAGAATCGAATTCCATTCCTCTTGAATCTCGGCTAGCCTTAGTAAAATTGCTTGTCCAATTCAATATGGTGGGAGTGATGTTCTGGGACTTCTGAGTCTAGGTCATAAGAAGCCTTGTACTCCTGTGTGAGCCTCTGGGAACACTCCCTCTTGTAACCCAGCTGCCATGTTGTAAGAAGCCCAAGCCACATGGAGAAGCCATATGCAGGCATCCCAGCCAGACTCCAGCCCCATCTGAGTTTTTGGCTGGCAGCCTTTACCAAGTGCCTGCTGTGTGAGTGACCCAGCTTGGACGACTAGCTCAGGCGAGCCTCCAGATGATGCGGGCCCAGCCAACATCTGGCTATAACCACATGAAGACTGCATACGAACCTCTAGCTGAATCCCGTAAACCCACTCAACTATGACCGATAATAAGTTATTGTTTTAAGACAGCAAGTTATGGGATGTTTTGTTATGTAGCAGTAGAGGACTGGGACAAAAAGGGTTTGTACAGATGCCTTTTAAGGTGGTTTCAAGCTTTGTTGTTGTTGTTGTCAGGTGCCGTCAAGTCAGTTCTGACTCATAGCGACCCCACATACAACACAACGAAACGCTACCCGGGCCTGCGCCATCCTCACAATCCTGGCTGTGTTTGAGACCATTGTTGCAGCCACTACGTCAAACTTTAGTAAGCACTGATTCTCTAAGTGCAGTGATGGATCTTCCTGTGAAGGAACCTTGGGTACACCAAAGAGGAGTCACGGGGGAGAGTGTAAAGTGGGCATCACACAGCCATCCTCTCAAAGCAGAGAGAAAAATGATGGTGACCTGGGTGTTTCCCAAATACAGAAAAATGCTTATTTGAGGAAACGGGAGATATTCTAAGAGTAAGAACATCTTTCTAATATCAGCAATGAGCTGGTGACAAAGTGAGTGTGATCCAAAGATGAGAGAATAAAGAGCACAAGAGGAGAGAATTACCTTCTCTTACCATAGTAACTCCCCCACTTGTCTGTCAGTTTGTCGTACTGTGGGGGCTTGTATGTTGCTGTGATGCTGGAAGCTATGCCACCGGTATTCAGATACCAGCAGGGCCACCCATGGAGGACAGGTTTCAGCTGAGATTTCAGACTAAGACAAACTAGGAAGATGGATCCGGCAGTCTACTTCTGAAAAGTATAAGCCAGTGAAAACCTTATGAATAGCAGCAGAACATTGTCTGATATATTGTTGGAAGATGAGCCCCCAGGTTGGAAGGCACTCAAAAGATGACTGGGGAAGAGCTGCCTCCTCAAAGTAGAATCGACCTTAATGATGTGGATGGAGTAAAGCTTTCAGGACCTTCATTTGCTGATGTGGCACTACTTAAAATGAGAACAAACAGCTGCAAACATCCATTAATAATCGGAACCTGGAATGCACGAAGTATGAATCTAGGAAAATTGGAAATTGTCAAAAATGAAATGGAACACATAAACATCAATATCCTGGGCATTGGTGAGCTGAAATGGACTGGTATTGGCCATTTTGAATTGGACAATCATATGGTCTACTATGCTGGGAATGACAACTTGAAGAGGAATGGTGTTGCATTCGTTGTTAAAAAGAACCTCTCACGATCTATCCTGAAGTACAATGCTGTCAGTGATAGGACAATATCCATACACCTACAAGGAAGACCAGTTAATACGACTATTATTCAAATGTATGCACCAACCACCAGGGCCAAAGATGAAGAAATAGAAGACTTTTATCAGCTGCTGCAGTCTGAAATTGATCCAACATGCAGTCAAGATGCATTGATAATTACTGGTAATTTTAATGAGAATGTAGGAAACAAAGAAGAAGGATTGGTAGTTGGAATATATGGCCTTAGTGATAGAAACAATGCTGGAGAGCACATGATTGAATTTTGCAAGACCAACAACTCCTTCATTGCAAATACCTTCTTTCACCAACATAAACAGCGAGTATACACGTGGACCTCACCAGATAGAGCACACAGAAATCAAATTGACTACGTCTGTGGAAAGAGATGATAGAAAAGCTCAATATCATCAGTCAGAACAAGGCCAGGGGCCAACTATGGAACAGACCATCAATTGCTCATATGCAAGTTAAAGCTGAAACTGAAGAAAATCAGAGCAAGTCCACAAGAGCGAAAATATGACCTTGAGTATATCCCACCTGAATTTAGAGACCATCTGAAGAAAAGATTTGACACATTGAACACTGGTGACTGAAGACCGGATGAATTGCAGAATGATGTCAAGGACATCACACATGAAGAAAGCAAGAGGTCATTGAAAAGACAGGAAAGAAAGAAAAGACCAAGATGGATGTCAGAGGAGACTCTGAAACTTGCTCAAACATCAGTCCCTGGTAAAGCAAAAGGAGGAATTGATGAAGTAGAAAAAACTTGCTCAAACTCATCAGTCCCTGCTAAAGCAAAAGGAGGAATTGATGAAGTAGAAGAACTGAACAGAAAATTTCAAAGGACAGCTCGAGAAGACAAAGTGAGGTATTATAATGACATGTGCAAAGAGCTGGAGATGGAAAACCAAAAGGGAAGAACACGCTCGGTGTTTCTCAATCTGAAAGAACTGAAGAAAAAATTTAAGTCTCAAGTCGCAATAGTGAAGGATTCTATGGGGAAAATATTAAATGACACAGAAAGCATCAAAAGAAGATGGGAAGAATACACAGAGTCATTATAACAAAAAGAATTAGTCGATGTTCAACCATTTCAAGTGGTAGCATATGGTCAGGAACCGATGACACTGAAGGAAGAAGTCTAAGCTGCTCTGGAGCTATTGGCAAAAAACAAGGCTCCAGGAATTGATGGAATATCAAGTGAGATGTTTCAACAAGCGGATGCAGCGCTGGAGGTACTCATTTGTCTATGCCAAGAAATATGGAAGACAGCTTCCTGGCCAACTGACTGGAAGAGATCTATTCTCAAGACAGGTGATCCAACCAAATGTGGAAATTATAGAACAATATCATTGATATCACATGCAAGCAAAATTTTGCTGAAGGTCATTCAAACATGGCTGCAGCAGTATATCGACAGGGAACTGCCAGAAATTCAGGCCGGTTTCAGAAGAGGACATGGAAGCAGGGATATCATTGCTGATGTCAGATGGATCCCGGCTGAAAGCAGAGAATACCAGAAGGATGTTTACCTGTGTTTTATTGACTATGCAAAGGCATTTGACTGTGTGGATCAGAACAAATTATGGACAGCATTGTGAAGAATGGGAATTCCAGAACACTTAATTGTGCTCATTAGGAACCTTTACATAGATCAAGAGGCAGTTGTCCAGACAGAACAAAGCGATGCTGATTGGTTTAAAGTCAGGAAAGGTGTGCATCAGGGTTGTATTCTTTCACCATACCTATTTAATCTGTATGCTGAGCAAATAATCCAAGAAGCTGGACTACATGAAGAAGAACCGGGCATCAGGATTGGAGGAAGACTCGTTAACAACCCATGTTATGCAAATGACATAACCTTGCTCTCTGAAAGTGAAGAGGACTTGAAGCACTTACTAATGAAGATCAAAGACCACAGCTTTCAGTATGGATTGCACCTCAACATAAAGAAAACAAAAATCCTAACAGCTGCACCAGTGAGTAACATCGTGATAAATGGAGAAAAGATTGAAGTTGTCAAGGATTTCATTTTACTTGGATCCACAATCAACAGCCATGGAAGCAGCAGTCGAGAAATCAAAAGACGCATTGTGTTGGGTAAATCTGCCACAAAGGACCTCTTTAAAGTGTTGAAGAGCAAAGATGTCACCTTGAAGACTAAGGTGCGCCTGACCCAAGCCATGGTATTTTCAATCGCATCATATGCATGTGAAAGCTGGACAATGAATAAGGAAGACCAAAGAAGAATTGATGCCTTTGAATTGTGGTGTTGGCAAAGAATATTGAATATACCACGGACTGCCAGAAGAACGAATAAATCTGTCTTGGAAGAAGTACAACCAGAATGCTCCTCAGAAGCAAGGATGGTGAGACTGCATATTACATACTTTGGACATGTTGTCAGGAAGGATCAGTCTCTGGAGAAGGACATCATGCTTGTCAAAGTACAGGGTCAGCGGAAAATATGAAGACCCTCAACGAGGTGGATTGACACGTTGGCTGCAACAATGGGCTTGAGAATAACAATGATTGTGAGGATGGTGCTGGATCGGGCAGTGTTTCGTTCTGTTGTGCATAGGGTCGCTATGAGTTGGAGCCGACTCGACGGCACTTAACAACATCAACAACCTTAGTAACTGGCTTGACTTCTCCATGTGGTGGGAGCGATGTTCTGGTTCTTACTGAAAGTGATTAGGGATAAACTGGATTTCACCTGCAGGAAAGTAGAAAACTACAGAACATTTCAGTCTGCCGTTGAAGGATGAGTTCTCCTTAGTCCTTTTGCTATAAGGGATTGAGAGAGAAAGGATGATAGAGACACAACATAACTATGGCAGATACTTCTTTTTCACTACTCAATGGCCCTCTTTCTCTTCTTGCTTACTGACTGAACCTTGGCTTATTGGAAATATGTGTGGGGATGCTAATGGGCCCAGCCCCAAAACTACATTTTCCAGTCTTTGTTGCAATGGATAGTGGCCTTATGACACAGTTCCGACCAAGGAAACTTCTGGTAAGTTTATGAAAGTGTGTAGATTTACTTGGCATGCACTCTTTGGCCTTTGCCCTTCCTCTTTCAGCAGGTTGAGGTGGGACCTAAGCATTCACATTTCTCACAAGTTCATTGATGATACTGATGTTGCTGGTCCTGGGACCGCACCTGGAGGATCATTGCCTTGGGCCTATGAGACCTATTAGAGAAGCAGTCATCCTAGTGGAATGGGTTGGGAAGTCATGTGTGAAGTGGTTTGAGAGTTCTTCCAGTCCCCAGAGCAACCAGAGGATGTTGGAGAAGGGGCAAACGTGAGTGATCTGAGTCATGACTGGAAGCAGAGAAGGCACTGGATGCCATCCCAACTGTCACCATTGGAATAAACAGTGCTTGCCTCTTGTTTTCCAGGAATGGCGGGGACGTGACCAGATAAGGATGTCCTCCTCAATGGGCACATCCACACGGCTCCCCATGTTTCCCGAGCTGTGGCCTGTTCTCCATCACCCGTCCAGCTGCAGCTCGCCTGCCCCGGATCCAAGGCCTGGGTCGTGGGAGTGGTTCTGGATCTCTGTCATGTTTTATCCATCATGGTTTGGTTGTTATGATACACAGTGTTTATTTTTCTTCATAAAGAGATGCAAGCTGTGTGCCTCCAAATGCTAGAAGCTCAGAAAATTCCTCTTGTTTATGGAGAGACAGGCTGGATGGCATGATTTCAATCAAATTCTGAAGTGGAGCCTGGCACGCCTAAAGAGGAAGAGGGAGAATGGTGACACTTTGTACTCTTCTTTCTGAGAACCCGGGAAGTTCGCATCCACAGTTAACTCATCAGTCCCTGGAAGGTGTCCTGGTGGATGTACTGCAATAGCAATGGTAATCAGGATTCTCTGTCAAGAACTGTTCATCCTCTCCTTAGGGACAGGCGGGCCATGTGGCACATGCTGTGTTCCCATTCATTTACTCTGCCTGAAAAGGAATGTGCCCTCTTTGTTCCTAGATGGAAATGACCTTATTTTTTTCTCCCAATTACAAAAGGAATAAACAGTCATTTAAAAGTTTTCGAGAAAACAAAGATCAAAGACAAAAAAAAAAAAAAAAAGAACTGTAATTTCTCCCTGTCTTTTTTTTTTATATCTACCACGAAGCCTTGGTGGCACAGTGGTTAAAGCACTCAGCTGCTAACCAACAGGTCAGCAGTTTGAACCCACTGGCCGCTCTGCGGGAGTAAAAGGTGGCAATCTGCTTCCTCTGTTACCTCCAACTGACCTGTAACATCCCACTCCAGATCTGGGATATTGTCAGCACAAATGAGCTCTTCAAAACCAGGATATTGCAATTTTTATTGCATTTACTGGGCTGATGAACATAGATCCCACCCTCCCCCCTTAGAACTATGAGTTTTGTGTTTAACCATAATTAAATCCATTCCTGTTGAGTCTATTCCGACTCATAGTGACCCTATGGGACAGAGTAGAAAAACCAAACCCATTGCCATCGAGTTGATTCTGACTCATCGACCCTATAGGACGGAGTAGAATTGCCCCCATAGAGTTTCCAAGGAGCGCCTGGTGGATTTGAATGGCTGACCTTTTGGTTAGCAGCCGTAGCTCTTCACCACCACACCACCAAGGTTTCCATGGTACACAGACACAACGGAACACCACGCAATGATAAAGAACGATGATGAATCTGAGAAATATCTCCCAACATGGATGAATCTGGAGGCCATTATGCTAAGTGAAAGAAGTTAACCACAAAAGGACAAATATTATATGAGATCACTATTATAAGAACCCAAGAAAAGATTTACACACAGAAAAAAGCATTCTTTGATGGTCATGAGGATGGGGAGGGTGGGGGAGGGAAAGTCACTAACTAGATAGTAGACAAGTGTCAGCTTCAGTAAAAGGAAGGACAGCACACAGCAGTATAAGGGAAGTCAGCATGACTGGCCCAAAGCAAAAGCATAGAGGTTTCCTAGACACATCCAAACACTTTGAGGGACTGAGTAGTTGGGGCTGGGGCCCAGGGACCATAGTCTCTGTCCTATAGAGTCACTCTGAGTTGGAATCGACTCGATAGCAATGGGTTGGTATGTACCATAATTCAGTTTATTCATTCATCTGTTGATGGGCACTTAGGTTGTTTCCATCCTTTTGCTGTTGTGAATAGTGCTGCAATGAACATGAGCGTGCATATGTCCATTTGCCTCACGGCTCGTATTTCTCTACGGTGTATTCCTAGAAGTGGGATTGCTATTTCTAGCTTTTTAAGGACATACCATATCGTCTTACAAAATGCTTGTACCATTTTGCCTTCCCACCAGCAGTGCATAAGAGTTCCAATCTCCCACAACCTCTCCAACATTTGTTATTTTGTGATTTTTGGATTAGTGCCAATCTTGTAGGGGTGAGACGGTATCTCTTTGTAATTTTGATTTGCATTTCTGTAATGGCTAATGACCATGAGCTTTTCCTCATGTGTCTATTAGCTGCCTGAATGTCTTCTTTGGTAAAGTGTCTGTTCATATGTATCCTTTGCTCATTTTTAACTAGATTGTCTTTTCGTTGTTGAGATGTTGCAGTATCTTGTAGATTTTACCAATTAGATCCTGATCGGATATGTCATAGCCAATTTTTTTTTCCCAGTCCGTAGGTTATCTTTTTACTCTTTTGGTGAAGTCTTTTGATGAGCATAAGTGTTTGATTTTTAGGAGCTTCCACTTACCTAGTGTCTCTTCTGGCGTTTGTGCATTGTTAGCTATGATTCTGCCAACCTTTTAGGTTATCAGCCAATTGCAAACCATTTGTAGCACCCAGGGACCTTGCCAGGTGGCGATAGCTGCCCTTTATTGAGGGACAGTTGGTTGGTTGCCAGTTGTTTTGCTTTTACAAACCGTGCTGCACTAAAATCCTCAGGCATGAGTCTGGGCCCCTCTGTGTTCTTACTGGGGTAGAGTGAACTCCTAGCAGTGAAGTTGCTGGATATATGCTTTTGATTAACATTCCTGACCTGCCCTCCCCCGAAGTCTGTGCAAATGATATTCCCACAGGGTAAGAGGGTGTCCACCACCTCACCCCTCACCAGCACCTCAGAGCACACTTTGTTTACACTTGTGGGTGTCATTTTATCTTAGGTTTCTGAAAAATTAACGTATCTTAATAGCGGAATACTTTCTGTAATAAAAGGGTTTTTTTTATTATGAACATAAATTGGAGTTACATTAGTGTTTTATTTGGCTCTTTCCTTGTTTCTACTTTTTGTTATGAACGTATTCAAACTTTGAAAAAAAACTGAAATAATAGTAGAATGAACATCATATGCTCTCTACCTGGATTCAACATTTTTTACATTTTGCTATGTGATTTATCTGTCTTTATCTATGTGAGTGTGTATTTAAATTTTCTTACACAATCACTATACTATTGTCACACCGAAGTATTAATAATTCCATAATATCATCTGATGTCTATCTAGTCCCTACTCAAACTTCCTCAGTGCATGCAAAGTACTAATTCAGTATAAAACCAGTTGCCATCAAGTCAACTGTGACTCATGGGGACCCCATACTCCGTAGGGTTTTCAGTAGCTGATTTTTTTGAAGTATATTGCCAGACCTTTCTTCTGAGGGTCCTCTAGGTGGATTTGAACTGCCAATTTTTCAGTTAGTAAAAATCACCTGGGACTGAGTCTTGAATTCAAAATTGTCCACGGAAACCAAGAAAGAAAAGGAGGAGGTCCCAGGCCTTAGTGGAGGTGGAGGGCTGGGGGGCAGTTTAAATGGCAAAACTGGGTCAAAACAGTTGCTGTGTTGCCTCATGGCCTGGCTGTGAGGGAAATGAGAGACTCTTGTCACAAGCTGTTGCCTTTTGGGACTTGGGGACAAGTCATACACCCCCAAAAAGAGAAGGAGTGGGGACCCCTGCCCTCCCTCTGATCCCCACTGTCTTCCGGGGGTGTGAGGGGAAACAGCATCCCAGCCAGGTCTGAGAAAGATGAAGGGTGGCAGTGGGAGGGGAAGCATCCCTTCCCACCATCCCATCCACTTCAGAAAGTCCTCATCCTGATGTAGCCAAAACTGCTTCCTCTCTTGAAGGAGAAAAAGAAGAAGACTGTTTCCTTCAAGCAGGACCCTGAAGAGAGCAGAGGGATGTGGGTGGGTGAGGTTCTTAAATTGGGAGTTTTCTTGCAAGTTAGTAATTTGCCCAGTGATGGGATACTGTGGGGCCCCTGACGGGGCATAATGGCAGGGCAGAAGGGAAAGGTCCAGCTGTGTACATAGGGAAGGTAACTACCACAGCCTGCTTGGTGCTGCGCCAATTAGCCCCGCACAAAGGAAACCATCAGTGAACTAAGGAGCGCCTGGTGGATTTAAACTGCCAGACCTTTTGGTTAGCAGCTGCAGCTCTTAACCACTACACCACCAGGGTTTTCCACAAAGTTTGATAAAGTATGATTTGGGATTAGGGGCTGGAGACAGTGGAGGTGGTGGCTACACAGGTCATCCTAGGGCAGTGAGGGCACCTTCTCGTTTGCACAGAACTGTTGTGCATCGTCCAGTACCTGGATGAGGGCTGGGACATTGATGGTCCAGTATGTGCTCCCTGTGACCTGTAGGGCGGCATTTCCACTGCTCAGTCCCAAATACAGAGGCACTGCAGCCCCATTTCTGAGGCCCTGTGGGGGAAACCAAAGAGTTTAGTCTGAAGTTGCTGGGCCTCTCACTGCCAGCAGAGTGCACTTCATTTAGAACTTGGAACCACCAAGGTTTTCAACAGGATGCATAATGAACTGGGGCCTGCGAAACAGGCCATAAAGTTTTTGGCCTGCTTAAAGGAGTAGAGCCTCTCTTTCACTGCCAGCAATAATGTGTCTTATTTCCCCACTTTTTATTAGCTCCCATCTAAAGGCTAGGCCGCAAGAGCCCCGTGGCCTTCTTTTTGAAAGCAGTGGAAATCTCAGCTTCACATTTAAATTCTCAGCATTTCAAATGTCCTCCAATGCTTTTGAGCTCCAGACCAAAATCACTGAAAATGAAATTTCAGTCATGGCAGTGGTTTGCCATCTTCTGCAGAATGTCCATCTTATAAATATAGTTCTTTTTTTTTTTTTTTCCTTCTATACTGGCTTGGATTTTCATTGATTTGGGTGATATAAGTTAGCAAGGTCTTTTAATGAGATGGGTGATGTCAACCTAAAAGAGTTAAAAACCCCTTATAGTCACATACAACTCAGAGAGAAGTGGAGATTGCATGACAAGATAGTCCTATAGTTGGACTTTGGGGACTTTGGCTCTGTTGCTAGACTGTGACTCTATTTTGAAAGGTGGTTTTTGCATTAGGTTTGAAGCCATCAGTAATTAGTTAATTGGTGGCTAAAATCTGATGCTTACAGCAGAGGACAGAGAGAAAGAAAGATGTGGGTTGGGAACGGGGCCTCAGTTTCAATTTGGCCATTTCTGAAGCCCATGAACTACTCTGAGGCTCAGTTTTCTCAAATCTTCTGTTACCTCCAACTGACCTCTAACATCCCACTCCAGATCTGGGATTCTGTCAGCACAAACGAGCTCTTCAAAACCAGAATATTGCAATCTTTATTGCATTTATTGAGGTGATGAACATAGATAAATCCCACCCTTAGAACTATGAGTTTTGTGTTTAACCATAATTAAATCCATTGCCATTGAGTCTATTCCAACTCATAATGACCCTATGGGACAGAGTAGAACTCCCCCACTGGATTTGCAAGGAGTGGCTGGTAGATTTGAACTGCCGACCTTTTGGTTAGCAGCCATAGCTCTTAACCACTGCTCCACCAGGGGTCCTAATCATAATTAGTAAGGAAAAGTTGCAAATAAATGATATCTGCAAAATATATCCATCATAGCCAGGCTAGGAGAGAAAACTGTTATTTCACAAGTTTTTCTGAGAATTACTTTTTGGGAAAATCCCAATTCTCCCATATTTAAAATATGCAAAAAACCCCTGAAATGTAGAAAAATTGAAATGCTTCAGTGATCTCTGTAGACTACCTGAAACTATTAGCATGTGAGGTAACCATCCATCCATCCATCCATCCATCCATCCATCCATCCATCCATCCATCCATCCATCCACCCACCCACCCATCCATCCATTCATCAGCCATCCACCCATCCACCCATCCAGCCATCCATCCAACCATTCATCTATCCATCTGTCTGACCATTCGTCCATCCACGTGGTCACTTTTTCTACTTATTTCGAGCACCTACTACGTGCCAGGCATTGTGCTAGGCACTGCAATGGTGAAGATTTGCAACACGGGGAGGGTGGTGGGAAGTGCTAAATTATCGGTTATACTGTGAGCACAAAAGGAAGGGAGTGTGGACCTTTGTCTGTGGAAGGAGAAGAGGATGGTTTTGAGCTGGATTTTGAAAGATGAGAAGGGGACACAATGTGTGGGGACACAGAGCTGGAAGGGGCATGGTGTAGGAAGGAGTGGCAAGTAGTGTGGTGTAGCTGTATGCAGGGTAGGGGGCTGGCGGGGGATGAATTTGGGAAGGCTCAGGTGGTGACAGACTGGATTTTGGATGTTAATCTCTGAGCAATGATATATTAGTTTCCTGGTCTGCTGTAACACAGTACCACAAAGTCAGAGGTTTATAAGGAGAGAAATTTATTGTTTTACAATTCTGGAGGCTAAAAGTCTGAACTCAGTATGTCAACCATGTTGATTCCTTCTGAGGACTCTGAGGGAGAATTGGTTCCATGGCTGTCTTCTAGCTTCTGGCGATCCTTAGTGTTCATTGGCTTGTAACTCACTACAGTCTTCACATGGCCATCTTTCCTTTGTGTCTGAGCCTCTTCTCTTTTATAAAAACACCACTCAGATTGGATTAGGACCCACCTGACTCCAGTATGACCTCATATTAACTGATAACATTTTCAAAGACCCTATTTCCAAACACGGTCATGGTCACAGGTACCAGGGGTTAAGGCTTCAACACATCTTTTTTGGGGAATCAATTCAACCCATAACATATGAGGAGCCACTGAATGCTTTGAAGTAGGTGACATAATCAGATTTTCAGGTAGAAGGCTGTAGCAGTATAGAGCCCTGAAGGGGAAACTGGAGTCAGTGGAGCAGTGATGCCTGTTGTCATTGAGTTGATTCTGATTCACAGTGATGCTATAGGACAGGGTAGAACTGCCCCATAGTGTTTTCGAGGAGCGGCTGGTGGATTGGAACTGCTTGCCTTTTGGTTAGCAGCCGAGCTCTTAAGCACTGTGCCACCAGGGCTCTGGACCAGTGATGGGTGCTTTAATATTACCCATCAGAGAAGCAGAAGAATGAACAAAATAGTGACAGTGAGAAAAGATTCAAGAAGAAATGTTTTGGAGTTGGAAACAGATCTTGCTGACTGAATTTGGAAACTCCTGGGCTTCTGTGGATGGGCCACAGGTAGGCAATGATGATGCCATTATGTAACATAGGGCATACAGGGGTGGGCCATGTGAAAAGAACAGTGGAAGGAAAGGGTTTGGATTGAGCAAGTAGAATTTTATGTGCTTATAGAGGCTTCAGGGGAAGAAAAAGATAGGAGTTGCCTGTGGGTATAGTGTTGTTCCTAACTTAGGTTAGTAGTGAAATGCAAGCTAAGCTACCTAGGGACCTAACTGAACCATGGGGAGTGGAAGGTGGTGACAAGCTGAGAGCAGACACCTGGGAAAGCCAATATATAATGGTGTATGTGACAATGCTCCTTCCTGCTTCTTCCCCAACCTCTTTGAATTCCTCTTCTCAGTCTCTTTCCCTGGCTCTTTTTCCTCTTACTTAGTTGTTGTATGATGAGTGTGCACATGTGTGTGCATGTATGTATGTGTGTGTGTGTGTGTGTGTGTGTGTGTGTATGAGGTTGACTTAAGCATGCCTGGAGGCTGAAATAAGTCGTAAAGGAGGAGAGATTGAAGTGTCAGGAGAGATGGTGGTTATTTGATGACACAAGGCCTGAGAAGGGATAGAATCAAGGGCTGAGCTTGGATGAGGAGGAAGAGGATCTCCTAAGACAGGAAGGGAGCAGATGAGAAGTGGCACAGACAGAACAATTTAGAGGTAGAGGAAATATTGTGCCCGAATGTTTCTCTTTTCTCTGTGAATCAATAAAGGGGTAGAGGCTGAAAGTAAGGGAGCTTGGAGCATATTGGAGGGAGAATGAAAGAGATATTGTTTGATCAATGCTGTTGAGTCGAGCAACACTGTGTGTTGGGACTGTGTAGGCTTCGGAGATGAATAACAGCATTTTGCCCTCATGGAGCTTTGGTCTTGTGATGGAGTCATGTTGACTCACTCCTAGCCACGAGGACAAAGCAAAATGAGGAAACTGCCCCAACAACTGTGAGCACAACATGGTGGGAGGTTAAGCCCTGAGGGACCGGGAGCAGCTTCCCACAGGACTGGGCATTTGAGATTGGTCTTAAAGGATGTCTACGATGCCAACGGGCCAAGAGAAAAGGGGGCTGATCCTTTAGCTGCAAATATGGAACTCACAAACCCAAGCCACAGTCAGCAGAAAAATAAAAGTCAGTCCAAGGGCAGAGGGGTAGGGGGTGAGAGCTGCTGCTTTTCCTCCATCTTGACAGTGGATGAACAGCAGCGTCTGAACAGCACCGAGCATGTTTCTCATTATCACATCGGGGCTTTCATCTGTTTTAATTATTTGTTTCCCCTGCAAACATGAATTTGACTCACTGGTGCTGTGTTTAGCCAGCTGCTCCACTTGGAGGTGCTTGGGCAGGGGGCCATGCATGTTTCCCAAATGGGATACAAATTCCCATGCTTTCTGTTCAGCTCTACATGTCTTTACGGAGCTCCTACTATGTGCTAGATGGTGGAGAGTACAGGGAGGATTAGGATCCTTGTATGAGGTTGCCTCAAATGCTTCATTTCCTCCTTTCATCCCCCCTTCCTTCTCCTCTTTATCTTCCTTCCTTCCTTCCTTCCTTCCTTCCTTCCTTCCTTCCTTCCTTCCTTCCTTCCTTCCTTCCTTCCTTCCTTCCTTCCTTCCTTCCTTCCTTCCTTCCTTCCTTCCTCCCTCCCTCCCTCCCTCCCTCCCTCCCTCCCTCCCTCTCTTCTTTCTTTCTTCCACCTCTCTTTCTCTCTTTTCCCTCCCCATCCTCCACCTCCTCCCGTTTCTTTTTCTTCTTTGTTTCTCTCAGGAGTTTCTGGAGGAAGAGAGAAGAGAATATGATAAAACTCCTGATCGATTAGAACCTAATATGCAGAACTGTGAACACTTTGCAAGTGAGTCAAAACTGGAGACTTGTTAATGAAAAAAGCTGACCATTGAGACCTTGTGGGATGAACAGTCTCAGCTCTGTATTTGAAGCTTCTGCATCTACGGTGTAAAACCTCCAGCAATATCCAGGTGAAAGATGCAGTGTGGTTCACCTGCTGACTGACTGAGGCTAGCAGGCAGAGCCAGGCAAACAGATTCTACAATACAGATTGGTGATTTTTAGAATTAAAGAAGACCTTATTGAGACATATTTTACATATGTATTCAATGATATTTTGGTAAACTCACCAAGTTGTGGAACCATCATCGTAAATTAGGTTTAGGACATTTCCATCACCCCAAAAAGATCCTTCATGTACATTTACTGTTAATCCTGTTCCTCCACCCTCCCCCGGGCAACCACCAACCTACTTTCTGTCTCTAGAGATTTGCCATTTCTAGACATTTCATATAAATGGAATCATACGACATGTAATTCCTCATATCTGACTTCTTTCACATGCTGTTGTTAAGTTTCATCGAGTTGGTTCGTACTCAAAGCGACACTATGTACAGTCGTCATGCTTGAGCCCAATGTTGCAGCCACTGTGTCAGTCCATCTTGTTGAAGGTCTCCCTCTTTTTCTCTGACCCTCTACTTCACCAAGCATGATGTCCTTCTCCAGGGATTGGCCCCTCCTGATAACATGTCTAAAACATGTGAGATGAAGTCCTGCCACCCTCTCTTCCAAGGAGCATTCTTTCACATAGCATAAGATTTTTTGAGGTCGATCTGTGTAATAGCATGCGTCTATTTCCTTTTGTTGCTGAACAGTATTCTTTTGTATGGATATACCACATTTTGTTTATCTGTTCATTTGTTGATGGATTGTTTCCAATTGGGGGCTATTATGAATAATGCCGCATTGAGCATTCACACACAAGTCTTTGGGAGAAAAGCTTTTGACACTTGGAATAAGAAGTTCCGCCCTGATTCTCAGTTATCCAGAGTGCTACATGGCCCCATACCAAAAAAAAAAAAAAAAAAACTTGACCAGAATTTTATGTGCAGAGCACTGTACTAGGCACCATTGGGGGAGTGCAAAAGAAAGACCACTGAACTTCTATACCTAAAGAGATCAAAATGAGACCTGGAGACAGAGCATGGCCGTGAAGATGAGGTCGAGTTGGCAGGCACTTCTGAATGTCAGGCTCTTGAAACCTGGGCTCTTGAATCAGTCTGGATCTTTAGCTGGCAAGTGACAGGAAATCCAACTTGACCAGGCTTCAACAAAAGAACAACAGGTGTGACTTGATCCAGAAGCGCAAATGATATTTTAAGTGCTTGGTTTCTTCCCAACTCATGTGTTAATTCACAGTATCCGCATGATGGTGAGATGGTTGCCAGCCCTTCTTCTTCTTGGAATCATGTTCAGGTTCAAGCTCATAGAATAAGTTTCTACTTCTAATAGCATCAGAAAAACTCTTATTATGTTTCACTGGTTTTGTTTGGGTCACTTTCCCACTCCTGTATCAACACTGTGGCCAGCCAGGGGGATATGATCTCCAATTGGCCAGTGCTAGCTGTGTGTTCCTACTCTGGAGCTGGGGGGTACAGCACAAGGACTGAGAATGGAGAGAAGACCTTCAGAGGAAAGTTGGGGTACCGTTATCAGCAGTAGAATAAGTTGCTACTGAGTGAGGAAATCATGAATATGGGATCCACAAATAACGAAGATTGACTATAAATCATTTACCCATAAGAAATTGGTATTATCATCCCATTTTCAGAAAAGAAAACTGATAATCAGAAGATTTAAGTAAATTGCTTGAGGTTACAAAACTGGCAAGTAACAATTTCATTCTTGAAACATCATTTTGAAAGCCTTAAGGATTAGGATTCTGCAAGATTCCTTCCTTAAGGAAAAGGCTATACTTTGGTCACCTGAGCTGGAAAGGGTCTGAGTATCCCCTGGTCTCAGGGTAAGGTCTATACCTCTCTCCTGAAAATGCGTGATAATAGAGGTGTCCCTTTGTAAAGAGTCACCTGGGTGTGTTCACTGGCAGTGGACCAGAATGCTTTCACTTGTTCCCATCCCAGGGGTCCTGGGATAACAGTGCCAGCTACGATCTGAGGTAAGAAAGGGCCCCAGAGAACAAAGACCTCGTATGGCAGACCTGAATATCATGTTGGGGGACCCAGCTTTTACAGCCAGTCACTGGCATACTCCAGCCAGGCTGAGGGGAGGTTTAGGGCTGTGAATCTGGGGCAGTTCTTGCTGAGCCTATTGGGGCTGGCCTTCCCTTCCAGCAGCATGGCTGCTTTCAGTGTGGGAACAAGTCCAGTCCTGAGCTTTTTTATGTTTTTCTCCCAACCATCCCTCTTTGCTTTTTCTCTGGGTTTTTCTTTAACACAATTCCAAGCCCAGCTCTTAGCTGAAGCAGGGGGAAGGAACTTATCTGCCTCTATAGGAAGAAAGCTGGAAAAGTCCAGATGGGGTGGCATCCTGGCAGTGCCAGGGGAGGGGTCTCTTTTTTGATATACCTTTGATCCATTATAATGGTTGGACTCCTTCATGTGGGCTTTTAGAAGCCTTCCCATCTCATTAGACCTCTTGGGCTGTGTCTCAGGTTGAATGGAGTGGGAGACAGCTTGTGCCAATAGGGACTTTTCCTTCCCTCCTGCCCATCTCTGGACCAGGGAATGGTGAGGTCATCTACAACTTTTTCTGTAAAGGGGCAGGGCGTAAATATTTCAGGCTTTGTGGGTCACACAGTCTGCCACACTATTCAACTCTGCTGCTGTAGCATGAAAACAGCCATAGACAAAATGGAATGAATGGGTGCGGCTGTGTTCCAATAAAACTTTATTTGCAAGAACAGACTGACTTTGTTATCTAGGGCTGCCCATAACAAGACCACCACAAATGAGTGACTTTAAGGAACCAAAATTTATTTTCTTACAGTTCAGGAGACTAGAGGCTTGAGTTCAAGGCATGGTTCTGGGGCTGGGGAGAGGTTCATATCTATTTCAGCTTGTAATAGCTGCTGGCAACACTTGTAGATACAACTGTCTGCTTGGTCTGTCTTCCACTTTTCCCTCTGTGTGTATTCTGCTCTTTTTATAACTCAGAAGAGATTAGATTTAGAACCCACCCTATTCAGGTATGACCTAATTAGCGTAACAAAGAAAACCCTATTTTCAAACAGAATTACTTCTACAGATATAGGGGCCAGGACTTCAATACATATTTTGAAAGGACACAATTCAATCCATAACACAGTTAATGGGGGGCCGGATTTGGCCGTGGGCTGTAGTTTGCAGTCCCTGATTGAGAAGGTGGAGGAACCACAGTTGCTACACATTATCCTGATGGAAAAGAAGTCTCAGGCTGATCTGGGACTCCCTGTGACCCCAACGCAGAATATGTACAGCCAAGAACTTTGTGTGCCAGCCTGCGCCGTGCAGCCCCACAGGCAATGTCTGTCTGGCCTAGAAGGCCGGTTTCATCTTTAAGGAGTATGTGGGGAAAATGGGCCTGGACAGCATAAGCGATGATGTCCAGCTTGTCCACTTGCTCTCTGGAGCATGCCAGCTGGGGCTGGGCCAGGGCTGGGGTTGCATCCAAAGGCTGATAAACTTTCCAGCAACACTTTTCACTGACAGAACACATCCCCAGCATATGTTGTTCCAGTCACTCTGGCGCTGCATGGTGCTATCTTGCAAAACTTACAGGATTTGAACCTGCCATTGGTAAGGCCAATTTTCAGGCACAGGAGGACCACAAGAAGGTGTAGGGCATGACCCCTGCTCACCAGGAGGAGCCCAGGCAGGCCCAGACACCTAGGACACAAGATAGAAGAGGACAGCGACTTGAGAAGAACAGCTACAGCACAGTGAGTGACCAGAGAAGGAAGAGCTTGGGGCTCTGGATTTGTGGAGGAGGCGGCATTTGCACTGGGCTTCGAAGGATGGGCCAGTTTCAACAGTTGGGGGTAATGAACATAGAGGTGGGACAGTGTGGGGCATGCTTAGCTAGCAGCCATGGTTTACTTTGGCTCATGTATTTTGGCAGATTATGTTTTTTAAAAATGATCACAACAATGTCTCGCATGCCAGATGCCTTTCTCCCCTTTCAAGAGGTGGAGTTGAATTCCCTTCCCTTTGAATCTGTGTCTTGTATGTAACTACCAGAATGCAGCAGAAGTGACGCTGCATGATTTTCCAGGCTAGGTCATATAAGGAATTGTAATTTCTGCTTTGTGAGTGGGAACACTCATGCCTTCATATAAAAAGTCCATGTACCCTGAGCCTGGAAACCCTGGAGGTGTAGTGATTAAGTGCTACAGCTGCTAACCAAGAGTCCGTAGTTTGAATCCACCAGGTGTTCCTTAGAAACTCTATCGGGCAGTTCTACTCTGTCCTATAGGGTCGCTATGAGTTGGAATCGACTCAACGGCAGTGCGGTTTTTACCCTGAGCCTGCCATGTTGTGAGGAAGCCCAAGCTACACAGACGTGCCACATGTAGGTATTCTGTTGGGCAGTCCTCATCTTCCAGCCCAGGCCCCGGGCATTCAGACGATTCCAGCCTCTGGCTCCTGATCACCACTAGCCTCCAAGTCTGTCCAGCTGAGACCCCAGACATCATGGAGCAGCAACAAGCCATCCCTGCTGTGCCGTCTCTAAATTCCAGACTCACAGAACCCATGAGCATAATAAAAGGATTGTTGTTTTACACCGCTAAAGTTAGGGTGGGTTGTTACATGGACTCTGTGTGAAGTGGGGAGAAAAGTGTAGAAAAGCTGCTTGGCTTCAATT
This sequence comes from Loxodonta africana, assembly GCF_030014295.1. Taxonomy (NCBI): domain Eukaryota; kingdom Metazoa; phylum Chordata; class Mammalia; order Proboscidea; family Elephantidae; genus Loxodonta; species Loxodonta africana. The sequence goes on from NC_087350.1 coordinate 23,592,078, forward strand.
CTAGATGATCTTGAAGCCAGGTTAAGTAGCTTGGAATTGGTGAATGGGCCATGGAAACCCACTAGAGAGTTTTGCCAAAAGGAATGGCTTACTTCAAGTAGTACCTTAAGAAATCTGTAGCAAAATCCTGGACAGACTGGTGGGTGGCACCTAGAGGATGGGGGCCAGGAAACTACACAGTACTGGGCTTTGTGGACTAATTGAGATGAGAAGTAATCTCAGCTGTGGCTGTGGGAATTGAAAAGAAGGGTCAAGGCAAGAGATACTGGTGTGGAAGAATAGACAGAATTTCTTCCTTTCCTCTACGTGGCTCCCAACCCAAATCTGAGATAACTCAGAGCAAATGCATGGAGTTCTTTGGAACCTGGCTGGGCACCAGTTTTGTAAAAGCAGGACTTTTTGCTTAGGTCAAGCCTGAGCTTCCTCACCCACCAGTGGAATAATAAAAAACAGAGCTAGTTTTCGGTCAGACTGTGTTATGTGTGGATGGGTAGCTGGAGCACAAAGGAAGAGTTGCAGTTAGTAACAAAGGCGGTCATCAGACATTGATATGTGAAGGGCGCAAGGATCAACAACTGTGACGGGTTTGGGAAGACAAGCAGGCAGCAATCACCCTAATGACACTAAGTAAGATTGGCCTGCTTTACAGCCTACTCTTAGGGGCTCCATTGTGGAGTTATTGCAGGGGCAAATATTGCCCTGGTCTGGATGTGTCTTTCATGGTGATTTAGCCTTTTCTTTCACAATTAGAGATAAAGTTCATTGTTTAGATGTTTTAGTGTCTTAAATTCATTCCCTGATTCCCTGATAAAAGAGCATTTCCTGAATCAGAATTCTGAAGCAAAGAGCACTGGGCCACATGATGGCATTGGGCTGCTGAAAGAGACAGGCTGGGAACAAGGGAGAGGAAAGGACACAGAAATTGGAAAAAAAAAGCTGCTGAAAAAAGAGCTCACTGACTTCATGCTTTGGGTTTGTCTGGGTTTGCCTACAGCTAGGGCTGCTATTCAGCTGGCACACACCAGTAGAGCTGAACACACTGTTAAGGGCCAGTGCTGGTTCTTATTGGTTTCGTGCCAGTTCTAACTTGTTAGGCATCTATTCAGATTGGTTGAATGTCCATTATGATTTGTTGGGTCTCTGATCTGATGGGCTGGTGCCCATGGCATACTGTTTGTGAAATATTCCAAATATTCTTCTTGCCTGAAACCCAGATGGATTACTGGGTTCTGCAGGAGAACAAGTTGGCTCTTTTTTCACCATCTTGTTATTGTCAAGTGGACATAATTTTAAAGTTATGTCACATCTTCGAACTTTAATCCACAAATTTTGGCTTGTAAGAAATGCCACTCCCCCTTCTTTTGTTGCTGTTGTTAGCTGCTATAGATCAGCTCCTGACTCAAGTGACCCCACGCACAATGGAATTATACCATTGTGAGCCACAGGGTTTTCACTGGCTGATTTTTGGAAGTAGTTCACCAGGCCTTTCTTCCTAGATCATCTTAGTCTGGAAGCTTCGCTGAAACCTGCTCAGCATCATAGCAATATGCAAGCCTCCATTAACAGATAGTTATCGGCTGTGGGTGAGGTGCATTGGCCAGGAATGGAACTCATGTCTCTTGCATGGAAGGTGTGAATTTTACCACTGAACTACCACTGTTCCTCCTCTTTTAAAGCACATTAAGTCTGATTCTGAGCTACCACCTTGCTGAGCTGGAGGAAATCCAATCTTAGTCATTATATTAGTCATTCCTGCTCCCATGGTCATGGGAAGGCGGCACCGGTCTGACCCAGAGCAAAACAACTGGGTAGCTCTCTGTCTCAGGTCTCCTTCCAGGCCCGATGGCTGCACCAGTGTCATCCTTGAAGTTTGGCCACCCTGTCTTTGTCTTCCACACTTGGAGCCCAGGAATTATTTGTGATGTTGGGATCTAGCCTTCTTAGGTGCACTTCACAGCTGACATCCCTGCACCCCAGCCCTGTCATCTCCCTGGAGCCCAAAGAGGGCGTATGCCGTAGGTCTTGACTACCCTGCTTGTGAAATCTTCGACTTCTCCAAAGAATTTTCATTCTTTGGAATTTTCATCCTCCTCTTTCTTCCAGTCCCCAATGGCACTCACCTCCCTCCCTCCCTTTAGCATAACCCCATGGCAGATACTATGGCATTCCACCCATCTCTTCTCAGTCCTTATCATTCCCAAGCTCATGACCCAAAGAATTCCAACTGCAAGTGTATGGGAACTCTTTGTCTGAAAGATTTTCATGGCCACTGCAGCTCTTTTAGTCTGCTCACAGGGCAGGTTGGAAGTACTGGGCAGTTACTGTCCCCCAGAAGCAGCCCACAACCAATGATGAGATTTGGTGGATAAATACCCCAGATCTTTTGTTTCTTGATTGGGGTAACTCTGAGGCATCATTTAGACTGTCTCCCAAAGTCCTCCCACCAGGTTGAGCCTCAGTCACCCACTTTGATAACCTATCCATTCCCTCTACTGGCTTCTTTCCCTTCCTCATCCTCCCTGCAGTGCCTCCTGAGATCACCTCCCAAATCAACTATGGGTACAACATCCTTGTCTCAGGCTCTGTATGTGGAGGAATCCAAACTCAGACACTCTCCCAAGAATGCCATGTCTCAGGGGAGCAAAAGGCAAATGGTGTACAGACAACTCCAGCTCTTTGTCCTATAACTCAATCTTTCTCTGAAGTAAGGGAGCCAAAAAGGCTTGGCTGCCTCCTTGGTTCTCAGAGGGTGCAAACAAAGCACAAATTAATCATGCAATAAGTGACCTTGTCCCATTTCTTATTCTCGAAATCTCTAATACAAGGTTAAAACAAAATAAAACTACATCCTTCCCCAGCACTAACAACAGTCCTCTGTAACAATGGATTTATCTCACTGTTAAAAACATTGCTTTCTCAGCTACTAGTATAATGTGCTCCACTCTTTGGATCCTCTGACAGAAATCCTTTCAAGTTCTGCTTCCTCCAATGATTAGATGACATTAAAACAAGATCTAAGCATCTGTAGGGAACACACCTTGGCAGATGTCTCTGCCCCCCAGCGTGGACCCCCTCTCCAATTAACATGCAGTTGACTGTGTGGAAGATAGTAAAACACCAGCAATCAGCAGGCTCTATGGGGAGTGCTACTCCCTGCTTTGTGGACTCTGCTTTTGATAGAGACAAAGGAGCGTGTCTTCTGTGCACTTTTTTAAACCTCGCTGGTGCTTTGAAGTCAGAACTAGAAGCAATGAGGGTGGAAAAAATAGAACTTCCAGGTTAGGAAAAACATGCAGATCTGAGCTATTCCCCCATGAGTAATTTGGAAACCGATTTGAAAAATGAAATCCCCCTATTTAGCAAGAATTCAGTCTGATTTCCTTTTGATGCCTCCTTTCGGGTCATGTTAAGAGTGCAGGAGCCTTTAAAGTAAAGGCCTTTGCTTGTTGTGGGTCAGCGGACACTCAGGGGGGATGATAATGTGTGTGTAGAGCTTGTCTATGCAGAGCTCATTCTAGAGGTATCCCTGGCAATGATTGCAAGAGGTTTCCTCAACATTTTATTCATTGCTCTATTCCTTACTGGTTTATAATAAACAAGCTCCTTCCCCAAATTTCAAATGAAATCAAGAATGAATACTTTTGTTCTATTCCTCCAATTCTTTATTTTCTTCCTCTTTTCCCTTTTCATTTTCACTCTTCTCCACTTCTGTTCCCAGAAATGGTCTTGCTTAATAAAATTTGCTGTTAGTTGCCGCCGAGTCAGCTTCAACTAATGGTGATTCATGTACAACAGTACAAAACTTTGACTGGTCCTGTGCCATCTTCACTATTGTTGGTATGCTTGAGTCCATTGTTGTGGCCACTGTGTATTTTGAGTGCCTTCCAACCTATGGGGTTCATCTTTCAGAACTATATAATTTTTCTCCAGCTCTGCCTGGGCCCCTCTATTATGATCCATATCAGAGCAGTTGCTGGTGGTAGCCAAGCACATCTAGTTGTGCTGGACTCAGTCTGGCGGAGGCTGTGGTAGTTGTGGACCATTAGTCCTTTGAATTAATTTTCCCTTGTGTCTTTGGTTTACTTCATTCTCTCTTGCTCCAGACAGGGTGAGACCAATGGAATATCTTAGATGGCTGCTCACAGGATTTTAAGTCCCCAAGATGCTAGTCACCAAAATTTCTTTATAAACTATGTTGTGCCAATTGAGCTAGATGTCCCTCAAGACCATGGTCTCCACAGCCCTCAGCCAAGTAATTCGGTCCCTCAGGGAGTTTGGACGTGTCTATGAAGCTTCCATGACCTTGCCTTGGTCAAGTTGTGCTGATTTCCTCAGTATTGTGTACTGTTTTACTCTTAACCAAAGTTACCACTTTTCTATTGTCTAGTTAGTGTTTTTCTCTCCCCAACCCTCTCTGCCCTAGTAACCATCAAAGATCGTTTTTCTTCTGTGTGTAAACCTTTTCATGACTTTTTATAATAGTGGTGTCATACAATATTTGTCCTTTCGTGATTGACTTATTCCACTCAGGATAATGCCCTCCAGATTCATCCCTGTTGTGAGATGTTTCAAAGATTCATCATTGTTCTTTATCATTGCTTAGTATTTCATTGTGTGTATCATTTGTTTACCCATTCATCTGTTGGTGGGCACTTACGTTGTTTCCATTTTTCTGTACTCCCTGTCCATGGTCCTTGGTAGCTGTAGTTCAAGATGGCAAATCCACATCACGTTAGCTGGTAGGGGACCTCCACTCCATAGTTCTCCTTGTTCTCTGTCAATTTCTTATTCCAGTCAGTGCTTGATCACATTCTTTATCCCTTCATTTGATGTTTAGGATTCCAGGATTGCCATTTGTATCTGTTTTACTTAGTTTTCTGGGTCTTTGCTGCAGAAGGATGGTATGGTATTTCTGTCTATACTGCCATGTTGGTTTCACCTAACACAAGCTATCAGGAAGGGCTTTTTACTCCTTTTTTTTAGTCTGCTGTTTTAATTCTTGCTTTGTGCTGGGCGGTATAGGGTGTTAGTGCCAGGGGCCCACTTAGCCACTCCAACTATCTCCAGCCCCATTATTGGAGGGCTTCAAGCAATGGCTAGGGGATTTTTCCCCTAGCTTCTAATCTCCCATCTTTACAACTATGCAGGTGAGCATTTCTAGTTGCTCATCCTGTTCACAGGTGTGGCTGCTGAGTAAGTCAGTTGTGCCCTCACATTACTGCCACATATCCCTTTCCAACTGTAAGTCTTTCTGCAAAGCTCTCATGCCCACTTCAGCAGCTAGATGTGTGTTGGTGGTGAGCCTAGAATTTCCTCCACAGAAAGGCACAAGGGCTAGATCTGCCCACATGGAGGTCACTGGCTAGCCTGGAATTTCCCCCACAGAAAGTCATACAGGCCAGGCTTCTGCACATGGAGGTTGCTGGCCAGCTTGGGGTTTCCCCCTCAGAAAAGCATACGGGCCAGACCTCCTTATATGGAGGTAACTGGCCAGCTCAAGATTTTCCTCACCTCACTCCCACTCACCATTTCCTCAGTTTCCTGGCTAGCTCACTAATTGTCCAGGCATAGACCAGTAACTTGAAATTTGCCTCCAAAAATGGAGAGTGCTGAGAGACCAAAGAAAGAGGTGGGCAACTCCAGTGTGGCAGGCAAGGAGTGTATTAGGGAGACCTACATACGAGGTAGAGATCCCTGGCAGCTGAAGGACCAAAGCAGATCTCCACGCCCTGCAGTGGGAAGGCAGAGGTTTTATAGTGGTGGTGGACATAAAATGCAAACTGTAGTGAACTAGCAGGCCATGTGAGGGCACTTATGTTCAGCCTTGCAAAGCCTGTTTCCCCTTCACCAGGCTTTTCTTCTTAGTCTGTTTTAGTCTGGTAGCTCTGCTGAAACATGTCCACCACGGATGACACATGTAGAATGCTTGGCACATTTCTTGATGAGTGAGAGGCATACACCAGATGTCAGTTCTCCCTTTCTCCTCCCTCCTCCTCACCACCTCTCTGTGCTTGTTCTTTAGCCAGAATAACTGACCTCCCCTAAAGAAGTTGTCCCTAAATGCACTTTTGAGGTATCGGGGTACAGTGACTACATAAGAATCAGAACCTGGGGTTCCTGATCAAAAGATGAATTCTCCAGCCTGATTCCAAGAGGAAAGAAGTGGTGCACAGAAATCCGACTTCTCGGGTGAATTGAATGTGTTACTAGGTTTGGGAATGGCTTTAGCAGAGCCCTGGTTGCACAGTGGTTAAAGACTCAGCTGCTAACTGAAAGGTTCGCAGTTGGAACCCACCAGGCACTCCATGGTAACAGTCTGTTTCCATAAAAATTACAGCCTTGGAAACCCTATGGAGAGGTTCTACTCTGTCCTATAAGGTCACTATGAGTTGAAATTGACTTGATGGCAATGAGTTTTCCTACAGGTTATCTTTTTTTAAGTTTTAGGTTTAATTTGCTTTACTTAATAGACATATTGGTTTAAAATTTATTATCAATATTAGCTCCTATTTCTCTAATTGATTGACTAAACAAGTCAATAATTATATATACAGAGAGAGAAAGGGAAAGGGAGAAATTTACTTCAAGGAATTTTCTCACATGATTGTGGGGGGCTGGCAAGCCCAAAATCTGTAGGCTGGGTGACAAGCTGGAGACTCCTGCACCCTTGTGCTCCAAGATCTGTAGGTCAGGAGACAGGGAGAGTTCAGAGTAAAGTTCCACCAAAATATCTACTTATATTCTTGAGGTAGAACACACCCTGGGGAAACTCCCTTTTCAATTGATTGATTGATCACATTACATTATAGAAATTAAGTATGTTACAGTTTACATTAGATTACATTGTGGAACAGCAACTCGAGTAGTGTTTGACCAAGCAACTGGGAACCACAGCCTAGACAAGTTGACACACAAAATTAGCCATCACTCTGTAAAGTAAAAAAAAAAAATTACAATGTTTTTCTGTGAAGCTGCACATATGTTTTTGGCAGAGTAAGCTACCTCAGTTTCCCCATAGAAATGAAAATAGGCCAGGCTGTTGTTGTTGTTGTTAGGTGCAGTCAAATTGGTTTTGACTCATAGTGACCCCATGTAACAGACTAGAACTGCTCCATAAGGTTTTCTAGGCTGTAATCTTTACGGGAGCAAATCCCCAGATCTTTCTCCATTGGAGCCGCTGTGTGGGTTCAAATCACTAAGCTTGTGGTTAGCAGCCATGTGCTTAACTGTTGCACCACCATAGCTCCTAGACCAGGTCTACAGACCCAGATTGAATCAAGTTCAGTTTCAACAGACCAAGAGCCCAGGACTGTCATCCCTAAGATGCAGTGGTGCCCATCCCTGCACAGCACGTAGCTTTTCTGTTTTAGTGAGTCTGATTATGGTATGCCTTGGTGATTTTCTTTTGTGATCTATCCTATATGGGGTTCTTTGAGCTTCTTGGATGGTCAGCTTTTCATCTTTCATATTAGGCAATTTTTTTTTTTTTCTCAGCAATTCTTCAATGATTCTGTCTGTGTTTTCTGTTTTCTCCTCCTGTTCTGGAACTCTGATCACTTGCTCCCACATCATTCTCAGGCTTTGTTTATTTTTCTTTGTTCTTTTCTTTGATTTTTCTTCAAACAAAGCGGTATCCAAGGATTTGTCTTCTATTGTTTCAAAACTGCTCCTCGAACCTTCTATAACACTGTCTATATCTGAAATCTTATCTATCTTTTGGATTTATAATTGCAATTTTTGTATGATTTCTAGTTGTGAGTTTATTTTGACATTTTGTTTCTGTGTTATTTTCCTGATTTTTTCATTGTTTTGCCTGCTTTTTCCATGATTTTGTCTGTTTTTTTCCTCATTTTTTTCTGCTTTTTCCTTCATCTCTTAGATAGTCCTGAATATTAGAAGTTTGAATTCCCTAGCAGGTAGTTCCAGTACCTTTTCTTCTACTGGAAGGTCATCTGGTGTTTTATTTTGGATGCCTACTGGAACCATTTTGTTCTGTTTTTTTAATATATTTTGATATTGTCTGCTGTCTTCGGGACATTCAGTAATTACCTTCTTTGTTTATTGATTGTAGATTTGTTTATTTTATTCTGCTTTTGGTTTTATTTGGTTATATCTGCACAGGCAAGCTGTGTGTTCTTGTTTGCTTGTCTGTGGGTGTGATACTTCTTGCTACCTTGTCCAATGGGCAGGGCTAGTTGCTCAGCTATGGTACAACAGGGCAGGTCCAGTGAAGGGGGTGGGGCTGGGCACATACTGGGGCTGATAGGGTGGGGCAGGGAGGCAGTGCAGGGCAAGTTCTGGTAGACCATGCCTGTGCCACTCAGGGGTACGATGCTCAGTGCACAGTGCAGATAACCATGAGGAATTGGAGAGATTGAAGAGAAAGAGGATAGAAAAACAGAAGCCAAAAAAAAAGTGCTGAGGGAGCCTACCATTGGAGTGGCACAGACCCAGGAAAGCCGTGTGCTGGTGGCTTTCTAACCAGGTGGTGTGGCACAGCCTGTCAAGATGGAACAGATATGGCACATGCAGCTAGGTGGTCTGGAGAAAGGGAAGGAAGGAAGGGAGAGAGGTAAGAAACTAGATTTTAAAAAAGGAGAGAAAGGCACACGAGAGTAGGTGGTCAGGAGAAAGGAAAGGAAGAAAGGTAGCGAGGGAGACAAGAAACCAAGAAATAAAGAAGGAAAAAAAAAATGCCCCAAGGGGGCCCATCAGAAACAGGTCCCCAGCTGAGTGGCTCTGCACAGCCCGTCAAGAAGGAGCAGAGATGGCACACAGCACTAGGTGTTCAGGAGAAAAGAAAGGAAGGAAGGTAGAGAGAGAAAAGAAAACAAGAAATGAAGACAAAGTAAAAAAATGCCCCCAGGTGGCTCACTGATGAGGTGGCATGGACCGGGGAAGTGGCTTCCCAGCTAAGAAGCACTGCACAGCCTGTCAAGAAAGAATGAAGATGGCATGTGTAGCTAGGCATTCCAGAGAAAGGAAGGGAAGGAGGTGAGAGAGATAAGAATCCAAAAGAAGCCAAAGGGGGAGGGGGGGAAGCATCAACAGCAACAACAACAACAACAAAAAAATGGCACTGAAGGAGTCAAACACGTGTGGGCAGGTCGAATCCAAGTGGCAAGGAGACAGCGTCTCCCAAATGAGTGACTGTGGCCTACTGGAAAGTGGTGAAAGCCAAGCAGGGGGAGGAAGGGTGGGGAGGTGGGAAAGCATGTATCGCTGGTTACTGGGTGCTCTGCTTCCTGCTGGGAGCTCCATGAAGCTGTCGTCCCATACTCCCTGTCTGCTGTTCTTGGTGGCTGAGGGGTCCAAGATGGTGATCCATGCTGTGCTAGTTGATAGGTGACCACCACTCCATAGCTCTCCTTGCTCTCTGTTCTCTGCCAGTTTCTTATTCTATTTGGTGCTTGGTTGAGTTATTTATTCCTTCATTTGATGCTTAGGGTTCCAGGATTGACATTTGTCTCTGTTTTACTTAGTTTTTTGGGTCTTTGCTGTGGAGGGATGGAGAGGTGCTTCTGTCTATAGTGCCACCTTGGCTCTATCTCCAGCATGTGGCTTTTCATTGGTCAGCTCCCTGTTTTTTGTTTGTTCTTTTAATTGTGCCTAAGGTGAAAGTTTACAGCTCAAGTAAATTTCTTACACAAAAATTTATACACACATTGTTATGTGACATTAGTCGCAATCCCTATAATGTGACAGCACACTCCCCCTTTCCATCCCAAGTTTCCTCTGTCCATCCAACCAGCTCCTGTCCCTTCCTGCCTTCTCATTCTGCCTCCAGACAGGAGCCACCCATTTGGTCTTGTGTATCTGACTGAACTAGGAAGCACACTCTTCATGAGTATTATTTTATGTTTTATAGTTTAGTCTAATCTTTGAAGAGTGGGCTTCGGGAATGGTTTTAGTTCTGGGTTAACAGAGCATCGGGGGCCATGGCTTTGGGGGTTCCTTCAGTCTCAGTCAGACCATTCGGTCTGGTCTTTTTATGTGAATTTGAGTTCTGTTCCACACTTTTCTCCTGCTCTGTCAGGGGCTTTCTGTTGAGTTCCCTGTCAGGGCAGTCATTGGTGGTAGCTGAACACCATCTGGTTCTTCTGGTCTCAGGCTGATGGAGTCTCTCATTTATGTGGCCCTTTTTGTGTCTTGGGCTAGTATTTTCCTTATGTCTTCAGTGTTTTTCATTCTCCTTTGCTTGAAGTGGGTTGGATCCTATTGATGAATCTTAGATGGCTGCTTGCAAGCTTTTAAGGCCCCAAATGCAACTCACCAAAGTGGGATGCAGAACATTTTCTTAATAAACTTTGTTATGGTAATTGACTTAGATGTCCCCTGAAACTGTGGTTCCCCCAACCCCAGCCTCAGCTACTCTGTCACTCAAAGTGTTTGGTTGTGTTCAGGAAACTTCTTAGTTTTTGGTTTAGTCCAGTTGTGCTGACTTCCCCTGCATTGTGTGTTGTCTTTGCCTTCACCTAAGCAAGATGATTCTTGTCTACTATCTAGTTGGTGAATTCCCCTCTCCCTCCCTCCCTACACGCATACCATCAAAGAATGTGTTTTTCTGTGTTTAAACCTTTTCTTGGGTCAGCTCCTAGTTTTTATGTCTTATACTTGTCTCCTTGTGCTTTGCACAGCTCTGCCGATGATTTAAAACAGTGGTCTCAGGGGCAGAGTCGGTAGATATTGTTTAATGTTTCTGGATCAAGAAATAGAAGTTTAAGTATACTCGAAAATATAAAGACAAACCTTAAAGTATTAAACAGATTATATAACAAAAATCAGAAGGGAGAGGATGTGGCAGGTAGTTTGGGGGCAGTGATTTCCCATCTTTCATAGTAGGGATGTTAATAGACAGTGACTGAACTTGATGAATTAAGGAATGGAGGTCCAGCCGTCCCTGTTACCTCAATATTTAATTTGCAGGTCTCTGTAGTTATGAGGTTGTATAGAGAATCAAAAGTTGTCAAAATATGCATATACTCAATAACTATATGAGTGTTGATGACATTAGTTTGCGCTAAGACAACCTCCCTTCTTGATACTAGCAGTTGTTTCTGCTATCACATGAATTCAGACAATTGTAAATCTTAAATAAGTTGGGGGGTTTATGCAAACTTCAAAGTGAGGAGAACAGCTGTGTGAATTACACTCAAAGCCACGGACACATGAGACTTGAAGGACTGAGCCCAGTTAACCACTGTGAAGAGAAAACCTGACAGGGATAATGACACTATAGTCACTTCAGAGGAAATGGATTTGGATGTCAAACAATAAAGAGAAGCCCTTGGGAAAATTTACGAAGATTTCAAATACTGTTGCAAAAAAGACTATTTTATGACTGAGCTGTGAATGCCAAATATGAAATCAAAGATGCCGTTCCTGTTATTGTGTCATTTTGTCTGAAAAATCACTCCTCAAACCCTTCAAATGCTTGATTTGTTTTTTACTCCAAGAATTAGTGCCCGTTTGCAATTTTAACTAAACTTTATTAAATGAAAACACATTTAAAAATAATATTAAGTTTTCAAAATAATCTTCTAGACAATATTTACTATGACATTTTGATATCAGTTGTAAATAGATTCACTTTAAGTGTCTTTTTTCTGGCACCAATGATCCTTGGAGAGTATCTACTATTTAAGTATATTATTTAGAGGAAAGATTGTAGCCAACAGTTTAAAACAAAAACAGTGGAAAAAGTGGATTCAGAGTACAACTGTGCTTCGTAGCGTTTTCAATGCCTGATTTTTCAGTAGTAGGTTGCCAGGTCTTTCATCTGAGGCTCTTCTGGGTAGACTTGAATCTTCAACCTTTTGGTTAGCAGCTGAGCATGCTGTTTGCATCACCCAGGGTCTTAGAAAGTGGATACCTCTGTGCAATGTGGGAGAGAGGCAAAGGGATTGGAAAGTGACTTCTGTTTTCCTTGTGTACATTTCTGTATTGTTTGAACTCATTTTATTTCATTGTATTTTATTCTGCTGAGGACATGTACATTTAAAATTTGACCTTCTTCTTATTTGATAAAAATATCTCAGGTGAGTATTCGTAAAAAGGGTCATGATGTGAGGCTTAATGTGGTTTCTCCAGTATGAGTTACTGGCAGATACTCTTGGTGTCTGTAGTGAATTGGAGGAGGTTCGGGGCTGATCAAGGAAAAAAATGTGCCCAGAAGATAGCAGTATTGTACAACAAACTATTCATTGGTGCTGATGTTTTGACAGCTGCATGCAGGGAATGGTTCCCATAGCAGGGGGCTATCCAGAGGCACCGAACAGGGGAAGAGGGTAAGGGAGCCCCCAGAAGAAAGGAGAGAAAAAGAAGGGTTTACTTGTGGCTGGAGTTTCTGAATGGTGGAAGTGGTTAACACTCTTAGCTATTAACTGAAAGGGTGGAGGTTCAAGTCCACCCAGAGATGCCTCAGAAGAAAGGCTTGGCCATCTACTTCTAAAAAAGTCAGTCATTGAAAATCTTGTGGAGCACTTTTTTACTCTTACACACATGAGATCGTCATGAGTCAGAGTTGACTCATGGTCACATGGTCTTTCATGTGCTTAGGCAATGTCCCTTTGCAGTAAAGTGAGGAGAGCTCCAAAGGGCATCACGAGCTTAGGGTCCTTATAGCTACAGAGTTTTTGTCTTAACTAGGGCTAGCAGATCTCGGTTGAAGTTTTGTGGGGGATGTAAAGCAGGCAAGCTCTAAATGGCTAAAATCTATTTATTTGGGTTATTTAAAAAATAATTGGATTATACAAATTTCAGTTTGGTGCTGATGGGCTTTTTCGGCTAAAAGGCCCTGCCTGTTATAAAGCAATAAATCACCTGGGCCCAATACACAGAGGCCGTCTTTGGCTCATTTATATAACAATGCCCAGTCCATAACCCTTCAACCCCTACTGTTCATGCCCTGTGCATGCTGGCAGCTTTCTTCTGCACATATTTGTGATTTTCTGCCTGGGGCTGTCTGGCTGCCAGACTGTACATGGGGCAGGCTCTGTGAGCAGAGGAATTGATGCTGTTGGAAGCAGCCCTCAGCACTGATGGCTGGCAGCTGGAAGGTGACTATCCCAGCTTCCACCTCCTGGATGGGACAACTCTGAGGTATGTCCTACTGAATCCCCCAGAAGTTCCCAGTGTGACTGACCCTGGTTGCCCACAACAGCTACCTGCTCATTAACACATCCTTAGGTGGCCTCCTTCCCTCCCTGCATCACTTCCCCACTCCCTTGCTGGTGCTTCCTGGGGTCACCTCCCAAATAGACTGCTTGCGCTAGAATCGTCATCACAGTGTCTGCTTCTGGGGAAACCCAAATAAAGACCTAAGTTCCAGCGTGTGTGTCAGCAAGGTTAACTGCTCTCTCCTTTGAGTAGGGGAAGCGGGTTGAGGATGTATGCACGTTTGAGAGGCAAGAGCCATGTTGGGGAAGGAGAGAGTAGAGAGGGGAAGACTTCTCAGGAACAGATAGGAAATTCTTTCTCATATTCTGCTTAGAGGGGCTACCATAATGCTCTTCCATGCCCCTCACTTCTTTGTTAGAGGAGGCTAGAAGAATGACATCAAGAGGGAAGGGCCAGATGGGGGAGTCTCCTTTCTTCTGTCCACTGCTGCTGGGAGCACCTAAGGGCACAGAAGCCTAAGTTCAGGGGCCCCTCAGAGCCTCTGGATCTTTTTGGTTTGGGTCTCCAGAAGGTAGCTTGACCACAGGACTGATAACAGGTCACAAACCCACCTCCTAGACCAGGTGCTTTTCCTGGTAGAAAAGTCCCACGCAGGTTTGAAAGATTGCTCATGTTCTTGCAGAGCCCTTCTCGAACATGTGACTAAAGGATAACATGTAAATCCAGAAACTCAGACTCTGTTTTCCCCTGAGGAAGCAACAGGGTTTTAGACATGAAATCCATTTAGACTGATGGTTCTTCTGACTGCTTTGACCAATCTAATATGGTGGAAGTAACTGTGTGCTAGTATCTGGATCTACGGCACAGTGGTTAAGAGCTTGGCTGCTAACCAAAAGGTCAGCAGTTCGAATCCACCACCCACTCCTTGGAAATCCTATGGGGCAATTCTACTCTGTCCTATAGAATTGCTATGAGTTGGAATTGACTCAATGGCAATGAGTTTGGTTTTTTTTTTTTTGGTTTTGGAGTATCTGGACCTAGTCCTTAAAAGACAGCAAGCTCCCATTGTCTTTCTCTGGAGACATTCTCTCTGGGTGCTCTGAGATACCTCGCTGAGTTTAGTCCAAATTCCTGACTCACAAAATTGTGAAATTTAATAAAATGGTGGTTGTTTTAAAGCAAAGGGGCCTTTCGTTATGCAGCAATAGATAAGTGAACTTGTTATGTTGGACCAGACCCTTGACCTTTAAAATCCACTCTTAGAAATATTCTGTAAATCAGTGTTCCGTGTAGCAAGAAAAATACTTGGAACTCTATTTCTTTAAACACAATTTTTCATCCTCATACTTCACAGCTAAAAATCCGCAGGCTTCAAATTATTTAATGAATCTAAATCAAAATTCTCAGTTCCTCATGGGGTAGATTAATGACATTAATGGTTCTAAATTTCCATGCTTCCCAGTATCCACGTCCTCTGGTCTCCCGTCCCATACTGACACTGGACTAGTCCACGTGACATTCTTTCACCAATGGGGTAGTAATAAACTTTACCAAGTAGAACCTTGAAAAAGTGCTTGTGAATTTCTGCATCTTCTCTTCTGACCCCTGACAGCACCAAGAGAACGTGCCCAGGCTAGCCCACTGGAAGAATGTGAGAGATACACGGAGGAGAGCCAAGACCTTCCAGCTGAGCCAATCTAGACCAGCCAGCTCTACCGCTGGTCATGCAACCTATTGCTGACTACGGATCTTGAGCAAGCCTAGTTAAATAAGCCAAGTTTGGATCAGATCAGCAGAACCACCCAGCGGATCCATTTGTGGGAAATAATAAATGGTTGATGTTTGAAGCCACTAAGTTTTGGCGTGGCTTATTATGCAGCATTATTGTAATAGATAGATTGAGACATCTGCCATCAAGTTCCCTCCAGCTTATGGCGACATCGTGTACAACAGAATGAAATGTTGCCTCGTCTTGTGTTATCTTCACAATTCCCAGCATGTTCGAGTCCATTTTTGCAGCTACTGTGCCAATCCATCTCACTGACAGTCCCCTTCATCCTCAGTGGCCCTCCATTTTACCAAAAATGATGTCCTTTTCCGGCAATTGATCCCACCTGATGACATGTCCAAAGCGAGCAAGTTGCACAATGTTCTGTTGTGATCCATAAGGTTTAAATTGGCTAATTTTTAGAAGTTGATCCCCAGGCCTTTCTTCCTAGTCGTCTTAGTCTGGAAGCTCTGGTGAGACCTGTCTGGATGGGTGACCCTGCTGGTAATTTGAAATACCGGTAGCATAGCTCCCAGCATCATAGCAACATGCAAGCCACCACAGTACTACAAACTGACAGATGGGTAAAAGATTGTGGTGGTAGATAACAGATATGCCCCATTCAAGGCCTTCCATAGTCTGCTTAGTATCACCTCCTCCTACTTTCCACTACTCTCTACCATTAGAACAAAATAAAAAATTCAAGCAAGTCTCTGTGAGCACACGTGCTTTTTAATCTCCATCCATTGCTTGGATGGTCCCTTCTGCCTGGGCTACCTCAACCAGTTGCCACTACATTATCCTCCTGAAACTTTTGATTTAGTTTTCAAAACCTGAATCTAATCTCTTCCAAAAATGCCTTCCTAACCTTTTGTAAAGGAGCCATGGTAGCGGAAGCGTTAAGTGCTGGGCTGCTAACCAAAAGGTCAGCAATTTGAATCCGCAAGCAGCAACTTGAGTTTAAAGACGTGGTGATATGGGGCAGTTCTGCTTTGTCACATAGTGTTGCTATGAGTTGGAAGTGACTCAACGGCACACAACAACCTGCGGTAATATAGTTTCCTATTGTTGCTGTAATGCAGTACATAAATTTAGTAGTTTAAAACAACACAGATATATTCTCCTACCATTATGGGGTCAGAAGTCTAAACTCAAGGAATCAGCAGGGTGTTCCTTCTGAGGGTTTCAGGGGAGAGTCTGTTTGCCTTTTCCAGCTTTTAGAGGCTGTCTGCATTCCTGGGCTCGTGGCCCCTTCCTCCACCTTCAAAGGGCATCACTCTAACCTTTGCTTCCATTGTCACATCTTCTCCTACTCACTCTGATCCTTTTGCCTCCATCTTATGAAGACCCTTGTGATTACATTGGGCCCACCTGATAATCCAGGATAATCCAGGACAATCTCCCCATCTCAAGATCCTTAATCACATTTGCAAAATCCCTTTTACCATGTAAGGTGACATATTCATAGGTTCTGTGGGCTTGGATGTGGACATCTTGGGGACTGTATTCAGCCTTCCACACCTTCTTCCAGACAATGCTGCTCTGTCCCTCCTCTGAGCATTCTCTAAGCCTGATATCAATGCCTCCTGTTGTAGTCGGTAAGCAGGCTGAGCTTGTTTAGAAGTCTGTACTCACTACTAGACTTTGAGCCCCACAGGAAAGGTATTTTATACATTAATTATTTTTTAATCCACAGCACTTAGCACCGACCTAGCACAGAATAGGGGTTCTGCAAACATCTGTAGATGTTTAATATACATGGGGTAATCTAAAGTCTTTCAATGTACAACTGTATATAAGGAGTGTGTGTGTGTGTATATCTGTAACCAAACTGTCATAGATTGAATTTTGTCCCCCCCAAAATATCTGTCAACGTGGCTAGGTCATGATTCCCTTGTATGATTGCATGATTGTCTACCGTTTTATCTTATGTGATTTCCCTACGTGTTGTAAATTCTATCACTATGATGTAATAGAATGGATTAGTGGCAGCTATATTGATGAGGTCTATAAGATTAGATAGTGTCTTAAGCCAATCTCTATTGAGATATAAAAGAGAGAAGTGAGCAGAGAGACGTGAGGATGTCATAACACCAAGAAAGCAGCGCCAGGAGCAGAGTACGTCCTTTGGACCTGAGGTTCCTGGCTGAGATACTCCCAGACCAAGGGAAGACTGATGCATCACAAGGACGTTCCTTCAAAGCCAACAGAGAGAAAAATCCTTCCCCTGAAGTCGGTGCCCCGAATTTGGACTTCTAGCCTACTGGACTGTGAGAGAATAGACTTCTCTTTGTTAAAGCCATCTACCTGTGGTATTTCCATTATAGCAGGACTAGATGACTAAGACACAAACCAAATCAGTTGTTACTGAGTTGATTCTGACTCATGGTGACCCCTTGTGTTTCGGAGTAGAACTGTAACCCCTAGGGTTTTTATGATTGTGACCTTTTTGAAGCAGATTGCCAGGCCTTTCTTCTGAGGGGCCTCTGGGTGGGTTTAAACCACCAACCTTTTGGTTAGTAGCCCAGCACTTAACCATTTCCATTGCCCAGAGACTTACATATCTTATAAACACATACATATATCTAGTTGTTGTTAGGTGCTTTCAACTGCAACTCACAGCGACCCCATGTGACAGACTAGAACTGCTCCATAGGGTTTTCTTGGCTGTAATCTTTACAGGAGCACATTGCCAGGTTTTTCTTTTGCAAAGCCTCTGGGTGGGTTCAAACCACCAACCTTTTGGTTACCAGGTAAGCACTTAACTATTGCGTCACCAGGGCTCCTTACATAATGTCTTGTGCATACACATACATCTAAAGAGACTCACACACAATATATTTGCATGTGGTGTTTTTGAGGCAGTGAAGTAGGCAACACTTGTTATTGAGTGGATAATACTGAAATATTTAATCACCAAGTGAGATCAAAGAAGACTATCTGCCAAAGTGTGTATTTCCATACTTCATGCTTACATCCTTACATTTTCTGTCTTGGAGTGACTCAGACTACACAATCACAGTGGATTCTCACACACACTTCTCACAGCATCCCCAGGGAGGGAATGGATGCTTTCCTCCTCTTCATTAGAAGGCAGGGAAATGGAGCCCAGGGCAGCAGTTGAGGGACTGGACAAGCTGTGGAGGTGTGAACAAAGTACGGTGGCTGGGCTCTCAGACCAGAGTCTGCCCCCTAGATGACAGTGAGGAGCTTGCAACATTTCATCCAGGTGTGCCTCCTTCCCTCCCCTTCCTCTTCAGCATCACAGCTTTGGGAGGGATTATTCCTCTGAGTGGAAATTTTCCATGCGTGGTCTGCATTCAAAGGGAGAAGGAAGGTGAAATTCAGAGAAAAAGAGTTTCCCTGCTTTACAGCTAGATGGGAAGATGGTTGTGTGTGTGTTTAACATCCAAAAAAGAAATAAAAAGAATTTCTCTGCCTCACAGATAACGGAAGAACATCTGGCATTTACAAAATGAAACCTTCCATATGTTAAACTCTCCATGAAGAAAAATGTGCCTGTAAAGTTTGAAAAAAGGGAGGACTGGCATTACTCAAACTTCTCAGGCCAACTGCCCCCATGGCTTCATGAGTGTGATGAGCTGTGCTGTGCTACATATTTTGATGCAATGGTGATGGGCTTCACGAAAACACCGAGCAGGATAGGGAAGAGGTCCAGCCCATTTTTAGTTCTCCTGGCGCCATTGAAATGAAGCTAGGGCTCAGGGAAACCAGCTGGTCATAGAGGATGGAATCCCCTTCCAAGATGGAAGCACCCCTTCCATCTCCTTGGAGATCTTTCCACATTGGGAATTCCTTACCAGTCACCTTACCACTGAGAAGAAATGGTTGGATGATGTTTGCAACTTAGTGAAGATCCCTGACATTGAAACGTCAAGAGCTCTCACCTTATTTAATCCTAGTAAAGTTGAATCATTGCTCCAACTTTCTACATGAGGAACCAGATTTCTCTCCTATTCTCTATCTTTCCTCCCTAGTTGGTGCCATCCAATCCTGAACACTCCCTGGAACAAGGGACGTATAAGTTCAACTGCCTACTTCTTATATTCATTTGGATATCCAACCAGCATCTCCATAGCCAAAATAGAATTCTTGGTCCCCAGCTTCCAATCTTTTTCTCCTTTGTGCCTCCCCGTCTCATGCCTTCCCAGGTTAACGGCACCACCACCCATGTTGTTGTTCAAGTGAAAACTCACTCATGATTTTTTTCATGATTTTTTTCTAGAGGTAACTACTTTTTCACTCCCAGTAGTCAAGCACCAATTAACTAGCAAGTTGATTCAGATCTATCTCAAAAATGGTCTCAAAATGGCCCCCCTTCCTGCATCTTACAGTTTCTACCCTTGGCCTTTTGACAAGACCATCATCATCTCACTTTGGGACCACTGTAATAACCCGTAACTGGTCTACTGCTTTCACTCCATTCTCCACACATAAGCCAAAGTAGTCTTTCTTTAATAGACTTTATTTTTTAGAGCAGTTTTAGATTTATAGAAAAGTCATGCAGGAAATACTGAGAGTTCCCATATATCCCCTCTCACTCCTGCACGCTGTTTCTCTTGTTATTGGCATCTTGCACTCCTGTGGTACATTTGTTACAACTGAGGAACCAATATTAATATATTATTATTAACTAAAGTCCGTAGTTTACAGTAGAGTTTACTCCTTGTTGTACTATGGGTTTTGACAAATGCATAAGGTCATGTGTCCACCATCACAGTATCATACAGGATAGTTTCACTGCCCTAAAAATGCCCTGTGCTCCACCTATTCATCCCTTTCCCCACCACACACTGAACCCCTGACAACCACTGATCTTTTTTACTCCTTCCGTAGTTTAACCAGTTCCAGAACGTCACACAGTATGTAGCTATTTCAGACTAGCTTCTCTCACTTAGCAATAGGCATTTATTTTTATCATTGACTAATACTTATTATGGATTGATTTGTGCCCCCTTCAAAAGGCTTATTGAGATCCTGATCCCTGTACTGGTGAATGTGACTTTGTCTGGAAATCGTCTTTTTCTTTTGTTACCAGTTAATAAAGTCATACTGGAGTAGGGTAGGTCCTAAGCCCTTCTGACTGGTGTCTTATAAAAGAGGACAGACAGGGACACAGAGCCACACAGGGAAGGCGACATGTAAAGAGCCTGTGAGAAAATAAATTTCTGCTCTTTAAGCCACCCACTTTGTGGCATTTTGTTATGGCAGCCCAAAGTATTATTAAAGCAATACTTCATTCTATGGATGTACCACAGTTTAGCCATTCACCTATAGAAGGACATTTTGGTTGCTTCCACGTTTTGGCTATTAAAGCTGCTATAAACATTTGTGTGCCGGATATTATGTGGACATACATTTTTAATTCCTTTGGGTTGTTGTAGTGGAAAAAACATCACAAAGTTTAGTAGAGCAAAAAGAAGGTTTTATTCAGCATATATTCAAAAAGGCAAAGGTGGAAAATGGACAAGCATGTTGCCACAGCCATGTCTGCCTGAGGCCAAAGAGCACTACAGAGTCATCAGTATATATTAACACTACGAAACGGGCAAAACCATAGACAGCTTCACCCTTTCACAGATTGGCTAGAAACTGTGATCTTACATTTTGAATTGTCTTTCTTAACAATCATTGGTACAGGTTTCAGTAATGACAGTCACGAGGGTCTTCATTGGTCCAACAAGTTTCTATTCACTAAATGCTAATAGAAAAAGATAAGAGTGGAAAGCCTTCTGTGTTCTGTCTTATGTGAAAGGTTCCCTAAAAGATATTTTCCAAGATTATTTTAGCTATTGTCTTTATACCTTAAGGGCAGGGAAAAATGACTCCAATATTATTTCTGAAATCGGGGTAAATTCTTGAGCGTGATTACTGGATTGTACGGTAAGCATATGCTTAGCTTTAGGAGAAACTGTCAGACTGTAGCATTTGGCATTTCCACAATCTTAGTCATCTAGTGCTGCTATAACAGAAATACCAAACGTAGATGGCTTTAACAAAGAGAAATTGATTTTCTCACAGTTTAGAAGGCTGGAAGACTGGATTCAGAGCACTTTCTCCGTCAGCTCTGGGGGAAGGCCTTCATCTCTTCAGCTTCTACTTTCTGGTTTCTTGGAGCTCTCCATGTGGCTTGGAATCTATCTTACCCCAACTCTCCTCGGCTTACTTGTTTAATCTCTTTTGTATCTCAATAGGGATTGACTCAAGACACATCATATACTAGTCCTTCCTCATTAGCATAACAAAGACAACCCATTCCCAAATGGGATTATAAACACAGGCCTAGAGGTTAGGGTTTACAACACATATTTTGGGGGGACATAATTTAGTCCACAACACCCCCCATCAGTGAATGAGAGTTCCCCATTGCTCCACATCTTGCCACGTGAAAAATCAGCCATTGAAAATCCTGTGGAGCACAGCTCTACTCTGACACAGGTGAGATCCCCACGAGTTGGAACCGACTCTGTGGCAACAAGTTTTTTTTTTTAGTAGGTGCATAGTGGTATCTCATTGTCATTTTAATTTGTAATTTCCTAACGACACATGATGTTGAGCATCTTTTCATTTGATTAGTTGCCATCTGTATCTCTTGTTTGCTAAGGTTTCTGTTCAGATTTTTTTTTCCCCCCATTTTGTAATTGGGTTGTTTGTTTTCTTGTTGAATTCTAAGAGTTCTTTGTATAACTTGGATAGAAGTCTTTTATCTGTTATGTGTTTTGTAAATATTTTCTCCCAGTCTGTGGCTTGTCTTTTGGTCTCTTAGCAGAGTAGTCTTTTAAAAATATAAGTCAGATGGTATCACTTCCTTGCTAAAGACCCTTTAATGGCTTCCCACCATATTTTAGAATAAAATTCAACTATGGCCGATTTGATTGAGATCTTGCTTACCCCCAACCTCTTTTTCACCAGTCTCTGTTTTTTTGTTGTTCCTACTTCAGCCATACATTTCTGCATTCCCAGAACCTAGCATAATGCCCGCACTTATAAGATGCTCAATGAATACCTGTTGAAAGATTAATGGAAGCCACTGCCATTGCTGTGATGCCACACCACGGCCTGCAGGCCCTGCTGGGTTGTGGCCAGAGGGTCAGCTGGGTCAGGAGACCCCTGTGGCAGTGTGGTGGAAGAAAAGACCATGGATGGACCTTGGAGTCAGAGGATCTGGCTTTCAATCCCAGGTCT
Source organism: Loxodonta africana (assembly GCF_030014295.1). NCBI lineage: Eukaryota > Metazoa > Chordata > Mammalia > Proboscidea > Elephantidae > Loxodonta > Loxodonta africana. The sequence continues at coordinate 23,614,171 of NC_087350.1, forward strand.
ACCTGTCTCCCTGGCTTCAGCCACTTATTCCCTCTGAGATGCAGTTTTCTCATCTATACAGTGAGGTTGATTGTGCTTTATTTCAACTGGGGTTTGTGGATTAAGTAAGATCACATATGTGACAGCCCTGGGTGCACAGCAAATGGTAGTGCCTCCCCCTCCACGTCCATGGTGCGTTCTCTGTCTTCTGCTTAGCTTATTAGCTGAGAACACAGAGCTAGCAAGATGAAGGCATTATGGTCTTAATCTCTCATGAGCTAGTTGCTGTGGCTTCTAGGTGAGGCTTACCCTGGTTATCATCCCTGTTTAAAAGCCATCTCAAAGTGCGTGTCGCATGACACCAGGTCTAAATAATAACACAGGAGGTCATGGTATCAGCTGAACTTTTGTTCATATGCAGGACCTCAGCAAAAGGGTGCAGATGGGGAATGGACGTGGTTTTATCAGGTGAAAGAGAGAAATGGAAGTGGCAGCTGATCTGAATATTGCTGTCACAGCGATCTGAGGAGGGAGGCACCGTTGTCCTCATTTTATGCATGAGAAAACCAAGGCAGAGGATGATCGCGTCAATGAATATGCATGCTTTTAAGGGTTTTGTTACATGCCGTGTTCGTTTTCAGAAACTTTGTTCCGATTTATAGTACCACCAACAGAGAACCTTGTCTCATCCTTGCAAGATTTTCTTTGGGCGGGGGGCAGGGAGGGTGACATCTGGTTTTTATTGATTCAATCAATACATGTGGAATTTAGCAGCAATAGCAAATAGTTACAAAGCCTCTTACTTTACAAAATTTAAAGTAAGTTGTCTCTTGCAATCTATAGCAACGTAAAACCACAAGAAAACACGTGAAGGGCTGAAGCACTTTTCTGTAATGCCTGAGGTAAGCTTATTAGCAATTTCCTAATGAAGATTTCTAGTGCAAAAGGCCCATCGTCTGGTATCTCCATTACCATATTTGGCCTCTTGTTTTCTCCTATACATAATTGTGACTAAATATAAAGTAAAGTAAATGTAAGTTACACTGAGCAAGTGTATCCTGAAGCCTTCCCAACAGGCCTTGCTGCCTCAAGGGCATCTGCCTTTTTAAACAACCGTTGCAAACTCTGGTGGCCTAGTGGTTAAGAGTTTGGCTGTTAACTAAAATGTCAGCAGTTCGAATCCACCAGGTGGTCCTTGGAAACCCTATGGGGCAGTTCTACTCTGTCCCATAGGGTCACTATGAGTCGAAATCGACTCTACGGCAACAGGTTTGGTTTTTGGGTTTTGCATACATCTTGAGTTGATTCCAGCCACAGTCTGCCATCAAGCCTATTTGTGGCTGTCGTAAGCCCTACGGGGCAGTTCTATAAATCCTATAGGGTTGCTATGAGTTGGGATTGACTCAACAGCAGGGGGTTTTTGGTTTTAGTTTTAATACCATATGCAGTGTTATGGATTGAATTGTGTTCCCTCAACTGAATTGTGTCCCCTCAAAAGTTTATGTTAAAGTCCCAACCCCTAGTACCTGTGAATGTGTTCTTGTTTGAAAATAGGGTCTTTGAAGATGTTATCAGTTCAGTTAACAGGAGGTCATACTGGAGTGAGGTGGGTCCTAATCCTATATGGGTAGTGTCCTTAAAAAAAAGAAGACACACAGAGAGACTGAGGAAAGATGGCCATGTGAAGATGCATCTAAAAAACAAGGAATGTCTTGGGGTGCTTTGGGGCTACCAGAAACTGCGAGAGACAGGAAAGAGTCTTCCCCTGGAGATTTCAGAGGAAGCGTGGCTGGCAGAAATGTTGATTTGAATTTCCATCTTCCAGGACTTGTGAGACAATAAATTTCTTCTCTTTTAAATCTCCCAGTTTATGGCCTTTTTGTTATGGCAGCCTTAGGAAGACGACAACAATTAGCTTTGGTTATTCCTGAGACCAATGTGGAGAACACTCCTTTCCTCTGGAAAGTGGTCCAGGCCCCAGGCACTGCAGCTCTTTGGTTTAATGGTTACACCAACCAATGAACCAGTTGCCATGGAGTCAATTCCAACTCATGACAACCATGTGAGTTTCGGAGTAGAACTGTCCTCTCCATACAGTTTTCAGTGGCTGATTTTCAGAAGTAGATCACCAGACCTTTCTTCCGAGGTGCCTCCGAGTGGAGTCCAACTGCCAACCTTTCGGTTAGTAGCAGAGCACTTAACCATTTGCACCACCTGGGGACTCAAGTTTTCTATAAGCATTATATAAAATTCAAGTGATGAAAAAAAATACAAAAAGAAGGCAGCAAACCACACTAAATCCAGCCATCCAGAAGAAAAACCTGTGTTCATATTTCTGACCATTCCACTAGCCATATTTCTATGCATCTATATGTGTGTGTACGTGCACATATGCACATGCATATAGAAATAATTTCAGAAGAATGTGATTATAACATACATGGTACCTTAAAAAAACATTTATTAAAGTTACTATTATTTGAAATCATTAAAAAAGGAAGCTGAGGTGAAACAGAAGGAAATGCTAAATTTCAGATAAATGCATCTTCATCACAAGAGATTATTGTAGCTCTTAAGAAATTATTGAACATGCAAGAGGTATTAATACATAATGAAAACTGTGAATCCATCATCATCCAGCTATAAAGTTGAATGTTACCAAAACCAAAACCAAACCCATTGCCATCGAGTAGATTCTGACCCATAGCGACCCTATAGGACAGAATAGAACTGCCCCATAGGGTTTCCAAGGCTGTAATCTGTTTGGAAGCAGACTGCCACATCTTTCTCCTGTGAAGCAGCTGATGTGTTCCAACCCCTGACCTTTCAGTTAGCAGCTGAGCACTTTAACTGCTGCACCACCAGGGCTCCTTACAGTTGAATGTTACCATTGTTTATATTCTTACTTGACCTGCTGCCAGACTCCCTGGGTTAGGACATATTCTGGCATCAGCTGGTTGGTGGACCTGGAACCCATATCTCCCCGCAAAGTGTCCCCAGTTGGGTCCTGCTGCCTTCCACCCTCACAGTGGGCTCCTTATTGTGGCCTGGTATGTGGCTGGGAAGGTGTGTTGGTAGCTTGTCTTCTGGGACAGATACTACCTGTCCCTTATAAGTCAATACGGGTGGCCCTCAACAACATCTTGTGTTGCTGCCACATCAGAAGTGTATTTTAGAACACACTTTAGAAGTTTTTTTTTTTTTTTTCCTTAGAAGTTTAGAGTACACCCTAAAGGAGTCCCTGGGTAGAACAAATAGTTAACACGCCCCACTGCTAATCAAAATTTTGGCAGTTCTAGTCCACAAAGAAAAGCCTGGTCATCTACTTCTGAAAGATAGCTATTAAAAACCCTACAGAGCGTAGTTCTACTCTGACACACACGCGATTGCTATGAGTTGTAGTTGATTTGATGGCAACTGGTAGCGGTGGCAGAGCACACTAAAGGCTTCTTATTCAGACCCTTGTTGTGGATTTGGATTGTTCAGAGTTTCTCTGTTTATCATGATGTTGCTTATTGGTCCAGTAGTGGATTTTTATTTCTTTATTTTGAGGTGTAATCCATTCTGAAGAGTATAGTCTTTGATCATCATCAGTAAGTGCTTCAAGTCCTTTTTGCTTTCAGCAAGGAGTCTTGTAATCTGCATATCGCAGGTTGTTAGTCTTCCTCTTTCCTGATGCCACATTCTTCTTCATACAGTCCACCTTCTTGGATTATTTGCTCAGCATACAGATTGAATAAGTATGGTGAAAAAACACAACCCTGACACACACCTATCCTGATTTTAAACCACGAAGTATCCCCTTGTTCTGTTTGAACAACTGCCTCTTGATCTATGCACAGGTTCTTCATGAGCACAATTAAGTGTTCTGGAATTCCCATTCTTCGAAATGTTATCCATAATTCGTCATGATCCACACAGTCGATTGCCTTTGCATAGTAAATAAAACACAAGTAAACATCTCTCTGGTATTCTCTATGTTCAGCCATGATCCATCTGACATGAGCAATGATATCCTTGATTTCACGTCTTCTTCTGAATCTTGCTTGAGTTTCTGGCAGTTCCTGTTGATGTACTGCTGCAACTGCTTTCAAATGATCTTCAGCAAAATTTTACTTGCATGTGATATTAATGATCTTGCTCAGTAATTTCTACATTCTTTTGAATCATCTTTCTTTAAAATGGGCACAGATATGGATCTCTTTCAGTTGGTTGGCCAGGTAGCTGTCTTCCAAATTTCTTGGCATAGACGAGTTAGCACTTCCAGCACTGCGTTCGTTTGTTGCAGCATCTCAACTGGTATTCTGTCAATTCCCGGAGCTTTGTTTTTCAGTGTAGCTTGGACTTTTTCCTTCAGTACCATATGCTGCCTCCTGAAATGACTGAACGCTGATCAATTCTTTTTGGTACAGTGACTATGTATTCCTCCAATCTTCTTTTGATACTTCTTGTTTCATTCAATATTTTGCCCATAGAATCATTCAATATTGCTACTCGAGCCTTGAATTTTTTCTTCAGTTCTTTCAGCTTGGGAAATGCCGAGTGAGTTCTTCCTTTTGGTTTTCTAATTCCAGGTCTTTGCACATTTCATTATAATACTTTACTTTGTCTTCTCAAGCCTCCATTTGAAATCTTCTGTTCAGTTCTTTTACTTTATCATTTCTTCCATTTGTTTTAGCTACTCTATGTTCAAAAGCAAGCTTCAGAGTCTATTCTGATATCCATTTTGGTCTTTTCTTTCGTTCCTGTCTTTTTTAATGACCTCTTGCTTTCTTCACGTCTGATGACCTTAATGTCATTCCATAACTCATCTGCTCTTTGGTCATCAGTGTTCAATGTGTCAAAAGTATTCTTGAGATGATCTTTAAATTCAGGTGGGATATAATCAAGATGGTACTTTGGATCTTGTGTACTTGTTTTAATTTTCAACTTCAGGTTGAACTTAGTGGTCTGTTCCACAGTTGGCCCCTGGCCTTTTTTGGGCTGATGATATTGAGTTTCTCCATTGTCTCTTTCCACAGACATAGTCAATTTGATTCCTGTGTATTCCATTTGGTGAGGTCCACCTGTATAGTTGCCACCCATGTTGTTGAAAAAAGTATTTCCAATGAATAGGTTGTTGATTTTGCAAAATTCTATCATATGGTTTCTGACATTGTTTCTGTCACCAAGACCATATTTTCCAACTACTGATCCTTCTTCTTTGTTTCCATCTTTTGCATTGTAATCACCAGTAATTATCACTGCATTTGTTTGCATGTTTGATCAATTTCAGACTGTAGAATTTGGCAAAAGTCTTCAATTTCTTCATCTTTGGCATCAGTGTTTGGTATATAAATTTGAATAAAAGTCATATTAACTGGTCTTCCTTGTAGGTGTGTGGATATTATCTTATTACTGACAGCATGGTACTTCAGGATAGATCTTGAAATGTTCTTTTTGATGATGAATGTGACATTGTTCCTCTTCAACTTGTCATTCCTGGCATAGTAGACCATCTGATTTTCCAGTTCAAAATGGCCAATACCAGTCCACTTCAGCTCACTGATGCCTAGGATATCAATGTTTATGTGTTCTATTTTATTATTTTGGATGATTTCCAATTCTCATACATTCCACATCCTGATTATTAATAAGTGTTTGCAGCTATTTCTTCTCATTTTGAGTCGTGCCACATCAGCAAATGAAGGTCCCAAAAGCTTGATTCCATCCATGTCATTAAGGTTGACACTACTTTTAGGAGATAGCTCTACCTAAGTTGTCTTTTGAGTGCCTTCAACCTGCGGGGCTCATCTTCCAGCACTGTGTCAGACAATGTTCTAATATTCATAAGGTTTTCACTGGCCAATTCTTTAAGAAATAGGCTGCCAGGTCCTTCTTCCTAGTCTGTCTTAGTCTGGAAGCTCTGCTGAAACCCGTCCACCATGGGTGACCCTGCTGATATTTGAAATACTGGTGGCATAGCTTCCAGCATCACAGCAACACAAAAGGCACCATAGTACAACAAACTGACTGATGAGTAGCAGGGGTAGATGGGAGGATGGTCCAATTTGGTCTGAGGGTTGGCTACTTCTGTTTTCTAATCATCTTGAAGTAACTGAACTAATTCAAAGTTGTGTAGGGAGACTCTAGGAGAGCTGGGTGTCTGTTCTAGACCTAGTGTTTTGGGATGAATATTTTATCTGTTCTTCCACATCTATTCTATCCCCTTCTCTACCCTTGTCTTAGGCTGGGTTCTCTAGAGAAGCAAAACTAGTAAAGTATATATATATATATAAACCCAGTGCCATCGAGTCAATTCTGACTCATAGCGACCCTATAGGACAAAGTAGAACTGCCCCATAGAGTTTCCAAGGAGTGCCTGGCGGATTCGAACTGCCAACCCTTTGGTTAGCAGCCATAGCACTTAACCACTACACTACCAGGGTTTCCTTATATGTGCGTATATATGTATGTACACACACACACACACACACACACACACACACACACATATACATACAAAGATTTACATCAAGGAAACAGCTCATGAGATTGTAGAGACTGGAACATCCCAAGTCCATGGATCAGGATAGACATTTCTTCTCATCCATGTAGCCCAGAGGCTGGCCAACCCAAGGTTGGCAGGTCAGAGAGCAGGGCTGTTGCTCACAGGCTGTGAAGATTGACAGACCCCAAGGTCAGCAGGCAAGGCTGCAAGGCTTCTCCTGATTCACGTAGCTGCAGGGGCTGGCGAACCCAAGATCAGCAGGTCAGAGAGCAGGACTCTTGCTCACAGGCTGTGAAGATTGAAGAATCTCAAGATTGGCAGGTAAGTGGCCAGCTCAAGTCCCAAGAACTAGAGGTCAGATAAACAAGAGATACCTGCAGGATTCAGAACCAGCCAAAAGCCTTGGCAAGGTGAGCAGGAAGGAAATAGGTGGTGGAGGGTGAAGAAATGAGGGCTGAGGTGGTGTTAAGCCACCACAGGCCCTGGGTCTGCCGGTACCACTCGACAGATTCCATCATGGGGGTGATCACATACCAAATTTCAATAGGGGAGTGATCACAACATTATACAACTACCGAAACACTGAGCATCATGGACCAGCCAAGATGACACACAATCTTAACCATCACAACCCTACATTCTTTCCCATACTGATCATGGACTGAACTAATGGGCTTCCTTGCCCTCTAGCTTCTGTTTGGCTTCAGTCAATGGGAACGAGGGGAGAGAGAGTTTGGGGGGTATTTATTCTCCTTGATCCTCCCTTTGGACTTGGCTTTGACAGCTGTGCCCTTTAACAAAAAATCATAGCTCTCAAGATGGCATTTTCTACTTGGCTCTCTCCAGGTTGCTAACCACTCCTTCCCCTCCTCTCCTGAGTCCCAAGTGTCAAATTCCAATGAGACCATGCGGGAGGACTGCACTATTCCTTGTGGTTTTCCTATGCAATTTTAAATAGTTCTTTAATTAACATTTCTTAAATTATCCTAATTTGAGTGTGTCATCTCTTTCCTGTGGGAACCCTGACTGATACAGATTCTATGAGAAATTATCATTAATTAAGCATAAGCATGATATTAATGATATAATTCTAATACTGAGAGGACTCAGGAGGATATAAAATATCTGATACATCTTCATATTTCAGTGTGTGCAGTCTTGATTTTACATTCACCTTAATTTCTTATAAACCTTGTAATCCTGGACGAGTGATTCAAGCCAAGACTACAGTTGCCAAAGAGATAGACCAGCATTATATTTTCTGATTTGGGATGGGAATTCCTTCCCTATACTATTCCTAAATCATGTCCAGTGTACAATGTGATTAAAAGTCCTTCTAAATACTTAAAAAAAAAAAAAAAAAAAACCTCTTCCACCCCATTCTGTTCCTTGATCAGGTCTCATGGGATATTCTTCCACCCCTCTCTCTCCCACCTCAGTGGTCTACCCTCATACTCCTTCCAACCATACGCTTTCTTCTTTCTGGGAGGAATTACAGGAGACTCAACCTTCATCACTGTTATGGATTGAATTGTGCCTCCCAAAATATGTGCTGGAATCCTAACTCCTGTATCTGTTTGGAAATAGGCTTTTCTTTGTTTTGTTAATGAGGCCATAACAGTGTAGGGTGTGTTCTAAGTCTTATCACTTCTGAGTGATAAAAAGAGCAGATTAGACACAGAAGCAAGACAATCGAGAGAAAAATAGATGTCATGTGAAGATTGCCAAGGAACCTAGGAAATCTGGGGCTAAGGAGGCTGAAAGATAACAGGGGTCTTCCTACAGAGCCGACAGGGCTGATGCTCTGAATATGGATTTCTAGTCTCCTGAACTGTGAGAAAAGAAATTTCTGCCTCTTAAAGCCACCCGGTTGTGGTATTTTGTTTTACAGTCAAACTAGATAACTAAGGTAATCACCTTGTTACATTTCTGGAATGTTTTCATGCCTCTCACAGAGACCCTCTCCCTGCCTGTGTACCCTCGGTCTGGCTCTGAGGAGCAAAGGAGAGACTGGAAAGAGGATTGAGTTTAAGATGTCAGTGGTGGGGTAGGAGGCATCCAGGGTAGCTGCCAGGCTTGAATTTGGGTGTGTTTGTAAGAAGGACAGTTTTCTCTTAAAAATGAGATACAATGGGGGCATAGAGATCAGAAAGGCGCATTCAGGAGATGGTTCCTACACTGGTCTGGGATAGAAAAATTATGCATTGAGAGCTGACTGCACTGCTGGTAAATTTCCTCCTTGTCAAGCAAGGTTAGTGGGGGATCATGCTTATGACAGTGCTTATAACAACTTGTCTATATGTGATCTGTGCCCCCGCAGTGCAGGGAAATAGATTTTTGACTCTGAGTGTGGATTGTAGACTTGGGCCCTGCATGCTGACTCTGTACCTGTGGTGGAGAAAATAATGTATTAGAGAACAACAGAAGAAGGTCATGGATGCAGGGCACACCCCCAACACACAGACACACACATAGATAAATACACATGGGCACACACAGACACAAAGAACCACATACAGACACACACACATCCACATATCCATACACACAGAGCCATGCAGACACACACAGTCTCATAGAACCACACACACAGACACACAGATATACACACATCCATACACACAGACACACACCGTCTCACAGAACCACACACAGACACATACAGAACCACACACACACAGACACACACAGATACATACACAGAGACATATTCAGACACATATGCAGACACACACACATCCACACAGACTTACACAATCCATACACAGAAAACCACACACACACACAAACACATACAGAGCCAAGCACACACACACGCATCCACAAAGACACACACACACAGTCCTCTCTACCGTCCTGAATTCTTCCTGGTAGGGTTTGCCTTAGGGCCGACACCTAAGAGAGGTTTCCATGTGTATCTTCTGCCTGGGGCAAGAGACAAATGAGATACCTATTCTTATGAGGAAGTAATAGTGTTATTATTTCCTTTTTCTCTGCTGCAGTTACATAGTAACTAATAAGGCGAAATTGAAAATTAGGAAAAATACATTAAAGAATATTATTTCTGCTCCTTGGAGTTAAAACGTAATAACAAACAGATCAGGACAAGAAAAACTATTGCGACATTGGAGCATGATTGTTGATTACAAAGAGGAGCGGTGCTGGATAGTTTTATCTTGAGATACATTTTTCTAGTTTTATGATTCAATGTCAATCGTTTTTCCACATGAACAGAAAGGGTTCTTAAAGCATTTAGAGAAGAAGATGACTTGGTGGAATGACTGTTTTATTAAGCAGCTATTAGCACCTTTATTTCCTTAAGCCTCAGGGTCAGATCCTGGAGTTGCTCTAATTCAGGGTTTCGTTGTTGCCATTGCAAATGGCCCAAAGCACCCAGATGCCAGGCTTGTTGGAGCAGGCTCCTTGGGGAAGCGTCATGGAGAGAAAACCAGTAGCAGGTGCATAGCTCTGCATTGCTTGTTGCATTTGGAGCAGCTCTCGTCCATCAGATGGGACCCATGTCACAGTCTGGGAGGGGGCCCTGACCCTCAAGCAGAGGCTTTTAAACTATTGTTAGATTCTCATGGGCCTCCCCTTGGGGAGATTTGGGGCCAGAACGCAGTCAACACAAGGCTGGACCTTGTGGATGGTGCCAGCTGGCAAAATCACGGTGGGTTGCATCCAAATGATGTGGCAAACTAGCAGCAGGTTGTCACATCAGGGGTCATGGTTGGGGAAACATCAGGTCCTCCTCTGGCAAGATGAGAGCCAGGAGTCTGGGCTTTAAGCCTTGATGTTAACCAGGAGTTTCCATGGAAGCATGCATGAGGCCAACTGCTCTTCCAGGAGGCCAGGCTGTAACTCAGTCTTGGGCAGGTTAAGGCTTAGCTTTCAGTTACACACAGATTTTCCATCTACTATGTTTTTGGGAACTTTCTTGACACAGCTGAGCCAAAATCATGCCTCAAAGTAGTCCTAGCCTCGACTGTGTCTGATATGGGACATGGGTGCTGTTCCTTGGAGTTAACACGTAAGTAACAAGTAGAACAGGGCAAGAAAAACTAGGTGTAGTGTCTCTGTTGTCTGTGCTTGATGATAAAGCATTTATGGGAAAAACAAAACAAAACAGGGAGCCCTAATTTGGTGCACAGAAATAACAACACAGTTAATTATCTTTCTACTTTCCTGAAGAGTTCCAGAATTAATGTTTTTTGAAGTCTAAATATTTGTGTGTTATGAAAAGAAATAAGTTCAGCTAATATTATTAAGAATATACTATATGCCCAGTACTACGTTAGATGCCATTTGGAGTTCCTGGGTGGTACAAAATGTTAACATGCTCAGCTGCTAATGGGAAGGTTGACAGTTTATCAAACTTACTCAAGAATTATTAAAGGGAGTCCTTCGGTTAGAGAACAAACAACATCAGATGATAGCCTGAATCTAGGATGCAAGATCACATCAGCCAGATTCCAACCTGGGTAATGAACTGTCAAGGATTAATCAAAACTAAAAGATTTACAATAGAGAACCAGAGAGGTTAATCTGTAAATGACAACAACATCAGAACAATAAAACAGGGAATAAATGGTGTAGATATAAAACCTTCAAATGGAGAGGAAAACAAGGAGATACCAAGTAGTAAAAGACTGATTAAAACTTAGGAAGATAAGGGTAAATTTCAAGGTAACCACAAAGAAAGTTAACAAACCTACTCATCAAAATAAAGAAGAAAAACATAAAATCTCAGTAAACACAAAATCTACAAAAACAAAGGAATGAGAAAAAAAATACACAAGCAAAAGGAATTCAGCACAGGAGACTAAGAGGAACAAATAAAGCATCAGCACCACAAAAAAAAAGCACTACAAAACGACAGCAATAAACTCATACCTATCAATAATTACACTGAATGTAAATGGTCTGAATGTACCCATAAAGGTACAGAATGGATTTAAAACAAAACAAAACAGGATGCATCAATATGCTGTCTACAAGAGACACACCTTAGAAATAAAGACATAAATTTATTAAAAACCAAAAGATGGAAAAAAAAATATATCAAGCAAACAGCTACTAAAAAAGAGCAGGAGTAGCAATACTAATCTCAGATAAAATAGACTTTAAAACAAAATCCAACAAAAAAGACGAAGAAGGACATTATATAATGATTAAAGGGACAGTCCATCATGAAGACATAACCATAATAAATATCTACGCACCCACTGACACGTCTCCAAAATAAATGAAACAAACTCTAATAGCACTGAGAAGAGAAATTGACAGCTCCACAGTAATTGTAGAAGACTTCAACACACCACTTATGGTAAAGGACAGGACATCTAGAAAGAAACTCAACAAAGATTCAGAAGATATAAAGGCCACAGTTTGTCACCTTGACCCCATAGACATATATAGAACTCTCCGCCCAATAGCGGCAGAGTACACATTCTTTTCCAACACACATGGAATGTTCTCCAGAATAGATCACATCTTAGGCCATAAAGCAATCCTCAACGAAATCCAAAACATTGACATAATACAAAGTATCTTCTCTGATCACAATGCCACCAAAGTAAAAATTAACAACAGGAAGAGCAAGGAAAAAAAAAAAAAATCAAATACATGGAAGCTGAATAACACTCTGCTTAAAAAACAGTGGGTAATAGAAGAAATCAAAGATGGAATAAAACAATTCCTAGGATCAAATGGGAATGAAAACACATCATACCAAAACCTTTGTGATATAGCAAAGGCAATGCTCAGAGGTCAATTTATAGTAAAGGATGTACATATCAAAAAAAAAAAAAAAAGAAGGGACAAAAACAAAATATTAGCTACACAACTTGAACAAATAGAGAACAGTGAAAGAAGTCCACAGCCACCAGAAGAAAGGAAATAATAAAGATCAGAGCAGAAATAAATGAAATAGAGAATAGAAAAACAATAGAAAGAATCAACAAAACTGAAAGTTAGTTCTTTGAAAGAATCAACAAAATCGACAAACCATTGGCCAAACTGACAAAAGAAAAACAGGGGAGAAAGCAAATGACTCAGATAGTAAATGAAATGGGGGACATTACAGCAGACCAACTGAAATAAAAAGAATCTTAAGAGGGTACTATGAAAAACCACACTTCAACAAATTTGAAAACCTAGAGGAAGTTGACAAATTTCTAGAAACATACTACCTACACAAACTAACACAAACTGTTGTTGAAAATCTTAACAGACCCATAACAAGAGAAAGGATTGAAAAGGTAATTAAAAAACTCCCAACAAAAAAAAGTCCTGGCCCAGAAAGCTTCACTGGAGACTTGTACCAAGCATTCAGAGAAGAGTTTACACCAGTACTACTCAAACTATTTCAGAACATAGAAAAGGAAGGGATACTTCTGAATTCATTCTATGAAGCCAGCTTAACCCTGATACAAAAATCAGTCAAAGACACCACACACACACACAAAAAAATTACAGGCCAATATCTCTCATGAATATAGATGCAAAAATTCTTAACAAAGTTCTAGCCAATAGAATTCAGCATTTTATAAATATATATATATATATATATAAAAATACAACATGACCAAGCACGATTCATACCAGGTACGTAAGGATGGCTCAACATTAGAAAATCAATCAACATAATCCACCACGTAAATAAAAGAATCACATGATCATCTCAATCAATGCAGAAAATACATTCAACAAAGTCCAACACCCATTCCTGATAAAAACACTCAATAAAATAGGTACAGAAGGGAAATTTCTCAACATAATAAAGTGCATCTATACAAAACCAAAAGCCAACATCAGTCTTAATGGAGAGAGGCTGAAAACATTCACCCTGAGAACAGGAAAAAGACAAGAATGCCCTTTATTACTACTCCTATTTAATGTTGTGCTGGAAGTCCTAGCTAGAACAATAAGGCCAGAAAAAGAAATAAAGGGCATCCAAATCAATAAGGAAGAAGTAAAACTATTCCTATTAGTGGATGATATGATAAGTGGATGATATGATACTATACATAAAAAACACAAAAGACTCCATGAGAAAACTACTGGAACTAATAGAAATAGCAGAGTAGCATAATATAAGATAAACATACAAAAATCAGTTGGATTCCTATACACCAATAAAGAGAATGATGATAAGGAAATCAGAAAAAAAAAATACCATTTATAATAGCCCCTGAAAAAATAAAATGCTTAAGAATAAACTTAACCAGGGACATAAAAGACCTATACAAAGAAAACGACAAAACACTACTGCAAGAAACCAAAAGAGATCTACATAAATGGAAAAACATACCATGCTCATGGATAGGTAGACTCAACATTGTGAAAATGTCAGTTCTACCCAAAGCAATCTACAAATACTATGCAATCCTGATCCAGATACCAACAACATTTTTAAAGAGAAGGAAAAACTAATCATTAACTTTATATGGAAAGGGAAGAGGCCTTGCATAAGAAAAGCACTATTGAAGAGTAAAGTAGGAGGACTGGCACTACCTGACCTCAAAGCCTTTTATACAGCTAAGGTAGTCAAAACAGCCTGGTACTGGCTGACAGATACATTGGCAAATGTAACAGAATTGAGAACCCAGATGCAGATCCATCCACCTATGGTCACCTGATCTTCAACAAGGGACCAAAGTCTATCAAGTAGGAAAGACATTCTTTTTAACAAATGGTGCTGGCCAAACTGGATGTTCATCTACAAAAAAAAAAAAGAAACAGTACCCATACCTCACACCATACACATAAACTAATTCAACATGGATCAAAGACCTAAATATAAAACCAAAAACAGTAAAGATCATAGAAGAAAAAATAGAATCAATGCTAGAGGTCCTAATACACAGCATTAACAGGATACAAACTAGAACTAACAACACATAAACTCCAGAAGATAAGCTAGATAACTGGGATCTTCTAAAAATTAAACACTTATGCTCATCCAAACACTTCACCAAAACAGTAAAAAGAGGTCCTATAGACTGGGAAAAAATTTTTGGCTACTACAAATCAGACAAAGTTCTAATCTCTAAAATCTACAGTAAAATCCAGCACCTCTCCAACAAAAAGACAAACAACCCAATTTAAAAATGGGCAAAGGAAATGAACAGGTGCTTCACCAAAGAAGACATTTAAAGTGGCTAACAGACACATGAGGAAATGCTTGCAATCACTAGCCATAAGAGAAATGCAAATCAAAACCACAGTGAGATACCATCTTAGCCTGGCATTTGTGGCACAAATCAAAAAAACAGAAAATAACAAATGCTGGAGAGGCTGTGGGGAGATTGGAATTCTTATGCACTGCTGGTGAGAACGCAAAATGATACAACCATTTCGGAAGATGATGTGCCGCTTCCTTAGAAAGCTAGAAATAGAAATACCAGGTGATCCAGCAATCCCACAAATAAGAGTTGTCACACAGACAGACATATACACACCCATGTTCATTGCAGCACCGTTCACAATACAAAAAGATGGAAACAACCTGGATGCCCATCAACAGACGAATGGATAAACAAACTATGGTACATACACACAGTGGAATACTATGCAACGATAAAGAACAATGATGAATCTGTGAAGCATCTCACAACATGGATGAATCTGGGGGGCATTATGCTGAGTGAAATAAGTCAATCACAAAAGGACAAATATTGTATGAGACTACTACTATAAAAACTCATGAAAAGTTTACAAAAAAAATCTTTGGTGGCTATGAGGGAGGGAAGGGGTGAGGATGGAAAAACACTAAATACACAATAGATAAAGGGTAATGATGGTGAAGGGTACCAAAGGAAACAATAATGGGGAAGCCAGCACAACTTGTCCAAAACAAGGTCATGGAAGCTTCATAGACACTTCCAAACTCCCTGAGGGACAGAATTACTGACCTGAGGGCTGTGGGGACCACGGTCTCGGGGAACATCTAGCTCAACTGGCATGACATAGTTTATAAAGAAACTGTTCTACATTCTGCTTTGGTGAGTAGCTTTTGGGGTCTTAAAAGCTTGTAAGTGGCCATCTAAGATACTCCACTGGTCTCACCCCATCTGGAGTGAGGGAGAATGAAGAAAACCAAAGACACAAGGGAAAGATTACTCCAAATGACTGATGGACCACACGTACTACAGCCTCCAACCAGACTGAGTCCAGAACAACATGATGGTGCCTGGCTACCATCATGGACTGCTCTGACAGGGATCACAATAGAGACTCCCAGACAGAGCTGAAGAAAAATGTAGAACAAAATTCTTACACACACACGCACAAACCAGACTTACTCATCTGACAGAGACTGGAGAAACTCGGAGAGTATGTCCCTTGGACCCCCTTTTAGTTCACTAATGAAGTCACTCCTGTTCACCCTTCAGCCAAAGATTGCTGTTGTTAGGTGCCATTGAGTTGGTTCCAACTCACAGTGACCCCATGCACAACAGAACAAAACACTGTCCAGTCCTGCGTCACCCTCACAATCATTGTTATGCTTGAGCTCATTACTGCAGTCGCTGTGTCAGTGCACCTCTTTGAAGGTCTTCCTCTTTTCCGCTGACCCTGTACTTTGCCAAGCATGGTGTCCTTCTCCAGGGACTGATCCCTCCTGACAACACGTCCAAAGTATGTAAGATGCACTCTCGCCATCCTTGGTTCCAAGGAGCATTCTGGTTGTACTTCTTCCAAGACAGATTTGTTCATTCTTTTGGCAGTCCGTGGTATATTCGATATTCTTTGCCAACACGACAATTCAAAGGCATCAATTCTTCTTCAGTCTTCCTTATTCATTGTCCAGCTTTCACATGCATATGATGTGATTGAAAATACCATGGCTTGGGTCAGGCACACCTTAGTCTTCAAGGTGACATCTTTGCTTTTCAACACTTTAAAGGGGTCCTTTGCAGCAGATTTACCCAATCCAATGCATCCTTTGATTTCTTGACTGCTGCTTCCATGGCTGCTGATTGTGGATCCAAGTGCTTCAAGTCCTTTTCACTATCAGCAAGCAAGGTTGTGTCATCTGCATAATGCAGGCTGTTAATGAGTCTTCCTTCAATTTTGATGCTCCATTCTTCTTCATATAGTCCAGCTTCTCAGATTATTTGCTCAGCATACAGATTGAATAGGTATGGTGAAAGGATACAACCCTGACACACACCTTTCCTGACTTTAAACCAATCAGTATCGCCTTGTTCTGTCCGAACAACTGCCTCTTGACCTATGTATATGTTCCTCATGAGCACAATTAAGTGTTCCGTAATTCCCATTCTTCGAAATGTTATCTGTAATTTGTTATGATCCACACAGTTGAATGCCTTTGTATAGTCAATAAAACACAGGTAAACATCCTTCTGGTGTTCTCTACTTTCAGCCAAGATCCATCTGACATCAGCAATGATATCCCTGCTTCCATGTCCTCTTCTGAAGCCAGCCTGAATTTCTGGCAGTTCCCTGTCGATATACTGCTACAGTCACTTTTGAATGATCTTCAGCAAAATTTTGTTTGCATGTAATATTAATGATATTGTTCTATAATTTCCTCATTTGGTTTAATCACCTTTCTTGGGAATAGGCATAAATATGGATCTCTTCCAGTTAGTTGGCCAGGAAGCTGTCTTCCAAATTTCTTGGCATAGACAAGTGAGCACCTCCAGCGCTGCATCCATTTGTTGAAACATTTCAATTGGTACTCCATCGATTCCTGGATCCTTGTTTTTTGCCAGTGCCTTCAGAGCAGCTTAGACTTCTTCCTTCAGGACGATCAGTTCCTCATCATATGCTACCTCTTGAAATGTTTGAACATCGACTAATTCTTTTTGGTATAATGACTTAGTGTGTTTCTTCCGTCTTCTTTTGGTACTTCCTGCATCGTTTAATATTTTCCTCATAGAATCCTTCACTATCGCAACTCGAGGCTTGAATTTTTTCTTCAGTTCTTTCAGCTTGAGAAACACTGAGCGTGTTCTTCCCTTTTGGTTTTCTATCTCCAGCTCTTTGCACATGTCATTATAATACTTTACTTTGTCTTTTCCAGCCACCCTTTGAAATCCTCTGTTCAGTTCTTTTACTTCATCATTTCTTCCCTTTGCTTTAGCTGCTCGATGTTCGTGAGCAAGTTTCAGAGTCTCCTCTGACATCCATCTTGGTCTTTTCTTTCTTTCCTGTCTTTTCAATGACCTCTTGTTTTTTTCATGTATGATGTCCTTGATGTCATTCCACAACTCGTCTGATCTTTGGTCACTAGTGTTCAATGTGTGAAATCTATTCTTGAGATGGTCTCTAAATTCAGGTGGGATATACTCAAGGTCATATTTTGGCTTTCATGGACTTGCTCTTATTTTCTTCAGTTTCAGCGTGAACTTGCATATGAGCAATTGATGGTCTGTTCCATAGTTGGCCCCTGGCCTTGTTCTGACTGCTGATATTGAGTTTTTCCATCGTCTACACAGATGTAGTCAATTTGATTCCTGTGTGTTCCATCTGGTGAGGTCCATGTGTATAGTCACTGTTTATGTTGGTGAAAGAAGGTATTTGCAGTGAAGAAGTTGTTGGTCCTGCAAAATTCTATCATTCGATCTCCGGCATTGTTTCTATCACCAGGGCCATATTTTCCAACTACTGATCCTTCTTCATTGTTTCCAACTTTCACATTCCAGTCACCAGTAATTATCAATGCATACTGTTTGCATATTTGATCAATTTCAGACTGCAGAAGCTGATGAAAACATTCAATTTCTTCATCTTTGGCCTTAGTGGTTGGTGGGTAAATTTGAATAATAGTGGTATTAACGGGTCTTCCTTATAGGTGTATGGACATTATCCTATCACTGACAGTGTTGGACTTCAGAGTAAATCCTGAAATGTTCTTTTTGACAATGAATGCAACACCATTCCTCTTCAAGCTGTCATTCCCAACATAGTAGACTATACGGTTGTCCGATTCAAAACGGCCAATACCAGTCCATTTCAGCTCACTAATGCCTAGGATATCAATGTTTATGCGTTCCATTTCATTTTTGACAGTTTCCAGTTTTCCTTGATTCATACTTCGTACATTACAGGTTCTGGTTATTAATAGATGTTTGGAATGGTTTCTTCTCATTTTGAGTCATGCCACATCAGCAAATGAAGGTCCTGAAAGCTTTACTCCATCCACGTTGTTAAGGTGGACTCTACTTTGAGGAGGAAGGTCTTTCCCAGTCGTCTTTTGAGTGCCTTCAAACCTGGGAGGCTTTTCTTCTAGGACTATATCAGACTATGTTCCGCTGTTATTCATAAGGTTTTCACTGGCTAATGCTTTTTAGAAGTAGATTGCCAGGTCCTTCTTCCTAGTCTGTTTTAGTCTGAAAGCTCAGCTGAAACCTGTCCTCCATGGGTGACTCTGCTAGTATCTGAATACCAGTGGCATAGCTTCCAGTATCAGAGCAACATGCAAGCTCCCACAGTGCAACAAACTGACAGACACGTATGGGAGCCAAAGATTAGACAGGCCCATAGGAAAAAAAAAAAAAAAAAAAAACGAGACTCAAGGGGCACACCAGCCGAAGGGCAAAGACTAGAAGGCAGGAAGGGGCAGGAAAGCTCATAATAGGGAACCCAAAGTTGAGAAGGGACACCGTTGACATGTCGTGGAGTTGGTAACCAATGTCATAAAACAATATGTGTACTAATTGTTTAATGAGAAGCTAGTTTGTTCTGTAAACGTTTATCTAAAGTATAATAACAAAATAAATAATAAATAAATAAGAGTCCACCCAGAGGTGCCTGGGAACCCAGCAATTTTCTTCTGAAATGTCACAGTGGTTGAAAACCTCACTTGGGGTAGGTCGCCATGAGTCGGAATCCATTCAGGCCCACTGTTTTTTTTTTTTAATGTTAGGAACTCGGGAAACGAAGATTCATTCATTCATCAACAGATATTTCCTGATCATTTACCAAGTGTTGCAAATTGTTCTGGGCATTAAGCGATGAACAGATATGAAAAGAACAGACCTCTTGGGACTTTCGTTAACACAGTCCTGCCAGAAATTGCTCACAGTAGAAGGCAGAAATTTGTTAATAGTTTATGTAAGTACAATTCAGTAATTATTCATAAAGTGCATTGCAAACTGACCATTAACAGGGGTGGCAGGAGAGAGGAAGGTGGTCAAGGAAGTTTTCACAGAGGATAGAGCAGGTGAACTTTGTCTTGAGTAGGGGTTAACCAGGTAGAAAACCAGGCAGTTTTCAGGGACTTTAGGCAGTGGTGGTTCAGTAGTAGACGTCTCGCCTCTTATGCAAGAGACCCGGGTTCGATTCCTAGTCAATGCACCTGATGCACAGCCACCACCCGTCCGTCAGTGGAGGCTTGTATGTCGCTATGATACTGAATAGTTTCAGTGGAGTGTCCAGACTTAGGTATGCAGTGCTACCATAACAGAGATACCACAAGTTGGTGGCTTTAACAAACGAATTTATTTTCTCACAGTTTAGGAGGCTACAAGTCTGAATTTAGGGTGTCAGCTCTAGGAGAAGGCTTTCTCTGTCTGCTCTGCGGGAAGGTCTTTGTCTCTTTTCAGCTTCTATTCCTAGATTCCTTGGCAATCATGTGGCATGCATCTTCCCCTCCATTTATGCTTGCTTGCTTAATCTGCTCTTTTATATCTCAAAAGAGATTGATTTAAAATACACCCTACACTAATATTCCCTCATTAACATAACAAAGAAAACCCATTCTCTAATGGGCTTATAACCATAGGATTTACAACACATATTTTTTGGGGGACACAATTCAATCCATAATGCAGACTAAGATAGACTAAGGAGGAAGGCCTGGCGATCTACTTCCAAAAATCAGCCAGTAAAAACCCCACGGATCTCAATGGCCCAATCCCCAGCCGATCACGGGGATGGTACAGAACCAAGCAGCATTTTCTTCCATTTTGCGTGGCTTCTCCAACAGTTGGGGACTATCTCGATGGCAGCTAACAACAATAAGGCACTTATGAGTTGGAGCTCAGTTTACTGAGAAGAGTGGGAGGGAGGAGACAGAAGAGGAGAGAGAGATGGGTTGAGAGAGGGAGTCAGAGAAAAGGACCAGATCCCTCAAGAACTTTGCATGTCCCATTGCAGAGTTTGAATTTTGTAGAGGGAAATTTTCATCAGAGGATCCCCACGAATAATTTTATGTGACAAATGGAGCACTTGCGTTTTCAATCTGACAGCAGTGCAAAGTGGATCAAAGCTGGAGACAGGAAGACTGGTTACAGGACTCCTGGTATACCTCAGGCTAGAGGTGATAAAGGTCTAAATTAGTAGTTCATGTTCTTGCTGTATGTTAGAGTCACTGGGGGAGATTTACAAACTACTGGTAGTGTGCTCTGAGATAGGGTGCAGGTAGAGTTACTTATTTAAAGCTCCCCAAGATGGTTCTAATGTGCATCCAGTGTTGGGGAGCAATGATGTTAAGTAAGGGAGCCATGAGGTGAGGGGGGACTGGAAGGAGGTGAGGAATATTTATGTGACAAATCTAGTAAGACTTGGTGACCAATTAGATATAGAAAGACATGCAGAGCAGGATGGGAGGAGGTGAGAATAAGTCCCAGAAATCATTAATTTATTCATTCTCACAAATATAATGGTTGCTTATTGTGCATAAGGCACTGTGCCAGGTTCTGGAATTAAGAAAAATAAGATATGGTTTCTATCTGCAAGAAATTTTGTAACAAAATCAGTGCTATCTTAACATCTGTGATGAAAGAATGTCAATAGTTTACTCATACTATTAAAGGATAATTTCTTGAAGGATAAAAAGATGACTCATACAAATGTACAATGAATATATGCCAAAGATTTTATTTCTCATTAATTAATGAGGGAACCAGTTAGGTGTTCCAACTGATTGAAACAACAATCCAAAGAGCAAATACATATGTGGGCAATCAGGAATGCTGAAATGAATTTGCTGAGTAGATGCAAAATTGGCTTCTTCCTTGAGGCAGTCGGGGTTGGGAGAGAGTACAACTGCACTTCCGCCAAACAAAACCAATTGCATGTCTATGGACAAGAATCATCTGCATTGCTGTCAGTTATCTACAATTGAAGGAATTGTAATATGGCTCAAAGACAGTGAAAGGAGCACAGAACCCAAAGAATTAGGGAATTGCCATCAAAGACACCCAGTAATCTCTTTGGTCCATTTCAAAGTTTTTTACAATTTCCCCTATAATACCTATGGTTTCTAAGAGACACCTAATTTTGTGAAATAAGGAATAGAGACACAGAAGTTAGTCATTTTTCAGTTGTTAACAATGCCTGGTGCTCAAACTGGATCCCTAGAAGGGATCTTGGAGGTCCTTGCTCTAGATAGATCCCGGGTTGTGGCAATGCTCCTAAAGATGTTCTGGCTAATAGACACATACCTGGGGCTCAATCCATTGGGCTAAATGAAGCCTTCCCTTGGGTTGGCAGGTGAGTCTGAGACAGATCAGCAGGATTTAGCTTAAGGGAGTGACTTTCACTTAACCTGTTGGACAAATGGAGCTACCGCAGGACTGTACAAGCCATTTTCCATTGGCAGATTTTAAGCTTTTTAAAGGGCAAGTATTTTAGCTGATGCATCCTCTATTTCCTAACATCTCAGTGGGTGGGTGTCTGGCAAATAGGGATGCTGAATCAGTACTTGCCAAGTGAGCAGTGTAGAATCTTAAAGCTCTAGGGAGCCTGGAGGAGCCAACTGTTCATTCCCCTGTCCCTAGTGGGCTTACAACAAAGCAAAAAGCTCTCCAATACGACTAAGGAGTGCCTTCCTTGATGGCCATATCCAAAGTCTATTCATTCACACATTTAAAATCTTTCCCTTTTTCATAACAAACACTTGTCATTTTAGCTGTGTAATTCCATAAGCGACATTAATTACATTCATCATATCGTGTAATTGTCACCACTACCTATTTCCAAAAGATTGTCATCACCCCAAACAGAACCTCTGTAGCCCTTAAAAGCAATAACTACTACTCCCTGGTAACCACGAATAAACTTTTGTCTCTATGCATTTGCCTACTCTAGATATTTCATATAAGTGGGATCAGACAACATTTGTCCTTTTGTGTCTGGTTTATTTTACTCAACATAATGTTTCCAAGGTTCACCCATGTTGTAGCATGTATTAAGACAGAGGTCCCCAGGCTGCGGAAAATTCCACTGCGTCAAGCATCTTGCTTGGCACACCCTGTAACTTTACATAAGAATCCTGGTTCCTTTGCTTGGCATGCCCTGTAACTTTACATTAAAATCCTGGTTCCTTTGCTTGGCATGCCCTGTAACTTTACATTAAAATCCTGGTTCCCCTCTCCTTAACTTCTGCCCTCAAACTAGAGGAAATAGGTGGAAATTGGTTTAGGTGCCCTGTTGATGTTCAATATAACCTTTTTAGCTCATTAATAAGCTCATGCATAGTAACCTGCCCACCTTTGGGTGGAGTTTAACCACCATTTTTTGAACGTGCGATGCATGAAGTTATGTGTAAATCCTATTGCGCCTGCTTAGTATGATTAAGAATGTTGCTGATGTAACTTGTATGAACTTCCTACTTATAAACCCCTTAAAAGTAACCTTCCCCCTTGCCCTTCCTGAGCAGTCTTGGCTGCAGCAGCCCTGATCGTTTCCTTTAGTCGCACAATGAAATAAAGGTAACTTTCCACTCTCCACCTCAGTCTTTCATTTATTGGCTGAGATGAGTCACACTGAGCAGAACCTGGGGTTTTCACCCCAGCAACAGTATCAGAACTTCATTTCTCTTTATGGCTGAATAATATCCCATTGTGTGTGTGTATATATATATATACACTATATTTTGTTTATTCATTCATCTGCTTACAGACACTGGGGTTGTTCCTACCTTTTTGGCTATTGTGAACAATGCTGCAATGAACATTGCTGTAAAAGTATCTGTTTGAGTCCTTGCTTCTAAATCTTTTGGGTGTATACCTAAGAGTAGAATTGCTGGGTCATATGGTAATTCTATGTTTAACTTTTTGAGGAACTGCTAAACTGTTCTCTGTGGAGGTGTTAGTTGTTGTTGTTAGGCGCCGTTGAGTCAGTTCTGACTCAGAGCAACCCTATGTACAACAGAATAAAACATTGGCCTGTCCTGTGCCATCCTCACAACCGCTGTTATGTTTGAGTCCATTGTTGCAGCCACTGCGTCAATCCATCTCCTTGAAGGTCTACCTCTCTTTTGCTGACCCTCTGCTTTACCAAGCATGATGTCCTTCTCCAGAGACTGGTTCCTCCTGATAACACGTCCAAAGTATGTGGGATGTAGTCTTGCCATTCTTGCTTCTAAGGGACGTTCTTGCTGTTCTTCTTTCAAGACAGATTTGTTTATTCTTTTGGCAGTCCATGGTATATTTAATATTCTTTGCCAACACCACAATTCAAAGGCAGCAATTCTTCTTGAGTCTTATTCATTGTCCAGCTTTCACATGCAAATAAAGTGGTTGAAAACACCATGGCTTCGGTCAGGTTCACCTTAGTCTTCAAGGAGACATCTTTGCTTTTGAATACTTTAAAGAGGCCTTTGGCAGCAGATTTGCCCAATGCAATTCATCTTTTGATTTCTTGACTGCTACTTCCATGGGTGTTGATTGTGGATCCAATTAAAATGAAATCCTTGACAACTTCAATCTTTCCTCCGTTTATCATGATGTTGCTTATTGGTCCAGTTGTGAGGATTTTTGCTTTCTTTGTGTTGAGGTGCAATCCGTACTGAAGGCTGTGGTCTTTGATCTTTATCAGTAAGTGCTTCAAGTCCTCTTTACCTTCAGCAAGCAAGTTCGTGTCATCTGCATATCACAAGTTGTTAATGAGCCTTCCTCCAATCCTGATGACCCATTCTTCTTCATATAGTCCAGCTCTAGGATAATTTTCTCAGCATTGAATAAGTATAGAGAAAGGATGCAACCCTGACACACACCTTTCCTGACTTTAAACCATGCAGTATCCCCTTGTGCTGTTAGGACGACTGCCTCTTGGTCTATGTACAGGTTCCTCATGAGCACAATTAAGTGTTCTGGAATTCCCATTCTTTGCAATGTTATCCATAATTTGTTATGATGTACACAGTCAAATGCACTTTCATAGTCAATAAAACACAGGTAAACATCTTTCTGGTATTCTCTGTTTTCAGCTAGGGTCCATCTGACGTCAGCAATGATATCCCTCGTTCCATGCCCTCTTCTGAATCCAGCTTGAATTTCTGGCAGTTTCTCGTCAATGTGCTGCTGCAGCTGCTTTTGAATTATCTTCAGCAAAATTTTACTTGCGTGTGATATTAATGACATTGTTCGATAATTTCCACATTCGATTGAATTGCCTTTCTTTGGTATAGGCATAAATATGGATCTCTTCCAGTCAGTTGGCCAGGTAGCTGTCTTCTAAATTTCTTGGCGTAGACAAGTGAGCACTTCCAGTGATGCATCTATTTGTTGAAGCATCTCAATATTTATTCTGCCAGTTCCTGGAGCCTTGTGTTTCGCCAATGCCTTCAGTGCAGCTTGGACCTCTTCCTTTAGTACCATTGGTTCCTGATGATATGCTACCTTCTGAAATGATGGAACATTGACCAATTCTTTTTGGTACAGTGACTCTGTGTATTCCTTCCATCTTCTTTTGATATTTCCTGCTTTGTTTAATATTTTCCCTGTAGAATCCTTCAATATTGCAACTCAAGGCTTGAATTTTTTCTTCAGTTCGTTCAGCTTGAGAAATGCTGAGCTTGTTCTTCCCTTTTGGTTTTCTAGCTCCAGGTCTTTGCATATTTTGTTATAATACTTTGCCTTCTCAATCCACCCTTTAAAATCTGTTCAGCTCTTTTACTTCATCATTTCTCGCATTTGCTTTAGCTACTCTATGTTTAAGAGCAAGTTTCAGAGTCTCTTCTGCACCCATTTTGTTTTTTTTTCTTTCCTGTCTTTTTAATGACCTCTTGCTTTCTTCATGTATGATGTCCTTGACATCATTCCACAACTCGTCTGGTCTTTGGTCATTAGTATTCAATGTATCAAATCTATTCTTGAGATGGTTTCTAAATTCAAGTGGGATATACTCAAGGCCATGCTTTGGCTCTAGTGGGCTCATTCTAATTTTCTTCAACTTCGGCTTGAACTCGAATTGGAGCAATTGATGTTCTGTTCCACAGTCAGCCCCTGGCCTTGTTCTGACTGATGATATTGAACTTCTCTGTTGTCTCTTTCCACAGATGTAGCTGATTTGATTCCTGTGTATTCCATCTGGCAAGGCCCACGTGTATAGGCACCATTTATGTTGTTGAAAAAGGTATTTGCAATGAAGAAGCCTTTGGTCTTGCAAAATTCTACCATTTGATCCCCGGCATTGTTTCTATCACAAAAGCCTTGTTTTCCAACTACCAATTCTTCTTTGTTTCTAGCTTTTTCATTCCAATCACTAGTAATTATCAGTGCATCTTGATTGCATGTTTGATCAATTTCAGGCTGCAGAAGTTGTTACAAATCTTCAATTTCTTCATCTTTGGCCTTAGTGGTTGGTGCATAAATTTGAATAATAGTCACATTAACTGGTTTTTCTTGTAGGCATATGTATATTATCCTATCACTTACAGCACTGTACTTCAGGATAGATCTTGAAATGTTCTTTTGACAATGAATGCAACACCATTCCTCTTCAAGGTGTCATTCCCGGCATAGTAGACCTTATGATTGTTCGATTCAAAATGGCCAATACCAGTCCATTTCAGCTCACTAATGCCTAGGATATCAATGTTTATGTGTTCTATTTCATCTTTGATGATTTCCAATTTTCCTTGATTCATATTTCGTACTTCCCACATTCCAATTATTAATGAATGTTTGCAGCTATTTATTCTCATTTTGAGTCAAGCTACATCAGCAAATGAAGGTCCTGAAACCTTGACTCCATCCAAGTCATCAAGGTCAACTCTATTTTGAGGAGACAGCTCTTCCCCAGTTGTCTTTTGAGTGCCTTCCAACCTGAGGGTCTCATCTTCTGGCAGTATATCCGACAATGTTCCACTGCTATGCATAAGGCTTTCACTCACTAATTCTTTACAGAAGTAGACTGCCAGGTCCTTCTTCCTAGTCTGTCTTAGTCTGGAAGCTCCACTGAAACTTGTCCACCATGGGTGACCCTGCTGGTATTTGAATACTGGTGGCATAACTCCAGCATCACAGCAACATGCAGGCCCTCACAATACAACAAACTGACAGACATGTGAGGGTTGATGGGGACAGGTTAAGCTAAATTTTGTTGTTGTTGTTAGTGCTGTTGAGTTGGCTCCAACTCATGACAATCTTATGTATTACAGGATGAAGCATTGCTTGGTCTTGCGCCATCCTCACAATCATTGCTATGTTTGAGCCCATTGTTGCAGCTACTGTGTCTATCCTCTGTGTCAATCCATCTCATGGAGGATCTCCTCTCAAGCTAAATTTTATTGACTTTAAATAACAATGAATAGCAAGACCCTTATGATACCCCTGTTTATATTTGAAGCCATTCAAACCTTCGCTGCCTACTTTTTCTTTCTTTTCTTTCTGGGATAAATTATTCTAATTTCTTCAAAAATTTCCAGGACTCAAATCCAATAGAGTATGATGAAATTGGCCTGAGGCATCTGAATTTATATTGCACCTGGTTTCAGATGATGTTTCCTAGAGTTATTTTGTCTTACGGTTCCACATGTTTAAGAATCCAAATGATTCAGAAGCTAGTCATTGGCCTCAGGCTGCCTTCTTAAAGGCATTTCCTTTTGTAGTGTTAGGGGAGAGGATGGCAAGAAAGAAAGAGAGATTCATTGAAGATAAATCTTTTAATCCAACCGGAGATTATGGGTTTTAGATAGTAAT
The DNA here is from genome assembly GCF_030014295.1 of Loxodonta africana. Taxonomy (NCBI): domain Eukaryota; kingdom Metazoa; phylum Chordata; class Mammalia; order Proboscidea; family Elephantidae; genus Loxodonta; species Loxodonta africana. The sequence continues at coordinate 23,641,540 of NC_087350.1, forward strand.
CCAGAGAATTGGTAGCATCAAACCAGCCCCACAGGCAGAAGGGAATGGGTCAGTCTACATTCTTAAGTCACAGGACTATTCGTTCCATTTCCCACAAAGGGAAAAAGAGGAGAGAGTTACGCCTAGAAAGGATGAAGTGTGTTTTTCCTGCAGCTGTGTATGAGCTGATCCCTTGCGTAAACTGGAGAAGGAAAAAGTAGAGGAAAATAGGTAAAGCTTTCCTTTTAATTAACTGAGCTTAATCAGGAACTTTGAACAATTATCATTGAAACAAGCCTAGATCCCTGGGAGAAGCGATAAAGAATGCACACTCATTGATTTTCTGCTGTCAAGTTGCTTCTGACTCATGGAACTAGGTGCAGAGGGTTTTCTTGGCTGTAATTTTAATGGATCTGGCACCACTGGATGGGTTCAAACTGCTAAATTTTAATTTAGCAGCTGATCGCAAACTGCTCGCGCACCCGGAACTTCATTGATTTCCTGGCCCTTGGTTAAGTAAAAAACAAACAAACAAAAAAACCCCAAAGATCAAACCGGTTGCTGTCAAGCTGATTCTGACTCCTGGCAACCCCATGTGTTACGTAGTGTAACTGAACTCAGTAGGGTTTTCTTGACTGTAATCCTTATGGAAGCAGATTATCAGGACTTTCTTCTGTGGCACTTCTGGGTGGGTTCAAACCACCAACCATTTGGTTAGTAGTCAAGAGCAGACCATTTGCACAACCCAGGCATCTTCTGGTTAAATCAACTGCTTGAAAATAATTTAGTGGAAACGGCAAGTGTGTCTCCCAGGCACTCAGAGTTCATTCTGGGAGCGCCCCTAGTGGTGAATACAGAGAACTTCAGGGCAAGATTCTATCTCCAGCAGCCCCTCAGGAGCGCATTCACTCCCAATGCTGTGTAGACCTGAGCAACATGGATGAACCTTGAAAACACGCTGAGTGAACTCAGTTCATCACAAAAGGACAAATATTGTGTGATCTCAGTCATTTGAATAGAATAGGCAAATGTATAGAGATCAAAGTTTATTGGTGGTTACTGGGGCTGGACGGAGGGGTAAAGGGAAATTGTTGTTTAGGAAACATTGAGTTTCTGTTTAAGGTAATGGAAAATTTCTCAGTGGGTATTGGTGATGGTTGCATAATGTAATTAATATAGTTGATGTCACTAAATTACACATGTGAAAACTATTAAACCGGCAAATGCCATGGTATATGTATTTTTACAACAATAAAAAAATCATGACCTGTATCTATACCGAAAAGAGCTCTGGCAGCGCAGTGGTTAAGCTGTTGGCTGCTAACTGAAAGGCTGTCAGTTCAAACCTACCAGCCACTCCACGGAAGAAAGTTGTGGCAGTCTGCTTCCATAAAGTTTACAGCCTTGGAAACCCTATGGGGCAGTTCTACTCTGTCCTATAGGGTCACTATGAGTCAGAATCGACTCCACGGCAATGGGTATGGGATCTATTTTGAGGTGGAAAATAGTTTATTAATAACAGGCACTGGCTTTATGTCTTAGGGAGAAAGTTATTGTTTTGAAAACTATACTAAGAGTCTGGATAGAAGGTGATCCTGAGGGTCTGGGTGTTGGCTGAAACCAAGGCTTTTACTCTGCAAAAGAAAGGGATAATTTTTTTGAGGAAAAGAGTTCCTCTTAAAAAGGAGGAGGAGAGAGAGAGAGGAGAAGTGGAGAGAGATGAGCTCGTAAGATGGGACAAATTGAAGTGCCAAGGTCTGCAGGGCTGGGAGTTGACAGATGCTTAGGAACGACGATGCCCAAAGCACAAGTTGTATATGTTGCGCACTGCCTAAACTGCACGACCAAGGAGAGCAATTCACTTTGCAGGCGTATCTGAGCTTGAGTATTTATTATGACAGTTGTCCACCAGATGTCAGTAAAGTGTCCTGTTCTAACATGGTAAGTATATAGAAGACAATTTTCCAACAGAGGAAAGTATCTCAAGGAAGAGAGGCTTTAAAAAAAAATTGCACAAAGCAGCAGTATGTGCTAGCAAAGCCCTGACTATGGGCCTTCTTCCACTTATTATTTAAAACACCCTTCGTTCACACCCCTCCAAAAAAAAAAAAAAAGAAAGAAAGAAAATAAACGAGAAAAATAAAAGAAGAAAACATTCCTAAGTTTTCTTCCCTCTGCTAGCTGTATTACCCAAAATCTACAACAAAACAACTGAGCTATATTGAACACAACTTTTATTGTACTCAAGAAGCCCTGGTGGCGCGGTGACTAAGTGCTCGACTGCTAACTGAAAGGTGGGCGATTGGAACTCACCAGCTGCTCCTCGGAGGAAGATGCGGCAATCAGCTTCTGTAAAGATTACAGCCTTGGAAACTCTATGGAGCACTTCTGCTCTGTCCTGTAGGGTCTCTCTGAGTCAGAATTTTGACTCAAATGTGTTTAACCAGCTCTCAGAGCTTTTGCTATGGTTCACTCATAACACAACAACACTCTTCAGTTTTGGGTATTTATAGTGGGTGTAGTATGTTCATGTCTGCTTCTCCTAGCAGATTATAAGCCTCTTTTAAATCAATAATGTATATTTCTATTTAAATTATGCATGCGTCTAGTTAAAAGTTAAATATTATCATTAGTCTTGTCATGAGAATTGGCAGGTACCCACGTTGCCACACCCTACTCTCCCAGTCCTGCTCCTTGGGTGCACCACTTTCAATTCTTTTGCCCGTTTGTTCTGCTATATACATCCACACTTCTACATAATATGCTTCAGTATCTATTTGTTGACTTGTCAATTTCAGATTTTTCATTGCCTTCCTATTATAGTGGTTGAGTATATTAGCTGTGAACTGCTGCAGTGCGATTAATTACTTTTGTGTGTGGCTTTTCTAGCCATGGTCTTGAAACTTCCATCCAGTGATTGGGCAGGACTGTGTGATAGGGTAATTGCGGCCCACTAAGGGGATTGGTCAGTTTTGCCTTAAAAGAGAGCCAATTCCACAGCAGAGAGGAGAATCCCAGCACCACCAAGGAAGAACTGCCAGAAGCCAGCACGTCCTTTGGACCCAGGATCCCTGCACTGAGGTGCTCCTGGACCCAGGAGACGGACAGTGAGCTGTAACCTTGAAGATGGTGAAAAGTGGTGGCAGGACAGACCTGGCAGCAGAGACACAGCAGCAGGAAATGACACAGTGGCCTTCCTGGCCCATGGAGCGAGAAAGTTGAATGCCTCTGGGGAGAGGCCTAGGGCCAGGGGGAGGCATGATTGGGAGCACAGTTGGGAAGAGGCTGTCCTGATGGAAGAACTGTATCCTTGAGTGTTCCTGAGCCTGAATTGTAACCTGTTACTTCCCTAATAAACCCCATAATTGTGGGTATTGTCTGTGAGTTCTGTGTGGCCATTGCAATGAATTATCAAGCACAGCAGGAAAGTAGAGAGTGTCATGGGAGGGACAGTTGGTGTCGGAACTGGTAAAGGTGGTGGAGACAGGAGACATGTCTGACTCCTGTCTCATAGGAATCAGCCTTGTGCTGTTAGTCTTTGTTTTCCTTCTCCCTTATGAAGTTAGAGGAGGTCAGACACTGCCCCACATTGTTTTACAACTGCCAAGAAAACAAACAAATTAGTCTTAGGAGGAACACAACCAGAATGCTCCTTAGAAGTGCGGATGGTGAGATTTTGACTCAATCACTTTGGACACGTCATCAGGAAAGAACAAATGCTAGAAAAGGAGATCCTGTCTGGTAAAGTGGAGGGTCAGGGAAAGTGAAAGAAATCCTCTATGAGATGGATTGACACAATACCAATGAACATAAAGATGGTGCAGAACCAGGCAATGTGTCATTCTGTTATACATAAGGTCCCTGTGAGTTGGAGCCCACTAGATGGCAACTGTTGTTGTTAGGTGCCTTCAAGTTGATTTTGACTCACAGCCACCCTATAGGACAAAGTAGAACTGCCCTATAGGGTTTCCAAGGCTGTAATCTTTATGGAAGCAGACTGTCACATCTTTCTCTTGCAGATGGCAACTAACGACAGTATTAGTCAATGTAAGTAATGCTAGCTGCTGTAATAAACAATCTCCACATTGCAGTAGCTTAACACAATAAATAGAAGTTAATTTTTTTTCTCAGTGTAGGTCATGGGGGCAGGGTTAGTGAGAGGTTGTTCTCCTGCACACCTTCAGGGGCTCAGGCTCCTTCCATCTTTGATACCACCATTTCAACATGTGGTCTCCAAGCTTTCGTTGGAACAGGAAGACAGAACAGACGACTAACTGGGAGATGTTATGGGCCAGGTCGGGAAGTGGCACTTAACACTTCTGTTCATCACAACATGCCAATCTTATCAGCTGAGGAGCTGGACATGTGGTTTAGCTCTGTGCCCAACAGGAAAGGAAATGGGGTTTGGTGAGCACACAGCACAGTTTCTGCCACAATGAGTTCCTGCTTTCTGGCCTTCCTGTATCTTCCTCTGATAATTACAACCCAGCTTTAGGTTCAACAGATATTCAGTGTTTGCATCTAAGTGATTATTAAAATATTGTTCATTGTTCTGCCAAGTAGTGTTTTGGGATAATGTTGCCTTTCTTGTACACCTAATTCCTTTTTCTGGAAAAAAATTTTATTTGCTTTTACATACTCATTTTGAATTCTTCCCAAACCTTGTTGCAAAGTGCCTTTCATTGCTGCCCTCCACACAGGGCATCAGATCACCTGTCAGATCTGCCCTCTCCCCAAGGCACCTTCCCTCCTTGTCTTCCTGCTGCAACCTGGGGCTCCACATTAAACAAACAAACAAAAAACTGTTGTTGTAGAGTTGGCTCCAAATTGTGGTGACCCTATGTGTGTCTGAATAGAGCCGTGCTCCATAGGGTTTTCAGTGGCTGACTTTTCAGAAGTAGATTGCCAGGCCTTTCTTCCGAGATGCCTCTGAGTGGACTTGAACCTCCAACCTTTCGGTTAGCAGTCAAATGCATTAAGCATTTGCATCACCCAGGGACTCTAGGAGTGTCATGGATTGAATTGTGTCCACCCAAAATGTATCAACTTTGCTAGGCCATGATTCCCAGTATTGTGTGATTGTCCACCATTTTGTCATCTGATGTGATTTTCCTATAAATCTATGATATTAATAAGTTGGGATTAGTGGCAGCTATATTAATGAGGCAGGGCTCAATCTACAAGATTAGGTTGTGTCTTAAACCAATCTCTTGTGAGATATAAAAGAGAGAATTGAGTGGAGGGACATGGGGACCTCAAACCACCAAGAAACAAGAGCCAGGAGAATAGGGCATCCTTTGGACCCATGGTCCCTGCTCTTAGAAGATCCTTGACAGTGGATCTTCCCCCAGAGCAGACAGAAAGAGAAAGCCTTCCCCTGGAGCTGATACCCTGAATTCAGACTTCTAGCCTCCTAGAATGTGAGAGAATAAATTTCTCTTTGTTAAAGCCATCCGCTTGTGACATGTCTGTTATAGCAGCACTAGATAACTAAGACAAGAAGCTATGCATAGTGTCCAGCTATTTACCTTACATCTCCCTGTATTTTGGAGCCCTGGGGGCACAGTGGTTAAGTTTTTGGCTGCTAACCAAAATCTCAGCAGTTCAAATCCACTAGTCACTCTGTAGGAGACATACGTGGCAGTCAGCTTCCATAAAGATTATAGCCTTGGGAACCTGGTAGGGCAGTTCTACTCTGTCCTATATGATCGATATGAGTTTTTTTTTTTTTTCTTGGTTTATTTGACATCGAGTGGGTTGTCAAGAAAGGCAAATGGATATGAGAATGGAGTTCAGGGAAGAGATCTAGGGTAAAGAGATAAATGTCGAAATTTATCTGTAGATGGTATCTGAAACCAGGGACTGAATGAGATCCCTGAGGGGATGAATATAGATGAGAAGAGAAGGAAAGGAAAGGAAAGGAAAGGAAGAGAAGGGAAGGGAAGGGAAGAGGCAAAGGACTGAGGTCTGGGGGAAAGAAACCTACAAAGGCAAGTAGAAAGGAGCAGTCAGTGACGTGGGCAGAAATCAAGAGAGTATGATATTGAGGAAGCAAAGGGAAGAGACAATGTTCTGCTACTATTCATAAGGCTTTTACTGGCTAACACTTTCCAGAAGCATTCAGTATGGATTGCACCTCAACATAAAGAAAACAAAAATCCTCACAACTGGACCAATGAGCAACATCAGATAAATGGAGACAAGATTGAAGTTGTCAAGGATTTCATTTTACTTGGATCCACAATCAACAGCCATGGAAGCAGCAGTCAAGAAATCAAATGACACATTGCATTGGCTTAATTTGCCGCAAAGGACTTCTTTAAAGTGTTGAAAAGCAAAGATGTCACCTTGAAGACTAAGGTGCACCTGACCCAAGCCAGGGTATTTTCAATTGCATCATATGCATGTGAAAGCTGGACAATGAATAAGGAAGACTGAAGAAGAATTGACGCCTTTGAATGGTGGTGTTGGCGAAGAATATTGAATATACCAGGGACTGCCAAAAGAACGAACAAGTCTTAGAAGTACGACCAGAATGCTTCTTAGAAGCAAGGATGGCTAGACTGCATCTTACGTACTTTGGACGTGTTGTCAGGAGGGATCAGTCCCTGGAGAAGGACATCATGCTTGGCAAAGTACAGGGTCAGTGGAAAAGAGAAAGACCCTCACTGAGGTGGGTTGACATAGGGGCTGCAGCAATGAGGTCAAGCATAACAACAATTGTAAGGATGGAGCAGGACCGGGCAGTGTTTCATTCTGTTGTGCATAGGGTCGCTGAGTCAGAACCAACTCGAGGGCACCTAACAACAACAACAACAAGGGAAGAGAATGTGCCAAGTACCCATAAAACAAACAAACAGAGCCTGTTGCTGTCAAGTCAATTCCGATTCATGACAACTCTATAGTGTCAAGTATGGGAGTGATAAATCGAGTCAAGTGCTGTGAGTCTGTCTAATAGACAAGGATGGTTTTGAAAAGCTTTCGTATAGAGAAACGAAGCAGTAACTGAAGGAGTGGAGAGAGAGGTGAGCTGCTTGTTTGTATCCTGACGGGATGATCCAGGAGAGAAGGACGCTGTTGAGTGAGTTGCTAGAGGGCTCCTGGAGTAGCTCAGAGTATTGGGACTTTACAAACGTAGGGTGGCTTTAGGTACCAGCACTCAGTTTATTCCCCTTTTTTGTATCTTTCAGGACCTCAATAAAGGTTTGTAATACTCTTCATACAAACACTGCGTGTTTCCTATTGATTCTACATCTAGCTATTTTGTCTTCATTTCTATGCAAAAGGAGTTTTTTCCTTAATTTTCCTAATAATGTTGATCTGTAGAAAGAATTGACTTTTGAATATGTAAATGAGGTGTTGAATTTTTTTCTGTTCTTTTTTTTATTGTACTTTAGATGAAGGTTTACAGAACAAACTAGTGTCTCATTAAAGAGTACACATAATGTTTTATGACATTGGTTAACAACCCCACAACGTGTTGAGGTACCTGTGGACAGAGTAGAACGTTCACCCTTTTGGTCGCCAGCCAAGCACATGAACCATTTGTTCCATCCGGGGACTCCATTTGTGTTGTAATAGCTGTTATATTGTATTTTTCAGCTCTAGCCTTTCTGTTTGGTTCTTTTTGATGTTTCTATTTTACTGCTGGGAAATATTTTCATCCCTTGTAAGACTTCATGTTCTTGAGCATAGTTATAACAGTTGCTTTATATTCCTTATTTGTTACTTCCAATATCTGGGTCACCTTAGAGTGTGGCTTCATTGATTGTCTTTACTTTTGAATGGCTATTGTCGTATTTTCCCATTTTTCTATGTATAGTAATTTTGGATTTTATTCTGGGCAAGATGAATGATATGTTGTTGAGGCTCTGAATTCAATGTTCCTCCAAAGATTATTTGTTAGGAAATATTAAGGAAAAAACTCCTTTCCCATAGAAACGAAGACAAAATAACTAGAAGTAAAATCAATAGGAAACGTGCAAAGTTAGTATGAAGAGAATCACAAGCTTTTACTGAGGTCCTGAAAGATACAAAAAAGTGAGGCTGATGCTATAAATAAACGGAGTGCTGTTTGTTTTAGTAGTCATTTAACTTGGCTGAACTCAAATCCCCAACTCTGAAATCTCAGTTCAGTTATCTAGACTTGGTAGGGCTCCTTGAAGTCTGCATCACACATGTGTAGTCAGAAGTCGGCCAGCGATTTGGGCAGTTTATAAACAGAGTCTGGGGTTCTCTCCTCTCTGTGATTTCCACCCTATTTTCCAGCTTCTGTGGTTACCCTGAACCCTGTCTTCTAGTTTTCAAGCCTTGAGGGCTGCAGATTTTTTGTCAGCATTTTATCTATTCTGTGGTGTAGACTGGGAACTGCACTCAGGCTAATTGCCATAACAAATAGAAACGCACCCAGCTCTGTTCCCTTCTTGCAAGAGTCTATCTTATTGTAGTATCTGCCTGCTCTGTATCATTTTTCAGTACTTCCGGTAGCTGTTTTTTATATTTTGCACCAAGTTTGTACTATGTCCAGGTGTTATTTGCAGGAAGGTGGGTCTAATAAGAACCACTTGGCCTTTACCGAAAGGTGAAGCACACTGTATCTTGCATGCTTTTGAATTGCTGTCCATTTGAATGGGGCGTCTTTGTTTTCTCTGGCCCAACTAACAAAAGGCCAATAGGCACTGTATGAATTCTTCTGACTTGCACTGATTCTTCTTAATCATTGGTTCTCTATCCTTGAACAAAAGTTCTTCTTCCTAAGAGCACTTAGTGGAGAAAATGTAGGATTTTTTTTTTTTTAAATTGTACTTTAGATGAAGTTTTGCAGAACAGACTAGCTTCTTATTAAACAATTAGTACATATATTGTTTTGCCACGTTGGCTACCAACCCCAGGGCATGTCAACACTCTCTCTTTTTGACCTTGGGTCCCCTATTACCAGCTTTCCTGTCCTCTCCTGCCTCCTAGTCCTTGCCCCTGGGATAGTGTGCCCCTTTAGTCTCATTTTGTTTTATGGGCCTGTCTAATCTTTGGCTGAAGGGTGAACTTCAAGAATGACTTCAACACTGAGCTAAAAGAGTGTCTGGGGGCCATACTCTCGAGGTTTCTCCAGTCTCTGTCAGGCCAGCAAGTCTAGTCTTTTTTTTGTGAGTTAGAATTTTGTTCTACACTTTTCTCCAGCCTCTGTCTGGGACCCTCTATTGTGATCCCTTACAGAGCAGTCAGTGGTGGTAGCCAAGCATCATCTAGTTGTGCTGGACTCAGTCTGGTAGAGGCTGTGGTAGTTGTGGTCCATTAGTCTTTTGGATTAATGTTTCCCTTGTGTCTTTGTTTTTCTTTGTTCTCCCTTGCTCCGCATGGCACGAGACTGGTGGAGTATCTTAGATGGCCACTCACAAGCTTTTAAGACCCCAGGTGCTACTCCCCAAAGTAGAATGTAGAACATTTTCTTTATAAGCTGCGTTATACCAATTGAGCTAGATGCTCCCTGAGACCATGGTCCCCATGGCCCTCAGCCCAGTAATTCATTCCCTCAGGGAGTTTGGATGTGTCTATGGAGCTTCCGTGACCTTGCCTTGTCCACAAGTTGTGTTGGCTTCCCCAGGATTGTGTACTGTCTTACTCTTCACCAAAGTTACCACTTATCCATTGTGTATTTAGTGTTTTTCCATCCTCACTGCTCGCCTCCCTCATAACCATCAAAGATTGTTTCTTTTTGTGTGTAACCTTTTCATAAGTTTTTATAGTAGTTGTCTCATACAATATATGTCCTTTTGTGATTGACTTATTTCACTCAGCATAATGCCCTCCAGGTTCATCCATGTTGTGATGATTCATCATAGTTCTTTATGGTTGTGTAGTCCTCCATTATGTATATGCACCGTAAAACAAACCCATTGCCGTCAAGTCGATTCCTACTCCTAGCGAACCTATAGAGAGAGTAGAACTGCCCCACAGAGTTTCCAAGGAGTGCCTGGTGGATTCGAACTGCCAACCTTTTAGTGAGCAGCTGTAGCTCTTAACCACTATGCAACCAGTGTTTTCGTATGCACCATAGTTTGTTTATTCATTCGTCTGTTGATGGGCACTTAAATTGTTTTCATCTTTTTTGCTATTGTGAGTAATGCTGCAATGAACATGGGTGTACATATGTCTATTCATGTGACGGCTCTTATTTCTCTAGGATATATTCCAAGGAGTGGGATTGCTGGATTAAATGGTGTTTCTATATCTAGCTTTCTAAGGAAGCACCATATCATTTTCCAAAATGGTTGTACCATTTTGCATTCCCACCAGCAGTGCATAAGAGTTCCAATCTCCCTACCTCTCCAACATTTGTTATTTTCTGTTTTTTTTTTGATTCATGCCAGTAGTGCCGGGGTGAGGTGCTATCTCATTGTGGTTTTGATCTGCATTTCTCTAATTGCTAGTGAATTCTAGCATTTCCTCTTGTGTCTGTTAGCAGCTCAGATGTCTTCTTTGGTGAAGTGCCTCTTCGTTTCCTTTGCTCATTTTGTAATTGGGTTATTTGTCTTTTTGTTGTAGAGGTGTTGAATTTTCCTGTAGATTTTAGAGATTAGATCTTTGTAGGATTTGTCATAGCCAAAATTTTTTTTCCCATTCTGTAGGTTCTCTTTTTACTCTTTTGGTGAAGTCTTTTGATGAGCATAAGTGTTTAATTTTTAGAAGATCCCTGTTATCCAGCTTATCTTCTGGAGTTTGTGTGTTGTTAGTTATGGTTTGTATCCTGTTAATGGTGTGTATTAGGGCCCCTAGCATTGATTCTGTTTTTTCTTCTATGATCTTTATGGTTTTATATTTAGGCCTTTGGTCCATTTTGAATTAATATTTGTGTATGGTGTGAGGTATGGGTCCTGTTTTATTTTTTTGATGATGAACATCCAGTTTTCCCAGCATCATTTGTTAAAAAGAATGTCTTTTCCCCATTTGATGGACTTTGAGCCCTAGTCGAAGATCAGGTTACTGTAGGTGGATGGATTTACACCTGGGTTTTCAATTCTATTCCATTGGTCAATGTATCTGTCATTGTACCAGTACCAGGCTGTTTTGACTACCTTAGCTGTATAGTAGGTTCTGAGATCAGATAGTGCGAGTTCTTGTACTTTATTCTTCTTCTTTAATAATGCTTTACTTATCTGAGGCCTCTTCCCTTTCCATATAAAGTTAATGATTAGTTTTTCCATCTCTTTAAAGAATGCTGTTGGTATTTGGATGAAGGTTGTGTTGTATTTGTAGATTGCTTTGGGTATAATTGTCATTTTCACAATGTTGAGTCTACTTATCCATGGGCATGGTATGTTTTTCCATTTACGTAGGTCTCTTTTTGTTTCTTGCAGTAGTGTTTTGTAGTTTTCTTTGTATAAGTCTTTTACATCCCTGATTAGATTTATTCCTAAGTATTGTATTTTTTTAGGGGCTATTATAAATGGTATTGTTTTCCTGATTTCCTTGTCATCATTCTCTTTATTGGTATATAGGAATCCAACTGATTTTTGTATGTTTATCTTGTATCCTGCCACTCTACTGAATATTTCCATTAGTTACAGTAGTTTTCTAGTGGAGTCGTTTGGGTTTTCTATGTATAGTATGATATCATCTGCAATTAGGAAAAGTTTTACTTCTTCCTTACCAATTTGGATGCCCTTTACTTCTTTTTCTTGCCTTGTTGCTCTAGCTAGGACTTCTAGCACAATGTTAAATAGAAATGGTGATAAAGGGCATCCTCGTCTTGTTCCTGTTCCCAAGGGGAATGTTTTCAGCCTCTCTCCATTAAGACTGGTGTTGGCTGCTGGTTTTGTATAGATGCCCTTTATTATGTTGAGGAATTTCCTTCCTCTATTTATTTTATTAAGAGTTTTTATCAGGAATGGGTGTTGGACTTTGTCAAATGTATTTTCTGCATTGATTGAGATGATCATGATTCTTTTTTTTATTTTTGTGGTGGATTACATTGACAGATTTTCTAATGTTGAACCATCCTTGCATGCCTGGTATAAATCTTATTTGGTCGTGGTGTATTATTATTATTATTTTTTTATATGATGCTGAATTCTATTGGCTAGAACTTTGTTGAGAATTTTTGCATCTATATTCATGAGAGATATTGGTTTGTACTTTTCTTTTTTTATGGTGTCTTTGCTTGGTTTTGGTATCAGGGTTATACTGGCTTCATAGAATGAATTTGGAAATATCCCTTCCATTTCTATGTTCTGAAATAGTTTGGCGTAAGCTCTTCTCTGAATGTTTGGAAGAATTCTCCAGTGAAGCTGGCTGGGCCAGGGCTTTTTAAAAAATTTTGTGGTTGTTGGGAGTTTTTTAAAATTACCTTTTCAATCTCTTCTCTTGTTATCGGTCTGTTCGGGTTTTCAACATCGTTTTGTGTTAGTTTGGGTAAGTAGTGTGTTTCTAGAAATTAGCCCATTTCCTCTAGGGTTTCAAATTTGTTGAAGTATAGCTTTTCATAGTACTCTGTTATGATCTTTTTTTATTTCAGTTGGGTCTGTTGTAAAGTCCCACTTTTCATTTCTTATTTGGGTTATTTGTGTTCTCTCCTGTTTTTCTTTTGTCAGTTTGGCCAGTGGTTTGTCTATTTTCTTGATCCTTTCAAAGAACCAACTTTTCGTTCTGTTGATTCTTTCTATTGTTTTCTAGTCTCTATTTTATTTATTTCTGCTCTGATCTTTATTATTTCTTTTATTCTGGTGGCCGTGGGCTTCTTTTGCTGTTCTCTTTCTATGTGTTCAAGTTGTGTAGTTAATGTTTTGATTTTGTCTCTTTCTTCATTTTTGATGTGTGCATCTATTGCTATAATTGACCTCTGAGAACTGCCTTTGCTATGTCCCAAAGGTTTTGGTATGATGTGTTTTCATTCTTATTTAACTCTAGAGATTTTTTGATTCCATCTTTGATTCCATGTAATTGATTTTTTTCCTTGCTCTTCCTGTTGTTAATTTCTACCTTGATGATGCTGTGGTCAAAAAAGATACTTTGTATTATCTCCGTGTTTTGGATTTTGTTGAGGTTTGCTTTGTGGCCTAGGATGTAATCTATTCTGGAGAATGTTTCATGTGTGTTGGAAAAGAATATGTACTTTGCAGCTGTTGGGTGGGGTGTTCTATATATATATATGAATTCAAGTTGGCTGATTGTGTCGTTTAGGTCTTCTGTATCCTTGTTGAGTTTCTTTCTAGATGTTCTGCCCTTTACTACAAGTGGTGTGTTGAAGTATTTTACTATTATTGTGGAATTGTCAGTTTCTCTTTTCAGTGCTGTTAGAGTTTGTTTTATGTATTTTGGAGCCTTGTCATTAGATGCGTAGGTGTAGAATATTTTTGCTTCTCACCGGCTGATATTAGCTTTTGTTTTATGAAGAGCTTGATTTATTGAAAGGAGGCTGTAATAAGCCTGCTGAGGGATAAAGTGATCATGTGGCTGGTTTTTAGGTTTCATGAAAATAAAAAGAAGCTTTTCTGTATAATAATAAAAAATAAAACAAAGAAGGGAGTACTCCATAGTAGCGAGGATGGCGAGACATCAGCTTGGTACTCTTGGCAAAAGACATTTAGAAGAAGGCTGTCTTATGGAAGCAATGTGTGCCATGCGAGGTAAACTCTTTACCCTAATTTCTCTACACAAGTAGTCAATTCAAATTTTTCAGTAATGTTTTTGGTGCTACAGTATCGTTTGTTGGGATTGGAGATATGTATCAGGGTTGAGTTTTGTATCAAGTTTGCCGTGAAGCAAAACCAGAATCTACGTATGGCAGAATTCGATATTAAAACCAGTTACCATCAAGTCAATTCTGACTCATGGCAACCCCATGTGTGTCAGAGTAGAAGTGTGCTCTGTAGGGTTTTCAGTGGTTAGTTTTTTAAATGCAGATCACTGAGTCTTTCTTCTAAGGTATCTCTGGGTGGACTGAAGCTTCCAACCTTTCAGTTAGCAGCCAAGCGCATTAACCGTTTGCACCACCCAAGGGCCCCAATTATATATTAGGCTTTATTTATAGTGATGTAAGATTATATATACATTTGAAATACATGAATTCAAATGTTTGCTTTTCCAGAAAAAGTAGAGAGAGAAGAGGAGAGAGATAATTATGTAAATGTTATAGACAATTCCATTCTCTATTCCATCTAATGCAAGGTCCCTGGGTAGCACAAATGGTTTGTGCTTCACATCTAACCTAAAGGTTGGTGGTTTGAACCCACCCAACGGCACCATGGTAGAACGCCTGGTGATTTGTTTCCATAAAGATTACATTAAAGAAAATGCTCCGGAGCTGTACTACTCTGTAACACATGGGGTTACCATGAGTCAGAATCAACTCAATGGCAGTGGATTTGGTTTTTTGGTTATTCTGTCCAAAAAAGTTATAGCCAAGAGTAAGCACTGGAATGGGGGGGGGGGGTGAACTGTTTCCTATAAAGATACAAGCAGTTTTCCATGCTGAGTGTAAGTGTTAAAATATTTTTCATATAACATGTACCTTTAATTCCAGCCATCTACTTAATCTGTTGCTCCACCAAAGAGATTGTTCCAATGTTGTAGGACAAATTGGCTTTATTGAACCCATTGACAAGTTGTATGTATGTCTGTCTCCATTAGGGTGCAAATTTGAATGTTAATTTTGATGATACTAAATTTTAATCTTCTGTTTTCTAAGTAAAAAAATCATTTGCAGATTATATCATCTTCAAATAATAAGCCTCCTTTCTAATTTGTTTCTTTTCAATATTTAAACCTCCCTTTGCTTTTCTTAATATATTGAATAGAAATTCCAGAAAAAGTTTGAATAATAGATGTGAAATCAGACATTCTTTTCTTGTTTCTAATCTAGTTAATATGGATGTACTTTGCCATGTTAAGAATCTATTCTTCTAGTATTAGTTAATAAAGAAGTTTTAAAAAACATAGACATAGATTTTGAATACTATCAAATACCTTTCCAATACTGGTTGAGATGATCATACTCTTTCTGCTTTAAACTATTTTGAAAAATTATATTCATTTTTCTTAATATTTAATCATGCTTGCATTCCTGGAGTGAAATCAACTGGGTAATGGTGTATGACTTTATGCACTTCTAGATTTGGATTGCTTATTTTTTATTTATGATTTTCATTTCTATATTCTTAAGTGAATTTGGTTTATTTTTTCCCTATCCTTGTCAGATTTTTGGATTGTAAACTGTCTTTTATCTCATCATTTCTGCCTTGTTTCACAGAGTCTGTGTTTTTTTTTTTTTTGGCAATTAAGTCCCTCTTTATTACAATTTTTTAAAAAGTATAACCCATTGCTGTCCAGTGGATCCTGACTCACAGCAACCCTATAGGACAAAGTAGACAAAATATTGCTACACAATATTTTGTTTTTGAGATTAATTCATGTTGATGTATAATATTGTATAAAACCCATTGCCACTGAGTTGATTCTGGCTCATAGCAACCTTATAGGACAGAGTAGAACTGCCTCATAGAGTTTCCAAGGAGAAACTATTGAATTCAAACTGGCGACCTTTTGCTTAGCCACCACGCTCTTAACCACTTAGCCATAAATTTGAACATGAACACATCTATAACCCACTCATTCTACTCTTAGATAGAAACTCTATTTTAATTCTTACTCTTGTTAAAATTCTGGTACTTATAGTCCCATAATGGTACAAGTGTGTATTAGGAGACATATACAAGTTTGCTCATAGTAATAATGTTTTTAATACAAAATATTGGAAACAACTTAAGTGTCATTAATAGAAGCATAAATAAATTCATTGTATATAAAATATTATGGAGCCCTGGTGGCACAGTGGTTAAAGAGATCAGCTACTAATTGACAGTTCAAATCCACCAGCTGCTCATTGGAAACCTTAAGGTGCAGTTCTACTCTGTGCTATAGGGTTGCTATGAGTCAGAATCGGCTCTATGGCAATGGGTTTTATACAATATTGTACACGACCGTGAATTAACCTCAAAAGCAAAATATTGTGCAACAAAATGTAACAGAAAACTACATAAAGTATGTATTAATATAAAAGCGCAAAACTAAACACTATATTGTTTGGGGACATGCTCATATACATGTATAAAGAAAATACAAAGAAAAAGAAGGGAATACTTAATACAAAATTCCAGGTACTGGTGACATGGGGCATGGCTGTTATTGGGCAGCGTTACACAGGGCTTCAAAGTTACCAGCAATTTTTTCTTTCTTAAGGTTGACTGCGGATATGTGTGTGTTTATTATTGTCATTTGAAATTGTCCGCTTACTTTATATATATATTTTTTGTATACCTTATGTATTTCATTTTTTTTAAGTAAAAAAAAAAATTAAGGAGAATTTCTTAGGGATACAAGTTGTGGGAATAACTTTTTTCTTTCATTTGCACGCTTGTCATTTTTAAAAAAAAAAAATTAAAGTAATGGATTTTTTTGCTCTAAAAAATAAAAATATTTTCCCTCTGCAACCTGAGTGTACTGTTCCCTTTTTCTCTGTTCGTACATGGTTTCTGAGGCTCCATGTTGCTGTTTTTTATTTGGCTTTGAAGGAGCAAGGGCAAGTCAGGTCTGACTTACCTGGAGGCACAGGGGATGGATTGGCCCGGGTCTCCCTCTCTGTCTACTTCAGCATGGTCAGCATCTTTCTCTTAGATTTTAAGTGGGGGTTAAGTTCCTCTTCTTGGCACTTGGTTAAATGACTGATGGGGTGGACCATGTGTGGACTGTAGGGGAATCTTTTCTCATTGCGAGAATCGGAGAATAACTAGATGCAATTGTCGTTCTTGGCCTTTGAAGCAGTGTGTCATTCTTTCTGTGTCAGAAGCAATACATGACAAAGTAGTCTTCGTGGGACACTTCTCTTTGGCCATTCCTGACTTGGCCCCCCTCTCCTTGGAGTCTCACGTCCTGAGATAGGCTGTCTTGTCTATTTTAACTCTTAGCCATGTTACATTGTTGTGGTGAGTTGTTATAAGATAGCTCCAGCTTATGGTGACCTCATGTATAACAGAATGAATTGTTGCCTGGTCCTGAGCCATCTTTGAGATCATTGGTATGTTTGAGTCCATTGTTTTGATGATTGTGTCAATCCATCTTAGTTTCCCTCACTGTCAGTGGTCCTCCACTTTGCCAAATACGATGTCTTTCCCCAGCAATTGGTCCTTTCTGATGACACAACAAAAATAAGTGAGCTGAAGTCTCAGACAGTATTCTGTGATTCACAGGGTTTTCATTGGCTTGTTTTCAGAAGCAGATGGATAGACCTTTCTTCCTAGTCTTTTGTCTGGAAGCTCCCCTGAAACCTGTATACCCTGGGTGTTTCTGCTTGTATTTGAAATAGCGGTGGCATAGCTTCCAGCATCATGGCAGCATGCAAGTCACCACAGTACTATGAACTGATAGATGAGTAATGGCATATTGTATCACAGGTGGTCATAATCTCAGAACACATAATCTCAGCCCCAATTGCTATTGCTAGAGGGTTGCTATGAGATGGCATTGTTATTTTTGCTTCTAATTTGTTAAATTAAAAAAAAATTTAGAAGCAGTTATATAAATATTTGTATTGAAAACACACACAGTTTTTTTCATTGTTATTGGGTTTAAAAATTTTTAAATCTTTGTTGTTTAGCATTAGCTTGTTTGTTTATTGCTGCATATTATTCCATTATAAGAATATATTATCATTTATCAATTCTACTCTTGATTGACACCTGGAATGTTTCCAGTTTTGGCTCTAAATGAATAATACCAAATACTTAAAACATTCTTATGCATGTTTGTAGATGCACACCTTTCTGACACGTGTATGCTGGGGTTGAATGGAGTTGCTGGGTCAGAGGTTATGTGTATGTTCAACTTTCACAGATAGCACAGAAGAGTTTTCCAAAGTACCAATAACAATTTGCTGCCAACAGCGTGAGCATTCCATTTGTTCCACACATTTGTTGACTTGGTATTGCCCATTTAAAAAATTTTATTCATGCTGATGAATTGGTAGCGGTATCTCATTGTGTCCAAGGATATTGAGGATCTTTTGTACGCATGTTGGTCATTTGGACATCCTCTTTTATTAAGTACCAGGTTTAAGTCATTTGCCTTAAAAAAACTGAATTATCTGTCTTTTTCTTATGGATTTGAGAGATTTCTTTACATGTTCTGAACATTAACACTTTTGTGGGGTATGTGCTTTACAAATATCTATTCCTACTCTGTGGCTTGCCTTCTCACTTAAGTCCTACAATTAAAAAAAAAAATCTTATTTGTTCCTATATATTATACTGTTTTGATCATTATTCAAAAATTTCTTTTTACTTGTATTTCTAATAGGTAGCTGTTAATTTGGAGGAAAGCCATTAATTTTTGTATGTTTATCTTGTATTTAGTCCCACTGCCAAATTAATTCTGTGTTCTTGAGTCCTGAGTTTTCTAGTGACACAATGATGTCATTCATAAGGAAAGAAAGATATTTATCTTCTTTTTCAATATTTATTCTGCTTATTTTGCCTTAGTGCATCAATCAAAACTTTCTAAATATTATTGAAAAGTAATGGTGATAGCAGACCTTCCTATCTTGGAGATTTTAATGGAAATGACTTTAGTAATTCATTGCTTAATGTAGTATTTGTTGTAGTCTTTTTCACGTTTCGGTGATGTGAGTTTTAGAAAAAAGTGGGTTTTCTTTGTTAAGTTAATTTGACAGTATGGAGTAAGATGTATTTTAAATCAATCTCTTTTGAGATATAAAGGAGCAGATTGAGCAAGGAACCAAGCAAGCAAACAGTGATGGGGGAGGATAGATGCCACACCACATGCAGATCACCAAGGAACAGAGAAACAGAAGCTGAGAAGAGATAAGGACCTTCACACAGAGCCCACAGAGAAAGAAAGCCTTCCTCTAGAGCTGGCACCCTTAACTTGGACTTCTAGCCTCCTAAATTATGAGAAAATAAATTTCTGTTTGTTAAAGCCCCCCTTTTGTGATATTGTGTTATAGTAGGACTAGATAACTAAGGGAAACCCTGGTTGCATAGTAGTTAAGAGCTATAGCTGCTAGCCAAAGGATGGCAGTTTGAATCCACCAGGTGCTCCTTTTAAAATCTATGGGGCTGTTCTACTCTGTCCTATAGGGTCCCTATAAGTCAGAGTCGACTCGATGGCAAGGGATAGATAACTAAGACAGGTACTAATTTGGTGAAGTGCAGGCAGTTGTTGAATATACATCAACCATTACTTCAAAATCTTATCTTGATGTGCTATTTAAAAATTAGAAAAAATAATACTTTGAAAGTAAGTGTTGTGGTTATTAGGCTTAATTACACTTGGTGGCTCAGTTTATTAAAAGAGTTGAGACATTTTTACTGAACCAATGAGTATCTCATTATTTACAAATCATGATTTTCCATATGGCAATGTAAAAATTGTTTTCAGATAAGAAAAAAAACACTAAAAGCTCTATTAGTCAACTATCGCTGTGGCGATACTTCATGACAAACAACTCTGGAGTCCCAGTGTCTTACAATGGCAAACACTGATTTTCCTCGCTCACAGGTCTGCAGGTTGGTAGAGTGGTTCTGGTTTAGGCTGCGTTGGGCTCAAGTCTGCTCCAAGTGTGTCTCCTCTCAGATCTGCCTCTCCCCTGGTTGTGCCTTCCTCATGGAAGATGGTAGACACGCAAGAGGGGTAAGCCAACCCCCTTGTCATCAAGCTGATGCCAACTCACAGTGACCTCGTGTGTGTCAGAGTAGGACTGTGCTCTATAGATTTTTCAGTGGCTGATTTTTCAGAAGCAGGTTGCCAGGCCTTTTTTCTGAGACACCTCTGAGTGGATTTGAACTGCCAGTCTTGATGTTAGTAGTCAAGTACTTAACTGTTGATGCCACTTGGGGACTCCTAAGAAAGCTCATAGGAGGCTTTCTAAAGGCCTCCTCTTGGAAATGGCGCACTGTGACTCCTGCCACATTCCGTTGGCCAAATCAAGTACATGGCAGAGCCCAGGGCCAGTGGGGTGGGAAAGTAAACTCTTCCTGCAGAGAACGATTACAAGGGTGAGGAAGGAGGAAAGAACGATGAGCGAATCATACCATCTACTACAATAGCCAGAAGTTATAGAACTCTGACTCTATTTTACTTATTCACTTATTTCTGTAGTCATAAGTTAAAAAAACAAACAGTTACCATCAAGTTGACTCTGACTCATGGCAACCCCGTGTGTGTCAGAGTAGAACTGTGCTCCGCCGGGTTTTCAATGACTTATTTTTCAGAAGTAGATCACCAGGCCTTTTTTCTGAGGCACCTCTGGGTAGACTCGAATCTCCAAACTTTTGTCAGCAGCCAAGCACATTGTTTGCACCCCTCAGGGACTCCAGTCATAAGATGCACTGCTCAAATTAATAACTAAACTGCACTTTTTTTTTTTTTTTTTTTACAGCTTTTACTATAAAGAAAATCTAATTCTTGGATAAAATATTTTTTTTTAACCAGAGTTATATTTGCATTGTACAAACAATTATATTTTCTAGCATATTTAGTTGAAAATTTTACAAAAGCAGCTTTAAATACTTACACAAGAACATTTAAGGTCCCCAGGGAAATGTGTCCGTTGGATTGTTTTGTATATTGTATTCTCCATGGGCACCAGAGCATGGAGCATTCCTTGTAGTGAATCTCCAACCATGGCTAAAATCAGAATAATTTAATGGCTGTTATTTAGGAAAAAAAGATCTCTTTTCTAATTTGTTTTATGATGAAATTCTTACTTTGACTGAACCATTTCTGTCCCTGTGGAGCCAACACAGTTATTTAATCAATAAGAAGATCTAAAATAGGTGAAATTATTTCATTATCGTGCTTTGATTCCTGTCCTGAATGCAGTTGTAGAAATATTTTTCAGCGTAATCAATAATATGTAAGTCAATAAATGAAACGGAATGGTGTAGGAAGTCAGTACACAATCAATTCTGTTTCCTCTACTAAAGCATAGATGAAGCCCTGGAAGGGAAGAACAGAGAAAGGGAATAAAAAAGGGATTTATCTATCCCTCCTATCACGCATCTGTCAGTTTGACATACCGTGGTGGTTTGTGTATTGCTGTGATGCTGGAAACTGTGGCATTGGTATTTTAAATGCCAGCAGGATCACCTATAGTGGACAGGTTTCAATGGGGCTTCCAGACCAAGACAGACGAGGAAGAAGGGCCTGGTGATCTCCTTCTAAAAATTAGTCATTGAAAACTATGGGTCACAACATACACTGTATCAGAGATTGGCAAACTGTGGCCCATAGGCAAATCCAGCCTATTTTTATAAATAAAGTTTTATTAGAATACAGCCATATTCATTCATTTATACATTGTCTATGACTGCTTTCGGGCTACAAAGGCAAAGTCGAGTACTTGTAACAAAGACCATAGTGTCTACAAAGCCTAAAATAATACTTACTATCTGATCCTTTACTGAGGAGTTTTATAGTTGTTATAAAGCAAAACTATGGTTTCAAAAATACAAATATTATAAAATTAAAAACTTTCAACTTATTAAAAACATTAAATGCATTTTTTCACCCTCACATCCACTGGAGGTGTCTGGTATGGGGGGGTGGTGCTGATATTTGCAAGGATTATGTGGCAACCCTAGTATGGGATATATGTGTACAGATCAGCATAAGCTAGGTAGTGCTGCAATAACAAACAGCCCACTACTCTCAGTGACTTAACACAATAGGTCACATTAGCAGAGACAACAGCAGTGTGGCTAATTGTGCACCGAATGTTAAAGCTTCCACCCAGAAGGGACATGTATCACTTTTCTCTGACCAAATGGAGTCACATGACTATACCTAATTGTAAGGGAGGGGGAAGTGTAATCCTACCATATACCCTGGAGGAGAGAGATACGTTTGGGGGATGGCTCTAACAACTACTATAGAAAATGATTTCTCTCAAGTAGGAGAGTGGCTGCCTGCTTTATGGTCAGCAAAGGCCCAACGGCTCTCAGGTAGAGGTTTGTGGTGATATGTTGTTGTTGTTAGTCATTGCCGAGTCAGCTCTGACTCATGGGGACCCTACGCATAAGAGAATGAAATACTGCCTGGACCTGAGCCATTTTCATGAACGTTGGTACACCCGAGTTCGTTGTCGGGGCCACTCTGTTTTGTGTGTTTTCCAACCAGGGGATTCATCTTCATCTTATATGGGAAAATATTCTGTTGTGCCTCATAGTTTTCACTGACTAATTTTTAGGAATAGATCACCAGGCCTTTCTTCCTCGTCCATCCCAGCCTAGAAGCTCCGCTGAAACCGTCCACGATAGGTGATTCTGCTGAAATACCCATGCCACACCTTCCAGCATCACAGCAACACACAAACCACCACACTACGACAAACTGACAGGTGTGTGATGGGCAGTGATATAAGGGATAGATAAATGCCTTTTTTATTCCATTTCTCTGTTCTTCCCTTCCAGGGCTTCATCTATGCTTAAAAAAAAAAAAAAATTCCTCCTGGGGAAGGTAGGCCATTAATTTCCTGTTTCCAGTGTTATTGCAACTTGGCACCTTTTTTATTTTCATAAGTATTTGATGTGCCAGTTGGGAAAGTTAGATCCCACTCACTAGCTGGCCTCCAACTGAACTTGAAAGCTCTACTTTTTTTTTTTTTTTAACACAACACTGTGCCAAACAAAAAACATTTTAAAGTATATGGAAAAACAAACCAACAAAACCCACCACTTAGTGGCTAATTCTCAAACTGGTGCCAGAAACAAAGTGATTTACTTATTTCTTAATCCCAAACTATCATTCGGGGGTAGAGATAGAGCATCAATATTGCTGAAGCCAAATGCAAGTAAATTCATATCTCTGAATACCTTCCCGAAAGAAGGTAGTTTGGTTTCTCTTCCCTAACCTTCTTAATAATGATGGCAGTGTTGTTATTTCCACAATACTAGCCGCCATGACACTCTCCAGTAAAGAAGGGCACCCATTCTAGAACCCAAAGACCACACATCTCCATCCAGGTGAGCCTTCTAGTGAAGGGCTCTGATATTTCTGGCACTGAAGTGAGCGCCTCTTTAGGAAACCTCGGCTTTTCTCCTCCTGCTCTGCGAGGAAAGTGAGGCAGCCGTTAGGCAGTGCTGATCCGAGAAATCGCAGCAAGTTTTCCTAAAGGAAGCCACTTATGGGAGAACAGAATTCTAGCAATAGCTGCGAAATGGAGCTTAATAATAAATACTCAAGTGGCTGGGTCGTATGTCTAGTTGTTTATTATTATTTTTATCATTCTTGAGAAAAGCTGAAGAGAAATGATGGCAGAGGAGACCCTGAGTGAACAGGTGGTGTTGAGAAGCCATCTCAAAACAACTCTGGCAGTGTGACCTTGGCGGCCATTTGGATGCAGTATAAGGAGACAGTAGCTTCGGGGTCGATCTTTCCTGTCAGGGAACACATTTTTTATTTCCACGAGGGATTCATTTGACCTGTTTTCCCTGGTTCTTACTTGTTAACAGCCAGCAGGAAGCGCAGGGGGGTTTTCAGAGCTCCTGCAGCGGCTTATCCACCCTGAAATGTGAGAATGCCCGGGTTCCATTTCCTCCTGGGTAGGAGTGACTGTGTTCGGGCTCAGTTTCTAAAGGGCCTCTTTCCTGTGTCAGTTTAAAATTCAGGTGGGGGTGGGGCCGTTGTTGTGTTGTTGTTAGGTGCCATAGAGTCGATTCTGACTCACAGTAACCCCATGTGACAGACCAGAACTTCCCCATAGGGTTTCTTTGTATATATATAATTTTATTTTTGTTGTTGTTGAGAATATACACCAATTCAACAATTTTTACATGTACATTTCAGTGACGTTGATGACATTTTTTGAGTTGTGCAACCATTCTCACCCTCCTTTTCCAAGTTGCTCTTCCCCCATTAACATAAACTCACTGCCCCCTGAAGTTCCTATCTAATCTTTAAGTTGCTGTTGTCAATTTGATCCCATATAGATAGATCTTAAAAGAGCACAACGCTCAAGGCAGACAAATTATTGTTTGGTTTTAAGAAGACTTCAGGGGATATTTTTGGTTTAATGTTTAAAGATTATCTCAGGGCAGCAGTTTCAGGGGTTCATCCAGCCTCCATGGCTCCAGAAAGTCTGGAGTTCATGAGAACTCAAAAATATGTTCTGCATTTTCCCCTTTTTGATCAGGATTCTTCTATACCCCACTGGGTTTTCTTGGCTGTAAGCTTTACAGAAGCAGATCACCAGGTCTTTCTCTCGTGATGCCACTGTGTGGGTTTGAACCGCCAACCTTTTGGTTAGCAGCCCAGTGTTTAACCATTTGCGCCATCGGGGAAAAATAGGAAAATATATTTGTAGTTTTATTACCCCCCCACCCCGAATCTTCTGCCTGCTTAATATCTAGAAATGCTTTCACAGGGATCAAAACTATTCATTCCGTAATTAGAGAGAAGGCTTTAGTGCCTCAGGAAGCCAGAAATTAGAACAGGTAGCACTGGGCATGTATGAAGTGGGGAGGTAAGATCAGGATGGCAGGTGGTGCCTTTTTCACAATTTTGCTCGAGCCCTCTTGGTGATTTCTATTCATTTTTGTTACTTGGGTGTAATCATCAGTGCGGCCGCCCCCCTCTGTCAGTTTGTCCTGCCATGGTGGCTTGTGTATTGCTATGATGCTGGAAGCTATACCGTCAGTATTTCAAATATCAGCAGGGTCACCCAGGTAGACAGGCTTCAGTGGAGCTTCCAGACTGAGACAGACTAGGAAGAAAGGCCTGGAGATCTACTTCAGTAAATTAGCCAAGGAAAATACTATGGTTCACAACAGAGTATTGTCCGATTTAGTGCTAGAAGATGTGCCCCTTTGGTTGGAAGGTAACAATAGACTGAAGCATGCTGCTGATCATGAAGATGCCATGGGACTGGGCAGCATTTCATTGTACATGGGGTCGCCATGAGTCGGAGCTGACTCCATGGCAACTAAGAACAACAACAATCAATGTGGCACCAGCGGCAAGGTGTTGTGGCCAGTTGGGCTCTGTCTGGAGTTTTCCCCCCAAGGAGCAGGTTGAGAAAGGACAACAGAGGTGTCCTACTGAAGAGTAAGGAGAGGAGAAGGCTTCTTTTATAATGACAATCCCTTGGTCAAGACGCTCGAGAAGAAGAACCAAAGCCAAAGAGGCCTGCAGGTGTGTTTCTGGGACTTACAATGCCTTGGTATGCTACATGTAAATTGGTGACCCTTGTATAGAGGAAGGTCATCTTTTAAAAATAATAATTTAAATATTAGTTCTTCCATGTTGTATGTGCCTACAGAATACATGCCATGAAATAGCTACAATGGATTCTGCTCATGAAAACTGAGTGCTTTCATTCCAGTTAGGGTGCTGCTGTCGTTGTTGGTGGCCAGCGAGTCAATCCTGACTCATGGTGACACCAGGTGTTCAGAGTGGAACTGCTTCATAGGGTTTTCAAGGCTGTGACATTTCAGAAGTAGATCACCAAGTCTTTTTTCTGAGGAGCCTCTGGTTGGTGGGTTTGAATCACCAACATTTTGTTGAGTAGTCCAGCCTTAAAAACATGTTTAGACAGCAGAAAATAGTTACATATGCATTTGTCTCTGCCGAAGACTTTCCCAAATACAAAGGCAACAACTAACTCAGT
This sequence comes from Loxodonta africana, assembly GCF_030014295.1. Lineage (NCBI taxonomy): Eukaryota > Metazoa > Chordata > Mammalia > Proboscidea > Elephantidae > Loxodonta > Loxodonta africana. The sequence goes on from NC_087350.1 coordinate 23,667,191, forward strand.
TTATGTTTTATTTCCACACCTTCCCTGCTATGTTCTCTCCATTTGTGGGTTACCTGAATTTTATCTGGATACTTCGTATGACAATGTCTTCCTTTCCTGATTCAGCCATATTATTGTTCAGTGGTAGAGTCCTTGCCTTACACGTGGGAGACCCAGGTTCAATTCCCCACCAATGCACCTCATGTGTAGTCACCACCCATCTGTCAGTGGAGGCTTGCGTGTTGCTATGATGCAAAACAGGTTTCAGCAGAGCTTCCAGACTAAGATGGAGTAGGAAGAAAGGCCTGGTGATCTACTAAAAAATCAGCCACTGAAAACCCTATGGAACACATTGGTTCAAACTGCAACTGATCATGGAGATGGCACAGGACTGGGCAGCACTTCCTTCTATTGTGTATGGGTGCCGACTCAACAGCAGCTAACAAGAGCCACAACACTATCTCATTTTAGCCATTGTTCTTCTGGGACTCTATGATTGCAGCCAGACCTACTCCTAACCAGACCAGACACTGGGCAGTCAACATCTTCCTCCTGCTTCCACAGGGATGGGCGATCCATGGAAGCTGTCCCTCTGTCCCTAGGGGAAGCAATGTAATAGAGTAAAACCTGCCAAAGTCAGAACCTGTTTAAGGAGGAAACCTGTCAAAGAAGGAAACCTCAAATATTTTCCGCAAAAATGAGCAATAAGAAAGTGGTAAGAGTGTACCCTGTCAAAGGCAGAAAACTTGCAAGATCTGGAAAGACAAGGCAGTCCTGTGGAGTTCAGTCAGTAGCACCATGTTTTTGTCTACGGCGCCATGTTGGCTCCACCCTCTCCTGTCCAGTTCTGGCTTTCACAGATATCCCCCTCCCCCCAAATATGTATCTTGGCCTTTAAAAAAGTATTAACTCAGGACAACAGGCTGGGTATGATCATGAATAGAGGGAAGCATTATCTATTCTTCTCACTCATTTCCTCCTTTTAGAGGGCAATTGCATGAACTCTTTCGAGTCTGAATAGCTTTAGAAAACAGCTTCTGGTGATTTTATTGACTCAGTCCCTTTACACACAGCCATACTTGATGCTGCTCAGCTGCAGTTTCTAATGAGCATGACCCATTTGAAAAATAGGCGGTCTTTTAGAAAAGCAGCTTTCCAAACTGTCTGGCTTTTCCTTAAAAATGAATCAACGGAGAAAGTGGTCACTCCATTAAAACAATATACAACTGCGATAAAATATGGCGAAACCACTTTGAAGCTATAAAATGCTATACAAATGGCAGATGTTGTTATTACCATTATGATGGAGCATTCCTGTTCTATTTAATGTCTAATGTGGAATTATTGACAAAACCATTTAACCTGAAAGTAAGTGGTTTCATTTTAAATGAAGGGTGATTTTCTCCTTAAGTGAGTTTGGCTCTGGTCTTCAGATGGTCCAGCTGTATGCAACCGTATTTATGGTTTGCCAAACATGTTCTCTCCATGGTCGTTAATTCATTGAATCCTCTTAATAGTCTTTAACACAAGAAAACCAAGGTTCAAACAGCATTAAGAAATTTGCTCCAGGTCCTGTAGCCGGAGGTCCCTGGGTCACGTAAACAATTTGCACTCAGCTACTAACTGAAAAGTTGGTGATTCAGACCCACCCAGAGGTGCCATGGAAGAAAGTCCTGGCAATCTGCTTCCATAAAGATTACAGCCATTGAAGACGCTATGGAGCTCAATTCTACTCTGTCACACACGAAGTCACCATGAATCAGAACTGACTTGACAACACAGGGCTTGGTTTTGATTTGGTTCGTACGGCCGAAAGGGCTGGGATTCCACCTGGACTTAAAATCTGGGAGTGAGGGGGAGGTGAAGAGAGGGAAGGAGGAGACCCTCCAGGCTTCCCACAATCTGCAACTCCCTGGAATGGGGAAATGAACAGTGTGCCCATATGCAGTGGGTATAGTTCATCCCTCACCAGCCATCTGTCAGTTTGTCCTACTGAGGTGGCTTGCATGTTGCTGTGATGCTGGAAGCTATGCCACTGGCATTTTAAATACTAGCAGAGTCACCCATGGTGGACAGGTTTTAGCAGAGCTTCCAGACTAAGAAAGAGTAAGAGGAAAGGCTTGGCTAGTGCCGTCTGAAAATTAGCCAGTGAAAATCCTATGGCTCACAACACAATACTGTCTGATACAGTGATGGAAGACGAGCCCTCTAGGTTGCAAGGTCGTCAAAATACACAGTGGCTGCAACAGTGAACTCCAGCAAACCAAAGATCGTGAAGATGGCTCAGGTCTAGGCAGTGTTTCCTTCTGTTGTGCTTGGGATCACCATGACTTGGAGCCAACTGGACGGCACCTAACAACAGCACAGTCCATTCCACGTGCCTGCCCAAGCAAAAAGGGACCCATGACAACCTGAAGCGAGGCTCTGACCCTGTTTGTCTGCACAGACCCTTCCCTTTCGAGGCATGTTGCCTTCAGAACCTACCATTGGCATTCTGGACACATCTGCAGAGCTTTGCAGGAAAAGCCTCTCCAGGCAGCTGAAGTGCAGCCGCCTCTTACCAGATGGTGGTTAATAATAGGCTTTGTTCTCCAGGTTCTTCTATTTTCAGCCAACGAATACAATTTATAAAGGAACAAAAAAAAAAAAAAAAAAAAAACCACCGCTCCCCCACACCCCTTATCAGATCTCTTATAATTATAGAATAAGGTGCCTTGGAAGAGTGCAGGGAGCTGGTTCCCATGGCAACGACAAGCTATTCTATTCTAAAGACCAAGCTAGAGCTCTGCCCCCTCGTCCTCGCCATTGCTGTGCGTCTTGTTATTGCAGTGTTCCAAAATAAACTTGCTGCCTGATCGTAAATCCCATATAATTACAGATGAGCTAATCGCTACCCCGCTACCTTTGTGCAGCCCACTCATCATGCCAGCAGCTTCTGGAACAGTGATGCTGACGGACTGCTTGATGTCAGAACAGACCTTCCTACACCAGGATCTGGGTGCAGCATAAATCCATGTATGGCTCTGCACTGTCTAGCCGGAAAGGCCCTCAGAGCTAAGTGACCTGCAGGAGAAGCTTGTGGAAATAGAAAGGCCCTGGTGCCACAGTGGTAAGAGCTTGGATACTAACCAAAAGGTCAGCGGTTCGAACCCACCAGCCTCTCCTTGGAAACCCTATGGGGCAGTTCTACTCTGTCCTATAGAATTGACTCGATGGCAATGGGTAATGGAGTCCCTGGGTGTGCTCAGCTGCTAACCAAAAGGTTGGAGGTTTGAGTCTAACCAGAGGCACCTAAGATGAAAGGCCTGTTGATCTACTTCCAAAGGGTCACAGCCAAGAAAATCCTGTGGAGCACAGTTCTACTCTGTAGCACACGGGGTCATCAGGGGTCGGAATCGACTCCGTGGCAACTTTTTTTTTTTTCTTTTTTGGTTTACCTAGTACTATGGACTGAATTGTGTCCCTTCAAAATGTGTGTCAACTTTGGTAGGCCATGAGTCCCAGTATTGTGTGGTTGTCCTCCATTTTGTGATCTGATGTAATTATCGTGTGTGTTGTAAATCCTAACCTTTATGATGTTAAGGAGGCAGAATTAGAGGCAGTTATGCTAACAAGGCAGGACACAATCTATAGGATTAGGGTGTATCTGGAGTCAGTCTGTTTTAAGATATGAAAGAGAGAAGTGAGCAGAGAGGGACCTCATTACCACCGAGCAAGAAGAGTCAAGAGGGGAGTACATCCTTTGGACTCAGGGTCCCTGAACTGAGAAGCTCCTAGACCAGGGGAAGGATGAAAAGGACCTTCCCCCAGAGCTGGCAGAGAAAGAAAGCCTTCCCCTGAGCTGGTGCCCTGAATTTGGACTTTTAGTGAGAGAGTAAATTTCTGTTTGTAAAAGCCATCCACCTGTGGTGTTTCTGTTATAGCAGCACTAGAGAACTAAGACACCTATGCAGTAACTGGGCACCAGACAGGTGGCTCTCTCAAGTCCTCTGCTAGGGAGGGACAGAGAAATGTCCTTAGAGGTAGCATAGAGATCTAGCATAATTTTCTTTCCCTGATATCTATATCTATTTATTGCAGTAAGTATATATGTAATGGAGTCCCCTGGTGATGCAAATGGTTAATGAGCTTGGTTGCTAACCAAAAGGTTGGCAGTTCAAGTCCACCTACAGGTGCCTTAGAAGAAAATCTTGGAGATCTACTTCTGAAAAACCATTGAAAACCCTACGGAGTACAGTTTTACTCTGACACACGTGGAGTTGCCATGAGTCAGCATGGAATGGCTCCACAGCAACCGGTTTTAACTGGGTATATATAACAAAAGATTTGCCACCTCAACATTTTTTACATGTACAATTCGGTGACCTTAATTACATACATCATGCTGTGCAACCATTACCATATGCATTTCCAAATTTCCCATCACCCTGAACAGAGGCTGCCGCTACATTTGTATCAGAAATACTTGACCTCTGCTTAGATTTTACAGAACTTATCACTGACAAACAAAAGTAGGTTTATACACCCAAGTTGTCCCAGTGGCTCTCATAATTTTTGACCACCAGCTGTGAACCAGCATCAGGCAGAACATGTGGCGTTGAGAAGGAAAGGGGTTTTTCACCTGACTCTTTCTCTCTCTCGTTCTCCATCTCTCGTTTCTTGCCCCGCTCCTTAGCTCCTTCTTTGTAGGCTAGAGGCTGATTTTAGCGTAGCTCCCGTCTTGAGTTTGTGCATCTTGTTCTCAGCCATGAGAGATCACTGTCTAGATTTCAGCACGTGGGAGCCCCACTGGGAGGCGTCCACTCATCCCTTTTCCCTTCTGCTCAGCTGCTTCCTGCTGTACTGAATTCAGCCATTCACCTTTCTTTCTTCTTTCAGATACAGAAATGACATCCCAAGTCTACTCAGTTTGGGTAGGGAAAAATCAAAGCCACAGCGGTTATCATCACATGCCTTCATTTATCCAGGACTATCAAAAGACTCAGTGCATTGGGCAAATCTGCTGCAAAAGACCTCTTTAAAGTGTTAAAAAGCAAAGATGTCACTTTGAGGACTAAGGTGCGTCTAACCCAGGCCATGGTGTTTTCAATCGCCTCATATGCATGTGAAAGCTGGACAATGAATAAGGAAGACCAAAGAAGAATTGATGCCTTTTAACTATGGTGTTGGTGAGGAATATTGACTATACCGTGGACTGCCAAAAGAACGAACAAATCTGTCTTGGAAGAGGTACAGCCAGACTGCTCCTTAGAAGCAAGGACGATGAGACTATGTCTCCCACACTTTGGACTATCAGGAGAGACCAATCCCTGGAGAAGGACACCATACTTGGAAAGTAGAGGACCAGCGAAAAAGAGGAAGACCCTCAGCAAAATGGATTGACACAGTGGCTGCAACAATGGGCTCAAGCATAACAACCGTTGTGAGGTTGACACAGGTCTGGGAGGTGTTTTCTTCTGTTGTGCATATGGTTGCTATGAGTCGGGACTGACTCCACAGCACCCAACAACAACATCCAATAAACCTTTCTGTGGTGACAGGAATGTTTTTCTGCACTATCCGATATGGCAGCCACTAGCTTCATGTGGCTGTTGAGCGCTTGAAACGTGGCTAGTGTGACTGGGAAGTGAAGTTCTAACTTAAAAAAATTTCTTTTTATTTAGTTGTATTATTGTGGTAAAAATATATACAGGTAGTCCCTGAGTTACGACGGGCTTCTGTTTTGACAACTTTGTTGTAAGTTGGTTTTGATGTAAGTCAAATGCCTTTTTTAGTTTTCATTATTATTGCCTTTTATTATCAGTATCTTTATAAACCTGATCTTTATTTGTCTTTGAGGGTTGGAACCATTACATATAGACTTACAGGTATATATTAATACAAAAAAAATTAATACATACATATATAAAAAATTCACAACTCATAAAAATTTACTCCAATGATGAAGAAGAGTTGGATGACATTGGCATTTTGTCATTTGTGATAATAACTCCACTTGTGAAAGGCTCTGGATCGTCTGAATTATCCCTGGGAATGGGGATGGCATTTCTAGTCAGAAAATTAGTGAGGTTGTCTATATGATCCTTTTCTTTTTTTCTTCATATGTTTCACAGTAACAGCTTATTGCTTCCGGAATTGGCCCATCAGCTTAAGCAAACATGGACAATTGTACATGGGGTTGGTCGTAACTCGAATATGTCCGTAAATCGGCGATTACCTGTATAAGAAAGGTTTGCAATTTCAACATTTTTGACATGTACAGTTCAGTGACATTGGTTATATTCATCATATGTGCAACCATCACCGCCATCTGCATCCAAATTTTTCATCACTCTCAGTGCCCGCTAAGTGATGACTTCCCCTTTCCCCCTCTCTCCCACCTCTGGTAACAGCTGATAAACTTTGGGAGATATATATTTGCGTATTTTATTTAAGTAGAATCATAAAATATTTGTCCTTTTGTGACTGACTTGTTTCACTCAACATAATGTTTTCAAGATTCATCCATGTTGTAGCATGTATCAGGACTTCAGTTCTCTTTATGGCTGAGCAGTATTTCATTAAGGAGCCCTGGTGGCACAGTAGTTAAAGCACTCAGCTGCTGTCTTCGCTATCCAGTGCTACTATAACAGAAATATCACAAGTGGGTGGCATTAACAAAGGGAAATTTACTCTGTTACAGTCTAGGAGGCTAGAAGTCCAAATTCAGGACAACAGCTCCAGGGGAAGGCTTTCCTGTTGGCTCTAGAGAAAGGTCCTTGTCTCTTCAGCTTCTGCTTCCTGGTTCCTTGGAGATCTCCATGTGGCTTGACATCTCTCTTACCCCATGTCTGCTTTGCTAACTTGTTTAGTCTCTTTTATATCTCAAAAGAGAATGACTCAGGATACACCCTACACTAACCCTGCGTCATTAACATAACAAAGACAACCTATTTCCAAATGAGATTAAAACCACAGGCATAGAGATTAGAATTTACAACACATATTTTTTGGGGGGCATAATTCAATCCATAATAGCTGCTAGCTGAAAGGTTGGAGGTTCGAATCCACCAGCCACTCCTGGGGAGAAAGATGTGGGAGTCTGCTTCCATGCAGGGACAGTTTACTCTGTCCTAAAGGGTCCCTATGAATCTAAATAGACACAATGGCAATGGGTTCTTTTTTCTTTTTTTTTAAATTTTCGTTATAGGTATATACCACATTTTGTTTATCTACTTATCTGTTGATGAACATTTAGGTTTCATCCACCTTTTGGCTATTGTGAAAACTGCTACAGTGAACATTGGTGTACAGGTTTCTGTTAGTACCCCTTCTTTCACTTCTTCTGGGTATATACTTAGGGTTGGGTTTGTTGAGGCATATGGTAGTACTATGTTTAACTTTTTGAGGAAGTGCCAAAACTGAATTTTTAGTTTTATTGAATTTTAATTAATTTAAATGTTCGTTAAATTGAAATAGCTGCATGTGGCTAGTGGCTTCCGTGTGTCCAAGTGGCTGCTCTTGGCTGAGCACTCGGCTCTCTCACTCCCATGGTGGGGTCACCATTCTGATTATCTCCAGGGCTAGAAACCAGAACCATTTTTTGTTCTTTCCTGACCTTTATTCTTTCATATCTAGGCTGTCATCAAGTGCTACCATTTCTTCCTTTAAAACCCTTCTCAGACTTACCTTTTTCTCATCACTGCCTTGGCACCTCCCTCTCCTGGATGGTTGAGCAGAGTCTGCCCACCACCTGCAGACTCACCTTGTTAAAACAGTGTTGTCTGCCCTTCACTACTGTGGCGTCCTGGAGCCTCCTGTAGAAGCACCCAGCCTTCACCTCCAGAGGCAAGGGTTTTGCTTCTGCCTCCGTCCTACCAGTTCGGAGTGAAGGATATGTATGGCAGCTGGCTAGCTAGGGTTCAGCTCCACAGCTCTCCTCCCAGGGTGCTTTCTTGCTGCTGACAACAGGGTCATGTGCATGTCTGTTGGCTCATCTTGCTCCCTGTAGACAAGGCCTGATCTGCAGCTCTCCTAGAGAGACATCACACACTCATTCATTCATTCACACACACACTCACTCACATGCTTACCCACATACACACTCACACACACTCACACACACCCACACACTCATGCACTCACATACACACACACCCCCACACACTCACACACTCACCCACATACACACTCGCTCACTCACACATTCACACACTCACTCACATACTCATTCACACACTCACTCACCCATGCACTCACACACTCACAACTCACTCACACACTCACACACACACGCTCACGCCTCACTCACGCACTCACTCACATACTCACTCACACACTCACCCACACACTCACACACTCACCCACACACTGACTCACTCACACACACACTCACTCACCCACACTCACACACTCACTCACGCACACACCCACACACTTACTCATGCACTCACACACTCACTCACTCACGCACTCATACACTCCCTCCCTCCCTCCCTCCCTCCTTCCCTCCCTCCCTCCGAGCAGTATTTATTGAGTGTGCACTGTGGGCCAGGCATTTTTCTAAGTGCTGGGAAGACAGCGGCAAACCAGGGGCTCTTGGGGAACTCACATTCTCACAGCAAGGGGTGGAGAGGGGAAGAGGCAGACAGGACTATATGAAAAAATAAATAAAAACATAAAAAAAAGAATAAATGAAAAAATGAGCAGGATCATTTCAGATAAGAGCTATGAGGAAAAGGAAGCAGGGTTGATGTCTTAGAACGTGTTTAGGGCTTGCAAAACCATTTTTGTTAAATGCTGTCTTGACCCAGTTTCAAGGCCCTGGTGGAGGCTCTCTGTTTCCATCTTTAGCAGCTGATAAGTCCACTCTCCAACCACTCCCCTTATCAGGTTCTCATTCCCGGGCCACTGTGCACCATCCTGATCTCCTCAGGGCAGGTACTCAGCAGTGAGGGACAACCCCTATGCCCTGGAGCCTGCAGGATTATTCAAAATGCCCAATTCCCAGGAAACCTGAGAAACCTAGCTAACGCCACCCTGCTTCCATACATAGGCACTCCTACAATTCCAGCTCATTGTCACCTTTTCCCCAGGTACACCCCTGTGTGGCCCTGCATCACCATGTGCTGTGCCTCCCTGTCTCTGAGAGTAAAATACACCTGGGAAATCCTCAGAGCCTCCCTGGCTCCTTTTTCCCTGGTTGCTCCTGATTTACCATCCCACGATTCTGTTAGAGCAGGGTTTTGGGGGGCTCTAGTGCTTGAGCATAGGATCAATCATACTTCACGTGTTCAGGTGGACCCCTCCCTACAAGTAGTCCAAATCCCCATCAAATTCACCAGACTTGTTTCAGTGCTTTGCATCAGTGCTGTCTGTGGTTGATTAGTCTGTGCTGCATCTCTCCATTTGTGCCCAGATCCATTCTCTGTCCCTCCACCCACATCATTGCTTCACACCTTTATAGGCATCAGCGGGTTCTCTGGTATCTGAGTGGGCTTAGCCAGTATGAGGCGCAAGTAGGAGATTGGAAGCGGGCTGGTAGGGGGTCAAGGTATGTATTCTCTGGCTCCTTCTCTGGAGGGTCACTGTGGGTTGGCTGCCTCCCTCCACCAAGGCCACAGGTGGGGGCAGGTGGCCGCTCCAGACAGCTGCCCTTTCTGGGTATGGTGACCACTCTTTCACCTTGTCCTTTAGGCTGGAGGGTTACAATGGCTCCCCACTGTTGTAGCCCAAGAGAACTCCCCCAACCCATATGGTTCCTTTACACCCTGCCATCACCTCTGTAGACAAAAATAAAAAAATCCAAAACAAACCAAACCCATTGTTACTGAGTTGATTCCAACTCATGGTGACGGCATGTGTTACAGGATAGAACTGCTCCATAGAGTTTTCTCGGCTGTGGTCTTACAGAAACGTTGCTGGGTGGTGTGTTAGTCATCTAGTGCTGCTATAACAGAAATACCACAAGTGGATGGCTTTAACAAAGAGAAATTTCTTTCTTCACAGTAAGGCAGGCTCAAAGTCCAAATTCAGGGCGTCAGCTCCAGGGGAAAGGCATTCTCTCTCTCTTCGCCTTCTCATCAATGTTCCCCTGGACTAGGAGCTTCTCTGCGCAGGAATCCTGTGTCCAAAAGATGTGCTCTGCTCCCAGTGCTTCTTTCTTGATGATATGAGATCCCCAGCTCTCTGCTTGTTTCCCTTTCCTTTTTATCTCTTGAGAGATAAAAGGTGGTGCAGGCCACACCCCAGGGAAACTTCTTTACATTGGATCAGGGAGGTGACCCGAGTAAGGGTGGTGTTATAGTCCCGCCCTAATCCTCTTAACATAAAATTACAATCACAAAATGAAGGACAAGCACACTAGATACTGGGAATCATGGCCTAACCAAGTTGATACACACATTTTTGAGGGGACATAACTGAATTTTGTGATTGAATCCAAGACAGGTGGCTTAAGAGCAATTTGCACTCAGTTACTAACCTAAAAGCTGGCAGTTCAAACCCACCCAATGGCACCTTGGAAGACAGGTCTGGAGATTTTCTTCCATAAAGATTACAGCCAAGAAAGCCATATGGAGCACAGCTCTACTCTGTAACACATGGGGTCGCCATGAGTTGGAATTGACAGCAACAGGTTTGGTTTTTGGTTTAATCTTACAACAGTAGATTGCCAGGCCTTTCTTCTGCAGTGCTGCTAGGGTGGGTTCAAACTGCCAACTTTCAGGTTAGCATTCGAGCATAGGTCATTTGTACCACCCAGGGACTATCATCTAAACTTTGCTCCCCACCCTGTTTGAGCATGCTTTCTTTTTCTTCCCAGACCTGAGGCAGATGAAGCCTCCCTCCCTCACTCATACTACCTTCTGTCCTGTCTTTGTTCCGTTACTCTAATTGCTCACTCACTACTTAAAATGCTCCCCTCTCCCCTCTGCCTATTTTAATCCACTCATTCAAGGCCCAGCTCCAGCCTCACCTTTTCTGGAAGCTTCCTCTGACTTACCTCCATGCTTCTAAACTCTTGCTTGGTTTTCTAAATAAGTAGAAGCTTGCTTAGTTTGAAGGAACTTCTCCATAGCTTAGCAGTTACTTCCTTGCTCTCTAATTGTTTCCTGTTTGTTGATTTTATTTCCTCTGCTAGATTTTAACCTTCTCCAAGGACAGAGACGATGTCAGAGCGTTCTTTGGAATAGGACTTACAAAGTGCTAGGTGCATCTTACCTGCTTGAGAAATCCTATCTGACGGGCTGTGTTAGCCAACTGCTGCCTGAGCTGTGTCTCAGGTAGGGGGGGTTGTCAGATTGTGACTATCAGGCAAGATGCGGCGGGGCAGGGAAACATATTTAAGTGTTTCCTTTAGGGGTCCTAACGGATGAAATCATGGTGAAATAGCATGGGCTCACCCTGTCTTTCATTTCCTAAGACGTAACTTGTTAGTTGTTGTTGAAAGCTCCAACTATTGGCGACCTTATGTATAGCAGAACAAAACGTTGCCTGGTCCTGTGCCAATTTCATGATCTTTGGTATATTTATTTGAGCCCATTGTTGGAGCTATTATGTCAATTCATTTTCTCATTTTCGCTGACCCTCTACCAAATATATTCTTTCCTGATGACGTGACCAAAGTGAGCAAGACAAAGTCTCATCATCCTCACTTCCAAAGAGTTTTGTTCAACCAGAGGAGCTCATCTTCCAGCACATATCAACCAATGCAATGCTGTGATCTATAAGGTTTTCACTGACTAATTTTCTGTCTTAGTCTGGAAGCTCTGCTGAAACCTGTCCACTGTGGGGGACCCTGCTGGTACTTGAAATACTGATAGCATAGATTCCAGCATTACGGCAACACTCAAGCCACCAGAATAAGACAAACTGACAGACAGGTGGGGGCAGGTAATTCCAAAGACCGCATCTGGTTTTCCTTCGAAGAATAGTATTTGAAACGAAAGCAAGAAAGTTGTTTGAGAAAATGCATTGCAAACCCTGTCTACACAGACGGGAGCAATTAATAGAGTGAAGAAGGGGAGCGGGGTGGGTATCTTCCAGTTTCCGGAATGAAAATGTGTATATGAGCTGGATAGAAATTCCGACAGGGCAGGAAAAGTAAATAAATACTTCCAAGAGATAATAACACCCATGAGCAGGATTGCAGGTAAGGCTTGTAGCACATTATTTTTAGACTCTTTAGCATATTAAAGAACACCGGGGAGACATAACCAAAATCAATAGATTTCTGTTGCTGCTTTTGACTGGGAGAAAAATGTGGCTGATTTTGCAAAGTGCTCCTAGAGAGTAATCTATTGGAAAAGCAAGAGTCTGGAGGGTTGCCAGGAGATTAAAATGAAAGGAGAAAACCAAAGGTAAACACCAAAAATCCAACCAGGTCAACAAGGAGTAGAGGTTTCCAGGATGCTAATATACTGATTTTTTTCTTTTTTTAAATTGACACGAATGCCTGATCATTGTCTTTCGGGACTACCTTTGCAGTTTTATTACGGGATTTCCTAACCAACGCCTTGTTACTAAGGAGCTTTGCAGCATTCCGTCTTGTTCTGATGCCTGCTCTGTGCTGGGCTTATCTAAAGGCATGTCAGATTAATTTTTCTGGCCTCTGGCAGCTGGGGTAATTTAAGGCATCACTGGATTGGGACAGGTCACCACAGGTTGAGCTATAAAAGATGATTCCCCTGTAATTTCACTTGGGGTAACATACTGCTAAGTGCTTTGATGGGTTGTCCATCAAGATTAAAAATGATTTCTTGGTGATATTTCCATTTATTACAGGAAGGTGATTTGTTACAGGGTCCTTCTGGGTAGAAAATCTTGTCCTGATAATATCCCTGAATTTGAAATTCTGAATTTACTCCCATGGGGTGTGGGGAGGAAGGCAGGACTGATGTGAGACTTTCCTAACGGAATGTAACACACTGAAGGAGAGGGAAAATGTCTCTTTCATTTCACCTTGGACCACCACGCATCTCTGGCACCTGGAGTCTCCAGTGTAGCAATGGGGATACCTAGTAGGGGAAGTGGCCATGCGCACTGGCTAGCAAAGGAACACACACTGTGGGTATGGCGGTCCATAGATAATGGCAGTTGTGTCTAAAGGATGTGGTGTAGGAACAATAGAAGAAGGATAAAAATGGTTGAAGCCATGTGACAGCCTCAGGTGAACTTGCTTAAGAATGGCTAGGTCACAATCTCTGAGTTCCCCAGAGTACTTGGAGCTGAGCACCTCTGTGAATTGGCTGAGACCTGTTTTCGCAGATGAGGCAGTAGCCAGAGAATCATGGATTACGAGCAGAGTTAGGGGAGACAGAATGGCGGTGCATCCTGGCTAGTGGGGTAGTTGGGAATATGTTAATAATGGATTTAGAATTTACTTATTGATTTTGATTTTGAAGGAACTTGGACATCCAAGTCAAATGTCTTATTGTGTTCTTTAGCAGGGAATGGATGTTTGAATATTTGGAGTTTTAAAATGACATATTTCCCCCAGAAGGAAAAAAAAGAAGGAAGGCCCTGAAAAATACAATCAGTCATTTACACATTAGTATAAACAAAATTCTGCAAGCAGGTTTTGAAGGGAAAAATAAAGAGCCACATATAAATGTTTGTAGAAATATAGTTATCACTGAGGAGAGAAATTAAGTCACAGAGGCAGCCTGAAGGTGTCAGAGTCTACCTTTGTGATAGAGCTCCAAGCCTGCTGTGCTGTGGGCAGCCATCTTTCCATCAAGTTTACCCTTAATTTTATTCCCACTCTCATGGAGAAACAAATCTACCCAAACCATCTCCCTTGGACTCTCATACCACACTATTATTATTATTAGTTTTAATACAGATTTTTCTACACCATATTTTTAAATTGATTTTATTGATAAAATTTGTGTATCATAAACTTTACCCATTTTAAGTGCACAATTCAATGAGTTTGAGTAAGTTTACTGAGTTGTGCCCCTACCACCATAATAGTTTTAGAACATTATAGAATACTGAGTTTTAGAATGTTTCTGTTACCCTGGTGACCACTTACATTTAATCCCTATTTCCATCTTGCATTATTTTTACTGTGGAATTGAAGGTGCTAGACAGGTTCCAGGTTCCTCCGAGAGTGGGAAGCAGAGATCACTTGCTGCGTAGTGTTCTGGAGCCAGGACGCTGTGAGTCCCAAGCCTGGCTCTTTCACTCAGCAGTTAGGGAGCTTATTCAAGTGTTCAGAAAGTCACTTATTCGTCTGAAAAGTACAAATAATAATAGCTACCTTGCAGGATTGTTCTGATGATTAGAAATAACGTATGTGGAGGGCCTGCCATGTAGTAGGTGTTCAGTGAAGTTATGAAATTATTTATTATGAATAATTATTTATTATGTATGCTTGCAAACAATAGAGCTTAATTGGATATGGGGACTGAATTCGGAGGTTTATTATTTTACTATTTTGTAACTTTGTAAGAGGGATGGAGTAGGAAGGAGAACACACTTTTTATTAGGAGTGGATATTGGCTGCTTTTAAAAATCACATACCTTTTTAAATCTGAATTTCTTTGATTTACATGGCTCGATTTTTTCCTTCTTAAAACTACACAGAGATTTTCTTTCCAAAGAGCTTTTTCAAATTACTTGATTCCCCCCGACTCAACGTGATGTACTACAATTTTGTCTTGCTTTCTTTTGAAATGGGTTTGAAAAAAATAAAACCCTGGCTTCAGCTTTTCAGAGCCCGGTAGTGATTTTCTCTACTGCTATGAAATTTAAGACCCATAAAATGCAGTTGCTATTTCCTGTGGATGTTCCACTCCTGTGTTTTGATTTCATATTTATTGCCAAATGAGTCAAGATCACAGTAAGCTGCTCCATTGCCCTGTGTAATTGATACAGTGTCATCCATTTATGTGGGGGAGTTTAACTACCGGCTGGGTGCCTGTTGCTACGTAGCTGGAAAACTGAACATGGCCAGTAGGGGGCACCTTTCTCCCAGAATCTTATCTAGGGTCTTAATTTGGGAAGTCACCACCTGTGCCAGTCAGTTTGTTGTATTGTGGTGACTTGTGTGTTGCTGTGATGCTGGAAGCTATGCCCCTGGTATTTCAAATACCAGCAGGGTCACCTATGGTGGACAGATTTCAGTGGAATTTCCAGATCAAGATGAAGAAGAAAGGCAATCTACTTCAAAAATTAGTCAATGAAAACCTTATGGATCACAACAGAATATTGTCTGATACAGTACTGAAAGATAAGCCCCTAGGTTGGAAGGCAGTTAAAATACATACTGGCTACAAAAATGGACTCAAGTGTATCAACAATTGTGAAAATGGTACAGGACCTGGTGGAGTTTTGGTCTCTTATATGTGGAGTCACCCTAGGTTGGAATCAACTTGACAACAATTGGTAAATTGGTACCAAGGAGAACCATCTAGAATTTCATCTTGGCCAACCACGAGTTTACCACAAACTTCCCTTAATCCAGTCTTTAAACTCTGTGACTCATCTTTCCTTTGGCTGAGAGCCCCACAACTTTTGTTTGGTGCTGTTTTAAGAAGGAAAATAAAGTAAACCACAAAGATTTAAATCATTGACTCTTGGAGTCAGAAGGAACTTCCAGCCTGTCTCTGAGACATGTACACTCTATCTAGTGCCTGGAACAAGTGTCTGGCCAACCCCTTCTTGGATGGCTCACTTGTTAATGTTCTCACTACATACTAAAAAAGCTTGGAGGAGACTAGGCAGCACTGCCTATAGCGCCACGATACTCTAAGAACTATGTAGGTCATAACAGCTACTTTGTCTTTAAAGCATGATTTAGGAGCCAGCATTTGGTTGGCAAAATAAGAAAACCAAGCGAACCAGGGGCCTGCCTGAGGGAAAGGCGGCACTCAGTCAGAGAAATGCTATGTTCTTGAGCATGCCAGTTGTAAAATATCAAGCCCTTACCAAATCTCTAAATATGAGGCCTGGGATATAAATTCCTTGGTGGTTTCCCTTAAAGGCTGACAGTTAGTGAAGGGGCTGGGAAGGGCTGTGCTGAAGGCAGACTCCTGCGATTGTTTAGCACACTGCCCTGGGGGGCTGGAGAAAGGAGGAGGGTGCGCTGCTCCCTGGGAAGAGGCTTTGTATCTGGAGTGAGGTGCCTACAGTTGTCTGGGGCCTGGTGGTTTTGAAAAACTGTTTTCGAAGTTGTCCTATGTGACAGAAATATTTAGTTACCTACCCAGTTACCCAATGGCTCTCATTGTCCATGGCAGTATAGATGTCCCATGTGTGTGAGGAAGTAAAAGAAGCTTCCTCATGGGTGGCTGCTATGCTTCCTAATGAACTGAAAACACCCTACCTGCTGTAGGTGAGGTTCTGCATCCTTCCTTAAAGTTGAGTAAACATGGTACCTGATTAAAGCTTATTTGTGTCTTGTGAGTTGGTTGCCATCTTGGACTCACAATGACTGCTGTGCCAGACCAAGACCCCAAATGATTTTATTAAGACTGATTAACCTCATCTTGTTCCCTCATTTACAGTAATTATTTTATTGTCCTTATATACGATCTCGGAAACCCTGGGGGCGTACTGGTTAAATGCTACAGCTGCTAACCAAAGGGTCAGCAGTTCGAATCCGACATGCGCTCCTTGGAAACTCTATGGGGCAGTTCTACTCTGTCCTATCAGGTCGCTATGAGACGGAATCAACTCGACGGCACTGGGTTTGTTTTTTTTTTGGTTTATATACAATCTCTTGTAAGTTGCTTCAAATCCTGTTTTTGAATGCATGGGAATGTAAATAGTTTCTATAAGTGCAACTAAAAAGCTTTCCTCATCAATGGCAATTGCCTTCTGTTAGAATCTAAAATGTCAGATCTTCAGAATTAGTTGGTGTGAGCCTGTGTGGTAAGAGGTCATTTCACCTGTGGGAAGCAGGGAGTTGGCACTGAGAAATAAAGTACGTGGGCTTTAAAGTCAGGAGATCTAAAATGAAATCCAGATCCTACCCTTAGAGCTGCGAGGCCTTGGAAAATTTATTTCACCTTTCTGAGCCTCAGTTGTCTTATCTGTACATTGGGAATAAATCTTAGTGGGAATTATATGAAATAATATAGATACAACTTCAAGCATAGAGCCTAATGCATACCAGGTTCTCTACAAATGTTAGTTTCCTCCTGTCTTTTGAGGAACAATAAAAAACCACTGCCATCGAGACGATTCCGACTCATAGCGACCCTATAGGACAGAGTAGAACTGCCCCGTAGAGTTTCAAAGGAGCACCTGGCGGATTCGAACTGCTGACCTTTTGCTTAGCAGCTGTAGCACTTAACCACTACGCCACCAGGGTTTCCACTGAGGAATAATTGTAACAATAATAATAATAATGCGACCGCTTTCCATGTGTGTTACACTTTCCCACTTACAGTGGCGTGTAGGGTTAAGAGCATGGGCTCTGGAATCAGGATGCTGGATTCGAATCCTTGTTCTTCCCTTTAGAAGTTGACTTTGAGCAAGGTATTTAACTTCTTTGTGGTTCATTTGCTGCATTTATAAAATGGGGAGAGTAATAGTATCTGCTTTTGAGGTCATGGTCAAGGTCACAGAAGATGAAAGTGTTTGACATAGTGCCTGGCACATATTAAGAACTAAAAAAAAAAGGGAAAAATAGACAAATAAATAAATATTTACAAGGGCTCAGGTTTTGTCCCTTAGTCATTGCCTATAATTGACAGAGCTGGGGCTCAATGCAAAGTCCCCTGATTTGAGGCTTATTCTTTGTTAGCACTGTGCTTGACTCTAGGGACATAAAGCACGAATGAAATAAACTTCAGCTTCTGTTTTCAAGGAGCTCATTGGGCTTTAAAGACAATGCGTGCTCAGAAAATGAGAATATTGAGGTTTGTAGCCCTTTAATACCCCAAACTGAACTTCGTTGTCTCTAAAAACAGGGAAGATGCATGGTGAATCTGAATAGACTGCTGTCGTTGACAAGGGGTGGTAAGTCAGCAGCAGATTTATCAGGTCCTGCTTGCTGGTTGCCATCTCCTCTGCTGCTCCCACTGCACGTTGGGAAGCCCTTTCCCTCGCGGATTCATGTAATGTATCACCACATTTGTGTCTGTGTGTTTTGTTGATGCCATTTAAATTCTGTTACTATTTAATACCAAGAACATCTAAAAAGAACATTTCGAGGGACTTGAAAAATCCAATTGGTCTCTCAGTAATTTGATTTGTAGGAAATAGGAGAAGATAGTATTCTGAATAGAGTGCTTTTAAGTGAATCATCATTGCTTTCTTGTACAGGCAGTAGATGGGCTAAGATTGGGGGCCCTGCTAACGCTATCATTAGGTGGGAGATGCATTCTGTATTGGTTAGGAAAGGCTCAGCTGCATGTGGCAGATAATCTAAAATAATAAGGGCTTAAATGAGATGGGAGCTTATTTCTTTCTCGTGAAAAAGACGTATGACTTGAGATTGTTCATGGCCAATGGGTGGCTTCACGGAATCCTCAAGAAGCCAGGCTCCTATTGCCCTGTTCTACCATCCTAAGACCATAACTCTTAACCTATGATCCAAAAGCCACTCCAATCCTACCATTTATGTCTGCATTCCAGCCCATGGAAAGGAGGAAGGGGAGAAGAAGGAAATGCACTCTTATTTCAGGACATTTCCCAGGAATCCCACGTTACACTTTTGCCGAGTAATATTGGTTGGTACTTGGTTACATGGTCACATCTACCTGCAAGGATGGATGGGAAATTTATTCTTTATTCCTAGCTAAAAGAGGGTTCCACCATTAAGGATGAAGGGAGAATGAACACTGGGGCTTTAGCCAGCGCGCTTCGCAACACATTTGTTTGAGACATAACCACATACTTTTCTCTGCCAGCAAAGATTCATTTGTTTGGGATAATAGCAGGGGACGGCAGCAGGGCAATCCCTCCTACAGATAGGACTGCACACATAAAGACATGGGACTAGGAAAAACTAGAGATTTCTGAGGTAGGGTTAAAGATAGAGTTGAAGAACCTTTGGAGATCATCTAGGGGTCCAGGTCGACTCCCTCTTGTTACAGCTTCATATGTAACATGAGCGAGTCGACCTGGACCCCTAGATGATCTCCAAAGGTTCTTCAACTCTACCTTTGAAGGGGAGAAGGGTGAGAGGGGAGAGGGATGAGCTGGCATTCTGTGCGGAGGTCCCCAAGTCTACCCTCAGGTTTAATGATTTGCTAGAAGGACTCTCAGAACTCAAAAAAACTGTTATCCTCATGGTTACAGTTAATTACAATGAAAGGATACAGATTAAAGTCAGCAAGTGAAAAAGGTGCATAGGGTGGAGTCTGGAGAGACTAGGTATGGGCTTTCAGTTGTTTTCTCCTAGTTGAGTAGCTCAGACAGTTACTAATTCTCCCAGAAACAATGTATAACAACAGGCAAAGTATTGTCAACCAGGAAAGCTCACTGAGCCTTGTGTCCAGGGTTTTTTTTGGCGGGGGATATGGGGGTGTCAATAATGTAGGCATGTGATGTCTATGTGACTAATCTTAACTACTCAGTCTACAGCACTCCCTCCAAAAGTCAAAATGATATAATGTGGCCTAAAATTCTCAGACATACAAAAACAGCCATTAACCACAAATCACATTGTTAGTATTAACTAACCTTTCATGGCCCAGACACCTAGGCATACTGAAATACACTCATCAGGCAGGATGTTCCAAGGGCTCAGGGATTATCTCCGAGGAGCTGGTCAAGGGCCAGTCCTCCTGAAGACCCTTGGAATGTGCAGGGTTTGGGCCATGCCTAGTTAACCACCCAAGTTAACCCTTTACAGTACACTTGCCCAAAGTTAGATACCTATGGCAGACCCAGGCCCAGAATGCTCATTGAGGAGTGAGTTGATTTGTCCATGGCAGAGGCAGGTTTGGACAATTCATCTCCTGATTCCCATCCAATACAGCAGCGGGACTAAGAACACGATCCAGAGCCTGCATTCAAATCAGCTCTGACACTTTGTAGCTGTATGACTTGAAAAAGTTACATAAGCTCTCTGTTGCTTCAGTTTGCTCCTCTGTAAGTATGGAGATAATACCACTGTCATCTGCTCACAGATCTGCTGCGAAGGCTCAGTAAGTTAATAAACGTAAAGCTTTCATGGTAGTGCCTGGTACATGATAGGTGCTCAATAAGTGAAAGCTATTAATGGTGAATTATTATTCATATCACACTGCTATTCCTCAAAGTTGCTTCTTGTGTCTGTAGAAACCCTGGAGTCGGCTGAGAACCTTGCTATTGATAAATGTACGCTCAGCAAAGGAGCGACTTCTGCCAGAGAAGGACAACCACCTGGCAGTGCATATACCCAGAAAACTCTAGGGCCCTGTCTGCGTCACCAAAGACTGAAGCCTTAACTATATTTAAAATTGCCCCTATTGCCAAGGTTTTTCCAATCATTTGGAAAAACGGTTCCTCTGATCCTGTTTTGTAGTGAGGTAAATCTGCTCTGTATAAAACTTTTTCATCTGTTTTTAAAGTGGGTGTTGTCTGGTCTTTTCTCATTTCCAGAATCATTTCAGATAAACCTTTTCTTTAAGGGGATTCTCTCCAATACTTCAGTCTTCCCTGGAGAAAAGATTCCCAACTAATTTTTGTTACTTCTTTGGTCAAACTTGGCCCCCAAATGCAGGGGCAAAGGATTCTGGGACCCTCTTCCCCGGTATCACTGTTAAGTTGTGCAATTTTTGAAAAGTCATTGACTTCTCTGAGCCTCTGTTTCTTCATCTCTAAATTGAGGGAAAAGAGAGAGATGGTTGCTAAGATTTCTTCCGCCTTTATGCTCAGATGTTGAATGTGAATATGCTTCATCTACGTCTGAAGCCATTTAGTCATCATAACTATATATACAGCGGTGAGTGTGTGTGTGTGTGTGCATGTGTTCCCGTGCAGGGACTGGGGTGCTGGAAGATGGGGAAGCAGCAGGGGTTCAGCTAATGTTGCTTCCCCAGGTATCATGTTGCTGAGCAATTCTGCATCACAGGCCTGTCAACCAGGAGGCTGTGTTTGGGGTAAGAAACCCTCAGCTTCCGCTCTCTCCCTCCTCCGCCCCCTCTCCCCACACTGTAAATGCCAATGCACTTGGAAACTCTGGAAGAGAGACTCTAAAAATTTGGGAGCTCTGCAGTTTGAATCAGGAATCTGGGCCTTGGAGTTGTCTTGGGGCCAAGACTCTCAAGTAGACCAGAGCCCCTCTACCCTTCCCAGAATGAGAGACTGAGTTTTAGCTCAGGGCCACAACTTTGGACTTAGAAGTGTTGAAGAGGAAAATTAATAACAGATGTCTTACTTTGATTTTAAGGTTTTTCTTATCCATGAAACCAAATATTAACTGGAAAAACCTGACCCAAACTGCAAAAGCCTATCAAAAAGTGCTTTTTAGCAATGTAAATTTGTCTTATCCTGCTAGAAAGAGATAGTTCTCAAATCTTTACCTCCTAATTTAAATCTCAAAAAAGTCTCCTGGCTGTAGGTGGGTGAAGGGCCAAATTATTAGCAGCCAGACCGGGAGTAACCTGATATCAGCTGATCTCACCAAAGGGGAAAGGCAGGTGTGGATCGGTCATGTTAAGATAACCAGTGGTTGATCATCTATATATTCTTTTTACAAAAGAGGGAGAAATATAGAAGATCGATGTTTTTGGTTGGTCTGCTATAGGGTCGCTATGAGTCGGAATCGAAGGCACTGCGTGGTGTGCTCTTTATAAGCACCACTGTACCTAGTCTCTTCGAGCCATTTACTTTTTCTGGAATCAAAATTGCCTCTCTATATGCATATAGGAAACCCTGGTGACATACTGGCTAAGAGCTACAGCTGCTAACCAGGAGACTGGCAGTTCAAATCCACCAGGTGCTCCCTGGAAACCTTATGGGGCAGTTCTACTCTGTCCTATAGGGTTGATATTAGTCTGAATCAACTTGATGACAATGGATTTGGTTTTGTTTTGGTATATGCATATAGAAAGCCCTGGCTATGGAGTGGTTAAGCTCTCAGCTGCTAACCTAAAGGTCCAGGTTGGAACCCACCAGTCCTCCTGGGGAAAAGATGTGGCCGTCTGCTTCTGTAAAGATTTGCAGGCTTGGAAACCCTGGGGGGGAACTTCTACTCTCTCCTATAGGGTTGCTATGGGTTGGAATCCACTCGATGACAACTGGTTTGGTTTGGTTTTTGGTATATGTGTGCAATAGAGTAACTGCTTAGAATAAACCGTACGTTCAAATTCCCGTGAGTATGATTATTTTTAACAGAAGTAAGGGCGTGGTGGGTGGTGGTTAAGAAGAGGAGAACCCCAGGAAGGCCCTGCGGCCCCCGTCCCTTCCCTCCCATGGCATTTCTTTCTGCGGCCCTGCTCCTGTCAGCTTCCTGCTCCCTGCACCCAGCCCTGGAATTCTGGAGAAGTTTCACCCTCCGCACCTATGAAACAAGGCAGAGGTGTTCTGCGTGCCTATGCCGTCCCACTCTGCCCCCAGCAGGCGCCTGCGCTCAGTCTTCTTTTTAAAGCGATTTAAAAAAGGAAACAGACGCTCTGCATGAAGCCTGAATAGCAGCATTTTCCATCATCTGTTGTCATGACACGGGCTGACACGGGAGCAGCCCCGGCAACAGGGCTGACAGCTTGATGGGTTTAATTTCGGTGCATATTTCTGCTAAGAGGCAGCTGCCAGGAAGGCACCAGGGGTGGCTGGGGAGGAAGAAGGGCAAACAAGGAGGCTGGGCTTAATGACGCAGACGGTGGTGGTAACAGCCCAGCAAGGTGATCAGTGCTTGTGCTTTGCTCAGCAACAGGGCCCCTAATTCCAGGCTCTCCATGGGCTCATTCAGCGTTCCTCCAGGTCACAACGCCCTCCGGAGGGGGCCAGCCCTCTTCCTCTAGAAAAGGGAGGCAAACAGCAAATAAATTGTCCTGCGGTGAGGAAGGGCTGTTCCAGTTGGCAGAGTGAAGGTCACCCTGTTTTTGGTCTTGGTGCAAATCGTTCTGTGAAGCAGAGACAGATGGACAAAAGTAGTATCATTTCCCACTTCCACTCTTAACCCGACCTGGTGTCTAAGGTGAGGTCCCATGTGTACAACAGAGCATTTAATGCTGAGGTGGGGGTGGTGGGGACAACCAAAACAAAAGGCATGGTGGTATTCCTACCTCCCAGCTATGCTGCTTTGCTTCTGTTCTCCTGTTTCCTCTCCCCCGTAGCTCGTAAGATTTCACTTGCCCGCTATGTGATCGTGCTATGTCCCATTGCCCTTTCCTTATCTTCCTTGTCTAGGCTTCCTATTTCTTCCCTTTTGAACCTTGAGCATTGGGAGGACTGGGAGCCACCATCATTTATTCATTCCATAACCATTACTTAGTCTTACTTGCTAGACATTGTGCTACATGCGGGAGCCCCAAAGCTGAATTATTAATGTTCCCTGCTTTTCAGGAGCAGATCACCTGGTAGAGAGCACTGATGTGTAAAGAGGCGATCTTTGGAAATCCAGATTAAAGACCACCTTTTGATGCCATTTTACACTCCTCAAATTGGTAAAATTTAAGACGTTGGAATGTATTAAGTGCTGTTGAAGACGTAAAGCAACCAGGTCTTTCATACACTGCTGGTGGGTGTGTAAATTGGTACAAGTACTTGGAAAATAATTTGGCACTAATTAATAAAGGGGAAAGGAGTTCTGGGTGGCACATATGGTTAAGCGCTCGACTACTAACCAAAAGGTTGACAGTTTGAACCTACCCAGAGATGCCTTGGAAGAAAGGCCTGGCGATCTATTCTAAAAGCTACAGCCTTGGAAACCCTATGAAGTGCAGTTTACTCTGCAACATATGGGGTCGCCATGAGTTGGAATGGATTTAATGCTAAATGGTTTGATTTTTTGGAATAAAGGGGATATGCATATGATATGACTGGGCAATTCTATGGTTAAGTAGACACCCAAGAGGAATTCTTGTACTCTGATGGCAATGTTTCAAAACAGCAAAACACTGGAAACATTAAGAGTAGAATGACTAAAAACAGGAATATTATACCCATTGCCTTCGAGTTGATTCTAACTGATAATGACTCTATACGACAGAGTAGAACTGCCCCATAGAGTTTCCAAGGAGCTTCTGCTGGTGGATTTGGACTGCTGACTTTTGGGTTAGCAGCCAAACTCTTAACCGCTGAGCCACAGGGCTCCAGGAATACTATACAGCAGTGAAAATGAATGTACTGTTGCTGTAAGTATCAACATGCATGAGTATTACCAAAAAAATATAGAACAAGAAAAGCTAATCACAGAATAATATGTGGAGCATGATTTTATTCATGTAAAGGACAAAAACTGGCAAAACTAACCTCCATATATGGTAAGCATACTCATAAAAATAGCAAGAGAATGCTAAACACAAAGACAGGGGAATGGTTACCTCTGTGGGTGAGTGGGACTTGAGAGGCATATGGCCATAGGGGTCTCATAGCCAACGAGCTTTTGTATGCCTGGAATGTTCTTTCATCTGATGTCCAGAAGCATTTTCCCTCATAAAGAAGAAAACAAAAAAAAAGTTTTATTGAGGTATAATTGAAATCAACTATACATACTTAAAAAGTATAATTAATAAGTTTTGACATATGTACACATCAAGATAGTGAACATATCCATAACCCTCAAAGGTTTCTTCCTGTCCTTCCTCCTGTCCCTCCTTGACACCTGCCTCGCACCCCTCCCCCAGGTGCCAATCAACCATCGATCTACTTTCTGTCACTATATAAACTAGGTTACATTTTCAGGAATTGTGTATAAATGAACTCATACAGTATGCACTCCTCCTTCTCTGGTTTCTTTCATTCAGCATTACTGTTATGAGATTAGCCTATGTTGTAAAGTGTATCAATAGTTCATTCTTGTTTACTGTTGAGTAGTATTCCATCGTTTTCTTTATATTGAGCCGTAATCCATACTGAAGGCTGTAGTCTTTGATCTTCATCAGTAAGTTCTTCAAGTCCTCTTCACTTTCGGTGAGCAAGCTCGTGTCATGTGCATAACGCAGGTTGTTACTGAGTCTTCCTCCAAGCTTGATGCCCCGTTCTTCTTCATACAGTCCACCTTCTCAGATTATTTCCTTAGCATATAGATTGAATAAGTATAGTGAAAAACACAACCCCAACAAACACCTTTTCTGATTTTAAACCCACATAGCGTCTCCTTGTTCTGTTCAAATGACTGCCTCTTGGTCTATGTACAGGTTACTCATGAGCACAGTGAATTGTTCTGGAATTCCCATTTTTCACAATGTTGTCCATAATTTGTTAGGATCCACACAGTCGAATGCCTTTGCATAGTCAATAAAACACAAGTAAACATCCTTCTCCTAATGTCTGCTTTCAGCCAAGATCCATCTGACGTCAGCGATGATTCGCCTCATTCCATGCTTTCTTCTGAATTTGGCTTGAATTTCTGGCAGTTCCCTGTCGATGTACTGGGGCAACTGTTTTTGGATTATCTCCAGCAAAATTTTACTTGCATGTGATTTTATTTTTGATTGTTCTTTAGGGGAAAGTTTACATAGCAAATTAGTTTCCCGTTCAATAATTTGTACCTAAAGTGTTTATGACCGTAGTTTCATTCCCCACAAGTGTCAGCACTTTCCCCGTTTCTGCCCTGGGTTCCCCATTTTCAACCCTGTCCTGCCTTCTCATATTTGCTTTTGGGCAGATAATACCCTTTTGATCTCATATAATTGATTGTTCTAAACCGTTCCTCTCAGGTGTTATTGTTTATCTTATGTGCTTCTCTATTGTTTCGCTGGGGGGTGGTCTCTGGGAATGGCTTCTATGAGGGAAACTTCTGTGTGATGTTAATGATATTGTTCGATAATTTCCACATTCTTTGGATCACCTTTCTTTGGAATGGGCACAAATATGGATCTCTTTCAGTAAGTTGACCAGGTAGCTGTCTTCCAAATTTCTTGGCTTAGAGCACCTCCAGCTCTGCATCCGTTTGTTGAAACATCTCAACTGGTATTCCATCAATTCCTGGAGCCTTGTTTTTTCCCAACGCCTTCAGTGGAGCTTGGTTGTCTGTCTTAGTTATCTAGTGCTACTATAACAGAAATACTACAAGTGGATGGCTTTAACAAAGAGGAATTTATTATCTCACAGTCTAGGAGGCTAGAAGTCCAAATTTAGGGTGCCAGCTCTAGGGGAAGACTTTCTCTTTCTGTCGGCCCTGGAGGAAGGTCCTTGCCTGTAAAACACATTCAACCCATCATATCATAGCACTAGATAACCAAGACAATGTCTTCCTTCAATACCATCAGTTCTTGATCATATGCTACCCCCCGAAATGGTGCAGTGACTCTGTGGGTTCCTTCCATCCTCTTTTGATGCTTCCTCTGTTGTTCAGTATTTTGCCCAGAGAATCCTTCAATATTGCAATGAGAGGCTTGAATTTTTTCTTCAGTTCTTTCAGCTTAAGAAATGTCGAGCATGTTCTTCTCTTCTGGTTTTCTAACTCCAGGTCTTTGCATATTTCATTATAATATTTTACTTTGTCTTCTCAAGCTGCCCTTTGAAATCTTCTGTGTGGCCCCTTCATCGTTTCTTCCAAAACTACTTGACATTCAAAAGCAAGTTTCAGAGTCTCTTCTGACATCCCTTTTGGTCTTTTCTTTCTTTCCTGTCTTTTTAATGACCTTTTGCTTTCTTCATATATGAGATCCTTGATGTCCTCCCACAACTCATCTCGTCTTCAGTCGTTAGCATTCAATGCATCAAATCTATTTTTGAGATGGTCTGTAAATTCTGGTGGGATATACTCGAGGTCATATCTTGGCTTCTGTGGATTTGTTTTAATTTTCTTCAGCTTCAACTTGAATTTGCATATGAGCAATTGATAGTCTGTTCCTCATTCGATGCCTGGCCTTGTTCTGACTGATGATATTGAGCTTCTCCATCATTTCTTTCTACAGATGTAGACAATTCGATTCCTGTGCATTCATTCCGGTGAGGTCCACATGTATAGTTGCCGTTTATGCTGTTGTGAAAGGTACTTGCAATGAATAAGTTGTTGGTCTTACAAAATTTTATCATGTGATCTCTGGTGTCATTTCTATCACAGAGGATCAACTATTGATCCTTCTTTTTTTCTAATTTTTGTATTCCAATCACCAATAATTATCAATGCATCTTGATTGTATGTTTGATCAATTTCAGACTGCAGAAGTTGATAAAAATCTTTAGTTTCTTCATCTTTGGCGTTGGTTGGTACATGCCTTAGTTTGGGTTTTCTAGAGAAGCAAAACCAGTAAAGTATATACATATACATATATATATATATACACACATATCCGTGGGCAGGATAGAGGTTTCTCCTGATTCATGTAGCTGCAGGAGCTGGCGAACCCAAGATCAGCAGGTCAGGCAGCAGGGCTCTTGCTCACAGGCTGGGAAGACTGACAAATCTCAAGATCGTGAGGCAAGATGCCAGGTAATCTGGAGCTCATGTTCCAAGAATCAGAGCTCAGATGAACAGGAGCCAGGTGCAGGATTCAGAATGAGCAAAAGTCCATGAGCCCTGTCACAATGTCTTCTTATATTTAATGCAGACCATACCCCCAAGGAAACTCCCTTTCATCTGATTGGCTACTCATAGCAGATCCCATCATGGAGGTGGTCACATTATATCAAATCTCATCATGGAAGTGATTGCATCATTACATAACTGCCAAACTACAGCATAACTGCCAAACCTCAGAATCATAGCCCCCCCAAACTGACATAAAACCTTAATGATCGCAGTGTGTAAATTTGAATAATAGTTGTATTAAGTAGTTTTCTTTGTAGGAGTATGGATATTAACTTATCACTGACAGTGTTGTCCTTCATGATAGATCTTGAAATGTTCTTTTTGACGATGAATGCAATATTATCCCTCTTCAAATTGTAAATCCTGGCATAGCAGGTCAGTATGGATTACACCTCAACATAAAGAAAACGGAAATTCTCACAACTGGACCGATAAGCAACATCACGATAAACGGAGAAAATATCACTGTTTTCAAGGATTTCATTTCACTCGGATCCACAATCAATATCCATGGAAGCAGCGGTCGGGAAATCAAATGATGTATTACGTTGGGGAAATCTGCTGCACAAGACCTCTTTAAAATGCTGAAAAGCAGATGTCACTTTGAGCTCTAAGGTGCACTTGACCCAAGCCATGATATTTTCGGTTGTCTCATGTGCCTGTGAAAGCTGGACAATGAATAAGGAAGAGTGAAGAGGAATGGATGCCTTTGAATTATGGTGTTGGCAAAGGACATTTAACATACTATGATCTGCCAGAAGAATGAACATATCTGCCTTGGAAGAAGTACAGCCAGAATGCTCCTCAGAAGCAAGGATGGCGAAATATTGTCTTGCCTACTTTGTTATCAGAAGGGACCAGTCCCTGAAGAATGATATCATACTGGTAAAGTAGAGCGTCAATGAAAAAGAGGAAGAGCGTCAATGAAAAAGAGGAAGACCCTCAATGAGGTGGATTGATGCAGTGGCTGCAATGATGGGCTCAAGGATAGCAACAATTGTAAGGATGGTGAAGGACCAGGCAGTATTTTGTTCTGTTGTACATAGTGCTGCTCTGAGTTGAAACCGACTCCATGGCACCTATCAACAACAATGACAACAACAACATCCCATTGTATATTTATACCACAATTTGTTTATCCATTCATTTGCTAATGAACATATGGGTTGTTTCTAGTTTTGGGCTATCATGAATAAAGTAGACGTGAGCATTCACGTACAAGGCTTTTTATGGACATCTGCTTTAATTTCTCTAGGGTATATACATGGGAGTAGAAAGGCTAGATTTTATGTTTAACTTTTTAAGAAGCTGCCTAACTTTTCCAAAGTGGTTGTACCATTTGTATATTCCCACTAACAGGGTATGACAACTCTGCTTCTTCCGTATCCTCCCCAACACTTGATATAGTCAATCTTTTTAATTTTTTGTCATTATAATAGGTGTGAAGTGGTATCTCTTGGTGGTTTTGATTTGCATTTCCCTAACCTGGTGGCATAGTGGTTAAGTGCTACAGCTGCTAACCAAAAGGTCGGCAGTTCAGATCCACCAGGCGCTCCTTGGAAACTCTGTGGGGCAGTTCTACTCTGTCCTATAGGGTCTCTGTGAGTTGGAATCGACTTAATGGCAGTGGGTTTGGTTTTGGTGTTTAATGACTAAGCAGGAGCCCTGGTGGTTCAGTGGTTAAGTGATCAGCTGCCCACAAAAAGTTTGGCAGTTCAAATCCTCGAGCCGCTCCTTTGAAACCCTATGGGGCAGTTCTACTCTGTCCTATAGGGTAGTTATGAGTCGGAATCGACTCGACGGCAATGGGTTTGGTTTTTTGGTTTAATGACTAAGGAAGATGTTGGGCATCTTCTCAGGTGCTTATTTGCCATTTGAATATCTTCTTTGCTACCACCTGTCTATCAGTTTGTTGTTCTCTGGTGGCTCGAGTGTTGCTGTAATGCTGGAATCTATGCTACCAGTATTTCAAATACCAGCAGCGTCCCCAGACAGATTTCAGTGGAGCTTTCAGACTGAGACTGACTAGGAAGAAAGGACTGGCTACCTGCTTCCAAAGATTAGCCAATGAAAGCTCTATGGATTACAGCAGAACATTTTCCAATATAGTGTTGGAAGATGAGCCCCCAAGTTGGAAGGCACTCAAAATACACAGTGGCCACGATAATGGACTAGAGCTTACCAACGATTGTGAAGATAGCACAGGACTGGGCCAATTCGAGTGCAGCTAACAATAACATATCTTTGAGGAAGCCTGTATTCAAATATTTGCTCAGTTTAATGCTTTTTGTTTTTTTCTAATTATTGAGTTTTAGGAATTCTTTATATAGTCTGGATTTGTGTTTACTCTGATTTGCAAACATTTCCTCCCAATCTTTTCATTCTCTTAACAGTGTTTTTTGAAAAGCAAAAGTTTTTAATTTTGACAATGACCAATTAATCAATTTGTTCTTTTGTGAATCTTGCTTTTGGTGTCTTATATAAAAAAATTCTTCCCTAACTCAAGTTCACAAAGCTTCTCTTAGAAGTTTTATAGTTTTAGGTTTTACATTTAGGTCTTTGTTCCATTTAAGTTAAATTTTTCACAAAGTTAATTTTGGAGTGAAGTTCTCTCTGTCTCTCTCTTTTTTTTTTTCTTTTTCAATATGTACACTGAATTATTCTACACCATTTATTGAAAAGACCATCCTTTCTCCAATAAATTGCCTTTAACCTTTGCTGACTCAATTTCTGGACTCTATTCTGTTCCATCGATCTCTTTGACTCTCTTTATGCCAATACCAGACTATCTTGACATCTGTGGCTATAATAAATCTTGAAGTGAAGTAGTGTTATTCCTCAATTTCATTTTTCTTTTTCAAAGTTGTTTTGGTTATTCTAGTTCTTTTCCATTTCGATATGAAGTTTAGGTTTTATTGCTTGAGGATTGAGCGAATGTCTTTTCTATTGTCCTTACAGTTACACTGATTATTTGGTTAGTGAGCGAGGAGGTGGAGAAAAGAGCAGTGGTGGAAAATAGGGTTTCCAAATCTAAGTACGACCTATGACAGCCTGGTGCCATATACTTTTGATAAATCACAGTAGGGTCAAGTCCTTGCCAACTTGGGCTAACACAGCCAGTGGTGTTCATCCATGAAGCATCGGGAAGTTCCCCATGCGTCGTGTGACCCAGGCAACAGAAATACACCTTCGTCATCTTGCACATTGTCCTAACCTTCCGGCCTCTTTAAGAATGTGGTTGTGACAATACACAGAGAGTCAGAGCCAGAGAGGCTATCCCAACCTGTGTGTCTCGACTCTTGAGTAACTTCGCTAGAACTATATCTCATGTGAGAAAGTTAGGAAAGATGAAGCAGAAAGCAATCCACCCACTAGTATCAGAGACTCCTTGGATTCTCTCTGCCTAAGCCAGAATCATTAGCAAGCTAGATAGAAGTTACAGTTCCATTCTTTCTACAAAACATACGTATGTACAAATACATTTGCAGTGTGTGTCAGAGAGCTCAAGGAAGCAGATGTGAAGGTCGCGTGTCATCTTTTGTCTGTCTAGCACCCAAATCCCCCCCCTTCCTTTGAGTATCCTGATTTGCCTGTTGGGGATAATTCCCCATGCTGAGTCAATCTTGTTGGGTAGGCATTCCCTGATGATAATCACCCCCTGCTGCCTTCCACTGTGAGAGGTCATGGAGGCTCAATTCTTTCTCTTTCTATCTCGTTGATGAGCCTGGGGAAGTGCACATGCCCTAAGCTTGGCTTGGTGGGCACTGACTCTGGGACATTGAACTTGGAACCAATGGAGCTGAGATGGAGGGTGGTGTGGAGGTGAGACTCAGAGCAGAGGCAGAGACTGGGGCAGGGGTGTCTGTCCATGCATAGTGGTATTCTGGTATCCTTTCACCATTCTTGTTACGTAGAGGATGCTCAGTAAATGGTTAATGGTTAATGAATTAATGCATGAATGTGAATACCATCAGTTAATCCCATTTCTCCTAAACAAAAGCATTATCTTCGATGTTGTTGGTGTGTGCCGTCAAGTCAATTCTGACTCATAGCAACCCTATAGGACAGGGTAGAACTGCCCCGTAGGGTTTCCAAGGCTGTAATCTTTATGGAAGCTGACTGCCATATCTTTCTCCCACAGAGTGGCTGATGGGTTCAAACTACCAACCTTTCGGTTAGTAGCCAACCACTGTGCCACCTTATTATACTCAATATTAAAGTTAATTCTCTAGGTTTCGTTGTCCGTCTGTGTGCTGTTAGTATGCCCTCTCCTCCTCCTCTCTCTGCAGGCTTGTCAAACTGGATCAGAGCTTGGCTTTCCTTTTTTAGCTAACTCAAACTCTTGACTTCGTGATAAGTAAACAGACCCAGAAGTCCAAAGGACTTATCCCGAATTGTCTTCTCTACTCCCTTAGTACAGACAGAGCTGTATTTCTCTGAGGGCATTGTGACCAGTCTGAAGAAAGAAATCATGTTTTGTTAAATCTCTGGGAGTTTGGTAATTGATTAGAAAAGTAAAATCTCAGTGGTTAAGGAAAAGAACTTAGTGTAAGCATCTTAGTTTGAGTCTTTCCAAAACCAGATCTCAAGACAAGGATTTGAGTACAAGGGGCTTATTAGGGAAATGGAATGAGGAAGAGGTGGGGAGAGAGTTAGGGAAGAAGGAAAAGTCACTAAAAGGCATCATGAGCAGATTGCTTCTGTGGGCAACTGGGGTTCAGTTCTGCTGGGTATCATTTGAGAGACAGTGTGGAGTACTTCTCAGGTTCATCCCACTGTGGGTCGAGGAAGATGGCGGCATTATCCAACAACTCTCATCCTCTTTGGTTAAGATTACTCCTGAATTATTAAATCCCCAGCATTTCTTCTGCACGTGGCCTCTGAGGTTGACCAAGCCTCGTGGGTGGGGTACCAAGGGCATTTGTTATAGTCAGGAAATATTCTCACAGTTACTTTGAGAAACAGGAACCTTTGTGTAGCACTTTACAGTTCTTTCTTCTTTAAACATCACCATGACAACTACCACAAAATAGAACACCTAAAGTTAGACATAATTTAAATTTTCAGAGAAAAAAAGACTATAGGAGAGAAGATTTGCATTTCTACTTGATAAGAAAATTTTACACGAAAAATTCAATACTGGAGTTAATTCTCTAGCCCTTTGTTGTCCATATATATGCATCCTTCTCCTCTTCTTTCTCTTCTCTCCTCCCTTCTCCTCTCCTCATCCCGCCATCTCCCCTTCCATCTCTCCCTCTTCTTTCTCCCTCTCTCTCTCTCAATATATTGCATGACTATAGTACAAAGCAGAACCAGGAAACTGATGATACAATCTAGCAATGTGATTTGGATTTCACCAATTTTATATACACTCATTGTTTATATGTGTGTATTTACTTCTGTGCCATTTTGTGACATGTAGATTTATGTGATCATGACCACAGTCAAGATACAGAACAGTTCGATCACAAGGATCCCATGTGCAACCTTTTGTAAACACAGCCATGGCCCTCTCCTGTCCCCCAGCCCCTGGCAACCATTAATCTGTTGTCCATCTCTATAATTTTGTCATTTCAGAATGTTGTATAAATGGAACCTTATAGCATGTAACCTTTTGAGATGGATTTTTTTTTTTTTTCATTCAGTATAACTCCTTTGAGAGCTATCCAAGTTGTTGCGTGTATCAATAGTTGTTCCTCTTTATTGCTGGTATGGATGTACCACAGTTTTGTTTTCAAACAATTTTCCTATTGAAGAATATTTGGTTGTTTCCTGTTTTTGGTTATTTTGAATACAGGTGCTTTGAACATCTCCTGGACAGGTTTTTGTGTGAACATAAGCTTTCATTTCTCTGGCATAAATTCCCAAGAGTGCAATTGCTGGGTCATATGGTAAGAACATGTTTAGTTTTCTAAGAAACTGCTGTACTCTTTTCTAAAATGTCTCTACCAAAGCATTTCAATTGACTAACTCACCTCAAGTTAAAAAATAAATGGTCAATCCCTAATCTGCAGAGATAAAGAAGTGACTCATGCATAGTTGAATCCATGTAGGAAGATGGAACAGGAGAATAAAATGAAGGATGGCAGAAGCCAGAAAAAAAAAGACCAAAGAAGTTTTTTATTCATAAAATGTAATGAATATTGGAACAATTTGTGAAATAGGCTGAATACCTTCAGTGTACACAGTAATGAAAAGAGATGTATTTCTATTGACACTGTGTTAGGACCTGCTTTAAGTGGGATTAACTGACTGTATAGAGTCAAGACCAGTAAACCAGTTGCATTGGAATCCGTTCCAACTCCTGGCAACCCTATGTATGTCAGGGTAGAACTGTGCTCCATATGGCTTACAATGGCTGATCTTTCAGAAATAGATAGATCACCAAGCCTTTCTTCCAAGGGGCTCAGGATGGACTCAAACTACCAAGCTTCTGGTTAGCAGCAGAGCATGTTAATAGTTTGGACTGCCCAGGGATTTCACATAGAATTGAAGTACTTGTAAGAATTAAAAAATTTGGGTTGAAAAGTACTTAAGCTATAATTGGTTCAAATCTTGTCATTTTAGAAATGATGTAACTGGTGCCCAGAGAAATGAAATTGCTTGTTCAAACCATGCAGATTTGACTGCAGACGGGGCCAGGACCCTGCACAGCACAACCTGGGCTGCCACATACACAGCTGTTTGGGGTGATGCATTTTTTAACACACTACTTTTTAGAGCAGTTTCAGGTTTACAGAAAACTTAACACAGAAAGTATAGAAGATTTTCCTATATACTTCATCTGCCCCCTGTGCACTGTTTCTCCTATTACTAACATCTTGTGTTTGTGTGGTACATTTGTTACAATTGATGAACCAATATTGATACCTTACTATTAACCGAAGTCCCTAGGTTACAGTAGAGTTCACTCTTTGTGTGGTACAGTCCAATGGATTTTGAACAAACACTTAATACCATGTGCCCAGCATTACAGTGTTGTTGTTAGTTGTCATTGAGTTGATTCCAACTCAAGGCGACCCCATGTGTGTAAACTAAAACTGCCCTCCGTAGGACTTTCAAGGCTGCGACCTCCCTGAAGGAGATCGCTCAGCCTGTCTACTGACGTGCCTCTGGGTGGGTTTGAATTGCCAACTTTTTGGCTATTAGTTGAGTGCCGAACCATTTATGCCACCTAGGGACTCCACCATTAATTATAGTATCATGCAGAATAGTTTCACTGCCCTAAATATGCACTAGGAGCCCTAGTGGCACAATGGTTAAGCACTTGGCGCTAACCTAAAGGTCGGTTACCCACCAGGTGCTCTGAGGGAGAAAGGCTTGGCAGTCTGTTTCCATAAAGATTTACAGCCTTGGAAACTCTGTAGGGCAGTTCTACTATGTCTTGTAGGGTCACTATGAGTTGGAATTGACTTAACGGCAATGGGTGAGTAAAAATGTCCTGTTCCTCACCTGTTCATCTGCACCCCTCTCACTGGACCCCTGGAAATTTCTAATTCTTTTACTGTCTCTGTAGTTTTGCCTTTTCCAGAATGCCACATAGTTGGAATCATACAGTATGTAGCCTTTTCAGACTGGCTTCTTTCACTTAGCAATATGCATTTAAGGGTCTTCCATGTCTTTTCATAGCTTGATAGCTCATTTCTTTTTATCCTGAGTGATACTCCATTGTATGATGTAGTGCAGTTTGTTTATCCATTCACCAGTTGAAGGTGAGGTAATGTGTTTTTTAAGAAAGATTTTTACCTTGACTTGAGTCTGATATTTTTCTGTTAGACCATACCATGCCCCGCCTTCCTAGACATGCAATCCTTTTGCAGGTTTGAAGCATCTAAATTTTTTTAAACTTTGTTTTCATTTTTTAAACCAATACCTGACTCCCAATTTCCTCCACCCTCCCCACCAAGCCCCCGGCCCCCGGTAACCACTAATCTACTTTTGTCTCTCTGATTTGCCTATTTTAGATGTTTCATATAAGTGGAATCATACAATATTTGTCCTTTTGTGTCTGGCTTATTTCACTTGGCTTGTTTTCAAGGTTCACCCATGGTGTAGCCTGTATCAGAATTCATTCCTCTTTATGACTGAATAATATTCCATTGTATATATATATATATATATATATATATATATATATATACCACATTTTGTTTATCCATTCATCTGTTGATGGACACTGGGGTTGTCTACACCTTTTGGCTATTGTGAATAAGGCTGGAATGAACTTTGGTGTTTGCATCCCTGCTTTCAGCTCATTTGGATGTACACCGAGGAGTGGAATTCCTCGATCAGATGGTAATTCTACATTCAGCTTTTTGACGAGCCACCAAATTATTTTGCACAATAGCTGCACCATTTTATAATCCCATCAGCAACAGCTGAGGGTTCCAATTTCTCCACATTCTCACCAACACTTGTTATTTTCTAATTTTTTTTTTTGATAGTAGCCTTCCTAGTGGCTGCGAAGTGGTCTAAGTTGTCCTGTTTTGCTTACACACCTATTGTTAGCTGCCATTGAGTTGGCCCCTGACTCATGGCGACCCCACGCACCATGCAACAAAATGCTCTCTGGTCCTGTGCCATTTCCATGGTTGGTTGTCGGAGGGGCCATTGTGATCCAAAGGGTTTTCACTGGCTGATTTTTGGAAGTAGACCTCCAGGCCTTTCCTCCTAGTCCATTTTAGTCTAGAAGCTGTGCTGAAACCTGTTCGGCATGATAGCAATACGTAAGTCTCCACTGGCAGACGGGTGGTGGCTGTGCATGAGCTGTATTGGCCAGGAATCGAACCAACGTCTCCCACGTGGAAGGTGAGAATTCTACCACTGAACCATCAATGTCTCCAACACTCTTATTAATCTTTAGAGAATGGATACTGCAGGATAAGTGAAATATCTCTGTACAAAACCATGGCATTACTTGTTTACAGTGGTCTTGTTTTCAGGTATGTTTGCAGGCTCAGGAGAAAAAAAGACGAGCTAGCTGTTTCAAAAAGCAGGTTAACCAGAACAGGTTTTAAAATAGCAAGACTTAAAGTGATTCAATGTTAATTGAATATTGAGTAAGGAAGAGGTGGGAAGTTAATTGAATGAGTGAGCATGGGGTTTCAGATAATTTTTTCATGATCTGGAGGAAATTATTATACAGTTGGATACAGGTCAGGGGAGAGAGAGGCAGCATGATCTTTGGAATCAGAAAAGGAAATCCATTTAGTTTGGTGAGGGAAGAATAAACCTGTCTGTTTTTCCCGAAAGCCTGTAAAACTCTCTTCTAAAGTAATTAAAAAAAAAAATTATTACCAAAAAAAAATGCATGTTAACTGAAGAACATTTATAAACTCTAGACAAGTGGAAGAGGCAAATAAATATTGCCTATGGTCTCACTACAGATACCCACTATTTTTATATTTATATATGTTATGCATATTGAGTCCCTGGGTGGTGCAAACGGCTAAGGGGACTGCTGCTCACTGAAAAGTTGGAGATTCCAGTCCACCCAGAGGTCCAACCTCGAAGAAATGTCTGGTGATCTACTTCTGAAAAATCAGCCATTGAAAACCCTATGGAGCACAGTTCTACTGTGACACACGTGGGGTCGCCATGAGTCAGAATTATTCTACAGCAACCGTTTTGGTTATTTTATATATACGTATATATATAATATATATTGTATGGAAAACCTGGTGGCATAGTGGTTAAGAGCTATGGCTGCTAACCAAGAGGTTGGCAGTTTGAATCCACCAGGTGCTCCTTGGAAACTGTACGGGGCAGTTCTACTCTGCCCTGTAGGGTCACGATGAGTTGGAATCAGCTCGACAGCAACAGGCTTGGTTTTTTGGGTTTATATATATATATATATATATAATATGTATATATATATTATATGTATGTTCTGTAGTTTATTTACTCAATAATATTTCCTTCTTATACACAGCCCTGAGATAAATATTATAGCTTCATTTTTGGGCTTATCCACAAGTATTTCCTTGGGTTAAAATTGGAATTCCAATGTCAAATGAAACATAACTTTTAGAGTTTTTGATATCTAGTGCCAAAATATCATCCTGAGAAAAACTGATCAATTGTCCTTCCCATGAGCAGTTTATAGGCCTCCCTGCATCCTCCTCAACAATCCATCTCATTATTTCTTTTTAAAGTGCCAATTTGATAAATGAAAAATAATACATATGTTAAAAATTTTCATTTCTTTGATTACTAAAAACAGTATAATTTTTTTTTCAAAGGAATATATTTATTGGCCATTTGGGTTTCTGTGTTTGTAAATTGTTTGGCTATTTTTTCCCTATTGGAGTGTCAACTTTTTCTTATTGATGTTTAATTGCTTTTGTGCATTAAATATGGTTGTCCTTTGTCTGATATCTATGTTATCAACATATTTTTTTCTTGTTGGTTGTAGACTTTTACTTTTGTCTATGTACTTTTTAATGTTAGTGGTTTTTGTTTCTCTTATTGTTTTATTTTCTTGATTGTTTTTAGTCTTCGGGTATTAACTCTTACCCAAAGTCTATTATGTTGTCACTCCTACCATTTGTTGTCATGCTTAGAAAGACCGTCCCCATTCTTAGATCATATGAATACTTGCCCACATTTTCTTCTAGCCCTTTTATCATTTCGTCTTTAATCTGGAATTCATTTGGTTAGATAACTTATTTCAGCTTCAAACTATTGCCTTCTAAT
Source organism: Loxodonta africana (assembly GCF_030014295.1). Lineage (NCBI taxonomy): Eukaryota > Metazoa > Chordata > Mammalia > Proboscidea > Elephantidae > Loxodonta > Loxodonta africana. The sequence goes on from NC_087350.1 coordinate 23,705,430, forward strand.
TTAAGTTTGGGAAACAGTCACTAGGGTGGCTAATGGCTGATAGTGTTATGTTTCTGCCTTGAATGTGTTGGCCTGTGGTGTGTGTTCCTGCTGAACACCATCATGCACGTCTGGGCCCAGGCCCACCATGAGCAGCACTGTTTAACCTTACAGAAGTCAGGGTAAGCTTTGCATTCCAAATGTGCTAAGTAAGACCATCACCATAATGCTGGTTGGCACGCTCAAACTTTTTTTCCTTTTTTGTTGATCTGGAACCTCAAATGCTTTTAAAATTATGGTTATGTTTTATTCCTTGAGGCCTGGAAAGTAAATGTGTGTATTTCCACTCACTGGCCAATGAGCCAATGGATTTGTGCGAAAAGCCCCCCTGGGGGAACGTGGAGAGAAGGGAGCAGTTCACCTTTCCTCTCCAGACACTACAGCTATTCCCTACCAAGACGTTCCCCGCTGGGTGCACAGCACAGTCCGGCATGCCATTGTCTTAGCTACCTAGTACGGCTGTAACAAAATAACCCCACAAGTGGGCAACTGTAAAGAACAGAAATTTTGGGGGAACACAATTCAACCCATAACAACCATTGATCAAAAGCAGTCTTTCCTCTGTGTTGCCCATCCCCCAACGTTCCAGCTGCAGAATAGTCTCCTACTTTAGAGCAAAAAAAAAAAAAAAATTTTTTTTTTTAGAGCTAAACTTTGTTTTTTCTTTGTTTCTGCTAAGCTTCAGCTAACATTCCAGTTGCAGGATCAGAGGACTTTTCATACAGCACAAAAATGCTCTTGGCTATACCAAATTTGTAAATATACAAAGGAGGGTTGTTGTTGTTGTTGTTAGGTGCTGTTGAGTTGGTTCCAACTCATGGTGAACCCATGTGCAATAGAATGAAGCACTCCCTGGTCCTGTGCCATCCTCACAACCGCTGCTATGTTTGAGCCCATTGTTGCCGCCACTGTGTCAATCCATCTCGTTGAGGATCTTCCTCTTTTTCTTTGACCCTGTACTTTACCAATCATGATGTCCCTTCTGATAACATGTCCAAAGTATGTGAGATGCAGTCTGGCCATCCTTGCTTCTAAGGAACATGCTGGGGCTGTACTTCTTCTAAGACAGTAGTTCGTTCTTCCGGCAGTCCGTGGTATAGACAATATTCTTTGCCAACACCATAACTTAAAGGCATCAATCAGTTCTTCTTCGGTCTTCCTATTCATCGTTCAGCTTTTGCATGTACATGCGGTGGTTGAAAATACTGTGGCTTTAAAGGGGTCTTTTGGAGCAGATTTGCCCAGTGCAATGCGTTGACTGATTTCTTGACTGCTGCTTCTGTGAAGCAGCAGTCAGAGAAGGGTACGTCTTGTTATTCCTGTTTTTAAGATTTCTAATCTTGCACGGTGCATGGAGTGGGAAGGTGGGCAGTGGTGGTTCAGTGGTGGAATTCTCTCCTTCCATGTGGGGATCCTGGGTCGATTCCTGGCCAATGCACCTCATGTGCAGGTACTGCCCATCTGCCCCTGGAGGCTTGTGTATTGCTATGATGCTGAACAGATTTCAGTGGAGCTTCCAGACTAAGACTAGGAAGAAAGGCCTGGTAATCTACTTCTAAAAGATCGGCCAGTGAAAACCCTATGGATCACAATGATCTGATCCCATTGTGTATGGGTCACCATGAGTCAGGGGCTGATTCTGGCAGCTAACAACAACAACAACAATAATCTTGCATCTCAGAAAATTCTGGGTGTGGGAGATAAGGGTGTTTTGCAGGTGGATGTGACTCAGGCCAGGAGGAATGCCGCACACTAGGGAAATACTCCCACTCGTGTTTTGTATTATTTTCAGTCTTGGGAGGAGATCACAGGCACTAAGCAAAAGGAACTGATTAAATTAACCTTATAGGTAATGAGGTTTCCTTGCCTCTTTGTTCTCAGAACACTCCACTCACTGGCTGATTGGTGTTTAACTGACAGCTGGGTGGTGGGTGAAAACAATGCGGGCTGAGCGCCGCTTTAATAAGTTTTATAGTATGTCAACATGGCTGTATTATATCCAGATGTTACTAAAATTAAGAAGTGGTACACTGAATGGTTTGTATTCCTTATTCACACAAAATAGATGTTTAGGATCCACTTTACATACACACAGGAAATTAGGGTCAGTGTGTTGAGTGAGAAGTTTTTGGTTGGTACAAATGACTAAACTAGGCTGGTAACTGAAAGGTCAGAGGTATCAGTCCACCCAGAGGTGCCTTGGAAGAAAAAAAAAAAAAAGGAAGAAAGGCCTGGTGATTTACTTCTGAAAAATCAACCATGGAAAACTGTATGGAGCACAGTTTTACTTTGACATAATTGGGGTCTCAATGAGTTAGAGTAGACTGGACAGTAGCTGGTTTTTGGTTTTGCAATGAGTGAAGTAAATTTTTTTGCCTGTTCTAGAATGTTAAGTGTTATAGCAACTGTCCTGCTTTGGCAGTATTTGGAAACAATAAATGATATTCTTAATACCATCTGATATTTCTCAAATGCCTTGTTGGAGTTCAAGGGTTAGAAAATCGGATTCCTGAGAAGTGGGATGGGTAAAGAAGGACATAGAGTGTGAAATATGGTCGAGGGTCCTGAAGGGGACCTGTGGAAGCTAGAGATGAAGAAGGTTGAACATTCTTTGTGAATTACCCTTTATAACCACAGCTTGGCGAACCCAGCATGGCCCAGTGGGAGAGGAACCCCACTTAGAAGCATGAGACTGGCTTTGTCTCTCAGCATTGCCACTCATTGCAGCATGGCCCCGCTCTGGGCCTCCAATTCCTCTCTTACAAAAAGAGGAATCCCTGGGTAGTGCGAATGTTTAACAGCTTGGCTACTAACCAAAAGGTTGGCAGTTCAAATCCAGTCAGAGGCACCTCAGAAGAAAGACCGGGTGATCTACTTCCAAAAAATCTGCTACTGAAAACCCTATAGAGCGCAGTTCTACTCTGACACACATGGGGTTGCCATGAATTGGGATCCGCTCAATGGCAACTGGCTTGTTTGTGTTTAGGCAAGCATTAGCACTGTCAACGCTATCTATGAACTACCAGCTTGTGGGAGATAAGGATTTGGCTGGGTCCAGGTGTACTGGGGCTGTCTCCATAGGGCAGAGTGATGGGCTGTTAGGTAAAAGCTGCAGGGATTGGGCTCCTCAGTCACAGATGTGCACACAAGATGCCCTAACCCCAGCCCAAAGAAGGCCACTATTACATCTCTCCCAGTCACACTTGTTTTTTTTTGGAATGCTCCCAAAAGTCCATGTCAGAAGTGGCTAGTGCCTGTGAGTTGAACCTGCAATTTATTTCTCAGGGTAGTCTGAGGTTCTCTAACCCCCATGACACCATGAAATTATGGGATGAGGGAAGGGCTGTTCCATACGGGGCTTAAGGAAACATCATATGAAAGGGAAGAGCCTATGGAGAGAATATGGGGTTTCAGAAAAGCTGGCCAGTGCTCAAGGTGTGGCTTTTGGAGGAGTTATCTACCTTCACCTGGGGTGAAATAAACACATACTTACATGGTGTCTAAATATGGAAAGAAGGTTCTGGGAAATGAGAAGTGCAATTAAATTAGCTAATGTGGAGATAAGCTTTGCAATGCATAAAAGGCTTTCACATGCATGACCTTATTGATTCTTAGCACAATTCTGCATTGAATTCCATCTTTAATTGTCAATGAGGGAAATGTGAACTAGAGAGGTTAAAAGACCTGCCCGCCTCACAAAGTTCACACATGGAAGATTGGAGGCTTGAACCCAGAGATTCTGATCCCTAAAATTTCACTCTCTTAAAGTAGAATAAAATGGAGTTCAGTGGGCTTGGGTGGGGGTGGAGGGAAATGTTGTATGTCATTCCCCCTATGTCCCTCTACTCCACTCAACCAAGATCTAGATTCAAGACTGCACAAACACCAGTTTATTCTCTTGCTTCCACAAAACACAGCTTCTATCCCCATTGTAAGGAGCCCTGGGGGCTCAGTGGTTAAAGCACTTGGCTGCTAACCAAAAGGTTGGTGGTTTGAACCTATCATCAGCCACATGGTGGCTGTCTGCTTCTGTAAAGATTTACAGCCTTGATGTGTGGACCATGGTCTCAGGGAGCATATAGCTCAATTGGCATAACATAGCTTATAAAGAAAATGTTCTACATTCTACTTTGGAGAGTAGTGTCTAGGGTCTTCAAAGCCTGTGAGTGGCCATCTAGGATACTCCACTGGTCTCACACCTTCAGCAGCGAGGGAGAATGAAGAAAACTAAAGATACAAGGGAAAGATTATTCTAAAGGACTAATGGACCACATCTGCCGTGGCCTCCACCAGCCTGAGTCCAGTACTAGATGGTGCCCGGCTACCACCACTGACTGCTCTGATAGGGATCACAGTAGAAGGTCCCAGACAGAGCTGGAGAAAAATGTAGGACAAAATTCTAACTCACAAAAAAAGACCAGACTTAATGGCCAGACAGAGACTGGAGAAACCCTGAGAGTATGGCCCCCAGACACCCTTTTAGCTCAGTAATGAAGTCATTCTCCAGGTTCCCCCTTCAGCCAAAGATTAGACAGGCCCATAAAACAAAACTAAACTAAAGGGGCACAACAGCCCAGGGGCAAGGACAAGAAGGCAGGAGGGGACTGGAAAGCTGGTAACAGGGAACCCAAGTTTGAGAAGGGATAGTGTTGACATGTCGTGGGGTTGTTAACCAATGTCATAAAATGATGTGTGTACTGCTTAATGAGAAGCAAGTTTGTTTTGTAAGCCTTCATGTAAAGTACAAAAAAAAAAAAGCTAAATTAAAAAAAAAAAGAAAAAAGATTTACAGCCTTGGAAACCCTATGGGGCAGTGCTAGCCTGTCCTGTAGGGTCACTATGGGTAGGAATTAACTCGAAGTAGTGGGCTTGGGTTTTTTTTTGTACCCCCACTCCATACTTCCTTTGGTTGTGTGGTATGATTTGGGTGTGAAGCTGGGGACAGACGAATCCTGGTAAAATAATGACTCAGTGGAGCCCCTAGGGGTGTAAACAGTTAAGAGCTTAGGTGGTAACCGAAAGGCTGGAGGTTCGAGTCTACCCAGAGGCATCTTGGAAGAAAGACCTGGTAATCTACTTGTGAAAAATCAGCCATTGAAAACCCTAGGGAGCACAGTTCTACTCGGACACACTTGGGGTTGCTGTGAGTTGGAGCCGACTCGATAGCAACTTTTTTTTTAAAAAGATTGAGACAGCCATTAATTAAGGAAGAGCACCTTCTTCTTAAAGAGATCTTAACCATTTCAAAACTAAGAGTGTCCAGACACAAGACAGTTTCTCACATTTCCTGCCAACTCTTTTCCTTCTTTTCTATTATCCCATTTACTAGTTTTCTAAGTAATTCAGTGAAGGGGGCCTGAACCGTGAGGGCAAGTTCCCATGTAACTTCTTTCTCAGCTGGCGACCTAACCCGTGGGGTACAGAGTGTGTGTAAGGGACACCAGAAAGGGAAAGTTGTTTGGGTGTGGAGAGCGTGTGCTAAGGACATCAGGAGTGGAAAGTTGTTTGGAATAAAGGGGAAGGACTTTTTCATAGCTTCTCTGTCTAAGCTGATCTTGCTCCCAACACAGGCTGCAAATCAGGATTAACCCTCAACAGGGTGACCCTCAGCATAGCTTGGCCTTAGCTGTGCAGAGCATATGTCCTCTCTGCTACACTGCTTCACCCAGGCTATCCACTCCTCAGAGCAAGTGGGGACCCAAACAGACTGTATTAGTGAGATGCCAAATTTTGATTGTTCATAAAATATTCATGACCAGTAATGTTCAGTATCTTTTCTGCATTATCTCAATTATTTTATTTAATTATGTTTAAATGATATATTGTTAATCATCATTTATTTAGGGACTGGTTGATTGAATGAGCTATTTCCTTTTCTTCTTTGATCAAAAAATATTTATTGACCATCAACTATATGCTGAATGGGATCCCTGATGGAGCAGTGGTTAAGAGCTTCGCAGCTAACCAAAAGGTCAGCAGTTCAAATCCACCAGCCACTCCTTGGAAACCCTATGGGGCAGTTCTACTCTGTTCTATAGGGTCTCCATGAGTTGGAATCGACTCTTTGGCAGTGGGTTGGGCTTACTATATGCTGGGCATTACATTAGGCATGGAGAAAGCTATGCAAAAGACAAAACAAAAAATCAAATACAGACCCTCACTCAAGGATTTACCATTAAAAAAGTAATCTCACTGAGGTTATGTAATTACTAGAGATTCTGAAAATGAGGAAAGGGGGTTCTGTGGCAGTGTTAAACAAAGGGTCTTCACTACTTAGCTGAGTCAGGGAAGGGCTCTCTGAGGTTGAGAGGACAGAGCTGTGTTCCGGATGAATAAGAGGAGACAAACAGGATTCGACTAGCAGAAGGGTAGGGGCTGCAAAGAGCTTTCCAGTCACGGCAGCTGGGGCTCAGAGAGAGATATGCACAAGTTGAAGCTGGAGAGACAGGCTGGGGCTAGCCCCATGGGACTTTTAGGCCGTGTTAAATATTTGTATAATGATCACAGGCCATCGAGGGCCACTAAAGGAATTTTAAGCAGGACTGGGTGTGTGTATATGTGTGTGCGAGTACATGTGGACAGACGTGTGAGTAGATAATGAGATTCGTATTTTGAAAGGGTAACTGGCTACCTCAAGGGCCTCATGTGGACAGGGAGACATGCCTGGAGGCTGTTGTAGTCGCTTCTCTGAGAGACAGTGGTATCTGGAGTTAAGATGGCAAGTAGTGGATGGACATGTAGGCAGTGATTGATTGGATATGGATATAAAGGAGGGGGTGGTATCAGGATAATTCCCAGAATTTCTGGCCCATATGCCCAGAAGGATGGAGACACTATTTACTAAGATAGGGACATTGGGGCCAGGTGAGAGTGGGATTTCATGAGTTCAGTCTTTATGTTAGTGTTCAGTTGCAAGGAACAGGAAACCCTACTAGAGTGGCTTAAACAGTTAGGGGTGTATGTGACTCACAGCACAGTAAGTCCAGGTTTGTGCAGTTTAGGCCTTGAAAGGAGCTCAACCATTTGGGAATAGTACAGGGAGGCAGTCTCTTGAGCTTCTGGTCTACGTACCTTAGCCTGCAGACCGTCGCTCTCTTGCTTATTAATTATGTTTTCAGATAGCTTCTGTGACCCCAGCCTAGTACCTGAATTCCAGACAGAATATTTGGAGATGTCTTAGTCATCTAGTGTTGTAGTAACAGAAATAACTCAAGTGGATGGCTTTAACAAAGAGAACTTTATTCTCTCACAGCCTAGTAGGCTACAAGTCCAAATCCATGGCATCGGCTCCAGGGGAAGGCTTTTTCTCTCTGTTGGCTCTGGAGGAAAGTCCTTATCATCAATCTTCCCCTGGTTGAGGAGCTTCTCAGGCACAGGGATCGGGGGTCCCAAGGATGTACTCTGGTCCAATGCTGCTTCCTTAATGGTATGAGGGTCCCCGCTGTCCCTCTGTTTGCTTATGACACTATCTAATCTTGTAGATCTCATCAATATAACTGCAGCTAATCCATAGTATTTACAACACATAGGGAAATCACATCAGATGACAAAATGGTAGACAGTCATACAATACTGAGAATCATGACCTAGCTAAGTTCACAGATATTTTGGGGGGACACAATTTAATCCATAACAGAAGGGCCAAGGGTAAAGGGCTCTATCCTAACAATTTTTGTTTGGGAGAGATCCTCCCCAGAAACTTTTGCCTATATCATATTGGCTATAACTAAGTTACATGGTTACCCCTAGCTAAATGGAGCTTTGAACATCTAGTATTTCAGCTTTTCAGCCTCTACCAGTAGAGGAAGGCCAAGAAGAGGGGAGATGTGAATAGCTTTTAGGACTAGCATCTGTCTACCCTAGTCATGTGGATTTCAGGTGCTTTGTGTCATCCAAGTAGAAGTGTTAGATAGAGTGCTTCTTCCTCCTCCTCTTCCTTGTCTTGAAAGCAAAGAGGTGGTTTTGCAACAGTTTTCAAATATGGCAGTTAAGGCATTCGTCCCAAGTCCTTTCCATCTCCTCAAAACAAGAGGAAAGCAGAAAAGCTCTGGCCAAGAAATTTGATCAGCCAAAAGGATGATTCCTTAATATCAAGTACTGGATTATTGGGTGGTGGTGGCAGGGGAGGGGGGCGGGGAGGTAATAGGGGATAAGTGACTAGGGGGTTCTTTAAAATAAGGACACAATAACTTTGCATGGGTCGTGCTTGAAAATACCAGGGAATGGGCTGCCTGACCTTGCAACAACCCAGCCATTCCCTTCTGATGCTTCATGAGCCTGTAGTATCAGCACTTAATAATGTGGCCATAAAAGTCAAACTCGTTGCTGTCGAGTCAATTCTGACTCATAGCAACCCTATAGGGCAGAGTAGAACTACCCCATAGAATTTCCAAGGAGCGCCTTGTTGCTTCATGGACTGAATCTCATGCCTTCCCTCCACTCTCTCCTTGAGAGCAGGTGGTGAGAGCAAAGGGGTTGTCATAGGGAATTGTTGCTGATGACAATAATTGAGTGGAGACCTGAAGGAGTTAGCATGGATAGGACATTTAGAACGATGCACATAAAACCTGTTATCTGTGTTAGCCATTGTTGCTATTGTAAGCAAATTCGGAGGAGGAAGAAATTAGAATCTGCTGAAAGCCAGAATAGGAGTTGTTTAGGACTTTGAAGGAGAGGCAAATGGAAATAAGTCAGATGGGACAATTCAGGTGGAGGGAACAGTGAAGTGGGAGAGAGATATCGGGATGGGGAGGAAGTCAATTAAGGGTGAACTAGTAAGCCACAGGGGTGACTGGAGCTTAATGCAGTGGGGAAATTCTGGGAAGTAGTACAACGCACATACCTCAGAATTATTCCTCTTGAGGGATGAATGAGCTGGGGTGTTTGTATCCTAGCTTCTCATTGGTTGAGGACTGTTCCCAAGATGTGTTTAATCCCCAACACTCTGGCCTGCAAACATGGGCAGAGTGGCCTTCTCTGGCTCCTAAAAAACTCTCCGGCCCAGAGGTGCGAATAATCACTGATGGAGATCATTCAAAGCACAGAGAAATGGCAGGGTCCGATGGACACAGGAGAGACGCTGACAGCTCTTACTACCTCTCTTATCTCTAATGTGCGTGACTTAGATATCTAGTGCTGCTATAACAGAAATACCACAAGTGGATGGCTTCAACAAACAAAAGTTTATTCTCTCACAGTCTAGGAGGCTAGAAGTCCAAATTCAGGGTGCCAGCTCCAGGGGAAGACTTTCTCTCTCTGTTGGCTCCGGGGGAAGGTCCTTATCATCGATTTTCTTCTTCTCTAGGATCTTATCAGCACAGGAACCCTGGATCCAAATGATGCACTCTGCTCCCGGTGCTGCTTTCTTGGTGGTATGAGGTCCCCAAGTCTCTCTGCTGGCTTCTCTTTTGTATCTCAAAAGAGATTGACTTAAGACACAACCTAATCTTGTAGACTGAGTTCTGCCTCATTAACACAACTGCCTCTAATCCTGCCTCATTAACATCATAGAGGCAGGATTTACAACACATAGGAAAATCACATCAGATGACAAAATGGTGGACAATCACACAATACTGGGAATCATGGCCTAGCCAAGTTGACACACATATTTTTGGGGACATAATTCAATCCATGACATTCCACTCTTTGGCCCCCCCAAATTCATGTCCTAGCCACATGTAAAACACATTCGCCCCATCATATCATAGCAAAAGTCTTAAATTAACTCCAAGTCCAAAAAAAAAAAAAAAAAATTCCTTTTTATCTGTGAAATCTAGAATACAAGTTATCTGCTTCCAGTGCAATGGTGGAACAGGCACAAGCTAGACATTTCCATTACAAATAGGAGAAAATGGAGGGAAAGGAGAAATAACAGGCACCAAGCAAGTCATCAGAACATATTACATTAGCCCTCAAGGCTTGAAAATAATTCTCTTTTCTCTGAGACCACATAGACAATGACCCTGCCTTCCAGACTCCAGGTATTGGCCACATTCTCCAGAATCTGAGTGGGGGCCCCTCGGTCCTGGGCTTCAGCTCCATCTTCCAGGACCACTGGAATGACACCTCTGCCCCATTGGGTTTTGGCAGCCCCATTCTCCTAGGTCAACTGAGTGGTGACTCCACCCTTTGAGACCCCAGAGTTTGTGGCCCTTACCTTTGAAACTGAGTCAGCTCTGCTTCCTATGTTTTTTGGCCTCTTGACCTCTCAGGCATCACCACCCATGTCTGCCCAGCTGGGGCAGGTATTCCAAGCTCTTTAGATCCACCAGTAAGTGCCTGGAGGCACCCCACTCTGCCAGGAAACCTCCTGCACAAAAGCACTCAGTTCTCTCTGTGGGTCAGCTCCAGTGCTGGTCTCCTGGTTCTGTTGCTGCCTTTTCTTTGCTGCTGCTTCTTGCCATCTGCACCGTCTCCAGTGTAACAGCTCTCCTCACTTCCTTCTGAATCCTCACCAGAATTGTCTTTAATGTCCATAATTCCACCAACAGTCTCTTCAAGACAATCTAGGCTTTTACTATTAGGCCCTTTAAACTCTTCCAGCCTCTATTCGTTCAGTTTCAAAGCCATTTCTGCGTGAAGCCCTGGTGGCACAGTGGTTAAGAGCTCAGCTGCTAACTATAACAGCAGCCCCTCCTTTGATATGTACTAAAATGCTTTGGTGAAAGACTTCTAACTTAGATCTGTAACTTCTTCAGTGTCCACCATAAATCACACACTCTTCAAAATAAGGGATCAGGCTTATATAATTCTATGGGCCCAATACCTAGCCCAACACCTAGCACAGAAAATCCCGTTGCTGTCAAGTCAATTCTGACTCATGGCAACCCCACACGTTACAGAATAGAACTGCTCCATAGGGTTTTCTTGGCTGTAATCTTTATGGAAGCAGATTGCCAGACCTTTCTTTCATGGCACTCCTGGTAGCTTTGAACTACCAAACTTTAGGTTAGTCATTGAGCACGAACTGTTTGTACCACCGAGGGACCTTGCCAAGCATAGTACTGTGTATGAATAATTACTTTCATATGCATTTTTGGGGTGTCAAAATCAGGCCAGAGACATTTGGGCCAGTAATTATCATCATAGCTAGTTTATACATTGATACAACTTTTCCAGTCAGGCAAGTGGGTCAAGTGGTAAAGTCCTTATAGAACATACTCTTGTAACACAGGATGGCCCTCTACAACATCAAGGGAAATGGGCATTGGGTGGATCCCCATTAATTTAATTGGAGTAGTCGACCCAGTGAAAAAATTCAACAGTCCAAATTCTACTGCCATAATCACACTTTAGGCCTAGAGATTTCCATCTGTCTCCTTTAAATCCAAACTCAAAGAAGCATAACAATTTTTAAAGTCTTTATATGGAGAATAAGCTGTTTTTATAACTGTGGAGTAAGTAACTCATTGAGAATACAAGTAATGTTGAGGAGGCATCCTAAGGAAACCTTGCTTCTGATGTAATCTAGTCAATTATTTTCTACCCCGTCTCCACCTCCTTGGTTCATTTGTGCCAAAATGAGTTTCCATATGCTTCGTCTAAATGAGTCACATTCAGAGAAATCATTCAAATTATCTGTGGGCACAGATACTTTTCTTTCATTTGTGGCTTGAAGGTGGGTGGTTATAAAGAGTGAAAATGATGGTGGGCTTTTCTCCAAATCCTTTTGCTTGCTTGGATTCCCCAAGCTCTCTGCATCTTCGACTTTATTCTATACCACAGGGAAATAGCCATAGTAAATTGCAAAGATTATTCAATTTCAGGGTACTTTAAGTGCCCTTACAGGGAGACTGCACTCACGGCTTCTCAGGGGATAGGCAATGCTTCTCGCCATGGGCAAAGTGCTGGTTGAGAGGTTTTAAATCACATTTGTAGCTTGGGAGACCAATATAGGAAGCAGTCCTCTGCCTAAAAAGTAATACCATCTGTGTCTCTGAGTGGACGGAGCACGAGTAGAGGAGACCATAAGTAACTTGTTTAAAGAACAACAGAGCATTGAAAGGGTGTCTTTCTAGGGACATAAACACCTTTCTCAAGATAATAAAGACTGTCATTGCATTTTGCACTTTTATCCTGAAGGATGCAATTGTTTCCTGGGTCTCCCCATGCCACTTTATATTGGTTCAACCTCAAATATAGGCAAATCTTATTTCAAAAGAGGCAATGCATTTGTCTGATGCTGGAAAAAGGCATTTTCTCTGTTGACTGAGCTTAACACTCTATTTGATTTTTACCTTTCTCATCAAGTCAACATTTATGGAGTACTCACAACTGAACGGGCTAGGCATTAAAGGCTTATTACTGATTTTTTTTTCCCATTTGACTAATGCTTTCAAATATATGGTACACTGTAGATTGTTTCGTGGATTTCTTTGCTACTTGGTTTCAGCAGTCTCTATGGTCTCTTGGAAAAGGCCTACTCAATCCAATTCCACATACCCTGATTGAGCACTGACTCTGCCTGACGCTAGCACAATAGGCTGGATGCCTCCATGTGGGAACCTGAAATACCGCTATGTTCTCATATAGACCACCCAAGCGGATTCTCACTGTTACTTGGTTCTGTTCAAGGAAAGGAAGGAGGGAGAAGGGAAGGAGTGGAGGCAGGAAAGGGGAAGGAAGGAAGGAGGGAAAAAGGAAAGAAAGAAAGAAAATAAGGAAGTCAGGAAGAAAGGAAGGAAAGAAAAAACGAAGGGAGGGAGAGAGGAAGGAAAAAAGGATGGAAAAAGAGGGAAGGAAGGAAAAGGGCTATAAACAAAATTTGAGATCATTTCAGGCAGAAATGATGTCTGTGTCAGGAACGTAATGAAATGGAGGAAAAACGTCTTTTCCTTTTGCATCTGTGAGCGTCACTCTGGTGGACACATTCCAAGTTGTGGGCAGTGTGATTCACACGGACTGCCTCTGCTACAGCTCTTTAAATGTTTCTAAAATTGGTGAATCTGAAGTCCTTCTATGCAGATGAGGTGGCTCACATCCCACCATGGCTGTTCCGTTTCTGCTTAAACAACCCCACTGGCTGGGTCACTCTTTTCCCTTGGTGGCTGGGCAGGATTCCTGCAACAACAAGCCAACTAGCCCCTGTTGGATTGACTTCCTTCGTGGGCCCAGGTGTGTGGGAGCTGATTATGATCTGTGTAAACAACAGAGCTGGGGAGTAGTTGGGATCGATGTTTCCCCCTAGATTGTCATTATTTGGAGCTCTGGTGGTGCAGTGGTTAAGTGCTCGGCTGCCAACCGAAAGGGCCATGGTTCAAATCTACCAGCCACTCTGAGGGAGAAAGATGTGGCAGTCTGCTTCTGTAAACATTACTGCCTTGGAAGCCCTATGGGGCAGTTCTACTCTGTCCTACAGAGTTGTTAGGAGTCAGAATCGACTCAACAACAGTGGGTTTTAATAACATATAGACAGTAATAGGCAACAAGGCCTGGCAATTAAGGGCACACACTTTGGAACCTTGGATATCTTGTTTCTACCACTTAGCAGCTGTGTGAACTTGGGCAATGGGTTTTGCAGTGTCATTATTTGTTTATCTATGTATTTATTATTTAGACTATTTCTGACTTACAATAAAAGATACATATAATTAGACTCATACAACAAGGATAAAAAATGAAAACTCTTGTAATGAATGAAATTATAAACCTGGGCTAATAATAGCTGTTGCAGTTTAATGCTAATTTTAGTAATGGGCTCTTTGTTGTTGTTGTTTGTTGTTCAGTGCTGTTGAGTCCATTTTTGACTCGTAGTGACCCCATGTGACAGAGCTGAACTGCCCTGTAGGGTTTTCTGGAAGCTTTTTTTATGGTAGCAGATCGCAAGGTCTTTTTCCCCTGAAGCTGCTGGATGGGTTTGAACCATCAAACTTTCAGTTAACAGCTGAACCACCAGGGCTGCAATCAAGATTTAAAAATGTATTGAGGGACGTAATTTTGGTTACCTGATAAAAGAACGCGTACTAGTTCATTAGGAGGTTACCGTTCACCTTAGATCAGTAACTCTGCGTGTGTGTTATTTGTGGTGAATGAAATACTTACAACAAAACATTTGCCATTTCAGCCATTTTTATGTATACAATTCAGTAACTTTAATTATGTTCAGCACTATCCTTTCCCAAATGTGTCATTAGCCTTAACAGAAAGTCAGCACCCTTTAAGCAATATCTCCCCATTTTCCCACTCGCCCCCACTCACCCCCTGGTAATCACGAATAAACTTTGATCTCTGTGTGTACAATTTTTGTCGTAATTAGTTGCCTTCAAGTCTCTTCCAACTCATGGTGAGCCCCTGTGTTACAGAGTAGAACTGCCTTATAGGGTTTTCTTGGCTGTAATCTTAACAGAACCAGATCACCAGGACATTTCTTTGGCTGTACCACTGGCTGGATTCGAACCTCCAATCATTAGGGTAGCAGTCAAGCACAAATTATTCGCACCACCTAGGGACTTACAATAACTCTTTTTTTAAAAAAATTTTTTATTTTATTGTGCTTTAGGTCTAATCCTTGGCTGAAAGGTAGATTTAGGGAGGGGCTGCGGTTCTTAGCAGGCTGGCCAGGGGCCATAGTCTCTGGGGATCCCCCACTCACTGTTAAATCAGTAAGTCTGATCTTTTTTTTTTTGAAAGAATTTGAATTTTGTTCTATATTTTTCTCCCACTCTGTCCTGGACCCTCTATTGTGATCCTTCAGAGCGGTCATGGTGGTAGCCAGACACCATCTAGTTCTTCTGGGCTTAGGCTGGTGGAGGCTGTGGTTCATGTGGCCCATTAGTCCTTTGGACTAATAATTTCCTTGTGTCTTTGGCTTTCTTCATTCTCCTTTGCTCTGGAGGGGATGGGACCAATAGATGTATCTTAGATGGCCACTTGCAAGCTTTTGAGACCCCAGGTGCTACTCACCAAATAGGACATAGAACACTTTCTTTATGAACTGTGTTATGCCAAAATTGACTTAGATGTCCCCAGAGACCATGGTTCCCAGCCCTCAGCCCCAGCAACTCAGTCCCTCAAGGTATTTGGATGTGTCTAAAGCTTCTATGACTTTGCCTTGGTCAGGTTGTGCAGACTTTCCCTATATTGTGTGTTGTCTTTCCCTTCACCAAAGTTAACACAAGTCTACTACCTAGTTAGTGATCTCCCCTCTGCAGCCCTCCCCTCCCTCATAACCATCAAAGATTATTTTTTTCTGTGTGTAAACCTTTTCTTGAGTTTTTATAATAGTGTTCTCACAGAATATTTTTCCTTTTGTAATTGACTTAGTTCACTCAGCATGATGCCTTCCAAATTCATCCATGTTGTGAGATATTTCATGGGGGGGGGGCATCATTGCTCTTTATTGTTACATAGTATTCCATTACGTGTATGTACCATAATTTGTTTATCCATTTATCTGTTGTTGGGCACTTAGGTTGTTTCCATCTTTTTGCTATTGTGAATAGTGCTGCAATGAACACGGGTGTGCATATGTCCATTCGTGTGATGGCTCTTATTTCTCTAGGGTATATTCCTAGGAGTCGGAATCGACTCGACGACACTGGGTTTGGGTTTTTTATATTCCTAGGAGTGGGATTGCTAGATTGTATGGTGTTTCTATTTCAAGCTTTTTAAGGAGGCACTGTATTATTTCCCATAGTGGTGGTACCATTTTACATTCCCAACAGCAATGCATAAGAGTTCCAATCTTCCCACAACCTCTCCAACATTTGTTATTTTCTTTTTTTTTTCTTTTTAATTTGTGCCAGTAATGTCGGGGTGAGATGGTATCTCATTGTAGTTTTGATTTGTACTCCTCTAATGACAAACGATCACGATCATTTCTTCATGTGTCTGCTGGTTGCCTGATTGTCTTCTTCGGTGAAGTGTCTGTTCATATTTTTTGCCCATTTTTTGACTGGATTATTTGTCTTTGTGTTATTGAGGGGTTGAAGTATTCTACAGATTTTAGAGATTAGACCTTTGTTGGGTACGTTGCAATCAAAAATATTTTCCATTCTGTAGGTTGTCTTTTTGACACTTATGGTGAAGTCTTTTGATGAGTGTAAACGTTTAATTTTTAGGAGTTTCCAATTATCTAGTTTCTCTTCTGGTGTTTGTGCATTATTACTTATGGTTTGTGTTCTATCCGTGCTGTGTATTAGGGCCTCTAGTGTTGTCCCTATTTTTTCTTCCATTATCTTTATCATTTTCGGTTTTACGTTTAGGTCTTTGATCCATTTTGAGTTAGTTTTTGTGTATGGTCCTGTTTCATTTTTTTTTCAGATGGACATCCAGTTTTGCCAGCACCATTTGTTAAAGCGACTGTCTTTTCCCCATTTAATGGACTTTGGCCCTTTGTCAAATATCAGCTCCTTATGGAGGTATGGGAGCCCTGGTAGCCCAGTGGTTAAGATCTCAGCTGCTAACCAAAGGTTGGCAGTTCGAATCCACCAGCCTGTCCTTGGAAAATCTATGGGGCAGTTCTACTCTGTCCTATAGGGTCACTATGAGTCAGAAATGACTTTATGGCAATGGGTTTGAGAGACGGATGGGTTTACATCTGGGTTCTCAATTCTGTTCTTTTTGTCTATGTGTCTGTTTTTGTACCAGTACTGGGCTGTTTTGACTACTCTGGCTGTATAATAGGTCCTAAGATCAGATAGCGTGAGGCCACCCACTTTGTTCTTCTTCCTCAGTAATGCTTTGCTTACCTGGGGCCTCTTTCCTTTCCATATAAATTTGGTGATTAGCTTTTCCATCTCATTGAAGAATGCTATTGGTATTTGGATCGGGATTGCATTGTATATATGTAGATCACTTTGGATACTACTGACGTTTTCACAGTATTGAGTCTTCCCATTCATAAGCATGGGGTGTGTTTTTCCACTTATGTACGTCTCTTTTGGTTTTTTCTTATTTATTTATTGTGCTTTAGGTGAAAGTTTATAAATCAAGTCAGTCTCTGATACAAAAAGCCATACATACACCATCGTGCACTCCCAGCTGCTCTCCCCTTAATGAGACAGCACATTCTTCCTCTCCACCCTGTATTCACCATGTCCATTCAACCAGCTCCTGTCCTCCTCTTCCTTCTCATCCCACCACCAGACAGGAGTAGCGCACATAGTCTCATGTGTTTACTTGAGCCACAAAGTTCATTCCTCACCAGCATTGTTCTCTATCTTATAGTTCAGGCCAATCTCTGCCTGTAGAGTTGGTTTTGAGAATGGTTCCAATCTTGAGTTATCAAAGGATCCGGGGACCATGACCATGAGGGTCCCTCCAGTCTCAGTCAGACCATTAAGCCTGGTCTTTTTATGAGAATTTAAGATCTGCATCCCACTGTTCTTCTGCTCCATCAAGGATTCACTGTCATGTTCCCTGTCAGGGGGTGGAAGGCACTGCAAGACCATGGACACCCAGTGTCAGTGGCTGGGTGATGGGGTGGGCACCTCCAGCTGTGAATTCCTGGCTTAGGGAACATGGTGGTACAGAATGCTGTCAGACTGGTGTTGGAGCAAGAAAGGGGATGAATGAAGGGGAGGGAATGCTCCTTGGCCCTTGGGAGATCTGGTTTGGGGATAGGGGGCCATGATGTGTATGGTGGGTTGGCTGTGTGCACTTAACTTTTGCAGTATTACTTCCGTTTGACTCTGGAGATTCACGCAGAGTTGTTCCTGCTTAGCTGCACCAAAGGGGGTGAGTTTTGCTTGTGATGCTCCTAGTTGTCTTGGTATGTCTGTGCTGAGCAGGTTCTACTAGCAGGACCCTGGTGATCCATAATTCTGCATTTCTACTGTTTTTGAATTTTCTCTTCTTCCACCTGTCGCTCAGTCTGATTCTTCACCTTTGTCTTTGATACTTAGGGTTCCTAGATTATCACATATATCTTATTCACTTGTTTTTTTGGGTCTTGTGGTAAACGAGATGATATGAAGCATTAATTATTCTGCCATATTGGCCTGCCTCCCTCTTCACTAACACTTAGTGGACATTTGTTACATGAATCTTTGTATAAAGGCAAGGACTAATTTGCTGCTGTTGTTGTTAGGTGTAGTTCAGTTGGTTCTGACTCATAGCGACCCTGTGTACAACAGAATGAAACACTGCCCAGTCCTACACCATCCTCACAATCATTGCTATGTTTGAACACATTGTTGCAGCCACTGTGCCAACCCATCTTGTTGAGGGCCTTCCTCTTTTTTGCAGACCCTCTACTTTATTGAGTGTGATGTCCTCCTCCAGGACCGGCCCCTCCTGATAACATGTCCAAACATGGAGCATTCTGGTTGTACTACTTCTGAGACAGATTTGATCAGTCTTCTGGAAATCCATGGCATATTCAATATTCTTTGCCAACATAATTCAAAGACATCAATTCTTCTTCAGTCTTCCTTATTCATTGTCCAGCTTTTGAATGCATATGAGGTGATTGAAAATACCGTGGCTTGGGTCAGGCGCATCTTAGTCCTCAGAGTAACAACTATGCTTTTCAACAGTTTAAAGAAGTCTTTTGTAGGAGGTTTGTCCGATGAAATACGTCATTAGATTTCTTGATTGCTGTTTCCACGGATGTTGATTGTGGATCCAAGTAAAATGAACTCCTGTGTTCTTCTTCATATAGTCCAGCTTCTTCGATTATTTGCTCAGTATACTGATTGAATAAGTATGGTGAAAGGATGCGACCTTAATGCACACCTTTTCTGATTTTAAATCACTCAATATCCCCTTGTTCTGTTCGAATGACCACTTCTTGATCTATGTATAAGTTCCTCATGAGTACAGTTAAGTGTTTTGGAACTCCCATTCTTCACAATGTTATCCATAATATGTTATGATCCACACAGGTGAATGTCACTGAATAGTCAATAAAACATAGATAAACACTTTTCTGGTATACTCTGCTTTCAGCCATCTGTATCAGCAATGATATCCCTCATTCCACATTCTCTTCTGAATCTGGCTTGAATTTCTGGCAGTTCTCTGTTGATGTACTGCTACAACTATTTTTGAATTATCTTCAACAAAACTTTACTTGTGTGTGATATTAATAATATTGTTCAATAATTTCCACGTTCTGTTGGATCACCTTTCTTTGGAATGGGCACAAATATGGAACTCTTACATTTGATTGGCCAGATAGCAGTCTACAAAATTTCTTGACATAGTGGAGTAAGTGCTTTCAGCATAGCACCCATTTGTTGAAATATCTCAACTGATATTCTGTCAATTCCTGGAGCCTTGTTTTTTGCCAATGCCCTCAGTGCAGCTTGGACTTCTTCCTTCAGTATCATTGGTTCTTGATCATATGCTACCTCCTGAAATGGTTGAATGTTGACCAATCCTTTTTGGTACAGTGAATCTGTGTATTCCTTTCATCTTCTTTTGATGCTTCCTGCCTTGTTCAATTTTTTTCACCCATAGAATCCTTCAGTATTGCAAATTGAGGCTTGAATTTTTTCTTCAGTTCATTCAGCTCGAGAAATGCTGAATGTGTTCTACCCTTTTGGTTTTCTAACTCCAGATCTTTGCACATTTCATGATACCTTACTTTGTCTTCTTGAGCCACCCTTTGAAATATCCTGTTCAGCTCTTTTACACAATCATTTCTTCCTTTTGCTGTAGCTATTCTATGTTCAAGAGCAAGTTTCAGAATCTCTTCTGACATCCATTTTGGTCCTTTCCTTCATCCTGTCTTTTTAATGATTGTTTGCCTTCTTCATGTATGATTTCCTTGATGTCATTCCACAACTCATCTCATCTTTGTTCATTAGTGTTCAATAATATGTCAAATCTGTTCTTGAGATGGTCTCTAAATTCAGGTGGGATATACTCAAAGTCATACTTTGGCTCTTGTGGACTTGATGTAATTTTCTTCAGCTTCAACTTGAACTTGCATATGAGCAATTGATGATCTGTTCCACAGATGGCCCCTGGCCTTGTTCTGACTGATAATATTGAGCTTCTCCATTATCTCTTTCCACAAATGTAGCTGATTTGATTCCTATGTATTTATTCCAGCGAGGTCCACATGTATAGTTGCTGTTGGCATTGTTGAAACAATGCATTTTCAAAGAATAGGTTGTGGGTCTTATAAAATTTTATCATGCAATCTCCTGCATCGTTTCCATCACCAAGGCTATGTTTTCCAACCACCTATCCTTCTTTGTTTCCAACTTTTGCATTCCAATCACCAGTAGTTATCAATGGATCTTGATTGCCTGTTCAATTCAGACTAGAGAAGTTGGTAAAAATGTTCAGTTTCTTCATCTTTGTCATTAGTAGCTCGTGTGTAAATTTGGATAAAATTCGTATTAACTGGTCTTCCTTGTAGGCGTATGGATATTATCCTGTCACTGACAGCATTGTACTTCAGGATAGATCTTGAAATGTTCCTTTTGCTGATGAATACAGTGTCATTCCTTTTCCATTTGTCATTCTTGGCATAGTAGACCACACGATTGTCCATTTCAACTCACTAATGCCAAATATGTCAGTCTTTATGTGTTCCATTTTATTTTTGATGACTTCCAGTTGTCCTAGATTCATACTTTTTATATCTCACAGTCCAGTTATTAATGGATATTTGCAGTGGTTTCTTCTCATTTTGAGTTGTGCCACATCAGCCAATGGTAGTCCCAAAAGCCTTACTCTATTCATGTCATTAAGGTCTATTCTACTTTGAGGAGGCCGCTTCTCCCCAATTGTATTTTGAGTGTTTTCCAACCTGAGAGGCTCTTCTCCTGTCATTGTATCAGACAATCGTCCACTGCTTTTCATAAGGTTTTTACTGGCCAATATTTTTAGAAGTAAATCACCAGGTCCTTCTTCCTTGTCTGTCTTACTCTGGAAGTTCTGCTGAAACCTATCCACCATGGGTGACCCTGCTGATATTTGAAATATCAGTGGCATAGCTTCTAGCATTACAGCAACTCATAAGCCATCACAGTATGACAAACAAACAGACGAGTAGGGGAGGACTAAGGAATGATTTTAATGGTGATATTTTTTAAATTGTTGAAATATTCTTAACATGCCTTTTCTCATAGAGTGAAAGGAAATGTCTTTGTTGGTTCGTACAGAAGAATATGGATACTTTTTCAGTGCTTCAGTTTTACTTCATGAGGTATATTTTATCCATGTTACAAACAAGGACATAAACTTTTTGGCAGGAAGTATAATCATTGGCACATTTTGTCTTTAGCCATACTCCAGACTCTTTCCTGCAATGAGTCCCTGAGTGGTGCAAATGGTTAACGCACTCAGCTACTATCCAAAAGGTTGGCAGTTCAAATCCAGCCAGAGGCTCTTTGGAAGACAGCCCTGGCAATCTACTTCCAAAAAATCAACATTGAAAACCCTGTGGAACACAGTTGTTCTCTGACACACATGGGGTCACCCTGAGTCAGAATCAATTTGATGGTAACTGGATTTTCCCCTCAAGGGTATCCTAACTCATCTCAGAAGTCCTTGGGATAGAATCTGGTGGCCCATTCAGTGCTTAGGTCTGTGTGTAAAAACCTCTGATTATTTTCATGGAAGACTCAAGGTCTGCTTAACATCTTTTTCATACTGGTTAAAGGTGGGTGCTGTGTTACACGAGAGATCACTTGCGATGTGTGCTGATGCTGACCACTGGTACTCCAATCACTCAGTAGACAAGAATCAAGCTTTTGGAGAGGACCTCAGAATTAGGTATCATTTAATTTCAGCAGTCAGTGCCACAACTAATTTTGGTAATTTTTAGCAGTTGACAAAATTGTCCTCCATTATCAATATTTAGAGTATTTGATTTCTAAAATTCTGCCTAGTGCAATGACGTCACAACTGAGTAATGCTATATATCCCAGCTTCAAAGACTGACAAATAGTTTGATGAAAGCAGCAAATAGAGTCTGGCTCAGAGCCATTTATACAGCAGACGTAAAACCCAGATGTCAAATGTCAAATATTGGTTAAGAATAGAAGAGCACTAAAGTAACTGAACATTTTGCCTGGATAGGAGATATCATCCCAGTCAGCAGAGAACACAAGAAGAAAATGATATCAGGGACAGAAAAACACATGAAAAGCATTCAATAACTTTCAGAACATATGGAAATTAATGTTATTCAGAGCTTGCACAATATCAAGATTTTTCAGCTTAAAATAATCTTCTTGCTGATGCGCAGTTACTGAAGAGCTCCCAAAATGCCACCGAAAAAATTAGATGCTGGAAAAAAAGCAAATCTCTCAAATTTAGGGAATGAAATAGAGTTAAAATACAATTATTTGTGAAGAATTAAGAGACAGAGCAGTACGGACAGCACGGTGGTTTGGGACTTGGGCGCATAACCTAGCTCCATCCTTAATGATCCTAAGTGACCACGGGCAAGACTTCTATCCTTGACTTCTTTATTTGTAGGATAAGATGTTACTTTATTATCAAGATCTTAAGGGCAACAGGTTTTTTTTTTTTTTTTAAGATGCTTTACATCTTTAAAACTGTATAATCTATGCATATTACAAAGACCCAGTAGCCAAAATGACTTCTATCAGAAGAATCTGCACTAAAGTGGGTAGTGTTTCACCCTAGGCCACCCAGTGTTAGGAAATTCAATGAGAACTAGCAGAAGGAAGACCTGCCCAACTTCCAAGCCCATGTTCCTACCACTACACCACACCGCCTAAAGGACAGAGCAAGAGGTGGGGAAAAGATGGACAAAGAAATGGGTAGTTAATTTATCAGAAGCCTATATTTGATCACATTGCCCATTCATTCTCACCTATTTCTGCTTGAAATGGGGGCTAAATAGGTAAAAAAAAAAAAAAAATCTTAGTATAGCCCCAAATCCTAGATTCTCCAATTAAAAAACAATTGGTCATGCCCTCAAGGTCCAGATGAATGCACTGAACAAAGACATATCTGATTCTCTTACAGTCATTTACTATAATTGAATTAGAGCTTCAAAATCCTTGAACTCTGCCTTCCATTTAACCCAAGACCTTATTGGCAAGAAGCGTAACCTTTGCAGCAGGGAAGAAACCAGAAAGCTTTTAGCTGATGCTGGATTCCAGAGTGACAGACTGTCTTCAAAGAGCTCTGAGGCCTGTGAAAGTCACAGAAGTGTTGGGAGGTCACCCAGTGAATTTTTGAATTATTAACACGTGTTTAACAATTAAAAAAAGACGTATTGATAGACTATCAAGGCAATTAATTATTTAGTTGTACAAAGTAAAGAGTGGAAAAAAAAGATTAAGTACAGTACCTATGAATCTTAGGCTGCACAGGCAGGTTTGCATAAAATGCCTGTCCCAAAACTTTATTATTTGTCTGAAATCAGATCACATCTGACTTCAAGCCCCCATTCCACTGGGTTGATGTGAAATTTAATCTCAGTCATTATTAGTGTTCATTCCTCACTCTCTTCTAGAGTCATGCAAAGGTCCTTATTGAGAATGGAGTCCCTGGGGGTGCAAATGGTTAACATGCTCAACTGCTAACCAAAATGTTGGAGGTTCAAGTCCACTCAGAGGCATCTTGGAAGAAAGGCCCTGGAAATCTACTTCCAAAAAATCAGCTATTGAAAATGCTATGGAGCACAGTTCTACTCTGATACACATGGGGTCACCATAAGTCAGAGTCGAGTCAATGGCAAGTGGTGGTAGTGGTGGTATACGGAGCTGAGTGCTCTGGGATATCTCTTGCTGCTACCTGGGGTTCAAGCCTATACAAGTAGGTTTGGGTTCAGTGGCTCTGCTAATTCTGAGCTATGTTTGGGGTGGGTCAGGAAAAAAAATATCTGTTTCTTTTTTTTTCTTGTGCTTTAGGTGAAACTTTATAGAGCAAATTAGTTTCTTATTCAACAATTTATACACAAATAGTTTTGTGACATCGGTTGTAATCCCTACGGTGTGGCAACATTCTCCTCTTCTGCACCCCAATTCTCTCTTTCCATCTGTCCATTTTTGCTGTCTGTTTCTGCCTTTTTGTCATTGCTTTTGGTCTTGTATACATGATTGAACTAAGAAGCACTTTCCTCATGTGTGTTATTGTTTGTCTTATAGACCTTCAGGAATGGCTTCCGTCCTGAGTTAAAAGGGTGTCTAGGGACCATAATCTCACAGGTTCATCTAGTCTCTTCTAGACCATTAAATCTGGTCTTTTTGTGTGTATGTGAATTTGCATTTTGTTCTACATTTTCCCCCCACTCTGTCCGAGCCCCTCAGTTATGATCCTGTCAGAGCAGGTGGTGGTGGTAGTCAGGTACCATCTAGTTCTTCTGGGCTCAGTCTGGTGGAGGCTGTGGTACTTGTGATCCATTAACCCTTTGGACTAATATTTCTCTTTTGTCATTGGTTTCCTTCATTCTTCTTTGCTCCAGACAGGATGGGACCAGTAGATATATCTTAGATGGCCGCTTGCAAGCTTTTAAGATAGGGTCAGGAAAATTTTTGCCTGAGGCTTGGACTTTTTTGGTGTACTTCTCCCTCCACTGCTTCTCAGGGCATGAGAGGAAGCCAACTGCGAGTGCCCCCTGTTGGAAAATCAGGGGCCTTCCATTGGTTTAGTAAATTCAGGACCATCTCATTTCTCCCTTGCTACACTTTTTTTTTCCCAGGAAAGCATTACCTTCTCACCCACCCCCTTTGGAAAACCTGTCACTTTCTCCTCTCTGAATCTCTGACCTTAATCTCCTCCAGGATCGCAGGTTTTCATAAAAGATAGGAAGAGAGGATGTCTTTGAGAAGCTTCTTTTTAGGCATTATGCTGAGTGAAATTAGTCAGTTGCAAAAGGACAAATATTGTATAAGACCACTATTATAAGAACTTGAGAAATAGTTTAAACAGAGAGGAAAATATTCTTTGACGGTTATGAGAGGAGGGAAGGAGGGTGGGTGCGAGAGGGGGATTCACTAACTAGATAGTAGATAAGAACTACTTTAGGTGACGGGAAAGGCAACACACAATACAGGCGAGGTCAGCACAACTGGCCTAAACCAAAAGTAAAGAAGTTTCCTGAATAAACTGAATGCTTCAAAGGCCAGCATAGCAGGGGCAGGGGTTTGGGGCCCATGGTTTCAGGGGACACTTAAGTCAATTGGTATAATAAAATCTATTAAGAAGACATTCTGCATCCCAGTTTGCAGAGCAGCTTCTGGGGTCTTAAACGCTAGCATCTAAGATTCATCAATTGGTCTCAACCCACCTGGATCAAAGGAGAATGAAGAACAGCAAGGACACAATGTAATTATGAGCCCAAGAGACAGAAAGGGCCACATAAACCAGAGGCTACATCAGCCTGAGACCAGAAGAACTAGATGGTGCCCAGCTACAACCGATGACTGTCCTGACAGGGAACACCACAGAGAAGCCCTGAGGGAGCAGGAGAGCAGTGGGATGTAGACCCCAAATTCTCATAAAAAGACCAGATTCAACAGTCTGATTGAGACTAGAAGGCCCATGGTAGTCATGGCCCCCAGACCTTCTATTGCCCCAGGACACGAACGATTTCCAAAGCCAACTCTTCAGACATGGATTGGACTGGACAATGGGTTGGAGAGGGATGCTGGTGAGGAGTGAGCTTCCTGGGTCAGGTGGACACTTGAGACTATGTTGGTATCTCCTGCCTGGAGGGGAGATGAGAGGGTAAAGGGGGTTAGAAGCTGATGAAATGGACACGAAAAGAGAGAGTGGAGGGAGGGAGTGGGCTGTCTCATTAGGGGAAGAGTAATTGGGAGTATGTAGCAAGGTGTATGTAAGTTTTTGTGTGAGAGACTGACTTGATTTGTGAACTTTCACTAAAAGCACAATAAAAATTATATATATATATATAAAGAAGCTTCTTTTTTCTGTCCAGTAATACAAATTTCTCCCCATGCAAGAGAGCACTAAGCCATGGCGACCTGCATGAAAATGGAGGTGGGAGATGGGGAGGGAATTAAACCACTGCAAGGACAAAGTGAAATCAATGTCTCAACAAATCAGCCCATCCTGTTCTCCCTTTAGTTTAGCCAGATACCTAGGGCTCTGTCCTAAGTCACACCCACACACAGAGCTGGTTGGGTAGGTGATATTTTCCCCACACGTTTCAGGTCTGAGTGTGTAAGCCCAGGTACAAGGCAGCTTTTTTGCCTTCTGGAATGAGGAGGCGGCTCTGTGTAACAATTAAGAACTGACCTATTGATAAGGCATTGTATTGTTCTTGTTATGTGCCGTTGAGTTGGTTCTGACTCATAATCACCCTGTAGGACAGAATGCCCTATAGGGTTTCCAAGGAGCAGCTAGTGGATTCAAACTGCCAAACTTTTCTTTAGCAGCCTAGCTCTTAACCACTGGACCACTGGGGCTCCTGAAAAGGCATCAGGGCGAATAATTATTAAGGTATGCAATGGAATGAGTTAAGGAAGAGTAATATTCTAACCTATTGCTGTCATGGTACAGTGGTTAAATGCTTGACTGCCAACCAAAAGGTTGGTGGTTCAAACCTCCTTTCCCTCTCCACCCCTCCAGCAACTCCACAGGAGAAAGATGTGGCAGTCTGCATCCAGAAAGATTATAGCCTTGGAAACCTATAGTGTCGACTATGGGTAGGAATTGACTTGACAGCAACAGGTCTGATTTTTGTTTTTTTTTTTAATATTCCAACTGTCCTTAGTCTCTCCACGATAAGGAGAGATCTTTGTAAAAGGGTTAGTTAATAGTACTCAGGGTGACATAGTGCCATGGTGGAAATTTTGGAAGTGACTAAGGGCTTCACTGGCTATTATATAACTGAAAGACATGAGGAAAGTTCCAGAAATTCCATGTGGTTATAAAAATTGAAGTACAAGGAAAACTGCTTGACTAAATCTCTAAACCAGGAATGACCTTCTTTCTCCTCACCCCTTTAATGAAATTCCCCTTAATTGGAGCAGTCCCTGGATGGTGCAAATGGTCAACATGCTTGGCTGCTAACCAAAAGTTTGGATGTTTGAGTCCACTCAGAGGCACCTAAGGAGAAAACTTGGTGATCTACTTCTGAAAAATCAGCCGTAGAAAACCCTTATGCGGCACAGTTGTACTCTGACACACTTAAGCGGACAAGCTTAAGCATATTGGTCTACAGAGTTTTCACATTAAAGTATTAGGAGGAAGTGCCATCATGTGATAATATAATTTAAAACAAGGTATGTTAATATACATGTTGTAAGTAGACCAAAAAGAAAACTGTAAGTCACTGTCTAAAATCCTCAAATACATTTTTGGCATCAGGGGAGAAACTGAATTAACTTTTTCCTTCAAGTTCATTAAATTAAATTTTATCAGCCCCTGGTGAATTCAGAAGTGCTTGGGGGAAGACATGGATACTGTACTTCCAGAATAAATAAAGGAAGAAATCTTTCTTAAATACTCTCAGCAGAATTGAATAACTGAAAAACAAAGGGCTTGAAAGAAACTTTAAGGAGAAAAAGTGTTAGCTTGGAAACAGGTGATTCACCTTGCCAATCTAAAAAGATTCTTCCCTGTTTGAGCAGTAAGACCAGCTAGTGCACTAAATCAGTTACTTATGATGATGAAGGAGTCCTGATGACACAACAGTTAAGTGTTTGGCTGCTAAACGAAAGGTTACCAGTTTCAACCCACCCAGTTGCTCCATGGACGAAAGACCTGGTGATTTGTTCCTGCAGAGATTACAGCCTAGGAAACCCTATGGGGCAGTTTTGCTCTGTCACATAGGGTTGCCATGAGTCAAAAGTCAACTTGATAGCACCCAACGACAACATGGATGATGAACAAACAACAACAACAAAAGATCGGCCACTCTTCCCTTTAAGAGTTGGTTACCTCCTTTGAGACCAGGACAGGAGAAGGGCAGAACATAGAGAGAGCCTTTCCAGACCTTCCTCACTCGCTACTCAGCATGGTTTTGAGGGTCAAGTGACCCGCAGCAGCTAGACACAGCCTCTGACCCCTAGTGAGACCATGGTCTGCTCCAAGGGGAAGTTCACTCAGTAACAAGAACACAAGAATATCCTCCATGTGAGATTGCTTTGGACGGTAAAAGAGATAACGTTTGTAAAATGCCTGTCACAGTGAGTGCAGGTGCAGAGGGGTCCCTGGATAGTGCAAATGGCTCACAGACTCTGACACACATGGGGTCATCATGACTTGGAGTCCACTCAACAGCAACTGGAAAACAAAACAAAGACAAAAACAAACATTTGAAGCTGTAGTCTTCTTCTGTGCCTTTTTGCCCTGAGGATAAAAATAATTCTTATGGACAAAAAAAAAAAAAAAAAAAAAAATCCCTTAATTAACCCATCAAGAGTTCCCAATTTATCTCATTCCTCCTCCTCCCTTCAGGCTGAATTTGACATCTACTGCTCTTTTTCCGTGGGTCCATTTGGTATTTACCATGGCTAGCAGAGCACCTCACTTTCTGGGCTAGGACACTGGGATGGGGATGTGTATTGCAGCCTAGGCAGGAAGATAAAATATATTTTATGGTGGCAATATCGTGCCCTTTTGGTCTGGCTATTGGGACAAATCAGGACACATATGTGTGGTTTCATCTCTGAAAGACACTTTAAATTAGTTATATGGATTGATACATCGTTATTTAACTTCCATCACGAACAATTACTATCAATTTTTATGGGGACGCAAGATGCTCTGGAGTGACATATGTCTCAAATATGTCTCAGGTCTGAAAAACCACGTCATCAACTGGCAAGCTGAAAACCAGAAAGACATGCTCTCAGTCCCAAGGGAGCCTGAGAGGAGAAGATGAAAATTTTCTCTGCTCTCCTGCATTTTCGGCATAGCAGAGGGAAACGACACACAAAATTCATGAAGGACTGTCAAAACGCCATCTTACTATGGTTTTTTTTTTTTTTTTTTTTAAGAGGGCACACTTCAAATCAGTTTTCTCAGGGGCTGAAAAAGGTGGTCAGCATATCAACATTTTCAATTGACTAAAATATAGCCAGGTTTGCTACCCTGCATAAGACACAGGCTAGCATCATAGCATCGTTGTTAAGAAGATGAATTCTAGTGTCATACCTGCCCCCCATCCCCCCGCCAAAAAAAAAACAGCTGCTGTGACTTATGGTGACCTCATGTCATATGACTGGGGTCAAATTACAGCCCTACCAGTTACCAGCCCTCTGACTTCCAGCAAGTTACTTTACTTTTCCGTGTCTCAGGTTAAATGAGTTAGTATATGCACCTACTTAGAACAGCACCTGGCATATGGTAAGTTCTATGTTAAGTATTTGCTATGTATCTCAGAAGCGGAAGCAGAGCTTTGTATATTTACCTGAGAAAGTATAGGGGCTGGCTTTGAGTCACTGGAAATAAGTATCAATTGTTATAAATTAAACACAAATGAGTTCTCTCTCAGAAATAATGGGTGAAACTTGCCCTAACCAAAACCAAACCTACAGCCGTTGAGTCGGTTCCAGCTCATATCAACCCTGTAGGACAGAGTAGAACTGCCTTGTAGGGTTTCCAAGGCCATAAATCTTTTCAGAAGCAGACTGCCACATCTTTTTCCCATGGACTGGCTGGTGGGCTCAAATCGCTGATCTTTTGGTTAGCAGCCAAGTGCTTAACCGCTGCACCATCAGGCTCCCGAAACCCTGTACTGTTGTCGTTAGGTGCCCTCAAGTCGGCTTCGACTCCTAGTAGCCCTGTGTGCAACAGAACAAACCACTGCCCCGTCCTGCGCCATCCTTACAGTCGTTGCTGTTTGAGTCCATTACTGCAGCCACTGTGTCTGTCCATCTCATTCAGAGCCTTCTTTTTTCTCTGATCCACTGCTTTACCAAGCACGATGTCCTTCTCCAGGGACTGGTCCCTCCTGATAACACGTCCAAAGTACGTGAGGTGAAGCGAAACTTGCATTCCATCCATATAATTAAAAGTTTCTATTTTGGTGAATTCCCTCTTCTCCTCAAATTAATTTGATGTAAGGTGACTTAGTAAACTCACCACTAGAAACAAACTCCCAGCAACTTATCCTCCTAAAAATAAAAGGGTACAGTCGTGCACCACCTAACGCTCCACCATGCCCACACTTCACCTTTCTGTGGCTTTGAGGTCCAGGAAAGACAGATTACCGGCACGCTGGTGGACACATCTCCAATCTGGTATTTCCTCAGAGGATCTCAGACAGGGTCTTGAGTTAGTAGACCTTGAGACTCAGGTTACATTGGGGATGGAGTTGGGTTTCTATTTCATTTGTTGTTGTTGGTAGGTGCCATCGAGTTGGTTTGGACTTCCAGCAACTCCATTTCTAGGTTTCTGATATGAGAGCTTTGCTCTGTAGGGGAATGCCCAGGCTATCCTGGCCTTCCCAACAACTTCCATCTATTGAAATATGATCTCTCCCCAGCAGAGACATGGCCTGGGTTTTCTGAATTACTGTATGGCGATGCTATTAGTCTCCTTAAAACTGCTAATGTGCCCCATCTAAACAGGCACATTGGATTTCAGACACGTACGGTGATAGAAAGCAGAGCCGACAGCTGCTCCGTCAATCACTTTTCTACTCTGTTCCCTGCGGCTGCTCAGCATTATCACTTATTTACTGTTTAAAACAGACACTTTATAACGATGCCTCCGAAGCCAGTGTGGCCGCAAAGTGTGGGGGAAATTGGCCCTTGGGGGTCTGGGAAGACTTTGTGGTCCGAAATATATTTAAGCTTATGTTGTCTGAATACATCTCATTACTCACTCTGAGTGACTGTATAGCCTACCACATTAAAGTGATCAAGCTCACTGCAGAGTGACTAAATGGAAATATACAACCCACTTTGTCTAAACCCTCCACGTGAAACTAATGTGCTTGAATACCTAAGAGAGATTCCTCCTGATTCCAGGATTCTAGGGCCACAGCTTAGCTGGCTTAGCGTTCAGTCCTGCTTTCTACATCCTAATTAAGTTTGCTGAATGCTGGATCTTTCCAGAAGAAGAAATGTTGTGTTAATCCAGCAAATTTTCCTCTTAAGCCAATTTGTGGCAAAAAGCACTAAGTAAATTATACCAGAGAGAGAGAGAGAGCTGAACAGGAAGACGATGATTTAGGCTCTGTTTATATACAAGCTGGCCTAGAAAAACTGAGCACTTTGGTCGTTGTCATGACTGGTATAAATCAACACAAATGGATGGGCAGCCCTGGTGAGATCCGTACGGCTCATTAAAATGGCTGAGCCATAGTCCAGCGTTTTGTAATCTAAACTGGACCTCGGATAGGAATGGTTTTGAAGGCAGACTAGTCAACAATGTGAATCACAACCAGATTATAGAACCTCAGGTAAGATATTCTGCAGATAACTTCCTATTCATTGACGAAAGTAAAAAAAAATGTGAATCACAACCAGATTATAGAACCTCAGGTAAGATATTCTGCAGATAACTTCCTATTCATTGACGAAAGTAAGGCATAGAGAAAATGTAATGGAACAAAAATAGAGCTAAAAACTTCTCTTAATAATCTGCTCCAGGACCAAAAAGCTTTTCCTGCTTTTTCTCAATGTCATACTAGAAATTAAAGTACACAAAAATCAAGAAAATGTCCCTGCCGTTTTCAGGTGGTCAATCTTGATCAATCTATGGGAACAATAAGAATAAAATGGGAATTTGAAAGCTTAAATGTGTAAAAATCAGCTGTTTGTTATCTGAAAAATTATTTGCTAATACATCAAACAAGGATTTATGGTATCTATTATCTGTGAAATATGTTTCAAATTGCCTTCTGTTTACATCTGAATGAGGTACCTGTTTTGTTTCTTCTCAATGATTCAGATGGTTTTCTTTTTTACCGTGAAACTTGAACTTAAAAAAATTAAAGATGTTCAAGAAATATTTTGAATGTCCAATATTTTTCAAATTAAATCCATGAATATTTTCAGAAAGTAGAAATTTATTTTGAAAAACTGCAAATGAAAGAATCATGTTTAAATACCCAGGGTTTTAAAACACTCTCGTATTTAGATGACAATTTAATATACAATTAGACAAATACTCAAGCTATTTTGGTGGAGGCATTGAGAAGTTGAAGGGTACTAGACGGCACGGGGGGAGGGAAGCTGTCCCTGGGTAATGAAAATGGTTAACATGTTTTGCTGCTAACCGAAAGGTTGGAGGTTAGAGTCCACCTAGAGGTGCCTTGGAAGAAAGGCCTGGCAATCTACTCCTGAAAGATCAGCCATTGAAAATCCTATGGAGCACAGGTCTACTCTGACACACATGGGTTCACCATGAGTAGGGATTAACTTGATGGCAACTCGTTCTGATTAGAGGGAGGGGAAGGGGGTGTACTTCACATCCCTAAGCCTTGCCAGTCCATTTCCTCTCATATTTCCTGTTATCTGAACGTAGAACCATCAGTGGATGGGGAAAAGAGGGTGACTGGCACCACTGCACTGAATAGCAGCTTTAAAGTGTCGGGGGAAGGGTAGTTAGGGAGGTTGAGGGTTGGGTGGGTGTTGTATAAGAGGCAAAGAATATGAAGAAGAAATAGTAGTGGTACCACACAAGAAGGGAAGTCCCTGCTCCCAAATTCAGCCCACCTATTTTTTTTTTTTTATGGACCAAGAAACCCTGGTGGTGTGGAGGTTAAGAGCTACAGCTGCTAACCAAAAGGCTGGCAGTTCAAATCCACTAGGCACTCCTCGGAAACTCTACGGAGCAATTCTACTTTGTCTTTTAGGGTTGCTATAGCGGCCCTATAGGACAGAGTAGAACTGCTCCATAAGGTTTCCAAGGAGCAACTGATGGATTTGAACTGCCCACCTTTTGGTTAGCAGCCAAACCCTTAATCACTGCTCCTCCAGGATTTCCCACATATATATATATATATAAATTTATATCAAGGAAATAGCTCATGCAGTTGTAGAGGCTGGAAAGTTCCAAGTCTGTGGGTCAGGTTGAAGACTTCTCATGACTCACGTAGCTGTAGGGGCTGATGAACCCAACATTGCCAGGTCAGACAGCAGTCCTTTGGCTCACAGGGTGCTAAGGCTGATGAATCCCAAGATGAACAGGTAAGCTGCTAGCTCAAGTCCTAAGAACCAGAGGTCATATGAGGAGCCAGCTGTAGGATTCGGAGTTAGCAAAAGCCAGTGAGCTTTGCCAGAAAGCTGGATGCAAGCCACACCCCCAAGGAAACACCCTTTCAACTGATTGGCTGCTCATAGCTGAACTCATCATGGAGGGATTACATTATATCAAATTTCATTATGGAGGTGATTACATTGTTAGATAGCTGCCAAACCACATCATAACTGCCAAGCCACAGAAAATCATGGCCCAACCAAGTTGTCACACAACATTAACTATCACAATGCACCCCATTGTCAACTTGGAATCCATATACATCTCCCTAAACCATACACAATCTCTAAACAAACAAAGACAATTACAGAGTCATACTTGAACCTGCATGATACAATTAACATGCATACAACCGAAAACTCACTAGCTGTGTTTGCATCTTATATTTTATAAGTGAAGAAAACAAAAATATTTGAGGCACACATACAATTACCATCCTTGTTTCTGCAACTGGTCATGGGGTCATAGCTGGTATTTAGAACTACCTTCTTCTACCACCCATTCTGTATTCCCTTTACCCTCAGAAGCACCTCAGCTGGTCATGGTTCTTTGCCTTAATTCCCGAAGGGTCTGGGCCATTAGTAGTCATGTCAGAATTGGGTTGCTGAAGTTTTCCATTCACAGGGCATGGTAGTACTAAAAGACGTCCTAAGGGATCTCATGCATTCCAGACACACTCTTCTTTACCTTCATTATGTAATATCAACCCTATTTCCTCCTGGTAATCAGGAACAATCACACTAGCCAATACAGTAACTCCCTTCTTTGCCTGTTGATCCAGAGGCATGAGGAGCCCAAAGTGGTGAGGTGACATTTTTAGTTTTCGGCTGGATGGAATCAGAGTTGTGTCTCCAGGTGGGAGTATTCTTCCCTTTGGAACTAAGAATTCTAGACCTACAGGGCATAGAGTTTTGGGGACAGGAAACAAAGATTTTGCAAGTGGGTCAGTAGGGGTAATAGTGAGTGGCGCCACTTCCATTTCCACCCCTTGATTTCTGCACCCATGAATCCTGACTATGAGAGAAACAGCACCATATATTGGACACTGGTTTAGGGTATATGCAGCCTCCTGGAGAACATTGCCCCAACCCTGCAAGGTATTTCCACCTAGCTGATGCTGTAATTGTGTCTTTAGAAGGCCATTCCATTGTTCCATCAAGCCAGCTGCTTCTGGATGATGCAGAACACGGTAAGACCAGTGAATTCCACGAACATGTGTCCCTTGACACACTTCATTTGCTGTGAAGTGAGTCCCTCGATCTAAGGCAATACTGTGTGGGATACCATGATGGTGGATAAGGCATTCTGCAAGTCCTTGGATGGAAGTTTTGGTAGAAGAATTGCATGCAGGGAAGGCAAATCTGTATCCAGAGAAAGTCTATTCCAGTAAAAACAAAATGCTGCTCTTTCCATGATGGAAGTGGTCTAATGTAATCAACTTGTTACCAGGTTGCTGGGTGATCACCTCGAGGGATGGTGCCATATCAAGGACTCAGTGTTAGTCTTTGCTGCTGGCAGATTGGGCATTCTACAGTGTCTGTAGCCAAGTCAACCTTGGAGAGTGGAAGTCCATGTTACTGAGCCCATGCATAACCTCTGTCCCTGCCACCACGGCCACTTTGTTCATGAGCCCACTGGGGAATGACAGGCATGGCTGGGAAAAGAGGATGACTGTTTTGTACAGAATGCGTCATCCTATCCAATTGATTGTTAAAATCTTCATCTGCCAGGGGCATCCTTTGGTGAGCATTCATATGAGACACACTATCTTCACTTCTTTGGCACATTCAGAGAGGTCAGTTCAAATACCTCTTTCCCATACCTCCTTGTCACCAATTTCCCAATTATCTTCCTTCCAAATCCCTGACCATCCAGCCAAACCGTTGATCACAGCCCATGAATCAGTATACAATCATACATCTGGCCATTTCTCCTTCCAAGAAAAGTGAACAACCAGGTGCGCTGCTTGAAGTTCTGCCCATTGGGAGGATCTCCCTTCACCACTGTCCTTTCAGGAGGTTCCAGCAAGAGGCTGTAGTGCTGCTGCTGTCCACTTTCAAGTGGTACCTGCATATTGTGCAGAACCATCTGTAAACAAGGCAAGAGTTTTCTCTTCCTCAGTCAAATGATCATAAGGAACTCCCCACAGATGCAGACTAGGAAAGGGCAGATAATGTGACAGGAGTGGAGACCATGGGCATTTGGGCCACTTTCTTATGTAACTTACTTGTGCCTTCAGGTCCTGGTCAGGCTCAATCTTGAATATACCACTTCCATTTGATGATGGAGTGCTGCTGTGCAAGTCAGACTTTAAGACTCTATGACACTCAATTCATAACGGGCAGCTCAGGTAACATGGTGACTTGGTGGCCCATAGTTTAGCGTTCTGTCTCTACTAATGCCCAATAACAAGCTAAAAGCTGTTTCTTAAAAGGAGAGTACTTATGTACAGAGCATGGTTGGTTTTTGCTCCAAAATCTTAAGGGTCTGTGCTGTGATTCACCAGTAGGGGCCTGCCAAAGACTTCAAACAACATCTCTATCTGCCACCGACATTTCAAGAACTGCTGGATCATATAGCCCAAGGGGCAGAGTCGCTTGCATGGCAGCCTGAACCTATTGCAGAGCCTTCTGTTGGTCTGGGCCCCACTCAAAACTAATAGCTTTTTGAGTCATTTGATAAATAGGCTAGAGTAGCACACCCAAATGAGGGCTATGTTGCCTCCAAAATCCAAAAAGGCCCACCAAGCATTGTGCCTCCATTTTAGTTGTGGCAGGAACCAGATGTGATAATTTTTCCTTCACTTCAGAAAGAATATCTTAACATGCCCCACACCCCTGGACCCCTAGAAATTTCACAGAGGTGGAAGGTACCTGAATTTCTGTCAGATTAATTGCTTGTTCCGGCATGCAAATGTTTTACCAATAAGTCCAGAATCATTGACACTTCCTTACTAGGTCCAATCAGAATAATGTCATCAATGTAATGGAGCAGTGTGACTTCTTGTGGAAGAGAAAGGTGATCAAGGTCTCTGAGGACCAAATTATGACATAAGGCTGGAGAGTCGATATACCTCTGAGGTAGGGCAATAAAGGTGTATTGCTGGCCTTGCCAGCTGAAGGCAAACTGCTTCTGGTGGTCCTTTGAAAAAGGTATGGAGAAAATCGCATTAGCCAGATCAATAGCGGCACACCAAGTACCAGGGCATGTATTAATTTGCTCTAGTAATGAAGCCACATCTGGAATAGAAGCCACCATTGACGTCACTACCCGGTTAAGTTTTCAGTAATCCACCGTCCTTCTCCAAGGTCCATCTGTTTCTTTGCACAGGCCGAATTGGTGAGTTGAATGGGGATATGGTGGAAATCACTATCCCTGCATCCTTCAAGTCTTTGATGGTGGCAGTAATCTCTGCAATCCCTCCAGGAATGTGGTATTGCTTTTGGTTTACTATTTTCTAAAGTAAGGGCAGTTCTAACAGCTTCCACTTGGCTTTTCCTACCATAATAGCACTTGTCAGAGGTCCAATGTGGGGGTTCTGCCAGTTGCTGAGTATATATATTCCAATTATGCATTCTGTAACTGGGGAAATCACTACAGGATGGGTTTGGAGACCCACTGGACCTGCTGTGAACTGAACCTGAGCTAAGACTCCATTAACAACAGTTTTGGGTCTCCTGAAATTAGTGTCATTTCAGAACCAGTATCCAGTAATCCCTGAAAATTCTTACTATTTCCTTTTACCTAATGAACTAGTTTTTTTTTTTTTTTTTTTTTTTTTAATGAACAGTCAATCTCATAAAAGGCGATAAATTCCTTGAGGAAGGCTGGAAGAAAGATTAAGAGTATAAATTTTTGACAGTGTAGTGGGTTCTTTCCTCAAGGGGACCTGGTCGCCCTTTCATTCAAGGGGTTGTCACCTCTAAACTGGCTGAAGTCTGGAAACTGGTTGAAGACCATGACTCTCTATTCTGGTTATTGGAGTTAGACTGCCATTCACTTGACCTAGAATTCTTCTGTTGTACCAATCAAGTAAACAGTAGATTTCCCATCTATTTAACTCCTAGGATCACCATGACTAGGTTGCCAATGCCATAAGTCCATACAGGTCAGACTATTTTGATTAGTGCTTTGACTCCACTGTCCATTACAGTAACCATGCCCACCTTGTCTTTGTCTATTGAGTGCCACCACTTGGCCACTAAAACCGTGGGGTTCAATTAGCCCCTTTATAGTTAGATGTCTTAATTCACTTAGGGGAGTTTCCACTGTCAAGTCTGACTTACATAAAATAGCAATCACAGCAGTCTTTAAGGATACTCGGGCTCCCTTCACTAATTTGTTCCTCACTGTTGTGGTAAAAGGTGTGTCCTCTGGGCACTCTATATGTGGGTCTGTAGATCCAACCTGATAAATCCACTCTAACATGCCAATTTTTCTAAGCCTTTGAATTCCTTCTTCTACAGTATACTAAAGCAGGTCTGTCACTTCAACTTGATTTAGTGTGGGTCATTGCATAATCCATGGTTCAGTGAACCAACCAAATAAACTATTAGTTCCTTTCCTAACCTCTTGAGCTGAAATATTGAATGAAGGATCTGTGCTTAGTGGGCCCATATCAATAAACCCAGACTGATCCAACTTTATGTTCCTTACACCATTATTCTACACCCTCAATAGCCATTCCCACACATATTCCCCGGGTTTCTATTTGTACATATTAGGAAAGTCAAGCAGTTCTTTTGGAGTATAGAATACCTCCTCCTGGGTCATGCTTTGTACTTCACCTTTTGGGGCTAACTGGGACTTAAGTCTAATTATAGATCTAGAAGCAAAGATGGGTGGTGGGAGTGTGTTCTGAGTTAACATTTCCCAATGTCTTGTAAGGTATATGCCTCAGGAGATGCCCCAGGCAATGACTCAGACACTTCTCCAGGGGATGACTGAGGCAAAAGCTCTTTAAACACAGCTAGGTTAATCTCATCAGATGGAGGCAGATGGGCTAATAAAACTAAGATGGTGGCTTAGCAGACAAAGATGGATTGACCTCTTCAGATGGGAGTGAGAGGTCTTATTCTGTTGGCAGGAATGATTCAACAGAATTTAGGGGTTCAGTGTCCACAGTTTCCTGATTATCTGCCCATATGTCCCCATCCCAAGTTTCAGGATTCCATTTCTTTCCCATCGATGCCCTCACTTTAACTTCAGACACCATTCAAGGCTGGTGATTCAATTGGCATTGTAATTCAGCCACTCTTACAATAAGACTCTTGGTTTGTTTTCAGCAATATCAGCTCTGTTCCTACAAGAAATAAGATTTTCTTTCAAGGCACTAGTAGAAATTTTGAGGTCATTTATGCGATGCTTGAGCTGTGACTCTGAAGCCCTGGGTTCATCTCTTCCTTTCACAACTTTGTCTAGTGAAACTAGGACCAACCAACCAGCTTCCTTAGACTTCTCATTCTGACAAAATTATAGAAAGGTATCAAATATGCTATCAGAGCCTTGCCTCTCACCAATATCTGAACTATTGGTGGTGATATTTTATGCATTTCTATTGCCACCTCAAGCCATTGTTTAGCAGTGCCCTCTTTGTTACTGGAAGCAGAGTCATCAATATCTTTAAGATTAATCAGACTTGAGAGCCAATTTAGGAAACTCATCCTTATAATTTTGTTTTTCTAGAACCACTCTTGGTACCAAATGTCTTTGGCTGGGTTCTCTATTGTTGTTAGATGCTGTTTATTCAGTTCCAACTCACAGAGACCCTATGCACAACAAAATGAAACACTGCTTGGTCCTGTGTTATCCTCACAATCATTGTTATGCTTGAACCCACTGTTGCAGCCACCATGTCAATTCATCTCCTTGAGTCTTCCTTTTTTTTGCTGACCCTCTACTTTACCAAGTGAGATGTCCTTCTCCAGGGACTGGTCCCTGCTGATAACATGTCCAGAGTATATGAGACGTAGTCTTGCCATCCTTGCTTCTAAGGAGCATTCTGGTTGCACTTCTTTCAAGACAGTTTTGTTCATTCTTTTGGCAGTCCACGGTATATTCAATTTTCCTTGCCAAAACCACAATTCAAAAGCATCGATTCTTCTTCAGTCTTCCTTATTCATCACTCGGCTTTTGCATGCATAGGAGGTGACTGAAAACACCATGGCTTGGGTCAGGTGCACCTTAGTCTTCAAGGTGACATCTTTGGTTTTTAACACCTTGAAGATGTCTTTTGCAGCAGATTTGCCCAGTGCAAAGCTTCATTTGATTTCTTGACTGCTGCTTCCATGGGTGCTGATTGTGGATTCAAGTAAAATGAGACAACTTCAATATTTTCTCCATTTATCATGACGTTGCTTATTGGTCCAGTTGTAAGCATTTTTAGTTTCTTTATGTTGAGGTGTAATCCATAATGTAGGCTGTGGTCTTTGATCTTCATCGCTAGGTGCTTCAAGTCCTCTTTACTTTCAGCAAGCAAGACTGTGTCATCTGTATATCACAGACTGTTAATGAGTCTTCCTCCAACCCTGATGCTCTGTTCTTCTTCATATAGTCCAGCTTCTCAGACTATTTGCTCAGCATACAGATTGAATAAGTATGGTGAAAGGATAGAACCCTGATGCACACCTTTCCTGTGTTTAAACCACTCAGTATCCCCTTGTTCTGTTCCAAAGACTGCCTCTTCATCTATGTACAGGTTCCTTATGGGCACAATTAAGTGTTCTGGAATTCTCATTCTTCACAATTTTATCCATAATTTGTTATGATCCACTCAGTTGAACACTTTTGCATAGTCAATAAAACACAGGTAAACATCTTTCTGGTATTCTCTGTTTTCAGCTAGGGTTCATCTGACATCAGCAATGATATCCCTCATTCCGTATGCTCTTCTGAATCTAGCTTGAATTTCCGGCAGTTCCCTGTCGATGTGCTGCTGTAGCTGCTTTTGAATGATCTTCAGCAAAATTTTACTTGCATGTGATATTAATGATATTGTTTGATAATTTCCACATTTTGTTGGATCACCTTTCTTTGGAATAGGCACAAATATGGATCTCTTCCAGTCAGTTGGCCAGGTAGCTGTCTTCCAAATGTCTTGGCATAGACAAGTGAGCACTCCCAGTACTGCACTGTTTATTGAAACATCTCAGTTGGTATTCCACCATTCCTGGAGCCTTGTTTTTTGCTAATACCTTCATTGAGCTTGGGCTTCTTCCTTTAGTACCATTTGTTCCTCATCATATGCTACTTCCTGAAATGGGTCTCTAGAGAAGCAAAATCAGTGAAGTGTATGTGTAGTGTAGGTATATATAGAGAGTGATTTATATCAAAGAAATGCCTCAGGCAGTTTTAGAGGCTGGAAAGTCCCAAATCTGTGGGTCAGGCTGGCGGCTTCTCCTGACTCACATAACTGCAGGGGCTGGTGAACTCAAGATCGGCAAGTCAGACAGCAGACCTCTGGCTCACTGGACCTGACCCAAGCCATAGTATTTTCAATCACTTCATATACATGCGAAAGCTGGACAATGTACAAGGAAGACCAAAGAAGAATTGATGCCTTTGAGTTGTGGCAGTGGTAAAGAATATTGAAGATACCATGGACTGCCAGAAGAATGAACAAATCAGTCTCAGAAGCAACAAGGGCAAGTCTTCATCTCACGTACTTTGGATGTGTTATCAGGAGGGACCAGTGCCCAGAGAAGGACAGCATGCTTGATATGAGAGAGGGTCAGCTAAAAAGAGGAAGACTCTCAATGAGATGGGTTGACACAGTGACTGCAAAAATGGGCTCAAACACAGCAACAGTTGTGAAGATGGCTCAGGACGGGGCAGTGTTTCATTCCACTGTACATAGGGTAACTATGAGTTGGAACTGACTTGATGGTACCTAACAGTAATGGATGAAGACCCTCTCACACATCAGATGTGTAATCTTAAAAGCTCCACTTTGGACTGAAATGATCATACTGCACATTCAGGATTCATAGAGCTCAAGGGCTGACAGCTGACCCTGAGCATGTGATCTATGGCCACCCTGGACACTTGGCCAGGACCACTCAGGAGGTTATTAGTCTATTTCTGCATGGGAGGGGTTCTTGATTCGAGGTGCAAAAATGGGCCCAAGAACACTTCCCTATCCTTAAGCACATCACAATTTTGGGCACCTTGGGAGGGTAGCAGGATTGTCCTCCATGCACAGAAAGGAAATTAAGGCTCAGCAAAGTGGACACCACAACCTGGCCAAGGAAGATGAGGAAGATCATTATGGGAACCTTAGCCTCAACCTGGTTGAGTGGCTAGGGTGGCAGGCACACTTGGGGTGGGCCCAATCTGTCTATTGCTTTGTATTGGCCAGACCTTTCCCCTTCATGGACCTCGGTTTCCCTCTCTGCAAGTGGTCAATGATATTGGGGGCTTCTCAGGAGCTTGCTATTCCAAGAGCCCAGAGGAAATGGTCTCAGACAAGGCCTCCGGTGAAGATGAGGACGATCCAGACCTGAGTTAAAATTGATTGGCATTCACCTCCAGATCCAACCCCAGACTCCTCCTTCTTGTCTCTGAAGATGACTTCCAGTTCAAATGGAGGTACAAGCAGGCCTGTGATATCCTGTAAAATGTGACTGAGGTTTTCAGGACATCCCTAATATTTGTGGGGCCCCAGGCAAGAGCACAAATCCAGTTCCAGCTACCACATGCCTGAATATGTAGAACATATAACACCAAGCTACAAACTGTTAAGTAAAATTTGTTCTATACTTAAATTTAAAATAAAATGGAGCTGGGATAAAATTGGACTGTGTTCTGCCTTTCACTGGTGTTGTGGTCCTTGAAAAGACATATCATCCTTCATACTGCAGTTTGTTTTTCTATATTAGATCTTCTCCACCCTGATTACCCTGATGGTGTAGTGGTTAAGAGCTATGGCTACTAACCAAAAGGTCGGCAGTTTGAATCTATCAGCTGCTCCTTGGAAACCCTATGGGGCAGTTCTACTCTGTCCCATAGGGTTGCTATGAGTTGGAATCAACTCTATGGCAGTGGGCTTGTTGTTTTTTTTTTTTTTGTACCCTGATTACACATAAGAATTACCTGGGTACTTAAAAAAAAAAAATTCTGTTGCCTGAGCCCCAATCTGGAACAATTAAACACAAATATTGTGGGCGGGGCATTTTTTAAAAGCCTCAGGTGATTCTAATGTTCAGCCAGGAGTGATAACCATTGATCAAGAATATACTTATTTTCTTAAGACCCTTTTGACTCTTAACGTGTCAGATTCTACGAAAATTTATTTTAGTATTCCCAAGTTTGATTTGTTCATATATGCTATGAATTGAATTGTGTCCTCCCAAGATGTGTGTTGAAATTGTACTCCCTGTACCTGAAAATTAAGGAGCCCTGGTGACTGAGTGGTTAAACTCTTGGTTGCTAACCAGAAGTTTGGTGGTTCAAACCCACCAGCTGCTCAGTGGGAGAAAGATGTGGCAGTCTGCTTCTGTAAAGATTATAGCCTTGGAAACCCTACGGGGCATTTCTGCTGTGTCCTATAAGGTTGCTATGAGTTGGAATTGACTTGGTGGCAATGGATTTGGTACCTGTAAATATGACCCTGTTTGGAAAAAGGGATTTTCTTTGGTTATGCTAATGAGACCATAGAAGAGTAGGGTAGTAGGATGTTACACCTAATCACTTCTAAGTTATAAAAGGAGAAGAATAGATGCAGAAACACCAATAGACACTAAGGAATGCCAAGGAACACCGAGGAACACTGAAGGACCCTGCGGCAACTGACAAGGAATAACCCTTTCCTATAGATGATGCACTCGTTTGGACTTCTAGTCTTTAAAACTGTGAGAAAATAAATCCCTGTTCCATAAAGCCACCCACTTGTGGTGTATTTTGTTATGGCAGCACTAGGTAACTAAGACAATGTAATTTTCCCCATAGCTAAATCATTCTAATAGATTATATGGCCTTTGCCTAAAAAAATAAAATGATGAATTTTTGAAAGCCCAGATTCTGATATTCCCAAACACTGGTACCTAATTGGGTAGCAACTCACCAAAGGCTCAACTCATTCCATATGTACTAGTTATTTGATGAGGCCTTCAGAATATCAAGAATTCCATCATTTGCATCAAGGAAATTGTAAATATTTGAAAGTGGCTGTTTCTTCTCCCAAGAAACACTGGTGGTGCAGCGGTTAAGTGCTCGGCTGCTAACCAAAAGGTCAGTAGTTCGAACCCACCAGCCGCTCCGTGGGAGAAAGATATGGCTGTCAGCTTCTGTAAAGATTATAAAAACCCAACCCCATTGCTGTTGAGTCAATTTCAGCTCATAATGACAGCCTCTGAAACCCTATGGGGCAGCTCT
Source organism: Loxodonta africana (assembly GCF_030014295.1). Classification (NCBI taxonomy): domain Eukaryota; kingdom Metazoa; phylum Chordata; class Mammalia; order Proboscidea; family Elephantidae; genus Loxodonta; species Loxodonta africana. Next base: position 23,748,900 of record NC_087350.1, read on the forward strand.
GCTTTGTCCTATAGGGTCACCATAAGTTGGAATCGACTTGATGGCAACAGGTTTGTTTTTTCTCCAGTGTAAACTTGACTAGACCCTGAGTTGACAAGGTTTCCCGAATCTTTCTGGCCTTCCTCCTCTCAAGTAATTTTAATATATACATGTCCTTCTTCAGATACAGTGGAACTCAAGCCCGCTTAAATGTAGTACTATCATTAGGACCTATTAGTTACTTTTGGATTCTGGTGTTTTGTCTTTTGGGAATGCACAAAAACACAAATCTTATTTTTAGGAGAAGTAGTCTTAGTTGATGTGCCAATAAAAACCAGTTGCCTTTGAGTTAATCCTGACTCATGGTGACCCCACGTAACAGAGAATTGTGCTCCATAGGGGTTTCAATGGCTGATTTTTCAGATGTAGATCACCAGACCTTTCTTCTGAGGTACCTCTGGGTGGACTCCCAATCTGTTGGTTAGCAGCCGAGTGTGTCGACTGTTTGCACTACCCAGGGACATAACTCTCATGCCCCATTATTATACCCCCTGTTTAAGCTCCAACTCCTCTCTTGAAATAGTGGGGAAGGGAACTTAAAAGAAAAGACTTTCTTCAATTCAGTAGACGCATGTGGAAGACTTACTGTGTACTCAACAGAGCCAGAGACAGAAGGGTGTCGCATATGGTCCCTGAGGTTTCCACACGTTATGGGAAATAATACGTGACAATAAGTGCTTTCTTTCTAATCGTAGAGACTGATCATCTTTTACTCCATCTGGTCCTTGATTTCTCCACTTGCCTGGAATCAATATTAACCATGGTGAGGGAAGGGGACAGATCAATTCCCCACAAAGAGGCCTGTGCTTCAGGGCCATTGTCTTGTTATCTAGTGCTGCTATAACAGATATACCACAGGTGGATGGTTTTAACAAACAGAAATTTATTTTCTCACAGTTTGGGAGGCTAGAAGTCCAAATTCAGAGAGCTGGCTCTAGGGGAAGCCTTTCTCTCTGTGTTGACTCTGAAGAAAATCCTTGTCTGTTCAGCTTCTTCTTTGTGGCTCCTTGGAGATCTCCATGTGGCTCAGCATCTATTTTACCCCATCTCTCCTCTTCTCGCTTGTTTAATCTCTTTTATATCTCAAAGCAGATTGACTCAAGATACACCCTGCACTAAACCTGCCTCATGAACATAACAAAGACAACCCATTCCCAAATGGAATTATAACCACAGGCATAGAGGTTAGGATTTACAACACAGATTTTTGGGGGGACATAATTCAACCCCTAGCAGCCACTGTTGTACTCTAAAGGCCTGACAAGTCTTTTGGAAGAAGCTCTGCAGTCTAATGGTCTGTTCTCACTTCTCAGTCTCATAGGTGATTTTCTTGCCAAAATTAGCTAAATCTACTTAATATCCAGCCCCTCTTCAATCAATACAGTTTTTCCTCTCCAAAGTTACGTCTCACTCTGCCCAAACATGCACCTTTTACTCCGTCTGGCCAGGCTCCTCTTAGTTAAATTATTAGTCAGCAAGATGAACTCATTTATTCATTTGTTTGTTCAACAGATGTTTATATTGAGTCCCAAGTATGTCCTTGATCTTCTTTGTGGGTGGTTTCGAATGCTTGTAATGGACGTGCATGCAGTTTACACCTGTCCTTCTAATAGCCTAGGAGGTTAGTCCACCCACCTTGAGCCAGAAAATGGCCACTATTCTCAGCCCAAAAAGATGTAGGGGACATATTTTGGCAAAGGAGTAAGAGCAGAGAAGTAGCCTACTTCTGGACTCTTCTATGCTTTGGGTTAGAACTGCCTGGATAGTGCAAGTAGTTACTACGCTTGCTGTTAACCCAAAGGATGGAGGTTTGAGCCTACCCAGAGATACCTCAGAAGAAAGCCCTGGCAATCGACTTCCAAAAGAACAGCCATTGAAAGCCCTGTGGAGCACAGTTCTACTCTGACACAAGTGGGATAGCCATGAGTTGGAATCGACTTGGCAGTAAGCACTATGCTTTGGATTAATGCAAGTTTACTTGTTAACTTCCATTCCCCTCTTGATTGTTAACAACTGGAGTAGCAACATATCACTGGGCCAAAGAGATCAATAAATAACAGTATAGTAGGTGCCTTTGGGGTGTGATTTCTGCTGAAACCACAAGAACTGCTCCATTCAAAGAAACAATTGCAGTCATCGAGGTCAAGGACAAATCTTTGAACTCCCTCCCCATCTCAGTACTTCACTCTGAGATCCTACTTTGACTGTGTTCCAAGGTGTGGGTCCTGGGCTTCATTATTCAGCAAAAACAAGAAACAGTGGGGGCTTGGAGAGCTCCTGAGCCTGCCGGAGCCACCGGATGCCAGGCTGAGCTTTGCCCATGAGTAGTGTTCCTGTTGTAACAAGCATTTTTATGGTTAAAGGCGATAAATCTCTTCGTGCTTAAGTGGCAGTTTGTTGGCATTGTTTCTTTTGATTTTGGCAAATTCGCAGGAGGAAAAGCAAACCCACATGGTCTGGAGAGGATTTAGTGAACTGCTGCAACTGAAACTAAGTAACTTGGAGGGTACGTAGGAATTGAGAGGTAGGCCTGTGTCTTTTGGATACCACCCCTTCCACCATGAATATGATGCTGGGAATGCATACAGAGATGCAAGATGCTCTCCTCCGGGAGAACTTACTGTGGAGCGGGTAAAACAAACAAACAACAAGAACAACCACAACAAAACGATTAACAGATCATCTCAGGATGCGGGAAAAGATAAAATAAGGTGACCAGGGTACTTAGAGACCGAAGAGGTAGGCACTTAGCCTGTCCACGAGCCTTGAAGGGTTAAGTAGATAGGAGAAGCCGTGGGAACTGGGCGTTACCAGCAGAGTGAAGAGCAGGGGAACATTAAGCAGGTGTGCAAAGAAACAGCTTGTTGTTGTTGCCTTGGAGTTGATTCTGACCCAAGGTGATCCTGTGTGTTACAGAGTAGAACTGCTCCAGAGGATTTTCTTGGCTGAAAAAAAAAAAAAAAAATATATATTTTTTTAATCTCGATGGGATCAGATCGCCAGGTGTTTCTTCCGTGGTATTGCTGGGTGGATTTGAACCGTCAACCTTTAGGTTAGCAGCTGAGTGCAAACCACTTGCGCCACCCTGGAACCTTAAAGAAACTTCTAGTGATCTCATATTGCTACAATCAGAAGTATGAGTCAGATGGAGAGAGAGGTGTGAAGGGCTTTACATATTATTGCTTATGTTTACTGAAAACCAAAGTATCATCTCTTTAAATTAATATGCTCTGATGCAAATCCAAAATGTTTCAGATTGAAGACCAGTTGTATTCCTGATATTCCATTCGCATTCTCTCACTGAAAATCTAGTTACACATCACATATCTTATATCTTGTTTTTGCCTAGGAAGAAGTCTACAAAAGCAATCCAGCAGGTATGTGGTGAGTGTTTATTATTCTTGTAAGGGTAGAGGAGTCATCATCCTTGGGAGGCTCAAATGGTTGAGCACTGGCGTACTAACTGAAAGGTTAGCAGTTCAAACCCATCCAGAGGCACTTCAGAAATAAGGCCTGGCAATCTGTTTCCAAAAGGTCTACTGTGCATACGTGGGGTTGCCATGAGTCAGAACCAGCTCTACGCAACTGGCAACAAGGGTAGAGGTTAGAGAAGTGTACGGCGTGGTCTTGTACCTTCGGTGGGTTAGCATCAGAGTTCGCATTATGGGGATATAAAATATGATAGACCTAACTTGGAAGTGATGGGGTAAAATGGAGAAACACTTGACCTGAACTTCACATTCATGAAAGTACTCAAGTACAGAATTTTTTTAATATAAAGTTTTTATTTTAGAATAGTTTTAGATTTGCTGAAAAATTGTGAAGATTGTACAGAGAGTTACCATACACTTGATATCCAATTTCCCCTATTACTAATATCTTACAGTAGTATGATACATTAGTCACAATTAATGAGCCAATATGGATACATTATTTTAAATTAAGGTCTACTTTTTTCAGATTTCCTTAGCTTTTACCTAATGTCATTTTTTTTTTTTTTTTTCTGTTTCAGGACCCCATCCAGGATATTGCATTCTATTAAGTCAACATGGATCCTCTTGTCCGTGACCATTTCTTGGACTTTCCTTGTTTTTGATGACCCTAACAGTTTTGAGGTGTTTTGTAGAATGTCCCTCAATTTAGGTTTGTTCGATGTTTTTCTCATGGTTAGACTAGGGTTGTGGTTTTGGGGAGAAAGACTACAAAAGTAAAGTGCCATTTTTGTCACATCACATCAAGGATACGTGCTATCAACACGATTTCTCCCTAACGGTGTTAACCTTATCACCTGGCTGAGGTAGCGTTGGTCAGGTTTCTCCACTGTAAAATTACTCTTCACCGCTCCCCTCCTCATACTGTAATTTTTGGAAGGAATTGACCATGCAAAGCCCACATGTAAGGATTGGGGAGTTATGCTTCTCCTCCTTGAGGGCTGAGCACCTACATAAATTGTTTTGAATTTTTCTACATGGGAGATTTGTCTATTCTAACCCCCATTTGGTTGTTTATCTAATTATTTATATCCATATGGGCTCATGGATATTTACTTTATACTTTGGGTTATAAATATTGCTTTATTAATTTTGTTGCACAAATTGTTCCAGTTTTGGTCATTAGAAGCTCTTTCATTTTTTTCCTATGTTCCTTTGATGTATCACCATCATTTTTTTTTTTTTTTTTTAAATTTTTATTAAGCTTCAAGTGAACATTTACCATTCCAATCAGTCTGTCACATGTAGGTTTACATACATCTTACTCCCTTCTCCCACTTGCTCTCCCCCTATTGAGTCAGCCCTTACAGTCTCTCGTTTCGGGCCAATTTTACCTTCTTCCATCTCTCTCTATCTTCCCATCCCCCCTCCAGTCAAGAGTTGCCAACACACTCTCCCGTGTCCACCTGATTTAATTAGCTCGCTCTTCATCAGTATCTCTCTCCCCCCCACTGACCAGTCCTTTTCATGCCTGATGATTTGTCTTCGGGGTTGGTTCCTGTCCTGTGCCATCAGAAGTTCTGGGGAGCATTGTCTCTGGGATTCCTCTAGTCGCAATCATACCATTAGGTGTGGTCTTTTAATGAGAATTTGGGGTCTGTATCCCATTGGTCTCCTGCTCCCTCAGGAGTTGTCTCTTGTGCTCCCTGACAGGGCAGACATCGATTGTGGCCGGGCACCAACTTGTTCTTCTGGTCTCAGGATATTGTAGGTCTCTGGTTCAAGTGGCCCTTTCTGTCTCTTGGGTTCTTAGTTGTCGTGTGACCTTGGTGTTCTTCCTTTGCCTTTGCTCCCGGTGGGTTGAGACCAATTAATGTATTTTAGATGGCTGCTTGTTGGCATTTAGGACCCCAGGTGCCACAATTCAAAGTGGGATGCAGAGTGTTTTCATAATAGAATTATTTTGCCCATTGATTTAGAAGTCCTCTCAAACCAAGTTCCCCAGACCCCAGCCCCTGCTTCGCTATCCTTTGAAGCTTTCATTTTATCTCGGAAACCTCTTTACTTTTAATCCTGTCCAATTAGGCTGACCTTCCTTGTTTTGAGTGTTGTCTTTCCCTTCACCCAAAGCAGTTCCCATCTACAGATTGATCAATAAAAAGCCCTCTCCCTCCCTCCCTCCCTCCCTCCCCCCTTTGTAACCACAAAAGTATGTGTTCTTTTCCATTTTTTCTATTCCTCAAGATCTTATAATAGTGGTCTTATACAATATTTGTCCTTTTGCAACTGACTCATTTCGCTCAGCATAATGCCTTCCAGATTCCTCCATGTTATGAAATGTTTCAGAGATTCGTCACTGTTCTTTATCGATGCGTAGTATTCCATTGTGTGAATATACCACAATTTATTTACCCATTCGTCCGTTGATGGACATCTTGGTTGCTTCCAGCTTTTTGCTATTGTAAACAGAGCTGCAATAAACATGGGTGTGCATATATCTGTTTGTGTGAAGGGTCTTGTATTTTTAGGGTATATTCCGAGGAGTGGGATTTCTGGTTTGTATGGTAGTTCTATTTCTAACTGTTTAAGATAACGCCAGATGGATTTCCACAGTGGTTGTACCATTTTACAATCCCACCAGCAGTGTATGAGAGTTCCAGTCTCTCCGCAGCCTCTCCAACATTTATTATTTTGTGATTTTTGAATTAATGCCAGTCTAGTTGGTGTCAGATGGAATCTCATCGTAGTTTTAATTTGCATTTCTCTAATGACTAATGATCGAGAGCATTTTCTCATGTATCTGTTGGCTGCCTGAATATCTTCTTTAGTGAAATGTGTGTTCATATCCTTTGCCCACTTCTTGATTGGGTTGTTTGTCTTTTTGTGGTTGAGTTTTGACAGAATCATGTAGATTTTAGAGATCAGGCGCTGGTCTGAGATGTCATAGCTGAATATTCTTTCCCAGTCTGTAGGTGGTCTTTTTACTCTTTTGGTGAAGTCTTTAGATGAGCATAGGTGTTTGATTTTTAGGAGCTCCCAGTTATCGGGTTTCTCTTCATCATTTTTGGTAATGTTTTGTATTCTGTTTATGCCCTGTATTAGGGCTCCTAGGGTAGATCCTATTTTTTCTTCCAAGATTTTTATCGTTTTAGTCTTTATGTTTAGGTCTTTGATCCACTTGGAGTTAGTTTTTGTGCATGGTGTGAGGTATGGGTCCTGTTTCATTCTTTTGCAAATGGATATCCAGGTATGCCAGCACCATTTGTTAAAAAGACTATTATTTCCCCAATTGACTGACACTGGTCCTTTGTCAAATATCAGCTGCTCATACGTGGATGGATTTATATCTGGATTCTCAATTCTGTTCCATTGGTCTATGTGCCTGTTGTTGTACCAGTACCAGGCTGTTTTGACTACTGTAGCTATATAATAGGTTCTGAAATCAGGTAGGGTGAGGCCTCCCACTTTCTTCTTCTTTTTCAGTAATGTTTTGCTTATCCGGGGATTCTTTCCTTTCCATATGAAATTAGTGATTTGTTTCTCTATTCCCTTAAAGTATGACATTGGTATTTGGATTGGAAGTGCGTTGTATGTATAAATGGCTTTTGGTAGAACAGACATTTTTACTATGTTGAGTCTTCCTATCCATGAGCAGGGTATGTTTTTCCATTTAAGCGTGTCCTTTTGAATTTCTTGTAGCAGAGTTTTATAGTTTTCTTTGTATAGGTCTTTTACTTCCTTGGTAAGATTTATTCCTAAGTATTTTATCTTCTTGGGGGCTACTGTGAATGGTATTGATTTGGTTATTTCCTCTTCGGTGTTCTTTTTGTTGATGTAGAGGAATCCAAGTGATTTTTGTATGTTTATTTTATATCCTGAGACTCTTCCAAACTCTTCTATTAGTTTCAGTAGTTTTCTGGAGGATTTCTTAGGGTTTTCCATGTATACGATCATGTCATCTGCAAATAGTGATAGCTTTACTTCCTCCTTACCAATCTGAATACCCTTTATTTCTTTGTCTAGCCTAATTGCCCTGGCTAGGACTTCAAGTACGATGTTGAATAAGAGCGGTGATAAAGGGCATCCTTGTCTGGTTCCCGTTCTCAAGGGAAATGCTTTCAGGTTCTCTCCATTTAGAGTGATATTGGCCGTTGGCTTTGCATATATGCCCTTTATTATGTTGAGGAATTTTCCTTCAATTCCTATTTTGGTGAGAGTTTTTATCATAAATGGGTGTTGGACTTTGTCAAATGCCTTTTCTGCATCAATTGATAAGATCATGTGGTTTTTGTCTTTTGTTTTATTTATGTGATGGATTACATTAATGGTTTTTCTGATATTAAACCAGCCTTGCATACCTGGTATAAATCCCACTTGATCAGGGTGAATTATTTTTTTCATGTGTTGTTGGATTCTATTGGCTAGAATTTTATTAAGGATTTTTGCATCTATGTTCATGAGGGATATAGGTCTAAAATTTTCTTTTTTTGTAATGTCTTTACCTGGTTTTGGTATCAGGGAGATGGTGGCTTCATAGAATGAGTTGGGTAGTATTCCGTCTTTTTCTATACTTTGAAATACCTTCAATAGTAATGGTGTTAAGTCTTCTCTGAAGGTTTGGTAGAACTCTGCAGTGAAGCCATCTGGGCCAGGACTTTTTTTTGTTGGGAGTTTTTTGATTACCATTTCAATCTCTTTTTTTGTAATGGGTCTATTTAGTTGTTCTACTTCTGTATGTGTTAGTTTAGGTAAGTAGTGTTGTTCCAAGAATTTATCCATTTCTTCTAGGTTTTCAAATTTGTTAGAGTACAATTTTATGTAGTAATCTGATATGATTCTTTTGATTTCATTTGGTTCTGTTGTGATGTGGTCCTTCTCGTTTCTTATTCGGGTTATTTGTTTCCTTTCCTGTTTTTCTTTAGTCAGTCTAGCCAATGGTTTATCAATTTTGTTAATTTTTTCAAAGAACCAGCTTTTGGCTTTGTTAATTCTTTCAATTGTTTTTCTGTTCTCTAATTCATTTAGTTCAGCTCTAATTTTTATTATTTGTTTTCTTCGGGTGCCTGATGGATTCTTTTGTTGCTCACTTTCTATTTGCTCAAGTTGTCGGGACAGTTCTCTGATTTTGGCTCTTTCTTCTTTTTGTATGTGTGCATTTATCGATATAAATTGGCCTCTGAGCACTGCTTTTGCTGTGTCCCAGAGGTTTTGATAGGAAGTATTTTCATTCTCGTTGCTTTCTAAGAATTTGCTTATTCCCTCCTTGATGTCTTCTATAACCCAGTCTTTTTTCAGGAGGGTATTGTTCATTTTCCAAGTATTTGATTTCTTTTCTCTAGTTTTTCTGTTATTGATTTCTAGCTTCATTGCCTTGTGGTCTGAGAAGATGCTTTGTAATATTTCGATGTTTTGGATTCTGCAAAGATTTGTTTTATGCCCTAATATGTGGTCTATTCTAGAGAATGTTCCATGTGCGCTAGAAAAAAAAGTATATTTTGCAGCAGTTGGGTGGAGAGTTCTGTATAAGTCAATGAGGTCAAGTTGGTTGATTGTTGTAAGTAGGTCTTCCGTGTCTCTATTGAGCTTCTTACTGGATGTCCTGTCCTTCTCCGAAAGTGGTGTGTTGAAGTCTCCTACTATATATGTGGAGGTGTCTATCTCACTTTTCAATTCTGTTAAAATTTGATTTATGTATCTTGCAGCCCTGTCATTAGGTGCGTAAATATTTAGTATGGTTATGTCTTCCTGATCAATTGTCCCTTTTATCATTATATAGTGTCCTTCTTTATCCTTTGTGGCGGATTTAAGTCTAAAGTCTATTTTGTCAGAAATTAATATTGCTACTCCTCTTCTTTTTTGCTTATTGTTTGCTTGATATACTTTTTTCCATCCTTTGAGTTTTAGTTTGTTTGTGTCTCTAAGTCTAAGGTGTGTCTCTTGTAGGCAGCATATAGATGGATCGTGTTTTTTTATCCAGTCCGTGACTCTCTGTCTCTTTATTGGTGCATTTAGTCCATTTACATTCAGCGTAATTATAGATAAGTAAGTTTTTAGTGCTGTCATTTTGATGCCTTTTTATGTGTGTTGTTGGCCATTTCATTTTTCCACATGCTTTTTTGTGCTGAGACGTTTTTCTTAGTAGCTTGTGAGATCCTCATTTTCATAATGTTTAACTTTGTGTTTATTGAGTCGTTACGTTTTTCTTGGCTTTTTTCTTGAGTTATGGAATTGATATTCCTTTTTGTGGTTACCTTTTTATTTACCCCTATTTTTCTAAGTAAAACCCTAACTTGTATCCTTCTATTTCGCCTTGTATCACTCTCCATCTGGCAGTTCAATGCCTCCTATATTTAGTCCCTCTTTTTGATTATTTTGATCGTTTAGCTATTGATTTCCATGATTTCCTGTTGTATGTATTATTTTGTTTATTTATTTATTTTTTAGAATTAGTCTTAATTTGTTTGTTTTTGTGCTTTCCCTGTTTGAGTTGCGTTGATATCAGGACGTTCTGTTTTGTGTCCTTGTATTGTGCTGGTACCTGATATTATTGGTCATCAGGCCAAACAATCTCCTTTAGCATTTCTTGCAGTCTTGGTTTAGTTTTTGCAAATTCTCTAAACTTGTGTTTATCTGTAAATATCTTAATTTCTCCTTCATATTTCAGAGAGAGTTTTGCTGGATATATGATCCTTGGTTGGCAGTTTTTCTCGTTTAGTGCTCTGTATATGTCGTCCCATTCCCTTCTTGCCTGCATGGTTTCTGCTGAGTAGTCTGAACTTATTCTTATTGATTCTCCCTTGAAGGAAACCTTTCTTTTCTCCCTGGCTGCTTTTAAAATTTTCTGTTTGTCTTTGGTTTTGGCAAGTTTGATGATGATATGTCTTGGTGTTTTTCTTTTTGGATCAATCTTAAATGGGGTTCGATGAGCATCTTGGATAGATATCCTTTCTTCTTTCATGATGTCAGGGAAGTTTTGTGTCAGGAGTTCTTCAACTATTTTCTCTGTGTTTTCTGTCCCCCCTCCCTGTTCTGGGACTCCAATCACTCGCAAGTTATCCTTCTTGATAGAGTCCCACATGATTCTTAGGGTTTCTTCATTTTTTTTAATTCTTTTATCTGATTTTTTTCCAGCTATGTTGGTGTTGTTTCCCTGGTCCTCCAGAAGTCCCAGTCTACATTCTAATTGCTCGAGTCTGCTCCTCTGACTTTCTATTGCGTTGTCAAATTCTGTAATTTTATTGTTAATCTTTTGGATTTCTACATGCTGTCTCTCTATGGATTCTTGCAACTTGTTAATTTTTCCACTATGTTCTTGAATAATCTTTTTGAGTTCTTCAACAGTTTTATCAGTGTGTTCCTTGGCTTTTTCTGCAGTTATCCTAATTTCATTCGTGATATCTTTAAGCATTTTGTAAATTAGTTTTTTATATTCTGTATCTGATAATTCCAGGATTGTATCTTCATTTGGGAAAGATTTTGATTCTTTTGTTTGGGGGGTTGGAGAAGCTGTCATGGTCTGTTTCTTTATGTGGTTTGATATGGACTGCTGTCTCCGAGCCATCACTGGGAAACTAGATTTTCCCAGTAGTCAGCTAAAAAAAAATGCAGTCAGATCCCTATCTGAATTCTCTCTCTGGCTCCGGGTATTCGGATGTTAATGGGGTCGCCTGGGGAGGGTGGGGGAGGGATCTGAGAGCTAGGAGTGTAGCACCACAGAATATAGAGCTGAACACCACGTTCACGCTCCGCCCCCGTTTGCCAAAATCCGGGCTGGACGGGTCCCTGGCTAGGACACTGCTTTCCTTGCTCGAAAACCAGTCCCTTCCTCCTGGGGACTTCCTCCGGTGCGCGGCACCGCTCGTGGGCACTGGGTGGGCGTTTCCCGCACGAACGGGTGGGCCCGCCCCCAGGGTCTATTCAGGCGATTATAATTAGATCCCGCGGTCACGCCCCGCCTGTGCGCGCGCCCAAATCCCAGCGGGATGACTTCCGGGTTGAGACGCTGCTTTCCCTGTTCGGGAACCAGTCACTTCCTCCCCGGGACTTCTTCCGGAGCGCCACACCTCTCGCGCGAACTGGGTTGCGTCACCTGCACGGCCAGGTGGGCCCGCCCCCTGGGTCAATTCAGGGCAATAAAAATGGACTCCGTGCTCACGCCCCGCTCGTGCGCGCGCCCAAGCCCCAGCAGGACGGAACCCCGTCTGGGACGCTAGTTTCTGAGCTTCGGGACCAATCAGTTCCTCCGCACGGCCAGGTGGGCCCGCCCCCTGGGTCAATTCAGGGCAATAAAAATGGACTCTGCGCTCACGGCCCGCTCGTGCGCGCGCCCAAGCCCCAGCAGGGCGGCACTTTGTCTGGGATGCTACTTTCTGCGCTTTGGGACCAATCAGTTCCTCCCGGGGACTTCTCCTTCCAGTGTGCCGCACCTCTCGCGCAAACTGGGAGGGCGTCACTCGCACGACCAGGTGTTCCCGCCCTCTGGGTCAATTCAGGGTAATAAAAATGGACCCCGCGCTCATGCCCCGCCCGCGCGCGCGCGCGCGTGCCCAGATCGCAGCGGAATGGCTCCCCGTCTGGGATGCTGCTTTCCCTGTTTTGAGACCAGACACCTCCGGGGATTTCTCCCTCTGGTGTGCCGTGCCACACGCGCGGACTGGGTGCGCGTCCTCCCGCACGAACGCGTGGGCCCCGCCCTGGGGTCACTCCAGGGAAACACAGCTGACCCCCCCCCCCCGCGCGCGCCCCGTCGGCTTCTCGCCTAACTCCCGGCGGACAGCAGGGCACCCCAGCTGGGACGCTGTTCTCCCCCCTCTCAGATCAGTCACTGCCTCCCGGGTGTTTCTCCCTCCGGCTGCGCCCCTACGCCGCCCGCGCCAACCTGCTAGGCTTCCTCCCGGGATGGGTTCGGGGGGGAAGGGGTGGGCCCCCTTTCTGTGCCGTCTGCCCCCCTGGGCTCTGCCCCAGATTGAGCTCCGAAGGTCACCTGCCTGGTGCGCTGGCTCCTAGTTCTGAAAACAGTCGCTGTCTGCCCGTATTTGTTCGTCCTCCGTCTCTAAGTCTGTGCTTGTTGTTCAGAGTTCATAGATTGTTATGTATGTGATCGATTCCCTTGTTTTTCCGAGTCTTTGTTGCAAGAGGGATCCGCGGGAGCGTCCACCTAGTCCGCCATCTTGGCCCCCTCTCCTCACCATCATTTTTTTTTATGCACTTACTCTCTGGCACTACAAGATGTTCCAGGCTTGCTTTGTGTACTTCCTAGAACCAGCTATTTTTTCAAGGGGCCCTCTTTCGTTTGATTGGTGAATGGCATTAGAAACCAAGATCTGGGCACTAGGTGTGCTCATTGGTACCGGGGTATCATTGCTTCTGGGCCCTCACAGCTGATAGAGCAAGGAAATATATGTGTGCATACTAACCAATGTATATATACACCTCTATAAATATTTGTATATGTAACAATCTGTACCTACATTAAGCTAAACATGAATTCATACTGATGTCTCCAACTCTAATCGGTTATGACACGGGTCACTCTGACCTCCTTCCCTTGCTTATCTGTAACCTCTCACTCAAACAATGAGAAATCTGGTTCCCACAATCCATTTACTTAATTGTTCTATTTCAGTGTACATATATAGTAGTTTCAGAATTATTAACTCATACCCCCATGGGCCACCACATGTCTGTCAGTTTGTCATACTGTGGTGGCTTGTGCATGGCTGTGATACTGGAAGGTTTGCTACCGGTATTACAAATACCAGAAAAGTCACCCTTGGTGGACAGGTTTCAGTGGAGCTTCCAGACTAAGACAGATTAGGAAGAAGGACCTGGCAGTCCACTTCTGAAAAAACTGGCCAATGAAAACCTTATAAATAGCAGTGGAACATTGTCTGATATAGTGCCAGAAGATGAATCCCTCAGGTTGGAAGGCACTCAAAATGTGACTGGTGGGGAAGAGCTGCCTCTTCAAAGTAGAGTCGACCTTAATGATGTTAATGGAGTCAAGCTTTCAGGACCTTCATTTGCTGATGTGGCACAACTCAAAATGAGAAGAAACAGCTGCAAATATCCATTAATAATTAGAACATGGAATGCATGAAGTATGAATCTAGGAAAGTTGGAATTTGTCAAAAATGAAATAAAAAGCATAAACATTGAAATCCTAGGCATTAGTGAGCTGAAATGGACTGGTACTGGCCAAATTGAATTAGACAATCAGATGGTCTACTATGCCAAAGGAACGGTGTCGCATTCACGATCAAAAAGAACATTTCAAGATCTATTCTGAAGTACAATGCTGTCAGTGATAGGGTAATATTCATATGTCTACAAGGAAGACAAGTTAATACAACTTTTATTTCAAATTTACACATCAACCACTTATACCAAAGATGAGGAAATTGAAGGTTTTTACTAACTTCTGCAGTCAGAAATTGATCAAACGTGCAATCAAGATGCATTCATAATTACTGATGATTGGAATGTGAAAGTTGGAAACAAAGGAGGGATTGGTATTTGGAAAATTTGGCTTTGGTCATAGAAAAGACACTGGAGATCACATGGTAGAATCTTACAAGACCAATGATTTATTCGTTGCAAATACCTTTTTCACAATATAAAGAGTGATTATACACGTGGCTTCACTGGATGGAAAACACAGGAATCAAATTGACTACATCTGTGGAAAGAGACGTCAGAGAACCTCAATAAGGACGACCGAAGAAGAATTGATGACTTTGAATTATGGTGTTGATGAAGAATATTCAATGTACCATGGACTGGAACAAGGCTGTCTTGGAAAAAGTACCTCCAGAGTGCTCCTCGGAAGCGAGAATGACAAGACTTTGTCTCATATACTTTGAACATGCTGTCAGGAGGGAGTAATCCCTGGAGAAGGACATCGTGCTTGGTAAAGCAGAGGGTCAGCAAAAAAGAGGAAGACCCTCAATGAAATGGATTGAAACAGTGGCTGCAACAATGAGCTCAAGCATAACGATTCTGAGGATGGCACAGGTTGTTCTGCTGTATACAGGGTTGCTATAAATCAGAACCTATTTGATGACAAGTAATGATGACAACAACAACAATGTATTTAACCCCCACCCATTGCCCCAGGAAACTTAGCAATTACTGATCTGTTTATCTGTATATAGTTTTGCCTTTTCCAGAATGTTACAGAAATTGAATTACCTAGTATGTAGTCTTTTACAGATTGTCTTCTTTCACCTAATGAAGTTAAGATTCATCCATGTCTTCACTTGGCATGATAACTCATTCCTTTTTATTGCTGAATAGTATTCCATTATGTGATGTACCATAGCTTGTTTATCCATTCACCTGTTGAAGGGTACCTTGGTTGCATCCAGTTTTTGGTAATTATGAATAAAATTGTTATAAATATAAGCGTTCTGGTTTTTTTTGTGAACATAAATCTTCGAATCAGTTGGGTAAATACATAGGATTGTGATTGCTGGATTGTATGGTTAGGTTGAAAGAAACTGCAAAACTGTCTTCCGAAGTAACTAGACTATTTTGTATTCCCACCAGCAATGAATGAGAGTTTCTGTTGCTTCTGCATCCTCACCAGCAACTGGTATTGTCAATTTTTTGGATTTTAAGCATTCTAATAGATATGTAGTGGTGTCTCATTGTTGTTTTAATTTGCAATTCCCTAATGACATGTGATGTTTAACATCTTTTCATATGCTTATTTGCCATCTGTATATCTTCTTTGGTGAAGAGTCTGTTTAGATCTTCTGCCCATTTTGTAATTGGGTTGTTTATTTTCTTAGTGTTCAGTATTCAGTGTTCTTTGAGTACTTTGGATCCAAGTCATTTATGAAATATGTGTTTTGTAATTATTTACTTGTAGTCTGTGACTTGCCTTTTCATTCTCTTAACAATGTCTTTTGCAGAGCAAAAAATTAATTATAAAATCAAGCTTCTCAATATTTTCTTTCATTGGCCATGCTTTTGGTGTTGTATCTGAAAACTCACCACCAAACCTAAGGTCATGCAGATATTCTGCTTTGTTACCTTCTAGAGGGTTTATAGTTTTGGATAATGCATTTAGGTGTGCTATCCATTTTGAGTTAATTTTTGTGAAAGGTGTAAAATCTGTTTCGGGTTCTTTTTTTTTTTTTTTACAAAAGGACGTTCAATTGTTCCAGCACCATTTGTTGAGAAGACTATCTGTTCTCCATTGGATTGCCTTTGTGCTTTTGTCAAAGGGCAATTCCCTGTATTTGTTTCAGTCTAGCCTGCACTCCCTATCATGTTCCGTTGTTCTCTGTTGCTCAACCGGTGTCTATTCTTTTGCCATGCTGTCTTGATTACTGTAGCTTTATAGTAAGTCTTGCAGTTAGGTAGTGTGAGTCCTCCAACTTTGTTCTCCTTTAGTATCGTGTTGGCTATTCTAGGCCTTTTGCATTTCCATATAAGCCTTAGAATCAGTTTGTCAGTTTCCATAACATAGCTTTCCGGGATTTTGATTGGGATTATGTTGAATTATAGGTAAGGTTGGGAAGAGTTGACATCTAAAAAATATTGAGTCTCCAGGAACATGGAATATCTCTTATTTATTTGGATCTTCTTAGGTTTTCAACAGTGCTTTATAGTTTTTCACGTAAAGCATCTCACAGCATTTTGCTAGATTTATATCCAAGTATTTCAGTTTTTTGGTCCTACTATAAATAGTGTTGCTTTTTAAATTTTAAATTCCAATTTTTCATTGTTGGTGTATAGGAAGCTATAGACTTTTGTACATTGACCTTGTATTCTATGACCTAGGTATAATTGCTTATTATTTCCAGGAGAGTTTTTTTTTTTTTCTAGATCCTTTGGAATTTTCTATGCAGATAATCAAGCCATCTGTGAATAAAGACAGTTTTATTTTTTCCTTTTTGGGTATATACATATGTTGAAATTATATTGCATTATGATTTTTCAAGTTAGTAGTGTTAATTTGCTAACAGCCAGCATTTAAAATATATCAGTTTCAAAATATTATTTTGAGATTAAAAGGATTTCTTAGTATGATAACCAAAAAACCCACTGCTGTTGAGTCAATTCTGATTCATAGTGACCCTATAGGACATGGTAGAACTGCCCCATAGAGGTTCCAAGGAGAGCCCGGTAGATTTGAACTGCCAACCTCTTGGTTAGCAGCTGTAGCTCTTAACCACTACGCCACCAGGGTTTTCTCTTAATATGATAAAAAAATAGGAACTTAAAAAAAAAAGAAAGTGGCCAGGCTATCTCCTGGCCCCTGAGAGAAGTTGTGGTGTAAGACGATGTTTTCGGTATCAAGGAACTGGCCACCTGGTTGGGCTTTACCTGCTAAGTGATGAGAATCCCTTTGCAGCTTTGCTGTATTAGGACTTGGCAAACGAAAGGTTTCTTAAATGCCATTTGGGAAAATAAATAAAATCTGGGTTTACGATGTCCCCATTCTCTGGGAAAAATGAGGGTTTCAGGTTTTGTTGTACCGTAGTTCATTCCATTGCCCTAACATACTACACTTATTTTGTTGCAACATCGTTTAAAAAAAAAAAAACAAAAGCAGTAAAGGCTATTAACTTACCACTGTTAGAGGAGAGATGCTGTGTGTATGCCAAAGACATGGTAGCTACAGGCAACCGCATTGTCTGAGAGTTGGTTTCTGCACTCCTTGCTTCAAAACACTCAAAAGCAGATGACTAATGGGATGAGAATCTGTTCTTTCTGGTTTGCTAAGAAGACGTTAACTTATAACCAGGGCTTCCGACCAGTTCATGCAGGTTTGAACACCTACTCAGGATTTGCATTTCTGACAAGTTCCCAGAAAGTTACACATAGGAGTCACCTG
Source organism: Loxodonta africana (assembly GCF_030014295.1). Lineage (NCBI taxonomy): Eukaryota > Metazoa > Chordata > Mammalia > Proboscidea > Elephantidae > Loxodonta > Loxodonta africana. Next base: position 23,766,216 of record NC_087350.1, read on the forward strand.
GGGATCTTGTTAAAATATAGATTCTGATTCAGTACATCTGGAGTGGAAATGCAAATTCTCAACAGGAAACTTGTTAGAAATGCAAATTCTCAGCAGGGGTTCGCACTGGGATGAACTGGGTTTGAAGCCCTGCTTATAACTGGGCACTTTCAAATCATTTACCCTAGATTCCTCTCCCCGCCTTTATTATTTTCATATTTGTAATTTTTATAGAAATGCTGCGAAGTATTTGAACAGAAATAATTCGATGTAGATGGAAGATGTTTTGTTACGTCACCCAATTGTTTTGAACTCCTTCTAGATTATGTGACAAAAAACCACAGTGATCTATCATCAAAATGTATTTTACAACAGCCAGCTGCCAACCGATAGGCTGGCAATCAATGTTTTGAAAACAAATAAGAACTCTCTGATTTGCAAATTGCCTTTTAATTCAGTCAATGGAGTCACGGGTCATTTCACTTTCGCAATACCAATACCAATTATTTCCAGTTGTTCCTTTGCACCTTTGCCAGTTGTTCCTGAGTTTGTTTTCCTTTTTTTTTTTTAATCGATGTATAATTTACATGCAGTGAAATGCACAGGTCTGAAGTGCACGGTTCGATGAGTTTTAACAAGTGTATACGCCTGTGTAACCCACAACCCTACGAAGTTGTGGAGGATATCTATCCATCACCCCGAAGTTCCTTTTTGTCCCTTCTAAGTCAATCCGCAGACCCTCAACCAGGCAACCACTATTCTGATTTCTATTACTATAAATTAATTTTGCCTGTTTTAGAACTTTCAATAATTGGAAGCATACAGCATGTACTGTTTTGTGTCTGGCTTTTTTTGCTCAGCATATTGCTTTTGAAGTTCTGTCATGTTAAAGTGTATATGAATAGTTTTTTTTAATTTCTGAATAAAATTCCATTGTATGAATAAACTACAATTTGTTTATTCATTTTCCTCTTGCTGGAGATTTGGGTTGTTTCTAGTTGAACAAAGCTGCTGTGAACATTCTCGTACGTCTTCGCTGGATGTATGTACACATTCCTCTTTGGTAAAATCCTAGGAGTGGAATTGCTGGGCCACAGAGTGAATGTATGGTTAACTTTATAAAAATGCCATAAAAACAGGTTTCTAAAGTGATTATACAATTTTAGACTCCTAACAGAAATGTATGAAAGTTCTACTAACTCAATATCCTTGTTGTTCTTGTTAGGAGCCATCGAGTCAGTTTGGGCTCATGGTGACCCTGTTACTAGAGAATGAAACATGACCTGGTCCTGCACCCCCACCTGTCCGTGAGTTTGTCATACTGTGGGGGCTTGCCTGTTGCTGTGTTGCTGGAAGCTATGCCGCTGGTATTTGGATACCAGCAGGGTCACACATGGCGGACAGGTTTCAGGTGAGCTTCCAGACTAAGACAGACTAGGAAGAAGGACCTGTCAGTCTACTTCTGAAAAGAATTAGCCAGTGAAAACCCTATGAAAGCAATGGAACTTCCTTGTTAGGTGTTGTGTTTTTAATTTTAACCATTCCAGTCGGCACATAGAGATGTCTCATTGTGGATTTAACTTGAATTTCCCTGATGACTTAGGGTGTTACCTGGTGGAAACCTCAGGTTCTTGCTTGACATGACTCATAAAAAAGCCCACGACTCATTTAAAAAAAAAAAAAAAATTTAGTGGCCAATAAATGAGAGGCCGAGGTGGGAGAGCAGGAAAACACATTTATTTCGTTGTACAAGGAAGAGGAGTCAGTCGAAGCAGCTGCTGCCAAGACTGCTTCCCCAGGGCAAGGAGACAAGTTACTTTTAAGGAGTTTACAAGTAGGGAGTTCATACAAGTTATGCCAACAACATTCTTAATCATACTACCAGGAGCAATTGGGTTTACATATAACCTCCAAGCAAAAGCAGGATTCAAATGCAAAGCTGGGGGTAAGCGGTGAGAGGTGAGGGGTGAGGGGGAGGGAAGGCCAGCAAAGGAAACAGGATTTTTTATGCAACGCTATGGGGGAAGCTCTGTCTCAAGGATGTTGAACAGCTTTTTTTCCTCACAGTGTTACGGACCATTTGTGAATCTTCCTTTTGAAGTGTCTGTTTAAGTCTTTTGCCTATTTTTAGAAGCTGAGTTATTTGTCTCTTTATTATTGAGTTATAGGAGTTCTTAACATATAAGCACAAGTATTTTTTCAGGTATACATATTTTGATCATTTTTGTTCCAAACTATGGTTTGTCTCATCATTTTCTTCATGGTGTCTTTTGAATGGCAGATTATTTTAATTTTGATGCAATTCATCAATTTTTTCTTTTATAATTAATACATTGTGTGTTCTAAGAACTGTTTGCCTATCCCAAGATAGACAAACTATTCTCCTTTGTTTTCTTTCTAGAACCTTTGTAGTTTTAGCTTTTGTAGTTATCTCTATGATCCACCTCAAATTAATTTTTGAGTATGGAGGCACATGAAGGAGTTGAACTTTTTTTTTCCCATATGGTTATCTAGTCATCCCAGCAGTACTTGTTGAAAAGACACCCTTTTCCTCACTAAGCTATATTGATATCTTTATTGAAAACCAATTGGCCGTATAAGAATGTATCTATTTCTGGACTCTATTCTGGTCCATTGGAAACCCTGGTGGTGTAGTGGTTAAGAGCTACCTCTGTTAAACTAAAAGTCGGCAGTTCAAATCTACCAGGCACTCCTTGGAAACTCTATGGGGCAGCTCTACTCTCTCCTTTAAGGTCGCTATGAGTCAGAATCGACTTGAACGGCAATGGTCCATTAATTTATGTATCTATTCTTAATTCAATACCAGAATGTCTTTAATACTGTGGCTTGATAGTACGTCTTGAAATCAGTTAGTGTAAGTCCTCCCAATTTGATCTTCTTTTTAAAGATTGTTTTTGCTGTTTGACGTGCTTTCCTTTTCCATATACATTTTAAAATTAGCTTATAAGTTTGTACAAGAATAAAGTCTTCTGGAAATTTGAATGGGATTGCAATGAATGTAGGGATCAGTTTGCAGAAAATTGACTTCTTAATATTACTTTTTCTAATCCTTGAACAGGGTATATGTCTCCATGTATTTAGGGCTTCTTTAATTTTTATCAGCAAAGTTTGGAGTTTTCAGTTCACAAGTTTGCACATAATTAGTTAAATTGATTCCTACGTATTTTTGGTGCTATTGTAAACATTATTTTTACTATTCCATTTACTAACTGCTCATGATTAGTATATAGAAATACAATTAGTTTTTATATATTAACCTTGTATCTTGCAACCTCAATAAATTCACTCATTAATTCAAGTAGTTTGTATATTTCTTAGGATTTTTACTTATACAATCATATTATCTGAGAATAAACACTACTCCATTCTTTCCAAACTTTACATTTTTTATTAACTTTTTTTTTCCTTTGGCTTTATTTCACTAGCTAAGTCCTTCAGTACAATATTGAATAGAAATGGTGAGAGCAGACATTTTCTTGTTTTTGAACAACAACAGAAGAACAAGAAGGAAAATTTCCAGGCTTTCACACCATGAAGCATGAAGCTAGCTCTAGGTTTTGTGTAGATGCCCTTAATCACATGAAGACAGTCTTCTTTCATTCCAAATGTGCAATATGCACAGGTTTTTTTCTGATTATAATGAGGTTTGAGTTTTTGAATCTCCTGAAATCATTATAGACTTCTTTCTTTTTTGATCTCTTTATATAGTAAAAATATATTAATTGATTTTTAAGTGTTGAACCAATCTTGCATTCCTGGAATAAACCCTGCTGGCTCATGATGTAGTATTCTTGTAGTACTCTTTTTACATATTGCTGTTGCTGGATTAAGGAGCCCTGGTGGTGCAGTGGTTAAGGGCTCGGCTGCTAACCGAAAGGTGGGAGGTTAGAACCCACCCAGTGGCTCCTCAGGAGAAAGATGTGGCAGTCTGTTTCCGTAAGCATTAAACCCAAACCTGTTGTCACTGAGTCATTTTTGACTCTTATTGACCCAATAGGACAGAGTAGAACAACCTCATAGTATTTCCAAAGAGAGGCTGGTGGATTTGAACTGCCAACCTTTTGGTTAACAGCTATAGCTCTTAAGCATTGCACCACCAGGGCTCCTTGGGGCAGTTTGGCCCTGCCTTGTAGGGTCGCTATGTCACTAAGAGTTGGAATGGACTCCATGGCAATGGGGTTGGTTTGGTATTGTTGGATTGTGATTGCTAATATTCGTTTTTTAGGTTTGCTATGAAGGTTATGCTGGTCACAGAAAATGTTGAATAGTGTCCTCTTTTGTACTATTTTCTGAAAAAAGTTTTTATAATATTTGTTGGTTTTATTTCTCCCTTAAACGTTATCTTGGCTTTGCCAGTGAAGCCATCTGGTCATCTGGTCCTGAGGTTTTCTGATTGGAAAGGGTTTAGCTTTTTTTAAAAATTACAAATTCAATTTCTTTAACAGATATAGCATTATTCAAATTTTACATTTTTTAATTTCATTTTAGTAATTGTGCCTTTCAAGGGATTTGTCCATTTGATTTAATTTGTCAAATTTATTGTCATAAAATTATTCCTAATTTGTTCTTATTATTCTTTTAATGTCTCTGGGATCTGTAATGATGCTCTCTTTAATGAATGAAATTGGTAATTTGTATTTTCTCTCTTTTTTCATTGACCAGTCTAGCTAGAAGTTTATGACTTTTATTAATCTTTTCCAGAACTTATTCTCAGTTTTGTTGAGTTCCCTTTTGTCCATTTTTTATTTCATTGAGTTCTTCTTTGCTTCTGTGTTCATTGTTTTGTTCCTTTCACTATCTGCTTAAGGTGAAAGTCTTCTATCTTCTGTCTAGTCTAGGGATTTCCCTTTAATCATCGTTTTAATTGTATTTCACAAAATTTGTATATGTTTTGTTTTCATTACCATTCACTTCAAAGTATTTTCTACTTTCTCTTGTGATTTACTTTTCAGGTTTTTCTATCAAGGGTACCAATTATCCATTGGCAATTTAGAAACCTGTTGCTTGATTTCCAAATACTTAGTGATTTTCCTGATATCTTCTTTTTATTGAATTTTTGTATCAGAGATCATGCTTTTATTTGTTTTATTATTTTCGAAGAATATACTTTGTATGATTTCAGTTATTTGAAACTTGTTGAGATTTTTGTTTACGGCCAAGCGTATATGTACATGGTGAGTGTTCATGTACTCTTGAAAAAATGTGTATTGCACAGTTGTGTGTAGTGTCCTGTAACTGTCAGTGAGGTAGAGCTGGCTGATAGTGGTGTGCAGTCTTCTATATTCTTAGTAATTTTCTGTATAATTGTTCGATTTGTAATTGAGAAAGGATGTTAAAATCTCCGACTCTAATGGGGGGATTTTTGTCTTCCTCCCTTAGCTCTGTCAGTTTTTGCTCCATGTATTTTGAAGCTCTATAACAGGTGCATATGCATTTAGGTTTGTTGTGATTGAGATGTCTGTCATTATGTCTGGTAATACTCCTTATCTAGAATTCTGCTTCTTATGGTATTAATATAGCCACTCTGTCTTTCTCATAATTAATATTTGCACAGTGTCTTAGTTTCCTAGTGCTGCCATGGCAGAAACACCATAAGTGGGTGGCTTTAAAGAACAGACGTTTATTTTCTCACACTTCAGGAAGCTAGAAGTTCAAATTCAGAGTGCGAACTCTAGGAGAAGCTCTCTTTTTTTTGGATCTGGGGGAAGATCCTTTTCTCTTTCAGCTTTTGCAGTCCCAGAGTTCCTCTGTTCCTTGGCATCTATCACATGGTATCTATTTCCCCCCTCTGTGCGCTTCTTCTGTGTTTAATTTGCTCTTTTTATAACTCAGAAGTGATTAAGTTTAGGATACACCCTACATTGATATGGGTTCATTAACATAACAAAGAAAACTCTATTCCTAAACAGAATTACATTCGCAGGTATGGGGGTTAGGGTTTCTAGACAAATTTTGAGGGGACACTATTCAATTCATAACACATTGGTATAACTTTCCCCAACCTTTTACTTTTTAACCTATCTGTGTCTTATACAGAAACCCTGGTGGCATTGTAGTTAAGAGCTATGGCTGCTAACCAAAAGGTCAGTGGTTCAAAACTCACCAAGCCCTCGTTGGACACCATATGGGGCAGTTCTACTCTGTTCTATAGGGTCACTATGAGTCGGAATTGACCAGATGGCAATGGGTTTTTGTTTTTGGTGTCTTATACTTTAAGCTGATTTATTGAAAACAACATATAGTAATGTCTTTCTTGCTTGTCCAGCCCAAAAATCTCTGTCTTTTAATTGCAGTTTTTAGTCTACTCACAACTGAAGTAATTATTAATATGGTTGAATTTAAGGTTACCATTTTTCTACTTTATTTTATTTGTGTCACCTATTCTTTGTTCCTGTTTTCCTCCTTTCCTTCCTTCATTTTTGATTAATCAAATGTTTTTAAAAATTGCTTTATTTTAACTCATCCATTAGCTTTTAACTCTTTTTGTGATTTTCCTGGGAATTACAATATATATCCTTATAGTATCATAATCTTCCTTGAATGAATATTATACCTCTTTATGTGGTTTTTTTTTTTTTTATGTGTAATGGTACATATTGAATTGGAGTCTCACTGAGGCTTAAATGTTGTTGTTGTTAGGTGCCATCCAGTTGGTTCCGACTCATAGCAACCCTATGTACCACAGAACGAAACACAGCCCTGTCCTGTGCCATCCTTAAGTAACACCAGGTATTTTTGTGAGGGCAAGTTGCTGTGGAGTAGGATGAAGATGGCCTGAAGGTATTGCAGGGAGATAGATGGTAAAAGAGAAAAGGCGGGGCTTAAAAGAAGGGAGAGGCCCTGGGTGGCACAAACAGTTAAGCACTGCACTACTCACTGTAAAGGTTAAGAGTTCAAATCTACTGAGAGGCACCTTCCAAGAAAGGCCTGGCAATCTGCCTCTGAAAAATTAGCCATTGAAAACTCTATGTAACACAGTTCTGCTCTGACACACGTGGGGTCTACATGAGTTAGAATCAATTCAATGGCAATTGGTTTGGTTTTGGTTTTTTTTTTGAAGGAATTGTATCCATGAGGTCACTATGAGTCAGAATCAACTTGATGGCACACAACAACAACATGCTGTGGTTGGCAAAGATACGTTTTGAGGATGTCACAGATAGCCCCCGTACAGTTCATTTTCTAAGTGGTAAACGGAAGGAGATAAAATCTCTGACTAAGAGTCCTTCCTGTTGGCTACCCATTTCTGGTGAATAAACCCAAAGAGACAATTTAGCAAGATTTGAGATAGAAAGTGTCATCTCGACTTCCCAGCATCCTCATGGCTGTGGTTGGACCGGAGTCAGTGGCAAACTTTAAAATTGTTTTAGTCAACTATGTTACATTTCGAATGTAGAAACCGAGGCCTAGCAAAGCTCTGTTCTAAGGAGTTACCTAATGAAGGTGCCTGTTTGGTAGCTCTGCATGGAGTCATAGTGCAGAGGGTAGTCTTTTGTTCTTTTATTTCAGGTTAGTTGACTCTAACTCATGGCAAACCCATGTATAACAGAATGAAACATTGCCTGGACTTGTGCCGTCTTGGTGATAGTTGGCATGTTGAGCCCATTGTTGCAACCACTGTGTCAATTCATCTCATTGATCCATCTCATCTCTTTTTTGCTGACCCTATATTTCATGGGTCATAAAATATAAACTAACAAAGAAAGTGACTTATTGGGTCACACCATGGCAGTTCTGAGTCTTTCAAGATCTGCCTCCCTCTGTCCAGTCTCCTGTCTGGACTCTCTTTAAAAATCTGGGAATGACCCACAGCAAGTCCAGTAGCAATGACTTTCAGAGTTAAACTATGTGCAGCCTGATTTTATCTATGATATTTATTGAGTTGTTTTCTCCTTGCAATTGCTTTTTACCCTCTAGCTCTTTTCTCTTCAAAGCAGACCTTGCGGTATCTTGCCTTGAATATGGGCTATTACAAGCAGAAGGAGAAAAACAAACAAACAAAACATCCCTTGGCTCTTGAAATTTAAGAAGTTGTTTTGGTTTTTAAAAACCTTGACTTTTGAGCTACAATGTCTGCGGTCAGAAGGAAGAATTATTTTTTTCCCAGTAAAAGTTAATTACTTTCTATATTCCCAACTCCCGAAGAGAAGATAAAGACTCTCAAGGATGGGGGATGGAGAAGGAAGTTAAAGAGAGGATAATGATTCTTAAGTGCTCATCGAAGCCTGGGAATGGGCCCCATATCCTGGCCCTAATATCCTGATGAAGTGAGGGGAATTTGAGAGGGTCAGAGGATCTCTGCTCTCTTCCTGGTCAATGGTACCTAGGTTCTTAAAATGGCAAAAGTCAAAGTATGATTTTCAGCAAGTTAAAAACGTGGTATTTATATATTTATAAAGATATATATATACTATATATTTGTATATATTTTTTATATATTTTTGACCATATGACAAAAATATGTTTAACTCATTAATGAGTTATATATATACTATATATTTGTATATATTTATATATATATACAGTATATACATATATAGTATATATGTATATACTATATATTTGTATATATTTTTGACCATATGACAAAAATATGTTTAACTCATTAATGAGGTAACCAGCTGGATGATAAAGCTAGTTTAAAGGAGAATATAAAAAAGGGGTCATTAACTGATTAATGTATTCTTATAGGGCAATAAAACCACATATTTTGGAATTCTTAGATATCTAAAATAATCTCAGGTATTACAATGGTTTGTGGTCCTCCAAAGATCAACCTTACCTGAAAAAAGTATTTCTTGGTATTCTAATGTCTCTTACTAGAGAAAAATTTAATAGCCATTCAGTTGATTAACTAATTAATTACATTAAAAAAAAATAAGTAGCTTAAATTAAAACTTTCTCCTTGGGGGTGATAATTAACAAAAGGTTGAGAAGTGCTTCCTAAGAGCATCAGATGACCTCTAAGAGGGCTTGTTAGATGTTGCTCCACTGTTAATCCAAAAGACACCCAGTAATCTTTTTGTCTTATTTCCAAGTTGTGAATAATTTTTTTTTTTTTTAAATCTAAGAGAACCATAGAGTAGAAATGGCTGCATGGATCATCAAGATAGAGAAGGCCAAAGACATCTGACTTTAGGGAGCCCCCAGAGAGGTGTGGGAACATAAAAATATGTGCTGTGGGATCCCAAAGCCCCAGGATTCAGCTGAGTGACAATCAGACATGGGTTGGACCTGAATTTGGAAGTGAGAGATGCAATAGCAGTAACCATGCTCATTCCAACAGGCATCAGAGAAAACAGAGATGATGTCGGGTACCAGCCAAAGATGGACCCACCCTTTCACCATGCCCTGTTGTTATGTAATCCTTCGAGACTATTCCTGCAACCCTTGAGGGTAGGGATAGAACTAGCTCTGAATTAACTCATATTATGTTTCCATCAGCCAGCACAATGGGGACTCAAAATAGAAACTAAGCTCAGATAATGGAGAATATAGAATATCACATTTGTCATACCCCTGACTGTGACATGAGATTGTGTCTACTATACATGTTTGTGAGGAAAAGGAGAAGAGGAAAACTCAATAGTGTGGTGATGACAGAGTGTTGGATTCTACCATTACCTCTTCTTTGTTTTTTTTTTTTTGGTGAAAATGTATACAACAAAACATTCACCAATTCAACAGTTTCTAAATGTACAATTCAATGACACTGACTACATTCTGTATATTGTACAACCATGTTCACTATCCTTTTCCAAAGTATCTCACCACCATTGACATAAACTCAATGCTCCCTAAACAAAGCTCCCCCTTTCTCCCTCCCTTCCACCTTTGCTAACCACTAATGATTTTTGATTTCTATAGATTTGCTTAATTCATGTCAGTGAGATCATACAGTCTTTGTTCTTTTGTGACTGACTGACTGTCTTTGCTCAGCATAATGTTTTCAAGGTTCACCCATGTCTTGGCATGCATCAGGACTTCATTTCTCTTGATGGCTGAGTAATATGACACTGTGTATATATATAGGCAGTCCCCTATTTACGGACAAGATCCATTCCTAAGTCTGCCTTGAAGTCAAGTTTGTAGGTAAGTGAGAATAGGTGCACACAGTGTTTATTCAGCCTTACTTTAGTGCAAGGAAAGTCTTGAAGCCTTTCCAATGATTTAAAAGATGCAGCAAGTAAAGGTGATTGTGCTGAAGAATTTATTCCTAGTAGGGGTTGGTTCGATTATTTCAAAGTGAGGGAATATTTAGATAACACCAAAGTTCACGCTTGAATTGCCCGTAAGTCAGTTGTTCATAACCCAGGGACTTACTGTACCACATTTTGTTTATCCGCTCATTTGATGATGGACATTTTAGTTGTTTCCACATTTTGACTACTGTGAAAAGTGCTGATGTTTGCTTCTTGAAAACCTGGAACAGCCACTGGGGGGCGCCACAGGCGAGTATACTCTGGGTCTAGAGGAATTTTCCTGTAGAATTTCTTACATTTGTTGTGATATGGGTACAAAGAGCTTGTTAACTTTTTAAATCAAAGACCAAGAACCCAGGAGAATTAGTAGAGGTGGTGTTCTTACTCCAGAAAGTTCTGCTAGCCTGCTCTTCCGTTTTACCCACTGAATTAATAATTTCTTTTTTAGAAGGATCAGTACAAAGCTGGTTCTTATGAGGCAGAGGTTAAAGATGTCCCAAATGTCCAACTTTTCCAAACTGGTGTACCGCTCCATCACCTCTAAAATCTACTCCTCCTCCCCTCCGTATTCCCCCTTCTGTCTTTGGGCTCCATAATTCACTGCAAAGTCTCACAGAACTCACGAACCATCATGGACATGGCTCACACAGTTGTGGAGGCTGGCAAGTCCCAAATCTTTGAATCAAGTGTCGGGCTGGAAGCTTCTTCTGACTCATGTTTTTGCAGGGGCTGGCAAACCCAAATTGGCAGGTCAGACAACAAGCTGCTGGCTCATATGGCTGTGAAAGCTGGCAAGTCAGGTCAGAAGACAGGCTGCTGGCTCAAGTTTCAAGAACTGGAGGTCAGATGATAATGAGCCAGATGCAGGATCCAGAGCAAGAGAGAGGGTTTTACCAGAGCATTTATATATATATTGGATACAGACCATATCCTAAAGGAATCTCCACTTTTTTGAGCAAGGCAGTACAAGGGTATAACTTGAATAAGGGTGGTAAGGGTGGTGATTAGGATAAGGGTGGTGACTTGAGTCATACCCACTAGTAAGATGGTGACTCAATATACATCCTACCCTAATCCTACCTCATTAAGATAAGAGACAACTCACTCTCAAGTGGGACCATGACCACAGGCTTGGAGGCTAGAATTTATAACATATCACAAAATGGAGGATAATTACATCAGATCACAAAATGGAGGATGACTATATTATTAGATAACTACCAAATTACATCATCACATAACTGCCAAAGCACTGAAAATAATAACCCAGCCAAGTTGACACATAACCATCACAGGTTCCATACACATTATTTGCCCTAGCTTCAAGCTGTGCAATCCCTTTGGTGGGCCACAAGCACCTTATTTGCTTAGTCCCACCCAATCATTGTGTGGGAGTCACAGAGACTACGGCTAGAAATGTCATATTTAAGTAATTCACTGCACCACAACCATCCTGCTATCCTTCCAGGTGGTCAAATCCTGTCTGAATTTAAGTGCTTAGCATTTTCCTTCTGGAGCTACTTGAATCCCAGAGAAATAGCCCTGAGCAATGTGAAATGAAGCTCTGGAAAAAATGTTACTGCCAAACGATATGATGTTCTCTAAGCTAAGTTAACCGACTCTGCAAATTAAGAGAGAGTCCAGGGCCTGTGTCAGGTCTGCTGCTCCCAGTGTCTTGCCCACGTGAAGTTCCATTGGATCCTTTGCAGTGTCAAACAGAATTTTAAAAAAGTTGAAAACATGACTCTCATAGACATATAGAATGAACTTGTGTCAAAGGTTTACTCGCTAATGAGGGAACTAGTAAGACGCTAAAGCCAGATCAAAGAGGGATTGAGGAACTGGTAATTACAAGCATTTAAAAAATATGTTAGAATAAATTGCTAGGTTAGGTACAAAACTTTTTAATGTCCTACAGGGCATATAAAACCAAAACCTTTGTGGTTATTTTATGTATCAGACAGAAATTATTATTGTCTCTCCTGGTCAGAAATCTGTAACTTATGAGGCTTCACAGACTCTAATTGCTAGATAGCAAAGTCAAACACAGGTATATTCTCCTAGACAATTATGTTATCTTCGGGAAGACCTGTTAAGCCATGTCTCAATATAATTTTGAAAGGACATACTTCCTCCCCTTTGCCTGATCTCCAAATTTTGGATAAGGTATTTAACAGTAGCTCTTTGAAATACTGGTGACAGTGTCTAGAGCTTATCTCAGAACTATAAAAACCAATTGCTGTTGATTCAATTCCGACTCTGGGAGACCCCGTGTGTGTTACAGTAGAACTGTGCTCTGTAGGGTTTTTAATAGTTGAATTTCTGGAAGTAGATTGCCAGGCCTTTCTTCTGAGGAACCTTTGGTTGGACTTGAACCTCCAATCTTTTGGTTAACAGTCAAGTGCTTTAGCCATTTGCACCATCAAGGGGACCCTGTGAAATCAGTGCTCCGGGGCAGGAACCATAATTGAAGAAAAAAACACAGCACATTGCTGCTCTCAATGTGTTCTGTCAAAACATCATAAATAACCCAGGAGAGCTCTGCCTTGGAGGAGAGGCGGAGATCAGCTGGGAGATGCAGGGAGGTAAAGGCATTCGGTATCACTGGGCTTCAAGTGATTACTAGTTTGGGCTCAGGTGGGAATTTTAGCTGAGCCCAGGTGAGCTCCATCCTCCAAAGGAAAATAAAGTGAAGAGAATAGGTTGAGTTCTGGCTCAGTCATATAAAACCTACAACTCTAAAGATCATTGAAGAAAAAATAAGGACAATCCTAGAGGCCCTAATATAAATAGTATACCAATCATAACCAAAAATACACAAGCAGCAGAAGATATACTAGATGAATGGGACTTCTGGGTAAAAAGAGAACCTACAGACTGGTAAAAAAATTTTGACTATGACATATCCTGCAAGTGGTTAATCTCTAAAATATATAGAAAACTTCAACGCCTCAACCACAAAAACACAAACAACCCATGTGGAAAATGGGGAAGGGACATGAACAGACACTTCTCCAAAGAAGACAATCAGGTGGCTAACAAACTCATGAAGAAATGCTCGTAATCATTAGCCATTAAACCCAGTGCCATCGAGCCGATTCATTGTAGTTTTAATTTGCATCTCCCCATTAGCCATTAGGGAGATGCAAATTAAAACTACAATGAGATACCATCTCACCCTGACATCAGTGGCACTAATCAAAAAAACAGAAAACAACAGACGCTAAAGAGGTTGTGGGGAGTTTGGAACTCTTATACACCGCTGATGGGAGTGTAAAATGGTACAACCACTACGGAAAATGATATGGCACTATTTTAAAAAGCTAGAAATAGAAGTACCATAGGATCCAGCATTCCCACTCCTAGGCATATACCCTAGAGAAATAAAAGCCATGACATGAATAGACATATACACATCCATGTCCACTGCATCATTATTCACAATTGCAAAAAGATGGAAATAACCTAAGTGCACATCAATGGATGAATGGATAAACAAACTGTGGTACATGCACACAGTAGAATACTACACAATGATAAAGAATAACAATGAATCCATGAAACAGCTCACAAAATGGATGAATTTGGAGGACATTATGCTGAGTGAAATAAGCCAAGCACAAAAGGACAAATATCGTATGAGGCCACTATTATAAAAAAACAAGAAAAGGTTTACACACAGAAAAAAAAACATTCTTTGATGGTTACCAGGAAGGGAAGGAGAGGGAGGGTAAATTACTAAATAGATAGAAGAAAAAAAAAAAAAAAAAAACGGACATGTGGTAATATTGGTGAAGGGAAAGTCAATACACTATATGGGGGAAATCAGCACAACATGACAAAGGCAAAGGAACACATTGAAAGGAGCACAAAAACAAAGGACAATTACAGCAATTACTATAACATAGACAATCCTGAAACAACAGTATTAACAAACAATAGTTTATGAAGGGATACATAGGTAGATAGGTATGCTAAGGAGACATGGCAGGGTGTAAGGGAGCACACCCACTTGCAGATACAGGTTAGGCTGTGGATATCTCTACGTACATGTTAGTAGATGTTGCATATATATTAATTTAGACAATAGAACACACAAGAGGCGCAGTCATGAAAACTTCTTATGCACAACCAAATACTTCCTGGGGCGAAGATACTAGGCTTGAAGGCTAAGGACCATAGACTCGGGGGACATCTACACCAATTGGCTTAACATAGTACATAAAAACAATGTTCTACATTCTACTTTGGAAAGTAGCCTCTGAGCTCTTAGAAGTTTGTGAGTGGCCATTTAAGATACCAGTAGTTGTTTCTTCCTGTCTGGAGTGAAAGAGAGTGAAGAAAACTGAAGTTTCAAGGAGCAATTAGTCCAAAGGACTAATGAACCATATGCATCACAGCCTACAAGACCCTGAGACCAGAAGAACTAGATGGTGTCTGGCTACCGCTACCAACGGCTCTGACCAGAATCACGATAGAGGGTCCTAAACAGAGTGGGAGAAAAATGTAGAACAAAAAACCAAATTCATAAAAAAAGGACCAGGCTTATTGGCCTGATAGAGACTGGAGGAACCCCTGAGGCTATGGCCCTAATGCACTCCTCTGACTTGGAATTGCAGCCATTCCTGGAAACCACCTTCCAGCCAACCAATAGGCCTATAAAATAAACAATAACACCCAAAAAGAATGTGCTCTGTAAACAACTATACAAAACCAAAAGGGAAACACTAGCCCAAAAGTAAAGATGAGAAGGCAGGAAAGGGTAGGAAAACCAGATGAAAGGAAACAGAGAACCCAGGACAGAAATAGGGAGAGTGTTGACACAGTGTGGGGATTGCAACCCCTGTCATGGAGCACTTTGTGTACAATTTGTTGAATGAGAAATGAATTTGCTCTGTAACTTTCACCTAAAACACAATAAAATATTAAAGACAAATAAAACAAAAAAAGAAGTGAAGCCTGAGAAGGCCTGATGGGCCTCTGCTCTTGAGCTCTTGGAAGTCAGACAGCATGTAAGAAGTCTGACTGCCCTGCCGGAGAGAGTGGCCATAGGAAGAGACCCTGGAAGATGAGAGGCCACGTGGAGGGTGAGGCTTCACTGAGGAACTCTGAGGCAGTGGGCATGTGAGCCAGGAGCCATTTTGGAGGTTCCAGCCCAATCCACCTTTCAGAGGACACCAGCCCCATCTATCATCTGACCACATCCAAATGAGAGACCCCAAGAGAGCACAGCAGAACTGCCCAGGCAGCCCCTCAACCCACAGAATTGTAAGACACATGACTAAATAGTTGTTTTAATTCACTCTGTTGTCGTTTTGTCACCTGGTGATAGAGAACTAAAACACTGTTCCTTGACAATGACTTCTGAGATTCATCTCCAGATTAACAATTTCTTGACGCTAAGTCTGATGGACAAGGGTAGATGGGGTCTAAGCCCTGTGAGAACAGTTTTGTTTTGTATTGACAGCATTCAACACACATTTGAGTAAAGGGCATGTTTTGTTGAATTTGACAGAAGTGGTAACACTATCCGTGAACGTGAACTATGGGAAAGCAAAGTGAAGAATTGGAGTAATTTTCTCTCTATTCCAAAGGAAAATTACAGCCCAGCAGCTACCAAGGAAATCTCTTAGTTCATAGCTTGAATTTTTAGTTTCAACTGGGTCTTTGCTTGAACATCATCTCCTTAGAGATCTACCTGTAGTCCCTAACTAAAGTAGGACACCTGCCACCTCACCTCCCCTTATCTTGCTGGATGGTGCAAATGTTTAACCTGCTTGGCTTCTAACCAAACTGTTGGCAGTCCAAGTCCACCCATGAAGTGAAGTCTGTTGCCATTCAGTTGATTCCAACTCATAGCGACCCTATAGGACAGAGTAGAACTGCCCCAGAGTTCCCAGGGAGGGCCTGGTGTATTCGAACTGCCAACCGTTTGGTTAGCAGCCATAGCACTTAACCACTATGCCACCAGGGTTTCCAAGTCCACCCACAGGCACCTCCAAAAAAATGCCTGGCGATCTACTTCTGAAAAATCAGACATTGAAAACCCTATGGAGCATAGCCCTACTCCGACACATGGGGTCTCCATGAGTCGGAGTAAACTCCTCAACAACTGGTTCAATGGAAATACTGGGCGATAACAGTCTTTTATTATTATTATTATTATTTTTCTGCCTGAAACTAATACAACAGAGACGAAATGCCAGGATGCTAAGGGAATGCAGAAGAATTCAGAGGTGAACTTCAATATCGGTGAAATGCTGGGGCTAACTGTCTTAAAAACAAGCAAACAAAAGCCATTTAAAAGGACTAAAGATGTCATTGCCAAGTAAAGACAGAACTGTGTGGGAGGACCCCCAAGGTAAAGTTTAGTTTAGCCTAATGAGAAAAAAGGAGCTTTAGAGGGGGAAATTAAACTTCATGTAGCAATGAAAAGTTTGTGGCATGTTGTCTGAAAAGAAGCCAGGCGTACACCATTTCTTGAGTTATAAAGTTGTACAAATCATTGGAGAAGATGCCTTCAGGAAGAGTCCCAAGCAATACTTGGTGAGAGAAAGAGAGGTCCTAGATGACCAAATTCGCCTTTTCCGTTGTTTTGGCCATGGTTTTATAGCTGCCTAGCTGGGAGTTCAGGGCAAACCTGAAAAAGGAAAAACTTACTTGGGGATGAGATTTACTATGGCAACAAAATATTTGTCTTCTAAAAGAACCTGGTGGAAAAAACAAGATTTACAGGATTTTAAACAGAAACATACTGTATTAAAAAAAAAAAATCCCAATGATTGTTTTAAAATATTTGAGCCTACCTTAAAAAAAAATCCCCTACCCTCCATAAATCTTGCCTGCAGAGTGATTTTTGAACTTGGAAAAAATAACATTTGAAAATGTACAGATCAATCAACAATAGAATTAAGCTTTTTTTTTCTTTGACTTATTTAGAATATTGAATTGTACTATGTATTGAAGTTGTAAATACTGCAGGTTTTCAAACACCCCGATATGGTATCAGTAAAGAAACAGCCATACCAAATGCATGCTTAGATGTGGTTCTTGGTTTCTCTTTAAAGGAGTCTAAAATATCCAACCCCAAACTACTTTTTGCCCGCTGCTTGCACTGTGTTAGTGACTCAGTTTATGTTTTACGAGCCATCTGCAGATCCCATGGTCCTGTATTGTGTCTCTCTGCAGAGTCCGTTTTTGAGATTCAGGAAAAAATTGTACCATGCACTGAAATAGGGACTGTTTTGCATCAAGGAGCTCTAGGAAATGAGAAGAGAATGTCATGGAACCGCACACCGGTAGCATAGCTATTGCCAAAGAGATGTGAACACAAACTTGATTCTGAGTTCTAACTTCTACTCATCATTTACAACTTTTGATCTGAAAGGGGCTTCAGAAATCATTCAATCTCCATTCTGATTGTAGGTTTCAAAGACAGAAATAATGTCATATTTTAGAAGAAATCTTTTAAAATGGGTCAACACGTTTGGCTGTTAACCTAAAGGTCAGGGATTCGAGTCCACTCAGAGGCACCATAGAATGGAGGCCTGATCTGCTTCTGAAAAAAAAAATCAGCCATTGAAAACCCTTTGGAGCACAGTTCTACTCTGACACACATGGGGCTGCCATGAGTCAGAATCAACGGGAGGGCAACTTTTTTTAAATGATGTAGATATGGAAACAGGCTTATGGAGGTTAAGTGACTTTTCTAATGACCCAGAATGAATTAATGACAGAATCTGGGCACGGATAGATAATGTTCTAGTAACACTTAGGAAAATATTTTGGTGCAAGGAAAACGTGACAAATCTTAATATGTCATGGCCTTACATGTGTGTTTTGTCCCATTGGTGGATCTAACTGGAAAATAATTTGTTCTGAGAGCCATTTAGGGGCTTTCAAGACTATTAGGCTTTTTTGACTGTGTGTCCAGGAAATAGATATAAACAAACCTGTGTGCACGTGAAAACTAGTACATGGATGTTTCTTTTAGGGCTAACTTTGTTAATATGATCAACGCATGTAGTTTAAAAGATGTATGTGTATTAGGGGACTTAAAACAATAAAATGCAGTTCTCGGTCTTACTGGATTCCTACCATGCTGTTTTTCTTTCTAAATGCAACCACTTTTTCTTCCGGACTTTATATTCATATTTCTATATTATATGCTCATTTTATAGAAATAGCAATATATGCAGGAGAGGCAAATTCTCTTTAATTTTAGACATTATTTATTAACTCTCTATTATGATAGTTGGGGATTTAGCTCAGTCCAAAACTAGAACCTGAGATTGAATTTCTCAGTCCCTGAGATGTGTGGGCTTGGGATCAGATTCACTGATTTTGGAAAAGAAAACCATGTGCCATTTCTTGCAACCACGTGTTGTGAGTTCAAGCACATAAATGTTACTACGTGCAAAGTTCTGAGTCCTTTGCAGATGCTAAATTATCTAAGACTCACATCTTCTGAGATAAGTATCATTATCCCTGCTTTATAATTTTTTATAATGGGACTCAAGGATCTTAAGACCAAGGTTACAATAAATTGTAAAGCAAGAATTTAAATGCATATCTGTTTGATTCCAAAGACCAATCTTTTCCTGAAGTTTCATAAAGCCTTTAAAAGAAAGTTTAGTCATACAAAAATTTCTTTGTATTCTTTGGGCATTGTCTTAGGCTGGGTTCTCTAGAGAAGCAAAACCAGTGAAGCGTCTCTCTCTCTCTCTCTATATATGGAAAGAGAGAGAGAGAGATTTATATCAAGGAAATGGCTCACATGGTTATAGAGGCTGGAAAGTCCCAAGTCCATGGGTCAGACTGGAGGTTTCTCCTGACTTACACAGCTGTGGAAACCCTGGTGTGTAGTGGTTAGGAGTTATAGCTGCTTAACAAAACATTGGCAGTTCAAATCCACCAGGCACTCCTTGGAAACCCTATGGGGCAGTTCTACTCTGTCCTGTAAGGTCGCTGTGAGTTGAAATCAACTCTATGGCAGCGGGGTTTTTTTTTTTTTTTTTTTGGTTTTACATAGCTGCAGGAGCTGGGGGGCCCCTGGCTCACAGATTGTGGAGGCTGAAGAATCCCAAGATCAGCAGGTGGGCTGCTAACTCAAGTTCCAGGAACCAGAGGTCAGATGAACAGAAGCCAGCTGCAGGATCCACAGCGAGCAAAAACCCTCAAGTCTTGCCAGAAAGTCCACCTATATTGGATGCAGGCCACACCCCCAAGGAAACTTCTTTTAGCTGATTGGTTACTCACAGCAAATCCCATCAGGGAAGTGATCACATTATATCAGATCTCAACATGGACATGATTACATCATTACATGACTGCCAGACTACATCATAACTGCCAAACCACTGAGAATCATGGCCCAGCCAAGTTGACACACAATCTTAACTATCACAGGCATCATTAGGCACTGTGGCTGCTTCTACCAGAGGGAAGTTTTGTGTTTGACTACTAACCGAAAGGCTGGTGATTCAAACCCATCCAGTGGCACTGCAGAAGAAAGGTCTGGTGAGCTGCTTCCATAAAGACTACACCCAAGAATACCGTATGGAGCAGTTCTACTCTGTAACACGTAGGGTTGCCATGAGTCAGAATTGACTTGAAGGCAATGCGTTTGATATTTATTTATTTATTTATTTGAGCAGAGATATGGTGTCATTAGAATAACTCATTGCGTGAAGGGTGCCTGGCATCTGGTGGTAAGAGGGAGGATAGCCAGGCTCCCCTGTCGATTTTGAGAGAGCAGAGGACAAAGCAGAGTCCGAAAGGCAGGAGATCTCATGTGTTTGGTCCCGGACCGGTCGACTGTCTCAAAGATTCTTTGAACTCAGGCATCTAGCTGGTTGGGTAGAACTTAGGCTACTAGGAGGAGTCTCTCTAATATAAGAGTGAAAAATTCTTTTCAGGCTGTCTTGTACCTTGGGTACCTTGGGTAAGTCAGATGTCTCCATTCCTGAGAAAGTACTATGATCTTCTAAGATATTGCTGAATGTAAATGGAAAAATGGAAGTGACTTCTATTTGTTACTCCCTCCCTAGACTGGAGAAGGAGATAGTCCTTGCCTAAGAACATGACTGGAGTCTTAAAAGAAGTAATATGAAAATGCTGGCAACATCTTTGGTCAGCGAAGGAAACGGCTGTTAGCAGGCATCTGTGCAGGGACGACCTCCCTACCTTCCTAGCACTAGCAGGCTTGAAAGGTTGTGTGTGGATGGTGGTGCTGGTAAATAGGCCTTCAGTGGGCCAAACCCAAAATAAACCCATTACCGTTGAGTCGATTTGACTCATGGCAACCCCATGTGTGTTAGAGTGGAACTGAGAACAAGAGGCTTCTCAATGGATGACTTTTTGGGGAAATAGTCAGCCAGGCCTTTTTTCTGTGGCACCACTGGGTGGATTCCAACTGCCAACCTTTCAGTTAGTAGTCAATTGCAAACTGCTTGCATCATCCAGAGACCTTCAATGGGCCAAAGCAACCCCAAATCCTCTGTATAGTAAGGTGAGGAGGAAACTCCACTGTGTGAGACATGGTTTTGCAAAGCATGGCATAGTGGAAAAATTCTGGGCTCTTTCTGGTGGTTTTAAACTCTGTCTGAGAATTAGTAACCGCCTTCGGAAGGGGTGTGTGTATGTATGTGTGTGTGTATTGTCTCTTCCTCAGACAATGAGAAGAACATAGGAGCAAAACTGTAGCTCACACTGGTGGTAAAGACCTGGAAAGGAATGGAGCTTGGAGTACCTCTACTCACCAAGGACTGGTCTGCAGATTTGGCGTATCCTCCTGGGACCCTCAGAACTTACATTAGCATCACTATGTGAGCACTGTGGAAATACAGCACCACGAAGACACTGGAAAGACTACTCTCTATGGGTGGCAGGTTTCCTAGTGGGTGGAAATACATGTGAGGGAGGTTACAAGAGGGAACTTTTGCAAAGAGGTATGGGCCTGAGTACAGAACAGTAAATTTAGGGGCTAGGGGCATCCATGAAGGGTCTCTTTGTGCAATTTTAACTTCTCAGGTGCTTTTTTCTTTTGCACCAATTGAAAAGCCTTAATTAGACTATATTCCTGCTTGTAATTCCCTTGTTACTTCAACTCTTCAGTAAAGCCTTGTGTGTGATGTGACAGAGAGAAGAGGAGAGACAGTGAAGGTACGTATGTCTTGCCCGACATCTATGCCTCTGATGGAGTCTGTGCAGACGGAGGAGGTGTTTGGGCAGAGACAAGCCGTGTGGAAGTAGCAAGGTAAGGGACAGTGAGGACCAATGGCCAAGTAAACAACTCAGGAGAGGTCCAAGCAATCTCTTTCCTCTCCTTTCTTACTGTGTTTTACCTAACTGAAAGCAACTACTGAAAGTGGGAGCTTGATGCTTGGGTTACATCACCTTATTTGACTTTGTTTCATGTACTTTGGACATGTTAAAAGGAGGGACCTGTCCCCGGAGAAGGACCTCATGCTTGGTAAAGCAGAGGGTCAGCAAAAGAGAGGAAGACCCTCAACAAGATGGATTGACACAGTGGCTGCTACGATGGGCTCAAACACAGCAAGGATTGTGAGGATGGCGCAGGATAGGGCAGTGTTTCCTCGGTTGTTGGAGTTGACTCGACAACACCTAACAACAACAATTTGAGGAGAAGGTTAATTCCACAACAAAGGCTGTTTGGACCATGAAAGTCAGGGCTCGTTTACTTTGGAAAAGTCCTTCACTGCCTCAGATTTTCATTTTGCTTTTTTTCACCTGTAGGATATTGAAGGAACAGCTGACATAAGAACACGGTCTGTGACTAAAAATAGCAAATTAAAATACACACTCTTGATAAGGCTGGGACTGATAAGCCTCCACATCGTTTTTGGAGCTTCTCATATTGCTACACAAAAAGAGGTAGAGCAAACTAAATACAAAATCAGAATATTAACAACATTCAGAAACAAGGTATCCCCAGGAATTTCAGCGTATGAGTGGGTGGGGACAGACTACCAATAGCTACAAGATGAATGTGCTACTTGCTTCCATACGGTAGGAAGTGGAAGGAGGGCGGGGAGAGCACTCGTGTGTCTGGTAGATATGAGAACAGGAGGATCCCCAAATAGCCAATGGGTGTTGCCTGGAAAATAAAGCAAGTGAATCTGAGAGCCACGGCTGAAATTGGAGGAGTCTGGTCCACTCCCGTAGCAGTTCAGTACAAGGGGCCTGCAGGCCCAGCTCCTAGGAACTCTCAAACTGAGCAAGTATGACTTCTTTCCAGGGCGGGGCTGACAGTTCCCTGGGTTAGAAGTGAGGTTAGCAGGAGAGGAAAGAGAGCCAAAGATAAGAAAGTGCCCCCATACAAGTGGAGAAGGAGAAGGGCAGGAAATCTCAGAAAGCAAGGTACCTAATATTTTAACACAACATGGAAACAGCAGAAGGGAGAGCTCTGTGACATCAGCCAAGCTGCCTGAACCAAGCCTTCTTCTAAAAGTTCAGGAATATTGAACTTCTCATTAACATGAGTAGCCAAACAATAAAAAAAAAAAAAAATTTTTTTTTTTTTTTAAATAGGTAGGTAAAATTCTACACACTTATACTAAAGGATAAAAGAGAACAGGGAACAGAATAATAAACATCCTTACAGACAGTGAAAGCATGCCAGAAAGGCACACCCCATCACATTGTTTAACCTCTTCATTTTACAATGAGGAAATTGAGAACTAGAGAAGTTTGGTAAACAGCCACATTTCCAAAAAATTAAATAGCCACAGAGCTGAGACTTCTGCTCCTTTTAAATGTTTTAGACGGCTTTGAATCCTTTTTTAAAATAATTATTCCTTATCATCTCCGTGGGAAGCTGAGCCTGGGATATACATTCTCTTTGGAGGTGCCACATGGCACCAGCAACTGGCAAAAGAGATTCAAATACAATTTGTGACTTCCCAGCTCATTTTTATCCATCAAAACTAAAAAAACAAAGCAAATGCATTTTCAAGGAGGGAATCTTTTATGAAGGTGCCCACAATCTTTTTGGACAATTTAATGGCTAAATATTCGGTATGTGTATGGATATTTAATCCTGACCCCCTTAAAAGTAGACAGATTTGAGAAGATAAACGGGGCTGCAGGATAGGCCAAGAAAAATTGAGCAGTACTTACTCTCAGAATTTTCTGTGACTTTGTGTGTGTGTGTGTGAGAGAGAGAGAAAGAGTGAAGGAGAGGGAGAGGGAGAGAGAGAAGGGGAGAGAAAACAAGGGGAGAGAGAAGAGAAGGGGGAGAGGAAGGGGAGGTGAGAGAAGGACGGAAGAGAATTGAGGAGAAAAGAAGTTAGGAGTGAAAGGGAGATGAGAGGAGACACAAAAACAGAAGTTAATAATGAGCAGTGGCCCCCCCCGCCCCCGCAAAAGCTGGGGAAATACCCTCTTTTGTGGATTTGCTAATGAAAAGAATGTGTGTTCTCTCTTGATCTCAGCTCGGCGAGGTCTTCAGATTCCTTCCTTATAATGTTAACTTGGTGAGGTAGCAAGTCTCCTCTTCATGTCATCCCCACCCGTGATTTCCATTCTGACACAAGATGGAGGAGGGAGACACTTACGCAGGACTCTTTAAGGTCCAGAGGAGCTTCATTTCCAACTACAGCCTCAGTGGGGACAGGCTGGTAGCCCTGTACGATCCCTGTCTGGATGGTTACGAGAGCGTCAGTTCAGGACTGCGTATGCTTCCACTTGGCTTCCTGCAATGCACCAGAAGATTATTTCCCTACAGAACTCAAGTTCTCCACTTCTGTTTTCCCTGTTATTGAAGTTTTGCCCACTCTTCCTTTCTCCTTCATCAGGTTTTGATATTTATATTTAGTATATAGTATCTGTGAGTGAGAAACTAGTTCTAGACTTTCCTTTTGTCTCACCTTATTCCTGGCCATCGTTTGTGTTTTCCCAGGGAGTGATTAACATCTGTTTGGTTACAGGGAGGAAAGAGTTCCTTAGGGTATAATTGAAAGAATTTGGTGGGTACCAAATGGGGAAGAAACACAAAATTAATATTTAGGAATATTACCTACCTCCTGATGTTATACGGATGGCAAGAATATGGTTCTTCGCTCCATCATGTCTTCACAACTGGTGCTATATACAATTCTTGATGCCCGTCTCTCTAAGACAGGGTGAGGGCATCGCCTTGATAGAACTGAAAAAAAAAAATGGCCATAGAGAAATAAAGAAAGCAATATATATATATATATATTTGCTTTCTTTATGTATATATATATATATATATATATATATATATAACATATATATATAACAGGAAGGTGTATCTGGGAAAAGTCCCCATTTATGTGCAATACATTGGCTGTATGTACACAAGAGATCCGAATTTGTGATGTTGACAGAGTCACCATCTTGACCTCTGAGGCTAACCTGTTTGGGTAGTTGCAGAGCTGGCAGATCTAAGTCATTTTACATTGGTACACTCTGGCTGTTGGCCAACGCAAGGTCTGAAGTCTAGACCTCCCAGTGACTGAGTACAGAAAACTGTTAATGCTTTGGATGTGTTTCAAGTCTTTCAGGCTATTAGGGGACCATTTTGTGTTCTAAGAAAGATAATTCACTAACACAAATTGTAATAGTATGAAATAGTTAATGCAACTCTGTAAGTCAGTTATTTATTTCTTATTCCCTAACAGGCTAATCGCACCCCAGTTGGCACTCGTCTGTTTCCACCAATTCTTACATTGCCCTTTGAGTGTTACGTACTCTATTACAACACTTAGGCCAATCTGCCTTGCATCAAAGCTGTTTTGTACTAAAGCGAAACCAGACTGTGTCATTAGGGTATCATGTGGCGGCTGGCTGAGGTGAGGACCAGGTAGGCCCAAGGACCCATGGAGAAACCAATAGGACAAGGAGGGGCTCTTTGGTCTGGGTAGGAAGAACAATAGAGGGAAGGGAAGCTAGGCGGTCACTTCTAACTGAAGCCGTTCAGCTCCTCTCTTTCTAGTAACATCTGACAGGGTGCTGGCATTCTGTGTGCACTAGGTAGCGATCAGCTTTGACAAGTAACAGCTCCCGTCTCTTACAGGGGTTTCAGGAAGGTGGGCAATGGGGAAACTGTGGGCATAGCAAATAGGGAAGGGACAGAAGAGATGATGATTTGGCTGGGGCTGAATTAAGGAAGGCTTTTTTTTTTAGAAGTTTTAAGACTCATTGCACACAGATTAATATTTAGAAATATTACTCACTACCTAACATTATGTAGACAGTGAGAGTCTGGTTCTTTGCTCCATCACTTCTTCACAACTGGTGCTATATACAATTCTTGATGCCTGTCTCTCTAAGAGAGGGTGAGGGCATCACCTTGATAGAACTGAAAAAACTTTTCAGAGTCCCAAGAAGGCTGAGAACCTAACTCAGAATACATCTCAGGGTCGCCCATGTCCCTTCTAGAAAACTATGGAGAGGCTTCCCTAGCACAGACATGTAAATCTGGCCTTTTGGGAAAGTCCCCATAAAATGTTTCTGGATTGATTTATAGTAGGTTCCCAACTCACCGCTACATACATTTTGGGCCGGATAAGTCTTTGTTCAAGGGGGCTATCCTGAGCCCTGTAGGATGTTTAGCTGCCTCTGTGGCCTCTGTTCCTTAGATGCCTCCCCTGTCTTGACAATCAAAATTGTCTCATGACATTTGGTAAAATGTCCCCTGGGGTGCAAAATCCCCCCTCACCCCTCTTGAGAATCCCTGATTTAAAGGGAGCATGTTAGTCAATGTAAAAGGGAATGAATAACTTCTCAAACGTTAGGCTTATCTGCTCATTTAAAAACCATGCTTAGCTTCTTGCCTTATGCGTGTCTATGCTTGAATTCTACTGTGAATATTTGAACATCCAATTTCTGGATGATTTCTTGCTTTCAAAAAAGGAAATGGTATTTGGGTAAAAAAAAATCTTGCCGAAGAGGATGCCAGGGTACTTCAAACAAAATAAATACTGTGTGTTTTCTGTATTTCTTTCTAAACTCAACAGACGTACAGAGATTATTTCAGAATGACTTTTCCTGCATGCATTTTATATTGGGAACCCTAAACAATCTCTTCAAGGAGCCCTGGTTGTGCAGTGCTTAACGTGCTCAGCTGCTAACCAAAAAGATGCCATTTGAACCCACCAACTGCTCCACAGGAGAAAGATGTGGCAGCCTGCTTCCGTAAAGATTGCAGCCTTGGAAACCCTATGGAGCAGTTCTACCCTGTCCTAAGAGGTCGCTATGAGTGGAAGTTGGCTCAGTGGCAGTAAGTTTGGTTTAGTTTTGGAAACTATCCCTTTACCTGACGGCAAAATCATCTTAAGTGACAGAAACTTCATTTATGAGGCTCTCACCATTAGAAGCTGTGTGAACACCATATCCCCTTAATTCCTGTTTCACAGTTGCTCACTGCCCCCATTCTTCTGTCTTCTTAGGGGTTTTGGGTATCTGATCTTGTAAAATTCTCCCACAGCTCCTTCATGAAGTAGTTTTAGCATAAAGTAGGTTTAGCTAAAGTAGGCCTAGCATAAAAACCAAACTCTTTTGACTGGTGTACGTAACCTTTTATTGTCTGGCTTCTCCCCACTGCTTTCTGCCTTCCTTATGATCTAGTTAGTTGCTGTTGAGTCTGCTCCCACTCATGGCGCCCTTACATATAACAGAACAAAATATTGCCTGGTCCTGTGCCATCTTCATGATCATTGGTATGTTTGAGTCCATTGTTTTGGCTATTGTGCCAATCCATCCATATCATCTAGTCACATCCAATTGTGGGTCCCTGAAAATGCTATGTTATTTCATATTTCATTAAAAGTTGCTCCTTCTGCCTAAAATATACTTCTTCCTGCCTTACATGGCTGACTCCCAGTTCTCATTCAAAAATCAGCTTCTTAGTTCCCCAAGTCTATTTTAGGCCATTCCCGTCAGCATTCCCACAATATCGTGTTGCATTTATCATTATATTGGGAGTTCATTGAAGACAAGGCGTGCCTTCTTTAACATTTTTCTATTAATGATAGCCACTATGGTGTAATTATGTTCTAATAGGAGTTCATTGAGTTAAAAAAAAAAAAAAAAAGTATGTTTTTCTAAACAAAATGAGGTGGAGAAAATTGTATTCAAAAGAATCCTGGGGGATCTTTGGAGGCAGAAGTGACTTGGTGGGGCTGTTCCTTGAAAGAGAAGCAAAGAGAGCTGTGGGTCTGGACTGCACTTCCCAAGGGCCTGTGCACAACATGGGGGATAGTGGGAAGGGAATAAGCTTGGCAAGGCAATGGAGCGTAATGGGAGAGCTTCTGAACACCGTGTGATCTTATCCTGCTTTTTGTGATACCTCTGAATTGCCATGAAGCTGCTTAGCTAATGAGATGATGGGTTCAAATGCATTTTTTAATGTAAACCAATGGGCAGCCAAGCTTGGTATCTAGGTTAACACGGCACAGAGCCAAAATGGCAGCATGCGTAAAGAAGAAAATACTGAGAGGCCAATAAGGATACAGGACAGAGAGGGCTATGGACTTTCATAAGCGAGAATGTTGAGGGTTTAAAACAAACCAAACCAAAACAAAAAACAGAAAAACCCAAAAAACCCAAACCCATTGCCACTGAGTTGATTCAAACTCAGAGTGGCCCTATATGACAGAGTAGAACTGCCCCAGAAGGTTTCCAAGGAACGGCTGGTGGATTCAAACTGATGACCTTTTGGTTAGCAGTTAAGCTCTTAATCACTGAGCCATTAGGGCTCCAAAGAATATCTGAATTACTCCTGTATTTTATTCTACTTTATCTTTAGGGACTGTGAACACATTATAGAAAGAGACAGTCCTCAACTCTTTAACAACCTTCATTTGGATATTGATGCTCCAAATAGGATTGGAAGTGGTGACTCTTTAACAAGCTCAATATCTTGAATGGCTCTTGAAATGTGGATGAAAGAAAAGCCAGACTAAAAAAGGTGTATAAAAATGTTCAAAATATAATACTGAGGGCAGTATCCGAAAGGTGAGGTGTAATAAGGGGCTTTATGATATTTTAATCTCTGTAGGAATAAAAGTGCCTATTACAAAAGGTTGGTGAACTGCTGGTTTAGCAGATTTTATTACATATTTTAAGGAACATGTTGTGCACAGAAATAGAGACTGCTGGGAAACTGAAGAACAGTATTCACAGAAATAGGCGGAGAAATCAACGGGTGAGTTGAGGTTGAATATCGGCATTCTTTGAAGAACCTGTTCGTCATAAGGAAATGAAGAGGCTCACTTCATGTTCAGTATTTCTTTCCTAGGCAAGGTGAAGAGATGAGTATGGAGACTCATGCTAATTATACCTTTTTTTTTTTTTTTAACTTTATTGTATTCTAGGTGAACATTTACAGCACAAATTAGTTTTTTATTCAAAAATTTATAGGCAAATTGTTTTGTTTTCCATAGTGGTTTTATCATTTTACATTCCCACCAGCAGTGCACGAGAGTTCCAATCTCCCTACAACCTCTCTAGCATTTGTTATTTTCTATTTTTTTGATTAGTGCCAGTAAATCCGGGATGAGATGGCATTTCCTTGTAGTTTTGATTTGCATTTCTCTAAGGGCTAATGCCCTTGAGCGTTTTCTCATGTGTCTCTTAGCTGCCTGAATGTCTTCTCCGGTGAAGTATCCGTTCATATTCTTTGCCCATTTTTGTTTGCTTGTTTGTTTTTTAATTGTGCTTTAGATGAAGGTTACAGAGCAAGTTAGTTTCACATTAAACAATACACATATTGTTTTGCGACATTGGTTGCCAACCCTGTGACTTGTAACACTCTCCCCTTCTCGACTCTAGGTTCTCCATTACCAGCTCTCCTGTCCCCTCCTGCCTTCTTGTCCATTTAGTCTTGTTTTGTTTTATGGGCCTGTCTAATCTTTGGTTGAAGGGTGAACCTCAGGAGTGACTTCAGTACTGAGTTAAAAGGGTGTCTGGAGGCCATATTCTTGGAGTTTCTCCAGTCTATGCCAGACCAATAAGTCTGTTTGTCTGCGTGTGTGTGTGTGAGTTAGAATTTTTTCTACATTTTTCTCCCACTCTGTCCAGGACCCTCTATTGTGATCCCTGTTACAGCAGTTGGTAGTGGTAGGTGGGCACCATCTAGTTGTGCTGGGCTCAGTCTGATGGAAGCTGTGGTAGTTGTGGTCCATTAGTCCTTTGGACTAATGTTTCCCTTGTGTCTTTGGTTTTCTTCATTCTCCCTTACTACAGATGCGGTGGGATGAGTGGAGCATCTTAGACGGCTGCTCACAAGCTTTTGAGACCCCAGATGCCCTTTGCCCATTTTTTAATTGGATTATTTGTCTTTTTATTGTTCAGGTGTTGAAGTATTCTATAGATTTTAGAGATTAGACCCTTGTCAGATATGTCTTAGCCAAAAAAATTTTCCCAGTCTGTAGGTTCTCTTTTTACTCTTTTGGTGAATTCTTTTGATGAGCATAAGTGTTT
Organism: Loxodonta africana; assembly: GCF_030014295.1. Taxonomy (NCBI): domain Eukaryota; kingdom Metazoa; phylum Chordata; class Mammalia; order Proboscidea; family Elephantidae; genus Loxodonta; species Loxodonta africana. The sequence continues at coordinate 23,795,888 of NC_087350.1, forward strand.
AATTTTTAGGAGCTCCCAGGTATCTAGTTTATCTCCTGGTGTTTGTGCATTGTTAGTTATGGTTTATATTGTATTTATGGCATGTATTAGGGCCACTAGCTTTGTCCTTATTTTTTCTTCCACGATATTTATCATTTTAGGTTTTATATTTAGGTCTTTGATCCATTTTGAGTTAGTTTGTGTGTATGGTGTGAGGGATGGGTCCTGTCTCATTTTTTTATAGATGGACAAGTTTTGGCAGCACCATTTGTTAAAAAGACTGTCTTTTCCCCATTTAATGGACTTTGGTCCTTTGTCAAAGATCAGCTGATCATAGGTGGATGGATGTACCTCTCGGTTCTCAGTTCTGTTCCATTGATCTATGTGTCTGTCATCATACCAGTACCAGGCTGTTTTGCCTACCATGACTGTATGGTGGGTTCTGAGATCAGGTAGTGCAAAGCCTCCTATTTTGTTCTTTTTCTTCAATAATGCTTTGCTTTTCTAGGGTCTCTTTCCTTTCCATATAAAGTTGGTGATTATTGTTTTGATCTCATTAAAGAATGCTGCTGGTATTTGGATAGGGATTGATCTGGGTATGATTGACTTTTTCATAATGTTGAGTCTTCCTATCCATGAGCATGTTATGTTTTCCCATTTATATAGGTCTCTTTTGGTTTCTTGCAATAGCATTTTTGTAGTTCTCTTTGTATAGGTCTTTTACTTTCCTGGTTAGGTTTATTCCTAAGCATTTTATCTTTTTAGGGACTATTATAAATGGTATTGTTTTCCTGATTTCCTTTTTTGAAATTCTCTTCTTTGGTGTATAAGAATCCAACTGATTTTTGTATGTGAATCTTGTATCCTGCTCCTCTGCTGAATCTTTCTAATAGTTTTCTTGTGGGATCTTTGGGGTTCCCTATGTATGGGATCACATTGTCTTTGAGCAGAGATGGTTTTATTTCTTCCTTTCCAATTTGGATGTTCTTAATTTCTTTTTCTTGCTTTATTGCTCTAGCTAGGACTTCCAGCAAAATGTTACATAGGAGTTGTTTTAAAGAACATCCTTGTCTTGTTCCCTTTCTCAGGGGAATGTTTTCAGCCTCTTTCCTTTGAGAATGATGTTGGCTGTTGGTTTTGAATAGATGCCCTTTATTATGTTGAGGAATTTCCATTCTATTCCTATTTCATTGACAGTTTTTAGTCAGGAATTAGTGTTGGACTTTATCAAATGTCTTTTCTGCATTGATTGAAATGATCATGTGATTCTTTTCTTTTGTTCTATTTATGTGGTGGATTATGCTGATTGATTTTGTAGTGTTGAGCTATACTTTCACCCCTGGTTCCTCTTGCTTTCCAGTACTGAGTTTCTCTTGTTTGTGGATTCTCTTTCTTCCTTTTTTTTTTCTTTCATTATTGTAGATTTTGTGTTTAGTGGGAGGGTACAGCAGTTGCCCAGACCCATGGGTATAGGTGGTAGCAGTGGGTCCCTGCTGTGCCCAGTGGCTATAGTACAAGAAACCCATTGCCATCGTGTCAATTCCAATTAATAGCAACTAACAGGAGACAACCCCACTCCAGACACCAAACCAGGTGAATCATCTTCACAGACACTGATTTCCCCATGCCCACCATTCTGACTATCAAATGTTCTGAACATCATCACTGGTAACATCGCATTTTTAAATGCCATTCTCACTTCATCAGGATGTATATTCTACCGAACTTTCTTCCCCTCCAGATGCTTGTTAATTATTGTTAGCTGCTGTCAAGTCCACACTGACTCATGGAGGCCTCATGCACAACAGAAGGAAATGTTGTCTGATGCCGCATCATCCTCAGGATCATCAGCAATGTTCAAGTCCCTCATTGTGACTATAGAGCTGATTCATCTCACCGAGTGTCTTCCTCCCCTTCACTGGGCCTCTGCTTCACCAAACATGATGTCCTTCTTCAGAGATTGATCCCTCCTGATGATGTGTCCAAAGCAAGCTACTTGGACAATATTCTGTTGTGAACCAGAAGGTTTTTAAGGTTTTCTTTGGCTAGTTTTTGGAAGTAGATCACTCAGCCTTTCTTCCCAGTCTTAGTCTGGAGCCCCACTGAAACCTTTTCACCACAGGTGACCCTGCTGCTATTTGAAATACCAGTAGCATAGCTTCCAGCATTATAAAAACATGCAAGCCATTGCAGTATGACCAAATGACAAAATGGTAGTGGTGTTTAATAATAAACCATTGAATATTAATTAATTATTGATTTAAAAACTTAAGTGATTTAGTTTTACACAGACATAGTTTGTGTCATTTGACTTTTATCTAGATTTTAATGGTAAAAAAATTTTTTAGAATCTTACTAAATGTCTAGCTTCTCTTGTGGGGTTTTTTTCTTTACCTAAATTTATTCCTATTCTTTATTCTCAGAATCTTTTCCAAATAGGAATATCTAATTCATAAGAAATTTCAACAGGATGTAGTTTTATTTACATATTAAAAATGTTTGAATTAGAAATGCTAATGATATTCTAACAATATCTAGCCAGAGTATCCTTGCTTTCTTTCAAACAAGACTGATCTATTTACTGAATGATACTGGCTGGTTACTCATTAAACCAAGAAAACCAAACTCATTGCCATCGATTCGATTCTGACTCATAGTGACCCTATATGACCCTGTAGAACTGCTCCATAAGGTTTCCAGTGAGCAGTTAGTACATTCAAACCGCCAACCTTTTGGTTGTTAGCCCAGCTCTTTACCATTATGCCACCTGGGCCCCTCATTACTCATTGGGTCCGCAAAATATCTACTTGAGAAGAGCCGAAGGGCCAAAGGGCCAGATGCCTTTTGTTTTGTGGTGCAGTATCCTATCCAGGACCCCCAAAGTGAGTTCCAGAAAAGAACCAATCTTTTAACATTGAACATAAAAATATCATCCTCCTTCTCACTATTGGTATAAGTTTGCCATTTACACCAATAATAATAATAATAATAAGCATGTATTTTTTGTCTTTGCATACTTATCTGTCCAGGTTTTCCTGAGGTAACCCTATTCAAGGTATTCTGTATTCCATATAGATTGAAATGGGTAATTAGAAGAGATGGAGCCAACATGGTGCCTTAGAGAGATGCATCGTGTTATCCCTCTGCAGCAAAGACCTAAAAAACTAAGTAAAACAGATACAAATATCAACCCTGGAACCCTAAATATCAAATGAAGAGATAAAGATCTAGATCAAGCATGGAATGGAAGAAGAAACTGAAGGAAAACAGAGAACAAAGAGAGATACAGAGTGGAGGTCCCCTGCCAACTAACATGGCACAGAGTTACCATCTTGGAGCACAGCCAACAACTACCCCAGACAGGGAGTACAGGAAGGCAAATTCACAGAGCCCCTAACAGGAGACAGAGCACCCAGTAACCAGAGAAATATGCTTTCCCACTCCTCGCCCTTCTGCCCAGCATGCCTCCTCCACCCCTTCCCATCAGGCCACCCTACACCGCTGGGGGCAGAGAGTTAACTGCCCACTGCCATCCCCAGTCTGCCCCACCCCCACCCACCAGCTCCCACCTCACCATTTTTTTTCTTTTATTCCTTTTCCTCCTTTTTTTTCTCCCTCCCAAATAGCCCTGTACCCCAACTCTACACCTTCCCACTGGGCCATGCCGCACCACTGCAGGTAGAAGGCCAGTGGCCCGCTGCCAGCCCAGGCCCTCCCACCCTCATTGGCTGGCTCCCGTCATGCCATTTTTTTTCTTTTCCTCCTTTCCTTTCGCCCTCCCACCAAGTTCCGCACACCACTTCTACCCCTTCCCACTGGGCCATGCCATGCTGCCTTGGCTAAAGAGCCACCTACCCACTGCCAGCCCGGTCCACCCTGTGCTCTCCCACCTAGCCCCATATGCCATGTCCACCCCTTCCCTGCCAGGCCATGATATACCCCCTTGGCTAGAGAGCCACTGGTCCACCACCACCCTGGGTCCACCCTGCCCCCCCACCAGCAACCACCACTCTGCTTTTTTTTTATTTTTCCCCTTTCTTCCCTCACTTTCTCCCTCCCTCTTAGCCCAGTATGCCATCACCCTCCCTTCCCGCCAGGCCTTGCCACAGTGCCTTGAGTAGAAAACTATCAGCTCACCACTGTCCCAGGTCCCACCTGCCCCCACCCACCCCTATCCACCAGTTCCTACCAGGCCATTTGTTTGCCCCCTTCCTTTTCTTTTTCCCTCCCATCTAGCCCAATATGCCACCTCTACCTTTTCCAATCAGGCCATGCAGCATCACTGCAGGTAGAGAGCCACCAGCCTACCATCAGCCTGGGTCCACCCAGCCCCCACCCACTGGCTCCTACCACACCATTTTTTTCTTTCTTTTTCCCTTTCTTCCTTTTCTTTCTCCCTCTCACCTAGCTCCATACACCACCTCCCTCCCTTCACCAACCCACAAGTCCACCCCACCCCTACCTACCAGCAACCTTTTTTCTTTCTTTCTCTCAATTTTCTTTTCTTTATTCCCCCCAGCCAGGCCAGTACTCCACCTCCCTTTCCTGCAGGCCCTCACTGTGTTGCCACAGCTAGATTGTCCCCAGGTCAGGCCCCCCGCTGCACCAGACCTACACAGCTTCTCCTTTTCCGGCACTCCACCAGTTGCTGAACAGTGCGAAGCATGCCGTACCACTCCCTGTCTGACACCACTGCCTATCTGTACAACAAAGCAGGCTCGCCCTGCCTGCTGTTGCCCTGTTCACCTGGACTAGGTGGTGAGAGCTATCATGCTCACAGGCAAGCAAGTAGCAAATCATGCCTGGCCTGTCTGCCCTGAAATATCAAAACAAAACAAAGAAGTAGGATGAAACAAATGAACATATAATCAATAAATAAAGAAAATAATACTTTAATGTCTTGAAAACAGCTGACAATATCAAAACATATTTTCAAAATCAGGAAAAGATGGCTCCATCAAGTGACCAAAATGAAAAATCTGATGACCTTCTAGTAGAAGAAAAGGCAATGGATGACATGGGACTCAAAAGGCTAATATTTAGGGCTCTCTAAGAGATTAGGAAAGAGATCAAGGAAACTCAGATAACCAAGGAAAAAATAGACAAAATCATGGAAAACAGACAAAAACAATGAAAACATCACCAAAATAAAAGAAAACATGGACAAAGCAGTAGAAGAATACAGGAAAATAATACAAAAAACATAAAAATAAATAAACAAGTAGAAATGATAGAAAAACAACAACCAAAAATCCAAAAGATAAACAACAAAATTTCAGAAATGAACACCTCAATGGAAGGTTTTAGGAGGAAATTTGAAACAATGGAATACAGAATCAGTGAGATTAAAGTCAAATCCTTAGATGCCACTTTCTTTGAGGAAAACTCAGAGAAAAGAATGAAGAAAACCTAAGGATTGTGTGGGACACAATCAAATCCAAAAATATGTACACGATCAGAGTTCCAGAACAGCGGGAGAAAAGGAAAAATAAAGAGAAGATTGTTGAAGATTTGCTTCAGAAAACTTCACAAATGTCATGAAAGATGAAAAGATGACCATCCAAGAAGCTCAACAAAGCCCAGATAAGACAGACCCTAAAAGAAAGTCACCAAGGTATATCATGATCACACTTGTCAAAACCAAAGACAAAGAAAGAATTCTGAGAGCATCTTGAGAAAGATGAAAAGTCACTTACAAAGGTGAAACAATAAGACTAAGCTCTGATTACTCAGCAAGAAGGCAATGGGATGACATATATAAAACCTTGAAAGAAAAAAACCAACCAATCAAGAAGACTATATCCTGCAAAACTCTGTCTTAAATACGATCGAGAAATCAGGACATTGTCAGATAAACAGAGATTAACGGAATTCACAAAAACCAAACCAAACTTACAAGAACGATTAAAGCAAGTCCTCCAGTTATAGACCCAACAACATCAGACAAAAACTGGAGTCTAAGACACAGGACAGCATCGGCCAGATACCAACCTAGATAAAGAACCCTCAGTAATAAAATAAAGCTAAAAGACCTAAAACAGGGAAACAGAGATGTCAATCTGTAAATGACAACGTCAAAACAACAAACGGGGGAATAAACGGTGTAGGCATAGAACTTTCAAATGGAGAGGTAGTCAAGGCAATATCAACCAATAAAAGACTAGCTCAAACTTCGGAAAATAAAGGTAAATTCCAAGGTAACCACAAAGAAAGTTAACAAACCCACTCATGAGTGGGAGGCTGCTTCCCCTTCCTTTCAACACCTTATCATGTGGAGAATAAAGCATGCTGTGACACCCCTATATCTTTCAGAAATGTTCAAGGAACACTGCTCAGAATCTAGTCCTTTCACTTTACTATCCAGATACGGGATAAAACTTGAACCCATGGGTGCTGGATCATAGGACCTCTCTCAGACACCATATTGTTCTAAAACTCTCCCCTTCTGAGGATTTTGTACTGGACCAAGTTCTTTTTGTTATTTCCCCTTTCTCCATCTCAGGAAACCAGAACTTTGTGATTCCAGGTCTTGAGACAACCCTCTAATGATTTTTGTTCTCAAAATTCTCAACTCACGGAAGAGAAGGTGCTGGGTCTTCTTGAAAGAAAAGAAACAATTTTCTCAAGTCAGGGAGTGAAATAGTGGTATGTGGGTTCCTGTACAGCTCTTTCCCTTAGCAGTGTCTGCAGGGAGATGGGAGAACCGCAGGTGGGAGAGCCTCTGGTGTACTTAATAATTTTAGGTCCTGCACATCAGGTCTCCCTGCTATAGTAGTGATTCCCACTCTCATGTTTTACCCAGAAATGAAGTGTCACCTGCACCCACCACTAAGAAGTAACCACTGTGATGCAAGATCAGGTGACCCTCTGGGGAAGATGGTATTTTCCAAAGGTGGCCACAATGATATCATAAGCTCTTCTTGCCTTTCTCCCATCAAAAGGTGGGGCCTAGTTCCCCTCCTCATGAAACTTGGCTGGCCATACTAAAAAACCAAACCTGTTGCTGTAGAATCTATTCTAACTTATGGTGACCCCATGTGTGTCAGAGTAGAACTGTACTCCATAGAGTTGTCAATGGCTGATTTTTTGGAAGTAGATTGCCAGGCCTTTCTTCTGAGGTGCCTCTCAGTGGATTTGCCACCCAAGGACTCCTGGCTGGTCATATGACTTTTTTAAAACCAACAGAATGTGGCAGAAGTAATGCTGCATGACATCCAAAATTAGGTCAGAAAAGGCCATTCAACATCTACCTGGTTCTCTTCGGACACTCACTCTGTGGGAAGCCACCCAAGTTGTGCCTTCAGACGAGTGAAGTCTCAGCCAATACCTGACTGCAGCCTCATGACAGACTGAAGCAAGAATGCCCCAGCCCAGCCTTCCAAATATCTGATCCACAAAATCATGAGTGTAATAAATTTTTTTGTTATTGCAGTAAAATAAGAATAATAAAATCTTGCTGCTTTGACCATTTTGAAGTGTACAGTTCAGAGACATTAATTACATCCACTATGTTGTGACCATCATCACTTTTTCAAAATGTTTTCAATCACCCCAAACAGAAACTCAGTACCCCTTCAGCAGTAACTTCCATTTCCTCTTTCCCCCCGCCCCTGGTAGCCGCTTTTGTCTCTATGATTTGCTTATTCTAGATAGTTCATATAAATGGGATGATATTCAAATGGCTGTTTTAAGCCACCAAGTTTTGGGGAGTTTGTGGCCTTTCTTAAAGGAACCTTTGTGGCATAGTGATTAAGTGCTTGGCTGTTGTCATGGATAGAATTGTGTCACCCCAAAATATCTGTCAACATAGATGGGCCATGATTCTCAGTATTGTGTGATTGGCCACTATTTTGTGTGATTTTCCTATTTGCTGTAAATCCTATCACTACAATGTAATAAACTGGATTAGTGGCAATTATATCGATGAGGTCTACAAGATTAGTGTCTTAAGCCATCTCTTTTGAGATATAAAAGAGAGAAGCGAGCAGAGAGACAGGGGGACTTCATACCACCAAGAAAGAAGCACCAGGAGCAGGGCGTGTCCTTTGGACCTCGGGTTCCTGTATGGAGATGCTCCTAGTCCAGGGGAAGATTGAAGGACCTTCCTTCAGAGCCAACAGAGAGAGAAAACCTTCTCCTGAAGCTGACACCCTGAACTCAGACTTCTAGCCTCCTAGACTATGAGAGAGAATAAATTTCTCTTTGTTAAAGCATCCAAGTGTGGTATTTCTGTTATAGCTGCACTAGATGACTAAGACAGATGCTAACTGAAAGGTCAGCAGTTCAACCCCCCCAGCCACTCCTCAGACAAAAGATGTGGCAATCTGCTTCCGTAAAGATTACAGCCTTGGAAACACCATGGGGCAGTTCTACTCGTACTACAGGGTTGCTATGAGTCGAAATTGACTCTACAGCAATGGATGGTGATTCTTCCAGTGTCCTGCATAAACCCACAGAAACCGCCTGGCTCCTTTTTGGTTTAGTCTACTTTTCACCCAGACCTATGACATCTCCCCGGGAAAGTGTGCCTGGGACCCTGCATACCTACGTGCTCTGTAATCACGACCAAGAGGGAGAGCGAGGAGAGCTTCTATTTGAAACTTAAAGGAAAGGACAGAACCATCTTGACTTGTTAAGTACCTTGAAGGGTGAAGAGATGGGATTAATAACCAGAAGAATCTTCCTGAATTTTCACCTTTCTTCAACAACTCTAGGACTTCCACCGTTGGAACTGAGCTGTATTTCCCACCAGCTCTGTGGGACGGAGATTCTGAGGCACATTTTAAGATTTTAATTTTGATAGGGTAAGATGACTTTTCTTACATACATGAACTCCTGAAGGAGGATTCATACTTGTGACTTTTACCTGCCTATCTTCTCCTGTAGAATTTCTTCCCAGTAGCTTCTCAATCCCTTCTGTAAATAGGCTCCTGGGTGGCCCACCCCCACAGCCTCCTCCTCAGACCTGGCAGACAAGCCTGAAATCTGTGGCGAGCACAACTGAATCTCAAGCTGGGACCTCCACTGCTCTTTCCAATCAAGGGCACTGTCGGAGAACTGGCATGATTAGTCTAGCTGTTGATGCCGCTGGACCCTAAGTGCTCTTTGGGTGACTGAACTAGGCCACGCAGGGACACTGGCCACCATTGCCTTGTCATTGCTGCTCCAAGTACAATGCCCAGTGCATAGTAGTTGCTCAGTAAGTACAGAATGCATAAACCAAAGTCAAGAAGAGGGCAGAAAACACCGCAAAAGGGGATTTAGGTTAAGTTGAGGATCTAGGAGTTGAGGCAGGAGGATTAACAAATGCCATATATATATATATATAAAAACCAGTGCTGTCGAGTCGATTCTGACTCATAGCGACCCTATAGGACAGAGTAGAACTGCCCCATGGAGTTTCCAAGGAGCACCTGGCAGATTTGAACTGCTGACCCTTTGATTGGCAGCCGTAACACTTAACCACTATGCCACCAGGGTTTCCATGCCGTATATATATATATATATAAACCAAAAAAGGTTGGCAGTTTGAATTCACCAGCAGCTCCTTGGAAACTCTATGGGGCAGTTCTACTCTATCCTATAGGGTCGCTATGAGCCGGAATCAACTCAACAGTGGGTTTGGTTTATATATACATCTACCTGGAATTGGCTTAGCATGAAAAACTTTTATCTTTCTTTGTGCTTTCAACCCAGAGGAACTCCCATCCTCACCCAAAAGTAAAAATGAATTCAGCCTCTAGAATTAGTCTATCAGCTGAGTGATTGGAGGTAACTTCAGATTTCTATTTCTACTCCTATTTCTCCCTCTGTAAAGCTGGCTGCTCTCACAGTTTCTTCCAACCGAAGAGATCAAATTTCCCTTTAGAAGCTAGCTACTCTAGTCCTTTATATTTATTATAAAGCTTAATTAAAAATAATATCCCAGGCTTCTTAAGCATTCTGGTTTCTAGTTGCATAGAGCTTAAATGCAATATTTAGATTTTTCTCAACATAAATTTGCTACGTAGCTAATAAGTCAGGGTTGGCCACAGCACTGCATTCTGATCATGTTCCTTTTAGGTCTGGAAGCAGAAGCGATTATTTCTAGAATGGAATATTCTCAACTCACTTGTCTAGAGATTTTTAGGTAATTCTGTGCAAACTTTTTTCAAGGATGATTTTCACCACTTCTGATGTTGTCAAGGACAGAAGTTCAGTTTGAAATCGTACTACTGCCTTTGTATGTTTCGTTTGAACATACATTAAGGCAGTGAGATGACAGTTTTAAGATAATCTCTTCAGGAATCACCCTCTCTGTGAGTAACATTTTGTTACAGCGTTCGCATTCTTGATATTTTGGGGATAATATTTGGTTTTGTTTGTTATCAAGAATGGGGATAGTAATACCTTCTCATAGGGTTGTGATATTTGTGTAGAAGTTAATTTCTTATCGGTCTTTTGCCAGTGTAGCAGACAAACCGTGTTTGTCTTTTGTGCTTGCTGCATCTTCCAGTCTTCGGTGAACTTATTCTGTGCGTTGACAGCCTGCCTCACATGATTTCACACTTGTTGTTGCTGTTGGTTGCTGTCGAGTCGGCTCTGAGGACTTCGCTGGCAAGCTTACGTACAACAGAAGGAAACATCGCCTCGTCTCATGCCATCTTCATGATCATTTGAGTCCAGATTCTGCACTTAATTATATACTATTTTTATTGTTTGTTGTTAATTTATGTTTGTTCATCCTACTTTCGTGGTTAGACTTGAAAGTCTTAGGGTTCTGTGTTCTCTGAGTGGCTAGCACTTTGATGAACAATGTTCAGTTTCAAAAAATACTTGTTGCTTTATTCTGCTTACTTGTTTTCAATTTATGGCCTTGAAATCAACAGATGTTGCTGAATTAACTAACACGGGATTTATTCCGACCCTCCTTTATTTTGGCAGGCCTGGGAGAGGGTGTGCCTCGTCTCACAGCTCTTAGAAACACATTAAAGAGCAGTTATTTTCCAGTGGAGCTGTTAATATGCTTCACAAAGCAAGCAATTTTTATTAGGAGGGTGTTTATTAAACGAACATGTCCCCATGGTTTGAAGAAGGCTGAGGAGACAGATGAGCTTACTCTCCTCATTAGTAACAGGACCTCTGGTCTCTGAGGGGAGGATCCCGAGTCATCAGCCTGCCAACAAGTGCTGAAGTCTGCTCTGGAGCAAGGAGTAAGGAAGGAAATGTGCAAACAGTGAGGCCAGATCCATCCTCAGATGACGAGACTTCTGAGGAAGCCCATGTATGATGAGTTTAAGCACATCCTCAAATAAGCAGCTTTCAAGAGATGGATCTTCCGCTTGCTGTCTGGTGGTGGGTACTGTATCAGGAGGCACAGTCTTGGGGAACATGGTTGCCATGGTGTACACTGAAATCCATGTTATTATTCTGCATCTTCCCAGGGACTTTCCTATTGAGATCTCAAGGGATGGAAACGGTAGTGCAGGATGGTCACAAGTATGGAGTTTGGAGTCTTGCGAACTTGGGTTTAGATATTCTGCTTCACTACTTTCCACCTGTGTGACTCAGGCACTTTGTTTCAGTTCTCTACACCTTAGTTTCCTCAGTTATCAAATGAGATAGGTAACACCTACCTTACAGGTATGTTGTGATGATTAGTTAAGATCATGTTTATAAAGCACTCCTGGTTGGTTCCTGACAATCAATGTTGGGTTAGAGACTTGCTCCCATGATATGCACAAGCTTTCTCCTGCAGAATTTCTAGACGGAAAGGCCCCATGTAGAAACCTTAAGAGCCATCAGCCCAGATGCCGTGCAGGGCTGGCAGCTGTGGATAAAGATGAGCCTATCAAGGGGAGACCTGCTGAGATCAAAGAAAACAAGTTGTGTCTGTGGAGAGAAGAGAGATTTTTCTCTCTTTGTAGCAAAAAGTGGCTCTACAGATCTCCCAAAATAAGCCATACTACAAAGAGACTTCAGACCGCCAGACATCATTCAGCTCTCGTCCTTCCTGCTCTTCCTTAGGGGATGGCTGGTGCTCCCTGCAAATAACTGAAAAAGCTTTGCTTTACAATGGTAAATCTGCTCAGAGATCATGATTCTTTGTCAATTTCTCATGCAGACTTTATTACCCGGGCGTCTGCATGGAAATGAGCATTTGTTTGAGGAGATGGCGGGCATTTAGTCATCTAAGCATTTGGCCAGGCACACTCAGACTCTGTGGAACCATGGATATGACTCCTTGGAGGGTAATCCCATCTCCTCTTCCTTCCCAGGTAGTTTAGCAGGACAAAATGGTGCTGCCCTTTTTCTTTGAGTTTCAAATAAAAGCTCTCCCACTACCTTCCTTCATCATGATTACAGAGCATGTGGGCATGCTGGGTCCCGGGCACTCTTTGATGGGGAGATGGTGTAGGTCTGAGTCATAGGTAGACTAAACCCACAAGGGGTCCAGCAGTTTCTGTGGGTTTATGCAGGACACTGGGAAGATAGCAGATGTGCTTTCTGTTTTGCAGACTCCCTGTCTCTGGTGGGTATCCCCTATGGAGTTTCAGGCAGGGTGAAAGCCACTAGATATTAAACATGAATTTCTCTGCAAGTGAGGAGGATGTCGTTAAAACAGGGTGACTTTAGTAGGAGAAGTTGTGGGGAGAAAGACTGGTGATGGAGGCCATGGCCGGTCTGTGTGCTTTGGAGGGCTTCTCAAAGCATTCTGGGAACTGCTTTATCATGCTCCATGAAAGCATCTTTAGTTATCGATTGTTCCATTATTCTGTTTTCAGGCTGGGCTCGAGGGCAAAGAGCCCCAGACATCTTGTTGCTCTTCCATCTCCCTCTTAATAACTTCCACAAGTGATGAGGCTCTTTAGATGCCTCTGCCCAGATGTTATGGTGTCTGTAGGGGGCACTCCTTGGGGAGAAGTCATTGAGAAAGCCTCACAAAGCATTTAGAAAGAAAGTGAAGTCTCCCCAGGACAAAACCCAAAAAAACCAAACCCAGTGCTGTCAAGTGGATCTAGAACAAGGCAGGAGGAACCTGGAGCTGCCGTGACTGGGACTCAGTTGTGGAACAGCCATGTCCTCTGACCCAGCCAAAGCCACTTTTCTATTTAAAACATAGTCACTGACCTATTGATTGCTGAGATATGTTTTAAAAACGTCTGGAATTAGGCAATTAGTTATTGCTTAATGCGGAATGTCCAAATAGGACCACTGATTCTCTAACTGATCAATTGATTCATGATTTCCCTTGCCTGGTTAGATGTGGACTCCGGCCAATGGGAGAAATAAAGTCGAAGAAAAAGTTGAGAAAGTGGAGCCAAAGATTTATTAGCCCCTAAAAGAAATACATTGTTTATCCATTCATTTTCCAGTAATTGCCTGTTTATTAAGGCGACCACTCAAAGAGAAAGCCAACAGCAGAAACTGCCGATAAGAAAGAGGGGTTATGTGTTTACTGTAACTAGATGACATTGTATTTCAGATATTAAAGCTCCTGGATCATGAAGAAGCACAGAGAAAGTTCCTAGCTATAAAACGAAACATCGGCCATTGTCCCTTATGAGAGAGAATTTCTCTAGAGCCTATGGGCTTGGAGAGAAAGCTATTTCTGGGTAAGAAGAGTTACCGGATGTGATATTCTTTGGATTGTGTCCTTGGGAGACAGTTTGTTGCATTGCAAAGAGTGCAGGGTTTTAGGTCAGTTAATTATGGTTTCCAATACAGATTTTGTCACTTATGAACTGCATTAATAACTATGTGACCTGGGCTTGTTTCTTAACATCTCTGATCATCTTTATTTGAGAGGTAAAACAGTATCGAGGTTAAGAATGTGGACTCTGTAGCCAGCCTGCTAGGTAGAAATCCCAGCTCTGCCACTTTCTAGCTGTGGGATCCTGAGCGAGTTACTTCACCTCACTGTGCCTCTGCTTCCTCCTCTCCTTGTCCAATGCAGGTGATAGAGCAGAGCAGAATCTATCGACACCTGGGCCCAGAATCCACTGGTCCACCTGAGTTTACCTGCAGCTGAAGTTCCCATGGAGCTGGGGTTCCTCCTTCTCATCTCAAGTATCCCTCTCTCTTCTCTAGAAGCCTGAGGGTTTTTCCTGGCGCCAGGTAAGCTTGCTCCATTGCAGAGGTTCAACCTGGAGTGTGCTGGAGCTAATGCCCCTAGGAGTAAGCTTCAAGCAACAGGAATGGGAAAAAAACCTGTTACTGTAGAGTCAGTTCCAACTTCTACGGACCCCATGTGTGTCAGAGTAAAACCGTGACTCGTAGGGTGTTCAATGGTTGATTTTTCAGAAGTAGATCGCCAGGCCTTTCTTTTGAGGTGCCTCTGGATGGACTTGAATCTTTAACTTTTGGGTTAGTAGCCGAGCACATTAGCCATTTGAACCGCACAGGGATGGGCCTCCAATGGTACGGGAGCCATGGTGGAACAAGTCTGAAGAATATATTAGCCGGTTCCTCAGAGGCTCCCCAGTGGGACTGAACCTCAGCTGCCCATGGGGCTCAGTCACATATCCTTTATTGGGCTTTCACCCTTTAACCTCACTTCACCACTTCCTTGTGCATTCTTCCATGTTCATCTCCCTGCACCCAAGTCTGCCTCAGGGACTGTTTTGTGGGCAGCCCAAACTAAAACACACTGATATCTGCTCTAAATAAGTAAGTTGCTGTACAGCACTTAGAGCAGTGCCCGGCACATAGGGAATACTTATTGCATGCTAGCTGTCTTTATCAGCTCTCTTTTGAAGATTTGACAGAGTCTGACAGTATGTAAATCAAAACCAATTGCCGTTGAGTCTATTCTAACTCACAGCGACCTTATAGGACAGAGTAGAACTGTCCTTTAGGGTTTCCAAGGAGTGGCTGGTGAGTTCGAACTGCTGGCCTTTTCATCAGCAGCTGCAGTGCTTAACCACTGTAGGCACTTGATAAACCTCACTTCCCTTCCGTGTTACTTCCCCTCCCCTCAACCTCCATTCTCACTTGTTCCTTGCGCAGTGCTTGGGGAGTCTGATATTGAGCAACCAGGAAGTGTCAGGCTTTGTTCTAGGAGCTTTAGCACTTAACACTTATTGCTAGATGTAAAATACAAAATATACTAGCAAGGACAGAAATGATGCGCAGGTATTGACTCTTAATTGCCATTCTCCTAACGATATCTTTTGAAGATGAGAATTTTTAAAGAAAAATTTTTATTGCGCTTTATGTGAAAGTTTGCAGTGCGAATTAGTTTCTCATTCAAAAATTTACACACAATTTGTATTGCGACATTGGTTGCAATCCCTGCAATGTGTCAGCACTCTCCCCCTTTCCACCTGCCCCTCCTGTTTCCCTGTTTACGCTTGTCCAGTTTTTCTGTCCCTTCCTGCCTTCTTGTCTTTGCTTTTGGGCAGGTGTTGCCCATTTGGTCTTGTATACTTGTTTGAACTAAGAAGCACGTTCCTCACGTGTGTTATTGTTTGTTTTATAGACCTGTCCAATCCTTGGCAGAAAGGTGGACTTTGGGACTGGCTTCAGTTCTGAGTTAGCAGCCTCTGTCAAACTAGTAAATCTGGTCTTTTTTTTTGTGAATTTGAATTTTGTTCTATACTTTTCTCCTGCTCTGCCTGGGACCCTCTGAAGATAAGTGGTAAATTTGGTAAAGAGTAAGACAGTACACAGTACTAGGGAAGTCAGCATAAACTTGACCAAGGCAAAGTCATAGAAGCATCAGGGACACATCCAAACACCTTGAGGGATCAAGTTACTGGGCTGAGGGCTAGGGACCATGGTCTCGGGGACATCTAGCTCAACTGGCACAACACAGTTTGTAAAGAAAAAGTTCTACATTCTATTTTGGTGAGTAGCGTCTAGGGTCTTAAAGTCTTGTGAGTGGCCATCTAAGATACAACTACTGGTCCCATCTGGTCTGGAGCAAGGGAGAATGAAGAAAACCAAAGACATAAGGGAAAGGTTAGTTCAAAGGACTAATGAACTATAGCTACCACAGCCTCCACCACACTGAGTCTGGCACAACTAGATGGTGCCTGGCTACCTCCACTGACAGCTCTGACAGGGATCACAATAGAGGGTCCGAGACAGAGCTGGAGAATAATGTAGAACAAAATTCAAACTCTGCTTCCTGGAGAACTTGGTGACCTTTATGAAGAATTTTCATCTGCCTCAGATGAACTCGCCTTTCTTTCTCTAAGTGACACACGCTAGTTCTCCTTTTAGAATCAGGTCAAATCTACCACTTCTTGACAGCTTTCTGGGATAACCCTGGCAGAGTTAAAATTTCCCTCTCTTAGCACTCCTTTCAAGCATCTGCAACAGTGTATTCGCCTTGCGTTGTCCGTTTGTGTGTCTGTTCCCCACTCCAGGCTGGAGCTCTTTATGCTTAAAGGCAGGAGCTGCATTTCCTTCGTCTTTGGGTCCCTGTTGCTTGTCATATAACCAAACAAACAAACAAAAAATCTCTTTGCTGTCCAGTCTATTTTGACTCATAGCGACCCTATAGGACAGAGCACAACTTCCCCATAAAGTTTCCAAGGAGTGTCTGGTAGATTCGAACTCTGACCTTTTGGTTAGCAGCCGTATCTCTTAGCCACTACACCACCAAAATGTTTATAAATAACTGAGCGAGTGAGGAACAATGCTAGTCAGATTCACCCCTCATTTCTCTTTGGTTATCTCTCAAGGTTCTGAGTTACCCATTCTTATTCCCAAAGGGTTGCAATATGATATTTGATTTTGGATTTTTTCAGTATTTTTTTCCCCACAATAGATTTGCTTGTAATGCTGCATATTTCTTCTTTTCTCTACTTTGAATTCACTTACATTTGAAATTTTGTTCTAAGAAATGTCACTAATGTATGCGTAGTTGTATATCAAATACCCCTTGGCATATGATCATTTGAAAAATATTCAAATCACCCAGAAAAGTTTTGAGAAGTAAATAACCCCCAATCCCATAGGCCAGAAATAAGCAAGGTGTATACTTTGAAAACTGAGTGCTTTAAAGATTAATTTGTGACTATCTTTTCAAGTAAAAAATTGATCTGTGATGTCATAACTTTTGATGATTGCCTGCTTCATTGTATGTATTTTCAGCAATTTATTTTACCTGCTCCGTACCGGTAGACATGTAAGGTGTTTCAATTTTTCATCATCACTAACAACGCTGCAACAAAAATCCTCGTGCATTGTTCTCTTCAGAATAAATTCCTAGAGGTGAGTTTTCTACATCAAAGAATACACGTTTAACAATTTTGTACTTTGATACAACCAGCCAACCCCTCAGAAGGGGTGCTGCATCCTACGTTTCCACTTGTCTGTGTACTTTTCATATCACATCTCTGTCAGCCCTGGGTTTTATCACTCTCTTTAAAGTTTTGCTAGTCTAATAGGTGAACATATTTGCATTGCTTTTTTTTTAATTTGTATTTTTTTTTGTTTGCTAGTAACATTGGAGTTACACTGTTTTCATTTCTACTGGCCATTTGTATGTCTTTTTGGGTGTGGTGAATAGCTTGTTAATATCATGTACTCATTTTACATTTTTCTTATTTATAAATTTTTTTGTATGTGAAAGGAACATTAACCCTTTGTCACATGTGTTGTGATTATTTTTCTACTTTATCTTTATTCTCTACCTTGTTTAAAAGTGAGTTGTTGATTTTTGTTTTGTTCAAAAATAAGTTTAAAAACAGAAGTTTAAATTACACAATTTATTATATATATATATCCCTTTAATGAGAAGCTTAGAAAGACCTAAGTATACAAAGAACATATTCACTTAAGTTTTCTTCTTCTAGTTTTATGGTGTCTTTTTTACACTGATTTTTTTTTTTTTAATTCATCTGGAAATCTGTTTTACAGTAAGGAATAAAGGAGAGAAGCAGCTTCTCTCCTTCAAAACGTTAGTCAGTTTTCCATTGTGAGTCCTTCTTTCCTCACGTCCATCATATGCTACTTTCTGTACATACAAAAAAAGTCCAGTTGCGACTGGACTCCAAGTGATGGAAACCCCATGTGTATCAGAGTAGAACTGCATCATAGGATTTTCAGTGGCTTATTTTTCAGAAGTAGATCACCACATCTTTATTCTGAGGCACCTCTGGGTAGTCTCGAACCTCTAACCTTCCCGTTAGTAGTCAAGTGTATTAACCATTTGCACCACTCAGGGAGTCCTCTGTCCATTTCCGCTCTTTCTCTCACCGAGACCTTGGACTGTGTGATGATTTCCTTCACTCTTTCTCCCTAAATGTTGAACACACAGCTTAGACAAGGCAAGGTCAATCCAGTTACAGGAATTTCTGGCCCCTTACTTCTCTCCTTTGTTGTCAGATTGAAGAAAACCGTTAGAGACCTACAGGCACTATGAAGACCATAGGCTTTTGATAAAGTCCCTGAAACAACTCTCCTGTCTTCAACTCTAATGGATCTCTCCTGTGTTTTGAGCTCCTTTTGAAGTCTGTGGGAACAATGTGTGTATAACTCAGATATTGAGGTGTAGAAGGCATGGGCATTAGCCAAGCAGAGGCCAGAATGAGAGGTTTCCCAGAAAAACTTTAGGTAGAGGTTGGAATACAAGAAATATTTTATAGACTGATGCCAAACAGGATGAAATAAATGTGCTGGGACTTCAGAATGTCAAATAACGAATCTCAAGTGATTCTTGCTTGCTTAGAAAAATTTCAAAACCTGTATGTTAATGCTTCAAGCCTGTCATGGATTGAATTGTTTCCCCCCCAAAAATATGTGTCAACTTGGTTAGGCCATGATTCCCATATTGTGTGGTTGCCCTCCATTTTGTGATTCTAATTTTACATTGAGAGGATTAGGTGGGATTGTAACACCACCCTTAACTCATATCGCCTCCCTGATCCAAGGTAAAGGGAGCTTCCCTGGGGTGTGGCCTGTACCACCTTTTATCTCTCAAGAGATAGAAGTAAAGGGAAGCAAGCAGAGAGTTGGGTACCTCATACCACCAAGAAAGCAGCACCAGGAGCAGAGCGTGTCCTTTGGACATGGGGTCCTTGTGCCTGAGAAGATCCTCAACCGAGGAAGCCTTCCTCCAGAGCTCACAGAGAGAGAAAGCATTTCCCTGGAGCTGACACCCTGAATTTGGATTTGTAACCTACTAGATTGTGAGGAAATAAATTCCTCTTTGTTAAAGCCATGCACTTGTGGTATTTCTGTTATGGCAGCACTAGATGACTAAGACAAAGCCCTCCACCCTACTCCCCAGAGCAACCAACAGCAGATGAGGTTGCCAGGTGAGAAAGCTTTGAGGCTGCCTGGTGTGAGTCCCTCAGGCTCCACACTTATCTTCAGCTGCATTCATTTTGCCCTCCTTTCCTCCCAACCAGGAGAAATGTTTCTTCTCCTCAATCTCTCCTTTCTATTGCATCCTCTTTTGCAGAAAATAAATATTGTTTTGTGTATTAAAATTTTGACACACCTTCCCTATCTTAGTTATCTAGTGCTGCTGTAACAGAAATACCACAAGTAGATGGCTTTAACAAAGAAAAATTTATTTCCTCCCAGTAAAGTGGCCAGAGAATACCAGAATACCAGAAGGATATTTACCTGTGTTTTATTGACTATGCAAAGGCATTCAGCTGTGTGGATCATAACAAATTATGGATAATATTGCAAAGAATGGGAATTCCAGAACGCTTAATTGTGCTCATGAGGAACCTTTACATAGATCAAGAGGCAGTTGTTTGGACAGAACAAGGGGATACTGATTGGTTTAAAGTCGAGAAAGGTATGTGTCAGGGTCATACTCTTTCACCATACCTATTCAATCTGTATGCTGAGCAAATAATACAAGAAGCTGGACTATATGAAGAAGAGTGGGGCATCAGGATTGGAGGAAGACTCATTAACAACCTGCGTTATGCAGATGACACAACCTTGCTTGCTGAAAGTGAAGAGGACTTGAAGCATTTACTGATGAAGATCAAAGACCACAGCCTTCTGTATGGATTGCATCTCAACATAAAGAAAACAAAAATCCTTGCAATTGGACCAATGAGCAACATCATGATAAATGGAGAAAAGGTTGAAGTTGTCAAGGATTTCATTTTCCTTGGATCCACAATCAACACCCATGGAGGTAGCAGTCAAGACATCAACAGACGCATGGCATTAGGTAAATCTGCTGCAAAGGACCTCTTCAAAGTGTTGAAGAGCAAAGATGTCACCCTGAAGACTAAGGTGCACCTGACCCAAGCTATGGTATTTTCAATCACATCAAATGCATGTGAAAGCTGGACAATGAATAAGGAAGACTGAAGAAGAATTGATGCCTTTGAATTGTGGTGTTGGCGAAAAATATTGAATATACCATGGACTGCCAAAAGAATGAACAAATTTGTCTTAGAAGAAGTACAACCAGAATGTTCCTTAGAAGCAACAATGGCAAGACTGTGTCTTACGTACTTTGGACATGTTGTCAGGAGGGATCAGTCCCTGGAGAAGGACGTCATGCTTGGCAGAGTACAGGGTCAGCCAAAAAGAGGAAGACCCTCAGTGAGGTGGATTGACACAGTGGCTGCGCAACAATGAGCTCAAGCATAACAAAGATTGTAAGGACGGCTCAGGTCCTGGCAGTGTTTCATTCTGTTGTGCCTATTAGGGTCACTGTGAGTCAGAAATGACTCGATGGGCACCTGACAACGACAACAAAAGTAGGCTAAAAGTCCAAATTCAGGGTGTCAGCTCCAGGGAAAGATGTTCTGTGCTTACTTCCCTTCCTTTTTATCTCGAGATAAAAGGTAGTGCAAGCCACACCCCAGGGAAACTCCCTTTACATTGGATCAGGGATGTGACCTGGTAAGGGTGTTACAATCCCACTCTAATCCTCTTCAAGATAAAATTAAAATTACAAAATGGAGGACAACCAAAGAATGCTGGGAATCAGGGCCTAACCAAGTTGACACACATTTTTGGGGGACACAATTCAATCCATGACATTCCCTCAATCTTCTTTTCTCCTCCACTTAACAGTATCACTCCTTTGTCTTCACAACAACTTCTTCCCGCTTGCCCTCAGCCCATTGTGGTCTGGTTTCCATCCTCACCGTGCTATCAAAACTGTTCTCACTCAAGTCACTAGCAACCTCCTGTTAGTCACTCTAGTGGCACATCTCAGGCCCTACCTAATATGACCTATCTGAGATTTGACCTTATTCACCATTTTCTCTTTTTCAAACCCTTTTGCTTACTGGGATCTCATGATGCACCGTTCCATGTTCTCTTGATGTCCCTAAGTAATCCATCCCCAGCTCCTTCTCTGTCTCCTTTTGCTCCAAGACTGTCAAAAATGGGTGTTCCTCCCCATCCTTTTTCCCCTCCTTTCTCACTCTAACAAGAGCCTGTCCTTGGTTCCTGTACTAGTCTTGATTTTCCAGAGAAACAGAACCAGAACAGGGTGTATCTATAAATCTATTACCTATATTTTAGAAAGCAAAGATATCACATTGATGACTTAGGTGTGCCTGACCCTCGCCATGGTCTTTTCAATTGCCTCATTTGTATGTGAAACCTGAACAATGGGGGGGGGGAGAGGAGGGGGAGGGAGAAGAACTGATGCATATGGATTGTTGTTGGCAAAGAATATTGAATATTTTATGGACTGCCAGAAGAACGAACAAACCAGCCTTAGAAGAAATACAACTGGCATGTTCATCAGAAGTAAGGATAGTGAAATGCCATCTTGCTTACTTTGGACACACCATCAGTAAAGACCAATCATCAGAAAAGGACATCATGTTTGATAAAATAGAGGGTCAGCGAAAATGAGGGAAACCCTCAACGTGATGGATCAACACCATGTTAGGCACTACCTTAAGGAAGACTAATAAGAACCATGACTTTTCCTGATAAGCTTTGAGCTAATTAGAAGCCATAGAAAGACTGCAACCAAGTTTGCAGGTGCTTTTCAGTTATCCTCATCATTCAGCATCATGCCTGGGACATAGTGAATATTCAATGTATATTTGAGGAATTAATGGGTACACTCAAGCAAAATCATTTTCCTGAAGCAAAACATGATTCCCTTATCACTTGTTCCTTCTTCTTTCTAGGAAGAATAAACAAATTCGGATATCAGGAAGCATGCTTAACTTCCATTTTGTACTCTTTGTTAAAACCTCTGCTTTCTAGTCTGCACATGTATGAAATAAAGATAACATACTTCACGGAGGTTTTTATAATAAGTGGTCATGATGCATTTACTAAGAGAAAGCATCGGCTCTAATAGGTCATCATTATAAAGAGTTTCTGCCATTCCAAGAATAAACTTTTAAAAAATAAAAAAGGACCATCTTCAGGTAATTATTGCAGGCCTGTTTGCTCTTAAGCAAAGTAATTGCCCAGTAACTTATATTTATTTATTTCTGGTTTAAACACACTTCAATCGCAGCAGCTTGGCCCTGACTGGAGACCACATGGCTATGCCATTGCAAACAGGTGAATCTCAGAGGCTACATATCCGGAGTGTATATTGGGAAGGAGGCAATGAAGGACGTGAGCAACTGGCTTGAGCTAATCATAAAGAAAACATTTCCCCATGCTCTGAGACACATTTCCCTGGGGCTGGTTTTAAGCTGGAGTCCCTGGGTGGTGCAGGCAGTTAATGTGCTTGGCTGGTAACTGAACGGAAGTTCAAGTCCGCCCAGACATGCCTTGGAAGAGAGTCCTGGACACCTACTTTGGAAAAATCAGCCATTGAAAACTCACTGAAATGTACATGTGGAAATTGTTGAGATGACGTGTGTTTTGTTATGTATATTTTCACCACAATAAAAACCAAAACAGAACAGAAAAAGCCTATGGAGCACAGTTTTATTTGACACATACGGAGTCACCGTGAGTTGGAATTGACTCAACAGCAACTGGTTTGTAAGTAAGCTTGTGGCCCTGTTTGGTTTTAGGAGACATTTCTCCTTTGCTTCCTCTGAGAGAACAGTACATGTGAATCTGAGGAGGAAATTAGGAACTAGAATTACACATAATCATGAAAACATTTTGAAGGCTGTAGCCCACACGTGCAATGGTCTACTCCTTGGTCTTGAAATGCAGGCTGGGTTTCTTGGGAATATCAGGGATGGCTAACACGTGGTTTTAGTAGCCCTCCCCAAGGCCATCTGTGTCATGTTCCTCAAAAGGAAGCTATTTGACATATGGGAACACTTTCCCCCTTTGACATTCTGTGGGTTTGTTGAGTTCAGTTATATTCAAGGCAAGTAACTGTAACTGTGGGGTAAAAAACCTCATCATACTGCATGAAGTAGCTTGTAAGATACTTAATTCTTTAATGGTGTGAGTTTTTTTTTTTTTTTTTTTTTGCAACATGCATGCTTGTAAAATAATCTTTTAAATTTTTGACTTAATTATAGGTAATTATAGTAAGACTATTCTTAATGTCAAGAGCTAGTACAGTAGAGCATAGGTTACAGTTGTTAAAGAGAGAAAAAGGTTTTTTCTTTCCTCTATATAACTGGTTATAATTTATTGCATTTACGTTGACATAATCAACTCTTCAGACCAAGTTAACATCTTCACAATGGGTTCCATGGAGCTGTAGCCATGTCAATATTTACGAGAAAGCTACATGATTCAAGACAGGGTCCTTCAGGTATGTCTAAAGCTTTGGTGAGACATGAAAGTCTACTGATGGGCCATAAAAATGAATCAAAATATTACATTTCCTATGTATGTCTCATAAAGGCAAGCATACACTACCATAGGTATTTTTTCTTGTTTTCCATGGAAATTAAAAATGGATAGATCAAGTCGGTCATTGAGGTCTTTGTTTTTCTTTATTATTTTGACTCAGCTGCTATGTGTTACAACCTAGGGTAGCACTTCCAAACCAAAAGCACAAATAAATTTAGAAATGCTGAATGTTGTATCCTTTCTTGGAGATAAGTAATGCACCTGAGCCTAGTGGTCAAGGCAAGTACATCCAAAGCCATCTTTGTTTTTCGTTCATGAACTATCTAATAGCATCTTATAGATTACCAGTGTTTCAAGGAAAACAGTTTGGGAGATGAGGGCTTAGAGAGAAGGGAGAAAACACAATCTGAATCTATATATAATCAGTGCCAACCAGTCATAGATCCACAAACTTGGCTCTATTAACTATAAAAGGTGACAGATCTTTTCAGTTTGTTCTTTGACTCTTTTAAACTGTGTTTATTTTGACTGCGGGTATTAAGGAATGCGTATCGAAACCCTTTCGTATTACCAACAAAAGACCTTCAAATGGCTGTAATACATATGGCAATTTACACATGCACAGAAACACATACATGGTTTTCTAGGGGAATAACTGGCCTTGTGTTATGTGAAGAGTACCTCCTGGAGGAAGTCACATATGTGCAGGCGCACACACATGTACATGTATACACTCGGAATTAGGAAATAAAAGTGAATCTGATGAACGAGTTTCACCAGGAGGGGCTGAAACAGAAGTAGAACTACCTAGCTTACTACCATGGATTGAATTGTGTCCGCCCCAAAAGATATTTTGAAGTCCTAACCCCTGTATCTGTATATGTAAACTTCTTTGGAAGTGGAGTCTTTACAGATGTTATTACTTAAGTTAACAGAGGTCGTGCTGGAGTAGGGTGCCTCCTAATCTAGTAGGGGTGATATCCCTATAAAAGAGAAGGAGAGACACAGAGACACACAGTGGGGAAATGCCGTGTGACAACGGACTCAGAGATTGGAGTTATGCTGTAGTCGCAAACCAAAGCATGGCCGGGGCTGCCAGAAGCTGGGAGAAACAAGAAAGACTTTTCCCTCAGAGCCTTCAGGGTGAGCATGGCCCTGCTGAAGCCCTGAATTTGGACTTTCAGTCTCCAGAACTGTGAGAATAAATTTCTGTTATTTTAAGCCACTGACTTTGTGGTGATTTGTGATAGCAGCCCTAAGAAACGAATAGACTTAACCTCAAAAGGCAAGGGCTCAAGAAGAGCAATTTCTCTCTGCCTCCTTCCATTTCAAAGCTATTTTCCATATTAATGGCCCTTTTCTTGTATGTGGTGCTGTCTAATGTAATGTAATATGCATTTTCCCTTCCCTTTGGAAAATAAACCTTTAATATGCACTCCATTACCAAAACAAGGAGGAGCTTCTGAAAGCAGTAATCAAGAATTTAAGGTAGATGCTGTTGTTGTTGTTACTTGACCTTCGAGTCAACTTCGACTCATGGTGACCCAGTGAACAACAGAAAGAAATGTTGCCCGGTTCTGGGTCTTCATGATTGTTGCTATGTTTGAGTTCACTGCTGGAGCTATTGTGTAGTGCCTCCCCACTTAGGGGGCTCATCTTCCAGTGCTAAATCTGACTATATTCTTTTGTGATCCACAAGATTTTCACTTGCTAATTTTTGAAAGTAGAGCGCCAGGCCTTTCTTCTTTTTATTTAATTGTATGTTAGATGAAGGTTTACAGAACAAACTAGCTTCTCATTAAACAGTCAGTACACATATTGTTTTATGACATTGGTTAACAACCCCACGACATGTCAACACTCTCCCTTCTCAACCTTGGGTTCCCTTTTACCAGCTTTCCTGTTCCCTCCTGACTTCTAGTCCTTGCCCCTGGCCTGTCTAATCTTTGGCTGAAGGGTGAACCTCGGGAGTGACTTTTTCATTAAGCTAAAAGCGTGCCTGGGGGCCATACTCTCGGGGTTTCTGCAGACTCTGTCAGACAAGTAAGCCTTGTCTTTTTTTGTAAGTTAGAATTTTGTTCTACGTTTTCCTCCAGCTCTGTCTGGGACCCTCTATTGTGATCCCTGTCAGAGCAGTCAGTGGTGGTAGCCAGGTACAATCTAGTTGTACAGGACTCAGTCTGGTGGAGGCCGTGGTAGACCTGGTCTATTAGTCCTTTGGACTATTTTTTCCCTTGTATCTTTAGTTTTCCTCATTCTCCCTTGCTCCTGAAAGGGTGAGACCAGTGTAGTATCTTAGATGACTGCTTCCAGGCTTTAAAGACCCCAGACGCTACTCACCAAAGTAGAATGTAGAACATTTTCTTTATGAACTATGTTATGCCTTTAATCTAGATGTTCCTCAAGACCATGGTCCCTATAGCCCTCAGCCCAGCAATTCTGTCCCTCAGGGAGTTTGGGTGTGTCTATGGAGCTTCCATGACATCACCTTTTACAAGTTGTGCTGGCTTCCCCAGTATTGTGTACTGTCTTACTCTAAACCAAAGTTACCATCTACCTGTTGTCTATTTAGTGTTTTTCCATCGTCCCAACCCTTCCCTTTCTCATAGCCATCAAAGATAATTTCTTTTTCTGTGTAAACCTTTTTATGAGTTTTTACAGTAGTGGTCTCATACGATATTTGTCTTTTTGTGATTGACTTATTTCACTCAGCTCAATGCCCTCCAGGTTCATCCATGTTAAGAGATGCTTCACAGATTCATCATTGTTGTTCATCATTGCATAATACTCCATTGTGTGCATGCACCTTAGTTTGTTTATCCATTCATCTGTTGATAGGCATCTAGGTTGTTTCCAGCTTTTTGCAATTGTGAACAAGGTTGCAAAGAACATAGGTATGCATATGTCTATTTGTGTGATGGCTCTTATTTCTCTTGGATATATTC
The DNA here is from genome assembly GCF_030014295.1 of Loxodonta africana. Classification (NCBI taxonomy): domain Eukaryota; kingdom Metazoa; phylum Chordata; class Mammalia; order Proboscidea; family Elephantidae; genus Loxodonta; species Loxodonta africana. The sequence continues at coordinate 23,822,473 of NC_087350.1, forward strand.
CTAGGAGTGGTATTGCTGGATCATATGATATTTCTATTTCTAGCTTTCTAAGGACACACCATATCATTTTCTAAAGCAGTTGTATCATTTTGCATTCCCACCAGCAATGAATAAGAGTTCAAATCTCTCTGCAGCCTCTCCAACATTTGTTATTTCCTGTTTTATTGATTTGTGCCAGTAATGCTGGGGTAAGATGGTACCTCATTGTGGTTTTAATTTGCATTTCTCTAATGGCTAGAGATTGCGAGCCTTTCCTCATGTGTCTGTTGGCCGCTTGAATGTCTTCTCTGGTGAAGCGTCTGTTCACTTTCTTTGCCCGTTTTTAAATTGGATTATTTGTCTTTTCATTGTAGAGCTGTTGGATTTTCTTGTAGATTTTAGAGATCAGAATTTTGTCTGATTTGTAATAGCCAAATTTTTTTTTCCCAGTCTGTGGGTTCTCTTTTTACTCTTTTGCTTTCTTCCTTTTTTTTTTTTTTTGTCTTAGTCTGGAAGTTCCACTGTAACCTGTCCATCATGGGTGACCATGATGATATTTGCAATATTGGTGGCATGGCTTTCACTATCCTGGTAACACACAAGCCACTGTAGTATGACAAAATGACAGACATATAGTAGAAAATAGGTATAGTAAAAGATAACTTTAGAGAGGGTTTTGAATCTTAGAGGATTCTAAAGTATTCTTCCCATCTTGAGGTAAACAGTGTCCTAAGTTTTATGTGATTGCTTTTTTCCATTTCTTTTACCTCTTATTTATGCATCCCAGAAAAACAGTTTTGCCTGCTTTTGAACTTTATATGAATGGAATAGTCTCTATACGTTATTTTTTCCTCATTGGATTCAGCACTATGTTTGTAAAATTAATGTAGGGCATTGCATGGAGTTCTAGTTTATTCATTTTCATTTTTATGAAGCATGGATACACTATAACTTATTTATCCATTCTACTATTGATGCATATTTTGGCTTTGCGTTTTTGGAAGAATCCTGTGTGTGCAGCTTGGAGGAGAGCCACCAAGGCAATTCGCCTGACCTATACCAATGGTGATGGGAGTGAGAAATAAACACCCACTGAGGCTTTGGGTGTATTTGTTACTGTGGAAGAGCTTATTGTACCCTAACTAGTACAACTAGTAACCAAAAATTTTTCTCACTAAGAAAATCCAGGTTCTTGAGTCTTCACTGTCAAGTTTTATCAAATCTTGAAGAAAGTAAAAGGGTTCAAATTTACCATAAATTATTTCAAAGACTAGAAAATATAGCAAAATCCCTGGTTTATTAAAAAAAAAAGAACTTTATTAGTTTTGATAAAAATAAAAACAAACCAAGCCTGTTGCTGTCTAGTCGATTGTGACTCATAGAGTAGAACTGCCCCATAGGGTTTTCAAGGAGTAGCTGGTATGTTTGAACTGCTAACCTTTTGGTTAGCAGTTGAGCTCTTAACCACTACACCACCAGGGCTCTGATAGGCAGAATAATGGCTCTCAAAGATATCCATGGTCTAACCCCTGGAAACTGTGTATTTATTAATTTGCATGACAAAAGGGACTTTGCAGATGTGTTAAGTTATGATCCCTGAGATGGGGAGATTATCCAAGTGGGCCCAACCAATCACAGGAGTTCTATAAGTGAAGAACCTTTCCTGGCTGCACTACAGAGCAGATGCAACTACGGAAGAAGGGGGCAGAGAGATTCAACAAGATTCATTCAACAAGAGGCTCTGACCTGCTGTTGCTGGCTTTGAAGATGGATGAAGAGGGTGGTCAGGCAAAGTATTCAGAGGCTTCTAGAAGCTGGGAATGACCCTCAGTTTACAGCCAGCAAGAAAACGAGGATCTTAGCTTTACAATCTCAAGGAATTGAATTTTGTCAACAACCCAGATGAGTGAGAGATGTGTTCTCCCTGAGAGCCTGCAGAAAGCAACGTAGACCTGCTGACGCCTTGAGTTTAGCCAATGAGAGTTGTGTAGGGTTTCTGACCTCCAAAACTTTGTGGAAATTACTTTGTGTTGTTTAAGCTGCTGAATTTGTGGTAATTTGTCATAGCGTCAATAGGAAACTAATACGCTGGTATAACTAACCTTGATACCAAAACCTGGCAAGGACGTTATGAGAAAGAAAACTTTTTAGACCAATTTCATTTATGAACATAAATGTTATCCTAAACATAATATTAGCCAAGTAAATCCAATAATACATAAAAAGAAAGATGTCTTTTGACCAAATTGTGTTTATACCAAGAATGCAGGGTTGCTTTCACCCTGAAAAATCAATCCGTATAGTACCACATTCACAGATTGAAGGGAGATGTTATGTGACTTCCTCAATGATTGCAAAATAGTATCTGACAAAATTCTGCATTCATTTACAGTTAATAAAGAAACACTTAGCCAATGATGAATGGAAGGAAAATTCCTAAACTTGGCAAAGATTATCTACAAAATCATGTAGCAGACATTATACTAAACTGAATCACCTTAGAAGTTTCCTTTGAAATTGGGAACAAATGACAATGCTTGAGATTGTCACCTGATTTCAACATCGTACTGGAGTCTTTAGCCAGTACAGTATTGTAAGGCTTAAGTGTTAGAAAAGGAGAAACAATATCATCTTTATTTGCAGACTAAATGTTTGTATATGTAGTGAATCCCAAAGAATACAGAAATAAGCCACTGGATTTTTAATACAATTTGGTATGTTTATTGCGTAATAAAATATAAATAAGTTATATATCTCTGTATCCAGAACACACAAGTGCCTATTAATACACCATGAAAAAACATGCAAGACCTCCAGGGGAAAAATTAAAAAACTTTATTGAGAAATAGTAAAGATATATCCATCAACTGGGACACTCGGTATTTTAAAGGTCTTAATTTTCCCTAAATTGATCTCTAGGTTCAAGGCCATCCCGATCAAAATCCAAATCGAGGGTATTTTTGATGGAACCTGACAAACTGATTCTAAAATTTATGTAGAAATACAAAAGGTGTGTAATTGAAAAGATACTCTTGCAGAAGAAGTGAGAAGACTTGGTCTACCTGAAAAAAATCATTTATAATAAAACAATAAAAAAAAATCCATTGCCATCAAGTCGATTCTGACTCATAGCAACCACCCCATAGGGTTTCTGAGGAGTGGCTGGTAGGTTCGAGCTGATGACCTTTTGGCTAGTAGCAGACCCCTTAACCACTGTGCCACCAGGGCTCCAATAAAACACTGGTAATATAAAAAATTTTACTATGGCATAGCAGTAGACAAATAGACCATTGGAACAGAATAAAAATTCCAGAAATAGATTCACACATATACAGACAATTGACTTGTGACAAAGATAGCACTCAGAGCAGGGGAAACAATGAGATTTTCAAAAAATAGTGCTGAGGCAATCGAGATTCCCTTAGGGAAAAATAGCAATTTCATCCCTACCTCACATCGTACACAGAAGTCAATTCTAGGTGGATTGTTGACTTAAATGTGCAAGGCAAATTTATACAGCTTGTAGAAGACAGCATAGAAGAATATTCATGCCCTCAGAATAGGGAAAGATATCTTAAAGACCATTAAACACCCAAAAAGCTCTGACCGTAAGAATATGTCATTTGACTGCTCTCAAGTCCATTTCCCGTCCTTTTGCTCTGCTCTGTCTAGTAAGGTGCTGCCCCTGAAAACTATGGCACCCAAGCTTCCTTGCGAACTGACTTTTGGCTAGGTTGGACCAATGGTATTTACTGACAGGAGCTTGGTGGGAGGGAGGAAGAGAGAAGCTCTCCCTCCTCTTTCTACAGCAACTTCATCTCTTCCATGATTCCTGCTCCCAGAGAGTCCCTCCTTCCACAGCCCCAGCTCCCACCAGGCAGTCCATGCCATGAATCCCAGTGCCATTAGGTGGTGCCAGCTCCTTCCCCAAACCAAATCCATTGCCGTTGAGTAGATTCCAACTCCTAGGGACCGTATAGGACAGAGTAGAACTGTCCCACAGGGTTTCCAAGGCTGTAAATCTTTACGGGAGCAGACTGCCACATCTTTCTCCAGCTGCTGGTGGGTTCAAACCGCCAACCTTTCAGTTAGCTGTTGAGTGCTTTAACCATTGTGCAACCAGGGCTCCTTGCCAGTTCTTTAGCTCTGGTCAAATGACTTTCTCCCTTTTCCCCTCCAGCCCTTGGGGGTAGTAGGGACTTCTTGCTATCTCAATCTCCAATTGCCTTGGCATCCTTTGCTTGGCTTTTCAGCAATTCCAAAGCTATTGTGACTAAGTTCCCCATTTAAATTCTCTCTATTGAACCACTTGGTGGGTGCGATTATTCTTCTTGGAACTACCTTTTTTTTTTTTTTTTTTTTGACTTGTCTCTGACCACTTAAGGAAAAAGAGATAATTTTGAGTTACATTATTGAGCTTCTGTTCACCAAAATGAAGTTCTGATACATGCTATGACATGGATGTACCTTGAAAATGTTATGCTACATGAAATAAGTCAGACATGAAATGACAAATATTGTATGACATCACTTATATGAAATACCTAGAGTAGACATATGCATAGAGACAACAGTAAAATTAGTAATTACCAGGGACTGGGTGAGGGGCAGCTGGTGGTGCAGTGGTTAAGAACTTGGCTGCTAACCAAAAGGTTGGCAGTTCAAATCCACCAGCTGCTCCTTGGAAACTCTATGGGGCAGTTCTACTCTGTCCTATAGGATCGCTCTGAGTCGGAACTGACTTGAGGGCACCTAAAAACAATGTTTTTATATACATATGTATGAAAGATGGAGAGCATGAGAAGCTATTTCAAAATGAAGAACAAGTTTTACTTAAAATTTGCATTGGCAACACTGCAGTTTTAAGTGGCTGCCAAATATTCCATTAAATGTAATTTAACCATTCTTTTACTCTTGATAATTTAGGTTATTTTACAAATGTTAAAGTACATTTAACACCACAATGACTATCCTTGTCCAGAAGTCTTTATCTAACAAGTTCCCAGATGCTGCTTATACTGTTGGTCAAGGACCATTTATCACCTAACCCTTAATGCAAATAAAGTGCAGGTCACTCCTTGAGAAAAGGTTTTATTATGAGGTGAATGTAAGGATGCTGGCTACAAATGAGGGAAAGGTATCAGAATGAAAGTCTACCGGTGTCAGACTTAGGCCCCCCTTTCCCACCCCACAACTTCTCTGGGGAGCATCCAGCTTTGGGACACTCTCCTGACACATAGCAGATGGAAAGCCCTAGTCCTTGAGTCCCTGGTGACCAGATGACACCCAGTACCTCCCAGGGACAAAAACTTGAAAAGCATAGAAATAAAACTTGTCTCTTGTTTCCATGGAGTCCCTGGGTGGTGCAAACAGTTAAAGTGCTTGACTGTTAACTGAAAGGTTGGAGGTTTGAATCTACCCAAAGGTACCTCAGAAGAAAGGCCTGGGGATCTACTTCCAAAAAAATCAGCTACTGAAAACTCTGTGAGCACAGTTCTACTCTGCATACATGGGGTCATCATGATTGGAATCAGCTCAACGGCAACTGATTTTTTTTTTTTTGTTTGTTTCCACAGGGATTTCATGTTTAGTGTTTGACAATGAAAAAATACCCCCAAATGATAAGTGAATACAAATAATCCCAATTCATTCTGTGACTTTCATTTCTGTTTTCCTGTTACATATTCTGTTTTTTTTTTTTTTTTTTAAGGGTTTATTAAAAAACACATGAAACATTCATCTTGGGAAGCTCAGCGTGGGCACAGATAAAAGATGCCTACAGAACGGATATGCACTAAATTTGCCTTTCAGGTGTTTGATTGTCTACACAAAGAAATGAATGCATTACAATAAGCGTGGGTTCCCTGGCTCAGGGATCCCACCCAAACCACATGACCAAACAAACCCACCCTTTGTTCAATGCCCAACTGGATGTTTTAGTCATAAAAACATAAACATTCCACCCAGACCCTTGGACAAACTGTGAATGATTCAAACAAAATATTCTTGTTACTATGGAAATAATAGTAGTGTCAGAATTAATGTGTGACTTTTCTTTTTTAAGCCTTGGAGCACTGCCATGTCCCACTCTGACAGATGAGTTTATTGAAAAGAATTTTTGAGGAGCAGCATCGTGGGGCAGTTCTGGCCACAGGGCTCACCAGAAGCATGTTAATCCTTGTTTTCTCTGTGCGTGAATTTTTTCTCTTTTTGTTAATATTCTTCCTATCAGGTCCCACCTCTCCTCTCAAAATGTGTTGTCAGGAAAGGACCTGAAACTTGTGAGTTATAAATGATGTGCTCTCTTAGAGTTGCCACCCTGCTGAAATGATGAAATTTTAGAAATTGAATTTCAGGTGGGAGAGGGAGATTAATTTGGGGGATGAGGAATTCTTAGTGTGAATGCCCTTGAAATCTTATTTGTCAGCGACCCAGATGTGCTCAACCACATACAGTCTTGAGAATCAGGTTCAATACATACAGCTCCTTTCTCCGCTGTTCAGACACCATTGTATACCCTGGAACAGGCAACATCTCTTTTTGTCAGGGAAACCTGTAGCTGACACATGCAGCAACCCGGATTCTACTCCTTTTGTTGTTTTTATCTGTCCCTGGAGAAAGCTATCATGCTTGGTAAAGTAGAGGGTCAGCTAAAAAGAGGAAGACCCTGAATGAGATGGATTCACACAGTCAATTAGGAAGTGTTAGGATGCCCCACCCCACCCCTCAACTTTCCATGCCATCTCATGTGCTTGCCATGCTTCACAAAAGAATTTTCCACCTTTTGTCTTGTCCAAGGTCTTCTTTTACTTCAGCATTAAATTTTTTTTTTAATTATACTTTAGATGAAGTTTTACAGAACAAACTAGTTTCTTTTTAAACAATTAGTACACATATTGTTTTATGACATTGGTTAAAAACCCTATGACATGTCAACACTCTCCCTTCTCCACCTTGCGTTCCCCATTACCAGCTTTCCTGTTCCCTCCTGCCTTCTAGTCCTTGTCCCAGGGCTGGTGTGCCCCCTTAGTCTTGCTTTGTTTTATGGGGCCCGTCCAATCTTTGGCTGAAAGGTGAACCTCAAGAGTGACTTCATTACTGAGCTGAAAGGTTGTCCAAGGGCCATACTCTCAGAGTTTCTCCAGTCTCTGTCAGGCCAGCAAGTCTGGTCTTTCTTTTTGAGTTAGAATTTTGTTCTACATTTTTCTCCAGCTGTGTCTGGGACCGTCTATTGTGATTCCTGTCAGAGCAGTCAGTGGTGGTCGCCGGACACCATCTAGTTGTACTGAATTCAGTCTGGTGAAGGCCGTGGTAGATGTGGTTCATTAGTCCTTTGGGCTAATCTTTCCCTAGTATCTTTAGTTTTCTTCATTATTCCTTGCTCCTGAAATTGTGAGATCAGTGGAATATCCTAGATGGCCTCTCACAGGCTTTTAAGACCCCAGATGCTACTCACCAAAGTAGAATGTGGAACATTTTCTTTACAAACTATGTTATGCCTATTGAGCTAGATGTTCCTCGAGACCATGATACCCACAGCCCTCAGCCCAGCAGTTCCGTCCCTCAGGGAGTTTGGATGGAGTTTGCATGACCCAAGGTCTTCTTTTGACCGTATGTGCTCAACCACATACATCTTTTGCAAAAGATGAGATGATGCGACATCTATCTTTCCTCTTTAATATGCACCGCTACTTCTCTTAGGGTGAATATGCAAGCAGTCAGCTATTGACTTTCTTTTTCTTGTTTTTATTAATCGCACACTGTAAGGATCATACATCATTCCTGGCAGTTACCAATGCTGCAGCTAGGCTTCCAATAACATTTTTTTTTTTTATGTTTTACTTCTAATAGAATTGAGGATGTCCAATTTTTACTTCATTCCTCCCTCCTTGTTAACAAAATAATTGATAAACCCAGTTGGTTCTTTGGCCCAAAATTTAAATAATAAATTCTTATGAAATTCAGGAGTCTCTCCATCTATCTATTTTGGAAATGGTGTAGAGTTTCCTAAAAATTTTTGCCTCCTCGGTGTTTGACATCATGCTTGATAAAGTAGAGGGTCAGCAAAAAAGAGGAAGACCCTCCACAAAATGGTCTGACACGGTGGCTGCACCAATGGGCTCAAACATAGCAATAGTTGTGAGAATGGCTTAAGACCAGGCACTGTTTCATCCTGTTGTGCAGGGGGTCGCTATAAGTTGGAACTGACTCGAGGCTCCTCACAACAACAGGTGTTTCCAATTTTTCTTATTCTAAAATGCTAAAGTTACTCATTCTTGCATTCTTTTGATAAAATATATGGTGCTTCCCGGATGAGATCAGGTCCTTCTATCAAAATGATCACTGTTTCACTCTGAGTACATACAGGTCCTTTCAGTCTGAGCTCACCCTTGGCTCTTCCTGTTCCAACAGCATTGCTCCATCTCCAACTGTCACCCCTCATACTACATGATCTGGCAAGTGAGCAACCATCTTCCTTAGATTCTCTGTTAAAATTCTGGCAAAAGTTCATTGGCCCTTTCTCCCTGCATTTTAAAATTTCTCTCAACACTTTGTCCCAGATGTAGTATATTTTGGCCTTTTCCCTCCAGTCTGTTCTGCAACTGGAGTTTCTTCTTCTCTGTGAGGTACACATACAGGCCTCCTGCCTCTCTCACCTTCCCACCATCTTTATTCTTCTTGTCTTTTTCCTCTTAGGTTTATAATAATTAACTTATTACTTCACTTATCTGTTTGATTTTTTAAAACTCACAACTTTTCTGCTAGGTCAAAGACAGGTGGCTATTTATCAAGTGAACAAAAGGGATGAGTGTTCCAGACAGAGTCCCTGGGGGGTACAAATGGTTAAGAGCTCAGCTGCTTACGAAAGGTTGGAGGGTTGAGTCTACTCAGAGGTGCTTCAAAAGAAAGGCCTGGTGATCTACAAAAAAAAAAAAAATCTACTTCCAAAAAATAAGCCATTGAAAGCCCTATGAAGCGCAGTTCTACTCTGATATGTATGGGGTCGCCTTGAGTCAGAATTCTCTTGATTGCAACTTTTTTTTTTTTTTTTAATTCCAGACAAATATATCACAGTCAAAAATTGGGATCTATCCTGGCTGTTCTTCACAGGTGGTGTGATCCGGACGAGTTAGGGGCTTCCGTATTCTCATCCATAAAATCTTTCTCCTCCCTATGTTAAGAAGAATAAAGAGATAACATAAAAATATAATTTGGTAATCTCAAATATGAATTCAAATGCCAGCTATGATAATTTGTCCAAAAGGACTTGGGAGATAGAGCGTCAGGTGCCAGAGCAGATGCTGGAGTAGACCATGAGAAATTCACTCTAAGGCACACCAGAACCTGATGACTGTGAAAAACCTCCTTGTCGGAGAGCTTTATTCTGGCTACTGGGCAAGAGTCAACCTGTGAGCAGGGCAAGCCAGAAGACCAAAGAGTTAGCACCTCTGAGCTGAGGCTCACTGGAGAAGTGGAGGATAAATGCTCCAGTTTTCTCATCTTGAGGCGTTTTCCTCTCTCCTTCTGAGTTCCCCAGAAGGGCTGAGCTCTGGGTACCCACAGTAATAACCGGCTCTATGACGTACCTTTTATCAACCTCCTTCCCTTCCCTCTCTTGTTTTCCCAATCCCCTGCCAATGTCTCCTGGATCCACTTCCAGATAAATCCTAGCCAAACCTTTGTCTTGGGACTGGCAAGTCAGAGCCCTTAGTCTCCCTAAGGGCATTCATTTCTGAAAATAAAATAATCCAAGTACAACCAGTAAAAGTTTCCTGGATGCTGCTGTTTTTCGAAAGAGTATTAGACTCATCTCTCTGTAACACATTTTCTGATGTTCTTTTAAATAAGAGGAGGGATTATGGACAGCCAGGAGCTCCTAGGCCTGAGTGCTGGCCATCAACCTTCTCAGGGCAATGAACTGGGAAGGAGGGTGTGGTGCGCTGAATGACTCCTCCCATGAAAAAAAAAAGAGAGATCCGTGTCCTAATCCCTGGAACCTGTGAATGTTACCTTATATGGCAAGAGAAGACTTGGCAAATGTGATTAAATTAAGGATTTTGAGATGAGAAGGTTATTCTGGATTATCTGAGTGGACCCCAAATGCAGTCACATGTATCCTTATGAGAGGGAAGCAGAGGGAGATTTTAAGACAGGAGATGAGAGGCAAGGTGACCACAGAGGCAGAGATTGGAGTGATGGGGCCACAAGGCAAGGAATTCTGGCAACCACCAGAAGCTGGAAGAGTCAAGGAACAGATCCCCCCAGAGCCTCTGGAGGGAGTGTAACAACATAATTTTAGACCAGGGATACTGATTTCGGGTGTCTGGCCTCCAGAATGGTGAAGAATAAATTTTCGTTGTTTTAAGGCAGCAAGTTGTGGTCATTTTCTAGGGCAGCCCTAGGAGACAAATACAGAGGGATAAAGGAGGGACAAAAAGGGGAAAGTGTGCTGTGTGGGGTTGCAGCCTCTGCTTAGATCTAGCCTATTTCCCCACCTCTGAATGATATCAAGAGCCAAGCTGTACCTCACGGTTGCCTTGGACATCTGTAGGAAGCCTTGTGGCAACGTCATGAGCCAAGGCAACTGCAACCTACCCCAGTGAGGCACCCAACTGTTATTCTTCACCAAGATTTATCCTGTTTTACAAAAGCGCACTCACATCCTTCCTTCCCCTCAACTGCCTCAAAGGTTGTCATTCTTTCTTGGCACGACTATTTGCCTACCCACAGGAGAAGGGAGAATTTAGCCTTTTTTCTTTGTACGGGGTGAGCCTGCAATAGCCTTTGTATGAGTGCTCATTTCACTGGTGACATCATGTATAGTTGATTATTTGCAAGATGCCTACTGTTTCCATACCTGTATCCAGACCTGACATAGATTCCTAGCGCTGCTGTAACCTGAACACCACCAGTGGGCAGCTTTAAAGAACAGAAGTGTATTTTCTCACAGTTCTAAAGGCTAAAAGTCCAAATCAGAGTGTTGGCTGTGTTGATTCTTTCTTGTGAGCCTCTCTCCTAGTATTTTGCATCTGTCGGCAATACTTGGAGTTCCACTGCTTATAGATGACCCTTGCATATCATTTGTCTTGTCTTCTGTATGTGTATTTCTGTGTTTATTCTGGTCTTCAGATAACTCAGAATTAATTAGGTTTAGGATCCACCTACACTGACAGGACCTCAATTGACTGACTGATCACATCGCATTAGATTGCGTTTGGAAAGTGACTGCGTTACAATACATGAGATGTAAAGTAATAACATCACATTACACTACACTAGGTTACACTATGGAAGGTAATTTGCTCTACCCAAGGCCAATTGATTTAATCACATGTAACCACTCCATGACAGCAACTAGACTTGTGTTTAGACAAACCACTGGTGGGGGCCATAACCAAGCTGACACATAAAATTAACCATCATGATATCCCTTTGCAATGTGATCCTTCAGCATTTCCCATCAAAAGGTTGAGTCTATCTCCCCTCCCCTTGAACCTGGGCTAGAGTTGTGACCAACAGAATGTGGCAGAATTGATGTTGTGCTCGTTCTGACCTCGGCCTCAAGAAATCTCACACACTTCTGCTGTCTCTCTCGGACACCTGCCCAGCTGCCATGTGAACAAATCCAGGTAGCCTGCTGAAAAGTGAGAGACTCATGGGACAGAGATGAGCCCTTCCAGTTGGCCCCAGCCAAGACCAGACAATCTTCAGCCTAGTACAGATACATGAGTGAACCTAGTCAACATCGACAGAACCATCTGGTTGACCTGCAGACTCAGGTGCTAAATAAATTGTTGCTGTTTTAAACCACTAAATTTTGGGATGATTTACACTGCAGCAGCAGAAAATTGATACACCATGTCTCAATGATCTCTTGCTATTCCAACCATGCCACCTTACCAAGGGCCTATGATCACAGCCCACAGGTCTGTGTGTTTTCTCTCCTGAAGGCCTGCCAAGCCACCTGCCTCCCCCAGCTAATTCTAATTGTGTACTTGCAGCATCAGGGAAGGGGATGATAAACAAAGTGTCAGTACAAGCTCCTCTGAGGCTGGCATAAGCTCAGAGAATTATAAAGGATCGTGACCATCTGAGGAGTAAAGGAAATATTAAAACCCACCAGACTTGCTATAAATTTGCTTTCCATCCCTCCAAATTGTCTTAAATTAGAAGCAGATAGTTAATAGTTATATCTGAGAATAGTTGCAAAATCATAAGCAGAAGCCCATAGGCTTCATTACTATAAATATACTTCACCATTTTAAAGCCTCCATCATGGCCAAATGTGTTGGACTAAGTGTGCTGTGGTAGATGGGAGGGGTTGGGGACAGCAGGACTTAAATGACCTTTCAAGACAACATGGATCTCAAAGAGAAATGGACAAGGTTATTGAAGCAGGCCCTCCCCTGGCAATGATCATGTCATCTTTCCTTCTGTGAGCTATTTATTTCCAGGGCATAAATCAATCTAGTGTTTGTAGCAAGGAGTTACATTTTCTAGATGCAAATCAGTTACCTGACATTCAACCACTGAGCAAAGAGAAGGTGTATCCACTTCTTGGCTTTATCAAGTTATGTCAGGGCCTCTAATTCTACAACAGGATGTATTGTATCTCATTGTTCCCTCTCTGTTCACGGGATGTCGAAAGCCTTCCCAAAGGAATGGAAACATCTTGCTACATTGCACCTAATCAAATACATATTTCATTTAGAGGTTAAAACTTTCATAAACCCTATGATTCTTTTTTATTAGTGTGATCGAATCCAGAGATACTCTAATTTCTGAACAAATAAATACCTCTAGTAGTTCCAGTAGGATTTTCCCAAACGTGTAGAAAAAATCAGGCTGGATCAAACATTTTTTAAGAATTTATAGGCGAAAGCTTTAATAGCTCTTGTCAGATGAGCAATAAACAACTTCTATTTCTCAGATTCCCCAATTACCCTTTGCTAATCCTTTGTAGTTGTTCCAAAGGATTTAGAAAAAGAGATAATGGTAAAAACATTCTCTCTCTCTTTTTTTTATACTTGCCTACATTAGCTTTTAGTTTTTATTTGCAAGTAAATGCTCATCATAGTTGTAAAATCACTTATGCTCAGCACTGAAAGAGACCACGAAGATTGTATAGACCGACCACCTAATGTTTAAATCCCTCAGCAACCTCCAACTAAATGATCATTTAATTTCTGCTTGCATACCTACAAAGAAGGGAATACACCAGCTCCTGTGAAGCCTTCTTTGGACATTCCTGAAAGGCATTCTGGAGGTGATACAATTAACACGCACAGCTACTAACTGAAAAATTGGAGGTTCAGTTCACCCAGCGGTGCCTCGGAAGAAAGGCTTTGTGATCTATTTCCAAAAAATCAGCCATTGAAAATTCTGGGGAGCACGGTTCTACTCCGACACTCATGAGGTCATCATGAGTAGGAACTGACTCCATGGAAACGGATTTTTTAATTTTTTCTGTATGTCGTTGTTGGATGCTGTCAAGTTGGCTCCAATTCATTATGAATCAAGTGCAACAGAATGAAACACTGCCCAGTCCTGGACCACCCTCACAATCATTGCGTGTTTGAGATCATTGTTGCAGCCACTGTGTCAATTCATCTTGTTGAGGGTCTTCCTCTTTTTTGCTGACTCTTTACTTTACTAAGCATGATGTCCTTCTCCAGGAACTGGTCCCTCATGATAACACATCCAAAGTAAGTGAGACGAAGTCTCACTATCCTTGATTCCAACCGGCATTCTGGATATACTTTTTCCAAGATGGCTTTGTTTGTCCTCTGGCAGTCCATGGGATATTCAATATTCTTTGGCAACACCATAATCCAAAGGCATCAGTTCTGTATATTTCTTTATATAATGTCATTTTTCTGTGTATTCAGCTGAAAGAGGTTTCTTAGAATTTTCCAATGGTTGGTTATTGTTCACAGAATTATTGAATGTCAGACTGAAAAGGACTTTCTAGATGTCATCTTCCAATGTTTTCCAAACTGCAGAAACCATTAGTGGGTTATAAAAATCAGTTTAATAGGGCACAACCAGCATCTTATAAAAATGAAATAGAAGAGAATATCAGAGTGCATTACCTGTAACAAGAATACATTTTATTTTGTTAAATTTTGTTTTAGTTATCTATATTTGTACGTGTCTGTTGGATTACAATGTAAAATTTTCTGCTATGGGTTGGATTTTAAAGACTTTAAAAAACACTGATTTTAGACTTTAAAAATACTCCTCATTTTTTAGATGAGATAAATTAAGCCCAGAAAGTAAAATGATTTGTCCAAGACCCCCATTGGCCAGTGAAAGAGTCAACCAGGAAGTCTCTTGTCCTACATCTGGTGTTTTTTTCTGGTACAACACCAAATACTTGTTGTTGTTGGCTGCCAGTGAGTCAGCCCCCAAATCATGGCAACCCCCATGTATTACGGAGTGGAACTGATCCACAGAGTTTTCCTGACTGTTAACCTTTATAGTTAGCAGATGATCACAGACTGCTTGTGTCTCCCAGGCTCCTTAAAATACTTGAGGTCTTGCTAAATAAATCTAATCTCTTTTCCACATATCATTCCTTCCAATATTGGATTCCTGTCTCACATCCCCACTGGGTTTTCTGTTCTTCATGTGAAACATCCCTATTTTTAAAAATACTGCCTCAACAGCAATGGTCATGAAGCCTTTAATCATGCTGATTTGCTCTCTAAAACATTTACTCCAATTTTTTTTACCCTTTTTCTCAAGACTGAAAAAAAGAATAGATGTGTGAGTGGAGTCATTACCTCTACTGTTACAGACACTCTGCCTCTACACACTCAACATAAGCTTGCATTATCATTTTGGGAAGCCATACCATGTTACTGAATTCACCCACCTAATTCATTATACTCATCATGGGAAGGGAGAAAAGAAGCGAGGAAGGGAAACAATGAAGGAAGAAAAAAATGAGCATTTATGAAGTGCCATTCTCTACCCCAGAGCCCTGGTGGTGCACTGGTTAAGAGATCAGCTGCTAACCAAAAGGCTGGTACTTCTAATCTACCAGCTACTCCTTGAAAACTGTATGGAGTAGTTCTACTCTCTCCTACAGGGTTGCTATGAGTAGAAATCGACTCCACGGCAATGGGTTTGGATTTGGTTTTCTCTCTACCCCAGGTACTTTCATAAGCATAACTCCTTTCTTAAAATAATTGTGTTAGGTATTAATTAGCATAATTTTCTAGATGAATGAGCTGAAATTCAGGGATGTCAAGAAATTTGCCATGATCGCTTAAAGTGTCAGGACCAGGGACTGAGCAGGGATTGGAATCTGGTCTGTCATTCCAATACCAAAAAAACCAAACCCATTGCCATAGAGTCGATTCTGACTCATAGCGACCCTGTAAGACAGAGTAGAGGGAGAGGCAGGGCCAAGATGGTGGAATAGCCAGAGGCTTCCTGCAATCCCTTTTACAATAAAGACCTGAACAAAAGAGTGAAATGATTATATTTATGACAAGTTAGGAGCCCTGAACATCAAAGGGAAAGTTAGAAAATGGACTGAGTGGCGGGGGAGGGAGAGATGGTTCAGAAGTGGAGAGGAGTTACCGGACCTGAATCGCCAGAAACCCTCAGGCACTATTCCCAGGAGCAACTGTGGCAGGCTGGTGGTAGCATTTGGCCACAGTTTCCTCAGGGAAAAGCAGCCAGCTACACAGCCTACTCACACCTCCAGAATCAGAGAAGAATGGCACTCTTGGCAAAAGATAAATACTTGTGTATATTTTACCTCGCCCCCAGCCCCCAAGCCAGCTTTGGTGGCTATTGATTTCCCTGGGCCTGGCATAGGCTGTATTGAGCACCCAGAGCCATCCTCCTGGCCTTGGAGTAGGAATAAATTCACAACTGGGAGAAAAGATAATTTGCCAGCTCCAGTAACTGGGGGAACTCAGGACAGAAGTGGCTTCTGTCCAGGCATAAATGGTCCATGGACTTTGAATACCTTTCCCCCCTGCATGGACCTGCATGGGCCTATTTCAGGAGAATAGGCCTTTGTTGGCTGGCTGCGACCATTTCAGCTGTGAGGTGAAGAGGTGGGTGTTTGATATTTGACACTGCTTTGCCTATTAAATAGCACCCTCACCTACCCACATCAGGAGCATAAGGACTGGTGGCTCCACTCAGGTCACCCAGCTACACGTGAGAGGGGTCCGAAGATAACTGGTACCTCCCAGTCCTTACAAACAAAAGCATTGGGTGCCCACAGTCTGTCTGCAGAACCCACCCACCTGTACATTCTAGGGAACAGAGACGCAATTTCCTCAGAGACATCCGGGGACAGTTCTCAGCCCCTTGCTTTGTTCAGAGCAAGACCCCTGCTGCAACCAGATACTGGTACCTACACCAATTATCCCTGCCCCTAAAAGGCTGTAGACCAGAGCCTGTACCACACACTTGATGATCAGCTACCTGGACACCTGAGTTGAATTCATACAAGAAAAGTGAATGGACTCCTAGACTGATATACTTTACAACAGCTCTAGCCATCTGGTGATAGGACCTCAGAGCTTCAAAGGTGAAAATAATCAAGCTAGCTCACTCAAGCAACCCATTTGGGCGTATCAAGACAAAACAAAGCAAGAAGCTAGGATACAATAAGTAGACATAAAATAAACTAATAACTTATAGATGGCTAAGAGTCAGCAGTCAATATCTAGTCACATAAAGAAACAGACATGATCGCCTCAACAAGCTCTCAAAACAAAGAATCGATGGATCTTCTGGATGAAAGTGCCTTCCTGCAATTACTGGATGCAGAATTCAAAAGATTAATATACAGAATTCTTCAAGATCAGTAAAGAAATTAGGAAGGAGATCAGGCAATGTGCGGAACAAGCCAAGGAACACTCAGATAAAGCAGTTAAAGAAATTAAAAAGGTTATTCAAGAACATAATGAAAAATTTAATGAGCTGCAAGAATCCATAGAGAGACAGCAATCAGAAATTCAGAAGATTAACAATAAAATTACAGAATTAGACAACTCAATAGAAAGTCAGAGGAGCAGAATTGAGCAAGTGGAAGACAGAATTGGTGAGCTTGAAGATAAAGCACTTAGCACCAATATATTTGAAGAAAAATCAGATAAAAGAATTTTTAAAAAATGAAGAAAACTTAAGAATCACATGGGACTCTATCCAGGGAAATAATCTACGAGTGATTGGAGTACCAGAACAGGGAGGGACAACAGAAAATACGGAGAGAATTGTTGAAGATTTGTTGGCAGAAAACTTCCCTGATATCGTGAAAGTTGAGAAGATGTCTACTCAAGATGCTCATTGAACTCCACATAAGGTAGATTTTAAAAGAAAGTCACCAAGACATATTATAGTCAAACTTGCTAAAAACTTTTAGGAGCAGCTAGGGATAAGTGAAAAGCCACCTACAAAGGAGAGTCAAGAATAAGCTTGGACTACTCCGCAGAAACTATGCAGGCAAGAAGGCAATGGGATGACTTACATAAAGCATTGAAGGAAAAAAATTGCTAGCCAAGAATCACATATCCAGCAAAACGGTCTCTCAAATACGAAGGTGAAATTAGGACATTTCCAGATAAACAGAAGTTTAGGGAATTCATTAAAACCAAACCAAAACTACAAGATATACTAAAGGGAATTCTCCGGTTAGAAGATCAATAATATCAGATATCAACCCAAGACTAGAACTCTGGACAGAGCAATCAGATGTCAACCCGGACAGGGAAATCACAAAAATAATTCAAATAAAAAAATGCTCAGAACAGGGAAACATTGACATTATTGTGTAAAAGGAGACAACATTAGAACAATAAAGAGGGGCTAAGAAATGTAGTCATAAATCTTTCGTATGAGAGGAAGACAAGATGATATAAAGAAATAAAAGTCAGGTTTAAACTTATAAAAACAGGGGTAAATATTAAGGTAACCACAAAGGAGACTAACTATCTTACTCATCAAAATAAAATACTAGAAAAAAATAGAGACTCAGCAGAAACAAAATCAACAACAACAAATAAGAGGAAAAGACAATACATGAAGACAAATTAGCACAAAAAATTAAGTGGGAAAAAGACACTGTCAACAACACACACAAAAAAAGGCATCAAAATGACAGCACTAAACTCATACTTATCTATAATTATGCTGAATATAAATGGACTAAATGCACCAATAAACAGACAGAGAGTGGCACAATGGATAAAAAACACGATCCATCCATATGTTTCCTACAAGGGACACACCTTAGACTTAGAGACACAAAGAAACTAAAACTCAAAGGATGGAAAAAAATATATCAAGCAAACAACAATCAAAAAAGAGCAGAAGTGGCAGTGTTAATTTCTGACAAAATGGGCTTTAAAGTTAAATCCACCACAAAAGGCAAGGAAGGACACTATATAATGATTAAAGGGACAATATAACAGGAGCATATAACCATATGAAATATTTATGCACCCAGTGACAGGGCTGCAAGATACATAACACAAACTCTAACAGCATTGAAAAGTGAGATAGACAGCTCCAGAATTGTAGTAGGAGGCTTCAACACACCACTTTCAGTGAAGGACAGGACATCCAGAAAGAAGCTCAATAAAGACACAGAAGATCTAAATGCCACAATCAACCAACTTGACCTCACAGACATATACAGAACACTCCACCCAACAGCAGCCAAGTATACTTTCTTTTCTAGTGCACACAGAACATCCTCTAGAATAGACCACATATTAGGTCATAAAGCAAGCCTTAGCAGAATCCAAAACATCAAAATAAGGCCATAAAAGTAGAAATCAATAACAGAAAAAAGCAGGGAAAAGAAATCAATCACTTGGAAACTGAACAATACCCTGCTCATAAACAAGTGGGTTATAGAAGACTTTAAGGATGGAATAAAGAAATTCATAGAATACAACGAGAATGACAACACTTCATATCAGAACCTTTGGCCCACAGTGAGAGCAGTGCTCAGAGGTCAATTTATATCAATAAATGCACACATACAAAAAGAAGAAAGGGCTAAAACCAAAGAATTATCCATACAACTTGAACAAATAGGAAGAGAGCAACAAAAGAAACCCTCAGCTACCAGAAGAAAGCAAATAATAAAAATTAGAGCAGAATTAAATGAAATAGAAAACAGAAGAACAATTGAAAGAGTTAACAAGACCAAAGCTGGTTCTTTGAAAAAATTAACAAAATTGATAAATCATTAGCCAAAGTCACAAAAGAAAAACAGATGAGGAAGCAAATAACCTGAATAAGAAATAAGATGGGCAATATTACAACAGACCCAACTGAAATTACAAGGATTATATCATATTACTAAGAAAAATTGTACTCTAACAAATTTGAAAACCTAGAAGAAATAGATGAATTCCTAGAAACACACTACCTACTTACACTAACACAAACAGAGGTAGAACAACTAAATAGACCCATTACAAAAGTAGAGATTGAAAAGGTAATCAAAAAAACTTCCAATAAAAAAGAAAGCCCTGGCCAGGATGGCTTCACTGCAGAGTTCTACCAAACTTTTACAGAAGAGTTAACACCATTACTACTAAAGCTACTTCAGAGCATGGAAAAGCACAGAATACTCCCAAACTCATTCTATGAAGCCAGGATATCCCTGATACCAAAACCAGTAAAGACATCAAAAAAAAAAAAGGAAATTACAGACCTATATCCCTCATGAGCTTAGATGCAAAAATCCTCAACAAAATTCTAGCCAATAGAATTCAACAACATATCAAAAAAATAATTCTCCATGACCAAGTGGGATTCATACCAGGTATGCAGGGATGGTTCAACATTAGAAAAACAATTAATGTAATCCATTATATAAATAAAACAAAAGAAAAGAGCCAATTGGTTTTAACAATCGATGCAGAAAAGGAATTCAACAAAGTTCAACACCCATTCCTGATAAAAACTCTCAGCAAAATAGGAATAGAAGGAAAATTCCCCAACCTAATAAAGGGCATTTATACAAAGCCAACAGCCAACATCATCCTAAATGGAGAGAGTCTGAAAGCATTTCCCTTGAGATTGGGAAACAGACAAGGATGCCCTTTATCATCACTCTTATTCGATATTTTGCTGGAGGTCCAAGCCAGAGCAATTCGGCTAGATAAAGAAATAAAGGGAATCCAGATTGTCAAGGAAGAAATAAAAGTATCTGTATTTGCAGGTGCCATGATCTTATACACAGAAAATCCTAAAGAATCCTCCAGAAAACTACTGAAACTAATAGAAGAGTTCAGCAGAGCATCAGGATAGAAGATAAACATACAAAAATCAGTTGGATTCCTCTACACCAACAAAAAGAACATCAAGGAGGAATTCACCAAATCAATGTCATTTACAGTAGGCCCCAAGAAGATAAAACACTCAGGAATAAACCTTACCAGAGGTGTAAAAGACCTGTACAAAAAACACTAGAAGGCACTACTGCAAGAAACCCAAAGAGACCTACATGAGTGGAAAAACATACCTTGCTCATGGATAGGAAGACTTAACATTGTAAAAATGTCTATTCTACCAAAAGCAATCTATAGGTTTAATGCAATTCCAATCCAAATTCCAACAACATTCTTTAATGAGATGGAGAAACAAATCACCAACTTCATATGGAAGAGAAGAGGTCCTGGATAAGTAAAGCATTACTGAAAAAGAAGGACAAAGTGGGAGGCCTCACTCTACCTGATTTTAGAACCTATTATACAGCCACAGTAGTCAATATAGCCTGGTACTGGTGCAACAACAGATACATAGACCGATGGAACAGAATTGAGAATCCAGACATAAATCCGTCCACATATGAGCAGTTGATATTTGACAAAGGCCCCAAAACAGTAAAATAAGGAAAAGACAGTCTCTTCAACAAATGGTGCTGGCATAACTGGATATCCACCTGCAAAAAAATGAAACAAGACCCGTACCTCACACCATGCAGAAAAACAAACTTAAAATTTGTCAAAGATATATAAAATCTAAAATGATAAAGATCATGGAAGATAAAATAGGGACAATGCTAGGAGCCCTAATACATGGCATAAACAGTATACAAAACATTACTAACAATTCAGAAAAGAAACTAGATATCTGGGAGCTCCTAAAAATCAAACACCTATGCTCATCCAAAGACTTCTCCAAAAGAGTAAAAAGACTACCTCCAGACTGGGAAAAAGTTTTTAGCTATGAAATTTCCGATCAGTGTCTGATCTCTAAAATCTACATGATACTGCAAAACTCAGCTACAAAAAGACAAATAATCCAATAAAAAAAATGGGCAAAGGATATGGGCAGGCACTTTACTAAAGAAGACATTCAGGTAGCTAACAGATACATAAGGAAATGCTCAGGATCATTAGCCATTATAGAAATGCAAATCAAAACTACAATGAGATTCCATCTCACTCCAACAAGGCTGGCATTAATCCAAAAAACACAAAATAATAAATGTTGGAGAGGTTGTGGAGAGACTGGAACACTTATACACTGCTGGCAGGAATGTAAAATGGTACAACCACTTTTGAAATCAATTTGGCACTTCTTAGAAAACTAGAAATAGAATTACCATATGTTCCAGCAATCCCACTCCTTAGAATATATTCTAGAGAATTAAGAGCCTTTACAAGACCAGGTATATGCACACCCATGTTCACTGCAGCACTGTTTACAATAGCAAAAACATGGAAACAACCAAGATGCCCATCAAGGGATGAATGGATAAATAAATTATGGTATATTCACACAATGGAATACTACACATCGATAAAGAACAATGAGGAATCTGTGAAACATTTCATAACATGGAGGAACCTGGAAGGCATTATGCTGAGTGAAATCAGTCAGTTGCAAAAGGACAAACATTGTATAATACCACTATTATAAGAACTGGAAAAATAGTTTAAACAGAGAAGAAAATATTCTTTGATGGTTATGAGAGGGGGGAGGGAAAGGGACTTTCACTAATTAGGTAGTAGATAAGAATTATTTTAGGTGAAGGGAAAGACAACACAATACAGGCGAGGTCAGCACAACTGGACTAAACTAAAAGCAAAGAATTTTCCTGAATTTACTGAATGCTTTGAAGGCCAGCGTAGCAGGGGTAGGGTTTTGGGGACCATGGTTTCAGGGGACATCTAAGTCAATTGGCATAATAAAATCTATTAAAACATTCTGCATCCTACTTTGGAGAGTGGCTTCTAGGGTCTTAAACGCTAGCAAGTGGCCATCTAAGATGGATCAATTGGTCTCAACCCACCTGGAGTGAAGGAGAATGAAGAACACCAAAGACACAAGCTAATTATGAGCCCAAGAGACAGAAAGGGCCACATGAACCAGAGACTACATCAGCCTGAGACCAGAAGAACTAGATGGTATCTGGTTACAACTGATGACTGCCCTGACAGGGAACACAACAGAGAACCCCTGAGGGAGCAGGAGAGCAGAGGGATGCAGACCCCGGGATGCAGACCCCAAGTTCTTGTAAAAATAACAGACTTAATGGTCTGACTGAGACTAGAAGGACCCCAGAGGTCATGGTCCCCAGACCTTCTGTTAGCCCAATACAGGAACCATTCCCAAAGCCAACTCTTCAGACAGGGATTGGACTGGACCATGGGACAGAAAATGATACTGGTGAGGAGTGAACTTCTTGGATCAAGTAGACACATGAGACTTTGTTGGCATGTCCTGTCTGGAGGAGAGATGAGGGGGCAGAGGGGGTTAGAAGATGGCTGAACAGACACGAAAATAGACAGTGGAGAGAATTGTGATGTCTCATTAGGGGGAGAGCAATTAGGAGTATATAGCAAGGTGTATATAAATTTTTGTATGAGAGACTGACTCAATTTGTAATCTTTCACTTAAAGTACAATTAAAAAAAAAAGAGTAGTACTGCCCCATAGAGTTTCCAAGGAGCGCTTGGTGGATCCAAACTGCTGACCTTTTGGTTAGCAGCTGTAGCTCTTAACCACTACACCACTAGTGTTTCCAATATATGACCTTAATTCCCTTCACTGAGAAGTTTGGTTTACCGAAAGGAAACTTGTGCCTTATTTTTCTCACTATACATACATACAAACACTCAGTTATCCCCGTACCCTGCAAGGATGTTCTACCCATAATCAGGTCACTTGAGGATCTCACTTCTCCCTCCTGAAACTTATTCCAAACAAACACAGCTTTCTCCCTTAAAGAATTCCTAGTGAATACAATTTTCTCTCTCTCTCATTATACCACTATTAAATTTCATATTATTATACAATATTAAAAGGGGGACCTTTTCTGCTTCAGTTTTGGCTACATCTACAAAAGCTACATCTACAAAAGCTACATCTACATCTATCAAACACCCAGGCATCCTAGAGAGAGAGATTAGACCACACAGGCAGAATGCAGACTATACTAATGATTGTAGAAGTCTGGCCAGTGGAGCCCTTCACCCTTTGTGATCATGTGAAAGCTGAGGTGGAGGTGGCCAAGGGAGAGAGACTTCTCTGAACAGGGTGGCTGCAGTTCCAAGCAGTTACTCGTCTGTCCCTATGGGGAGTAACTCTCCCACTTCCAGCCTTGTAAGAGGAACTTCGAGGAGATAATGTAGAGAGTTGTCCTGTGTCCCAGGGAGTCTGGGAACATAAGGGCTGGTGTTTGACCTTTCCCAGGGAAAGTCTAAAGGCAGGAGGGTGTGTGCAGATGAGAAAGAGGCAAAAGAACTAGGTGAGTTGTGAGCTGTACATACACTAAGCAAGGATGAAGTCTGTGCTTCCCATGGCCCAGTTGCAAAAGGAACTTGGCTCCAGTTGGACAAAAAAAAAAAATTTTGTCCAAGATGAAATCGTGGAGGGTAAACAGAGGGGCCTACACCAGAATTCCCAGGGAATAGGGGAGGAGTCTTAAGTGGTCATCTGGGGGGAAAGGCATTTCCCAATTGAGGGATCTGCAGGTGGAACCCCAGCAGAGGACCTCTGAGGAACCTGCAAAAGCACCCCATGAAAGAGAGTCAGCTTTGGACACCCAGTGTGCTCAGAGAGTATCAGTCATGAATCATCAAGTACCAGTCAAAACAGAACCCCACTTCCCTCATTCCTCTTCTAGTTCCACCTGCTCCATCCCTGGAGGGACCATAGCCACTGAGTAGAGCTGGGGCTGGGAAATAGTGAAAAAGTTGACCCACTCTGCTCCCTTCATTCCAGACTTCTAAACCTGAATCATCTCAGCTGAGCAGTGGTGGGGAGAAGCTTTAGACTGAATAAGAGTTCCAAGTTTTGATGATTACTCTGGACTGACTGGGAGTTGTGTGATTACTAAGCTGCCTGGACATTTTAACGCCCTAAGGTAGAAACTATGTGATTACTTTCTGAGAGCAACCAGAAGGCCTGTAGGACAGGTTGAAGATGTCATCCAGAAGTAGGAAAGAATAGGCTCATGGAATGAGTTTAGAAGACAGTGGTGAGAAAAAAAAAATTAAAATTAAGTTTTTGTCATACCTTATCAATGCCAGCTTATTCAGTTAACAATGAACAAAATCGGACTTGTGCTAGCCAGGAAAGATCGTTTGGGACTTCATTTATTTCTTTGCATGTATTTGCTCCCCAATCCAGTTTCTTTCCATTAGAGTTGCAAGAAGGTACTGCATGAGGCAGTTGGTTGGCATAGCTGTGACATTGTATTCTGGCTGCGTTGTAATAAAAGCTGTGTGGTGTCAATGAACAAATTCCACTGGATAGCAACCATGTTTGTATAGCATCCTGACCACGTACAGAGCTCTCGTTATTAGGGAGAATGGAAAAAAACAAAAAACAAAAACCCAGTATCCATTGAGTCAATTCCAACTCATGGCAGCCCATGTGTTTCAGAGTAGAACTGTGCTCTATCTGGGTTTTCATGGCTGAGACCCTTAGGAAGCAGATAGTCAGGCTTTTCTTTTGAGATGCCTCTGGTGACTTTGAACCTCCAACCTTTTGGTTAATAACGCAGCACTTAATCGTTTTTGCCACTCAGGGACTCCTATTTGTCAGAGAAATGGCTTGCTAAACCATGAAATGGCTACCATAACTTTTCTCATCTTTGTTGCCATCATCTGAATATAGTTTGAAAATATATACATGATTATAAATGATGACATATTTTTATAAGCTCTCCATCTCTCCTTGTGAAGTAATTGGAAAGAAGTGACTAAAATACACAATGCTGACTATTATTTTAGCCAAAAGGATTGCTTTGGAGGAATAAATGGCTGTTTTAAGTCTATTTTAGAAAGAGTATTATAGAGTTTTGTAAGAGTGGTCTTTGAAATTAAACAGCACCCTTTTGAAATTCAAGAATTCGTTTCATAAAAAAAACTTTTTCCCTTAGTCCCACTTTGCTTAGTGGGACTACAAATAGTATCAAATGTGGTAGTGTGCCTGGAGAGGGATATTGACATAATTTAAAGAAAACAGACACAACACGAGGCTTGAGTGACTCCTCGAGACAAGGCAGAATAGGGTGTGCAGTAAGGGTCTGCATTTAAGTGCAGAACGCATTCAGATCCTCAGGGCATATCCAGAAGACTTTGCCAGGTACTTCTCTTAGTCATCTAGTGCTGCTGTTACAGGAATACCACAAGTGGATGGCTTTAACAAAGAGATATTTATTCTCTCACTGTTGAGTAGGCTACAAGTCCAAATTCAGGGCGTCAGCTCCAGGGGAAGGCTTCCTTCTCTCTGTCAACTCTGGAGGAAGGTCCTTGTGATGCATTAGTCTTCCCTTGGTCTGGGAGCATCTCAGCACAGGAATTTCAGGCCCAAAGGACGTGCTCTGCTTCCGGCACTGCTTTCTTGGTGGTATGAGCTTCCCCTGTCTCTCTGCTTGCTTCTCTCTTTCACATCTCAAAAGAGATTGGCTTAAGACACTATCTAGTCCTGTAGACCTCATCAACATAACTTCCACTAGTCCATCTTATTACATCATAGTGATAGAATTTACAACACATAGGGAAATCACATCAGAAGATAAAATGGTAGACAGTCATACAAGGGAGTCATGATCTAGCCAAGCTGACAGATATTTTGGGGGGACACAATTCAATCCATGACAGTACTGAACATAACTGAAAGTTGTGACCATGAGAGTATGGCCCCCAGACACCCTTTAACTTAGTAATGGAGTCACTCCTGAGGCTCATCCTTCATCCAAAGATTAGACAGGCCCATGAAACAAAACGAGACTATAGGGGCACACCAGCCCAGGGGCAAGGACTAGAAGACAGGAGGGGACAGGAAAGCTGGTAATAGGGAACCCAAGGTCGAGAAGGGAGAGTGTTGACATGTCGTGGGGTTGTTAACCAATGTCATAAAACAATATGTGTACTAACTGTTTAATGAGAAGCTTGTTTGTTCTGTAAACCTTCATCTAAAGTTCAATAAAAAAAGGGCACCTGCTAGAAATTGCAAGACAATGCTTAGTTTCAAGTTGATAAATCCTTTCCTGAGGTGAATAGAATGGGCAAAGGTTACTTTTGAAAACTAACATGTTCTGAATAATGGAGGTCACTGAGAGGTTAGATGGGATGGACACTTTGTGAGAATGTTAAAACTGCCCAGTAAAATGTCATATGACCCCAAAGAAGGGAATAAAAGGGGCTAAACCAGGGCTAGGGTAAAGTAAGAGCTCAAGATAAAGAGGGTCTATGAATACCTGAGTAGGCGTGTATATGTACTCAATAACTCTACATTCAGTGGAGTTTTAAAAACTGGAAAGACTCCATGTCCCATTATGATGAATTTGGAGAAATAAAGAAAACACACATATACCCATATATATATGTGTATATATATTTAGGAATAGGACAAATCACAAACACTTTAGAGGTTTTTTCCCCTCTCTTAAAACCAAACTAAACCCATTGCCATTGAGTCAATTCCAACTCATAGCAACCCTATAAGACAGAGTAGAATTGCCCCATAGAGTTTCTAAGAAGAGGCTGGTGGATTCAAACTGCTGACCTTTTAGTTAGCAGCCAGGCTCTTAACCATTGTGCACCCAGGATCCCCTTCTATTAAAAAGCAAAACCAAACCTGTTACCTTCAAGTCGATTCCAACTCATAGTGACACTACAGGACAGAGTAGAGCTGCCTCATAGGGTTTCCAAGGAGCAGCTGGTGGATTTGAACTGCCACCTTTTGGTTAGTAGCCAGGCTCTTAACCACTGCTCAGGGCTTCCCCTCTACGAGAACCTGTGAATTTGAATCTTGCCCTCCTTCTTGAACTAACAAATGTCTACAAGCTACTGATCTATTTCATTGCCAAGGTAACAGCTAGAAATGTCTGCTCTGTGCTCTGAACAACTGTAGTTACCTAAGAATCTAATTGGTGCCTCATAAATGATTGCATTCCATCTCCTGACATTTATTTTAAAATTCTACAAAAACACCAGCTATTTTTTTTTTTTTTTTAAACAGGATGTTGTGTGTATGTTTTTTTTTTCTTCTTCCAGTATCTCTGCTGTTCCCCAGCTGTTTGAAACATGTTGTGGCTTTGACTTATTTAAACTCCCTCTTGTGATGAAGATTACCTTAATTGCTTGTTTGTGGAACATTCAGTCAGAGACAGAGTATTCAGTAACAATTACCAATAGGTGAAGGCTGACATTTTACATTCCTCGTTATTCCATTAGCAGTTTCTTATGACTTCTTCTTTGGCTTTGTTTTTTTTTCCCGTTCTTTCTTTCTTTTTTTTTTTTGCCTTGAAACCAGAATATCCTTTGAAGTTTTGTGATCACAGTTCCACCAGAGGAAAGGCTTGTTTCCTTTCAAACAACATTCAACACCATTTTTATTGAGCACCTATGAAGTGCCAGGCATGAGTCTAGGTATAGAAGGGACAGATGTGAACTTAACAGACCAGGTCATGTCTCTATGGGACCTACATTCTAGTGGAAAACACAGAAAATAAACATGGGAACAAATCAAAATGTGAGGTAATTTTGGGTAATGGCAATGCTTTGAAGAAAAATTAGCAGCAACGGTAAACAATCACATTGTAACTGTTTTTTGTGGTTTTTTTCTCCAGAACTATTTTATGTACGTATGACAAAGTACAAATATATATTGTTTTCCCTCCTGCCGTCAAGTCAGTTCCTACTCATAGTGACCCTATAGGACGGGGTTGAACTCCCCCATAGGGTTTCCAAGGATCAGCTGGTGATTCGTACTGCTGACCTTGTGATTAGCAGCTGAGCTCTTAACCACTGTGTCACCAGGGCTCTATTCAGGGTACATCGTTTATTTCATCAGGCAGTTTTTTTTGGTGGATATTTAGGTCATTTCTAGTGGTTTGCTCTTACAATCACTGCTGTAAAGAATATCTCTTTGCAGACATCATTTTGCACATATTCAGGAGTAACTATTGGATAAATTTCTAGAGACACAATTGTTGGGCCAAGGTATGTATATTTTCAATTTTTAAGAGAACGTATTTTATTTGATAAATTTTTTGAGTAAGTAACACACATACATACTGAATCTTCAAAAGGAACAAAATTGTATATAAAGCAAAGTAAGTCCTCACACCTTTCCTCCCTACGACCAAATTTCCTGCCCTAAAGGCAGCAAGCATAGTTTGTTTCTTGTGTGTCATCCCAGAGACATCCTATGTACCTACAAACATGTATCTTTCTCTCTCTCTCTACCTACCTACCTGCTACCTGTCTGGCTTCAGGATAAACATTTTTTGCTAAGAACATACTTCGTTGTCTCATCCTTGTATTTCAACCATATAACAGCATCACTCTGGATATCTTTAGTAAAACTGCTCCTTCCATTGAGTCTCCCTATGCCTTTCTTTGTTCTTATGGAAAGATGGCTATGGGTATGGAGTCCTATACTGTACTTGGCCACAAATTTTTGAACCTGTTCCAATATGTTCTTGTTTCCCTCTGTGCTTATTACATAGCAATCATCTTGAGATTCTCCTTAATTATCATCCTAGAGATTCCCTTGGCTCTTTGTGTGTGTGTGTGTGTGTTAGATCTATTTCTTGTGTCCTATAAATTCTTCTTGAGTGGTTTCCTCTCACCTTTAGGTGATTGTGGGAGGTAAAGTTTTTGAGACCTCGAGTGTTTAAAATGTTTTTATTCTATCTTCTCATATAATAGATTGTCTGGGAATAGAATTATAAAGTAGAATATAATTTTCTTCAGAATTTTGAAGGCATTCCTTTACCGTCTGTGAAATTCCAGTGTTGCTGTTGAAAATCTAAAACAATTCTGATTACTAAGCCTTTGTGAATGACTTTTTAATTCCTCTTTGGGAGTCAACATTTGTTGATCCTGGTGTTTTATAATCCTTAGTGTGGGTCTATTTTCATCCATTGTGCTGGGTACCCAGGGGGCAATACTACTCTACCAATCTGGAATAAAAATTTTTTTCCAGGTCTTGTTAATTTTCTTAAATTCTTTCATTGAATATTTCTTTCCTACACTCTCTTGATTCTGTCTTTCTGGACCTTCTATTATTCAGATTTTGCAATTTCTGGACTAGTCCTCCAATTTTATTAACTTTTTACTCCTACATTTTGTCTTTTTAGATTCTGTGAGGTTTTCTCGATATTACCTCCTAAGCCTTTCATTGATATTTTACTCCTTTGCTGTTATGTTTTTAATTTTCAATGCTTATTTTTGATCTCTGAATATTTATTTCTTATAGCATCCTGTTCTTGTTTCATGGAAGCCATATATTATTTTATCTCTCTGTGTACACTGAAAATAATTAATTTTTTTTTTTTCTGCTGCATAATCTTGATTCCCTTCAAGTTTCTCTTTCATTTATTTCAAGAAAGCGAATTGAAAGTCCTGCTGAAGTACTGCCATATCACTAACAGCTGAGATGCACTAGGGTCAGAAACCAAACAGGAAAGGTCAACCATAGGCCAAGCCAGCGGAGAAGTGACCACAAATCAACTTCTCAGCTTCTTGTTTCTTCCCACGTGCTGCTGCCATGCAAATTAACGCAGCACCCATTTCTTTGTCCTCCCTACCCGTGGACAGATGAGCCTGAGGCAGTCTGGTACTACAGATACAAAAGAAATTTGAGATGAGCGATTGCAATGGAAAGTGGGAGCTAGAGAACTTGGAATTGTGGTAGCAACTAAGAATTTAATAAATAGATTAAAAATTTAATAGGCTCATTTAAGTTCACAGGAATGAAATAGGCTAAATTATCTGTTGTAGGTGGGGTAGGAGTTCAAAGCTAAGAAAATACGTGCAATCATAAAAGCAAAAAATAAGCCTAATATTTATACATGATATAATCTAATCCCACCTATTGGTTGCATTATCCACCTATTTCTGTAGGCTTGTGAGTGATGTTGAAGTCCTCATGTACCTATCATGGAGCAGCAATGCTATGAGAGATTCCTTAGTCACAGACCACTGTGAAGAAGATGGACAGCTAGCCACCAAAGGCCCTTCTTCTCCTTCCAAGTGACTGCGCAGTCAGACAGTATATTCCAGCTCCCCCTTCTATCTAGGCAGACCATGTGATTAATTCTCCCCAGAAGAATATGAGCAGAAGAGATTTCCCTTTTGAGACTAATATCTAGTATGTGATCCTCCATACTCTTTCCCCCTTCTCAGGAAACCTTAGTTGGGAGAGCCACAGGATGAAACTGCCTGGATCCCTAGGTATTCATTTGGAGGAGAGCCATTGTCTTATCTCAAACTGAAACATAAGCAAGAAATTATTGCATTAAGCCATTAAGATGTTAGGGTTGTTTGTTATAGTATTTTTTCCTGGTAAACAAATTTATAGGCACAGTTTTTCTACTTACTTGAGTAGCCATGGCTAATGGGAATAATTCTGCTCATGCTATTGAGATCGCCACCTATGGTGAAGATCACAAATATTCTTAAGCCTAGGTAAATGGTAAATTGTGGAGGCCCTTTTTACAAAGCTACTATGGTATGGCTATGTTGTTGTTAGTTGTCATCAAGTTGGCCCTGACTCATGGTGATCTTACGCATAACAGAATCAAATGTTGTCCAGTCCTGCACCATCTTCATGATCCTTGGTGTGTTTGAGTTCATTGTTTTGGCTTTTTTGTGAAACCATCTCATTGAGGGTTTTACACATTTTCATTGGCCTTCTACTTTACCCAATTTGATGTCCTTTTCCAGTGATTGATCTTTCCTGATGACGTGCCCACAGTAAGTGAGCTAACCACTGCAAAAAAAAAAAAAAAAAAAACAACATATGAAGATCTGGACTCACATAGCAGGTAAAACAGAGAATTATTCTCTCTACACAAGATGATTATTCACTTCAGAGAATAATCCATCTTTCAAACATCAGACTTCCTTAGAAAACTTGGAAATATAGGTGAACTCAGCATATATCACTTCTATGCAAAGGCCCCCAGCTCATGCTTCCTGTGAGCCGTCTACTTCATATGACGCATCTGGGAACAGTTATTCCAGAAGTCCAGGCAGGTCCCTTCCTGCTCATTTGACATTTCTTCCAAGCACTCACCACATTATCAGGTAACACTATAAGACATGCCTCTCAGGAGCACAAACTGTGTGGAAACAATGGGAATCCCCAGTCACCTCAGGCTCAGGACATCCATTTACCTCACTTGGGACTGTGTACTCTGGGTGTCTGCTCTGAATTGTCACTGGAAGCTCACTGGTATATGTGGCTCCTAGTTTCCCAGATTGTCACAGAAGGTGCCCGCTTCAGTTCCCTTCGAAAATTACTCAGGACATATTCTCCTAGCGTTTGTACCCAGCCACTCCAATAGGATTGCCTCACAAAGAGAACCTCTTTAGCTTTGGAGCTAAGAAAACCTCTTAGAACCATCCCACCTCCTCTTTCTACCTTTTGACACTCTTCCTGGGAAAGGCTGCAGAAGTAAAAGAAACGTCCAAATTCCAGCAATCAGTGGACATTCCAAATTTCCTGAGCTCTAGCAACAAGTCTAAGTATTCTTAAAAAAAAAAAAAAAATTTTTTTTTTTTTTTTTTTAAGTATTCTTAGATAATGCTTAAGTCTCATGATATTTCTAGGAAAATATCTATTATAAAAAATGTACAACTGTGTAGTAATGACTAATATTTAAGGAGCACTTGCTATGTGCTAACTACTGTTCTAGTGCTTTAAAAGTATTAATTTATTTAACTCTCACAATTATTCTCTATATTTTTAAAGTGTGATGGTGAATTGCCCAGTAAATGTTGGCTGTTTTCATCCAGTATACTTATCCAGATGGTCTTCCCCTGTTGGTGTGATTCTTCTGTCCTGTGAGTCCACCCAATTCTGGGTTGCTGTGATGGCTAATGTTGTGTGTCAACTTGGCTGAGCCATGATCCTCAGTAGTTTGTCAGTTATGAGTAGTTTGACAGCATTTTAATGATGTAATCACCTCCATAATGAGATCTGATATTAATATGCTTACTTCTATGATGAGATCTTTTGTGAGCAGCCAATCATTTGAAAGGGATTTTCCTTGGGGGTGTGGCCTGCATCCAATATATGCGGACTTTCTGGAAAGGCTCACTGGCTTTTGCTCACTCTGGGTCCTGCAGCTGGCTCCTGTTCATCCTACCTCCAGCTCTTGGGACTTGAGCTAGCAGCTTATCTGCCATCTTACCTGCCAATCTTGGGATTTGTCACCCTCCACAGCCTGTGAGCCAGAGGCCTGTTTTCTGGCCTTCTGATCTTGAATTTGTCAGCCCCTGTGGCTATGAGAGACAGGAGAAGCCTCCAGCCTGACTCATGGACTTGAGACGTTTCAGCCTCTACAATTGTGTGAGCCATTTCCTTGATATAAATCTTTCTCCCTCTGTATTTATATGCTGCACTGATTTTACTTCTCTAGAGAACCCAGCCTAAGACAGGCCCTGTCCCACAGGCCTTGCCCTTCTGACCTCTGACTAAACCAGATTTTGACAATTGTTTATAATTGTTTCGGTTCCCTGTCTGTAGTCTCTGAAACATTCTCTCCCACACCACTCTCTTCCCTTCCACACATCTTTTTCCTCAGTTGTAATAAAAATATATACCATACAAGTGGTTTGATATTGGAAGAATAATTTTTTAATTGTGCTGAAAAATATATAACAAAACATTTGCCTATTCAACAAATTTTACATGTACAATTCAGTGACATTGATTATGTTCATCACGTTGTGCAAAAATTAACACTATTTTTTTCCAAATTATTTCACCACCATTAACAGAAATTCAGTGCCCCCTAAAGCAATGACTCCCCTTGATAAGCATTAATATGATTTGGTCTCTATACGTTTGCCTGTTTTATGTAAGTGGGATCATACAACATTTGTCCTTTTATGCCTGACTTATTTCACTCAGCATTATGTTTTCAAGGTCCATTTATGTTGTGGCATGTATCAGGATGTCATTTCTATTTATGGTAGTGTAGTATTCCATCGTATGTATGTATCACATTGTGTTTATCCATTCATCTGCTGATGGACATTTAGGTTGCTTTCACCTTTTGACTATTGTGAATAGTGCCACTATGAATGTTGCTGTACAGGTTTCTGTATGTGTTCCTGCTTCTAATTTTTTGGGGTAAAAATAATGTTTAATATCATAAAATCTCATGCTTTTATCAGTAGAAGGAACCTCATAGAACTTTTTGCTATTTATAGAT
This sequence comes from Loxodonta africana, assembly GCF_030014295.1. Classification (NCBI taxonomy): domain Eukaryota; kingdom Metazoa; phylum Chordata; class Mammalia; order Proboscidea; family Elephantidae; genus Loxodonta; species Loxodonta africana. The sequence continues at coordinate 23,856,133 of NC_087350.1, forward strand.
ATCGGAACTGGGTCAAGAGAGATAAGGTTACTTGCCCAAGATTACATAGTTGGCTTAATTGTTCAGCTGTGTGAGATTCCAGAAAGGCTGTTCCCAAGTTTTTCTTCATCACTCCATGCTCAGTGCAAGAGAACAGGGCCTTTATCTTAAAGTCTGTTTCAAACCATGCAGTAGATAAACAGGTCAGTCTCTCCATCCATTTGTTCGCTGCCTGTCGTATAAATTGCTTAGTTAAGTTTTCTCAATTTGCACTTGAGCATAGCTTTCATGTGATCATACCAGTTGTATTGCCAATTAGCATGGAGGGTTCCGTTGGTTATGTGACAACCATTTCTGTTAATTTATACGTGTTATAAATGATGAAAAATACAGGTGATAGGTGGTGACTCTTTATAAGAATTACATGAATTTCTGGGCGTGTTGTTATTAAATCACAGAATTTTATGCATTTGGGGGCACTCATTTGCCTTCTTGAATCTTAGAAGTTTTAAGATGTGTGAAAATGGCTGAACCACATGTAAGAACTCTAAGAAGCTACTGAAGAAGTGCTAATGAGGGAAGATCAAATGGAGCATTAGACTGAAATGAGACTCGGTGTTGATGAAGATGGATAGAAAAATTAAAAATAATAAAATGTAACGGATGATTAGGCAGTGTGCAAATTTAAGAGCATAATATAGAAAATTTGTTAAAACTAAGAACTTGGGAGTGGAAGATTTTAGGAACAACCTTTAAATATACTGACTAAATCCCCTCAGTTCTGTCAGCATGAGAAGGTTTCCCTGGGCTCACTGTCTGAGACAGACAATTATAAAATCGTTGTGTGTAAACATGAAGAAAATAACCCACAACGTATATACAGAAGAACACAACTCAGCAACGACATTAGCATCACTGGATGCCAGGATGAAGTTATCACCTGGAAATGGTCCAGGCTATTTTCAAATATTGGCCAGATAAACAAATGCATCAATATTTTATTAATAGCTATTAAGTTCTGCATAATGCATATGTTGTACAGAGTATGACTAAGTTATTAATTTCCCATGTGGTGAAATGAAAATGCCACTGGGTGTTTGACAGAGCCACCAATCTATTAGGATTCCAAATTCTGGGATTCTGACCTAGCCAAGAGTGAACTCGAAGGAAGAAAAGGAGAAATAGGATTAATTGCACATGAAACATCTTGACGTTGTTAGGTGCTGTCAAGTCAGTTCCGACAAAGTGAAACACTGCCCGGACCTGAGCCATCCTCATAATCATTGTTATGCTTAAGCCCATTGTTACAGCCACTGTGTCAATCTGTCTCCTTAGGGTCTTCCTCTTTTTCGCTGACCCTCTAGTTTACCAAGCATGATGTCCTTCTCCAGGGACTTGTCCCTCTTAATAACATGTCCAAAGTATGTGAGATGTAATCTTGCCATCCATGCTTCTAAGGGGCATTCTGGCTGTACTTCTTCAAAGACAGATTTGTTCGTTCTTTTGTCAGTCTCAGGTATATTCAATATTCTTCTCCAACACCACAATTCAAAGGCGTCAATTCTTCTTCAGTCTTCCTTATTCATTGTCCAGCTTTCGCATGCATATGAGGTGATCGAAAACATTATGGCTTGAGTCAGGCTTACCTTTGTCTTCAAGACGACATCTTTGCTTTTCAACAGAGATCATGCAAAATTTTAGATTTTTGTTTTAGAGTTTTTCCTTTGTTGGATTCAGGATCCAGGCTGAGTTTGAGGATACATTGGGAAGGGGTACAACCAGGGTCATGGATAACTTAGTGGCATGTCATAGGAGAAAATCTTGAAGAAGCTGGATTCACCATTCAGCAAAGAATACATAATGGTACACATACAATTTGCCAGGGATGGAGATACAGTAGTGAGCTACAATTTAGTGGTGGAGACAAATGAATCAATAATTTTAATACGGTACCTTGATATCTACAGCATGGATTGAGAACAGAGTGCATTGGGAGGGGCACTGGGTTCAGCTTTGTCAGAGTGGTGAGAGGATGAGTCTGAAAGCATGAGCAGGAATGGTCCAGCTGACCCGGAAAGAGGGTGTTACAGGCAGAGGGCGGGTGTTCATGGCCACATGGGAGAGCAAGGTGGGTTTAGGGAACCAAAAATAATCCAGTTTGATAGATTTTATGTTAAAGGGAGGGAATGGTGAATGAAGCAAGGAACAGTTAAGAGATAGCAGGCGTAAAATATTGAGTTTCATCTTGACAACAGTAAGAAGCTATCTGAAATGTATGTATGTTTTAAAGGAAGGACATATTTATTTTGGAAATATTATTTGGGCTAATGCATTAAGAATTGATTAGAGAAGGCAAGACTGGAAGCAGAAAGGTCTCACAGAACACTAGGAATAATTCACAGGAGACGATGTAATGGAAGTGAGAAAGGAGAGGAATAGGCAGTTACTAGATACTACTAGGTGTATTAAGGAGGTATAACTGACACAACTTAATGTTTGATAAGACAATAGGCAGATATCTTCAAATATTTGAAAGACTGTGGTTTGAAGGTTTTTATGGGTGCATGGTAGACATGAGATCATTGAGTAGAATCAAGTTTATAAGCACACAGAACTTTTAAATAATGAGCATGATTTAACAATGGAATGCATTGACTTGGGAGGCCATGGGGTCCTGACAATCACTTCGAATTTCCAAGTATGAGTTGAGACAAAAGCCTATTAGGATGCTGTAGAGGATATTCCTGTGTGGTGCTTGGTCTAGGTGACTTTTCACGTTTACTCAAATTCTGAGATTCTGCCATCATGGTTGTCATATCTCCATGTGATATCCTCCAAGCCTGTCTGCAGGCTAGCAATAACATCCTGATATTAATCTAGGTGTTTGAAATCTACTTTAGGTCTCAGTAAGCACTCTTGGCTTATTTTATCTGCACTTCTTGTTCTGAAATAGAAGTATTTAGAAAAACAGGGAATTAAGACATAAACACTTGGTAAACCAAAGGAAAAATGTTGTAATTGTGTTTTTCTTATAGGAGCCATTAACCAAAATTTGGTCTTTAGTTTCTTCTAGTGAAATAATTAAAAAGATAACTTTGATGACATAATGCTATTTATAATTTCATTCATCCATTCACCCATTCATCAACGAACATGTACTGAGCACTTAACAATATTCCAGATTGTAGACTATGACTTAAGAGTTCAAAGATAGAATAAGACCCATCCAAGATGTCCAGGAGCTCATGGCCCCATTCTGGAAAGATGTAGGCTCAAGTATGGTACATGGTAGTTTGTATTTTTCAGTTCCATGCTCTAAAATAGCTTTATATTCCTGCTACCACTTTAGAACGACACTGAGAGGACTTCAAGGGTTGTGTTCACCGTGGGAGAATTACTCATGTAATGCTTATTAGTGCAAATGGGAAAGAGGTGTGAATCCACAGTGATCAAGCTGAGAAAACACACTCCTTCTTTGACTTCTGTTGTTTGTTTTTATTTGTTTCGTGTTGAGTCAGGGAAATAATCAGGAAAATTACACATGTTCAATTGCCCGGTTGCTCCAGAACCGTTGGAGTATCTAATAACAGTTAACAATTAAAACAAAGCAAAGAGACTCATACGCTGGAGTTAAGTGCTAGCAGGGAGAAAAGAAATTATTTGAGGGGGAAAGTATGAGGAGTGTTTGTGGTAGATAGATTTTTATAGATAGAAATGTGGACTATAAAAGGAGAACAGTGATTTAAAATGGATGTGGACTATGGCAGATCAATCAATATTTATTAAGCTCCTACTGTGTCTCTGAAAACCCTGGTGACGTAGTGGCTAAGAGCTGTGGCTGCTAACCAAAAGGTCAGCAGTTTGAATGTACCAGGTGCTCCTTGGAAAACCTATGGGGTAGTTCTACTCTGTCCTATAGGGTTGCTATGAGTCAGAATCGACTCCACAGCAATGGGTTTGGTTTGGTTTGGTTTTACTGTGTCTCTAGATGTATCAAGCTATACGGGGTCACAGAATAAACCTATCAGGGAAGATAGAGCCAGTAAATTTTATATGATTGAAACAAAAGCTGGGACCTGTGATTTAAAAATGGGACAGGATATTTGAAATAAGAGAGCTGGCAGACTTTGCAAGACATGTGGTCATAGTTTCAGGCAAGATTAATTACTATAGGCTAGGTTATGGAACCCTGGTGGTGCAGTGGTTAAGAGCTCTGCTGCTAACTAAAAGGTTGGTAGTTTGAATCCACCAGCTGCTTCTTGGAAAACGTACGGGGTAGTTCTACTCTGTCCTGTAGGGTTGGTATGAGTTGAAACCCACTTGCCAGCAACGGATTAGGCTATACTGCAGCAACAAATAACCCTCAAATCTTAGTGGCTTATAATAACATAAGTTGGAGGCTCTTTTCCATGTCCCCTCACTCTGGGACCCAGGCTGAGAGTGCAGCCACTATTGAATATCACTATAAAGGAAAAGAGAAAGCTCAACGGGGTCTCACAATGGCAATTAAATACTCCTTTTACAACTCACAGAGCCCTGGTGGTGCAGCGGTAAAAAGCTTGGCTGCTAACAAAACGTCAGCAGTTCAAATCCACCAGCAGCTTCTTGGAAACCCTGTGGGGAAGTTCTACTCTGTCCTGTAGGGTTGCTCTGAATCAGAATCAACTCAACAGCAATGGGTTTGGTTTTCTGGGTTTTTTTTATAACTCGTTGGCAAGAACTAGACTTGTGGGGCCATTCAACCACGAGGGTTTCACAAAATATAATCCTGGAGGAGCCCCTGGGTGGTACAAATAGTTAACATGCTTGTCTGCTATCCACAAGGTTGGAAGATGGGGTTCACTCAGAGATGCCTCTGGAGAAAGACCTGATGATCTACTTCCAAAAAATCAGTCTTTGAAAATCCCACGGGACAGAGTTCTAGTCTGACACACACGGGGTCACCATGAATCAGAATCTAATCCACGCCAACTGGAAGTGTCAGTGGGTATGCAGAGGAAGCAGATTGCTACAAATATTTGGTGACTAGCACTAGCACAATGACTGATTCAGACCTCACCGGGCAGTGCGATCAAACGGAGTCACATTAAACATTAAATTCAACTTGATACCCCTCAAGGGTGGGAGATTTTATTGCCAACCTAAACCAAAAAAAACGCCTCCAAAACAAAAAACAAACAAAAAAACTGTTGCTTTAGAGGCAATTCCGACTCATAGCTACCCTACAGGATGGAGTAGAACTGTCCCGTAGGGTTTCCAAGGAGCGTTGGTGGATTCAAACTGCCAACACTTTGGTTAGCATCTGAGCTCTTAACCACTGTGCCACCAAGGCTCCACTGCCAACCTAGTGGTCCTCATATTTGAGCGTGCATCAGATTCACCAAGAGGGCTTGTTACTCTCCTTACCCCACTCAGAGTTATGGATTCAGTAAGTGTGGGATGGGGACCCAAAATTTGCATTCTCTGGTTGATGCTAATATTGCTGATTCCAGAACTGCGTTTTGGGACTCATTGGTCTAGGAAAGCTCGATGGAAGGCTTCTCTCTATTTGCCTGTTGAAGCCTTCAGTAAAATTGTACTAAATGCTAACTCTGACTAGTGTTCCACGGAATGGGTGGAGGGAGGGTCTGTGCCCACACCTCAGCCGGAGCGAGGGCTGCTTTGAGAATCTACAGCGTGTGACCCAACCTCACTAGGTGGCCCTAAGAGCTGCCTCTCCTTTACTTTTTGGAAGCTTCCTTACGGCAGAGGCTGCCTTTCTCTCACTGTCTGGAAGCATCCAGAAACTTGTCTTCAGAGTCTTTGCCCAAAAAAGTAAGACTCAGAAAATAGTTTGTTCCTCTTTTCCCTGGTCTAAGTCCAGGTTTCTAAGTCTTCAGTTTTTGTTGTGGAACCCTCTTTTTCCTAGGTTCACTGATGATTTAAAAATATCCATGTCCTTTTGGGATACCCTACCCCAACCCAAGAAACCCTGGTAGCATAGTGGTTAAGAGCTATGGCTGCTAACCAAAAGGTTGGCGGTTCAAATCCAACAGGCTGTCCTTGGAAACAGTATGAGGCAGTTCTACTCTGTCCAATAGGGTCGCTATAAGTTGGAATCAACTTGATGGCAATGGGTTTTTGGTTTTTACCCCAATCCACACATGTGTAGCCCCCATCACATAATCACATCAGAAAATAATAATGCCACATCCTTAAAAAAGATAAACAAAAAGTAACGAGAGAAGGGGTGGGAGGTTTTCCCATTACATCTCTCCATCTGTTCTACAAAGAAAGTATGGGTCCTTTAGTTTTAAATATTTTCTGGAATCTGGGTTGTTTGGGTGTAAGTAAAACCACATGTGGGTCATTAGCCCTTCAGTCCAGGTGGAGCTCCACCTAGTGCACCCAAGTTGCTTTTCCTGGTCCTCCCTCCAGGTCATCCTCCTTGCTGTGGTGGTACTCTCCTGATTCTCAAGCTTCTGACTTCCTGTGAGCCTCCGCCTGAATAAGATCACATACTTAACTGCTAGAGAACAAGAAGAGTGCAGGCATGACACCATCTAAAAGGAACCCAGAGAGCCTGCAGAAAAGTAACTCTGTCTGCAACACACACTATCCTCTGCACAATCACACCAAGCACCTATGCTCTGTGGACTACTCACCATTGAACTGGCCTGAGCTTCATGTTTGCATGGATATATGGTCCGGTTGAGTTGACTTCCTAGAAAAAGGAATAGACTGCAGTGGAGGTGTGTTCAAAATTCTACCTTCTGCGATTTAGAAAACTAGCTTTGAAGTGAGTTTTCCTAGCTTCTCCTAGCCCCGTCAAGGTTTCAGAGGCTTAAAGCTAAGTTTTAAGCCAGAGTTCAGGCTTAAGACAGCATGCGCTCTTCATTTCTCAACAATCTTCTCAAGGTAATTAAAATTAAATTAAAAAAAAAAAGAACACCAAAAACCAGTTTTTTGTTTTTTCCTTTTTTTTGAATATGAGTTAGAAATAGAGACTTATTCTTGAGATGTCAGTAGGGAAAGGACCGCTTTTACTTTCATGCTATCCTTTCTCCCAGTATATATTACATTCTTCTACATTAAAGTCTTCAAGATGAATCTTCAAGAGAACCCCTTCTTTGTTGTTATTCTAATAGAAATGCAGTTGTCTTTTATCAAACTCCCTGGTGTGGGGGAATAGAGTGGCAAGGTGTATTGAGATCCAGTTACTTCAGGAGTGGGCAAAGTCCTTAGGGCCACCTTCAAAGCTAACATCAACATGCTGCAATACAATGCCGTGAAATTCAGGGCACTTGGACTAGAAGCCCGAGTTCAAATACGTAGAAACTAGCCATGTGAACTTGAGCCAGTCTATCTAACTCTGGGTTTTAATTTTATCACTTATAAAATGAGGAAAAAATCCATACTCATGTTTATTTCATAGCATTGTTGGTTTTTGTGTAAATACAACAAATGTGAAAGTACTTCATAACTTAATTTGTCTTTACGTATCCTATATATGATATATATACTATGTGATAGACACATACTACATGATATACATATATATTTTAGATAGAGTTGGAAATTTATTTAAGGGCCTCAAAATGACCTTGTTGAAGGCTTTATTGAGCAGATGCATACCAGGTAACCCCCAACTGAATCAGGGGCAGAGTCTTTATAAGAAAAGAATAGTTGAGTAGCTGCCCTTGTGGTTTGGGCTAAGGCACCAATTTTCAACTTTAACTGAACCTTGTGGGTGGGGTCATTCCTGTTTTGTATCCCTTGCTTGGTAATCATCAGTACAGTATCTTCTGCAGTCTAATAGTCCCTGGAGAAGGACATCATGCTTGGTAAAGTAAAGAGTCAGCAGAAAAGAGGAAGACCCTCCACGAGATGGATTGGCACAGTGGCTGCAATGATGGGCTCAAGCATAATGATGACTGCAAGCATGGCTCAGGACCTAGCAGTGTTTCATTCTGTGGTATATAGGGTTGCTATGAGTTGGAACCCACTCAACGGCACCTAACAAAAACAACAAAAATAGTCTTGTAGTCTATTGGCTAGTCAAAGTTATGGGGCAGAGAAGGTAGAGGGCAAAAAAAGAAAGAAATGTGGGTGAAGGCAGAAGGCAAAGGGAAGTAGGGGACTGTCCTGTTTGTTTTAGTCCTTTTATGATAGATATAAAAAAAATAGCTATAAAAAAATGTTGCTGTCGATTATAGCTATAAAAAAAAAAAAAATAGCTATAGGTAGATATAAATTTATGGATAAATAGATACAGATAATTAAAATAAAACACAATTATTAACATGAGTCAGTATTCACAACTTTTCTCACTTCATACCTTATACCTTCTCCACTGTCCCCCAGCCAGCCCACACATACCTCACAATGCCCCGAGAGGGAAGTGTATTCACTTCCTATATAGCCTATGTTATACAGACTACGTGATATGGGAAAATTAAGATAGTAAAGAGCCTTAGTTAATGTGTAAAACAAAATAAAATTAGGTGGAGTGAGACAGAGAAAAGCTGTCAAGGTTGGAATTAGCTGAGTTTTGAAGCGTAAGAATTAAAGAGCGGGAAAGAAAATTGGGGGGAATAGCTAGTATTCCTGTGAATGATACTGAGAAGGAAAGAAATGGGGAGAGAAAATTATAAAACTGTTTTTTTTTTTCCCCTGTACATAATGCATTCCTTTTTGTTCATTTACTCAATATACTGGGGAAAGATTTTGTCTGCTGATGTGATCAAGCTACATTTCTTTCTTCTTTTTTTTAAAAACCAAAGTTTGTTCGTGGCCGCCAGGGCAGGAGGGAGGGAGAAGGAGAAGGCTGTTGCTTATGGAGCACTGAGTTTTAGTTTACGGTGATGGAAAAATCGCATTGATCAAGGGTAAGCACTGACAGCTGATCAATGTAATTGATATCAATAAGTTGTACACCTCCTAGTTCGTTGTGTCGTGCCCACGTCTTATAAACTTGCAAGCAGCCATCCAAGGTACAACAGTCTCCATTCGCCTCTTTGCTTGGTGACTGAATACAAGTGTCTTTTGTTTTGGGTGTTGAATAAGGTACTGATTTTGTAGAATTTGTGCTAAAATCACAGGAGCCCTGTTGGCGTATTGGTTAAGAGCTTGTTTGCTAACCAAAAGGTTAGCAGTTCCAATTCACCAGTCACTCATTGAAAATCCTATGGAGAAGTTCCACTCTGTCCTATAAGGTCTCTATGAGTTGGAATTGACTCAAGGGCAACAGGTTTCTTTTTTTTTTTTTTTAATAATTTTTAGTCCTTTAAGTGAAAGTTTACAAATCAAGTCAGTCTGTCACATATAAGCTTACATACACCTTACTCCATACTCCCATTTACTCTCCCCCTAATGAGTCAGCCTGCTCCCTCCTTCCAGTCTCTCCTTTCGTGACCTTTTTGCCAGTTTCTAACCCTCTCTACCCTCCCATCTCCCCTCCAGACAGGAGATGCCAATACAGTCTCAAGTGTCCACCTGATACAAGTAGCTCACTCTTCATCGGCATCTCTCTTCAACCCATTGTCCAGTTCCTTCCATGTCTGATGAGTTGTCTTCGGGAATGGCTCCTGTCCTGGGCCAACAGAAGGTTTGGGGGCCATGACCGCCGGGATTCTTCTAGTAACAGGTTTCTTTTTTTCTGCTAAAATTATTGTCAAGACTTTTTCCTTCAAAACAGTCTTGTAAGATTTCCAGTATATTCTAGCCTTGCTCCATATTAACGTCAGGTGCCCTGGATGGTCGACAAAATATTCAGTAATCATTTTTTCAGATGATTCAGACCCGACGCAGGCATATTGAGCCTGCCTCTGCTGCTGCAGAGGATCTTGGGCTGACTCACACACAGGCTGCGGCTCTAAGTTAAGCACCCTCTGGTTCTCTGGATCATCTGTCCCAAACTATGTTACTTTTGATATGACACCATCTCAAGGACTGCATGGGGGCCCAGTTATATTTAGGTTACATATAAAATATTAATTTGAGAATAGGAGGCTTAAACAAAACACAGTGTGTAAATTTACTGATTTTTCTTTTCTTGGGATATTGAGCAGATATTGGGCCTCAAGTTGTTGTATAAGGAGGCAAGAAGAGACAGTATCATTGAATTATTCCCATCAGTCATTATTGTTAATCAAAGCAGAGCTACTTAATAAAAGTACAAGACAAGAATTTTCCCCTGAACTCCCACCAGTTTGCAGGAACCCCTCCCTCTGTGGCCCAAACTTCATCGAAATAATTTTTATTCAGGTTTTGTAATATCCCCATATGTGCAAGGGTCCTCTTTTACTCAACTTTTTCTCATTCTCTCTTCTCCCTTCAGAAGAAAAGATATATGACTTAAAAACACTGAAAGAAAGACAGAAAGAAGACAGTTTTGGGGATCTGTTGATTTTTTTGATTAAATAGAAGACAAGATGGCATACCAGATGCTGTTGGTGTCCTGTCTACTGTATACCCACATCATCCTACCTCAAGTAACTGCAGCACTCCATGTGAAAGCTTTTTTCTTTTTTTCAATGTTTTCATTGTGCCATATATATACATGCACATATATACATACACATATATACACATATATACACACACACACACATATATATATATATATATATATATAGAGCCCTGGTGGGGCAGTGTTTAAGAGCTTGGTTGCTAACCAAAAGGTCAGCAGTTCAAATCCACCACTTAGAAACCCTATAGGGTAGCTCTACTCTGTCCTATAGGATTGCTGTGAGTCGGAATCAACTTGACGACAGCAGTTTTGGTTATAAATATATTTATATTTAGTAGCCCTGGTAGGGCGGTGGTTATAGCACTGGGCTGCTAAACGAAAGGCCAGCAGTTCAAATCCACCAGCTGCTGCACAGGAGAAAGATGTAGCAGTCTGCTTCCATAAAGGTTACAGTCTTAGGGAACTCTGTAGGGCAGTTCTACTCTGACCCTATCGGGTCGCTATGAGTCAGAATTGCCTTGATGGCAGTGGGTTTTGTTTTGGTTTGGTATATTCACATTTATATATAAAACAAAACATTTGCCATTTAAACATGTTTTACATATACGACTCAGCAACGTTAATTACCTTCATCATGCTATGCATCCGTCACCACTATCTCTTTCTACATTTTGGGCCTTGTTAAGGAGTACTAGGTAGCTAACGCTTCTGGGAACAGCCCACCATCAATGACTGATGGTGGCTGGTAGACGAGTATCTCAGCTTCCTTGCTTCTTTCTGGGGATAACTCAGAGGCTCTACATTCTCAGTCAGAGTCCTCACTGGGCTTGAGCCTTGGTTGCCCTACTAGCAATTTTCTTGATAATTCATCCTTTATTGGTTTCCTTTCTCATTTCCCTACAACTTTACCAGAGGTTTCTGGGATCACCTCCTAAATAAACTTTTGTTGTTGTTAGCAGAGTTGAGTTGGCTCCGACTCATGGTGACCCCAAGTATAACAGAATGAAGTGTTTACCAGTCCTGTGCTGTCTTCATGATTGTTGGTATGTTTGTGTTCCTCTTCTAGCACCATATTGGACGATGTTCTGTTGTGATCCATAGAGTTTTCATTGGCTAATTCTCAGAAGTAGATCACGAGGCATGTCTTCGTAGTCTGTCTTAATCTGAAAGCCCTGCTGAAATCTGTGCACCTTGGGTGACACTGCTGGCATTTTGAAATATCAGTGGCATAACTTCCAGCACGATAGCAACACGTAAGCTATCACAGTTTGACAAACTGCTTACACTAATATTCCTGGGTTAACATCTGCTTCTGGAGACAGCCATTCTGAGATGGGGGTATGGGAGACATTTGAAAGGGAAGCAAAGATCAGAGGCAAACTTTGCCTACATCCTCATTGTGCCTCAGTTCAGCTCCACCCTTCCCCCGCTATGTTTTCCTATAGGCTGCGGTTTTACAAGCGCAGCACTGTTGTTCATCTAAGCGAGTTGAAATAAAGACTCCAATAACTCCTTGATGAGCACCTAATAGATGGGATGTCACATTTAACAAGACAAAGACTTAGAGGGATGTTTGTGCTTTCTGTAGCGCTCTGAGAACAAAAATCCATTTTTGATTGATTTCTTTCTTCACATTCCACCCACTCCCCACACCCCTTACCTCCTAAATCTGGGCAGCTGTCTACTTTAGGTTTCAGGCGACGTGCCTTTGACCTGGATTGTCTTCCAGAAAACCTTGACAGGAGACACAGTTTTAAATATTTTGTACCATGTCAGCACTATATTTAGTGCTCTAATAGTCTGTCAGAGAATTCGCTTCATAGGGTGGAGAAAGGGGATAAGAGCAGAAAATGAATGGTTAAAGGACTGCCCAAAGGAGCTAATGTTCAAGACTTTTAGAGACCAAGTATTGGGGATAATTTATCACTCAACAACATATGTAAATAGTCACCAGGACAGGCAGGTACCTGGGAACCATGTCAAAGTGGATAGCATGGCTGGTCTGCAGGGGCAGCCATTATTTAGTTTATCCAAGTGTTGCTTTGAGGAATTTTGATGTACTACCAAAAGATGCTAGATTCAGAATTTTGTGAACTCTCCAATTTTTTTAGAAAGTTTTTACTAAGGTAAAAAATTTTAAAGACACTGTATGGGTCACATCAAAACTTCTGTGTGCCAATAAGGCCTGGGAGATGCCAGTTTGCTACACCTGTTGTCTGCTTAAAAAATGAACAAACAAACAAAAAAATAAACCAGTTTCTGTTTAGATTACAGAAATCTATTCTAGATTACAGACCCCACGTGTTTTCATGGCTGTGGATTTCCGGAAGAAGATCACCAAACTTTCTTCCAAGGCACTGCTGGGTGGACTTGAACCTCCAACCTTTGGGGTAGCAGCTCAGTGTGTTAACATTTTGCACCACCCAGGAACCCCAATGTATGCTTAGAAGTGTGAACAGTTGACTGATCCCCACCCTACCCAACGCCTCTGGTAAATACGGAGCACCAGCCCTGGCTAGATTATAACTGACCTTAAACCCACAGGAAAGCTTCCTTTATAACGTATGAGCCTATGAAAACCAGCATTTAAGCAAGCATTTGTACCTTTCCACATCTAAGCCAAACAAACTGCCTCTTTAAGCCTGACAGCAAAATAGCAATTAAAGGGGTGTTGGTGGTGGTGTTTTGATTGGGAGGGAATGAAAGGAGTCAGAAAGAGATGACTGAGAGGAGGGGCAATGAAGGGGAACTTCCTAGAGGACAAGAGTTCACCAGTTTTCTCTTGAAATCAATTTAAGGGCAACAGAATAACATCAATAAAACTCTCAGTGAATTGTGAAGTGTTTGTGAAAAAAACAGCCCCTCTTATGGTTTTTGGCTTTTGCTGAGGATCTTTTACTCCTGGGCTTTCATGAATTTAGCTTTAACTGTAGAGGAAAGAATTGCGTATCATTCTTTATCAGCTTCTTGTGTTCTAAGCTGACCCAGACAACGGAGGCCTAGGGAGACTTTGTGGTCTGTGAGGAGTGAGACACAGAATGAAGTGGAAGGAGGTGTCCCTTGCAGAACCAAGGTACACGTAGTCAGAGAGGACAGCACCAAGGTGGGGACAGTTTTACAAAGAGTGGCAGAAACATCACAAGGCAGGCATTAGGGGCATCCTTGATCTCAATGGAGTCCTTGGGCGGTGAAAAAGCTAGTACACTAGGCTGCTAACTGAAAGGTTGAAAGTTTGAGTCCACCCAGAAGTGCCTCAGAAAAAAATCTGAAAATCTACTTCCCAAAACTCAGTCATTGAAAACCCTATGGAGCACAGTTCTACTCTGTCACACGTGGAGTTGCCATGAGTTGGAATAAACTTGAGAGAAATTGGTTTTTGGTGGCCTCAGTCTTTGCCACCCTGACAGAATAAATAAATACATGAATATTCACTGAGGAGCTTCTACCCCAGGTGTTCTGTAGTATGTTTAAAAAATATTAGTGTTTCAATTTTTTATATTGAATTTATTTTTGAAATGATGCAAAAGGGAAAATAGTGAAAACATCTCTCTCTGTTCCACTACCCTCACACTCTCTTGTCCCCCTAAGTAGCCAATAAAATGTAGCTTTTGTATTTTTCCAAGAGATATTTATACATATACACAGTATATTTATACATATACAAAATATATTTTCTTTTAAGATGTTTACACATATACACAATATATTTTCAGTTAAGCGTAGACATGTTATACACACTGTCCTATGCTTTTCTGTGTTCACCTAAATATATAACCTAAAGAACATTCCAGAAGCCCTGGTGGTAGCACTTAACGTGCTACGGCTGCTAACCAAATGGTCGGCAGTTCGAATCCACCAAATGATCCTTGAAAGCTCTATGGGGCTGTTCTACTCTGTTCTATAGCATCGCTATGAGTTGGAATCCACAGCAATGGGTAAAGAACTTTTATGTTTCCATGCTGTTCATGAAATGTGTCCTTGTTCTTTCCTATCAAAAAACCCCAAACCAGTAGCCATTGAGCCGACTGTGACTGATGGCAACCCCATGTGTGTCAGAGTAGAGCTTGGTTATACATAGGGTTTTCAGTGGCTGATTTTTAGAAAGTAGAACTCAGATCTTTCTTCTGAGGCATTTCTGAGTGGACTTGAACTTGCAACCTTTCTGTTACCAGCCTAACCGTGTTTGCCATGTGCACCACTGAAAGAATCTTCTTTCCTACAACTGCCTAGTATTTCATTGTATGGGTACTTCATAATTTATTTAACTAGCCCTCTAATGATGGGCAAATATATTGTCTTGATGGTAATTTTCTTTTGAAATAGTGTAAATTGTGTGATGTGTGTGTGTGTTAGTGAAAACTGATTAGTGCCTTGGGGAAGATTAGTTAGCATTTGAAGTAGCCTAACCAACAAGCAGCAGGGTTTTTTTTTTAACCAGCAAGCAACACTTTAGGGATGATTACTTAGCACTTCAAATAGTCTTACTGAAATCTACACCACAGGGTTTGGTAATTAGCATAAGGGATACCATGAGTGGAGTTCAGAACAGATGGCTAGTTAGGAAGATCATTAGACCCCATGGTCCATGAATGAAGTAAAGGAATCTCTCAGGTAAACCACCTCTGCCATTGGTGCAACTTTCAAGATCTGGAGGTGGCCCACTGGTCCTGCATTCTTCACTTCACAGAGCACCTTGTCACCTGACCTGACCAGAAAGCTGTCCAGGCCTTCTCTTCGGGTAGCTTGGCTTCCATTGTTTGGGGTACGTAGGGAAGGAAACAGACATCTCAGCTATAGAACCTGTTGTCTGTCTATTTATTGACTCTCGTTATTGTTAGTTGCCATCAAGTTGGCTCCAACTCATGGCAACCTTATGTACAACAAAATGAAACATTGGTGGGCCCTGCACCATCTCCACGATCTTTGATGTCTGAGTCTTTTCTGGAGGCTATTGTGTCAGTCCATCTTATTGATGTCAGTCCATCTTATTGAAGGTTTTTCTCCTTTTCACTGATCCTCACTTTACCAAACATGATGTCTTTTTCTAGTGATTGGTCTGCCTTCATGTGTCCAAACTAAGCAAGACCAAGCCTTTTCATCCTTGCTTCTAATGACGATTCTGGTTGTGGTTCTTCTACGACTGATTTGTTCATTCCTCTGGCAGTCCATGGTGTATTCGATATTCTACACCAATACCGCAATTCAAATGCATCAGTGTCTTCTCCAGTCTTCTTTTTTCATTGGCCTTGCTTGCTAGTAAATATTTGTATACTTAGCAGAATTTAGTCTGAGAATTGTCATTATAACATAGTATCTGGAAGACAGGTGGTGAGGTAGAGGACATACAGACCCCACCTACTCAGAGGCGACCCACGTTTATCAAAAGAAACTGACATTTACTGAAAGAGACAAACTGACACAGAATAATTTGGAACAGGGACATTTAGGTTTTTTCTGATCTTATGATATTACGAATAATGCTGTAATGGATAACCCTGTACACAGGTTGTTGTGCACATGAGTAATTTAAATTGATGACTTGACTTTGTGAAGCCTTTTTTCTGTTGGACATAGTTGAGTCACCATGTTTGTTGTAAAATGAATGCCATATAATTTGGAGAAAGAAAAAGAGTTGTCTTATCACTTCAAATTATCCAGATTATATTACTTGTGTTTATTGGACACAAAGTCCTCAAACGTGCTTTGCAGTCATTCTGGGAAAAAATTCATCAGAGAAAGGGTCATATTGTTTGTCATCACTTTAAAAGTCATTTTGCTTATTCAGATTCATCAAGTCCTCTAAAAAAAAAAAAAATGAAGCAAACAAACAAAAAACCCTCTGAGGTATTATGCCCTTTAACAGATAAAAATTGACAGATATTTTCAGGTTTAGAGATTTAATCACAATCGCAAGGTTCAGTAAGTGGTAGTCTGGGGTTTAGAACCATTCAGTCAGCAAATATTTATTGAGTGCTGTGGTAGAGACTGGAGACCTGGTGGAGCAGTGGTTAAGAGCTGTGGCTGCTAACCAAGTGGTCAGCAGTTCGAATTCACCAGCTTCTCCTAGCTGCTCCTGTCCTATAGGATCACTATGAGTTGGAATTGAATCTCTTGAAATTGGCAAGATTTGGTTTGTTTTTTTTTTTTTGGTTTGGTGGAAGAGACTAGCTAGATGCCCTATCTGTTTCCAATTTCTTCTGGGTCCACCACAGATTAGTTTTGCAGCCTCCCTTGTGATTGGGCAAGGATGAATTACCCAATAAGCAAGGTACGCATGGGCTTATTTGTGCTTGTTTACTAATCCATAGTGCACAGTTAAGCCTATGTGGACCTTGCGTACTGGTTAATCTGCCCCTGTGATTGGGTATAGCCATGTGACTCAGTTCTGACCAATGGGATGTGGGTAGAAATACATAGACCTCTGCCAGGTCTGACTCGTAAAAGCTTCCCAAGGAATCTTCACTGCTTGTTGATGACCAGGACAATAACCATGGTTGGAAGATGGCAAAATCTCCATCATCATGGACCTCTGCTCTACCACCCCGAGAAGGAATAAACTCATTACGCTAACCTGTTGACATTCCAAGGTTCCCCTGTTATAACAGCTAGAATGACTTTGTTAGATATAAACTTCTATCATTGACTCACATTGTGGAAAATACCAGGTCTTCAAGCTCCAAAATCAACACATTCTTCAATGGACTGTAGTTGCCTCTAGTTTCAAGGCCTGTGAAAAGATAGAGGATCTTGAAACCTGGCCTACTACTGGCTGAGGTGGGATCTAAATTCCAGGCCACCAAAAATGAATTCTTTGGTGTGCAGCCTAAATGTACTTTGTTCTTAGAACTCTCTCGTGTTATACTGAAATCTAAGGGGGGAAACATGTTTAAACTATAGCAACCCCTTAAGTTAAGAGTATAAACATACATCTGAATGTTCAACTGCTTTATGTTGCAGAGAGAACTGAGGCATCTAATGGATCATACTATCAATCTATCAGGAGCTCTTCTTTTTGGTATGAAACCAACCAGCCCTATGAAAAATAAATGGCATCAAAGGAACAAAAGTTCATAAACCATTGCTAACAGACATAGGACACTTGTAGACACTGGATCAAAAAAAAAAAAAAAAAAAAAAAAAAACCCAAAATAACCCCAAACCAAATCTCAGAGTTCAGTCAGCTTCTGTTGCCCTCTTCCAGTTGCAAATCAAACAAAGCCCACCTGAGGTAAAACTGTGAGACCAGCCAACTTCTGTTCTATTTGCTTTCCCTTTGGTGGTGACGCTTTCTGTCCTTTGGGCTGACCAGGGTCGTGCCCCCTTCACCTCTTTTCTCTCTCAAAACATAGAGAGATCTGATAACCAGTCATTGACACTTGTTGACTGATTGACTGATTATATTTTGACTGGAACGCATATTCATCAACACTTTGTCTCAAATTGGCTTGTGAAGTTTAAGCCTTTTAGCTATAATTACTGGATGAAGGGTATTCCATTCATGGTAAAGGAATTTCAGGCATCGGGAAACAGGAAGGGAGAGGTGAAAGTCTGCACAGTCATCTTTGAATGTGATCTTGATTTGTCTTCTTTTAAGGGTATTTCTCCCCACAAAAAATCTCTGGCTCCACTATGAAGAATAAACCAGAGGCTGGCAGAAATGAGGCTGCCGGGTGTCTAGCCCAAGGGTTGTTTAGATTGGAAGGATCAATCAGTGGCTTCTTTTAGATCCTTCTAGATCTCGCTCCCATCTTCTCTGACCATAGGCCAAACATCGTTCCTCGTCACCTCAACCAAATCCCTGACCCAAGCTCATCTGTTCTAAGACTCCAGGACACACAATTTATCTGTTCTAGGGCATTTTGATAATTTAGTGATTATTTGATGATTTTTTTTTCTACCTTAAGCCCCTGTCTTTGCCACTGTGAAAGAATTTGACCAATTGTCTCTACCTTATATTAGAAGCTTCTTACAACAATGACAAAAAGTGTCATTGATCTGTTAGCCAGAACCAGTTGCTGCGGAGTTGGTTACAACTCTTGGCAGCCTCACGTGCGTCAGAGCAGAAATGTGCTCCATGAGGTTTTCACTGGCTGATTTTTCAGAAGTACATCGACAAGCATTTCTTTCAAGATGCTTCTGGATAGAGTTGAACTTCCAACCTTTTGGTTAACAGCTCAGTGCCTTAACATTGATTTATATATAGCTCATTCATTCTTTAATTAGTGTTTGAGGGCATGGTTAACAAGAAAGCTTGAGAATGAGCATTCTGGGTTTCAGCGTCCCTTTGGAAATCATATGTTTGAGGAAAGGGTTATTTTTGAGTCTCCTAATGATACCAAAACCCATTGCTGTCAAGTCAATTCTGGCTCATAGCAACCCTATAGGACAGAGTAGAACTGCCCCATAGGGCTTCCAAGGCTGTAATCTTTACTGAAGCAGACTGCCATGTCTTTTTCCCTCCTTATGACACAGAGAGATGGACATTATTACTCTCATATTACACCTGAGGAAATTCGTACTAAGCTCTGTGTAGTAATTTGCCCAAGAATACCAAGCTGATAAGTTCAGGAGCCAAGGTTTGAGTCCAGGTCTGCTTGACTTCCAAGTCACACTCTTTCCACTAGTGCACAGGAATAAAAAAGAATTTTATTTCCCTATGCTTCAGTATCTTTAGTTGTGCAAAGTGTTAGCTACCATTTCTAACACTGGGTTAAAATCTGTTTAAAGGTAGCCAGTGACTACCAGTACATTTTTTTTTTCTTGTACATTTTTATATTATTTTATTGTGGTAAAATATATATAACAAAAAGTTTGCCATTTTAGCCAATTTTCAGTATACAACTCAGTGACATTAATTACATTCATCATATTGTACAACCATCACCAATAGTTTTCCCCACTCCAAACAGAATCTCGGTACCCCTTAAGCAATAACTCCCATCCAACCCCCTCTCCACCACTAATACATTTCTATCTCTATGCATTTTCCTATTCTACGTAATTTACAGAATTGGGATCATACAATATTTTTCCTTTTTTGTCTGACTTATTTCACTCAACATAATATTATCAAGGTTCACCCATGTCATAGGATATATGAGAACTTTATTTTTTTATGGCTGAATAATATTTCATTGTATTGTAAACCACATTTTGTTTATCCAGTCATCTGCTGATGGACACTTGGCTTGTTTCCACCTTTTGGCTATTGTGCATAATGTTGCAATGAACATTGCTATTCTAAATGTCTCATTGTTTTCTTCCAATTTTTGAACAGTCCAAAATTTTCTAAAGAAAGGAGTTTTATTAATTTCCTGATTATAATGGCCTTTACTCTTGCCAGAAGCCATCAGAAATAAATGCCCAGTGGAGACAGTAGGTTATGTTACTTTTAAACTAGTAATTATTCGTGAGAAAACAAATGACAAAGAGGTCTTTTATGAGACAGAAGACATGAACCTGTGTCTCTGTCTTGGTAGACATAGGTTTTAGGGAGTAGGTTAAAAGTTTACCATAATACACTTTGGCTATCTGTTCAATTTCAAATCCAGGATCGATAAGGCTTATCAGAACATTTCTATGACTTCAGGGAGGTTATCACCATCATAATACAGTGATGAAGACACAAGCCAGACCTCAGAAGAGGTCAGAACTGAGCAATCAAATTAACGTCTGTTAAAAATGACTTGGTCCAATCTTCAAGGTCAACATATTCACAGATGTCAGAAGTGTCTGAATGGAGAGATGATAATCACTGACCTCAGAACTTTCTGGGGCTTGGCAGGCTGCTGTGGGGGACATAAGGAAGTTTTTTGAGATAACAAATACACGTTAGAATGCGTACTTCCTTATTTCTTTTTTTTGAAATTAGGAGAAATATTCAAAGCCAGGTCTCAGCCACAGTCCTAGTGGGCGGAAATGAAACAGATCATTGAAATCCTCCTTTCCCACTACCACTCTCACCAGAATTATAATTCAGAGTCCTTTACAGATTTAGCTTCATGCTCTTACTTATTAACCCAGAAGAGAAATGGGAAGGAGGTGAGCAGCTAGAAAAAGAAAGAGGAAAGAGGAGAGGTTACGTATGGCTAATCAATCGAGGGGTAGGGCAAACTTGACTGTAGAGAAAAGCTCTGAATTTCACTTAGCTCTGGTGTACCATGATTAACCAGGTGATCACTTAACAAGGCCTTTTCCCATTGTGGGTGGAAATTGAGCTCCTAATTGTAATATAGCTCTTGACTTGTCTTAATAAAACAAAAAGTAGAGCTGACAACTATATCCTTTACAGTCTAAATTTTGGGACCTAAATGAATATTACCTACTGGTTGTATAAAGGCCACAAGGAAAGGAAATTTATTTATTTTGTTCTCCAGAGTATTCCCAATGCCTAGAGAAGTGGAGAAGTTTGCAATCTCTGGCACCATTGTAAACTCTCCTGGCACATTTTCTCTTACAGCGTGAAGCAAACCAGGTGGCTGGACTGTGATAAACCTCCTTATGGTGGGCTTGGAAACCCTGGTGGCATAGTGGTTAAATGCTACAGCTGCTAACCAACAGGTTGGCAGTTCAAATCCGCCAGGTGCTCCTTCGAAACTCTATGAGGCAGTTCTACTCTGTCCTATAGGGTCGCTATGAGTCAGAATAGACTAGACGGCAGTGGGTTTTTGGTATAGTGGGCTAACCATGACCAGGGAGATTAACTGAACTAGAGGCTCAGGTCCTCATGGTGAATCTTGCAAAAGGAGCTCTGGTTGAGAAAATCAAGATTTTATGAGAAATCTTTGGGGTTTTTTGTTGAAGAATAACCCAGTACATTACGCACTTGTGAAATGACGCCAATCAAGATCGACTTGCAATATGATTTTATGCCAGTCAAGACTGACCTGACATTTAACTTTGATGCATGGCCAAAGGTCACGTGCTTATGGCCATATCTGCACACTGGCCATAGAAAAGATGAGAATCGTGAAACACAGTTGGACAGGACACTAACGTTCAGCTATATGGCTAATCACAGAAAAGAATCTCACTATTGCCTAGGTATTAAAATGGCTTGTATTGTTAGTTTTCATCAAGTTGGCTTTGATTTATGGTGACCTCATGAACAACAGAGCAAAACATTGCCTGGTCTGGTGCCATCTTTAGGATCGTTGATATGTTTGAGTTCTTTGTTGTGGCCACTGTGGATTTTGAGTGACTTCCAACTTAGAGGGCTCCTCTTCCAGCACTATATTGGACAATTTTCTGTTATGATGCATAGCATTTTCATTGGCTGATTTTCAGAAGTAGATTGCCAGGCTTTTCTTCCTAGTCTGTCCTTGTCTGGAAGCTTTGCTGAAACCTGTCCATACAGAATGACTCTGCTGGTGTTTGAAATACTGGTGACATAGCTTCTGGCATCATAGCAACACTCAAGACACCACAAAGCGACAAACTGACAGACAGGTAGTGGAAAATGGTCCATAGAAATGCAGAAAAAATACTTGTCATCAGTAAACAGTAATTGGCTATGTACATGAGACTTGGCCAGAGTCTAGCTGGTCTTTCTGGGATGTAGTTGAATTGGGACGGGAGACCTGGCCTCAGACGCTAACTCTGCCAACACTTAGTAGCTGTGCTACCTTGTAAAGCTTACCCAACTCTCTACGGCATTATCAGGGGCCCTGTAGGATTGTCCTGAAGAGAAATGTTGACATTCAAAATAATGCCCTTAAGCAAAAGCTGTAAGGCACTGGTGTTTCAATGGTAGAACTCTCTTATTCCAAGCAGGAGATTTGGGTTCCACTCCTGACCAATGCTCCTCATGCAGAGCCACTACCCGTTGGTCAGTGGAAGCTTGTGGGTTGCTCTGATGCTGAACAGGTTTCAGTGAGCCTTCTATACTAAGAGGAACTAGGAAGAAAGGCCTGGTGATCTACTTCCAAAATATTAGCCAGTGAAAACCTTACAGATCACAACGGTCCGAATGGCAACAGATCGTGGGGATGGCGCAGGACAGGGCAGCCTTTCATTATGTTGTACACAGGGTCACCATGTGTTGGGGACCAGTTCAATGGCAGCTAACAAAAACAACAAGCAAAAGATAATTGGGGCATCTCTCACTTTTTGCTTATAAATTATCCATAAGGTAGATGGATTTCCTAGTTCAGTTTTCCATCCTAAATTGGCTTCCACTGTTGCTTGTTGGACACTTCCAGCAAGCTCCCCCTGCCAAACAGCCAGTATGTTCATGGGAATGAACCATGAGCTGAATTCTCATGCTCTCACCCTTGGGGAGAAAAGCACACCTTCCCAAGCTGTATGGGACGAAAACTCCCCAGCGGCCCCTCTTATCTTATCCTGAAGTTAAACATTCCTGGTCCTGCATAAATCCATTAGAGGCCTTCTCCTGCCAATGTTTATCACCACAGCCTCCAATAATAATAAGGATAATGATAACGGCGTTAATAATAATACCGCGGTTCCTGTGACATGGCCTCTGGCCTGCCAGCGACCTCAGACTCTTAGTTGTATAGGGAGATACTGTCTCCCTTTAGCCCCGTTTGTCCAGATTGCATGAAAGGGATTAGCTGCCGTATTGATAAGAAAGCTGTCTGTTTCATGATGGGGTAAAGAGATAACCAAAGTTTTGAATATAAGTGAGTAATGTCATTAGAAAAACATGCTTATGAAGAAAAGTCTCTAAGTTTTCACTTGTAGAAACATATCACGAATCTTGGAGCAAATACCTTGCCAGTTGGAAATCTAAGATTTTTTCTTAAATTGTGGAACTAACAACAACAACACAAAGTTGCCATGGAGTTGACTCCGACTCAGCATTGGTTGTTCAGTTGTAGAGCTCTCACTTTCCACGGGGACTTGGGTTTGAGTCCAGCCAATATGCTCCGAGCGCAGCCACTGCCCGTTTGTCAGTGAAGGCTTAAACAGGTTTTCATGGGGCTTCCAGACTAAGACTAGGCAGAGAAAGGCCTGGCTGTCTTCTAAAAATCAGCTAATGAAAACCCTATGGATCAAAATGGCCTGGTCCACAACTGATCATGGAAATGGTGCAGGACCAGGCAGTGCTTAGTTCTGTTGTGTTTGGGGTCTCCGTGAGTCGGGGACCGACTTGATTCCTGCTAACAACAACAACATGGAATTAAAAAGAGGGATTGGACAAAAAAAATCAGATTGATCTCAAACTCAAGAAAACATGGTGTTTTGTTATTTTTTCTCTCTATCCTGCTTTTCCTTTGATGTTTTTTTTTCCTGCTTTCATAACAGTAGGCATTGAAAGAGGGTGACCCAGTTTTTGCAGATTCTCTCTTAGAACATGTACTGTGCTACATGAAATAGGAGAATAAAGAAGGGACTAACTTACTGGGCACCAGCCATATGCAGGTACTTTGGTGTCAGGTTCCATTTCCTCATTTGTAAAATGTTTCAGGATAATAATCATTCATATATTTTAGAGTTATTGGGAGCACTAATTAAGCAACATGGATGAATGTAGTAAGTCAAGTTCATCCTTAGCATAGAGTCTCTCTTCCTGAACTCCATTCCCTGTACTCTGAGTAGCCCAGTGTCCCCAAGGGCCTTCCTTTTGTCTAAAGTCAAAGAAAGAGCTACATACACTCATTCTCACTAATGGGTAAATGACTCCTAATTTCTGAAAGTGAATCTTCCTAGGAGATTTCGTATTCGTTCAGGACAGCAGGCTTAAGGAATGATAGATATTTAAAGATGGTGGTTTCAGGAGTGAGGCACTTGATAGGGTAAGATTTTCTGTAGGGGGAAGTGGAGGGTGTGGGAGAGTCAGCTTCTCTTAGAAGCGCAGCTCCATCTTCCTCATCTGTGGGGAAAGCAGGCAGTGGCTGAGAGCTGTTGAGTGTTGTGCTGGCTTTATCTTTGAGCCAGCTGGGATGCACACGTTCCCTTGAAGATGCTTCACAGCTCATCCATGAGAGGGCACTGGTGCTCTAGACAGGCCCTTCCTAGAGGTTTTCTGAGGAGGGACTTTCATCCCAGAACTTCAGGAGTGGTGGATAGCCACTTGATCCATATCTGTGATTGTGTGAGCTAGAAGCTATGTAGAAGGAATCTTGGGTGTTCTGTCTTTTTGCCCAATGTAACGTATCTGTGGTCTTCAGACTCAGGCTGCCAATTGCTAAACTCAGTTCCCTGTGTGGAAGAGCTGATCACCGGGGGCAACTGGGTAATTTTAAAATGAGGGCAATGAGTCTATAATTTAGGATTATATTAGAGAGGGGTGCCAGAAACCCCCAGGAGGGCCTCCAAAGGCAGGAAGGGGGACTCTCCCATAGAAGGAAGGGGAAGGTATAGGCAGAAAAAGAAAAAATGGAGAGCTTGCTGTTTCCATTGGAATGGGCATTGCCCTGCACTCCTCATCCTGAATTGAGAGAGAACTTCTCACCTGGTGTCTGAGAAAAGACAGCTAAGCTGGAAGGTCTGCGGCTCCCATACTGCTCTGCATGTAGTTCTATCTACCTCCCTAGATTTTCTGACCGGTACAAACCAAATGTCACAGACCAACTGACCACCTCGTGTAACTTCCACCACTCCTTATAGTCATTCACTTTCATGTTGTCTTTAGGTGCTGTCCAGTCGGTTCCGACTCATAGTGACCGAAATGCTGCCCGATTCTGGGCCATCCTCACAATTGTTGCTATGCTTTCATAGGAACTTACATATTTTTTCAAACTGTTTTACTTCCTTCATAATACTACTACCTGAAATAATCTTAATCGTTTAGTTGTTTATTTGTTGTCTGTCACCTTTGCTAGAATATAAGCTCTACTTGGCTGTCTTGTTTACCGCCATATTCTTTCTTAGCTCCTAGAAATACTGCCTGGCAAGGCAGAGACCGATAAATACCGATTGGTGAACGCTAATGCCTGAAGGTGTGGCAGTTTCTCAAAGAGGGCCAAAGTAAGTATGCTCAGTGAAAGGGCTATGGCTTCAGAGAAATTGAAAGACAATCTACAAAGCAGCATGCCCTAGCGTCTTCTGGATGTGGGCAAAGTGAATGAGTTGCTTTTCTGATCAAGGTGACTGTGGAGTTCTCACTGGTCACACAAGACACACACACAGACATACGAACACACACATGGAGAAACAGATACACACAGAAACAAATACACACATAGATGCACAAACACACACCACACCACACACATACAGACACAGACACAGGCAGACACACACACACCACACACTACATCACACACACACGGACACACACATAGACACAGACACACATCACATATGATTCTATAAACTTCTTAATATATAACTGCGGAAAGAGTTCTTATCTGGCAGGTTGTGTAGTTCTAGAATTGGGAGGAAATGTATTATTCCACTGGGCAACAGTCCATGAAACAAATTACCTGCGGGTATTCATGGAGATTTGTATGTATGGCTGTTCAACTTTTGGGAATAAGTGACCAAATGGAATTCTGCAGGAAATTCCCATATGTCTTCATTTTGAGGTTCAGAAGATTTGGCCACTATACATATAAAGAAAATGATAAGGGACTTGGAAATAGAAATAGGATCTGTTGTTTGAGTTGATTTAGACTTGTGCTATGAGTTCTGAATAATTGGATAATGAGGTAAGGTTGACTGGCTTTAGGTTGGATGTCAAGAATTCAGGACCAGTTCCTGACTTGGGTCAGGTGGGGAAGACCAGCCTCCCTGAGACCACAAAGTGGGCTGGCCATGGGCATCATGAATTTATGCCCACTTCCTACTTACATAACGAAATGGAATAGAACAATCCAGAAAAACAATGAAGCAACACATTTTCGAATGGCTACCACATACTTTGCATTTGGCTAAGGCTACATGGAGTCTCAGCATGGTCCTCCTTTTGAGGATCTCAAATCGTGTGAGGAAATATGACACACTTGTATCAGTCCAAATCTTTTCAGTTCCAAGTATCTTTTTAGTTCCAAGTAAAGAAAACTCAACTCAAATTGGCTGAAGCAAAAAATAGGAATTTAGTGTCTCACATTACTGGTAAGTCCAAGCTTCAGGCTGACTTCAGGCATTAGTCGATTTAGGACTCAGAATTTCTCTGCCTCTTAAATGGGCTCTGTTGCCCTCCATGTCTTGGCTTCATTCCTTAGACTCCCTGAATTCAAGGCCCTTCCCCATTCTTCCAGCCTGAGCCCTAACATCAACTCTGATAGGGCCTGATTAGCATGACTTTCTTAAATGAGACCTCAAAAAGCCATCCCTGTTGCTATCAAGTTCAACTCATGGCGACCCCAAGTGTGTCAGAGTAGAACTATGCTCCATAGGGTTTTCAAGGCTGTGACCTTTCTGAAGCAGATAGCCAGGACTTTCTTGCAAGCTTCCTCTGAGAGACTTTGGAGTGACAGCCTTTCTTTCAGTAGTTGAGCACTTAACCTTTTGTGCCACCCTGGGACTCTTGCCCAAATGAGAAATGGGGGCTATTGCCTGAAGCCCTGTAGATGGATGAGGGGGAACAGAAAACACCAATTTACCATGCACAAGGACAATGAGGAGTACATAATATCATGTAAATAATTTATACAGGAAGTGATTCCAGGGTTCAGGAGAAAGAGGTATTTGTGGTTCCAGACAAAGACAAGCTTGGCAAGAGTCTTGGAGGACAATTTTGGGGCATCTTTGTATCTTCTGCTGTGTCTAGACACTCCGTGGGGGGACTCAGTATTTGTAAAAGAATGAATGAGCTTTATGGACAAGAAGCCTATTAAACAGCCATTGTCCTACACAAGATTTGCCACCTTCAAAGTGTAGTGGAGAAATTTCGTTCCTGTAAATTCCTCTAGTCCTTGGATGGTGCAAACTGTTAACATGCTTGGCTGTTAATGGATAGGTTGACTGTTCAAGTCTACCCAGAGGTACCTCAGAAGAAAGCCCTGGCAATCTATTAAAAAAAAAATCAGCCAGTGAAAACGTTGTGGAGCACAGTTTACCCTGACACAGAGGTCACTATGAGTCAGAGGTGACTCAGTGGTAACTGGGTTTTAACTCAGTTAAATTCCTCTAGGACCAGTGACATTTACTGAGCCCCTTAGGTTGTCACCTCACGGTGGTGGGGCAAGGTGCATTTCAGTTTTTGGTGCCTATATTCGTCTCAAGCCCTGCCTGAGCAGATGATGTGCTGTGGCACCAAGCACGTTCCCCAAGCTGACCTTGAAATTTCAGCATCTGAGAAGCATTCTCCACCACCTGTCTGTCAGTTTGTTGTATTGTGGTGGCTTGCATGTTGCTCTGATGCTGGAAGCTATGCCACTGATATTTCATATACCAGCAGGGTCAACGACAGTAGACAGGTTTTAGTGGAGCTTCCAGACTAAGACAGAGAGGAAGAAAGGCCTAGTGAGCTACTTTCAAAAATCAGCCCATGAAAACCCTATGAATCACAACAGACTATTGTGCGATATAGTGCTGGAAGATGAGCCCCTTAGCACTCAAAATACACAAGTGGCCACGAGAGTGACCCGGAGCATGCCGATGATCGTGAAGATGGTGCAGGACTGGGCGATATTTCACACTGTTGTACATGGGGTCACCATGAGTGGGAGCCGACTTCGCAGCAACTAACAACAACAACAGGAAATATTCTGTTTACTGGAAGAGAAATTCCTGTGTAAGATGGAAATAGCTCAGTCTGTGTGGGGGAGATCCCCATGATCAGCCGTGGTCTGATGTGGAATGTTATTTCTGAAAGATGGACCTCATACCCTCAGCTAATTTATGCCGCCTTTGTGTTGACCCAACACTTGAGAAGACATTGATAAAAGCATTCATTTATAAACAGGCTTCTCTGATTGCATCATGGCCGTTCTTATCTTCCGAATTGCCAGGAGGAAGACATATGTGGTTGTGGCGGTGTCAGACTTGGATATAAACCATTTTTATCTTTTCTGTTTGAGCTCAGCAATGGCATATGTCAACATTGACCTAGGCTATTAGGGCTCTGTGTCAGGTTTATCTGAAGCCAAAGAAACTTGGGTTCTCATAGTATTTTCAATACACTGAAAATGTGTTTCTGCACAAAGTTTAAAAAGAAGATAATCATAAGACATGGGATATATATACTCCTATAAAAAAAAAAAATTTTTTTTTTTTTTTTATGGACGGGAAGGACTGATTAACTGGGCTGTCTGAAATTGTGTAGGGTTCTAAAAACACATTCACTGGCAGCTTCCTGGGGGAGGTAGATGACAACGGATTTCTCTTGCCCTTACATTTCATTACCATTATAGTGGAATCGAATCCATCGGCCTATTTCACTTTATATTGGCAAAATGGACCACTTCCTGCTTTCTCTTCCTATGTTGAGATTTTTTATAAAACCCCAGAGTTGTTCTCAAGAATACTGAACGCATTTTTCTAGAAAGCTTTCTTTCCTTTCTGTGTCTTAGAACATATTTTTATTAGCTCATATTAAAGCTTTAGGGTGTTTCATAATTGATTAATGTATTCTCAGTCATCACTAAAAGTCCAGTAACTAAATGCAACTGAAATTTTCACAAATTAGAATTCTATTTTTATTCAGATGAGGTGCTTAACAAATAATTCTTTCACTCAACAAATACTTATTGACTCATATTTATCTGTCCAACACTCTGCTTAAATATTACTTCTGCTATTTTTAGTGTAGGACATCCCTGTGTTTGGAAGTATTGACTGATTCTCTGTTCCAGATGTGAAAATACTGTGTGTGGTGCAGACAGTTAATGTGCTCAGCTGCTAACCAAAAGGTTAGAGGTTCACATCCGCTCAGAGGTGCCTTGGAAGAAAGGCCTGGTGATCTACTGCTGAAAAATCAGCCATTGAAAAGCCTATGGAGCACAGTTCTACTCTGACACATATGGAATCACCATGAGTTGGAATCAACCCAATGGCAACTTGACTATGCATACACACACACACACACAAACGAGATAACACATTTATATATATATGTATGCATATATATATACACACAAACATATGCACATATATATACACATTAACATTAATTTATATTTAGAAAAAAAAATCAAGGTAATTATTTACTAAAAATCCCACTGATTTTAATGAAGGTAGAGGATCTTAGGTAATTAACTTGCCACAAGAAAGTGAAAATGTCCAAAATGAATGGCTTTGTGAAATATTAGTAATTAAGAAATAAGCCCCCGTGATAAGGATACTTTTTATGTTTTAACGAGTTAAGATTATTTTATAATCATGTTTTGATTGCTGCTGATTTACACGTATTCCACTCCCCATTTGACCTTGTTTAGCCTAGATGTTTTTTCACTTAATTGAAATTAGGTAAGAGCTGGTTCAGGGTGTAATGGAAAGAGCGTTGTAATGAGAGTAACTGAATCAAGTCATATTTTGCTGACCATTAGCTATTTAACTTTGGCTAGTTTTGTTCCAGGCTGTGTTTTATCCCCTTATACATGCGGTCACCATGAGTAGAGGGCCTCTGGACAGCAGTTAACTACAACAACAATGATCCTTCTGAGTGCCATAGGATTTTAGAGGGGTCGAGAGCCTGGCCCGAATTTGGGACAGACCTGGTTCAAGTCCTGGTTCCTCTACTTCCTGGTTCTATAAACTTGGTTAAGTTATTTCACTCCTTAATGCTCGGTTTTTGCATCTTTAAAGTGGTGGTCTTAATAGCCTAATATTAACTCATCCAGCTGGGGGGTGCGGGGAGATTAAATGAGATAACACAGATCAGGTACTTAGCACAGTGCAAGGAGGACAGTGACTTATTAGTTTGTTCCCTGATCTCCAGTTTAGGAAAGGTGAGTAAATAGAGTAACAGAGGTTCAGATGGAGCAAGATGGCGGCAGAAGAAGGACTGGACTTGCTTGTGCCTCTTGTTTCAGTGTTACTCAACAGAATCACTCTGGGGGGCCTCACTTGCTATTTATGGCCGTCTAGCATCAGAGTACCCTGAAGGGATATTGGCTATGGAGTCTACACAACTTAAAAAGCACTTAGAGGAATGCAGTTCCATTAGACCAGGCGTAATGGACCCACTCAGGGTCATGCTTTGTAAATACACGGCTAATGTTATTCTGACGTGTTTGCAGGCCAGGACAAGCTTCACATGGGTCAGGACCTCCAGGCTGAATCTGGTGGTTCTCAGGAGCCAGGTCCCTTACCTCCCACATCCAGGACTCCATTCTTATGACCTGAACATGAAAAAAAATTTTTTTTTTTAAACGTCAGTTAATACATTACTGTTCCAAAAGACTGTGGGATGACCTTTAAAGTACACGTGTCAGACCAGCACAAGGCAACTGCCCCAAGGTTAAGAAAAGCCATTATCATACTCTGTAGCTGGTTAATTAAAGGCTATTTTTGTCATCTTCAATTCAGAGAAAATCAAGCAAGCTACACTTAAACTCTCAAAAGGAAAATTCCTAAAGTAATAGGGATCGAAAGGGATATTACTCTGTGGCTAAGCAATCATAGGAATTCTCTTTGTCGAAGGGAAATTAGACGCTTATCCTTCTCACATTCTCCAAAATTTGCTTGGTGCAGCGTAAACCAAGATTTCAGCACTTTTTCCTGAAGCCTTCCTGGAATCTATGTTACTTGTAGACAATCCTGCAGGAGGATTTTCACGTTGCAGTTTATCTGATGCCTTTTTCCTCTCTTCAAGGTCACGGCTATTTCTGATGATAGAAAGTAATGGGTCTTAATAGTATGTGTTAAAAACTCATGCAAGTGTTTCTTAGAATTCCTCCATTTTAAATATCATGTGTTAAAAGTTCATGGAAGTATTTCTTAGAATTTCTCCCTTTAAATTCTGGAGATAAATTCTTTCTTTCTTTCTTTTTTTTTTTGAACTACTCCTAGTGTCTCTTAACTCTGAGCAATTTTGAATGTATTCCTAATATTTTACACTAAACCCATTGCCATGGAGTCGATACCAACTCTTAGAGACCCTACAGGACAGAGTAGAACTGCCCCAATAGGGTTTCCAAGGAGCTCCTGGTAGATTTGAACTGCTGACCTTTTGATTAGCAGCCAAACTCTTACCCACTGTGCTACCAGGGCTCCATAATATTTTATACTAGTAGACTTCAAGTCATTTTATGGACTGGTAAATTTTTGACACTCATTTGCAAGGTTCAGGTGATTTGATTAAGACAAAAATCTATATAAATTAAAAATCAGCTTACATCAATGGCCTCCCATGTTTAGAGAGTACCTCTTATTTTAGGAAACCTTGTTGTTGTTGTTAGGTGCCGTGGAGTCAGTTCAAGCTCATAGCAACCCTATGTACACTGGAACAAAACACTGCCTGGTCCTGTGCCATCCTTACAATTGTTGCTATATTTGAACCTATTATTGCAGCCACTGTGTCCCTCCATCTCTTTGAGGGTCTCCCTCTTTTTCACTGACCTTCTACTTTACCAAGCTTGATGTCCTTCTCTAGGGACTGGTCCCTCCTAATAACATGTCCAAAGTATGTGAGGCAAAGTCTCACCATCCTTGCTTCTAAAGAGCACTCTGGCTGTACTTCTTAACTTCGTCTCATTACCCACTTAAGTACCCCATAAGAACACTGGATCACCTTATCAGTAAGAGGGGTGATATGTTGTCCTTACTGTTTGCTTCTCTTTTCATGTACAGAAAATTATACATATACTCAAAGTAAATTGTTGTTACTGTTGTGAGCTGTTGAGTCTATTTGGACTTATAATGACACTATATGACAAAGTACAACTGCCCCATAGGGTTTCCTAGGCTGAGACCTTTACGGGAGCAGATTGCTGAGTCTTTTCTACCACAGAGTAGCTGGTGGGCTCAAATAGCCAAGACCTTTTGGTTAGCAGTTGATCTCTTAACCATTGTGCCACCAGGGCTCCTTCTCAAAGTAAATAATCAATTTAGTTTTCAAGTCAAGTGATTCTAGTTTACTAAGCCAGACGTTTACATTGAATTTCCAAGTGGTCAGTATTTAAAAATCTGTCTTAATTGCCACAAATTTGCTGTACTGTGATGGCTTGTGTTTTGCTATGATGCTGTAAACTATGCCACCGGTATTTCAAATGCCAGCAGGATCACCCGTAGTTGACAGGTTTCAGTGGAGCTTCCAGACTAAGACAGACTAGGAAGGAAGGCCTGGTGATCTACTTCCAAAGAATTAGCTGAGGAAAACCCTATGGATTACAACAGAATCTTGTCTGATGTATTGCTGAAAGAAGAGCCCCCAGGGTTGGAAGTCCTTCAACATACCCAACAGTGGACTGAAGCATACCAACGATCATGAAGATGACATAGGACCAGACAACATTTCTTTCTGTTTTATCTGGGGTCACCATGAGTTGGAGCCAATTCAACGGCAACTAACAACAACAACATCTTCGTTGCAAAATTGACCAATGGAAATGACTCACAACCTTTAATTCTAAGGTTCTAGGAATAAATTCCATCATCCAAACTGTTGGGGTTCCCCACTGATGGACACTAAAGGAGCAGGATAGGCTCATGAGGAGGAGGCTGAAATGAGTTGTTAGCCAAGAAAGAACAAAGAGTTTCTTGGAATCTGTGATTCATAGCTCCTTCCACTCAGCTGGATTACCTTATTATCTGGATTTGGTAATTGGTCCTGACTCTGGGATCATGGACTTATTTTCCAACAGGGATGTGATAACCTTCCCAGCCTTAGAAGAAACTGGTATATGTGAGGATTTTGTGATGATCCAAGTAGTTTGTGACAGGACCAATGTAATGCCACAGGACCTTACGTTTGCAGCATCCTGGATCTTTGTGCATGTTGCCTTCCCTGCATGTTGCTCTCTCTGGTAGTTAAATTCCTTTCCACTCTTGCAGGATCAAAAGCGATAGCATTTTATTTCCCCTATGGGATCACCATGAGTCGGAAACAACTCGACAGCAACCAACAAGTCCACAGGCTAGAAATATTTGATAATACTGGTTTTTTCCCCCCATCGTTCCCATCTCTATTGTAGTTCATGTCATATTGTATCATAATTGCTCATGTTTCTTTCTCTCCCTATAGGATTTGAATCCAAAAGGGCTGGAATCACACTGTGTTCACTGATTTATCCTAGGGTCTTAGGTCTGGGCAAATTACAAGAGGATAATGAAAGTCTTTGGTGGTGAATGAGTGAAGCAGCCCAGATTCTCAAGTCTCTACTTTCCCCTCCATTTCGTTCCCTTCCATTCCTTGAATCTTTCATCTTCACCCCACTCCTGTTCCATGCTCTGGCCCCAGCTTTGGCCATGTCAGACGTTTGTGGTATTGTGATACTCTCCAAGAGGCAACACAGAGGACTGGGTTTCCCATTTGGAACACACCGTCAATGCTAACTAAATTGTGCAATCTTGTATCAGATTGCTTTTCAGGGTTCCAGGTCAATGTCCTGGGTGGGGCAAGGATCCTTAGAAATAAAAATCATTAATCCAGATGTTCGTATCCTGTGGGCCTAGGAGCTAGCTGTGACTAAGAAATGCCAGACAGAGTGCTACTTCTGCATGTGACCTCAGAGAAGCCTCTGCTCTTAATGGCTAACATGTCACTTTTGTTTCCTTCCTTGGTATCTGATCATCTCCTCAATCTATGAAGCGTAGAGGCAGTGTCTACTTGGCCACATTTTATATAATTCATAAAACAAAAAAAAACTAAAACCAAACCAGTTGCCATCAAGTTGATTCTGGTTCATGTGTGTCACGTTAGAACTGTGTACCACAAGATTTTCAGTGGCTGATTTTTCAGAAGTATATCTCAGTCTTTTCTTCTGAGGTGCCTCTGAGTGGACTCAAACCTCCAACCTTTTTTGTTAGCAGTCAAGCATGTTAGCACTTACTGATGAAGATCAAAGACTATGGCATTCAGTATGGATTACACCTCAACATAAAACAAAAATCCTCACAATTGCATCAATAAGCAACATCATGATAAACAGAGAAAAGATTGAAGTTATCAAGGATTTCACTTTACTTGGATCAACACCCATGGAAACCAGTCAAGAAACTGACTCCATGGCACCTAACAAGAAGAAGCATGATCATTTGCACCACCCAGGGACTCCATATAATAATTCATTACTTGTTTCTAAATCTATGTCTCTTCCTAGGGTCAAAATAATTAGAGAAAAGGACTGGACTGGACCCTTAGGCCACTTTTCTCTCTTAGATCACACACTGCCATATGAGGCTAGGGACAATTCATTGCGATTGCCTTTTTTAACTAACAGACTAATAGCTCACAGTCATTTTTGGACAGCTCTGCTGGCTTGCCAATGGATGAGTCCTGATGACGTGATAAGGATGGTGAAACCAGGGAATATTTAAAAATTATTTATGGCTGGCTTTGTAATACACTAGATATATTTTATTAATATGATAGTTGATTTTTGATTCATTTCAGTATTAAGTTAGTTTCTATTTCACACTGAACTATGTGGTGTTTTCCAAATACAGCTCAGCCTTCAAGGTTTTATTGTTTGGGCTTGTGTTGTTCTCTGTACTTACCTGTGTTTTCCTTTTCACTTTTCTTCTCCTGTCTAACAGTCTCTAGCTTGTCTCAGTGTTTTTGCAGCCTGTCATATCTTTTGGTAAAGAAAAATGCTAAGATAGCTGTAATTGCATGTGGAAAAATGGGTTTCTGAAATGGATTTACAATGTGCATGCTACATCTAAGCCTTACGAAATTAGAGAACACAGATTTTCTCTGATTTACATAAGCAGACAAACAGTGCTGTCGTTTTAGTCTTTGACGATGGAATCTATATTATTCTTGTTAGGTGCCATTGAGTTGGTTCTGGCTCATAGCAGCCGTATGTACAACAGAATGAAACATTGCCAGGTCCTGCCCCATCCTCGCAATCATTCTATGTTTAAGCCCTTCGTTGTAGCAACTGTGTCAATCCATCTCGTTGAGGGTCTTCCTCTTTTTTGATGAATCTCTATTTTACCAAGCATGATGTCCTTCTACAAGGACTGGTCCTTCTTGATAACATGTCCAAAGTACGTGAGACAAAGTCTTACCATCCTTGCTGCTGAGGAGTATTCTGGCTGTACTTCATCAAAGAAAGATTTGTTCATTCTTCTCGCAGTCCATGGTATATTCAATATTCTTCGCCAACACCATAATTCAAATGCATCAACTCTTGTTCAGCCGTCCTTACTCATTGTGCATCTTTTGCACCCATATGAGGTGATTGAAAACACTATGGCTTGGGCCGGGTTCACCTTAGTCCTCAGAATGATATCTTTGCTTTTTAATGCTTTAAAGATTGAATTTCATCAATAAGTGCTTCAAATCCTCTTTGCTTTCAGCAAATAAGGTTGTATCACCTGCATATTGCAGGTTGTTACTGAGTCTTTCTCCAATCCTTATGCCAAACTCTTCCTCATATAGTCCAGTTTCTTGGATTACTTCCTCAGCATACAGATTGAATATGTATGGTGAAAGGATATAACCCTGATGCACACCTTTCCTGATTTTGAACCACCTGATATCCCCTTGTTCTGTCTGAACGACTGTTTCTTGTTCTATGTACAGGTTTCTTATGAGTACAATTAAGCATTCTGGAGTTTCCGTTCTTTACAACATTATCCATAATTTGTTATGAGCTACACAGTTGAATGCCTTTACATAGTCAATAAAACACAGGTAAACATCTTTCTAGTATTTGCTGCTTCCAGTCACGATCCATCTGACATCAGCAATGATATCTCTCATTCCATGTCCTTTTCTGAATACAGCTTGCATTTCTGGCAGTTCCGTGTCGATGTACTGCTGCAACCGTTTTTGAATTATCTTCGGGAAAATTTAACTTGCATGTGATATTAATGATACTGTTTGATAATTTCCGCATTCTGTTGGATCACCTTTCTTTGGAATGGGCAAAAATCTGAATCTCTTCCAGTCGGTTGGCCAGGTAGCTAGCTGTCTTCTAAATATCTTGGCATAGACAAATGAGCATTTCCCACATTACATCTGTTTGTTGAAACATTTCATTTGGTATTTTGTCAATTCCTGGAGCTTTGTTTTTCTCCAATGCCTTTAGTGCAGCTTGGACTTATTCCTTTAATACTATTGGCTCTTCGTCATATGGTACCTCCTGAAATGGTTGACCATTGACAAATTTCTTTTTTGTACAGTGTCTCTGAATATTCCTCCCATCTTCTTTTGATACTTCCTGCATCATTCAATATTTTCCCTGTAGAATCCTTCAGTATTGCATTCGAGATTTGAATGTTTTCTTCACTTCATTCAGCTTGAGAAATGCTGAGTGTGTTCTTCCCTTTTGGTTTTCTTACTCTATGTCTTGGCACATTTCATTATAATACTTTAGTTTGTCTTTTCGAGCCACCCTTTGAAATCTTCTGTTCAGCTCTATTTCTTCAACATTTCTTCCATTTGCTTTAGCTACTCTCTGTTAAAGAGCAAGTTTCATCCATTTTGGTCTTTTCTTTCTTTTCTGTCTTTTCAATGACCTTTTGCTTTCTTCATGTGTGATGTCCTACCACAACTTGTTAGGTCTATAGTCATTAATATTTAATGTGCCAAATCTATTTTTGAGATGGTCTCTAAATTCAGGTTATGAAATCCATAAACCAAAAAAGCCAAACTCAGTGCTGTCAAGTCGATTCTGACTTATAGCAACCCTATAGGACCGAGTAGAACTGCCCCATAGAGTTTCCAAGGAATGCCTGGCAGATTTGAACTGCCAACCCTTTGGTTAGCAGCTGTAGCACTTAACCACCTCACCACCAAGGTTTCCATGAAATCTATAACCACCTTTAAAATAGATTTTTCTTTTTTTTTTTTAGACTGAAATAGGTGAGGCTAAAGCAAGGAACACATTATTGTGTTCAGCATATGCTCAGACATTCAGAAATAGGCACATAGGGAGATGGAGAACAAAAATTCTGGTCCAAGCCATTGATCTTGAAATAGATTCAACAGCTGTAAATCGCCAACAGTGGTAATTTTCCTAATTTTGCATATGGGCATATTACATGGTGTTATATCTCTTCTCAAGGAAGCCTGTGGCATAAAAATTAAGTACTAGGCTGCTAACAAAAAGATTGGTGATTCAAACACACTCAGTGGCTTTATGGGAGAAAGACCTGGCAATCTGCTTTTGTAAAGATTACAGCCAACAAAACCCATGGGGCAGTTGTACTCTGTAACACATGGGGTCACTATGAGTCAGAAGTGTCTTGATATCCAACAACAACATACCTCTTCTCATATGCTGTATAATATGTGCTGTATAATATATATTAATCATTACACCTCCTTGCATGTACGTTATTTTGCAAAATACATGGGTAAGGAAGGTTAGATTATTTCCAGTTTTCAACTCAGGATGGCCTGGTGGGAGAATCCATCCTGTTATTTTCTGTTTCAGGAAGTACTGACCATGCTTTGAACTATAATGAAATGAGAATTTAATGAGATGCTCAATGTGGTTTTTCTTTGTTTAACTAACATATTAAAAAGCATTCTCTCATCTATAGTCAATGCATCGAAGGTTGTGTAATAAGCCATGTGATGGGTATTGGGAGATAACACTGGGTATCTTGAGCAGCTCACTTAAATTCTCATTAACTGCCTTCATTTCTCTGAAAAGACAAAACCAAGAAATCAAAGCTCTCAAAGTGGTTAAGTGATCTTTCTCTACATTAGAAGTTCTAAGGTCAGCAGTGAACTCAGCAGGAATCAACCACTGTTTCAGAATTGGAAATGAAGATCCAATAGCATCATATTACCTGTGTCCAGAGAGAGCCTGGGACATTTTTGATGAGGCTAGGCAATGGATGTGGGCTCTGGGGACACAGGATTTCTGGAGATAGGGCCTCTGGGGAAGCTGTGCTATTCTTTTTAATGTTGTTAGAGTTAAGGGCAATGGGAAGGGTTTAAGTGTCCTTTGAAACACTTCTTAACTTTGGATAGTAAGCACTAGAAAGTGTTCCAAACCATTTAGAAAAACAGAAGGCCATAGAATATGGAGAAGCCCTCTTCCCAAAAGGCCTTTTAGAAAAAGATAAGAATCTCCTGTAGATTTTCACTGTCATGCAAACATTCCTTGTTCTGCATCTCTGCCCATGGTAGTCTTTCCATCTGTAATGCTCCTTTCCCAATTCCACTTCTTTGATGACTGAATCCTATTCAGCCTTCAAAACCCAACGCAAATCCCACCTTCTCCATGAAGTGATCCCAGATGGGGAAGTAATGCGCAGGTCAGAGAACAGGGCTCTGTATATGGAGCTAAGAGTCTTTTTTATAGCATGGATAGCCTATCACAGTGAGGGGTGGATGCGTTTCCTAAAGGGAGAGTGTGCAGCAAGAGCGAAGCTTGCATCTTAAAGGGTTTGCACATTTAGGAGGCAGGAACAGGAAGACGAGTCTTTGCAGGAGCAGATCCAGAGAGGTATGGGGAGAATAGGAATGCCCCCAAAGCCCAGGGGAAATGGCCCCCAGAGAGGTTACACCATCAGACTTCCTGAGAGGTCCAGAGGGGTAGGATCAGAGCAATGGCCATTAGGTTTGGTCATTGCAGGGTCACTTGAGACTTTGTGATGACCGGCAGCGCTTTGAAAAATCAAAGGATAAAAAAATGTGCTGTGTACAGTTACAAAAGCCACTATTATTATAGCTATATGGAATGTTCCACATCACTCTCTTCTGCTCTCCTGATTTCTTTGGTCCAAAATAGAGGCTGCTTCCAAGAGGATTTTGGATAAACATTTCTCTGCTTTCTTCTCTGTCTCTCTTTCTCATTAGCTGCCTCCAAAAACATCACACACGGGAGGTTGAATTCCTGAACCGTTTCCTTTTCCATCTAATTGCCATTCTCTCTCATACTGAAAACAAACTCAACCCTAGCTGCTTAAACAACGTTGTATTTAGAGGCTGTCAAGCTTAATTAGAGCTGAATATTTTTCCAGGTGGTGTATTAAGGTTCAGTATAATGAACTGTGTTTAGGGATGGAGTCCTGCCATTTATGAGGTTCTCTGGGCAGGGAGGGAAGGCTCCTACTTATGAGTGATGTATTGAGGTAAGCCTTCTCCAACAGATTCAGAGAAAACCACTCCCATTCCTTCACCACCCATGCATTAGGATTGAACATACTTCCAGTTAGCTTTGTCTAGGAAGAGAAAGACAAATAGATCAATAATATGATTTCTAGAAAGATGTTTCTTGGCTATAGCATTGCTCCATTAAAGCACAGGCTCTTTCCTATTAATAGAGTTGTGTTGGTTGTAACGGGGATGTGAGCCGAGGTTCATGATATCTAGAGGGCTATTGAAATTGTCTTCGCTATTGCCCAGAGAAGGAGCCCTGGTGGTGCAGTGGTTAAAACACTTGGCTGCTAACCAAAAGGTTGGTGATTTGAACCCACCAGCCACTCCTAGGGAGAAGGTGTGTCAGGCAGTTCTACTCTGTGCTATAGGGTCACTGTGAGTTGGAATTGACTTGACGGCAGTGGGTATTGCCCAGCTGAAAATTTTCATAAACTTCATATTAATGTTGGTGAAGGGATGACATGCTAAGAATAGTAATTTTGTGATTGCATTCTGTTATGGTAAAATAATAACAATAAATTAAAAACAATGATAGATTATATCTTTCATTGACTGCTTTCTGTGTATTAGAATCTGTGCTAAGTGCTTTGCATATATTATTTAATTCTCATAATGACTGTCCCTGGGTGGAACAAATGGTTAAACACTCAACTACTAGCCCAAAGGTTGGCAGTCCAAACTCACCCAGAGGCACCTTGGAAGATAGGCCTGCAATCTGCTTCCA
This sequence comes from Loxodonta africana, assembly GCF_030014295.1. Taxonomy (NCBI): domain Eukaryota; kingdom Metazoa; phylum Chordata; class Mammalia; order Proboscidea; family Elephantidae; genus Loxodonta; species Loxodonta africana. The sequence continues at coordinate 23,896,366 of NC_087350.1, forward strand.
AAAGGTCATAGCCTTGAAAACCCTATGGAGCAGTTCTACTCTGCACACATGGGGTCACCATGAGTTGGATATGACTTGACAGCAAATAACAACAACAATTCTCACAGGGTGGTGTTCTTGTGTCGTTTTCAATAAGGAATTTGAAGGCTAAGGTCACTTACCGGGCAGGTTAAGCCACTTCCTTCAGGTCACATAGAGGACTGAGTTTTGGGCCCCAACCCTCCTGGCTCTAGTGCTCAATTTCTCTTAACTGGATTACTCTGCCTTTACTGTTGTCAGTGATTTATGCATCTGCAACATATAATATGAATCCTACAGCATAAATTCCCCATTTAGAAATGTGTACCACTCTGCTTTTGGAAAAGGCACAAATACGATTCATTTAATATGCATGCCTGAGTGTCCTATTAAGCAGTTCTAACTCAGAGCTTTTCATGGCTTAATATGTCAGATGAAATTACTTAAAACATTTATTTTAAAAAATTTTCATGCTATTTTTTATAACCACAACATTAAATCTAACAAATTTATTCCACTGTAAAATTAGGTTATTAATCATATTGCCTACAGCTTTTAATCAACTTTGGAACATTATAAAAATCAGTACTGATACCATCAGTAATACATATTCATCTGTGCTGGTTAATAGGTTTGAAAAATTAGCTACAGATGGCTTCATGTTTATGGCTGTTCACACACATTTTGCAATAGTTAATGAGGGTCAGTTTTGGGCACTGGAATATGTGCCTGAGAGGTAGAATAGATGCAGAACAGGTATAGAAATCTGTCCCTCAGTCCCCATATGCTCCCTAATCCCTGTTTCATTATTAATCACTTAATAAGCAGTATCACTGATGAATCCCGTGCTAAGCAATGTAAGGAGCTCTGCATGGAGCACAAGTGTAGATACAGTTCCTACCTTCATGGGTTTTACAGTAGAGCTGGACAGATAAGATTAAGTCATGAAACAAGTACTTAATGTTGATCATATAGTATTATCGTTGACAGCTGGTGTCAAGTCAGCCTCCAACTCATGGAGACCACAGGCACAACAGGAGCTGACCATTGTGATCCATAAGGTTTTCATTGGCTGATTTTCAGAAGTAGATCACCAGGCCTTTCTTCCTAGTTGGTCTCAGTCCGGAAGCTCCGCTGAAACCTATTCTACATCCTAGCAACACATAGCCTTCACTGACATCGTACCTCATTCACATGAGGCGCAATTGCCAGAAATTGAACCCGGGGCTCTTGTATGGAAGGTAAGAATTCTACTACTGAACCACTGCCCCTCAGATAGTATACATAATCAAAATTCAAAATTTCAAGAGATCGAGGTGGGCAGAGGAGGTCAGAAAAGGTGTTATAGAGCTTGGAGGGTGCGCAGAATTGGGGGAGTAGAGAGAGGTGTGCTAGGTGCTCATGGGAAATAATGGAGTTAGGGGCCTGGAAATGAATGGGGTGGTTGATAGAATAGGAATAAGGCTGGCCGTGCTGTACAAACACCATTTAGGAAGTAATGGGAGGTAAACTTGTCTGGATAAGGTAGGACCAGAGTACGGAAGATGTGTAACAGGTCTGCCCAATATATAACAGGATGGGTAGAGGTAATTAAAGAATGCTTCCTGCCCTTCAGGTGACCACAGGGAAGGAGGTAGGAGGTGGTAAGGGAAAGATGAGGAAACCTATCATAAAGGCAAATGTGTAGAAAGAAATGCCTTGTGGGGCTGCAGGTGGAGTGTGAAGAGAAATGATTGATTCATGTTGGCGTGGCTAGCAACATTTCCATATGATCCTTTATTGATATTATTTACAAGTTGGTGCAATGGTTAAGTGCTTAGCTGGTAACTGAAAGGCTGGCGATTAGAACCGACCCAGCTGCTCTGTGGGAGAAAGACCTGGCGATCTGCTTCCATAAAGATTACAGCCAAGAAAACCCTGTGGGGCAGCTCTACTCTGTCATATGGGGTCCTTATGTGACAGAATGGACTCGACAGCACCAAACGACAACATTATTAAAAACGGTAGAACAATGAAATATTAAGCAGCCATAAAGAAAAATGAAGGCTTGATGCATACTGTTTGCAGCATGGATGAACCTTGAAAACATTATGCTGAGTGAAATAAGTCACTTGCAAAAGGACAAGTATTTGCGTGATTCCACTCACATGAAATATCTGCAAGAGGGAAGAGTGTAGAGATTCAAGTTTATTAGTGATTACCACAGGTGACTGGCAGAGAGGGGAAAGGGAGACACAACACCTAGAGAACACTGAGCTTCTGCTAAGGGTGATGGGAAAATTTGGGAATGGTGAAGGTTGAATAAAACGATGAACATATTTAATGTCACTGAGCTGTACATGTGAAGATCATTGACATGGCAGATGTTTTGCTACCTATGTATTTAACCACAAGAAGAAAAACAAAGAAAAAAACAACATCGAAGGAATTTTTAAAGAGGAGGAGTCTGTATTTTCACCACACTAATGTAAGAGAGGAAAAACTGGTCTTATTTTTGTGGCTTCTTTTTGTACTCTGGCTTCACATAATTGTAATAAGCAGGTAATAGAATTTTGTGTTCCGCGCTTTTCACATAATAGCGCACAGTTTTCCGTGTTTCCACGTACTGTCTCTAATTACAATATTTAATGGATACAGAGTATCCCATGGAGTCATTTTAACATAATTTGCTAACACATTCTAGAATTATTGGGCACTTAGGTCGTTCCCTCCTTTTTTGTTATTATCGATGCTGCTGCAAGGAACATTGGCAAACATGTGACTTTTTTTGGCTTCTATTGAATTATTTCCTAAGCACATATCCCCAGGAGTGTGATTGCTGGTTCATAGGATAGGAACACATTGCGGCGATTTCCATATACTATCAGGCTGTGCTTCAAAGGCCTTTATGGATTTACGATGCCACTGGCAGAAATGAAGGTGGTAGTTTCATCTCAAATTTGGAGCAGGGAAAAAAAAAAAAAAACACTGTTTCGTAGATGTTAAAATACCATTTCATTCACTGGAATTTCTGTGCAACTATAAATTTTGTGTCTTTTATAGGACTTCTTTCTAAATAATGAGAGAGAAGAGGCTGAAGTGGATCAGAGAGAAAGGCAATTGATAGGAGATGGAACAAGAAAGGAAGGAGAAGAAAAGGAGGAGAAAACAATGAATGGCTCTGATGGAGGGAAGAGAAAAGGGAGAACCATAGTATAACTATATGTTGATGTCATTGAGTTGACTCTGACCCATGGCGACCTTATATACAACAGAACAGAACATTGCTCAGTCCTACATCATCCTCATGATTTCCAGCTTGCTCAAGTCCATCATTGAGGCTATGGTGCCAATTCATCTCGCCAAGGATCTCCTTGGCCCTCACCAGCCCTCTGCTTCACCAAACGCGATGTCTTTCTCCAGCGATTGATCCCTCCTGATGATGTGTCCAAAGCAAATGAGTCGGACAACGTTGTGATGTGATCGGTAGGGTTTTCATTGGCTGATTTTTCGAAGTAGCTCACAAGGTCTTTCTTTCTATTTGAAACACCAGTGGTATAGCTCCAAGCATCATAGCAAGAAGAAGCTACCACTATATGACAGACTGAGAGGTGTGTGGTAGATAACTATAATAGTAGGATAACTGTATAACAGTAGTTAAATGGTGAAGGAGGCTATTGCAATCTGTTGTTTTCTGGATGCTGTCAGCCTAATCTCTCCCAGCCGAAGAGTTTCTGAGAGAGTCAGGTTTTAAATTTACTATCCCATCTCCACAGCTCTAGGTACCTGAGGTTCTGTGTTTGTGTTTCTTAAAGACTCATTCCACCAGGGCCTCTGTTTTTCTTCATGGCTTCTATCTATAGCTTGGAGCCCTGGTGGTGTAGTGATTAAGCCTTTGGTTGCTAACCAAAATGTCAGCAGTTCGAATCTATCAGCTGCTCCTTGGAAACCCTATGGAGCAGTTCTACTCTGTCCTATATGTTCGCTATGAGTTGAAATCAACTCGATGGCAATGGGTTGTGTATCTGCAGCTGGTGTTAATGGTCGTGCTCTTGGACCGCCTGGGCATGGAGGTGGGAACTCTGAGGAGGGCTGGCTGGACCACAGGGCTTCCTCCCGAGTCCTGTGCCCTCGTTTTTGACCTCATTTTGGGCAGGTGTTTGGGAGAAGCCTTAACTGTTGAGACTGGTCTCTGGGTTTGCTCTCTTATTAGATCTCTGTGGACAACAGCTATAAAGAGAGTGTAAAAATGTGGTTTTGATTTTCTTTGGAAGAAAGTTTCAAAGACAGCTATTTGTGCAGGACAACAAGAACTTGTCTACATTGCCTGGGAAACACTTAGAAATAAAACGTGCTGGGGTGACAAGCCCTCCTCTAATATTTCACATGTTTTCTAGCCTTTTCATATTTTTGTCAATGCTTTATGAGCAAAAGTGTAAACCTCAAGAGTTTTAAGACCATTTTACCTATCATAGAATATCTGAAGAGAAGAAGAAATACAGGCTGTGAGAAAGATTTTTTTTCTTGACTGATTTTTCTAAGCAAGAGATATGTCCCCCACACCACAAGTGTCCTTCCTCCAGATGAGTTGCTCCTGAGCTTTATGTCTTTATTCAAATATCACCTCCACAGAGAAGACTTCTCCAACCACCCTGGGTAAGAGCCCTTCCTCTCTCACACTTTATTCCTTTATCTAATTCAGTTTTCTTTAGAGCAGTTATCTGATACTTGTTAGTTGCCATTGATTTGACTCACGGTGACTTTATGTATAACAGAAAAAAACATTGCCCAATCCTCCACCATCTTCATGATTGTTGGTGTTATGGATTGTATTGTGTCACCCCAAAATGTGTGTCAATTTGGCTAGGCCATGGTTCCCACTATGGTGTGGTTGTCTACCATTTTGTGATCTGCTGTGATTATCCTACGTGTTGTAAATCCTAACCTCTATGATGTTAATGAGGCAGGATTAGAGGCAGTTATGTTAATGAGGCAGGGCTCAATCTAAAGGATTAGGTTGTATCTTGAATCAATCTCTTTTGAGATATAAAAGAGAGAATCTAGCAGAGAGGAGGAGGACCTTGTACCACAAAGAGGGAAGACCTGGGAACAGAGTATGTCCTTTGGACTTGGGGTCCCTGAGCTGAGAAGCCTCTAGATCAGGCGAAAATTGATGACAAGAAGCTTCCTGCAGAGCTGATAGAGAAAGTCTTCCCCTGGAGCTGGTGCCCTGAATTTAGTCTTCTAACCTACTAAACTATGAAAGAATACATTTGTTTGTTAAAGGCATCCATTTGTGGCATTTCTGTTATAGCAGAACTAGATGACAAAGACAGCAAGTTTGCATCTTCCAGCACTATACTGGATAATGCTCTGTTTTAATCCATAAAGTTTTCTTTGGTTAATTTTCATAAGTAGATCATCAGGCCTTTCTTCACAATCTGTCTTAGTCTAGAAGCTCTGCTGAAACCTTCCACTATGGGTGACCCTGCTGGTATTTGAAATACTGGTGGCATAACTTCCAGCATCACAGCATCACACAAGCCACCACAGTATGACAAACTGACAGACAGGTGGTAGAATCTGATACTATATTCATTTATTTTTTTCAATTGTCTTTCTCTCCCACCACAATGAAAGCTCTGAATGGTTAGGGACTTAAGGTCTTTATAAAAACAACTTGAGGGCAGTGTCTGACCCCTTCTTTCTTCACAAGGGGAAATGAGAATCAAGATCAACAGTCCGAGGCTGATTCTCATGAGGTGGAGGTCAGACGTGCCTCCTCTCTCTGCCATCTTTACTAATTCTGACAGCAAGCATCCCTCTCTACTAGGTTCGATAATTCATTGCAATGGCCACACAGAACTCACAGACCATACTCACAATTATGGGGTTTATTAGGGAAGTAACAGTTACAACTCAGGCTCAAGAATACTCAGGATACAGTTCTTCCACCAGGCTAGCTCTCCTCAGCTATGATTGCAGGCAAGCCTCTCCCTGGCCCTCAGTCTCTGCCCAAAGGCACTCAGCTTTCTCTCTCCTTGGGCCAGGAAGCCCACCAAGCCATCTCCTGCTTCCAGGTCTCTGCTGCTGGGTCTCTTCTTCCTTGTTGGTGGTGGGTTCCTCCTCTCTGCTCTGGAATTGGCTCTCTTTTAAGGCAAAGCTGACCAATCCTCTTGGTAGGCCACAATTACCCTATTACACACTCACCTGGGTGGGAGTCACAAGACCATGGCTAGAAAGGCCACACACAAAAGTAATTAATCATACCACACAGTCTTGCTCACCACTGAACCCCTAACTCCTAGAACAATACCTGATGCAAAGCAGGGACTCAAGGAATGTGTGTGAGGTGAATGAATGAATCAATGAATGAGACAAAGGTATTAGATCTTTTGACTTAAAACAGAAAAAAAAATTGCAAAAAAGATCACAATTGGAAATAGTACTAACAAAGCAAGAGTTGATAAAGGCCTGAATTGAAGTCTCTTGAAGATTAAAACAGAAGTAGCCTGAAGAGACTTTCAGAGGTAGACTCAACAGGCTGAGGAAGTCAACTGAATGTTTTGAGAACAGTGAGAAGGAAGGCTCAAAGATGACTCATCAGGAAGAAATATCTTAGAAGAGAGATGAGTATGAAATGAAGATGGCTTAGGGGACAGTAGCATCCCCAACACTAGAAATTTAAGTTGACAATCCCACCTTCATGTGTACAGTGTAGCGGATAATCCTCATGTGTCTGGTTAAGGAAGCTAGCATGGGGGAACATGGACATAGCTGAGGACACTGTAGTTCCTGGGAGTGGGTAATGGGGAGGATGGTGGTGGCTGATTGCTCAGAATCTGAGAAGAGTCACGATGAGATGATCTTACCAGGATGGGCTGATCAAGATTGCAGTTAGGTGTACAGCAAGTGGGTTTCTCCTGTTCCTTCTCCCTCTCTTTTTCCAACATGCAGTCATGCCTTTGTCATGATAGGTTTCTGTACTTGAGAAAACCTGTGTGCCTAGTAGGGTAGATTGCTCACAAAAATAGACGCAATTCTCCACCACGTCTTTTATTCATTCCCTTTACAATGTGACTTTGCAGCTCCTCCCATCAAAGAGCTCAGTCTACTTCCCCACAGCTTGAATGCAACAGAAATGACAACAGGCCAGATTCAAGCCTTGCCCTCAGGAGACTTTCAGGAGAAAGTAGTCTTCCATGGCTTTGTGTCCTGAGAGGTAGAGGGGAAGGGCAGATGTGCAAAGAAGAGCAACTTTTCTTTACCTCACCATTACATCTGCTAAATTGAAAAGATGGCAGCAGAGAAAAAAACGTATTGATACAGAAGAAAAAAGTACTTTGTTTTTTTTTAATATAGTGAGAAATAAAAATAAAAATGTTCAATTGCTATATAAGAAACTACCACAAAACTCTCATCTGGAGCCCTGCCATGGCTGTATGAATGAGCCTGTTGAATGATGAGACATGTGACTCAGTTGCCACTGTCACCCACCCATGAGACAGCCAGTGGCCAGACATATGAGTGAGCCCATGCTAGATCAGCCAGCACCTGGCTGCCCTGCCAGGTTACTGTAGAAGCGTAAGTGACCCCAGCCAAGATCAGCAGACCTTGTACTTGACTCATATACTGCAAGCGATAACATATGGTTGGTATTTTAAGCCACTATGTTTGGTAGTGGTATTTGTTACACAACAGATAATTAATATACCTAGCCTCAGGGTGGTTGGGATTGCTTGAGTTGGGAGCCCTTTCTCATTCAGCCATTCTGAGGGGAAAATGGTTATGTGCATGTCTATACAAAAGTATTGAGCTAGAGTAGCTAGCCTTCAGACGCTGCTATGGAGTTCCTTATGTGGCAGTATGTCTAAGTTCTGTGTCCAGTTGTGAGGCAAAAGCAACCAGGATTGGCCCCTTGGGTGCTTCCCTAATCTTGGGTGTAACAAAGATGGGAAAGGGCAGCTTTGAGGAAGATTAAAACCAGTTGCCATCAAGTTGGCTTTGAATCATGGCAACTCCGTGTGTGTCAGAGTAGAACTGTGCTGCATAGGGTTTTCAATGGCTGATTTGTCAGAAGTAGATTGCCAAACCTTTCTTCTGAGGTGCCTATGGGTGGACTCCAACCTCCAACCTTTCCATTAGCAGCCGAGTGCGTTAACCATTTGAACCACCCAGGGACTTCTGAAGAGGATTATACTTCCTGATAAATTAGGGAAGGGATACTATCAAGTTGGAGGTGTTACTTGCATTTCAAACCATGACACGGGAGACTCCAGTTGTGTGGATAAAATGATTCCATTGGGCTGTCGGTCTTGGCAACTTTTCTTCTTAGTGCTTCCTGCACACACACTCTGTCAGGCTCCCTCTAAATCCCATATAGATCCACGTCATGAATAGCAGGATGTCTACTCTACTAGAATGGAGGAGCGATGGACACAAAGGAGGAAGAATGAGCAGAATGGTGTAAGCCAAGCATTTGGTGGTAATTGAGAAGGATGAAGTCATAGGAGGGAGAAATGGAATAAGGAGCTCCTAAGCTGCAATAAACAAACTCAATGTAGAGGCCCCCCTATGGTTCCCAGCTCTGCTCTCTACCCTAATTGCATTTCTGCTTGCAACTTGTGTCAAGAATTTCAAGGCTTTGTTCTGTAGTAGAACTTTTCATGGGTAAATGCTGAAATTAGACTTGGATTTCCTCTAGAGCTAAAAGTTCAAGACTAAAAATGTCCATGTCCCTGTGGTGAAGTGGCACTCTGGTACAATTCAAAAAAATTCTGTATTGTCTTATGCCCTGGATGGTAATTTTAGGTGATGTGTCAGTTGGCGTGTCTCTTGTTTTCTGTAGAATACAGTAACTTTAGTGGCTGGCTGATGTCTGGGCAATAAAAAGACCGTCTCTGGCTTCTGAAGATGGCATTGTGGCCTCCGTGGAGACACACGAAGAGTACTTGTTTACAGCCTTGTTTATTGTTTTTTGGTGCTAATGCTGAAGGCTCTGTGGGTATTACTCAGAGCACTTTGTCTTGTGTGTAGTTAAAGTGTTCTTAATTGACTTGACAGAGATGATAGCGTCCACTCTCAGCTGCTCCCTTTGCTTCTTCCTTTCTCTTTCTGGGAGCTTTGGTCGTGTCTTATTTCCTCTGTGGTCAGGGTTTCAAATGAGTGTTTTGAAAATGTGTCATGGAAAGAATCACATTTTCTAATATTTAAAATTTAGACTTTAGTGTCTTTTAAAATATTAATGTGTTCTTGGTCAGGTTAAGTCATTGCGTATTTATCTCTGGTTCTTAGTCAGAAATTTCAGACTCAGTTTAGGGGGTTTTGTTTGACTCCAGATATCAGGGGGTAAGGAAAAATTAATGTGATAGGTATGTCCTTCACAGATTAAAGTGCAAATCACCCCAGCCCCAGTCTTTCCCTGTGTACGCTGCTCCAGCACCCACTTCTAGAGCTTTAGTATCCCACTGGATGAGATGTACAGTAATGTACTGTAATGGAAGTACAGGGATACCAATCCTTTTCAGAGTTCAACCACATCCTGTTGATCTGTGAGTGCCTGGAGAGGAGAAGTATGGTCTGTCTTGGTCCAATATTACTGTGCTCTGATGATGGGGGCCTTGGTGAACTGTGCCAGAATTGCAAGTAAAGTCCTTGACTCCCAAAAGGATCCAGGTGCTCATGTGTCCTCACCCTCATGGAAATTAATCTTTACTGATCATTTCTGCTCTCTGCAGAGTTCCTCTTGTTGAAGGGTTCCTGACTGAGTTGCCTGGGATCATTAGCTTAGAGATCTTTTGAACCTCTCTTTCTTCATGGGTGTGAGGCTGTGGAGATGTAGGCTACACGGGCAGGGCTTCTGAGGAGTCTAAGATCGTGGGACGATAAGATGTCCTAGGAGGGTGGAAGTGGTAAGCTGCTCCCCTGCAGAAGACCAGAAGGCTCCAACAACACTACAGCAGTGGAATTTCTCCCGGGGTGGATACCAGACTCCTCAGGGAGGTGAAGCAGTGGTAGAGGTAACTACACTGTTATTGCACCTACACATCTAAATCAATTCTCAGATAGAGACATTTCCCAAGGAACAGGTGGGCATTAGGATTCCTGGGTTAAGGGCGGGTCCAGCACCCAATCATTGGGACTGGAGCCATGTCTACTTCTTCTACAGCCAATACTACCTCTCTGAAAGGGACCATCCCTTCTCCAAGGTCATTAGTGTTTACACCTATCCTTCAGTCTTCATTTGTGTTCCTTCCCAGGCAAACCATGAGGTAAGAGCATGAGTACAAAGAGATTATTGGGGAGGGGATTCTAGGAAGTACGCTTGGGAAGTGAGTCAGAATAGAAACAAAAGATAATGAAAAGTGTATAATGAGCAGGTAACTACTAAGGGCATCGGGACTGGACTTGATTAAAACCCTTTTGAGAGATCGTGTAGAACGTTATACAGAATGTTATGAGGCCCAAGGAAACTGAGATCTTTATCCGTCCACTGTTGTTGTTGTGTGCCATCTGGTTGATTCTGACTTATAGGGTTTTTATATGACAGAGTAGAACTGTCCCATAGTGTGTCCTAAGCTGTAATCTTTATAGGAGCAAACTGCCAGATCTTTTCTCTGTGGAACTTCTGGGTAAGTTTGAACTGCCAACTTTTTGGTTAGCAGCTGAGGGCCTAGTCATGGGCGCCACGAAGACTCCTTACCATTCCTATTCATTAAGGGCCCAATAACTCCCTGGTCCTTCTGGCCTGCCTGGCCCATGGGAAAGCACCCATTTGCAGTCAGAGGGCACCTACAAGATGAGAGAGGTGGGAAGCCCTTGGCATGTGCAATGGTTAATTTTATGTGTCAACTTGGTGAGGCTGTGCTGCCCAGTTGTTTAGTCAAACCATGGTCTAGATGTTTTAGTAAAGGTATTTTGTAGATGTGGTTAACATCTACAATCAGTTGACTTTAAGTAAAAGAAATTACCCTCAGTTATGTGGGTGGGCCTCATCAAATCAGCTGAGGGCTTAAGAGCAAAAACTGAGGTTTCCAAAAGGAAAAGGAATTCTGCCTTAAGACTGAATATAGAAATTCTGCCTGAGTTTCCAGCCTGATGGCCTCTGCTCTATGAATTCCAGACCTGCCAGGCTCCAGAACCATGTGAGTCAATTTCTCAAAATTACTCTTTCTAGATATACATATGTATATGTGTGTATGTATATATGTATATATAAATATAAACCCATTGCTGTCGAGTTGATTCCAACTCACAGTGACTCTATAGGACAGAGTGGAACTGCCCCATAGGGTTTCCAAGGAGTGGCTGGTGGGTTTGAACTGCCAACCTTTTGGTTAGCAGCTGAGCTCTTAACCACTACGTCACCAGGGCTCCCTCTCTCTCTCTATATATATGGTTAAAGCACTCGGTGGCTAACCAAAAGGTTGGAGGTACAAATTCACCAGCCACTCAATGGGAGAATGATGTGGTAGTCTGCTTCTATAAAGATTTACAGCCTTGGAAACTCTATGGGGTCACTATGAGTTGGAATTGACTCGATGGCAGTGGGTTTGGTTTCTCTATATATGTGTGTATGTATACATATACATAGACATATGTCCCTGGATAGTATAAATCGTTAAAGTGCTCACCTGCTAAGAAAGAGGTTGTTGGTTCAAGTCCACCCAGAAGTACCTCAGATGAAAGGCCTGGTGATCCACTTAGCCATTGAAAACCTTATGAAGTGTAGTTCTACTCTGACTTACATGGAGTCACCTTGAGTCAGAATTAACTGGACACTAACTGGTTTATATGTATATATTATGTATAAAAAAATGTATATACGTGTATATATATTTCCAACTGATTCTATTTCTATAGAGAATCCTGAAAGATGCAGTGTGTGAGGAAAACATTTGCAGGCGAATTCTGCAAGGGCTAAGGGGACGTGATTGGAATATTGAGAGTGTCCACTATGCCTTCAAAAGCAGGCCACACTCAGTGTCTCTGGGGTTATTCACTGTCCCTGCCTATTCTGTATGTTGTTAGGTGTCTTCCAGATGGTTCTGATTCATAGCGACACCATGTACAACAGAACAAAACACTGCCTGGTCCTGCCCCATACTCACAATCATTGTTATGCCTGAGCCCATTGTTGTAGCCACTGTGTGAATCCATCTCATTGGGGGTCTTCCTCTTTTTTGATGACCTTCTGCTCTACCAAGCATGATGTCCTTCTCCAGGGACTGATCCCTACTGATAACATGTCCAAAGTACGTGAGACAAAGTCTTGCCATCCTCGTTTCTAAGGAGCATTCTGGCTGTACTTCTTCCAAACAGATTTGTTCTTTCTTCTGGCAGTTCATGGTATATGCAATATTCTTCACCAACACCATCATTCAAAGGCATCAATTCTTCTTCAGTCCTCCTTACTCACTACCCAGTTTCACGTGCATAGGAGGCAATTGAAAATACCATGGCTTGGGTCAGGTGCATCTTAGTCTTCAAAGTGCCACCTTCGCTATCAAACACTTTAAAGAGGTCTTTTGCAGCAGATTTGCCCAATGTAATACGTTGTTTGATTTTTTGACTGCTGCTTCCATGGGTGTTGATTGTAGATCCAAGTGAAATGAAATTCTTAACAACTTCAATCTTTTTCCATTAATTACAATGTTGCTCACTGGTCCAGTTACAAGGATTTTTGTTTTCTTTATGTTGAGGTATAATCCATACTGAAGGCTGTGGTCTTTGATCTTCATCAGTAAGTGTTTCAAGTCTTCACTTTTAGCAAGCAAGGTTGTGTCATCTGCATATCACAGGTTGTTAATGAGTCTTCCTCCAATCCCGATGCCAAGTTCTTCTTCATATAGTCCAGCTTCTTGTATTATTTGCTCAGCATACAGATTGAATAAGTATGGTGAAAGGATGCAAACCTGACACACACCTTCTTGACTTTAAACCACGCAGTATCCCCTTGTTCTGTTGGAATGACTGCCTTTTGATCTGTGTACAGGTTCCTCATGAGCACAGTTAAGTGTTCAGGAACTCCCATTCTTTGCAATGTTAGCCATAATTTGTTATGATCCACACAGTCGAATATCTTTGCATAGTCAATAAAACACAGGTAAATGTCTTTCTGGTATTTTTTGCTTTCAGCCAAGATCCATCTGACATCAGCAATGATATCCCTTGTTCCACTTCCTCTTCTAAATCTGGCTTGAATTTCTGGCAGTTCCCTGTGGATGTACTGCTGCAACCAATTTTGAATGATCTTCAGCAAAATTTTACTCATATGTACTATTAGTGATATTGTTTGATAATATTTGCATTCTGTTGGATCACCTTTCTTTGGAATAGGTACAAACATGAATCTCTTCCAGTCAGTTGGCCAGGTAGCTGTCTTCCAAATTTCTGGGCATAGATGAGTGAGTACTTCCAGCGCTACATCTGTTTGTTGAAACATCTCAATTGGTATTCTGTCAATTCCTGGAGCCTTGCTTTCCATCAATGCCTTCGGTGCATCTTGGACTTTTTCCTTCAGTACCATGGGTTCTTGATCATATGCTACCTCCTGAAATAGTTGAATGCTGAAAAATTCTTTTTGGTACAGTGACTCCGTGTTCCTTCTATCTTCTTCTGATGCTTCCTTTGTCCTTCCATATTTTCCCTGCAGAATCCTTCAATATTGCAACTTGAGCCTTGAGTTTTTCTTCGTTTCTTTCAGCTTGAGAAACACTGAGTGTGTTCTTTCTTTTAGTTTTCTATCTCCAGGTCTTTGCACATTTCATTATAATACTTAGTCTTTTCGAGCAGTTCTTGTAATCTTCTGTTCAGTTCTTTTACTTCATCATTTCTTCCATTTGCTTTAGTTACTCTACATTCAAGAGCAGCTTTCAGTCTTTTTGACACCCATTTTGATCTTTTCTTTCTTTCCTGTCTTTTTAATGACCTCTTGCTTGCTTCATGTATGATGTACATGATGTCGTTCCACAATTGGTATTCCAACAGTCTTTAGTTTTCAGTTATTAGTGTTCAATGTGTCAAATCTATTCTTGAGATGGTCTCTAAATTTAGCTCGTATATACTAAAGGTTGTACTTTGGCTCTTGTGGACTTGTTCTAATTTTCTTCAGCTTCAACTTGAACTTGCATATTAGCAATTGGTGGTCAGTTCTGCAGTCAGCCCCTGGTCTTGTTCTGACCGACAATTTTGAGTTTTTCCATTTTCTCTTTTCACAGATGTAGTTGATTTGATTCCTGTGTATTCCATTTGGTAAGGTCCATGTGTATAATCACTGTTTACATTGTTGAAAAAAGCTATGTGCAATGAAAAAGTTGTTCTTCTTGCAAAATGCTACCATGTGATCTCTGGCATTGTTTCTATTTCAAGGACATATTTTCTGGCTACCAGTCCTTCTTCTTGGTTTCCAACTTTCACATACCAATCGCCAGTAATTGTCAATGGATCTTGATTGAATGTTTGATCAATTTCAGACTGTAGAAATTGGTAAAAATCTTGAGTTTCTTCATCTTCCTTGTAGGCATTTGGATATTATCCTATCAATGACAGTTTTGTGCTTCAGGATAGATCTTGAAATGTTCTTTCCAATGATGAACACTCTCATTGTGTAGTGGTTGGCAATTTTTCTTATTAAAAAGAAAAAGAAAACAAACAAACAAAAACAATACACACATGTCTGAATTTAATCTCTAGTTGGAATCAACTGGGTGGCAGTAAGTTTGTTTGTTTTTTTGTTTGGTTTGGTTTAAGGAAGCCTACCATATTAAAAACAGGAATTTTTGAAAATAAGGATATGGCCATATACAATGAAAAAGACCCTGAGGCAAAAGGTTGGTCTCTAGTATCCTCCTCTTTTAGCCATTGACTGTGATTACATGGGATAGGGTGGGGGTGATGTGTGCATGTAACCTCCTGGCTGTCAGCAACTTCCTGAGAAGGAAATTCCTCAAAGTAGGTGTGAGATGAGTGTCCTGGCAGGTGAAAGGGATCAAGGTGGGAGGCAATAGCATACACAATTGTCACCGTTCTAGTGCTTAATAGCCACTTAGAATTTTTCTTTGATGGGGGTGTTAGCATATTGGAGACACTGTTCTGTTGGGAATACCTAACAATGATTAAACATTCTTGTTGTTGTTTTCCATTCCATCCATTTTCTCTTGACATGACTTCAATTCAATCAGACATGGAAGTCAGAAAGACAAAACACTTTCAGGTAGTCACGTCGCTTATTGGTGACAATATGTTATGTGCCACATGGAGTTTCCTCTGCCTTGAAACCGGTTGCTGTCTAGTTGTCTCTGACTCATGGTGACCCCATGTGTGCCAGAGTAGAACTGTGCTCCATCAGGTTTTCAGTGCCTGATTCTTCAGAAGTCGGTCCTCAGGCCTTTCTCCTTAGGCACCTCTGGATGGAGTCAGACCACCAACCTTTCAGTTAGCTGTCAAGCACATTAATCGTTTGTACCACACAGGTATTCCTCCTCTGCCCTAAGGTGTTTTTATTAAATAAAAATGTCCTTCCTCATCTTCAGAGGGTTTCAAAATATGTGCCCAAGTGGGGGGCTGCTACTTTTCCTGGGATACCAAGCGGAAAATTTGAGGAACTTTTCAATATTAACTGAGCTTTTCATAATGGAAGGAGTCGCTTAGATTTGCAAACAGCCTGCGGCAGAAACAGAATTTGCTATGTGCTTCTGCTTGACCTTCAGACTGATACACACCGAAATGGCAGAATTGATCTCCTCCCTAATTTATGACACTGCAAAGAAGAACAACAAACTCTTGTTTCCCTGCCCCTTGGAGAAACCTTGCTTTCCTCAGGAAGCATTTTTGTATACTGAAGAAAATTCTCCTTAACTGTAGTGTTAATGTCAGAAATCTTGTTTATCTTCCTGAAAATAACTGTTATTTTTGTTAATTTGGAGGAGGAAAAGGTAAGTTTCATTGCAAAAAGAAAAATCTAGAACGTTTCTTATTCCTTGGATTTATCATGGCTATGTTTTTTTTTTTTTTAATGGGAGGGGTTATGTGCTGCAGGAATAAAGGTGATGGGACTTTTTAGATTGGGCTTTGAGCTAACCTTCCCTGCAGTTAGAAACAAAAAATGAGGCTGCTAGAGGTTCGAATCCACCCACAGGCACCTCAGAAGACAGGCCTGGCAATTTCCTTCTGCAAGGTCATAGCCTGGAAAACCCCATGCAGCAGTTATACTCTGCACACCTAAGGTTGCCAGGAGTCGGAATTGACTTGATGGCAGCTAACAGCAACAACATAGGAGGTGCCTAGATTAACTGTGGCAGCTGCTGTGGGCAGCAGGCAGGCAGAGACCTTTCACTACTTACGAATGGTGCAAACCCTAGTAATGTCTAAACCAAAACCTTAGTACTGCTATATTTATTACTTTTGGCATCAGGAGACTGATCCGAGGAGATGCTGATTTTCTGAATGTACCAACACACCAGGAAAATGTTTATTTTGGAAATCATGTGTGTGAAATGCTTGTAAAACTGAAAAGCACTGTACAAATGAGAAGTACCATTACTGTTATTGGAGGCAGATAGTGAAGTATTTGCTAGGACACAGTTGGCCTTCAAGTAGAGTATGCAGGGGCCCAGAACTTGTCCCTAGGAACTGAGACCTTGCAACTCATTGATCTTTTGCTGTCCCTGGCTGATTCAGAGTCAGAATGCACCCTGACAACAGGAGCTAGCCCTGACCAGGCTCCAGTCTATAAAGAAGACTTCTAGATGATCTGCCCATGGGGACACCAGGCTCTTGATCGCAAAGTTTGATCGGAACCATCTGATATAAAAAAAATATTAAGTACATACCAGATGCTGTTGAGCTGACTGCAACTCACGGTACCCAACGTGTGTCATAGGGTTTTCAGTGGCTGGTTTTTCCAAAATAGATGGCCAGGCCTTTCTTATGAGGTGCCTCTGGGTGGACTCAAACCTCCAACCTTTTAGTTGGCATCCAAGCTCATTCATCATTTGTACCACCAAGGGACTTTTAAGTATATAGTAGTATATCAGTGTAGCAAAAGAATTAATTGCTAATGGCTAAACACAATAAAGTCATATATTTAACTAATGTGAAATCAACCATTCCAGTTCAATAAAAGGGGAAAACAGTTCCATTATTTGTTCTGAAAAAATCACTCCCAATCAAATTAGGTCTTCACCTTCATATTCTCAAAGAAAAGAAGGCCACAGCCAAAATGCAAAGAAAAATAATATAAGCTACTTTTTGGTTTTTGAACTCTGAAGGGTCTGTGTCTTGGTGAATTCAAATCCGTTGAATAGATATTCAAGGATATTTTAGGCACTTTAATTTTTGCAGTCAAACCCTAACACCAACTACACATTGTGGAAACGCTATTTATGGCAACTAGCCTTTATTTGGAGGCCTGGTTGCCAAGTGGTTAAGAGCTCAGGCTGCTAGCCAAAAGGTTGGCAGTTTGAACTAAACAGTCACTCCTTGGAAACTCTGGGGCAGTTCTACTGTGTTCCATAGGGCCACTGTGAGTCGTAACCGACGTGATGGCACATAACAAGAGGGTTTATTTAAGTATAAATGTATATATACCTGCTACCAGCATTCTCGTTGTATCTAATTACATCAGCATACTCCAGCCCCACAAATAAAGCTCAGGGAATACATTTCACTACATTTTATCAGTCAAAATGCAAGAAGTGCCTGATGGGTGTTAATCACCAACCTCTCCTCACAGGGCCTTGGAGAACCACAGCTGGTCCTGGTAAAGTCTGGTCCCTCTTCCTCATTGTTTTTCTGGTTGGTTCTGTGTTGGCTGAAGAAGTCTACATACCATAGCAGAATTTTCATAACACTGATCACTTTCTTCTGCTTAAGTAAATCCAAAGGAGTCTTGGTCTATGAGCCTGTAACAGCTCAATGTTCCACCTTAAATATGGTCTGCAGCTTTCATAGTTCTTTAAGTTCTAGTTTTTAAGTTCTGTGCCATTTATCTCTGAAGTACTTGAAGGGTGACACCTTTCTGATTCCAGTGATCTCTACAAACTCCTCTTGTGAATGCTGGTGTGTTGGACATTCACAGTACTCCCTGGCTGTTGGTGGAAAGAAAATATTTGTGCTGAGAACTTCATACCTTACTTAGGAGAAGCTCTCTAGTTTCAACTTCCACTGTCATCCTTTCTGGCTGCTCAATGGAGGTAAAAAAAAAAAAAACACACACACACAAACAAAACAAAAACAACTATTTGTGTTGCTCTGGGCGAGAAGAGTTCTGTTTAATTGCTGTGGTCAGCGGAATAATATCCCCCCATAATGTCCATGTCCTAATTCCTGAAACCTGTGAATATGTTGTGTTACGTGGCTAAGGTGAATTAACGTTGCCGATAGAAATATGGTTGCTGATCACCTAACTTAAATTGGGAGAGTATCCTGGATTATCCAGGTAGGCACAATGGAATCACAAGTATCCTTAAAAATGGGAAAGGGAGGCAGAAGAGAAGGTTGGAGTGGTGCGATACGAGAAGGATTTCATCTGTCATAACTGGCCTTGAAATGGAGAAAAAAGGCCATGAGCCTAGGAAAGCAGGAGGCCTCTTGAAGTTGGAAAAGCAAGGGAAATGGATTCTCCCCTAGAGCCACCAAAAAGGAACACAGTACTGCCAACATATTGACTTTAGGCCAGTGAAACCACATTAGACTTCCAACCTACAGAGCTGTAAGATATTAAGTTTGTGTTGTTTCAAGTCACTAAGTTTGTTATAACAGCAATAGGAAATTTGTTATAATTTGTTATAACAGCAATAGGAAACTAACAGCAAAGCCAAAAAAACCAAACCCGTTGCCATCACGTCGATTCTGACTCATGGCAATCCCATGTGTTACAGAGTAGAACTGCGCTCTGTAGGGTTTTCTTGGCTTTAATCTTTATGAAAGCAGATCACCAGGCCTTTCTTCTGTGGTGCTGTTAGGTGGGTCTGAATCACCAACCTTTAGATTAGTAGTTCAGTGCAATCCATCTGTGCTACCCCCCCAAAAAAACCCCGAGACCTTAGGAAATGAATAGAGTTGTTTTATTCCAAACCATATGTGGGATCCCTTGCATTTGGGCAATTTGTACTATAAATTTTGTTTGGTTATTTAAGGCTAACGTTTATTGGGAGCCCTGGAGGCACAGTGGTTAAGAGTTCAGCAGCTAATCAAAAGGTCAGTAGTTTGAATCTACTGGCCCTTCTTGGAAACCCTATGGGACAGTTCTACTCTGTCCTCTCGGGTTGCTATGAGTCTGAATCGACTAGAGGGCAACAGATTTGGTTTTCAGTTAACATTTATTGAGCACTTAACACAGACATGAGCACTACTGTAGGTGCTTCACAAAGTGTAATTTTTTTAACCTGTACATCGAGTCTATGATGTAAGGGCTATGGATACTATCCTGTGTTATCAAGGAGAGAAAACCCTGGTGGCATAGTGCTTAAGAGCTACAGCTGGAACCATAATGGTTTGCAGTTAGAATCCACCAGGTCTCCTTGGAAACTCTATGGGGAAGTTCCACCCTGTCCTATAGAGTTGCTATGAGTTGGAATTGACTCTTTGGCAAAGGGTTTGGTTTTGGTTTTTATGGAGGAGAAAACTGAGCCTCAGTGAAACTGAGTAATGTGCCCAGGTTTTCACAACTTGCTCTTGGTGGAATTGTGATATAACCCAAGCAGATTTTAGATAGAGGTTGTTGCTGTTGTTAGCTGCCGTCAACTTGGACCTCAACTCATGGCAACCCCATGCACAACAGGGCTAAATATTGCTCAGCCTTATGCCGTCCCCATGATTGGTTGCTGATCAGACCGTTGTGATCCATAGGGGTTTCACTGGCTGATTTTTGGAAGTAGATTATCAGGCTTTTCTCCCTAGTCTATCTTAGTCTGGAAGGTCTGCTAAAATCTGTTCAGCATCAAAGCAACACCCAAGCCTCCAATGACAGATGGGAGGTGGCTGTGCATGAGATGTGCATGAGGTCTGGAATTGGAGCTGGGTTTCCCACGTGGAAGGTGAGAATTCTACCGCTGAACCACCACTGCCCTTGCAGAAGTAGGTCAGGTTCTTCTAACTTCTATCCTATATTGCCCCCTTGCTTTGTTACTTGGAAAAGTATGTCTATTTTATAGATGGAAAAATGTAGGCTCTCAATCGCCTGATGGGACAGTGGTAAATCCAGAGCAACTCTCTCTGGGTGTTTACTCCCCAGGGTTGTGCTTTTTAGCAAATTGCAATGCTTCTTGAGAAGCACAAATGCTCCCCAGCCTGGATGGAGAAAACTTCTCAGCTGGGTATTATAGGAGATGAGGGATTAGGAAGTAGAGTAGGATCAAAGTTAAAGAGGGCATGGGATATCAGAACTGAAGTCCCAGATCCCTAATTTGTGAAGGGACATGTGGTCTCTTCCTCTGTAAACTATTTTAGTAAGTAGTATGTCTGTAATGGAGCCGTGGTGGCTCAGCGGTTAAGAGCTTGGCTGCGAACCCAAAGCTTGGGAATCCACCAGCTGGTCCTTGGAAACCCCACGGGACAGTTCAACTCTGACCTATAGGGTCACTATGAGTTGGAATAGACTTGATGGCAATGAGTTTGGTTTTGGTTTATGTCTATAATAGCCACTACAATGGCTCAAACATAGCAATGGTCATAAGGATGGCTGGCACCAGACCAAGCAAATGATTCTTTCTGTTATATATACTGTCTCCATGACCGAAGCCAACTTGAAAGCAAAGAACAACAATAATAATATTTTATCTGTTGGAGCCAAGAGTACTGGCACAACATTTTAAGAGTCCATTTTATTTGGCTAAAACTGTAATGAATCTGGAATAAAGCAGAAAGATGTCATTAAAGCTTAGTTCTCACAACTATGCTCTTCCTTTTCTGGACTTCCTTTTCTGGACCGTTTCATTGGGGGAGCAAGAACCCATTATTCCATCTGTTTCCACTTGACCCTCTAATTAAAAAAAAAGTAAAAAGTCACCGCACTGAAATCCGTGAAACAAATTGCGCCACTCATGATGAAAAACCAACGAGGTGTTTTTATGGCTTTTATTAAAGACTGCAAAGTAGAAGTATTAAATCATACCTTAAAAAAAATACAAAACATTGTCACATGAAGATAAAAATAAAGGCTCCTTTCATCCTTGCATTTGTCATTCCATCATACTTTAAGGATCTTACCACAGGACATTTGGGCATGACTGATTCGTGGAATGAGCACGTACGAGTATGAAGATACGTACTGTCTTATCCCAGGTTGCTTAATATTTGTTTTGTTTTAATTTTTTTATAGAAACAAAATGTACATATTCTTTAATTTTTTTTCCAACATTTTATTATGGAAAATTTTGAGCATACAGCAAAGTTGAAAGAATTTTACAGTGAACACCCTTCGTTTCTCCACCACCTAGATTCTACTCAACAATTTACTATGCTTGCTTTATCACGTATCTATCATCTTTCCATCCCTCTATCTACACATCAATTTCCTTTTATTTTTCTTCTTCTTACTATTTTTTATTATTGTACTTTAGATTAAAGTTTACAGAGCAAACTAGTTTCCCATTAAACAATACACATACTGTTTTGTGATATTGGTTGCCAACCCTGCAACATGCCAACACTCTCCTATTCTTAACCTTGGGTTCCCTATTTCCATTTGTCCAGCTTTCCTGTCCCCTCCTGCCTTCTCATCCTTGCCCCTGGGCTGATGTGCCCATTTAGCCTCCTATACATGGTTGAGCTATGTGTATTATTGTTTGTTTTATGGGCTTGTCTAATTTTTGGCTGAAGGGTGAAGCTCAGTAACATTTGTTTTTCAGTGTGCTGAGCTGAGGTGTTTTTGTTTTGTTTTGTTTCTTTCTTTCTTTCTTTTTTTTTTTTTTTAACTATTTAGTCATTCCAAGCTTAAGTATTGTCCAACCACATTAAAACTCATCTCAATAATTTAATGTAAGTCTCTTCAGTGGAGACTGGTATAAGTTGCATAAAAAAATGCAACTCCATTAAAAGACTTCTCTGGCAGCTTTCTGTAGAAACACAAGCCTGCAATTAACAGTAATATTAATAATATATTGTTTTAGAGTCCTCACTGACCCACAATGGGGAACTAAGGGCTGAAGCTCCCCCCAGACCACCTAGCCTCCTGCCTTAGGGGTCTGAGAATGGTGACACCTACCAATCTGTAGAGGTACATGCATTGGGTTCCTAAGGTACAGCTGCAGAGCCCACCCACCAAAGTGCTTTAGAAATAGACACACCTACCTCACTGGTACTTGGGGGAAGCCTGTCAGCATCCTGCCCCCCCTTGGAGTGTGACCTCCTGCTGCTACTAGAATCTGGTGCACACAACTATCACCACTACTCCTCTAGGTGGATAGGTCACAATCTGCACCACACACTTGGTGACCCAAAGTCAGATTCTACTCAAGAATAGTGAAAGGACTTTTAGGCTTATATATCTGGTAACAGCCCAAACAAGCTGGTAATTGGACCTAAGTGATTCAAGGGCTACAACAATCAAGACGGCACGATCTAGTAGCCCATCTACGTCTATTGAAAGAAAACAAAATAAGACAAGACTCAGTGAGCAAATATAAAATAAATCATTACAATATCTTATAGATGGCTCGGAGACAGCAGTCAATATCAAACTACATAAAGAAGCAGACCCTGATGGCTTCTACAACTCCCCAAATTAAAGAATCAAAATCTTTCCAAAATGAAGATACAATGCTGGAATTGCCAGATGCAGAATATTAAAGAACTAATTTACAGAATGCTTCAAGACATCAGGGATGACCTCAGAAATGAAATAAGGCAATCTACAGAAAAAGCCAAGGAACACACTGATAAAGCAGTTAAAGAAATCAAAAAGATTATTCAAGAACATAGTGGAAAAATTAATAAGCTGTGAGCATCCATAGAGAGACAGCATTCAGAAATCCAAAAGATTAACAGTAAAATTACACAATTAGACAACGTAATAGGAAGTCAGAGGAGCAGAATCGAGCAATTGGAATGCAGAGTGGGGGAGCTGGAGGATAAGTGAATTGAAACCAATACAGGTGAAAAAAATCAGATTAAAGAATTAAAAAAAATGAAGAAACCCTAAGAATCATGTGGGACTCTATCAAGAAGAATAACTTGCATGTGATTGGAGTTCCAGAACAGGGAGGGATAACGGAAAATACAGAGAGAATAGTTGAAGATCTGTTGGCAGAAAACATCCCTGACATCATGAAAGATGAAAGGCTATCTATGCAAGATGCTCATTGAACCCCATTTAAGATTGATCCAAAAAGAAAATCACCAAGACATATTATCATCAAACTTGCCAAAACCAAAGATAAAGAGAAAATTTTTAAAAGCAGCCAGGGATAAAAGAAAGGTCTCCTACAAAGGAGAATCAATAAGAATAAGTTCAGACTACTCAGCAGAAACCATGCAGGCAAGAAGGCAATGGGATGACATATATAGAGCACTGAAGGAAAAAAACTGCCAGCCAAGGATCATATATCCAGCAAAACTCTCTCTCAAATATGAAGGTGAAATTAAAACATTTACAGATAAACACAAGCTTAGAGAATTTGCAAAAAAAAAAAAACACCAAAGCTACAAGAAATACTAAAGGAAATGGTTTGGTCAGAAAATCAATAATATCAGATACCAGCACAACACAAGGTCACAGAACAGACAATCCTGACATCAATTCAAATAGGGAAATCACAAAAACAAATTAAGATTAATTTTAAAAAGAAAAAAACGCTCAAAACAGGGAATCATTCAAGTCAATATGTAAAAGATCACAATAAACAAAAAGAGGGACTAAATACAGGAGGCATAGAACTGCCATATGGAGAGGAAAACAAGGCGATATAGGACAATACAAGTTAGGTTTTTACTTAGAAAAATAGAGGTAAATATTAAGGTAACCACAAAGAGCTATAACAATTCCATAACTCAAAATAAAAACCAAGAAAAACATAACGACTCAGCAAACATAATTTCACCTACTATGAAAATGAGGAACACACAATTTACAAAGAAAAATATCTCAGCACAAAAAAGTAAGTGGAAAAATGAAATTGTCAACAACACACACGAAAAGGCATCAAATGACAGCACTAAACACATACTTATCTATAATTATGCTGAATGTAAATGGACTAACTGCACGAATAAAGAGACAGAGAGTCTCAGACTGGATAAAGAAACACAATCCATCTATATACTGCCTACAAGAGATACACCTTAGACTTAGAGATACAAACAAACTAAAACTCAAAGGATGGAAAAAAATATATCAAGCAAACAACAAGCAAAAAAGAGCAGGAGTAGCAATATTAATTTCTGACAAAATAGTCTTTAAAGTTAAATCCACCACAAAGGATAAAGAAGGACACTACATAATGATTAAAGGGACAATAGACTAGGAAGATATAACCATATTAAATATTTATGCACCCAACAACAGGGCTGCAAGATACATAAAACAAACTTTAACAGAACTGAAAAGTGAGATAGACACCACCACAATTGTAGTAGGAGACTTCAACACACCACTTTCAGAGAAAGACAGGACTTCCAGTAAGAAGCTCAATAGAGACACGGAAGACCTAACTGCTACAATCAACCAACTTGACCTCATAGACTTATATAGAACACTCCACCCAACAGCTACAAAGTACACTTTTTTTTTTCTAGCGCACATGGAACATTCTCTAGAATAGACGACATATTAGGTCATAAAACAAACCTTTGCAGAATCCAAAACATCGAAATATTACAAAGCACCTTCTCAGACCACAGGCCATAAAAGTGGAAATCAGTAACAGAAAAATCAGGGACAAGAAATCAAATACTTGGAAACTGAACAATACCCTGCTCAAAAAAGACTGGGTTATAGAAGACATTAAGGAGGGACTAAAGAAATTCATAGAATGCAATGAGAATGAAAACACTTCCTATCAAAACCTCTGGGACACAGCAAAAGCAGTGCTCAGAGGACAATTTATATCGATAAATGCACACATACAAAAAGAAGAAAGAGCCAAAATTAGAGAAGTGTCCCTACAACTTGAACAAATAGAAAGCGAGCAACAAAAGAATCCATCAGGCACCAGAAGAAAACAAATAATAAAAATTAGAGCTGAACTAAATGAATTAGAGAACAGAAAAACAATTGAAAGAATTAACAAAGCCAAAAGCTGGTTCTTTGAAAATATTAACAAAATTGATAAACCATTGGCCAGACTGACTAAAGAAAAACAGGAAAGGAAACAAATAACCCAAATGAGAAACAGGAAGGGCCACATCACAACAGACCCAACTGAAATTAAAAGAATCATATCAGATTATTACGAAAAATTGTACTCTAACAAATTTGCAAACCTAGAAGAAATGGATGAATTCCTGGAAAAACACTACCTACCTAAACTAACACATTCAGAAGTAGAACAACTAAATAGACCCATAACAAAACAAGAGATTGAAACGGTAATCAAAAAACTCCCAAAAAAAAAAAAGCCCTGGCGCGGATGGCTATACCGCAGAGTTCTACTAAACTTTCAGAGAAGAGTTAGCACCACTACTACTAAAGGTATTTCAAAGCATAGAAAATGACAGAATACTACCTAACTCATTCTATGAAGCCGCCATCTCCCTGATACCAAAACCAGGGAAAGACATCACAAAAAAAGAAAATTACAGACCTATATCCCTCATGAACATAGATGCAAAAATCCTCAACAAAATTCTAGCCAATAGAATTTAACAACATATCAAAAAAATAATCCACCATGACCAAGTGGGATTGATACCAGGTATGCAAGCCTGGTTTAATATTAGAAAAACCATTAATGTAATCCACCATATAAATAAAACAAAAGACAAAAACCACATGATCTTATCAATTGATGCAGAAAAGGCATTCGACAAAGTCCAATACCCATTCATGATAAAAACTCTCAGCAAAATAGGAATTGAAGGAAAATTCCTCAACATAATAAAGGGCATCTATACAAAGCCAACAGCCAACATCACTCTACATGGAGAGAGCCTGAAAGCATTTCCCTTGAGAACGGGAACCAGACAAGGATGCCCTTTATCACCGCTCTTATTCAACATTGTGCTAGAGGTCCTAGTCAGAGCAATTAAGCAAGACAAAGAAATACAGGGCATCCAGATTGGCGAGGAAGAAGTAAAATTATCCCTATTTGCAGATGACATGATCTTATACACAGAAAACCCTAAGGAATCCTCCAGAAAACTACTGAAACTAATAGAAGAGTTTGGCAGGGTCTCAGGTTATAAGATAAACATACAAAAATCACTCGGATTCGTCTACACCAACAAAAAGAACATCGAAGAGGAAATCACCAAATCAATACCATTCACAGTAGCCCCCAAGAAGATAAGATACTTAGGAATAAATCTTACCAAAGATGTAAAAGACTTATACAAAGAAAGCTACAAAGCACTAGTGCAAGAAACTAAAAAGGACCTACATAAGTGGAAAAACATACCTTGCTCATGGATAGGAAGACTTAACATAGTAAAAATGTCTATTCTACCAAAAAGCCTTCTATACATACAATGCACTTCTGATCCAAATTCCAATGACATTTTTTAATGTGATGGAGAAACAAATCACTAACTTCGTATGAAAGGGAAAGAAGCCCCGGATAAGTAAAGCATTACTGAAAAAGAAGAAGAAAGTGGGAGACCTCACTCTACCTGATTTTAGAACCTATTATGCAGCCACAGTAGTCAAAATAGCCTGGTACTGGTACAACAACAGGCACATAGATCAATAGAACAGAATTGAGAACCCAGATATAAATCCATCCACATATGAGCAGCTGATATTTGACAAAGGCCCAGTGTCAGTTAATTGGGGAAAAGATAGTCTTTTTAACAAATGGTGCTGGCATAACTGGATATCCATTTGCAAAAAAATGAAACAGGACCCATACCTCACACCACGCACAAAAACTAACTCCAAGTGGATCAAAGACCTAAACATAAAGACTAAAATGATAAAGATCATGGAAGAAAAAATAGGGACAACCCCAGGAGCCCTAATACAGGGTATAAACAGAATACAAAACATTACCAAAAATGACAAAGAGAAACCAGATAACTGGGAGCTCCTAAAAAATCAAACACCTATGCTCATCTAAAGACTTCACCAAAAGAGTAAAAAGACCACCTACAGATTGGGAAAGAATTTTCAGCTATGACATCTCCGACCAGCGCCTGATCACTAAAATCTATGATTCTGTTAAAACTCAACCACAAAAAGACAAACAACCCAATCAAAAACTGGGCAAAGGGTGTGAACACGCACTTCAGTAAAGAAGATATTCAGGCAGCTAACAGATACATGAGAAAATGCTCTCGATCATTAGCCATTGGAGAAATGCAAATTAAAACTACGTTGAGATTCCATCTCACTCCAGCAACGCTGGCATTAATCCAAAAAACACAAAATAGTAAATGTTGGAGAGGCTGTGGAGAGATTTGAACTCTTATACACTGCTGGTGGGAGTGTAAAATGGTACAACCCCTTTGGAAATCTATCTGACGTTTTCTTAAAAAGTTAGAAATAGAACTACCATACAACCTAGAAATCCCACTCCTCGGAATATACCGTAGAGAAATAAGAGCCTTTACACGAACAAATATATGCACACCCATGTTTATTGCAGCACTGTTTACAATAGCAAAAAGCTGGAAGCAAACAAGGTGTCCATCAACGGATGAATGGGTAAATAAATTATGGTATATTCACACAATGGAATACTACGCATCGATAAAGAACAGTGATGAACCTGTGAAACATTTCATAACATGGAGGAACCTGGAAGGCATTATGCTGAGTGAAATTAGTCAGAGGCAAAAGGACAAATATTGTATAATACCACTATTATAAAATCTTGAGAAATAGTATAAACTGAGAAGAACACATTCTTTTGTGGTTACGAGGTGGGGAGGGAAGGAGGGTGGGAGACGGCTATTTACTGATTAGTTAGTAGATAAGAACTACTTTAGGTGAAGGGAAGGACAATACTCAATACACGGTACGTCAGCTCAACTAGACTGGACCAAAAGCAAAGAAGTTTCCGGGATAAACTGAATGCTTCGAAGGTCAGCGGAGCAAGAGTGGGGCTTTGGGGACTATGGCTTAAGGGGACTTCTAAGTCAATTGGCAAAATAATTCTATTATGAAAACTTTCTGCATCCCACTTTGAAGTGTGGCGTCTGGGGTCTTAAATGCTAACAAGCGGCCATCTAAGATGCATCAATCGGTCTCAACCCACCTGGATCAAAGGAGAATGAAGAAGACCAAGGTCACACGATAACTATGAGCCCAAGAGACAGAGAGGGCCACATGAACTAGAGACTTACATCATCCTGAGACCAGAAGAACTAGATGGTGCCCGGCCACAACCGATGACTGCCCTGACAGGCAGCACAACAGAGAACCCCTGAGGGAGCAGGAGAACAGTGGGATGCAGACCCCAAATTCTCATAAAAAGACCAGACTTAATGGTCTGACTGAGACTAGAAGAATCCCGGTGGTCATGGTCCCCAAACCTTCTGTTGGCCCAGGACAGGAACCATTCCCGAAGACAACTCATTAGACATGGAAGGGACTGGACAATGGGTTGGAGAGAGATGCTGATGAAGAGTGAGCTACTTGTATCAGGTGGACACTTGAGGCTGTGTTGGCATCTCCTGTCTGGAGGGGAGATGGGAGGGTAGAGAGGGTTAGAAACTGGCAAAATCGTCACGAAAGGAGAGGCTGGAAGGAGGGAGCAGGCTGACTCATTAGGGGGAGAGTAAGTGGGAGTATGGAGTAAGGTATATATAAGCTTATATGTGACATACTGACTTGACTTGTAAACTTTCGCTTAAAGCACAATAAAAATTATTAAAAAAAAAATATTGTTTTATGTGCCGTTTATCCCGAAGGGTTTCAAAGGGCTTTACCAACTTTGCTAATAATGTTTGTGTATACAAATAATGCATGTGTGCATTTACCTTGTAAATACTGCCTAATGTTAACTCCCCCAAACTGGGCCTCCATATCTCTAGTGATAGTCTCCATATTTCACATAGTATACATTTTCTCCTCTTATCATTTAAGTGCAATGAACTGCAAACATTTTTGTTTTGTGCAGTTCAGTGAAAAGTGTTGAAGTCTGCACCCCTACAAGTATATGTGTTATCATTGTCATTTAGCATGGAGTTGGCTCTGACTCATGGTGACCCCATGTACCCAGAATGAAACGTTGCCCAGTCCTCAGCCACATTCATGTTCAATGGTATGCTTGAGTCCATTGCTGTGGCCACTGTGTATTTTGAGTGCCTTCCAACCTAGAGGGCTCATTTTCCAGCACTATATTGAACAATATTCTGTTTTGACCCATAGGTTTTCATTGGGTAATTTTCAGAAGTAGATTAGCAGGCCTTTCTTCTTAGTTTGTCTTGATCTGGAAGCTCTGCTGAAACCTGTCCACCCTGGTAACTGCTGGTATTTGAAATACCGGTGATGTAGCATTCCCAGAACCATAGCAATACACAAGCTTTCACAGTATTACAGACTGACCGATGGGTGGTAGACATGTATATGTACTTATATAAATCTTCATTTTAAATAATCTTCCTGATAATTCCACTTTTTTGACCAACTTAAAATTAAAAAAAAAAATTTTAATTATGGAAATTTTAAACATACACAAAAGTAGGAAGAATAGTGTAATGAACCTCTAAGTTTTTGTCATTCTCTTTCAAGAATTGCCAACATTTTTGATCGGCATTACTAGATCATCATTATTTTTACCCGGTGGTAGAGCTGATGAAGTATTCATAGTGGAAGAGAAGCCAGTCTCAACTCTGCAATTTTCTTTTTATTCATTAAAACCGGTAAACTAGTTGGCGGCAAGTTGACTCTGACTCGGGCAACCCCATGTGTGGCAGAGTGGAACTGTGCTCCATAGGGTTTTCGGTAATTGCTTTTTTGGAAGTAGATTGCTAGGCTTTTCTTTTGATGTGTCTCTGAGTAGATTTGAACTGCCAACTTTTTGGTTAGTAGCTGAGTGCTTAACATTTGTGCCACCCAAGGACTCTTTGTGCTCATTGCTTGTATTTTCAGTGTTATCATTAATCCATGATTTCATGGAAGAAATCTATTAAGATACTGGTCTATTTTTGAAAACTAGTTTATATAATACCAGATAACTAATATAAATTATAAATTCTATTTCCTGGCACATTTAACTACAGTATGTTACAATGTGTTGAAAATGCATAGATGAGGGAGGAAGTCACCGTCTGTGAAGCCCCTACTCTTCCCTCAGAAACCTGTCATTCTATCCATGTGATGAGGCGTACAGCCCCAGTGAGGCTACCCGTGTCAATGACTGAGTTAAATATTAGTACAGCTGAGCTTTTTCTTATTTTTCAAGAGAAAAATATATGTCATCAGTGGTTTTAATTTTTTTTTCCAGTAACTATCTTGGAATTGGCTCTTCTATTTAACAGTATTTTAGAAAATTCAGGAAAGCCAGTATTTTGTTGGCTCTAGTCTTTTGGATAGTATCTATCTTGGCCAGGTGAATTAAACACAGAATGAAAGCACATTGACTTTGTCAGATTCATCAGAAAAAAAAAAAATCTTTATTTCACATGAATGGAAAAGACCACAGGGTTCGGCCTTCTACATGTAGAGCCCAGCCATGTAAGATAACCACAGTAAGCCAGCCTGAGCGTATTTCATCAATGCGATAGCACTGACTATTGATTTAACATTTATTCATTCAATAGACACCTATTGAGCACATACTGTGTACACTGTACTGTTCTCGTTGCTTGGTCAAAATCAGTAAGCTAAAAATGGAGCTTACATACAAGTGGAAGGAGATAGAAAAAGAAACTCAGTAAATATGACAGATTTGTGTATTTTGCAGAAAATTAGAGAAGTTAAGTGCTATGGAAAAATTATAAGAAATCCAGGCAAGGAAGAGTGGGAAACGTGTGACATTTTTAAATACAGTGGTCAAGGTAGGCCTCATTGAGAAGGTAAGATTTGAGTAAATGTTTGAAAGAAGTGAGAAAGTTAACTATGTAGCTAGAATGTCTGATCAGCCTGAAAGCAGGAATATAAAGGGTGTATTTAACCATTTTTTTTTTTTTTTATTATTTAACCATTAGCTGGGGTGTGGGGAGGGAGTTGGGGGTGGAGCAGTGTATCTGGAGTAGGGGGTGATGGACAGAAAGAGATTCAGAGAAGACAGTTAATATGGACCCAGATTATACAGGACCTTTCATGTCGCCATAATCATTATAAGACTTTGATTTTACTCTGAGTGAAATAGTGAGCCACGGCAGGATTTGAGGGGAAGAGGGGTGTGATCTGACTTACGTTTTATAAGGATCAGTCTGGCTACCATGTTGCGAGTAGAGAGCAGAGGACAAAGGCGGGCACAGGTAGGCCAGTTAGAAGCCTACTGCAGTAATCCAGGTAGGAGATGACAGTGGCTTGGACCAAGGCAGGAGCTCTGGTTGTGTGAGAATTGGTCAAATTTTGGCTATATTTTGAAGGTAACACAAATGTTATTCTTTTGATGGATTAAATATGGAGTGTTGGAGAAAAAAGGGAGTCAAAAATGGCTCCAAGGTTTTTGGCCTAAGCTACTGGCAGGATGAAGTTGGCCATTACCTGAGAAGGGAAGGCTGCTATGGAAGAGGTTTTGTTGGGGAGACATGAAGTTCTGTTTGGGGTATGTAGAGTTTGAAGTGTCCATCAGATAACCAAGTGAAGGTGTCAAATAGGCGGTTGGATATGTGAATGTATATTTTTAAAATTTTATTTATTTTGCTGTTGTTGTTGAGAATATATGCAGCAAAAGATACACCAATTCAACAATTTCTGCATGTACCATTTAGTGACCTGGATTATAATCCTTGATTTGTGCAACCGTTCTCGCCCTCCTTTTCCAAGTTCTTCCTCCCCCATCAGCATAAATTCACTGCCCCTGAAGTTCCTATCTAATCTTTCAAGTTGCATTTGTCAATTTGATCCCATATAGATAGTTCTTAAAAAAGTATAATGCTCAAGGCAGACCTTTTTATTAGTTAAACTAAACTGTTGTGTGGTTTTAAGATGATTTCAGGGGACATTTCTGGTTTTAGGCTGAAAGGTTATCTAAGGAGTTCATCCAAGCTCCATGGCTCTAGAGTCCAGGAATATTTTAAATTCTGTTCTGTATTTTCCCCCTTTTGATCAGGATTCTTTTTTAGAATCTTTGATCAAAATGTTCAGTAATGGTAGCCAGGTGCCATCCAGTTCTGGTGTCATGGCAAAGGAGGCAGTTGTTTATGGAGGCAGTTAGCCACACATTCCATATCCTCCTTCTAGTCCTGATGCTCCTTCTTTCTCTGTAGCTCCAGGTGAATAGAGGCGAATTGTTGTGTGTTGGATAGCTTCTTGTCAGCTTTTAAGATCCCAGGCACTCTTCAGTGAACTAGGAGGTAGGACAGAGACACTGAACATGTTATTAGGCCAATTAACTGGGATGTCTCATGAACCCATGACCTTAAACCTCTAAACCAAGGAACCAAATTTCATGAGCCTCAGCAGCTACTCTTTTTTTTTTTTGGTCATTGTTGTAAATATAGCTATCATACAATATTTGCCAATTCAACTTTTTACAGATGTACAACTTATTGACAGCAATTACAATAATCATCTATACCCTTAATTATTGCGATATTTCTATCACCGCTAACCCCCTATTTCCCTTCCCTCTTGCTCTTGGTCAACTAGTAAAGTTTGGTCTCTACACTTTCAGCTTTTCTTGTCTTTTTAGGATATGTGAATATTTGAAAGTAAGTATTTGAAACCTTTGGAGTTCCAAAGAAAGGCCTGAGCTGACAACAAAAATTTGGAAATTGTTGGCATAGAGAACACTTACTCTGTGCTGTGTACAGTGTTAGAGATTGGAAATACATGGTGAATAAGACAGGCTCAAGGTCATGTACAAGGTTTCCCACACTGACCAGGTTTCCGGAGAGGATGGTTCCAGTGGGGTTAACAAATATCTTTAAAAGGTCTATGGTAGTACATTTGAGAAACTCTTTGAAGTTATAATGCATATTAACATTTTCAAGGCTCTGAGAAGTCCTGTAGTAAAAAAAAGCTATTGGTTTAAACACGTTTAAGCCAGATTTCCAGTATTTGGAATAATGGTCAAACTGCTTGGCCATTGGGAGGACCAAGAACTGACTTATTTTCTTTAATAGTCATTGTGTTAGAACAGTCTAGCTGACTTGCTTTTGAGTTTGCCAATAATTTTCTCCAGGTTTAATCTCCTAACTTGAGATATATCTATAATTGAGCTAGTAATCTGTACCACCATCTCCTATTTCCTCACCACCCCCCCCCCATGCCCAACTTATCTAAAATCTGGTTCTTTCCACGTGTTTCTTTTCTTGGTGAATGGAACCAACATCCATTTGGTAGTGTAAGACCAAAATCTAGGAGTTCCCCTTGACACCTCCTAAACTCCATCTCCAATGCTCGATGCGAAGACTTGCCGATTCTGCCCTGTAAATATGTCCCAAATATACTTCTTTCTTTCATCGCCACCACCATTCTGGCCCACACAACCGCCGTCTCTTGAATGGACTACTGCAGTTGCCTGCCAATGGCCTGCCTTCCATTGCCGCCTTCACTCTGTTCCCTACATTGCAGGTAGAACAATTTGATCAAAATGCTAATCTGAGAATATCTCCTCCCCCTTCCCTATTTAAAACACTTCAATGGCTCCCTATCACTTTTAGGCTAAAAACCAAATCCTTTAAAGACAAAACCCATAAGGGTTTGCATGACGGTGGGCCTACCTCCTGCTCCAGCCTCATCCCACTCCACCCTGAGCTCTCTCCCTTTTCTCCAGCCACACTGCCCTTCTTTCATTCCCTTGCACCCACCCTGTTCCCTCCTGGCATTTGTCCATGCCTGTAACCTCATTGCTCATCTTTGCCACAGTTCTACTCATCCTTTAGGTCCCTGGTTCTCTCCACTTCCTTGACCCCCAGAGCATGTCAGATCCTCCCATTAAATGGTGTCACCTGGCCTGTCTTCTCCTTTAC
Organism: Loxodonta africana; assembly: GCF_030014295.1. Taxonomy (NCBI): domain Eukaryota; kingdom Metazoa; phylum Chordata; class Mammalia; order Proboscidea; family Elephantidae; genus Loxodonta; species Loxodonta africana. The sequence goes on from NC_087350.1 coordinate 23,930,551, forward strand.
AGCATTTCAGAGTAGTGATTTTATAAATATTTCTGAGGTGCCTTCATTCATGTCTGTCTCTCTTACTAGTCTATAAGCAGCAGAAATGTAAGGACTATATCTCTGCCTCTATCTATATCTGGAGTCCCTGGATGTTGCAAACAATTAACGTACTCAGCTACTAAACAAAGGGTCGGAGGTTCAAGTCCATCCAGAGGCACCTAGGAAGAAAACTGGTAATCTACTTCTGAAAAATCAGTCACTGAAAACCCTGTGGAGCACAGTAATGCTCTGACACACATGGGGTCACCATGAGTTGGGGTTGACTCAATGGCAACAGGTTTTTAACATCTATTCCTATCTGAGGCTATATCTATATGTCTATATTCAAATTCATGATAAATTAAAATGTATATTCAAATATTATTCATGGATATATTTAAAAGTGTACATCAGCTTTTTAATAGAGATCCTGGCACTAGTAGGTGTTCAATAAATATTTAGGGAATTAATTAATTAATAACTTCTGATTTGCTCTCTGGTTTATATCTAAAGCTTTCCCAGACTAATTAACTTCACTCTGTCAAAGCAGGCATCCTGGTGGTGCAGCGGTTAAGAGCTCGGCTGCTAACCGAAAGTTTGAATCTACCAGCCATTCCTTGGAGACTCTATGGGGCAATTCTACTCTGTCCTACAGGGTCACTATGAGTTGGAAGCAACTCAACAGCAATGGGTTTTTTTTGTTTGTTTTTATTTTTGGTCTGTCAAAGCAGGAAGCAACCTGCTTCTCTTCTATTTGCTCCTTTCTAAGAATCCTTAGTCAAAGCCCTGGACTTGGCTGGCTTTACTTTAACCACCCCTGGTCTGCATTCCCTCTGCAGTCTTTCTCCGACTCTATATCCTATTTTTTTTACTTATTCCTCTTTCTCACTCACTTTAAAGTCCCCTCAAGGGTACTTCTGGGGTTTTGTCACTCTCATTTTATAGCATACAGTGCTGTAGTGTGAGCAGACAGGTGCTGGTGAGTGATTTGTTTCGAATGATGGGAATGATAAAAGCATCGTTTCACCTTTGTATTCTACTCTCAATAGCTTCACCTCCTCTTGGATGACTGAAACAGTGTCAGTGGAAGTATAATTTCTTTACCATGAGATTAGGTCCCAAATACTGCCCTTCAACAGCTTCCTGTGGCATAGCAGGTCCGTGAGGGCATTACTGGGTTTTCACGACAACGTAATTGACTCGGGGGAAAAAGCGCCTCTCCTGTCTGGAAAATGATCAGAGGCTTCAGGTAGCACATTGCTCTTCAAGGTTCCCAAGGGCTAAGCATATGCCAGTGGATACGATAAGCCAGTCCTTAATGTCAGTGAATCGTTTCACGAAATTTACATGAAATATCTATGAACATAAAAAATTAACAAACTAGGCAGTGATGTATAAACAATATCCTCTGAAGAATCTTTTTATTTGTAGGTAATTGTTGTTGTGTGCTGTCGAGTTGATTCTGACTCAGAGCAATCCCGTAAGACAGAGTAGAACTAAGAACTGCCCCGTAGAATTTCCTAGGCTGTAATCTTTAGGGGAGCAGACCACCAGGTCTTTTCTCCCTTGAAGCAGCTTGTGGGTTTGAACAGCTGGCCTTTTGATTAGCAGTCCAGCACTTAACCATATTAAAAAAAAAAACAAAAAACAGAGGACACTTGTTTAGTCGAATCTTTCTTTGAGGCAGCTTGGTGATAGAAGGAGCATTGGAAGATCTTTGCTTTCTAATGAGATGGTGATCTTAGGCAAGGGATATCTGAACTTCAGCTTCTCTTTCCCCTAATTGTGAAATGAGAATCACAACACCTTTCACATAGGAATGTTTTAAGACATAAGATAATGTCCATGGAAATGCTTTTAACAAAACACAGAAACGCTATGTTGTTTGTGTTGTTACTGCCAATGATCAAGCGAAAGCAGTCAACATTTTATAATCTCCAGGTGTGAGGCTCATCATAGGCATAAAGTCGTCTCAGGAATCTGCCTTTGCTTTTAATAAAGGTATGGTAACAGTAATGGATGGCGGCAAGGTGGGGTGTGACTCACTCATTCGGATGTATCCCAGAAACCACCAAGGAGCAAACCAGCCTGTGGGAGTGAATGTGTGCACTCACCTGCATGTGTGTGCATTAGTGTATTGTGTAGACTGTTAACTTCACCTTAAGAACTGTCACAAGGTAGGTGTCACAAAAACAAACCTGAAAAACTCTCCTGGTCCAGGAAGAAATAAACGCTAGCTGCTAAATCGAATCCATCAAAACCATCAAGCTGCAGTAAATATTGGAAAGATCAAAAGCCCTGCAATTGATTCAAGAAAATGCAGGATAAATTCTTTTTTTTCCCCCCAAATGTCAAAGTAAAAATTTCAGAATTCTACAAACATATCTTACAAATATAGAATGAATGAATGTTAACATTTATTAATTCTTTGTTAAAGGAATCAGTAAGATGATAAGGCTACAAAGAGAATTGAAGGAACCGAGGTTTACGTACTCCATTAGGGAAGACGTGTCTGTCCATGCATGTGTGTGTGTGTCTGTCAGTTAGAGACAAAACCAGTTAATTTCCTACAGGGCAATAGAACTGTAACCTTTGGGGGACTCTCTCCTACTTAACAGAAGTAATTTGCCTACTCCCAGCCAAAAACCTGTCCTTAGTTGCTGTTGAGTCAGTTCTGACTCATTGTGACTCCATGCACAACAGAACAAAAAGCTGCCCTGTCCTGTGCCATCGTCACAATCTTTGGTTTGCTCATGTGCATTGTTGTGGTCATGGTCACTGTGTGTTTTGAGTTCTTCCAACCTAGGAGGCTCATTTTCTAGCACTATATTGGACAATATTCTGTTGTTATGCCTAAGATTTTCAATGAATAATTTTTGGAAGTAGATTCACCAGGCCTTTCTCCCTAGTCTGTCTTAGTCTGGAAGCTAAATTGAAACTTGTCCATCATGGGTCACCCTGCTGGTATGTGAAATACCGATGGCATAACTTCCAGCATCATAGCAACATGCAAGCTAGCATAGTATGATAAACTAACAGTGGCTGGTGGAGACAAAAATTGACAAGTTAACATGTAACATCTCAGTGTCTGGGCTCTAATCAATCAAATGTCAACAGAAATACATTCTCCCAGAGAATTAAATCACCCCTTTCGGGACAGTTAAACAATGTTTCAGTATGACATTTAAAGAGTTTGCAGCCAGCCTCTTGGCCTTGTTTCCAAGTTTGGGTCTGTTTTCTTAAAACAAGTGACTGATTTTAATCTGGTTTTCCAGTATAGAGAACCCACTTTGGCCACTCAATATCTTTCTTGCTCATCAACTCAGATGTGGAGTTCAGGACTGCTTGCCAGCAGCACGACGAACGCTGGGGCTTTGTGCAGAATGGCAGGAAGTACCCTCCCTGAGCGATAATGCAGATGCTGGAAATATTCCAGTCGAGCCCACGTTTTACAGGCAGGGAAACTGAGGCCCAGAGAGGCAAAGTGACTTGCCTGGCATGCCCTTTCTTGCCTTGTCTTTCAAAGCTGAACTCAGAAGTTATCTTCTTTCTTTAGTTATTTTCGATGCCTAATGCTCAATCCCTATACCTTGAAAGAAGAGATGGCTTCCCCCACTACTGTTATCCCATGATATTTCATTCGTACCAGTACCAGCTGCCGTCGAGTCAGTTCTGCTCATGGAGACCCCAAGTGTGTCAGAGTAGAACTGTGCTCCATGGGTTTACAATGGCTGATTTTTTGGAAATAGATCGCCAGTCCACACCTCTGTGTGGAGCCGTTCCATTAGCAGCTGAGCAAGCTAACTGTGTGTACCACTCAGGGACTTCTGCCGTTACTTGTTCGCTTTATTTAAGCAAAGGAAACACTAAAACGAATAAGGAGACATGGAGTCTCTGGCCTACCATAGTTTCTCTGTCATTTATCTATTTGTTTCACATTCTCTTCACTTCCTTGCTTTTCTTTTGATTTAATTCAGGACTACCCTTCTGCATGACCAGCTAACAATATAGTAACAATGGACAATGGACAGGTCACAACAACTTGATTGATTGCCATTACTAAGATGATTTACCTCCATTGATGTCATCTGTGCTTCTAAAGAGAAAATAAAAAAGGAAGAAAGAGACTAAACAATCCAAAATTGCCTAAGTAGGAACCATATGCTTTTAACTATTAATGAATCGTTGGAAATTATTATTTCAACCATCTCCCTGGGAGTGAAATGTTTTCCATGTGTGTGACTGCCGAAGCTGTCTTGGTAGCTCCTGCCATCTGGAAGAGTTGTACCATGTCTTACTACATGATTTTCCCAACTCTTTTCTCACATCTTCAGAAACCACTCAAGTCCTGAAAAGGTTATTTTCTCTGAATTTTAATTGATGAAATGGCAGCTGAGGACACGATGGGTCTGAGAGGTGATTAGATGAGAGCTCTGTTTGGATGTCCCAAGGTCAGGCATGACTGCAAAGCTGCCCCCTTGTCTTGCTTTCTCTTTTGCTTTGCCTGATTGCCTCCTTCTCTTGGACAAGGACTGCCCCCTTTTAGGAGCCGTTGATCCTACATCATGCATAGGAATGGCAATGTCAAATCAATGCATCTGTGAAAGATTAAAACTGAGAGAACGGTGGGGTGGGGGGGCAGGGGAGTAGTGGGGAAACCACATGCGGTTAATAATTTCTTCATAAATATTTCAGTGAGATATAAGACAGTGGTCTTCCCTGCTTTCCCTTTCTGCTGTCCTTACTTGGAAGATGGAGAAAGATGTGTGTGTGTGTATTTAAAAATAAACAAACAACAACAGTTGCCATTGAGTCGACTCCAACTCATGGTGACCCATGTGTGTCAGAGTAGAACCGATCTCCATAGGGTTTTCAATGGCTAGTTTTTCAGCAGTAGATGACCAGGCCTTTCCTCCAAGGAGCCTCTGGGTGGACTTGAACTTCCAACCTGTTGGTTACAGCTAAGCACATTAACCACTCGTACCACGCAGGGACAGCATTTTGTGTAATAGAAGATGTTATAATGGAATTCGTAGAATGGGCTGAAGCTCCAGCAACACTAGGTGTCAACTCTCTCATGCTCCAAAGTTGGCTGATCCTCCTTAGCTGACATTCAAGTACTGCTTTATAAATCTTAGCACCCACCTGCCCTAGGGCCACAGGAGAGATTATGGTTTAGGTAGAAGATTTCTTTGCTGTGAACCCCATCCTTACCCTTCACGTCCCTTGCCTAGTAAGCTGGACTTCAAGGCTGCCATTGGAAGGATGCCTTGGTGTGTGACCCTTGATTCTGGGGGAATAGTGTCTGACTCCCACTAAAGAAATCTGAAGGGCTTCAAGCTGGCGAACACAGTCTGTGTTAGCCGAGCTGAAGGCTACAGTTAAGCAGCGGGGCCGCAAGAATAAAAGCAAGAGCAGAGGGGGCCAGGTAAGGAACACATTACATCACTTTGCCAGGGACCTGCAGGTGAGAGAGTCCCACAGATGTGGTCATGCCCCCAAATCAGCAAAGCACTCCATAAAAGGATGACTTCCACATCCAGGAAAAAATTACAGAAGACCATCGTCAGGGACATGAGTTTCCCACTCTTTACCTCTCCCTACCCTCTTCTTGCCTTTGCCTCTGAGAGTCCAGGCAGCTAGCAGAAGGGGAGGGGAGCCTTGCCAGCCAGGGGCGCACAGAAGTGAATCATGCCTCTTTTCACCCCGAGCTTTCTGGCTCAAAATGACCTGAACTGGCAAAGGGATAAGTTTACATTTTCAATGAAGTTTAGAGTTTAGTTGTTACACTGGTCTGGATATGCAAAATACTGAAATGAGATGGATTGGGGAATTAAAGTGAACAGAAGTTATTTCTTTATTGAAGGATGGGCAGTGTGTAAAATGAAGAATTAACCCTTTAAGAGGTCGTGCCAGGTGAGTGACACAAATGGTTAACGAGCTCAGCTGCTAACAGAAAGGTTGAAGGGTCCAGTCCACCCAGAGGTACTTCAGAAGAAAAGCCTGGCAATCTACTTCTGAAAAATCAGCGACTGAAAACTCTATGGATCCCAGTTCTACCCTGGCACACATAGAGGTGCCATGAGTCCAAGCAGACTCAATGGGAGAGGTGATCTCTAGACCCCTGGAATGTCCTTCCTATAAAAGTGTCTTTGTTTGCATGGACAATCAGACAGTCTAACAATGCGTTGGGATCTTTAAGCCACGCCTTATCAGTTCTGACCTCGGGAGGAACTGAAGTCTAAAGGATTAGTCCGACCTCTGGGAGGAGCTGGAGATGACAGGTAAGCCACATGGGCAGTATGTGATTGGAGCCCCAGTAAAAACTCTGAACACCGAAGGCTCAGGTGAGTTCCTCTGGCTGGCAATACCCTTCGAGTTTCATCATACATTGTATCTGAGAGGAGATGATGCCATTCAGGACTCCACAGAGAGGGAATGAGTGTAATATTTGAGTTCGGACCCCTCCCAGATTCTACCCTATGAGTTTCTCTCTTTGGCTGATTATAATCTGTGTCCTTTCACTGTGATAAAACTGCAATTGTAAGTATAGTACTTTCCTGAGTTCTATGAGTCATTCCACAACAGAAAGAGGAAATTATTGAACGATATCATTAATATCACACACAAGTAAAATTTTGCTGAAGACAATTCAAAAGCAGTTGCAGGAGTACATCAATAGGAAACTGCCAGAAATTCAAGCCAGATTCAGAAGAGGATGTGGAAGGAGGGATATCATTGCTGATGTCAGATGGCCCTTGGCTGAAAGCAAAGAATGCCAGAAAGATGTTTACCTGTGTTTTATTGACTATGCAAAGGCATTCGACTGTGTGGATTATAACAAACTGTGGACAACATTGTGAAGACTGGGAGTTTCAGAACCTTTAATTGTGCTCCTGAGAACCTGTACATAGATCAAAAGGGGGTCGTTGGAACAGAACAAGGGGATACTGCGTGGTTTAAAATCAGGAAAGCTGTGCATCAGGGTTTTATCCTTTCACCATACTTATTCAATCTGTATGCTGAGCGTGATAAACAGAGAAATATTTAAGTTGTCAAGAATTTCTTTTTACATGGATCCCCAATCAATGCCCATGGAAGCAGCAGGCAAGAAATCAAACGACACATTGCCTTGGACAAATCTATTGCAAAAGACCTCTTTAAAGTAGTAAAAAGCAAAGACGTCACTTTGAGGACTAAGGTGTACCTGAATCAAGCCATGATATTTTTCAATCACCTCATATCATATGAAAGCTGGACAAAATGGATAAGGAAGACCAAAGAAGAATTGGTGCCTTTGAATTATGGTGTTGGTGAAGAATATTGAATTTACCATATACTGCCAGAAGAACAAACAAATCTGTCTTGAAAGAAGTACAACCAGAATGCTCCTTAGAAGCAAGGGTGGCGAGACTTCATCTCAAATACTTTGAACATGTTACCAGGAGGGACCAGTCCCTGGAGAAAGACACTATACTTGGTAAAGTAGAGGGTCAGCAAAAAAGAGGAAGACCCTTAACGAGATGGATTGACACAGTGGCTGCAATGATGAGCTCAAGCATAACAAGGATTGTGAGGATGGTGCAGGACCGGGCAGTGTTATGTTCTGTTGTACACAGGGTCAACGGCACTTAACAACATGAGCCATTCTAGTAAATTATTGGACCCGAGGGTGGTTTTGGGAAACTCCTGAATTTGTAGTGAGCTGGTATCAAGTGAAAGTGGGCTTGGGGACCCCTGAATTTGCAGCTGGTATCTGAAGTGAGGGAAGTCTCGTGGGAACTGTTCCCTCAAACTGTGCAGTTTGCAAACTCATTGCAGGCAGATAACCTATGAGGCCTACTAAAGATGGCTGTGGTCACTGAGCAGGTTGAATCAGGCAGTAGGAGAAATAAAGTCAGTCTGTGGTTTGATAATGTGAGTACTACTGTTTCACATACAAATTATACTAATTATTAACAAAAATTTTAATACACATTAAAATGCTTATTTTTAATTTTGAAAGGGCCATAACTTCTATACCTACAATGTGAGTAACTATGCTATAAAGAGTCAAAGAATTCCACAATTTATAATATATCAACTCTTGCCAAAGTATTACATCAATCATGGAACTAGATAAACATAAGAACACAATGGTTGTTAGTACTGGGGAAATAATTAAAATTTAAAGTCCAACCATTCCAGAGTGGCAAAACTACTGTATACACCTAGCTTAAGTTATTTATTATTAAAATGTTCTTTTCCTCTGTGAGGAAATGGCCCAAAGTAATCATTCTTATGTGAGGCAGTGTATCGGTTAATTATTACTGCATGAAAAACTACCCCAAACTCGGTGGCATAAAATAACAATCATTTATTAGCACTCCTGAAACTGAGGGTCAGCTGGGATCAGCAGATCTAGCCCGGGCTTGACTGGGTCAGGGGATTGGGGTTGTTGCCAGTTGTTGTTGAGTAAATTCTGACTCATGCAACCCTAAGTGTGTCGGAGTAGAACTGTGCTCCATAGTGTTTTCAGTGGCTTGTTTTTTCAGAAGTAGATTGCAAGGCCTTTCTCCCAAGGCACCTGGGTGGACTCAAACCGACAACCTTCTGGCTAGTACCAAGCAGATTAACTGTTTGCACCACCCAGGAACTTGGAGCTTACCTTGGAAACAGATTGTAAGCAAGAATCTGGGGAAACTATCCTACCCTCTAATAAATCTTCAGAAGAAAGGAACCTTGGAAGGTTCAGTGGGTGGTGGCAGCTACTAAGGGGTGACAAAAGCTGCCTGAGCCCTGGAGTCCCCTGTAGGGAGGAAAAGAACATAATATTTATTAAATTTCTATTACATTCCATCTGCTATATTTTTTTGTGGGACATCTGATTTAATCTTCACCAAACAATGCTATAAGGTAGTCATTATATCTGTATTTAATGAATGTGGAAATGTACGTAAAAGTGAGTGAATAAACTTACCAAGGTGAAATGACTAGTACATGGCTGAAATAATGGACTTAGTAATCTATGTTGCATTCACCACTCCACCTTGCACCCGAGATAAGATGTGATGGTTAAGGCCACGTGCCAACTTGGCTGGGCTGTGATCCTCAGTGGTTCGGCAGTTATGATGTAGTTTGGCAGCTCTGTAATGGTGTCATCGCTTCCATAATGAGATCTGATATAATGTAATCACCTCCATGATGAGATCTGCTGTCAACAGCCAATCAGTTGGAAGGGAGTTTCCTTGCGGGTGTGGCCTGCATCCAATATATGTGAACTTTTTGGCAAAGCTCACTGGCTTCTGCTTAGTCTGGATCTTTCAGCTGGCTTCTCACCTGACTTCCAGTTCTTGGGACTTGAGCTAGCAGCTTGCCTGCTGATCTTGGGATTTGTCAGTGACCTGCTGTCTTCTTGCCGATCTTATCTTGGGATTCAATAGCCTCTGTAACCTATGAGCCAGCGGACTGCCATCTTACTTGCCCATCTTGAAATTTGTTGACCTTTACAGCCTGTGACCCAGAAGCCTGCTGTCTGACCTGCCGATCTCGGGTTCGCCAGTCCCTGTAGCTGCATGAGTCAGGAGAAACCTCCCAGGTGACCCACAGACTTGGGGCTTTCCAGGCTCTACAACTGTGTGAGCCATTTCCTTCATATAATTCTCTCTCTCTCTATATATATATTTACATGTTGTTGTTGTTGTTAGGTGCCATTGAGTTGGTTCCAACTCGCAGTAACCCTAGGCACAACAGAGCAAAACATGGCCTGGCCCTGCACCACCCTCACAATCATTGCTATGTTTGAGCCCATTGTTGTAGCCACTGTGTCACTCCATCTCATCAAGGGTCTTCCTCTTTTTTGCAGACCCCCGAAGCATGATGTCCTTATCCAGGGACTAGTCCCTTCTAATAACATGTCCAAAGTACACGAGACAACGTCTTGCCATCCTTGCTTCCAAGGAGCACTCTGGATGTACTTCTTCCAAGACAGATTCATTTGTTTTTCTGGAAGTCCATGATATATTCAATATTCTTCACCAACATCATAATTCAAAGGCATAGATTCTTCTTTGATCTTGTTTATTTATAGCCTAGCTTTCGTATGCATATGAGGCAGTTGAAAATATCATGGCTCGGATCGAGTGCACCTTAGTCCTCAAGTGACATCTTTGCTTTTCAATGCTTTAAGATGTCTTTTACAGCAGATGTACCCAATGCAATACATTGTTTGATTTCTTGACTGCTGCTTCCATGTGCGTTGATTGCTGATCCAAGTAAAATGAAATCTTAGACAACTTCAATATTTTCTCCATTTAGCATGATGTAGTTTATTGGTCCATTTGTGAGGAATACACTAAGATGTTAGTAATATTGATACCTCATTTATGGGAATACAGTGTATTGACTTTCTTATTTTTGCTTAATTTCTATAATGCACTTATGCTGTTTGTATAATAATAAAAAATTACCTGAATGTATAACAGAAAAAGTCAATGTCCTCCATTCATGCTATTAAAATTTCAGAACCAGTTAAAGTTTGTGGCAAAAAATAAAATCAAAGCAGTAGGACAAAATTCTGCTTTCCTCTCAATGACACATGTATACCCCAAAATTCTGATTTATAAGCCCCTCAGAATCGCTTCTGAGTATATGAAAGGAAAAAAAAAAAAAAGAAGATAATGGAAACAGATTCTCCTTGATCAATTGTTAACATTCTTCCCATCCAAGAGCCTGAGATACTCTAAGACCATGAGAGTATCTCATGATGAGAGGATTTACATTGTATCCATTCTTCCCCTGGAGCTTCACACTTTCTCTCAGTCTGGTTTGTTACACAGATAAGGCCCTTAGAAAGGGAAAGTGTCCTATATCTTTGCTCTTAAATTGTCATCTAGCAACCGACAGCATCAACATTACCTGGGAACTTCTTGGGAAAACAGAAACTCAGACTGTACCTTAGACCTGCAAAACCAGGAATTACTTTTTGACAAGATCACCAGGAAAACCACATGAAAGTTAAAATTTGAGAAACACAGCCCTATATAGCACCTCTGTGCCTGAGGATAATTCTTCCTCCCAGTCATTGGGATTCCAGGAATTCTTGGCTATAGCTTATACCCCTAACGGCTACCTAACACACCCTGTGAACGGGTAATTTTTCAACAAAGTTGAGAATATAAAATAATTACTTGGACCAACATTTGCCTATGTTGGTACCACAATCATCACTTGCCCTCTTTACCCTTGGCTTGCTCTGTTACAAATGCCCCTTGTATTCATTATCTTTGCTGCATAACAAATCACTCCAAAATGTAGCAACTGCAAACGATAAATATTTGTTATTTCACAGTTTCTGTACATCAGGAACCCCAATGCAGTTTAGTTGGCTGGGTCCCTCTGGCTCAAGGTCTACAATTGTCAAATTTAGCAAATAAAAATGCAGATGCCCAGTGTCTTAGTCACCTAGTGCTGCTGTAACAGAAATACCACAAGTGGATGGCTTTAACAAAGAGAAGTTTATTTTCCCACAGTCTAGTAGGCTAGAAGTCCAAATTCAGGGTGTCGGCTCCAGGAGAAGGCTTTCTCTCTTTGTTGGCTCTGGAGGAAGGTCCTTGTGATACATCAGTCTTCCCTTGGTCTGGGAGCACCTGAGCACAGGAACCTCAGGTCCAAAGGATGCGCTCTGCTCTTGGCACTGCTTGCTTGGTGGTATGAAGTCCCCAACTCTCTGCTTGCTTCCCTTTCATTTTGTCTCTTGAGAGATAAAAGGTGGTGCAGGCCACAAGCCAGGGAAACTCCATTTACATTGGATCAGGGAGATGACATAAGGAAGGGTGATGTTACAATCCCACCCTAACCCTCTCAACATAAAATTACAATCACAAAATGGAAGACAACCACAGAATAATGGGAATCATGGCCTAACCACATTAATACACACATTTCTGGGGCGATGTAATTCAATCCATGACACCCAGTTAAGTTTGAATTTCAGGTAAACAGTTGATAGTTTTTTTAGGATCAGTCCACTTCAATATTTGGGACATACTTAAAGTAAAAAATTTCATGAGATTACAGTCAAGCTGTTGATCCAGGCTGCAGGCATCCCAAAGCATCTCAAAGATCTACTTCCAAGCACGCTCATGTGGTTGTCGGAAGACTTTGGGTGTTTGCCATGTATGTTTCTGCATAGGGTTGCCTCACAACATGGCAGCCAGCCTAACCCTGGGTGGGCCACCCAAGAAAAATGAGAGTGCACCTAATAGGGAAGCCAGTCTTTTTACACTTAATCTTAAAAGTAACATCACATGTAACAAAACTTCTGCCACATTCCATTCTCAAGTCTGTAAGTCTAGCCCACATGCAAGGGGAGGGGATTACACAAGGCTGTGAAGACCAGGAGGCTCATCGGGGGCCATATTAGAGACTTTCTACCATGCACTTCCTTTATCCCACCTGTGTGGAAATATGGGCTAGAAGGGGACATAAATAGCTGCTGTCCAGTCAACTCCAACTCATGGCAACCTCATGTACAACAGAACAAAATGTTACCTAGTCCTGTGCCATCCTATCACCAGAATGTTTGAGTCTATCATTGCAGCCATTGTGCCAGCCCATCTCACCAAAGGTCTTCCTCACCATCGTTTGCCATCTACTTCACCAAACATGATGTCCTCCTCTGGGGATTGATCCCTCCTCATGACGTGTCCAAAGCAAGTGAGTTAGACAATGTTCTGTTGTGTTCCATAAGGTTTCCATTGGCTGATTTTTCTTCCTAGCCTGTCTTAGTCCGAAGCTCCACTGTACCCTGTTCACCACAGGTCACCATGCTGGTATATGAAATACTGCTTCCAGTATCGCAACAACATGCAAGCAAACACAGTATGACTGACACATGGGTGGTGAGGAAGGGAACATGCACACACTAATTTGCAATTTATATTTGAGAACGTAGTGGCAAAGTATGAACCTTACTCATAAATGATGGTCATTCCAATGAGATGGAGACAGTGCAAAGAGCTCTGAGATAGTGAATTTAGAAATTAAGCTAGCAGGAAGGTCTTGTAGGGACTGAAGGTCCCCTGCCTGAGAATCAGCTGTATGGAAGCTCAGTTCTTGCCTTCATCACCAGGAGCTCTGCTGAGTTTCACCTGGAGGTTGCAATATAGGCTTCATGATCTTCTCAATCTTACCAAACTTACATGCTAGTGTTGAAAGAGAAGTGTCCTAACAATATTTTATTTAGCGTTTTAAAAGTAGTGTCTTTAGATAGCTAAGAAAGTAGGACCAGGGATGGGGTAGAGCATGTATTCTAGAAAAACCATCCAGAAGAGACTCTTCTTTTAAACTGTGTTCCCAAAGCTCTTTCCCACAGAGAGAAAGCGCTTTCTTTCCTTCCATTATTCCTTTCCTCTTCCTCTGTGCAGAGAGAGGAGTCACAGATGTTAGTGTGCCATGGGCCAGCTCAATTCTGAATCCAATCATGCTCAGAGCATTCTATGGTGGGGAAAGTGGGATCGAATATAAAGGAAGAAATAAAATGGTGGTAATGAAGGGCTTGGAGCCAAAAGCACCATTAGAATAAGAGCATGAAATAAAATACATTCAACAGTCTTAAAGTTTTTTGTCGTTGTTGTTGTTGGTGGTGGCGGCTTTTAAAAATTATGCCATGCAAACATTTCAAAAATTATTTTCGCAGAACTCAGCTTCATTTGAGGCAGCTATGTAGAGCCAATTCCTAATAACTATAAGGCAATCTCACAAAATTAAAGCTAATTCCGTGGCAGCATACCAACTTAAATTCTCACAAAACAAAATGCCTTTCCAAAGTTTCCATTAAGCCAGGGCTGGCCTTGTAAGCATATATGTATTTGATTTAAAAAAAAAAAAAAGTAGAAATAATTGAAATAAGTGGTTTTTACACTGGGTTCTCAGAGCATTTTGTACATTGTATAACATCATCTGTATCTCAAAAGTAGTCTATTCATTTAAGTTTAATAGGACGAAATTGGAACCAGGTTCGATATGGAGATAACCCCAGTGACCTGAGAGTTTTCCTTTTACTTATGTTGTGAATTTTGGATCACATCCCTCGTTTAAATTTATTTCAGAAACTATGCCTGTTGAAGGCTTCTGTTCTAGCCTCGTATGATTCCTGTCAGAGAGAAGAAATTCCTTGTGGGGTTTAAGTGCTGCTGTGTAGCTGGTTAGGCTGAGCACAATGTTGTTGTTTGTTGCTATCAGTGGAGCTCTGGCTCCTGGTGACCTTGTATATAACAGAACAAAATGTTGCCCAATCCGGCACTGTGGTTGTGATCATCAGTTTGAACCCACTGATGCAGCTACTGTGGTTGTGATCATCAGTTTGAACCCACTGATGCACCAATTTATTTCCATTAGGGTTTCCCTTGGTTTTGCTGACCTCTACTTTACCAAACTTGTAATACTGACATTTCCAAAAGGGACTTAGGTTTTGGGAAGGCAAGAAACAAAAATTAGCTTCGTTTTTCTCAGAGCTATCTATAGCTTACCAGGTTTTGCTGGTATCTTGGGATCCCTTTCATTTAGGCCCACCCCAATTCAGCGTAAAAAAATAATGAAGTGTTCAATTCAAAATATATCTATTGTGTAAAAGGCAGCATTTTAGGAACAATAAAAAGAAGAGAGTAATAGGAAGCACTTTCTGCTCTCCAGATACTCTTTACCTGATAGTGGGAACCAGACAAAGGTAATAATTAACTTTGTTGGTGTACTCATTTATATTCCAGCCACTGTTCCACGGGGTTTATGTGAAACAACTCCTTTACTTCCTGTTAACAACCATACTAGGTGATTTCCATTACCATTCCTGTTTTATAGACGAGGTAACCAGCAAGTGAAGAACTTTGTCTAAGGTACTGCAGCTGGGCAGCGGTGTGCACAGAATTCAGATCCTGACAGGCTAGTGCAAGTATTCACACTCGTTACCCTGCTATGCTTGCTGGTACACACTCTTTTAACTTATTAACGACATGGGAAAGCTGCAGGCACATGGCTGCAGAGATTCAAAGGATGGAGCAATTGCTTCTTCGATGGTTGGAAACATTAACAGAGACAAGGCTCCTGTAAGAAAAAGTGCTTGAGATGGTCCTTGAAAGGGGCAGGATTTGGACAGACTATGATGACTGGGAGAAGGTATTTCCGGTGGCGTGAATCGACTGAGCAAGAGTGAAGTTGTTGGGAAGCTTGAGGTAAATATATCAAACCAGAAGCCAACTGGCCTAGAGAGAGCTTTGGTAAATGTAAGTGCCTATACCAGGGGTTCTTATTCTGTTTTTTTTTTTTGTGCCCTTACCTCTTTGACAATCTGGTGAGGTCCATGGATGCCCTCACAGATTAATATATATATATTTTTTATTCAAAATGGAAAATGTCAATTCACCTACAGTTCAGCCCTCAGCTACTAACTGAAAGGTTAGCAGTTGAACCCATGAAGAAGTGACTCGGAAGAAAGGTCCAGCAATTTACTTCCAAAAGGTCACTACCTTGAAAACCCAATGGAGTGCAGTTCTACTTTATTTACGGTTACTTGACAAGAAAACGATTATAAATGCAAATGGAAACAGTGAAACTATGTGGCTCTTCTCACTTAAAAGGTAGTTATTGAAATGTTCAAAAATGTACTCATATTGCTCCTAAAAGCATGGACTTGAATTATAAAAAGGGAAAGTTGAGATAACTACAAAGAAAAATAGACAAATCCAAAGTCACAATGGAAAATGTTAATTCACCTATATCAGTAATTTTTAAACGTATTTTATTGTGTTTTTGGTGAAAGTTTGTACAGGAAATTAGGTTCTTATTTAATAATTTCTGTCCATATTGTTCAATGACATTGGTTACATTCTTCACAATATATCAGTATTCTCACTATTTCCATTTTGGTTGTTCTCTTTCCATTAATCTAGCTTCCCTGTCCCCCCTAGCCTTCTCATCTTTGGTCTAGGGTAAATGCTAATCATTTGGTTTCAACTAGACAATTATTATTTGTCATGAATTGAATTATGTTCCCCCCAAAAATGTGTGTATCAGCTTGGTTAGGCCATGATTCCCAGTATTCTGTGGTTGTCCTCTGTTTTGTGATTGTAGCTTTTTGAGAGGATTAGGATGGGATGTAACACTACCCTTGCTCAAGTCACCTCCCTGATACAAGGTAAAGGGAGTTTTCCTGGGGTGGGGCCTGCACCACCTTTTATCTCTCAAGAGATAAACGGAAAGGGAAGCAAGCAGAGGATTGGGGACCTCATACCACCAAGAATGCAGCACCAGGAGCAGAGTGCGTCCTTTGGACACGGGGTCCCTGCACCTGGGAAGCTTCTCAACCATGGGATGATTGAGGACAAGGACCTTCCTCCAGAGCTGACATAGAGAGAATGTCTTCCCCTGGAGGTGATGCCCTGAATTTGGACTTTAAGCCTACTTTACTGTGAGAAAATAAACTTTTCTTTGTTAAAAGCCACCCACTTGTGGTATTTCTGTTATGGCAGCACTAGATAACTAAGACAGAATTTGGTACCGAGAGAGTGGGGTCCTGCTTCAACAACAACAACAAAAAAATTTTTGATACCTAAAATGTGGAAGCGGTTTTGAAACTGAATGTATAAGGTTGTGACAGTAGCAGAGGACCAGCGCAGCAGAGAACCTACAGCGGCAGAGAAGTGGCAACAGCAGAGAACCAACAGCAGCAGAGCACCAACAGCAGCAGAGCCAGAAGACCAGTGCCAGAGTGTGCTGGAGCGAACCCACGGAGTAAGAGAGCTGAGTGCCTGTGTGCAGGAGGCTTCCTGGCAGAGTTGGGTGTCTCCGAGCACTTATCAGAGGAGCTCCTGAGCTTTGGAACACTTGCTCCAGCAGGGCAGATGCAGGTGTGAGGCCCAAGGAGCTGAGAGGCCAAGAAACCAGGAAACAAGCTTCAGAGACAAGGAACACAAGAAGCTGAGCTGTCTCAGTCTCGAAAGGTGTGGCCATGCCCTTAGGGGTTTCAAAGGGTGGAGTTGCCACTCAGCTGGACTAGGAGAATGGTGGTCTAAAGCCAAGGCAGCAGAGTTGCTGTTCCAGTGGGCCTGGAAGGCGGAGCTGAAGCACGGGGCTGAGAGGCCTCCACTCAGAATCCGGAGAGTGCTTGGCAAGAGGTCAGGGTTATTGTGTAAACTTCCTTCAGAGAATAGAGGACTCTTTTCAAAGCTTTGATGGCTAATGTAATGTGTTCTGGTAACTTGCTTGGTGCCTGTTACCCCTACCTTCCCTCCAGTTTCTTCTATTTATAATGGAAATGTCTAGCTTTTGCTGTTCTGCCATTGTACCCTTGGAAGCAGATAACTTGTATTCTAGATTTTAGAGATGAAGAGGAATTTTTAGATTTTGGACTTGGAGTTAAGACTGCTGTGATATGATGGGGTGAACATGTTTTGCAGGTTGCAAGGATGTGAATTTTTGGGGGGCCAAAGGGTGGAATGTCATGGATTGGATTATGTTTCCCAAAAAATGTGTGCATCAACTTGGTTAGGCCATGATTCCCAGTATTCTGTGGTTGTCCTCTGTTTTGTGATTGTAATTTTATGTTGAGAGGATTAGGGTGGGATTGTAACATCACCCTTACTCAGGTCACCTTCCTGATGCAATGTAAAGGGAGTTTCCCTGTGGTGTGGCCTGTACCACCTTTTATCTCTCAAGAGATAAAAGGAAAGGGAAGCAAGCAGAGAGTTGGGAACCTCTTACCACCAAGAAAGCAGCACTGGGAGCAGAGCGCATCCTTTGAACCAGGGGTCCCTGTGCCTGAGAAGCTCCTCGACCATGGGATGACTGAGGACAAGGACCTTCCTCCAGAGCCAACAAAGAGAGAAAGCCTTCCCCTCGAGCTGACACCCTGAATTTGGGCTTTTAGCCTACTTTACTGTGAGAAAATAAACATCTCTTCGTTAAAAGCCATCCACTTGTGATATTTCTGTTATAGAAGCACTAGATAATTAAGACAGATGACATTCTAGCTATTTCCATTTTGGTTCTTCTGTTTCCATTAATCTAGCCTCCCTGTCCCCTCTAGCCTACTCATTTTTCATCTAGGGTAAACGTTAACCATTTGGTTTCAACTAGACAATTTTTTTTCCTTGATATTCTTTTTTTTTTTTTTAATTTTTTAAAGACTTTTTTTGCTATTGTATTTTAGATGAAGGTTCACTGAACAAATTAGTTTCTCATTAAACAGTTACTACACTTATTGTTTTATGGCATTGGTTAACCACCCCATGACATGTCAACACTCTTCTCGACCTTGGGTTCCCCATTATCAGCTTTCCTGTCCCCTTCTGGCCTCTAGTCCCTGCCCCTAGGCTGGCGTGCTCCTTTAGTCTCTGTTTTATGGGACTGTCCAATCTTTGGCTCAAAGGCAAACTTTGGGAGTGACTTCATTACCGAGCTAAAATGGTGTCGGGGGGCCATATTCTCTGGGTTTCTCCAGTCTCTGGCAGGCCAGTAAGTCTGATCTTTTTGTGTGAGTTAGAATTTTGTTCTACATTCTTCTCCAGCTCTTTCCAGGGCCCTCCACTGTCATCCCTGTTAGAACAATCAGTGGTGGTAGCTGTACACCATCTAGTACTGGACTCAGTTTGGTGGAGGCCGTGGTAGAAGTAGTCCATCAGTCCTTTGGACTAATCTTTCCCTTGTATCTCTAGTTTTCTTCATTCCTCCTTGCTCCCAAAAGGGTGAGACCAGTGGAGTATCTTAGATGGCTGTTCACAGGTTTGTAAGACCCAGGTGCTACTCACCAAAGTAGAATGTAGAACATTTTCTTTATAAACTGTGTTATGTTAGATGTTCCCCAAGACCATGGTTCCCACAGTTCTCAGCCCAGCAATTCTGTTTCTTAGGGAGTTTGGATGTGTCTGACAAGTTGTGCTGGCTTCCTTAGTATTGTGTACTGTCTTGCCCTTCATCAAAGTTACCACTTATCTATTGTTTCTTTCATGTTTTTCCCTCCTTGTCTCCCTCGTAACCATCAAAGATAGTTTCTTTTTGTGTGTAAACCTTTTTATAAGTTTCTTCATTAGTGATCTCTTACAATATTTGTTGTTTTGTGATTAACTTATTTTAATCAGCATAATGTCTTCCAGATTCATCCATGTTATGAGATGCTTTGAAGATTCATCATTGTTCTTTATTGTTGTGTAATACTCCATTGTGCGTACATATCATAGTTTATCTATTCATCTGTTGATGGGAATCTAGGTTGTTTCCTTCTTTTTGCTATTGTGAACAATACTGCAATGAACACGGGTGTGCAGTTGTCTATTCGTGTGATGACTCATTTCTCTAGGATATATTCTTGGGAGTGGGATTGCTGGATCATATGGTATTCTGTTTCTAGCTTTCTAAGGAAGTGTCTTATCGTTTTCCAGAATGGTTGTATCATTTTGCATTCCTACCAGCAGTGCATAAGAGTTCCGATCTTCCCTCACCTCTCCAACATTTGTTATTTCCTGTTTTTGTGATTCGTGCCAGTAATGCTGGGGTGAGATGGTGTCTCATTGTGGTTTTAGTTTGTGGTTCTCTAATGGCTAGTGAAGATTATTGTTTTTAATTGAATAAAATATACAAAGGAAATAATTATATTTTAAAATGCTATCAAATAAGTATTAAGAATTGGTGTTATGGTGGTGTGCACTCTTACTCATGGCAACCCCATGTATTGAAGAAAGAAATGTTGCCTGATCTTCATGATCATTGGTATATTTGGGCTGATCTTCCAGTACTATATTGAACAATATTCTATTGTGATGCATGAGGTTTTCACTGGCTAATTTTTGGAAGTATATTGCAGGGCCTTTCCTAGTCTGGAAGCTGTGCGGAAACCCGTCCACCATGGGTTACCCAGCTGGTATTTGAAATACCAGTGGCATAGCTTCCAGCATCATAGCTACATGAAAGCCACCATGGTATGAAAAACCGACAGATGAATGGTGGATAAAAAATTGGGGTATAATAAATAATGCATATATTTTATTAATACATTAAATAATAAGCTTCGGTAGTAGGTCTAAGAATTACCATGATTTTTTTTGGGGGGGGAGATCTAATTATTTATTTATTATTGTGCTTTAGGTCAAAGTTTAGAGAACAAATTGGTTTCTCATTGAACAATGTATACACAAATTGTTTTGTGACATTGGTTGCTATCCCTTCTACTTGTCAACACTCTCCCCTTCCCCACTCTGGGTTCCCTGTTTCCATCAGCCTGTTTTTCCTGTCCCTTCCTGCCTTGCTGTCTTTGTTTTTAGGCAGGTGTTGCCCTTTTGGTCTTATATACTTGCTTGAACAAAGAAGCACTTTCCTCACATGTGTTATTGTTTTATAGACTTGCCTGAACTTTGGCTGAAGGGAGAACTTTGTGAGTGGCTTCAGTTCTGAGTTAAAAGGGTGTCTGAGGGTCATAGTCTCTGGGATTCCTCCAGTCTGTCAGACCAGTAAGTCTGGTCTTTTGTGTGTGTGTGTGAATTTGAATTTTGTCCTACATTTTTCTCCCACTCTGTCTGGAACCCTCTATTGTGAGCCCTGTCAGAGCAGTTGGTGGTGGTAATCGGGTCCTATCAGGCTGGTGGAGGCTGTAGTACTTGTGGTCCAATAGTCTTTTGGACTAAGATTTTCCTTGTGTCTTTGGTTTTCTTCATTCTTCTTTGCTCCACATGGCACGGGACCAGTAGATGTATCTTAGATGGGAGCTCACAAACTTTTAAGACCCTAGGTGATACTCAACAAAGTTGGGTGTAGAATTTCTTTATAAACTATGTTATGCCGCTTGACCTAGATGACTCCTGTGGTCATGGTCCTCAGCTCTCACCCCAGCAACTCAGTCCCTCTGGGTGTTTGGTTGTGTCTATGAAGCGTCTACGAATTTACCTTGGTAGTTGCGCTGACTTTCCGTATATTGTGTACTGTCTTTCCCTAAACCAAAGTTAACACTTACCTACTATCTAGTTAGTGAAATTACCAAAATTTCGAAGTAGTTTTGAACATATAAAAACATATGTCAAACTTATCAAACATACGGAACATATTTTACCTATCAAAACAAGTTTGATATGAAAACATCTGTAATTTCTACCGATGGAGAAATCACAGGTACTCCAACTACTATTGTGCTTTGCAGTCTACATTCATAATTGAAAAAAAATGCTAAATTTCAGTTAGAGATTAGTAAAAATAAAATTGCAATTTGTTTCCATCCAAAGTCTCAAATCCCTGACCTTGGCAGTGTTTTTTAATTTCTTTGGTGGCTCTTCAGCTCCTTTCAGAATCTGAAGAAATTGTAAAACCTTTCTGCATCCCTGTCCCAGACCTCTTGCAAAAAATACACACATACATGTAAAGCCAATTTTGCTTGCAATTAGAGGAGATGAGTGGACTGCAAGTCTCAAAGGCTGTCAGACTAGAAAGACAGGTTTAGACTATGTCGTAGAGGATCATGAATAACAAGAAATGTTTCTACTGAAATTGATAGATAATGATAGATAAGTAGAGGGTTTTTAGCAGCAAAATAATGCATTTGGAGATGTGCTTTCAGAAGACTTACCATATTTCTTGAAAAGTCAAATAATGTCTTCTTGATGGTTCTTTAGTTTTTACAAAGGCATGTATATTTTATTCTCAAATACCTGGACAAATCCTAATAATGCATTTTTCTTGTAATTTCTTAGTAATACAATTTCTTGCTTACTAATTTTGAGAGGAGAATCAATAGTACAAGAGACTTCGGAAGAAACCACATGGAAGCACCGGGGACAACTGTATTTCAGGTGTTAAGTTCATTGCAATGGCTGAGCCCTTAGCCATTGATCAACTGCCAAGTGTTCAATCCAATTTACTTGTTGAAATGGCTGGAACAACTAGGCAAATGCCACTACAAATGCTTAACCACAGAGTTGGATTAACCACTCATCCATCAATTGATTTTTTTAGCCCATATGACAGCTGGGAAACATAAGAATAATCTCCCAACAGTTCATTCATTGGCATTCAACAGACTCAGCCTCTCAAGTGAGAGAGGGGCTTTCATTTTCTCTCTGGTGTTGCCTGTAGGGTTAGCAGGATCTGCAGCAGCACACAAGGAAAGTCATGATTTCTAAGGGTGCTTGATGGTCTGCAAGATGCCTTGGAGAAACAGCCCTTAAAAACTCAGGGCCCCTGGAGCTCAGCCTTATAGAATCATTATGGTCAAAGAAGCAGAGTTCTGCAATTGGAACTCTTGCAGAAGTAGATCAGATCCTATACTTGTACTTTGCAAAAGCCAGCTCATACAGGCAATTAGAAAGGTTAATCCTAAGAGTTTGCCCACTACACCTCCCTCTACTTCCATCACACCCTGAGGGAGTCCTTGGGTATCATCTCTACAATCTTCCACCAAACCTCTTTCAATTTCTAGGTCTTTCCTGCTCTTCTATCTTTCTTCCTCCTTTTCCATTCTCTCTCTTTCTTTATTATGTAGATTGACCAGCCCTGTCTCCAGCTGGGGGGAATCCCTCCTCTTTCAAAGGAGGGTGGAAGGAGAAAAGACAAAAAAACAAAAACAAAAACAAAAACCCAGTGCCGTTGAGTCGATTCCGACTCATAACGACCCTATAGGACAGAGTAGAACTGACCCATAGAGTTTCCAAGGAGCGCCTGCTGGATTTGAACTGCCGACCCTTTGGTTAGCAGCTGTAGCACTTAACTACTACGCCACCAGGGTTTCCGAAAGACAAAATACGTGCTGGCAATTGCAGACCTCTCTTTGGAGGCTGAGAGACAAGGATGACTGTGAATGATGCCACATTAATCATTTTTGTTCTTGTCACACAGTCAAAGTCTCAAGGCTGGTCAAAGCTGAATAAAGTTTTTGGAGCCATCATTTTACAGGTCAGGAAAGAGGACTTCCAGAGAGGTGAAGTGACTTACAGGAAAAGAAAAACTTACTGGTTGTAAGTGTCAAAAAAGGGAATGTGTTGGCTTCTATAACTGAAAAGCCCAGGGGGAGTATCCTTTTTATGAGTGCCGGATCCAGGGGTTCACGTGATTTTGCCAAAAACATCTAATTTTATCTTTCTGTTTTGTGTTGGTCTTATTGCTAGGCAGCTTCTTCCTAAGTGGTGGCAGAGTTTGTTAGCCAAGTTACAATGTCAGCAGAAAGAGATTGCTTCCTTCCTCATTGTTTCAGATCAAGTTCCAGGGACGACACATATTGGCCCAAGTACGTCACTTGACAATCCCTGGACCAACCTCTCTGACTGTGATTGGTTATGCCCAATTCTTGTTCTTATCCCTGGAACGAGGAAGGACAGAGGCTGTGTGCCTTGGGGAGATAGAGGGGATTCTCCAAACTAACCAAGTTACTATTACCAGATAAAGGATTCAATGGGTATTTGAAAGTAAGGAAGAAAAAGAAAAAGAAGTTCATTATATCTGCCCAAATCTCTGCAGGCCAGTTACTGGCAGAGGATTGCAACGAGAGCAAGATATTACAAGCACTCCTTGGTGCAGTTAGTAACTGTTCTTTTACGGTCTCTGTTGGTTCCTGGCGAGATGGCTGAAGTGCTGAGGACTTCAGTAGAACTTTTAGGATTAATGTTTCCAGATATTTCTGAGTGGTTCAGACTGCCAACGTACCCCCTTCTTTCTGGATTATCTGGGAACCTAGAGGCCCCCTGTCCTGACTTGTAGGATATTGCTGTCTGCCTGGGACATATTTCCTGCCTTATTCTTTCCAGCCCAGTTTCCCAGGTACTGGGCGTCTCTTCATTGTTTTCCTGGAGATGATGTTAGTTCCGCTTGGTGCTCTACGTAGTCCACTCTCCAATTGTAAAACAGCGTCACCGGTCCTTCTTGAGTAGTTTGGCTTTACTTCTATTTTGACACCTAAGTGGAATTGGACTACTTTTGCTACTCCTTTGCTTGGACTGTGGTGTAATTTGTCAAGATCTCATAGTGGTTGACACTCATGCCTTCATGTTTTCCCACACATAACCCCCAGATTCCTAAACCTGATTTATTCCTATGTACCTAGTACCTTGTATCTGGAGCCTGTTGGTGCAATGGTTAAGAGCTCAGCTGCTAAGCAAAAGGTTGGCAGTTCGAATCTACCAGCCACTCCTTGGAAACCCTGTTAGGCAGTTCTATTCTGTCCTACGGGGTCATTATAAGCCAGAATCGACCCAATGGCAATGGATTTTTGGTTTCAGTACTTGCAACACAGTGTTCTCTCCCACATCTGGGAGCTAATTCCAGCATCATGCTAAAGGTACCATGTTACAAATAAAAAAAGAAAAAATTTTTTCAGAACTCATTTATTCAACAAACGTGATCAGTTTTTCTTTGTTGTTTTTGTTGTTGGGTGCCATCGAGTCAGTTCCAACTCATAGTGACCCTATGTCCCACAGAATGAAACACTGCCCAGTCCTGCACCATCCTCACAATCACTTCTATGTTTGAGTCCATTGTTGCAGCCACTACCTCAATCCATCTCATTGAGGGCCTTCTTCTTTTTCTCTGACCCCCCACCTTACCAAACATGATGTCTTTCTCCAGGAACTGGTCCCTCCTGATAACATGTCCAAAGTACATGAGACAAAATCTCACCATCCTCCCTTCTAAGGAGCTGTACTTCTTCTATGGCAGATTTGTTCGTTCTTCTGGCATTCCTTGGTATATTCAATATTCTTTGCCAACACCGTAATTCAAAGGCATCAATTGTTCTTTGGTCTTCCCTATTCATTGTCCAGTTTTCGTATGCATAGAAAATACCATGGCTTGGGTCAGGTGCACCTTAGTCTTCAAAGTGGTATCTTTGCTTTTTAACATTTTAAAGAAGTCTTTTGCAGCAGATTTGCTCAATGCAGTGTGTCTTTTGATTTCTTGACTGCTGCTTCCATGGGCACTGATTGTGGATTCAAGTAAAATGAAATCCTTGCCAACGTCAATATTTTCTCCATTTGTCATAATGTTACTGATTGGTCTAGTTGTGAGGTTTTTTGTTTTTTTTACATTGAGGTTTAATCCGTACTGAAGGCTGTGGTCTTTGATCTTTATCAGTAAGTGCTTCAAGTCCTCTTCACTTTCAGTAAGCAAGGCTGTGTCATCTGCATATCACAGGTTTTTAATTATTCTTCCTCCAACCCTAATGCCCCGTTCTTCTTCATATAGTCCAGCTTCTCAGATTAATTGCTCCACATACTGATTGAATAAATATAGTGAAAGGATACAACCCTGACTTGCACCTTTCTGATTTTAAAACACAGTATTCCCTTGTTCTGTACAAACAACCACCTCTTGATCTACGTACAGGTTCCTCATGAGCACAATTAAGTGTTCTAGAATTCCCATTCCTCACAACATTATAGATAATTTGTTACGATCCACATAGTCAAATGCCTTTTAATAGTCCGTAAAACACAGGTAGACATCTTTCTGGTATTCTCTGCTTTCAGCCAAGATCGACCTGATAACAGCAATGATACTCCTGCTTCCACATCCTCTGCTCAATCTGGCTTGAATTTCTGGCAGTTCCATGCCGTACTACTGCAACCAGTTTTGAATTATCTTCAGCAAAATTTACTTGCATGTGATATTAATGATATAGTTATATAATCTCCACTTTCTGCTGGATTACTTTTCTTTGGCATGGGCACAAATATGTATCTTTTCCAGTCGGTTGGCCAGGTAGCTGTCTTCCAAATTTCTTGGCACAGACAAGTGGGCACTTCCAGTACTGCATCCATTTGTTGAAGCATCTCAAAGGGTATTCTGTTCATTCCTGGGGCCTTGTTTTTTGTCAAGGCCTTCAGTGCAGTGTGGACTTCCTCCTTGAGTATATGCTACCTCCTGAAATGATTGGATGTTGACAAATTTTTTTTGCTACAGTGACTCTGTATATTCCTTCTATCTTCTTTTGATGCTTCCTGCGTTGTTCAGTACTTTGCCATAGCATCATTCAATATTGCAACTCAAGATCTGAATGTTTTCTTTAGTTCTTTCAGCTTGAGAAATACTGTGTGTTCTTCCCTTTTGGTTTTCTAACTCTAAGTCTTTACACATTTCATTATAATACTTTACTTTGTCTTCTTGAGCTGCCCTTTGAAATTTTTTGTTTAGCTCTTTTACTTCATCATTTCTTCCATTCACTGTAGCTACTGTCATGGATTGAATTGTGTCCCCCCAAAACATGTATCACTTGGTTGGGCCATGATTCCCAGTATTGTGTGATTAGCCACCACTTTGTCATTTGATGAGATTTTCCTATGTGTTGTAAATTCTATCACTATGATGTTAGTAATATGGATTATCGGCAGTTATACTGATGAGATCTACAAGGTTAGATAGTGTCTTAAGCCAATCTCTTTTGAGGTACAAAAGAGAGAAGCGACTCAAATTCTCATAAAAAGACCAGACTTAATGGTCTGACTGAGACTAGAAGGACCCCAGAGGTCATGGTCCCCAGATCTTCTGTTAGCCCAATACTGGAACCATTCCCAAAGTCAACTCTTCAGACAGGGATTGGACTGGACTATAAGATAGAAAATGATACCGGTGAGGAGTGAGCTTCTTGGCTCAAGTAGACACATAAGACTATGTGGGCAGCTCCTGTCCGGAGGGGAGATGAGAAGGCAGAAGGGGACAGAAGCTGGCTGAATGGACATGGGGAATACAAGGTGGAGAGAAGGAGTGTGCTGTCTCATTAGGGGGAGAGCAACTAGGAGTATATAGCAAGGTGTATATAAATTTTTGTATGAGAGACTGACTTGATTTGTAAACTTTCACTTAAAGCACAATTTGAAAAAAAGAAGAGAGAGAGAAGCCAGCTGAGACTCATGGGGACCTTATACCACCAAGAAAGCAGTGTGGGGAGCAGAGTCCTTTGGACCTGAGGTTCCTGCGTGGAGATGCTTTCAGACCAAGGAAAGACTGATGCATCACAAGGACCTTCCTCCAGATCTGACAGAGAGAAAAAAGTCTTTCCCTGGAGCTGACACCATGAATTCAGACTTCTAGCCTACTGGACTGTGAGAGAATAATCTTTTTGTTAAAGCCATCTACTTGTGGTATTTCTGTTATAGCGACACTAGATGGCTAAGACAGCTACTCTTTGTTCAAGAGCAAGTTTCAGAGTCTCTTCTGACATACGTTTTGGTTTTTCCTTCCTGTCATTTTGATGACCTTTTGCTTTTTTTCATGTATGATGTCCTTGATATCATCCCACAGCTCGTCTGGTCTTCAGTCGTTAGTGTTCAGTACATCAAATCTATTCTTGAAATGGTCTCTATATTCAGGTAGAATATATTCGAGGTTGCACTTTGGCTCTTGTGAACTTGTTTTAATTTTCTTCAGTTTCAACTTATGTGTGAGCAATTTATGGTCTCTTTCTCTGTCAGCTCCTGGCCTTGTTCTGACTGATGATATTGAGCTTCTTCGTCATATCTCTCCACAGATGTAGTCAATTTAATTCCTGTGTATTCCATCTGGTGAGGTCCACGTGTATAGTTGCCTTCATGTTGTTGAAAAAATATGTTTCCAATGAATAGGCTGTTGGTCTTTCAAAATTCTGTCATGTGGTCTCCGGTATCGTTTCTGTTACCAAGGCCATATTTTCAACTACCAATCCTTCTTTGTTTCCAACTTTTGCATTCCAATCTCCTATGATTATCAATGCATATTGATTGCCTCTTTGATCAATCTCAGACTGTAGAAGTTGGTGAAAATCTTCAGTTTCTTCATTTTTGCCTTTAGTGGTTGGTGAGTAAATTTGAATAATAGTCACATTAACTGGTCTTCCTTGTAGGCATGTGAATATTATCCTACCACTGACAGCACTGTATTTCAGGATGGATCTTGAAATGTTCTTTTTGACAATGAATGTGATGCTGTACATCTTCAATTTGTCTTTCCTGGTATAGTAGACCACGTGATTGATTCAAAAGGGCCAATACCAGTCCTCTTCATCTTGCTAACGGGTAGGATATCTGTCTTCAAGCATTCCATTTCATTTTTGACAACTTCCAATTTTCCTAGATTAACACTTTGTACATTCCAAGTTCTGATTATTAATGGATGTTTGCAGCTGGTTCTTCTCATTTTGAGTCATGCCACATCAGCAAATGGAGGTCCTGGATGCTTTATTCCATCCACTTCATTAACATCAATTCTACTTTGAGGAGGCAGTTCTTCCCCAGTTGTATTTTGAATGCCTTTGAACCTGAGGGGCTACTCTTTCTGCACTATCATACAATGTTCCACAGCTATTCATAAAGTTTTCACTGGTCAATTTTTTTAGACTACCAAGTCCTACTTCCTAGTCTGTCTTAGTCTGGAAGCTCCACTAAAATCTGTCCACCATTGGTGACCCTGCTGTTACTTGAAATATTGGTGGCATAGCTTCAAGCTTCATTGCAGTACAGCCACCACAGTATGACAAACTGACAGATGAGTGGTGGAGTTTTGTTTTAGAGCCCCATAACTGCATTCTTAAGAAAACTCATATTCTCAAAAATACAATGTCTGTGCCACATAATAATAAGCATTCATTCAACACCTGTAGATTGGCTGAGGTCTGGCTGATCTAGGCTACACTTGGCTGGGCTTGGCTCCAAGCTGTAGATTATGTGTGGGTTTGCTTCACATGGCTCTTATCGTCCTTAGACCAGCAGCTATCCAGGACATGTTATTCTTATGGTGACAGGCAGGAGAGTAAGGGGGCAAGGTCAGCTGCATAAGCATATGTCGAACCTTTGTTCACGTTATGTTGGCTAACCACCACTGCCCAAAGGAAGTCACGAGACCAAGCCCCAGGACAAATGGAAAGGAAATACATTTCTTCCATTGAAGCAGGGGAGGGAGGGATAAATATTTTATAAACAGTGATCTAATCTATCATAAACTCTCCTGCCTTCTGACTTCATTCCAGCAACTATAGCTGTCTTTCTTGTTTTTTGAGCCTTCTAAACTCTTTCCCGCCCCAGACCCTTTGGACTTATTTTTTTGCCTGCCTTGAACACCCTTCCTCTAGATTTTGTAAACGTCGGCGCCTTCTTTTCATTGGGGAATTAGTTTAAGTGCTGCCTGCTCAGGGAAAACATCCCTGCCAAGCTTCATCCACCTCATCATTCTCTATAATATTACCCTTTTATGTTTTTATCTTAGCACTTTTTGCTCTCTGAAAATATCTTTTTTTTTTTTTTTCTGCCTCAGCCCCTCACCTAAGAATCTTTGTTGTTGCTGTTCTTCTGTACCATTGAGTTGATTCCAACCCACAGCAACCCTATATACAACAGAATGAAACACTGCCTGGTCCAGTGCCATCCTCACAATCATTGCTGTGCCTGAGCCCATTGTTGCAGCCACTGTGTCAATCCATCTCGTTGAGTGTCTTCCTCTTTTTTTTGAGCCTCCACCTTACCAAGCATGATGTCTTTCTCCAGGGACTGGTCCCTCCTGATAACATGTCCAAAGAATGTGAGACAAACTCTTGCCATGCTCGCTTCTAAGGAGCACTAGCTGTACTTCTTTCAAGACAGATTTGTTCATTCTGGCAATCCATGGTATGTTCAATATTCTTTGTCAACACCATAATTCAAAGGCATCAATTCTTCTCTGGTCTTGCTTATTCATTGTCCATCTTTCCTACGCATATGAGATGATTGAAAATATCAAGGCTTGGGTCAGGCACACCTTAATCCTCAAAGTGACACCTTTGCTTTTCAACACTTTAAAGAGATCTTTTGCAGCAGATTTACCCAATGCAATGCTTCGTTTGATTGCTGGACTGCTGCTTCTGTGGGCATTGATTGTGGATCCAAGTAAAACGAAATCCTTGACAACTTCAATGTTTTCTCTGTTTATCATGATGTTGCTTGTTGGTCCAGTTGTGAGGATTTTCGTTTTCTTTATGTTGACGTATAATCCATACTGAAGGCCATAGTCCTTGATCTTCATCAGTAAGTCCTTCAAGCGGTGGTCCCAAGAATCTAAGCTCCATGAATGCAGGAATGCACTCTAGTCTGTCTTGGTCATATTCCACCCTAAGTGCTAGAATAGCAAGCTTGTAGTAAATATTTTTTGGATAAACAAGGAACAATAAAAATAATACAATGTTATTCAAAAGTGACAAAAATATGTCTAAATTCTTTCTCCTCTGTCCTTTATTTCACATATTCTGTGCTCCTGTCTCTGCTATCTCCTTTGACCTTGACTTTGTTGGTCTTTTCTGTTTGTAGCTCTATTCGTATCCACCAGAGTTAAGCAGAAAAGCATGAAGATAGTTGAGCAGTTGCTCCTCAAAGCTGTGCTCCCTAGGGATGCCTGAACGACAACTAAGCCAGTGGGGCTGGCTTGCAATCAGTGCTGTAAAATGAATACTAGATGATACCTATGTGTGAATTTAAAAAAGCACCTCCTCTGGGAAGCACAGAGGAGCCCTGGTGGCACAAAGGTTAAGCAATTATCCACTAACCGAAAAGTTGGCAGTTCGAACCTACCCACTGGTTCCATGGAAGAAAAGACCTGGCGATCTGCTCCTGTAAAGATGACAGCCTAGAAAACCCTATAGGGCAGTTCCACTCTGTCACAAGGGGCAGCTATGAGTTGGAAATTGACTCAACAACATCTAGCAACAACAACTGGTCAGCACAGCCATAGGATCGAGACTTGCAAGTCAGCCATGCCTTTATGCTAAGAAAAAGATATCCCTCCCCTGACACCACTGCCTGCACTGGGGCACACAGCTTGGCAAGTGGAGCATGAACTAGATATCAGTTCCTCCCACCTCCCGCTATCCGATGCCTTTGTGCACTGCCCATCTGAGGAACTGTACTTAACTGCCTGGGGTTCACGTAGTGCAAATCGTGTTTCTTAATTGAAAAATCATTACACATTGCTGTCTAGTAGGTTCTGACTCATAGCGACCCTGTAGGACAGAGTAGAACTACCATCGGGTTTCCAAAGAGCAGCTGGTGGATTCGAACTGCCAACCTTTTTGGTTAGGAGTCATAGCTCTTAACCACTGTGGCATCAGGGCTCTTCCTAATTGATGGAGAAATCCAGATCAGGTTAGGAAATCTGTACTGGGAGAATTGGCATTTATTGCTCCACTAGAATTTTGTAGGCACTGTGTGTATATAGGAGTAAACTAGAAAGATCACGGCCTCTGGCCTCAGGAATTTAGAGTGTATTGAAGAAAATGGGCATTATAACAAATTCTTGTAATTAATTGATTGTAGTTTTAATAGTACAATCATACAATAGAAGAATGTTCAATAGAGACGAGGAGGATTTAAGTTAGACTGTGGATTGAAGAAGGGCTTTGTCTTAGTCATCTAGTGCCGCCATAACAGAAATACTGCAAGTGGATGGTTTTAACAAAGAAAAATTTATTTCTTCACAGTCTAGTAGGTTTCAAGTCCAAATTCAGGTCGTTGGGTCCAGGGGAAGTCTTTCTCTATCTGTTGGCTCTGGAGGAAGGTTCTTGTCCTCACACTTCCCCTGGTCAAGGAGCTTCTCAGGTGCAGGGTTCCCAGGTCCAAAGGACATGCTCTGCTCCCAGTGCTGCTTTCTTGGTGGTAAGAGGTTCCCAACTCTCTGCTTGCTTCCCTTTCCTTTTATCTCCTGAGAGAAAAAGGTGGTGCAGGCCACGCCCCTGGGAAACTCCCTTTACACTGAATCAAGGAGGTGACCTGAGTAAGGGTGGTGTTACAATCACACCCTAATCCTCTAAGCATAAAATTACAATCACGAAATGGAGGACAACCACGGAATACTGGAACCATGTTCTACCCAAGTTGACATACACATTTTTGGAGGGACATAATTCAATCCATGACAGGCTTGTGGAGGAATTGCAATCTGATGAGCTCTATTCCCCCAGCCAGGGTCCTGCAGGAAGTCCCAGTACCGGGCACCATGGGCTCTGACTGCTGGCCTCCTTGGGTGCCCACCATGCACACTGGGTTCCCCTCCACTTGTCTGTGCTTGGTTCATCTTGGACACTGCACACAAGAACTCCCAGCAATCAGACCAGTCGCTGCAGTTTCCTCTGTCCATCTTTGCACAGCTAACCATCTGAGTCCTGGAGTGACTGCATGGATAAGTACAGGCAGCCTGTGCCCTTTGATTAGAGCACAGCCCTACGAGTAGGAGTCCTGCTGTTAATTTCCTTAGTTTCACCTGAAGCAGTAGTGTTTTCAAGGGTTGGACTGCCTGATGTTTGGTGTTAAGGTCATTCCCAGTTGTGGATCTCAAATTGGGCTTGGAACGTCTGAGAGTCACTGTGCTGAGTCAGGTCTTTACAATGATTCTGAGGAACCCCTTCTCTGGGTTCCCAAAGTGCCTGGGGAATCTGCCATGCTAGTATTTCCTCTGCCTTATTCCTCTTCGCATTTCTAGGACAAAGTACTTAGTAGATGGACATAAGCCCAGATTTCTCTACTCAGCTCTGTAATCTTGAAAGGGATCCCTCCTCCAAGACCCTCAGTTCTGAACCTCCCAATCCCTTCCTCCTCCTTCCTCTTTTTATTGAGATGATAATATACACACCAAAACAGTCTACAATTCCTACATGTAAAATTCTGTGACATTGATTATATTCTTTGTATTGTGCAACCATTATCACTATCCTTTTCCGAATTATTCCACCACCATTAGCATACACTCAATGTCCCCTAAGCAAAAAAAAAAAAAACTCCTCCTTTCCCCCTCCCGCCTGCCCCTGGTAAGCAGTAAGAATCTTTGTTTTCTGTATATTTGCTTATTTCATAGGAGCGAGATCATACAGTATTTGTCCTTTTGAAACTGACTTGTTTCATTCAACATAATGTTTTCAACTTTCGTCCATGTTGTGCATGCGTCAGGATTTCATTTCTCTTTATGACTGAGTAATATTCCATTGTGTGTATATACCACATTTTGTTTATCCATTCATCTGTTGATGGGCATTTAGGTTCTTTTCACCTTTTGGCTACATCTCTTCCCTTTTGTCTCCTCAACTCGAGGAGTGGTAACTGCTTGCTGAAATTTCTACTATCTGGCTCTCCCAGGATCTCTTTTTATCTTTTGGTCATCCAACAATTCTGTAATGCATTTTTCATATTGAATTCACTCTTTCTGAAATATCTAGCATGGCTTCTGTTTTTCTGACTGTACCCTAACGGATACAGAAAGTCAAAATAAACGTGTTTTGATCTCAACTGAACTTGATTTCTCTAAGTGAAGCAGTTGTGTAAGAATTTTTTTTTTTTTGAAAACGAGATTCTGGATGCAACTCAGACTTTAGACTTTAGACAAACCACTTCACCTCTGTGCTGTGGGTCTCTGTTTACTTACCTGCAAAATGAAGAATTTTAATATTAATATTCTGTGATTTTTGTTGTTTAATCGTTTCAGCCTCATCCCTAATTTCATGGGAACAGTCTACCACCTCTTTCAATTTTCTTTTTAGTTGGTCTCATCATCCCTCATCACTTCAGAAAGTTTTTTCCTCTCTCTTACAAATACTGCTTTTCTTTTCTAGAACAATCTCGGTAGCCTAGTTCCAGTTAAGCCATCTCTTGGCTAGACTTGTTTTCCCATGGATAATTTAACCATCCCCGAAAAAAAAAATCTCTTTTTCTCTGACGCAGTTTAAGGATGGCTTTGGCTCATGTCTGGGCTCAGTGAGCTGCTCAACATTTCCCCAACCGTGTGAGTTTTACACCAAACCACTTTCCCTCTTACTATGATGCTACATGTTTTAGTTATTACTACTGGCAAGCAAATATTCTGTCTATACATTCTTCCTCACATGGAGCAATAATAACAAAAATACAGAGAATAGACTAAATGCATAACAGATGCCCAAGTGCAATTTAAGGTGAATGATTGTGGATAAGGAACTGTCATCACCTACCTCACGACCATGTCCAGCTGGTATCTGAGATAATTTACATGAGAATGTAGAACACGCTTTCAACCAACCTCGAGCATCTTAATGCAGGAAATACTGTACCCTAATACTGATGAAACCAATGATACACTCAGGGTACCCTCCACTAGTTTTATGCATGTGTCCCTGTTAGAACTTGATCCATTTCTACGCCAAGTTGGCTCGATTCTTATGCTTGGGGAGCCATGCCAGATCTTGGGCCAGAAAGATTGAAGTAGTTGGTTTGGGATCGGCACTGATGGGCACACCCTTTGGTGAGATGCCATTAGGTCTTACACTGGAACCACAGCAATTACTGAATTAGAAGCTGAAATCATTCTTGAGAAGATGATAAAGAAGAGAAACAGAGAACATAATCTTAGAAATTATTGGTAATTTTTTTCTATCTCCAGACATCCTGTAAGTCACCCGTTTGTGTTGATTAATAACTCTGATTTACGGGAAATAACAATGGAATAATGCTGGTCTTTGGACGCCAAATTTAAATCTCTCCGAATGTGTTTTAGGTGAGCGCCATCCATTATCTTGCCAACTTTGGATGCATCACGAGGAAAAAACAATTGTTAGAAAAGGACATCATGTTTGGTAAACTAGAGGGTCAGAGAAAATAAGGGAAACCCTCAGTAAGATGGGCCAACCAATATTCACAAAATGGACTCAAACATACCAACAATCATGAAGCTGGCATGGGCCTGGGTACCATTTAGTTCTGTTATACATATGGTTGCCATGAGTCAGAGCCAACATGATGGCAGTTAGCAACAACACCCATTGTCCTAAGAGGTGATGGATGACAAACTGCACATATCCACTGAGAACCCTCATCTTTCTTATATCTGGGCTGATAATATTAACCAACACACCTGCTAGCCTTTTAGGGTGTTCTTCAAGAACCACTTGATACATTTAACAACCCACCAGAAATTTGGAAAAGTGTAAAAAGGAGGGGTGGAACTTGAGCCTGGACACCAAATACTGAGAGAACTTGCCCAGCTCTAGATCCAAAAGAAGGACAATGTCTCATGTGATCGTATCTGCTGCAGTTTTGAAGACAGAACTCTTGATTCCTTCAATTTACTTTATTATCTTATAAGCAGTTTCTTTTCAAACTTCTCAGAGACCCCTTTTTCTACCTGGTAAGTTCTTCCTCAAGACACTCCATCCGGAAAGGGCCTAGAGTTCATTGAGCTCTAATACTGTGAAAGGCATGAATAGCATCGGTAGCCCTGGATTTGTTTAAATGGGTGTACATTAGAGGAATCGTCTGGTGGCTAAGGGGGTGGTCATAGCAGCCCCCAGGAAGAAAGAGACACAGTAGTATTGAGCATGTGACTCTACTCTCAGGTCCAGGCCTTGACAAAATTTTTCAGCAGTTAAAGTTCATCTTCTACACTCTGGTCTTTTCTTTTCTTCCCTTCAAGGATCTCTTATCTCTGGTCTTTCTCTTTTAGCCTGGTATCCTCATTTCCTTTCTTCCTTGAAAAATCTCTTTTCAATAAGGGATTTAATAAACTCACTTTCATTGAGTTATATAGGGCAGAGGAGACTTAATGTGTCATTATAATTAGTTGAGAGAAAAGATAAGAAAACAAGATTGGGGGTGGGGTGGGGAGAATATCCAGAGTTGTTTGCGTTTAAAAGGAAATAAACTCTTAAACGGAAGATGTAAATATCTAATTACATAATTGAAGACATCAGTAAGTTGGTCAGTAGCCTTTTTAACCCCAGGATTATTCTACCACAGTGACCACCTATTGGTTAATTTTGTCCAAATCTGATAGTCCCAATTACAGAGATCAAAGTGGACATCTCCAATCCTAGGAGTTTGATCTTTTGGTTATTCTTCATTCTGACTTGACATTGTGAGAATTTGGCTCTTGAATACAGTGGATATGGTCCAGTTAACACGGGAAAGTCCTTGGTATTATTACATACATCCCTGATATGCTAACAAGCATGCATGGTAATCAAACACAAGTTTACTTTTTGTCTCCCATTACACCTTTAAAGGAAACCCTGGTGGTGTAGTCGTTAAGTGCTATAGCTGTTAACCAAAAGGTTGGCAGTTCGAATCTGCCAGGCACTGCTTGGAAACTCTGCAGGGAAGTTCTACTCTGACCTATAGGGTCACTATGAGCTATGAGTCGGAATCGACTCGATGGCAGTGGGTTTGGTTTTTTTTTTTTTTTTAAACACCTTTAAAGTATATTTGGTGGAGGAATCTTGTATAATGCCACTGGATGAAAACTTTGCAGGTCTCTTGACTTTTTCAGTCATTCTTAGGTAACAGGTATCCCAAAAGTAATTTTGAGTCATGGAGATGATCTCAGTTCAGTAATCAGAATGTCCAGGAGAAGACACTGACCAAAATAAGTAAAGTTATTTTTTGTATTTTCAGCTCTCTGGCCAGAAGAGATGGTTTCTGAAGGCTCCCAAGTGGTCCCATGACATCCTCTTTCACTAGGCTTTAGGTGAAGAAGGTAATGCTTTTTTCTACTTCCTATTAAAAAAAATAATAATTATAATTATTTTTATTTGGAAAATTAGGAACTCACAGAATGGTACAGAGCTCTTTCCAGAGAAACATCCCCACTGTTCATAGTTGATAGGGTCCAATGATGGAACTAGTTCTCCATCGTTTCTTGTGTAAATTACTCATACAAATATTTGTCCCATATTCCCTTTGATAAATTGTATTTATCCTAGAGATTGTTGTTGTTAGTTCCCATCAAGTTGGCTCCAACTCACAGCAAGCCCACATACAACAGAATGAAGCGTTAGCTGTTCTTGCACCATGTTCAAGATCATTGGTATGCTCGAGTCCATGTCCTAGAGGTGCTTAAAATTAAGACAGAAATAGTCCCATTCTATAATCCTCTTATATCAATAAACCAATGTTTACCATAGTGATTTCAATTTTTAAGTTGTGATTGGTTAGGGACCTAGTGATCAGACACTCTGTCTTGTAGCTACAAACATAGAACTGGTACTTGATGTCCAAATAATTGATACACGGAACAAGAAAGGCAGCTATTAACTAGCTATCTGTTAGATATCATAGAGATTTTGGTTTGCTGCTAATTTAAATTTTTATTTCTGCATTGAAGGTTCTTGGCATAGTCTGTAAAGTTTTTATAATCATGGATCATGTGTCTGTAAGCCTTATTTTTAATCCTTGGAAATCCAAGTGGGTACTCCTTGGAAAAAGGGAAATTGGAAGGATCATCAATCAAAATATTCCCGAGCATGGCTGCCACCATTCATCTCCATCTGCACCATCCTGAATCTCAAGGCAAATTGCATATGATTCTGAGAAGTGTTATAGCTATTTTAGTTTTTGATCCTACAGACAGAAGGGAGAAATACAGGTGCTCTTTCCAAAGTGCAAGTCAATGAAAAAAGTACTAAAAATCAATCCATCATCTCATCGCACTAGTGCTACATCTCACTGAATTCCATATCAACACAGGCACATTATAATTCTTTTGCTTTGTAGTGCATAATTTGGATTTTGAAGCTATTTAAATTGGTGTAATACTATTCACTTATTACATAATTCAAGAACTACCCAAGATATTATGGGAGGGAAAAGTTTACGTTCTATAATTCATTTTTATTATTTTAATTTTTTTTATTGTAGTAAAAATACATAAGCCATATCATCAGGCATATTACCATTCCACTTAACAATTGCAAATACTAAGGGTCTTGGGGGTGGCAGAGGTGAGACAATCATGGGACAATTCATGGTGAAAATAAAATTGGAGGTAGCAACATAACTACCACAATCATTCCTACTAGGTAACTAGTCACCATGAGTTGTTCTCTTTCGTTCCTTCCTATCTCATCTTCTACTTTTGCAAAAGACCATTTTCTAGAATTCTGTAAATGTGTGGCTTGAATTTGTGGATTGCCTAAAATTTATCGCAGCTTCTTTGTGTTGTTTCCGACATCTGTTGATAAATCTATGAAACTTATCCTAGAGGGACTGATTAATTCAGTTAACCTTCCGTTATGCTGGGCTTCATTATGAAGGAACCTGCATTTACACTCGTACTCAGCATAACCAAAACCCCTTTGCCATCGAGTCAATTCTGACTCATATCGACCCTGTAGTGCAGGGTACAACTACCTCAGGGTTTTAAAAAAAAGGCTGTAAATCTTTACAGAAGCAGACTGCCACATCTTTCTCTCATGGAGCTGCTGGTGAGTTTGAATCGCTAACCTTTTGTTAGCCGTTGAGTGCTTTAACCACTGAGCCACAAAAGCTCCTTCTTATTCAGTGTGTGTGTGTGTGTGTGTGTGTTTGTGTGCTTGCACACTAGATGGTGTTGGGTTGGCTGTGACTCATAGCAGCCCTATGTACAACAGAATGAAACACTGCCCCGTCCTACACCATCCTCAAGATTGTTGCTATGTTTGAGCCTATTGTTGCAGGCACTGTGTCAATCCTTCTCATTCAGAGTCTTCTTTTTTGCTGACCCTCTACCTTACCAAGCACAATGTCTTTCTTCAGGGACTCGCCCCTCCTGATAACATGTCCAAAGTATGTGAGATGAAGTCTCCGCATCCATGCTTCCAAGGAGCACTCTGGCTGTACTTCTTCCAAGACAGATTTGTTCATTCTTCTGCTGGGAGTCCATGATATATTCAATATTCTTCCCCATCACCATAATTGAAAGACATCAATTCTTCTTTGGTCTTCCTTATTCATTGTTCAGCTTTTGCGTGCATATAAGGTGATTGAAAATACCATGGTTTGAGTGAGGCACACCTTAGCCCTCAAAGTGACATCTTTGTTTTTCAACACTTTAAAGAGGCCTTTTGCAGCAGATTTTCCCAATCCAATATGTCATTTGAATTCTTGACTGCTGCTTCCATGGGTGTTGATTGGGGACCCAAGTAAATGAAATCCTTGACAGTCTTAATCTTTTCTCTGTTTATCATGATGTTACTTACTGATCCTGTTGTGAGAATTTTTTTTTTTTTTAAATTGAGGTGGAATCCATACTGAAGGCTATAGTTTTTGATCTTCGTTAGTAAGTGCTTCAAGTCCTCTTCACTCTCAGCAAATAAGGTTGTGTCACATATGCATCCCAGGTTGTTAGTCTTCTTTCAATCCTGATATCTCATTCTTCTTCATATAGTCCAGCTTCTCAGATTATTTCCTCAGCATACAGACTGAATAAGTACGGTGAAAGATTGCTACACTGACACACTTTTCCTCACTTTAAACCACACAGGATCCCCTTATTCTGTTAAAACGACTGCCTCGTGGTCTATGTACAGGCTCCTCACAGGCACATTCTTTGCAACGTTATTTATAATTTGTTATGATCCACACAGTCGGATACCTTTGCATAGTCAATAAAACACAGGTAAACGTCTTTCAGGTATTCTCTTCTTTTAGCCAAGATTATCTGACATCATCAATGATATCCCTTGTTCCACGTCCTTTTCTGAATCTGGCTTGATTTTCTGGCAGTTCCCTGTCTATGTACTACTGCAATTGTTTTTGAATTATTTTCAGCAAAATTTTACTTGCTTGTGATATTAATGATATTGCTTGATAATTTCCACATTCTGTTGGATCACCTACCCTTGGAATGGGCACAAATATGGATCTCTTCTAGTCGGTTGGCCAGGTAGCTGTCTTCCACAGAAGCCACCACAGTACGACAAATAGAGATGAGTGATGGTTATTCAGCATGCTGAAGTCCTTTATTGATATTATTGAGATTTGTCATTGACCTTTACTTCCAGGCATTCTCCACTCCACTAAGAGTTACTTAAAACCAAATATAAATGTTTTTCCCCTCTTACTCTGGTTCTTTTGTCACCCCCTTGCTTTTATGTGCTTTCTCATTATGAAAGATATTCTTCTAATAATGGCCAAAGGTCACATTTAGCACCACCTAAAATCCACGGTTTGCATTTGGCTACTAACTGAAAGGTTGGAGGTTTGAACTGATCTACCAACACCATGGAAGAAAGGCCTGGCAATGTGCTGCCATAAAGATTACAGCCAAGAAAATCCAATGGAGGTTGGTTCTATTCTGTAACACATGGGGTCTCCATGAGTCAGAATCAACTTGATGACAACAGGTTTGGTTTAAGGACTGCTAGGCTGTGCCTGAGTGGCACTCAACTACTAAACAAAAGGTTGGCAGTTTGAACCCACCCTTAGGCTCCTCAGAAGAAAGGCCTGGCAATCTGCTTCTGAAAGAAGCCTTGAGAGAAGTCTTTTGATTTAATGGATTCATGAGCAGTGAGTCTATGTGCCGGTTGTGATGGTTTTAAAATATGCCCACAAATTCCCTGGCACTCCTCCCTTCAAAAGGTGGCATTTAATCTCTCTTCCATTGAGTGTGGGCTAGACTTGGTGACTTACTTCCAATGAACCGCATATGGTGGTCATGATGGTGTGTAGCTTCATAAAAGGCATTGCAACTTCAACCTTTCTGTCTTGGATCACTTACTCTGGAGGTAGACACCCTGGGGACACATCAAGCAGCCCGTGGAAAGGCCTGTGTAGCTAGGGAATGAGGTTTCTATAACCAAGTGAGTGAGCCATCTTATGAGCAGATTTGCCAGCCCTGTTCAAGCCTTCAGATTATTGCAGCCCTAGCTGACATCTTAACTACATTATCATGAGAGACTCATTGAGAACTATCCAGCTAAACCTTTCTTGAATTCTTGATCTGCAGAAATTGAAAGGTAATAAATGTTTGCTATAAGCCACTGAGTTCTGAGGGTAATTTGTTATGGAGAAATTGATAAGTAATACATCTCTGAGCCAAGCAATAATTTAGATGGTCTCTGAAATGTGTAAGAGAAGGACATATTAATAAAACG
Source organism: Loxodonta africana (assembly GCF_030014295.1). Lineage (NCBI taxonomy): Eukaryota > Metazoa > Chordata > Mammalia > Proboscidea > Elephantidae > Loxodonta > Loxodonta africana. The sequence continues at coordinate 23,971,373 of NC_087350.1, forward strand.
GAGTAAAAGATGTTTACTGCAAGCAATAGATAGTTTGATCACTTCAGGAAGAGGAGTGGTTGGTCTAAAAGTAGAGTCTTTCGGAAAGCTGCCAAAACAAAACAAAACACCCAGTTGCCGCCTAGTCGGTTCCGACTTGTGGTGACCTCTTGTGTTGCTGAGAAGTGTGCTCCATAGAGTTTTCATGGCTGTGACCTTTCAGTGGCAGATTGCCAGGTCTTTCTTTCTCTGAGTGGGTTCAAACCACCAGCCTTTCTGTTAGTAGCTGATTGCTTAACTATTTGAGCTGCCCAGGGACTACTTGGGAAAGCTGAAAACTGTAGTGAAAAGCATGAGAGAATTTTCCAGAGAAGGTAACTGAAACATCAAGAAGACTCCTGTCACCAAGCAGTATTTGATGTTGGTAGAAATGAGAGCATTTATACATGCCATTCCTTAGCATTACCAAAAACAAAATCTGAGGGGCATTCACACACATAGATTTGGCAAAACTCGTTTTCAAACTAGAAGAGTTTAATTTGGACCCAGTTTGAATAACCTAGCAGGAAAGAGGCGTGGCTACACTTGCTGTAAGAAGATAATGTTTCTTGGTGCCTCAGGGTCCAACGCTAGTACCTGTGACATCTCTATATCCTGCCTACACCTTTGTAAGGGATACACCTTAATAATCCCTCCTTGAATTGTTCTTTAAGAGTATCATGTCTTTCCTGCTGGGAGGGTCCTTGGGAGCTTCCCTGAAACCACAACCGTCTGTTCTTTGCCTACGGACCGAGGCTGAGTCTTACCAAGGGCAGGGCCCTATTTCCTTTTCTGGCACCAGCAGAGTGTCTAGCCCATGGTAAGTAGTCGATATATGTTTAATAGATTGGTGAACAAACAAACCAAAGGGAGGGAGAATAAAAAAACTTAAGGAGGCTTTGATTCGCATTTTTCTAATGACTAATGGGAGCCCTGGTGGTTAAAAGCCCAGCTGCTAACCGAAAGGTCAGCAGTTCGAATCCACCAGCCACTCCTTGGAAACCCTATGGGACAGCTCTACCCTGTCCTACAGGGATGCTATGTGTCAGAATCAACTCGATGGCAACAGGTTTGGTCTTTTTGGTTAATGACTGATGAGACACTGAGCATCTTTACTTCACACCCACTAAGATGCCTGTGATTTAAAAAAAAAAAAGGAAAACAAAAAGTGTTGGTGAGGATGTGGAGAAATTGTAATTCTCATCCATTGCTGGAGGGATTGTAAACTGGTACAGCCACTGTGGAAAACTGTTTGGTGGTTCCTCAAAAAGTTAAACATGGTCTTACCATATGATCCAATAATTCCACTCTTGGGTATACAGTCAAAAGGGTTGAAAGCAGGAATGCAAACAGATACTTGTACACCGATGTTCATTGCAGCACTATTCACAATAGTCAAGAGGTGGAAACAACTTAAATGTCCATCAACAAATGAATGGATAAACAAAATGTGGTACACACGTACAATGGAATACTGCTCAACTGTAAAGAGAAAAGAAGCCCTGATACATGCTACAACATGGACAAAACTTGAAAACATTATGCTGAGTGAAATAAGTCACAAAAGGACAAATATTATAGGATTCCACATATATGAAATATCTAGTTTAGGTAAGTGTTTAGACACCAAAGTTTATTAGTGGTTACAAGGGGTGGATGGGAGGGAGAAGGAAAGAGGAATTCATTGCTTAGGAAACATTGAGTGTCTGTTAAAGATAAAGCAAAAATTTGGAAATGAATAGTGGTACCAGTTGGACAACATGATGAATGTAATTAATGTTACTGAACTGTACATGTAAAAACCTTGGAAATGGCAAATGTTTTGTTATATATCTATTTAACACAAAACAGAGAGAGAGGAAAAGAAAACCCATTCATCATAGAAGTATATTTTGCATGAATCTAAGAAGTCATTCTCCATAGCCAATATTATGGAGCTTGGGAATAAGATGGAAAGCTTCATATATTTAGATTCTTCGGAAGGAAAACTTGAGCTGTGGGATATATGAAGAGAAGTTAAGAAACAAGGCTTTGAAATCAGACAGACTAGCTGAATCCTTATTCTCCCTTTCTAGTTTTGTAAACTCAAAAAAGTCATTTAAACATTTTTAGCCTCAGTGTTCTCATCTGTAAAGTGGGGATAATACCTACCTCTAAGTGTTGTTAGGAGTCCATGAGTGGTGCAAACAGTTTAACAGCAGGCTCCTAACCAAAAGTTTGGGAGTTCACATATACCCAGAGGCCCCTCAAGAAGAGAAGCCTGGCAATCTACTTCCAAACAGTTCTATTCTGACACACGTGATGTCACTGGAAGTTGGAATCTACTCCATGGCAACTTTTTTTAAGTGTTGTTATAAGCATTTAAATGAGATCATATCTGTAAAGTCCTTACCATAGGGTCAGGCAGTGACATAGAACTCATTGACACAGAGCTCAATAAATGAAAGCTTTCATGTTTTTTTGTTTGCTTATTTGTTTTGTGTTTTAAGGCATTATGGTTATTTAACTAACTATGAGGCAGTGGTGGTTCTGTGGTAAAATACCCACCTTCCATGCAGTAGATCTGGGTTTGACTCCAGGCTTACGGCCGTAGCCACCACCTGTCTGGCAACGGGCGTTTGTGTGTTGCTACGATGCTGAACAGGTTTCAGTGGAGCTTCCAGGCTAAGATGGGCTAGGAAGAAAGCCCTGGGAATCTACTTCCAAAATTAGCAAATAAAAACCCTATGGATCACGATAGTTTGATTCCTTTGTGCATGGGGTTGTCATGAGTTGGGGACCAACTAGACAGCATCTAACAACAGTAAGAAGGTACCTGTCTTAGGCTGGTTTGTTTCTCTAGAGAAGCAAAACCAGTAAAGTATATAAATATGAGATTTATATCAAGGAAATGGCTCACAAGGTTGTCCCAAATCCATGGGTCAGGATGGAGGCTGCTTCTAATTCACATAGCCACAGGGGCTGGCAAGCCCAAGATCAGCAGGCAAGGTGGAAGGTAAGCTGCTAGCTCATGTCCCAAGAACCAGAGGTCAGACCAACAGGAGCCAGCTGCAGGATCCAGAACAAGCAAAAGGCCCTGGGCCCTGCCAAAACATCCACCCATACTTGATGCAGGCCACACACCCAAGGAAACTCCTCTTCAACCAACTGGCTACTCATAGTAGATCCAATCATGGGGGTGATCACATATCAAATCTCAACAGGGAAGTGCCACATGACTGGCAGAACACTGAGAATCATGGCCCAGCCAAGTTGACACACAATCTTAACCATCACAGTACCTTTTACGACTTCTGCTACCAGAAGTATTTTCTGATTCCAAAATTGCAATCAAATTTTTAAGTGCCAACACAAAATCTATTGCATAATAAGAAAAGTAATAACTAACATTTATTATTACAGAGATTATCAAAGAACTCAATATCTCACTGTTTTAAGGCATAGCCAAAAATGCAAGCAATCACATTGCAGAAAAAATTTCCCTTTGCTGATGCAATGTATATATACCCAGAGCCCAGAACCCAGTGCCATCGAGTCGATTCCGACTCATAGCGACCATATAGGACAGAGTAGAACTGTCCCATAGAGTTTCCAAGGAGTGCCTGGCAGATTTGAACTGCCAACCCTTTGCTTAGCAGCCATAGCACTTAATCACTATGCCGCCAGGGTTTCCAATATATATATAAATGTATATATATTTGTGTGTGTGTGAAAAACATCTATCTTACACGGCTACTGTGAGTAAAAGTCCTTCCAAGAGAGTTCGAAAACATAACAAATCTCTGCAGAGACTCTTACTGAGTTAAGAATTAATAAGAAAAATTTCACTGCTTTTTGGTGGAGATAATACAAATACAAAACTTAGTGAATAGCTGCATAATGGTGCAGGCATTGTTTATTCAAAGTTGAAGCCAAGCATGGATGATGCAATGGAAGGTGCTGGATGTCCTGCTCATATCTGTACAGTGCCACTGAGACAGCACCTGAAGTCCTTAAACTTGACAATGAAGTAATTGTTATGAAATTGTTCTCCTACTTTAGCATTTACCGTTTGGGCTGAGCGTTCAAGAATTTTTGCAATTTTGTTGACATTTGGTGTTTTTTATCTTGCGTCAAAAAACCCGTTGGGTTTCTTAAACAAAAGCAGTTGAGAGAATCCTGTTTATTTGAAGCACTAAAATTATACTTTAATTCTGAAAGAAATGTCCCCGGAATTCTTGTTGACTGTTTAAACAACCCATTGAGGGAAACCTACTTATTCCACCATCATAGTTTTCAGTATCTCTTTAGCAATGCTGTTGTTAGTTGCCGTGGACCCGATTCCGACTCATGGCAACTTTATGTGTGCAAAGTACAACTGCTCCATAGGGTTTTCAAGGCTGTGACCTCTCAGAAGCAGATCTCCAGGTCTGTCTTACAAAGTCCCTCTTCCTGGTGGATTTGAAAAGCCTTTTGGCTAGTAGTTGAGCATTAAATGATTTTCGCCACTCAGGGTCTCCTTCTTTAGCAGTAGAATTATGCAACTTGAAAGAAGAACCAACAGTGTTATTAAACTTCATTGCTTAAAGAAACTCATTGAACATGCTGGGGAAAGAATTGATAGAAAAATGTATTCTTTTAACTGTCATGGCTCTTCTTAAAAGAGACAAACTTGCTTATGAACAGGAAAAAGAAATTTTGACTTAAAGTTAACAATTATTATGAAACTTACCACGACTATCCCTTGAGCTTGATTTTATCCCTTGAAGAATTCGATTCTTTTACGTGGATGCTACTAAATACTCTTCCAGCTAGGGAACATGGTGCATTGTCTTGAAGAAGAAGGAAAAAAACTTGGCCATAATGCTCTTTTTTTCTGTCGGTCGACAAGACAAAATTTGTTTACCAAAAGTTTCAGTATAATCCTGAAGGATGTTAAAGGAAGTTATACCAGGAAAGATGGCACTATGTGACTTGGCAAATCAAATCTGAAGATCGCTTCTTAGGGTTGTTAATTTTATGCCAGTACATGTTGGGTATAACAGTTCATTATGCTAATGTCAAGTGTGATTTAACATTAATGAATATTCAGTGGACAAAAGAACAAGTAAGTTGGAGGTGACCACTGGAGAATCTGTGTCACAATTTAACTGGAACACAGACTGTCACTGCAAACAATATTATAAGCAAATTCCGCAAAAGAAGTAACTGTTAAGGAAAGCCAGATCATCAGGGAAATACGATTAAAAGAACAAACAAAACCCAAACCAATTACCTTCAAGTCAATTCCGACTCATGGTGACCCCATGTTCGGCAGAGTAGAACAGTGTTCCGTAGGGTTTTCAACAGCTGATATTTCAGAAGTAGATCACCAAGGCTTTCTTCTGAAGGTCCTCTGGGTGGACTCGAACCTCCAGCCTTTCCAGCTACTAGCTGAACCGGTTAACCATTTGCACCACCCATGGACTCCAATTAAAGAAATGGGGATTCAATTTAAAAAAAAAGAAAAAAGAAATGGGTATTTACTTACACACTTATAGTTTATTTCAGATAAACACTGGGTAATTTTTTAGTATAATATATCCCATGCAATATTTTCTTTTATCTCAATGTATAATGCATAAACAATTGGAAATGATTCAAATTTACCTGGATGTCTCATATTTTTATTTGCCAAATCTGGCAACTCTAGCTAGGAGCCAAATGCACAGGGGCTCAGGACTCTCCGAAACCATCTGATTTACTTAGGAACTAATCTTTGACACAAGGCAGACCATGAACTAAAGAGGAATAATGCTTATGATTAATATTGTTGTTGTCGTTTTGTGCCGTCCAGTAGATTCCAACTCATATTGACCCTACAGGACTTGGTAGAACTGCCCCATAAGGCTTCCTAGGCTGTAATCTTTATGGAGGAGCCCTGGTGGCGCAGGGTTAAGAGCTCAGGCTGCTAACCAAAATATCAGCGGTTCGAATCCACCAGCTGCTCCTTGGAAACCCTATGGGGCAGTTCCACTCTGTCCTATAGAGTCACTATGAGTTGAAATAGACTCAACAACAAAGGGCTTGGTTTGGTTTTGAATCTTTATGGGAGCAGATCACCGTTCTTTTCTCCCATGGAGTCACTGGTGGGACCTTTCAGTTAGCAGCTGAGCACTTAATCATTGTGCCACCAGGGCTCTTCCATCACATCCTAGATCCCTAGAGATTGTCTTGTCCGACAACACAGAAATTCCATTGCAAAGAGAGCCTTTTAGTCCTGACTCAATGGTTCAACTTTTGGAAGGATGGAATCAAGACAGCCAATGCACTTGTCCAAACTTAATACTGTGCAGAATTTTTTAAAGTCACAGTTTGCATAAAAGTCACTTGATGCTCTTGCCAACTGTATACAAAGCTGACACTGAGCCCTGAAAGATGATTCCTTCAGACTAGTTGTCTTTGAGTAGCTTGAAGTGTGTAATCCATCTGCCCAAGGTTTGCCCATCCCTCGGGGCAGCGGGAACACTCGGGTTGCATTTTTAGTGTTTCTTAAGTAGCTGCAGCACTTCCATTAACACGTTCCCTGGTTGGAAGGTAATCTTCATTCACGTAATCGTTCTCTAGGGTTTCTGCTTTCTTTCTCCTAATGCCTCTTAAAAAAAAATTACATTTTCTGTTCTCTTAATTTTACAAGGATCAAGTTGCTGGTCCAGGCATCTTTGTTGGGTTTAGTTAAACCCTAAGGCCATTCTTTTGACTGCAGGTAACCGTTCAGAGAGGTGATGAGGCAAAGCCGCAGCTGCAGCCAGAAGGACTCAGAGCAGAAACAAGGCAGTACTTCCGGTAGCAGAGATTCCCCCATAATGGGATGGTTACTGAGGAAGGATATCAAATTACCACTACTAGTAGTCTAGAGTGGTACAGTGGTTAAGAGCTGTGGCTGCTAACCAAAAGGTCAGCAGTTCCAGTCTACCGGCTGCTCCTGCGGGGCAATTCTACTCTGTCTTATTGAAATCCACTGAAAGAAAATGGGTTTCCATATTTTTTTTTTTTTTTGGTTTTAGGAGTCTAGGAGATGGCCCTAGAGGCAATACAACCAGTGTTCAGCCCCAAGAAGTGGAATTCACTACGCACTGGTATTAAAAACCAACAATGGAAGGCTTTGGTAGAAAGAGTAGTGGATTTATGCTCTTGTATCACCTGTCTGTCAGTGGAGGCTTGCGTGTTGCTATGATGCCTAACAGGTTTCAGCAAAGCTTCCAGACTAAGATGGGCTAGGAAGAAAAGCCTGTCAATCGACTTCCAAAAACCAGCCAATGAAAACCCTATGGATCATAACAGTTCAACATTGCTGTGTGTGGGGTCACCATTAGTTGGGGGCTACTCAATGGCAGCTAACAAAAACAACAGATTTATGTTAAGACAGGTCTAGTTTCAAATTCTTACCCAGAAAAAATCAGTCTCCTTAGTACATGTTTCCTCTTCTGAAAAAACAGGGGAGGGGGGTTCCTTTCTCACAAAATCAAGCACATATGGCAGCCTCCCAATAAATGTTATTTGTCTTCCCCCTTCAATGATTTGTGCCTCTATACATTCAATCTACAAATATTTATTGAGCATCTACTATATGTCTGGTAGGTGCTGGAGATAGAATAAGGGCCAAAACCAGAAACAAACAAAAAACCATAATTCTTGCTCCTATGGCACTTACTATATTTTAACTCAAATAATGTGCACCTAATACTTTTTTTTTTTTAATACGTTTATTTGTTAACTGTTCCCTTCTTCCAAGAGGTATTTTCTTAAGTGTGCAATGCTAATTAAAATGTGTTTAAGGAAATACCTCCAGGGAGGAGGGAACAGTTGACAAACAAACATAAAAAAATTAGCATAGAGCACTTCAGAAAATACCTAGCAGGAGGAGGGAGCGGTTGGCAAACAAACGTAGAAGGTGTGTGTTATTTTTGTAAAAATACAGTACTGTTAGTAGAGGAGATAGACATTAATTAGACGTTAAGTATTAAATTGTAACTGATAGAAAAGGGAGATTATGATGCCATGAGAGTACAGATTAGGAGGCTTTGCCCTCTCTGGGGCTTTTGGTAAGCTTTCCCTCAGTGTCTTAGTTACCTAGTGCTGCCATATGTTGTAGAGAAAAACTTGAAGGTTGTTTCAAGTTAAAACAGGTTTATTAAGGGTTTAAACAATTGCCATTGGGGAACCACATAGCCCATTGAAAATGGAACCGGGTAGTCCTGGGGCAGTTTTGTTATACGGTATTCTTATGGGGTAAAAAGAGGAACCAAATGATAGAGAGGATGATAACAGAAAAATCAAGGAATATCATAATATTCACACTCTGATTGGTTACTGATTATTAATAGTATATTTAGTGATTACGGTTAGTCTCACTAAATGCTTAGATCATGGCCACGAGATGCTTATGTGTATTTACTTTGTCTATCTTACAAAAATATCTTGTTGGCAACAGCACCGAGGCAGCACTCTTCCTGAGTCTGTGTATTTTAAGGGGTGCAGATGGCTACTTGGTTAAGAGCTCTTGGGGCACTTGGTTTCACATACTGGTTTTGACCACTGAGGAAATACATGTTTTTCTAAAAAAACATAGCTGTTAGTCTAGAATCCAGATGAAAATTAGATAACATGGTCAGCATACCATGCCTCTGTCTCACTGACAGCACTGAAAATTGTCTTTTCCTGAGACACATAACAAAGAAATATACAAGTGGGTGGCTAAAAGTCCTAATCACGGTCTCAGCCATGTCGACTCCTTCTGTGGACCTCTCTTCTAGTTTCTGGTGTCTCTACACAACCTGGGGTTCCTTTGCTTGTAGTTGGGACCTCACATGGCATCTGTCTTCCCCTGTGTGTGTGTCTCTCTGTCTATTCTACTCTTTTGATAAGACACATCTTAGAAGTGATTGGGTTTAGGACCTACCCTATTCTAGTATGACCTCATTAGCGTAACAAAAGAAAACCCAGGGTCATAGTTACGGGCATTGGGATTAGGGCTTTAACACATATTTTGGGGGGACACAATTCAATCCATAACACCAACCTTAGATCCAATGGATGAGTAGGAGATAACTGACCAACTGTGACTAGCATGTGCAAAGTTGGGAGGGAGCATGAGGCATTCCAGGAAAGGTAAAAGGCAGCCAAAGATAGAGCATACTGGAAGGATAAAGATAAGTGGAGACAGTAGGCAATTGGTCTGACTTATCTGCAGGACTGAAGTAGATGACACGAGGACACTCCTATCAACCCTAAAATTCAGTACGTGTAACTTCATGTTCCACCGAACCATATTTACTATTTGTGGATCGACTCAGTGCCCAATGGATTAGATTTTCTTTAATGGCCACTCCTTTCAATTATTCATTGACCAAAGCAACCAGGTCATAAACAATTATTCAGCCTTCTTAATAACACATTAGCTTAATTATAGCAATAATTGGGAAAGATGACCCAGTTAATTGGTTTAGGGGAAAATAGGTTTCCCCGTATACGCAGGGATTGATGTAACCTAATATAGTTTGGCTAGAATCTAGTTGGAAATGGAAAGATGTGTTCATGACAAGCTAGTTTTGATTTTAAAATTATGTCCGCATTTATGATCCTATAGTACTGATCTCATGTTGACCTGACATGACCTGATATATTATGCATGGCTTCTAGGGTCCAAGGATATGTCCATATATCTGTCAGACAACCCTTATCAGCAAAACAAATCTCAAGTGTTTAACAGAGCAAGATACTGTGCTATGTTTTCAGCAAACTAAGACATGTGAGAAAGACAGCGTTTCTATTGTGTTTATCCCCAGTAGGACTTGGGAGATTGAGTCAGAGATTTGGAATCAGACAAACTGGACTTTGAATCCAGGCTTGTCCGTGAGCTGTGTCACTTTGGACACATGAGCTGGCCATGTAGAACCTCGGGTTCCTCATCTGTAAAATGGGGATGGTAACATATTTCTCAAGATGAAGTAAGATCAAATATACAAAGGCAGATATCCAGAGAATATTCTTTACTGTCTTCCCTTTAAAAGTTAGTTGAATACTGCAGCGTTATTCGCAATAGCCGAAAGGTGGGAACAATCTGAGTGTCCATCCACAGATGAATGGATAAACAAAATGTGGTTATGCCATCACACACAGAGGTTGGCAGTTCGAATCCACCAGCCACTCCTTGGAAACCCTATAGGGCAGTGCTACTCTGTCCTAAAAGGTAACTATGAGTCACAATTGACTCGACGGCAACGGGTTAAAGAGAAATAAAGTTCTGATACATGCTACGACACGGATGAACTTTGAAAACATTACATTGAGTGAAATAAGTCCGAGAAAATAGAACAAGCATTGTATGATCCCACTTGTATGAAATATTTAGAATAAGTAAATGCAACAAGGTAAAAGTTTATTAGTGGCTACCAAGGGCTTGGGGGAGGAGGAAATGGGGAGCTGTTGATTAAATTACTGAGTTTCTGTTTAGGGCAATGAAAAACATTTGGAAATGGATAGTGGTATCATTACACAACATGATGAACGTAATAATGTCACTGAATTGTATACTCAAAAATGGATAAAATAGTAAACTTTTTGTAATGTATTTTAAAAACCCCAAACCAAACCCATTGTTATCAAGTTGATTCTGACTCATTGCAACCCTGGGGGACAAAGTAGAACTGTCCAATCGGGTGTCCAAGGCTGTAACGGAAGCAGACTGCCACATCTTTCTCCTGCAGAGTAGCTGGTGGGTTCGAACCGCTGATCTTTCCATTAGCAGTCAGTCGAATGCTTTAATCACTGTGTCACCAGGGTACCTTATGTATATATTTTACCAAAGAATATTTTAAAAATTATCTGCAAAGCTTCAATGTGCACAATGAAAGAACCAATAGCCTCAAAGAGCACTTCCGTATTGTTGAAAAGAGCGCCCCAGGTAATGGCAGCTGGAGTGCTGTGGAGGGAATGTCAGGGCAGGTCTCAAGTGGCAGCGAGAATTCCATCACCCATAGATGGGGATGTCCACCAGTGGTCACTATATATGCCCAATGAACCTGCCCGCCAAGAGACTCCTGTGTTTGCAAATTATGCAATAACTTAGAAAGGAGTGTGGTTACAAAGCCCGGAGGCCAAACAGCCATCTGTTGTTCTCCAGACATCGATCTCAACGAAGTCTTTAGTTTCTTCAGCTTGAAAGGCACCAGCTGAAAGGGCAAGAGGGAACTGATCTGCCAGAACTGGTGTGAAGTTACTGTTGGGAACTGACTACCCTTATCATCATCTCTGAAAAAAATAGCGCGTTCTAGGAGGGAGGTTTTTGTTTTCCAAGATCCTATGGACTACTCAGCCTGCAAGGGAACTCCGTTGGTGCTGCCTTGGAGCTGGATACAATCTCGTGTTAAAATCGTGATCCCAATAGCCGTGGAACTATTAATCTTCTTACAGACTGTTAAGCAGAAAACCACAGGCAGTGAAATCACAGCTGGCTGGGAGGGCTGAAACTGTAAAAGGGCAGAGCTGAGCAGCCTGGTGTGAAACCCCACCACAGCCCAGCCTCCAAGCTACAAACTCGATAGCAATCCTCGTGGGCCTGCTGAAACACATTCAGACGTGGAAAGACCTGGCAAGGTGTGTGTGAGAAGCCTGAAATGTCTCCTTCCTCACGTCGCTCACTACCTAAGCCCTGGAAGAGAAAGCCAGAAAATCAAACTTCTGGGCTCTCAAAAATTGTGACCAGCCTACAACACATTTCTCTGTCTTTACTTCCCACACTTATCCTTGTCATCGGGGGCACAGCTGCTGGCAAAACACCAGAAAAAAGGTCTGGGTACAGGTTGGAGATTTTCTTATTCTGTTAGGACTCATGCATGCTGGCAGAGCAATTTTCTCAATACCTGGGCCTGGGCTTAAACTCTGTGCTACCTTAAAAAAAAAAAAAAAACCTATTGCCATGGCGTCGATTCCAACTCAGGGCAAGTAGAATTGCTCTATAGGATTTTCTTGGCTACAATCTTTACAGAAGCAGATTCTCAGGACTTCACTGGCACTGCTCAGTAGGCTTGAACCGCCAACCTTTAGGTTAGTAGTCCAGAGCAAACCATTTGTGCCACCCAGGGACCTTGTAATAGCTCAAAGAGCTATATTATTTGAGTGATTAGTCCTAAGACTCCTAAAGCTTAAAATGAGGATACCTGTTAATCCATCGCCATCGAGTCAATTCAATTCTGACTCATAACGACCGTATAAGACAGAGAAGAAGTGCCCCTTAGGATTTCCAAGGCTGTAAATCTTCATGGGAGCAGACTGCCACATCTTTCTCCTGCAGAGTGGCTGGTGAGTCAGAACCACTGACCTCCCAGGCAGCAACCCTGCGCTTAACCTCTGTGCCACCAGGTTTCTTTAAGTGAGGATACCAGTAGCCAATCTGCTCAGCCTCAAGGGATGATAGCTTGAAGGACAGGAAAGCTGCCAAATTTCTGAGCTCCCAGTGGCCTTCAGGCCTGAATATAAAACCGGGCTTGGAATCGACTTGATGGTAATTAGCTTGGGCTTGGGCTTGGTGAAGGCATGACATCACCCCCATCTCTTCCCATGCATCAGGCCAAAAAATCAAGGGCAAACAGCAAATTCTGATATTCAGCTGGGAATTGTGGTCACAAGTGGGGTTGCAGAGTGTGAGGAAGGAGCATTCCTTGAGAAAGACTCCAGGGCACTTTCTCAGGTGGGCTGTGAGATGTGTGTCATGGTTACTACTCAAAAGTTACCTTATCTACTCTTTAGAGATTTGCTTCCTCAGATATTTTCGTTTTCTTATTTGCAAAAAGTAATCTTCTCCATGAGAATGAGAGGGTGCAGTCCTCACAAATGTCCACGGGAAGGTCAAATGGGGCAACCACTGTGGAAGGCAGATGGATAGGTCCTCAGAAAGTTAAGCAGAGTTTCCATATGACCCACAAATTCTACTCCTGGGTATACACCCAAGAGAAATGAAAATGTATGCTCACACAAAAACATGTGCCTAAATGTTCATAGCGGCATTATTCATAGTAGTCAAAAGGTGGAAACAACCCAAATGTCTACCAGTGGATGACTGGGTAAACAAATGTGGTACACCCATACAATGAAATACTATTCAGTCATGAAAAGGAATGAAGTTCTGATGCAGGCTATGACATGGCTGGACCTTGAAAACATTATGCTGAGTGAAAGAAGCCATACACAAAACATCCCATACTCTATGATTCCATGTCCCTGGGTGGCACAAATGGCTTGCAATTGGCTGTCAACATAAAGTCTGGGAGTTCAAAGTCACCCAGCAGTGCCTTGGGTAGAAATCTCATTCTGTAAATATCACGGCTAAGAGAATCCTATGGAGCAGTTCTACTCTGAAACACATGGTATTGCCATGAGTCAAATCGACTGGATGCTGTTTTTAAATTGTTTTTGGATTGCACGATTCCATTTATATGAAATGTCCAGAATAGGCAAGTCCATAAACATAGAAAGTAGATCAGTAGCTGCCCCATGATGGACAAGACAGGAATGGGAAGTGACTGCTAGTGGATACTGAGTTTCTTTTGTGGTGATGATTTTTGTTGTTAGGTGCCAGCAAGTCCATTCCAACTCATAGCGACCCTATTACAACAGAATGAAGCACTGTCCAGTCCTGTGCCATCCTCAGAATTGTTGCTGTGTTTGAGTCCATTGTTGTAGCCATGGCATCAATCCATCTTGTCTAGGGTCTTCCTCTTTTTCGCTGACCCTCTACCCTACCAAGCATGAAGTCCTCCTCCAGGGACTAGTCCTTCCTGATAACACGTCCAAAGTACGTGAGAAGAAGTCTCACCATCCTTGCTTCCAAGGAGCACTATGGCTTCATTTCTTCCAAGACAGACTTGTTCATTCTTCTGGTAGTCCATGGTATATTAAATATTCTTCACCAAAACCATAATTCAAAGCCATCAATTCTTCTTCGGTCTTTCTTATTCATCGTCCAACTTTTGCATGCATGTGAAGTAAATGAAAATACCATGGCATGGGTCAGGTGCACCTTAGTCTTTAAAGTTGTATCTTTGCTTTTCAACACTTTAAAGAGATTTACCCAACACAATATGTCCTTTGATTTCTTGACTATTGCTTCCATGGATATTGATTGTGGATTCAAGTAAAATGACATCCTTGACAAATTCAATATATTCTGCGTTTATCATGATGTTGCTTATTGGTCCAGTTGTGAAAATTTTTGTCCTCTTTATATTGAGGTGTAATTCATACTGAAAGCTGTAGTCTTTGATCATCATCAGCAAGTACTTCAAGCACTCTTTGATTTCAGCAAGAAAAGTTGTGTCAGTTGTTACTGAGTCATCCACGGAGCCTGATGTCACGTTTTCCTTCATATAGTTTAGCTTCTCAGATTATTTGCTCAGTATACAGGTTCGGTAAGTATGGTGAAAGGATACAACTCTGACGAACACCTTTCCTGATTTTAAACCATGCATTATCCCCTTGTTCTGTTTGAAGACTGCCTCTTGGTCTACGTACAGGTTCCTCAGGAGCACAGATGTTCTGGAATTCCAATTCTTGGCAACGTTATTCATAATTTGCTATGATTCACACAGTCAAATACCTTTGCATAGTCAGTAAAACACAGGTAAATGTCAGATCACCTTTCTATGGAATGAGTATAAGTACAGATCTCTTCCAGTCGGTTGGCCTTCTAAATTTCTTAGCATAGACAAGTGAGCACCTCCAGTGCACATCTGTTTCTTGAAACATCTCAGTTGGTATTCTGTCAATTCCCGAGTCCTTGTTTTTCACCAATGCCTTGAGTGAAACTTGGACTTCTTCCTTCAGTACCATTGGTTCTTGATCATATGCTACCTCCTGAAATAGCTGAGCAATGAACAATTCTTTTTGGTACAGTGACTCTGTATTCCTTCCATCTTCTTTTGATGCTTCGTGCATCTTTTAGTATTTTCCCCATAGAATCCTTCAATATTGCAACACAAGCCTTGAATTTTTCTTCAGTTCTTTCAGCTTTAGAAATGCCGAGTGTGTTCTTCCCTTTTAGTTTTCTAACTCTGGGTCTTTGCACATTTCATTGTAATACTTTACTTTGTCTTCTAAATTTGCCCTTTGAAATCTTCTGTTTAGCTCTTTTACTTCATCATTTCTTCCTTTCGGTTTAGCTACTCGATGTTCAAGAGCAAGTTTCAGAGCCTGTTCTGTCCATTTTGATCTTTTCTTTGTTTCCTGTCTTTTCCAATGACCCCTTGTTTTCTTCATGTATGATGTCTTTGATGTCATTTCACAACTCGTCCAGTCTTTGTTCATTAGTGTTCAATGCATCGAATCTATTCTTGAGATGGTCTCTAAATTCAGGTGGGATATACACAAGGTTGTATTTTGGCTCTTGTGGACTTGCTCTAATTTTCTTCAGCTTCACCTTAAATTTGCATATGAGCAATTGATGGTCTGTTCCAGAGTTGGCCCTTGGTCCTGTTCTAACTGATACATAAGTTCTTCCATCGTGTCTTTCCACAGATGTAGTTGCTTTGGTTCCTGTGTATTCCATCTGGTGAGGTCCACATGCATAGCCACCACTTATGTTGTTGAAGAAAGGTATTTGCAAAGAAGTCATTGGTCTTACAAAATTCTATCGTGTGATCTCTAGTGTCATTTCTATTACCAAGCCATATTTTCCAACTACCAATCCTTCTTTGTTTCCAAATTTTGCATTCCAATCACCAGTAATTATCATTGCATCTTGACTGCATGTTTGGTTAATTTCAGACTGCAGAAGTTGGTAAACATCTTCAATTTCATCATCTTTGGCCTCAGTAGTTGGTGCACAGCTTAAATAATAGTCATATTACCTGGTCTTCCTTGTAGGCATATGGATATTATCCTATCACTGACAGTGTTGTACTTCAGCATGGATCTAGAAATGTTCTTTTTGATGATAAATACAATGCCTTTCCTCTTCAATTAGTCATTCATGACATAATAGACCACACAGTTGTCTGATTCAAAGTAATCAATACCAGTCCATTTCAGCTCACTAATGCCTATGATATCGATGTTTATAATACCATCTCATTTTTGACAATTTCCAATATTCCTAGATTCATACTTCATACATTCTACATTCCTAGTATTAATGGATGTTTACAGCTGTTTCTTCTCATTTTGAGTGGTCCCGCATCAGCAAATGAAGGTCCCCAAAGCTTGACTCCAACTACATCATTAAGGTCAATTGGACTTTGAGGAGGCCGCTCTCCCGCAGTCATATTCTGAGTGCCTTCCAACCTGAGGGGCTCATATTGAGGCATGATATCAGACAATGTTTCGCTGCTGGCTAATGTTTTCACTAGCTAATTTTTTCAGAAGTAGACTGCCAGATCCTTCTTCCTAGTCTGTCTTAGTCTGGAAGCTTAGCTGAAACCTGTCTACTGTGGGTTACTCTGCTGATATTTGAATACTGGTGGCATAGCTTCCAGCATCACAGCCTCACTCAAGCCACCACAGTAGGACAAACTGACAGACGCGTGGGGATTAGTAGCTGATGGCAAATCACTTGTACCACCACAGGCTTTAAATCCTTTTTAAAGGCTAGGAAAAGGAGGCCCATAGAGTTGATTAAAATCCAGGTCCACCTTGGCTTGAGAATCAGTGTTTGCCCTGAATATGCTGTATGCTCAGGCACAGACGTATGTGTATTGTGCTAAGAGAGCACAGAGGAGAAGCGTTTCCCTACCAGGAGAAATATTTTGGCAAGAGGGCATTCCGGGGTGGAAAATGTCTTGAGAAGAGGCCAACAGGAAGAGTAACATGAGGTAGGTTTTAGAGACAATGAGAAAACCAATGAATACACGTAGAAGACAATCAACAAAGGCATGATGAGGTGATCATCTTCAATTAACATTAACTCTACATTTGGCTGCAAAGACGAGGAGAGGGAGCCAATGCTTGAGAGTCAGGGCCTCTCAGGAGGAGCATAGGGCACAGCTTCACCTCCTTCAAGCCTGTGTCACTTGCCTTACATCAGTGCTGCCAAGCATTTTTGTTGGCATTAGGATCTTTTTGTTCAAGCACAACCTAACACAATTCATTTAAAAATGAATGTTGATTGAGGCTAGGTAGGGATCCAAATTCTTGCCCACTTGGCTTTCTCTGCCCCTGCTCTCCGGAAAGCAGACCCTGAGGCAAATCTTTGGGACCACAAGACTCCATGGATCATTATGCAAAAAAGATTAACACCAAAAACCGAAACCCAGACAAAACAAACAAAAACCCACTGAGTTGGGTAAAAATGGCAGTTGATCAAAATAACCTGATATTCTGCACCCTTGTGGGCAGCCACCTTAGGTCAGAGATAGGTGAGGTCTATGGTGATGAGGGCAATATTTCAGGCTGCCAGGGAGATAGAGAGGTAACTTACAAGAATAAACAGTGTGGGTCAGATGAATTAAATCAAGGTAGTGGACTGGAACTCAGGAATGTAGACTCCAGGTAGATGGGGAAGGGGAAGAGACATCAACCCCAGCATCTCTAAGATACAATAGCTTCTAGTGACTTTTATGCCACTTTTTCTGAGAGTTTTATCATTACTGTCTTTGTCAAAGACAGAGTTATATCTTGGAGTTGGCCAGTGGATGTAGCAAGAGAATTACCAATTCCAGGTGTTTCCTCACATCTACTTAGGACAGAGTTCCTGGATGGTGCAAACAGTTAACATATTTGGCTGCTGACTGAAAAGTTGGAGGTTTGAGTCTACCCAGAGGTGCCTGTGAAGAAAGGCCTGATGACCAACTTCTGAAAAACAGCTATCGAAAATGCTATGGAGCACAGTTCTACTCTGACATACATGGGATCACCATTAGTTAGAACCAACTCCACCTAAACTAGAAATGGAAAAAAAAATAGGCGAGTGGTTTAAGCTTGAGGGTTGTGTCCAAGGCCTCCTCGTTGTGTGAACCATCCTCATCTGAGGCATTCAAAGATCTCTGAACTAAAAGTTACTAGGTGTCTGAAGTCAGCACTTACCCAATATATTTGATGGGTCTCATCGTTGGTTCCAAGCCCTAATGATTTCAAGGGCACACTGCTCCTGGTTTTTAATTTCAGATTTCCCTTAATGGAGAGCCTTTAGGGAATCAATAAGAAAATGTGCTAGCCAGGCTGCTAGTCAGAGAAATGGCCTTTCAGTTATGAAATGGCCTTCCACCTTATAAAGAAGAGCCTATGTTATGGAATGTTCTTTGCAAATTGTCTTTGTGTACAGTAGTTTGTTTGTGTAATACCCACTAAGGGCTACTAGAATCTGATAAGCTTGTTTGTTGCCTATGAACAGACCATGCATGCTGAGAGTAACAATGTAATTATCCAAACTGCCCATATCTAAGATACTGTCTCCCAAGATTAATGTGTTTGCATTATGAGTTTCCCTCTGAGTGGCAGAACAGTGGTCCTAAATAAATTGCATTGAATTGGTGTAATGAACAATGAAAATAAATCAACTTCTCATGTCAATTCTAGACTTGGGCAATTTCCACTATGGATAGAGCCAGGCCAGTCTTGTGTGTAAGAATTAAAGCAAAACAATTTGGTGAACCATAAGGAACTATGCTGCTCTTCTTGGAGCTCTGTTACCTGCAATTGCCCTTTTTCTGAAGACATTCATTTCACCCTTGGCTGTCTACCCTGCCTGGATGCACTAGAGTGCTCCTGAATTCTCTCCCACCTGAGGCTGAGATGTCTCAACACCGGGGTTGGCTCTAGCGGAGTGGTTAAGAGTGACTCCAGAGCCTCATTGCTCTGGTTCACATCCCAACTCCTCTACTTATTTACTATGCAACCTTGGAAAATGTTTAACCATTCTGTGCTTCAGTTTTATTGTATACAAGTGGGGGTGATACTGCAAAGACAGTTTTTTTTTTTTTTCTTTAAACGAGGATAAAATGAGTTATTACATGTAAAATGGTAGGACAGTGACTGGCACATAGTAGGTCTGAGAAAATATTAACTATTATCTCTTTTATTACTAGGTAATATGGCGGAAGGAGTCCTGGATGTGGAGTCAAAAAAGCTGGTTCCAAGTCCTGGCTCTGCTGTGGGAATTCCAGATCTGTGAATTTGGGATTACTCTAACTCTCAAGTCTGTTTTTCATCTATAAAATGTGGTAACACCTACCTTAGGAAGTTTCTGGGAGAATTAAGTGGGAAGCATGTGGAAGTAAGGGTAATATTTCATAGTGGCCATGAGCATACATTAGGGCTCCACACTGACCTAGGCATAAATCTCAGTAGTTATGTGACCTCCGGTGTCTCATTTTTCCTTTCTAAGCCTTAGATTCATCGTCAGTAAAATGGAGGCAGTAATACTATTTTTTTTATACCACCTGTCTATCAGTTTGTCATACCATGACGGCTTGTATGTTGCTACAACCCTGGAAGCTATGCCACCAGTATTTCAAATACCAGCATGTCACTCATGGTGGACAGGTATCAGCAGAGCTTCCAGACTAAGACAGACAAGGAAGAAAGGGCTGACGAGTTACTTCTGAAAATTAATCAATGAAGACACTATAGATCACAGAATATTGTCTGAGACGTCAACTCACTTACTTTGCATGGGTCATCAGGAAAGACTAGTTGCTGGAGGACATCATGCAGTGTCAGTGAAGGCGAGGGAAATCCTCAATGGCATGGATTGACACAATGACTGCAATAATGGACTCAAACACCAACCATCATGAGGGTGGTGCAGGACCGGGCAATGTTTCATTCTGTTATACATGTGGTTACCATGAGTGGGAGCCTACAAAATGGCAACCAACAACAGCAACAACAACAATGCCATTTACTGTTGTGAGGATTAAATGGAGATTAAATGGTTTAGCACAGTTTCTGACCTGTGTTCCACTAAGCAGTAAATAAACAGTGGTGAGCAGTATTATGAATAAGGCACCCAACCGACACCTGGCAAGTAGTGGACACTCAGTGAACCTATCTCTGCCTCTTCGCTCTCTTCCCCACCCCACACCTTGACACCTACCAGCATCCTTCTCCCCCAGCACCTGGTTAGGACCGCTTGAACAGGGAGTCACAGCTCTCAGGTCCCTTTTCCCCAGTGCAAACTCAGCTAACCTCCTGGAAAGGAACTTCCCTTGAGATCTCAGCAAACAGAATCTCTGTACTGAGCCTCTTGGGAATGAAGGGCCCCCGTAAGGGATAAGGAATGTGCTCGTTCTCAGGTCTGACCAAGTCTTTACAGCTGCCTGTGGCACTATCTCACCTCCTGGTGCTAGAGCAGACTGCTGATAGCTCCATTTGGAACGTGATTTGCAGTGGATTTGGTAAGATAAAGTTTACCAAAGACTGACATATGTTTTTATTTCAGAAGTCTCAGCTGGTGAAAGTTTTTTTTTTTTCTCCTAGTGGTTGTAACTCAGGGAGCAGCACTTCACATTTTTGTAATACTCTGCACTTCTCAAAGAGTTTGTATGATTCTCAAACCTTGAAGTTTAAACAAAGCACAGACTGAAGAATGAACTTGCTAGTTGTGTATCATTGTTAACATCTGCGGGGAACGGGGTGGTCCACAGATTATTTGAACACTGTAGTTTGATTTCTGTTTTCCTGATTAAAAGAAAAAAAAAAAAAGTGAAATGTCCTGAAAAAGTCAAGGACTTCGCCCTGAAAAAAGTCATAGCCCATGAAATTGATTTGTGTAATATGGAGGGAAGTCCATATAGTCTCTAAACCCCATACCAAACCCATTGCCGAAGGGTTGATTCCAACTGGTAGCAACCCTATAGGACAGAGTAGAAACTGCCCCCATAGAGTTTCCAAGGAGCGCCTGGTGCATTCAAACTGCTGACCTTTGGTTAGGAGCCAAGCTCTTAGCCACTGCGGCACCGGTGCTCCACCTTGACTCTAGCCTGCAGCAATTTTGAAACCTTTAGCAAAATCTAAGCCCAAATTTTGCAGTTTGGTAGCTACTTGCCATATGTGAATTTTTACATTTAAATTTAAATCAACTGAAATGAAATACAACTGATGGTGTGCTGTCTGAGAAGGTTGTGCCCCTGTGCCGCCAGGAATCTGGCACTGGAGAAGCCGTGCCTCTCCAGCAGTGAAGGAGAAAGTGTGCTCTCCTGCAGACCAGCAAGCAAACCTCCCTTTCCTCTTCCAGCGGCTCTCCTCAAAAACACAAAAGGGGTGCGAGGAAACTTGGGATGTGAAAATATTCCGTATGGTGATTGAGGCAGAGGTTTTAGGGGTGTATACATCTGCCAAAGTTCATTGAATTGTACATTTTAAGTGGTTGTAGTTCCTTGGATATAAATTATAACCTCATTAATGTTGACTTATCAGAGAAATAAATGATAAATACCACACACACACACAGATTCCTAAAAATGAAGGGAAAACACGCACACACACACAGAAAATACACTCTTTAGTTTTGGTGAAGCTGTGGAGCAATTGGAGTGCTCCCGTATTGCTAGTAGGGATGTAAAACCACCACGTGGAAAACCCTTTCTCAGGATCTATTACAACTGAATGTATGCATACTTTAAAAAAATTTTTATTGTGGTAAAAATATGTATAACAAAACGTACTTCATCTCAATAGTTTTCTACACGTACAATTCAGTAACATTGAGTACAGCCTTCAAGTTGTCACATATGTACCTTTTGACCAACAATTCCACTCCTGGTAATAGCTAACAGAAATGCAGGTGTATGTTCATCAAAAGATATGTCATAGATTATTCATAGTAACACCGAAATGTTCATTGCCCCAAACTGGAAAATATCCAAATGGCCATCATAGAAGAATGAACTGATCAAATGTTATACATTCATACAACAGAATACTGAATATCAATGAAAATGAACAAACTATAAACAAAACAATATGGTTGGTTCTCGTAAAGATATTGTTGGCTGTAAAAAGCCAAACACAAAGAGTAAATATAGTATGATTCCATTTATGTAAAATAAAAAACCATTTATATAAAATATTTAAATAAGCCAAAAAAAAAAAAACATGGTAAGAAGTCAGGATAGTGGTTACTATTGTGGGGGCTTGTGACAGGAAGGGAGAATTGGGTGCTGGTGTCATAGTCATTCTTGATCTGGGTGCTAGTTATATGAGTGTGTTCATTTTGTGAAGTTCATGATGCTGTGCCTTTATGGTTTATTCCCTTTTCTGGGTGTATGTTATGTATCAATAAAAAGTTTACTTAAAGGAAAAATCTCAGCACTCCTTGGTGCATTCTGGGCTCACTGGTCGGGTTTGAACCTATTGTAGGAAAATTTGTGCTTCTTCAGAGTGGAAGACAAAAAAAAAAAAAAACCAAACCCGTTGTCATTGAGTCCATTCTGACTGATAGCAACCCTATAGGACTATGAGTAGAACTGCTCCACAGGGTTTCCAAGGAGCAGCTGGTGAATTCTAACTGCTGACCTTTTGGCTAACAGCTGAGCTTTTATCCACTGTGCCAGCAGGACTCCTTAGAGGGAATGGGATAGTACCATTTTAACAAGTTGTCAACCTGCTCCCCTCGGGTATACCACAGAAAATATCTGCCAGAGCAGGTAGAGCTCTTACCTGTACTTAACCCGTTGCCATCAGTCCATTCTGACTCCTTACAAGCAGGTGCATACAAGGTGCTCTTCAACTTCCTCTTGACAAGGGAAAGAAGGACCCAGGCTTCAGCATAGAAAGCAAAGCCTTCCTGGTACCAGGCTGTGGAGCTCTGGAATGAGAGTAGAGGAGTGTGTTAGTCATCTAGTGCTGCCGTAACAGAAATACCACAAGTGGATCGCTTTCACAAAGACAAATTTATTCTCTCATAGTCTAGTAGGTTACAAGTCCAAATTCAGGGTGTCAGCTCCAGGGGAAGGCTTTCTTCTCTCTGTTGACTCTGGAGGAGGATTCCTTGTCAGCAATCTTCCCCTGATTGAGAAGCTCCTCAGATTCAGGGACCCCGGGTCCAAAGGACGTGTTCTGCTTCTGGTGCTGCTTTCTTGGTGATATGAGGTCCCCAGCTCTCTGCTTGCTTCCCTTTCCTTTTATCTCTTGAGAGATAAAAGGTAGTGCAGGCCACACCCCAGGGAAACTTCCTTTACCTTGGATCAGAGAGGTGGCCTGGAGACACACCGGACTGGATTTGAACTCCGAGTCTTCACTTGGTGTACCTGGGTGAACTTGGGGGACAGTTAGGAAACCTTTCAGAGCCCCAGATGTCTCATGTAAAACAGAAGAGATATATTCCAGGATATGAAGACCAGAGTTTTACATACTTTCTCTAACCATGATCTTCATTAAGATAAACATAATTCATTAAGAGCTTTAGACATTTTCTTTGACTATAAAAAAAAAAAAACAACTTTTTTTTTTTGACTATAGGAGTCATTGAAATAAAGCATTAAGACCCAGTACAAGTTTATACACATGGGCGCACACACACACACTCGCTGACACTAAAACAAACATTTTAAAAAATAATACTCTTATTATCTGTGATGGACTCTGATGTTTTTTATTCTATTTTATTTATTTTTGAAAAAAAAAGTGCCAGTGGCAACCATCTAAATCTGTTTCACCACTGATCTGTAAGCCTCTGTCCATAGTCTGAAAAACACTAGTGTAGATCTCCTAGGTAAGCACACAGTAAACCAGTTGCCATCTAGTCAATTTTGACTCATGGTGACCCTGCATGGTGACCTCAGAGTACAGTTGTGCTCCATAGGGTTTTCCATGGCTGGTTTTTCAGAAGTCAATCATCAGGCCTTTCTTCTGAGGTGCCTCTGGGTGGACTCAAACTCCAACCTTTAACCCAAGCACATTAACTGTTGCACCACCCAGGGACTCTAAGGCACACAATGTGGTTGGTAGGTGCCGTGGAGTCGATTTCGAGTCTCGACTCATAGTGACACCATGTGTTATAGTATGAACTGTGTCCCCCCCGCCACCAAAAGTATGGCAACCTGGCTAGGTGGTGATTTCCAGTACGGTGTGGTTGTCCACCATTTTGTGATGTGATGTGATTATCCTATGTGTTGTAAATCCTAACCTCTATGATGTTAATGAGGCAGGATTAGAGGCAGTTATGTTAATGAGGCAGGACACAATCTACTGGATTAGGTTGTATCTTGAGTCAATCTCTTTTGAGATATAAAAGAGAGAAGCAAGCAGAGAGGACAGGGGCCTCATTACCACCATGAAGGAAGAGCTGGGAGTGGAACGTGCCCTTTGGACTCAGGGACTCTGTGCTGAGAAGCTCCTAGATCAGAGGAAGATTGATGATAAGGACCTTTCCCCAGAGCTGACAGAAAGAAAGCCTTCTCCTGGATTTGGCACCCTGAATTCAGACTTTCAGCCTCCTAAACCATGAAAGCATGAAGTTCTGTTTGTTAAAGCCATCCATTTGTGGTATTTTTCTGTTATAGCAGCACCGGATAACTAAGACATCCTGTGACACAGTAGAACTGTGGCATAGGGTTTTCTAGGCTGTAATATTCGTGGAAGCAGATCGTTGTGTCTTTTTCCCCCAGAGCCGCTGGGTGGGTTTTACCTGCCAACCTTTTCATTAGCAGCTGAACATCGTGGAAGCAGATCGTTGTGTCTTTTTCCCCCAGAGCCGCTGGGTGGGTTTTACCTGCCAACCTTTTCATTAGCAGCTGAACATCTCTGAGACTGCTGAGGCACACAGTAATCAGGCATAAATACTATCAACATAAAGTTCGTATCAAAAAACTTTTTGAAAATCCCACAAGCCTCCTTTACTCAGCTGTCGCCAGGATGTTCGATTCTCCTGAGGAACCTAAAGCCAGTTCGGTTGGGTCCCTCACACCATCCAGTGGCCAGCACCACACACGCAGCAGTCAGACTTGCACAGATCATGGTCTCCACCTCCGAGTTCGCTGGCATCTGCCCAACGATGAGGTGACAGTCACAGAGGATAAGATCAATGGCCTCATTAAAGCAGTTGGTGTAAATGCTGAGCCTTTGGGCCGGGTTGATTTGCAAAGGCCCCAGCCAGCATCAACAATGGAAGCCTTACCTGCAGGGCTGGGCCTGTGGACCTGAGGCCCTACCCCTCCACTCCTGCTACCCCAGCAGAGGAGGAGAAAGTTGAGCAAAGAAAGAAGAATCTCAATCTGAGGAGTCCAATGATGGCATGGGCTTTAGTCTTTTTTGACTAAACCCCTTTTGTAAAATGTTCACTAAAAAGCCAAACTCTTAAAAAATTTCATAAGCCTAAAGTCTCCCATTCACTAGCAAAATTGGGTCTTTCCAAACCAAAAGAACCTGAAAACAGAGGCTCTTGGTGGGGCTCTTGACTTGACTTGAGTAGTGGTCCTCAATCTAAGATCCATGTCATGGACTTTGAAAACTTCCCATGCCAGCCCACACCCCAGACCAACTAAATCAGGATTCCTGGGGTAAGACCCTTTGTTGTTGCTGTTAGGTGCCATCGAGTTGATTCCAACTCATGGCAACCCCACATGTGCAGCAGAATTGATCCATAGTGTTTTCAAGGCTATGACCTTTCGGAAGCAGATGTCCAGGCCTGACTTCTGAGGCACTTCTGCTGGGTCTGAACTGCCAGCTCTTGGATAGTAGTCGAGTGCTTAACCATTTGCACCACCCAGGCAATCCTGGGGGTGAGATCCTGGCATCAGTCATTCGTAGAGCTCCCCAGGTGATTCCAATGTGCAACCAGGCCTATGAACCACTGATCAAAAGACCACTAGTTTTCTAGACAGATGCATTCCCTCTCCGTAAATACCTTTGGGAAAATTATTCTGTCCCTGCTCCAAGTTACTCTTCAACTTTCTCATGCGGTCAGAGATAAATGGACACCCAGCCTCTCCATGTCAGTTAAGAGCATTACCAATGTCCTAAAGGCCTCATGAAAACTCTGGTGGTGTGGTGGTTAAGTGCTACGTCTGCTAACCAAAAGGTTGGCAGTTCAAATCCACCAGGCACTCCTTGGAAACTCTATGGGGCAGCTCTACTCTGTCCAATAGGGTCACCATGAGCTGGAATCCACTCGAAGGCAATGGGTTTGGTTTTGGGTTAATGGCCTCATATACATACGAAAGCTGGACAATGAATAAGGAAGACTGAAGAAGAACTCATACCTTTGAATTATGGTGTTGGTGAAGAATATCGAATATACCATGGGCTGCCAGAAGAAGGAACAAATCCGTTTTAGAAGTTCAGCCAGAATGCTCATTAGAAGTGAGGATGGTGAGACATTGTCTCATAAACTTTGGACATTTTATCAGGAGTGACCAGTCCCTGGAGAAGGACATCATCCTTGGTAAAGTGGATGGTCAGCGAAAAAGAGGAAGACCTCAAAAAGATAGATTGACACAGTGGCTGCAACGGTTGGCTCAAGTATAACAATGGTTGTGAGGATGGCGCAGGACTGGGCAGTGTTTTGTTCTATTGTACATAGGGTCACTGTGAGTCGGAGCCGACTTGACGGCACCTAACAATAATGGTGACCTCATGTGTTTCAGAGTAGAACTGTGCTCCATAGGATTTTCAAGTGTGTGACTTTCTGGAAACAGATTGCCAGGCCTTTCTTCCAAGGTGTCTCTGGGTAGGTACAAACAGCTAACCTTTTGGTTAGTAATAGAGTGCTTTGGAGTTAGAATCAACTTCATGACAACTGGTTTCCTTTCTGTTTTTAAATGATGCTACATTGATACTTACTGTTTGGAGAAGAGAGAGAACCCACTTTCTCTGGCTGTGGATCTGTGGCTAAATTTACAGTATTTATGAATTCACATGATATGACATGACAGGCAGCCTGCCAACCTCCTCAGGCTCTTATTGGGATTAGCAGGTTAATGTTAGTAGAATATGTTAATGTCCCTGGACCAAATGACCTCAGAGCATGCTAACAGAGCTTTGCTATTTGGAGTTGGCCACAAAGCAGAACAAAGACAGGAAAGTTCCTCCCGTTGGAATGCATTGAGATAAAGCATCTTTGCCGTTGTTGTTTTAGCTTGCAAAATGTCACATCGCTTGACCTGCAGTGATTCAGCTAAAAGGGAGATCAGAACCCTTTGCCTTTTCACCCATGTCTTCATTCCTTAATGCTGCTGTAACAGAGATATCCCAGGTGGGTGCCTTTAAAGAACAGATATTTATTCTCTCACAGTTTAGAGGATTGGAAATACAAGTTTAAGGTACTGAGTCCTGGTAGCTCAGCGGTTACGAGATGGGCTACTAACCAAAAGTTGGCAGTTTGAATCCACCAGCCACTCCTTGGAAATCCTATGGGGCAGTTCTACTTCATGAGTTGGAATTGGCTCCACGGCAATGGATTTGGGTTTCGGTTGTCTATAGGAGAGGCTCTGTTTCTGTTGGCTCTGGGGGAAGATCCTCGTCTCAGCTTCTGTAGCCTTGGTATTCCTCCGTTCCTTGGCCACCTCCACATGGCCTCTATCCCCTCCATTCCGTTTGTCTTCCTTATCTCTGTGTCTGTGTTGCTCCTTATAACTCAGAAGTGACTAGGTTTAGGACACACCCTACAATGATATGGCTGCACTAACATAACAAAGAAAACCCTATTCCCAAATGAGATTATATCCACAGGTATAGCGGTTAGGATTCCAACACAAATTTTTGGGCGGAGACAAAATTCAATCCATAACAACTTGCATTCTGAAATATCCCTTTGACCAAAACAGCTCATGGCCCCCAAGACACTTTTCCAATCACATCTGAACAAAATTGTAAAGATGGCCTAACTTCCAGTCTAACCGCAGCACTTAGTCTCACCAGAAATCTTTTCCTGTTAAGGAAAATACCGCAGAAAAATGACACAACAGATTTTTGCAAGCTATGAAGGTTTAACCTCTCAGAAATCAGCACATAGAAAACAAAGGTTTATTTGCTTGTTTATGTCTTACTCAAAAAATGTCTTTCCACTTGGCATTTTTAGTTGTGCTGAACCACAGGGGAAGAAGAGGAGAGGCATGGCAGAGCAGAGAGAACATCAATCTTTTGTCTGCAGTTCTGATCAATCATTCCATTTATCACATGATACCAGGCACAGGAGTTATTGCATTATGGGGCTTATTGAGCTCAGATCTTTGAGACTCCATTTACTATTCCAAAAGTATCTGCTCTGATTAATAATAGATAGTTCGCCACATAGTTAAGTAGAATGATTGGCACCTTTTATTGGTTGTCTTTAAGTCTAATTTAATGAAACTGGCTGACCAGAAAGCAGAGGTTTGATTGCTCTGCTGGCTAACAAATGCCTGTAAAACTAAGACACCCCTCTCTCCAAAGGTTAAGCTCTTGGAGCTATTTGGAGACTTGCCACAATCTTCCCTTCTTTTCTTCTGTAAGTATAGTTAGACTTTTTGGTTGCTAATTGTCTAATTTTGATGCTGGCATGTATACCCCTCTAAACACCCAAAGAGGCATTGGTGGTTTAGTGGTAGAATTCTCACCTTCTATTTGGAAACCCTGGTGGCGTAGTGGCTAAGTGCTATGCCAGATAGCCAAGAGGTTGGCAGTTCAAACCTGCCAGGTGCTCCTTGGAAGCTCTATGGGACAGCTCTACTCTGTCTTATAGGGTTGCTATGAGTCAGAATTGACTCGACGGCAGTGGGTTTGTTGTCTTTGGTATTTGGGAGTGGAGAGTTCCATTCCCAGCCCATGCACCTCATGATTCTGCACAGATTTCAGTGGAACTTCTAGACTAACATGGACTAGTAAGGAAGGCCTTCTGAAAATCAGCCGATGAAAACCCTGAGGATCACAATGGTGCAACGGGCAACCCATCGTGGAGCTGGCGCAGGACCGAGCAGCATTTCCTTCCCTTGTGCATGGGGTCACCATGAGTCAGGGCCTGACTCCATAGCAGCTAACAGCAACAACGACAATGAAACAGGCTAAAGATTTGGGAATTAGCCACTGATTTCTTGAAGACCTTATGCAATAGAATCACCTCGCCAGGTAACATTTGAGAAGGACAAGCTGAAGTTTGGTTGCCAAGAATTCCACTAAGGAAGGTAGAGTGAATAAACCAAAACCTAAACAACAAAAGCAAAATTGAAAGCCTGCTACACAGAGCGAGCCTCCTGTGTCTGTGCAGAGTGAAGGGCGGAGACCTACACTGTGTCATACGTGGACTGTGACCACAGAGCTGTAGGTTTCTCTGTGAGAGCTGGGGGTGGGGCTGGGTGGGGGTGACAAGGGGTTATTCCTTTCCTATTAGGTGCCAGGCACTGGCAGGTATTTTACAGACTGACTTATTCCCTGCTGTTATGGATTGAATTGTATCCCCCAAAAAAGATATGTTGAAGCCCTAACCCCTGGTACCTGTGAATGTGACCTTGTTTGGAAATAGAGTCTGTGAAGATGTTATCAGGTTAACATCATGAGGTCATCCTAGAGTAGGATGAATCCTAATCCAATATTAGTAATGTTCTTACAAAAGAGGACAGACACAGAGAGACAGAGGATGGAGGGTCATGTGAAGATGCAGCTACAAGCCAAGGCACGCCTAGGGCTACCAGAAGCGGGAGAGACAAGCATGGATCTTTTCCTATTAGGAGACTGCATGGCCCTGTCTAACATGCTGATTTGGATTCTAGCCTCTAGAACTAGGAGACAATACATTTCTGTTCTTATAAACCACCCACTTTTTGGTGCTTTGGTGTAGCAAACACTAATAAACATAGCCATACCAACCCTCCTTGGTGGTATCTGTGCTGGGTATTTTCTGCCTCCCCTTCTGTCCCCAGGAGCCTTGGTGGTACAGTGGTTAACAGCTTGGCTGCTAACCAAAAGGATGGCAGTTCGAATCTGCCAGACACTCCTTGGAAACCCTATGGGGCAGTTTAGAATAGGCTTGATGGCAATGAGTTTGGTTTTTCTGGCTGCTGGCCCTGAACACACACACGCATTCTTACCATACTTTGTGCCCCCAGGGGGCTGACTTGTATGGGCAGCACCAACAGGCTCTCTGTCCTTGGTTTCAGTTTGAGTTTGCCCAATTGTTTAGCACAAACAGCAAATCGGAGGGCAGGAGACAAGTGGTTCATTTACATTTCTGGCCCATTCCTGGGGAGCTGCCAGGGGTTGGCTATTTCCCTCCACCAAAGGCCACAGTTCTTGTCAGATGATCCTTTCTGTAAAGTCACCTTCTCTGGGTTCTGGTAACCATCCCTTCTGCCAGCCTTTAAGGGCTAAGGCTGCAAATAGCCCTTCACAGCCCTTGCTGGTTTCCCCAAACCTTGCCCAGCCCTTGTCAATAATCCACTTATTGAAATAATCACTCAGCTTGAGTGGACCTCTGATTCCTGCCTGAGCCCTGACGGAGAACATCCTCAGCCCTGCTTTTAGAGATGAGGGGTTGGAAGTAGATTGCTTAAGTAACTTGGCTGAGGTCGTGCCGAGGGTAATTGGTGAAATTGTGTTCCACCCTTTATGGATACAAAACGATGCATTCCCAGATATTACAGCAACTGAGATACACAAGATGGGCTGAAATTTTCTGAAAGGGGATTGAGTGACAACTCAGATGGGCTTGTGAAGCCAGGTGTGGAGGGCTGTAGGCTCCAACTCTTCTGATGCTTCCAGGTGCCAGCCACCCCCCTGCTACAAAGGGATAAGAGCAGGGGAATGAGGGCATCGGCAGGCCTTAGCATCACAGAGTTCTCTAGATACCTAAAGGTGACTTGGAGCTTCTTAGAGACAGGGACCCGACGCTGGTTATCGCTTTAGAAACACCACGGATTGAATTGTGTCCCCTGCAAACTATGTATTGGAATCCTAATGCCTATAGTTGTGGATATAATCCCATTTGGGGAATGGCTTTCTTTCTTATGCTGATAAGGCTAGTTCAGTACAGGGCATGTCCTAGGCCTAATCACTTCTGAGTGATATAAAGGATGGATTCAACACAGAAGCAAGTACAAGCTGGGGGAAGAAAGATGCCAGGTGGAGATTGTCAAGGAACCAAGGAGTGCTGGGCTATCAGAGCGAAAACAAGGATTTTCCCACAGAGCTGACAGAGAGAGTCTTCCGATAGTGCCCGTGCCCTCAATTTGGACTTCCAGCCTCCTGAACTATTGAGAAAATAAATCTCTATTCTTTGAAGCCACCCATTTGTGGTACCTGTGTTATAGCAGCACTTGGAAACTAAGACACCATCACTGGGCTGACATTTGCCTTTGTACTGTCAGCTACTGGATTTTAATTTCCTCCTAGCATTTTCTTAAAATATTTGCAGTCCAACAGAAGTTAAACGTGAACTGGATTGCTGTATAGCTCAGGGAGCTACTCAGTCCATTGAAAAAATAATAATATATCTAATATTTATTGAGTGTACTAGACACGGTGCTATTAACTGTATGTATATTAAATTACTTAATTCTTTCAAAAACCCATGAGATAGGTCCCTGTAAAATTCCCATTTTATAGATGAGGAGACTGGATTGTAGAGAGATTCAAAAACTTGCTAAAAGTTCACAGCTAATCAGTGGTAGAAGTGAGACTGAAATCCAGGTTTGCTTGGTATGAACAACCATACTTTGAACCATTATGTTATGTTAAAAACAAAAAACAAAAAACCATGCTGTCGAGTTGATTCTAACTCATAGTGAGTCTATAAGGACAGAATAGAACTGCCCCATGGGATTCGAACTGCTGACCTTTTGGTTAGCAGCCTGAGCTCTTAACCACTATGTTATACAGGTAGCTGACTTTATTCTTTTTCTTGTTCTTTCTCCTTCGTCCCCTAAGAGAGCCAATTGTTGCGTGCTGCCTAGTCAGTTCCCACTCATGACGACCCAGGTATGCCGAGCAGAACTGCTTCATAGGGTTTTCAAAGCAGTGACCTTTCATAAGCACGTCACCAGGCCTGTCTTCCAAGGTGCCTCTGGGTGAGTTTGAACCACCAACCTTTGGGCTAGTAGTCGAACATTTAACTGTTTGTGCCCCCACAAGGGCCTCCTAGACAGACAGTAGGGTTTCAAATAATTTACTGACTATTCTCTACACCTCTGCCTCCTCCTTCTTATACCTTTTCTCTGATTTCTTTCTATCTTAGTTACCCAGTGCTGCTGTACAGAAATACCAAAAATGGGTGGTTTTAAAGAACAGGATTTTATTGCCTCATAGTTCTGGAGACTAGAAGTTCAAATCAGGGTTTTGGCTGAGTATCGTAGTTTCTGATGTCTGCCAGCAATCCTTGGCGTTCCTTGACGTCTATCCTCCCCTCTGTGTGTGTCTCTTTTCTATTCTGCTCTTTTTTGAGACTCAGAAGTAATTAGATGGGGTTAGGACCCACCCTACTCTGGTATGACCTCATTAACATAACTGAAGAAAAGCCCAATTTCCAAACAGGGTTGTATCTATAGGTAGATGGGTTAGAATTTCAACATGTATTTTGGGTGTACACGATTCGATTCACAACACTTCCCAAGCACCCCATAATGTTACATAATGGCAGAGTTCCTTTCTTCGTGCTAAAGCAAGGCACTGTCTTTGATCTTCCATAGCTTTGAAATTATTGAATCTAGATATTGCCAGCTGTCTCGTCCATTCTTTAAATGGACATAGCAGGCTTGTACTAAATGTTAAAAGCAATGGACTGATATGTAAGTGGCACTAAGAGCCCTTCCACTCAATATTTTCCCAGAACGTAGAAGTATTTCCAATTACCCTGCTTTTCTTCAAACCCAGAATCAACAAATGAATAACAGATGTCAGCTCCCCTGGAAGGCTACTTACGAATACTGGCTGTTCTGGCTTATTGGAAGTGCTCACCTGGGTTCTCTGTGTTTCTGTTACTATGACTGTATTTGGCCCCTTCCCATGTTTTCTTTCTCTAGCTCTGAGGCACACTTCACACAAGTGGGCTGATATTGCAGCAAGTAGCATTCATCGTGTAGCGTGACAGTCGTAAGTGGGTTTCATCAATTGTCCCTATCAGTGTTGTGCTGTCCATATGATTACTTCAGATAGTCATGTTATGGCACTTAGCATAATTCATATTTCCACTATTCGTGTTTCAGATTTCAGCTCCAAGATCACTTACAGCTACGTTCCTTGACTCTCGATGGCTATATTAGGCTTCTAAATCCCCTGTATTCTCTTTCATTGCATTTCCCACGATCAGTGCAATTAGTGGGTTAATGCCTGTGTTCACTGCAGGAATATAAAGTCCTTGAGTTAGAGGTTTGTGCTTACTGTATACTGCTCTATTCTCAGTGCCTAGAGCATGGCCTATAGGTATCCACTTAGTATATGTCATGTATTGAATTGTGTCCCCCCAAAAATATCTGTCAACTTGGTTAGGTCATGATTCCCTTATATGATTGTATGATTGTCTACCATTTAATCTCCTGATGTGATTTCCCTGTGTGTTGTAATTCCTATCACTATGATGCAATAAGATGGATTAGTGGCAGTTATACTGATGAGGTCTACAAGATTAGGTAGTGTCTTAAGCCAGTCTCTTTTGAAATATAAAAGAGAGAACCCAGCAGAGAGACAGGGGACCTCATACTACCAAGAAGCAGGGCTGGGAACAGAGTGCAACCTTTAGACCTGAGGTTACTGTGCTCAGATGGTCCCAGACCAAGGGAAGGCTGATACCTCACAAGGACCTTCCTCCAGAGCCAACAGAGAGAGGAAAGCCTTCCCCTGAGCTGATGCCCTGAATTTGGACTTGTAGCCTACTCAACTCTGAGAGAATAAACTTCTCTTCATTGAAGCCATTCACTTGTCACATTTCTGTTATAGCAGCAGTAGATGACTAAGACAGTATACAAAGGAATGAATGTGTGTGCAAACTTGACCACTGCTGTAGTAATGAGCTGGCTATGAAAGTGATGGTGAGCCTTCCCTGGCCATCATCCCTACACCAAGACACTCAGTGAGAGATTTCAGGACTGCAAATGAGAAAGGTTGTTGCCCTTACTAAGTCTGACTTCTGCCCCGACCAGTGCATTTTATTTATGTCCTCATGGATACCCGTATCTGCCGTCTTACTAACTGTGTGGCCAAGAGGAGTCAACTGAACCTCCCTCGGTCTCAGACTTACCATCTCTGACATGAAGATAATAATAAAACCAAACTTTCTGGCAGCCGTGAGACATATATGAGACAATGACTGTGAAAACACTGTGTGAACTGTAGTGCTGGATATTTTATAAGGTATTATTTATGATAAAGTCCAGCAAATAGGACCATAAGTAAGAACTTCAGAAAAGCTTGCGGTGTACGGTAATTTTCATCAGCTCTGACTCACGGAGATCTCTGTGTGTCGTAGTGGGACTGTGCTCCATAGGTCTCCAATTGCTGATTTTTTGGAAGTAGATCTCCAGGACTTTCTTCCTAGGCACCTCTGGGTGAGGTTAAAACCTCCAACCTTTTGGTTAGCAGTTGAGGACATTAACTGTTGGCACCACTCAAGGACTCCAGGACTTAATGATAGCTATAGTTAGCTGAGCCTGTTCCATACGCCAGGAGGTTGTTGCAAAGGATCCCTAATCATTACAACAGCTGGGCATTAGAGGTAGCATTTCTGCTGTTTCTCAGAGGAAGACTCTGAAGTTCAAAGAATTCAGGAAAATTGTGCAAGCACGCAATGCTGTGCAAGAATTTGAACCCAAGTAGGTTTGACAGCAAACACAAAGTGCTTTCTCCTTGCCCTGAGTTGTCTCTGAAAACGAAGTTAAATCAGCCAAAATTAAAACAAAAAACCTCTCGTTCACATGTTTTTAGAATATGCTGGAAGAGCTCAGTCCATCAACAGAAAATTGAGAAACTGGAGAGTTCCTTTGGTTGCTTTGGGGGCTCTTTGTGAAAGTTCTCCCTACCACATGGTCCCTTCAACTTGAGCTGTGTGCAATGGGAGCCTGTGGTTCTAAGTTCTCTGCATAGTTGGGCAAAAAGGGTTTAAGGACAGACTTGTGGGCAACACTGCCTTGGCCTTGGTGTGAAGCCAGGCTCTTCATGTCAGATATAGTCAGTAAGACTTTCCCTAGCAGAATTGCATGTTTCAAGCTAAGGCCCAGATATGAAGGCATGAATATGTACTTCTTACCCACAGACCCTGGGTGGTACAGCAGTTAATGCACTTGGCTGTTAACATAAAGGTTGGAAGTTCGAGTCCATCCAAAGATGCCTTAGAAGAAGACCTGGTGATCTACTTCTGAAAAATCAACCATTGAAAACCCTGTGGAGTACTATTCTACTCTGACACACCTGGGGTCACCATGAGTGGAGTTGACCCACTGGCAACTGGTTACCCAAAGGCCAAACATAAATCCAAATTACTTGATGGAACGTTCTTCACTGCCTACCCCAGGACTGTTTGTGCTAATGTTTCCAGTGACGAAAAGACTGGACTATTGAGAGCTGCTTTCACAGAGAACCTTCTCTCTGCATCCAGCTACATGCATAAAACTCCAGCAGAGAAAGATTAGGGGCCATCTGGAGAACAGGACAACTCGCAAAATGGGTTTAGAGCTGTATCTATTCCTGTATATTCAGCCACAACACAACAGATGTAGACCGAAAGGAGTCTGTTAAAACCAGTCTTGGGCAGATTTTAGGAGTTCAACAATTGCTAGGATTTCTATTTTTGTCTAAAGTCTGAAAATGTGTTTAGTGCTTATTCTGCTGCCTAGGTACAGTATTTCCCCAAAGAAAACTGGTTCTTGCCCTAGTTTTTCTTTTCTAAAATCTCTCCGAGATGGAAATATTTCTCTTCTCTATCTTGCTATATGGAGCCCTGGTGGCACAGTGGTTAAGAGCTTGGCTGCTAATCAAAAGGTCAGTAGTTCAAATCCACCAGCCACTCTTCGGAAATGCTATGGGGCAGTTCTACTCTGTCCTATAGGGTTTTTTATCTTGTTATATATTTCTTCTTATAAAACGTATAGCTTATTATAAAACTAGAAAATGGTAAGTACTCTATCATTATTGAAGGGCTGCAAACAAAAATGGCCTTTGGTCTCCACTCTCTGCCTAGCCCTCGATGCTGCCCTGGCCATCATGCCTGTCCCAAGGCATTCAATGAGGGTTTTCAGGACTGCAAATGTGAAAGGTTGTTCCCATCTGTCTGACTTCTGCCCTACATCAGCGCATTTTATTACCCTTATCTGCTTATTGGATTACCATTAGCTACTCATCTTGACAAACGTTCAGCCATAAATATAATTTACTGGATTTTGAAACGGCAAGCCATGGTTTATTTATACCATTCTGTGTTTTCAGGCAGGATTTAGTACACATACATTTTATTAAGGAAGCCTTCCTCTGCCCAATTCCAAGCAAGGAGTGTATTTTCCAGCTTCTTTCTCCTTTATTTCCCTGCCAAAGAGGCTCAAATAGAAGCTGCAGCCTGGCTTATATTCTTTTTGTATTTTTCCTGGAACAGAAGATTAAGGGTTTTGAACAAAATATGGTACTTTCTTCACAGAAATTTGTGTGAGTGATGAGAATGAATCAAAGAAAAATTCAAAATATTCCTGACACCTATGTCTCTAACGGTGCTCCCAACGGGGGCAGTGATGGTTCAGTGGTGGAATCCTTGCTTTTCAGGAGGGAGACTCAGGTTCGATTTCCAGCCACTGTACCTCACCTGCAGCCTCCACTCATCTGTCAATGGAGGCTTGTGTATTCCTATGACGCTGAACAGGTTCAAGCAGAGCTTCCAGACAAAGATACACTATGAAGAAAGGCCTGGTGATCTATTTCAGAAAATCTGCTAATGAAAATCTTTACAACAGTTCAGCCCATAACTGATGACGGTGATGGTGTAGGACCAGACAACATTTTGTTCTGTTGTGCACGGGGTCGCCATCAGTCAGAGCTGATTCGATAGGAGCTAATAGCGACATGTCTCAATTTGTACAAGTGAAGTTTTGGACAAGCATTCATGAAGCAGAGAATCCTCTGATGGTTTACACTTAATGAATGTGTATGTTGCCTTACCTGAGCAACACTGTAAGTAGCACACATCTGATCGCGCACTCAAAGCGCCTACAGTCTGGGTTTCAGCTGCCAGACATGGTGCCTACGATTGGTGAAACACTGTTCTGCTTCAGCTTTGGCTCTAGAAAAAAAAAAAAAAAAAATTTTTTTTTTTTTAAAGTTCTTTGAAATGCCTCTCTAACTTGTTCTAAACCTCTAATAGCACCTTACCATTTGCTGGTGAATGCTTTGCCCCTGATTAACTGACATTTCTATCTGAAATGATTTCCTGGAATCTGACATGGCAAATTCAGGGGAAGGCAGGATATGAGATACCTGGGTTTAAAATTTCTACTTGGAGTTGAAGGCAAAACCAGAAATAGAACTCAGTGACTTGGGTATGCAAGGACTCCAAGAGCCTACTGCCTCTGCTCATGGACCGCTTTTAAGACCTCTCATCCAGCTGAGAGCCTGTTCTTCCTCAATGTACCACAAAGATGCTCTCGTTACTTCAGATCTCAGAACCCTCATCAGGCCTCAAAGCTCTGATGCAGGCTGCCTTCTGCCCACTGAAGTCTCTGGTTTATCAGATGTACTTTTTGGGGTTAGGAGCAGGAATACCTCATCCATCCATCCAGACAGATGCACAAAAAAGCATTCACAAGTGATTTTATTATTCTGACCAACTGTGCTTAAGAAAATAAAATACTCCATTCAAATGGACTCCACAGTTCTCCATCAAAATATCTTGAGTCCTTCAAGCTTCTGGGTGGCCCTTTATCTTAGTGTCAGGATAAAATGGCTTAGATCTCCAATATCTCGGGAGATTTCTCTGGATCTCTTGGTCTCCTGGTAAGTCCACTCGGTATCTAGCTCTATAATATGACTTTAGGTTTTTCTCTTGTTGGCGTCCTTTATCCACATTGGAAACCACTCCAAATGCTTCCTTCTTTCAGAGTACTAATAACGTTTTGCGTGGAGGGAAATTTACAGAAAGTTTGAAATAAGGGAAGATTACTACATAGCTGGGCACAAGCAACGACTTAAACTGGGATATTAGATATTGCTCTCCAAAATTCTATCAGCCCCTCTCACCACAGACAATTTCTTATTGGCCAGGCTGGCTTGGGCTCCATCTTGTCACAATTTTCAGGGGCATCCTCTTCTGAATATCCTCTCTTACCCCTGCTTTCTGTGTATAGAAGATAAAATCATCACATGCAAATCCAGCTCTCAACTTTCTACTTCACATTAACCTACAGGTTCTACCTGTGCATCCCCCACGCATCTGTTGGTTGTACCATGGTGGTTTGTGTGTTGCTCTGATGCTGGAAGGTATGCCGCTGGTATTTTAAATGCCAGATCATCCATGGTGGACAGTTTTCAGTGGTTTCTGACATATCCTTGCTTGCTGAAAGTGAGGAGGACTTGAAGCACTTACTGATGAAGATCAAAGACTACAGCCTTCGGTATGGGTTGTACCTCAACATAAAGAAAACAAAAATCCTCACCTCTGGACCAACAAGCAACATCATGATAAACTGAGAAAAGACTGAAGTTGTCAAAGATTTCAGATGATGCATTGTATTGGGTAAATCTGCTGCAAAAGACCTCTTTAAAATGTTGAAAAGCAAGGATGTCACTTTGAAGACTAAAGTGTGCTTGACTGAAGCCATGATATTTATAATTGCCTCATATGCATGTGAAAGCTGGACAATGAGTAAGGAAGACATAGAAAAATTGACATCTTTGAATTGTGGTATTGGTGAAGAATGAATAAATCTGTCTTGGGAAAAGTACAGCCAGAATGCTCCTTAGAAGCAAGGATGGCAAGACTTCACCTCTTGTACTTTGGGCATGTTATCAGGAGGAACCAGTTCCCGGAGAAGGACATCATGCTTGGGAAAGTGGAGAGTCAGAGAAAAAGAGGAAGACCCTCAATGGGATAAATTGACACACTGGCTGCAACAATGCACCCAAGCACAGCAAAGATTGTGAGAATGGCTCAGGCCTGGACAGTGCTTCTTTCTATTGTACACAGGGTTGCTGTGAGTTAGAACTGACTTGAGGGCATATAACAACAACATCAACCTTGGCATCCACCACTCCTCTATCAGTTTGTTGTATTGTGGTGCCATGCATGTTGTTACGATGCTGGAAGCTATGCCACTGGTATTTCTTTTCTTTTCTTTTTTTAAAATTGGGCTTTAGGTGAAAATTTACAGCTCATTTTCCCATACAAAAATTTATACACATATTGTTTTGTGACATTGGTTGCAATCCCCAAAATGTGACAGTATGCTCCCCCTTTTCCCCCTGGGTTCCCTGTGCCCATTCACCCAGTTCCTGTCCCTTCCTGCCTTCTTGTCCTACTTCTGGAGAGGAGCTGCCCATTTAGTCTCATATAATTGATCAAAGCATTGTTAACCCAGAACTGAAACCATTCCTGAGGCCCACTTTTCAGACAAAAATTAGACAGGCTTATAAAAAAAATAACATATGTGAGGAACATGCTTCTTAGTTCAGCCATTGATATTTCAGCAGGATCAACCATGGTGGACAAGTTGAAGTGGAGCTTTCAGGCTAAGACAGACTAGGAAGAAAGGTCTGGTGATCTACTTCTAAAAATTATCTAATGAATTCCCCCCCCCTCCTGCCTATCTACACAGTGCACTGAACATTGCACCCCTCCAGCAGCACAGGCACAATCTATCAGGACCTGTCCTACACGGACCCCTGACCTACCCAGCTGGTTCAGCACATGCCACAAACAACACATCCTAGCTGCTGGGTACATGACAGGGAATTCAAGTCTCTAGTATTCAGATTTATCCAAGAGTTGAAGCCAAAAGCAGACAAAAAATGAGGAAAAATGGACAAATTCATGGAAAAAGTACAAAGTCATGGAAAAGAGAGACAAAACAATGGAAGAATTCAGGAAAATAATATAGGAACAAAATATCAAAATAAACTCACAACTAGAAATCATACAAAACAACAATTAGAAATCTAAAACATAAAAACAAGATTTCAGAAATGGACTGTCATAGAAGGTCTGAGGAACAGCATTGAAACAATGAAAGACAGGATCAGAGGAATTGAAGAAAAATACTTGAATACCACTTTGTTTGAGGAAAAAGAATGAAGAAAAACAAAGAAACCCTGAAAGTGACGTGGGATACAATCAAAAGCAAAAATTTGGGAGTGATCGGAGTTCCAGAACAGGGGGAGAAAATGGAAAACACAGAGAGGATTACTGAAGAATTGCTGACAGAAAACTTCCCAAATATCATGAAAGATGAAAAGCTGACCATTCAAGAAGCTCAAAGAACACCACATAGTATAGACCCCAAAAGAAAATCACCAAGGTATATCATAAGCACACTCTCTAAAACTAAGGACAAAGAAAGAATCCTGAGAGCAGCTTGAGAAAAACAAAAAGTCACATACAAAGGGGAAACAATAAGACTAAACTCTGATTACTCGGCAAAAACTATGCAGGCAAAAAGGCAATGAGATGACATATATAAAACCTTGAAAGAAAAAAATTGCCAATCAAGAATAATATATCTTGTAAAACTCTCATTCAAATATGATGGTGAAATTAGGACATTTCCAGATAAACAGAAATTAAGGGAATATGTAAAAACCAAACCAAACTTGTAAGAATTATTAAAAGGAGTCCTTCGATTTGAGAACAAACAACACCAGATGACAGCCTGAATCTAGGATGCAAGATTGCACCAGCCAGATACCAACCTAGGAAATGAACTCACAAGGACTATTCAAAACTAAAAGGTTTACAAGAGGGAAACAGAGAGGTTAATTTGTAAATGATAACAACATCAGAACAATAAAAGAGGAAATAAACAGTGTAGGCATAGAACTTTCTAGTGGAGAGGAAGGCAAAACGATACCAAGTAGTAAAAGACTAGTTCAAATTTAGGAAGAAAAGCATAAATTTTAAGGTAACCAAAAGAAAGTTAACAAATCTACTCATCAAAATAAAGAAGAAAAACAAAGTCTTAGTAAAAACAAAATTTACAAAAACAAAAGAAATAAAACAAAAAACAAACAAAAAAAACATCCCACATACAAAAGATTCCATACAGGAGAGTAGAAGGAACAAAGAAAACGTTAGCACCACAAAAAAAGGACTACGAAATGACAGCAATAAACCCATGCCTATCAATAATTGCAGTGAATGTAAATGGCATAAATGCACCAATAAAGAGACAGAGAGTAACAGAATGGCTACAAAAATAGGATCCATCAATATGTTGTCTACAAGAGATGCACCTTAGAAACAAAGACATAAATTTATTAAAAATCAAAGGATGGAAAAAAATATATCAAGCAAACCACTACCAAAAAAGAGCAGTAGTGGCAATATTAATCTCCAACAAAATAGACTTTAAAACAAAATTCACCAAAAAGACAAAGAAGGGCACTATATAATGATTAAAGGGACAATCCAGCAAGAAGATATAACCATAATAAGCACCTACTCACCCAATAACAGGGCTCCAAAATACATAAACTCT
This sequence comes from Loxodonta africana, assembly GCF_030014295.1. Taxonomy (NCBI): domain Eukaryota; kingdom Metazoa; phylum Chordata; class Mammalia; order Proboscidea; family Elephantidae; genus Loxodonta; species Loxodonta africana. The sequence goes on from NC_087350.1 coordinate 24,012,904, forward strand.
AACAGCACTGAAAAAAGGAATTTACAGTTCCACACTAATAGTAGGAAGGAGACTTCAACACAACACTTTCAGTAAAGGACAGAACATCTAGAAAGAAACTCAACAAAGATACAGAAGATCTAAAGGACACAATTGGCCACCTTGAACTCGTAGGCATACGTATAACACTCCACCCAACAGCTGCAAAGTACACATTCTTTTCCAATGCACACAGAACGTTCTCCAGAATAGACCACATCTTAGTCCACAAAGCAACCCTCAACAAAATCCAAAACACTGAGATAATACAAAGTATCTTCTCCTATCGTAACACCATCAAAGTAGAAATTAACAACAGAAAGAGCAAGGGAAAAAAAATCAATTACATGGAAGCAGAATAACACCCTGCTTAAAAACTGCTGGGTAATAGAAGAAATCAAAGAGGGAATAAATAAATGCCTAGACTCAAATGAGAATGAAAAAACATCAAACCAAAACCTTTAGGACATAGTAAAGGCCGTGTTTAACAAAAAAATCCCAGTGCCGTCGAGTCGATTCTGACTCATAGCGACCGTACAGGACAGAGTAGAACTGCTCCATGGGGTTTCCAAGGAGCGCCTGGTGGATTCAAACTGTCGACCATTTGATTAGCAGCCGTAGCACTTAACCACTGCACCACCAGGGTTTCCAAAGGCAGTGTTTAGAGGTCAATTTATAGCAACAGATACACGCATCAAAAAGAAGAAAAGGACAAAATCAGAGCATTAGCTACACAACTTGAAGAAATAGAAAGAGAACAGCAAAAGAAGCCCACAGCCACCAGAAGAAAGGAAATAATAAAGACCAGAGCAGAAATAAATGAAATAGAGAATAGAAAAACAATAGAAATAATCAACAAAACTAAAAGTTACTTCTTCGAAAGAATCAACAAAATTGACAAACCATTGGCCCAATTGACAAAAGAAAAACAAGAGAAAGCAAATGACTCAAATAATAAATGAAATGGGGGAGATTACAACAGAACCAATTGAAATAAAAAGAATCTTAAGAGAGTAGTATGAAAAACCATACTTCAACAAATTTGAAAACCTAGAGGAAATGGACAAATTTCTAGAAACATACTACCTACACAAACTGATGTTGAAAATCTGAACAGACGCATAACAAGAGAAGAGATTGAAATGGTAATTAAAAAACTCCCAACAAAAAAAAAGTCCTGGGAGGCGGGGCCAAGATGGCTGACTAGGTAGAAGCTACTTCAGATCTCTCTTGCAACAAAGACTAGGAAAAACAAGTGAATCGATCACATACATGACAATCTATGAGCCCTGACCATCAAACGCAGATTTAAAGAGTTGACCTGACTGACAGAGACTGAGAACGAGCAACCACAGGAAGCAACGACAGTTTTCGGAGCCTGGAGCCAGCGTCCCAGTCAGAAAACCTTGGTGCCAGGCTTTGGACTGGGCGAAGGGTAGCTGAGCACAGCATCCTGAGACAGCACAAACACGGATGCAGCCCTAACCCCCAGAAGTGACCTCGGGGGAAGACCAGCCAGTGCACACAGGCAGCGCAGCGATGTGGCTGACAGGAGGAGAAGTCACCAGGAGGCAGCAACTGGTTTTGGAGCTTGGAACCTTGGTGCTGGGCTTTGAACTGGGAGCAGAGGAACTGACCACGGCTTCTGAGACAGCACATGCACAGGATGTGGGCCTGACCCTCGGGGGCAATCTCGACCCAGCCAACACACGCAGGCTACACACCATTCGGGAATCTCAGATAAAACAGTCATCACCAAGCAAGATAAGTAACTTTGTCTATATTCCTGGGTGTTACTTTCTCCTATTTATCTGATCCTTCCCCTCCCCTTCCCAGGCAGCTTCATTAACATTGGAATTTCCTGAGCCAGAGAGTGAAGTGCTCTGTGGTTTTTGTTTTTGTCTTTTCCTAATCCATTCTGCTGGCCTGAGAGAAGAAGCTACAAAAAAACCCAGGGACCAAAAATCCTTTCCTGACTTCCCAAAATTGGACTAAAAATACAGAACCAGCTCCAGCCAAGCATATGAGATCCACAGTCTTGGGCTTTCATCCCTACAGGGAACAAGGTGGCTATTATAATGCAAAGGCAATTCTGATAGGGATCTGACTGTAAGTGTTTTAGCAGATTACTGGAAAGAAAAGATTTCCAGGTCTGATATCTCTGCATATTAAAGAAAGCCCTTACTGACCAACAACGGGGAACTGAGGGCTGAAGCTCCCCCCAGACCGCCTAACCTCCTGCCATAGGGGTCTGAGGATGGTGACACCTACCAATCTGTAGAGGTACATGCATTGGGTGCCTAAGGTACAGCTGCAGAGCCCACCCACCAAAGTGCTTTAGGAATAGACACACCTACCTCATTGGCACTTGGGGGAAGCCTGTCAGCATCCTGCCCCCCCTGGAGTGTGACCCCCTGCTGCTACTAGAATCTGGTGCACACAACTATCACCACTAGTCCTCTAGGTGGATAGGTGACAGTCTGCACCACACACTTGGTGACCCAAAATCAGATTCAACTCAAGAATAGTGAATGGACTCTTAGGCTTATATATCTGGTAACAGCCCAAACAAGCTGGTAATAGGACATAAGTGATTCAAGGGCTACAACAATCAAGACAGCACAATCTAGTAGCCCATTTACGTATAATGAAAGAAAACAAAACAAGATGAGACTCAGTGAGCAAATATAAAATAAATCATTACAATATCTTATAGATGGCTCGGAGACAGCAGTCGATATCAAACCACATAAAGAAGCAGACCCTGATGGCTTCTACAACTCCCCAAATTAAAGAATCAAAATCTTTCCCAAATGAAGATAGAATCCTGGAATTGCCAGATGCAGAATATAAAAAACTAATTTACAGAATGCTTCAAGACATCAGGGATGACCTCATAAATAAAATAAGGCAATCTACAGAAAAAGCCAAGGAACACATTGATAAAGCAGTTGAAGAACTCAAAAAGACTATTCAAGAACATAGTGGAAAAATTAATAAGCTGCAAGAATCCATAGAGCGACAGCATTCAGAAATCCAAAAGATTAACAGTAAAATTACAGAATTAGACAACTCAATAGGAAGTCAGAGGAGCAGAATGAAGCAATTGGAATGCAGAGTGGGGGAAGTGGAGGATAAGGCAATTGACACAAATATAGTTGAAAAAAATCAGATAAAAGAATTAAAAAAAATGAAGAAAACCTAAGAATCGTGTGGGACTCTATCAAGAAGAATAACTTGCGTGTGATTGGAGTTCCAGAACAGGGAAGGATAACAGAAAATACAGAGAGAATAGTTGAAGATCTGTTGGCAGAAAACGTCCCTGACATCATGAAAGATGAAAGGATATCTATCCAAGATGCTCATTGAACCCTACATAAGATTGATCCAAAAAGAAAATCACCAAGACATATTACCATCAAACTTGCCAAAACCAAAGATAAAGAGAAAATTTTAAAAGCAGCCAGGGATAAAAGAAAGGTCTCCTACAAAGGAGAATCAATAAGTTCAGGCTACTCAGCAGAAACCATGCAGTCAAGAAGGCAATGGGATGACATATATAGAGCACTGAAGGAGAAAAACTGCCAGCCAAGGATCATATATCCAGAAAAACTCTCTCTCAAATATGAAGGTGAAATTAAAACATTTACAGATAAACACAAGCTTAGAGAATTTGCAAAAACAAACAAACAAACAAAAAAAACACCAAAGCTACAAGAAATACTAAAGGAAATTGGTTAGAAAATCAATAATATCAGATACCAGCACAACACAAGGTCACAGAACAGAATATCCTGATATCAACTCAAATAGGGAAATCACAAAAACAAATTAAGATTAATTTTAAAAAGAAAAAAATGCTCAAAACAGGGAATCATTGAAGTCAATATGTAAAAGATCACAATAAACAAAAAGAGGGACTAAATACAGGAAGCATAGAACTGCCATATGGAGAGGAAAACAAGGCGATATAGGACAATACAAGTTAGGTTTTTACTTAGAAAAATAGGGGTAAATATTAAGGTAACCACAAAGAGCTATAACAATTCCACAACCCAAAATAAAAACCAAGAAAAACATAACAACTCAGCAAACATAAATTCAACTACTATGAAAATGAGGAACACACAATTTACAAAGAAAAATATCTCAGCACAAAAAAGTAAGTGGAAAAATGAAATTGTCAACAACACACACAAAAAGGCATCAAAATGACAGCACTAAACACATCAAACCAAACAAACACATACTCATCTAAAATTATGCTGAATGTAAATGGACTAAATGCACCAATAAAGAGACAGAGAGTCTCAGACTGGATAAAGAAACACGATCCATCTATATACTGCCTATAAGAGACACACCTTAGACTTAGAGACACAAACAAACTAAAACTCAAAGGATGGAAAAAAATATATCAAGCAAACAACAAGCAAAAAAGAGCAGGAGTAGCAATATTAATTTCTGACAAAATGGACTTTAAAGTTAAATCCACCACAAAGGATAAAGAAGGACACTACATAATGATTAAAGGGACAATTGACCAGGAAGATATAACCATATTAAATATTTATGCACCCAACAACAGGGCTGCAAGATACATAAAACAAACTTTAACAGAACTGAAAAGTGAGATAGACACCTCCACAATTATAGTAGGAGACTTCAACACACCACTTTCGGAGAAGGACAGGACTTCCAGTAAGAAGCTCAATAGAGACACCAAAGACCTAATTGCTACAATCAACCAACTTGACCTCATAGACTTATACAGAACACTCCACCCAACAGCTACAAAGTATACTTTTTACTAGTGCACATGGAACATTCTCTAGAATAGACCACATATTAGGTCATAAAACAAACCTTTGCAGAATCCAAAACATCGAAATATTACAAAGCATCTTCTCAGACCACAGGCCATAAAAGGGGAAATCAATAACAGAAAAATCAGGGAAAAGAAATCAAATACTTGGAAACTGAACAACACCCTGCTCAAAAAAGACTGGGTTATAGAAGACATTAAGGAGGGAATAAAGAAATTCATAGAATGCAACAAGAATGAAAACACTTCCTATCATAACCTCTGGGACACAACAAAAGCAATGCTCAGAGGTCAATTTACATCGATAAATGCACACATACATAAAGAAGAAAGAGCCAAAATCAGAGAAGTGTCCCTACAACTTGAACAAATAGAAAGCCAGCAACAAAAGAATCCATCAGGCACCCGAAGAAAACAAATAATAAAAATTAGAGCTGAACTAAATGAATTAGAGAACAGAAAAACAATTGAAAGAATTAAGAAAGCCAAAAGCTGGTTCTTTGAAAATATTAACAAAATTGATAAACCATTGGCCAGACTGACTAAAGAAATACAGGAAAGGAAGTAACCTGAATGAGAAACGAGATGGGCCACATCACAACAGACCCAACTGAAATTAAAAGAATCATATCAGATTATTATGCAAAATTGTACTCTAACAAATTTGCAAACCTAGAAGAAATGGAGGAATTCCTAGAAAAACACTACCTACCTAAACTAACACAAGCAGAAGTAGAACAACTAAATAGACCCATAACAAAAAAAGAGATTGAAACGGTAATCAAAAAACTCCCAACAACAACAACAAAAAACCCTGGCCTGGACGGCTTCACTGCAGAGTTCTACCAAACTTTCAGAGAAGAGTTAACACCACTACTACTAAAGGTATCTCAAAGCATAGAAAATGATGGAATACTACCTAACTCATTCTATGAAACCACCATATCCCTGATACCAAAACCAGGGAAAGACACCACAAAAAAAGAAAATTACAGACTTATATCCCTCATGAACATAGATGCAAAAATCCTCAACAAAATTCTAGCCAGTAGAATTCAACAACATATTAAAAAAATAATCCACCACGACCAAGCGGGATTGATACCAGGTATGCAAGTGTGGTTTAATATTAGAAAAACCAATAATGTAATCCACCATATACATAAAACAAAAGACAAGAACCACATCATTTTATCAATTGATGCAGAAAAGGCATTTGACAAAGTCCAACACCCATTCATGATAAAAACTCTCAGCAAAATAGGAATTGAAGGAAAATTCCTCAACATAATAAAGGGCATCTAAAAAAAAAAAAAAAAATACAAAGCCAACAGCCAACATCACTCTACACGGAGAGAGCCTGAAAGCATTTCCCTTGAGAACAGAAACCAGACAAGGATACCCTTTATCACCACTCTTATTCAACATTGTGCTAGAGGTCCTAGTCAGAGCAATTAAGCAAGACAAAGAAATAAAGCACATCCGGATTGGCAAAGAGGAAGTAAAATTATCTCTATTTGCAGATGACATGATCTTATACACAGAAAACCCTAAGGAATCCTCCAGAAAACTACTGAAACTAATAGAAGAGTTTGGCAGAGTCTCAGGTTATAAAATAAACATACAAAAATCACTCAGATTCCTCTACATCAACAAAAAGAACATCGAAGAGGAAATCACCAAATCAATACCATTCACAGTAGCCCCCAAGAAGATAAAATACTTAGGAATAAATCTTACCAAGGATATAAAAGACCTATACAAAGAAAACTACAAAGTACTACTGCAAGAAACTAAAAAGGACCTACTTAAGTGGAAAAACATACCTTGCTCATGGATAAGAAGACTTAACATAGTAAAAATGTCTATTCTACCAAAAGCCATCTATACATACAATGCACTTCCGATCCAAATTCCAATGACATTTTTTAATGTGATGGAGAAACAAATCACCAACTTCATATGGAAGGGAAAGAAGCCCCGGATAAGTAAAGCATTACTGAAAAAGAAGAAGAAAGTGGGAGACCTCACTCTACCTGATTTTAGAACCTATTATATAGCCACAGTAGTTAAAACAGCCTGGTACTGGTACAACAACAGGCACATAGAACAATGGAACAGAATTGAGAACCCAGATATAAATCCATCCACATATGAGCAGCTGATATTTGACAAAGGCCCAGTGTCAGTTAATTGGGGAAAAGATAGTCTTTTTAACAAATGGTGCTGGCATAACTGGATATCCATTTGCAAAAAAAATGAAACAGGACCCATACCTCACACCACGCACAAAAACTAACTCCAAGTGGATCAAAGACCTAAACATAAAGACTAAAATGATAAAGATCATGGGAGAAAAAAGAGGGTCAACATTAGGGAGCCCTAATACTAGGCATAAAAAGAATACAAAACATTACCAAAAATGATGAAGAGAAACCAGATAACTGGGAGCTCCTAAAAATCAAACACCTATGCTCATCTAAAGACTTCACCAAAAGAGTAAAAAGACTACCTACAGATTGGGAAAAAATTTTCAGCTATGACATCTCCGACCAGCGCCTGATCTCTAAAATCTATATGATTCTGTTAAAACTCAACCACAAAAAGACAAACAACCCAATCAAAAAGTGGGCGAAGGATATAAACACGCGCTTCACTAAAGAAGATGTTCAGGAAGCTAACAGATACATGAGAAAACTCTCTTGATCATTAGCCATTGGAGAAATGCAAATTAAAACTACGATGAGATTCCATCTCACTCCAACGAGGCTGGCATTAATCCAAAAAACACAAAATAATAAATGTTGCAGAGGCCGCGGAGAGATTGGAACTCTTATACACTGCTGGTGGGAATGTAAAATGGTACAACCACTTTGGAAATCTACCTGGCGTTTCCCTAAAAAGTTAGAAATAGAACTACCATACAACCTAGAAATCCCACTCCTCGGAATATACCCTAGAGAAATAAGAGCCTTTACACGAACAGATACATGCACACCCATGTTTATTGCAGCACTGTTCACAATAGCAAAAAGCTGGAAGCAAACAAGGTGTCCATCAACGGATGAATGGTTAAATAAATTATGGTATATTCACACAATGGAATACTACGCATCGATAAAGAACAGTGATGAATCTGTGAAACATTTCATAACATGGAGGAACCTGGAAGGCATTATGCTGAGTGAAATTAGTCAGAGGCAAAAGGACAAATATTGTATAAGACCACTATTATAAGATCTTGAGAAATAGTATAAACTGAAAAGAACACATTCTTTTGTGGTTACGAGGGGAGGAGGAAGGGAAAGTGGGAGAGGGCTATTTACTGATTAGTTAGTAGATAAGAACTACTTTAGGTGAAGGCAAGGACAATAGTCAATACACGGAAGGTCAGCTCAACTGGACTGGACCAAAAGCAAAAGTTTCTGGGATAAACTGAATGCTTCGAAGGTCAGTGGAGCAAGGGCAGGGGTTTGGGGACTATGGCTTAAGGGTACTTCTAAGTCAATCGGCAAAATAATTCTATTATGAAAACATTGTGCATCCCACTTTGAAGTGTGGCGTCTGGGGTCTTAAATGCTAACAAGCGGCCATCTAAGATGCATCAATTGGTCTCAACCCACCTGGATCAAAGGAGAATGAAGAACACGAAGGTCACACGATAACTATGAGCCCAAGAGACAGAAAGGGCCACATGAGCCAGAGACTTACATCATCCTGAGACCAGAAGAACTAGATGGTGCCCGGCCACAACCAATGACTGCCCTGACAGGCAGCACAACAGAGAACCCCTGAGGGAGCAGGAGAACAGTGGGATGCAGACCCCAAATTCTCATAAAAAGACCAGACTTAATGGTCTGACTGAGACTAGAGGAATCCCGGCGGTCATGGTCCCCAAACCTTCTGTTGGCCCAGAACAGGAACCATTTCCAAAGACAACTCATCAGACATGGAAGGGACTGGACAATGGGTAGGAGAGAGATGCTGATGAAGAGTGAGCTACTTGTATCAGGTGGACACTTGAGACTGTGTTGGCATCTCCTGTCTGGAGGGGAGATAGGAGGGTAGAGAGGGTTAGAAACTGGCAAAATTGTCACGAAAGGAGAGACTGGAAGGGCTGACTCATTAGGGGGAGAGCAAGTGGGAGTATGGAGTAAGGTGTATATAAGCTTATATGTGACATACTGACTTGATTTGTAAACTTTCACTTAAAGCACAATAAAAATTATTTTAAAAAAAAAGTCCTGGCCCAGATGGCTTCACTGGAGAATTCTACCAAACATTCAGAGAAGAACTAACATCAGCACTACTCAAACTATTTCAGAACATAAAAAAGGAAGTGATACTTCCAAATTTGCTCTGTGAAGTCAGCATAACGCTGATACTAATCCAGGCAAAGACAATACAAAAAAATAAAAATAAAAATCACAGACCAATATCTCTCATGAATATAGATGCAAAAATTCTCAACAAAATTCTAGCCAATAGAATTCAGCAACACATCAAAAAAATAATCCACCACCATCGAGTGGGATTCATACCAGGTATGCAAGGGTGGTCCAACATTAGAAAATTAATCCATGTAATCCACCACATAAATAAAAGGAAAGAATAATATGATTATCTCAATTGACCCAGAAAAGGCATTTGACAAAGCCCAACCACCCATTCCTGATAAAAAAACTTCAAATAAAATAGGTATAGAAGGGAAATTCCTCTACATTATAAATGGCATCTATGCATAACTAACACCCAACACCATTCTTATTGGAGAAAGGCTGAAACCATTCCCCTTGAGCACAGGAACAAGACGAGATGCCCTTTATTACCACTCCTATTTAACATTGTGCTGGAAGTCCTAGTTAGATCAATAAGGCAAGAAAAAGAAATAAACGGCATCCAAATTGGTAATGAAGAAGTAAAACTGTCCTTATTTGGGGATGAAATGATACTCCACTACACATGGAAAATCCAAAGGACTTCCTGAGAAAACTACTGGAACTAATTAAAGATTCAGCAGAGTTGCAGGATACAAGATAAGCATACAAAAATCAGCTGGATTCCTATACGCCAATAAATAGAATGATGAAAAGGAAATCTGGAAAACAATACCAATTATAATAGTCCCTGAAAAAATTACATACTGAGGAATGAACCAGGGATTAAAAGACCTATACAAAGAAAACTACAAAAAAACACTGCAAGAAACCAGAAGATACCTACATAAATAGAAAAACATACCATGCTCATGGTTAGGTAGGCTCAACATTGTGAAATATCTATTCTACCCAAACCAAACCAACCAAACCCAGTGCCATTGAGTTGATTCCAACTCAGAGCAACCCGATAGGACAGAGTAGAACTGCCCCATGGAGTTTCCAAGGAGCGCCTGGCAGATTCCAACTGCTGACCCTTTGGTTAGCAGCTGTAGCACTTAACCACTATACCACCAGGGTTTCCATTCTACCCAAAGCAACCTACAAACACAGTGCAATTCCAATCTAAATACCAACAACCTTCTTAACGGGATGGAGAAACTAATCATTAAATTTATATGGAAAGGGAAGAGGCCCCAGATAAGTAAAGCACTATTGAAGAAGACTAAAATAGGCGGACTTGCACCCCCTGACCTCAGAACCTACTATACAGCTAATGTAGTCAAAACAGCCTGGTACTAGTACAACCACAGCTCCATTGACCAATGGAACTGCATTGTGAACCCAGATGTAAATCCATCACCTACAGTCACCTGATCTTCCACAAAAGGACAAATATTGTATGAGACTGTTGTTAGGTGCCGTCCAGTCTGTTCTGACTCATAGCGACCCCGCGCACAACAGAACGAAACACTGCCCGGTCCTGAACCATCCTTACAATTGTTATGCTTGAGCTCATTGTTGCAGCCACTGTGTCAATCCACCTCGTTGAGGGGCTTCCTCTTTTCCACTGACCCTGTACTCTGCCAAGCAGGATGTCCTTCTCCAGGGACTGATCCCTCCTGACAACATGTCCAAAGTATGTAAGATGCAGTCTCGCCATCCTTGCTTCTAAGGAGCATTCTGGCTGCACTTCTTCTAAGACAGATTTGTTCGTTCTTTTGGCAGTCCGTGGTATATGCAATGCTCTTCGCCAACACCACAATTCGAAGTCGTCGATTCTTCTTCGATCGTCCTTATTCACTGTCCAGCTTTTACATGCATATGATGTGATTGAAAATACCATGGCTTGGGTCAGGCACACCTTAGTCCTCAAGGTGACATCTTTGCTCTTCAACTTTAAAGAAGTCCTTTGCAGCCGATTTACCCAATGTAATGTGTCTTTTGCTTTATTGACTGCTGCTCCCATGGCTGCTGATTGTGGATCCAAGTAAAATGAAATCCTTGACAACTTCAGTCTTTTCTCCAGTTATGAGGATTTTTGTTTTCTTTATGTTGAGGTGCAGTCCTTACTGAAGGCTGTGGTCTTTGATCTTCATTAGTAAGTGCTTCAAGTCTTCTTCACTTTCAGCAAGCAAGGTTGTGTCATCTGCATAATACAGGTTGGTAATGAGTCTTCCTCCAATCCTGATGCCCTGTTCTTCTTCATATAGTCCAGCTTCTCGTATTATTTGTTCAGCATACAAATAGGTATGGTGAAAGAATACAACCCTGGCGCACACCTTTCCTGACTTTAAACCAATCAGTATCCCCTTGTTCTGTCCGAACAACTACTTCTTGATCTATGTAAAGATTCCTCATGAGCACAATTAAAATGTGTTCTGGAATTCCCATTCTTCGCAATGTTATCCATGGTTTGTTATGATCCACACAGTTGAATGCCTTTGCATAGTCAATAAAACACAGGGAAACATCCTTCTGGTATTCTCTGCTTTCAGCCAGGATCCATCTGACATCAGCAGTGATATCCCTGGTTCCACGTCCTCTTCTGAATCCGGCCTGAATTTCTGACAGCTCCTTGTCGATATACTGCTGCAGCCGTTTTTGAATGATCTTCAGCAAAATTATGCTTGCGTGTGATATTAATAATATTGTTCTATAATTTCCACATTTGGTTGGATCACCTTTCTTGGGAATAGGCACAAGTATGGATCTCTTCCAGTCAGTTGGCCAGGAAGCTGTCTTCCATATTTCTTGGCATAGACGAGTGAGCACCTCTAGCTCTGCATCTGTTTGTTGAAACATCTCAATTGATATTCCATCAATTCCTGGAGACTTGTTTTTTGCCAGTGCTTTCAGAGCAGCTTGGACTTCTTCCTTCAGTACCATCGGTTCCTGATTATATGCCACCTCTTGAAATGGTTGAACATCAACTAATTCTTTTTGCTGTAATGACTGTGCACTCCTTCCATCTTCTTTTGATGCTTCCCTGCGTCGTTTAATATTTTCCCCATAGAATCCTTCACTGTTGCAACTCGAGGCTTGAATTTTTTCTTCAGTTCTTTCAGCTTGAGAAACGTTGAGCGTGTTCTTCCCTTTTGGTTTTCCATCTCCAGCTCTTTGCACATGTCATTATAATACTTTACTTTGTCTTCTCGAGAGGCCCTTTGAAATCTTCTGTTCAGTTCTTTTACTTCATCAGTTCTTCCCTTTGCTTTAGCTGCTCAACGTTTGAGAGCAAATTTCAGAGTCTCCTCTGACATCCATCTTGGTCTTTTCTTTCTTTCCTGTCTTTTCAATGACCTCTTGCTTTCTTCATGTATGATGTCCTTGATGTCATTCCACAAATCATCTGGTCTTCGATCACTAGTGTTCAATGTGTCAAATCTATTCTTGAGATGGTCTGTAAATTCAGATGGGATGTACTCAAGGCAATATTTTGGCTCTCGTGGCCTTGCTCTGATTTTCTTCAGTTTTCACTTGAACTTGCATATGAGCAATTGATGGTCTGTTCCACAGTTGGCCCCTGGCCTTGTTCTGACTGATGATATTGAGCTTTCCATCGTCTCTTTTCACAGTAGTCAATTTGATTTCTCTGTGTTCCATCTGGTGAGGTCTATGTCTATAGTCGCCATTTATGTTGGTGAATAAAGGTATTTGCCCCCAGGTGTCTGTCAGTTTGTGTACTGTGGGGGCTTACGTGTTGCTGTGATGCTGGAAGCTATGCCACCAGTATTCAGATACCAGCAGGGTCACCTATGGAGGACAGGTTTCAGCTGAGCTTCCAGATTAAGACAGACTAGGAAGAAGGACCTGGTAGTTTACTTCTGAAAAGCATTAGCCAGTGAAAACCTTATGAATAGCAGTGGAACACTGTCTGATATAGTGCTGGAAGATGAGCCCCCCAGGTTGGAAGGCACTCAAAAGATGACTGGGGTACAGCTGTCTCCTCAAAGTAGAGTTGACCTTAATGATGTGGATGGAGTAAAGCTTTCGGGACCTTCATTCACTGATGTGGCATGACTCAAAATGAGAAGAAACAGCTGCAAACATCCATTAATAATCAGAACCTGGAATGTATGAAGTATGAATCTAGGAAAATTGGAAATCCTCAAAAATGAAATGGAACACATAAACATCAATATCCTAGGCATTAGTGAGCTGAAATGGACTGGTATTGGCCATTTTGAATTGGATAATCATATAGTCTACTATGCTGGGAATGACAACTTGAAGAGGAATGGTGTTGCATTCATAGTCAAAAAGAACGTTTTCAGATCTATCCTGAAGTACAACACTGTCAGTGATAAGATAATATCCATACACCTACAAGGAAGAGCAGTTAATATGACTAGTATTTAAATTTATGCACCAACCACTAGGGCCAAAAATGAAGAAATAGAATATTGTTACCAGCTGCTGCAGTCTGAAATAGATCGAAAATGCAATCAAGATGCCTTGATAATTACTGGTGATTGGAATGGGAAAGTTGGAAACAAAGAAGAAGGATCAGTAGCTGGAATATATGGCCTTGGTGATAGAAACAATGCTGGAGATCGAATGATAGAATTTTGCAAATCGTATGAGACTACTACTATAAAAACTCATGAAAATGTTTACACACAAAAAGACACCATCTTTGATGGTTACAAGGGAGCATAGGGGTGAGGACAGAAAAAACACTACCTGCACTATAGATAAGTGGTAACTTTGGTGAAGGGTAAGACAGTACACAATATTGGGGAAGTCAGTACAACTTGTCCAAAGCAAGGTCATGGAAGCTCCATAGACACATCCAGACTCCCTGAGGGACTGAATCACTGGAGTGACGGCTGTGGGGATCATGGCCTCTGGGAACATCTAGCTCAACTGGTATAACATATTTTATAAAGAAAATATTCTACATTCTACTTTGGTGGGTAGCATCAGGGGTCTTTAAAGCCTGTGAGTGTCCATGTAAGATACTCCACTGGTCACACCCCTTTGGGAGCAAGGGAGAATGAAGAAAACCAAAGACACAAGGGAAAGATTAGTCCAAAGGATTAATGGACCACAACTACCAAGGCCTCCACCAGACTGAGTGCAGTACAACTAGATGGTGTCCGGCTATCACCACTGACTGCTCTGACAGGGATCACAGTGGAGGGTCCCAGACAGAGCTTGAGAAAAATATAAAACAAAATTCTAGCTCACAAAAAAAGACCAGACTTACTGGCCTGACAGAGACTGGAGACACCCTGAGAGTGTGGACCTTGGACACTGTTTTAGCTCAGTACTGAAGTCACTCCTGAAGTTCACCCTTCAGCCAAAGATTGGACAGGCCCATAAAACAAAATGAGACTAAAGGGGCACACCAGCCCAGGGGCAAGGACTAGAAGGCAGGAGGGAGCGGGAAAGCTGGTAATAGGGAACCCAAGTTCGAGAAGTGAGAGTGTTGACATGTTATGGGGTTGTTAACCAAGGTCATAAGACAATGTGTGTACTAACTCTTTAATGAGAAGCTAGTTTGTTCTGTAAACCATCTAAAGTATAATAATAAAAAAATTAGCCAATGAAAATCTTGTGGATCACAACAGAATATTTTCTAATATAGTGCTGGAAAATGAGCCACCTAAGTTGGTAGGCACTACACAATGACCACAACAATGGACTCAAACATGCCAATGATCATGAAGACAGTGCAGAACCAGGCAATGTTTCATTATGTTGTACGTGAGGTCACCACGAGTCACAGCTGACTTGATGGCAGTCAAGAACAGCAACAACCTCTGCATGGCCCCAAACTCATTGAGGTGTTCTGAAAAACAGAGGGTGTTTTACCCCAGCTAGCGCTCCACATTTTAGTGACACAACAAGAGGCATATTAAAATCTCTAACAACTGGTACAGCATGGTCCTGAACAATCAGAGTGCTGGCCATAACCCCCACATTGTCAGATCATGTGTACCATTGAAAATCAACTATGAGGCATAAAACATGAACAGTCTATGAAATCATCATTTTCCTAGGCAGGGCTTCCTCCTTCAGCAGACTCTGCAAGCCCAAGAATTATAGTTTAAGGACATAATTTTCCACTAGTCAGGGCAAGTCCCCTGATGTCTTTTCTCCTTCCAGTTACACTTACACATGCAATATCTAGAAATGGGAAGTGAACACCCATTAGGTGCCTAATATGGGCTGGGCATCAGACATATGTTATTGAAGTCTCACATACTGAGCTCAGAGGCAGGTAATATAATCCACAGTTAATGAGGGAAGAATTGGGGACTTGAAGATGCTAAGTAACTTGCCCCAGGTTACTTGGTAAGTGGTGGAGCTGGGATTTAATCCAAGGTCTGGCTGATTCCTTGGTTCAAGCTTTTCCCAGCACACACAAGAGTAAGCTCCCAGAGTAGCTTTTCTGGTCCTACTCCTTTGCCTATTGGGTGAGCAGGAAATACAGTTTAAGAAGTCAAAGAAACTGGGAAACAGATGTCTCCTAGTGACTTCAACTCTTATCTTCTGTCTCCTAAACATGAACTTCTTAGAGCAAAAAAAAAAAAAAAAAAAGTACCCTCCTATCTATAAAAGCCCAGACAGCCCCCAAACTCCCCAGCTGTGCGGAACACACCCTCATGCTCTCCTCTCCAACCCTGCCACAGAACATTCTCTTTGCATAAAGGCTTTTACTTTATCCACAAATACCCAGTGCACTTTATCCCAAATACCTATTGGCACAATTCATTGATCTGCCCCCATTATTTCTTAATATTCTAATTATAATAAAAAATGGCTGAGAATGTAGAAATGTTCTCATTTCCTCCCTCAACTAGAACTTTAAGGATCTCTTTTCTCATGGTCTCCCAAGTTTTCTACACTGACCCTCCCAAAGCCAGGGCGTAGTCCACCAATTTGAAGTAATGACGAAGTGAGTAATGGCCACGTTGAGGTGGAGATCAGTGGTTGTTCTGAACCTCACAGGCTTCTCCTTGCTCCTGAGCCCTTAACTACATCTGCACCCACTGACTGTTGCAGACCTGTTTGTTCATACTGAGAGAGAGACAAGAAATCTTGGTATTTTTCTCGACATCCTAGAGTTACCATGTTTCTCAAAACCTTCCTCCTAGAGGAAAGGTAGAAAGGACTCGCTGACAGATTAGACCAGCAGCAGAGATTTAATGAAGAGATCCCGGACTATGCCGATTGCTAGAGGTGAAAAGCATCTTTCCCGTGCCAATGATCTTCGAAAAGTTCAGCAGAGATCCCAGGACACCACTGAGGCAAAGTCCTGGTGGACAGGCCATCATCATCGCCCAGGTGGATTAGAGCTTTAGCCTCCTAGCTGGTTTGTGTGCTTCCATTCTGTGTCAGGGCTCCCCAAGATCATCCTCAGGCTTGGTGATTCATTACAAGGACTCACAGGATTCAGAAAAGCTGTCACACACATTATAAAAAGCAGTTGCTGTCAAGTCGATTCTGACTCACGGTGACCCCATATGCGTCAGAGTAGAACTGTGCTCCGCAGGATTTTCAATGGCTGATATTTCAGAAGTAGATCGCCAGGTCTTTCTTCTGAGATGCCTCTAAGTAGACTTGGATCTCCAACCTCTCAGTTAGCAGCTGAGTGCATTAACGGTTTGCACCACCCAGGGAGTTATGTCTCATTCCAGTGAAAGCACACAGGTACAAATCTAACAGCTAACCCCACCTCTCTAAGTATCATATAGTTATCCCTGCTTCTTTTTTTCTTCTTTCCACTTATCATTAGCTATTATGCTATATAACTCACTTCTTTATTGTTCACGGCTAATCTCTCCCATGGAATGTAAACTCCTTAAATGTTTTATCTGTTTACTGCACTATACCTGGTGCCTAGAGCTAGTGCCTGGAACACTCAACAACATTTGTTGAAAGAATAAATAAATGAAGCAAAGGCTGTTACATCCCTCCTCATCCCTAGAAGGTAGGAAACAACCACCACCATCATTATCATCAATAAAGCCTTACGCTTGTTTAGCCATTTTATAGATTGTAAAGTTTTCACATCCATTAACCATCTGAGCTCACCACTCTGTGAGACAGGTATCACAGGTGTGTGATGTGGGAGGTGAGTGGCAGGAAAGACAGGGAGGAGCAGATGAAAGAACATTGGATTCAATGTCAGAATGCTTGGGGTCTTCCATAAACTTCCACTTTATGGGGTTTAGATGAGCCACTTTATCATTATGGGTCCAGTTTCTCCTTGTTTGTAAAATAAAAAAGTTGAACTTATACTTGATAATTTTATGTCTTGTGCCTTCTAGAAGCTGCTTGCAAATTTCCAGTTTTATGAGCTCCAATGTGGTTTCTTTCAATCCACACTGTCCATTTTTCTTTCTGAAAAATGGCAGCTTGAGTTGATAGCCTTCTTTCTCCAGCTCCCATGCTTGTGGCCAGGGGTCTAGACCTGTCCATTGACTCATCTTAAGCTTTCTATGACAATCTCTGCTGTTACCACCACGAAGGACCATTAAACCCCCTCCTAGTCCACACATTTATTCTGACCAGGAGTCTTTTGAGCTCTCTAACATGTAATCACGTTTTAATATCCTGGAGAAATGCTTAAGCTATATTACTAAGCATAAAAAGTAGCATCTTCAAATAAATATACAGTGAGGACTCAGTTACATAAAAGCATGTGTAGCAAAAAGACTGGAAGGAAATACGTAAAATGTAAATTGTGGTTTCCGTTGTGTGGTTATTTACGTTTTTTTCCGACCTAGCTATTTGCTCATTTCTGTATTTTTCAAATATTCTAAAATGAATATATATTGCTAACTAACAAGATTTCCTTAATTAGACATGTTAAGGCTAAAGCAAAAAATAAGAACAAAACAAAATATATAGAGACATAATTTACAACAGCTAAAAAAATTTTTTTTTTTTACTTACATGTTGCTTGCATTTTAAAAGGTAATATTTTGAGATTTTGACTGTAGCCTAAAACAAAACTTTAAAGTTTGCATTCCTCTGCTCATGTTTCATTTTAGCACTTATGCAATCCCAACAAGTAGCTATCCTTTGGAGGACGTAGGCTACAGGATCAGAAATTGATTTGAGGAGGGTAGACATTCAAATCACAAGTCTTAATACAACTTAAATTGCTTCCAGAGTAGCGTTTTGCTCTGCCCTAAATTACTAGTTTCTACCCACCACTATTCACTGAGAAGTAACTAAGAACCCAAAGACTATATATTCTGGGACAGTAGAGTCAAGCATCATCAGGC
Organism: Loxodonta africana; assembly: GCF_030014295.1. Taxonomy (NCBI): domain Eukaryota; kingdom Metazoa; phylum Chordata; class Mammalia; order Proboscidea; family Elephantidae; genus Loxodonta; species Loxodonta africana. Next base: position 24,031,368 of record NC_087350.1, read on the forward strand.
TCTTGTTTGAAATGGTCCCATACAATGGTGTTGACAGTGGTTCAAACCAATGTAGGGCCATTTGAGAGTGAAAGCAAGAGCGTGTGTGCGTACAGAAAGAGAGATTCTTGATGTCTACTTAAACTGTGTCAGGATTGAGTATTTCCTCATTTCCCTCATTTTTGGGAAGCCACAGTACAAACAACAACAAACTCTAAGTGAGCAACTTCCACGTACCATTTACACACCATCATTTAACAACATGCTGAGATACCTGAATTTAATCCTCTCTTTTTCTCTCTTCAAGGTGCTGTAACTGATCAAATGCTCTTTTATACAAGCAAAACTTGATTCACAGGCTTCCGACTTTGAGGAGGGTGTTGCACAGATGTAATCAATGCTATCTGTGTGTGTTTTGAGTAGAGAGTTCATCTCCCATTAATGGTGTTTTTTACCCAGCCTTTTTTATACCCTTGTTGAGGAGGTCTAGTGACTCGGTAGTTAAAGTGCTTGGCTACTAACCAAAAGGTTGACAGTTTGAAACCGCCAGCTGCTTTACAGGAGAAAGATATGGCAGTCTGCTTCCATAAATATTTACAGCCTTGGAAACCCTATGAGGTAGTTCTACTCCGTCCTGTAGGGTCGCCATGAGTCAGAATCGACTTGGTGGCAGTGGGTTTCATTTTTTTGTTCATGTATTCTTGCTGGAGTCCCTGGGTTTTGCCAATGACTAATTCTCCTGGTTGTTAACCCAAAGGTTGGAGGTTTGAGTCCACTCAGAGGTGTCTCAGAAGAAAAGCCTGACAATCTACCTTGGCAATACCAGCCATTGAAAACCCTATGGAGCAGAGTTCTACTCTGACACATGTGGAGTCACCATGAGTTGTGATTGACAGCAACTGGTATTGGCATACCGTTGTCATCCAGCCTCTGCCTAAATATCTAGGGGTTGGGATTCAATTGAACTTTTAATAACACTAATTGCTTAATTGTTTTTTGTATCAATGTATATATCTCATCTTCCCTACAAGACTATAAGCTCTTAAAGATTAGGGACTGAATCTACTTTTAAAAAATGCCTTTATCCCATCACGGCATGTCTTATAATAAGAAGCGCTCAGTGAACACTTGCTGACTGGTTGTCTCCAAGACCATCTATAAATGGACACTAAGTGGCCACTGGTTGGTGGGAGTGGTGCAGAGAAGGAGGAGGAGAGAGCTAAACTGTTTTGCACACCAGCTCTTGACAATCATTAGAATAGGTACATTGCAAACCCTCATTTTGTCTCATATCTATTTTAGGTGTGTATAAAAAAAAATTTTTTTTTATATATATATATGTATATATATATATATTTTTTTTATGGCTAGGTTCACTTTACAGATGAGGAAAAGGAAACAGAGAGACAGAGACACCATTTATAAGTGGAAGTATTAGAATTCAAAAGCATTTCTGACCACTGTGTAACAACCCAGCAGCACCTGAACTCCAGGTTGGCTGCATTGCCAACAGACTGAAGGAAGACTCTGGAACCAACGATCATGACATATGGTTTATTGGGAAGCTTCCTTATGCGATCATGGCCCAGGTTGGCAGCTGCACCAGTTCAGCACTCCACAATCGCCTAGCAGGGGACACAAGCTTATATACTGTTCCAGCTGGAACCAAGGCTCATTATTTTTTTCCCAAGTCCTTGGGCAGCCAGTGTTCCCAGGGACTTCACATCCAGGCTCAAATGTTTTTCTTCTTGTTGCTAAGGTGTTCCTCGGCCTTGGCCACCAACCTGGTCACACCATTCCCGGCCTTGTACCCTAGCCCAAGTTCATCCCGAATTCATCCCCGGCACGCTTTGGGGAACAGCAAAGTGACTTCATTAGGAGAAGATGCGTATAGCTGAATAGTGTTACCCTACACTGCCTAATAATCTAATTCTAAGTCTCACTATTCCACAGTACCCTCAGCTTTGAAATTTCCTTCCAGGTTATTAGACAGGCATGAAAGCACCATTCAGTACAGCAAACTTGCACCTCTCCTCTTGTTTTCCTATAAGGTCCACTTCCCTATTTGTGAGGGGTGACCAGAGTCTGCGGAGAATTTTTGTTTATTTTAAAATTTGACTTTGAAAGTCAGGCCTACTCGTTTAAAGTCTAAAGTGCATTTAAGAACCCCTCCTCCCCCCGCCAGGTGTTGATAGCTCCAGAATTTATGTTTGATCCATTCCAGAGATTGAGATTACGTTTCAGACAGCCATCGTTAAAGGCAATGTCTTTAACTGTTTTCTTCTATTGCTCATAGCAAATGACTCAGCTGTTGAAACTGTGTTAACCAAATCTTAATTGTTAATTATTGAAACTTCTTAATATGCTTTTTAAAAATGGATCCATTGTGTGGCATGTTTCTGAATGTATATGCCGTTGCACATGGACAACTATAACTATAAACGAAGCACCATGCATACAGTCCAACCCCTTCACTTACTCTAGAAATGGAACATACTGGAGTCCTTTAAAACAAAGGTCTTGCTCGGCTTTGTTGCCCAACCTCATGAGCCAGCCTACCTCCCTCCACTCCAGCATTATCGGTAGCTGGTGAAGTTGGGAACACAACTTCTGTATTTTAGGGAAAGCAGGAGTACTGGGAGGCACCATTGGAAGTTATAGTGAAACCTGTGAGAGCAGGAAGTCAACGAGACTGCCTTGTTTTTCTGGGTCTCACAGGTTTTCTGCCTTTGACAGGGTGCAGTCACCACTTTTCTGTCACTCTCTATTTAGTAGAAAATATTTGAGTTTTCCTTCTCTGACATGTTTCTACCTTACACAGTTTCCAGCTTTCGCAGGTTTTACTATATAAGAATGAGGCACCCTGACTGTCTTGTGGGCAAGACTGAGGGAGAGGTTGGAAATTTAGAGGGGAGGGGCCAGGAATAGCCCTCAATAGAGAGCACCTCTCTCTTTCTCTGGGTTGTTTTAGTTATCTAGTGCTGCTGTGACAAAAAATACCACAAGTGTGTGCCTTTAAAGAAAAAAAAATTCTTTTCTCACAGTTTAGAAGACTGCAAATCCAAATTCAGGGAGTGGCTCTAAGGGAAGTCCTTGCTTGTCTACTTCAGCTTCTAATAGCTGGCAATCCTTGACACTCCTGGGATTTGTAGATGTATCTGTTGTGTATGCCTGTCTTCATATTAAGTCTCTCCCTGTGTGTGTCTCTGCATCTATTCTGCTGTTTTTACAACTCAGAAATGATTAAGTTTAGGACCACCCTACCCTCTCTGTTCTGACTTCATTCACATAACAAGAGAAACCCCCTATTTCCAAACAGGATCATATCCACAGGTACAGGGACCAAGGTCTTCAATGCATATTCTGGGGGGACTCAATTCAATCCACAAAAAGGGGCAAGCTTGAGGTCATTACATACCTTTTCTCACACCTCCAACTTACTCCGGGGTGAGTTGTCTTGTGTTGGCTGAGGACTTAGAAAGAACTGTCTTTGCTCCTTGAAACTTTTATTTACAGTAAACCTATGCATAAAAGCTCATCCTGAAATTTCACATGGCCCTGGATGTCAACCAAAAAGAGCATTGGGAAACAAAGCAAGCAAGAGGACGTCTGCCCACATGCAATGGAGACTTCAGAAACCAGGCCCTTTTGGAGACCACATTGGTGGTCAAATCCAGGGGGCTAACAGAGAGCCCTGATGCACTCTGCACTTTTCCAAAACAGAAACTGAGCATGGAACTCGGTGTCCATGGTTTCTGTCAAGTCCTTACTTCTGAAGATTTTATTTTCCTTGGACTTTTCTTTGGAAAGATCTGGACTTGAGATCGTCGGTTGTTAATCAAAATCACAATAAATGTCACTATTTACTTCAATTAGACTTTTCATCCCTTGACTACTGAGCAACCAAGTGAAGTGAAACACCCTTGTGCAGACGGGGCACAGTGTAGTTGCATAACCCGGGCACTTGCTTTTCTTTTCGTAGTGAAAATGGCCTTGCTCTTATTTTATGGGGCATGGCTACATCTGGGAATGGCACATGTCTGCTTCACTCAAGAGGGAAGTTGTTGTCTCTGTTAGCTGCTGTGGTGACTCATGGTAGCAACACAAAACAATGCAAAATGCTGCTCAGTCCTGTGCCATCTCTGTGTGATCCACAGGGTTTTCATTGACTGTTTTTTGGAAGCAGATGATCAGGCCTTTAATCTCACTCCTTCCTAGTCTGGAAGCTCTGCTGAAGCCTGTTCAACATCACAGCAACACACAAGCCTCCAGTGACAGACGGGTGGTGGCTGTGCATGAGACTTTTTGGGCAGAAAGCAAACCCAAGTCTCCCACATGGAAGGTAGGAATTCTACCACGGAACCAGCAATGCCTATTCCAGAAGGAATAGGCTGGTGAAATGCCTCCACTCAATAGTGTTTCTCATGTCTTCACTTCCTGAGTTTGTCTTTAATTACGTGCCAGAGTTTGCCCCTAATTACATATTTTGGGTGGAAATGAACTTAAAATGAGACCTTTGGCTTCATCCCTTGCACTTGTAGCCCCTCCTCCACTTGTAATTTCTGCGTGTGCCATACTTTCTGTGTTTCCCTCTCTTAGATGGTTGCCAATTTTTATGTGCAGACAATCTCAAACAAGCCACTGGCTCTGTTCTTAAAGGTCACTCATGAGTTTGTGCTAGAACCCAAAAAGGATTTCTCTTCCCATTGAAGCAATGTTGTATTTGGAAGTCGAGTTCCAAGACCAGCTCCCCAGAGCCTGTTTAGCCCCAAACGCTTCTGATGTTCACTGTTATCATAACATAACCTACTGCCATGGCTGAAAGTGTGTATATGTGATTTCAACTTGCTGAGGCAGAAATGTGTCTGAGGTTTTGGAGAAAGACTGTGAATATCCCTACCCAGGGAATGGGGGAAAGGTGTGTGTTTGGGGTGGAAAGGGGAGTGCAAATGAAAAGGGTCTAGATTGAGAAGCTGAGGCCTGGTGAACATGTGACCCCAGCGATTTCTCTACTTCTCCTTACCTAACTGCTGAAGAGAAGATGTAAACATGAAATGAATTGATTCACCTGTGCTATTCTGGACAGATAGCAGTTTAAGTCACTTTTTCCTTCACTCATTTTTTTTTTTTTCTCCCTATGGCCCAGTGGCTGCAACAATGGGTTCAAACATAGCAACAATCATGAAGATGGCACAGGACCAGGCAGCGTTTTGTTCAGTTATACATAAGCTTGCTATGAGTCAGAACTGACTCAAAAGCACCTAACAATGCTTTCTAATACTTCCATAGGCCAGTAAGTCAAACAGAAGGTGTGAATCTCTGCCAGTCTGTGTGAAGCTACGTGACTATTAAGGGAAAGTTTATGAAGTGAGAGGTCCCCTCGGATCATGTTAACTCACATCATCAAGGTGCCTGCTGCCCGTGTCCATGTGAAGGCCAACTCCACCAGCTTGCACCAACTCTGACCTGACTCACCGAACCTAGAGGACAGGCGGTGTGCTAGCAAGGTAGAGATGCCATTGGTTAGGAGTGGAACCATATGAGAAGAGTTTCCTTTTACAACGAGTACCCATGCTGCATTTCCCCAGCTCTGTGGTCCCTGGAATAGCATCCCAAGTCTTGACACAAGCCCGTCAAGCCCCGAAGCCACACATCGCTCATGCCTTTGGAAAGGTTGGCATCCTGTCAATGTGCACATCTGGAATGTGCAATTGGATTCAGAAAACTCCAGGGACTCTGGCCTTTGGGGTGTACTCATAAGCTTGTTAACATTGACACAGGTCTTGTAGGGGTTACAGCATCTCACCTGATGTACACCTGCAGCCAGGGCTAGAGAAGGAGCCTGCGCTCCATGCCATCAAAAGAGAATGAGGTTGTTCTTAAGTTCGATGAATGAGCACAGCCCAGGCGAGTCCAGATGTCCATCAACCATGAGATGATGCTTTCTGCCCATGATCTACAGAATCCCAGAGGAGAACAGGACAACTGAATGTGTTTAGGGAGTCACAGGGCTGACGTCTGCCTCCTATCTCACTGGAATCCTGTGTACTTCTGTAAGCGCGCACAAGTTCCCAGCTGGAGAAGCAAGGGTGGCAGATGAAGCCATTCCTATCCTCTTCTTACCTTCTCACTTCCTTAGTGCATCTGCCTCTTGAATAAGAGCAACAACAACTATTTATTAGGTGCCAGAAACTTTACATACACTGACTTATTTAACCCTGTAACAACCCCATGATGAAGGTATTATCGTCACTCAATTTTGCCGTAAAGGAGATTAGACTCAGAAGGACTGATTTATCTTGGCCGTTGAGACACATCTAGGAAGTGGATAAATGAGATTCAGTATCAGTTATGTCTGACTTCAAAGTCTACACCCTTCTTGGCTATGTCATACCACTTCCCAAACCCTTTTAGCCCTACCTTTCAAAAGTTTTGATAGAGTACAGCTGTAGACATAGGACCCAAATGCCTAGTATTATCAAGGATACAGCTGTGACTGCTGTAACAAAGAAGTAAGATAAATCAACCAGTGTGTCAGAGTAGAACTGTGCTCCATGGGGTTTTCAATGGCTGATTTTTCGGAAGTAGATTGCATCTCTGGGTGGACTTGAATCTCCAACCTTTTGGTTAGCAAGGGGGGAAATTAACCATTTGCAACACCCAGGGATTCCAACATAAGAGTAGCATACATAAATCAGAAGTTGATTTTTTCTCAGTCTGAACAAAAGCAATCCAAGACTGACATGACAGCTCCCTAGTATAAGTAAGTTCTACAGCCCTCTTCTCATCCGTGTGGTCCAATGTGGTTCTTCATGATGTCTGCTTTCAGTGTGCAATGAGAAGAAAAACTAGGGAAAGACAGGCACACCACCAAAGTTCCCCTACTTCCATTCATATCCCATTTACAAAAATTAGTCACATGGCCACACACAGCAGTAAGGAAAGTTTGAAAATTAGCTTTTATTCAGAACGTTTATATGGCTGGCTAAGTCTAGTCCCATAGAATCATAGAAAAAGGAAAGAACAAATATTTGGGCACGACCCTCAGTCTTTGCCACGTGTCCTAATGGCCCATCTGAATTTTAGATGGAAAAAAAGAGTGTTATTCCCCTAATGTAAGGGTAGCTGGGATATTCTGGAGGGAACTGATCAAGAATAATATGAGTCTGAGGTACAATCAAGTCATATTCCTGAAGAGACAGAGAAAGAGAAAGGAGAAAAGGAAGGAGGGAGGGAGTGAGAGAGAGGGATTTGCAAAGGAAAACCAGGTCTAATGATTTATGGCTCACCTACTTCTGCTCACAGACAATTGGACAGAACTGGTCATATGACCCCAACCTGACTGCATTGGAGACTGGGAAGTGTAGGGGAGCTCATGGGTTTGGGGTGAGCACCAATGGTCTCTGCTATAGAGATTTCACCTAAAAATGAGAATTTCAAGCTTTTCTTGGAAAATCAAACGCGGAAAACTCAGTCCAACTTTCTACAGGACTGCAATCCACTGGAACCTCTCAGTTGCACCCTTTCGTCAGAGAATCTGGTTTCCTGTATGCCCCAGCCACCACTTAACACCCCACCTTTGGGGCTTGATACCTTGAAAATACAGTTGACAATGATTATAGGAGCTTTGTCTTAAGTTGTCCCTGACAAACCAGGGACATCTATCTTATAACCAGAGCTGGAATAACTTCTCCCCAGATGCCTTGCCTTACATTTTCCTCATAGACTGTATACTTTCCCACACTTTGTCTTGTGAGGATGACCTTAATGTACCCTGTGGGGTTGATATTCTACCACTCAAAGGTTGTGAGAAACTTCTAGCAGGTCTATGGCTTTGTAAGTAAGTACAAAAACTCTTTTCATTTTGCGCATTTTAACAAAAGCTTCATGAATAGCTAGGTCTGTTCTTTTAATTCTATTCATGGAAGATGAACAAAATTTATAATCCAAAATCTGAGTTCAAGTCTTGGCCTTATGCTGTGCTACCTGTCTGAACATGGTTAAGCCTCTCAATTTGTTGGGGCTCCCATAAAATACTCAGTGCAAAGGTGGTCATGAAGATTAAGTGAATTATGTTTGTGAACATATTAGAAAATGCAACAATAATTCAGCTCCCGCCTGGCTATCTTTCAGGTTTCATGGCTTTCCATTTCTTCTAGGTTTTCAATGGTTTAGTCTCTTCTATCTTTTATATTACATTATTTTGCTTAAGAAAAAGAAATAAAGAACTGAAACACAGTGCTAGATACCTAGAACTTTCCTCCTGTATACCCATGAAACAAAATCCATTGCCATTGAGTTAATTCCTGCTCATAGTGACCCTATAGGATGGAGTAGAACTGCCCCATAGGGTTTCCAAGGAGCAGCCGGTGAATTTGAACTGCCAACTTTTTGGTTAGCAGCTGATCTTTTAACCATTTATTAATAATTTTCTTCTCACGTTGTCAAATAAACTGAAAAAAAAAGTAGACTTATTAGAATCAAATAACAAAGTTGAAAGCTTGTAAAAAAACTAAATACATTACCAAGTGCAAAGCCTTCATAATAATTCAGAAGTTTTAACAGCATTGTTTTCATTTCATACTTCCTTTAAGTACAGTGATACAACCAATGAAAAGTTCTGTGTCTTGGTGGCACCTTGGACCTCCCCCTGATGTTAGCAGCTACCTTCGGAAACTATGCCTAACCACAGGGTCCATATGAGGTATGCTGTGAGCCTTGTGGTTCTCAACTCAGAACTAGGTTTATTTCATTCATTTTGACTACACGATCAAAGTAAAGTAAAAGTTGAGTAATTGGTAGGTTTGCTTAATGAGACAATAAATTATGGAGCATTCAGATTTCCAATCTGATCAAAATGACAATGTAAATTGATCTTTCTCTCTGGCTTGCTTCTCTCTTCGCCTCCTTGTTCCTTTCCTTTCTTCTTTCTCCTTCCATTTCTATTTTCACCCTTTTCCCCCTCTTAGTCCTTTCTCTCTCTCTCCTTCTCTTCTCCCTTCTCACCCATTGTCCCTTTTCTAGGTCACTTTCCTTCTGCAGTACAAAGTAAAATAAAGGCTTGACAATTACTCTTTTAATTTAATCAATATGTACAGAAAGCAAGTCAACCCACTTTGAGAACTCTCAAAATGCAAAGATCAAAAGATAATCTGAGAGAAGCTGTATTTTGAGATAACTTTTTATACTCTAATTTGTTTTGCTTATAACTTGATGCAAAAGGATGAAAAACAATGAGAATACCCCTTAAAGAAGTCCCTAAGAGTAGCCCTGTACTTACGGTTAATTTATATCCCTACTTGACTTTGAAAAACTTGATAAGATGTTGACAGCATGAACAGTAGCTGATAATGCAATAAACAAATCATTTTGCTTTTGAATTCAGTGAGGGAATTAAGCAAATTTGGAGCTTCATTTGCCCTTTGTGAAATATCTGAATGGTTTGCATCTTGAGCCACATTTCACAAGTTTGATAACTAGCCTGGCTTTGTTAAAGATGTCTGCACATGGGGCGTAATGTGCTTGATCTAAAGCTGCTGGGACACTCTCTCTTTTCCCCCTTAGACACAGAAGCTTCTGTCCTGATCCATCATCCAAGGATAAGAGCTGGAGAGCTTTTAGTTCAGGAGCAACCACTTACTGCCTATGAAGGAAGTCTCGCTGCCTTTTTTCAGTTTGCCTGGAGTCACTTTAACGATGCAAGTGGGCTTGTAATGCACTTTTCCCTGATGTTTCATTACTCTAGGCACTAGTCCATTGTCAGATCCGTCATCGATATCTTATTAAATTCATCATTATGTCCTTGACATTATTTTAATAGCACTGGCAACTGCATGATAGAAATAAATAAATCACAAGCAAGCAGTATGGAGCCTCCATTTTCTTTTATGGGACTTCCTGACTCAATTCACCACTCACTTTCCTTTTAGTTATCAAAATATTTATGCAACCAGTCACTGTTTTTCAGTTGGGCCCACTAAGACAGAAGCTTGTAGTAGGTGCTTTCTGTACCATTTGCTTTAAGGCTGGAGATTTATCCATGGAGCTAAACCCTTGAACGTTAAAGGTGAGATGTGTCTGATTGACAATGTTATGATAAGAACTTGGCCAGAAGCATTCTCCTAATACAAGCACCAACTCCAGGTACCAGTTCCAGTATGTTCTCATGAATTCTCCACATAGGTAAAGTGTGAATCTAAATGCTTTCTTCAATCCTTGCTAGATGGAAGTAATGTTGCTATATCAAGCTGAACAAGCTGTCTGAATTTCCTATTTCACAAGCTTGAAACATCTCATCCTGAGAAATTCTCTGCCCTTTCCTTTCTCTTATTTTTTTCCTCTAGCAACGTATGAAACTTTAAATTTTTTGCCATTTACTGATGTAAATTGCAGATTTTTTTTTTTTTTTTTTAATAATTGTATTGCGGCTAGCTTCCTTAGACTATCAATACTCTAGCTTGGCTGTATCAGAGACAGATAATTTAGGAATTTTGTGGAAAACCAGGATAACATCAGGGTCCTGATAGATAACATTATGGCCAAGGAATCTCAACTCCTCAAATCATGATTCTAGAGCACCCACCCTTCCATGGAACATGCCTGACAAACAGATGTACCCACTGTGTGATGAACTGCAAATAGAAGACACAAATAACACTTTATTTTTAATTAGGCTATTGGCCTCCATCCTAATAAAAAACTTGAGTGGGGTGGCCGGGGTGACAGGAAAACTTTTTCTTCTACAAGTTAGACTCATGGGTCTCAAATTTGAGTGTGCATCAGAATCACCTAGAAGTCTGGTTAAAGTACAGATGACTGGGTCCCACTACCAGATTTTCTGATTCAATAGGTCTGGGGCAGGATCCAAGAATCTGCATTTCTCAAAGCTTCCGGGGATGTTGTAGCTCTGGGGACCTCTTTTTGAGAAGCACTGAGTTAGACCTTTATTAGATAGATCTCTCTCATCGAGCGGATCCAATTCATGGAGAACTTATGTATAACAGAACAAAACATTGCCTGGTCCTGCATCATCTTCATGACCACTGGCTTGTTTGAGTCCATCATTGTGGCTATTGAAGGTCTCTCTTGCCCTCACTGGTCCTCTACTTCACCAAACATGATGTCCTCCTCTATAGACTGTTACCTCCTGATCATGTGTCCAAAGCAATGAGTTGGACAATGTTCTGTTGAGATCCATCAGGTTTCCTAGTCTGTATTTAGTCTGCAAGCTCTGCTGAAACCTGTCCATTGTGGGAACCACCTAGTTTATCTATGGGCTTTGTAAATAAGCATAAGAAATCTTTTTATTTTTCACATTTTAATAAAAGCTTTATGAATGGCCAGGTGCGTTCTTTTAATTCTATTTACGGAAGGTGAATAGAATTTGTAATCCAAAGTTCTGAGTTCAAGAACCTGCTGGTATTAGAAATACCAGTGGTATAGCTTCCAGCATCATAGCAACATGCAAGCCACCACATCATGACAAACTGACAGATGGGTGGTAGAGATCTTAATTACCCCAAGATAAAGCAAACCATGAGATTTGATTTGCTTATATCCCCTCAAAGCCCAAATCTACATTTGATCTTAACCTCTATGGAGCCAAGAAAGCCCCTCTTAGTGCCTACCATTAAGCTGGCCCCAGTCCAGCACCCCCACCCTCTCAAAACATGTCAGTAGTTCCACATGCCTGCTACATGGGAGAACTATGCTACTGGGTTCCATGGGTGGGTGGAAGTGGAGAAAGAAGACAGTGCCACTCCCTGGTCCACTGCCCTTTTTATTAATTTGAGATGATTCTTCCTTAAGACTATGGCCCAGTAATCAGTGTGATGGGATCTAACCAATCAGCTCAATCCCCTTCCTGCGTAAGGTGCGTGGTGGGGGGAGGAACTTGAGGAGGAGCAGAGAAGGGTCCCAAACTAATTCCTTTTAGAAGAGAATATTGTATCCCCATTTCTTTGTTTACTAGCAAGATTCCTTTGATAAACCATAAAAACAAAACAAAGCAAAAAAGCAAACCCTAACCAGTTGCTGTGGAGTTGATTCTGATCAGGGTTTCGAACTGGGTCATTCTGGTTCAAACCCTTGCTGAGCATTTGCACTTCTGCCCCAGATATACTGATTTAATCTACATTTTAACAAGATCCCCAGGTGATTCTTATGTATAATAAATTTCGAGAACCACTGCTCTATAATGGAGCCCTGGTGACACAGTGGTTAAGACGTTGGCTGCTAACCAAAAGGTCAGCAGTTGAATCCACCAGTCACTCCTTGGAAACTCTATGGGGCAGTTCTACTCTGTCGCATAGGGTCGCTATGAGTTGGAATCAACTTGACGGCAACAGATTTAAGTGTATGATGACTCAGTGACATTAATTACATTCCCCATGTTGTGTGACCACCATCATTCACTTTCAAAAGTTTTCTGTCACCCTAAATCGAAACTCACTTCCCTTTAAGCAATAACTCCCTATTCTTCTTTTCCTCCAAACCCCTGGTAACCACTAATAAATTTTGGTTCCTGTATTTGCCTATTTTAGATATTTCATTTAAGTGGGGTCATAACAATATTTGTTCTTCTGTGTCTCTCCTGTCTCTTTCTAAATTCTATTTTGTTTTACACATTTCTGTAAACTCCTTCCAAACATTTTTGAAAAAGGAGATGGGGTAAAAACAAGCAAATAACATTTTTATAGAAAGGCACTATCTTTCCTTTCCTTAATCCACACACTATAACCCCAAATCTGTGTGCCTTACAGGAAAACCGTTCAGTTTCACCAAAAGAAAAGCTATGCCTGAAGCAAACTGACAAACTAATCACTTGAACATCCATGGCCATGGTAAGAATTGATTCTTGCAGTGAGGTCTAAATGTCTTTTTGTATCAGGCATGGTTGAAAGCTTCCATTACCCTAATTCGGAGCTCTTTTACTTGACTGAGCTCTAGTGAATAAAATGACTCTTCAAGCTTGTCCCCTTCCAACCTCTAATAGGTTGTGATTCTGATAAATTCTACTATTTTTTTGGTGACGGACATATATATTGTAGTAAAACATTTGAACAAGACCATTCATAATATGTAAAAAGCAAAGTTCCTACAAATCCATACAAAAAAGACAAACAACTCATTAGAAAAAATGGTAATGGATCACACAAACAATTCAAAAGAACTAAAAGTGACCACAAATGTGTGAGAAAATTCTGAGCAACCACATTTGTAATGGAGGACAAGGAAATTATGTAACCTATAAATGTCTTTGTCAAATAAGATTGGTGATATTTTAAGAAAAGCAGTAAAGAGTGTGGGAAAATGGATACTCTGAATGGGATGGGATTTTAAATTATCATAGACTTTTTGGAGGACAAGTTAGAAAGGATTCTCAAAAATTTTAACTTAGAGCCTCTTTGTACTAGGAATTCTTCTTTTAGGGATTTATTCTACATGAATACTTGAACATGTGTACCTTGAGGCATATTAATACCATTGCAATATTAATTACAGTATTGAAAAAGGAGGATAATTAAACTATTCACCAATAGGAAAATGATTAAATAAACTGTGTTGTATTCATATCATGACATACTATGCAGTAGTTTAATGAATGTGATAGCTGTCTATGTGCCAGTATTGAAAAACTTTTCAAAATATATGGTTAAAAGAATAAAAGAAAGATGCAAAACAATATATAAAGAGTATAAGTCCACATATACAGCAAAAAACTACTCCAGACAATAAGCTTATATAGATTCTCATTCATACATATAGACATATGAATACAAATATAAAGAGAAAAGACTTTCTGATAGTTCTCTTTGGATAAAGGAATGGGATGGGGTGGGGAGAATGGGGGTGAAAGACTCTCATTTTTTATCCCTTATAGTTCTAACCTGTTTGAACTTTTCCATGTTTGTATTATACAATTACAAAAAAAAAAATCTTTAAAATAGTGAGAGAAATAAAGATGAATGGACTAAAGATACCAAAACCCTAAATATAAATGTACCAAAATCTAATATTGGTGATGAGATTATGGATCATTTTTATTTTCTTTAAGCTTTGGTTTCCAAATTTTCTACACTGGCTATGTATATTATTTTGTAGTTGGACAAAAATAAATTCTTGGTTTAATAAGGTTTTCTCTCTTTCTTTCTAAACACATGAGAGGGGAAGATGACGCAGTGTATTTAAATCATGATGACTTCCTTTCTCATTCTTTTGGACTACTAACATCATTAGAAAGCATCTCCTCTTTTGTTCCATTACTGAACTTTAATACTCTTTGACAGAAGGTTCCTGAATTAAGCCCTCAATGACTTTGCCCAAGAACCTGGAAAAAGTTTCAGCCCAGATAACATCTTATTGCTAGAAGTGCCCAGCAAGCACCCTTCCTCCAGAAGGCTGTTAAGGAAAGATGCTGACCAGTGTCCTAACTCGTTGTTTCCACTGGGGACAGCATTATTAGAATCTTAAGTCAGAGGTTCCCCATCTCCAGAGGGTTTACCTGTTGTCTGGAAATTTCTTTTTTTTACAGAATACTGGTTTCATCCAGCTGTACCCTCATGGGCAACCTGTATATCCATTTGGTCCCGAGCTTTGACAAGCTGACTTCTGCCAGTCTCCCTTGGATCAACTCAGGTTTGTATTTTCCCCATAACACTCCAGATGGGTTACATGTGGACGACGCTCACCTTTATTCCAAGCCAGTCAAGACATCTACATGCTGTACATGTTTTTGAGAGGCAGAGTATTTCACACCAATATATAAAAGTAAAGTAATTCTGTCTCATCCACCACCCTTTTTATTCCCACCAATGGGGTCTTTTAGGCATATAAAACATTTGGTTAGGATATCGTTGTTAGCTGCCATCAAGTTGACTCCAATTCACAGCAACCCTATGCACAATAGAACAAAACATTGCCTGGTCCTGTGTCATCGTCACCATCACTGGCATGTTTGAGTCTATCATTGTGGCTATTGTGGCAATTTATCTCACCGAGGGTCTCTTGCCCTCGCTGACCCTCTACTTCAGCCAAATATGATGTCTTCCTCTAGCCATTGATCCATCCTGATGACAAGTTTAAAGAGAGTCAGATAATGTTCCATTGTGATTCATGATGTTTCCAATGGCTAATTTTTGGAAGTAGATTGGCAGCCCTTTTTTCCTAGTCTTAGCCTAGAAGCTCTGCTGAAAACGGTTTACGATGGGTGAACCTGCTAGTAGTTGAAATACCAGTGGTATAACTCCCAGCATCTCAGCGACACAGATGAGTGGTGGTCTTCTTAGGACACAAAAAACGAAATCCATTGCCTTTGAGTCAATGCCAGCTTATACTGACCCTATATAAGACAGAGTAGAATTTCCCTTGTAGGGTTTCAAAGAGCAGCTGGTAGAATCGAACTGCTGACATTTTAGTTAGCGACGAAGCGCTTAGCCACTGCACCACCTGGGGATCTTGTTAAAATACAGATTCTAATTTAGTAAGTCTGGGTAGGGCTCAAGATTTTGTGTTTCCAACAAGCTTCCAGGTGATGCTGATGCTGCTGATCCATGGACCACACCTCGAGTATTAAGGTTTAAAGAGATATAAGAGGGAATTAGTTCCATCGAAGCTGTAGGGGTGAGATGGGACTTGTCTAAATGCAATTAGGAAACTGTTCTTACCGTTGTAATTAATACCCAATTACCAGTTGCTGTTGAGTTGACTCTGACTTATGGCAACCCCATGCGTGTCCAAGCAGAACCGCGCTTCACCGAGTTTCCAACCGCTGAACTTTTGGAAGTAGACCATCAGACCTTTCTTCTGAGGTTCATCTGGGTGGACTCTAACATTCTGTGTTTTGGTTACTACCTGAGCACATTAACCATTTGTACCACCCTGGGACTTCAGTTGTAATTCATAGAAAATGAGAATTAAAGAATTGTTTTAATGTTTCCATATAGGTTTCATTCAGATTTACCTTCTTAAGTATAAACCAAGGGGCCAGTCTTTTCATAGAAAGACCCAGCTGTGAAACTGTGAATTCCAGAATCACAGGAATGGAAGGGGTAGGGGGCATGGTCCAGAAGAGATGAATCAAGGACTTTATAGTGAGGTTCTGAGAAAGCCACTCTTCTGGGGTCTTGTGGAGATTAAATTAGCAGTGTGCTTAGCTGGGAATTGCAGGGGGAGGTAAGAAGGAAAGGAAGGAGAAACTGTGTGTGTAAAATGGCTTCAATGGTAAAGCCCAGCTCCATGCAAGGAGGGCCATGGGTTGCTGGTGGGTGCCAGGACAGCCAACAGCATGACCATCACTAGTGGCCCCAGGGGCAAAGGTGACCCACTTCTAGCCTCACAGGCAACAGGTGTCCTTGGCTTTTGGCACCAGCCTGGGAAGCTAAGACAGTCTGATATCAAAGACTTGTAAAGATAGCAACAACCCCTTCACCTCTGACATTGTTGAATTTTACCTGAGTCTTGTGATCCTAGAAAACAGGGATGGTTAAGCTATCCCCCCCACAACTTGTGTTCCAGAAAATGACTTACTGCAAAGAATCACCCTTCCCCCATACAACTTAGATAAGACTCAGAGAGGCCCCCTTGTTTACCTATGGCAAGGTCAGACAGACATAGATATTCCAAATTCTCATTCTTCGCCTCATAAATGATTAGCTGACCTGCCTGTCCCCCTGATCAATCACAACAAAGTGCTTGTTAACCAAACTCTGGTTTAGCTTCTTTCCTTCCCTCTGGACCCTGAACTTTGGCCCACTGTCAGCTTGAGCCAGCACAAAGCCCCCCATTAAGAGCCTCCCTGAATACAGGCTGTCCTCTGATCTCTTATCTGTCCTATTATCTCATAAGCCACCCTTTCATTCCACTTCCCCACACCTGATTCTTTCTAGCCTTGTTTACCTCATCTCTATAAAAGGAAAAGCCCATTTTATCTAACTCTTGAGACACTTGCTGATCTTATGCTGAGTATGCTCCCTATTGCAATAGCCCTCCTCTCCTTGTTGCCATAGCCTCCCCCCAAGCCCCTGCAATAATTCTTTTGAATGAGTCTCTCCCACAAAGTTTGGATTATTTGTCTTTTTATGAAGACCTCTCTACCCTCCTCCCCACTCCACCTCACACGCAGACACTTTAGCCTCTCCCTGACCCATTTTCAATCTTACTGCTCTGCTATGGTTCATTCCAACGTGTCATCAGAAAAAATGTGTGAGTTCCAGCTCTGTGGGACCTTGGGGACGTGACCTAAAGTTTTTTTTTTTTAATGTTTTTCTTCCCAAACAATATTTTAGATAATAATTCACAGTTAGATGTGAATAGATAAATCATTCGCATGTTTCAAGCCTCAAAAGTATTAAAAAAAAAAAAAAAGGCACACTAATATATAAAGGCCGTAATCTGCTCAGGGGCCATCCTCCACTCCCAGCCAAGTGACAATTTTTATTAGTTTCTCATTTATTCTTCCTGAGAATGTTACGTATGTACAATTTAATACAAATATATATTATTTATCCATGCCACAATTTTGTGTAAACGAGAGTATACTAGGTATATTTTAGTAGCTTGCTCTTTTCCCTTAAACTGCATCTTGGAGGTCTTTTGGCATCAGTATGTTACAGCTTTTTAGTCTTTCTTTATAGCAGCATCACCCAAAGAGAACCAAACCTGCTGCCGTCGATATGATTCTGATTCATAGCGACCCCACAGCTGCATAGCAGTCCAATATATGGATGAGCCATATATATATATATATTTTTTTATCCTGTTACCCAATGAGGAAGATTCATGGTGCTTTCAATCCTTTGCTAGTATATTTCATGCTGCAGTGAAGAACCTTGTACATATGGCACTTCACATGTATGCAAGAACATCCTTAGGCTAAATTCCTGAAAGTAGGGCTGGGCCACCATGTAATTTGTCAAATCTCCCTCTTAGGGGTTGTTATCAATTTGTTCTTCCACTAGTAATGGATGAGAGTCCCTGTTTCCCAAACGCTAATAAAGCGTGCTATCTGATACTTTGGATCATCGCCAATCTGATAGGTTAAAAAAATATCTTGAGGTAATTTTAAAGTATTTTCATACAAACCTAACATACATATAGAAACACATTATCAATAAATAGTACCCTAGATCACCTCCGCATGGCCCTTACAGTCATAGTCCCCTCCTCTAAGGTAAATTCCACCCTATGCGATAATGCCATAGTTTACTTTGCCTGTTCTTGAGCTTCATACAAATGGAATCACACAGTACATGTTCTTTTGGGTCTGGCTTCTTATGCTCAACAATATCTTCATGAGATTCAACCATATTTTTTAAGTAGCCCTTCTCTTACTGAGCTCTGGAAAGCGCCTATAATTTGGATTTCTAGCTAATAAGCCTAGATTCTAGTACTGGAGAAATTACCATTGTGCTTCAATGGTAAGTTCTGGAAGATCTTTGAAATGCCCATTTCACTTGTTCCGAAACCTCTGATAAAAGCTTCCTCTTTACCTGTGAATGCTTTTGCCCTGCTTGAGACTTTTCATGTCTGAAACAATTTCATGGAATCTGACACAGAAGACTCTGGGGCAGAGCAAGGCTAACTGACTTGCAAAATTTGCTTGGAGTTGGAGGCAAAGTCAGAAATAGAATCCAGCAGCTGGTGTAATTTCAGCCTTTAAGAGTCTGCAAACTCTGCTAATGGACTGAGTGACCACTGCTTTTAAGACCGCTCATCCGATTTTGGAGGCAGGGCCAAGACGGCTAACTAGGCGGAATCTTCTGCTGAACCCTCTTGCAACAAAGACCCGAAAAAACAAGTGAATCGATTACATATATGACAATCTACGAACTCTGACCATCAAACACAGAACTAAGGAATCAACCTGAGTGATAGGGGAGCGAGAGACCACACAGGAGCAGCGATGAGTTGCCGAGCCCAAGCAGCACCTCAGCTCCGGTTCCAGGGGTGCCATTCTTTGGTGCAAATGGGATGAGGATGATGGTAGTTTCCTGAGACACAGTAAGCATGGGATGCAGACCTAACCCTCTGGAGCAATCTCAGTGGGGACCCAGCCAGCGCACACAGACTACACACTGACCTGAGTGACAGGGGAGCGAGAGACAGCACAGAAGCGGTGATGAGTTGCCAAGCCCGCACAGTGCCTCAACTCTGATTCCTTGGTGCTGTTCTTTGGCATGAATACAGTGGGGCTGATGGTAGTTTCCTGAGACACAGCAAGCACTGGATGCAGACCTAACCCCCGGGGCAATCTCGGTGGGGACCCAGTCAGCACGCAGGCTACACACGCCTCTGGAATCTGAGATAAAACACAAGGTAAGTGATTTTGTCTATTTTACTGCAGGGATCTAATAGCTCCTTCTGAAGGCGCTCTCTCCTATCTATCTGATCCTTCCCCTCCCTGCTTAAGCCGGCTTCATTAACATTTGAATTCCCTGGGCCTGAGATAGAAGTGCCTTGTTTTTCCTAACCCATTCTTCTGGCCTGGAAGAAGGAGCAAATTAACGAACAGGGGAAAAATACTTTCCTGACTCCCCTAAACTGAAAGATCAGAGCAGAAGTAGCTCCAGTCCAGGCATAAGAGATCCATAGACTTTGGCTTTCACCCCTACATGGAACCAGGTGGCTATTACAATGCAAAAGCAAATCTGTTAGGGGTCTAACTGTAATTGTTTCAGCTGTATGGTGGAGAGGAAGGTTTTGGTGGTCTGATACCACTCTGCCTATTAAACAGAGCCCTCACCTACCCACAGCAGGGAACTGAGGGCTGAGGCTGCATCCACAGCACCTAGCAACCCATGAAAGGGGTCTGAGGATAGTGGTACCAGACATTACAGGTATAAGCATTGGGTGCCTAAGGTACAGTTGCAGAGCCCACCCACCAAAGCGCTCTAGAGAATAGAGATGCTCCTTCCTTACTGACACTTCGGCGAAGACTGTCAGCACCCTGCGATCCTCACAGTGTGACCCCCTGCCGCTACCAGAAACCAGTGCATACAACCATAAAAATTGAAGCACAATTAAATAAATTAGAGAACAGAAAAACAATTGAAAGAGTTAACAAGACCAAAAGCTGGATCTTGGAAAAAATTAACAAAATTGATAAACCATTGGCCAGACTGACAAAACAAGAATAGGAAAGGAAACAAATAATCTGAATAAGAAAAGAGATGGGCCATAGCACAACAGACACAACTGAAATTAAAAGAATAATATCAGATTACTATGAAAAATTGTGCTCTAACAACTTTGAAAACCTAGAAAAAATGGATGAATTCCTAGAAACACACTACTTACCTAAGTTAACACAAAACAGAGGTGGAAAAACTAAATAGACCCATAACAAAAGAAGAGATTGAAAAGGTAATCAAAAAACTCCCAAACAAAAAAAGCCCTGGCCCTTACGGCTTCACTGCAGAGCTCTACCAAACTTTCAGAGAAGAGGTAACACCACTACTACTAAAGGTATTTCAGAGCATAGAAAAGGATGGAATGCTCTCACACTCATTCTAGGAAGCCAGCATATTCCTGATACCAAAGCCAGCTAAAGACACCACAAAAGAAGAAAATTACAGACCTATACCCCTCATGAACTTAGATGCAAAAATCCTCAACAAAATTCTAGCCAATAGAAATCAACAACATATATATATAAATAAATTTCACCATCATTAAGTGGGATTCATACCAAGTACGCAGGGATGGTACAACATTAGAAAAACAATTAATGTAATCCACCATATAACTAAAACAAAAGACGAGAACCACATGATTTTATCAACTGATGCAGAAAAGGCATTTGACAAAGTCCAAAACCCATTCATGATAAAAACTCTTAGCAAAATGGGAATAGAAGGAAAATTCTGCAATATAATAAAGCTCATTTATACAAAGCCAACAGCAAACATCATCTTAAGTGGAGAGGTTCTGAAAGCATTCTCCCTGAGAACGGGAACCAGACAAGGATGCCCCTTATCACCACTTTTATTCGACATTGTGCTTGAGGTCCTATCCAGAGCAATTAGGCTAGATAAAGAAATAAAGGGCATCCAGACTGGCAAGGAAGAAGTAAAAGTATCTCTATTTGCAGATGACAAGATATTATACACAGAAAACACTAAAGAACCCTCAAGAAAACTACTGAAACTACTAGAAGAGTTCAGCAGGGCATCTGGATACAAGATAAACATACAAAAATCAGTTGGATTCCTCCACACCAACAAAAAGAACATCGAACAGAAAATCACCAAATCAATACCATTTACAGTAGCCCCCAAGAAGATAAAATACTTAGGAATAAATCTTACCAGAGATGTAAAAGACTTATACAACAAGGCTCTACTGCAAGAAACCAAGAGATACCTACATAAGTGGAAAAACGTATCTTGCTCATGGATAGGAAGACTTAACATTATAAAAATGTGTATTCTACCAAAAGTCATCTATAGATAGAATGCAATTCTGATCAAAATTCCAATGACATTTTTTTAATGAGATGGAGAAACAAATCACCAACTTCACATGGAAGGTCAAGAGACCCCAGATAAGTAAAGCTTTACTGAAAAGGGAGAACAAAATGGGAGGCCTTATTCTACCTGATTTTAGAACCTATTATACCGCCACAGTAGTCAAAACAGCCTGGTACTGGTACAACAACAGATACATAGACCAATGGAACAGAATTGAAAATTCAGACATAAATTCATCCACATATGAGCAGCTGATATTTGACAAAGGCCCAAAGTCAGTTAATTGGGGAAAAAAAAGTCTTTTTAAGAAATGGTACTGGCATAACTGGATATCTATCTACAAAAAAATGAAACGAGACCCATACCTCACACCGTGCACAAAAACTAATTCAAAATGGATCAAAGACCTAAATATAAAATCTAAAACAGTAAAGATCATGGAAGAAAAAATAGGAATGTTAGGAGCACTAATACATGGCATAAACAGTATAGAAACATTACTAAAAATGCAGAAGAGAAACCAGATAACTGGGAGCTCTTAAAAATCAAATGCTTATCCAAAGACTTCACCAAAAGAGTAAAAAGACTACCTGCAGACTGGGAAAAAGTTTTTAGCTATGACATTTTTGATCAGCACCTGATCTCTAAAATCTACATTATACTGCAAAAACTCTCCAAAAAGACGAATAACCCAATTAAAAAAAGGGCAAAGAATATGAACAGACACTTCACTAAAGAAGAAATTCAGGCTCCTAACAGATACATGAGGAAATGCTCACGATCATTAGCCATTAGAGAAATGCAAATCAAAACTACAATGACATTCCATTTCACTCCAACAAGGCTGGCATTAATCCAAAAAACACAAAATAATAAATGTTGGAGAGGTTGTGGAGAAACTGGAACACTTATACACTGCTGGTAGCAATGTAAAATGATACAACCACTTTGGAACCGATTTGGTGCTTCCTTAAAAAGCTAGAAATAGAACTGCCATATGGTCCAGGAATCCCACTCCTTGCAATATATCCTAGAGAAATAAGAGCCTTTACACAAACAGATTGGAAGCCCTGGTGGCATAGTGGTTAAGTGCTATGTCTGCTAACCAAAAGGTAGGCAGTTCGAATCCACCAGGTGCTCCTTGAAAACTCTATGGGGCAGTTCCACTCTGTCATATAGGGTCTCTATGAGTCGGAATTGACTCGACAGCACTGGGTTTGTGGGTTTACATGGACAGATATATGCACACCCATGTTCACTGCAGCCCTGTATACAACAGCAAAAAGTTGGAAGCAACTAACATGCCCATCAACAGATGAATGGATAAATAAATTACAGTATATTCACACAATGATGAATCCATGAAACATTTCATAACATGGAGAAATCTGGAAGACATTATGCTGAGTGAAATTAGTCAGCTGCAAAAGGACAGCTATTGTATAAGACCACTATTATAAGAAATGGAAGAATAGTTTAAACAGAGAAGAAAATATTCTTTGATGGTTACAAGAGGCGGGAGGGAGGGAGGGAGAGGGGCTTTCGCTATTTAGATAGTAGATAAGTTTTATTTTTGGTGAAGGGAAAGACAACACACAATACAGGAGAGGTCAACACAACTGGACTAAACCAAAAGCAAAGAAGTTTCCTAAATAAACTGAATGTTTCGAAGGCCAGCATAGCAGGGGCGGGGGTTTGGGGACCACGGCTTCAGCAGACATCTAAGTCAATTTGCATAATAAAATCTATTAAGAAAACTTTCTGCATCCCACTTTGAAGAGTGGTGTCTGGGGTCTTAAACTCTAGCAAGTGGCCATCTGAGATGCATCAATTGGTCTCAACCCACCTGGAGCGAAGGAGAATGAAGAACACCAAACACAGAAGGTTAATTATGAGCCCAAGAGACAGAAAGGGCCACATAAACCAGAGACTACAACAGCCTGAGACCAGAAGAACTAGATGGTGCCCAGCCACAACTTATGACTGCCCTGACAGGGAATATAACAGAGAACTCCTGAGGGAGCAGAAGAGCAGTGGGATGCAGACCCCAAATTCTCGTAAAAAGACCAGACTTAATGATCAGATTCTGACTAGAAGGACCCCAGAGGCCATGGTCCCCAGACCTTCTGTTAGTCCAAGTCAGGAACCATTCCCAAAGCCAACTCTTCAGACAGGGATTGGACTGGAATATAGGATGGAAAATCATACTGGTGAAGAATGAGCTTCTTGGATCAAGTAGACACATGAGACTATTACTGACTTTAGTAGAAACGTTTATCTACCAAAAATGATGCTAGTTTGGGGCTGAATGAGAAATTTTAGTATCATTTTAAAGATTGTTGATTTTGTTTATCTCATATTAATGGATATTGGATTTTTTCAAACACTTTTCAATTCTTATAGAAATCTTTATGTGTATGTTCTTTTTTCTCCTTAGATCAATTAACACTCAGAATTTGACTTATTGACTTTCAAATATTACACCATTCTTAAAATTTTGAGATAAGTCCCATTGTGTCATGCCATTTTTTTTAATTGTGAAGAAAATATACATAACAAAATGCACCATCTCAACCATTTCTACCTGTACAGTTCTATAACATTGATGATTAAAAAAATAGTCTATGCTATATTCTTTTATTGTGCTACTCTGATTTCTGTTTGTGAATATTTTCTTTTTTTTTATATCAAAATTCATTGATTTTGTTCCTTCTGGTCGTTCTGATAGCATTATTATGCTTGCTTCATAAAAAGAATTTTAAACTTTTCCTTCTTTTTCTATGCTTTGGGATGTTTGAAATAGTACTAAATTATCTGTTCTGTAAAGATTTGGCTGATTTCCTGTGACAACACCTGTGTATGGCAATTTATTTCATTACAGTGTATGCTATTCTATGGAAATCAGTCTGTTTAGGCTTTTTTTGGTCACTTTTGAGGTCAATTTTGTTAAAACATGATTGTCTAGTAAATAGTACATTTACCCAGGTTTTAATATATTGCATAGAGTTGAGCAAAGTTAGCCCTTAAGATTTTTTTAAATTTCCCAGTTTATGTGAATAACTCATCTTTTTTATTTTTGGTGACTGTACTTTTTTTTTATTTGCTTAGACTATCTTGTGACTTATGTGTCTTTTTTTTTCAGAGTACTAGCTTTTGAAATTTTTAAAATGAATTTTAATATTTTTCTGTTTCCTAAGGTACTGTTTCTGCTTTTATTTTTATTAATTCTTCCTTCTGTTTCCTTTCAGTTTAAGACTGTTGTGCCTTCAAAATTTCTTCGTCAAATGGTTTCTTTTATTTAAGATGATGAACTTTCCTCAGAGCACTGATTTGTCTGTAATTATTCGGACAAATGGTGTTTTAATTATGTAATATTTTGGTTGGCATTTTCTTTTTGATCCAAGAACTGTTTCTGTAGTTTTTGGTAGAAAAAGATTTTTTTGTTCTATGATACCCACTGGAAACCCAGTGCCGTCGAGTCGATTCCGACTCATAGAGACCCTATAGGACAGAGTAGAACTGCCCCCTAGAGTTTCCAAGGAGCGCCTGGCGGATTTGAACATGCCGACCTCTTAGTTAAGAGCCGTAGCACTTAACCACTAGGCCACCAGGGTTTCCTGTTCTAGGATATTGCTGTTAATATTTAGTTTTATTGGATTATGATCACGGAACATTATCTGCACTGTTTAACTTGGTGGATTTTATTGGTTTTTTCCTTATGGTTTCAATTTTTATGGTCAATATTTGTGACTTCCTATGGCTCTAGAAAAGAAATTTTATCTTTATTTTCAAAATACAGACTTTGAAATGCAGTAAGTGAATTGTATTATTTAGCTGTTATTTGTTCATTTAAAAAAATTTTTTTTTACTTGATCTCCATTGACTAAAATATGTTAGTCTTAAACTACAAGTATGTTCTTTTTCTATGTGCTTCTTAACATTTGTCAGTTTTAAAATGTTGATTCTATGTTTGAGTCTATGTTATTTGGAGGGTATGTATTCATAATTGTATAACATTATTGGGAAGTGCTCATTTTAACATAACGAAATGCCCTTCTTTGTTTTATTTAATGCTTGGTGGCCTGAATTCCACTTTCTTTAATATGAATATTGTGACTACTTTTTTTTTTTTAAATGAGGCAGCTGCAGGGTATACATGCCTGCCCATTAATTTTTTTTAATTAATTTTGTTTATTTTGAAATAGTTATAGATTGACAGGAAGTTGTAAAGAAATATACAGGGAGAGCCAGTAAACTCTTTACCCTGCCTTCTTCAATGGTAACATCTTGCATAAGTATAGTATGGTATCAAAGCCAAGAAATTGACATTAGTACAAATCATAGTTTGTTCAGATTTCATCAATTACATATGTACCATTATTAGTGTGAGTGTACATACAGTTTTTTGTGATTTTGTCACATATGTAACTACATGTAAGTACCACCACCCTCAAGCTACAGAATTGTACAGTCACCACAAGGCTTCCTTTTACCACCTTTTTATGGCTCCCCTTACCCCTCCCCACCCCCACCATCTCTAACCCCCTAACAGAAAAGTCAGCCATTTTGACCCACCAGCCATTCTGTGGGAGAAAAGTCCTGGCTATCTGCTTCCGTTAAGATTACAGGCTTGGAAGCTCTATGGAGCAGTTCTATTCTGTCAAAATTTGTTAGTCAAATGGTTTCATTCTTGTCTACTGATGTTATTTAAGACTATGAGTTAGAATCGGCTCAAAGGCATACCACCACACAACAATTAGGATCATTCACACCAGCCAGTAAAGTGACCTTATTTGCCTGTTGATTTCCAGGCACCAGGAACTCAAAGTGGCTGAACAGAAATCTCAGCTTTCAGTTCAATGGAATCATTGTGGTGTCTCCTGGTGGAAGCATTCTTCCCTTTGAACTAAGACCTCTAAACCAGCAAAGAATAAGGTCATGGGGATGGGAAGCAAACATTTTGCTAATAAATCATTAGGGATAATACTGAGTGGAGCCACTCCTATTTCCAACTCTTGATTCCTGAACCCATTAATCCCAGTTATAGGAGAAACATCACCATATCGGATGCTCATTTAGAGCATATAAATCCCCTTAGAAGACATTGCTCCAACCCTGCAAGGTATTGCCTCCTAACTGTGCTGTACCTGATTCTTCAAAAGGCTATTTTACGATTCCATCAAGCTAGCTGCTTCAGGATGATGAGACGAATAGTAAGAATTCCATGTGTATGGAACCATCGTCAAGCTTGATTGGCTGTGAAGGCAGTACCCTGATCAGAAGCGATGTTGGGTGGAATAATATGATGGCAGACAGGCATTCTGTAAATCCACAGATGGTAATTTTGGCAGTAAGAACAAAATGCTGGATCTTCCATGTTGGAAGTAATCCAATGTAATCAACCTGCCACCAAGTAGCTGGATGATCACCCTGAAAAATAGTGCCATATTGAGGAATAGGTGTTGGTCTCTGCTGCTGGAAGATTCGGCATGCAGCAGTGGCTACAGCCAGGATTGACTTAGTAAGTAGAAGCCCATGTTGCTGAACTCATGCATAACCTCCATCCCTGCCACCATGATCACTTTGTTCATAAATCCACTGACATGAGTGGCTGGAGAAAGTGACTGGCTAGTATCCATAGAATGGGCCATCCTATCCCCTCGATTTTTAAAATTCTCCTATTTCTGTTATAACAAGTATTTACAAACTTAGTGACTTAAAACAACACAAACATATTGTCTTGCAGTTCTGGTGGTCAGAAATCCAAAAATTGGTCTTTTAGGGCAAAATCAAGATGTCGGCTGGGCTACATTCCCCTGGAGGATCTAGCGGGGAATCTACTCCTTGCCTTTTCCAGTTTCCAGAGGCTGCCCTCACTCATTTGCTCATGTTCCCCCTTCCAGCGATAACATTGCTCTGACTCTGCTTCTATCATCATATCTCCTTCTCTGAGTCAGACCTTCCTACCTCCTCTTATAAGGTCCCTGGTGATTACGTTGGACCCATCCACATTATCCAGAACAATCTTCCCATCTCAAAAATACTTGCCTTGATCACACCTGTAAGGTCCTTTTTTTCCATGTAACCTATTCCAGGATCTGGGTGTTAGGACATGGACATCTTGGGGCCAACATTCTGCTTACCACATTCCATTGTTCTTGTCATTCTGAAGTTCCCAGCATTCTGCTGTAGTCACGTCCTTTCTGTTTGCAGAGCTTCCTTTACCTGGCAAAATTTGTTTTACTGGCAAAACAAACTCTCTTAGTTTTCTGTTATCTGAGAAAGTTTATTTCCCCTTCATTCCTGAAGGATAGTTTTGCTGGGTATAAGGTCAGGGTTGAGATTTCTTTTAGCACTTAAAAATTATTATGCCATTTTCTCTGGTTGCCATTGTTTCAGATGAGAAATTCACTGTCAATCTGATTAGTATTCCTCTATTGTAAATGACTTTTTCCTTCGGGTTGTTTTGAAAGTTGATTTTTTGTTTAGTTTTCAGAAGTTTAATTATGATGTGTCTTGGTATGCATTTCTTTGGGTTTATTCTATTTGGGCTTCTAGCTTCTTGTAGGTTCACGTCTTTTACCAAATTTGGGTAGTTTTTAGCTATTATTTTGTTGAATACTTTTTTTAGCCCCACACTCTTTTTATCTTTTTCTGAGACTACAATGATGCATATGTTAGATCTTTTGTTATTGTCCCACAGGTCCACGAAGCTCTGTTCACTTCTTATCAGTCTCTTTTTTCTCTGTTCTCATATTGAGTAAATTCTATTGATGTGCCCTCAAGTTCACTGATTGTATCCTCTTTCATCTCCACTCTATAGTGAGCCCATTTAATGAGCTTCTTTTAAAATTCTGGTTATTTTATTTTTTAGTTCTATGATTTCCATTTGGTTCTTTTTTGGAAACTTCATTCCTTTATTGAGATTTTCTGTTTTATAATTTGTTTCCAGAGAAATTATAACTGCTTGTTAAAACAATGTCATGATAACTGCTTTAAATTCCTTGGCAGATAATTCCACCATTTGATTCATCTTATTGTTCATGTCATTTGATTGTCTTTTCTCATTTAGGTTGTGATTTTCATGGTTCTTTGTGTGAAAAGTGACTTTTATTGTATCTGAACATTTTGGATATTATGCTAGAAGACTCTTGATCTGACTTAACACTTCTATTTTTGCAAACAGTTGTTTACTCTATTTAGGTTTATCATGTAAGTCCTGGCCTACTTTTGTCAGATGTAGTTCCAATGACAATTTAGTTTTCATAGTGCTGGCAATGCTATTCTAGCCTGCTTCCTTCACCTAGTGCCACCAGAGCTCCTGCTGGATTCCTGCAGGCACCTGCTTGATTTTTTCACCTTTCTGAATCATTTCATTTTAAGTATATATGTCTTACAAAGAGCATAGAGTTAGATTTTGCTTTGTGAGTTTAGTTAACCTTTATTGATGTAATCTGTTTGCTTTTTAGTTATATCATGTTATTTTATGTTATACTTTCTATCTTCATATATTTTGTAAACTTCTATTTCACTTTGTGTTATGTGTATAAAAAAAACAGACCTAAATTTTAGGAAGTTTTTTCTGACATATCTTTCCAGGACTGGTAAGGAACACAGAGGGTTCCAACATTTTCAGGTGCATATTAAGAAGCTGGATGTTCACCTTTGGCCTACTTCATGGTACATATTTTAACTGTGACTTTAATGAAACATTTGCAAGCACAGAGCTATTTAATAATAACAGCTATTTAATAATAACACAAAAATGCTTGTATTAAAAGGTCTCATTTCTACCACATGCCTCCTTATTACTTTGAGGTTTGCTTTCATATTTTCCAACAGTTTAAAATAAATGTTTCCTAGAGAAGTTGGCACATCTATTTTCAAGTTTGAAGAAAACATATTTTTGGCATTTATGTAGTTTCTGTCTCATTTTGGTGGCTCAATTTTTCTTTTTCTGGAACATATTTTTCTCCTTCTTATTCCTATAATGAAGTTAATCTCTTCTTCCATATATGTGTGTCCATACAGTGCTATGAACCCTGAAAGGTCTCAACTAAACATTTTTTAATTAACTCATAGCCAGAACATGTCCTCCTGTTTCTAGCGGATGCCCTAAGGCACCTAACTAAGTGTTGTGAAAGACTTGGGCAGGTTTACTGAATAAACTGAAGGCTGCTTCCTTCTGCCTTAAAGAAATGTCCCAATTTTAAAACCATTCCCAGCCATATTCCCCCTTAACTCACTTAGAACATGGCAAAGCTGCATCCTGTTTCTACTTAAGTCTTGTGAATCCGATTTTAAATTATTTTAAGTTTTTCTCTAGTGAATGTAGCTAGTCCACGTGATCCTTTTTGGGGACTAAGGTGGTTCTGCATTAGAAACAGGCTAATCATGTGAGTGATTAAAAGGTTCCTAGAGGACCATTCTGAGCAAATCAGACTTAGCACAAGATCTGACTTCAAAGGGCAAAGGTGATAGTTACGTGGGGAAAAATTATTCCCTTATGATTAAAGGGAAAGTGGTATATCTTATATAGACCGGCAGGGTTATTCTGATGCAAGAACTTTCCTCTCTCCCTTTCCGTTTTGCCTTCTGTGAAGAAGCAGTGAAAGAGAGCAGAGAGAATAATCATGCCTCTAGAGTTCTCTCTCCCTGGGGGAGCTTGAGGCCAGTGTTACTTTAAGTGTGGTAGGTGGACTGGCTGCCAGTTCTCATGTGGTTGGTTACTGGTAACAAGACAAAGAACTTGGATGGGATATCAATCAATTGCATCACTGAGCATGCTTTTTGGCAGAACTGAAATTCACAACAAGCCTTTCTTGATGAGGGAAGCAGTGTATTGATTCACATTCTGGTACAAGCGTCTTATCTCAAGTGGACAGGCACTCTGAGTAGCACTGCTTTAGTAGTTCTGGTTGTATGCAACAGAAGCATAAACTAGCTTAAGAATAGAGTTTTAGGGATACAACATATGGAACGTCACAGAAATGCAAGAGAAGGAGCCATTGTAGAGCTGAGCCTCCCAGAAATTAGAGACAGAGACCAGGTCCAGATACAAAGTGCTTTGGCCAAGTTTGCAGGAAAAATGTGTGGAACTAATTACTCACATTTTTATTACTATTTAGAATTAATATTAATATTTAATATTTTAAAATCTGATTTGGAGATCTTTAACTTCCTTGCTTTTACTTAAAGTTTCTGCTCCCTCCAGCACTTAGTGAGTTGTATCTGAAGACGGTATTTGGGGTCATTCTTCTCTCCATGAATCAGAAGGTAAAGGGAGCTTGGAATTCTTAAACTTCTGCATGTGGATTTTGGGAAATACAGAAGGTTAAGCACTGTATTGGCAAAATACTTTACCTGCCATTGATGGAGATTAAAAACAAACATTTGATGAAGGTGGAGATCATAGTGTCAGTAACTACAGATAATAAGAGGATGAATAAGAAACAGGGAGTTTAAAACACACCAAAATTGAGAGTTTGAGGACCATATCTACCTTGCAGAAGTACTTTATTTGGCCTGCATGGTGCTTATACAGAGGTTCCTGGGTGGCACAAGTGGTTTTGAGCTCAAATACTGACCTAACGGTTGGTAGTTTGAACCCACCCAGTAACACAGTGGAAGAAAGGCCTGGTGACCTGCTGCCATAAAGATTATAGCCAAGAAAACTTGACGAAGCAGTTTTACTCTGTGACACATGGGGTCACCACGAGTCAGAATCCACTTGAAGCAAATGGTTTTCTTTTTTTTTTTTTTGAGCTTAATGCTTATACACAAACGCGTGCACACACACACACATATCTGAATTATTAGGTTGATCCCTGTGTATTAGTCTCCTATGGCTGCTGTGGAGCCCTGGTGGTACAGTGGTTAAGAGCTTGGCTGCTAACCAGTCGGCAGTTTGAATCCACTAGACACTCCTTTGAAACCCTCTGAGGCAGTTCTACTCTATCCTATAGGGCTGTTATGAGTTGGAATTGATTCGACCACCACAGGTTTGGTTTTTAGGTTTATGGCTACTGTAACAAATTACTATAAACTAGTCAAGGTGTTGGAGGGGCAATGCTCCCCCCAGAGGCTCCAGAGGAGAATCTGCTTGCCTCTTCCAGCTTCTGGTTGCTGCTGGCATTTCTTGGCTTGTAGCCACGTCACTCCAATCTCTGCCTCTGTGGTCACATTCCATTCTTTTCAGTGTAAAATCTCCCTTTGCTCTCTCTTACAAGGACATTTGTGATTCCATTTCAAGCTCACCTGACAATCCGGGAGAATCTCTTCATCTCAAGATCCTTAATCATATCTACAAAGACCCTTTCCCACGTAAGGTAACATTCACGGATCCCAGGGCTGAGGACCTGGGTATCTTTGGGACTGCTATACAGCCTACCACATCACATGGAATTACTACTGAACCATTTTTGACCTATAAAAATGACCGTGTCATGTGGTAAAACCTAATAGTTTCTAGAAGATAACTTGTGAGATTTAACATAAAATACAGATGTCTGTCTTTTCTTGAAAACCGGAAAGATATGACATGCTGGAGCCAAATGCTTAATAGGAACACAGGTGAATGTGAGTGGCATCTGGTCACTATTCAGGACTCATCTGTCTTCTTCAGTTCACTGTTATACCCATTTATTTTACTTACCTGACGCTTAAATGGATTTGGGTTTCTGGCATTCGGAGGCACCTATAATACAAAGCATCCAAGTACCCTCAAAGAGAAGGTACATTTGAGCTGGTCCTAATGGGTAAGTAAGGCAGAGATTGGGATGAGGTCAAGGTCGAGGGCATTCTAAGCAGGTGAGCAAAAAGCTTGGAGGTTGGCAAGTATTAGTTGCTAAACTACTTTAGGGTACCCAGATGTTTCTTTCTATAACCTCAAAGGCTGAATGTGGACCTAGAATTAAGTATAGTGAAGCGAAGGTCTCAGAAATCCCACCTGTGATCTTTAGCTCATTAGCCCTATATCATAATCCACTGAACTGGGCATCTGGCTGGTTCATTTGTTCCTACAGCATCTTGTAAACACAAACAACAATGCACTAATCTGATAATACTCATCAATGATGAAAAAGATACAATTTTGATTGGCTTTTCTTTTGGTTCCTAAAATACTTTGTGAGAAGGAATTCTTAGTTTTTTGGGGGGGTTTTGTTTTTGGCAACTATACCGTAATGATGTTAAATTCTATTTTTTTTAAATATAAATTATACCTAATCAAAAATCTGTGCAGGACTAAATGTATTTGATATGAACGGATAACATACTTAAAAACAAAATCAAGTTAGTTACTAAAAAGCGAGTTTAGCTGAGGTCTAGTTGACAGTTTTGTAGCTTCTCTATTGAATCAAAGGGAGGAAGTGGAAGCAACGACATTTGATTTTTACTCCCAGGTGAACTGGTATGCTCAGAAAAGTAATTATGTATTCCCTTCTTCTTTCCTTCTCCTGGAAACACTGGTGGCATAGTGGTTAAGCGCTATGGCTGCTAACCAAAAAGTCAGCAGTTCAAATCTACCAGGTGCTCCTTAGAAACTCTATGAGGAAGTTCTACTCTGTCCTATAGGGTCACTATGAGTTGGAATCAACTCGACGGCGATGGGTTTGGTTTTTTGTTTTGTTCCTCCTCCCTTCCCCTCTTCTTCCATCCTGTTCTCAGCAACAAAATAAATCTACTCCCTGATTTTGGGGGGAAGGAGGGGAAGAAGTGGGGGAGGACAAAGGCTTGCATGTTTTGAATTAACCATCATGATTCAGGTTTGAATAGTTAAAACTCTGATGAGATAAGGTAAGCATCTTCTCCAACTCAGAATCCCAGGGCTGGAAACTCGGCAGTAAAAAGCTCTGGCTAGGAAAGGTGGAAACCACCGAAATGTCCAACAACAAACGAATGCATAAACAAATCGTAGCACATACATACGATGGAATATTACTCAGCCATGAAGAGAAATGAAGTCCAGATACACGCCACAACATGGATGAACTTTGAAAACATAGTGAGTGAAGTAAGTCAATCATGAAAGGACAAATATTATATGGCCTCACTTATATGAAATACCTAGAATAGATCAAAGTTTAATAGTGGGAGTGGGATAGAGGGGAAGGGCAGTCGTTGTTTAGGAAGCAGTGCATTTCTGTTTCTGGTGATGGAGATTCGGCAACAGATATTGGTGATAGTAGCGTAACATGATTGATGTGATTGGCATCACTGAACTGTGCACCAGAAAAATGTTGAATTGGCAGATATTGTGTTATGTATATTTTTATAACAATTAAAGAAAGAAGAAGAAGAAAAAAAACCCTGGCTATGATTTAATTAAGTTTTCTTATGGGAATTATAATGTGTGTCTTAAGAGTCAAATTTCGAGGTTCTTCTCTGAGGAAGAATGAGTGAAGAGTTAAAAGACACAGTTCACCAAAGCACTGAACATGAAAACATGTGTTTTTGTCTCCACCTTCTCTTCCATCAGAAACCCTGGCGGCGTAATGGTTAAGTGCTACAGCTGCTAACCAAAAAGTCGGCAGTTCAAATCCACCAGGCACTCCTTAGAAACTCTACAGGGCAGTTCTACTGTGTCCTATAGGGTCATTAGGAGTCAGAATCAACTTGATGGCAAGGGGTTTTGGTTCTCTTCCATCACACCTTCAGTTAGTATCTTTTAATTAATTTTTATGTATTCATTAATTCAACAAATATCTATTGCGTATCTGCACGTGCCTGGTAGTGTACAAGGTGCTGGGGGTATCTTAGTGAAAAACAGACAAAAATCCCTGAAACCTTGAGATCACATTCTAGTGGGAAGAGCAGAAAATTAATAATAAACCCAACAAACAAGGAAATTAGTTCATGTGTTAGAAGCTGATAGGCACTATGAGGAATAAAAGGAAGATAATACAGAGTTGAGGAGTTCATGAGTGGTGGAAATGGTTAATGCACTCAGCAGCTAATCAAAAGGCTGGGGGTTCCAGTTTACCTGGAGGTGCCTTAAAAAAAAAAAGGCCTGGGAATCTACTTTCAAAAAAATCAGTCATTGAAAACCCCATGGAGTACAGTTCTTTTCTGGCACGTGTCAGGACACCATGAGTCGGGGTCGACTCGAAGGCAGCTGGTTTTGATTTTTAAGCAGAAGAGCATCATGATCTGATCTGGGTTTGAAGAGGATCTCTCTGGCTGCTGTGTAGGGAATAGATTGTAATTACTCTAGAACGGTAGTTGGGAGACCAGGTAGGAGGCTGTTGCATACTCCAGGCAAGAGACCATAGTGGCTACCTGGTGGTAGATGTGGAGGTAGACATATTTTTGAAGGTAGTGTCAAAAGGATGTCTTCACAGAGATCTTATACAAATTAGAACCAAGAACATTAATACATAATTGTGTCTTAACTTAAAAGAATATATTATGGTTTCAGGGAAAGGACTGTGACATAAAGGTAACAATAAACTTTATATCACCCCCAAATACAACAAAATGAACAAAGTATAAGTTTAAAATGACAAAATACAGCAATAACACTGCAACTGTGCATGGCTCAACCAAACGACGCATTGCATTGGGTAAATCTGCTACAAAAGACTTCTTTGAAGTGTTAAAAACCAAAGATGTCACCTTGAAGACTAAGGTGTGACTGACCCAAGCCATGGTGTTTTTAGTTGCCTCATATGCATGCAAAAGCTTCACAATGATTAAAGAAGACCAAAGAAGAATTGATGCCTTTGAATTATGGTGTTGGTGGAGAATGTTGAATATACTATGGACTGCCAAAAGAACCAACAAATTCATACGGGAAGAAGTACAGCCAGAATGACTCTTAGAAGCAAGGATGGTGAGACTATGTCTCATATACTTTGGACATGTTATCAAGATGGATCAGTCCCTGGAGAAGGACATCATGCTTGATAAAGGAGAGGGTCAGGGAAAAAGAGGAAGATCCTCAACGAGATGGATTGACACAGTGGCTGCAACAATGGGCTCAAGCATAACAAGGATTGTAAGGATGGCGCAGGACCCGGCAGTGTTTCATTCTGTTGTACATGGGGTGACTATGAGTCAGAACTGACTCAATGGCACCTAACAGCAACATGCATAGCTCCTGTGCAGTGGCCTCATGGTTAACAAGGTCTCTACCATGATGCTCTGACATATGCTCCCCCCACAAATAAACATGATATAATACCATTTTCCATGGGAGAAAAGGAATGGGTATTTATATCACAAGTACAAATCCTAAAAAAAAAAAAATCCTTATTTTTGTTTTTTCTCATTGATTATTTTCCAGATACAAGCTTTATCTTCATTCTGTGTCCTTCCTCATCCCTCATACAGTTACTGCCCAAAGGAGTTAAACTCTTACTCTTAGTTTAGAATCTCCCTAACAAATCAAAAAACAGCTCGTTGGCCAACTGCTCTGTCCTCAGATGCAGCAACAGTCCATTACTGTTGCTATTCAAACATGATTCCAACAGTTAGTTCCAAGCAACATATGAAAGCATTAACACAACAAATATAGCCTTTTCCTGGACTGGATATGCTGCTGCTAAAAACATATAACTCATTCTACATATTGTTAGAAAAGGAAGGTCACAATCTCATATTATCTCCAAGAACATTAAACTTTGGAAAGTTCCTTCCAGAAACAGAGAAATATAGGAGTCCATGATATGACACACAGCTAGTGGTGTACAGGAGCCAGCTCATTCCAGCTCCTGAGAGCCTTTTGTGCACATCTCTTCCAACCTCGAACTGTGACATCATGTTTACAGCTTGAAATCAGACATGATAGTAGTATCGACACCACAGGAATTAAAATGCTCCAAATCAGGGTTTTATTTTCCCCCCATAGAATTGGTTTACCAACATATCACTGCATACAGCTCCAACAAGAACAGGAGGTAGAAAAAATAACAATTTCACTTTTATTTTCTCAACTTGGAATGAAGCATATTGAGGAGTCTAAGAAAAAGTCTGGATAAAAATATGTGGATTGCCTATTTAGAATAGAAATTAAATATGAAAGAGCTGTGTGTTGACTCTATTTAAATAAAGAGTTAAAATGGAATGACCTGGGACTTCCTGTTTTTCCAAGATGCAGTAACCATATTCTTCCCAGGTCCTCTCCTTTTCAAATAAAAATTCCTAGGCATAGCACACAAACAAGCATAACTCGTTCCTGAAAGATATAAAGAAGGCAGGCTGCCTAAGATCCTTAGGATTTAGGGAACAATGCAGCAGTTCATTCCCTGGGTTTCTTATTGCCTCCCATGTATTCTGGACAGGAAGCTACAGAAGCCCCTAACCCTGCACCATCAACAGGCATAAACAAAATAGCTCCAATCAAAGCATGTTCTTTCTAGTCAAAGGACTGGGAAAAGAGTGGTCTACCAACAGAAAACCTTTTGACAAAACCCATTCCACTTTTGCCAAACAAAAATGGAAGAACAGCAGCCCCTGTCTGAGATTTCAGTGAGGCTGTGGGGGAAGTTTATCTTGTACACAAACACTCTCCCCATACAAACACGGCCAATTAATTTTCAACAAGGGTGCCAAGACCATTCAATGGAGAAAGAATAGTCTCTTCAGCAAATGGTGCCAGGACAACTGGATATCCCCATACAAAAGGATAAACCATACACAAACCATATACAAAAATTAACTAAAAATGGAACAGCAAAAAATATAAGAGCTAAAGTTATATAGATCTTAGAAATAAACATAGAGGTAAATGTTCGTGACTTTAGATTTGGCAATGGGCTATTAGATACAACACCAAACACATGAGAAACAAAAGCATAATGAGATACCACTTTATAACCACTAGGAGGGCTATAATTTGAACACAAAAAATAAAAAAGGAAAATAACAAGTGTTGATGAAAATGTGGAGACTTTGAAACCTTCACACATTGCTGGTGGGGTTGTAAAAAGGTTCAGCCACTATGGAAAACAGTTTGGCAGTTCCCCAAAAAGTAAAATATAGAATTACCATATGGCCCAATAATTTCACTTCTAGGTATATACCAAAAAAAAAGAAAACAGGTACTCAAATACTTATGCACACATTTTCATAATAGTATTATTCATAATAGCTAAAATGTAGAATGACCCAAATGTCCGTCAATAGATGAAAAGATGGGCAGATTGTGGTATATAAGTATACATACAATAGAATAGTGTAGAACAAATGAAAAGGAATAAAGATGTGATACATATTGTGAAGGCTGAGTGCTTTCCCTCTTAGACGGAGAACAAGGCAAGGATGTCAACTCTCACCACTCTTATTCAACATAGTAATGGAAGTCTAATCAGTATTACAAGGCAAGGAAAAGAAATAAAAGTCATACAGACAGAAAAGAAAGACTTAAAACTCTATTTGCAGATGACATAATTGTTTACCTAGAAAATCCCCCAAAATCTAAAAAAAATAAAAATCCCTCTTAATGAGTGAGCATAGCAAGGTCACAAGACACAAGATCAACATACAAAAATTAATTGCATTTCCATATACTAACAACAAACAGTAAAAACAAAACAACAAAAAAACACAATACCATTTACAATTGCCCCCCCAAAAAACACAATACCATTTACAATTGTGCCAAAAATGTTCTGTACAAAACATGTACAGAATTCATATGCTGAAAATTTCAAAACGCTGGTTAAAATACCAAAGAAGACCTAAAGGATTGGAGAGACATACTGCGTTCATGGGTTGGAAGACTCGACATGTTAAAATATGATTTCTAAGCATCTCACAACATGGATGAATCTGGAGGGCATCATGCTGAGTGAAATAAGTCAATCACAAAAGGACAAATATTGTATGAAACCACTACTATAAAAACTCGTGAAAAAGTTTACACACTGAAAGAAGCAATTTTTGATGGTTTCAAGGGAGGGGAGGGGTGGAAAGGGAAAAACACTAAATAGGCAATAGATAAGGGGTAACTTTTGGTGAAGGGTAAGACAGTACACAGTACTGGGAAAGCCAGCACAACTTGTCCAAGGCAAGATCATGGAAGCTCCATAGACACATTCAAACTCCCTGAAGGACTAAGTTACTGGGCTGAGGGCTGTGGGGACCATGGTCTCAGGGAACACCTAGCTCAACTGGCATAACATAGTTTATAAAGAAAATGTTCTACCTTCTACTTTGGTGAGTAGCGTTTGAGTCTTAAAATCTTGTGAGTGGCCATCTAAGATACTCCACTGGTCTCATCCAATCTGAAGCAAGAGAGAATGAAGAAAATCAAAGACACAAGGGAAATATTCCAAAGGACTAATGGACCACAACTACCACGGCCTCCACCAGACTGAGTCCAGCACAACTAGATGCTGCCCAGCTACCACCACCAACTGCTCTGACAGGGATCACAATAGAGGGTCCTGAACAGAGCTGGAGAAAAATGTAGGACAAAATTCTAACTCACACACACACACACACACACACACACACACACACACAAAGACCAGACTTACTGGTCTGACAGAGGCTAGAGAAGCCCCAAGAGTATGGTCCTCAAACGCCCTTTTAACTTAGTACTGAAGTCACTCCTGAGGTTCACCCTTCAGCCAAAGGTCAGACAGGCCCATAAAACAAAATGAGACTAAAGGGGCACACCAGTCCAGGGGCAAGGACAAGAAGGCAGGAGGGGACAGGAAAGCTGGTAATGGGGAACCCGAGGCCACAAGAAGGGAAGAGTGTTGACATGTCTTGGGGTTGGCAATCAATGTCACAAAACAATACGTGTATTAATTGTTCAATGAGAAACTAGTTTGCTCTGTAAACTTTCATCTGAAGCAAAATAAAAATTCAGAAAAAAAAAGGAAAGGAAATCACAAACTGATCAAAGGTAAAATAAGTACCTTTTTTATAGCATGGTGCATTTTTGCTCTTGGGTATACAGGTAACAAGAACATGTGAAGATGTGAAGGCAAAGAAAAGGGAGGTTATGAGATTTGCTTACTATGCAACAGCTACTAATTGGGCAAAATCAGAATTTGAACCCAGGTCACTCTCCTGTCAAAGCCCAGGCTCATAACCATGATCTGCTATATCCGGTTAAAAAAAAAAGTCATTTCTCCTCCCCCAAATTGATCTATAGGTTCAGCACAAGGTTTTTTTGTAGGCATAGACAAGCACATTCTAAAATTTATATAGAAAGGTACACACCGTAGAAGATCTAAAACAATCTTAAAAAACAAGAATAATGGGGTAGGAATAACTCTATGTAATACCAAGTCCTGCTGTATAGTTCAGTAATCAAGAAAGTGGTATTAGAAAACATTCCCACTGAGGTCGGGAACCAGACAAAGATGCCCTTTATCACCACTCTTATTCAACATTGTGCTGGAAGTCCTAGCCAGAGCAATTAGGCTAGATAAAGAAATAAAGGGCATCCAGATTGGCAAGGAAGAAGTAAAAGTATCTCTATTTGCAGATGACACGATCTTATACACAGAAAACCCTAAGGAATCCTCCAGAAAACTACTGAAACTAATAGAAGAGTTCAGCAGAGTATCGGGATACAAGATAAACATACAAAAATCACTTGGATTCCTCTACAGCAACAAAAAGAACATCGAAGAGGAAATCACCAAATCAATGCCATTTACAGTTAGCACCAAGAAGATAAAATACTTAGGAATAAATCTTACCAGACATGTAAAGGACTTACACAAAGAAAACTACAGTACACTTCTGGAAGAAACCAAAAGAGACTTACATAAGTGGAAGAACATACCTTGCTTGTGGAGAGGAAGACTTAACATTATAAAAATGTCTATTCTACCAAAAGAGATCTATACATTTAACGCAATTTCGATCCAAATCCCAAGGACATTCTTTAAGGAGATGGAGAAACAAATCACCAACTTCATATGGAAGGGAAAGAGGCCCCGGATAAATAAGGCATTACTGAAAAAGAAGAACAAAGTGGGAGGCCTTACTTTACCTGATTTTAGAACCTATTATACCACCACAGTAGTCAAAACAGCCTGGTACTGGTACGACAACAGATACATGGACCAATGGAACAAAATTGAAAAACCAGACATAAATCCATCCACATATGAGCAGCTGATATTTGACAAAGGCCCCAAAACAGTTAACGGGGGAAAAGACAGTCTTTTTAACAAATGGTGCTGGCATAACTGGATATCCATCTGCAAAAAAATGAAACAAGACCCATACCTCACTCCATGCACAAAAACTAACTCAAAATGGATCAAAGACCTAAATATAAAATCTAAAACGATAAAGATCATGGAAGAAAAAATAGGGACAGCGTTAGGAG
Source organism: Loxodonta africana (assembly GCF_030014295.1). Classification (NCBI taxonomy): domain Eukaryota; kingdom Metazoa; phylum Chordata; class Mammalia; order Proboscidea; family Elephantidae; genus Loxodonta; species Loxodonta africana. The sequence goes on from NC_087350.1 coordinate 24,072,111, forward strand.
CCCTAACACATGGCATAAACAGTATACAAAACATTATAAAGAATGTAGAAGAAAAACTAGATAACCGGGAGCTCCTAAAAATCAAACATCTATGCTCATCCAAAGACTTCACCAAAAGAGTAAAAAGACTGCCTACAGACTGGGAAAAAGTTTTTAGCTATGACATTTCTGATCAGTGCCTGATCTCTAAAATTTACATGATACTGCAAAAACTCAACTGCAAAAAGATGAATAACCCAATTAAAAAATGGGTAAAAGATATGAATAGACACTTCACTAAAGAAGACATTCAGGTAGCTAACAGATATATGAGGAAATGTTCACGATCACTACCCATTAGAGAAATGCAGATCAAAACTACAATGAGATTTCATCTCACTCCAACAAGGTTGGCATTCATCCAAAAAACACAAAATAATAAATGTTGGAGAGGCTGTGGAGAGACTGGAACACTTCTACACTACTGGTGGGAATGTAAAATGGTACAACCACTTTGGAAATCAATTTGGCGCTTCCTTAAAAAGCTAGAAATAGAACTACCATATGATCCAACAACCCAACTCCTTGGAATATATCCTAGCAAAATAAGAGCCTTTACTCGAACAGATATATGCACACCCGTGTTTATTGCAGAACTGTTTACAATAGCAAAAACATGGAAGCAACCAAGGTGCCCATCAACGGATGAATAGATAAATAAATTACGGTATATTCACACAATGGAATACTACACATCGATAAAGAACAGTGAGGAATCTGTGAAACATTTTGTAACATGGAGCAACCTGGAAGACATTATGCTGAGTGAAATTAGTCAGTTGCAAAAGGACAAATATTGTATAAGACCACTATTATAAGAACTTGAGAAATAGTTTAAGCTGAGAAGAAAACATTCTTTTGTGGTTATGAGAGGGGGGAGGGAATGAGGGTGGGAGAGGGGCATTTACTAATTAGATAGTAGATAAGAACTACTTTAGGTGAAGGGAAAGAGCACACAATATAGGGGAGGTCAGCAAAATTGGACTAAACCAAAAGCAAAGAAGTTTTCTGAATAAACCGAATGCTTCGAAGGCCAGCGTGGCAGGGGCGGGGGTATGGGGACCATGGTTTCACGGGACATCTAAGTCAATTGGCATAATAAAATCTATTAAGAAAACATTCTGCATCCCACTTTGAAGAGTGGCGTCTGGGGTCTTAAACGCTAGCAAGCAGCCATCTAAGATGCATCAATTGGTCTCAACCCACCTGGATCAGAGGAGAAAGAAGAACACCAAGGACACAAGGTGATTACGAGCCCCAGAGACAGAAAGGGCCACATGAACCAGCAACTACATCATCCTGAGACCAGAAGAGCTAGATGGTGCCCGGCTATAACCGATGACTGCCCTGACAGGAAACACAACAGGGAACCCCTGAGGGAGAAGGAGAGCAGTGGGATGCAGACCCCAAATTCTCATAAGACCAGACTTAATGGTCTGACTGAGACTGGAAGGACCTCGGTGGTCATGGCCCCCAGACCTTCTGTTGGCCCAGGACAGGAACCACTCCAGAAGCCAACTCTTCAGACATGGATTGGACTGGACAATGGGTTGGAGAGGGATGCTGGTAAGGAGTGAGCTTCTTGGATCAGGTGGACATTTGAGACTACGTTAGCATCTCCTGGCTGGAGGGGAGATGAGAGAGTGGAGGGGGTTAGAAGCTGGAAAATGGACATGAAAAGAGGGAGTGGAGGGAGAGAGCGGGCTGTCTTATTAGGGGGAGAGTAATTGGAAGTGTGTAGCAAGGTGTATATGGGTTTTTGTGTGAGAGACTGACTTGATTTGTAAACTTTCACTTAAAGCACAATAAAAATTATTAAAAAAAAAAAAGAAAGTGGTATTAGAGGAACAATAGACACATAGGTTAATAGAACATAATACAGCACCCAGACACAGACCTACATAGATATTCCCAACTGATTAGTGGAAAAGATGCAAAAGTTAAACAATGGAGGGGAAGACAGTCTTTTCAACAAATGGTACTGAAGCATCCCTCTGCAAAAGTGTGAGCCTTGACATAAACTTCACAGTCTATACGAAAATTAACTCAAAACATACCACAAACCTAAATGTAAAATGCAAAACTATAAAGCTTTTAGGAAAAAAAAAGATAGAAAAAAATTTTCTGGAACCCAGGCTCGACAAAAACTTTTTATACTGGACACAAAAAGCATAACTCAAAAAAGGAAAAATTGACTATTGGAATCTCATGAAAATAAAGATTCGTTCTGTGAGTGACTCTGTCAAGAGAATGAAAAATCAAGCTAGTCGCTGGAAGAAAATATCTTCAAACCATGTATCTGACAAAGGATTATTATCTAAAATGTAAGAACTCTCAAAACTCAATATTGAGGGAATTCCAAAAAATGCAATTAGAATATGGGCAAAAGGCACAAACAGACATTTTACCTAAAGGGACATGTTTTCGTTTTTGTTAGTTGCCATCAAGTCAGCTCCAACTCATCACAACCCATGTACAACAAAACAGTAACACAGTGCTGAGCCATCTTCATGATCATTGGGATGCTCGAGTCCCTTGTTGTGGCCACTATGTATTTTGAGTGCCTTCCCACTTAGGGAAATCATCTTCTAGCACTATATCAGACAATATTCTGCTGTGACTTGTAGGGTTTTCACTGGCTAGTTTTTAGAAATGGATCACTAGGCCTTTCTTTCTAGTCTGTCTTAGTCTGGAATCTCTGCTGAAACCTGTCCACCATGGGTGACCCTGTGGATATTTGAAATAATGGTGGGATAGTTTCCAGCATTATATCAACATTCAAGCCACCACAGCATCACAAACTGACAGATAAATGGGTGTTGGATAAGGACAACAGATGAAAAAATGTTCAACATTTTTAGCCATTTATTGTCGTTGGGAGCTGTTGAGTCATTTTCAATTCATATCAACCCTATGTGACAGAGTAGAACTGCCCAGTAGGGTTTTTAAGGCTGTAATCTTGATGGGAGCAGATTGCCAGGTCTTTCTCCCTCGGGGTGGCTGGGTGGGTTTGAAGTGCCAACCCTTTGATTAGCAGCTGAGTGCTTAACCATCATGTCACCAGGACTTCTAGGGAAATGCCAATTAAAACACTACTGAGTTTTCACTACTTGCCTATCAGAATGGCTAAAATTAAGAAGTAGCAATGTGAAATGCTAGCAAGAATATGTAGAAACTAGACTACTCATACATTGCTAGTGGGAATGTAAATTGATACAACCACTGTGGATAAATGTATGGCAGTTTCTTATAAAACTAAACATGGGATTATCATATGACCCAGAAATTGCACCTTGGGGACTTATGTAAGAGAAAAGAAAATCTGTGTTCACACAAAACCTATACATAAATATTCATAGTAGTTTTATCCACAATAGCCCTAAACTGGAAACAACTCAAATGTACTTCAGTGGGTGAATGGTTAAAGAAACTGTGGTACATTCCTACCACGGAATATTACTCAGCAATAAAAATGAACAAAGTTCTGATACCTTCAACACTCTGGATAAATCTCCAGAGAATTGTGCTGAATGAAAATAGCCAATCCAAAAATGTCACACGCTGCATGATTATACTTTCTTTGCATTCTTGAAATAACAAAATTATGGAAATGGAGAACAGATAGTGGTTTCTTAGGGTCATGGGTGAGGGGGAAAGTGGGTGTGACTATAGAAGGATAACATAAGGAATCCTTGTGCTGATGAAAATGCTCTGTATTTTGTCAGTGTTCCCTGTCAGTACTCTTGCTGTAATATAGCCCTATAGTTTTGTAAGATGTAATCATGGGGCAAAACTGGTAAAGGGTACACAGAATCTTTCTGTGCCACTTTTACAATTACATGCAAATCTACAATTATCTCAAAATAATAAGTTTAACTTAAAAAAATTTGATGGTGAATAATAATAATAATGACAATTAACCATGCTGATATTATGGTTACAGAATAAAATATGAATAGTAACATCTCCATCAAGTGATAATAATGCAATGTGGACATTAGAAATTTGAAGTAGGTATGAAGCAGGAAGTTTGAGTGCTAATTTTAGCATCTTTTATAAAATGCTGTCAATTAACATTTTAATTTAACATTTTATGGAGTGTCAATTAGGATGCTCTTTAGGGAAATAACATATTATGGGGTGATAAACATTTACCTAAGGATTAACAATTCCTTCAGTTTCTTTTCTCTGTTAAATTTAAGTAAAATAAAACACAATTTTTATTTAAAATGCAGCACGCATAATTTGATTAAATGTTGATTAATTATTTCTGCATATCTACTCATTTACCCTAATCTATGTAATGAATGATGGCCAATTGCTGTGAATGACTGCAATTTATAGCTAATAGTTTTGGGGGTGAATTCTTACTTTGTAATTTTTTTCACTCCTTGAATTATTCACGTAAAAAAATCTCACTTGAAAGTTCATTGGTTAAAAAGACTTCAAAATATAAAACAAAACAACAAAAAATATAAATTCAATGAAACACCAAGGAATAAAACATAAAATGACTTAGAAACAGATATCCAGGTAATTTAGATTTTGGAATTAGCAGAAAATGACATTAAAATAATTATGATAAATAAATTAAAAAAATTAAATTCAACAAATGAAGCTGCACCAGAGATTAAGTATCTATAAAAAAGAATCAAATAAGAACTCTAGAACTGACAAATACAATATCTGAAATTAAAGAACTAAACAGATGTGTTTAAGAGCAGATTAGACACAGCCAAAGTCAAGATTGGTAAGCCGGATGAAGTTTGTAAAGTAGTACCCAAGCTAAAATACAGAGAGAGACAGAGAGATAAAATGTTAGAACTGTGGAAGAAAGTGTGAGAGCTATTTGGAAAACAGTAGAAAAATTCTAAATAAATGAAATTAAAGTTCCATTAGGAGCCCAAGTAGAGGGAAAACATTACCTTCAAAGGAGAAAAATTAGTTTAACAGATAAATTCTTATAGACAATGGGAGTCAAAAGACAATAGAATGACTTTAAAGTAATTCAATAATGAAATTGCTAATTAGAATTCCCTACTCAATAAAAACAGCTTTCAAACATAAAGACAAAATCCCTAACACACCCTCTGAAGTGGAACTAAAGCCATTCCTGGAGCTCGTTCAGTCAAACCATAGACAGGCCCATAAAATAAACCACACCACCTGAAGGGAACATGCTCCTTAGAACCATCAATTATATGAGATCAAAAGGGCAACATTTTCCCAAAAGCAAAGGCAAGAAGGCGGGAAGGAATAGAAAATCAAGATGAAAAGAAACAGGGAAACTAGGATGGAAATAAGGAGAGTGCGGACACATTGTGGGGAATGAAACCAACGTTACGAAACACTTTATGTACAAACTATCAAACGGGAAACTAATTTGCTCTGTAAATTTTCACCAAATGCAAATAAAAAAATAATAACTAAAGACAAAATAAAAAAAATGTTTCGGGGCAAATGCTGAAAGAATTTATCGTTAGCAAACTCTTGTTACAAGGCATATTCAAGAGAATTTTTTAGGGAAAATCAAAATGAGCTTAAAAGGAATCACAGAAATGCAGAAAGGAATAAAGAACAGTAGAAAATGCAAGTATAAGCAAATGTTGTTGTTAAGTGCCTCAAGTTGGTTCCAACTCATACCAATATGTATAACAGAGCCAAACACTGCCCAGTCCTGTGCCTTCCTCACGATTGTTGCAGCCACTATGTCATTTCACCTCGTTGAGGGTCTTCTTTTTCACTGACCCTCTACTTTACCAAGCATGACCTTCTCCAGGGACTGGTCCCTCCTGATAACATGTCCAAAATGTGATAGACGAAGTCTTGCCATCATTGCTTCCAAGGAGCATTCTGGCTGTACTTCCTCAAAGACAGATTTTTTCTGTCTTCTGGCAGTCCATGGTATATACAATATTTTTTGCCAACCATCATTCAAAAGCATCAGCTCTTCTTCAGTCTTTCTTATTCATTGTGCAGCTTTCGCACGCATATGAGGCAATTGAAAATACCGTGGCTTGGGTCAGGCACACCTTAGTCCTCAAAGTGACATCTTTGCTTTTCAACAATCTAAAGAGGTCTTTTGTAGCAGATTTGCCCAATGCAATGTGTCATTTGATTTCTTGACTGTTGCTTCCATGGGTGTTGATTGTGCATCCAAGAAAAATGAAACCCTTGACAACGTCAATCTTTTCTCCGTTTAACATGACGTTGCTTATTGGTTCAGTTGTGAAGATCTTTGTTTTCTTTATGTTGAGGTGTAATCCATCCTGAAGGCCGTAGTCTTTGATCTTCATAAAAAATGCTTCAAGTCCTCTTCACTTTCAGCAAGTAACTTTATGTGATCTGCATATTGATGGTTGTTTATGAATCTTCCTTCAGTCCTGATACTGTGTGCTTCTTCATGTAGTCCAGCTTCTCAGATTATTTGCTCAGCATATAGAATGAATAAGTATGGGGAAAGGACACAACCCTGACACACACCTTTCATGATTTTAAACCACGCAGTGTCTCCTTGTTCTGTTCGAATGACAGCCTCTTGGTCTATGTACAGGTTCCCCATGAGCACAATTAAGTGTTCTGGAATTCCCATCCTTCTAAATATTATCCATAATTTGTCATGATCCACACAGTCGAATGCTTTTATATAGTCAATAAAACACAAGTAAACGTATTTCTGGTATTCTCTGCTTTCAACGAATATCCGTCTGATATCAGCAATAATATACCTCGTTCCACATCTTCTTTTGAACCCGGCTTGAATTTCTGGCAGTTTCTGTGGATGTGCTGCTGCAAATGTTTTTGAATGATCTTTAGCAAAATTTTACTTGCATGTGATATTAATGATATTGTCTGATAATTTCCTCATTCTATTAGATCACCTTTGTTTGGAATGGGCACAAATGTGGATCTCTTCCAGTCAGTAGGCCAGGTGGGTGTCTTCCAAATTTCTTGGCATAGACAAGTGAGTGTTTCCAGTGTTGCATCCATTTGTTGAAACATCTCAGCTGGTGTTCTGTCAATTCCTGGAGACCTGTTTCTCACCAATGCCTTCAGTGAGGCTTGGACTTCTTCCTTCAGTACCATCAGTTCTTGATCATATGCGGCCTCCTGAAATGGTTGAATGTTGACCAATTCTTTTTGATACAATGACCCTGTGTATTTCTTCCATCTTCTTTTGATGCTTATGCTTCGTTCATTACTTGCCCACAGAGTCCTTCAATATTGCAACTTGAGATTTGAATTTTTTCTTCATTTCATTCAGCTTGAGAAATGCCAATTGTGCTCTTCCCTTTTGTTTTTCTAATGCTAGGTCTTTGCACATTTCATTATAATACTTTACTTAGTCTTCTAGAACTGCCCTTTGAAAGCTCTTTTATGTCATCATTTCTTCCTTTTGCTTTGGCTATCCTATGTTCAAGAGCAAGTTTCAGAGTCTCTTCTGACATCCATTTTGGTCTTTTCTTTCTATCCTGTCTTTTTAATGATCTTTTGCTTTCTTCATGTATGATGTCCTTGATGTCATTCCAAAACTCATATGGTCTTTGATCATTAGTGTTCAATGAGTCAAATCTATTCTTGAGGTGGTCTCTAAATTCAGGTGGAATATACTCAAGGTCATACTTTGGCTCTCGTGGACTTGTTCTAATTTTCTTCATTTTCACTTTGTACTTGCATATGAACAACTGGTGCTCTGTTCCACAGTTGACCCCTGGCCTTGTTCTGACTGATGATATTGAGCTCTTCCATTGCCTCTTTCCATGGATGTAGTTGGTTTGATTCCTGTGTACTCCATCTGGGGAGGTCCATATGTATAGTCATTGTTTATGTTGTTGAAAAGATATTTGCAATGAAGAAGTCATTGGTCTTGCAAAATTCTATCATGAGATCTCTGGAATCATTTCTATGACCAAGGTCATATTTTCCAACTACCAATCCTTTGTTTCCAACTTTCACATTCCAATCATCAGTATTAAGAATGTATCTTGACTGCATGTTTGATCAATTTCAGCCTGGAGAATTTGGTAAAAAATCTTCAATTTCTTCAATTTTGTCCTTAATGGTTGATGTGTACATTTGAATAGTAGTCATATTAACTGGTCTTCCTCGTGGGCATATGGATATTATCCTATCACTGACTGTGTTATACTTCAGGATAGATCTGGAAATGTTCTTTTTGATGATGAATGCAACACCATTCCTCTTCAGTTTGTCATTCCAAGCATAGTAGACCACATGATTGCCTGATTCAAAATGGCCAATACCAGTCCATTTCAGCTCACTAATGCCTAGGATATCAACATTTATGTGTCTCATTTCATTTTTGATGATTTCCAGTTTTCCTAGATTCATACTTCGTACATTCCATGCTCCTATTCTTAATGGATGTTTGCAGTTGTTTCTTCTCATTTTGAGTCGTGCCACATCAGCAAACCAAGGTCCTGAAAGCTTCGCTCCAGCCATGTTATTAAGATCGACTCTTCTTTAAGGAGGCAGCTTTTCCTCAGTTGTCTTTTGAGTGCCTTCCAACCTGAAGGGCTCATCTTCCAGCACTATATCTGACAATGTTCTGCTATTCATAAGGTTTTCACTGGCTAATTTTTTCAGAAGTAAACCACCAGGTCCTTCTTCCTTGTGTGTCTTAGTCTGGCAGCTCAGCTGAAACCTGTCCACAAGGGTGACCCTGCTGGTATTTGAAATAACAGTGGCATAGCTTCCAGCACCACAGCAACATGCAAGCCACCACAGGATGACAAACTGACAGACACCTGGGGTATAAACGAATATTGACTAAATAAAACAAGAGTAGCCATGTGTTACGGTGTTTAAACTATATTTAGAATCAAAATGCTTGACAACCATAAGAAAAAAATGTTTGGAGGCAAAAGTTCTTAAAGCAATATCACAGAAGTAGTAAAAGTAAAAAATTGGATTAGATTATAAGAAGTTAAAGATATATATATATGTGTTACTCTACAGGGTATCCATTAAAAGAAAAATAAAAAAACAAAGTGTACAACTAATGGGGCAATAGAGGGAAAAAATGGAAGAATAAAAATATTTATTAATCCAAAAGAAGTTAAGAAATGAAAGGTAAAGAAACCGAAAACCAAGAGTAAGTTGGTAGTTATAAACTCAAATAGATTAATAATGATGTGAAGATGGACTAAATATTCCATTTAAAAGTCTTGGATTGTCGGATTGAATAAAAAATATAAAAACCAGGTATATATTGCTTAAAAAAGGCATACCTTAGATGTATGTAAAAAGGATCTGAAAACAACAAAATACATTTTACATTCAAGTGTACATGGAATATTTACCAAAATTGAATAGAAAGAATAAACACAAAGCTTTAAAACTAAATGAAAAGTTCCATTTCCAGAAGCTAGGAAAAAAAGAGTCAAAAGTTGATTCCTTGAAAGGATTAATAAAATTGATAAACCCCTGCATATACTGATTGAGAAAAAGAAAGAAAGAAAAGAAAAGAAAGTGTCACTAACAGGAATGAAGTGAGAGTCCTTGGATGGTGCAAACAGTTAACACACTCAGCTGCTAGCAGAAAGCTTGGAGGTTTATGTCCACTTAAAGGTGCCTTGGAAGAAAGGCCTGGAGATCTACTCCTGAAAAGCCAGCCACTGAAAACCCTATGGAGCACGGTTATACTCTGACACATGTGGTGTCACCATGAGTCAAAATCAACTTGACAGCGACTAATAGGAATGAAGTGAGGACATCAGTACAGATCCTACAGATACTTAAAATATCATAAGAGGATACCACGAACAGTTGTACTACAATAAATTTGAAGATTTAGACACAACGTATGCTCAAATACAAAGATTGCCAAACCAGACCCAAGAATAAGTAGATCTAAGTATGTGTATATATATATATATATTTTACTTATTAAAGAAATTAAATCCTTCCAAGACAGGAAGCTTCAGGCCCAGATGACTTCATCAATGAGTTTTCCCAGATATTTAAGAAAAAAATAATGCCAATCTTACACAACCTCTTAAAGAGAAAAGGGAAAGATGGAGTACATCTAAACTTGTTTGAGAGGACAACATGATTTTGATACCAAAGCCTGACGTGGACAATATAACAGGAATATTATTGACTAATGCTTCTTATGAAAATAAATACAAAAATCCTAAACAAAATACTTGCAAATCAGTTCAATTAATAGGATGGTTTAACATTAAAAAAAATTATTGTCACATTAAAGAAAAAAGAAGAAAATTATTTCATCACCTTTATCGTTAAAAACAAAGCATTGAAGAAAATTCAGTGGCCATATGAACAGAAAATAATCCTCCTAGCAAAATAGAAACAGAAGAGTGTTTCTTTAATTTGAAAAATACTTTTTTACAAAATCTTACAGTAAACATCATACTGAGTGGTGAAATATTAAAAATGCTATCCCTGAGACTGGAAATGAGACAAAGATGCCCACCATCACCACTGCTATAAGGAAAGAAAAATAAAGAAAAGTCATAAGAATTAGAAAGGAAAAAAAAAATGCCATTATTTGAAAATACCATGATTGTGTACATAGAAAATTCAAAAGAATCTACAAACTATTAGAATTAACAATTGAAATTAGCAAGTTGGCTGGAAATATGGTCAATATAAAAAATCAATTTTATTTTCACATGTCAGAAACAAATAAAAAATTAAAATGATGGACTCTACAAGCTACTAGAATGAATACTTGAATTTAGCAAGATAAAAGACAAATAAAGACTTATGAAATAGAGAATTCTTAAATAAAAATTATGAAAGTGTCAAAATACTTCGGAATATATCTAACACAATTTGTGAAGTCTTCTACACTGTAAGATATAGAACATTACTGAGAGAAACTGAAGACAAATAAAAAGAACATTATGCCACGTTCAGGGGTTGGAGGGTTCAATATTGTAAACATGTCAGTTTTTCCCAAATTTATCTACAGGTTCGATACAATCCTAATAAAAACCCCAGCAAGTTTTTTTAGTAAAAATTAGCAAGCTGATTCTAAAATAAACATTGACATGAAAAGGAGCAATAAAAGCCAAGTCAATCTTAAAGAACAGCAACAACGCAGGAAGACTTACACTACAAGTTACCAAGAACAACTACCAGGTTACAGTAACTAATATAGTGTGATACTGACACAAGAATAGACATACAGCAGTGTAAGAGAAGAGGGAGTCCCTAAACAGACCCACACATATACAAGCTCCTGTGACCGTGACATTGCAATACATCAAGGAAAGCACGGTCTTTTTAATAAATGGTGTTGGATAAGCTGAATATCCACATGGCAAAAAATAAATCTTGACTTTTATTTTACCCCATACACAAAAATCAATTCCATATAGGTTTCAAATGAAAATACGAAAGGTGAAACAGTGAAGTTTTTAGAAGAATATCTTCATCGGTATAAGGAAAGACTTCTGAAATAAACACTTTTGAAAAGGTACTAATGGCAAAGGAAAAACATTGATATACCAGACCACATTAATAATAGGAATTTCTATTGATCAAAAGATACTATCAAGGGAGGGAAAGGGCAAGCCATTTAGTGAAGTTATATATTTGCAATACACATATACAGCAAAGGATTCATATGCATAAAAAACCTCCTATGAATTAAAAAAAAAAAAAGCAAGAAAAAGCAATAGAAGGAAGGGCAAAAGATCCAATAGATACTTCCAGAAGTGCTATCCAAATTGCCAGTAAACCTATCATAAGGTACTCAACTTTGTTAGTCATCAGGGAAATGCAAAAATGAAACCACAATGCATTACCTCAGCATACCCACTAAACAGTTAAACCGAAAGACAGTATCTGTCAAGTGTTGTTGGAACAATCGTCTCTTGCACGCATTGCTGGTGGAAGTATAAATTGGTAAGCCACTTTGGAAAACTGTTTGGCAGCATCTACTAACCACTTTGGAAAACTGACAGCATCTACTAAATTTGAACATATGCAGATCCTACAACCAAATAGATCCGCTTTTATATATACGTCCAACGGAAATGCAGACATATGTTCACCATGTACACGTACAAAGGTGTTCATAGCAGTACTATTTGAAATAGCTTAACACTGGAAACAAACAGAGTGTACATCAAAAGCTGATTGACTTGAAGGGGATTTTTGGTCTCTACAAGGAGTCCTGCAACAGAAACTGACAAGGACCAATTAATTGGCGGGGGGCCCCCAGGATTCTGAGAATCTGGAGAGGTGGCTAGGTTGGGCAATATTGGGTGCTACCTCTCAGCAGATCCCAGTGGAGGGTTGCTGTTTTGGTTGTTGCTAGGTGTTGTCAAGTCAGTTCCAAATCATAGCGACACTATGTACAGCAGAACAAAACACTGCCTGGTCCTGTGCCATCCTCACAATCATTGTTATGCTTGAGCCCATTTGTTGCAGCCACTGTAGTAAGTCATCTGGTTGAGGGTCTTTCTCTTTTTCTAGGACCCTCTACTTTATGATGTCCTTCTCCAGGAACTGGTCCTTCCTGATAACATGTCCAGAGTATGTAAGATGAAGTCTTGCCATCCTCAGTTCCAAGGAGCATTTTGGCTGTACTTCTTTGTTCTTCTGGGAGTCCATGGCATACTCAATATTCCTTGCCAACACCACACCTCGAAGGCATCAATTCTTCTTCGGCCTTCTGTATTTGTTGTCCAATGCACATGAAGCTTTCACATGCATATGAAGCGATTGAAAACACCATGGCTTGGGTCAGGTGCACATTTGTCCTTAAAGTGACATCTTTGCCTTTTAACACTTTAAAGAGGTCTTTTGCGCAGATTTGCCCAATGCAATGCACCTTTTGATTTCTTGACTACTGCTTCCATGGATGTTGATTGTGGAGCCAACTAAAATGAAATCCTTGGCAATTTCAATCCCCTCTCCGTTTATCATGACGTTGCTTATTGGTCCAGTTGTAAGGCTTTTTGTTTTCTTAATGTTGAGGTGCAATCCATACTGAAGGCTGTCGTTTTTGATCTTCATCAGTAAGTGCTTCAAGTCCTTTTCACTTTCGGTAACAAGGTTGTGTGATCTGCATATTGCAGGTTGTTAATGAGTCTTCCTCCACTCCTGATGCTCTGTTCTTCATATAGTCTAGCTTCTCAGGTTATTTGCTCAGCCTACAGATCGAATACATATGGTGAAAGGATACAAGTCTGAAGTACGCTGATCTGTAGTTTATCACAGTTCAGGCATTCTCCTCCCCTCTCCCCACTCCCATTCTATGATGCCAAGGAAGCCCATGGAATCTGAGTTCAATCTTGGGAAACGGAGAGAAGAAGAACAACAAAAAAAAATCCTCTATTGCCTAAGATTAAACCTAAAAAGGCTGAGAATAACACTTACGTGACTGAATTTCTCTAGAATATTTTCGATTAAGCTTTTAAGTGAACAGGAAATTGAAGATAGAAGCTAAGTTCAGTTGTAGGAAAACAAAGGAAATTGCATTTATTTCCCACATCCGTGTTTGTGGACTGACAAAATGCATACCTACTGCGTGCACTATCATCCTATGGCGGCTACCTTCCCCCTCCTATAGTATAAATTCAACAAATCACCAGTTATTTTCTTTTTCCAAATGCCTAAAAAGATGATTTCTGTGAATTTATTACTTTACATCCTGTGCCTCAGCATGATGGAAACACAGCTTTTCCCTTACTTTTTGTGGGTTGAGAAGTAAGCAGCAGCTTTAACTATATGAACAACCCCCATGCCCACCTCTCAGCCTCCTGACATCTTTATAGGATTAGAGATTGCTGAGCAGCCTGCTTTGAACTTTATCATTTCCTGGTTTCTGTTTTTTCTTTCTACCTCTCTGACTGCTCATCTTTCTCCTCCTGTTCCCATAATGTCTCCTAATGTGTGTCCTTGCCTTCCTCTCTTCTTGGCAGTATCAACTCCTGTGGGGTATAATATGGAGGAGACCCTAGGGAAGCCTCTTAGCCAGCATTGACATGGCTCTCAGTGGCAGATTAGATGGTGTAGGTGAGAGCAGGAGAAGCCAGGGTGACTCAGAAGTTCCTGCTGGGGCAACTGGGTTGTGCCATCCCAAGAGATGAAAGCAGGAGGAAGGGCGGGTTTTGGAAGAAAGCTGATAACTTTAGTTCGAGACATGTTGAGTTCAAGCTGCCTGCAGGACATTCAGGTGGCATGTGCTGCTGTCCTATCGCTCACATCTACTTCCCTTGCAACCCCTGCTGCCAGCACTGTAATTATCGCTCACTTGCCTAGACCAGCCAAATAACATCTACCAGGCCTCTCTGCTTTCTATTCTCCACCTCATCCTATCCTGTGCTGCCAGATCAATGCTCCCAGAGCACAACTATCATATCCTGTCATATATCATATGTCACACAGACACAATCATGTCATAGCCTACCATATATTACATGCCTTATAGTACACCATGTCACCTAATCTTATCAAATCCTATCATCTATCACACATCACACAGTATGCATAATCACACAATCATATCACAATATTATCATACATCACACATCACACAGTACATGCAATCACAAATTATATACTATCATGTGTCACATGACACATAGTACACACTATCAAGTGGTGAACTGCAATCACTCAAGAGCCTTAAAGGACTCTGTTCATTCTATTATAAAATTCTGTGTCCTTTGGGATATTTTTGTATACAAGACATAAACCTGATTCAAAATGTCTTATGCAGCAGGATATTTAATATTTTCCACACCCAGTTAGGTAGACAATATTAACCCCAGCTTACAGGAGAGGCAAATGGTACTCAGAGATGTTAACTGACTGGCCCAGCACAAAATAGTTAATAGATGGCAGAGTCAAGATTTCTAGCTCCATCTTATCTGTCTGCAAAGCCTCTACTCTATACCCACCTGTCTTAGGCTGGATTCTCTAGAGAAGCAAAACCAGTAAAGCATATACGTATATACAGAGAGAGATTTATATCAAGGAAACAGCTCACACAGTTGTAGAGACTGGAACATCCCAAGTCTGCGGACCAAGATAGAGGCTTCTCTTGAATCGTGGAGCTGCAGGGGCTGGTGAACTCAAGATAGGCAGGGCGTGAAGCAGGGTTCCCACTCTCAGGCTGTGAAGATCCCACGAATCTCAAGATCTGCAGATAAGCTGATAGCTCAAGTCTCAAGAACTGGAGGTCAGATGAACAGGAGGCAGCTGCAGGATTCAGAGTGAGCAAAAAGCCAGAATGTCTGCTTATATTCAGATGCAGGCCACACCCCTGAGGAAAATCCCTTTCAATTGATTGGCTACTCACAGCAGATTCCATCATGGGAGTGATCACACATAAACACTGAGAATCATGGCCCAACCAAGTTGACACACAATATTAACCATCACACCACCTTAAACTGCCTGAAGTGAATTTTCCTTGGTCTCCTCCATTCCTCATTTTAGGAGATTATGGTAAGGGAGATCTTGCTGAATCTTAGGACGAGCATTTTTTCCATTTTTAGTCAATGAATCAAAAAGTGCTTGTGGATTTTCTGCTGTGTCCAAGCACAGTGGGAAACATGAGAAATTCCTTGGCCTGGTTCCTGCCCTCAAGGAGCTTCTAACATATTAGAGAGAGAAGGCATAAAAGCATAAGTGTGTTTGTTTCTGTGGGCTGCCGTAACAAAATACCACAAATTAGGTTTTTTATAAGAATATTTTCTTACAGTTCTGGGCACTGAGAGTCCAAATTTAGGGTGGTGGCAAGGTCATGCTCTCTCTGCTGACTCTAGGGAAAGGTGTTTTTTTGTCTTTTTCAGCTTCTGTAGCTCCAGGCATCTTTTGGTGTTCATTGGCTGGGAGACATACCTTCACATGTCATCTTTCCTCCGTGTGACTCCATTTTCATGTCTGTCCTCCACTTTTGTAAGATACCAGTCATATAGGATTAGGACCCACCCTCCTCTGGTGTGACCTCATTGAACTACCTGATAACATTTGCAAAGAAAAGTCGTATTTCCCCAAACAAGGACAAATTCCCAGGTAGGATTTCAACATATCTTTTTGGGGGGACACAATTCAATTCATAACAACAGGTAATTTTTAGATAACAATAAAGTGGGTTAAGTCTGTAATAGTGCAGAGGTGAGAGATGCTGATGTGGACTGCAAAAGACCTGACCCTTGTGATGGATAGGACTTTTACAAAGTGAGCGAGGAGAGCATTCTAACTGAAAGTAATAGCATGAGCAAGGGCAGGAGGGCAGGAATTCACCAAGAAAGGAGACGCCATTGGAAAGTTTTAACCTAAGGTTGTAGACTTGAAGAATGTTTAAGCTGAAAACATCATCAGATATCACTGTTGTTCAACCTCTCATTTTACATTTTTTTTTCTTCTAGAACATTCCAGAGTTGGCTAGCTTTGATTTGGAAACAGATTTTGGCTACAGACATTCAGGTTTAAGGCACATTCCAAAATGCAAGGAGCCCTGTCACTGGCAGGGAATTGGCTTTCTCCTCGTGGTTGAAGAAATGGACACTTTTCTAAATGTGTAATGTAACTCATCCAGAACCAAGATCTACGGTGCTTAGTGATTGTTATACACAATGAAGCCACCCAGCTTCTCAAGGTCTCATGGCTTTTTCTGGAGCTGCGTTGAGCACTAGGCTCCACTTCCAAGGCAGGACTTTGGCACAGACACCCAGCAGCCACATTTGGGCTTGTGGATCACACAGTTTCCACCACTCACTGCATTTAATCCCCATCTCCACTCCCCTGTTCTCGTCCCATCCCCCCATGGACCTGCTTTGTCCTCAGAGACCTAGCTGGCTGCTTCATTGTCAAGCAAACATGCAGCCCAGGTGAAATAAATTAATCTCTCTCCCAATTTTCTGTCATCCTTCACCATAAAGACTATCACTCATCTATCAGTCTTGGGAGTCTCCCATATCATTTTTTCAAAGCCTAACATTAAAATCCTTTCTCCCCTAATCTGATACAACTGCCAGATTTTTAATTTTTATGATGTTTTTTCCATCTGCTCGTTTATCATTATCAGATAGTTCTTCCATTAAAAACTTCAAGTGCACATGTTGTTCTCCTAGGCACTGTCCAGAGCAAATGAGACAAGTAGTCAGAGCTGCTCCAGGAACAGAAATTCTAGAACTTACACAAAAGCCAGCCAATTAGTAGCCAGAATCACATTCGGTTGGGTTGTTCAGACCTGGGCCAGCTTTGGGAGATTTTCATTGACCTTACAAGCAGGCAGGAGGGACATGGTGCTGAAGCAGAAATCAGGAAAGGAAGAGAAAGAGGAAAGGGCCCTCGTCTACTCTCGAGAGTAAAGGATAAAGCCAACTGTTTCCCTCTTCTTCTCTATGCCTTATACTAGGGACAGAGAAGTGAGATTTGACCCAGAAGAGAGATCAGCATGTGTGTGTGAGCCAGGGGAGCAGGTGGCAGGGAGAGACAGCAGGAAAGCACCTCAAGGAGAAAATTGAGTATGCAGACCTGGAATTAAGACTCCATTTTTTATAGGAGGAATGTAGCAGGTAGGTGGAGTAGAGAGAGGCATATAGCCTGGGGAACGTGTCTATTGAGACACAGGAAAAATATTAACCTGCTAACCCTAGTAGGGAAACCCTGGTGGCATAGTGGTTACATGCTACGGCTGCTAACCAAAAGGTCAGCAGTTGGAATCCAACGGGCAGTCCTTGGAAACCCTAGGGGGCAGTTCCACTCTGCTCTATAGGGTAGTTAAGAGTCAGGATTGACTTGACAGCAATGGGTTTAACCCTAGTAGGGCGGTGGCAGTGTATAGGGAGAGGTAGCAAGCCCATTACCTTGCAATAGAACGCCTGTCACGGGGGGTAGAGTTGCTGTGCCATTGGGCCTGGGAGGCGGAGCTGAAGCCCAGGGCCTCCACCCAGAATCCAGACAGCATGACCAACACCCAGAGTCTGGTGGGTGGAGCCGTTGCAC
Organism: Loxodonta africana; assembly: GCF_030014295.1. Classification (NCBI taxonomy): domain Eukaryota; kingdom Metazoa; phylum Chordata; class Mammalia; order Proboscidea; family Elephantidae; genus Loxodonta; species Loxodonta africana. The sequence goes on from NC_087350.1 coordinate 24,090,111, forward strand.
AGATGGTCCCAAAAAACAGAGGATTATTTTCAAGAGAGCTGATATAATTTGTTCTACTGAGTTTTGAACTTGCTTGGTGTCTGTTATTCTTTCTTTCCCTCCAGTTTCTCCCATTCACAATGGAAATGCCTAACTTGTGCCTGTTCCATCATTCTACTGTGGAAACAGGCAATCTGTAGCTTAGATTTCACAGTCTGACAGATGAAGAGGTATGTTGTCTCAGGATGGAATCACCCGTATTTGATTTACACGATTCAGAAGATGAGATTTTAGAGTTGATTTAAGACTTTGGGGATGACACGATGGGGTGAATGTGGTTTGCATGTGGCAATGATATGAATTTGGGGGGGTTAAAGAGTAGAACGTTATAGATTGAATTGTGGCCCCCCAAAATATATGTTGTAAATCCTAGCCTCTGTGGTTACAATCCTATTTGGGAATGTGTTGTCTTTGTTATGTGAATGAGGCAGGATTAGTGCAGGGTGTGTCTTGAGTCTATCTCTTTTGAGTATCAAAGAGATTAAACAAGCAAGTAAGAGAAGCAGAGATGGGTGAAGAGAGATGCCAAGCCACATGAAGTTCACTCACTGTGCATCTGTGTACAGCAGAGATCGGCAAACTATAGCCCCCAGGCCAAATCCAGGCAATGGACTGTTTTTGTATGGCCAATGAGCTAAGAATGATTTTTATTTATTTAAATAGAAGTTTTAAAAAATAAACCAGAGGCGGAGCCAAGATGGCGGACTAGGCAGACGCTACCTCGGATCCCTCTTACAACAAAGACACGGAAAAACAAGTGAATCGATCACATACATAACAATCTACGAACCCTGAACAACAAACACAGATTTAGAGACGGAGAACGAACTAATACGGGGAAGCAGCGATTGTTTTCAGAGCCTGGAGCCAGCGTACCAGTCAGGTACGGCACAAGCACAGAGAGCGGCTCCACACCCCTGAACTTACCGCGGGAGGGGGACCAGCCGGTTCCACGGACGGCGTGGGACGCAGCTGGTAGGAGAAGTCCCTGGGAGGCAGTGACTGGTCTTGGAGCAGAAAGAGCAGCGTCCGAGCCGGGGAACCGTCCCGCAAGGATTTGGACTGGACGCAGGTACGGCATAAACACGGAGAGTTGCTCCACCCCCCTGAACTAACCCCGGGAAGGGGACCAGCCGGGTCGCGCGGGCGGCGTGGAATGCAGCTGGTAGGAGAAGTCCCTGGGAGGCAGCGACTGGTATTGGAGCGGGGAGAACAGCGTCCCAGCCGGAACACTCGGTCACGGCACAAGCACGGGACCTGCTCCACCCATCTGAACTAACCCGGGGAGGAGGCCCAACTGGTTCTCGGAGGCGGCACGACCACGTGGCTGGAGGGACGAGAAGTCCCCGGGAGGCAGCGACTGATTTTGGAGTCGAGAGTGCACCATCCCAGTAGGGGAGCCTTGACGCTGGGCGTGGGGCTGGAAGCGGAGGATCTGACCGTGACTCCAGCGGGCCAGACCCCCCCCGGGCAATCTCCACACAGCCAGCACACATAGGCGACGCGCCCCGCGGGAGTCTCAGATATAATAGTCATTCCAAGCAAGACAAGCAACTCTGGCTATATTCTGAGGTGCTACTCTCCTATCTCTCTGTTGCCTCCCCCACCCTCCCCAGGCGGCTTCATTAACATCTGAATAGCCTGAGCCAGAGGGAGAACTCTGATAGGGATCTGACTGCATTTTTTTTTTAGCGGATTTTCTGGAAAAACTAGTTTCCCAGTGATGGCTCGGAGACAACAATCCATATCAAACCACTTAAAGAAGCAGACCATGACAGCTTCTCCAACCCCCCAAACAAAAGAATCAAAATCTTTCCCAAATGAAGATACAATCTTGGAATTATCAGATACAGAATATAAAAAACTAATTTACAGAATGCTTAATGATATCACAAATGAAATTAGGATAACTGCAGAAAAAGCCAAGGAACACACTGATAAAACTGTTGAAGAACTCAAAAAGATTATTCAAGAACATATTGGAAAAATTAATAAGTTGCAAGAATCCATAGAGAGACAACATGTAGAAATCCAAAAGATTAACAATAAAATAACAGAATTAGACAACGCACTAGGAAGTCAGAGGAGCAGACTCGAGCAATTAGAATGCAGACTGGGACATCTGGAGGACCAGGGAATCGACACCAACATAGCTGAAAAAAAATCAGATAAAAGAATTAAAAAAAATGAAGAAACCCTAAGAATTATGTGGGACTCTATCAAGAAGGATAACCTACGGGTGATTGGAGTCCCAGAACAGGGAGGGGGGACAGAAAACACAGAGAAAATAGTTGAAGAACTCCTGACACAAAACTTCCCTGACATTATGAAAGACGAAAGGATATCTATCCAAGATGCTCATCGAACCCCATTTAAGATTGATACAAAAAGAAAAACACCAAGACGCATTATCATCAAACTCACCAAAACCAAAGATAAACAGAAAATTTTAAAAGCAGCCAGGGAGAAAAGAAAGGTTTCCTTCAAGGGAGAATCAGTAAGAATATGTTCTGACTACTCAGCAGAAACCATGCAGGCAAGACGGGAATGGGACCACATATACAGAACACTGAAGGAGAAAAACTGCCAGCAAAGGATCATATATCCAGCAAAACTCTCTCTGAAATATGAAGGCGAAATTAAGATATTTACAGACAAATACAAGTTTAGAGAATTTGCAAAAACCAAACCAAAGCTACAAGAAATACTAAAGGATATTGTTTGGTCAGAGAACCAATAATGTCAGATATCAGCACAACACAAGGTCACAAAACAGAACGTCCTGATATCAACTCAAATAGGGAAATCACAAAAACAAATTAAGATTAATTAAAAAAAAAATACACATAACAGGGAATCATGGAAGTCAATAGGTAAAAGATCACAATAATCAAAAAGAGGGACTAAATACAGGAGGCATTGAACTGCCATATGGAGAGTGATACAAGGCGATATAGAACAATACAAGTTAGGTTTTTACTTAGAAAAATAGGGGTAAATAATAAGGTAACCACAAAAAGGTATAACAACTCTATAACTCAAGATAAAAACCAAGAAAAACGTAACGACTCAACTAACATAAAGTCAAGCACTATGAAAATGAGGATCTCACAATTTACTAAGAAAAACGCCTCAGCACAAAAAAGTATGTGGAAAAATGAAATTGTCAACAACACACACAAAAAGGCATCAAAATGACAGCACTAAAAACTTATTTATCTATAATTACCCTGAATGTAAATGGACTAAATGCACCAATAAAGAGACAGAGAGTCACAGACTGGATAAAGAAACACGATCCATCTATATGCTGCCTACAAGAGACACACCTTAGACTTAGAGACACAAACAAACTAAAACTCAAAGGATGAAAAAAAATATATCAAGCAAACAATAAGCAAAAAAGAAGAGGAGTAGCAATATTAATTTCTGACAAAATAGACTTTAGACTTAAATCCACCACAAAGGATAAAGAAGGACACTATATAATGATAAAAGGGACAATTGATCAGGAAGACATAACCATATTAAATATTTATGCACCCAATGACAGGGCTGCAAGATACATAAATCAAATTTTAACAGAATTGAAAAGCGAGATAGATTCCTCCACAATTATAGTAGGAGACTTCAACACACCACTTTCGGAGAAGGACAGGACATCCAGTAAGAAGCTCAACAGAGACACGGAAGATCTAATTACAACAATCAACCAACTTGACCTCATTGACTTATACAGAACTCTCCACCCAACTGCTGCAAAGTATACTTTTTTTTCTAGCGCACATGGAACATTCTCTAGAATAGACCACATATTAGGTCATAAAACAAACCTTTGCAGAGTCCAAAACATCGAAATATTACAAAGCATCTTCTCAGATCACAAGGCAATAAAACTAGAGATCAATAACAGAAAAACTAGGGAAAAGAAATCAAATACTTGGAAAATGAACAACACCCTTCTGAAAAAAGACTGGGTTATAGAAGACATTAAGGAGGGAATAAGGAAATTCATAGAAAGCAACGAGAATGAAAATACTTCCTATCAAAACCTCTGGGACACAGCAAAAGCAGTGCTCAGAGGCCAATTTATATCAATAAATGCACACATACAAAAAGAAGAAAGAGCCAAAAGCAGAGAACTGTCCCTACAACTTGAACAAATAGAATCTGAGCAACAAAAGAATCCATCAGGCACCAGAAGAAAACAAATAATAAAAATTAAAGCTGAACTAAATGAATTAGAGAACAGAAAAACAATCGAAAGAATTAACAAAGCCAAAAGCTGGTTCTTTGAAAAAATTAACAAAATTGATAAACCATTGGCTAGACTGACTAAAGAAATACAGGAAAGGAAACAAATAACCCGAATAAGAAATGAGAAGGACCACATCACAACAGAACCAAATGAAATTAAAAGAATCATTTCAGATTATTATGAAAAATTGTACTCTAACAAATTTGAAAACCTAGAAGAAATGGATGAATTCCTGGAAAAACACTACCTACCTAAACTAACACATTCAGAAGTAGAACAACTAAATAGACCCATAACAAAAAAAGAGATTGAAACAGTAATCAAAAAACTCCCAACAAAAAAAAGCCCTGGCCCGGATGGCTTCACTGCAGAGTTCGACCAAACTTTTAGAGAAGAGTTAACACCACTACTACTAAAGGTATTTCAAAGCATAGAAAATGACGGAATACTACCCAACTCATTCTATGAAGCCACCATCTCCCTGATACCAAAACCAGGTAAAGACATTACAAAAAAAGAAAATTATAGACCTATATCCCTCATGAACATAGATGCAAAAATCCTCAACAAAATTCTAGCCAATAGAATCCAACAACACATCAAAAAAATAATTCACCCTGATCAAGTGGGATTTATACCAGGTATGCAAGGCTGGTTTAATATCAGAAAAACCATTAATGTAATCCATCACATAAATAAAACAAAAGACAAAAACCACATGATCTTATCAATAGATGCAGAAAAGGCATTTGACAAAGTCCAACACCCATTTATGATAAAAACTCTTACCAAAATAGGAATTGAAGGAAAATTCCTCAACATAATAAAGGGCATCTATGAAAAGCCAACAGCCAATATCACTCTAAATGGAGAGAACCTGAAAGCATTTCCCTTGAGAACGGGAACCAGACAAGGATGCCCTTTATCACCGCTCTTATTCAACATCGTGTTGGAAGTCTTAGCCAGGGCAATTAGGCTAGACAAAGAAATAAAAGGTATCCGGATTGGCAAGGAAGAAGTAAAGTTATCACTATTTGCAGATAACATGATTATATACACAGAAAACCCTAAGGAATCCTCCAGAAAACTACTGAAACTAATAGAAGAGTTTGGCAGAGTCTCAGGTTATAAAATAAACATACAAAAATCACTTGGATTCCTCTACATCAACAAAAAGAGCACCGAAGAGGAAATAACCAAATCAATACCATTCACAGTAGCCCCCAAGAAAATCAATACCATTCACAGTAGCCCCCAAGAAGATAAGATACTTAGGAATAAATCTTACCAAGGATGTAAAAGACCTATACAAAGAAAACTACAAAGCTCTACTACAAGAAATTCAAAAGGACATACTTAAGTGGAAAAACATACCCTGCTCATGGATATGAAGACTTAACATAGTAAAAATGTCTATTCTACCAAAAGCCACCTATACATTTAACGCACTTCCGATCCAAATTCCAATGTCATATTTTAAGGGGATAGAGAAACAAATCACCAATTTCATATGGAAGGGAAAGAAGCCCTGGATAAGCAAAGCACTACTGAAAAATAAGAAGAAAGTGGGAGGCCTCACCTTACCTGACTTCAGAACCTATTATACAGCCACAGTAGTCAAAACAGCCTGGTATTGGTACAACAACAGACACATAGACCAATGGAACAGAATTGAGAACCCAGACATAGATCCATCCACGTATGAGCAGCTGATATTTGACAAAGGACCAGTGTCAATTAACTGGGGAAAAGATAGTCTTTTTAACAAATGGTGCTGGCATAACTGGATATCCCTTTGCAAAAAAATGAAACAGGACCCATACCTCACACCATGCACAAAAACCAACTCCAAGTGGATCAAAGACCTAAACATAAAGACTAAAACGATAAAGATCATGGAAGAAAAAATTGAGAGAACCCTAGGAGCCCTAATACAAGGCATAAACAGAATACAAAACATTACCAAAAATGATGAAGAGAAACCCGATAACTGGGAGCTCCTAAAAATCAAACACCTATGCTCATCTAAAAAAAAAAAGACTTCTCCAAAAGAGTAAAAAGACCACCTACAGACTGGGAAAGAATTTTCAGCTATGACATCTCCGACCAGCGCCTGATCTCTAAAATCTACATGATTCTGTCAAAACTCAACCACAAAAAGACAAACAACCCAATCAAGAAGTGCGCAAAGGATATGAACACACATTTCACTAAAGAAGATATTCAGGCAGCCAACAGATACATGAGAAAATGCTCTCGATCATTAGCCATTAGAGAAATGAAAATTAAAACTACGATGAGATTCCATCTCACACCAGCAAGGCTGGCATTAATCCAAAAAACACAAAATAAGAAATGTTGGAGAGGCTGCGGAGAGATTGGAACTCTTATACACTGCTGGTGGGAATGTAAAATGGTACAACCACTTTGGAAATCTATCTGGCGTTATCTTAAACAGTTAGAAATAGAACTACCATACAACTCAGAAATCCCACTCCTAGGAATATACCCTAGAGATACAAGAGCCTTCATACAAACAGATACATGCACACTCATGTTTATTGCAGCTCTGTTTACAATAGCAAAAAGTTGGAAGCAACCAAGGTGTCCATCAACGGATGAATGGGTAAATAAATTGTGGTATATTCACACAATGGAATACTATGCATCGATAAAGAACAGTGACGAATCTCTGAAACATTTCATAACATGGAGGAACCTGGAAGGCATTATGCTGAGCGAAATGAGTCAGAGGCAAAAGGACAAATATTGTATAAGACCACTATTATAAGATCTTGAGAAATAGTAAACCTGAGAAGAACACATACTTTTGTGGTTACGAGGTGGGGAGGGAGGGAGGGTGGGAGAGGGTTTTTTATTGATTAATCAGTAGATAAGAACTGCTTTAGGTGAAGGGAAAGACAACACTCGATACATGGAAGGTCAGCTCAATTGGACTGGACCAAAAGCAAGGAAGTTTCCGGGATAAAATGAATGCTTCAAAGGTCAGTGGAGCAAGGGCGGGGGTCTGAGGAACATGGTTTGCGGGGACTTCTAAGTCAATTGGCAAAATAATTCTATTATGAAATCATTCTGCATCCCACTTTGAAATGTGGCATCTGGGGTCTTAAATGCTAACAAGCGGCCATCTAAGATGCAACAATTGGTCTCAACCCACCTGGAGCAAAGGAAAATGAAGAACACCAAGGCCACACGACAACTAAGAGCCCAAGAGACAGAAAGGGCCACGTGAACCAGAGACCTACATCATCCTGAGACCAGAAGAACTAGTTGGTGCCCGGCCACAATCGATGACTGCCCTGACAGGGAGCACAGCAGAGGACCCCTGAGGGAGCAGGAGATCAGTGGGATGCAGACCCCAAATTCTCATAAAAAGACCAAGCTTAATGGTCTGACTGAGACTGGAGGAACCCCGGCGGCCATGCTCCCCAGACCTTCAGTTGACACAGGACAGGAACCATTCCCGAAGACAACTCATCAGAAATGAAAGGGACTGGTCAGCGGGTGGGAGAGAGACGCTGATGAAGAGTGAGCTAATTATATCAGGTGGACACTTGAGATTGTGTTGGCAACTCTTGTCTGGAGGGGGGATGTGAGGATAGAGAGAGAGGGAAGCCGGCAAAAGTGTCAAGAAAGGAGAGACTGAAAGGGCTGACTCAAGAGGGGGAGAGCAAGTGGGAGTAGGGAGTGAGATGTATGTAAACTTATATGTGACAGACTGATTGGATTTTTAAACGTTCACTTGAAGCTTAATAAAAGTTATTTTAAAAAATAAATAAATAAAATAAAAAAAAAAAACCAACGACAAAGAAGAATATGTGACAAAGATCATATATGGTCCCTAAAAAAAACCCAAACCAGTTATCATCGAGTCCATTCCAACCCACGTTGACCTCATGTGTTTCAGAGTAGAACTGGGCTCCATCAGGCTTTCAGTGGCTGATTTTTCAGAAGTTCAGAAGTAGATCGCCAACCCTTTCTTCTGAGGTGCCTCCGGGTGGATTCAAACCACCAACCTTTCATTAGTAGCCAAGCCCTTAACTGTTTGCACTAACCAAGGATTCCTATGTGGTTCTTAAAAAGCCTAAAATATTTATTTTCTGGCCCTTACAGAAAAAGTTTGCTAAGCTCTGGTCCCTAGAGAACCAGGCTGTCTGGGTAGCTACAGAAGAGTATTAGGTTGGTTATCACATTGAGGGGTATTTCCATTTATGAAACTGTCTTGACGGCTTTGAGCAGAATTTCCCTCAAGGCTCAGGAAGGACCAGGCCCTCGCCTCTAAAGTTGTAGGGGCAGATCCCATTCCCTGCCAATCTGCTTCTCAGCATGGCCCTCCTGGGAACTTAAAAGTTATTCTGCTGTTCAATATTGGCCTTATAAATACCGTAGATACTCAGGGGATTTTTAAAAATTAAACTGTACTTTTAAGTTGAAAGACTAATATGTGCATGTGATTTTTTTTTTTAAAGGATGAAGTTGAACAATGAAGAGAGTCTTCCTTCTACTTGAGACTCCCAATTCAAAAGGATTTCTATCAAGAGTTCCTTGTGCACCAATGCCTGTGTTTGTGTGCGTGCCAAGTTTTATCACTGTTCTGCTTCTTGCTTTTATTTTTATTTTTAACTTAGTAATATAATAAGAAGATCTTTCCATACCAGCAAATATAAATCTGGATTATTTTTAATAACATCGTATTATTCCATTGACTGAATATACCACTTTGGAATTAACTATTGCCTTTTAAATAAAAGTTGTCTCCAGTGTTTGTCTATTACAAAACAGTACTGAATTGCTCATCCTTATATCTCTATATAAGTGAATGAAAGTACCTGGAGGATACATTCCTAGATGTGGAATTACAGAATTAAAGGGTACATGCATTTTATATTTTGAAACATATGGACAAATGGCCCTCCAAAAAAGTGTCGCACCAATTTATATTCTTCCAACAGTAAATGGGTGATCCTTTGCCCCCATATCCTGCTTAATATTGATGCTTATCTTTTTAAGTTTTTTTAAAAATAAATTTGGTAGGTAAAAGTGACCCATCCTTTTTGTTTAACTTGAAGATAAAATTATAAATGAAATCAAGCATCTTTTCATGTATCGTCAGCTACTGAGAGCTGGTTTAACCTAATGATTAAAGAGTGTGCGTTCTGGAGGCAGGCCACCTGGGCTCAAACCCTACGGCTATTACTTCCTAGCTGTGTTATTTGAGGCAATTTATTTAACTTTTCCACTCTTCAATCTCCAAGTTTTTAAGTGAGAATGAAGACAATAGTGTTTATCTCATAAAATTATTTGAATTGAGGTGCATAAAGCCCTTAGAACAGAAATATGAACTATTATCTTCTGTGTTTATTTTTCTGGGATCTGCCAGTTCATGCTTTTGTCCATTGAGATACTGGAGATTTCCTTTCTATCACCAACTCATGTGTCATACACACACACTTTAGAATACAGGATCCGTAAGAAGAGGGGTTTTCTCTGTCTTGTATTCCTGCTGTATCTACAGAACAATGCCTGCAACTGTGCCTGATATATACCAAAACAAAACAAAACCTGCTGATGTCGAGTCAATTCTGACTCATATTTGCCAACGGAATGAACAATTCATTAGATCATTAAATATTAAGAAAGACCCTTTTACTATCAATATGTACTGCAAATATTTTTTCCTCACTGTGTCATATTTTTTTGTTTTGTCATTACTATTATTTTGCTATGTAAAAGTTCATATCATGTTTCCATGGTGAAGGATATCATACTTTAATTCATTTAAAATTTATTTTCCTATTTGGTATGAACGTGTCTGTCAGTTTCTCGTACTGTCGGGGCTTGTGTGTTGCTGTGATGCTGGAAGCTATGTCACCAGTATTCAGATACCAGCAGGGTCACCCATGGAGGACAGGTTTCGGCTGAGCTTCCAGACTAAGACAGACTGGGAAGAAGGGCATGGCAGTCTACTTAAAAAATTAGGCAGTGAAAACCTTATGAATAGCAGTGGAACATTGTCTGAATAGTGCTGGAAGATGAGCCCCCCCAGGCTGAAAGGCACTTAAAAGAAGACTGGGGAAGAGTTGCCTCCTCAAAGTAGAGTCAACCTTAATAACGTGGATGGAGTAAAGCTTTCAGAACCTTCATTTGCTGATGTGGCATGACTCAAAATGAGAAGAAACATCTGCAAACATCCATTAATAATCGGGACCTGGAATGTATGAAATATGAATCTAGGAAAATTGGAAATCATCAAAAATGAAATGGAACACATAAACATCGATATCCTAAGCATTAGTGAGCTGAAATGGACTGGTATTGGCCATTTTGAATCAGACAATCATATAGTCTACTATGCTGGGAATGACGACTCAAAGAGAAATGATGTTGCATTCATTGTCAAAAAGAACGTTTCAAGATCTATCCTGAGTTCAATGCTGTCGATGATAGAATAATATCCATACGCCTACAAGGAAGACCAGTTAATATGACTACTATTCCAATTTACACACCAACCACTAGGGCCAAAGATGAAGAAATAGAAGATTTTTATCAGCTCCTGCAGTCTGAAATTGATGAAACATACAATCAAGATGCATTGATAATTACTGGTGATTAGAATGCGAAAGTTGGAAACAAAGAAGAAAGATCGGTAGTTGGAAAATATGGCCTTGGTGACAGGAACAATGCCGGAGATCGAATGATAGAATTTTTCAAGACCAACAACTTCTTCATTGCAAATACCTTCTTTCACCAACATAAACGGCAACGATACGTGTGGACTTCGCCAGATGGAACACACAGAAATCAAATTGACTACATCTGTGGAAAAAGATGATGGAAAAACTCAATATCATCAGGCAGAACAAGGCCAGGGGTCAACTGTGGAACAGATCATCAATTGCTCATATGCAAGTTCAAGCTGAAACTGAAGAAAATCAGAGCAAGGCCACGAGAGCCAAAATATGACCTTGAGCATATCCCACCTGAATTTAGAGACCATCTCAAGAAGAGATTTGATGCACTGAACACTAGTGACCGAAGACCAGACAAGTTATGGAATGACATCAAGGATATCATACATGAAGAAAGCAAGAGGTCATTGAAAAGACAGAAAAGAAAGAAAAGACCACGATGGATGTCAGAGGAGACTCCAAAACTTGCTCTTGAGCGTCGAGCAGCTAAAGCAAAAGGAAGAATTGATGAGGGAAAAGAACTGAACAGAAGATTTCAAAGGGCCTCTTGAGAAGACAAAGTATTATAATGACATGTGCAAAGAGTTGGAGATGGAAAACCAAAAGGGAAGAACACTCTTGGCTTTTCTCAAGCTGAAAGAACTGAAGAAAAAATTCAAGCCTCAAGTTGTAATAGTGAAGGATTCCATGGGGAAAATATTAAATGACACAGGAAGCATCAAAAGAAGATGGATGGAATACACAGAGTCATTATACCAAAAAGAATTAGTCGATATTCAACCATTTCAAGAGGTGGCATATGATCAGGAACCGATGGTACTGAAGGAAGAAGTCCAAGCTGCTCTGAAGGCATTGGCGAAAAACAAGGCTCCAGGAATTGATGGAATATCAATTGAGATGTTTCAACAAACAGATGCAGTGCTGGAGGTGCTCACTCATCTATGCCAAGAAATATGGAAGACAGTTTCCTGGCCAACCAATTGGAAGAGATCCATATTTATGCCTATTCCCAAGAAGGGTGATCCAACCGGATGTGGAAATTATAGAACAATATCATTAATATCACATGCAAGCAAAATTCTGCTGAAGATCATACAAAAACGACTGCAGCAGTATATCGACAGGGAACTGCCGGAAATTCAGGCCGATTTCAGAAGAGGACGTGGAACCAGGGATACCATTGCTGATGTCAGATGGATCCTGGCTGAAAGCAGAGAATACCAGAAGTAGGTTTACGTTGTTTTATTGACTATGCAAAGCCATTCGACTGTGTGGATCATAACAAACTATGGATAACACTGCGAAGAATGGGAATTCCAGAACACTTAATTGTGCTCCTGGGGAACCTTCACATAGGTCAAGAGGCAGTTGTTCGGACAGAACAAGGGGATACTGATTGGTTTAAAGTCAGGAAAGGCACATGTCAGGGTTGTATTCTTTCACCATACCTATTCAATCTGTATGCTGAACAGATAATATGAGAAACTGGACTATATGAAGAAGAACGGGGTATCAGGATTGGAGGAAGACTCATTAACAACCTGCATTTGTAGATGACACAACCTTGCTTGCTGAAAGTGAAGAGAACTTGAAGCACTTACTAATGAAGATCAAAAGGCCATGGCCTTCAGTATGGATTACACCTCAACATAAAGAAAACAAAAATCCTCATAACTGGACTAATGAGCAACATCATGATAAACAGAGAAAAGATTGAAGTTGTCAAGGATTTCATTTTACTTGGCTCCACAATCAGCAGCCATGGAAGCAGCAGTCAAGAAATCAAAAGACGCATTGTGTTGGGTAAATCTGCCACAAAGGACCTCTTCAAAGTGTCGAAGAGCAAAGATATCACCCTGAAGACTAAGGCGCGCCTGACCCAAGCCATGGTATTTTCAATCACATCATATTCATGTGAAAGCTGGACAATGAATAAGGAAAACCAAAGAAGAGTTGACGCCTTTGAATTGTGGTGTTGGCGAAGAATATTGAATATACCACACACTGCCAAAAGAATGAACAAATCTGTCTTGGACGAAGTACGGCTAAAGTGCTCCTTAGAGGCAAGGATGGCGAGACTGCGTCTTACATACTTTGGACATGTTGTCAGGAGGGATGAGTCCCTGGAGAAGGACATCATGCTTGGCAGAGTACAGGGTCAGCAGAAAAGAGGAAGACCCTCAACGAGGTGGATTGACACAGTGGCTGCAACAATGAGCTCAAGCATAACAACGATTTTAAGGATGGCGCAGGACCAGGCAGTGTTTCATTCTGTTGTGCATAGGGCCATTATGAGTCAGAACCAACTCGACGGCACCTAACAACAACAACAACAGTATGATATGAGGTAGGGATCCAAATGAGTTTTTCTGCCTTGCTTTGGGTTTAGGGACACCTGAATGCTGACTGGCACATGAAATTCCGCTATAAGCACGTTATGTCTTTATCTCATGGCTCTGGTCTATATTCCTGAAAGGTGGAGTGTCTTAATATTATGTGCTCTTGTACTTTGATATGAACACATTCATAAGCTATTCCTAAAGTAGATTTTTAAAAAATTGTGGAATAAAGGAAAAATTATGACCAAACTGGTGAGTATAGAGAGAGAAGACTCCATTAGAGAGCCAAATGTGCAGAAATAGAAAATTGGAAATTCTAAGAACCCATTTTATTTTGCAGTAATTGTATAACTGGTAATCAGGGCACACAGATTTAAGATACGCCCAATTTTGTTTTTCTTACGTAACACAGAGATGTCAGTTTTGGGCCTCTCTTCCCGTTGAGATATAAGGAAGATTGGACAGTCCAAAGCCCATCCAAATATTTTGGAGAATTCCTGGGAAGCCTTAAGTTCTTCTGTTTCCTCTGCCTCTTTGACTCCAGCTTGCCTGCTAATTGTCTGTGGGATGCCTTACATGAACTCCAGTGTAAACATAGCTCCCTTTTACTGTCACCACCCAATCACTAACAAAAATCCCTCACATCAAATATCTGTGGGCTTAGTGAAGTCTTGGGGGGGAAACTTTCTAGCACGCTGATGGCACCCTCTTTTTCTCCATTATAAACCCTAATATCCCTGCTCCTAAACCCTCTAATAGTTTGCAATTTTTCTCCTTCTGTTATGACAAACAGCACCCATCTCACCCCTCACCTCTGAAGACTTGCCCACCCAGCAGAGGAGAGAGGAGGGTTGTTTGTAACCCCACATAGAAGTTTTCCTAACAAAGACAATTTTCTTCACAAGTAGAAGTCTGGTTCCAGTTTTTAAGATCATAAAATATTCCCTACCTTGTTGCCTTTACATTACATTTTAACAGGTCTATTATTTCTCTCATCATCATACCAACTACCACCAAACACAGCTGTCCACAAGCATGCACTTCTCCATTTCTCCCTTATCTGTTATCAAACAACTAACAATCAATATTAAAACCAAGTATATTAAAATGAAGGTCCTTAGGTAGCACAAATTATTTGTGCTCAACTGCTAATGTCTTGAACCCACCCAGCAGCACTTTAGAAGAAGTTCTGGTGATCTGCGTCCACAAAGATTACAGCCAAGAAAACACCATGGAGCAGTTCTACTCTGTAATACATGGGCTCACCATGGGTTGGAATTGACTCAATGGCAGTGAGTTTGTTTTGGGGCAGGCTTTTGGTTTCCTTGGCAAATTCTCCTCAGAGGGCTCAGGTACTGAGATCCTAAGAATTCAGCCTTTATTTTATTTCTTTGGAAGCTCTAATTTTTTGGGGGGGTGGGGGGGCAAGATCACTAAACACCAACCTTCACCCAAGCCCAAGCTCTGAAAAGTCAGCATAGGTGTTTAAAATCTGAAAACTGGAAGTTTCTAACTGGTTACCATTATTATATTTATTTCTGATTGGCTCTTAACTGTGAAAACAAGGACGATCAAAAAAGAAAAGAAAAGAAAACTGCAGTGAACTCAAAGCTTTTTTTTTTTTTAAGAAATATAATCAGTTGGTTTCATTTTGTGCCCTCTGAGCAGAACCAGAGCTGCAGGCCCTGACAGAGGGAGAAAGTCATTAAGAAGCTAAGCATAATTAACCATTAGAATTCATTAGTGAAAACTATCAGGACGCTTTGCTAATTTTGCAGATTTAAAATTAGGCTTAATTTCTAGAAATAGGCACAGAGGGGAGGTTTCTGCTGGTAAGGCAGTTAGGGACATAGAAAAACTTCCCTGTGCTCTGTAGGACGATGATCAGGTCCTGGTTTGTTCTTCGCAAACCTTACTTGCTCCACAACTGTGAGGGGACCCATATTTCTCTCTATGGCATATAGTGCTCTTTGGAGAAAGAAGCTTGGGAAATAAGAGATGATCAACATATAAGAGTTCATTTGTTCATTCATTCACTCATTTTTTCATACAGCAAATACTTACTGAGCACCTGCTAAGTGCCCAGGACTATTGTTGGTGTTGGGAATAGAGATGTGGGCAAGATAGACAAAAATCTCTATTTTCAGGAACTCAGTTCTACAGCAGGGGTCAGCAAAGTTTTTCTGTAAAGGGCCAGATAGTAAACATTTTAGGCTCTGCAGGCCAGACGGTGTCTGTCCCAACCACCCCATTCTGCTGTTGTAGTGAGAAAGTAGCCACAGAATATATATATATGTACGTGAATAGGTGTGGCTGCGTTCCAATGAAACTTTATTTATTTATACATTTCTGTTGTTTTAAGCCATCGAGTTTGTGGCAATTTCTTTTCTTTTAATTTTATTTTGTTGTTGTTGAGAATATGCACAGCAAAACCTACACCAATACAACAGTTTCTACACGTATGATTCAGTGACATTGATTACATTCTTCGAGCTGCACAATTCTCACCCTCTTTTTTTTTTTTCTGAGTTGTTCCTCCCCCATTAACATAAACTCATTGCCCTCTGAGGTTCCTATTTAATCTTTCAGTTTTGTTGTCACTTTGATCCCACATCTATAAAAAAAGATAGTTCTTAAAAGGCATAATGCTCAAGGCAGACTTTTTTTCACTACTTAAGCTAAACTATTGCTTTGTTTTAAGATGACTTACGGGATATTCTTGTTTTAAGTTTTAAAGATTATCTCAGCGCAATAGTTTCAGGGGTTCATCCAGCCCTGCTGACTCCAGAAAGTCTGGAGTCCGTGAGAATTTGAAATTCTGCTCTGCATTTTCTCCCTTGTGGTCAGGATTCTTCTATAGAATCTTAGATCAAAATGTCCAGTAATGGTAGCCAGGCACCATCCAGTTCTTCTGGTCTCATGGCAAAGGAGGCAGTTGTTCACATAGGCAATTAGCCATATATTCCATTTCCTCTTCCTACACCTGATTCTTCTTCTTCCTCTGTTGCTTCAGGAGAATAGAGACCAGTTGTTGTGCCTTGGATAGCTGCTTGCAAGCTTTTAAGACCCCAGGTACTATGCAATGAACTAGGTGGTGGAACTGAAGCACTAAACACATCATTAGGCCACTTGACTAGGATGTCCCATGAAACTGTGACCCTGAACCTCCAGACCAAGGAACCAAATCCCATGAGGTTTTTGGTTGTACAAAGCAGCCTCAGCTACTACTCATTTTTTATTTTTTTTTTTAGTCATCGTTGTAAGTATACCTATCACACAAATTTTTCCAGTTCAAAGTTTTACAGGTGTACAACTGATTGATAGCAATTACAATAATCGGCTGCTCAACCTTAACCCTAATCAATGTGATTTCTCCATCACCATTAAACCTCCCTTCCCACCTGCCTCCTGCCCCTGGTGACCACTAGTAAACTTTAGTCCATACATTTGCCTTTTCTGGTGTTTTTATATAAGTGAGGTCATATAATATTTATCTTTTTGTGACTGACTTATTTGACTCAGCATAATGTCTGCAGCCCCATTCATATTGTAGCATGTATCAAGACTTTGTTTCTTCTACTGGCTGAGTAGTATTCCATCGTATGTATGTACCACATTTTCTTTATCCATTCATCTGTGGTGGGCATTTAGGTTGTTTCCACCTTTTAACTATTGTGAATAGTGCTGCATTGAACATTGGTTTACAACTCTCTTTTTAAGTCTCTGCTTTCAAGTCTTTTGGGTAAGTACCTAGGAGCGGAATTGCTGGGTCATATGGTAGCTATTAGTTTTTTGAGGAACTGTACACCGTTTTCCACAATGGCTGTACCAGTTTGCATTCCCACCAGGAATGGATAAGAGTTCCCATTTCTCCACATCTTCACCAATGTTTGTTGTTTTCTGTGTTTATTTCTTATTTTATTTTATTTTATTTTATTTTATTTTATTTTATTTTATTTTATTTTATTTTATTTTATTTTATTTTATTTTATTTTATTTTATTTTATTTTATTTTATTTTATTTTATTTTATTTTATTTTATTTTATTTTATATTTTATTTTATTTTATTTTATTTTATTTTATTTTATTTTATTTTATTTTATTTTATTTTATTTTATTTTATTTTATTTTTAATCTTAGCCATCCTAGTGGGAGTGAGGTAGTGTCTCACTGCGGTTTTAATTTGCATCTCTCTGATGGGTGATGACCCTGAGCATCATTTCATGTGTCTGGTGGCCATTTGAATGTCCTCTTTTGTGAAATGTCTATTCAAGCCCTTTGCCCATTTCATGATTGGGTTATTTGTCTTTTTGGTGCTAAATTGTCAACGTTTTATGTATATTTTGGTTATTAGATTCTTATTGGATATATGGTTTCCAAAGATATTCTCCCTGTCAGTAGCTTGTCTTTTCACTTTTTTGGTAAAGTCTTTTGATAAACAAAATTTTTCAATTTTTATGAGGTTCCAGTTGTTTATTTGTCTTTTGCTGTTTGTGCTTTTGTTATTATATTAGATAATCCATTGTTACAAGCTAGGCCCAACAACATTGCCCCTGCATTTTCTTCTAAGTGTTGTCTGGCTTTAGTTTGCACAGCAGGTCCTTAACCCATTTTGAATTTGTTTTTGTGTCTGGTGTGAGGCATGAATCCCGTTTAATTTTTCTGCATGTTGAAATCCAGTTTTCCCTACACCATTTATTGAAGAGATCCTTCTTTCCCCATCAAATGGACTTAGCGGCCTTGTCAAAAAATCAATTGACCTTAAATGTGTGAGTTTATTTATGAATTCTCAATTCTATGCCATTGGTCTATGTGTCTATTGTTGTACCAGTGCCAGGCTGTTTTGATTACTGTTGTTGTATAATACGTTTTAAAATCAGTAAATGTGAGTCTCCTACTTTGTTCTTCTCTTTCAACAATGTTTTAGCTATTCAGAGCCTCTCACTGTTCCACATAAAGTTGAGGATTGGTTTTTCCATTTTTATAAAGAAGGCTGTTGGAAATTTGATGGGTATTGCATTGCATCTAGAGACCACTTTGGGTAGTACTGACATCTTAACAGTATTAAGTCTTCCACTCCAAGAACACAGAACATCTATTTATTGCAGCTTTCTTTAATCTCTTTCAGCAGCGTTTATGATAAAATTTTATTTACAGAAATAGGTGGCTTGTTGAACTGGCCCATGGGCCATAGTTTGCTAAAACTTTTCTGGAGGTCCATGATCAAGTTGACCTTCCCTTTGTTTCCCCCGCCCCTGCCATTTTCTGGGTGCAGGTGTTAGTAGCATGCTGCACACCTACCTATTTATTTATTTATTTTTAGCCTCCTTCACTCTGCTTTTAGGAGCAAGAGTTCCTCCCGTTGGCAGTCCCTACTTCTCCCCATCAGATTTTATCAAGACTCCCCCACTCGTGGTTTAGATACCCAAGTACCTATTAAGTGAGAACACCAGATGAATCCACCCATGTGTGACTAGCTGCTAGATCCCTTTCATCAGCCTCTGCCCATCTGTCAGAACATTCTAGGAGTGAGGCTATGGAGACTCCCCAGTGCTAGAGGAACTATTAGACCTTTTATCTGTTGCCTTTTGTCTACCAATCTGGACTTTCTCCAAGGACCTTGTCATGGATTGAATTGTGTCCCCCCAAAATATCTGTCAACTTGGTTAGGTCATGATTTCCAGTATTGTATGATTGCCTACCATTTTGTCATCTGATGTGATTTCCCTATGTGTTGTAAATCCTATCACTATGATGTAATGACATGGGTTAGTGGCAGTTATATTGATGAGATCTACAAGATTAGATAGTGTCTTAAGCCAATCTCTTTTGAGATATAAAAGACAGAAGCAAGCAGAGAGACATGGGGACCTCATACCACCAAGAAAGCAGGGCTGGGAGCAAAGCATGTCCTCTGGACCAGAGGTTCCTGCGCTGAGATGCTCCCAGACCAAGGGAAGACTAATGCATCACAAGGACCTTCCTTCAGAGCCAACAGAAAGAGAAAGCCTTCCCCCGGAGCCAGAGCCCTGAATTTGGACTTCTAGCATATTGGACTGTGAGAGAATAAATTTCTCTTTGTTAAAGCCATTCACTTGTGGTATTTCCATTAGAGCAGTACTAGGTGACTAAGACAGGCTTCGAATTGTTAAGGGACCACTAAGGGTTTGCTCCACCTAATGAGCAGTTCTAGGTTCTGGACCTAGTTTATATATCATTTGTCTAATTTGTTGCACTGCAATGAACCAGGAAAAAAATCAGCCATGTCCCAAAGAACATCAATAATTTTAACACAACTAAACCTGTTGTTGTTGAGTCAATTCTGACTCATGGCAAACTCATGTGTGTCAGAGTAGGACTCCTCCATGAAGATTTCTTAACTGTTATCTTTACAGAAGCAGGTCACCAAGGCTTTCTTCTGTGGTGCTGCTGGATGGGTTCACACTGCCAACTTTTCAGTTAGTAGTAGAGCACAAACTGACAGCGACCCTATAGAACAGAGTAGAACTGCCCCATAGAGTTCCCAAGGAGTGCCTTGCGGATTCAAACAGCCAATTTTTGGTTAGCAGCTATAGCACTTAACCACTATGCCACCAGCGTTTCCTTGCATTACCTAGGGACCTTTATTTTAATATACCTGGCTTTAACATTGATTGTTTTGTTGCTTTATAATAGATAAGGGAGAAAGAAAGAAGTATGTGCTTGTGGATGATCGTGTGTGGTAGCCATTGGAGTGGTGATGAGAGGAAATAATAACAGACAACAAGGAGGAGAACATTCAATGATCTTAGCAGTTGGCACCAGATTTCCACTTGAGCAGAAAATTGTCTATATTAGAAAAATTCCATATGCAATTAAAGGTGACCATTCTCTCTCCCCTTCCATGTGGGAAAAGTTTCAGAAGTAAGATGGGAGATGGGTGCTGCTTGTCATAGCAGAAGGAGAAAAATTGCAAACTCTTAGGTCGATCTAGTGAGAGGTGGTTTTTATCATTGTTGTTAGGTGCCATCCAGTTGGTTCCAACTCTTAGGGACCCCATATACAACAGAATGAAACCCTGTCTTTGATCTTCATCAGTAAATGTTTCAAGTTCTCTTCGCTTTCAAGAAGCGAGGTTGTGTTATCTGCACATAGCAGGTTGTTAAGGAGTCTTCCTTCAATGCTGATGTCACATTCTTCTTCATATAGTCCAGCTTCTCAGATTATTTGCTCAGCAAACAAATTGAGTATGTATGCCAACTCGACGGCACATAACAACAACAACAACCACCTCTCACTAGATGGACCTAAGAGTTTGCAATTTTTCTCCTTCTTACTATGACAAGCAGCACCCATATTACCCCTCATCTCTGAAGCTTTTTTCTACCTAGAAGGGGAGAGAGGAGGGTCACATTTAACTGCGTGTAGAATTTTCCTAACGTAGACAATTTTCTACCCTAATGAAAATCTGGTGCCAACTGCTAATATCATGCCTCTTTTAGGTCAATCTAGTGAGAGGTGGTTAGGGTTTAGGATTGAGTCTCTGCCTACAAGGAAGACCAATTAAAATGATTGTTGTGAATTGAATTGTCCCCCCCCCAAAAAAATGTATGTTAACTTGGATAGGCCATGATTCCCAGCATTGCGTGGTTGTCCACAATTTTGTGATGTGATTGTCTTGTGAGTTATAAATCCTAACCTCTATGATGCTAATGAGGCAGGATTAGAGGCAGTCATGTTAATGAGGCAGGGGTCAATCTACAGGATTAGGTTGTATCTTGAGTTAATATTTTTTGAGATACAAAAGAGAGAATGAAGCAGAAGGAAGAGGAACCTTATGAGACCAAGGAAGAAACATCGGGAGGGGAATGTGTCCTTTAGGCCAGGGGTCCCTGCACCAAAAATCTCCTAGACCAGGGCAAGATTAATGACAAGAACCTTCCCCCTAGAACTGACACAGACAGAAAACCTTCCACAGAAGCTGCCCACCTGAATTCAGACTTCTAGCCTCCTAGACTATGAGAGAATACGTTTCTGTATCTTAAAGCCATCCACTTGTGGTATTTCTGTTATAGCAGCATTAGATAGCTAAGACACATGACGTACTTTGAAAAGCCAGAAAACTCTGACAGTGAAACCAGAACAAACCAAACCTGTTGCCCTCGAGTTGGTTCTGACTCATAGGGACCCTCCCTATAGGACAGAGTAGGACTGTCTCATAGGGTTCAAGGAGTGGCTGGTAGATTCAAACTGCTGAACTTTTGGTTAACAGCCGTAGTGTGGAACCACTGTGCCACCAGGGCTCTGGTGACAGTAAAGTGGGTTATATTTGCAGTGGGGTTCACATGAGGCACCCCACAGACAATGAGTGGACAAGCTGGAGATGAAGAGGCAGAGAAGTCCCTAAAACTGTTTGGGCCACCCAGGGACCTAAAACCTGCCCGACCTGTTGCCGTCAAGTCAATTCTGACTGTAGCAACCCTATAGGACAGAGTAGAACTACCCATAGGATTTCCAAGCCTGTAAAAAAAAAAAAAAAAAAAAAAATTTTTTTTTTTTAATCTTTAAGGAAGCAGACGGCAACATCTTTCTCCTGAGGAGCGGCTGGTGCACTCAAAACCCTGGCCTTTTGGTTAGCAGCTAAGCGCTTTAACCACTGCACTACCAGGGCTCCCAAGGTACCAAAATTTCTAAAAACAAAAGGTATTCCACTCTTTCAAGCCTCCTGGTTGAGAGTGCATTGAAGGACTTTGTGATCCTTTCATTGGTCATTTCCCTCGGGTATTTCTTTCTTAAGGAAGGAGAGGCTGTGCTATGACTTACAATGCTTCCAGCTCTATAAGTGTGGTCACCTCTCCTTCCCTGAAAGCACTAGAAGTAAAAGAAAAGCAAGCTTCCTGCCTCCCTGGATACTTGTAAATACACTGGTTTACATCATCTGGGGTGTTTAGTGAGAAGGTACAGGATGTTGGTTCCACTCATCATACAACCACTGTCCTCAACTTTGCATTTAATGTACAGTTTTTAAAATATATACTAAAGTGGACAATTAGGAGCCATGGTTGTGGTTGTTGTTAGGTTCTGTCAAGTAAGTTCCAACTCACAGCGACCCTGCCTACAAAGCAATGAAACACTGCCCAGTCCTGCGCCATCCTCACAGTCATTGCTATGTGTGAGCCAGTTGTTGCAGCCACCGTGTCAATTCATCTCATTGAGAGTCCTTCTTTTTTTCTCTGGCCCTCCACTTTACCAGTCATGATGTCCTTTTTGCAGGGACTGGTCCCTCCTGATAACATGCACAAAGTACATGAAGCGAAGTCTTGCCATCCTCGCTTCTAAGGAGCATTCTGGCTGTACTTCTTTCGAGACACATTTGTTCGTTTTTCTGTCAGTCCATGGTATATTCAGTATTCTTCACCAACATCATAATTCAAAGGCATAAATTTTTCTTTGTTCTTCCTTATTCATTGTCCAGCTTTCTCATGAATATGAGGCAATTGAAAATGCCACAGCTTGGGTCAGGCACATCTTAGTCCTCAAAGTGACATCTTTGCTTTTCAACACTATAAAGAGGTCTTTTGCAGCAGATTTGCCCAATACAATACATTGTTTGATTTCTTGACTGCTGCTTCCAAGGGTGTTGATTGTAGATCCTAGTAAAATGCAATCTTTGACTTCAGTCTTTTCCCCACTTATTATGATGTTGCTTATTGGTCAAGTGTGAGGATTTTTGTTTTATGTTGAGGTATAATCCATACAGAAGGTTGTAGTCTTTGATCTTCGTCAGTAAATGTTTCAAGTCCTCTTCATTTCAGCAAGCAAGGTTGTGTCATCTGCACATCGCGGTTTGTTAACAAGTCTTCCTCCAATCCTGATGTCACGTTCTTTTTCATATAGTCAGTTTCTCAGATTATTTGCTCAAAATACAAATTGAATAAGAGGATACAACCCTGGTACACACCTTTTACGATTTTAAGCTACTCAGTATCCTCTTTTCCTGTTCATATGACTGCCTCTTGGTCTACGTACAGGTTCCTCAGGAGCACAATTAAGTGTTCTTGAATTCCCATTCTTTCCAATGTTATCCATAATTTATTATGATCCACACAGTTGAATGGCTTTGCATAGTCAATAAAACACAGGTAAACATCTTTCTGGTATTCTCTGCTTTCAACCAGGATCCATCTGACATCAGCAGTGATACCCCTCCTTCCAGGCTCTCTTCTGAATCTGGCTTGAATTTCTGGCAGTTCCTATGGATGTACTGGTACAAATGCTTTTGAATGATCTTCAGCAAAATTTTACTTGCGTGTGATATTAATGATATTGTTTGACAATTTCTTCATTCTATTAGATCACTTTTCTTTGGAATGGGCACAAATGTGGATCTCTTCCAGTGGGTTGGCCAGGTAGCTGTCTTCCAAATTCCTTGGCATAGATGAGTGAGCACTTCCAGTGTTGCCTCTGTTTGTTGAATGAAATGTCTCAATTGGTATTCTGTCAATTCCTGGAGCCCTGTTTTTCACCAATGCCTTCAGTGCAGCTGGGACTTCTTTCAGTACCATCGGTTCTTGATCATATGCTGCCTCTCAAAACGGTTGAACATTGACCAATTCTTTTTGGTACATTGACTCTGTGTATTTCTTTCATCTTCTTCTGATGCTTTCTGTTTCATTCAATATTTTGCCCATAAAAACCCATTGCCATCGAGTTGATTCCGACTCATAGAGTACTTCAATATTGCAACTCGAGGCATGAATTCTTTCTTCATTTAATTCAGCTTAAGCAATACTGAGCGTGTTCTGCCCTTTTGGTTTTCTAGCTCCAGGTCTTTGCACATTTCATTATAATACTTCACTTTGTCTTCTCAAGCCACCCTTTGAAATCTTCTGTTCAGCTCTTTTATGTGATCATTTTTTCCATTCACTTTAGTCTACTTTCAAGACCAAGTTTCAGAGTTTCTTCTGACATCCATTTTGGTCTTTTCTCTCTTTCCTGTCTTTTCAATGACCTCTTGCTTTCTTCATGTATGATGTCCTTCATGTCATCCCACAATTCATCTGGTCTTTGTTCATTAGTGTTCAATCCATCAAATTTATTCCAAGATGGTCTGTTTGGATCTCATGGGCTTCTTTTAATTTTCATCAGCTTCAACTTGAACTTGCCTATGAGCAATTGGTTGTCTGTTCTGCAGTCTTTTTCTGATATTGAGCTTCTCCATCGTCTTTTCCCACAGATGCAGTCAATTTGATTCCCATGTATTCCATCTGGCGAGGTCCACGTATAAAGTCACCCTTTGTGTTGTTGAGAAGAGGTATTTGCAGTGAAGAAGTTGTTGGTCTTGCAAAATTCTATCATGTGATCTCCAGCATTGTTCTACCACCAAGGCCATATTTTTCAACTACTGATCCTTCTTTGTTTCCAGCTTTTGCATTGCAGTCACCAGTAATTATCAGCGCATCTTGACTGCACGTTTGATCAATTTCAGACTGCAGAAGTTGGTAAAAGCCTTCAATTTTTTCATCCTTGGCATCAGTGGCTAGTGCATAAATTTGGATAGTAGTTATATTAACTGGTCTTCCTTGTAGGCATATGGACAGGATTTATACTTATCAGAAACCAATTGTGAAATTGGGGAAAAGAATGATACGACATTGGACTAGGAAAGAGATCTGCAATCTGTTCATTTTTTCTTCTATTTGAGAATTATATTTTGGCACATTCAATACTAGTGCAATATGAAATTAGAGCAACTCAGTCAGTGACTTTTCACGAATCACCAGGTTGGAAGGGGCACAAAGACTCTATGCTTTTACCGCTCCTAAAGAGCAAGGATTCCCTGGGTGGTACAAATGGTTAACACACCCACCCAGGTGCCAATCAAAAGGTAGGAGTTTCAAGAGGCATCTTGAAAGAAAGGCTTGGGTATTACTTCTGAAAAATCAGCCACTGAAAACCGTATGGAGTACAATTCTACTCTGGCACGCATGAGGTCGCTCTGAGTCGGGATCGACTCAATGGTAACTTGTTGGTAAAAAGTTAGCAAAGAAGGTAATACTTTAATTTCACCTGGTAGTGTCCTGGCAGAGTTTTTGTAACTGTTCTACTCCCCCAGTTTGCCTCTATGACAATATATATGTTAATTACCAATATCCTTAGGTATTCAGGACCTTACAACTTAAGCCCCTTTTAACACATGGGAGTGATGAGCCACACTGAAGCTATTGCAGCACTGCTGAAAAGCAAAGTTTAAAGAGTAAAACCACCTTTTGAGGTTAAGGTGTGCTTGAGATAGGCATTAATATATACAAAAAGAGTGGTACCCTGGAAGGTATATAAAAATGTTCCCTAGTAGGGCCTGGTACACAGCAGGTGCTTAATAAATGTGTTTTTATTACTGCTACATTGTCAAAAATGAATTAGTATAGCTTTTAATCTTTTCCAAAGAGAAACATTATCATCAATGCCCACTGAAAATCTATCACAAATCCTACAGTAGATTTTTCATGCTGTCACAGCTAATTTCCCTACGTGCAAAACCCTCTTACACCATAGTTCCAATGTGCTGTTATTCTAGGTGACACTTTATTATTCCTTAATTTATTCTTTCAATTATTCATTCATTAACACATATTTAGAAAGTTCCTGTTGTGTCTTAATCTCTGAGTACCCTACGGGGTCCTTAGTATACACTAAAAAAGGTTACCTATGTAAGACAATAGGAGCTTGGGTGGCTCTGTGGAAGAAAGGCCTGGCAAGCTGCTTTCTCAAAGATTACAGCCAAAAAATCCTATGTAGCTGTTCTACTCTGTAACACATGGGGGGTTCTCTGTGAGTTGGGGGTTGACTTGATGGAAACTAACAACAGTATCAAACAATATCATTAATATCACATGTAAGTAAACTTTTGCTGAAGATCATTCAAAAGCAGCTACAGCAGTATGTCAACAGGGAGCTGCCAGAGATTCAGGCCGGATTCAGAAGAGGACATGGAAGTAGGAATATCATTGCTGACGTCAGATGGATCCGGGCTGAAAGCAGAGAACACCAGAAGTAGGCTTACCTGTGTTTTATTGACTATGCAAAGGCATTCGACTGTGTGGATCGTAACAAATTAGGGATGATATTTCGAAGAATGGGAATTCCAGAACACTTAATTGTGCTCGTGAGGAACCTGTACATAGATCAAGAGGGAGTCGTTCAAACAGAACAAGAGGATACTGCATGGTTTAAAATCAGGAAAAGTGTGTGTCTGGGTTGTATCCTTTCCCCATACTTATTCGATCTGTATGCTGAGAAAATAATCTGAGAAGCTGGGCTATAGGAAAAAGAATGGGGCACCAGAATGAAGGAAGACTCATTAACAACCCGCATTTGCAGATGGCACACTCTTGCGGAAAGTGAAGAGGACTTGAAGCAGTTACTCATGCAGATCAAAGACCACAACCTTCAGAGTGGATTGGATTACACCTCTGTATAAAGAAAACAAAAATCCTCACAACTGGACCAGTAAGCCACATCATGATAAACGGAGAAAAGATTGAAGTTGTCAAAGATTTCATTTTACTTGGATCCACAATCAATAGCCATGGAAGCAGAAGTCAAGAAATCAAAAGACACATTGCATTGGGCAAATCTGCTGCAAAAGACCTCTTTAAAATGTTCAAAAGGAAAGATGTCACCTTGAAGATGAAGGTGCACATGACCCAAGCCTTGGTATTTTCAATCACATCATATGCATATGAAAGCTGGACAGTGAATAAGGAAGACCGAAGAAGAATAGATGCCTTCAAATTGTGGTGCTAGCGAAGAATATTGAATATACTGTGGACTGCCAAAAGAACGAACAAATCTGTCTTGGACGAAGTACAACCAGAATGCTCCTTAGAAGCAAGGATGGTGAGATGGCGTCTTACATACTTTGGACATGTTATCAGGAGGGGTCAGTCACTGGAGAAGGGCATCATGCTTGGTAAAGTACAGGGTCAGTGGAAAAGAGGAAGACTCTCAACAAGATGGACTGACACAGTGGCTGCAGCGACGGCTCAAGCATAATGATTGTAAGAATGGTGCAGGTCCAGGCCGTGTTTTGTTCTGTGGTAGGTAGGGTCGCTATGGGTCTGAAAAAACCTGATTTGACCTAACAGCAACAATAAAACAACAATATGTATAGACCGAAAAAAAAAATTGAATAGAAAGATTAGGATTAAGAATATTAAATAGAATATAGCTCTGTTTCATGTAAATTTGTATTATTAATTATGATACATCCACCTAGCTCTTTGCAGTCTATAGTATTGATTGATGACTATGTTTTAGGCATTTGAGCTATTGTTTTAATACATAATATCATTCTCAAAATACCTTGAGACTTATACTTATGGTCCCATTTTACACCTGAAGAAACTGAGGGAAGAAAAGAAGGCAATCAAAGGAAGACTATGAGGGGGTGGGGTGAGAAGACTGTGAGGGGCAGCAGAAGGGGAATAGAGGGGGTGAAAAGAAGAGGGAGGGCAAGAAGGAGAAAAGAGATGAAATGAACAGCCTAAAATATCTCCCTGCTGAAATGACAAAAGTCCGTGGCTGGATTTTTTCTACTTCACATTCAAAGAAAAATGTAAATTATCCTTCATTAATTTTCTATTCAGGGCATATTTACCATATTCCACATGAAAAGTATCATTCTGAGCAACAGCCTAACAACAGTGTCATTGTTTTGTGTCACTGAGTTGATTCTTGACTCATAGCGACCCTGTGTGACAGAGAAGAACTGCCCCATAGAGTTCTCTAGGCTCCAATCTTTACAGAAGCAGATCATCAGTTCTTTTTCCTGTGAGTCCACCGTGTCGGTTCGAACTGCCAACATTTTAGTTAGCGGTCAAGTGTTTAATTATTACAGGAACCTGGAATATTGACAAGCGCTCTAGAAAGAAAAAAAAAAAAAACTCTTTAGAAACTGATTTCTTAGAGAATTTACTTTCCTTATTGAGCTTGACTACTAATTGAAACTTTGGCAGTTTGAATCCACTCAGTGGCATCACGGAAGAAGGGCCTGGAGATCTGCTCCTATAAAGATTACAGCCAAGAAAACCCTATGGAGCACAGTTCTACTCTGTAACACATGGCATTGCCATGAATTGTAATCAATGGTGATGAATTTGTTTTGCTTTAATATGGTTTTAATACAACGCAGCATTTTGACCAGGGGTTTAGAACATATAATTTTGAGGAGAGATATAAAATCATTGTACAATGTGGACTTCATAACAACATTCAGTTCTCTGAGCAGATATGGGGAGCTGTGTGAACCGCAGTTCGCCATCTCCATGAGAGGCAGGATGGGATGGAAAGGATTTGAATTGCACGGAGAGGGGTTTTGTTTGTGTGTTAGGAGAGATTCCTGGCCATATGATGAAAGGTCACAGGGGAAACAGTTCAAGACTTAGAGACTTCTGTGTCCAAATCCTTGCCTCTAATTTTAGAGAAAAAAGAAGCCGAGATCTAGAGAGGTTAAGTCAGGTGTTAATATTTTTCTCCGGGGTTTGTCAAGAAAGCAGGTAGTAGGTCACATTTGATGGTGCTGATTTGTATAAAGCTCCTTCAGGAGACAAGAGGAGTGACTGGAAGGGGCCTTGAGGATACTTGGTCCACTGGTCCACATGTGGGATTTTGAGATTCCTTCTGTGAATTAACCTCTTTATCTCTCCTAGGCTAGTTACTGATGGTGAACAAGAAGAGGGGAAAAAGGTGGGAGAAGAGAAGGGGAAAGAAGAACTAGAATTGATTATATTATTGAGCACTTATTAGAAGTGCAGGACTTTGATAAACAAAAGGTCCCTGGGTGACACAAGTGGCTTGCACTCAACTACTAACTGAAAGTTTGGAGGTTCAAACCCACCCAGCTGTGGGTAGAAGAAAGGCGTGGCGACCTACTTCTGTAAGGATTACCAAAAAAAACCAAACCTGTTGCTGTCAAGTTGATTTCTGACTCATAGGAAAACCCAACGGAACAGTTCTACTCTGTAACAATTGAGGTCGCCGTGAGTCAGAATTGACTTGATACAACAGGTGTGCTTTTTTGTTTTACTCTGATAAGAACTTTACGAGGACCATCTCTCTTAATCCTTATAACCACCAGTGAGGTAGATATGATAGTTGCCACCTACTGACAAGGAAGCAGAGACAGAGAAGTCAAGAAACTTACCCAAGTTCACACAACTGAGAAGTAGCAGAGCTGAGATTCAAACCCAGGCAGTCTAGTCCCAGAGCTTAAACACTAAAGAGAGAAAGAGAAATAAGGAGAGGGAGGAGAGATGGAGAATAGAGGAAAGGGAAAGACAGACTGAGTCATGGGAAGGGGAGGGAAAGGAGAGGAGAAAAACAGTAAGAGAGAAAGTGAAAGAAGAAAGAAAAAGAGAGAAACATTGGAGAGAAAAAGAGAGGAAACCAAGAGGACTTCTGAGTGGTTGTAGTATAAGAGAAAGGCAGTCAGTTCTTAATCTCCTAACCTTTTGAGTGTCCTGACCAAGGCCTCATGTGTCGGTGGCTTGTCAGAGCCAAGACCAGTCTGTTTACAACTGGAAGCCTCCCAGCCTTGCTGGTGAAATTGCAATACTCATCTCCCTAGTGGAGCGGCATTATTAGACGCATGTCTATGAAAGGCTTCTGCGAGAGACTGGTATTTAATGCTGTGAAAGTCTAGAATTTAATGCATAAATTTAAATCCCCACCTTGCTCCCAGATTTTCATAAGCCATTGAATATCTCAGACTGGACAAGGTCATTATGTAGCTTCGTTTAAGAGCAGCCCTGTCTCACTAAAGGCATTCTATAGGGAATATGCTGCGGTCAGTGATGGAGAAGCCATAACTCCTTATGAAAATTCTTACAGAAGGCAGGTTTGAATTTGGATGGGATTCTGCTACTTTACTTAATAATTTTTTTTAATTCCATTGTGTCATTTATTTTCAAGCCTTTGGACGTATTGTTCACTCTCTGAGAACTCTTTTACTCCCTCAATTTCTGTTCATCTTTCCCTAGAGAAACTTTCCAGGGACCTGATCACCTTCTTCATTCTCCCAGACTTTGTGTTTTCCAAAATTATGGTAGCTAGGAGCACCTAAGTCATTGATGAATTATACAATGTCTGACAAGTCAATCTTCCAAACTTGACCATAATTTTTTTTAAGCTCTGACAGTGCCTATCAATCCAGGAACTAGACTGGCACAGATATACAGATAGAAGGTATAGTTTATTAATAATCTATTGGAAACTGGAATTGGGTTCCTTGTATTTGAAGTTCGAGGGGTAGAAATGGTTAATTGGATTTAGGATGTATGTTTTCCATCCTATTTTAACAGCAGCTGGGTCATGAAATGACTGCTGCCTAGAGCCATACTCTGCCTGGGGCAGCTCTAGGAAGGGCCATGCACAGGGACTTCATCTCAGTGGCAACCCAAGCCTGAGCAGAGCACAACTTACACACAGTAGTGGCAGCTGCGGAGAAGGACCTGCTTGGTTCAGTGGTAGCATTCTCACTTTGCATGTGGGAGACCTGGGTTCTATTCCCAGCCAATGCACCTTACGCATAGCTACCACCCATCTGCCACTGGAGGCTTGTGTGTCGCTATGACGCTGAACATGTTTCAGCAGAGTTTCCAGACTAAGACAGACTGGGAAGAAAGGCCTGCAGGTCTACTTCTGCAAATGAGCCAGTAAAACCCTGTGGATCACAATGGTCCAAGCCCCAACTAATCATGGGGGTGGTGCAGGACCAGGCAGCATTTCATTCCCTTGTGCATGGGGTTGCCATAAGTTGGAGCCAATTTGATGGCAGCTAACAAGAACAACAATAACAATATGCCAGACATGCGTATACTTCATCCCTAATCCGCATAACAACTCTTCAAAGTAGAAATAAACATACACAGTGAGAAATCTCAGATTCAAACCAAGGCTTGTCTCACCCCAAACCCATGCTCTTCTCATATATGGCAATGGCCACCATTTACTGAGGGCTTACTATAGGCAGGGAACTTCTCTAACAGCTTTACCTCCAATGCCTCATAGAGTCTCCCAATAGCATGGTGAAAGAGTGGGCATCAGCCAGGGTTCCAGGGAAAGAGAAACACTGGCCACACACATTTGCTACAGAGATCTTTCCTGGTGCAGTAGTGGAGCTGGCTGTGTGCACTAAGCAGTTTCTGTGTGACTGTTGTCTTTGTCTGACGCTGGCGCTTGAAGTCCACAGGGTAGGCGGGCAGGTGGGAAGAGAAGAGTGATGTACAGTGGGGGAGCAAAGGGACAAGCAGGGACACACAAGC
Organism: Loxodonta africana; assembly: GCF_030014295.1. Taxonomy (NCBI): domain Eukaryota; kingdom Metazoa; phylum Chordata; class Mammalia; order Proboscidea; family Elephantidae; genus Loxodonta; species Loxodonta africana. Next base: position 24,121,763 of record NC_087350.1, read on the forward strand.
ATGAGCTGGAGCCTTGGATAATCCACAAGAATGGACTGGAATCAGTGTCAGTTCTCATTGCTTTTGTCCTTGATGGTATGTGTGTTCTTCAGAAGCCAGAAGTCTTCATCACCTCACCCAGGAGTCAGAGAAGCTGAAGGAGGATTCAGGTAAAGAAGGAACAGTTGCATGTTGTAAAACAGCGTGGGGACAGTGTCTGACCTCTTCCAACCCCACAAGAGGGAAGGAGAACAAAGATCAACAGCCCAAGGCTGATTCCTATGAGGCGGCAGTCAGACATGCCTACTCTTTCTGCCATCTTTACCAATTCTGACACCAATCATTCCTTCCACCGCACTCTCTACTCCTGTACTGTGTTCGATAATTCATTGCGATGGCCGTACTGAACTCACAGACCATACTCACTATTACGGTATTTATTAGGGAAGTAACAGTTACAATTTAGGCTCAGGGACACTCAAGATGTAGTTCTTCCATCAGGACAATCTCTTCCCAACCATGCTCGCAGGCACACCTCTCCCTGGCCCTAGGCCTCTGCCCAAAGGCACTTAGCTCTCTCTCTCTGTGGGCCTGGAAACCTACCTCAAAGTCTCCTGCAGCCAGGTCTCTGCTGCCAGGTCTTTCCTGCCACCTCATCGTCTTCAGGGTCACAGCTTGCTCTTTCTCTCTCTCTCTCTCGATCTCCTGTTTCCAGGAGCTTCTCAGCACAGGGATCCTGGGTCCAAAGGAGGTGCTGCTTTCTGCTCCTGGTTGTTCTTCCTTGGTGGTGGTAGAATCCTCCTCTCTGCTCTGAAATTGCCTCTCTTTTAAGGCAAAACTGACCAATCCCCTCGATGGACCACAATTACCCTATCACAAAGCCCTGCCCAATCATCTGGGTGGGAGTTACAAGATCTTAGCTAAAAAAGGCCACACAAAAGTAATGAGTCGCACCGCAAATGCCCAGCTGTGGTCTCGTGCCATTAAGGAAGCCTGTAGATAAGCAACAATGTGGGTGAGCTACAACATGGCAGCTGCAGCTACGGCCCGGCAATTTCTCACCCTAACAGGAAACAGAGAAGGATATTCTGGCCAGCTTGACACTTTACAGAGTCACCACCCAAACCCAGTGCCGTCGAGTCAATTTCAACTCATAGCAATCCTATGGGACGGAGTAGAACTGCCCCCGTAGAGTTTCCAAGGAGCACCTGGCGGATTCAAACTGCCGACCCTTTGGTTAGCAGCAGTAGCACTTAACCACTATGCCACCAGGGTTTCCAGAGTCACCACAAGAGGGTTATTATTGTTTTCTTTCTATAACAGATAAGAAAATGGAGGCACAGATGGGTTAAGCAACACACCCAAGGTCACAGAGTTAGTACATCATTTAGTTAGGCCTTGGTGAAACAACTATATTGGCACCAAGAGAGGGTGTCTCTAGACCCTGGAGTGGTACCAGCACACATCTGAATGTCTCCCATGCCCTGGAAGACTGGAGCAGGTGGGTGTTGGTGAGAGACAGCTTGAGGGCCTGAGAGTCTTAGTAAGTCGATTAAGGAGTCCAGAGTGTCTGTGGACCTGACAACTCCAGGCCGCAGAGGCATCTTGGTGGCCTCTGATGATGCAGAGAGACAGGGTGGGTCCGAAGACAAAGTGGAAGGGCAAGCAACTCCTCCGTTAGAAAGCCTCTGAGAACCGAAGATTTCCAGTCTGGATGCTGCAGACTTCTAGCTGAAGCTATTCCTTGGGAGGTGCAAATGGTTAACGTGCTTGGCTGCTAACCAAAAGGTCGGAAGTTTGAGTCTAGCCAGAGGCACTTCGAAGAAAACTCCTGGTAATGTACTTCCAAAAAGTCATCCATTGAAAACCCTATGGGGCACAGTTCTATTCTAACATACATGGGGCCACCATGAGGCAGAATTGACACATGAAGCAACTGGTTGGTTTTAATCTCAGATGTCGCTCTAGGAGAAGTAAGGAGAGGAGAGGGTTCTGCATTGACTGGGTGTGTACTGAAACAGTCCCAACAAACGCATTGCCGTCGAATCAATTCCAATTCATAGTGGCCCTACAGGACAGAGTAGAACTACCCCATATGGTTTCCAAGGAGCACCTGATGGATTCAAACTGCTGACCTTTTGGTTAGCAGCCATAGCTCTTAACCAGTATACCACCAGGGTTTCCAAAAGAGACGCAGGGAACCTATAAGTTATGAATTTAAGCCACTAGTGTCAAGGCTAATTTCTTAGCAGAAATAATAGCATTAGCAGGAATAAAGACTGGGAGCTACTTTACCTTTCCTTATAGAGAAATACAGTTCTATTTGTGCACCACTGAGCTATGCAGTCTGTGTCTGAGAAAAAAGAGAGCTGCCCCAGTAAGTGGTTAAGAGCAGGGGCTATGGATAGAGGCGGACTGGTTCCATTTTCCCACACCTCTCACCCTTACTAACTGCAGGGCATGGGGCAAGCCATTCATTCCTTCTGTGCCTCCGGTTCATACTTAGGGAAATCAGGATAAAAATAGAACCTCTCTTGTTACAGTGAGAATTAAATGGAACATCCGTGTAAAGCACTTGGCACCATCAGGGAAAGCTGCTGCGTTGCCCAGTGCTGGGAGGCTTGTTTCCACCATATTCTAGATGAGCTCTGCTCCCCAGGGAGTCCTCACACAGGGGCTGACAGATAGCCTCAAATAATGTCGACTATTATTATTATTTTTACAAGAATTATTACTCAGTTCAAGTTTGTCACTTCCTCGAGAAAGCTTTCCCTGATATACCACACAGCCTAGTTAAGGGCTTGTGAGCATCTGTGAGGCTCCCAGACCCTGCACCTTGTTTCTCTCAGCACATATTGCTTAGTGACTTGATTCGGTCTCACCCACTAAATTGTGAGTTCCTCAAAGGCAAAATCTCTGATTTACTTGTCCTTACGGTGAGTGAATACAGCAGTTACATGAAGAGTGGGCAGATGAGGCCAGGGCTTCTGACTCTAGATCTAGTGACTTTTTAACCACACACTTCTGGGTTTTGAGAATGGTCAAGAAGTGGGTGCTGAGGCAGGCAGCCAGCTGGGACAAGGACCAAGAGCAGGGAGTACATTAGTTTCCTATGGCTGCTGTTGAGAAATTACGTGTCAAATTACCACCACAAACTGGGCGGCTTAAAACAACAGAAATTTTTTCTCTCGCAGTTCTGGAAACTCCAAAATGAGTATCACTGGGGTGAAATCAAGGTGTTGGCAGGGCTGTGCTTCCTCTAGAGGCCCTAGGGGAGAAGACGCTCCTTGACTCTCCAGCTTCTGGCGGCTGCCGGCATCCCTGATCCTCATAACATACGGTCTTGGCTTGTGGTCATATCACTCCAGTCTTCAAGGCCAGCATCTTCAAATCTGTCTCTGCTGTCTTCACGTTGCCTTCTCTGTGTGTGCCAGATCTCCTCTGCCTCTCTCTTATAAGGACGCTCGTGCTTGTATTTAGAGCCCATCTAGATAATACAGGATATTTTCCCTAACCAAAGAGCTTTAATTTAATCACGTCTACAGAGACCGTTTTCCCAAATAATGTACCATTTATTGCAGGTTCCAAGGATTAGGGCCTGATATCTTCGGGGCCATTTTCTGTACAATGACATATACTTATTTTTTCTTTCCAATTTCCGTAGTTGGAGGAAGAGGTAGTAGCCCAATACACAGGACGTTTCTGGTATTATGGCGCCCTGGGCTCCTGGACAGAAAGACGGTGACTGTGGCTTTCCTCCCTGAGAAGCAGAGCTGTTTAATTCCAGTCAATCAAGCAACAGTCATTTACTGTGTATCTTTCATGTATGTGACTTCACTTGGATGTGTGCTGGAGATATGGAGATGAGTATAACAGGGTCCCCATCTTGAGAAAAAGTAGAAGATAAAACTCAGGCATACACATAGCTTCTATTCAGCAAGTACTTCATTAAATTCCCATGATTACCTTAAAGTCCAACCAAAAAGGAATTGAATCAAAAAAATGAAACCGGTACCAGGCAGCATTTCATTCTTCTGTACATAACGTCACTATGAGTTGGAACCATCTCGATGGTACTTAACAACAACCACCACCATTACAGATGCCACCAAAATGTCCCATTCCTCACAGGGAGGCTTGTGACCACTCTTGACAAGCCACTCAATGCTGTTTTTGACAATCTTTTGCAAGAAATGCAGGTGACAGTCCTCAGCTCTCCTTGGCTTTTTTTTTTTTTTTTTTTTTTTTGCTAAAATAGCTCTCAAAATAGTGCCTGCATAAGCCTGTGGGGACACATCAATGCCTGGGTATTTCTGGGTCGATACTGAGTTATAAAAGAGTAATAATTGATTTGGGGGTGAGTATTTCTATTATTTCAGTGTCCCGTTTGTAGCAGTCTCTATTATTTTCCTGTATGCTGTTTTCCAAGTGAATTTAGAATTATATTGGAAAGTTCTTGGTGCATATTAAAACCATTCTAGCATAGGTTTTACAGGTTGCATAGAACCCCATACGATGATGACTATTGCATGTAGATTTCAAACACCAAAGCACACTCCCAAATAAGCCCTTAATAGTATTCGCTACGGAAGAGATTTTAGTATCGGTTGGGTGTGTTTTGGACTTAATCACAGGATTTTAGTTTCTAAAAATAACTTAATATGCCACAGTCCCTTATTACCTAACATTGTCATTCCATTCCTGCTTCTCTTCCCTGAATTTCACCATTCAAGCTCTGCTGTCTATCAGAAGCTATACTAATTTGTACTCTCTCCTCTCTTACTCAACAACATTCTCCGATAAAGTCACCATGTTGAAGCAGGAGAATGCAGCTGTGCATTTTAACATGAAAAGTCTGCCTGATAAATCTTACATGGATTAGTAAACAACTATCCATTGTGTGAGAACATTTTTCATTTTGGAGTTTGAAGCAACCAAATGGTATTTGTGAAGGTGAATGTCAAAACTTAAGATGCTGCTTGGAGACGAGTAGGACAGTTTTCCCGGCCTCCCTGGCACAAAGAACAACCAGTGACAAAGACACTCTGATAGGCTTGGAAGTGGAAGGTGTCCAGCGTATGATGTTCAACTTGTATTCTGTTAAAAAAATCATCCAAAACTTAGGTATAAGGCAAAAGACGCTTATGTACCCTTTCAATGTCATGTTGAAGCACTGCCTGGCAAGTCTGTGGAAGGACCACTTGACTTTAAAGGGGCATGGAAGTTAGTTTGCACGATTATTTAAGGTCCAGACATTTTGAAATGCTGGGAAACTGATAGAGTATAATGATATTGTTTTCTGACTCAGAGACAAGATCACCGAAATGTTATGGTTTTATTGCCTTGTGACACATTTACCAGTTAGTATCTAATTTAACAATCTTATTTTAGGACCCATTTATTTCCCTTCAACTATAAAAAAATCCCAATTTTTCAGGAGGAGATTTTTGCTTAGGGAACATTGGGCTTACATTAAAGGTGGTGGAATCATTTGGAAAAATATAAAGGGAATGGTTGCACAACTTAAAGAATGTAATCAATATCATTGAATCGTACATGTAGAAATTGTTGAGTTGGCGTGTGTTTTGATATGTATATTTTCACCACAATTAAAAAAGGAAAAAAATTCCAATTGTTCATATTCCTCTCAACTGGATTTTGTCATCCTTCTGTTCCCTCATTAATGAGTCAAATAAAACTTCGACCCGTGTTCACTATATGCTGTATGAAATTGTTTTTAACGTTTTCGTATATTTTATTTTCATGCCTGTAACTACACTACTTATACTGAACTACGACTTGATAATGAAATCTGACACTGTTGTGAAAAGCTCAATCACATGGCATGTGTGTTTGTTAAGAACATTAATTATGTTCAATGTAAACACATAGACCATTGCCCTTCGGTCAGTTTGTTATAGTGTGTTGGCTTGTGTGTTGTTGTGATACTGGAAGCTACGCCAGCAGTATTTCAAATACCAGTAGAGTCACCCACGGTGGACAGGTTTCAGTGGAGCTTCCAGGCTAAGACAGACTAAGAAGAAAGGCCTGGTAACCTACTTCTGAAAATCAGCATGTGAAAACGTTATGGATCACCACAGAATATTATACAATCTGCTTACTTTGAACATGTCATCAGGAGGGATCAGTCGCTGGAGGAGGACACTATGTTTGGTGAAACAGAGGGCCAGTGAAGGCGAAGAAGACCCTCATTGAGATGGATTGGCACGATTGCCACAACGGTAAATTCAAACACACTGGTGATCGTGAGGATGACACAGGGCAAGACGACATTTTCTTCTGTTGTACATAAGGTCTCCTTGAGTCAGAGCTGACTTGAAGGCAACGATGTATTTAAGTGTCTAAACATTTAAAAGATGGCACATTTTTTGTATTTCTGTTTTGGCATTTCTTTATTTTTAATGTATCGGGAGTCTCAAACAATGAAAGAGGGTGGCACTGGCTTCTTGAGTTCTGAGAACCCCTGGTTGATGATCCTTTTCTGAAATATGTAAGCAAGCCCGTCCCTGTTGTTAAATTCTCAATGACATTTTGAAGAGTACTGAGCATTGAGAAACATTGTATGCTCCGCTCCCTTCTTTCCTGAAATAAGAAGGATTTCTCAAGGGGAAAGAAACCCTTCCCTTTGATTTTTTATGTCTCTCTTAAATTCCGGGTACAATTAACACCTGACATCAAAGTCACAGGCCCAAAGCATAACCTTCCTCAAAGAAATTTTAGAGAAAAATTACCTTTCAAAAATGCCCAGCTGCGGCCATCAAATTTTGGGAAGCTGGACAAAGGGAGCGGAGATCTGAAGCCCTGCCTTCTAGGGCAGCCCTTGAAGATATCTAACTGCGTGCCCTTGGCAGGAGCCCCTGGGTTTGTGCAGTGCACCACCCGTGGATCTGGGGCTCACAAGAATCACAAATTCAACATGTCCGAAGCTGAGCTCATGAGGTTCTCTTTCCTGTCTCCCCATCTGAACCAATTGGGCCTATTTTCTCATGACAAACCTTGGAGTCAGTCTAAAAGTATCCTCCTCTCCTCCTGCAGTCTAATCAAGCTCCAATGATTCTCCCACACAGTATCTCTAGATTTCATCCCCACCTCCCCATCTCCATTGCCACCAGCCCAAAGTAAGACAGCTTCATTGTTCTCCTGAATGGCTGCCATGGTTTCCTAACTGATCTCCTCACAACTCATAGGGTGCGGCACGCACAAATTTAGAACTTTTCATCAGCTCATTGTTGCCCTCAGAGTGAAGCCAGTCTGTAACTCGACCTATAAGGTCCTGAGTAAGTTGTGCCCACTTGTCTCTACAAGGTCATCCACCATTCTTTCCACCCTTTGTTCTCTTACCTCCAGCTGCAATGGCCATCTTTGACTACTCAGCCTGGTACTGCCCCAGGGCCTTTTCAAATGCTGTTTCCTCTGTTGAGAACACTCTCTTCTTTCTTTTCCCTGGTAGGGATGACTTCCCTGACCCTTAGGCTTGGTCAGAATCCCTTGTTACAAGTTCTCATTTCGTTCCACATTTCTGTCTCATACCACTTACCACGCTGGAATTGTAGTAGGATTTTATTATTTAAATATGCAATATACCATTAATATGTAAAAATATGTTGTTTTTATTCCCTTTCTTCCCCTTTGTGTGTATTTCTTGTGAACAAAAAAGAGTCATTTTAGTCCATCCATGATGCAGGAGTGACTCTTCCCAGGTCACAGCGATGATTCCCCTCCTCCTCCTCTCTACTCTTTTCCACAGCTTGCAGTTATTCTAAAGACCAAGTACATCCTACACCTGGGAAAGGGGAACCGTGTTTTCTATTAGAACTGGTGTGGTAGTGAAGCTAATAGGGGCTCAAACTTTTCCCATTAGGCCATGTTCTGTTGGAAGAGACATAGGGGTTTTGAGCTGAAAGATTAAAAGAATGAGGGCAGGAACTTAGGAAATATAGGGGCGGAATCAGGTTGATAAGAAAGAGAGGGTTCTGGACCTGAGGACTGATGAGTGGGGTCCGATCCACAATAGTTGTCTGTGGGTGGACCTGTTGCCTAGGAGATACCTTCCAAGTGGACTAAGAGAATGGTCCCTGTGACAGCAGCATGTCAGCTAGGCAAGTGGTGATTCCACATCACCCACACTTAGACCACTCTCCATTCGCTCAGGAGGAGAGCTCCGAGGCATTTACAAACCTAAGGGAATCTCTGGAATCGGAACTGTGGGTTGAGAGGAGTTAGATTTCTTTAGAGAATCCCTGGCTTATCTGGAGGAATTGGTTCCTGGGTGGTGCAAACCATTAACGTGCTTGGCACATAACTGAAAGGTTGGACTTTGGAGTCCACCAAGAGGCACCTCAGAAGAAAGTCCTGAAGATCTACTTCTGAAAAATAAGCCATTGAAAACCCTATGGAGTGCAGGTCTACTCTGACACACATGGGGTTGCCATGAATTGGAATTGACTCAAGGCAACTGCAAATTGTATAATTTATTAATGATGCATTCAATACGTCTATGCCTTCCACTTTGACCCTAGTGGAATACAAGCTCCAAGAGAGCTAGGACTTACCTGTCCTGCTTACTACTATATCCACAGACTTCACACAGCATCTGGCATACCATGCTTATTGAATGTTCAAATGATCCTCAGCTCATCACATGGAAAATGGGAACATTGGATCACTTCAGTGGTCCTTATGGTTCTTTTAGCCTCAGAAGCACCCCTGATTTTAAAAGAATGTAACTTTGAACCCCAATATGTACATCCATTAAAAAGGAGGGTGCTTTGGCTGAGTCAAGAGTGGGAATTTGGTTCTCAGCACTTCCCCTGACTTCCCTGCTCCATCCTGGAGGCATCCCCAGCTGGGCTCATTGGAGCATCACTCAAGAGCCCCTGGGCTGGATCATCTTCTATTAATGAACTTGCTCTTTAGTTGCACAAAGCATTCCAGTTTACAACATGGTTTCCCATGCATTATTTTCACTAAATAGCTGGCCTCAGAAGGCGTCCTGTACTTAAACTCTGAAATTAGTGTGGTTTGAAAAGTAAGTGAAGGACAATCATAAACTGTAATAGTCTTAAGGATGAGATTATCTCCTTGCTGCCTGAGGTCGGATTTACTGGCCTGGGAAACAGTACCTCAGCACCACGGGCTGAGCTCATGCTGACGTTACAAACAAGCTGGGAAAGCTTGTCCGTGACTGGGGCCTGTCTGATGCCCTCCAGGTAGTCAGAGAAGTTTCACCTAGTCGATCCGTCCTTTTTTTTGGACAGGGATGCCTTCCCGGCTTCTTTGCTGAGCTAGTTAGTGCTTTAGGTGCCTTGCTTCATCTTACCTTCCTGGTCCTCTCTTATTTACGTCTCAAGAGTGAGTGTGGAAACCTCGTCCTGCCTGGTCTGGGCTCCAGCTACGTCCTTCCTCACTGCATTAGTCAAGCCCACTGTCTGCCACGAGTGTATGTACCCCAGGCAAACATCCCCCTGCTCCACCAAGACCTGTCACCACTAGGCTCTCCTCTTCTTTCACTTACTAGTAATCACTGGCTTTCAGCAGTAGGGGAGTGTCCCAGCTGAGTCTAGATGTCATTGTTTGTACCCCATTTCCTAACATGCTGGGCCCAGATTTTCAGCCTAATGCCAGCCCCTGGTGACAGACATGCAAATTAGCTTAGATCTGCCGGCCTATGATCTGAAAGAAGTTAAGGGGGATTACAGCTAATCACTTGTTGCAGGAGAACAAGATCAGTGTTGAAAATATCACTCATAGCTTTCTGGTGGGCAATCTGGCCAACACTTTCTCCCCAAAACATAGCTGATGGAGAGTGATGCCTGGATGCCTCCATAGATGCTAAGAAGAGCCCCAAATTTCCCCTACTACAAGAGAAACCAGCATCCATGTCTTCATAGGAAAGATCATGGGTGTGACTTTAGATCTCAATTCAATATATGATGGAATCTTGAAAAATATCACCTGTGATTTCTTTTTAATGAAAAACAATTATGCTGCTCTATAGCTGTGCCAAGGAGCCTGGGGATTGCAACTGGTTTGTGATCAACTAACCTAAAGGTTAGTGGTTTGAACTCACCCAGTGGCTCCTCAGAAGAAAGGCTGGGCAATTTGATTCCTTAAAGATTACAGCCAAGAAAACCCTATGGAGCAGTTCTGCCCTGTCATACACGGGGTCACCATGAGTCCAGGGCTTACTCGATAACAGATAACAGCAAAAACACAGCTGTGCCCTTGAAAATATCTCTGCCTGACAAAATATATAATTTGATTGAGCTTCATAAGAACAACATCTAAAGACCTTAATTCTTCTCACTGCAAACTATGACTTCTGGATTTTTTAAGCAAAGGGTACACTCTCTTCCCTACTGTTGCCTTTTCTTTAGTTGATGAGATAGGTTTCATTACTCCATTACATGAGTGGGGAAATTGAGGCTTGTGGCTGCTAAGTTGTGATGTCAAAAATTGAACTCAGATTTGCCAGTTTCCAAAGCACATGCTTTTTGCAATGTGTTAGAATAGACCACCTATAAAATCCTTTCTCTGCCAAGGTTCTATCAGGTTCTTTTTTTTTTCCCTCTCCCCTTATTTAAGTCCATGTACCTACTTCCCAACCCTCTCCCTACAAAACTTCCATATTAAACCACCATTTGTTTTCTCCTCCCATTCCTATGTTTATAGAGCCAACAACTGGCACGGAAAAAGGAAAATTGATTAGAGAGATGGTTGGGATGTAAACACAACAGTCCTTTTCTCCACAATTGTACTAGATATTAGAGGATCCCATGACGTTTTCAAACAAGCACCCTCATCTAAATTTGTTAGTTATAAAAACGATTTCCTCATTTCCTGAGGGAACATTACTCTTTTTGGAACTAATACTCTGTGGTAGGTTTCTTGTATCCTAATATCTCATTAAATTTGACACAAATGATTGAGAAAGTGCTATATTGCCTCTGCATTGGGAGACACGAACTTTTTAGTATCTATGAAGAACTGATAAGCTAAGCAAGTACCGGTGTAAACAGGGGACTTGCTTGACCTACTTTAAGGAACAAGTATTTAAAGAACTGCGGTATACGAGAGTTTATGTGTTAACACAGTGCTTCCCCACACATCTGTCATTCATATAACACGATCACAATTTTGCCATAACTGGAAACACATATACTGCTTCTGTTAATAGCTTTCTTTGAATCTCCTTTCTCAGTTTTTTACATAAATGAATGTATTTCTAAAGGAAACTTCTTAGTGCCAGATAAATGGAACACAAGTCTCAACGCACAAGTAACAGATTCCAGTAAACGTTAACTCAAAGAAAACTGCACAAGGTTATCCACCTCTGGTTAGACATCGGCTGCTGAAGGCTCCCAGCCTGAGACCTGCTTTCCTCTTTTATGTATTTATTCTTTTAGCAAGGGTTAGAAAAGTGTTAATCAAATAATAGCCCTGCACTGAGTTTTCCTCCTTTAGGGAATCAGAATGTATGAAGTGAATTGCAAATGGAACGACTTCCTTGCTACGTAATTCAATATTATTTAATCCGCTGTGCCCTTTTAACCCCAAATCGTCCTTCATACCACTGGCAGCACAAACCCCCTGAGCCTCACTCATTCCCTTATTTACCCCCATTCTCATGAATTCTTCTCTTTGTATTTTATTTCTAGTGAATTTCCAAACTCTGGAGTCACAAAACATCATCCCCTTAAAATATCCCACAATTCAGAATCCCACTGCTTTGCCTTGACCCTCAGAGACTTGCCCTCTCTTTCTAATCAGCCCAGCCTGTTTGACTACAAACAGCCTGAAGCCAAAGAAATTTACAAGCTTTGGTAGCTTTCCTGACACAATTCTGAATCCTGCTGCCCGTTTAGACATAAAGCAGGTTAATTCTCCACGCAACTGCCCTGCACTCCCACTCAGGAAAGAAATCCTTACCCGGTGGCATAGTTACAATAATACCCAAAATCTCCAGAATGATTCTTTCCCTTGGGAAAGCTCTCTTATTTGTCTTAAAGGAGCTTGAGACCCTTCCAGGAGCCCTGGTGGCACAGTGGTTAAGAGCTTGGCTGCTAACCCAAAGGTTAGCAGTTCAAATCCACAAGCTGCTCTTTAGAAACCCTATGCGGCAGTTCAACTCTTATAGGGCTGCTATGAGTCAGAATTGACTCGACGGCAATGAATTTTTGGTTTTTGGGACCCTTCCAAGGTCCTAGGTAGTGCAAATGGTTAGAGCTTGGCTGCTAATCGAAAGACTGGTGGTTCAAGCCACCCAATAACGCCACGGAAAAAAGGCCGAGAGTTCCTCTTCCGTAAAGATTATGGCCAAGACAAGCTATGGAGCTCGTTTCCACTCTGACACACATGGTATCATATGAGTTGGAATTGACTTGACAGCAACCGGCTTGATTTGGTTTGGGGCCCCTCCTACCTGTGATGTCAGATTTCCCTCACACCCACTTGGACTTCAGATGAAGAACATAGCAGGAGCTCGTTGCTGGGCAGATCCCCGGGGCGATATGGAGAGCAGTGAATGATGATTTGGAGAGTGATGTATACGGATAGGTACAAAACAAGAATAAAAATAAGCATGCACATGCATGTGAAATTTTAATTTTTGCTACTCAGATGTGCTTCCTTATTTTCTGTAGCTATCTACTTTTTTTCTGAACCCCCAAATGTTGAGAAAGTAGGAAACTCAAACCTACCAATTAATGGATTTTTGATACCCCAGTCTCTTGCTGTGTATAAAGCTTCCACTCTCCCCTCCCAACCCCATTTAAGATTGTCTGTTTGGAGTAACTAGACCGTAGATTCCAAGTTTAACTCTCCCCTCCCTATTGTCTGGTGAAGGTATGACCAGAGCTCTGCCTGACAATAGGACAATGGAGAAGGTGTCCTGACCAGGAGGACAATGGGACAATGAAGAAGGTGGCCTGACCATGTGGACAATGGGACAATGGGGAAGGTGGCCTGACCAGGTAGACAATGACACAATGGGGAAGGTGGCCTGACCAGGCGGACAATGGGACAATTTGGAAGGTGGCCTGACCAGGCAGACAATGGGACATCAGAGAAGATGGCCTGACCAGGTGGACAATGGGACAATGGGGGAGGTGGTCTGACTAGGTAGACAATGAGACAATGGGGAAGGTGGCCTGACCAGGTGGACAATGAGTCCATGGGGAAGGTGCCCTGACCAGGTGGACAATGGGACAATGGGGAAGGGTCCCAACCAGGTGCTGGATTTCTCCACTGGGCTCTGGGTGAGAAGGCTTGCGTCACTTATATCTCAACATGGGCTTGGTCCCTGGTATAGTCTCTGCTCAGAAGGGAGCTCCATGAGGACAGGAATTTGTGTCTGTTGGGCTCACTTCCTCGACACCTCTAACCATGACTGGCAAACAATCTGTAAGAACCATTTCTCAAATGAATGAATAGGTGTAATTCGTTCCTCCAGTTTTTTTGTCCTGCTGACCCTAGAGCCAGCACTGTCTTACACTAAGGTTCCAGCCTTAGCACCATACCAGCAGGCCTCTAGGTATCTCCCAATGTCTTGGGGATCCACACAAAAATTTTCCTCTTCCTGGCAAACTCTAACCTGGAACCATGCAGAAAAAAGGATTTTGGAGAACATATTTATTCTTTTCTCCTCTGTAATGCATAGCAGTGATGCCAAGTTGATGAGAGACGGCCCAGCTTTCATAGCTTAATAACTTAGGAAGCCTTTTCTTTCTTGGCCAAGACTTGTCTTTCTGCAGATTCAAAGATATGCAGATATGTGTTGAGGCCATCGATGATTCAGTAGTAGGATTTTTGCTTTCCATGTGGGAGACCCAGGTTAGATTCCCAGCCAACACACCTGAGGCACAGCCACCTCAGCCTGTCCGTGGAGGCTTGTATGTTACTATGATGATGAACAGGTTCCATTGGAGCTTCCATACTAAGACAGACTAGGAGGAGAGGCCTGATGGTCCCTTTGAAGGCTTTCATGTTGGTGGTGGTGGTTAGCCAGTGAAAATCCTATAGACCACAATGGTCTGATCCCCAGCCAATCATGGGGATGGGCCAGAAATTTGCAGCATTTTGTTCTGGTGTGTGTGGGGTCGCCATGAGTCAGGGGCCACCTCGATGGCAGCTGACAACAACAACTTTTGTATGTCAGAAGGAGAATATTGATCTTGACTTTCTAAGAGCCAGAATTATGTCTTCTTGCCCTCCCCAAGGCAAACATATGCCTCTAGCAGAACGGAATGTTGCATGTTGAAGGCAATACAAGAAAGAAAAACATTATGTTTCAAAATGTGTTAACCAAAGACAAATCCATATATCTGGGTATACAATTTTCATGAACATAGAAACCAGTTTGGTTACCAAAGACTGGAGAGAGGAGGGCTGAGAGGGGCAGGACGATGTTTTTACTTTATTGTTATGTCTACTTCTATAGTTTGAATGGTTACACTGATCGCCGTTACTTCCAAAATTAAACTATCAATACGGTGGAAAAGTTTTATTAGAGTAAAACTAATAAGATACACTGCTTGAGTCTTCTTTGGAGTTTTATGTGTCTATATGTTTAGGTGTTTGCTCTAAAGCAGTACTTGTAGCCCTTATGTGCATCAGAATCACCGAAAAACCAAACCCATTGCCGTTGAGTTGATTTTGACTCATAGGAACCCTATAGGACAAAGCAGAACTGCTCCATAGGGTTTCCAAAGCTGTAAATCTTTACAGAAGTAGACTGTCACATCATTCCTCCACGGAGCAGCTTTTGGGTTTGAACCATTGACCTTTTGGTTAGCAGCTGAGTGCTTAACCACTGTACCACCAGGGCTCCTTATCAGAATCACCAGGGAACTTTAAAACACACCGATGCCAGGGCCCAACCCCAGACAAATTGAAAATGTTCCCTTGGGGTGGGCTTGGGCACCTGTAGATTTCCTAGTCCCCAGGTGGCCCTCATGCTCAGTGAGAAGCAAGAAGTCTGAATGTCAGTCATGGTGATGCACTGCCAAGAAACCCTCTTATGGGGCAAACCCTAGGGAAAAACCCTGAGATTGATCCCTGTGACTCATCTGTCCCTCCACATTTACCCTAAAAGCAGGGCAACAGACACAGACTGGGGATCAAAATGTTGCCAGGATTGCTCAAGTACAATGAAAGTCATTAACTCTACAAACGTTTATTAAATACTTACTCTGTGTATTGGGGATGCACCCATGTTGAGGGTTCCTGTCCGAATCTAAGCTCAGGCAGTTTTGAGGATGTGGGCCTGTGTCTTGAGGTCTGATGCTTTGAAGAAGCTGGAGTCAGTTTGCAAGAGGTACCAAGGAGTCTTCTGGGAAGAGTTTTGAGGCACACAGATTTGGAGTGTGGGCTAGAGAGTTGGAGTGATTACACCACAATTCTGTCACTCCCCTTGTTCTTCAGCCCAACTGACGGTATGCAATAAAAATTGAGCCAAAAAATCCAAGAGAACAAACAAATCTGTAGTGGAAGAAGTACAACCAGAATGCTCCTTAGAAGCAAGGGTGGGGAGATTTCTTCTCACATACGTTCGACATGTTATCAGGAGAGATCAGTTACTGGAGAAGGACATTATGCTTGGTAAAGTAGAGGGTCAGCAAAAAAGAGGAAGACCCTCAACAAGATGCATTGACACAGTGGCTCCAACAATGGGCTCAAGCATAACGATTGTGAGGATGGCACAGGACCTGGCAGTTTTTCCTTCTGTTGTACATACAGTTGCTATGAGTCAGAACCAACTTGACGGCACCTAACAACAACAAGGAGTGGGATTGCTGGATTATATGGTATTACTATATCTAGCTTTTTAAGGAAGCACCATATCATTTTCCAAAATGGTTGTACCATTTTGCATTCCCGTCAGCAGTGCATAAGAGTTTCAGTCTCCCCACAGCCCCTCCAACATTTGTTAGTTTCTGTTTTTTTGATTCATGCCAGTAATGTTGGGGTGAGATAATATCTTATTATAGTTTTGATTTGCATTTCTCTAATGGCTAGTATCATATCATCTGCAAATAGGGATAGTTTTTCTTCTTCCTTACCAATTTGGACGCGCTTTATCTCTTTTTCTTGCCTTCTTGCTCTAGCTAGAACTTCCAGCACAATGTTAAATAGGAGTGGTCATAAAGGGCATCCTTGTCTTGTACCTGTTCTCAGGGGGAATGTTATCAGCCTCTCTCCATTGAGAATGATGTTCCCTGTCAGTTTTGTATAGATGCCCTTTATTAGACTGAGGAATTTCCCTTCTATTCCTATTTTATTGAGAGTTTTTATCAGGATTGGGTGGTGGACTTTATCCAGTGCCTTTTCTGCATCAATTGAGATGATCATGTGGTTCTTTTATTTATGTGGTGGATTATGTTGATTAATTTTCTAATGTTGAACTATCGTTGTATACCTGGTAGGAATCCCACTTGATAGTGCTGTATTATTTTTTTTATATGATACTGAATTTTGTTGAGAATTTTTGCATTTATATTCATGACTGATATTGGTCTATAATTTCCTTTTTTTTTTGTGGTGTCTTTGCTGGGTTTTGATATCAGGGTTATGCTGGCTTCATAGAATGAATTTGGAAGTATCCCTTCATTTTCTATGTTCTGAAATAGCTTGAGTAGTACTGATGTGAGCTCTTCTCTGAATGTTTTGTAGAATTCTCCAGTGAAGCCATCTGGGCTAGGACTTTTTTTTTTTTAGTTTTTATTGTGCTTTAAGTGAAAGTTTACAAATTGAGTCAGTCTCTCATACAAAAATTTATATACACTTTGTTATATACTCCTAATTACTCTCCCCCTAATGAGACAGCACACTCCTTCTCTCCACTCTCTTTTCGTGTCCATTTGGCCAGCTTCTGACCCACTCTGCTCTCTCATCGAAGCTCACTCTTCACCAGTATCATTTTGTATCCCATAGTCCAGTCCAATGGGTTAGGACTTTTTTTGTTCAGGATTTTTTTTTATTACCTTTTTAACCTCTTCTCTTGTTGTGGGTCTGTTCAGATTTTCAACATCATTTTGTGTTAGTTTGGGTAGGTAATGTGTTTCTAGAAATTTTTCCATTTCCTCTAGGTTTCCAAATTTGTTGGAGTGTAGTTTTTCATAGAACTCTGTTTTGATCCTTTTTTATTTCAGTTGGGTCTGTGGTAATGTCCCCCATTTCATTTCTTATTTGAGTTATTTGTGTCCTCTCTTGTTTTTCTTTTGTCAGTTTGGTCAATGGTTTGTTGATTTTGTTGATCCTTTCAAAGAACCAACTTTTGGTTTTGTTGATTCTTTTGCTTTTCTATTCTCTATTTCATTTATTTTTGCTAGACCTTTATTATTTCCTTTCTTCCAGTGGCTGTGGGCTTCTTTTGCTGCTCCCTTTCTATTTGTTAGTGTGTATAGATAACATTTTGACTTTGCCTCTTTCTTTTTTGATGTGCACATTTATTGCTATAAATTGACCTCTGAGCACTGCCTTCGCTGTGTCCCAAATGTTTTGGTATGATCTGCATCATCATTGTTATTGTCACTGTGCTTCCACAGACTCCAGTACATCCCAGTGACAGAAGACATGGGCATGCTAACTTGTAGCCACAGAGCACATATGACACACTCCCTGGAAACATTCCAGAGATAAGCCCAACAAGCCAAGCCCATCTGTCAGGAATTTGAGGTGAGAGCAGAGGTAGAAAAATACTGTTAATTTTATCATTAGTGATTCAGTCTTGGACCAAAAAAAAAAGGCACAAAATCCAATTGCATTCAGTCTAGTGAAGGAGACAGAAGTGTAACAGCACAGTGATATTCAAAGGGCTAAAACAGAGATAAATTAAGGACCTCTGGGAAAACAGGACTGACAGGCTGAGAATGTGAGGAAGGGCTTCACCGAGGAGATGATATGGAGTTGGCCCCTAGATAGGCCCACACTGATACGGAGTTTTGGTGGAAATTTTTTTGTCTCTGTCATAAGCCACTCTTCCCCAGGGATATCATGGAATCTTCAGACAGGGCCTGATGCCTTACAAGTTCATTGAATTGGTATATACCTCTGCATGCCCCTTGGTACTTTGGGGAATTCCTGCTTAGTGTGTTGTCTGAAAGCATATTTGTGATTTCATCTGAGAAAGACTTCCAGATACCAACTTGTACCAACAAGAAAAGAATTTGTCACCAACTACACTCTGAACATGAAATTCAAAGCCCAAATAATTTATGGAAGAAAACCGATGTTTCTTCTATCTTGTTTTTTTTTTTTTTTTCATCCCCCAATGCTGCTGTGCCATTTCCTTCGGGGCGAGTATTTTCTGTTAGCAAGCCCGGGCCAATTTATGGGGCTTATGTTGTATTTTCTTCTGTGATGTTGAAAAGCAAATGAAGTAAATGAGATTGTGGTCAGAAAACCAGAGTCATTCCACTGTCTCATTTTTGTGAGCTCTGTAATCTTATATTTTATCTCCTTTGAAGGAAATTTCAGAACTAAAAGGAAAAACACAAAAATGTAACTAGTTACTTTTTGCCTCTCCTTTAGCATGTTCAGTGATTCTTATAACTAAAAAGAAACCAGAGCCCCATTTGACAAGAAATATGTTTAAAATGTAGATCAATTTCAATAAAATTTAAGTATAGTTGAAACATATAAAGTATATATTTTTAAAGTATATTTAAAAGTGAATAAGTAGTAAAACAGGTTTATAAAATTTGAATTGTATTTTAAATGTTACATGTAACAAATAAGAGTTTTAATGTGATAGCAATGAAATTGTGCTCTTCATAAAAAAACTTTTAAGAATTTTAAAAAATATTAATTTATTGCATGAGATATATTTTACATAATTTGCTGTACTTAATTTATTGTATGAAAACAGAATGTGGTCTGAGAACAAGACATCAGATCAGAGTTGTATGACATCTCCTTTCACCCGTTTCTGTGTTTTTTGGTGAGTGTTTGCATAAACTCTTCTGGGGTTAAAACAAAAGCTGAGCCTCTTATGGAAGCGGGATTCTATCCAAATGGCCTTTCTGGTCTCCAATGTAGGTCTTACTCCTGGTTTTCCCAGTCTTTCTCTGTTCTTAGGACAAGTTCTTGGGCAGTTGGAGATGACTGAGAGAGCAGACCTAAATGCTTTTTACTCACCTTGCTTCCTTTTCTTAGAAAGGCTTTGGTGTAGCTGGACTCTGGGTTCTGCCATGAGGCCAGAGGCTCTGCTTTCACTATTTCATTCCTCTTCCTGCAGGGCCCAGGGGACATCACTTGGGCTCTTCCGGTTCACAGGCTTTCTCTCATCATCCCTCATACCACATCACACTCTTTCCCTCAAGAATCTACAGATAGATCAATCAATCGATCGATCGGTAGATAGCTGCTGTCGAGTTAACTCTGACTCATGGCAACCTTATCTATAACAGAATGAAACACTGCCTGATCTTTGTCATCTTCGTCATCGCTGGCATGCTTGAGTCCATCGTTGCAGCTGTTGTGCTAATACATCTCAACAAGGTTCTCCCTGGCCCCCTCTGACCCTCTGCTTCACCAAACATGATATCCTCCTCTAGCAATTGATCCCTCCTCATGACATGTCCAAAGCAAGCAAGCTGGACGTTGTTTTGTGGTGATCCAAAGGGTTTTTCTTTGGCTAATTTTTAGAAGTAGATCATCACCAGGCCTTTCTTCCTAGCCTGTCTTAGTCTGCAAGCTCCTCTGAAACCTGCCCACCATGGGTGACCCTGTTGATATTTGACATACTGATGGCAGAGCTTCCACCATCACAGCAACAGGCAAACCACCACAGTATGACAAACTGACAGATGGGTGGTGGCAAGAATCTATAAGAAATGGTTAAAGGAAAGGAAAACACATAAATGGCATTAAAAAGGATAGGTTAGCTGGGCCCTCAGCCTAAAAGAAACAAGGGTGTGGGAATTTGCACCTAAGATTGAAAAATAGCCCCCATCATTTCTTCCAGTACTAGCTCATCAGACGAAGGCCTGCAGAAGCACTTGAAGGTGTGATAACATTTTTGCAGCTTGGTGGACCTGTCTGTGGGCTGACAAGTAGACTTAGTAATCACACTCCACTACTGAAATTTTTTGAGCAAAATTCTAACAGAAATGAATCTTTTCTAGAAAAGTCTTCTGAGGAAGCTCCAACATGGACAAGGAGGAAATTGAAAAGAGAGACAAAAAGAAATCCAATTTTAAATAATAGTTTTTTTTAATCAGAAGAGTGTGATGTGAGGAAAAATAAAAGCAGGTGAGGTCAGGTGCTCCTGGGTCTTGGGTTGAATTCTCACCTGCTTAAAGGAGGGAGCAGAGGTGCGGGGCCAGGTCAGAAGGTAGCCATTCTGATCTGCTGTGACATAGTATTGGATGACAGAACAGCAGTTATATGACTCACGGATTAGGGAGGTGGGTGGAGAAGGTTCCCAAGAGAAGTGATGATTAGTTCAGTAGGGAAGCCTCAAACTTTTCCTGTCTCATGCAGTCAAGTTACTCTTTGCCTCTAGAGTAAACATGGAACAGAAAAGTGTGAGTTAAAAACTTTGGGTCATAAAACCAGAAAGGTCTCTGAACACATGAAAGGAGGAACAGGCATTAATACTCCTGTGTACTTATCATCGGTAACAAAGCAAATTCAACTTACAAGATCCATATTGAAACTTACTGAGATGAAGTACTTAGAAGAGTACAGTGGAATTCGTTGCACAGTGTTCATTATTACTGTTATAAAATATGTAAAGCGACACTGATTTTACCTTTATTTAGTGTGTCATTTTCATTTTATTTCGTATACATGAAATAATACACATGGGGCTTCATTTGTGTTTCATAAACTTTTTGCCATCATGCTGGTATTTCCATAGAATCATGAAATCTTCATCTATGAATTCTTTTACCTTGAGAGTTTCAAAGACACAAACCTTTAAAATTCCCTACAAGTCAGAATAAGAACAGTGGTGGTTCATTGGTAAAATTCTTGCCTCCCATGAGAGATACCCTGGTTCAATTCCCAGCCAGTGTACATCATGCATAGCCACCATCTCTGTCTGTCGGTGGAGGCTTGAGTGTTGCTATGATGCTGAACAGGTTTCAGTGGAATTTCCAGACTAAGATGCACTAGGAAGAAAGGCCTGGTGATCTAGTTCCAAAAATCAGCCAATGAAAAGCCTGTGGATCACAATGGCTCAATCCTGGAGTGCATGGGGTCTACACGAGTCAAGGGGCCTACTCTATGACAGCTAACAACAACAAGCCTGAAAGTCTTGATAGTGAAACCCAGATGTGCCACCTTCAGTCCTAGTTTTCTGGAGCTCAAGAGTGAAAATGCAAGCAAATCCAAGATAATCTCCTCTATGAATGCCCGACAGTCTCTCTAAGCAGAAAAAGCAAAGCCTATGGAGAAACTTCTTAAACAATTAATCAAGAACATTATGCCTGCTCTGGTCACTGAGACCCTTCTCTACACCCCCTATGTGGCTCACCTGCAATGCTTCTGAAGCTTCCTGGTGCTCCTGCTTGTGGGTATGTTCAGTTTTCTTCTATAAGAAGGAAAAAGGAATCAACCAAATACAATTGAAAAGAGCAATGCAAAAAACTTTGGTCCTCGATCTTTAAATCTGAATACTAATCTCAGCCCTCCCACCTTATGACTGTGCACCCTTAGGAGAATTTCTTCATTTTCCGGTGCCTTAGGTTGTTTATCTTTAGAATGGAGAGGTGGGGCCAGTTCTATAGGATCCCCCCCTTACATGAAAAGGTTCTTTTAAAATATACATTTTCGTATTCTAGGATAGATGAAAAGAATGCATAGCTAACACACTTAGACTCACCACCTTTATAAAACAGCACATTACCAATACCCCCCAAGTCAAATTCCCCCATATTCTCTCTTATTTCAACCCACCCCTCCCCCTTGACAAGAAAAAAAAATTATTTATTTTTTTAACCACTATTCTGAACATAGTCGTTCCTTTTACTTTATGGTGTCTCTGCTGGCTTTGGTATCAGGGCCATTATGCTGGCTTCACAGAATGAATTTAGGAGTAGTCCTTCTTTTTTCTGCTCTGAAATAGTTTGAGTAGTACTGCTGTGAGCTGTTACCTGAATGCTTGGTAGAAGTCTCCAGAGAAGCAATTCAGGCCAGAGCTTTTTTTGGTTGGGAATTTTTTTATTACCTTTCCAATTTCTTCTCTTGTTATGGGTCTGTTCAGATAGTCTACCTCAGTTTGTGTTAGTTAAGGTAAGGTAGTGTGTTTTCAGAAATTTGTCCATTTCCTCTAGGTTTTCAAATTTGTTGGAATTTTCTATTATGATTCTTTTTATTTCAGTTGGATCTGTTGTAATGTCCCCCATCTCATTTCTTATTTGGGTTGTTTGCTTCCTCTCCTGTTTTTCTTTTGTCAATTTGGCCAATGGTTTGTTGATTTTGTTGGTCTTTTCAAAGAACCAAGTGTTGGTTTTGTTGACTCTTTCTACTGGTTTTCTGTTACCTATTTCATTTATTTCTGCTCTGATCTTTGTTATTTTCTTTCTACTGGTGGGCTTCTTTCCGTATTCTCTTTCTATTTCTGTGAGTTGTATGCCTAACGATTTGATTTTGGCCCTTTCTTTTTTTGTGTGCTAGTGCCTTTATTGCTATAATTGACCCCTGAGCACTGCCTTTGCTGTGCCCCAAAGGTTTTGGTATGATGTGTTTTCACTCACGTTTGGTTCTAGGAATTTTTTGATTCCCTCTTTGATTTCTTCTATTACCCTGTTGTTTTTAAGCAAGGCATTATTCAGTTTCGATGTATTTGATTTTTTTTTTTTTTCCCTTACTATGCCTGATATTGATTTCTATTTTCACAGCATTGTGATTGGAGAGAATGCTTTGTATTATTTCTATGTTTTGGATTTTATTAGGGTCCGGTTGTGGCCTAAAATGCGGTCTATTTGGAGAATGTTCCATGGATGTTGAAAAGAGCGTATCCTTTGTTGCCGTTGGGTGGAATGTTCCGTATATGTCCATGAGGTCAAGCTGGTTGATTGTGGCCTTTAGATCTTCTCTACCTTTGTTGAGTTTCTTTCTAGATATTCTGTCTTTTACTGAGAATGGTATGTTGAAGTCTCCTACTATTATTGTGGAATTATTTCTCTTTTTAGTGCTACTAGAGTTTGTTTTATGTATTTTTGAGCTGTGTCATTGGGTGAGTAGACATTTATTAATGTTACGTCTTCTTCGGGGGTTGTCTCTTTAATCATTATATAATGTCCTTCTTTGTCTTTTATGGTTGTTTTTGCCTTGAAGTCTATCTTATCTGAGATTAGTATTGTTACTCTTGTTCTTTTTTGGTCGCTGATTTCTGGATATATTTTTTCCATCCTTTAATTTTTAATATATTTATGTCTTTGTACCTAGCTGTGTCTCTCATAGACAGCATATTGATGGGTCTTGTTTTTTATCCATTCTCCAACTCTTTTTCTCTTTATAGGCCCATTTAAGCCATTTACATTTAGTGTGATTATCAATAGATAAGAGTTTATCACTGTCATTTTGTCACTTTTTTTTGGTGTGGTGCTGATGTTTCCTTTGTTCCTCTTACTTTCCTGTGCTGAACTCCTTTCCTTTGTGGATTTTTTTTTTCTTTTCTCTCATTATTGTAGATTTCATATTCACTAAATCCTGAGTTGTCCATTTCTGAAATTTTGTTGTTTATATTTCGGATTTCTAGTTGCTGTTTTTGTATGTTTTCTAATTGTTTATTTATTTTGGTGTCTTGTTCTTGTATTATTTTCCTGAATCCTTCTATTGCTTTGTCTGCATTTTCCTTGATTTTGGCTATGTTTTTGTAGGTTTTGTTGGTGTCTTCCATGATTTTGCCTATTTTTTTCCCTTGGTTTTGACCGTGTTTTCCTTTATCTCTTTCCTAATCTTTTGGCAAGCCCTAAATATTAGTCTTTTGAATTCCATACCAGGTAGCTTCACTGACTTTTCTTCTACCAGAAGGTTATCTGATTCTTTATTTTGATCACCTGCTGGAGCCATCTTGTCCTGCTTTTTTTTTTTTTTTTTTACATATTTTGATATTGTTTGCTGTCTCTGAGACATTAAAGTATTATTTTCTTTATTTGTTGATTGTATGTTCATGTTTCTCATCCTGCTTTTTTGTTCTGTTTTGATGTCAAGTGGGTGGGTTGGGCATGTTTTGCTGCTTGCTCATCTGTGGGTATGGTAGCTTTCACCGCCTTGTCTGGGTGGGCAGGGCAGCAGCAGGCAAGGTGAGCCCGCTTTGCTATACACTGGTTTGGAGAGACGGCTGATGGCAGACTGGGTGAGCACTATTGCCTCCTGCTGTTAGTCCAGCTGTGTGGGAGTGTTCACAGCCCCTTTCCAGGTAAGTGGTGGTGTTTAATGGGGAGCGTATGGGCTAGCTTCTTACCATTCATCAACTGGTCATGTGGTGGGAGGGGAGGGGTGTTGCTGGCTCGGTACAGTGGAAATCCTGAGAGCTGGGGATGAATAGCCACAGTGGCACAATGAGACCTGGCCGAAAGTGGGGAAAGGTGGTATATGGGGCTAGGTGGGATGGAGGAAGAAAAGAAAAGAGAGAAACAAAAAAAAGACAGTAGCTGGTGGCAGGGTAGGGCAGACCCAGGGGCCAATGGGAAGTGGGTGAAAGTGGAATACAGAGCTAGGTGAGAGGAAGAAAGGAAAGAAAGAAAGAAAGAAATAGGAAAAATTTAAATAAATCGTGGCATGGTGAGGACCAGTGGGTAGGGACAGGGTGGATGTGAGGCAGTAATGGGCTGGTGGCTCTCTAGCCACAGTGGCATGGCTGGTGCCAATGGGAACGGGAGGAAAGTGATGTATGGAGCTAGGTAGGAGAAAGAAAGTAAAGGAAGAAAGAGAAAAGAAAAGAAAAAAAAAAAAAACCACATGGCAGGAGGAGGCAGGGCAGGCCTGATGGGGGCAACAGGGGCGTTGTATTGTGGACCTGGGTGGTGGGGGCTGCCAGGATGGGGGAAGTTTGCTTCTATTCACCAGAAGTGTGAGGGATGGGGAAGTGTATTTCTCTGGTTACTGGGTGCTCTGTCTCCTGTTAGGAGCTCCGTGAAGTTGCCTTCACATACTCCCTGTCCGGGGTCTTTGCTGGCTGTATTTCAAAATGGCATGCTGTGTTAGTTGGCAAAGGACCTCCACTCGGTATCTCGCCTTGTTCTCTGTTTTCCATCAGTGTCTTCTTCCATTTGGTGTTTGATCCAGTTCTTTATTCCTTCATTTGATGCTATGGTTTCAGGGTTGATGTTTGTATCTGTTTTACTTAGTTTTTCAGGTCTTTGTTGCAGAGGGATGGCATGGTGTTTCTGTCTAGGGCACCACATTGGAGCCACCTCCTCATTTTGTTTTACCTTTAATTATATATATATATATATATATTATATATATATAATGAGAAAGCATTGGTATGATTCATCTAGTCCACAAATGTATACATTTGTAACCTTAAGCAGTACATAGTGCTGTTTTGTACATTTTAAACTATATGTATATAATCACAGTCAAGTCTATTTAACAAATGGCTTTTTTTTTTTTTTTTGGTCAAAATTACATATGTGAGCCATATATACTGCAATCTACAGTTCTGTTTTAGTTGTTTTCTTTGTTGTAAAGGATCATATGAAGAATATACAAATTATATTTATTCTCCAGTTGCTTGACATTTAGATTGTTTTCCATTGCTTGCTATTACAAATATGAATTTTTTTTTTTTTTTATATATGACCATTTTACAAAGTTTTATTCTTAGGGGTGTTTACTTAGGAACAAAATTGCTGGGTTCCTTAGTTATCTAGTGCTGCTATAATAGAAATACCACAAGTGGATGGCTTTACCAAACAAAAATTTATTATCTCATAGTCTAGGAGGCTAGAAGTCTAAATTCAGGGTATCAGCTTTAGGGGAAGGCTTTCTCTATTTTTTGGCTCTGGAAGAAGGTCTTTGTCATCAAACTTCCCCTAATCTAGGAGCTTCTCAGCATTGGGACCCTGGATCCAAAGGACACGGTCTTCTCCTGCACTACTTTCTTAATGGTACGAGGTCCCCCTGTCGCTCTGCTCTCTTCTGTCTTTTATATCTCAAAAGAGATTGACTTATGACACAACATAATCTTGTAGATTGAGTCCTGCCTCATTAACGTAACTCCCTTTAACTCTCATTACCTTCACAGAGGTAAGGTTTACAACACATAGGAAAATCACATCAGATCACAAAAAGATGGACAGCCACATATTACTGGGAATCATGGCCTAGCCTAGTTGACACACAATTTTAAAGGACACAATTCAATCCATAACACTGGGTGTCAAGTTGTATGCATGCTCAGATTTACTAGACTTGTTTTTCCAAAGTGGTGTGTCAATGTCTACTCCCACCAACAGAGCATAAGATTACATGAAATTAGACATTCAGACTGTGCTATGGCTTCTCCTGATAAGGCAAACGTAGACCTTCTTTGATATGATGACTGTGATGGAGATGAGAAAGAATTGATTGGTATGATTCATCTAGTCCACAAATATTTTTGAGTACCTACTACATGCCTAAGGAGTCCTGGTGGCACAATGACTAAGCACTTGGCTCCTAACTGAAAAGTCAGTGGTTCAAATTCACCAGCCATTCTGTGAGAGAAAAGACCTGACATTCTGCTTTCATAAAGATTACAGCCTAGGAAACTATGGGGCAGCTCTACTCTGTCCTATAGGGTATCTATGAGTTGGAGTCAACTTGACAGCACACAACAACAACTACTTGCCTGGCACTGTGGAAAGTGCTGGTGATCACAATAGTCCTGCCCTCATGGAGCTTACCATGCATGTATTTATTAAACACCTCCTTTGTGCAGGAAGTTTAATGCCCATTATTCTCATTTAGTGATCACAAGAGCCACTTAAGTAGATATTGCCATCACCATTTTACTAGTGAGGAAACTGAGGCTCAGAGCAAGAGTCAGGAACCCAGATGGGACTGCAAATGTCCTGTCCAGTCCCCTATTTGCTCCTTCTGCCCTGGTCACCCGAATGCCTCTGTGCAGGCCAAGAGGGCCCGTCTACATGTTTGACTCACGCTGGGATCCAGCATGAAAAGAAACACAAAATCATGCCTGCCTTTCTGTTTCAGAAGCCTGGAAATCCCCAAGGAGGAAATTATTCTTTGTAGCTCTCATATCTGGAAATATTTCGAAGCTCTTGGGAAGAGTTCTTATGTTGTCTCCCCCTGCTTTATTTCTGTATCTTTCAGGAGAACTCATGTTTATGGATTGAGGCGATGCCTGGGTCATGGTCTCTGAGTAACAATAGATACTCCTACCCCACGGAGGTATGAAACTATGCAGGTGCTGACTAATATTTGTTTCTAAAGAGATGGAGTCTTGAGGATTATTTTCCCCCACAACATCTTGAAAGTATTTTCCTCGTGTCAATTTCATATTCAAATTCTAAAAGAAAGATCTCGATATTTGGAATATACAGTGTGCCTTTTTTTCCCCCCTCAACAAGGTGCACAATTAATTCCTTATGTTCTCAAATAAAATGGTGGAGCAGAAAGTAGCTCTAGGTTCCCCAGATCTTCCAGGCACACAATAAAAATCTAATCTTTTCAGTTTCAGGAGTAATCACAGCACACCTCTGCCTATAGAATGAGTAAAAAAAAAAAAAAAAAAAAAGTAGCTGAGACTTTTTTCAATTATTTTCCCAAAGACAGAGTAACTGAAGTCATCAAACCATCTGGCCAACCTTCAGCACTTACCATATCTATGAGTAAACTGTAATAACAACTAAAGAGCTGGACACAGGAATAAGAATCCTGGGAAAAGTGTAAATGCTCAAATGTTAAGACTTATAAAATGAGGGGACAGAAAAAGAAATACAGTCCCCTTATAGCTCATACCACACTCCTACCAGTGTTTAGGCCATCTTTCTTGACATCGTTGCTCTAACTTCTGACTCCGCGTGGTTACAGGTAGTTTTCATACTTGCCCACCTGGAGGGAAGGGGCAAAGATGGAACTGAATTCTTGGGTAATGCCCTTTCTGTAAGAGGTAGGCTTCTGCCTCTTAGTAGCTAAGTTGCCACCACACATCCATTTTGGGGAGGTAGTTGGAATTCAAAACATAGGGCTTCCTGGCTCCTAAATTTTTATGGTCACCCCCACCCCTGCTAACCCCCACCATAGAGACCTAGTCTGCTTAATTGAAAACAAAGATCTTTATCCAATTGGAGCAGGATGCACAAAACAAACACATTAACTCGTGGGACCTGTGTGTGTAAATTTTTGCAGCAGAATTGAGCTAGAGTAAAATTGCTCCTTCCCAACATTTTCCAACTCCTCTGAAGGTTTTTTTTTTTTTTTTTTTTCTGAAGGTAGACAGTGTCCACATCTTCCAAAGACACCTTAATGTAGGCTACTAGAGAAGAGTTGAGTCTTATCTGGGATTAACCAGTACCATAGAACAGCTGGATGTGAATATGAAGTAGGAGGGATACCTGCAGAGTCTACCTTATCTTGCTTGGCTAGATGGTTTCAAGAAATAAATCTTAACTCCCACTCTCCCTACCCCAGGCCCTGGTGGGAGAAGGAGGGCACTTCGTCTTATCCCTTTGGGTTGCTCTTGAGGATGCTTTTAAAATAGATTTTGGGAATCTTTTAATTTGGCTATTAACTTGTTTTTTAAGCTTCTTTTCCTAGGGGAAATAGCCTTTAGTATATGGACTTTGGGTGAGAGTCTATTATATTTCATTAACACATGAATTAATTTTTATAATTTCTCAAACTTCTACTTTCCTAGACTGTGGGAAGAGAGAGCAATGGATGGAATTTAATATTTCAATTGGGATAGAGATTCTGAGGCACAAAACTTCTCTGGGCCGCTCAGAACATGGAAGAGACTACCTAATTTTTTGTATGTATGTATGACTGACCCTGGTTTCTACAGTTTTTCAGAATAATAGCCTATTTTGTCAACTGCCCAGGATTTACCAGTATGTCAAGTAGGAAGCTCTATTAGGCTGAATAATGCACTCCTTTGGCTCTAATCTCTGAAACCTGTGAATATTACCTTGTATGGCAAAAGAGACTTTGCAGATGTGATTAGGTTAAGTACCTTGAGATGGAATAATTATCCTAAATTATCTGAGTGGGCCCTAAATGCAAACACTAATGCCCTTAGAGAGAGGCAGAGGGATATTTGACTACAGGAGAGGAAGAAGCAATGTGACCATGGAAGCATAGATTATTATGATGTGGTCACAAGCCAAGCCACCAGAAACTGGAAGAGGCAAGAAACAGATTCTTCCCCAGAGCCACTGTAAGGAACTAGCCCTGTCGACACCTTGAGTTTGGCCCCCTTAAGACTCGTTTTGGACTTCTGGTCTCTACAACTGTAACAGAATAAATATGTGGTGTTTTAAGCCATTAATCATGTGATAATTTGTTACTGCAACAATAGAAAACTGATACAGAGGTATATATATTTCTTATAATCGCATGTAAAGGAAATTTTTTTTTTTTTTTTTTTAAAGGAAGGGGGAAAGAAATCAAATCATCAATCCTTGTGATGGACACTGTGATACATTGCTCAAGTTCCTTTTCAATGAAAGAACTTTTGCCCTGGCTGCTGGGAGCACTGTTGGCAGACAGCCTTTAGCCAACAGCATTTCGGGGAATGATTCACTTGCAGAGAGCCCCAGGCTCAGAGTCACACCCCTTCCTGGGCGGCCCACATCCATTGTCTGATGAGTGTGCGATATAAAAGCTTGGCCATCTCAGCCCAACTCAGGACAACTCTGATGGGTATTCCAGCTTCAGAATTTCTATGGGGTTTGTTCAAGCTGTTAATGGACTATAGGTTGCTTGACCTTTCCCTCTGGCCAATTTTGCTTCCTTGCTCTGCCTCCCCCAGGTCTTGACCCCAAAAACATACCCTAATAAGTATTCTGCATGCTTATCTATATGACAGTTGTACTAAGAGTGATCTAGGAAACAGATGATAAGATGAGATTTTGGAGCTAGCTCACTCTCTTTCTTACTAGCAATGAAGGCCCCATCACTAGTGGTAGGAGATATTCACATAACTATTGTTTTTTTTTTTATTGTTATAAGGAGGCCATCAAATTCTTAAAATTTTCACCAATGGTGCATTTGGATGGCATGTGGTAGAAGAGAATGTATTCGCTGGTGATATGTATGAGGACTTTGAGAAAATGAGGGAAGTATTAACTCTAAGACCAAGTAACTTGTTGGCTATTGCCAAGCTAGAACTCTGCATAAAGGTAAGGAAAAGACTCCACCCGCAAACTACCACGAGAGGCACCAGCATCACTAAGAAGTTCAGTGGTGGCTCTCCTTTGTGGGCTAGGGCTCATTGTAGGAGAGGCCATTACAGAATAAGTTCACTGATAGCAATGAGAATGATATGACCCTTAAAAAGAGGGAATATTTAACCATTAGAACCCAGAGAACACTATTGTCATAACAAGTGGCAAGGTTGGAGGGACAGCGGCGGGGGGGGGGGGGGACGACCTAACCTGCAGGGAGTTATTGAACTCCACATGCACATGGTGCAAAATAGATGGGCAGCAAACAAGGACATCAGTCAATTTGTACCATTAAAAAATAAACACTGTCAACATGATTAAAGGTATCTATGAACAGCAAGCATTATACTCAGTGCAGAAAGACAGAGCCTTCCCCTTGAGAACGAGAACAAGACAAGGACATCTCCTGTCACCACTTCCATTTAATATTGCACTGGAAGTTTTATCCACAGCAATTAGGCAAGAAAAAAGAAAGTATACAAATTTGAAAGGAAGAAATAAAACCATATTTGCAGATTACACTATCCTATATATAGAAAATCCCAAAGAATCCATAAGAAAGCTTCTAGAACTCATAGAAGAATTCCCCAAAGTTTCAGGATACAAGATTAACACAAAAAAATCAGTTGGTTTTTATACACCAGCAAGAAGAAATTTGAAAAGGAAATCAAGAAAAAAATTCCATTTACAATAGCACCTAAAAGAATAAAATACCTAAGAATAAACCTAATCAGATATCTAAAAGATCTATACAATAAAAACTAAAAAATAGTTCTGCAAGAGACTAAATCAGACCTGTATAAATGGAAAGACAGCTTGTGCTCATGGATAGGAAGACAATATTGTGAAAATGTTAGTACTACCCAAAGTGATCTATAGATTCAATATAATCCCAATAAAAATTCTACCAGCATTTTTTGCAAAAATGTAAAAACTTTTTCTCAACTTTTATGGAAAGACAAGAGGCCACAAATAGCCAATACAATTTTGAAGAACAAAGTAGGAGACCTCATGCTTTCTGATCTCAAACTGTATTATACAGCTACAGCACTCAAAACAGCCTGGTCTGGTTCAACTAAAGACATTTAAACCAGTAGAACAGAATTGAAACCCCAGAAATAAACCCATATACCTATAGTCAACTGATCTTCAACAAGGGTGCTAAGCCCATTAAAAGGGGAAGGAATAGTCTGCAATAAATGGTGCTGGGAAAATTGGATTTTCATATGCAGAAAAATGAAGCAGAATCCATACCTCACACCATATACATAAACTAATTCAAAATGGATTAAAGAGCTAAATATTAAATATAAAACCATAAAATTATTGGAAGAAAATGTAAGAGCAAAGCTTTGGGACCTAATATTTTTTTAAGGATAGGCTATCAAATACAACAAATGTTTGCACAGCAAAAAACATAATAGACAATTGGGACCTCCTGAAAATTAAATACCTATGTTCATCAAAAGTCTTTATCAAAAGAGTAAAAAGACAACATATAGACTGGGAAAAAAATATTTGGGAAGCATCTATCCAGTAAAGGTCTAATATCCAAAATATATATAAAACTTCTACAACTTAATAACAAAAAGACATGAATAGACACTTCACCAAGGAGAGTATCCAAGCAGCCAACAAATACATAAAAAGAAATTCATCATCATTAGCCATTACAGAGATTCAAATCAAAACTACAATGAGATACCATCTCACTCCCACTAGATTGGCAATGATAAAAAACAAAAAATAACAAATGCTGGCAAAGAGGTAGAGAAATCAAAACCCTTATCAATTGCTGGTGGGAATGTAAATGGTGCAACTATTGTGGAAAATGGTATGGTGATTGCTCAAAAAATTAAAAATAGTATTACCACGTGACCCAGTAATTCCAATCCTAGGCATATACCCTAGGGAGTTAAAAGCAGTGACGTGAACTGACATGTACACCTATGTTCACTTCAGCATTATTCACGACAGCAAAAAGTTATGAATGAATAAACAAAATGCGGTACATACATATAACGGAATACTACTCACTTGAAGGAAACCCTGGTGGCATAGTGGTTAAGTGCTATGGCTGCTAACCAAAAGGTCAGCAGTTCAAATCCACGAGGCACTCCTTGGAAACTCTATGGGGTAGTACTACTCTGTCCTATAGGGTCACTATGAGTTGGAATAGACTCGATGGCATTGGGTTTGGTTTTGGTTTTGGGTTTACTCACTCGTAAAGGAAAATGACATCCCGATACATGCTGCAACATGGTTGAACCTCAAGGACATCATACTGAGTGAAATAAGTCAATCACAAAAGGACAAGTACTGTATGGTCTCACTTTCATGAAAAGACATGAATAGGTAAACATATACAGACCAGTTCCTATTGGTGGTGGGAGGTGGGGGAGAGGGGAAATCATTCTCTGGGTAACAGTGACTTTTCATTTATGGTGATTGGAAAAGTGGCTGAATGGGGTAAAGATTAAACAACTTATAAATGATATCACTACACTGTGCATAAGAAAAACAATGAATTGGCAAATGTTATGTTATATATAATCTTATAACAACTGCATGGCGGGGGGAAGGGGGAGAAGAAGTTACAGCTGCTGATACCACTTAGATACAACCAAACACCTCACAGTGTTAGTTTTCTTGGTTCAAAGGTGTAGGGCCATAGATTCAAGGGGCAATCCAATCAACTGGCATAGTATTAGTTTCAGAGTGTCTGTCCTACCTCCTAATTCAGTGAGTAGTGCCTGAGGTCTTACAAGCTTGCTAACGGCCATTCATGATACAATTGGTCTGTATTCACTGGAAGCAACAGAAGAAGAAAATCCAGGAATCAGGGGAGATGAACTATAGGACTAATTGCATCCATTAACTTACTGCCTCCTCTGTCAGGAGAACAGGAGAACTGAATGGTGTCTGGCTACCATTACCAAGTATTTTGATCACGGCTGAGATACACAAATCCTGATCAGAAGGGAGAAAAAATGTGGAATCGAATTTCAAATTCTTAAAGATCCCAGAATTACTGTACCCCCTGAAACTGGGGGAACCCATGAAACTATTGCCCTTGAGATATTCTTTAAACTTTTAACCCAAACTGCTCCCTGAAGTCATCTTTAGACTAAACAACAGTTTAGTTCAATTAGTAAAGAATGATGTCTTGAGTATTGCTCTCTCTTAAAAGATTATATACATGAGAACAAATTGACAACTAAATCTACAGTAAAGATGAGAAGACTAGGGGGGTATTGAGTCTAAAGATGAGTTAAAGGTGATGAAAGAATTTAAGTAGAAATAGATTGCTGACAGAA
This sequence comes from Loxodonta africana, assembly GCF_030014295.1. Taxonomy (NCBI): domain Eukaryota; kingdom Metazoa; phylum Chordata; class Mammalia; order Proboscidea; family Elephantidae; genus Loxodonta; species Loxodonta africana. The sequence continues at coordinate 24,155,427 of NC_087350.1, forward strand.
AACAAAGAATGTAACCAATGTCACTGAACTGTACGTGAAGAAATTGTTGAATGCGTGCATGTTTTTCTTTGTGTATTTTTACCAAAAATAATTTTTTTTTTTTTTAAAAAGACAAAGAACAGATGATTATAAGATTGATGGTAATCTCCATAAAAAAAAGTCATAAGCCATTGACTAATTTCTGGGCAAGAGGCAGTTTTCAGATTCAGAGTCCATCGACCAAAGAAGAGTCTGGGTCTCCAGGAGAAAGGACCTGCAAATGGTGATAATGACTTCCCCAATCCTCCTCAAAGAGGGCCCTAGTCCTTCTTAACAGGGACTAGAGCTGCCATTTACTCAGGTAACTACATTGGGAAAGGTAAATACCCCAATATTTAGAAAACTGTTGGATAGACATCAGTACCCATAGTGAGAGTGGAGCATAGAGACCAGGTAACAAAAAGCCTGATATCATAGTGTGTCCACTGGGTCAATGGTCACACCCAGGAGTCATTTCCCTAATCCCTGAATTAATGATTGCAATATACAAGCTTGGTAGTTGGCAAGGCTTCCACATTGAGTCCTCGGCCTGTGGCCATGATTGCAGCGAACGCCAAGAGGGAGTCTCTGAAACTGCCCTCCAATCTTCTGCCAAAATAGTAAATCAAAAGCAATACAACATTCAAGGGGGTGGGGCCAATGGTAGAAATGGGTGTCACTCAAAGATCTGAAAGGATGAACGGGTAGTGGTTTCTATCATACCTTCATTTAATTCACATACCAGATGGACCCTGGAGAATAACAGTAACTACTGCAAGCTTAACAAAGTAGTAGGCCCAAATTGCTGCAACTATTTCAGATGTGATATCTTTGCTAGCAGAATAACGTGGAATCAGGTACATGGTATACAGCCATCAGTTTGGCAAATGTGCTCTTTTCCACCCTGTAAGAAACAAGGATCAAAAAAAGTTTATATTCACTCGGGGAAGTCAACAGTAAACATTTACAGTTTTTCCCCTTAAATCATCTTTAGACTAAACAACATTTAGCTCAATTAGTAAGGAATGCATGCCTTAAGTATTGTGCTCTCTTAAAATATGTTCTTAAAATATATCTCAGTATTAAATATGTTCTGAAGAGATCTGGACTGTCAGGACATCCTGAAGAATGTCACTTTTTGGCCAACCATATGGATGACATCACATAATCATATTAGGTTAGCAAGAAGTGACTGGCATTTTGGGACCCTTGGTAATACACATGCTCTTCAGAGGATGAGAGATAAATCCAACCAAGATTTAAAAACTTTCCATATTGATAAAAATCTTACAGCTCCAATAGTCAGGGAAATGCAGACATACCCCAAAGTAAAAGATCAATGATTACATCTGTACTCCCCACAATGAAGAATGAGGCACAACCCTTAGACCTCTTTGGGTTCTGGAAGCAGCATATTCCACTCATACGGATACTCCTCCCATACACATACTGACTGTATTAGCTCTTTTTTTTTTTTTTTTTTAATTATTGCTGTGTAATAAATTATCACAATCTTATCAGGATAAAATAATATCCACTTATCTCACAGTTTCTGTGGGTCAGGAATTCAGGCATGGCTTAGCCGAGTCTTCCAAATGAGGTGTTTACCAGGCTGCAATCTCATTTGTGGGTTTGACTGAAGAAGAATCTGTTTCCAAGCTCACTCAAACTTTTGGTAAAATTCACTTCCTTGCAGTTGGCTTTTTGCTGGCTGTTATTTGGGGGCTGCCCTTAGGTCTGAGAGGCCACCCACAGTTCCAACAGTTTGCCCTCAGTTGCTTACCACATGGGTTTCCTCAACATGGCGGTTTACTTCACCAAATCAGCAAGGAGAATCATTCTGATGCATGCTCAAGAAAGAGATATATGGCAAAATCAAGAGATTGCCAAAATCAAGAGATGTGTTGTCTTAGATATCTAGTGCTGCTATAACAGAAATACCAAAAGCAGATGGCTTTAACAAAGAGAAATTTATTCTCTCACAGTCTAGTAGGCTGGAAATCCAAATTCAGGGTGCCAGTTCCAGGGGAAGGGTTTCTCTCTCTGTTGGTTCTGGAGGAAGGTCCTTGTCATCAACTTTTCCTTGGTCTAGGAGCTTCTCCACAGGGAACCTCAGGTCCAAAGGACACAACTCTGCTCTCAGAGTTGCTTTCTTGGTGTATGAGGCCCCCTGTCTCTCTTTTTTGCTTCTCACTTTTATATCTCAAAAGAGGTTGGCTTAAGACACAATCTAATCTCGTAGGTTGAGTCCTGCCTCATTAACATAACTGACACTAATCCCATCTCATCACATCATAGAAACAGGATTTACAACACCTAGGAAAATCACATCAGATGACACAATGGCGGACAATTCATACAATTCACATGATACTGGGAATCATGGCCTAGCCAAGTTGACAGATATTTTTGGGAGACACAATTTAATCCATGACATGTGCCAAAGTGCATTTAAAGGTACTATATTTTTTTTTTTTATAATATAAAGATTTTAAATTTATTACTTATACAATATAAACGGGTTAGTAGTGACTTAAGAATAAAAAGATAAACTTATAAATTGCAATCATATATATATACACACACACTCTTGGTTGCAACATACACCTCAACACAAAGCAAACAAACTCCTCACAACTGAACCAATAAGCAACAGCATGATAAATGGAGAAAATTTTGAAGTTGTCAAGAATTTCATTTTACTTGGATCCGGAATCAAAGCCTGTGGAAGCAGCAGTCAAGAAATCAAACGATATATTGCATTAGGCAAATCTGCTGCAAAAGACTTCTTTAAAGTGTTGAAGAACAAAGATGTCACTTTGAAGACTAAGGTACACCTACCCATGCCATGGTATTTTCAATTGCCTCATATGCATGTGAAAGCTGGACAGTGAATCACGAAGACCAAAGAAAAACTGATGACTTTGAATTATGATGTTGGCGAAGAATATTGAATATACAGAAGAACAAACAAATCTGTCTTAGCAGAACTACAGCCAGAATGCTCCTTAGAAGCGAGCATTATGAGACTTTGTCTCATGTGCTTTGGACATGTTATCTGGAGGAACCAGTCTCTGGATAAAGACATCATGCTTGGGAAAGTAGAGCATCAGCAAAAGCGAGGAAGACCCTCGACAAGATGGGTTGATACAGTGGCTACAACAAGCATAGCAATGATTGCAAGGATGGTGCAGGACCAGACAGTGTTTCTTTCTGTTGTGCGTAGGGTTGATATGAGTCGGAACAAACTTGAGGGACCAAACAACAACAAATATATATGCTGTAGTATGACAGTATGTCATGGGAGAGGCATCCTATCACATTTGTCACATTCTTTTGGTTAGAAGCAAGTCATAGGTTCTGCCCATTCTCAAGGGAAGGGGATTATACAGGGTGTGAACATGGGAGCCACCTTAGGGTCTGTGTGCCTCACTGGGTGACATGAAAGGCTGCCAGCTTTACGTACCCATAGTAAGAAAGTGCTTCGCAGCAGGTCTATGCTGTAGTGCAAACAGCCCTGCTATTTGGGCCATAAGTCTTGACAAACCCTATGGTGTTCGAGGTAAAGTGGTGGGAAGAGATGGCAAATTATGTTTACAGCAAATCCCAGTGGAAGAATCACAACACAAACACCTAGATTCCAGTGAAAGGTCATACCATCTGCAAAAGAGAATCATATGGCTTCTGAAAAACAACTCTTGGCATGTTACTGGGCCCTAGCAAAGATAGAGAACCTGTCTGCAGGGCATTAAATGACCATGTTTCTGGAACTGCCTATTAGGAGCTGAGCTCTGTCCAACCCACTAAGTCATAACGTGAAGGAGGCCTGGCAACATTCCATTATAAGATGGAGGTGGTACATCCTGGATTGAGCATGACCAGGATCAGGAGGCACAGTAAGCTATCTAAGCAGGTAGTTCTCTAACTCCATTTCACCCATCACTACTGCACCAGCACCTCTCCCTCAGCTCACACCTCTGGCCATCTGAGGGATTCTTTACAACCAGCTGATGGAGGGATAAAAAGACTGAGCTTACTTCAAGACTGGGTAAGTTCAGTCTGTGCATACAAGTCAAGAAAATAGACAGCAAGTGAGCCATAGTGTCACTCGAAGGGTTACTTCAAAAACAGTGGTAAGGGAAATCATCTCCGGGGCAAGAGCTAGTCATTCACTTTGTGTGGAAGGATAAAGTTTCTCAAAATTAGAATAAATACAGGCTAATAACCAAAACGAGTTGCCATCAGGTTGACTTCAACTCATGGTGATCCCATGTGCTTCAGAGTAGAACTGTGCTCCATATGGTTTTCAATGGCTGATTTTTCAGAAGTAGATAGCCAGACCTTTCTTTTGAGATACTTCTGGGTGGACTCAAATCTCAAACCTTTCCGTTAGCAGCCAAATGTGATAACCATATGCAATAAAGACTCATAAGAAGTGGCAAATGGCTAAGCCAGCTAATAAAAGGTCTGAAAGGAGAAATGCTGGAAGATTGGGGATGAAGAGGTCTAGGGCAGAGGCATATGGATGGACTTTCAGGAGTGACCATAAAGTGTGATGGTCTTAGTGTCACATGTGTATCATTCAGGGTCCAGTGTGGAAATAGAAACCACATACTAATTTGAACATCCTCATACATCTGTCAGTTTGTCATAGTGTGGTGGCTTGCATGTTGCTGTGATGCTGGAAGCTATGCCGCTGGTATTTCAAATACCAAGAGTGCCACCACGACAAGTTCACCTGAGCTTCCAGACTAAAACAGACCAGAATGAGGACCTAGCGGTCTACTTCTGAAAATGTTAGCCAGTGAAAACCTTATGAATAACAGTGGAACGTTGTCTGATATAATGCCAGAAGATGAGCCCCTCAGGTTGAAAGGCACTCAAAATACAACTGGGGAAGAGCTGCCTCCTCAAGCAGAATCAACCTTAATGAGATGGATAGTCAAGCTGAGCAAATAATCAGAGAAGCTGGACTATATGAAGAACACAACATCAGGACTGGAGGAAGGCTCATTAACAATCTGCGATATGCGGATGAAATAACATTGCTTGCTGAAAGTGAAGAGGAGAGGACTTGAAGCACTAATTGATGAAGACCAAAGACTAGAAAGCCTTCAGTATGGATTGTACCTCAATATAAAGAAAACAAAAATCCTCACAACTGGACCAATAAGCAACATCATGACAAATGAAGAAAAAATTGAAGTTGTTAAGGATTTCATTTTACTTGAACCCACAATCAATGCCCATGGAAGGATCAGTCAAGAAATCAAATGACACATTGCATTGGGCAAATCTGTCACAAAAGATCACTTCAAAATGTTAAAAGCAAAGATGTCACTTTAAGGACTAAGGTGTGCCTGACTCAAGCCATGATGTTTTCTATCACCTAGCATGCAAGCAAAAGCTGTGCAATGAATAAGGAAGACTGAAGAAGAATTGATGCCTTTGAACATGGTGTTGGCAAAGAATATTGACAATACCATGGGCTTCCAGAAGAACAAACAAATCTGTCTTGGAAAAAGTACAGCCAGAATGTGCCTTAGAAGCAAGGATGGCAAAACTTCATCTCACATACTTTGGACATGTTATCAGGAGGAACCAATCCCTGGAGAAGGACATCATGCTTGGTAAAGTACAGGGTCAGCAGAAAAGAGGAAGACCTTCAACGAGATGGACTGACACAGTGGCTGCAACAACGGGCTCAAGCATAAGAATGATTGTGAAGATGTTGCAGAACCGGGCAATGTTTTGTTCTGTTGTACACAGGGTTACTACGAGACAGAACCGGCTCAATGGCACCTGACAACAAGAAGCTGAACAAGGGAAGTTTAATATAAAGAATTATTAACTAGCAACAGGGAATTGACTACTAAGAGGTAGAGAGAACTCTAAGAAAATAGAGGAATAGTACATATAAGGAGCAATCAATAGCTCTAGTCTTGAGGCAGAGTGATGAAAGGAAAAAAAAAAAAAAGAACAAATTTGGAAGGGGATCCCCTTCAGACCTAATGGAAAGGTGCATGGTTGTGGCCCCTGGATAGGGAAAATGTTCTCTGAGGGGCTGGAGACCAGAACTGAGAATCAGGAAACTGCCTGCTGAGAAAAAAAAAAAAAAAAATGAGATGCTGATGAAAATCTTTGGAAAGCCACCTGTGGGGTGCTAGTAAGCAGAGCTGGCCATATAATTTGTGGAGTCCAGTGCAAAACATTCTAACAGCAGGAATAAAAGTGCACATAAAGGTACCACAATGTAAATATTTTTAATTTATTACTTATACCACCTATCTGTTAGTCATACTGTAGTAGCTTGCACACTGCTATGATGCTGGAAGCTATGTCACCGGTATTTCAAATACCAGTAGGGTCACCAGTGGTGGACAGGTTTCGGTGGAGCTTCCAGACTAAAATAGACTAGGAAAAAGACTTGGTGATCTACTTCCCAAAATTAGCCAGTGAAAGCCTCATGGATCATAGAAAATAGTCTGGGACTTTGATTCTTTCACTTTGGATACATCATCGAGAAGAAAAGATTGCTGGAGAAGGACATGATGTTTGGTATAATGGACGGCCATCAAGAGTGAGAGAAATCTTCAATAGGATGAACGAGCACAATAACCACAACAGTGGACTCAAACGTATCAACGATCGTGAGGATGGCGTAGGGCTCGACAGCAACTAGGAGCAACAACAATATAAAAGGAGTGTAGTGATATACAACAACATTAACTTAAATATTACACAAAAGAAATATTTTGGTATCATTGTTTTATATAATACAGTAAATAATAATACTTCCTTAATGTTATTTTTTACTTGATCATGAGGTTTTCCGCAAATTAATTTCTTATGTCATCAAAACACAGCAACTTCATTTTCAATTGATTTAACTGAAAGCAATGCCAGTTACTTTTGGCAAATGTAAGATCACAAATAATTTTTAATTTTAAGAAGAACCTTTCTGCTGATCAACTGTTCCTGGACCTGTTAAGAGTATGTTATAGGTTGTGGCAACATTGGGATAAATTTCTGATACATTATTTTAATATATGTTGGCACGTCTAGAGCATGGTTCTAAATCTTTTCTTCTAAAAAGATTTAACTCTTTATACGTACCATTTTTATTTAAGTCTGAATTTAAATTTAAATGTAAACTTATGCAATGGCATTTTAATGCTTCCTCTGACATTTCCTGTAACATGTGGTGTTCATACAAGAAACCAAAAGTGACTCCATGATTTTTTTTATAATTCGAAACACCTGTTACGTATTCTATTGCTGTATCTTCAATTACAAGAAAGCATCAATTTTAAAATTGTCCTCCTTGTTAATAATTGATTCATCTGAAAGTTCATATGAAAATACTGTCCTTTTCCATTAAATGTGGTGATATTTAAATTTAATTTCTGTTTCTAAGCCTGTGGGTATTTTCTTCCCAATTTTATAATGGTTTTCAAAATCAGAGATTTAAAACACTTTGAAGAATGGTAACAACTCCCTGATATACTTTATTGCTATGTCCATGGGTACACTTTTATTTAATAATAATTTACTGAAAATGTTTCCTGGCCGAGCACTGGCAATTCTTGTCCTGGTGCTCAGGCTGGAGAGTTAATATTTGCATAGATGCCACAGGGACAGGCTCTTGTGATGGGAGGCAAGTTGGACTTCCACTATAGGTCCCTCTTCTCTTCCAGGGTTGCAGCAGCCATTGCTGTTGCTGTTGCTGCTGCTGCTGCCAGTCTGGGACCAGGCTTCATCCCAGGCCACCCCCTTGAGGCATGTGGAGCCCAGGACTGCCCTATGTGTGTCCATGTATACTGTGCAACCAAGCCAATGCTCAGCACACATGTGTTAAGCTGTACACCTGACTGGTCCATGTGTGTGTACACACTGTCACCTGGTGTATCTCCTTTGCTTGCATGAATGTTCCGCAGGCCCATTGAGCTTCACTTAAAAGGACACAAGTTTAGAGATAAAATTCTTAAGAATTTCAAGATGTCAACAGAGCATTAAACCAAGCATGGCGCACCTTCTGAGAGTGAGGTGTTGCATGACTGCACTGGTTGCATGATCATGAAGCTAGCCCTTTTGGAAGAACTCTCTGGGAAGGTGAATGTCACTGACTGTCCTACACACTGTCGTAGGAGTGAGCTGGGAAAAGCACATCAGAACCAGGAGAAGAAGCCCGCCATGGATTGAATTATGTCTCCCCAAAATATGTGTCAACTTGTCTAGGCCATGATTCCCAGTATTGTGTGGCTGTTCTCTGTTCTCTGATGTAATTAGCCTCCACTTTATGTGTTGTAAATCCTGACCTCTATGTGATAATGAGGCAGGATTAGATTATGTTAATGAGGGTCAGGTTATGTTTGTTATGTTAATGAGGCAGGATTAGGGTGGTGTGTACCATGAGTGGCATCACCCTTACTTAAGTCACCACCCTTACTTGAGTCACACCTTTTATCTTACAAAAGATAAAAGGAGAGAGGTGTGAGCAGAGAAGAGAGGGACCTCCTGCCATGAAGAAAGAGTTGGGAGCGATGCTTGTCCTTTGGACCTGGGATCCCTGTGCTGAAAACCTCCTAGACCCAGGGGAAGATCGGTGCCAAGACACATGGAGGTCTCCAAGGAATGCCAGTCCCAAAGGTGTTGAAAGATGACAAGGACTTTCCCTAGAGCTGATAGACAGGGAAATCCTTCCCCTAGAGCTGGCACCCTAAATTCAGACTTCTAGCCTCCTAAACAATGAGAGAATAAACTTCTGTTTGTTAAAGCCATCCACTTGTGGTATTTCTGTTACAGCAGCACTAGATGACTAAGACAAAGCTCCTCCCTCTTCCAGCATCCCTCTAGTGTCCCATTAGTGCTATCTACTCAAAGCTTAATAGCATGCCAGGAGGCAAAAGGGAAAATGTTTATAGAGTTTGGCTCCAGTAAAAAAAAAAAAAAAAAATCTTTTTTTATCACAGAACAGGATAAAGAATAAACTTGGAAGAATAAGGCACTGATCTTTGTAAATGAGTGGAATCTGTAAGACTAAAGGCAGAAGGAGCTATACGTAAGAGCTGTACTCTAGTTGATAAAGTTGTTTTCATGAAGATATGGGTTAATAAGTCTGAAACCATTATACAAGTATACCCGAATTGAACAATTAAGTAAATGGATGGTGGATGGTAGGAGCTACGGTTCTTCTTCTTTGAGTGGGAAGTTAAAGATAAGCAAGGGTGGAGGTTCGAATGAGCCATGTGGCAATGGATTAGAGTTGGAGACATTGTTTGGCTTAGTATACATACAGATGGTTACATATAAAGATAATTATAGAAGAGTGTATATGTGTATATACATGGGTTAGTATACACACATGTATCTCCTTGATCTGTCAGCTGAGAAGGCTTAGAAGTAATGACACCTTAGTTGCAACAAGCACACCTCACACTAAGATCTTGATTTCTAATACCATTCTCCCATAAAAGAAACCAGGGATCCTTAGAGAAATGACTGATTCTAGCCTGGAGGCAGGAAATACTCAAGATGAGCCTGGAGCATCCTGTAGTGCCAGAAAGTAAAAAGACACTAACAATAATAAAACAAAAACACAGAAACAAAAAACAAAACACCAAACTCAAAAAAAACTCCAATGTTGGGGTACATAAAAGGGATATAGATGCCAGCAGCAAGAGCTCTCAATGAGCAGACCTGGAATGATTTTAAGTAACAAACTAAATAAAGTAGTATTAGATTATGACACAAAATATAAAATAAATATCTATGAGTCCATAATGATATAAATAAAAGATTGAATAAATTAATAAATGGGAGAGAACAGACAAATCTCCTGTACAGAGAAATCCCAAATCAGTTGCTCAGGTCCTCCAATCTCAAGGAGGGGGAGCATGTAAAAAAGAAAGAAAAGAGTAACTTCATAGGAAACACCTGGCAAACACTATTTCAAGCCAGGTAATCAAAGTTAACATCAACAATGATAAGTCATATTGATAGTTGTTGTTGTTGTCAGGTGCTGTTGACTCAGTTCTGACATATAATGACCCTATGTGCGTCATCCTCATCACGGTTGCTCTGCCTGAGCCCATTGTTGCAGCCACTGTGTCAATCCATCTCTTTGAGGGTCTTCCTCTTTTTGCTGATCCTCTACTTTACCAAGTATGATGTCCTTCTCCAGGGATTAGTCCTTTCTGATAACATGTCCAAAGTATGTGAGACAAAGTGTTGCCATCCTTGCTTCTAATAAGCATTCTAGCTGTACTTCCTCCTAGACAGATTTGTTCGTTCTTCTGGCAGTCCATGGTATATTCAATATTCTTCACCATCATTCAAAGGCATCAATTCTTTGGTTTTCTTTATTCACTCTCTAGCTTTCTCATGCATATGAGGTGATTGAAAATACCATGGCTTGAGTCAGGCACAACTTAATCCTTAAAGTGGAGTCTTTGCTTTTCAACACTTTAAAGAGATCTTTTGCAGCAGATTTGCCCAATGCCATGTGTCATTTGTTTTCTACACTGCTGTTTCCATGGGCATTGACTGCGGATCCAAGTAAAATGAAATCCTTGACAACTTCAAACTTTTCTCTGCTTATCGTGATGTTGCTTGTTGGTCCAGTTGTGAGGATTTTTGTTTTCTTTATGTTAAGGCGTAATCCCTGCTGAAGGCTGTGGTCTTTGATCTTTATCAGTAAAAGCTTCAAGTCCTCTTCACTTTCAGCAAACAAGGTTGTGTCATCTGCGTATCGCAGGTTGTTAGTGAGTATTCCTCCAGTCCTGATGCTTTGTTCTCCTTCCTATAGTCCAGCTTCTTGGATTATTTGCTCAGCAGACAGATTGAATAAGTATGGTGAAAGGATACAACACTGATGCATACTTTTCTTGGCTTTAAACCATGCAGTATCCCCTTGTTCTGTTTGAATAACCATCTCTTGGTTTAAGTACAGTTTCCCATGAGCACAATTAAGTGTTCTGTAACTCCCATTCTTTGCAACCTTATGTGTTGTTATGATCCACACAGCTGAATGTTTTTGCATAGTTGATAAAATACAGGTAAACATCTTTCTGGTATTCTCTGCTTTCAGCCAGGATATATCTGACATCAGCAATGATATCCATGGTTCCACATCCTCTTCTGAATCCAGCTTGAATTTCTGGCAGCTCCCTGTCAGTGTACTGTTGCAACTTCTTTTGAATAATCTTCAGCAAAATTTTACTTGTTTGTGATATTGTTTGTGACATTGTCTGAGAATTTCAGCACTCTGTTGGATCACCTTTCTTTTTAATGCATACAAATGTGGATCTCTTCCAATCAATTGGCCGGGTAGCTGTCTTCTAAAGTGAGCACTTCTAGTGCTGCATCCATTTGTCTGAAACATCTCAGTTGATATTCATCAAATCCTGGAGCCTTGTTTTCACCAATGCCGTCAGTACAAGTTGGACTTCTTCCTTCAGTACCATCGGTTCTTGATCATATGCTACCTCCTGAAATGGTTGAACATCAACCAATTCTTTTTAGTACAGTGACTCTATATATTCCTTCCATCTTCTTTTGGTGCTTCCTGCATCATTAATATTTTTCCTGCAGAGTCCTTCATTGAATAGTAAAATGCTGATAGTATGAATCCTTAATATGATGGGATGAGAATGGGCCTTTAACTTTGTGGTTTTCCTCCCAAAAACACATCACCCCAGTCTAATCATGATAAAACTTCAAACAAATCACAACTGAGGAAAATTATACACGGTACCTAACCAGCACTCCTCAAAGCTGTCAAAGAAAGTAAAATTAATAAAAGTCTGAGAAACTGTCACGACCAAGAAGAGCCTAAGAATACACGACTACTAAAGGAAATTTGTATCTTGAAGGGGATCCTGGAACAGAAAAGGACATTTGGGGAAAAAATCAACAAAATTTGAATAAAGTGTGTACTTCAGTTAATAATACTGGTACCAGTTGCCATCAAGTTGATTCTGACTCATGGCGACCCCATTTGTGTCAGAGTAGTACATGGTGCTCCACAGGGTTTTTGATGGCTGGTTTTTTGGAAGCAGATTACCAGGCCCTTCTTCCAAGACACCTCTGAGTGGGCTCAAACTGCCACCCTTTTTAATTAGCAGCAGATGTTTTAATCATTTGCATAGACCATGGACACTTAGTTCATTAATCGTGGCAAATATATCAATGTAATGAAAAATGTAAGATGTTAATAATAGCAAAAACCAAATGCGGGGTATATGGAAATTCTTTGTATTGCCTTTGCTATGATTCTGTAAATCCAAAACTATTCTAAAATAAAAAGTTTATTTTAAAAAATAGAATTGGAGCTAAAAGGCAATAACTTGGTAAGTAACACAGCATATTAATGTCCATCAGGGAGGCACTAAATTACCAAGTAGACAAAATGCCTTAGTCCTTGACCTCAACCAGCCTTTGTCATCAGCCACCTCAATGCACATAGGGCACTTAAGTAAAATGGCTGCGGTACCAAGGATGAAGGGTGCACATGGACCCACTAGCATGCACTCCAACTTAGCAAACTTGACCTAGCTATCTGTGGTGCTGAATGTCCAACTTTCCAGTCACAGAGCGCAGAATGAGTCCTTGATATGGTACCATCCGTCTAGAACACAAAATGGCTAGTTGGTGTCAAGTCGACATCATTGGACCCCTTCCACCCTGAAAGGGGCAGCAATTCATTCTGTTATGATTAGTTACATCCCCCTGATATGAGTTTTTTTTTTTTTTTTTTTGCCTCAGGCCCTCAGCCACCAGCACTATCTAAAAATATACAGAGTCTTTGATCCACCAGTTCAGGATCCCAAGTGCCATTGCATGCAAGGGACCCACTTATACCAAAGGAAATATGGAAGTGAGCCCATAACCATAAGATCCATTCATCATTATTATGTAACACCCAGAGCATTCAGCCTGATAGTATTGGAATTGCCCAGTTAAGGCACAGCTAATACCAGAAATACTTTACAAGATTGGGTTGCCATCCTACAGGATGTGATATATACTTTAATTCAAAGAACTTTACATGGTGATATGTCTGCAAAAAGAAGAACGCATGAGTCTGGGGACCAAGCAAAGGGAAAAAGAGTGGCTGTTATTGCCAACAAAACCAGTGACCCAGTTTGGTAATTTTTGCTTTCTATCACTTGCAATGTTAGACTGTGTAGGTTTAGAGCTTCTATTTCCCTAAAGGTGAACGCTTTGACCAGGGAAACACAAGAGTCCCATTAAATTATAAGCTGAAGCTACTACCTGGAAAGTTCACTTTGGGCTACTTGCGCTAAGCTGAAAAGAAGAGGAGCTAGCATCTTGATCATGATGAGGAGGTGGGCCGTTCTTAGACAATGGGGCAGGGAGGAATTTGATTAGCACCCAGGAGATCTTGGGTGCTTCATGATATTTCCTTGTCCAATTTTTATTGTAAGTGAACAAGTACTGTCTGAGAAGGGCATAGTATCAGGTGCTCAGGTATGAGGTTCTAGGTCACTCCAAGAGGTAAACTACTGAAATGGGCAAAAGTAATAACTGAGGACATTCTAGAGTAGATAATGGAGAAGGAAGATAATGAGTCTCATTCTGTCCCTGAGACCACCTACAGTGGTGGAGACTCTATTTGTCTCACTAATCTTCCTTTCCTGGGTTTCTCTCAGGAAAAGATGCCCACTGGAATCCTGACAAGCTGTTCTCTGAATGTATATGGAAGTAGTGACTCTGAGTGGTACAAGGGGTGGACTGTGTCAGACATACAGACATATCCTACAGATCCCCCTTCACTGTAGGACTAGTCACTCCAGTTGCTTAGAGTACTCTTGTCAGACGCCTTACAGTGGTCAGTGCCTTCAGGGACAGATTTAGCTGCAGAGAACTACCTTTCCCAAGGCCATTCCCCATCTTAGTTATTCTTAGTTATTAAAAGTAAGTGACTCTTAATGCTCCAACTCAGTTATTCCTCATAACACTCTGTGATATGTGTTTGGTGACTCCCATTTCTAAAAGCTGGGATGGGCAACCTCAGAGATTCATTAACTTGCCCAGATTTCCATTACTTTTAGATATGACTGACTACGAAGGCCATATCTATGCAGTCTACCATGATAATGATAACTACAGATATTGTACGATAAAAGAAAACCAACTCCTACCATAGGTGTTGGAGGCACAGTGCTTAAGAGCTCAGCTCATAACTAAAAGGTTGTCAGCAGTTCTAATCCCCCAGCCACTCCTTGGAAACTCTATGGGGCAGTTCTACCCTGTTCTATAGGGTTGCTATGAGTAGGAATCGACTCTATGGTAATGGATTTGGTCTTTTTTTTTTTTTTTTTAATTCTTAGCTCAGACTTTACCAGTACCTCAAACTAAACCAAGCTCTAAGATTGGTTGCAAGAGAGAATGTCTCAGAGTGATTCCCTGAATGACCCTGGCTTTAATGCATTAACTTTCCTGGAGTAAATTCAACCACAATTCTGGCCTCTTAATCACACAGCAACTCGAGTTCCACTCGGGTACAAACACTGCGCATTTCCGATTTGTGGAATTGTTTTCCCTTAATTAAATGAAGGGGGGAGGTGTAGTTTATTTTCAACTCTCTGCACAAATTACTACCCTGTAGAAAGTGAATAATGTATTGTAAGTAGTACTTATTCTGTTTATTGTACCATCTATTGATGTGTGTTGGACTTGTTCTATTTTGGAGGCACTGCCATGGTAACTGGGCTCCTGACGAAGGCCAGTGTCACGGAACTTGAACATGCAGAGCTTCAGGTAAGTGATGACATAAAGCATCAACCTCACAGGCTCAGAAATAATTTGGTAGATCATGCTTTGCTCCTAGGTGAATTTCTCTATGAAGTTGTGAAGTCCTGAGAGGCAGTTCATGGAATTTACTGGAGATAAAACAGGTTCTGAGCAAAATGGTGAAAGAAAGCCTATTTTCATGGCCCCCGGGTCCTCCCCTGATCAATATCTGTGGCCCTGCTTCTCATTCCACTGAGGCCTTTGGGTTAGGCTCACAGCTTTAGGCAGAAAGCCCAAGCTGGTTTCCAGCCTTCAGACAGCCAGGGTGGCTTTATAGGAATTGTGTTGAGTCCACGGACCTAAGATATAGTCTTGCCTCTGCCCTTAACCTTGCTGGTGGACTACCCCCAATTGGTACTCTCTTTCCCAGTTATACACTTGGATGACCTTGGAGGGCCCCTGAGCTCTGACTTTGATGCTGGTGCTGACAGGGAGACAAAGAGGAATTCTGTTCATTTCATCTATGTCTTTAGAACTAGCGGATCACACTGTTCCCCTGGGAGTAGGCATCTGAACTATGTTGGCTTTCTGTAGTCCATGTCTGTAGGGACTGAAGACTCTAGAAGGAAGCTTGCAAGAGCAAAACTCCTTTCCTGTAGGAGTTCCCTTTGGATTTTGCTTAGAGAGTCTCATCTTTTCTATCCAATTCTCACTTCTGGAGAGTAGCAGATAAGCACAAGCAATGGTCAGGACCTGCAGAGGGGTCACTCTGCCTTTTTCTTCTCTCTCCCTTAACTCCAAATCTCTCATTCTATTGGTCTAGGCTTGGTTTAGTGTCCGAGTCAGGCCCAGGATCAGAAAGGAGCTCATGTGCCCAAGAATGGCTATCAGCCCCTCGATAGAACTTGTCCTCATATTCAGAGTCAGGGTGAGAATTTTCTTTCTTCTCCTCATCTCCCAATATTTTAGCTATAGCTCATGGCATCATGAGCTAAACTGATCAGGCTTGAATTGTGTCTAGAACCAAGATGGAAGGACTAGGAATGGCCTGGCAGGGCTCTGTGTGGTAAGCCATGAACTCCAGAAATGAAGCTGATGGACATGGTATCATCTGTGCAAACCAGGGCACAGACAGGCAGAAGAGGAAAATTAGAGGAATATCCCTATTTATGAGACAAACAGCCTTTTACTTGGTTGAAATAAAATTTGGAAGGTTACCTAGAAATCTCCTCTTAGCCACTCTTTCTTAATCATCTCTCAGTATTTGAGAGATGCCTTTAAACTTAGTACATGAAGGGCAAATTTAGTGGTCTTCTCTGATCCTTGCAATCAATGCTCCTGCAACAAAGTGCTCCAGCCTGCCTACTGATCCTGGCACCCTTCCCCAGCCCACAAAGGCATTTCAGTCCCTGGCCTTCCTACATGCTCTCCCTTACTCCCAAGCCTTAGCCAGAGAGTTTCCAAATTTGAGGGGCCTCTGGGTCAGAAATAACAGATGTGGGTCCTGGATTTAGAGCAAGTCTGCTCTCCTCCCCTCGCCCATTTCAGCTTCTAGTATCGATAATGGAAATCCCACATCTCTCTAATCCTACCTCTATTTCTCTTCCCCAAATATCCCTGTCCCATAAACTACAGAAATAACTGCCTTTCCAATCAATGGCCTTCTCCCTTGGAATTCTGGGTATTTCCAGTGCGGCGAAAGAGTTATCTGGCTAACTCACACCTTCCTCCCTCATTTCATCAATTCTTATTCCAGTTTGTCAAATTTTCTCTTTGCCAATGGCACATTTGGTGCCGGGGGAGGGTGGAGTGGAGTCGAAGATCATGGAGGCATTGGGACAACAGGTGTGGAATTATGCTACATATAGCAAAGGAGTCTTTTTCAGTGAAAATACAAACTGAATAAGAAGTCCAGGGACTGCACTCTTCAATTTTCTGGAGGGCAGAGTTCACTATTTGGATGAAACAAGAAAAAAAGAAAGGAAAGCTGTGCTTGAATGTTCACATCTGGGGTGAATATGTGTAAAGGCGAGAGGACATGAAGGAAGTAGGGGCCTGAGCAAATTCCAAATCACCCACAGGAGGAAGACCAAGATGGGGCTCTGTATTTTTAGGGGTGACGGAACACTTCCGGCCTCTGAAGGCTTGAGATGCTAAATATAGTACCTGTGGATGTCACCAGAGATCTTTTAATATAATAACTTAAGTTCCTAAAATCCCCCAAAGAATACAGAACCCGTTTTAGAAATGGCCGTCAAAGACAACAAAAGAGAAATGCGCAAATGCTTTCCACGCTGGGTGGTGCTGGGCAACCGGCTCCGTTTCCAGCCTACCCCCACGCTGTTGCTAGGCGACCGGAGGACTATACTTCCATCATCTCCATACTTACTGGGAGATTGAGTAATTGGTCTCTGGATGTGCGTGCGCTGCTTCCCAAAATATCACTTTAAAAAGACGCGAGAGGGGTGCGGAGCCAGTAGGTAGGATGGTGGAGGGCAGACCACGTGTCCCCAAAGGGCAGCCGACTCCAGGAGCCCAGACTGGAGCTGAGAAGGGCATGCAGCCTCAAGGCCGACAAAGGAATGGGCAGTTGCTTACAGCTTTCCCCCAGATCCTTTCCCACCCTCAGCCTTGTTATTTGGGGCTTATCTCCCAAGTGGAATCCGGGACTTTGTGGGAACAGAGAAAATGTAGGGAGCAGTGCAGTTTGGTTTTTCATTCTGACTGTTGAGACACAAGGCCAGGAGAAATACTTTAATTTCATTTTTGGATATTTAAAATGTAAATGCATATCCGGTGAAGTGCTTGATTATAGGTGCAGAACACTCTCTTATGGGTAAGGGCAGGGTGAAGGTGGAAATAGGACCCACATGTGGACACACATACATACATGCCCCACATATACGCACACCACACACATACACACACCACACACACACAGAAACCACAGACCCCACACACACAACACCATACACACACACAGAAACCACAGACCACACACACACACACAGAAACCACAGACCACACACACCACACACACACTCCACACACCATACACACACACACACACCCCCCACTACCCCACACACCACCCACACACACACACCAAAATGATGAAAATGGCTGTTGTGCTGTGGAGAGATAGCGAAATACAGAATTGGGGACCACAGCATTACGGGGAACCACAGCATTACGGTCCTTGGAAGTTAGAAAGCCTGGCAGTGAGATCCAGCTCTGTCTCTAATAGCTACATGACCCTTCGTGATCCTTCTACACCTCAGCTTCCTCACCTGTATCCTGAGCTAGTCCATACCAAGGTACACTCCAAATCTCCATTTTCTCTGAGTCTGGCATCTAGCCCTACCTTCTCGCCATACCCAACAGGCAGTGTCAGATTACTTTTGTGTGGTGGTATTTGCGTCTCTCCTTTAGTTATTGAGGAAAATCCAGTCAACTACTGCATTTTACAATTTTTCAAATATCTGGTCAAATGCTCATTGCTGGAAGCCTCGAATAGTAGATTTAGAAATGGAATAAGTGACTTTTAAAATTCTGTTATTTTTCTTTTTGTCACACTTGCCATACCATATCTAACAAGTTCAAAAATCCAATTTTTTACAACATCAGTTTTTCTTTTAACCAAAGAAGGAGGGTGGCAAGAGGCAAGGAGTTGTAGACATATTGAAGCTATATCCTAATATTATAAATAAGAACTAAGAATCCAGGAGTTTCCCTTAAAGGCAGTGCATACACGTAGAATATTCTAGAATTCTACCAGGAATTTGGAATCTCATGTTCTAGATCCGAGTCTGCTATCTGCAAAATGGGGGGTGGGGGGAAACCCTGTGCTCCAGTCCTCATAGGAACGTTATGAAGCAAAATACCATAAATATCTGTAAATGCACTTTGGAATTTTGAGCAGGTCACAGAATGTATGGCGTTCTTCTCACTGCATGCCTGAGGAATTTATTCATTTATTCGGCAAGCGTTTTCTGAGATGCTCTGCCACCAGAGCCTTGTTGGCATTTACTCACATGGCATACACAAGGCCAGTGTGGCTCATCAGGCCCATAGTTCTGAGGAAAAGGACCCCCACTTCTAAAGACGACTGAATCCTCAAGGACTGCATCCCCTGAACACTAGAACTTCTCCTAGACTGAACCTGTGCGCAGTGTGAAAAATGCTCTTCAGTCACTCCCACGAGTGTCTGTCTTATTTTGTTCTCGAACACTCCCAGTGACACAAACCTCAGACACTTTACTTCCTGTGTTAATGAATGCCTGTGCCTAATCATTGTATGAGCAGATGTTCCTTAGGAAAAACAAATAAAATTAAGGCTATCTTTAGGTTAGCAAACAACCTCCACCCCCCGCCACTCCTTAGCTGAGCAGGGAAATAAGCAATGACTTTCACCTTTTATTTTTCTCATTCGAGATGCCAAAGCTCTTTAGAAATACACTATCCCATGGATATCTGACCAGTTGTTGTGGAGTCGATTCCAATTCCTGATGACCCATATGTGTTGGAGTAGAACTCTCCTCTGTAGGGTTTTCAATGGCTGAAGTTTTAGAAGTAGATCACCAAGCTTTTCTTCTGAGGCACCTCTGGGCGGTCTCAAACCTCCAACCTTTCAGTAAGCAGCAGAGCACTTTTTGTACCACTCAGGGACCCCATGGATATGAACTCCTTCATTTTGCTTGTCCTTACCAGCACCCAGGAATATTCTGGATGGACCTCGAATAGAAGGGCTGTGAGGAGTTCCACTGAATATGTTGATTCCACGGATAGAGGTTATTTTTCCTGGAGAAGAGGAGACACGTCTCCCTTTTAATATCTCTGGTCCCTTAAAAAGTTATTTTCCCCTTGTGCTAAGAGTGAGAGTAAGCCTGAAAAACAGGTGAGGAAATATGGGTGGCTGCCCTGAAAAATAACCGGGGAATTGTGTGCTGGGCAGTGGCTCCACCAGGCAGAGCCTGGCTCTTTGGCCTTTCTCCTGGCTATTTGGAATGAATTCCAGAGTTTTCTGCAGGAAGGATGGATGGGGGAGGAAATGCACAAAGGAGCCACCAAGGACTGCCAAGTTAAGAGATGAATTAGTGTTATTCTGTGTACTCTGGGGATTGGGCTCGTGGACAGTAGTTCTAAGGAGGTAGATGTTGGTTCAGCACCAGGAAGTCCCTGCTCACAAAGAGTTCCCAAATGCAGATGGGTGTGGAGAAGGGGAATTGTGTGTGCGCTCAAATAAATTCCCTCTCCCGAGGGATGGACCCCTTGCGAGGATATTGCAGGGTTGCCTTCTAAGGTCTTCCAACCCTACAATTCTGTAATCTTAAAGGAGTTCCCAGGGAGCCATTCTGATCCACATTTATCCTGCCTCCAAACCACTATTTGTCTCCAAAAAAGTTCTCTTCCCTAACTAAGGAAGCCTGACCTAGCTTTGCAAACTGCTTTTTGGATGTCCACTATAGAAAAGTCCCCTGGTCTAGCTGAATTGAACACTATTATGCACATCATCTTAAAGATGCCATCAAATTATTTTTATGTGTTTTCATTTGCCCCATTTCCAGCAAGTGTGGAGGCAGGGTGCTCTCCAAGGGACCCTTAATCTCTTAATCTGAAGATATGAATTCTCTTTTAACAGGAAGCTGCCATGGCAACTTAATTGTCCACTTGGAAATAAAAACTTAGCCCTTTATATTCTCACTCCTGGTAATCTCGCACCTTCCGGAGTTTTGCCTGGGATCCCCAGAAGAAGTCAGGAAGAAAAATGGCTCTGCTTGAACTTGGGGCCATTTGAAGTCATTTATTACTAAGAATTTACTTTATGGTTTCCAGCATGGATTAGCTCATTCGAACTTGGGGGGAGGAGCTCTACCAGGTAGTTTATAAGTGAGGGATTTAATGCTTAAGAAGGTTAGAATGACTTGCTTAAGCTCACACCCCTCTTAGATCTATTTCTAAACTCATTCAATGCCTCAGAATACTGAAGGCATCATTTGACTGTAACTACCAGCCTTGTTTCCTGACCTTTTATCTCAAGTTCCTTAGCAGTCACCTATCCGTTCATTCAAGCATTCACTCATTCATTCAAAAATTACTGAGCACCAGCTATGTATAAGGAGTACCCTGGATGGTGCAGTCAATGCACTTAGCTGCTAATTGAAATGTTGGCAGTTTGAGTCTACCCAGAGGCACCTTGGAAAAAAGGCCTGGTGATCTACTTCTGAAAAATCAGCCACTGAAAACCCTGTGGAACACAGTTCTATTCTGTTCTATTCTGACATGCGCTTACCTTGCTTACTAGACCAGCTGTAGTGAACACACTTTTTTGCCACATCAAAGAGTCTGCTGCTAGGTATGGCTGGCATCTGTCTCTCCTTCCGACAGAGTCAAAACATCTTTTAAAATTTACAGTTCTTGACAGGAGCAAGGCAGCATGGGCTTACTTGTGTTTACTAACTAATCTGTCATGTACAATCTCACATGTGCAATTGTTCCCTACGGATGATCTGGTAAGTCACTACAGGTGATCTGAGAAGCAAGGTAAGCACTAAGGCTTACCTCGCTTATTGGATAATCCACCCCTGCCCAAATCCTAAATTCTGAAATCTATGAATATCATTTTGTATGGCAAAAGATGTGATTAAGTCAAGGATCTTGAGAAGAAGAACTTATCCTGGATATCTACAGAAAGCCCAACTAGCTGCCGTTGAATGGATTCTGACTCATGGCAACTCCATGTGTGTCAGAGTAGAATTGCTACTCCATAGACCTTTCAATGTCTGTGACCTTTTGGAAGCAGGTGGCCAGGCCCTTCTCCTGAGGTGCCTCTGGGTCGGTTCAAACAGCCAATCTTTTTGTTAATAGCTGAGTGGTTAACCATTTGCACTACCCAGGGACTCTTTGGGTAATCTTAAAAAAAAAAAAAAAAACATTGCCTTTGAATCGATTCCAACTCATAGTGACCCTATAGGACAGACCCTATAGGACACCCTATAGAACTGCCCCATAGGGTTTCCAAGGAGTGGCTGGTAAAATTAAACTGCCGACCTTTTGATCGGTAGCCGAGCTCTTAATCACTGTGCCACCAGGGCTCTTTGGATAATCTAGGTGGGCCCTAAATGCAATCACATGTATGCTTACATGAGACACACAGAGTAGAAGCCACATGGAAAAGAGGAGGAGGCAATGAGAATGTGGAGGCAGAGACTGGAGTGATGAGGCTACAAGCCAAGGGATGCCTGGAGCCACCAAAGGCTGGAACAGGCAAGAAGCAGATTCTCCCCACTAGAACTTTTGGAGGGAACTCAGACCTATGGACACCTTGGTTTCAAACTTATGGCTGCCAAAACTGTGAGAGAATAAATTTAAGTTGTTTTAAGCCCTGCAGTCTGTGGTAATTTATTATGGCAGCAATAGAAAATGTATACACAGACATAACATCCTAGCACATATTAAGCATTTATTAGTCAATTTATCCTATAGGTAGATACGCCCATTTTAATGAGGTTATTAATAACAATACTTTAAAAGTATTGTTCCCATCCAAGAAATTAGGCATCCCTAAGGGTACATGGAAAACTCCAGTGCTTGGTGATTAAGAGCTACAGCTGCTAACCAAAAGACCAGCAGTTCAAATCCATGAGGCGCTCCTTGGAAACTCTATGAGGCAGTTCGACTCTGTCCTACAGGGTCGCTATGAGTCAGAAATCAACTTGATGGCAACGGGTTTGGTTTTTTTTGGTTTAAGGGTATATGAAAAGGGTAATTATCAGGGGGAACGCTATATGGGTTACACTGGGAAGCAGGCTAGGACCTCGTAAAACTTGACTTTGGGTGTGGATTTTAAATTGATACCATTGTAATAGCACCAGTAATAGAAATATAAAAATGTAATATGGTAAAAGTTAGGATCTTTAATAGACCAAAT
The DNA here is from genome assembly GCF_030014295.1 of Loxodonta africana. Taxonomy (NCBI): domain Eukaryota; kingdom Metazoa; phylum Chordata; class Mammalia; order Proboscidea; family Elephantidae; genus Loxodonta; species Loxodonta africana. The sequence goes on from NC_087350.1 coordinate 24,178,132, forward strand.
TGGGTTATGGCTGACCAAGGCACTAGTGGTTAAACTCTGCCCCTTTAATCCACCATTTCTTTGAGTGGGACATGCACTTTGATCCCAAAGAGACATATTCTATTTGGATTTTTGGGGCAAACTGTTTTCTCCCCTTGTATAGCTTTAAATTACCCAGAGGCCTGCTGAGTTTTAACTTGGTTGTATTTTTTTTAACTCCAGGAAAATATATCCATACCACCGAGATGGGGTTCTCTGAGGCCATGTTCTGGAGGAGTTTTATTTTAGGACAGTCCTGAAACCTTCACAGGAATGTTGCCCTGATGCTTGAGGTGCCTCTCAGAGAGGGTCGAGGAGAAGAGAGAAGGGGCTGGACACTGGGACTGTGAAATTCTGAGGAATCAAAGTGAGGGGGACCTCTCTGATGGCAGAGAAGAGACAGGCTACAAGACTCTGTGAAACCACCCCCACTCGTGTCCTCCCCCAATGTTTGTGATATAAGAAATACTGGTTAACACAGAAGCCAAGAGAGCAAGGCATTCTGCATGTACTTACTCCCACCCCTTGGTCATCTGACCCTCAAAGCTGCCTCAACCCAAGGATGTGACAATACACAACATGTCTCTTGGTAGGTGGCTTAGGTCTGCTCTCTTAGAAACCACAGTGATTCTGTCTCCTCACTCTGCGCTGTCCAACATGGTACCACTAGCTCATGTAGCTATTTAAATTTAAATAAAATTTAAAATTTAGTTCCTCAAGCACATTGGCCACATTTCAAGTCCCCAATAGGCCATGTGTGGCTGGTGGGTACCATATTGCACAGGGCAGATAGACTGTTTCCATCACTGCAGAAGGTTCTATTGAACACTGATGTTCTAGCTATACATGATCTAAGTTGAAGTATTGGATTTACGGTAGGGTTAGGCCACTGACTTTCACTATCTTTGACTAACGAACACAGTGGAGACCCTCAGTGGTACAAATGGTTAATGTGCTTGGCTGCTAACTGAAAGATTGGAGTTTGGAGTCCACCCAGAGTTGCCTTGGAAGAAAGGGCTGACAATCTACTTCTGAAAAAACCAGCCATTGAAAGGCCTATGGAGTACAGTTCTACTCTGACACACACAGGTGGCCATGAGTCGGAATCAACAGGAATGGCAGGAATGAACACCGCAGGCATCTGGAGTGACCCATCTAACAATACACACATACATTCATACATAAACAACAACAACAAAAACAAGCCCATTGTGGTCAAGTCGATTCCAACTCATGGCTACCCCGTGTGCTGCAGACTAGAACCACTCCGTAGGGTTTTCTTGGCTGTAATCTTCATGGAAGTAGATCATCAGGCCTTTGTCCCGTGGAACCCCTGGGTGGATTCAAACCGCCAACCTTTGGGTCAGTATCTTAGTGTGAAGAGTTTGCTCCACCCAACAAACCCCATACACGCATACGGGGAAAAAAGACCACACCATGTCTTGTGAAAATTCTATAAGTTTTTTTAAAAGTAATCACCACGTCACTCTTAGTCTCTCTTTTGGAGGATGTTATTTTATTGTAAGACATCATTTTTATTAAATACACTGTAGTACAAGAGACTTTCCATGTCAGGTTGAGAGAAGCTGGTCACATGATTTACAAACAAAACTTTTTTTTTTTTTAAACACTGATTTTCAGGTGTCACTTTGAAATCAGCCAAGATGCAGTGGGTCGTATAAAGCAATGGGCCTCAAAAGAGATTGCAAAACAGGAGCCGGTAAGTATCGGCACAGAGACGTCACATTAAAAGGAAAAGAAACCAAAACAAAAGAGTTCCAAATACCAGGTCACAGTTGAAGGGGAGCTGTATCTGCAGAGAGAGATTGAAATGTGTGTGTCTACGGCCCGGATATATACAAACATCTCTCCATATACAGAAGTGAATGTAGAGAGTGCCCACATCTCGAGGCAGATTTGTAACTCATAGGTAGGGATCAAGGAAGGCAGGGAGCAATATTTCACCAGAATTTGATCGTTGGTCAAGGGGTTACATATTTAAAATCCACATTTAACTCGAAGACCTTGTATTGAAAATGTTTCCGTGTGTTTTATACATTTGTTAAGCAATAGAAAGATATACAAGCTGCAAGATGTAGGCCTTTTACATTTCATTCTATTTTCTCCAATTTTTTTTTTTTTTTCTCCTCTTCAAACACTTGGCTATTAGCAGCTTTTATTATGTTTGCTCTAGCATGTTAAGCATTCAGCCAACCTTCGTTCGGAATCATTTTTTATTAATGCACAAAAATTAAATCCACACGGACCTGGCCTAGAATGCATAGACTGTAAAAATGACATCCCCACCTTTCCCCATGTCGTCTCCTGAGACGTGTGTTAAGATGGCAAAAGAGTTGCTTGGTTGCGGTTGTGAAATTCACAGTGTTTTTGCCTGCAACACATATACATATTTATTTGTTTATTTTTTTTTTGCTTTGCTTTGTGTTTGTGATGAATGGAGCAAAAAAAATATATATATATATAAACATGTGTGTATAAATAAATAAATAAATAAAGGTAAGAAGAATGCAAAAACTAAGAATATTCAAGAACCTCTGACTTGAGCAGCAGTGATGCATTCCAGCCCTGACAACAAGAAAACACGCTTCCCTGTGCTATCATATGTAACCATAAGTCCCTCCCACCCTTAAGTCTTTAGAGTAACACGGGAAATTCAAGTACAAGCTGTCATAACCTCAGAGTCTCTGCATTCCAGTGAAGCATTGTGAAGAAACGGATTTAACTGCTAACTTAGCCATTTGGGGAGGCAGGTCACACTACCCCGTCCTCTGGCGAGATTTTCCCTAACACTGATACATGGTCGAACCAAAGCTCAAGATTGAAACTAAAAATTCTCAGAGGGGAGGGATAAAAAAACAAAAAACGGGAGAGCAAGCGAATTGTGTGTGTGTGTGTGTGTGTGCGCGCGCACGCGCGCAGTCATTTATTTAATTAGATACAATTTAATGCTACTGGCATTATAGAGTGTCCAATTTACAAAAAGAAAAAAGCCCATTCTTGACCAGGGGATCCTGTTGTCATGGCTCTTTACAAAGGACAGCGTTCTCCTCTGCTGGGCATTGCATTCAGATGCCCATGTGGGAATTCCTAAGAGTTGCGCATCTCACTATGGGGCCTTGGACGTCTCGCCATTGGTCTCGAAGACCCTGGGCTCCCAACATTCCAATTCTTTTCTGGAATGTTTGGACGCTGAACCGAAGTGTAAAGGGGTCACCATGGGACAATGTGAGCGTAAACAAATGAGCAAAAAGAGAGGGGGAAAAAAATCACTTTTCCTTTCCTGGACCTTTACATAAGGAGATGTGTTTCGGTCTGCGTTTTCCCTTGCAAGGAGCCTGAGAGAGGACCGGATGGAGGGGGACGGCTTTGACTGAGCTGTGTTGAGAAGCACATTATCTGAAGTATGTCTTCCACCTATGCAGAACTGCACAGGGTTAGAGACTACAACGTAATCCTACCAACTGGGGGGAATGGAAGCACTAACAGCAAAATGACATAAGAAAGTTTTGGTTATTTAGCAGATTTTACGCAAATTATTCATACTGCACCCTACTTATAATTATTTCTATTACTGTGTGCCTATAAATTTATACACCAACACACAAACACACTATGCATGTGTGTTCGTATATGTATAAATTGAGTATTTATAACACGTATATAAATACACAAACATACCACAGGTAGCGCCGATGTGAACACATACGTATAATATGAATTCTGATATACTCCTTTATAGCATATTTCAAAATGTTTTCTAAGTAAGCCTGATTGTGACATTGGTTCAGTGTACAAGGATTTAGCAGAAGCCATGAGCAGGATTATGTGTCACGATGTCTCAAGCTGTTTGTCATCTCACGTATTGCATGTTCTTCGAACTTCATATCCTGCTCCACGAATTTATGTAAACGGACTTTCTTTCCTGAACTGCTTCTTTGTAGAGTCTGCTGCATCAGACCGCTCAAGGGAAGCATGATCTAGCGGTCAAAATCATGAACGTCTGAGTCGGAACACTTGGATGAAGTCCCAGTGGGGCCGGTAGTTACCCTGGAGACTTGTAGCATGCCACTTAACTTTTCTGAGCCTCAATTTCCTCACCTTTAAAATGGGAATAATTCCTGCCTTATCAGGATTAAAGATGCTAATGTATACAAAAAACGTTTGGAAAACGATGAAACAATATAAATGGAAATAATGGCTCAACTGGGTTTAGGCTACAGAATTTGGTTTGTTGCTGCTACTCCTGTCTTTTTTTTCTGTATCTGATGGCAGACCACATCCGGCCATCATTGCATTTTAGAAGGGGGAAGAGTATGAGAAGGAGAGGTGGTGAAGGAAGAGTGGTGAATATTTTCAAATATGCTGTGGCTCGTTCTGCTACTTTAAGAGCAATCTGGGGTTCTTTCAATGTGAGACGTCTCTGAAATCACACGTAGTCTTGAGACAACAGAGAAAATAATGATAATAATAATAATAAACAGCAGTATAAATAACTATAAAACTTTGCACTTGCATAGAACCTTTCAGTTCAAGGCCTTGAGGGACTTGTCAGAAGGTAAGTTTTTTTTTTGCTTTTTTCCTCCAGAGGAAAACACAAAACTCTAATGGAATGGAATGCTCCCTTCTCATTTGCCTTAAATCCTTGCTCTAAAACTGCACGGCCCTCCTTGAATTTGATACCTTCAGATATTACCTCTTTTGCTCTCTGTTAAAACAAAACAAAGAACTTGCAGCTTCTTCCCCCCAGAGCAGCTGGCCGGTCACACAGAATGACGAACTTGTGTAGGTTTTCAGGTCATTGCTGATGGAATCTAGAAAAGTTGTGTACAAATCTGCCTCTTCCTTACTGCTTGACAGAGCTCCACAGTGTTTTCCCAGTACCATGGTTCCTTAGTATGACGTGTACGTGCACAAATATATCATGGAGATATGGCTTTCGTTATATTATTATGTGCGTTCTGGAGGGTTTTGTTTTTCCACTGATGAAGAGATCCAATAGCTGAACTTCCACCTCTCATAGACCGTCACAGAACTTAAAAGGACCGTAGGGTTCATCTTGTCCAATCCCCTCCCTCGACCCCAGATGTGCCTGGATTTCCTTTTGTTCTCTGTGAATTTACACTTCTGAATTTTTGAGAGCTGGCTTTCAAAGCCTATAATGGAAAACAAGATGCCCCGGTAATTAATGGGTGCCAGCAAAATCTAAACGGAGCTACTGCACCTTCAGAAACAAGTATGAAATCAAATCAGCTAAGGGGAATTAAAAATCACTCCTTTCCAATCTGGCTCATATTATAAAGATGTCAAGTTAGCAAAATTCCCCTCACAGAGGGTAGCAAGTTTTCTTGAGGAACAGAAAGAATTTTCTTCCTTGGTATAACTGACCATCCAAATATCTGTAAATTTCTATTCGAATGTACACCCTCTTTTTGCAAAACCAATGACTACACCCAGAAGCACACCTCCGACACTGGGTCTGGGCACAGCCTCTCATTAGCATGTTGCGCCTAATTTTTTATTTTTTAATGCAGTGAAGACAACAAAACAACATACTGACAATGGAGGACAACTGGAATGAAAACACTCTCCCAACCAGAGCCCAGAGCAAGGCCTTGGCCTGTGTACACTGAACATCAGTACATGTGGTATCCCGGGGTGAGGTCTCCTTGCCCTCGGGGATTGGTTCTGCGCTTCCCAGACCCGTGGGTTCGATTGAATGAGGACATCCAGGCCTCAGGGTCCACATGAGCTGAAGCCCATCACCACCATACAACGCAGAGACATATAAACTCTGCTAATGAACTCCATTAGCTTCCCCTAATTATATACGTTATACCTTTTATAGGTCTGCTCTACGTATAGGGGGCACGACACCTGGAGCGGTAGTTTCTGCACACAAGGTAGTAATCGACGAAGACCATGCACAATTTTGCTTGCACAGGTGAAAGGATGGGTGGGTTAGAAGGTAGGGGAGGGAGGGAGGTGCTTTCTGAAAAGTTCAGTAGAAGAGAAGCTTGCCTCCACATTTATAGCGTGTCTCATCTCTTCCAAGTCCTTGGCCTTCACATCTGACCCTGAAATTATCTCTGGACAAGAATTCACCTATTTTCAGCCTAGTGTGCCAAAGGCTGGGTGGATAACACTTGAAAAACAAGCCAGCGCTATCACCATGACCTACAGATGCTCGACTGCATATGAACGTATGAGGCACCATCTTGTGCCTCACAGATGCCATCTTTTCTCTTTCCCACACTAGAGTGCTTCTGGTGATAGGAAAAGAATAGTGCTGTGGCACAGAGTTCAACAGTCTTTTTACTCCTCAGAAAAGTCCTCGGGGGAAGGTGCTGAATATATTCCTTCTGGCTAACAGTTGCTGGGTTTTTCCTAAATTGGGATTGATGCCAGCTGATCCCAATGCTCGACTTTGTTCTTCCCATAGTGCAGTTAATAATAAATCTTCTTTCTCTCTGTTTTCAGTCTCCCATAGATAAAGGCTTCCCAGATTGAACACAAGTTTTCCTTTTTCATACACAGGCTTAAGCCATCCAAAAACAATAAGAACAGTAATAATAATAAATAAATAGAAGTGAATCCATAGAAACTCCCGGTGTCTGTACAGCAGAAGTGACAAAGTTTGAGTCAGATATTTGTTTTCCCTTTTTTTCATCCACATCAAAGGCAGGAATACAACAAGGCATTGTTAGTTGTGGTGGGCAAACTGGAGTGTCTGCTGATATAACAAATTAGGTTTGTTAAGGCCTTTGTCTATGCAGAGTTAATAGTAATGCAGAAGCCAGATTGAGTAAAAAGAAAGGGTAAGGACTGAGAAGCAAGGAAGACAAAATAATAACAATAATAAAACAAAAAGTGGGGAATGAACCAAGGGAGATGGAAAGAGAGAAGAGATAATGCCAAAAAGAAGTCAAGACCGTGTCTACAGATGGAGAAGTACACATTGCTTCCCACTGAAAGCGTCTCGTTGTCTTTGTTAATACTGTCGGAGTTAAGAACAGCGTTTTGATGGCATCCAGCAGCAGTTAAAAGACGTTCGTTCTCTCGCCGTCTGAGGAGGTGCACTGGGAAGGATCGGTCTGGGAGAAAGTGCCCTAGCCTAGAATATCCAGGTAGACCGGAGATGCCTTGGCCAAGTTCTGGAGGAGGGTATGGATGCCCTTGATGTTCTTCCGCATATGGGGTTCTCGCTGCCAGCACCCCAGCATCAGCTCATATACCTCCTGGGGGCATGTTCGAGGTCGCTGCAGGACTCGGCCCTGAGTAATGCATTCAATCACCTGGATGGAGATCAAAGACAGGATCAGACAAGAGAGAAAGGAATGTAGATAAAATAAATGGCAGGGCACAGAGGGCCAGAAGAGAGGGCTGTTTTCAAGAAGCCCACTTCATTATTATTACTGTTTGTTTAAAAAGAGCAATGATAATAGGTTGGTTTATACCATAGTTAATTTGACTGTTTTTTCTCCATTACTTAAGCCACTTTGATTTCACAAAACTAGTGGAGAAACAATGGGGCCCTTGGTGGTTCAGTGGTAGAATTCTTGCCTTCCAGGCAGGAGACCAGGTTCAATTCCTAGCCAATGCACCTCATGTGTAGCTACCATTGGTCTGTCAGTGGAGGCTTGGGTGTTGGATTTCACAGCAAAAGTCATTCCTCAGTCCTTCTTTTTTATCACCAGAGAATCATAGACATATCAGCAAACACAGTGCTTTTCTATCTCTAAAACTCTTACAGGATGACTATACTTTGGCCATGACATTTAGGGACAGAGAAGGCAATTTGGGGGGCATTGCCTCCAGCAAACCTGAAAGACCCTCAGCTGACGGAAGCACTCAGTTCTCTCAGGGGTCTCAGGCCCTGGCCCAGTGCTCACCTCGTTATTTGATAGCTGGTACCAGGGCTGCTTGCCGTATGTGAAGATCTCCCACAACACGACCCCCAGGCTCCAGACGTCACTCTCTGTGGTGAACTTCCTGTACATGATGCTCTCCGGAGGCATCCAGCGAATGGGCAACATTGTATGGCCACCGACCTACACAAAAGGGGCAGATAGGAAGGCATCTGTCAACCCGGAAACCAAGTTTCCACCATCAGGGGAAAAAGGGTGGGAGGGGGGTATGGGGAGACATTTTTTCTTTCTCATATTTGCCTTTATTAGTCTTATTTGTTTATAAACTTGTAAGAAAACTATGGTTTCTTTATACAGGTAGCCCCCAACTTATGACATATTGGAGTTACGATGAACCGTACTTATGGCCATTCTTTTTTTTTTTTTTTTTTGGTACATCTTATCATTATAATATGTACTACATACAGTGTTGCAGCACCTAATTTGCTGATTGTTATCATTCTCACACCAACCCTCAAAGACAAATACAGATCAAATTTATAGACACTAATAATAAAGCAAATAACAATGAAAACTAAAAACAAAACACAAGGTATCGACTTAGTCAGAACCGACTTAAAATGGAGTCATCAGAATGTAAGTTAGGGATGACCTGTACCCTCAAGCAATAGAGACTGAGGGCAAAGATGATTAAAATGTATATTTTATATTATTTGCAATTCTCTCTGTCTCCAAACTAGATAAGAATAGTGATACAGTGGGGTGGATAAAAAACATGCACTCATACTTTCTGTATGAGGATAACTTCATCTTCTAATTAACAAGATGATCTTGACCAGGATAACAACTCCTGTTGCTGTCAAATCAATTTCGATGCATCGTGACCCTACAGGACAGAGTAGAGCTTCCCCATAGGGTTTCCAAGGAGTGCCTGGTGGATTCAAACTGCTGATTTTTGGTTGGCAGTCATAGCTGTTAACCACTATACCACCAGGGGAGTAATAACTAGGTGGGGGAGGCGCAAACAAATTATTAACATGCTTGGACGTTAACCAAAACGTTGGAGGTGCGTATCCATCCAGCGGCACCCTGGAAGAAAGGCCTGGCTACCTACTTCCAAAAAATCAGTCATTGAAAACCCTATGGAACACAGTCCTATTCTGAAACAAATGGGGTCACCATGAATTGGAGTTGACTTGATAACAACTGGTTAGGTTTTTTTTAACTAGCATTCAAAATGGCCTACCCAATGACTTTACTTCCTTAGCAAGGGCAGGATTTCCTTCCCCTGTAAGGTGCTCCTTGTGTGTACTGCTGATTCGAACATCCTCACCACAAGCCAGTGGTGGGCCAGGCAGAAATTATTATCTCCACTTTACAGATGAGGCAACCGAGGTTCAGGTTGCTTAAAAGACACAAAGAGCCCAGGTCTTTGGACTCCAAGCTCAGTACTTTCCTCTGCTACAAGACACTGCAATTTAGTTTATTATTTACTGAGGAAAAAAAAAAGCAAGTTTCTCAAAAAGTTCATTTTAGTGAAAACACCGAGGCTAGGGCGTCCAGTGGGAGTGGCCTTTGCATAGTCAAAGAGAACTTGTTTTATAGCGAAGACTTCTTTATGATTTTCTACCACATGGAGAAGAGTTAGGAACCCTGGTGGTGCAGTGGTTAAGAGCTCAGCTGCTATCCAATAGGTTGGCAGTTCAAATCTACCAGCCACTCCTTGGGAATTCTATGGGGCATTTCTACTCTGTCCTATAGCGTCAGTATGAGTCGGGATCAACTCGATGGCAATGAGTTGGAGGAGAGTTTGGCATCTCATTTCCAGTTGTGCAGTCCTGTAGGGCTGTCTAATTTTAAAGCAATGAGAGACTTTTGAATAGCAGCCCTGTGAAGAGGCTGGTAGGTCCCCTTCTTCATGCTGGTAAAATGCCAGCACTCCCACAGGCTGGACGTGGCATGCCTGATGCCCGGCACAGCAAGTGGCTTGTATTTCACCAAGAATTACACCTGTTACAACTCTTGGCCCCTCAGTTTCTAGACTAACACCACATAGAGTTTCTGCCCAATTATAATTCCTAACATCGAATTCTGACTCATTAAAGGAGCCATGCCTTAAATTGGATTTCCAGTGCCTGAAAAATGATCCTCAACCCCCAAGAGCTGACAGTGTCAGAAACATCTGCTATGCTTGACCACCTCAAAGGATGCCCTTAGCACCAAAGCAAGCACAGAAGTGTGAAAAGAGGAGGATGTTTTTCTTTTTCTTTATTCCCCCCTGTTCTTCTCTGTACAATGACTCCAGATCTGACAAGTAGGGACACAACTTGCTGGCTCAGGGTTAAGATGTCCCCATATCTTCACTACTCAGTTTTCAATAAACCAAAAGCTACAACCAATTATGGGGACGGTGCAGGACCGGGCAGAGTTTTGTTCTGTTGTGCATGGAGTCGCCATGTTTTGGGAGCCACCTTGACAGCAGCTAACAACAAGGTTGTCAAGAAGTCAATACTCAAGCAGATAATTGTGCAAATCAGTGCATTATAAATTTGATGCACTAAACATTCTCAAGGTGTTCCCTCCTTGTCTATAACCTTTCCCATCTTATTTCCTCAGTAGGAAATAACCATTTTGGATACATTAATGAGAAGGTCAAGCCATAGGACTCCCCCATCCTTCTCACAGGGCCCCTTTAATTGTTCCTCTCCTTTCTCAGGTTCTCTGCACTGCTGATGGCCAGGAGTTCAGGCCAAAGCAAAAAGCTCTTATTTCCTTTAAAGGAGATGGGGGAGAAAAGATTCAAATTGTGATTTACATGTTTTCCTATCCGGTCATTTATTTTATGCCTGCAATCTCTCTGGGACAGATTTTTCACTTTAATTCTTTCACAAATCCCTTGTGGGATTTCACACATGCTGTTATAAATAACGCTTTCCTTGTTCTGATGTCAAACGGGTGAGTGGTGGGAGAATCTAATAAAAGTTCAGACAGGGTTCACAAGTTTTCTAAACTCGCTCAGAACATTTCTGAACATTTCTTTTGGAGACCTTTCTCAGGATTTGGGGGGCAAGTCACAAAAGTAGACAAAAAAAAGGAAAAAAAGTCACCTTTGTTACAAATTACTGTCACATTCCAATCACAGTGAATCGATGGTTTTTGGACCTCACAAAACCCCATACTGAGCTGCCACAAACACAATGAGACATTTGTTTTTTATTGTGCGACTTGGCAGCTCGCCCTCACACCCTTGCTTAAATATTTGTGAGATGGAATGTGATCCAAAGGGTTCAAGAATGACATTGGAGTCAGAATTTCTTCTCTTGACTGCCCAACAGCTATGGTTCTAGAAGAGATGCTCCAATTATCCAGATGGGTCAGGCAACATGCCCTTCACTATACTCACCAGATTGAACCTGATGCAAGATGAGAAAATACAGCTATCTGGGGGGCTAACTTGGACTTGAAATTTTTATTTTCTTCAAACCAAGACTCCCAGGGTTCTAGTTCCTTCTGTGCTATTAACTAGCGTGGAGAAGTTGCCTTAGCTCTGGCTTTTCTCTTTATTGGTAAGATGTGAAGGGTTGGACTGGCTTTTAGTTACTTCTGCTGCCATCATAGTCATCTGTTATAGATTGAATTGAGTTCCCCAAAAATATGTATTGAAGTCCTGGCCCTTGTACCTGTGAATGTGATCCTGTTTGAAAATAAGGGTTCTCTTTTGTTATGTTATTGCAGTTATAACAGAGTATGGCGGGTTCTAAACCTAATTATTTCTGAGTTATACAAAGAGCAAAATAGACACAGAGACACACAACGGAGTGATAGATGCCAAGGATATGCCAAAGAACTCCTAGAATTCCCAACAAGAAAGGACCTGCCCCAAGAGCCATGCCTTGAATTGGACTTCTAGCCTCCTGAACCATGGGAAAATAAATTTCTATTCTTTAAAGTCACCCATTTGTGGTATTTTTTTTGTTACAACAGCACTAGGTAAGACATCATCCATCATATACATAATACCTCACCATTTACAAAGAATCTTCACACAATTACCTTATTTGAACCCAGCATTTACTCTCTGGGATAGATATTGGCTCACTGGGATATTACAAATAATGACCAAAAGTTCAAAGAGTTTAAGTAGCTTACCTTAAGCCACACACACAACTCCACCCCACTGGACATCTTGTATTTAATATTCCGATAGCTCACTCTGTGTTTCCAGCTTCTCTTGCTCCCTGAGTCCGGCCAGCAAGCCTAATGTGGTGTCTCAGGCAGAACTTACCCATTGCTCTTGGAAAACCTGATGTCCTTTCCTTTCTATCTGTTTTTCAAAGGTCTCCTAAAAGGCAAACTCAAGTTCCACCATTTCCAGGAACTTTCCTTTCCTGCTCAGTGGCTGTTCTAAGCACCAGGAAGCCCAGTAACCTTAGCACCAGCTGCCGAGGAGTCAGTTTTGACTTATAGGTTCGTGATGGTGGTTTATCAGAAGTAGATCATCAGGCCTTTCTCCCAAGGATCCTTGAGGAGCACTCAATCCACCAACCTTTCAATTAGCAGCCAAGTGCCTTAACTGCACAATCCAAGGACACTAGTGCCCTTAGAACAGCTCTGGTAACACCAAAGACACTCTCTTCTTTTGAGAATGGACCACACATGCTTTGAGAGAGATGGATGTTAATCAGTTATGCCTGGCAGGGGCTGAGGGGGCCAGCAGTAAACCTACCACGTCTCTGAATTGAGCTTCTTGTCAGAGCTGATATTTGGGGATGAATTCTCAATTGTGTTCTTTCAGAGAGATCAGTGTTCCCAATTTTCCAATCCATTTCCCAATAACTTCTTTAAACTCTTGATACGGCCAAGGCTTAGAATAGATGAATGCAAACCATCTTGACTATTTGATACTACAAATAAGAATGACATAATGAAATGTAACCAAAAAATATGGGCTCCACAGAGAGTATAAGAGAACTCTAAGTTGTATAAAATTACGGCAGACTAGGAAGAAAGGCCTGGTCATCTTCTTGTAAAAATTAGCCAATGAAAATCTATGTATCACAACATAAATGTCATCTGATATAAAGCTGGAAGATAAGCCCACTAGGTTGGAAGGCACTGAAACAGCCACAACAATAGGCTCAAACATCCTGGTGATCATGAAGATGGTGTGGGATAGGGCAACGATTCATTGTGTCGTACATGGGGTCACCATTACTCAGAACTACTTGAGGGAAACTAATAACAACAGCAGTAAAGTTGTATAAGGAATCCCATTCCTCAGTTTTCCGTCCATACTGTAAATGAGGGGAGTGTCCATGGTGCAGACCTGGAGTTATTCAAACTGTGAGGACATCTAGGAAGACTTCTAATTCATAATATAAGGGAGTGTGACTAGTGTCCTATATCCACAGGGACTGCAGAAAAAGGGAATAGACAAAAGGAGGAAGTTAAAATATGAAAATAAACAAAAAAAAAAAAACCTTGGAGGACCACGAGGAGTGCTAATCATTACAACTTAGCTAAATGAGCAAAGCTAATTAGAGCAATGCCTGAAGCCCAGGACCAAAAGAAATTCCATGGCACCTAAATAAATCAAGTTACCGAAAATAATTGTTTCTGTGTTTAAAACATATGCAAGGGGAGAAAGAACCCCCAAACTCTTTAGCTCTTAATGTTTATTTCCATGCACAAACACCCAGTGCCGTTGAGTCGATTCTGACTCATAGCGACCCCATGACACCTCATAATTTTGACAGTGATATGTATAGGTAAAAAAATGTATAGGAGGCTCTGTTAAAAAAAAAAAACCAACAAACAAAAAAAAACAACTTTATTCTAGTTAAAATACCTGGGGCCTGATCATCCTTTAAATCTACTTGTTTGGAAGGTATTTCAGGGCAATAATTCCTGGGAAAAATACTAAAAGATCTTTGATGAAACTGTCTAGAATTCCAGATCAATGATTTTATCATTTTTAAATAAAAGCGGACAAATATAAACAGTATTTATTTATTTCTTTGTTACCCACCCCCCCCCCCCAAAATTCAAAGTGCACGTTCTTTCATCATTAGGTTATGAATTGTGAAAATTTCTCCCATGGCTTAACAAGCATTACAATTTGTTTCTCTAACACTGGAAAACTAGGACTTAGGCAAGTTAAGGAACTTGCTGAACAAGTTTAAATACGACTGGTAACCTATTCATGCTGAGAGTCTAGGTTCTTTCTCATATTTTTCAAATGTACAAATCATCTTTATTCCTGGTACAAATCAATGAGGAATCCACAAGTCACTTTCCAGGTTTACTGGGAGATAAACAAGGAAGTAATGAGTTTAGACCTCCTCCTTCTGTTGAGCTTCTAATAAAATGCACCTACCATCTCCTCCTCATCTTCTCTTTTTTTCTCCCTGTATCCATTCCTCTCTGTGTTCCCCTTCCGAGCCCATTCCTACCTACTTCCCTTTTCAAATCTTCTCTCAAATTCCGCCTGTTCAGTTCCGTATCGAATACCAATGATGTATTTGGTCTTGCTTGATTCTTCTCTTATTTCCTCAAATGATTATGCCTACTGCTGCAAAAGACCTCTTTAAAGTTTTAAAAGCAAAGATGTCACTGTGATGACCAAGGTTTGCCTGGACCAAGCCATGTTTTTTTCGGTCACTTCACAGGCATGCAAAAGACAGAAAAAGGAAAACAGAAGAATTGATGCATTCCAATTGTGATGTTGGCAAAGAATACCGACTATACCAAGAACTGCCAGAAGAACAAACAAATTAGTCTCAGAAGAAATACAACCAGGATGTTCCTTAGAAGCAAGGATTGCAAGACTTTAGCTTGATTAGTCTGGATACGTCATCAGGAAAGTCTAGCAGTTAGAAAATGTCATCATGTTTGGTAAAGCAGAGGGTCACTGAAAAAGAGGGAGATCTTCAGTGAGATGGATTGACATAACAGCCACAACGATGGACTCGAGATACCAAGAATCATGAAGATAACATAGGACTGGGCCATGTTTCACTCTATTATGCATTCAGTCATCATGAGTTGGAGCTGACTCAAAGGCAACTAGGAACAACAGCAATCCCCATTCCCACCGTGGCTCACTCTCCCTCCATGGTGATACCCAGTCTCCTTCCCATGGAGCGGCGCAATGACAGGCAGAGGTCTTTCTATATATGCAAAGCAAATGCCTAGCTGGCTTTGAAACCCCTGGTGATTTTAAGGCAAATAATGCTAATGGCAACCTTCTAAACTCCACTAGCAAAGACCAGTGATGCCTGGGAGGCCACTTTCAGCTTGTGGTTTTTACTCATTGAGTGAGTGATAACTTGCTTGGAAGCTAAGCATTTTACTCCCTTAGAAACATGCAGGCCAAAGGGCAAACCCCATTAAGAGATGATTAGTTGTGACAGGCTTTTGGCCACGTTAAATATTGACAGGGCTTCTAGGCCTCCTTATCACACCCCCGTGCACCATTCCTTTGCTTCAGCAGTTTCTCCTGATCCATTCCTTAAAAATTCATGAAAGCTGTAAACTTTAAGGAATGGTTGGACCTTATTTACTTATTTATTGTGTGTTGCATCTATAATACGAGGTTAAAAAAGACAGACAATTTATATAAAACCTTCCCCTTGGAAAACCTGGAACCCTTGTGGTC
This sequence comes from Loxodonta africana, assembly GCF_030014295.1. Taxonomy (NCBI): domain Eukaryota; kingdom Metazoa; phylum Chordata; class Mammalia; order Proboscidea; family Elephantidae; genus Loxodonta; species Loxodonta africana. The sequence continues at coordinate 24,193,693 of NC_087350.1, forward strand.
AGGCTGTGGGCGGCTTTATGGCCACATCCAGGAAGATCAGGATTTGTTCATTATCAACAGTGATGGGCGCTTCGGTGGCTTGTGGCTACTGAACCAGGGGGACACTTCATGGGAAGAAATTCAGCCCTTCCTGCGTGCCTCACACTACTAAATGAGCGCAGGTGTGACTGAGTCAGGAGAGGAGCTAGTATCAGCCTGGTCATCCTCTCTCTCACAGTGGGAAGTCATCATTGCTACACCATGAACTATGAGACATTGGTGGTTCAGGGGTAGAATTCTTGCCTTCCATTCAAGAGGCCCAGTTCGAATCCTGGCAAACGCATCTCATACGTAGCCACAATTCATCTGTCAGTAGAGGCGCGTGTATTGCAGAGGCTTGTATGTGTTGCTATGATGTTGAACAGGTTTCATGGAGCTTCCAGACTAAGATGGGCTAGCAAGAAAAGCCTAGTAAAGTAGAGGGTCTACTTCCGAAAATCAGTCAACAAAAACCCTGTAGATCACAATGGTCCAAGGCGCAATCAATCATGTTGATGGCACAGGACTGAGCAGCATTTCAACACTGCCACCGTGAACCAGCTGTTATTTGCAGCACAAAAACTCCTTCATTGTCTTTTACCATTTACAGACAATCTGGTCATTGTCATTAGGGTTGAATCTTAGAAACTTTAAGGCCAAGTATGTTTGGACCAATCAAAGGAAGGGTGTGCTGCACTTACTGCAAACAGTAATTTTGCAAGCACCTTTTTTTCATAATTCAATTTCTGTGCTGCCAGGACGAGGTGACTGATCACCTGTGTTGAAGGGGAAAGTCACAGAGGTCTCATCGCTATCTCCCTGCACTTGGATTCTAGGTGAGCAGACAAGGCAGATTTAAGACAAAATTTCCATTGAAAATTCACTTTGCCCTTATTGTACCATGAAATAATAATATAAATAATGATGGTGATGACGACAATCAGCTCTCATGTTTATATAGCAATTTTTGCTTTTTTCCATAGCATTTCCACATCTATTCACTCTATAATAAGAATAACAAAACTAAAACCTATTGCGGCTGAGTCGTTCCTCATAGCGATCCTATAGGATAGAGTAGAACTGCCCCATAGGGTTTCCAAGGAGCGGCTGGCACATTGAACTGCTGACCCTTTGGTTAGCAGCCGAGCTCTTAGCCACTGCACCATAGTAACAGTACCTACCTCAAAAGATGGCTGTGTGGATTAAATGAGATGATGTAAGGACAACTCTTAGAATGAAGCCAGACTCCAAAGTCTTATGTGATGCCATCATGTGACACCATTCATATGACATTTTTGAAAAGGTGAAACTGTACACTAAAAAGAGTGAATTTTACAATAGGTATTTTTTTTATATTATACCTCAATCTACCTGACTTTAAAATAAACACAGTTCTGAGAACCATGCCTGGCACATAGGAAATGTGTGATAAACATCAGCTATTGTTGTTATTCTAAGTATCCGATGTTCTAACAATCCTGTGGGGTGGGTGGGGATACTCTTTTGTCCCAAGTTAAGAGATAAGCTTCTCCAGTCCTTGGACCTACAGTGACTTGCCTGAAACCACAGGGCCAGGAAGTGGTAGACTGCTTCAGGGTCTAGCTCTCCCAATGCTTGGCACGCCTTTCATTTGACCTTAAGTGTGACACGTAGTCAGAGTCAAGGATGGGAGAGGCTTTTCTTGCCTATTTTGTTATTTCTTGCCATTCTGGTTCCAGTGTATGCCAAGGGAGCAAAAGCGGTTCTGAACATGAGAAGGTGAGCGTCTCTGGTCTAGTATGTGGGCTCCAGTCAGAATCTCCATGCCCCCATGTGCAGACCTGGCCCCGCCAGTCCCTTCCCTCCCCTGGTAACTCTGGATGACTTTCCTATGGTCAGCTAACTCTAGAGCACAGCAAATGGCTTAAACTTGCCATTATTCCACAGCAGTGTTCCCACCTCCCAGATTCAGTTTATTTCCAACACAAATCTTAGTGCAATCTCTGTCCCCACCTCCCACCCCACCCCGATTACCCTGGGGACAACTAAAGGAGAGTGAGGAGACGCTGGAACTCCCTGGAGATGTGTAGGTAAAGGAAGAATGGCTTCCTGGACTGCATGCTGCCTCAAGTGATGTCCTCCCCAGGGCTCACTGTCCCATGACATAGGGACCATGCTCATGTGCACTCTATACGGTGAAAAAAGCCAAAGACCCCAGTCTTAGAAGTGATAGTAGGTTCACCTTATTTTACATTTGGCTCTAATTAGGTGCATAAAAACCATCTTCAGTAAACCATAAAACTCCAATCATACTGACGTTTGAGAATCACATTTGCATCTAGAAACAAGAATACTTCATTTTAAGAATAAAGTATAAATTAGACACTAAATTGGCATGTTCTCCCATCTCTCTGATTCCCCAGCCCTCAATAACTCTTATCAATATTAATAGAGAATTTCCCAAGCGGATCAATGGAAGGGTAAAACCTTTGGAAAGCACTAATGCAACACGCTGTCTGCATGCGATTATTGTGCTTATACATCGCTTAACAATGGAACCTTGTACATCCCAAGGGTATACCTTTCATCAAGCTGCCTGTTCTTAATGTTCAATGTTACTGAGCTTTTTATGGCCCCCTGAGCATTATGGTTTTCAACCCAAGAGAACTATCTGACTCCATAGCATTTGAGACCCAAGCATTGCCCCCTTTCATGATAAAAAGTTACAGGGGCTGGCAGGGTGCCGAGAAAAGGCAACCAGGACAGCAGAAGCAGTATCTACCTGTGCCATTGTCTGTGTTAAGGTGATTGCATTTTGTTGGCTTAGTACCCGAATTCTGATATGAAATTGTTCCTCTGGAAACACAGGCAGTTTCCGGGTTATGAAAGTCTGACTTATGGACAAATCATGTTTGCCCTTTAATGCTATGTAAATCCGCCTTCACTTTGAAATGATTGAACCAACCCCTACTCTGAAGGAATTCTTCATCACAGTTACCTTCTCTTGCTGCATGTGCAGCTTTTAAATCACTGAAAAGGTTTCCAGCCTTTTCTGGCACTAAAATAAGACTAAATAATCATGTGCACCTGTTCCGATTTACCTACAAATTCGACCTACGGACTTAAAGACACAGTTAGGAGCAGATCTAGTTTGTAACCCGGGGACTGCTTGTAGCTTAGGGAGGTTGATAGTTCTGCTAGATTAAAAAAAAAAAACACTGCCATTGAGTCGATTCTGACTGATAGCGACCCTATAGGACAGAGCAGAGCTTCTCCTTAGGGTTTCCAAGGAGCGCCTGGTGGATTTGAACTCCCGACCTTTTGGTTAGCAGCTATAGCACTTAACCACTACACCACCAGAGTTTCCTGCTAGATTTTAGAAGAGGAAGAAATCAGTGATTCGTCAACAATGTAAGGGGGAAAAGAAGCTCCTTTGTATTAGAAACCACACTCTCCATGCAAGCTGTGGCTGCTGCTATTACTGCTACCCCGGGTGCATTATGTCCAGTAAGTGAGGGATCGGGTTTCTGGATGGTACCACATCCCTGTCCCACCATTAACCCCAGCTTGTTAGTTAACACTGAAGACCCGGGCAGAATCTACATTCCACCATTAACCTGAGCTTAGGACTTAATGTACCGGAGCCAGTGAAAAATGAATAAGGTCCTGTTTACTCCCAGCTGCACAAGCCCATCCTGATACAGAAACTGATGTCTGTGTCCATGTGAATGTGACAGTAATGGGGAAGCCTCTTTCTCCAGGGAGCACTAATGCCCACTTTCTACCATTATGGTCCTTTTCTGCTGTCTCTATAACATGTGTCATATATGATTGGGACATTGGTTACAAAGGGCCTTATGATTTCTTATTGTGATGGTAAGAGTTAAGAAATGATACAATAAAATCAGCTCTCAGTGACTGAGCACCTGCTTCATATGCCATGCTCTGTGCTATAAACATTACCTACATTTAAAAATCATTTTGTTCATACCTCTCCAGATATAAGTGCAGATAAAACATACCTTCAGAAAGTACACATATCATAAGAAGAGACTGTTTTGCAGTTTTGAACCTGGAGCTCAGTTTCTGCCCAGTGGGCTTTTGAGCCCTGGTAGTGCTGTGGTTAAGCGTTCAGCTGCTAACCAAAAGGTTGGCAGTTTGAATCCACCAGCCACTCCTTGGGAACCCTATGGGGCAGTTCGACTCTGTCCTATAGTGTCGCTATGAGCCGGAATTGACTTGATGGCAATGGGTTTGGTTTTGGGGGTGGTTCCAGCTCAGCGTCATGGAAAACCAGTGTAGAGCAGCCCTGTGCTTTTCAAGCTTTTCCACCAAAGCACCCCAAAGAACGAAAAGGACAGGATGTTGTTGTTGTTACATGCTGTCGAGTTGATTCCGACTCATAGAGATCCCCTATGACAGAGTAGAGCTGCCCTATAGGGTTTTCTAGGCTGTAATTTTTATGGAAGAGGATTGACAGGTCTTTTCTCCTGTGGAGCAGCTGGTGGATTTGAACCATTGACCTTTCCTTTAGCAGCCGAGTGCTTAATCATTGCACCACCAGGCCTCCTGAGGACAAGGTGAAGGGGGGCAATTGGGACCATGCCCGGGGATCTAGCCCAAGATGCTTATAACAGGAAAAACCAGTTGACCTCATGTGTGTCAGAGTAGGACCTCTATAGGGTTTTCAATGGCTGAGTTTTTAGAAGTAGATCATCCGTTGGGCCTTTCTTCCAAGGCACCTCTTAGTGGATTGAAATCTCCAACCCTTTGGTCAGTGGTGTAGTATGTAAACCATTTGCACCACTCAGGGACTACATAGTAAGTATAGAATTTCTTTAAAGTCTTATATTTAATCTTGTACATCCATATAATGGTTCCATTAGACTCCATCTGTGTTACGAAAGATAATCTTTTGTCCTCAAATTATTTATCAAAATCAATGCTTTGGAAACATGTGCCATGTTTATCTTGCTGCTTAAAGAGTCTTGGGTCCAGCACAGCCTCTTATGTCAATAGCTCCCTGGGCACCTGTTTGAGAAGCACAGGTGCCATAAAGTACATGGATTTTGAGTCCTCAGACTTGGTTCTCTATCCCAGCTCAGCCACTACTAACCACGTGAACTTAAATAAATTATCTAATGCCTTAGAGTCTCTCTTTTTCATCCAAATAGGAATAAACCTATGAGCCTCAATTAAGCCTATAAACTTCCCCAAAAAGCTAAATTCTGGAAGAGGTGGTCCTTGTCTTGGAGAACAGCCCTAGGGCCAGGACTTAGAAAAACAGAAAAGGAGCATCTGGCCAATAGCCTTGGAATAACAGCAAAAACTCTGCACCAGAATTCAAAACAGTTCTGCCCATTGCACAATTCTGAAGGGCACCATTCACATTGTATTCCATGCAAATGGCTCTCCCTGGAATTGTGCAATATGGCAGCAGTCTAGATTCTAGTTCTAGTGCTTATACCTCATCGTCTCCTTGTAAGCCACAAGCTTTTCCTTTATAGAATGGGAACAATAATACTTATTGTGTTTTACCTGTGAGCCTCAAGCAAGGTAGCCAATGTTAAGTATGACTTAAGTGGTAACACCCAATCCATTTGCAAGATACCATTTATCTTGCTTCTTTTCATGTACCTTTATTTCAGTAAATTTCAACAAACTTGTATCTAGTTTGTGCTATGTGCGCTGTGAGGAAACAACGTAAAATGAGATATGGTCCTCACCCTCAGGAGCTTGTTCTATAACCATAATGCAAGGCAGAGATTCAATGCTATAATGGAAATGTGAACAAATGACCTTGGATCATGATATTCCCACCGATTATGAGGTTGGCCCATCCTTTCATCTAAGACAACTCTGGGCTTCCTTCCACTAAGAGGTCGATATTAGGGGTCCAAACATTTGCCAGTATGTCCAGTGGATCACATGGATGGTGACTGTGGAAGCTGGCTCTTGGGAAAAAGCAGGAGGGAAAGTTTTCCAAGAAAGATATTCTCCATCCATTGCCCTGAGGTCCTAATTTCTCTCTCAAATTTCTTAAGAAGGAGGAGTTGGCCCCAATGCCCAAGCAGAGCTTGTAATGGCTGAGGGTGCTCTCATGGCCAGTGTTATTGATTTGAATTGTATCACCCCAAAAGATATGTTGAAGTCCTAACCCCTGGTACCAGTGAATATGAATAGGGAGTCTGAAGATGTTATCAGTTAACATGAGATCATACTGGAGTAGGGTGCTTCCTAATCCAATCTGAGTCTTGTTCTCATAATAGAGAAGAGATAGAGACACACGAGGAAAAATGGTCATGTGATGACAGAGTTATGCTGCAGCTGCCAGCCAAGGAATGCCTGGGGCTGCCAGAGGCTGAGAGATAAGAAAGAACCTTCCCCTAGAATCACTGGGGAGAACATGGCATTGCCAACATCCTGAATTTGGACTTTTAGCCCCCAGAACTGTGAGACAATAAACTTCTGTTGTTTAAAATCACCCAATTTGTGGTATTTTGTTATGGCAGCCTTAGAAAAAGAATAAACTCAGTTTGTGTTTACCTTTATGGCTGATATTTAAAATCTAAACCGGTCCAGTTGTCATTGAGTTGATTCCAATTCATGGCAACTCCATGCGTGTTAGAATAGAACTGTGCTCCGTAGAGTTTTCAATGGCCAATTTTTTCGGGAGTAGATTGCCAGGTTTTTCTCCCAAGGTACCACTGGGTGGCCTCAAACCACCAACCTTTTGCTTAGCAGCCGAACACGTTAACCATCTGCACCACCCAGGGACCCACCATGTGCTAGGCACAACCAGAAACTTTACATATATTATTTTATTCAACCTCATTGAATCACAAGCTGAGCCAATGTAGAGTGAACAGAGTATATCAGTCAGGGATTACCATTAGCTACCTGGGGCTTTATTTCTCTCATGTACTAGAAACCCTGAAATCCGCAGTCAAGGGCTGGTGTGACACTCCAAGAAGTCCTTCCAAGGACATCCTTCAAAAGACATCTCAAATCTGTCCTTGACTTTCCACCCCCATTTTGATCTCCCCAGCCGAGTTCTTCTTCATCTCCCTCCTGGGCTACCGCAATGGCCTCCTAACTTGCCTTTTTCTAATCCTTTGTCCATACGGTAGCCACAGCAATGATCTTAAAATATTAATTGCATCATATCCTGCTCATTTTTCTGCTATAAATTCCTCAATGGCTTCTCATTGCCCTTAGGACAAAATGAAAACTTGTTAAAATGGCTGTTCATATCCTGCATAATGAACATATGGGACCTGACCCATTCCTCTCGCATTCGCTTTTATGCTTTTCTCTCCCCTTGCTTGCAGTGCTGCTGCCACTCCGATCTTCTGTCTGTTTCTTAGATGACCTTAGCTCTCTCTTGCCTTAGGTTCTTCAAACATGCCACCCTGTATGTTTACCTCGTTAACTTTTAGTATCAGGGCTTATATTAAATACCTATTCTAAGACATCAAAATCAGGTTCCCCTGCTGGGCTACCCCCTCAGTAGGTAACACGACTCACTGGCCCCTCATAGCACCAATCACAGTTATGATGACATGTGTATTTGTGTGGTTACATGCTCGGTCCCTGGGTGGCACAAACAGTTTGCTCTCAACTACTAACCTAAAGGTTGGCAGTTCAAACTCAGCGATGTCACAGAAGGAGGCCCTATTGATCTGCTTCTGTAAACGTCGACAGCCAAGAAAACCCTATGGAACCCAGTCCTACTCTGACACACATGGGGTCACCACGAGTCAGAATTGACTCGATGGCAACGGGTTTTTGTTGTTGTTGTTTACTTTCTTGCTATTTTCCTCTGCCACTAGACTACAAGCGTCCTGAGAAAAAGCACTACCCAATAAGTCTTGAATGTTCAACAGATATCTGTCAATAAATAGATAGCTTTGGCTGCCTTAGGGAGCCTCTGAAAATTAGAATGTGCGTGGTCTCTGGGTGAATAGATAATACAGTATGAAATCAGTATGGAAGGACAAGAGGCTAAAGCCAAAAAGGCAGCGTCCTGCAAGCTCAAAGTGGTGCTGCTGTTAGCACGGACCCCTTAGAGAGGAGACGGGTATCAGAGGGGGGGAAGAAAAAACCTGACAGTAGCTGATTTGTTTCAGTGAGTGACACCCGTTTCTAATTTAAACTGTAAATAACAAATGGAAACAGATGTTTGTTGTATACGGGGTAAAGAACATATGGGATAGCTTACCACGAAAAGCTGTTAAAGTCAAAGATTAATAAGCTGGAGTGACACCAGTAGAGGAGAGGATTTGAGGGTACTGGGAGAAGTTGGGGCGAGAATGGAACTGCTGGGCTCCCTGCCCCAGGGGCTCCCTTCCTTTGTTCCTGTTGTGGTTGGCCCCATTGGCCAACCCCAATGAAGCTGTCCCACTTATGGAAGCCTTCTGCTGTAGCCCCATTGGAATTGCCTGTGGGAGGGGCTCAGGATGGCAGTCCGGCCTGGAGGTGGATGAGACCAGTCTTGAAGCTTCCTTGGCATGGGTCTTAGTTGCAATGACTGGAGAAGTAAAGAAGGGCAGCAGAGATTAAGGAGAGGGGGACTAAAGACCCCCAAACCACCCATCATCATTGCCACTGCCTCCTGCATAAGTTACTCCATTGCTCTCACCTACCACCATAGATTGACAATCTTACATCATGACCAAAGTGGGGCAGAGTGACTCAAGGCTGAAGTTAAACTGAAAGCCAAATCACCTATTTCTCAAAGGACTATCCATTCCCATCACAATAGATAACATTAAGAAAAACAGTTATAGTATTTTGAGGATTATCAACCCCTCCTTGCACAGAGGGTATACTGATTTTTTTTTTTTTTAATCACTGAGTTGATAATCATTTTTGTCTTGGTATTACTAATTCAGTAAAAATATATTTAACACCTACTGGGTGCTGGGCATTATCCTAGGCACTGGGGACACAGATGTGAATAAGTTCCATACCTTCATGAAACTCTCATTTTAGTGAAAGACACAGACCATACATAAAAAAATATGTGTGCAAGAAAAAAATCATGTGGCAACAAATACTATAAAGAAAAATAAAGTAGAATAAGTGGGTGAAAAGGATAGAGAGCAGGGCTATTTTAGATAGGGTAATTAGCAAAGACTTTTCTCTGTAGGTGATACCCAACAACAGATCTGAATAAAGTGGAAGAACAAGACAGACAAATAACTGGAAGAAGTGCATTCCAGTCACTGGGATTAGCAGGGGCAAAGGTCCTGAGGCAGGAACAAGCTTAAAGTGTTTGAAGGTCAGCAAAGAAGCCAGTGTGCCAGGAGTGACTGGAGCAAGGGGGTGAGTAGTAGGAAGGAAGTAGGGTCTTACCCAAGGGCCATCATGGATGGGGATCAATGGCATAGCTGCACAAAAATGTTTGTGTCTATGTATTCATGTATTCATATTCATATCTATATTTATATCATACTTATATTTATGATTTATATCATATCTTTACCTATATATCTAAGCAAATATGCTACATCCAGATAGTATTTTTGATGTTTGAAGCTATGGTACCAGTACTTCAAATACCAGCAGGGTTACCCATGGCAGACAAGTTTCAGTGGAGTTTCCAGAGTAAGACAGACTAGGAAGAAAGGCCTGGAGATCTACTTTTGAAAACTAACCAGTGAAAACCCTATGGATCACAACAGAACACTGTCCTATATACTGTTGAAAGACGAGGCCCCTAGGTTGGAAGACACTAAATATATAGTGGCTGCAACAATGGACTCAAACATACTAACCATTTTCAAGATGGCACAGAACAAGACAACGTTTTGCTCTGTTATACATGTTCTCACCAAGAGTTGGAGCCAGCAACAATGGACTCAAGCATACTAACCATCTCGAAGATGGCACAGGACAAGGCAAAGTTTTGTTCTGCTGTGCATGGGGTCACCATGAGTTGGAGCCAACTTGACGGCAACTAACAGCAACAACATTTAATATTATGGGGTTTTCTGACAACACATAGTCTATAACCTATCATTATTAGTTAATAAGTACGGAAACTAAGACATAGAAACCTAAGATCAACAGTCAGAATCAGGGCCCAAGATGGCAATGGAACACAGATGTTTCAAATCCACTAATCTTGCCTCTTTTTCCTTGATATTTTGACTGTCATATTGCACCACTTCCCCAAATCCAACTGGTGGCATGACCAGGTATGCAAGGCAGCTAAAATAATCAGCAACCACTTTCTGTTAACCCTGTTCAGTAGGAAATCCCTGCTTCCCTGATCCAGAGACTTTGACAACATCATCGTTGCACCACATTACTATCCATAGGTTACTTCTGCAGAATGTGACTCTAGCAATCAAAGTTGGTCTGACTGCATGGTGCCCCACAATGGAAGAGAGGAAGGGGCGGTAGAGGGATCCTATTGTGAGCAGTCCTTTCACTCACACAGATGCATTTCATGCTCCTCAGAGTTCCAAATCCCTAGAGTGCTAGTTATAGTCCCCTTGGTACTTTAAGATTCAGAATTTATGCTGATTTCTTCGTGCTTCTTTCTATTGGTACACCAGTAGGAGACCCCACATTACCTTGTTTTTTCTGATTATTTTCCCAATCTTCCATCAAATGTATGATCACATCACTGCTGAGGTCACCCTTTGACTCCTAAAGCAATTTAAGCTTTCTTTGAGGAAGAAGGGATGCCCTTATGGTATCCCAGAGGAAAAGACAGAAGATTCTGTAACCCTGAGATCCTCACTGATAGCATCCTAACTTTGTCCATCTTCCTTTCTGCCCTCAATTCCTTACGATCGTTTTGTTTTTCATCTCCTGCAATCATACTTTGTTTATACCAAAACATCTATTTAGGTAGAGATAATTGACAGGATATTATATTTATTGGCTAGTATCTACTTGAACCCATTTATGAAAATAGCTTTCATGAAAAAGATAAAGGGCTTTAAGCACTACTATCAATTCTATGAACATAGACTCAGGGATAACAATTCACTTAAGCCTTGAATTTGTCTTAGAAATGAAGACAAGAACACTCCAGAATGAAAAAGATACTGAAACTTGGATGAAAACTGTAGAGAAAAGCAGAGATGAGAAAGTAGGTAAAGGCAATCCCTAATGTAAGAACATTGGACTTCTGAATAATCAGCCTCTTTTTCCAATACAGGTCTGTTCTTAACTTACTCAAAGATTAAATGCCCTCAAATTCCCTTCTCCTCTTGAATCTCTGCTCCTCTCCCAGTCTTCCTCCTCCTCTTAAATACCACCATCATCACTACTAACCACCGCCATTTTTGTTCAAGCTCAAAACCTAGGATTCATCATTGATTCCTTACTTCCCCTTATCTTCCATATCCAAAGCATCATCAGGTTCTTTTGGCTCCATCTGCAAAACAAATCTTGGGTGCATCCACTTCCCTCCAGAAATTCTAGTATTGCTACCACCCTAACTAAAGCCATTGTCATCTTTCATGTAGACTATGGCAGTAGCCTCCTAAATGGTATCCCTGATTTCACTCTTGCTTCCTATAATACATTCTCAACACAATAGCTAACATGTTTATTTAAAAATGCAGATTGGATCTTGTCATTCCTCTGCTTACAGTTCTTCAATAGGTTCCCATTGTATTTCAAATAAAATCCGAAATCCAGGAACCCTAGGTTTCTACCTGCGCAGGTGCTCAGCACTGGGTCCCCACCTTCTACCACTCTCCCCCTTGCTCACTAAGCTCCAGCCACACTGCCTCTGTTGTTTGTTCTTTATTGTGTTTATTCATTGCCATCAAGTCGATTCTGACTCATGGTGACCCTATAGGACAGAGTAGAACTGCCCCACAGTGTTCCTGAGGCTGAAAATCTTTACAAGAGCAGACTGCCACATTTTCCTCCTGCAGAGCAGCTGGTGGGTTCAAACTGCCAACCTTTCAGTTAGCAGCCAAGAGCGCTTAACCACTACACCACCAGGGCTCCGTATCACATTTAGGATTAGATAAAATTATTCTATCAATGTGTTTGTCTTTTGTTATATGATTTTGATTATCTTGTGTACAGCTATATCTCCAGTATTTAGCATATTGCCTAGTCAAATCATTGTTAAAATGGATGAATGGATGATTTTTTTTTTTCTTCCAATAAGCTAAGTCCCTCTAGGGAAAATAACCTCTGGAAGATCCCCCATTACTACAGTCCCCATCTTTTCTTTCCTTTCACTGGTACGCACAACCTCCTGGAAGTTACCAGAAACTGCCCTGCCCTGTCCACAGTCTACCCAGATCCTGTTCCTGTCCTCAGCAGGCATGAACCAGTGTGGAGTGTGCTGAGTAAGAAGTCTGTTATTGCGCTCCAGATAGGGGATATGTGCTCCTGGGATCCTGTTTCACAACATGAGACACTTTAATTTGCAAAATAATGTTATCAAAGGAGGATAGGTTAACACATGTGTATATTACATACAAATGTGTTATATATACATAAAACCAAACCCACCGCCATCAAGCTGATTCTAACTCACAGCAACCCTACAGGACAGGATAGAACTGCCCCATAGGGTTTCCAAGGCTGTAATCTTTATGTAATCTTTCTCCAAGGGAGCAGCAGGTGGGTTTGAACTGCAGAACTTCTGGTTAGCAGCTGAGCGCTTTACCCACTGGGCACCAGTGCTCATATATATATATATATAAAAACAAAAAAAGCCCCACTGCCATCTAGTCAACTCTGACTCATAGTGACCCCATAGGGTTTCCAAGGCTGTAAATCTCTATTGAAGCAGACTGCCACATCTTTCTCCCTCGGAGCCAATGGTTAGCAGTCATATACATATATATATATATATATATATATATATATATGACCTTGTACTTGGCCTAATCATGACATTTATCACACTATATCACTGCCTCTCTTGTCTGCATTCTCTGTAAGTTCTAATAGGAAAGACTATGCTTTGAGTTCTCTTGCATCTCCATGCCTGGTACATAGTAGGCCCTCAATAAATGTCTGTTAAATGAACGAGCATACAAATGAACTAGTGCTAATAATGAAGTGCCATGATCTTATGGCTTAATCTTTTATGATCTGACTTGGGTCTCTCTTTAAAAGGTTGTTTCTAAGTTTCAAATGAATGACAAACAAATGGACTTTTGGAATATAAATCATTTGTCAGGAAAAAGAGAGCAAGAAAGGAGGGAGGAAGGAGAGAGTTAGGTGAGGAAGGGAATTAAAATAAATAAATAAAGGAAAGAGCTTCCCTCAAACAAAGTAAATCCAGAACTTCCAAGTTTATCACCAGGTGCAAACTCCTGGGTGGGGTGTGGGCTGCATCCTCAGCTGCCTTACAAGAGGCCCCCAGCCCTTTCTCCTTCTGTGCGCTGTTCTCTCACTTTAGTCATGGCGCTTCTTCTGTGCTGGCCCTAAGCGTGCACCGCATCCCCTTGAATGCTCTCAGAAAGACAGCGTTTCTTGCTTCACCTTAGCACAGCTCAGGGTGAGCTGGGAGGCTTTATTAAAGGAAAACCACAGAGGACTAAATACTGATAACACAACAGACACAGGAACAATCAATGTCCACAGCCCAGCCTTCTGATCCCTTTCTTGCTGACTGGCTCCCAGTAAGGTCCTCTGAGCTATCTCAGCCCATCCTCACAGCACTGCACCAACTGCAACCTACATGAGCCCCTCTCTTCCTACCCTGGCCCAGCCTGATGTTGAGGGCATCATTTTAAGACAACCTTACCCCACCCTCAGAAACGCCTTCCTAGATGTCTTGAAACCTTCATGACCAAGGGAACAAGGTCAGATTCCTTACTCTGCACCTGCTGTTTCTTCCCCCAACAGTCGACTTGCTGAATCACCTCACCTCAGTCTCAGTTAAGACTCTATCCTTTGGGCTCCCAGGGTCAGGCTTCCCATCAGTGTAACCAGGCTTGAGTAAAATATAATACTGGGACGGCCCAAGAGCAGGAGCTATATACTCAGGTCAGGGGCATGGTAGTTCAAAAGCAGAATTCTCACCTCCCATGTGGAAGACCCAAGTTCGATTCCCAGACAATGCACCTTATATGCAGCAACCACCCATCTGTCAGGTTGCAGTAGAGCTCCCAGACTAAGATTGACTAGGAAGAAAGGCCTGGCAATCTACTTCCAGAAATCAACCAATGAAAGCCCTATGAATCCCAGCAGTCCAACTTCCAACCGATCATGAGGATGGCACAGGACAGGAAGTGTTTCATTTTGTTGTGCATGGGGTTGCTGCCAGTTGGGGGCCAAGTCAATAATAGTTGACCACAATAGCAACATGTATTCAAGTAGTTCATTCTTTACAGTCGGTATTTGGGAAACCTTTCAGAATATGGGAGTGTCGATTCTTTGAGGAATTTGTGAAAGGCTTTGATCCATTTGCAAAACACTATAGTGGTCACTCCGTCGCCTCTCTAAATTAAATCACTGAAGGTGTACCAGTACTTTTAACTATTTACAAAAATTAGCCAATGAAAATCTTATGGAACACAACAGAAGCTCTGGGTCCCCATATTTTAGAGAAGGCCTCAATAGAAGTCAGGGCCCAGCACAGTCTCTAACAGCTGGATCAGACTCCTGCCCCAGTAAAAAGGGGCCCGACAACAATCACTCACCCCCTAGATCCCTCTCCTCTCTGTCTATGTGGAGAGAGAACTGGAAGGGGAGTGAGCAAAAGTAATGGGGCCCTGGTGGTGTAGTGGTTAAGTGCTACAGCTGCTAACCAAAGGGTGGGCAGTTCGAATCTTCCAGGCGCTCCTTGGAAACTCTATGGGGCAGTTCTACTCTGTCCTACAGGGTCGCTATGAGTCAGAATCGACTCGACGGCACTGGGTTTGGTTTTTTGGGTTTGGACTCGGGCGGTGGGGGGGGATTAGGTTTAGCAGGAGAGGAACTCAAAGTGAGCTTTATAAAGGAAAACGCCACGGAAAGAACAGCAACTGATAGCATCAGGAAGCTCCACACGTCCAGCCTCTGAGGCTCACACCAGATGTGAACCATCAGACTTCATGGGTCAGGCTTCTAATGATCATAGCTAATGAAAACTCACCCAATCAGAACTGCCCTCACTCTGAGAGTTATTCTCTTGGGTTCTTCAGAAATTATGACCAGGCTTGCTTTATATTTACATAACCCACATTCCTCTGGGGGAAACCTGGGAGTTGGGCTGTAGGGAGTAAGGGCTTATTTAGCTGGAGAGAAACGGGTTAGGTGTATCCTAAAAACCATCTGCCAAGTGACGAAGTGGTGTCATCAGGAGAATAATGGCTACTCATCACCACCTGTCTGTCTGTTTGTCATACTATGTGGCTTTTGTGTTACTGTGTTGCTAGAAACTATTACACTGTTATTTCAAATACCAGCAGGGTCATCCATGGTGGACAGGTTTCAACAGAGCTTCCAGAACTAAGGCACACCCCAAAGAAAGGCCTGACAATCTACTTACAAAAATTAGCCAATGAAAATCTTATGGAACACAACAGAAGCTCTGGGTCCCCATATTTTAGAGAAGGCCTCTATAGAAGTCAGGGCCCAGCACTGTCTCTAACAGCTGGATCAGACTCCTGCCCCAGTAAAAAGGGGCCTGACAACAATCACTCACCCCCTAGGTCCCTCTCCTCTCTGTCTATGTGGGGAGGGAACTAGAAGGGGAGTGAGCAAAAGTAATGGGGCTATCTGTGTTTTGGTGGAGTGCTCCCAAAGAGAGGTCATTTCCCTAAGCCAAAAGCAAAGAAGTTCCCTGAATAAACTGAACGCTTCGAAGGCCAGTGTAGCAGGGTCAGGGTCTGGGGATCATGGTTTCAGGGGACATCTAAGTCAATTGGCATAATAAAATCTATTAAGAAAACATTCTGCATCCCACTTTGAAGAGTGGCGTCTGGGGTCTTAAACGCTAGCAAGCAGCCATCTAAGATGCATCAATTGGTCTCAACCCACCTGGATCAAAGGAGAATGAAGAACACCAAGGACACAAGGTGATTACGAGCCCAAGAGACAGAAAGGGCCACATGAACCAGAGACTACATCATCCTGAGACCAGAATAACTAGATGGTCCCCGGCTACAACCGATGACTGCCCTGACAGGGAACACAACAAAGAACCCCAGAGGGAGCAGGAGAGCAGTGGGATGCAGACCCCAAATTCTCATAAGACCAGACTTAATGGTCTGACTGAGACAGGAAGGACCCCAGTGGTCATGGGCCCCAGACCTTCTATTGCCCCAGGACAGGAACCGTTCCTGAAGCCAACTCCTCAGACATGGATTGGACTGGACAATGGGTTGGAGAGGGATGCTGGTAAGGAGTGAGCTTCTTGGATCAGGTGGACACTTGAGACTATGTTGGCATCTCCTGCCTGGAGGGGAGATGAGAGGGTGGAGGGGGTTAGAAGCTGGCGAAATGGGCATGAAAAGAGAGAGTGGAGGGAGAGAGAGGGCTGTCTCATTAGGGGGAGAGTAATTGGGAGTGTGTAGCAAGGTGTATATGGGTTTTTGTGTGAGAGACTGACTTGATTTGTAAACTTTCAGTTAAAGCACAATAAAAATCATATAAAAAAAAGAGAGATCATTTCCTTCCCTTCTTCTCTTTGTTCCCACCCCATCCCCAACCTGAAACCAAATAAGGGGCTGCAAGAAACTCCCTCATGAGGATTGGAGGTGCTGTAAGAAGGGGAGGCCAGGTGAATTTAGAGTTCTGTGTAGGCAGCAGACTTGTATGTGCTGAATAGGAAAATGTAACTGGATAGAGAAAGATGCTACCGTCTAAGAGCTAAGAGGGCAGCAGTAGGACAGCCTGTGTGCTCATCATTTGGAAGGCAAAGATGACTGAGTATTTCATGAATAAGTAGATACGGGGGAGAGTCTAGGTCTGGGCCTTATTATCTGTACCCTGGCTGCCAATGGGTGATGCCTGACTCACAGAGGTATTAGCAGAGAAATAGTGACAACCAAGGATCACAGCAGAGAAATAAAGAGATGTTTACCTTCCCTCCCACCCCCAACTATTCCCCCAGCCCCTAACATCTCGGGAACTACAGCCATAACAGGGAGAGGTGGGGAGTCCAGGCTGCTGGGCTGAAAGGGAAACCTCTGACTCTATTTCCTGAGAAACTAGATTCAACTGGTTTCTATAAGTGAAGATGAACGGAAAGTTTTGAAGTCTTTCTAAGATGCATTAAATGGTGGAGATACTGGCCTCAAAAGTGTTGCAATGAGGATATACCCTATGGCAGTGGCTGAGGCTCTGTTGCTCAGGGTCCTCTCTTGGAATGCAAGACAGTTTCTAACTTATGCCTTCTAAAAAATTCAGGAAAGGAGTGGGGGCATCCCTGACCTGTCCTCACTGTGTGACTGCAGTCAGGCACTAGGCTGTGAAGGCTGTTTTTGGTGGTAACTGAGAGCCTGAGAAGCGAACATGAGAGTGTGGCGTAGGGGGAACCGACAGAGAAACCACAGTGGGTGATGGCTAGCATGGTCTGTGTGGCTAGAAGTCAACTCTCCACAGAAACAGGAAGCTGTGTTGCTCAGGAGTCTCAGAAATGGGGACATATGGAGGTTTGGGAAAGAGATCAAGAGAATTTGGGGCAGAACTATTCTTACCAAGATGAAATTAATTTTTACCATGGAGCATACATAGAGCATACACACAATTTCTTCCCACACAGGATTTTTTTAATTGACTTTTTCTAGTTTAAATTTTGAGAACTTGAAAGCCAAACTTGCCAAAGAGGATTACAAGGATATTGGGGATATCAGTATAGGAACCGTGCTGATCTAAAATAAATGAAGACATGGCACAATTGAAGGATATCAGTGAGGAATGTCTTTAAGTATAATGACGTGTGTCTTAATGACCCAAAATGTTGGTAGCATCATAGTTAAAGATATTAGAATATGTTCTTCAATCAAAACAGTTCTCGTTTCAAGATATTAGACTCTGAAAACACAGTACAAAAAGGGAGTGGCTTTTATAATGGACTGATGGAAAGGACTCACAGTTGAGAAAAGTGAGAGTCTCATGGGGAATATCACCAGTTTGGGCTGTAGTGAAAGAGGAGACTTCAATCTCAGGCTACTGAAAGGGTGTTCAGTGGGAAAGGGGTAAAACAAGTGGCTGAAATGGGCTTCTTGGGATGGCTCGGCACTTACCCTTGTCCCCTCACACATGCTAGTGGGTTCTAGCATATAAACCAAGGAAACAGACCCTGAGAAGCACAAAAGAGTGTGCAGAAGATGGACTGAGAACCTTAAGGTCAGAAGGCAACAGGGAGGAGTTATCCTGGCAGAGAGAGTGAGTACAGGCTACACTGGGAATTGCAAAGAAGAGATTGACAACCTCACTACAGATGAGGGTCCACTGGGAGCAAACTTTCCCACACTGGAGCTTCACTAAAATGAAATCATCTGAATCTGGCTTGCAGAACCATGTCATGGGTGACACTGTATCATTTATAAATGAGGTCCTTCCAGTAGCAAATTTCTTTTTCTTTCCTTAATGGATTCACCTCTATCAAATTCTAGGCAATGCGAGTGGTGGCAGATGGGAGAATTTCTCCTGTAAGTAGAACCTGGAGCCAAGGCTTATCTGCTACTAGTTCATTAGGAGTGCAATGCCAGGAGGCAAGAGTGACGGATAAGGAGAGTGGGGGAGGGAAGTAGGGAGAGGCGATAAGAAGAGGTGGTACTACAAAAATGGCCACCATTGGGTATTAGCATGACTAGTTGCTGTCTCACGGCTTCTTCCGGGAGGCTGTGGAAAATATTGGGTCTCAGGGGAGTCTGTTTGAGGGAACCAATGGGAAAATAATTTATCTACAGGCTCCTGTCTCCTATTGCTCAGAGCTTCCAGCACTGGGTGCTGGCTGCCCTGCACTTCCAGGTTGTACATGCATGGAAATCAGAGTGAATCCATGAAGTGTCATACCTCAGCATCAAAAGGGAAGCCCCGCAGGCTGGGAGGTGAGAGGTACACAATGTGGGGGAGACTCAAGCGGTTGAGTAGCAAGTTGGGGAACCCATAACAAACTGGTCATTGCAGCAGTGGTTGGAGCAGAATATAATGGCCAATGGCCCCAAGGTCAGGCAAAGCCAAAAAGATCCAGACAGTGCATGACAGGTACAAGACTCCTCTATCTCTTCCTTCTTCTGCCATCCCACCACAGCTGGACTCACCTTCCTCTCCAGGTTTTCAGACCATTCCTTATTTAATCGGCCTCAGCTTAGCTCTCCTCCTTTCCAAATTTGTTTAGCTGAATAGAGTCCGCCTTCATATTGAGCTGACTTTGTGCCCTCTGCTGACCACCCCACGCCCACCTAATGCCTGGAATCACTCCTCTTCTTCACCTGCCTGAAGGATGGAAAGTTTCTGTGCTGACCACCAAGTACCCTTAGATCATGGCTCAACATTAACAGCTCAGGATTTTCTCCAGGCAATCCCTTTGCTGGTAAAGGGATTCTGTTTGGTCTCCATTTCAGTTATCACTCCAGTAATCTAACCAGTTCCTCAGGCTTTCAAAGACACTTGGATCCATGCTTCTAAACACAAGCTCAGTACCTGGGTCCCCATTCCCCAGGAAATATTCTTGAAAGCCAACTCCTGCCTGGACAGGATTTTGAAGTATCTGTGCCTGAGACTCCTCATCTCTAGGTCCATTCACTCCAAGGGACACTTAGCTTCTAAACCACTAGCCCGGTCTAGAGATTATATTCGATCTCAGGCACCAAGTTTGCCCCTGGACCAGTCCCATACCACTAAGTGGACCTGCCCATCATAGTGCCCAGTCTAAAACCCAGCACCTATCCTGCCCTAAGCCTACCTTGTGTGGCTGCCACAGCTCCTCAACGAATCCTATGCTATGAAAACAAGAGCAAATCAGGAGTTGATAGAGACTTTATTCTTAGAGGCTTCCTGCATAGTTCTGCAAGCCTCTCACTGGGTAAAAAGTGCACATGCTCACCCCTATGGCCAGGTAGAGACAAGACTGCAGGCACACGCTACTCATCATCCAGCTAGATGTGAGCAAAGCCCAAGTGACTCTGTACATGGGCAAAACTGGTCTCACTGACCTCAAAGCAGCCACAGAGAAGAAGGATGTTAATCAATGAGGAACTAGAAAATTCTGCTTTGTTTATTGTAGAGCACCTGCTGTGAGGTTTGGCACATGCCTGAAGTAGGCGACTGGCTCTGGTCTTTTTCTCTTTTCTCTCTCTCTTTCTCTCTATCTACCTATCTCTCTTCTAGTTTTCTTTTCATTTTATCTTTACTATAATATCATGATATAGGTATTTAAAGACCTTCCCAAGGCCATCAGCTTCCTGTTTACAGACCTAGAACAGAGCCCTAGCTCTCTAACCCTGAACCCATGGCTCTCTAGCTGGCATCTCATGGTTTCCTGGCACCAGTCTGGCTCTGTCCTCTCTCAGCAATCACACAGTGAAAGTAGACTCTGAGGCCCTGGATTTCTCTCTTCCACACAGGTGTTAGGAGACATAGCTATAGCAAGCAGGAAGTAGCGCCATTTTGAATCTGCAGAGGTGAGCTTTAAATGACTTTCCCCTCAGCATCTCTGCTCTGCCCACTAGCCAGAGTTGATACCTGGGTCAGCGCCAGAGACAGTCTTGCTGTAGTGCATGAGATATCTTAATGCTTTCTTTTATAAGCTTGGCCAAGGGAAACAATGAGTAAGAAATGATGGAAGTCATGGCCAAGCCTTATCACTGCAAAGTCTTTCATGCAGCACTAATACATCTCAGCATGTTTAATCTAATGGGAAGGGGGTGCAATCTTTAGAAATGCTTTTTCCCGAGGTCAATATTTCATGCCAATATATTCACTCTTTTGACATTTTTAGGACCTGTGTACAGCAGTCTCATGTGTTCACAATCATATTCAAATTGAAAGAATATGAAGATCACTCCACAATATGAAAAGTACTCTTTGTTAAGTCGATTTTGAGCATCTTATAACATCTGGGACTTGTGTCCAATCAGATATGTTCTTTTAAAGATCTGCCTCCCTTCTTTTCCCCGGACTGTAATATTTGGAAAGGCTAGAAAGAGATGGTTGAGTTATCTGAGGATCTCAAGTGTCCATGTGTTTTTTTGTTCCCTCTTAAAGCTAATTACTTTTAGACAAGCAAATGCGACCTGTTGAATTGAAAACTTTAAGACTCTGGAATTGTTACCCCAAATTTGGATTTGATCTCAAATTAATGTTTAGTTGTCCAGGAAAAAAGGTGGTACTGTTTCATTGTTGGGAAAATAGCCAGTACGTGTTCCAGGCCATATGCCAGGTTCTCTATGCACATTAGTTTATTTAGTTCTTGTAACAAGCCAGGAGGCTAAGCATTATGATGTCCAATTCTCAGATAAAGAAATGGGTTCAGAGAGGATAAATGACTCCAAGTGGGTGGAGGACCAGTTAAGCAGAACTTGGCTCCCAGCCAGAGTCTGCTCCAATTTGCTGGAATGACCACGATGCTTTAGATTTAGTTCAGAACCTAACAAAGTCATACGTTCTCTTTGCTTGGGCAACTGCGATTCCATGGTGTCTTTGTTATCTAGTGTTGCTATAACAGAAATACCACAAGAGGGTGGCTTTACTGAACAGAATTTTATTTTCTCACAGTTTAGGAGGCTAGAAGTCCTAATTCAGAGCACCAGTTCTGGGGAAGGCTCTCTCTCTCTGTCAGCTCTTGGAGGGGAGATCCTTCTCTCTGCTTCTCTAGCCCCAGTGTTCCTTGGTTCCTTGGCAATCTCCACATGACATCTATCTTTCCTCCATTGGTGCTTGCTTCTCTGTGCCTAATCTGCTCCTTTTGTATCTCAAAAGTGATTAGATTTAAGACACACCCTGTACTGATACGGCCTCATTACTATAACAAAGAAAACCCTATTCCCAAATGGGATTACATCTATAGATACAGAGGTTAAGATTCCAAGACCTATTTTAGGCCTGGCGGAACACAATTCAATCCACAACACATGGGAACTGATCGGACCCAGGGAGATTCAATCTACCCCATGCATAAAAAGAAGAGTCAGAAACAAAGAGGGTTTTTTCCTTAAATTCTACCAATATTATAATTGTTCTGAGGGGAAAAGGTATGCACTCATTATTTTTAGGAATGTAGTCATTTAAAATGGGATGCTTCCTGAAAGCCACTGGACTTTTATGTGCATGACTGGCAGGAGACACAGGGCTGCCTGTGGCTTAGTAGGAATCAATAGACTCTTAGTGAAAACGCTGCAAGGAAAAACAACACAATTTTTCCAGTTTTCTAGGAGCCCTGGTGGCACAGTGGTTAAGAGCTCAGCTGCTAACCAAAAACTCAGCAATCCAAATCCACCAGCCACTCCTTGGAAACCCTACGGGGCAGTTTTTCTCTGTCATAGTGTTGCTCTGAGCAGCAAAAGACTCCCTGACAACGGGTTTGGTTTGGTTTTTTTTTTTTTTTTTCTGTTTCTAAGGATTCACATGGAATTTATGCATCACTTGGCTATTTTTAAATGGTCTAGGGGTTACCTCTCAGTCCTGACCACGACATCCCCTTTCTCAAGGAAAATTCCCTCCTCCAATTGGAGCATGTTTTATGCATTGCACTCAGAGGCTCACCAGATCAGTCCTTCCTGCAAATTAGTGGCTTGTCTGGGCCTAATTTAGATCACCACACACATCAAGCAGGAACTCTTTAATTCTGTGTTCACTTCGTTGTTAAGCAGGTTTTGTTCACTCAGCAAATGTTAAACACCAGTAATAACTAACACCTTCTCCTTTTAAATAAAGCGCTATTTGGAGATAGCATATACAAAGCCATCCTGATTTTATCTTTTATTTAGAAAATGGGAGAAAGTCACACACAGATTCTGTCAGCAATACTTGCATTTCAAAGTCTTAAACTGTGTCATGGGGACAGGATGAGGATTCTCAAGAGTCTGGGGGAGCAGGAATGATCCGAGGCTGGGGGATAATTAAAAGTATCTTCTGCAAGTCTTCACGGATGGAGTATAGAGAGGACCCTGGATGGGAATCTGGAGCCCTGAGTCGCCGTCTGGGCTCTGTCCCTTCCTTCTCCTACGTTCCCTTTAGCTAGTTGCTTCATCTTCTTGGTACTCAGCAGTCAAGTTGAGTGATATCTGAGAAAGGTCCACACATGCACTTAAGTTATTCATTTATTCTATACGTACTTATTGAGTACTTATCCTGTGTTGGAGCCCCTGAGTGGTGCAAGTGGTCAACATACTCAGCTGCTAGCTGAAATGTTGGAAGTTCGAGTCCACCCAGAGATGCCTCGGAAGAAAGGCCTGGTGGTCTGCTTCAGAAAAATCAGCCATTGAGAACCCTTTGAGCACAGTTCTGCTCTGCCACACTTGGGGTTGCCATGAGGCGGAATCGACTCAACGGCAGCCATGTTAGATATTTGGGATTATAATAGTGAACGTGGTCCTCGCCCTCATAGAACTTACGGTGGGCAGATATTATTCAAATAATCTCAGAATAGAATAGATTACAAGTTCAATAAATGCAGTAGAGGAGAGGTACCTATTGCATAAGACCAGGAGAGAGATTCAAAATATTTAGCAGGTGCAGACTAACCAGAACCTATATAGATCTTAGCCTCCATGTTGTGACTGTGGTAGCCCTGTAGTGGCCGAAGTCAGTGGACTCAGGCTATTGGCCAAAATATTTCCATTTTTGCAACTGATGTTCTGCTGAACATCTGCTTTGCATAAGGGCTTGTAATAAAAGGATTTGCTCTTGTTTGGAGGGCTGGTAAAAGGCTTCGTGCAGAGGTAACATTTGAGCCAGGACCTGAAGAATAAGGATTAACTAAGTGAAGAAAGGAGGGAAATCATTCCAGGCATAGGGAGCACAGCACAGAGAGTATGGCCCTGTGGCAGGAGGGAGCAAAACATGTCTGAGGGGCTTAAAGAAGTCCAGCGTGGCTAGAGTGCGTTAAGCCATGGGAGCATAAAAAGGGGAACTGGATATGAGCCGGACCACACGGGATCTTGCAGGCCAGTGGAAGGATTTCAATTTTTTTCCCTAAAAGCAATGGGAAGCCATTAAAGATTTTAAGCCGAGGGTAGCATGGTCGGATTTGCGTGTTACTGAGAATACTCCAGCTGTTGTGCAGAGCATGGATTGCAGTGGGGTGGGAGTAGGAGCAATCGGAAGGCTGTCACGGTCATCTGGGGGAGATGATGGCAGCTCACACTCGGATACTGGCAGTAAAGGTGGGTAGTGTATATAGTTCCCTGCTTGCTGAACTTGGTAGATGAAGGTCATTCACTGAGATGGGAAATACTCAGAGAACCCTTGGACATGCTGGTGGTGGGAGCTCGGGGAGAGGCTATTGGAAGAGGCTACTGAAAGAAGTAGGGGTGGCCATGTGGAGACAGAGGTGCCTTTGCAGTAACCAAGATGAAACCTGGCTACATGGGAGTGGTCTGGACTGGGGGTGTGCATTTGTGACTCATCTTTGTAGCAGTGGTCATGATGCCAGGACTGTGGACACAATGGCCTCAGGAAGAGCAGTGGGACTAGCAGGGGCCTTGACAAAGGGCTGGGCCTTTATCTGTGAAGGAGACTAAGAAAGTGTGACTAGAGTGGTCGTGACTAGAGTTGTTGGAGAAAAACAGGGGGTGTGGTATGAAGGAAGCCAAGGAAAGGGAACATTTCGATAAAATGGGAGTGGACAAGAATTATCAAATGAGATGAGAACTAAAAATACCCACTGGCTTGACCATAAGATGTTTCACTGAGGGTGTAATGAGAGGTAGTATGAACTAGTTATAGACCCACAGGCAGTTGTAAGTATAGTACAGAGTTCTCATTTACCTATCACCCAGCCTCCCTCAGTGGTAACATCTTCCATGACTATAGTACAATATCAAAACTAGGAAACTGACATTACCCAAACCCAGTGCTGTCAAGTCGATTCTGACTCATAGCTACCCTAGAGGACAGAGTAGAACGCCCCGTAGAGTTTCCAAGGAGCACCTGGCGGATTTGAACTGCTGACCCTTTGGTTAGCAGCTGTAGCACTTACCCACTATGCCACCAGGGTTTCTGAGAATACAATTAACTTGACTAAAGACCTTAATCAGATTACAGTATATTTTGCTTTGATGGAAAGCATTTGATGGGCCAGAACTCAAAGTGAAGTGGACTGGGCAGTGAGTGGAAGGAGAAGAAATGGAGGCAGCAGATAGCAAATATTTATTGTATTTCGCTCTACGCCGACACAATGGCAGACCCACGCATAGTGTGGTGTCCTGGTGGAAGCCTTCATAGCCACAGAATCTGAACAGTCAGGGAGAAGGGAAACTGAGGGTAAAGATCTACCTTCTGGTGACAGGCACCAGCATCAGAGGCCACAGGGCTGAGGACCAGGAACACTAGCAGTCCAGTCATTGAGAGCATTCTCTTGATCCCTGGCAGTGGCAGAGAAAAATACACAGTGGCATAAGCATCAAGACTCTTCCTTCAGGACAGACTTTCTGGGGAGTTTGTCATCCTGGTGCTTCTCAGATTTTATCAGCCATAAGAGCCAATAACCTTCCCGAAGTGGAGCCCAAAACCTTTTACAGCTACCACATTTTCTAGTTGGACTTTAGAAGGAGGTCTAGCTCATGAGGTGGTGTAAGATATTCCTATCAAGCCAATTTCACAGATGAAGGCGCTGAACTCCAAGCTCCAGGGGAACTCACATGGCTAGCCATATTGCAATGTCTCCCACGCACCTCGAAATTAGGACTTGCTGACCCTCGTGTTGCCTCTTAGAGGTTCCTACTTCCCGGGCTGCCCTGGATCTCAAAAAACAGATTCTACTGGGCTGCGTAATAGGAGATAAAAGTCATTGCTTCCTATGAAAGCATGGTCATTTTCTTCTTTCCAGTGTCATCCAGGCTGGCTGCCCTCCACGTCTCAAAGGGCCAATGATATAATCACCAGTGGCTGCTGAGTCGATTCTCACTTCTGGTGATCCCGTGTGTTTCAGAGTGAAACTGTACGCCATCGAGTTTTCACTGCCTGTAATCTTTCATAAGAAGATTGCCAGGCCTTTCTTCTGAGGTGCCTCTGGGTGGATTCAAACTGCCAACCTTTTGGTTAGGAGCTGAGTGCTTAACAATTTGTGTCACCTATCCGAAACAAAAAAATCATTGCCCTCAAGTCACTTCCAACTCATGGCGCCCCATGTGTCAGAGCAGCACTGCTCCATAGGATTTTCTCAGCTATAGATCACCAGGCCTTTCTTCTGTGGTTCCACTGGCTGGGTTCAAACCACCAATCTTTAGGTTAGCGACTGAGAGCAAACTCTCTGCGCCACCTAGGGACCTTTGCACCACCTGTAAGACATACTTTATACTTGACTCTCATTCCAACCGGTGAATGGCCAAAAACCGTCCTTGAAGGACGGATATTTCTGCAACTCCACATTCCAACTCCTCCTCCACTGGGGTCGTTCTCTGAAGCCTTGTTTTCAAGATGGAGCCGGGCAAAGGAGAGGAGGTCAGAGGAGGAAGAGGCACAGGTGGGAGGGGGCAGCAGGAGTCTGAGGGTGCTCCCTGGGCTGGGGCTGGGCCAGGCTTCATCTGGGCAGGTTGGCTTAGAGGTTTGCCTCTCCCACTTCATTCCTTCTCAGAGGGGCTGGGATTTAAAGAGCACTGGCTGCTCTTTCTTGTGAGAGACGCTGTAACAGCAGCTCTGGTACTGCATGCTAACGATTGGCCAACTTTAATGACTTTTCATCCTCTCCCTCCGACCGCAACAATCCCCTCTTCCGAAATCGCCTGCTCCTAGCAGAGGAGGCTCACTGCCATGGCAACCAAGCCTTCCAATGCAGGCAGGACTCACCACAGAGATGCTGGAGAGAAAAATTCCACTGTTGAATTTCCAAAGAAGGACTCCAAGAGGCGGAGAGGGAGGAAAATGTTTTGGGAAGAATGTGGCTGGAGATGGGGAGCTTCCCTGGTGAAGTGCCTGCCCCTGGGACAGACAATACAAACGCTCCCCCCTCAACAGATCAGCCCGCATAGATAAAGTGGGGCCAGCCAAGTCAGAGCCTGGAACTGAAAGGCTCTATTTGCGTATGCTAATGATCACATCGTCTCATAAGCAAGGTGTCCCTCCCGGAAGGATTGGGAGTAGAGACATGTCTGCAATGCCCTTGTCTTGTTAATAAAATGCGACTCATGTACTCGGTCAAAATATATTAAAAAGATTGATGATGCTCTGATCAAAATGCAAACTTTGTCACTCAGGGCTTTTGTTATTGTTTTGCTCTGCTGGAAAATCATACTTGAAACTCAATTATACCTCCTTTGAAAAGAGAGGCAATGTATTCAATATATCCTCTGTGCTTCCTTACTGACTGGTGCCAGGAGAGGGGAAAATCCATCTAGGTATATTAGCTGGTCAATCTGCCTCCATGAAACTGTCTTCCACCGAAAGTGACCCAAGACTTTTTGATGTTGCTATGGGGGAAGACCACCACCCATCTGTCACTTTGTTGTACTCTCATGGCTCACATATTGCTGTGATGCTGGAAGCTATGCCACCAGTATTTCAAATAACAGCAGGGTCACCCATGGTGGACAGGTTTTAGCAGAGCTTGCAGACTCAGAAAGACTAGGAAGAAAGGCCTGGCAATCTAGTTCCAATGAAAACCGTATGGATCACAATAGAATACTGTCTGATATAGTGCTGGAAGATGAGCCCCGTAGGTTGGAAGGCACTACACAATAGCCGCAGCAATGAACTCAAACATACCGGTGATCACAAAGATGGTAAGGACCAGGCAATGTTTTGTTCTGTTGTACATGGAGGTTGCCGTGAGTCAGAGCCAACTCCACAGCAACAAGCAACAACAGCATGGGGGATGACCAGGGCAACGATGCTCAGAGGCTCTGGATTCTCGGTAATAGGACAAAAAAGGCAACAGGCAGCAGCAGTCGGTGATCCCTCCGAGCTCTGGGCTGTCCCTTACTATTGTCGGAGCTTTGTCCTTTCTGAAATACTTTAGTTTATCCCCCTTTAAAGCTCCCTTGCAGATCTCTTTTCTACCTGTTTCTAAAGCAAGCCAGTGCCTTGGGTCACGTGCCCACAGCATCATTTCTGAAGTACCCCTACGTTAAGGAGCTGGCACACGTAATGTCAAAAGCGGTGTTTAGTTCTCCAAATCAAAGCGAACACACACACAAATGTTCTCTTCGGGACCAACGTGGGAGAGAGTTTCTAAAGGCCGGCTGCAGCTGATTGTGCTTCTGACGGGCCCCCTCTCTCAAAGCAATGGACAAACCCCCCCATGCCCTTCTCTATGCCTGACAACTTGCAGAAACAAGCCAGGGATAGCAGCTCACTTAAGATCCAACTCAGCAAACCCTGGGAGCTGGAAAGTGCTCGGGTTTGGAGAAGGAAGCACTAAAAACCACACAAAAACAAGACACAACTGGTTTTCAGATGGACCGAACGGTGCAGAGAAAGGCCTTATGCGGTCGTATTAAGTACAATGCACAACAATGATACATCCACCTTTTACTCCCTCAGATATAACTTTTGGCACCAAAGACTGTGACATGCTTGACTCCCAAGCCCTGGCTTTCAATATAAGTGACAAGTCTTTCATTCATTTCTTTCAACAGATATTTGAATAAACTCTGCTAAGTGCCCAAGAGACAAAGATGAATATTCCACCTGGCCTTCCTTTAAAGACTACAGCAATCTCTTTCATTTGCAGACAACTTCCAGTTTGCAAGGTGCTTTCACACACATCATCTAATTTCATCCCTGGGACCAGCCTGGCCGTGTGTAGATAAAGCCTGTGCTGTCTGCATAAGGAATAAGAGGCAGAAAGCACTCAGACAAAAGATGCCACCGATGCTGTGGGCATTGTCCTTGATGTTGCCACCCCACTTCGCACCTAGAAAACATGGGTGCACAAACTGTATGTTCTCTGGGTACAACAGCAGGGACCGCCTGGGTTTGAGGTTTGAGCAACCTCTCCAGAGATTAAATAAATTAGCCTTCAAAAAAATATGTGAAAGTGAGGATGCTCTATTCAGAAAGAAAATTGGCTTTACTTTCAAAGAAGCTGCAAAAAAGGTAATTTCAAAGCAGAGGCTTGATGAGATAGAAAGACCACTAGAGAAGGAATTGGTGTTTATAGCCTGGTCCTGCTCAGTGGCCTCTCCAAAATTAGGAAATTGGGCCAAATTATTTCTAAACTGCGGTCAATAGCTTTGCATGACCCCGGATGCTACTCACCAAAGTAGGGTGAGGAACATTTTCTTTATAAACTATGTCATGCCAATTGAGCTACATGCCATGGGGTTGGCAACCAATGTCACAAAACAATATGTATATTAATTGTTTAGTGAGAAACTAATTTGCTCTGTAAACCTTCATAAAACTACAATAAAAAATGAAAAAAAATTGCATTAGTTATCAGGAAGGTTTGAAATTATATATGTTGTTCAGCAGTTCCTGAAATGGCAGTTTTAGAAATTATGCAATTGAACCTATAGGTGTATTTATTTAACTGCCAAGACTGGTTGAATGTCAGGAGTGAAATAGTATTTTCCAGGCTTCTTCATTTCGAGTTATTCTCTCACATGTACCATGGGAATGGTGAGGGACAGAAATAATAAATACTTAGGACAAAATAGACATTCCATTAATATTTGCTGAATAAATAAAAGAAGACATGAAAGAATGAATGACTGAGAGAATGAAGAACAGATGACATTAGGGAGCAAGGAACAGGTATTTCAGTGGTGATAAACTGGAGGCTGGAAAGTGTAATAAAGTGTCTGGTGCTAAAAACAGGTCATAACCAAAACCCAACATAGTTCTATGATGCTAAATAGGTTTTAGTGGAGCTTCCACACTAAGATGGCGTAGGAAGAAAGGCTTGGTGATCTACTTTCAAAAATCAGCCAATGATAACCATATGGATCACAACGGTACGACCTGCAATTGAGCATGGGGATGGTGCAGGACTGGGCAGTGTTTCGTTCCATTGTGCATGGGGTCACCATGAGTGAGGGGTCAACCTGATGGCACCTAACAACAACAACAGCAAAATTTGCGGGGATGGGGAGAGACGAAGTTTTAATTTTACTTTTTAATCCTACTCTTAAGGTTAGTTTGGTGATTTGCTGCTAAGTAGCTGAGGAACCTTGGCAGAGCCATGTGTGTTCTCCGAGCATTTGGAAAACGAGGTTGCCCCTTTCCAGCTCCAAGATGGCAGATCCACGGGTCAACATACCACGGAGCTGAGGGCACCAGAAGTGGCTTATCTGACTGCATAAACTAACACAAAAGCAGAAATGACTTTGGTATGAGCTGGAGTTCTGGATGTGAAGCTCTTGATCTGAGGGCTGGTACAGTGACAGTGCCCAAGACCAGAACTTCCCCACTAGTTATTCCAGCCCTGCCTGTTGCACGGATGCACAAAGACACCAGCTGACTCCACCTCCCTGGTTTGTATCACCTGTCATCAGGTGATCTAAGTAAAGTGGTTTCACCCCCCTGATAACCCAGGCTCCCCATTCAAGGAGCTCAGGCTCATTGCGGACACAAAGTTGACCCTTTAAATGTTCTCACAGTTACACAGTTGATCTTATCCCTGAGTCTGTCCTCTCTGCATCCAGTTGCAAAGCTGTCTGTGATTCCCTACCACAATGGTTCTCAACCATTATGGGTGAATTTCATCAAAGTCTCCAGGAAGGGGTGTGTGTGTGTGTGTGTGTGTGTGTGAATGAGATTCGGTTTGCAGATTAAGTTCCCAGGGTGTTCCTGATTCACACTCTCTCACCTCTCACCCTTTAAGAGCCCTGGCTTACATGATACCCCCCTTAATTCCTTAGACAATTATTCAAGGACTTCATACCTTCTCTCACCAAAGAAGACTTTGGCTCCAGCCATCCAGCTACAGAGGTGTGAGGTGAAACGGTGCTCGCTGTGGCTATGCTTCCTGGTGAAATTTGCTTCTATCTCGTCTGAATCTTGTTAACTCCCAGCCATCCTTGATGATGTAGCTCAAGTTTCTTGGTAGCACTCTAGGAAACCCCTGACCCCCAAGGTCATCTAGGACATACTCTCTCTGTTAAGACTTTTTTATCAGGTAAGACTCTCTGATGTTATCACTTTGTGCATAAACTTTATCTTTCCAGCTAGATTAAAAACTTCTGGAGAATAGGATGTGAATCATATTTGGTGTAAATCTACCCCCCGCCGCCCCCACCAAGTGCCTTTTTATCAGTTGCCATCCAGTCAACTCCAACTCATGGTGACCCTATGTGTGTCAGAGTAGAACTGTGTTCCATAAGGTTTTCAATAGCTGATTTTTCATAAGTAGATCACCAGCCTTTTCTTCTGAGGCACCTCTGGGTAGACTTAAACCTCTGACCTTTTGGTTATCAGCCAGGGGCTCCCTACAGTGCCTTGTTGTTATTAGGTGTCATCAAGTCGATTCAGACTCATAGCGACCCTATGTACAACAGAACGAAACATTGCCCAGTCCTGCACCATCCTCACAATTGTCACTAAGTTTGAGACCATTGTCGCAGCCAGTGTATCAATCCATTTTATTGAGAATCTTTTTTTTTTGTTGATTCTCTACTTTACTAAGCATAATGTCCTTCACTAGGGACTAGTCTCTTCCGATAACATGCTCAAAGTATGTGCGATGAAGTCTCACCATCCTCCCTTCTGAGGAACACTCTGGCTGTGCTTCTTCCGGGACAGATTTGTTTGTTCTTCTAGCAGTCTATGGTATATTCAATATCCTTCACCAATACCATAATTCAAAGGCATCAATTCTTCTTTAGTTTTCTTTATTCATTGTCCAGCTTTCACATGCATATGAACCGACTGAAAACACCACGGCTTGGGTCAAGTGCACTTACCTTAGTCCTCAATGTGACATCTTTGCTTTTTAACACTTTAAAGAGGTCTTTTGCAGCAGATTTGCCCAATACAATATGTCCTTTGATTTCTTGGCTGCTGCTTCCATGACCGATGATTGTGGAGCCAAGTAAAATGAAATCTTTGACAACTTCAATATTTTCTCTGTTTATCATGATGTTACTTATTGGTCCAGATGTAAGGATTTTGTTTTCTTTACCTTGAGGTGTAATTGATACTGAAGGCTGTAGTCTTTGGTCTGCATCAGCAAATGTTTCAAGTCCTGTTTGCTTTTAACCAGCAAAGTTGTGTCATCTGCATATCACAGGGTGTTAATAATTATTCCTCCAATCCCGATGCCCTGTTCTTCTTCATATAGTCCAGCTTCTCTGGTTATGTGCTCAGCATACACGTTGAACAAGTATGGTGAAAGGATACAACTTTGATGCACATTTCTTATGATTTTAAACCACTCGGTATCCCCTTGTTCTGTTTGAATAACTGCCTCTTGGTCTATGTACAGGTTCTCCATGACTACAATTAAGTGTTCTGGAATTCCCAGTCTTCACAATGTTATCCATAATTTGTTATGATCCACACAGTCGAATGCCTTTGCATAGTCAATAAAACACAGGTAAACATGTTTCTGGTATTCTCTACTTTCAGCTAAGATCCGTCTGACATCAGCAGTGATATCCCTTGTTTCACGCCCTCTTCTGAATCTGGTTTGAATTTCTGGTAGCTCCCTGTCAATGTACTGTGGAAACCATTTTTGAATTATTTTCAGCAAAATTTTACTTGCATGTGATATTAATGATATTGTTCAATAGTTTCTGCATTCTGTTGGATCACCTGTCTTTGGAATGGACACAAATATGAATCTCTTCTAGTCAGCTGGCCACGTAGCTGTCTTCCAAATTTCTTGGCATACATGACTGAGTGCTTCCAGTGTTGCATTCGTTTGTTGAAACATTTCAATTGGTATTCCATCAATTCCTGGTGCCTTGTTTTTCGCCAATTCCTTCAGTGCAGCTTGGACTTCTTCCTTTAATACCATCAGCTTTAAGGAGTTGAATTACAAGTTCATAGTTTTGAAGTATAGGCAAATATTTAACATTAATTATACACAGAACAAAAATTGTGAAGAAAATGCAATAAAAGTTTAGAAGTTTCACCTTTAAAATTCTTATTGTAAAAATAAATTAGAATTTTGTATTTCTTTCCTCATAAGCATACTTCAGTAGTTGTAAGTTACTCAATCAAGGCAAAAATTACTGGAAGCAAAAATCTCGGGAGCAGTTTTCTTTCCCTCACATGCACCAATGCTTCTGCTTGGAAAAAAATAACTGAAACTGTTCAACTTGGTGTTACTGATTTTTTTATCCTGAATACTTGGTTATCCTTTGATTCCTCCCGAATGAATCATTAAGCCTTGAAATTTTGTGAGGCCGGGGGAAGGAGATATAAACAAAAAGGAAAAGACAGTGAGGAAGTTTAAGTGATAGAGTAAAGAAAATATATATTCTTTGCTTTCTTCAAGAATTGGTGTTCCCTTCTATTCCTCTGTACCAAGTGAAAAATGCAACTTGCATTTTCCTAACTTGAAAAGAAAATAGGGGTGGGGTTTACAATTCTTTTCATTTTATAAAACTGTATCAGGGTCTGTATGGCTAAGTCATCTAAATGTAGCCATCAATTGTTTCTTTATCCTTCACTCAAACAAATTCTTGTCCATGTTCATGAGAGCTCAACCAATTTACACCCTGGTGCTCAATTAACATAAAACTGCAATAATGCTTTTTTACTGGGGTACTAGGCAAAAAGGCTGAGCTTCCTAACAGGTTTCATTCTTCCTGTACTGCAAAAATGGGTCCGTTCACTTCTAAAATGCTCACTTTGTCAAGTCAAGATGTATCCCAGATATGGTGCCATTTACAGGATACAGTGTGATTTTTTCCCACCCTCACCCTCATCAGAAACAGCCCCAGTTAGCTGAGTTGACATTTCCTTAATGAAATCGCCTGCATGTAAGCCCAATTAGAAGATGAGCTGTTCTAATCTGAAGGATGCTTTTACACACTTTGGGATGTATCTCAGAAAGTCTTAAGTGAATCAGATAGATTAAAAGCCGCTTTCTGGACTTAAACACAGTGAAGGAAATGGTGGGGTCCCCAATTATGGACACAAAGTATCTGTGTCTTTCTCTTTCTCTCTCTCTCCCTCTGTCCCACAATTTAACAAATAGTTTTGCTAGAAAAATATAAAAGACCTTAAGTCTACCAACAAATGAGACACTGAAACAACCATGAAACTTTGTTACAAATGGAAGAAGTTTTGAGGGTGGCAGAAATGGTTTCACTGGTTAGCAATACGCTCTAAAGAATCACTACCAAGTCTGAAGTGGGGAGGGCTCGAGGCTTTAAAATTTGAATCCGTTTGGGGGCTGTTTATCAAAGGGTAGTCATCTTTGGCCTCCAAATAGCGCCCAGATAATAACTATAATTTAACCTGCCTGTGCCTTGTTTGTGACTTGCAGGCAGCAGCCACCTTTTAGACTCTGGGGGGTTATTCTACAAAGAACACCGAGAGCATCTCTGTGTAATTAAAACCCCAGCTGCAAATTTTATTTTATTTTTTTTTGCACGGAGCTGCTAATCAGAAACGCAAAGAGTCCTGGGGACCAGTCCCTCGTCTGTTTCCTTACCCCCTTCACATCCACTCCTTCCTTCCTCCTCTTTCCCGCCCTTCCTGGCTTTATAATCCATCTTTGAAACTACAGCAGAGAAACAGCAATTCCTAATAGCCCTGCTTCTTAATTAAACTGTGTTCCCCTTGAAGGCATGTCTTATTTGTCTTAACACAGAGTCTGGCCTAGAACAGAATCTTAATAAATGTTGGATGAATTAATGGAAGTTCCCTTTGTGCTACTGAGGCTTGTGAGAGCATTGCTTCTATGAAAATGATTCATAATTCTTAAAGTCTTAAATCGTATTCAAACTATGTTCAACTAATTCAAGAACGGTGGATTTCATTCTTCAGGAAAATACCACGAAAACATTTACCCAAATGCACACCAGCAAGGCACCACCCTCTGTCAGTCGGTCATACTGTGGTGGCTCGTGTTTTGCTTTGATGCTGGAAGCTATGTCACTGGTATTTCATATACCAGCAGGTTGCTCATTGTTGGTATGTCATCCATGATGGATATGTTTCAGTGGAGCTTCCAGACTAAGACAGATTAGGAAGAAAGACCTAGTGAGCTACTTCCAAAAATTAGCCAGTGAAAATCCTATGAATCACGACAGAACATTGTCCAACATAAAGCTGGAAGATGAGCCCCCTAGGTTGGAAGGCACTCCAAATCCACAGAGGATGTAACAATGGACTTGAGCATGCCAACAATTATGAAGATGGCACAGGACCGGGCAACATTTTGTTCTGTTGTTCACGAGATCGTCATGAGTCAGAACCAGCTTGACAGAAACTAACAACAACAACATACCAACAATGAGCAAAACCATTAATTAGTCAGTTGGCTTTTAATCAGTCAATTGCATGGCTGAAATGGCATGCTACTGACAGCCAGTGTTTTGACAGAGAAATGGTTAAGACTTTAGGCTGTGATGTGAGTACTATGTTCATATCTTGGCTTTCAACTTTTATTAGTGGAGTGAATGTAGGCAGAGCTTCTTTACCTTTATACTGGAGCCCAGTGCTAGCACTGCACTCACTCATGGGGTCCTTGGGTAGATTTCAGAAGCGAACACCTATGAAGTGTACAGAGGGGTTTACCTTCAGTGAGGCTCAATAATTGTTAGTTGACCAGCTGATGATAGCTGTTTCAGATAGAGATACAAATCGCAGGGTTTCAGAAAGAGTAATATCACTTCGTTTCCATCACAGACAAGGGACACTAAAATAATGTCAAGAGAATGGTTTATATCTGACTACCTATTCCAGAAAGGGACCCTGGTGGCGCAACTGTTAAGCACTAGGTTAAGCACTCAGCTGCTAGCTGAAAGGTTGGGGGTTCAAACCCTCTCAGCAGCTCCGCTGGAGAAAGACTTGGTGATCTGCTTCTGTAAAGAAAATCCTATGAGGCAGTTCTATGAGTTGAAATCAACTCAAAGGCACCCAACAACAGCAACAACGATTGTTCCAACACCTTTGCAAGATAAATAGGTGATTTGTATCTTTATTTCCTAAGAAGACATAGTCTTGTATCCGTAGCTTAGTCAGAGGCATTTCTGCATGCTCATAGGCAATATCTTAGTTCTTCAGTGCTGCTTTAACAGAAATATCAAAAGTGGAGGGTTTTAACAAACAAATTTATTCTATCACTGTCTAGGAGGCTAAAAGTCTGAATTCAGGGCACCAGCTCCCGAGGAAGGTTTTCCTTCTCTGCCAGTTCTCAGGGAAGGTTCTTGTCATCAATCGTTTTGTGGTCTAGGAGTTTCTCAGCACAGGGACCCCAGGTCCAAAGGATGCACTCCAGTCAAGGCACTTCTTTCTTGGTGGCATGGGGTCTTTCTCCTCTCTGCTTGCTTCTCTTTTTTATATCTCTAAAGACATTGACTTAAGATGCAGCTTAATCCTGTAGATTGTGTCCTGCTTCATTAACATAATTGCCTCTAATTCTGCCTCATTAACATCATAAAGGTTGGGATTTACAACACATAAGAAAATCACATCAGATCACAAAATAGTGGACAACCACACAATACTGGGACCCATGGCGTAGCCAAGTTAACATGCATTTTGGGGGGACAAAATTCAATCCATAACAGTTAATAATAATAGCAGCAACTCTACTCTTTTAGTGTTTAATATACTAATACTGCTTAAAGCTTTTCTTAGATTATGTACTTTTACTTGAACTCCACAACAACCTTCTAAGATACATGAGGAAGGCATGAAACACTGAAATGAAGAGGCGTTAAATGGCTTTTCTTTGGCAACACAATGACTTAGTAGCAAAGATAAGACTGGAATTTAGGAATCTGGACTCCCAACACCAAGTTTTTTTTTTTTTTTTAAGTTCACACATTGTTCTTAATGAACTACTCTAATTTTTAAAAATTTGAGTATGCACTTAAACATTGTTTATATATATCCTGTTATTACATTGTTTATCATATAGCAGTGGTTCTCAATGTGTGGTCCCCAGACAAGCAGCATCTACCTCCCCTGGGAGCTTGTAAGAAATGCAAATTCTTGGGCCCTACCCCAAGCCTGGTATCCCTGAGTAGTGCAAACAGTTAATATGCTTTACTGCTGACTGAAAGGTTGGAGGTTTGAGTCCACCTAGAGGTTCTTCCAAAGAAGGGCCTGCCTGATGATCTACTTCAGAAAAATCAGCCCCAAAAAACCCTGTGGAGCACAGTTCTACTCTGATACTCATGGGGTTGCCATGGGTTGGAATCAACTCAATGGTAACTAATTTACCCCAAGTCTACTGAATCAGAAACTCTGTGGGGTGGGTCCAGCAATCTGATTTCACAAGACTACAGGTAACTCTGATGCAGGCCAGAGTTTGAGAACCACTGGCCCAGAAATCTCAGAAAAAAAAGGCAAATAATAATTAACATTCACATGCAGAGTTCATGAGTTATCTCCTTTAATCCTCACAAAAACTCCAAGATAAGTAAATATTGTCACTATTTCACTTATGAGGAAGCCAAGGCTCAAAAAGAACAGTCAACATTTCTAATGTCCTATAGTCATTAAAAGAAAATAGGCCTGGGGACCATAGTTTCAGGGGCCATCTAGGTCAACTGACATAACATTGTTTATTAAGAAAATGTTCCACATCCCATTTTGGTGAGTGGCGTCTGTGGTCTTAAAAGCTTGTGAGCAGCCATCTAAGATACATCTATTGGTCCCATCCCACTTGGAGCAAAAGAGAATGAAAAAAAAAAAAAAAAACAAAAACAAAAAAACAAAGACATAAGGAAAATATTAGCCCAAAGGACTAAATGAACCAGAGACTCCACCAAACTGAGACCAGAAGAACTAGATGGTGCCTGGCCACCACCAATGACCTCCCTGAGAGTCCTGGACAGAGTAGGAGAAAAATGGAGAACAAAACTCAAATTCACATTAAAAGACCAGACTCAGTGGTCTGACCGAGACTGGAGGAACCCCCAAAACTACGGCCTCTGGACACACTGTCAATCCAGAACTGAAACCATCCCAGATGCCCACTCTTTAGACAAAAATTAGGCGGGACTATAAAACAAAAATAATATGTGTGAGGAATGTGCTTCTTAGTTCAATCAGATATATGCAACCAAATGGGCAGCTCTTGTCCAAAAGCAGGATGAGAAAGCAAGAAGGGACAGGAACTGGTCGAACACAGGGAAGTCAGGATAGAAAGGAGGACTGTGCTGTCACATTGTGGGGACTGCAAAAAGAGAGAGAGAGAGAAAACGGACTCCAGAGGCCAAACGCTGATGTTTCACTGCCTCCATAAAAAAACAAAAAAACAAAAAAACAAGTACAACTGTTAGAGTTGAGGCCCACCTCCCCATATTTCAACCCAAATAAGCCAATTTCTTTCCTTTACAATAAAACCAGCGGCCTTTAAGTTCACTCCAACTCATGGCAATCCCATGAGTGTCAGAGTAGAACTGTGCTCTGTAGGGTTTTCAATTGCTGATTTTCTCAAAATATATCACCAGACCCTTCTTCCAGGCACCTCCGGGTAGATTGGAACCTCCAACATTTTGAATAACAGCCGGACATGTTAACCATTAGCGCTACCCGGGGACTCCTTCACAATAGATCTTCACATTTAAAATGATAGCTATCACATCTCTCCAACCCCATCATCTAATTTGAGGAATTGGGGGGCTTGGTAAAAATAACCAGTTTTTTGCACTTGACAGTGGAAATTTGAACCTTTATAGTGAACAATCATATAAATACCCAATTTCACTGAGATCTACGTTCCTGTAGCCTAGGTCACTTTTTACATCACCCCAAATTTCGAATTGGGGAGAACTTGTGATCACTGAACTCTTCAAATGGTTGGCACTTATTTTCTAAGTGGTCCTAGGGAAATAAAAATGTAATTGATCTCAATTTCCATAACGAGAACAAGTTCATGGGTTCAAAGAGAGCTGTTTATAGTCAGTAGAAAAGAGTTAAAATAATTGCGAAGGCCTAAATTAGCAGAGAAAACCCCTGATGGGAGTCTTGACAGTTGACTTTCAAGATAGTTTTCCAAATATTAACCAGTGCTCCGTAGTTTTGTCCTGGAGTCTGGTGATGTTGATCACAGGACAGAGCCTGTATTTAAGTGGTTGCATATTTCACCTTATGTTACCTCTTCCTCCCTCAAGCTTACCTCGAGGCCATTGGGTTTTCTGGGGAAAATGGGAACAGTACTGATTATAAACTTAAAGGACAGCAATTTGATACAAGATGCTCTTAAAGGGCAAGTAGGCAGTAATTTTTAAGATTAGAATTGAGGTCACTTAAGTGGCCTTTTTTCCTAAGCTCATGAGTCTGCAAAATGACCTCACTATCAAGACATAATTCAGAGCGGTCAGGATATTAAGAATCCTTTCCCACTTCCCTATCCTTGCTTTACCCAGCAAAAGTAGGGTGGAAGAAGAATGAGATAGGAGAGGGAAAGAATACACCATAGCTCTAAGAAAGAAGACCCATATAATCTGGTCAGCCACAATGTTGCCCATTCTCTTTGAAAAATAATCATGTGTTGTTATACTTTGTCTACATATCTTCATGGAATGGAGATTAATTTAGGATATGTCATCATCTTCATGAGCATGACATTAAAGGAGAGATCTTTGAGACTATTTTTAAGTCAGAGCATATATTTATTTCCTTTAAACCAAATGGTCATGTGAATGTCAAACAGCAGCTATCTGTTATACTGGAGAAGTGTCAGCTACCCTGTATTTTTATATTCTGTGGCATGTGCACGAAAGTGTAATTTTGTCCTAACAGATTGGATTACAGGTAAGAGGTGAGAGGGGGGTAAAAATAAACCTAAGTAAAGAGGTTGAGAGGAAGGGAGTAACATGGACCTTAGAAAAGCATAAAGGATTTTTGTGATGATGGAGTTTGCAGACAGAAGACAGAGGCACTTAGCTGCCATGTGCATTTAGGGTGGATGCCGCCTGTTGATCACAGAGGCCACTAGGAATCTAGGAACGGTCTCTGGACCACAACTCCTGATGACACAGGTGAGCTAGCAGATCT
Organism: Loxodonta africana; assembly: GCF_030014295.1. Lineage (NCBI taxonomy): Eukaryota > Metazoa > Chordata > Mammalia > Proboscidea > Elephantidae > Loxodonta > Loxodonta africana. The sequence goes on from NC_087350.1 coordinate 24,233,851, forward strand.
GTTTCTCTAAATGAACCACTGTCCATTTAGATCATTTAGAGTTGGAGGACATGCTAGGAAAGTATCCTACCTAATTACACTTTGCTGCTGCTGTCGCTCTTGTCAGCTGCTGTTGAGTCAGGCCCTGACTCATGGCAACCCCATGCACAACGGGATCAGACTGTTGTGATCCATAGGGTTTTCCTTGGATGATTTTTCAGAAGTAGATCTCCAGGCCTTTCTCCCTAGTCCATCTTAGTTTGGAAGCTCTGCTGAAACCTGTTCTGCATCATAAAACCTACTGCCACTGAGTAGATTCCAACTCATAGCCACCCTATAGGACAGATTAGAATCGCCCCATAGGGTTTCCAAGGAGCAGCTGGTGGATTCAGACTGCTGACCTTTTGGTTAGCAGCCTGAGCTCTTAACCACTGCACCACCCACAAACCTCCACTGACAGATGGGTGGTGGCTGTGCATGTGGTGCCCTGGCCAGAATCAAATCTGGTCTCCCGCATGGAAGATGAGAATTATACCACTGAACTACTAGTGCCCCCTGTAAATCCTCAGCAAAGGAGCAAAAACAGTCAATAAGAACCACCCAGATAACCTCACACCTGTCCCCTCGATGTGCCTATGGCCACATGCCAGGATGGATTTCCTGAAAGCAGTCCTGGCTAAAGGCTATCGAACCCTACTTCCCTTCCTAAAGCTAAAGGGACATCAAATCTAAAGAGACATGCGGTGTACAATTCATGATTCAACCCAATAAAAACGCAAAATGAGATTACATGTAAGCAACAAGAAACTGCAGAACATTCTTAAATAGTTTATATTTTAGTTAATCAGGATTCCTACGCAATAACAAAGGTGCTGGATAAAAACCCAGAAATTAAATCCCTTGGTTAGTTATTCCACACGACACCAATCAATCACCTGGATTGAGATGCCCCCCCTCACCGAATTAACTAATTTCTCGGCCAAGACGATTTAATTATTTTGACTGCATAGATTTCTCCTCAGACTCATCAATAAAAAACCCAGAAACTATCATGTTAAAGGTCAAACTGCTAAGTGATGCAAAGCACAGGCATTTCGAAACAATTTCTGTCTCCAAAATTCCTTTCTTTTAATCCCGTGGACAAAGTGGCTGATATAAAATTTTATTTTTTAAAAATACAATTCTCCTGCTTATAGAGAAAAAGGACATTGTGGTATTATGCTTTCTCCACTGATTTAAAAAGACAATGGAAAAATCAGCAGGTTCCAATTAGTATAAAATTTAAACTATCTTTTAAATAAGCTGTATTTTGTTTTCAAAATAAAATGGAAAACAATGGATTATGAAGAATATTTGCTTAACATACGACAGCTAGTGCATATATAGGTGTAGGGATTATTCACTTAAAAGAATAAAAAAAATCAAGACCTTGAAACTTAGATGTTTAAAGCACACAGAAAAAAGTTGATGCAAGAGAAACAAGAGTGAGTTATACAAATTGGGAAATGGTTGATTTTACCATTTGTCTTCTCCAACCCTTTAGACAGATCTGCCCTGCCAAAGGATCGCTATGAGTCAGAATCGACTCGACGGCACTGGGTCCTGGGTTGCCCTGCCAATGAAGGCATCATCTCAATTTGTTTAAAAACCTGTTGTGGGTATCTGGAGAATTTAATGCAGACTATCTTCTATCTAGCTCCCTAGGTGGTGCAAGTGGTTTGTGATCAGCTGCTAACTAAAGGTTGGCAGTTCGAACCCACCCAGAGTTTCTGTTGGAGAAAGTCCCGGTGATCTGTTTCCTTAAAGATTACAGCCTAGGAAACCCTATGAGGCAAGGGGTCGCCGTGAGTTGGGATTGACTCCATGGCAATGAGTTTACTTGCTATCTTGTACAGTTTTGCCCATTAAACCTTGTTTTCATCTTCCAGGCGCTTTGTTTATTTCTACTCTGAGGCTCACGTCCAGCATCCCAAGCTTTGATGACCCATTTTTAAGAAGCTACCTGCTATGGACTGAATCGTATACCCAAAATATGTGATGAAATCCTAACCCCTGTACCTGTAACTAAGACCCTGTTTGTAATTAGGGGGTTTTCTTCAGTTATGTGGATGAGGTCACACCAGTGTAGGGTGGCCCCTACACCTAATCAGTTCTGAGTTCTAAGAGCAGCATAAATACACAGACACAGACAGGGAAAAGACAGACGCCAAGAAACAGGAAGGAATGTCAAGGATTGCCAGCAGACACCAGAAACTAGGAGAAATACAGAAGGAATCAACATGCTAGAGACCCCTGATTGTGACTTTACGCCTCCAGAACCGTGAGAAAATAAGTCTTTGTTCTTTTAAGCTACTCACTTGAGGTATTTCTGCTATGGCGGCACTAGAGAACTAAGGCACTACCCAAGCTCAACCTGGCATGCTGTGTTTCAGATGTGACGGTCATAGTCAGGCTCTGGCCCTTGTACTGGGATGGTGAGTAAGAAACCTCCTTGTCTGTTGACTTCCTGCCTCGATCCCAAAGGAACTAAGCAACTGTCCACCTTCCTATCAAGAAGACAGAGATCATACACCATTAACCAAAGGAATCCAGATTCATACTCACGGGACAATGTTTTATTTAAGAACATGCAAAAAAATTTAATTTTATCACCAGTCTTCTCAGGGTTGGATGCAACCAAGACCCCCAGGGATTAGTGGTCAGCAGTGTTCATAAGTTAGTGTATCCCGTACAATTGTATGAGAGTCCCAGTGGCACAGTGGCTAACGAGCTCGCTGCTAACCCAAAAGCCAGTGGTTCAAACCCGTCAGCCGCTCCATGGGAGAAAGATATGGCAGTCTGTTTCTGTAAAGATTACAGCCTTGGAAACCCTATGGGGCAGTTCTACTCTGTTCTATAGGGTTGCTATGAGTCAGAATCAACTCCACGGCAGTGGGTTTTATATATTCACGTATACACATGAACTACAAAAGAATGGTGTGTATGAATACACAAATGTGCAATCAGTATAGTTTTGGTTTTCCTCTTAAAATTTCAAGAATGTTTTTATAACATTGCTTTTACCATGAAAATATTTAAAATGGACAAAAGCCAAAGACATCCTACTGATAGATAACAGAGTTCGCCCATCATGTGTATAGTTCTTTTGGAATCCGTGGCCTTAATACCTCTGTCAAACAAAGCGGGTCAGCCAGCATGTGTCCTTCATGCTAGCTCTCTGGACGAGTCACCTGATCTCGCTATGTTTGAGTTGGCTCTACTAGGAAGTAAGGGTAGCATCAGGCCTGCATGAATGTATGAACTAAAATCTTGCAAGAAGTTTCCTGCAGCGATGTTCTGATACTCTCAGGTCTCTAACATTGCTGTCTTTCCAAGTATCCACTCTAAACTGTACTTGGGTGTAGATGTCTTGCCTTCTGGCCTCCCTCTGGGTTCAGAGAACAGGATGTTGGATGTTTAGCCCCCTGGCTGTCTCTGTGGGATGCCATCATAGGCTGGCTGCATCCTTCTGCCAGAAGTCACAGCTCCTGTCAAGTGGCCCTCTCCCGTTAGCTGCCCTTCCTGGGTTCAGGCAACCACTCCCTCCCCTTGTCCCTTCAGACCAAAGACTGATAGGATCCTACAGTGATTTCCCTAAAACCAGTTGCCATTGAGTCAGTTCTGACTCATGGTGACCCAATGTGTGTCAGAGCAGAATTGCACACCATAGGACATAGGGTCACTATGAGTCGGAAGCGACTCTATGGCACCTAACAACAACAGGGTTTTCAATGGCTATGTCCTTTCAGAAGTAGATTCCAGGCCTTTCTTCCAAGGTGCTTCTGGGTGGATGTGAACCTCCAACCTTTTGGTTAGTAGCTGAGCACATAACTGTTCGTACCACCCAGGGACTCCAAAAGCTACCTACACCTTTGTAAATAGGCCTTTTACTGCAGCCTGTTTATAATACTCGACATCAGCGTGCCGTGTATTTCCTGCCAACACCAGAGAGATACCGCAGGATCTAACAAAACATAAGAATTGGTAAAAAGATTATTGAACAAAATATGATGATAATTCAAAATACTGTTTCACTGATAGGCTGAGACCCAAGAGCTCTTAATACTTATTAACTGGTAATGGCGTCACATTGTCAGGGTCACCCAAGTCATTAGGGGTGGAACCCACACAGGACAGTGGCTGCACTCCCTGCACCACTTGGCTTGTGACAACAAAGAAATGCCAACGTTACTGTTAGCTGCTGTCCAGTCAGCCCCGACTCATGGGGACCTCGTGCACAACAGAACAAAACGCTGCCTGGGCCTACAGCACTGGTCCTGCGCCTTAGGGTTTTCACTGGCTGATTTTCAGAAGCAGATCGCAGGCTTTTCTTCCCAGTCTGTTTTAGTCTGGAAGCTGTGCTGAAACCTGTTTGGCATTACAGCAACACAGGAGCCTCCACTGACAGGCGGCTGGTAGCCATTCATAAGGTGTGTTGGTCGGGAATCAAACCCAGGTCCCCTGTATGGAAAGTGAGAATTCTAACGCTGAATCACCAACGACTCCCAAAGCCAACAGAGTGGGTAAGACAGGAAACCTCCAGCTGGTCTGCCGAGAGAAATATACATCACATGTACATTGCAGTTTCCTCCCATACTCTTTGAACCAGGCCTTCCATAATCTCTGATTCCATTTTTATTTTTGCCATGTCCTTTTCTCCATCTTGGTTCCATTTGCTGAAAAGTCTCCATTGTTCTAGGGGTCAGGAAAAGGGGTCAGGGGGAGTGCTTGTTTAGGAGGGATTGCCTAGCAACCCATCTTCCTTAATCCAAGGACACAGGCTATTTGCATTTTGGGAAAAAAAGCTCCACTTCTCATGAGTTCTCTGGTGAGAAAGTATCGCTAACCACTTCTCTAAGGAGCCTTCCTTCCTCTGAGAACTCCCCCTGGGTGGCCTTTCTCTGCCTCAGCTGCTTGGAGGACGGTGCCGCCTTTCCAAGGTGCACCCAGAGCTGCCCAGGGCAATGAATGTGTCTTGGCACTGCCAGGAGGCAGCCCCGGGGCAGCACCAGGACAGAGCTCAGAACATCCCGGTCTTATTCAAGTGAGGATTTCTTTCCCACACTGTTCTTTCCTTTTGCAGCTTTCTTTCCTGGAAACATGCCACGCCCAGGGGATGTCCAGCCTGCTCTTAACCCCCAAATTGCCAGTGAGTTCCTCGATCCTGCTCGGGGAAAGCAGAAGCTAACGGGGACATAGAAAAAGGAGAATTAAACCTCTACTCCGAAGTTCTTGGAGTCCCTGGATGGTGCAAAGGGTTAACACACGCAGATCCTCAATGAAAGGTTGGTGGATGGAGTTCCCCCAGAGGTGCCTTGGAAGAAAGGTCTGGTGATCTATTTCTGAAAAGTCAGCTATTGAAAACCCTATAGAACACAGTTCTGCTCTGATATACGTGGGGCCACCACGAGTTAGGGTGGACTCAACAGCAACAGGCTATTCTTTTTCTGCAGTTCTTAGCTAATCTCCAGAGGTACTTACTGTTTGCTAAAATGGTTGCCGATTCTTGTCCCATAAAGCAGGAGGCAGGAACCAAAGGAAGAGAGAATGTTCTCTGCATCATTTGAGAAACTGAACTCGGTTGGTAAATAAAAAAGTTACTATGGGTAGGGAATTTTCCAAACCAGGGACCGCTGACCAAAAGGACCTTATCATTCATCCTGCTAACAGTCCGCACTAAAAGAATAAAGGATGGTTCTCTTGCAAATGGAGTCCCTGGGTGGTGCAAATGGTTAACATGCTTGACTGCCAGCCAAAGATTAGAGGTTCAAGTCCATCCAGGGGCACCTCAGAAGAAAGGCCTAGCAAAAAACTAAACCAAAACCAAACCCAGTGCAGTCGAGTTGATTCCGACTCAGAGCGACCCTACAGGACAGAGTAGAACTGCCCCATAGAGTTTCCAAGGAGCGCCTGGTGGATTCGAACTGCTGACCCTTTGGTTAGCAGCTGTAGCACTTAACCACTACACCACCAGGGTTTAAAAAAAACTTGCCATTGAAAACCCTATGGAGCACAGTTCTACCCTGACACATACAGAGCCAGGGTTGACCCCATGGCAACTGGTCGCTCTCTTGCACATGAGTTGTGGAGAGTGTTAAGATTATAGTCCTTCCTGCTTTATGCCTTAAGGAGGTGAAGAAAACTCATGGGCTAGCTGGCTCCAAGTTGGGCAAGACCTTTAATCTTCTGCAGATCTAAATTGCCATCTATAAAACTGAGACTTGCATTGACAATGGTTAGCAATGTTTAACTTGCTTTGAACGCCGCCAAGTACTGCTAGGCATTACGCATGGGTGTGTTATTTAATAAAGACCATCTTATGATTGTGTTTCCACTGCTTCACTTGCCTTCTCTTTATCATGCTAAGATACTTGTCGTGAGCACAGGCCCTGGCTAACCACACGTAACACTGATCTGCAATGTGATAGCAGATATATCTGTCATTAAAGTGACGTTATCAGGTTTTATATACTTTTGCATTCCTTTGCCATTTTATGCATTTCTAGCACACAGACACTCAGGACAAGAAAGCACGGAAGGTTGCATGTGCCTAATAGATAAATTAACTTCTTTGACCAATACAGAGATGCTCCTCTGAGAGAGAAAAAGTGAAAGAAGATAATACCTCCTAACTATCTTATCTACAAGGATTGGAGATAAAACTCATCCAGAACAAAAGTCAAACTCACAAAAAATGACTGGACTTACTGGCCTGACAGAGACTGGAGAAACCCGAGAGTATGGCCCCCGGATACCCTTTTAACTCAGTAATGAAGTCACTCCTGAGGTTCACCCTTCAGCCAAAATTAGGCCTATAAAACAAACAGTAATACATGTAGGTCAACCATGTATACGAGACTAAATGGGTGCACCAGTCCAGGCGCAAGGACAAGATGGCAGGAGAGAACAGGCAAGCTGATAATGGGAAACCCAAGGTCAAGAAGGGGAGAGTGTTGACAAGGCATGGGACTGATAACCAATGTCACAAAAGAATATGTGTATTAATTGTTTAATGAGAAGTGAATTTGCTCTGTAAACCTTCATCTAAAGCATGATGAAAAAAAATGCATCCAGAAGAAAACACTAAATGATTCATGGGAGTTGAGAATGAGAATAAGAGACAAATAATTTTTTTTTTTAATATCACTAAGAAAAACTATTGAAGAAAATAACTGCAGCTTTCTTATCTTCTTTTTTTTTTGCCAGTTTTCTAAATTCTCTAAGAATTGCTCTTAAGTTTCTCTATGTAGAAAATATTTTTATTTAATTCAGTGGGACTGAGAACCGAGGTTAACATTACAGTGCTGAAAGGGCTTTTGAGGTTATCTGACCCATATATTGTCCCCATTTTACAGTTGAGGAGACTGAGGCCCAGGGAGGGTCAGGTTTGCTGGAGATGCCATGCACACTGCGTGGTGGCATTTGTTGCACAGAAATAATTATTTATCACACTTTGGGTTCTTTATAATTTATAAATTGTAAATACCCAAAAACCCATTGCTGTCGAGTTGAGTCCGACTCATAGCGACCCTATAGGACAGAGTAGAACTGCCCCATATAGTTTCCAAGGAGCTCCTGGTATATTCGAACTGCCAACCTTTTAGTTAACACCTGTAGCACTTAACCACTATGCCACCAGGGTTTCCAAATGATAAATGGGAGTACTATATTTGTTAGTGAATCAATTTTGTTTCTCACTTGAGATATAAAGGCTTTGAGGTACACGCTTTTGGGAATGAGGAGCACAGAATATAAAGCAAGAGGCTGAAATAGATGGTGATATTCCTATTCATTCCTCACTCATTCCAGCAGGAGTATTTGAGGACACACCGGGTGCTTCTGGTATCAATGTGACCTTGGGTTAATGTTCTTTCCACTGCAAAGTTGGTGAGCTTTGCTGGGAGTCTGGAGAACGGTGAACCAGTCATCTGGTAAGAAGTTGAATTGAACATTCTCTGGCTTTCCTTGATCTGCTTACCGTTTCTCCTTTTCTCTTAACTACTGCCACTTCACTATCCACAGTCAGCTGTATTTCAAAGCCATAAAGGGTTGGACATTCTCTTCTGTTACATAGAGAAACTGTTGGTCATGCTCCTTAAGCTATTTAAATAATTACGTCATGAATATAATGAGACCCCAAGCTTCAGGCTTTTTAGAGTAGTCCATGCACATATAATCGATGCCTTTGAAAGCGCAGATGAAGTCTGGCAAGTTTGAAAGAAGCAAGGAGAGCGTAGAATGAGAGCTTATTAGAGAGTGTAGGGTGAGTTGGAACTATAGTTGATTCTGGAAGCAGAATGTTTCACAAAGTTCTCTCTGTGCACACGAGACCTTAAAACCAAAACCGTTGCCATCGAATTGATTCTGACTCATAGTGATCCTACAGGACAGAGTAGAACTGCCCCCACAGGTTTCCAAAGAGCAGCTAGTAGATTCAAACTGCTGACCTTTTAGTTATCAGCCGAATGCTTAAGCACGGCACCATCAGGGCTCCAACACCTGGTCATATCCTTTTTCTTTGGGCTAACACAAATTCATAGAAATGAGAATAGGGCAGCTTGTTTTAATTAGTTGGAGCCCTGGTGGCACAGTGGCTAAGAACTATGGCTCCTAACTAAAATATCGGCAGCTCAAGTCCACCAGCCACTCCTTGGAAACCCTGTGGGGCAGTTCTACTCTGTCGTATAGGGTTGCTATGCATCGGAATTGTCTTGACAGCAATGAGTTTTGCTGTTGTTGTTGTTTTTTAATTGGCAGAATAACCATGATGGGATCTTTGAGTTACAAGGATCTTTAGAAGTGACCTAAATCACACCAAATTTTCAAACATGATCCTTAAAACTAAAGCAAATAAAAAGACAATGTAACAGTATGAATTTATTTCTAAAACTTGAAATAAACAACACTTAGGTATTTTAAAGCCAAACCGTACAAACATACCAATGAGGCGCTGTTATCCAATGTGATAAAATTGTATATAAAACCCATTCTAGCATGTTGGTTTCCACTGGTTTTTATTAATAGTTAGATTATACTTAACCGTTATATTCGTGGTTTAGTATAGGTAAAAGATGAAATTTAAACCAACTGTTTAAAGAACCAATCACTGAAGCCCCTCTACACAGTCCCTGGGTTCCACAAAGTACAATTTGTACAACAGTGAGCTCTTTCCACAAATCGTGGGAGATGGAAAGGCTGTGCTTGGACACATCCCTCCACTGGCAAAGACCTCATCTGGCAAGCAAGCCCACATCCCTACTAGGCAGCTGTCCTTCTTAGGCAGTTCTTGTGCCAAAAACAGCAACATGGCTCTTCCACCCAACAGGCTCAGTTCTGGCCTCTGGAGCCCTGTCCTCGTCTGTGTGGCAGAAGCCAGCTACTACATCTACTCTAGGAAAAGTCTCTATAGCACACTTACAGCACACTTATGCGCTTCTTGATCACCCTCCTTGGAGTGTTCTCTTGCCTGTTAGAAGCTCCTTGGAAATGCGTTGTTGCTGTTAGGTCCTATGGTGGATTAATTACTTTTGTGTGTGGCCTTTCTAGCCGTGGTCTTGTAACTCCCACCCAGGTGATTGAGTGGGACTGTGTGATAGGGCAACTGTGGCCTACCAAGGGCACTGATGAGTTTTGCCTTAAAGGAGAGCCAACTCTAGAGCAGACAGGAGGATCTTACTACCACCAAGGAAGACCAGCAGGAGAGACCCAGTAGCAGGAGACAGTGTGGTGGGCTTCCCAGCCCACGGAGAGAGAAAGCTGTGTGCCTTTGGGCAGAGTCTGAGGGCCAGGGAGAGGCGTGCCTGTGAGCACAGATGGAAAGAAGCGACCCTGATGGAAGAACTGTAACCTAAGTGTTCCTGAGCCTGAAATGTAACTGTTACTTTCTTAATAAACCCCGTAATTGTGAGTATGGTCTGTAGTTCTGTGTGGCCATTACAATGAATTATCAAATCCAGTAGAGTGCTGTGGGAGGGACAGTTGATGTCAGAATTGGTAAAGATGGCTGAGAGAGGAGACACGTCTGATCCTAGCTCATAGGAATCAGGTTTGGGCTATTATTCTTGGTTTTCCTTCCCCCTTGTGAAGTTAGAGGTCAGACACTGTCCCCAAGCCATTTTTACAGGTGCCATTGAAAATTTTTTTTTTTTTTTTATTGAGTTGGCCCCTGACTTTTGCTGGCTCCATGCACAATAGAACGAAATACCACCCAGTTCTGTGCCATCCCAATGATCGGTTGTTGACCGGATCATTGTGTTCCACAGGGTTTTCATTTTCATTGGCTGATTTTCAGAAGTAGATGGCCAGGCCATTCTTCCTAGTCTGCCTTAGTCTAGAAGCTCCACTGAAACCTGTTCAGCATCAGAGCAACACACAATCCTCCATCAACAGATGAGTGGTGCTTGTGCACGAGGTGCATTGGCCAGGAATCAAACCCAGGTCCCGCACGTGAAAGGTGAGAATTCTACCAGTGAACCACTACTGCCTCACCCTTTGAAATATACATGTCTTGACATCACCTCAAACTCAACATGTATAAAACAGAACTCCTGATCCCCAACCTGCCCCAGCCCATCCTGAAACCCGGTCAGTGAACGAGGCCACAGTCTGTCAAGTTACGCAGGTCAGAAACCTGTTCCACATGCTTGACATCTTCCTCTGTTTTGCCTTTTCCATACCCAATCCACCTCCAGGTACTACAATTTTACCTCCTGAATAGGTCAGAAATCTATTCACTTGGCTGTGTCTCCACTGGGATCACCCTGGCCCACCACACCATCTCTCCTCTGGACTTCTGCAAAAGCCCCTAACCAATCTGCTCACCTCCACTCTGACTCCTCTCAATCTGTTGTCTTCCCAGCAGCCAGAATGATTTTTGCAAAACTCCACATCTTGCTTAAAACTCTTAGTAGCTTCCCATTGCTTTCGTGATAATGAAAAATCCTCAGCATGGCTGGTAAGGCTACGTGTGACTCAGAGCCTCTCTGCTTTTTGAGCTGGACTTTGCGCTTCAGTCTCGTTGCTCAGACACACTGGCCTTCTTTCTGCCCTTTCTCCAGGCCCTGATTTTCCTGCCATTGGGATTCCAACCCTTTATCCCTCTGCCTGGAGTGTACTTTCCTCCTCTTTGATTCAGTTAACCCAACAGGCAAGTCTCAGCTCAAACATTCCTTCCTCAAGGAAGTCTTCTCCCAGCCCTTACACCTGGTCAGGTGCTATCATTATAGGTTCTCAGGACTACTGCTCCATGACACTTGTCACAGTTCTTATTTTACATATATTTGTGGGATGATTTGATAAGCACCAGAAGAATGAACAAATCAGTCTTAGAAGAAATGCAACCAGAATGCTCTTTAGAATCAAGAATGGTGAGACTTTGGCTTGCTTACTTCAGGCATGTCATCAGGAAAGACCAATCACTAGAAAAGGACATCATGTTTGGTAAAGCAGAGGGTCACTGAAAATGAGGGAAACCCTCAATGAGATGCATTGACACAATGGCCACGACAATGGACTCAAACATATCAACAATCACGAAGATGGCAAAGGCTGGGCAACACTTCACTCTCTTAGACATAATGACAGAGACAGCTCGACAGCAATTAACAAATCCAGCTGGGCCTCTGCTTCACCAGGCTAAGATAGTCTATTTCTGCTCACTCCTTCCCCCGACACTGCTGAGCACATAAGATGCTCAAAAATATTTGCTGAGTGAATTAGCTACGCAATTCACTCCGTTCCATCAAAGAAGATGATCTTAAATTGAGAAAAGACGGAATAGAATATATTTAAGAGGAATGTGAAATCAAGAAAGACGAGATAAATGGAGAGGTCAGAGTTGTTTTTAAAAGAATGCATGTCCCATGTATAGCTAAATAACAATGACAAGGTAAGCTTGACATTCATGATGGTAGCAGGAGCAAGAGAAAAGGAAGATGCAACAGAAGCCTGGAGATAGCCGAAGTTTGGTATAGTTTTCAAGAGAGGGTGAAGAAATGGGATTCCAGAAACAAGTGATAACTAAACTTGACCCTTGTCCCAGGCTGAATTCTAACACAGATTATTTAAGGATGGTTTGACAGCACTTAGAAAAGAAGCAGCGACGGCCAGGCACAAGCATGAATTCATCAAGATTAAGACAGAGCAAGTGGCCATCCAAATCCTTTCAGGTAAACATGCTGGATGAGTAATGGGGATTGCCATGGACACAAAGTATATTGATTTCAGCCAGGCTCTTGGCAAAGTCCCTGGCCATATCCTTAGAGGTGTAGAAATATGGGCTGAACTCACAGCTACTCAACACCAGTGTGTACATGCCCTACTGAACAATGCCTTGCCCGGTGCTGATTCACTCTCCTGCTATTTGTTTATTCTGAGATATTCTCTTTGAATGTTGCATGTCCCCCGGTGTAGCTAAATAACAATGACAAGGTAAGCTCGACATTCATGACAGCAGCAGGAGTAAGGGGAGAGGCAGATGTAACAGAAGCCTGGAGATGGATGAAGCCTGGAATAATTTTCCAAAGATATATCATCATATAATTATAATCATGACAGCTGACATATAAAGTGCCCACTAGGAAATGGGCACTGTTTCAACTGCACTTAATCCTCACAACAACTCTTGGAGATATAGATAGGGCTGTTATTGCTACTTAACAGATGAAGAAATAGAGGCTGGAAAGGTTAAATAACTTGTTCAAGGTCATACAATTTGTAAGAGGTGGAGCTAAAATTTGAACCCAGGAAGCCTGGCCCCAGAGTCCATGCCATGGAGTGGATTTCGACTCGTGGCAACCACATGTGAGTAGAACTGTGCTCAATAAGGTTTTTAATAGCTGATTTTTCGGAAGTAGATCGCCAGATCTTTCTTTTGTTGCACTGTGGGTGTATTCGAACCACCAACCTTTTGGTTACTACCCAAACAAACCATTTGCACCACTCAGGGAACAATGCTACCCCTAGTCTACCCCCACCTCCATGCTTCAGATTTCAGAAGCCCTAGAATGCTCTCAGCCAGCAGGACTTTATTGCACCTGACTAATGAGCAGTTTTTGAAACCCTGGTGGCACAGTGGTTAAGGGCTACAGCTGTTAACCAAACGGTTGGCAGTTCAAATCCACCAGGTGCTCCTTGGAAACCCTATGGGGCAGTTCTACTCTGTCCTGTAGGGTCGTTATGAGTCAGAATCGACTCTATGGCAATGGGTTAATGAGCATTTGCACACCATTCTGTAGTGTTCTAAAGCAGTTTCCCCTGCCTGCCTTGAGGCTATTATCTTTTTTTTTTAGATGAAGGTTTACAGAGCAAACTAGTTTCTCATTAAACAACTAATACACATATTGTTTTGTGACATTGATTGCCAAGCCACGACATGTCAACACTGTGCCTTCTTGAGCTTGGGTTCCCCATTACCAGCTTTCCTGTCCCGTCCTGCTTCTCGTCCTTGCTCCTGGGCTGGCGTGCCCTTCAGTCCCATTTTGTTTTATGGGCCTGTCTAATCTTTGGCTGAACGGTGAACCTCGGGAGTGACTTCATTACTGAGCTATAAGGGTGTCCAGGGGCCACACTGTCGGGGTTTCTCCAGTCTCTGTCAGACCAACAAGTCTGGTCTTCTTTTGTGAATTAGAATTTTGTTCTACATTCTTATCCAGCTCTTTTCAGGACCCTCTATTGTGATCCCTGTCAGAACAGTCAGTGGAGGTAGCTGGACCGGACTCAACCTGGTGGAGGCTGTGGTAGTTGTGGTCCATTAGTCCTCAAAAGGTCAGCAGTTCAAATCCGCCAGGCGCTCCTTGGAAACTCTATGGGGCAGTTCTACTCTGTCCTATAGGGTCGCGATGAGTCAGAATCGACTCGATGGCACTGGGTTGGGTTTAGTCCTTTGGTCTAATCTTTCCCTTGTGTCTTTGGTTTCTTCATTCTCCCTTTAAAGCAGGAATTCTTTACCTGTAATCCACAGACCCTCAAGTGGATCAATGGTCAGAATTCAGAGAGTCTCATAAACTTGAATTACATCTTCACTTTCACTAATCTCTAACAAAAATTTAGCATTTCCTTCAATTACAAATGTAAGCCACAAACTATAGTAGGATCAGCATATTCTGCGATGTTATCACCAACAGAAGTCAGATATTTTCATATTTCATTGTTATTGCTGTAGATATCTCATTTATGTTCATCACTTTGAAATGATGGTGGCTTTTGGACCTGTTACCAGGTCTCATTATTAAATGTTTTAACCAACACACATTCATTATTAGATCACATTTTTAACATTTTATAACAGTATTGCAATATAATTGCATTCCTTTGTAGCACTATGTATTTTATTTTATACCTTTAGAAACCATCTTTTGGGAAGGAGTCCATCAGCTTCCCAAGACTGCCAAAGGGCAGAGCCTCATCTATTCTCTCCCAGTTGAGTTTGTCTGCAATGTGTATGGTTTATGGAATGATGACTTTGCTTTATATTTCATGCTCAGGCAAATAGTAATGACTCATAATGGCTAACAAAAGGTAGGCAAGCAGATAGTTCTAGATCAACCACCAAAAGAGTAATGAAGCATATCACACAGAATAGGAGAATGTACTTCTTATAGTAGCAGCTGAAGTTGGCTTTAAGGACACAGTGGGAGAAGCACAAGATACAGATCAGCACGCAGTTAGGGTTTGGGGGAATTCCTCTGACACTCCCAAAGACCTCATAAACATCAATCGCCTGGAGGAGTTGCCCAACAGTGCATGAGGAGTGGCTATAAAGCACAGGTAGGAGGCATGTCATCAATTCAGGAGAATGAAGAGAAGGAAAGCGTGAAGGCCACACTCTTGGCCCATTCCATAAAGATCTGAGATAGCACTCACTTCCCTAAGAACCCATCTGTGGATTCAGGGACGTTTACCTAGGACAAGATTCCTTCAAACATGGAAGGTAGAGCCCAGGTATAGACACAGGATTCTGCTTTGTTCCTATTCACCGATGATAATAATCATATTGATAAGAATTTACATACATATATTTTCGACCACCCATCTATCAGTTTGTTGTATTGTGGTAGCTTATGTGTTGCTGTGATACTGGAAGCTATGCCACCAGTATTTCAAATAACAGCAGGGCCACTCATGGTAGACAGGTTTCAGTGGAGCTTCCTGATTAAGACAGACTAGGAAGAAAGACCTGGCAATCTACTTCTGAAAATTAGCCGTTCAAACCTTACAGATTACAACACAGTATTGGCCAACTTGCTTGCTTTGGACATGTCATCAGGAGGGACCAATCGATAGAGGAGGGCATCATGTTAGGTTAAGTAGAGGGCCAGCAAGGGCTAGGGAGACCCTTGGTGAGATTGATTAGCACAACAGCCACAACAATGGACTTGAACATGCTGGTAATTGTAAGGATGATGCAGGACCATGCAACATTTTGTTGTGTTGTACATAAGGTCACCATGAGTTGGAGTCAATTCAATGGCAGCTGGCAACAACAACATATACTTTATACTTCTTGTGGCAGCACCGAGCAGCAGGTAGAATAAACCTCTCTCCATGTCAGTAAGATCGAAACTATGTCCCAAAGAGTTAAATGAGTTGTTTAAAGTCATGCTAGACATACATATCGAAGGTGGGAATAGACCCTGATCTGCTGTGTGCTGGTTCCATGTGCCTTGGAACAGTAGTTGGATTTGGAAATGACTTAGCAATGGAGAGCTAGCAGGTTGGACAAGGAAATCCAGGTTCTCACCTTAAAACAGGAGGGTCAGGTTGGATATTTCTGAAGCCCTTTCCCAGTCTCAAAGGTTATGATTTCTGAAATCTGAAGTAGTCCTTTTCTTCCTCCAACCAGCAGAGCACTAGGACTTTGTCCAGCACAGTGGGTCACCATCCCAGGGGAGTCTTTAATGACCAGTAAGGGCGGAGCTCTGAGGATACACCAGGTAGCCCCTCTGCACCTCCCAGGGTAAAGACCAGAGGAGCTGGGGTTGTGCTGAGACATTCAAAAGCTTCAAAGTGAGAAGAGCATGGTCCTTTCCCTAGGGAACAGAACTTGAGGTGCAAGCTCTGCCATGTGTACAAGCTACGGAACCTCAAGAAAGAGACTTCAGATCTGAATATCATTTTCACCTGTAGTATTAGATGGTTGAAAGGGTTACATGCCAAACTTAGATATTATCATGGATTGAACTGTGTTCCTCCAAAATATCTGTCAACTTAGCTAGGTCACGATTCCCTTGTATGAGCGTACGATTGTCTGCCATTTTACCATCTGATGTGATTTCCCTATGTGTTGTTTAAATCCTATCACTATGATGTAATAAGGTAGATTAGCAGCAGTTATACTGATTAGATCTACAAGATCAGATAGAGTCTTAAGCCAGCCTCTTTTGAGATATAAAAGAGAAGTGAGCAGAGAGACAGAGGGACTTCATGCCATCAAGAAAGCAGTACCAGGAGCAGAGTGCATCCTTTGAACCTGAGGCTCCTGTGCTGAGATGCTCCCAGACCGAGGGAAGACTGATGATGAGGACTTTCCTCCAGAGTCGACAGAGAGAGAAAGCCTTCCCCTGGAGCCAGTGCCCCGAATTGAGACTTCTAGCTTACTGGACTGTGAGTGAATAAACTTCTCTTTGTTAAAGCCATCCACTTGGGGCATTTCCGTCATAGCAGCACTAGACGACTAGGACAGATATAAAAGGAAGTCAATAAGTGTTGCTGTCGGCTGCAGTTGAGTTGGCCCCCAACTCATGGCGACCCTGTGCATAATGGAATGAAATTCCGCCCAGTCCTGCACCATCCCCGTGATCAGTTGCAGATTGGATCATTATGATCCATAGGGTTTCCACTGGCTATTTTCAGAAGTAGATCACCAGGCCCTTCTTCCTAGCCTGTCTTAGTCTGGAAGCTCCACTGAACCTGTTCAGCATCAGAGCAACATGCAAGTCTCGATGACAAATGGCCAGTGGCTGCACGTGAGGTGCATTGGCCAGAAATCTAAGCTGGGCCTCCTGCATGGAAGGTGAGCATTCTACCACTGAATCACCACTGCCTTCCCATAAATGTTAGTAACCCTGATCGCAACACTCTAACACTCTGAGAGCAGGTTACAAGGGTCACGATTGTTCACTACAATGAACCCCAGCGTGTTTCTCAGGAGAAACCCACTACTTACCCTAGGAGAGGTGGTAAGAGTTCCAGCACCTGGGGCAGCCCAAGAGAGCATATTGCTGTTGGATTTAACTCACCCTGCAATTTCGTCTCTGGGTAACTGTTCTCTCTATGCCCGTAAAATTGGGCAGCAAGACTTCCATGCCCTTGAAAAACCCAGGAAGATCCCCGTGCTGTGTGCAAAGGCGAGGTATGAGCCGGGAATCCTGACAGCCTCTGCTGCCGTATCCCTATCATCAACAACATGTGAATGAAGCAAATTATCTGTAGGGCTGAGGGCGTGGGCCACACAGCCAGGCTCCACCGTCAGAGGAGGCCTGCGTCATGTCCTCCACCCCCTTATGAGATGGCAGTGCTGTCGTAGGGCCGTGCAGGAGGAAGCCAGCCTGGAAATTCCATGTAGGGAAGAAATTGTTCCATTTCAGTGTTAGTATTCTAAAATAGCTGTTAATAAAAAGCCTTCACACTGTGACACTTCAATACAGACACCCACAAGGATACCTTGACAAGCTGTTTGACTCCTCACAAGCCTTTTCTAGCTGTTCCTGTGCAGGGGCCCCCACCAGGCTCCCACACAGATACACAACCATGCAGTGATAGGGAAGGCCAGCAGGGGTCTGCGCAGCCTGCCCAAGCAGGCTGGGGAGCTCTTGATCCTTACAGGAGAAGTTACAGCTGTGATGAAGGCCTGTCCAGGAGCATGTCACATCACTTAAAATCTGCTGCTTATTCTCTATCTCTATCCTCATGATTTCTTTGACAATGACTTACTTGTAGAGAACGAGCCAGGCTCACCTCTCAGGATGAGTGGAGGGGAGCTCTTTCCATAATATTTCATTTACAAATTCAGCCCAAAGAATAGAGTTTGGGCTCATTCAGAAATATCCTGGTCCAATTAACCTGGGCGTTAATGGAAAGGAGATTTGAATATGGTGGTATGATAGTAATTAAAAATTCAAAAAGTCTTCTCCATTGGATATTGTTGTTGTTGTCAGTGGCCAGCAAGTCAATTCCATCTCACAGCGACCCCATGTGTACAGAGTAGAACTGCTTTTTATGGTTTTCAAGGCTGTGACCTTTCAGAAGCAGAACACCAGGCCTGTCGTCCAAGGTGTCTGTGGGTGGGTTCAAATCACCAACCTTTTGGCTAGTGGTCAAGCACTTAACCTTCTGTGCCATCCAGGGACTCCGCTGAATATTGCTAAGTCCTATACATCCATTAGTTATTGCAATATCATCTCTGTCAGGAAAATAGGAGCCCTGTCAGTGTAGTGGTTAAGAGCTATGGCTGCTAACCAAATGGTCAGCAGATCGAATCCATCCGCTGCTCCTTGGAAATTCTATGGGACAGTCCTATAGAGTTGCTCTGAGTTGGAATCAACTTGACGGCAATGGGTATCAGGAAAATAAAAGACCGTGTTTGGGATTTTTTTTTTTTTTAATGTGGGAAACATACATGTAACAAATTATTTGCGTTTTCAACATTCTTCACATGTACCACTCAGTGGCATTAGTTATGCTTATCGTGTTCACCCATCACCATTATCCATTTCCGAATTTTCCCATCACCCTTAACACAAGCTTAGGGTCCTCTTAGCAGCGAGTGCCCCTTTTCTATTTTCTCCCACCCAGATCTGGTAACCAATAATAAACCTCGGTCTCTAGACCTATCTTAAGTATTTCATATAAGCGGATTCATACAATATTTGTCTCTTTGTGACTGGAAGTGTTTGAGAGACTTCTGCAACTTGAACGTTAACATCTAGTATAACTCTGGTACAACATCATCAGAACCCCTGAGTGGCACAAACAGTTCAGCGCTCAACTACTAACCAAAAGGCTGATGGCCTGCACCTAACCAAAGGCCCGGTGATCCCCTTCTGAAAGGTCACGGCCATTGAAAGCCCTGTGGAGCACAGTTCTACTCTGACACGCATGGGGTCACTATGAATAGGAATTGACTCGACAGCAACTAACAACAACAATAACAACATAACATTACCATTTGATTCTTAGCATAGGTGAGATCATATCATGCCCTTTAGCTATTTTCTGTAAATGCTTAGCTGAGGACTAATATACCAAACCAAACCCACCGTCGTCATGTCGATTCCAACTCACAGCAACCCCCCAGGGTTTCCAAGGCTGTAAATATCTACGGAAGCAGACTACCACATCTTTCTCCTGAAAAGCCACTGGGGGTTTCAAACCACTGACCTTTCAGTCAGCAGTCCAGCCCTTTAACCACTACACCACCAGCGCTCCTTGAAGGCTAATATAATGGTTCTTAAACTTGGCTGCACATCAGACTCACCTGAGAGGTTTGCCAACAGCATAAATTCTCAAGTCTCATGCCCCCAGAAATGCTGAATCATTATATCTAAGGAGAGACCCCGGAATCAAGATTTTTGAAAAACACACTCTGTGTAATTCAGAGATGTAGTCAAGCTTGGAAGCCTATTAGGTGGGGCATTTTACAGTACTGGATAAAATCATATTGCTGTACCTCCACAGGTGTTGAAAAAAATTGAGACATTTTCTCGATGACAGATATTATAAGCATCTTTTTATTTGATAATTCCTTAGTGGGGCCCAATCGAGGATGTATTTTATCTGGTAAGTAGAATTTCTGAGGTTATATCCCTGCACTACATTCTTATACCACCAACGGGATGATCACCAAGGGTAGCTGGTGCGTCCCTACAGAGAGATAAATTCTGGTGTTTTTAATGTTTTCATGCATATCCAGGAGCACTGCCTGGTGGTGCAGTGGTTAAGTGCTCTGTTGCTAACTGAAAATTTGGCAGTTCAAACCCACCAGGCACTCTGCAGGAGAAAGTTGTGGCAGTCTGCTTCTGCAAAGATTTACAGCCTTAGAAACCCTACGGGGCAGTTCTACTCTGTCCTACAGAGTCTCTATGAGCCAGAATCAACTCAATAATCAACTCAATAGCTTGGTCTGGTTTTCGTATTTACCAAATATTAAAAAAAAAAATTAGGTTAGGTTATTCTAGCAATCTCTTAGAATTTTATAGTTTTTCATATGCAGACATGCATACCAAGCAGAAATTTGAAATAACTACCTGAGAACAGAATTTTAAGCGAGAGTTTAATGGAGAGTTGAAAGGTGAAGTCATGTCATGCTTGCACTTAGGCTAAGTCTCCATCTAGAAGACTCATTAAGCTAGAGAACATCTTTACCTTCAAAGACGTCCAAGAAGAATATTACACAGCCTTCCTTGGAAGATCCTTTTACGCAATTGTCATAATCTGTAAGATCCTAGCAAGTGCCTAGGACCATGTGAGGTATGATGGAGTTCAAAAGTAGAACATATATAGTCTGCCCATAAAGCTCTCAGAATCAGTCATCTACTCTTGTTTATAACTTAAGTGATGTGCAAAATCTTCAAGTTTTAAAACACTTCCACCTGACATTCTTCTTTTAAGGTCCATGTCAATTTCCATTTCTTGCAAAGAACTTTCCAGATTTCATCCCAGATGCCAATAAAAATCAATTTATCTTCATCCTTCACAACATGTATTATACTGTCCAGTAGTATTAGAGTGATTCATTTATATTTTCCTCAAGAGATTTTGTGATTTTCTTGAGGGAACACAACATGTCTCACATGTTGAAGAGGCATGGTTAAGAACTATACATTCAATACCATCTTCGACTAATCTAGTCATTCATCTAACCAAGATGTTCTGTCCCTATCCAGAGGACAAAGACCGTGGGAGAAGGTAAAGAAATGTGGAACATTATTAATATTTGCCCACACATTTTTTTTTCCAAAGCCTCCTTGAACCAATTCATATTTTGAGCCCGGGGAACCTCTCTGATGTAACAAGTAGGCTAAGACAATTTTCTCTTACTCAATACTCACTGGAGATGGAGCAAATCAACTCTCTTGTTTAAGTAGTAACTCTGTGTAGCAGGAAAACTTTAACTGTAGAAGTATTATGCAAATGCAAATTATTTACATAAAAAATTTTTTTTCAGGAAGTAGGTGTTTTAAAGAGATGGAAGAATTTGTTTTCTTTACTGCAGCTTATAAGTGGTTTACTGATAGATTTTTGAAATGTCATATTCATCATCAAGAGAGATGACAACTGGCTTCTACTTCTGGGCAAGAAGGAGTAACAAGAAAGAGATTTACCTCCTCACCTAAAACAACCAAAAAATGGCTTAAATATATGAAACAACTGTTTTCAAGACACTAAATAGCAGGCAATGAAGGACGGTGATCCCTGAGCAACGAGGAACACATGTGATGAGTCCTATCATTGACTAAACTTAATTCATTGGGAGTGACAGAGGGAGGATCCCAAGTGGAGGCCAGGAAGCTCCCTAAGTTGAAGAGATGAAGCTGAAAATCTGGAGAGATCAAGGCAACTAGAATTTAAATGATAGAATACCAGAGAATGGAGAGCTGCACACAGAGAGAACTCTAAAGAGCTGCAGAAGGTCCCTCTCAAGTATTCAGCTGAGTACTGAACAGTGCATGCGTGTGAGAAAATGTTCCAAGTCTGGGGGAGGAACTACGCAAAAGGATTTGAGAAACAGTATCCAGAGCTCGCACAGGGCCAGGAATAGTGCTGCTTCTCATAAAGCCGAGGCATTTGGTAGAGTGCTGAGGTAACTGGGTTCTTATCTTAGCAGTGGAGGATTGAATTATAAACCCTAAAGTGAGCAATTCTGTCGTCTCACCTAATAATTTTTTAAAGTAAGACATAAAAGGATCAAACTGTTTCCATGCAGGAAAACTGCACCCTAAAACAAAGCCCAAGAACTTATATAAGGACACAAAAATATCCAGCATCCAACAAGGTAAAATTCACTATGTTTGGCACTCAATCTGAAACTACCAGGCATGCAAAAAAGCAGGAGAATATGACCCATAATGAGGAAAAAAATAAACAACTGAAATCGATCCAGAACGGACATAAAAAAAAAAATGTTAGAATTACAGGCAAATACATCAAAACATTTATTATGACTGTATTCTATATGCTTAAAAAGTTAACTAGCGACATGTATATATAGATATATACATAAATAGATATATGTGCACATACATATTATCCACCACGTGTCTGTCCGTTTGTCTTACTATGGGGGCTTCTGTGTGGCTGTGATACTGAAAGCTTTGCCACAGGTATTTCAAATATCAGCAGGGTCACCCTTAGTGGACAGGTTTCAGTGAAGCTTAGAAACTAAGACAGACTAGGAAGAAGGACCTGGCAGTCTACTTCTGAAAAATTGGCTAGTGAAAACCTTATGAATAGAAAGGAACATTGATATTGTGCCAGAAGATGAGCCCCTCAGGTTGAAAGACACTCAAAAGACGACTGGGGAAGAGCTGCTTCCTCAAAGTAGAGTTGACCTTAATGATGTGGATAGAGTCAATATTTCGGGGTCTTCATTTGCTGATGTGGCACAACTCAAGGTAAGAAAAAAAACAGCTGCAAACATCCATTAATAATCAGAATACGGAATGTACGAAGTATGAATCCAGGAAAATTAGAAGTCTTCAGAAATGAAATGGAACACATAAACATCAATATCCTAGGCACTAGTAAGCTGAAATGGACTTGTATCGGCCATTTTGAATCAGAGAGTCATATGGTCTATGCTGGAAACGACAAATTGAAGAGGAATGGAGTTGTGTTTATCATCAAAAAGAACATTTCAAGATCTATCCTAAAGTACAAACCTGTCAGTGATAGGATAATATCCATACACTTACAAGGAAGACCAGTTAGTACGACTATTATTCAGATTTACACACCAACCACTAAGGCCAAAGATGAAGACATTGAAAATTTTTACCAACTTCTGAAGTCTGAAATTGACCAAACATGCAATCAAGATGCATTGATAATTACTGGCAATTGGAATGCAAAAGTTGGAAACAGAATAAGGGTTGGTAGTTGACAAATATGGCCTTGGTGATAGAAACAATGCCAGAGAGTACATGACAGAATTTTGCAAAACCAATAACTTCCTCATCACAAATACTCTTTTCAACAACGTAAACAGTGACAATACATGTGGACTTCACCAGATGGCATACATAGGAATCAAATTGACTACATTTGTGGAAAGAGACGATGGAAAAGTTCAATATCATCAGTCAGAACAAGGCAAGGGGCTGACTATGGGACAGATCATCAATTGTTCATATGCAAGTTCAAGTGCAAGTTGAAGAAAATTAGAACAAGTCTGTGAGAACCAAAGTATGACATTGTGTATGTTCCACCTGAATTTAGAGACCATCTCAATAATAGCTTTAATGAAACTCCCTGAGGGGCTGAATTACTGGGCTGAGGGTTGTGGGAACCATGGTCTCGGGGAACATCTAGCTCAACTGGCATAACATAGTTTATAAAGAAAATGTTCTACATTCTACTTTGGTGAGTAGCATCTGGGGTCTGAAAGCTTACGAATGGCCATCTAAGATACTCCACTGGCCTCACCCCATCTGAGCAAGGGAGAATGAGGAAAAGAAAAGATTAGTCCAAAGGACTAATGGACCACAACTACCACAGCCTCCACCAGACTGAGTCAGCACAACTAGATGGTACCTGGCTACCACCACCGACTGCTCTGACAGGGATCACAATAGAGGGCCCTGAACAGAGCTGGAGAAAAGTGTAGAACAAAATTCTAACTCACAAAAAAAGACCAGGCTTTCTGGTCTGACAGAGACTGGAGAAACCCCAAGAGTATGGCCCCTGGGCACCCTTATAGCTCAGTAATAAAGTCACTCCTGAGGTTCACCCTTCAGCCATAAAACAAAATGAGATTAAAGGGGTACATCAGCCCAGGTGCAAGAACTAGAAGGCAAGAGGGGACAGGAAAGCTGGTAATAGGAAACCAAAGGTTGAGAAGGGAGAGTACGGACATGTCTTGGGGTTGGTAACCAAAGTCACCAAACAATATGTGTACTAACTGTTTAATGAGAAATTAGTTCTGTAAACTTTCATCTGAAGTACAGTAAAAAACAAAAGAATAGATTTGATGCATTGAACATTAATGACCAAAGACTAGAGGAGTTGTGGAATGACATAAAGGACATCAGACATGAAGAAGGCAAGAGGTTATTAAAAGGACAGGAAAGAAAGAAAAAAGACCAAAATGAATGTCAGAAGAGACTCTGAAAGCTATTCTTGAACGCAGAGTAGCTAAAGGGAAAGGAAGAAATGATGAAGTAAGAGAGCTGAACAGAAAATTTCAAAAGGTGGCTCAGAAGACTAGTTAAAGTCCTATATAACAAAGTGTGCAAACACCTGGAGACAGAAAACCAAAAGGGAAGAATATGTTCAGCATTTCTTGAGCTGAAAGAACTGAAGAAAAATTCAAGCCTCAAGTTGCAATACCAAAGGGTTCTATGCGGAAAATATTAAACAACACGGGAAGCATCAAAAGAAGGTGGAAGGAATACATACAGTCACTGTACCAAAAAGAATTGGTTGACTTTCATTTCTGGAGGTAGCATATGATCAAGAACCAATGGTACCGAAGGAAGAGGCCCAATCTGAACTGAGGGGACTTATGAAAAACAAGGCTCCAGGAACTGATGGAGTACTAATTGAGATGTTTCAACAAAGGGATGCAACACTGGAAGTGCTCACTCATCTATGCCAAAAAATTTGGAAGAGAGCTAGCTGGCCAATTGACTGGAAAAGATTCATACTTGTACACATTCCAAAGAAAGATAACTCAACAGAATGTGGAAATTAGGAAACAATATCATTAATCTCACATGCAAGTAAAATTTTGCTGAAGATCATTCAAAAGTGGTTACAACAGTACATTGACAGGGAACTGCCAGAAATTCAGAAAAGGACACAGAACAAGAGATGTCACTGCTGATGTCAGATGGATCCTGGCTGAAAGCAGAGAATACCAGAAAGATGTTTACCTGTATTTTATTGACTCTGCAAAGGCATTTGACTATGTGGATCATAACAAATTATGTATCACATTGGAAAGAATAAGAATTCCAGAATACTTAATTGTGCTCCTGAGAAATCAGTACTTAGACCAAGAGGTAGTAGTTCAAACAGAACAAGGAGATACTGTGTGGTTTAAAGTCAGGAAAGGTGTGCATCAGGGTTGTGTCCTTTCACCATACTTATTCAATCTGTCTGCTGGGCAAATAATCCAAGAAGAACAAGGCATCAGGACTGGAGGAAGGCTCATCAACAACCTGCGATACTCAGATGTCACAACATTGTTTGCTGAAAGTGAAGAGGACTTGAAGCACTTACTGATAAAGATCAAAGACCACAACCTTCAGTATGGATTACACCTTAACATAAAGAAAACAAAAACCCTCACAACTGGACCAACAGGTAACATCATGATAAACAGAGAAAAGATCGAAGTTGTCAAGGATTTCATTTTGCTTGGATCCACAAAGCCCATGGAAGCAATAGTCAAGATACCAGATGGTGCACTGCATGGGGCAAATCTGCTGCAAGAGATCTCTTTAAAAAAGTGTTAAAAAGCAAAGATGTCACTTTAAGGACTAAAGTGTGCCCGACCCAAGCCGTGGGGCTTTCAATCACCTCACATTAATGTCAAAGCTGGGCAATGAATAAGGAAGACCAAACGAAAATTGATTCCTTTGAATTAAGGTGTTGACAAAAAATATTGAAAACATCAGGGACTGCCAGAAGAACAAACAAATCTGTCTTGGAAGAATTACAGCCAGAATGCTTATTAGAAGCAAGGATGGCGAGACTCCATCTCACATGTTGGACATGTTATCAGGAGGGACCAGTCCCTGGAGAAGGACATTATGCTTGGTAAAATAGAGGGTCAGCTAAATCGAGGAAGACCAAAAAGATGGATTGACACAGAGGTTGAAACCATGGGCTGAAACATAGCAATGATTGTGAGGATGGCACAGGACCAGGCAGTGTTTCAGTCTGTTATACATGGGGTCACTATGAGTCAGAATCAATTTGATAGCAACTAACAACAACAATACATATTATAGACATACATTTATGAGAAAGATATATATATATACACACATACATATATATATTATATACGTATTTTGAGAGTTGTACTGAACCTCTAAGGGTGAGAACTACAATGTGTGAGGTGAAAGATACACTGGATGGGATTAGTGGCGAATTTGGCATTATAGAAGAAAAGGTTACTGAACTTGAAGACACAGCAACAGTAGCTATTCAAAATGAAACACGCACTGAAAAGAGAATCCAAAAACATGAAAAGTGTTCAGTGAACCATAAAACAACTTCAAGTGGCCTAATATATTTGAAATTGGACTTCCTATGGTGTGGATAATGAAGGAGAACAGAAGAAATATATGAATATATAATGGCCAAATTTTTTCCAAATTTATAAAAACTATAAACCCACGGATCAAGAAATACAGTGAACTAAAGCACAAGAAATAGAAAGAAAATTATAGCAAGGGACATTATAATCAAATTGCTCAAGATCAGAAATAAAGAGATAATCTTCAAAGTAGCCAGAGAAGCAGACTTCTCATCAGAAATGGAGCAAGTGAGAATATGTAAAGCAGCATTAGCCAACATAGAATTCCACACTCAGCAAAAACATACTTCATAAATGATGGTGAAGTAAAAAGGCTACTTCAGAGATACAAAAGCTGAAAGAATCCATCACTATAGTACATCACATTGTAAGTAAAGGTAAATGAAGTCCTTCAAGCACAAAAGAAATACTAGACATAATTATGGATCTATACACAGGAATTACGGATGCCACAAAAAGGTCACTACACTGATAGATATATAAGGTATTTTACTTATTATTTAATATTTTTTTTAATACAATTGACTGTTTAAGCCAAAATAACAAGTATTGTACGTAACAATTTAACACGAAAATAAAAGTCGACAATAGCACTAAGGTTAAACAACAGTTGGACAGAAATGGAAATATACTATTGCAAGGTTCTTATACTGTATGTTAAGTGGTGTAATATCACTTGACAATAGATATGGTAGGTTAAAGATGTATGCTTTAAACCCTAAAACAGCCACTAAATAACGAAATAAAGAGTTATAGCTAATACACCAACAAAGGAGATAAAACTGAATCATGAAAATATTCAGTTGGCCCAAAAAAAAAAAAAGAGCAGAAAGAGGAACAAAGAGCAGATGGGATAAATAGAAAAGAAATAAGATGATAAATTTACACCAAATTATATCAATAATCACATTAAATATGAATTGTCCTAATTACTCCAGTTAAAAGGCAGAGTTTGTCAAATTAGATATCTTTTAGAAAGCAAGACCTTTTGTTCCCCCAAATTAAATGCACTTTTATTATACAGAAAAACAGGTTAAAAGTAAAATATGGCGGTGGAGCCAACACGGTGCTATAGATAGAAGTACCATGCCATCCCTCCACAGCAAGGACCTGAAAAATTAAGTAAAACAGAGACAAAGATCAGTCATGCAACCTTAAGTGTCAAATGAAGAGATAAAGAACTCAATCAAGCACAGAAAGGAGTAAGAAACTGACAGAGAACAGAGAGCAAGGAGAGATATGAAGTGGAGGTCCTCTATCAGCTAACGTACCTGGTAACCAGTGATATGGCTTTTCCATTCCCCACCCTTCTTCCCCCTGCTGGGCCTTCACTGCTTCCCAGTGGGCCAAGGCCTCTTGGTTGGTGAGGTGTTGGCTCCATGCTGCTTGGATTCACCCCTCTTACACCAGCCGGCACCTTCAATGCCATTTTTCTTATGCTGTTGTTCCTTTTTTTGATTTCTTCTCTCCTTCTCACATTTTTCCCTTCCTTTCTCTCAAACACCTGGCTCCATGTGCCATCTCTGCTTCTTCTTGACAAGCCGTGAAGTGCCACTTGGCTTCCTTGGTCCATGCCACCATGCCAGTGGGACCCCTAGAGGCATATTTTTTCTCTTTTTCTTTTTGTTTTTCTTCATTTCTCAGTTTCTTGTCTCTCTCTACTTTCCTTCTTTTCCTGTCTCCTGAACACCTGGTGCTGTGTACCATGTCTGATCCTTCTAGATGGGCTGTGTAGTGCCACACAGTGGGGGAGCCATTTCCCCAGTCTGCACCACCACACCAGTCTGCCTCCCTTGGGGCATCATTTTTGTTTGTTCATTTGGTTTTTTCTTTCTCTCTTCTTTTCTTGTCTCAATTTCTTGTCTCCCTCTACATTCCTTCCTTACCCTTCTCCTGAACACCCGACGACATGTGCCATCTCTGCTCCCTCTTGACAGGCTGTGCAGTGCCACTTGGCTGCGAATGAGTTTCTGGTGGACTTCTTTGGGGCTTTTCTGTTTTTTTTTTTTCTCAGTTTCTTGTCTCTCTCTAACTTCCTTTCTTACACTTCTCCTGAACACCTGGATCTGTGTGCCATCTCTGCTCCTTCTTGATGGGCTGTGCAGTGTCACACATCTGGGGACCTGCTTCTGGTGGGCTCCCTTGGGGCATTTTTCTTTTCTGTCTCCTTTTTTTTTTTTCCTTGATTTCTTGTCTCTCTCTGCCTCCCTTCCTTACTCTTCTCCTGAACACCTGGAGCTGTGTGCCATCTCACTTCACCTGGATGGGCCGTGCAGCACTGCTTGGCTGGGGACTTGGCTGGCTCCCTTGGGGCATTTTTTTTCCCCTTTGTTCTTTCTTCTTTTTTTCTTTTTCAGTTTCTTGTATCTCTCTATTTCCATTCCTTTCCTTCCTCCCAGCCACCTGGCATCTTTTATTATTATTTACTTTTTTTTTCCCTCTGGGTTTCTCGTCTCTCTCTACATTCCTACATTCCTTTCTCCCAACCACACAGCCATGTTTGCCTTTCTCTTTCCTTTTTTTTTAAGCCTAGTTTCTTGTCTCTCCCTCCTTTCCTTCCCTTCCTTTCTCCTGCCCATCTAGTTGTGTGTGCTGTATCTGTCCCTTCTTGATGAGCTGTGCCTCACTGCCTGGCTAGAAAGCCACTGGCACATGGCTTCTCTGATCTGCACCACCCCAATGGCAGGCTCCCTCGGTGCTTTTTTTTTTTGGGCTCCTGTTTCTCTCTCCTTTCTCTTTTTTCCCACACTCACATTGCTGTACACATCACAATCCCCTCCCCCAAGCCTATCCACACCATGCACTGAACACTGCATCCTTGAGCAACACAGGCATAGTCTACCAGAACATGTCCTGCATTGACCCTCGGCCCCACCCTGCTGACCCCAGTACGTGCCACAAACAACCCATCTCAGCCCCACCCCTTCCACTGAACCTGCCATGATGCACCATAGCTGAGCGACTGGTCCTGCCCACTGGAAAAGGTGGTGAGAAGTATCGTGCCCACAGACGAGCAAACAACAAAGAAAGTACAGGCCACCTGCTCAGACATAACCGAAAAAACAAAAAAAGCAAGATGAAACAAACAAATCTACAACCAATAAATAAAGAAAATAACTACTGAATGTCCTGAAGACAGCAGACAATATCAAAACATATATTTAAAAAAAAAAAAAATCAGGACAGGATGACAGGATGATTCCAGTATGCATCCAAAATAAAACAGCAGATGATCTTCCAGCAGAAGAAAAGACACTGGAACTACCTGATAGGGAATTCAAATCTTCCATAGTCAGAGCTAACCAACAGTTGAAGGAAAAAGCAGACAAAAATGAAAAAATAGACAAAAATCATGGAAAAGGCAGACAAAATCAAGGAAAAGACAGACAAAACAATGGAATGGAAGAATTCAGGACAATAATAAGGAACAAAATGTCAAAATAAATTCATAACTAGAAATCATACAAAAGCAACAATTAGAAATCCAAAAGATAAACAACAAGATTTCAGAAATGGACAGTATCATAGAAGGTTCAAGGAGCAGGTTTGAAGCAATGGAAGACGGGATCAGCAAAACTGAAGACAAATAACACGCATACCACTTTGTATGAGGAAAAATCAGAGAAGAAAAATGAAGAAATCCTGAGAATGATATGGGATACAATCAAAGCAAAAATTTCTGAGTGATTGAAGATCCAGTACAGGAGGAGAAAAAGGGAAACACAGAGAGGATCATTGAAGAATTGCTGACAGACAACTTCCCTAACATCATGAAAGACGAAAAGCTGATCATCCAAAAAACTCAATGAACCCCATATAGGAACCCAGAACCCAGTGCTGTCGAGTCGATTCCAACTCATAGCAACCCTGTAGGACAGAGTAGAACTGCCCCATAGAGTTAGGATAGACCACAATAGAAAATCACCAAGTTATATCATAATCATACTTGATAAAACCAAAGACAAAGAAAGAATCCTAGAAGCAACTCAAGAAAAATGAAAAGTCATATACAGAAGGAAAACAATAAGACTAAGCTCTGATTACTTGGCTGAAACCATGCAGACTAGAAGGCAATGGGCTGACATACATAAAACATTGAAAAGAAAAATCACCAAACAAGAATAATATATCCTGCAAAACTCTTGCACAAATATGATGATGAAATTAAAAAAAAAAAAAATTAGGACATAGAAATAGATAAATAGAAATTAAGGGAATATGTAAAAACCAAACCAAACTTAAAAGAAGTATTAAAGGAAGTCCTTCAGTTTGAGAACAAACAACATCAGATGACAGCCTGAATCTAGGATGCAAGATCGCATCAGGCAGATACCAACCTAAGTGATGAACTCTCAAGGATTAATCAAAACTAAAAAATTACAACAAGGAACCAGAGAGGTTAATCTGTAAATGACAACATCAGAACAATAAAAAAGGGAATAAATGATGTAGGTACAGAACGTTCAAAAGGAGAGGAAGGCAAGATGATACCAAGTAATAAAAGACTGGTTCAAACTTAGGAAGATAAGGGTAAATTTCAAGGTAACCACAAAGAAAGTTAAAAAAACATACTCACCAAATTAAAGAAGAAAAACATAAAGTCTCAGTAAACACAAAATTTACAAAAAAAGAAAAAATAATCCACAAACAAATGAAATTAAGCACAGGAGAGTAAGGGAAACAAAGAAAACATCAGCACCACACTCATACACACAAAAAGCATTACAAAATGACAGCAATAAGCTCACACCCACCAATAATTACACTGAATGTAAATGGCCTAAACACACCCATAAAGAGACAGGGAGTGACAGAATGGATAAAAAAAAAAAAAAGGATCCATCAACATGCTGTCTACAAGAGACACACCTTAGAAACAAAGACACATTTACTAAAAATCAAAGGGTGGAAAAAAATATATCAAGCAAACAGCTACCAAAAAACAGCAGAAATGGCAATAATAATCTCAGACAAAATAGACTTTAAAACAAAATACACCACAAAAGATGATTAAAGGGAAGACCCATCATGAAGACATAACCATAATAAATATCTACACAACAATTGACAGGGCTCCAAAATACGTAAAACAAACTCTAACAAAACTGAAAAGAGAACCTGACAGTTCCACAATAACAGAGAGACTTCAACACAACACTCTCAGTAAAGGACAGAACATCTAGAAAGAAACTCAACAAAGATACAAAAGATCTAAAGGGCACAATCAGCCAGCTTGACCTCAGAGACATATATAGAACGCTCCAAAAGTACACTTTCTTTTCCAATGCACATGGAACATTCTCCACGATAGACCATATCGTAGGCCACAAAGCAACCCTCAACAAAATCCAAAACACTGAGATAATACAAAGTATCTTCTCTGATCACAATGCCATCAAAGTAGAAATTAACAACAGGAAGAGCAAGGAAAAAAACCAAATACAAGGAAACTGAATAACAACCTGCTTAAAAACCACTGCATAAAAAAAAAATAAATCAAAGATGGGATAAAAAAAAAAAAGCTCCTAGAATCAAACAAGAATGAAAACACATCATACCAAAACCTTTGAGACACAGCAAAAACAGTGCTCAGAGGTCAATTTATAGCAATACATGCATATATCAAAAAAGAAGAAAGGGACAAAATCAAAACATCAGCTACACAATTTGAACAAATAGAAAGAGAGCAGCAAAAGAAACGCACAGCCGCCAGAAGAAGGGAAATGATAAAGATCAGCACAAAAATAAATGAAATAGAGAATAGAAAAACAATAGAAAGAATCAACAAAACCAAAAGTTGGTTCTTTGAAAGGATCAGCAAAATCAACAACCACTGGCCAAACTGACCGTAGAAAAACAGGAGAGGAAGCAAATAACCCAAATAAGAAATGAAATGGGGGACATTATAACAGATCCAACTGAAATAAAAAGTATCATAACAGCATACTATGAAAAACTGTACTCCAACAAATTTGAAAACCTAGAGGAAATGGACAAATTTCTAGAAACACATTATCTAACCAAACTTACACAAATTGATGCTGAAAATCTGAACAGACCCATAACAAGAGAAGAGATTGAAAAGGTAAAAAAAAAAAAAATTCTCAACAAAAAAACCCTAGCCCACATGACTTCACTGGAGAATTCTACCAAACTTTCAGAGAAGAGCTTACTCCAGTACTACTCAAACTATTTCAGAACATAGAAACCAGCATAACCCGGATACCAAAACCAGGCAAAGACACCACAAAAAAAGAAAATTACAGACCAATATCTCTCATGAATATAGATGCAAAAATTCTCAACAAAATTCTAGCAGATAGAATTCAGTATCATATCAAAAAATAACACGCCACAATCCAGGGGGATTCATACCAGGTATGCAAGGATGGTTCACCATTAGAAAATAAATCAACATAATCCACCACATAAGTAAAATAAAAGAATCACATGATCATCTCAATCGATGCAGAAAAGGCATTCAACAAAGTCCAACACCCATTCCTGATAAACTCTCAATAAAATAGGTTGTTGTTGTTGTTCTTGTTGTTAGGTGCTGTCAAGTCGGTTCTGACTCACAGCGACCCTATGCACAACAGAATGAAATACTACCCCGTCCTGCGGCATCCTTACAATTGTTGTTATGCTTGAGTTCATTGTTGCAGCCACTGTGTCAATCCACCCTGTTGAGGGTCTTCCTCTTTTCCGCTGACCCTGTACTCTGCCAAGCATGATGTCCTTCTCCAGGGACTGATCCCTCCTGACAACATGTCCAAAGTATGTAAGATGCAGTCTCATCATCCTTGCCTCTAAGGAGCATTTTGGCCGCACTTCTTCCAAGACAGATTTATTCCTTCTTTTGGCAGTCCATGGTATATTCAATATTCTTCACCAACACCCCAATTCAAAGGCATCAACTCTTCTTCGGTCTTCCTTATTCATTGTCCAGCTTTCACATACATAGGATGTGATTGAAAATACCATGCT
This sequence comes from Loxodonta africana, assembly GCF_030014295.1. NCBI lineage: Eukaryota > Metazoa > Chordata > Mammalia > Proboscidea > Elephantidae > Loxodonta > Loxodonta africana. The sequence continues at coordinate 24,267,338 of NC_087350.1, forward strand.
TGGGTCAGGTGCACCTTATTCTTCAGGGTGATATCCTTGCTCTTCAACACTTTGAAGAGGTCCTTTGCAGCAGATTTGCCCAAGGCAATGCGTCTTTTGATTTCTTGACTGCTGCTTCCATGGCTGTTGATTGTGGATCCAAGTAAAATGAAATTCTTGACAACTTCAATCTTTTCTCTGTTTATCATGATGTTGCTCATTGGTCCAGTTGTGAGGGTTTTTGTTTTCTTTATGTTGAGGTGTAATCCTTACTGAAGGCTGTGGTCTTTGATCTTCATTAGTAAGTGCTTCAAGTCCTCTTCACTTTCAGGAAGCAAGGCTCTGCCATCTGCATAACGGAGATTGTTAATGAGTCTTCCTCCAATCCTGATGCCCCGTTCTTCTTCATATAGTCCAGCTTCTCGTAGTATTTGTTCAGCGTACAGATTAAGTAGGTATGGTGAAAGAGTACAACCCTGACACACACCTTTCATGACTTTAAACCAATCAGTAAAATACGTATAGAAGGGAAATGCCTTAACATAAAAAAGGGCATATATACAAAGCCAACAGCCAAAATCATTCTTAATGGAGAGAGGCTGAAAACATTTCTACTGAGAACAAGATCAAGACAAGGATGCCCTTTATCAGCACTCCTAAACATTGCGCTGGAAGTCCTAGATAGAGCAGTAAGGCATGAAAAATAAATAAAGGGCATCCAAATTGGTCATGAAGAAGTAAAATTGTCCCTATTTGTGGATGATATAATACCATACATTGAAAACCCAAAAGACTCCACAAGAAGACTACTGGGATTCAGCAGTGTAGGAGGATACAAAATAAACTTAGAAAAATTGGTTGGATTCCTATACACCAATAAAGAGAACAATGAATGGAAATCAGGAAAACAGTATCTTTTATAATAGCCCCTAAAATAATAAAAGCCTTCTGAATAAATCTAACCAGGGATGTAAAAGACCTATACAAAGAAAACTCCAAAACACTACTGCAAGAAATCAACAGAGCTCTACATAAATGGAAAAATAAACCGTGTTCATGAACAGGTAGACTCAACATTGTGAAAATGTCAATTCTATCCAAAGCAATCTATAATTACAGTGCAATCCCAATCCAAATACCAACAGCATTCTTTAAAGAGATGGAAAAATCTAATCCCTAACTTTATATGGAAAGGGAAGAGGGTCTGGATAAGTAAAGCACTATTGAAGAAGAAGAATAAAGTAGGAGGACTCGCACTACCTGACCTTAGAACTTTCTATATAGCTATGGTAGTCAAAACAGCCTAGTACTGGTACAATGACAGACACATTGACCAGTGGAACAGAATTGAGAACTCAGATGTAAATCCATCCACCTATAGTCACCTGATCTTCAACAAGGGACCAAAGTCCATCAAATGGGGAAAAGACAGTCTTTTCAACAAATGGTGCTGGCAAAACTGGATGTCCCTCTGCAAAAAAATGAAACAGAACCAATACCTCACACCATAGACAAGAACTAATTAAAATGGATAGAAGACCTAAATATAAAACCAAAACCTATAAAGATCATAGAAGAAAAAATGGGATCAATGCTAGAGGCCCTAATACATGGCATTAACAGGATACAAACCATAACTAACAACACACAAACTCCAAAAGATAACTGGGATCTTCCAAAAATTAAACACTTAAGCTCATCAAAATACTTCCCCAACTTCTAAGTCAATTGGTGAAATAAATTATATTATGAAAACATTCTGCATCCCACTTTGAAGTGTGGCGTCTCGGGTCTTAAATGCTAACAAGCGGCCATCTAAGATGCATCAATTGGTCTCAACCCACCTGGATCAAAGGAGAATGAAGAACACCAAGGTCACACGATAACTATGAGCCCAAGAGATAGAAAGGGCCACATGAACTAGAGATCCTACATCATCCTGAGATCAGAAGAACTAGATGGTGTTCGTCCACAACTGATGACTGCCCTGACAAAGAGCACAACAGAGAACCCCAGAGGGAGCAGGAGAACAGTGGGATGCAGACCCTAAATTCTCATAAAAAGACCAGACTTAATGGTCTGACTGAGACTAGAAGAATCCCGGCGGTCATGGTCCCCAAACCTTCTGTTGGCCCAGGACAAGAACCATTCCCGAAGACAACTCATCAGACATGGAAGGGACCGGACAATGGGTTGGAGAGAGATGCTGATGAAGAGTGAGCTACTTGTATCAGGTGGATACTTGAGGCTGTGTTGGCATCTCCTGTCTGGAGGGGAGATGGGAGGGTAGAGAGGGTTAGAAACTGGCAAAATGGTCACGAAAGGAGAGACTAGAGGAAGGGAGCGGGCTGGCTTATTAGGGGGAGAGTAAATGGGAGTATGTAGTAAGGTGTATATAGGCTTATGTGTGATGGACTGACTTGATATGTAAACTTTCACTTAAAGCACAATAAAAATTATTTAAAAACAAACAAACAAAAAATACTTCCCCAAACAACTAAAAAGAGAACTTAGAGACTGGGAAAGAATTTTTGGCTATGACAAATGTGACAAAGGCCTAATTTCTAATATCTACAGGAAAATCCAACACTTCTACAACAAAAAGACAAATAATCCAATTAAAAAATGGGCAAAGGTAATGAACAGACACTTCACCAAAGAAGGCATTCAAGCGGCTAACAGACACATGCGGAAATGCTCACAATTACTAGCCATTAGAGAAATGCAAATCAAAACCACAATGAGATACCATTTCACCCCTACATTATTGGCATGAATCGAAAAACCAAAATAACAAATGTTGGAGAGCCTGCAGGGACCTTGGAACTCTTATGCACTGCTGGTGGGAACGCAAAATGGCACAACCATTTTGGAAAATGATATGGGACTTCCCTAGAAAGCTAGAAATAAAAGTGTGATATGGTCTAGCAATCCCACTCCTAAGAATATATCCTAGAGAAATAAATGCTGTCACACATACAGACATATGCACGCCCATGTTCATTGCAGCATTGTTCACAATAGCAAAGATGGAAATAACTTAGATGCCCATCAACAGATGAATGGATAAACAAACTATGGTACATACACACAATGGAGTATTACGCAACAGTAAAGAACAATGATGAATCTGTTAAGCATCTCATAACATGAATGAATCTGGAGGGCGTTATGCTGAGTGAAATAAGTCAATCATAAAAGGACAAATATTGTATGAGACCACTACCATAAAAACTCATGAAAAGGTTTATACACAAAAAGAAACAATCACTGATGATTATGAGGGAGGGCAGGGGTGGGGAATGAAAAACACTAAATAGACAATAGGTAAGTGGTAACTTTGGTGAAGGGTAAGAGAGTACACAATACTGGGGAAGCCAACACAACTTGTCCAAGGCAAGGTCACGGGGGCTCCATGAACACATCTAAACTCCCTGAGGGACTGAATTGCTGGGCTGGGGCCTGGGAACCTGGTCTTGGGGAACATCTAGCTCAAATGGCATAACATTGTTTATAAAGAAAATGCTCTACATTCTACTTTGGTGAGTAGTGTCTGGGGTCTTAAAAACTTGTACGCAGCCGTCTAAGATATTCCACTGGTCACACCCCATAGGGAGCACGGGAGAATGAAGAAAACCAAGGAAACAAGGGAAAGATTAGTCCCAAGGACTAATGGACCATAACAAACACACCCTTCACCAGACTGAGTCCAGCACAACTAGATGGTGCCCAGGTACCACCACTGACTGTTCTGACAAGGATCACAACAGAGAGTCTCGGACAGAGCTGGAGAAAAATGTAGAAAAAAATTCTAACTCACAAAAGAAGACCATGCTTACTGACCTGACAGACACTGGAGAAACCCTGAGAGTATGGCCCCTGGATACCTTTTTAGCTCAGTAATGAAGTCACTCCTGAGGTCCACCCTTCAGCCAAAGATTAGACAGTCCATAAAACAAAATGAGACTAACGGGGCATACCATCCCAGGAGCAAGTACTAAAAGGCAGGAGGGAACAGAAAAGCTGGTGATTGGGTACCAAAGGTTGAGAAGGGAGAGTGTTGACATGTGGTGGGGTTGGTAACCAATGTCACAAAACAATATGTGTACTAATTGTTTAATTTTTTCTGTAAACATTCATCTAAAGTACAATTTTAAAAAAAGGAAATAGAAGTATGAAAATAAAATAAATCACTAGGAAAAAAATAATAAAAGATGCCAAAATCTAAACCATATTAATACTAATTAAAAGAAAGCTGGTACAGCTATTCTAAAATCAGACAAAATAGATTTCATAGCAAAGAACATTACCAGAGATAAAGAAGTTCATTTCATAATGATAAAGTTCATTAAGAGAACATAAAAATAATAATGATACATGCACCCAATAACTCAGCTTAAAATACAGAGATAAAACTAAGAGACCTACAATGAAAAATAGGTAAATTCAGTTACAGAGAATTTAATGTCCCTTTGTCAATAATTGATAGAACAAATAGATATATTTTTTTAATGATATAGAAGACTTGAACATCATATCAACCAACCTGACTGACCTAATTGACATTTATAGGACACTCTTCCCAAAACAGCAGTTGTTGTTGTTGTTAGGTTCGGTCGAGTCGGTTCTGACTCATAGCGACCCTATACACAACAGAAGGAAACACTGCCCGGTCCTGTGCCATCCTTACAATCATTGTTATGCTTGAGCTCATTGTTGCAGCCACTGTGTCAATCCGCCACGTTAAGGGTCTTCCTCTTTTCCGCTGACCCTGTACTCTGCCAAGCATGATGTCCTTCTCCAGGGACTGATCCCTCCTGACAACATGTCCAAAGTATGTAAGACGCAGTCTCGCCATCCTTGCCTCTAAGGAGCATTTTGGCCACACTTCTTCCAAGACAGATTTATTCCTTCTTTTGGCAGTCCATGGTATATTCAAATATTCTTCACCAACACCACAATTCAAAGGTGTCAACTCTTCTTCGGTCTTCCTTATTCATTGTCCAGCTTTCACATGCATATAATGCGATTGAAAATACCATGGCTTAGGTCAGGTGCACCTTAGTCTTCGGGGTGACATCTTTGCTCTTCAACACTTTGAAGAGGTCCTTTGCAGCAGATTTGCCCAAGGCAATGCGTCTTTTGATTTCTTGACTGCTGCTTCCATGGCTGTTGATTGTGGATCCAAGTAAAATGAAATTCTTGACAACTTCAATCTTTTCTCTGTTTATCATGATGTTGCTCATTGGTCCGGTTGTGAGGATTTTTGTTTTCTTTATGTCGAGGTGTAATCCACACTGAAGACTGTGGTCTTTGATCTTCTTTAGTAAGTGCCTCAAGTCCTCTTCACTTTCAGCAAGCAAGGTTGTGTCATCTGCATAACGCAGGTTGTTAATAAGTCTTCCTCCAATCCTGATGTCCCGTTCTTCTTCATATAGTCCAGCTTCTCGTAGTATTTGTTCAGCATACAGATTAGATAGGTATGGTGAAAGAATACAACCCTGACGCACACTTTTCCTGACTTTAAACCGATCAGTATCCCCTTGTTCTGTCTGAACAACTGCCTCTTGATCCATGTAAAGGTTCCTCATGAGCACAATTAAGTGTTCTGGAATTCCCATTCTTCACAGTGTTATCCATAGTTTGTTATGATCCACACAGTCAAATGCCTTTACGTAGTTAATAAAACACAGGTAAACATCCTTCTGGTATTTTCTGCTTTCAGCCAGGATCCATCTGACATCAGCAATGATATCCTTGGTTCCACGTCCTCTTCTGAAACCAGCCTGAATTTCTGGCAGTTCCCTGTTGATATACTGCTGCAGCCGTTTTTGAATGATCTTTAGCAAAATTTTGCTTGCGTGTGATATTAACAATATTGTTCTATAATTTCCACTTTCGGTTGGATCATCTTTCTTGGAAATAGGTGTAAATATGGATCTCTTCCAGTCAGTTGGCCAGGAAACTATCTTCCATACTTCTTGGCATAGACAAGCGAGCACCTCCATCGCTGCATCTGTTTGTTGAAACATCTCAATTGATATTCCATCAATTCCTGGAGCCTTGTTTTCCACCAATGCCTTCAGAGCAGCTTGGACTTTTTCCTTCAGTACCATCGGTTCCTGATCATATGCCACCTCTTGAAATGGTTGAATATCGACTAATTCTTTTTGGTATAATGACTCTGTGTATTCCTTCCATCTTATTTTGATGCTCTCTGTATCATTTAATATTTTCCCCATGGAATCCTTCACTATTACAACTCTAGGCTTGGATTTTTTCTTCAGTTCTTTCAGCTTGATAAAGGCCGAGCGTGTTCTACCCTTTTGGTTTTCCATCTCCAGCTCTTTGCACATGTCATTATAATACTTTACTTTGTCTTCTCGAGAGGCCCTTTGAAATCTTCTGTTCAGTTCTTTTCCTTCATCAATTCTTCCTTTTGCTTTAGCTGCTCGATGCTCAAGAGCAAGTTTCAGAGTCTCCTCTGACATCCATCTTGGTCTTTTCTTTCTTTCCTGTCTTTTCAGTGACCTCTTGCTTTCTTCATGGATGATGTCCTTGATGTCATTCCACAACTCATCTGGTCTGTAGTCACTAGTGTTCAATGTGTCAAATCTATTCTTGAGATGGTCTTTAAATTCAGGTGGGATATAGTCAAGGTCATATTTTGGCTCTTGTGGACTTGCTCTGATTTTCTTCAGTTTCAGCTTGAACTTGCATATGAGCAATTGATGGTCTGTTCCACAGTCGGCCCCTGGCCTTGTTCTGACTGATGATATTGAGTTTTTCCATCATCTCTTTCCACAGATGTAGTCAATTTGATTTCTGTGTGTTCCATCTGGCGAGGTCCATGTGTATAGTTGCCATTTATGTTGGTGAAAGAAGGTATTTGCAATGAAGAAGTCGTTGGTCTTGTAAAATTCTATCATTCAATCTCCAGCATTATTTCTATGACTAAGGCCATATTTTCCAACTACTGATCCTTCTTCTTTGTTTCCAACTTTTGCATTCCAATCGCCAATAATTATCAATGCATCTTGATTGCATGTTCGCTCAACTTCAGACTGCAGCAGCTGATAAAAATCTTCTATTTCTTCATCTTTGGCCCTAGTGGTTGGTGCATAAATTTGAATAATAGCCATATTAACTTGTCTTCCTCGTAGGTGTATGGGTACTATCCTATCACTGACAGCACTGTACTTGAGGATAGATCTTGAAACGTTCTTTTTGACAGCAGAATACACATTTATTCCAAGTCCACAGGAAAATTTATCAAGACAAACTATATTCTAGAACATAAAGCAAATCTCAGTGAATTTAATAGGATTCACATAATATATAGTATGTTTTCTGACCACAAGAGAATTAAATTTAAAATCTATAACAAAAACGTCTCTAGAAAATCCTCAAATATTTATAAACTAAAAAACACACTTCTAAATAACCCATCAGTCAAAAAAGAAATCAAAAGAAAAATTTGAACATATTCAGAACTGAGTGAAAATGAAAACACAACATATGAAATTTTGTAGGATGCTGCTAAAGCAGTTCTCAGGGAAAAATTTATAGCACTAAACAACTATATTAGAATCAGAAGATCTTAAATCAACATCCTGAGGTTCCACCTAAAAAAACTAGAAAAAAGAAGAAATTAAACCCAGAATAAGCAGAAGACAAAAATAATCACAGCAGAAATCAGTGAGATAGAAAACAATAACAAAAGAATTAGAAAAATAAAATCAATGAAACCAAAATCTGGTTAATTGAGAAGATGAATAAAATTGGTAAAACTCTAGCCAGACTTAACAGGAAAAAAGGAAAGAAGAAGCAAATATCCAATATCAGGAATGACAGAGGTGACATCACTACAGATTCTACAGATAATCAAGAATAATAAGGTATATTATGAACAACCTAATGCCAATGAATTTATAACCTATGTGAAATGGGAAAATTCCTTGAGATATTTGATTTGATTTGGTATTTAAAAATCAATTGATGTAATTCACTGAATTGACCACCTAAAAAAGAAAAAACCATGTGATCATTTCACACATGCCAAAAAAAAAAAAAAGACAAAATCCAATATGCATTCCTGATCAAAATTCTCTACAAACTATGAATAGAAGGAAACTTTCTCAATATGATAAAGAACATGTACTACATACCTATAAGCCAACTTACTAAATGATGAAAGATTAAATGGGATAGGAGGGAGGCATTACAAAAGGCTGTAAAGAAACTTTTGGAGGTGATGAATATGTTCATAACATTGATCATGGTGATTTTTTCCACAGATGTATATATATCAAAACTTATCCAACTGTATACTTTAAAGATGTGTAGCTTATTATATGTCCATTATTCCTCAGTGATGTTGTTTTTTAAAACACAGAGATGGCAACCTATTTTGCTATTTTTTTTTTGTTTAGTTTTCTTATTTCAGTGACATAGGTAATGAAGAAAGTCTTAGTTCTTCTACCAAAATATTTTAGAAGCAGAAAATGCTTTTGAAAGAGGAGGAGAAGGAGGAGGCAGAGAGCAGAATAAGTCAGAGGCTGAAAAATCTAGAACTTAGAACAACACGAAGATATACATGGACATAATCATTCATTATTTGTTCATTCAACAAAATGCATACCCTGATATACACCAGTCATGACGTCAGGCACTGAGGTAAAAATGTGAAAAAGACAGCCTTTGGCAAGAGGATGTTCACGGTTCAGAAGCATAAACATTATCACAACAGTAGGTGCCAAGTGCATCTTGGAGAGATACACAGAACATTATGTCAGGGAAGGGGTCTACCTGCCTTGAGGGAGTTGGAGAAAGATTCTAAAGTCTAAAATCTTAAAAGCTCATAAAAGCTCTTTTATTGACCTAAAAAGTAATGACGTTATTGTTTATTGGTTTTTTAATGCTAGAGGGAGTCAGTAGCATGTTGTTGTTTTTGGGTGCTGTTGAGTTGATGCTGTCTCTGTGATCCCATGTCACAGAGCAGACCTGTCCCATAGGGTTTTTCTTAGCAGCAATCTTTATGGAAAGGGGGCCTGGTGGCACAGTGGTTAAGTAGCTCGGCTGCTGATTGAAAGGTTGGTGGTTTGAACCCACTCAGCGCCTCTGCTGGAGAAAGACCTGGTTACCTGCTTTCTCAAAAATTACTGCCAAGAAAACTCTATACAGCAGTCACATAGGATTGTTATGAGTCAGAATTGAGTCAATGGCACCCAACAGCAACAACAATAATCTTTATGGAAGCATATCGCCAGGTTTTTCTCGTGGAGCCGCTGCATGGGTTCAAATGGCCAACCTTCGAGTTAGCAGCCAAGTGCTTAACCATTGTGCCACCAGGGCTCCGTCGGTAGCATAGAGGTCAAAACATCATCTGTCTATCAAGTCCTTACTGTCACATGGTGTCTGAGTTTAGAAGCCCAGTTTCTTTGTTTGAAGTGAGTAAGGTCACGGATGATCTAAAGCTGCTCTTCACTTTTTAAAAGGTTACAAGGCACATTAATAGATTGAAGGCTCTGAGGAAGTCCGCAGTAAGTACAATTATTGTTACCTTAGGGATCAGAGATCCCTTTTACTGAAGAGCACCTACTGACAGTTCATGGACGCAGTTTGAGAAATACTGCTCTAGGCAAATCCAAGTCGTACAGGGTGGAGAAGTTAGGATCTGTAGGGTACATCTATTTCTGTAAGTTGACAGAATGTAATCCGATATGTCTTTTTCCGTGTAAAAACTTTCAACGGCTCCCTACTACAAAAGGATCAGGTCTAAAATCTTTTAACAGAGCAACAGGCCCCTATGAAATCTGATAATTGCTTAAACAGCTTTCATTAGCTTCAGACTGTGTGGCAAAGGAGTCCCATTCCCTGGCCACACGCCATGATAGCTACACTGCCGTCTTTCTTCCTATGCCTCCCTCCCCAACCTGGCCCACTGCCATCATGCCAATAGAAAAATTGGGGGTTCATCTCTTAAAATAATCTGCTCAAATGTCATATCTTTGTGAACCCTCCTCTGACTTCCCAAAGTAGGTTGGCAGTGTCCTCTTTTGGGTTCCCAGGATACATCTCTGTTGCAGCATGTAACACATTGCTACGAAATGTCCAAGAACTCCTTCAAGCCATGTGTCTTTTTATCTTGATTCCTTCAGTATCTAGTAGAGCAACTAGCACACAGTAGGTGCTTCATAAACGTGTATTGAACAAATGAATGAATGAACACCCATCCTGTTGCAACTCCAGACATATGTAACAGGCTCTTAGGAAGGCTTGAATACACATTTAGAATCCTGAATCAATTTATGTAAATCCAGCTTAATATAGAATTCGTCTGAACTCAATGTTCTGATTTCTCCCCTGCAGCCAGGTTCCTCTAAACTGTGTTCTGTAAGTGTTGTAAGAGGCAGAAATTGAAGATGATTTCATAAATTAAACAACCTCTATATTTCTGGGGCCTCTTTAATCAAAAGAGCTCAAACGGAAAAGGTTATAATACTTCATATAAAAATTAATAGTTACTGTGTTAGTATTACATATTGATGGGGGAATAAGGCAATGATACATGAAAAAGAGCATTAATGACATAGAGGACACCCCTCTTGCAGAAAGGAGTTGAGTTGTCCCTTAAAATGACCATGTGCCTAGTTTAAAGGATTCCAGGCATAGTACAAGGAGCCCTGGGACGCGATGCAATGATTAAGCATTTGGCTGCTAACAGAAAGGTTGGCAGTTCAAACCCACCCAGTTGCTCTACTGTGAGAGAAAGACCTGGCAAATCTGCTTCCATAGAGATTACAGCCAAGAAAACCCTACCGGGTAGTTCTTCTACTCTGTCACAAGGGGTTGTTACGAGTCGGCATCAACTTGATGGCACCCAACAGCAACAACAACAGGAGTAGTATATCAGGGGAAACTGTTACAGTGATAAACAGAAATAAGTTTTAGCTATGAAATAAGAAACAATAAACTCTACTGAAAAGCAATTGTCTGGGACAGTGATGTCCCCACATCCCTAGCTTGACTTCCTGAAGTCATTGCTTCTTGCCTCAGAGCCAGGCCCATCTGCAAACCTGAGTATCTTCTGTGTTCATCTACAAGGCTAAAAAGACAAACTCATAAAGGCTTTTCCTTATGTGTATCCTGCTAACAAATATTTACTAACCACCTAGGTTCTGCAGATGCAAAGATAAGACCTGTCCTCTACTTACTAACATATTAGTGAGGGAGACAAGTATATGAACAAGTTTCCACGATTCAGTGGGCTCCACGGGGTAATGTGGAGTTGTGAAGTATTGAGAGAACACTTATAATTCTGCTTGTAGGAAGTCAGGAAAGAGGTGAAGCTGGAATTGCCTCTTAAAAATTAGCAGGCATCACCAGGTAGATGCCATTTTTCATAGATGTAACAGCACTGGCCCTTCCAACAACAAAATGCTAACACTTGTGGAATGAGTCAAGATCTATCTATCTACCTACCTACCTCCCTGTCTATGCATCCATACATCCATCTATCTATACATGTTCACATTATATGAAAATATTCCTTAAAAAAAAAACTCTGTGCAAAGACCAAGGCATGCAAATTAACCTGGATTATTTCTTATCTGCTTGCACAGTTCTTAAATTATCTTAGCCTTCTCCTCCTTTCTGTGGCTCAGGGCTTTATTTTCTAGTTCATCAACAACCCTCTTATTCCAGGGTAGGCAGGATAAAGGAAAAGGTGCTGATGTTTTAATCAGTTCATTTTGCTGCTTGTTATATCAACCCAAACCCACTGCTGTCAAGTTGATTTCAACTCATAACGACCCTATAAGACAGAGTAGAACTGCTCCATAGAGTTTCCAGGGAGCACCTGGTGGATTCAAACTGCCGGCCTTTTGGTTAGCAGTCATAGCACTTAACCACTACGCCCCCAGGGTTTCCTGTTATATCAGCAGGTCTTAGTAAAACACATCTTTTTTTCCTTGCACTTAACAAACTGGTATTGAGCACCCAAAGATGATTTCTTAGACCTGCTGCTGCTATCATTTTTATTCTTTAGGATTTTGATCATGGCCTTGATTAGCCAAGTTCTATTTCTTTGCTTCTTTAAATTTCCACTGAAAATCATTTTGCCTATTCTTTTCTTCCTAAGTGGAAGATGAATTTTAAGAACACGATTTCTTACGACCCCAACATAAAGCTAAAGCCTGAGGGAGAGATAGATTACAAGTCAGGATTTCAGAAGTTTTAAGCACACGTTAAACCCAAATGGTGGAAACTACTAAAGCACACATTAAGACAATCTCAGTGGATCCACTGTGGCACCGTAATGACCAAGTAAGGTGAGATCCCAGGTCTCGGACTGGCAGAATGTGACAAAAATCTGGTTCAGGTGTTTCCTAAATGCCAGGTTTTGCCAGTAGAGAGAAGGAATAAAAAACAAAACAAAAAAATGAAATAAAAGATTGGTACTGCGGAGCTGCTAATTAAAACAATTCAGAGAATAGAAATGCTAGAGTAATTTTAGACCCGCCATAGAAGGCTGGTTTCAATGCAAATGCGGTGTTCAGATTTCTCCCTTCTCCGGGAAAGTATAATTAACTCAGCTGCAACAGGGTGGAAGTCCTGAGGCAGCTGTTTCCTGGTGCTGTCAGCTCCCCTATGATGAAGGAACAGCTGCCATCCAGCCCCTTCTGCCACTGGTGGCTTAGACCTGTGACCACCCCACAAGGCTGCTCACAGCCACCATGAGCAGATGGTTCAGACTTCAGTGGGATCAGCTCTTGCTTAAAGATAAGGGACATGTTAACCCTCAGCCTAGTTGATTCCATGCCCAATAACCATCCTTCCATATAAGATAGCCTTGGCTAATACAAAAATCTTCCCCCACCCCCTATTTACTGTATATGGTGGAAAAGATTTTTGACTTTGGTGATGCCAGCCCATGTCAGTGATGACAGCTTCTCGCCTTGAAGTTTGAGGGAGGCTACTGGAGAGAATAGGAAGACAAAAAGGTAGAAAAACTTACTTAAAATGCTGGCAAATGAGAACACCCGAAGTATTGGGAGAACACATTACTCCAGCTGCTTTGTTAGATAGGATCAAGAGACACCGTTATGGACTGAACTCTCAGCTTATCAATGATCCAGCAGGTAGATAATTAATGGGAAAGCAAGAGTATTGGGGGAAACAGCCACTGCAAGGTACATTGGTGTTCACACACATAAACAGTAACAACTTTTGCTTGTCCATTGGGCAAATTCAACAGAATGGACCCCACTGACACGTTATTTTAAGAAGCAAAAGTATTCTAAGACTGAGCTCTGTGATGATAAATACAGACTTATACCAGACCTATACAAGAACCATCATCATGAAATTTTAGAGAAGACAAAATTGAATTCATATTGTTTTGTTTTCCTACATTGCTATCAAATTGTCAGCCTTATGGTCATCTTCCGCTTCCCCACAGTCTCCTGTTCTTTCATACCTACTAAAAAAAAAAACAAAACCCACTGCTATCAAGTCAATTCAAACTTATAGCAACCCTGTAAGACAGAGTAGACCAGGCCCATAAGGTTTCCAAGGCTATAAATCTTTGCGGAAGCAGACTGCCACATCCGTGTCTCATGGAGTGGCTGGCGGGTTTGAACCACCAACCTTTTGGTTCATAGTTGAGCACTTTAACTACTGTGCCACCTGGGCTCCTATCCCCACCTATTATGGAGGCCATTTTAAGGCTGGTTCTTTTTCCTCACCCTGAATGGGAAAAACAAACAAACCAACAAACATACAAACCCTACAACAGCAACTCAGTAGTGACCAAACCCAGTGCCGTCGAGTCGATTCCGACTCATAACAACCCTATAGGACAGAGTAGAACTGCCCCATAGAGTCTCCAAGGAGTGCCTGGCAGATTCGAACTGCTGACCCTTTGATTAGCAGCCATAGCACTTAACCAACAGGGTTTCCAACTATGCCACCAGGGTTTCCAAGGAGGGGAGGAATTAAATAAATGTGGAATCTGAAGCCCATCTCTCAGTGACTGGGAGAGTTCCAAGAGCATTTAACAAATAAAGGCACTGGGAATCCTGATTTCTCCAGAAAGGAATTCAAAAGAAAGTAAGATCTTATCACTTAAGTAGAAAGATTTTCTTTTTAACAAATGATAATAAAATGATAAATGGCAGATGCCCAGGTTTTTATAATGTGTAAATGACAAAGATTAACTTCTTATGTGCATAGCAATGGTCACTATTCTGCTAGCATTTTTCTTTTCAGGCTTTTAGTTTATTGGGTATAATTCACATGCCGCAAAAATTACCCTTTTAAAGTATACAATTAGTGGTTTTTAGTGTATTCACAATGCTATTCAAATGTCACCACTATAGAATTCTAGAACTTTCTCTTCACCCCAAAAAGAAATCGTATATCCATTAGCAGTCTCTCCCCCATTGCTCCCTTTCTTCCAGCCCCTGGCAACCACTAATCTACTTCCTGTGTCTGTGAATTTGCCTATTCTGAACATTTGCTATAAATGGAATCGTATATTATGTGGTCTTTTGTGTCTGGTTTCTTTCACTCAGCATAACATTGTCAAGGTTCACCCATGTTGTAGCATCCATCAGTACTTCATTCTTTTTATTGTGAAATAATATTCCGTTTTATGGATATGCCACATTTTGTTTATCTAGTCATCAACTGATGGTCATTTGGTTGTTTCCACTTTTTTGAGCTATTATGAACAATACTGCCATGAACCTTTGTGTACATATTTTTGTATGAACATATGTTTTCAATTCTCTTGAGTATATACCTAGGAATGGAATTGCAGGGTTATATGCTAACTCTGTGCTTAACATTTTTGAAGAACTGTCAAATTGTTTTCCAAAGTGGCTGCACCATTTTACATTCTCACCAGCAATGTATAAGGGTTCTAATTTCTCCACATTCTTGCCAACACTTGTGATTGTCTTTTTATCACAGCCATCTGTAATGGTTAATGCTATGCGTCATCTTGGCTAGGCTATGATTATCGGTGGTTTGGCAGACATTGGACTGATTGTTTTCCATAAAGTAATATAGTGTAATCACCTCCATGATGTGATCTGATTTGATCAGCCAATCATTTGAATGGGGAGTTTCCTTGGGAGTGTGGCCTGCCTCGAGTATATAAATGGATGTTCTTGCAAGGTTCACTCTCTCTTAACCCTGCACTCTTCTTGTTGCCTGACTTCTGGTTCTTGGGACGTAGGCCTGCAGAAGTCTTCAACCTGTCACCTGACCTAAAGATTTTGGATTCATCAGCCCCTGGAACCATGTGGGAGCCCTGGTGGCATAGTGGTTAAATGTTTGGCTGCTAACCAAAAGGTCGGCAATTCAAATCCACTAGCTGCTCTTTGGAAACCCTATGGGGCAGTTCCAATCTGTTCTATAGGGTTGCTATGAGTCAGAATTGACTTGATGGCAATGGGTTTTTTGGTGTTTTGCAAACATGTGAACCAGTAGAAGCCACCAGCCTGCTGCCTGGCCCACAGATTTGGGACTTGTCAACCCCCACAATAGCATGAGTAGTTTCCTCACAATTGTGTGAGGCATTTCCTTGATGTAAATATCTCTCTATGTATTTATATATATGCTTCATTGGTTTCGCTCCTCTAGAAAACCCAGACAAAGACACCATTCTAGGAGGGGTGAAGTAGTATATAATTGTGGCTTTCATTTGCACTTCCCTAACAGCTAATGATGTTAGGCATCTTTTCACGGGCTTATTATCCATATCTTCTTTGGAGAAACACCTATGCAAACACTCTGGCCATTTTTTAATTTGGTTATTTGTCTTTTTTATTGTTGAGCTTTTCAGACTTTTCTCCCTAAATCATTTTTCTAGAGATTGCCCTAAGGGATGATGTTGAATCCCACCCTAGTCCAGTCCTGGCTTTGGAGGTGAAGTGTAATTTTGTAGGTATAAGAATAAGATTGAAAACATTTATTGTGTGGAGGTTACTTCGAAACTTTTACTAACTTACTGCTAAAGAGAAAGCTGGAGACTTGGTGGCGCAGCGTTTAGACGTTTGTCTGGTAACCAAAAAGTTGGGCAGTTGGAATCCACCAGCTGCTCTTTGGAAACCCTGTGAGGCAGTTCAACTCGACAACAACGAGTTTTAAAGAGAGAGCTGCTCCTTGGGCCACAGGCTTCTCCTTCAGTTGTCCATCAAGATCTGCAAAGCTTTGCCTCAGAGAAGTACCTGCACGTTTCTTTTCTCCTGAGACAGGGAGACACTCACATCCCACCTCCTACCAGGGAAGCAGGAGCCAATAGAGGACAGCCATCCATTGGTAGAAGAAGTCCACCCCGCCCCTCATGCTTTAGTTATCTAGAACATACTAGTCAGTTGACTAGTCAGTTGACTACTCAGGGCTTGGAACACTTGAAGACTGTGCCCACAGTTCCTGTAAACACACCCAGGAGAATTCAATTTGAGCTCTATTCCTTCTTGCCAAACACAATGTGGACAACTTATCAAAGTGGGAAAGGAAGAAACACTACAGAGCAATTTAAAATAGAATATGCGGCAAGATGGTGGATTTATTTCCTTAGGCCAATTGGAGGTCAGCTAAAATACAGAATTACTGGAGGTAAGTGAGGGGCCATAGGGATGTAGGAAAAAAAACAAGAAGCCTCCCTTCTCAAAAATAAATAATAATAGGAAGAGGCAACAATGAGAAATGGCTTTTCTTCACCAGTCTAGCCCTATAGCTTTCATGGCTCTAAATACATCAAACACAAACATTATGAAAATAAATCAAGTTATATGTCTTATCTTCTTCAGCCAGTTCAAGCTGACTTTAAAGTCTCTTAGTACAGCATATTCATTCCTTTTTCTTCCTAGCTCCTTCCCCTCTCCTTGAAAAGCAAACATAGCAAATAAGAAAAGCAAACAAAACAAACAAGAAAACCAAATTGAGGGCTCTGAGGTGGTGGAATACCACATCATGACTTCAAGGCTCCAGAAATATCCTTTTTCTCTCATACCCAAGGTCCAAGGTTTCAGCTGCAAACAAAACATAGCAGCGGGCCAATTCCAGACAATCAGTGGGCTTTAATGATTGTCTATAAAGCCACACCTCAGCGAGTCTAAGGGAACCCCCAGGCAGATAGGGTGGGAACCATCCAGAAGCAGGCAGGACAAAACCTTTTACCTCTGACCAAGAAAGCCAACAGCTCAACCACTTTCAACCAAGAAGGTTCTGTGAGAGGACTTCCAACATCTAGTGTATAGTTATTATGCAAACATGTTCACTTTAGTTCAAACCTCACACAAAAGCCCCTAGCATCCTTTCACCGAATGAAACCAAAACCTCAAAATCCTTCCACCTGGAGCCCACCAGGAATTCCCCCAGTCCCTCGGCTCCTCCCCTCTGAGGATGCTCACGGGGAGGACTTTTCTCTCTGAGACGCCACCCACAGCTGTGGGGAGCCCTGTAGAGAGCAGGATGGTGGGGAGGGAGTCCCCACTGTTGCCTCCCAATAAAGAGGTCCTTGGGTCTCCTCCCCTGTGGAGCAGCAGCCACTCACCCTGTAGTAGTCGGTGCTGTACACATCCCGGGACATGCCGAAGTCCCCGATTTTCACCAGGAGGTTCTCCCCGACCAGACAGTTCCGCGTGGCCAGGTCCCGGTGCACGAAGTGCTGGGAGGCCAGGTAGACCATGCCCGCCGCTATCTGCTGGGCGATGTGCAGCATCTGCGATTGCGTCAGCTCCGTCGGTGGGTTGCCTTCGGCCATCAGCACCGCGTCCGGCCCGTGTGCCCTGGGGGAGGATACAGAGGAGTTGCTGGAGCCCAGCTCTCTGACTCTAGGGGACCTCCACCCCCATCAGCTGCTGGTGTTAAAAGAAGCTGCCTGAATCAGTATAAAGACGACAGGAGGATGCTTCATCCCCATTTTGCCTCTACAGCCCTGAGAGCACTGAGAGCACACAGGCTTCATGTCCCAGAGTCTAGAGAATTTCCAGCGCCACGTCAAAGCTGCCGACCACCAACACACAGGGCTCTGGCTCTATGCTGGGGTTCAGGCGCTGGCCCGGACACCTGACCCTGCAAAGCGAAGGGAGGCTGAAGCAAAAGCGTAATACACTGGGGGAGAGGTCGGTTCTCCCAGGGGAACAGGTCAGCACCCCATGAGGTCCCCATACCTGCCCTTCCAGCCGCATCCTACATAAGAACCCCCCTCCCCAGTCTCTTCAGAGTGCCGCCACCAGAGCTACAGGTGGCAGATTCTGGTTTCCCCTACGCCACCTGGTCTGTAGCCAGGCATGGCTTCCAAACTGCCCTTGTTCTAGTCCAGTTCAGCAGGGGCCCCAATCTTCTCAGCTTCCACATGCATTCCCAAGGAAAATTAACATCTCCTTTTTTCTGCCCACCCCTTGCCCCGACCTCCAGCTCAGCACAATGACTGGTCACCACATTTGAGAGCTATTTTTGAATCACAGCACATTTATTCTCTTACTGGGGAAAGTTTTATTCTTTATTTTTTGGTGTGGGGCGTTATGGTATTTTTTATCTTCTTTTCCTTCTGTCTTATATATTTGGACTTTTCCCAGCTGTGTGACGACTTAAGGCATCTTAAAACCGGCATGTGCCTCCAGGATGGGAGGGTCCCGGCTTTAGGATGCCGTTGTCAGCAGCCGAGTCCACACAGAAACCCTTGCCCTGAGCCGAGGTTGGCAGCACTTCCTCGTAATGACCTGAGGGGGCGCTGCAGGGCAAGAAATCAAGGCAGTGAGCTGAACTCTGGGCTGGTTAAAGGGCTTCTCCCTCGCCAAGGCAAATCAGAGAGAAGATAGCCTGCAAGACATTTTGAAGCACTTGAAATAAAAGATTTTAAATAAACTTGGAAGTGGGTGATCCCACCTGCTGGGTTCCAGAACTGTCTGAGTATTGGGAAACGAGAGAGCCAGAATCCTCTGAGAACACGTGCCACGTTTGCCCCTCCCCCCAGCTCCTCGCCTTAGAAGGAAAATCTCAAGCTAGTCTTATCTCACTCTTAGTCCATCACAGCACCAGCATACGGCCACTCCCCTTTCCCCGATTTCCAAAGCAGCTGTCAGCAGACGTTTCATTCTCGTATTCCCAGGGAAGGAGCACTGGACAGGAAGCTTGGGAGCCTCCCAGTCACACACAGTATCCAGTACTATGACCCGGGGCAAGCCTTTTAGCGTCCCCAGGTCTGCCGCATCCCCATTAGTCAAAAATGCAAAGGGATATTATGCTAGGTGATCTTTTAGGCTCCTTTTATCTCTAAGTATCTGGATTTCACCATTCCATAGGGAGGAGCTTCCTGTTTCTACACAATGCAAGTCCTAACACATTTCACCTGCATTCAAACTACACCCTCCAACTGCCTCCTTGCAGCTTGAGAAACATTACTGGGAAAGTGTTTTGAGGCTTTCTTCAGCTCAAAATTTCTCACTGAGGGTAACAGGTCTTGAAGTACAGTGGCCGAGGCTCTGGAGCATCAGACCTTAATTTGAATCCTGGGCTAACACACTAGCTGTGTGGCCTTGAGTAGGTTGCACAACCTCTCTGGGCCTGTTTCCTCATTCTGTAAAATGGGGATAATAACTGCACTTTCTTAAGGGCATTGATGTGAGGAGTAATTACACGTTGCCTGTGTAGTGCTTCACGTGGGAGAGAGACATGGCCGTCTGCTTCTGCAAAGATTTATAGCCTTGGAAGCCCCATAGGGTGGGTCTACTCTGTCCTACAGGGTTGCTAGGAGTCGGAATTGACTTGATGGCAGTTTTTTTTTTTTTTTTTTTGTATAGTGTTTCATGGCCTTTCATAGTAAAGTCAGAAAGAAGGCTTCACAAACAAAGTTCTCAAAAAATATAATGGAGACATGCGATGCAAATACAAGTTATCATCTGCACATTTCTTTTTGCAGCTGGCCTGTAACACAGCTTGTAGGAATACCTTTCTACCTCACCGAAAATTTTATCCAGTCTAAACCTTAAATAAGCATGTTTTCACTCATTACAGGAGGCAAAACTCCTACCCTGATGCCAACACCAGGAGAAAGCTCTAGGGGTGCACATACACCAAGGGAAAACCTGAAATAAAGGCCCTGAGAATCCAGGCTGGAATTAAATCTCCAAATATTTTTTAAAAAGTAAAATAAGTTGTAGATTTGCAAGTCTTATGTCAGCTCCCCCCCACAAACTAGTCTAAGAATCTGTTAGAAGCAAAGACTCCAGGAAAGAAGAAAAGTTAGAAGCTGGAGCAAAAGTCCTCTTCTGTGTGAAACCCCGTCCTCCAGATTATGCTCCAAAACACCAGAAATCTGGAAGCCCCAGTATCTTATGTACTCTGTACTAGCATGTGTAGGTTGGGGAAGGTGCCTGTGTTTTTAGGTAGTTGTTCCCCCTGCTTGCTTCTGGGTATTTAAGCGAGGTTCCTTTTAACAGGAGAAGACTCCGGGTGCTTTCCTTGAGCAGAAAGTCCACTGTAAAAAGAGGGCAGGTGAGTCTTCTAGACAAATTCTTAGGAAGAGCAGAAATAAAGTTAACCCTCTGCTTTCTCTCCCCAGGTTATCTTGCAGTTCTTGAAAATAAAAATATGGTTCACTACTTCCAGGCAAACATTCTTCAAGAGTAAAGAAAGTACCACTCAGCAACCTGGCATGGGGAATGGTAACAGGTTCAGAGAGCTTCTGACAGGAAGGCCGATTAGCCTTTCTGGTTCTGCTCTCTCCCAGTTCGGATTACCATCGGCACTTAACCTCAGTCTTCTGCCTCCAGAAATCTATAGCACACACCTTTCTTCCTGGTTTTTTATCCATCACCTCAAGAGGAAGGATTGTACAGTGGTTAAGATTATATATGGACTTTGAATCCCAGCTCTGTCACTCGCTAGCTGTAAACTATAAAAAGGGAATGATGGTGATAACACTTTAAGTTTATACAAATTAAATATTTAAAATGCTTAGAAAGGCTCAATAAATATTAGCTGTTATTTCTCAGAAAAGCCTCTTGTATCTTCCCCTCATTAGAAGAGAATTCTGGAGAGATTCTAAGAGCAAAACCACAGTCTCCTTGAAGGCACGGACTGTGTTTGACTCCTCACTTCTCCAGCCGATCCAGCGTTCAGCCCATCCACGTTCAGTGCTCGATGCATGGTTTTGGGATGAATTTAAAAGAGTGGGAATATTTTTTAAAAAAGACACCTGCCTTTTATATGGCAATGCCAGAGAAACTTAGGGACCCTTTCATAGCCACCTTGTGCCAGGTCTCCTTCCAGAAAGAGAAGACAGATTGGATTCACAGGACGTTATCACACACGAGAACCTGTTTCCTGGCTCCTGTTCCCAGAGTTTGGCGGATTCTGAAACTGAGCAGAGGAGCTTTCCAAATGCTCCATGCCCTGTGAAGGATGCCCAGGGAGAATCAGGTGTCTGCTCCTCCCGGAAGGTTGGAATGCAAGCTGGGGAGATGCTGCCTGACCTCAAAGTGAAAGAACGAAGTTACATACACACATATACATAGTATGAGGCCACAGAGCATTTAATCTCAACCAGATGAATACACTGGATTTACTATGCTACAGTTTTTGGAAAGTATGATTTTTAATTAGGGAAGGAGCCTGGGGCATAGGAACAAGGAAAACATATTTCTTCTCTGAGACCTCAGCTGAATTCAGCTTCTTCTCCTCCCTTCACAGTAGATCTGACAGGACAGTGAGCAAAAGCTATCATCATCCTCTGCCCTACCACCTACGAACAAGAAAAACTTTGCTGACACAGGACGACACATGAGAGTGATTGTCTCTGAATACCGTGGATTCACTCCCATGTTCCTGATCTCACCTAGCGCTCTCTCACCTGGCATTCTCTCACCCACACAATCACAGGAAAAGCAGAGAATGTGGGTCAATCCTGGCAAAGGAGAACTAAGTCACACGTGTATCCACAGGATAGAGACAGTAAAAATGATCCAGACGGTATAAACCATGTGATAACATTGCTAAAAACAGCAGTACACTCTCCCCCTTCCACTGTTCCCTCGGTGATTGACTTATTACTTAAACTGCACAGTTTTGGAATCTTCCAGTGGATGAGTGAAGCTACTGAAGCTCGTTTCTGTGGCTACCCCCTTTCCAAGGCCCCTGGAAACTGGGGAGGGGCCGAGAGGTCTATCTGAACCATAACACAAAAGGAGTAACTTCCCCAGGATTCATACCACAATACAAAGGCAAATGTGGCAGAGAACACAATACAAAGGCAAATGTGGCAGAGAACACAATACAAAGGCAAATGTGGCAGAGAGCAAGGGCAGTGGGGGCAACATTCATGGAGCACCTCCCACCACAACAGTCCTCACACTAGACCTCAAATTAGATGTTATTATACCCCTTTCACAGGTGAGGAAACTGAGGTCAGTGAGGCAGGTGATTTACTCAGACTATGCTGCTGGAAGGAAATGGAGCTGGGATTTAAATCAAGCATGGGCAGCCTCCAACATCTTTCCTCTTCCCCCTAAATTATTCTACTTCCCAACACACTGCAGGCAACACAGTTGGTAATCTCTCAAAGATGAAAGCTAGCTGTATTGTAAAGATAATAGCATATTAGAGCCAAAAGAGGCTGAGGGAGGATCTAGAAAAGGGGTGACTGAGGTGAAGTAGGCTAAGACCTGCCGTAGGGGCCCAAGTATGTAGTTGATGCAGGTTAGGGCAAAGAGCCAGGTGTCTTGGCTCTTCTCAGTGTTGGGACCTTTCTACCTTTGGTTCATAGCCTTAAAAGGGCACTTCCACACGCTCTCATGCTTAGTGCAAACACGAAGGATCACTTGGTTTCCTTCGCCAGGGAGTATCTAGCTCAGTGCTTTCTTCTCTCCCTTGGTCGGTATAGGATGAGAACTCTCATTCAGGGCCCATCAGGCTGACCACTGATTTTCTCCATCCAATCAGCTGTCCTTGTGATTTCTCTATTGAAGTGGCCAATATACTCAGAGAAATCATTATTAGCAGAATTCAGGCTTCCGTTTACTAAATATTTCCTATTCACTCCCACATTAAAAGTTTCCTATATTACTCTTATTCAGCCCTCACAACCACCCTCCCAGCTCAAGATGATTATCAGAGCAGCCAAGAGACTTGCCAAGTTCATTGGGCTAAGGACTACAGAGCTGGAATCGCCTTCAGCTCTGTCTGGAGGTTTAAAACACTGCTTGTTCCATTATACCACATTGCCTCCTCAGTAACATCTAATACAAGCACTTATCTTCACTATTTCAAAACAGCTTCGCTTTTCCTCCTATGCTATGCTCTCTCTACTTTCTCTCTCACTTGTTCTATCTTGTGGCGCCTCCCAGTCCCTGTAGCCACCATCTGAGAGAGGGGCTTCCCGAGACGCCACCACTGAGCCGAAACCCAATTAGGCCAATGCTAGAAATCCAAGTGACATGAATCCCATGTAATAACCCAAAGACTCCCTTTTATAATCAACATTTTCTCTTCCTTGCCTTGGCTGAGAGTTTGCTTTCTTCTAATGATGCTGCTAGCTACAGACCCTGCAAGCTGAAGCTGTCTCTTTTTCCATGACCTTAAACCTCCCCTTGACCCTGAATCCAACTGGTACTATTACTCTCCCCTTTCTGTGTTAATCCTGAGTCCTCAGGGGTCCTGTCAAATGTTGTTTACCTCCTTCCTTTTAAAGATTTGCTCTTGAGACTCCATTCTTTTCACAGAGATCTTCTGACCTGTTGACCCTCAGGTTATTCTTTCTATCCTCAAATAAGTCCAAATGCCTTGCCCTGACCTTTAAGGTCCTCATGTATTGGCCCCCAGCCACCTCTCTCATCTTCTCCTACAACTCTCTCTCCCCCTTGCTTATTTCTTTCCAGCCACATAGACCCACCCTGTAGTCTTCGCTTTTACCATCTCCTCTGCGTGGTACCCTGACTCCAGGTAACTACATGATTAGCAACCTCATTACATCCAGGTCTCTGCTTAATGTCACCTCATCAGAGAGACCTTCACGGCCACCCTATCAAAAACAGTCCCCTCATTGCCTACCTTTTCTCCTTGCTGTATTTTTCTTTATTGCAGCAATAGCTATCCCACATTACATTACTGATCTCTGTATTCGTTTATTGTGTATATTCTTCTACTAGAATGAAACCTGCATGATGGCAGGCAACAAGGCTGCTTCAGTTCCTGCAGTATCCCCACTGCTTGGTAAACATCAGGTATTCTGTACATATTTGTCAAGTGAATTGATAAGTGCATGAATGCATAAATCCAGGGCTTGGAGACCTGGTAGAAGGGAGAGAGAGGGCTTCTTCTCCCTAATTTTTGGCATTCATCCTAAGGGACTTCACAGACCCCTGAACTCTTTGGCTCTAACCTTCACTTCCATGTCATCCCCATTAACATGCTCAGAACTGTTATATTCACCACAGCCGACACCAAAAATAAATAAATAAGTTGCCATTCAGTCAATTCCAACTCAGTGACCCTATAGGACAGAGTAGAATTGCCCCATAGGGTTTCCAAGGAGTGGTGGGTGGATTCGAATTGCCAACCTTTTGGTTAGCAACCTGAGCTCTTAACCACTGCACTTCTAGGGTTCCAAAATAAGTCAAATGTCTTTCTTCTAGTCTCCTGTTCATGGGACCCTGAATATTCTTGTAAAGTGTCGCAAAATCCTGCTCATTGGAACAATGCAAAATTTATGAGATTCACCTCTGATGGGCCCCCAGTATTGCTAAAAAGTATTTCGACTAAATATCTAGCTATTCTTTTTCACATTCTTTAGCAGCTATTCCAAACTTTAACCATGCTTCTGAAACCCTCTACTACATGCTTCTTCATCTGATGGTCAACACATCATTTAGTCTCCTCCTTTTTCTAGAAAACATGTCTTTATCCACTTTTTCTTCCTGTTTCTGAGCCAGAGTTTCCACTTTTTCAAAGATTGGACCCTTCACCTGTGATCTGGATCCTGCCTTCAAGAGCTTTTCAATTAATATCCAATTGCTTCAATTTTTTAGTAGCTCCTTCTACAGTTGCTCCTGTAAACTGAACTCTCCATCCTAAGAAGAAAACCTTCTCTTGACCCTGAATCTATTGTAGTATTCGTTATCTCCTTTTTGTGCCGATATTCTTGAAAGAGTAGTTTTTAGTCCTTGTCTCCACTTCCTCAACTCCCACTCACTCCCCAGCCAACCCCAGTCTGCCTCTCTTTCTCATCTCTTCACTAAATCCACACTGGTCTTTGTTGTTTCATGTACAGGATAGTACTACTCTTCAAAAGATGATAACCACCTTCTCTTTCTTGAAACTCATGCACTTGGTTACTCTGAATTGTTCTGCCTCTGGGGATATTCTTTCTCTTTCCTGTGTTTCAGCCTCTGCTTACCCATTAGGTGTTGATATTCCTCAAGGTTCTCTCCTTGGTCTTCTTTTCCTCTCATTCTATTCTTCCTAAGCACCCTCTCCCTTTCCTCCTGAATCAACCATCACCCCCCAAACCTATAACTGACCACTCCTCTCAAGTCTGTAAAATGGCCTAATTCCAGCTGCTTCTGAGCTCCAGACTCATACTCTCACTTCTTCACTGAATATCTCCATCAGATTTTCCTATAAGGTACCACAAACTCTACCTGCTTGACACAGAACTTGGTTTTTCCTCTCCTAAATATGCTGCTCCTTTTAGATCCCCCGTTTTAATAAATACCATCACCATCCACGAAAACATCCACATCCGAGATTGAAAGTTATCATTAAGTAACCCTTTCACCATCCCATTCAATTCCATCTCTCCCCGAGTCCTGACCTCTCTGCTTTCACATATTTTTTGTCTACCTCCTTGTCTCCACCCCCTTTCACACTGGTATCTTCCCGGCCCTCTTCTAGGCTGACATATTTCAAGAACCTTCCATGTGGTCCTCTTGTTTCAGCATCTCTACCTGTGATCCCTTCTCCATGCCTTTCCTGGAACTACCATTTCATAACGTATGTCTGACCTGTTGCTTCTTTGCTTGTAAGACTCCACAGAATATTCTTTGCCCACAGAATGAAATATAAACATATAACCCACTTAACTGACCATGGCTCACCTTTTCAGCCTCTCTTTCTCCCCAGCTACTTGCCCACTTCCCCTCCTCCTGTCCATTCCATAGTCTGGTAACTCCAGACTCCTCACTTTCACCTGACCAGACCTTTTCCTGTGACCCCTTGGTACCTTAGCTCTTGCTCTTCCCTTTGACTTGAATAACACCCATCCTTCTCTTATCTACTTGGCCAACCCCTACAGATCCTCTAGGGCCCATCTCAAATGCACTTGCCACATGTCACTTAGTACTTAGACTGCTTCACGTTATCACTTTATTCCTTAAGTTGCTTTTTTTCTTCTTTTTTTAAATGACTGTCCACTCCATCTCTAACCCTGACAAGACTGTGATAGCCTCAAGGGAGCCCTGCGTGTCATTGTTCTCTGAATCCCAGTAACAAGTACTTAATAAATGCAGGTTAAATCAAGTCAGATCTTTAGCATCACATTATATTGAGTCAGTTGATTAAGAAAAATGAGCATTGCTGTGGCCTAAATTCCTTTCTCTATGACATATGTTGGTGTTGTCACCAGGAGAGGCTGCACCAGGGAAGGGTCCAGGGGGCCCTTTGTCCTTCCCAGGAATTCCCCATCTTCACCCTCAGGCTGCCTGAGCTGTGAAGGCCTGGTCACCTCCCACCTACCCCTGTACCTGAGGAACTTGTTGAGGTCCCCGTGCTTCATGTACTCGAACACCATAATGAGCGGGTCACCCTCCACGCAGACGCCATAGAACTTGACAATGTGCTCATGCTGGAGGTTGGTCAGCAGCTCGGCCTCGCGGTGGAAGTCCTTGCGTGCATTGTCGCTGGCATCCTTCAGGGTCTGGGGAGGAGGAGCAGAGAGGGCAAAAAACCACACACCTTAAACCAAGCTCTTCAAAAGGAAGGCTGCATCAAGAAGGAATTACTTCAGTGGGCCTTAGGGTTCCTAATGGGAAGGAATCCTAGCTTTTTTTTTTTTTTACACAAAAAGATTGGAAAATGGCCTAATTCCTGAGGAAAGGCTGTTTGTATTAATAATGGAGGAATACTCCCTTATGGGTATATGGAGATTTACAGTTTATGAACCCCTTTCACAGATGTTCTCTCATTAAGTTACACCATTAACTCTTTTTATGGGCTTCATCCGTTTTAACCTTTCTCTGGACCTAACTTCCCTGGGTGGTGCAAACAGTTAATTTATTAGCTGCTAAACTTTTTTTTTTTTTTAATTGAAAGATTGGAGACTCAAGTCTACCCAGAGATGGCTCAGAAGAAAGGTTGGCAATCTACTGAAAATTTTGCCATTAAAACCCCCCTGAGCACAGTTCTACATTGTCACACATGGGTCTCCATGAATTAGAATCGACTCAATAGCAATTGGTTTTTGGTTCTGCCAAAAAGAGTTATTGTCATGAACTTCTCTCCCTGCTGGTGCCTGTTCTACTTTCTATGATGCTATGGGCATCTCACTTCTGCTCGCCTAAGATTTTTCATACTTTATATTATGGATATATTCAGTAGAAAGAAGAGTATAAGGAACCCTCATGTACCTTTCTTCCAGCCTCAACCATGATCCTTTTGTCTATTTTTTTTGTAACACTTTAAAAACCTGTCTCCATCTTTTGCCCACACCCACTGCTAGCTCAGAAAACATTCCTGCCCAGTGAGCTGCAAGAAGTCAGCCAAACTGCCAAGACAGAGATGCCCGGGATCATGGTGGCTGGTCTCTGGCCCCTTTAATTCATTGCTTAAGCCGCTCTGCCACCATGGTGTCACAGGCAGGGCAAAGCTGGCAGTTGTGGGTGGTGCATGCTGAATACGTGCCCTGTGCCAGTTACTGCGCCTGAGCTGTGATGGCATCCAAGAAGAAGCCAACCCAGATCCTGGCCTCAGGTGAACACAGGCAAATACTATAGAGACATAAGCCACATGTAAACAACTATAATCCAAGCTCAAAAATGCAACGCTCTGAGTGATCCAGCTTCCTTGCATTCCTCTCCAGCTTGATCTCTTGACACTTTTCTCTCAAAACCTGTGCTTCCACCTTGTGAAATATCCACAGCTACCCAAATGGTATGGGGCCATGCCTCCCTGGCTTTGCACGTGCCCTTCCCTCTGTCTGCAGTGTTGTCCAGGAATGGCCACCTGGTGTGGTAGGCTGGATAATGGCCCCCACAGGTGTTCACATCCTAATTCCCAGAACCTGTAAGTATGTTACCCGACATGGCAAAAAGGACTTTGCAGATGTGGTTAAGTTAAGGATCTTCAGATGGGGAAATTGCCCTGGAGTATCCTGGATTATTCAGGTGGGTCCAAGGTAATTACAGGGGCTCTTATAAGAAGGAGGTAGGATTTTCAGAGTTACAGACAGTAGATATAAAGACAGGAAACAAAACAAAACAAAACAAAACCCACTGCCATTGAGTTGATTCCAACTCATAGCGACCCTATAGGACAGAGCAGAACTGCATCTTAGAGTTTCCAAGGAGCGCCTGTGGATCTGAACTGCCCATCTTTTGGTTAGCAGCTGTAGCTCTTAGCTACTATGCCACCAGGGTTTCCAAGACAGGATCAGAGGTCAAAAAAAGAGAAGATGTTACGATGCTGGCTTTGAAGATCAAAGAAGGGATCACGAGCCATGGAATGTCGGAATGGCAAGGAAATGGATTCTCTATTTCCTCTAGAAGTTGGAAATGGCAAGGAAATGCAGCCTCCAGAAGGAAATAGCCCTGTTGACACCTTGACATTGTTGTTTGTTGCTGTCGAGTCCACCCCCAACTCATGGTGACCCCATGCACAATAGAACAAAAAGCTGTCTTGTCCCATTCCCATGCTCCGTTGCAGATCTGATGATTGTGGTCCATAGGGCTTTCACTGACTGAGTTTTAGAAGTAGATCATCAGTCCTTTCTTTCTAATCTATTTTAGTCTGGAAGCTCCATTGAAATCTGTTCAGCATTAGAGCTGAACAGATTTCAGTGGACAGGTGGTGGCTAAGTATGCAGTGCACTAGCTGGGAATAAAAACCTGGGTCTTCCACGTGGAAGATGAGCACCGCTGACCCACCACCTATTAATTAGCCGTTGGATACTATTCACCCCAAGAAGGGATGGTGACCTTGAGGGGAATTGCTGAGCCTTCTTGAGGGCAGGCAGCATTTCCAGGAACTGGAGAAGTAAGTACTTCATTCCTGCTGGGCATCTGGGGACTCGCCGCCGAGTCCACCACAGGACGAGCTGTCATTAAGCAGTTCGCCATGCCCAGAGCTGCTCTGTACACAGGCATGCACTGATGGACAGGCAGAGGCTGCACTGGGGGAGCAACAAGAAAATATTAAGACGGTGGAGGCAGTAGCAAGATCACAAAGCATTTCCTGCTACAATCTCCAGAGGATCTAGCATGTTCACTAACCGCCTTTAGCAGGACTGAAAACTCTCTCCTCACTCATGACCAGACCCAAAGTGACAGAAATTATAGGTGATTTTTGTTAGGCCAGAGGCAATATCTTCTTATGCCAAATTTTGGATATAACATTAAAAAAAAAAAAAAAAAAAGTCTGGTGATGGGCTTCACCAATTGCACTCTAAGAACCAGTTGCCATTGAGTTGTCTCCAACTCATGGTGATCCCATGCATGTCAGAGTAGAATTGTGCTCCACAGGATTTTCACTGGATGATTTTTCAGAAGTAGATCACTAGGGCTTTCTTTCAAGGCATCCCTGGGTGGGCTTGAACCTCTAACCTTTCTGTTAGAGGCATTAACCATTTGTACCACCCATGGACAGAAGTGTTCCTAAAAGCACTACCAGTTTGCTTTAAAAAGTGAACAGACTTGGGTCAGCAAGTGCTCAGAGAGGCTATTAAGCTTCAAAAGGGCCATTGTCATGGAGAGCACACATTTCTTCATTTATAACCAAGGACCAGTGGCTGAGGATCTGGGGGTGTGGGTCTCTGTGCCCTTGAAGCTAAGGAAACTGTTGTTGTACTCATCAAAATTAAACTCATTTGCTTCCCTGTTGCACAGGGCCAAGGAATGTGCTTATCTTGATGATCTGTTTAGGTTGGCTTTATTCATGGGTGTGCTTTTAGCTGAGGTCACTGGTGACAGGACCATGAGTAGGGGGCCAATTCTACGGCGGCTAACAACAACAACAATGCTTTTAGCTATTTTTTTATGCAACA
Source organism: Loxodonta africana (assembly GCF_030014295.1). Lineage (NCBI taxonomy): Eukaryota > Metazoa > Chordata > Mammalia > Proboscidea > Elephantidae > Loxodonta > Loxodonta africana. The sequence continues at coordinate 24,297,585 of NC_087350.1, forward strand.
ACTGCTTGTTTTGCTGAACTTCTGGGTAGAAAAATAAGGTGAGGCAAGGAGATGTACATGGAGGAGATGGAAGTAGTCATTTCCCTTTCAAATTGGCTGGGTCCTTCCCCTAGGCCCAGGGATCAACATATACACATCAGAGCACTTCTCAGACTTGGACTTCCATATGATTTTGGGACGTCTGTGTCCACTACCACCCTTGACACCAGGAAGTGTATCGTGCTCACCTTTTTAATCACTGGCTGCCTAGCTTAATGTCAGGCCACTTAAAGAACCCCTGATAGATGAAGTTTGTGCAAAGTAGAGACAAAAGAATGTGAAAAGGGAACGAAAAGTGAATGTTCACCTGGAAAGGCAGAACATGAGAACATGAGCCCAAATAAGGAATGGAAATGAATGAAGGACCTGGAAAAGAAAGCAAGTGGAAGTATGCAAGGTTTGCAGGAAGGACCACCCCAGGTGCTCTTTCCTGGAGAGCTGGCCCTCTGCTATTGTGTTCTTCCATTCAAACAGCAAATCCTTACGCTGGTGGCGGTCAAACAGAAGGCGTTCTAGCTCAGAGACAAAAGATCTGGGTTCAAATTCTGGCTCTGCTCTGGACCTCTCTGAACTCCGTTTTTTCTTCTGTAAAATGAAAGTAACAATAGCATCCACTTCACAAAGTCACTGGGAGGATACTGTGAGATAGCGTAAGTTGGCATCTGTCATGGATTGAATTGTGTCCCCCCAAAATGTGTCAACTTGGTTAGGCCATGATTCCCAATATTGTGTGGTTATCCTCCATTTTGTGATTGTAATTTTATGTTAAAGAGGATTAGGGTGGTATTGTAACACCTTTACGCAGGTCACATCCATGATCCAGTGTCAAGGGAGTTACCCTTGGGTGTGACCTGCACCTAAGCCTTCCCCTGGAGCTGACGCCCTGAATTTGGACTTCTAGCCTACTAGACTATGACAGAATAAACTTCTGTTTGTTAAAGCCATCCACCTGTGGTATTTCTGTTATGGCAATACTAGATGGCTAAAACAGCAGCTAACTAAAAAGTTGGCAGTTCAAATCCACCAGCTGCTCATCAGAAACTCTACGGAGCAGTTCTACTTTGTCCTATAGAGTCACTATGAGTCAGCATCAACTCAATGGCACTGGGTTTGGTTTGGTTTTGGTATGATGTTAGAAGATATGTCACCAGTATTTTAAATACCAGCATGGTTACCCATGGTGATCAGGTTTCAGAGGAGCTTCCAGACTAAGACAGACTAGGAAGAAAGGCCTCATAATCTGCTTGTGAAAATTAGCCAGTGAAAACCAATTGGATCACAACAGAATATTGTCCAATACAGTGCTGGAAGATGAGCCTCCTAGGCTGGAAGGCACCCAAAATACTGTGGCCGTAACAATGGACTTGCCTGTGGACATGAGGTAGCAGCCTCCCTCATTAACAATTCCCTCCACTTAAGTTTCATTTTGACAAGCATATTTGTCCCATCATTGAGCATTGCTATTTTCTTATTCCCACTGTCTGCTTTGTAGCTTCATACTAATTGTGAAGATGGTGTAGGACTGGGCAATGTTTCGTTCTGTTGTACGTGGGGGTTGCCATCAGTTGGATTCAACCCGATGGAACTAACAAAAAAGATTTTGTGTGTGTGTGTGTGTGTGTGAGAAAGAGAGAAAGAGACAGAGACAGAGAATGACAGGCAGCTGGGTAGAGAGAGTGGGAGAGAGAACAGGGGTTTTCTTTTCAGGGCACCAGCCTGAGAGAGTTAACAAGCATTGAATATTTCCACTTCCCAAAATACTATGGAAAGAGAGCAGACTCTTAATGCAGTGTTAAAATTAAGTGTTGTTGGATTTAAGAGTAGAGATTTCACTAGCCATGGCGCAATGGCATCTCACAACTGCATCTCAGAAACCTGGCCTCATCTTATGTGCCCATCCATTTTCACATTTGGGTCTTTTTTTCTAAATTATGATTCAACTCCATTTTAAGAGATTCAGAAAATACAGTGAGAATGAGTTGGGCAAAATCATCTTTTGAATTTGGCACTCTAAAGATTGGGTTTCTAAGGGTGGAACCATAGCCAGACAGCAATCAGAAGCTGGAAAATCCTGCTATCAACATTGATTTATAAAAATCATCTCTGTTCTAGTACCATGACTAATTGTCATTTCCTCAGTTAAGCAAGGTTTGGCTGGCCCCTGAGTCTTCTTGCCAATGTACTGTGGCCATGGGCATGAGGTGGCAGCCTCCCTCAGTAACAATTACCCCCGCTTAAGTTTCATTTTGATAGACGTATTTGCCCCGTCATTGAGCATTGCTATTATCTTATTCCTACTGTCTGCTTTGTAGCTTCATTTCTTCTTACTCCTGGTGAACTTCCTGACACTCTGAAGCTGTCGTCCTTTCTGAAGCCATTCTCAAGCCATTCTCTGGATGGTAGGTCTCATCCAGAGCTACCAAGACTCTGCCTGGAATGCACATTGATTCTGAGGTGGAAGAATGGAGTGGCATGAAATAAATTTCAGCATAGAACCAAGAAACTAGTGAAGGTGAAATACAAGTAAGAAAAAAGGAAAATCAATGTTCATGTGAAATGCTTCACCAAAATATTAACGCTAGAGGCGGAGCCAACATGGCACTATAGATAGAAGCACGATGCCATCCTTCTGCAGCAAAGACCTGAAAAACTAAGTAAAACAGAGAGAACTGCCAATCTTGAAACCCTAAGCATCAAATGAAGGGATAAAGAATTTGATCAAGCATTGAATAGAATAAGAAAGTGACAGAGAACGGAGAACAAGGAGAGCTAATGTGGTATGGCTTCACCATCTTGGAGCACAGCCACCAACAACCCCAGACAGGGAGTATGAGAAGTAAACTTCATGAAGTTACCAATAGGAGACATAGCACTTGGTAACCAGCAATACACGCTTTCCCACTCTTACTCTTCTGCCCTGTATGATGCCTCCACTGCTTTCCAATGGGCCATGGTTGCTCAGTTGGACAGACACCAGCTCACTGCCACCCCGAGTGTGCCTGCCCCACCAGCAGCACCATATTTTTTCTTTTTCTTTCCCTTTCCCTTTCTTCCTTTTACTTCTCCCTCCCACCTAGGCCCTGAGCTGTCCCCACCCCTTCCTGGTGGGCTGTGCTCCCACCCAGAGAGAGAGGCTCCAGTTCACCACCACCCTGGTTCTGCCCCGATTCCAGCAGTCAGGTCCCTCAGTGTCACTTTTTGTTTGTTTTTGTGGGTTTTTTTTGTTTCTTCACTCTCTCTCCCTTCCATTCCTTTCTCCTACCCACCTAGCCCCATATGCCACTTCTGCCCCTTCTCAATGGGCTCTGCCTCACTGCTTGGCTAGAGAGCCACCAGCACCTGGCCTCCTGGGGTTTGTCCTACCCACACCTGCCGGCTCCCAACATACTGCCTTTTTTTTTTCCTTTCTTTTGCTTCTCTTTCTTCTTTCTCTCTCCCACCTACCTCTGCAAATCACATCCTTTCCTTTCCCTCCTGCCTCTCTGCATCACCTGCTGAGTGCCATGCCTTCGAGCAACACCTGCTCAGACCTCCAGCCCCAGATCTCACTCTGCAACACCCTCCAGCTCCACCCAACTGAGTCCTGTGCCCCCAAGCAGCACCAGCATGGACCTCCAGGCCCGTGGATCCTGCCCCATGCTGCCCCTTGGTCCCACCCCACTGAGAGCTACACCCCTGAGTGGCACTAGTGTGAACCTCCAGACCAGTGGACCCCACACTGCAGCACCAGCACTAGACCTGCCCCACTGACCACAATTCATGCCACAGACAAATGGCAAAAGACACATCCCCACCCCTACTCCCCCTGCTGGACCTGCCCTGCTGCACCATAGCTGAGCAATTGGCCATGCCCATCTGAACAAATTGGTAAGAACTATCATGCCCACAGATGAGCAAGCAACAAAACATCCCCACCTGCCTGCCCAGACATAATCAAATAAAACAAAAAAGCAGGACAAAACAAACAAACCAACAATCAGTAAATGAAGAAAATAATTCCTGAATGTCTCGGAGATAGGAGACAATATCAAAACATAAAAAAAAAAAGACAGGATGGCTCCAGTAACTGACCAAAATAAAACACCAGAAACTTTCAGTAGAAGAGAAGGCACTGGAACTACCTGACAGGGAATTCAAAAGTCTAAAATTTAGGGCTCTTCAAGAGATTAGGGAAGAGATCAAGGAAAATACATACAAAACTAAGGAAAAAATAAACAAAATCATGGAAAATATAGACAAAACCAGGGAAACCACAAAGTAATGGAAAAATTCAGGAAAATAACACAAGACCAAAATGTCAAAATAGATAAGCAATCGGAAATCCAACAGGTAAATAACAAAATTTCAAAAATGGACAAATGCAGTAGAAGGTTTTAGGAGCAAATTTGAAACAACAGAAAACAGGATTAGCAAAATTGAAGACAAAACCCTAGGTACCACTTTGAGGAAAAATTAGAGAAAAGACTAGAGAAAAATGAAGAAACCTAAGAACTATGTGGGATGCAGTTAAGAACAAAAGTTTGTGTGTGATTAGAATTCCAGAGCAGGGGGACAAAATGGAAAACACAGACAAGGTTAATGAAGATTTGCTGACAGAAAACTTCCCTAATATCATGAAAGATGAAAAGCTGACCATCCAAGAAGTTCAATGAACCCAATAATGTCAGATAACAACCTGAACATGGGACACAGACAGTATCAGCCAGATGAGGAAATGCTCACGATCACTAGCCATTAGAGAAATGCAAATCAAAACTACAATGAGATACCGTCTCATCCCAACATTACCAGCACAAATCAAAAAAACATAAAATGACAAATGTTGGAGAGGCTGCGGGGAGATTGGAACTCTTATGCATTGCTGGTGGGACTGCAAAATGGTACAGCCATTTTGGAAAATGGTATGGTGCTTCCTTAAAAAGCTAGATATAGAAATACTATAAAAAAAGAAATACTATATGATTCAGCAATTCCACTCCTGGGAATATATCCTAGAGCAATAAGAGCCATCACGCAAGTAGGCATATGCACACCAATGTTCATTACAGCATTATTCACAATCGCAAAAAGATGGAAACAACCTAAGTGTCCATCAACAGATGAATAGATAAACAAACTATGGTACATACACACAATAGAATACTGCACAACAATAAAGAACAATGATGAACCTGCAAAACATATCACAACGTGGATGAATCTGGAAGGCATTATGCTGAGTGAAATAAGCCAATCATAAAAGGACAAATGCTGTATGAGACCATTATTATAAAAACTCATGAAAAGGTTTACACACAGAAATAATCTTTGATGGTTACGAGGGAGGGGAAGTGCAGGGAAGGAAAAACACTAAATAGACAACAGATAAGTGGTAACTTTGGTGAAGGGTAAGACAGTACACAATACTGGGGAGGTCAGCACAACTTGACCAAGGCAAAATCATAGAAGTTTCATAGGCACATCCAAACTCCCTGAAGGACTGAGCTAGTGGGCTGAGGCCTGGGGACCACGGTCTCAGAGGACATCCAGCTCAAATGGCGTAACATAGTTTATAAAGAAAATGTTCTACATCCTACTTTGGTGAGTAGCATCTAGGATCTTAAAAACTTGTGAACAGAAATCTAAGATATACTCTACTAGTCTCCCATCTGGAGCAAGTGAGAATAAAGAATCCAAGAACACAAGGGAAAGTTTAGTTCAAAGGATTACTGGACCACAACTACCACAGCCTCTATCAGACTGAGTCCAGCACAACTACATGATGCCCAGCTACCACCACCGGCTGTTCTGACAGGGATCACAACAGAGGGTCCCAGGCAAAGTGGGAGAAGAATGTAGAGCAAACTTCAAACTCAAAAAAAGACCAGACTTACTGGTCTGACAGGGACTGGAGACAGCCCAAAGATATAGCCCCAGATACCCTTTTAACTCAGTTACTGAAGTCACTCTCAAGTTCACCCTTCAGCCAAAGATTAAACAGGTCTATAGAACAAATAATAACACACGTAGTCCAACAATGTGTACTAGGCTAAATGGGAACACCAGCCCAAATGCAAAGACAAGAAGGCAGGAAGGGGCAGGAAAGTGGGACGAATGGAAATGGGGAGCCCAAGGTAGAGAATGGGAGAGTGCTGACACATCACGGGGTTGGCAACCAATGTCACAAAGCAGTATGTGTATTAATTATTTAATGAGAAACTAATTTGTTCTATAAACTTTCACCTAAAGCATAATTAAAAACAAAAAACTTTATTATCGCAAATCTCTAGGATATGGCCTCACCTTCCCAAACCCCAAATACACGTAGAAACACTCTAGCATTCTTCAAAGAAATACATGTAGATAACTCCGAGGAATAATTCACCTACCCACTCATGACTTACACACAAACCAGTATATCCTCTCAACTCACAACACACAAAAATACATGTACATATTAAGGCTAATGGGGAACTAGTAGGAGAGACAAGAGGTTTTATTTGAATCACCTCTTGGTATGATTGTAGAACTGGACAAACGACCATGCATTTCAAAATATGGGTGGTTTAGGAGAGACAAGGTAAAACACAGGTTGTGTCCTTTTTTATGCTGATCTCACATGTTTTAAGAGATCATAGAAACAGTGTCTTTGTTAAAGCAAAAAACAAAACATAGAAAAGATTACCATGGCAAGACCTCACTATGCCCAATGCCCACCACAGTGCTTAAAGCATAAAAGTCGACGAATAAACTCCCCTACCACAATGCCTGAGAATGGTTGGTTACCATGCTTTAAGTTCCCCTGGGTCAGGATCATTGGGGTAAGATCTGTTGTTAACGGAGAACCTTTACTCTTGTGCTGTCATGCACTGTCCAGTATGTCATCCACCAGCCACAGGTGACTATTGACTAGTCCGAACTGAGATGTGCTGTAAGTATAGCATACACACTAGATTTTGAAACTTGGTGTCAGTAAAATAACATAAAATGTCTCATTAATATTTTTATGTCGATGATATGTTGGAATGATAATATTTTAGATATGCTGAATTAATACATATTAGTAAAATATATATTTTTACTTTTCTAATGTGCTTACTAGAAAATATTAAATTACACATGGGTCTTGCATTTGTGGCTCACTCGTTCTTCGGCATGTTGGAAAATATTTCTAAAATACAAAATTGAAATAGAATTAAAGTAGACATCCTTCTTCTAAGGTGCTCCCAGGAAATAATTAGCCAATTATTTAGAGTAAGCCTTAGTCACAATGCTACACGATTCTTCTAACACACAGGGTCTTCCCTATAGAAAGGTAGAGGAAGCTTTTATTAAACTCTTATAAAAGTGAAATTGGGAGGCATGCATTTCAATAAATTCAGTGATAGGAAGAGCTTGATAGAAATAAAATCTTAGAAACTAATGAGCGTGCAATAGGTGGCTCCCCAACTTTCATATAAATGTAAAAATTAAAGAATCGTATGACAATAATAACGTCCTCAAACACTCAGATAGTGTTCATTGACCAGAAACTGACACTCTGTATGTATCAACTCACTTAATTGTATGTGACCAGCCTTTGAAAAGACTTTAATTATCTACCAAGTGACAGGCTCAAATACGAGATATCATAGTCAGGGTGTTGACTGATGCTATCTTTATTTTCACAGGTGTGCTGATTCTTAATGCTCAGAATCTAACAAGTAAACCATCCAAAGGGAAACACAAGGTTAATTTCTAATTCTCATACTTCAAAATACTTGTGATAATCTTGGTGATAAAGTTGATGATTTATGCTAGCATATTATATCAAGTTGAGTACAGATGCTAATTCTTTGGAAGACAGGAACATAATTCATTGTAACAGGCATATTAAAGAAATATTGAACAAATAGGGTGAATCAGAAGTTGATATCCATGATGGACAACTGCAATGTGTTTATAAACTTTAAACACACAAGCATTAAGTTGTCTGAGACCAATTTCCTTAGACATAAAAGTGCTGGTAGGGTCATGGACAATATTCTGCTGTGATCTATAAGGTTTTCATTGGCTAATTTCTGGAAGTAGATCACCAAGCCATCTTAGTCAGGAAGCTCTGCTGAAACCTGTCTGTCATGGGTGACGCTGCTGGTATTTGAAACACACTGGCATAGCACCATACAAACCACAACAAAAACAAGGGAAATCCTCAATGAGATGGACTGACACAACGGTCACAACAATGGGCTCAACCGTAACAATGATCATGAAGATGGCGGAGAACCTGGTGATGTTTCTTTCTGTTGTACGTGGGGTTGCTGTAAGTGGGAGCCAACTGTATAGCAACTAATAACAATGGGATCACAGTGGACTTGATTGTGAGTAGGCTGTCAAGTTAAAGTAAATAAAAGAGCAACACAACTACTGCAATATATTATGTTTCAGAGATACAAAGGTGGGGAACGAATTCTTATCAGCCCTGTGGGGCAGTTCTACTCTGTCCTATAGGGTCGTTATGAATCGGAATCGACATGACGGCAGTGGGTTTGGCTTATGTTTCGTATCAGATGAGTCTTTGTTAGAGTGAAATATTCTGTTTTGGTTTTAACTTTTCTGAAAAGATGTAGATAAACTGAAGATATAAGCCAGGAAATAAGGTCATTAAAATGATTAACAAGACAAAAAACAGATCCCTGACTGAAGGTTAAAAGTTGAAGTTACTTGGGAAAGGGATATTGATTAAGCAACTTAATAAGGGACTTACCTAACTCAAGGCCATCAGGGATAATTACCAAAAAAAATGTTCCTCTCCAGCCCACAGCACACGCACACACACACACAGGGCAGAAAAGAATGCGCTTACACTAAAGAACAATAGAAATCTATTAAACATAAGCAATAATGTCTAGACGATAAATGGCTCTTAAGCCTTTTAACAAATCACTATTAAAAGTTCTAGAATTTCTGTCCCTAGAGATTTGTAAAGATAGAGCTCATAATCAGTGTTTTCTGCAACATTGTGTTCTATTAAGATATGGATATCATTTATTTTTTAGGGCAACATTGGCAAATGTCCCCTTAAATGCACTAACCTTGTCATCATTAATTTCCATTTTGCTGGGACAAGAAATTGGGGAGGACACACAGGAAGAGGGAGGAGTGGGAGAAGGACCTGACAATTAATCAATGTGAGCACTGATATGCCCACTGTCATAAAAAAAGAAAGGAAGAAAGAAAATAGTCATCTATTCTAGAAACAGACTTGCCTGGGTAAAGCACCTGAGTTGATGAATACTTGGTACTCTTTCTCATAATTTTTTTTCCCATTGTTTCAGAACTGGAGAGAATGAGCTTGCCTTTTTGAGTACTTATACCTTCCTTATAAACCCTGGTGGCGTAGTGGTTAAGTGCTACAGCTGCTAACCTAAGGGTCGGCAGTTCAAATCCACCAGGCGCTCCTTGGAAACTCTACGGGGCAGTTCTACTCTGTCCTATAGGGTTGCTATGAGTCGGAATGGACTTGATGGCACTGGGTCTCACTTTCCTTATACATATCTGAGAGAAGTGGCCCTAGTTGGTTCCTTTCTCATAAGTGGCATTACCTGTGCCACGTGACCACCCTGGATGACAGGACCACAGACAGGTACCTGACCTGGGATGGCCAATTGACGTGCTGGCTTTAGCTGTAAATGGCCTCCCATGAAGACTGTGCAACATTGCAGATGACTACTTGGAATAATTGGATGCATAATATACTCCTTCGTGAGGAATCTGAATGTAAGTAATAGAGACAGCGTGAGCCATAGTTGGTGTGGAAGCAGAATCCAAATATTATGGAGGAGCTGAGACAGCTGCACTATATTAGCAAGGAAGCCTGGAGGAGAACTCCTGAAGTCTCCTGCTGAGATAATGAAGAAGGGATAGTCATAAGGGTGATATCAGATCATGAGTAAAATTTTGGATCTCAATTATTCCAGTCTCAGTGAGGCCCAGAGATACTACAGTTTCCATTTGAATTGGTCATCTTTCATTTTTGCCTTCAAGATAGATCACTTCCCCTTTTCTTTTGGCTATAGCGTCTCTAATACTCTTTGGGGAATCAATACTTCCTCAACTTTAGCCCATGTGATTTGGGTATAGTTGACCCCATCTTCCATTTCTAGGGGTATGTGACCCAGGCCTGGATAATTGGAATATTCCATACCTCTGGCCAGAGTGCCTAGTGACACAACCCAAGACAAGCCAATAAGAGACAGTCTTCAGACATTTGGGACTATTGGGAAAGAGGAGCTCTCCCTCCCTCTCTCTATCTTTTTTTTTTTTGGCTTGTCTAAGCCCTGAACCATTGCTGCCAATTCTTTACCACAACGTGGGGAGAACCTGCCTGAGAATGAAGCCAATGTAGAGGAAAGAGGAGCCAAGAGATGAAGAGTGGGAGACAGAAAAGAAGAGAACAGAATAGGAGAGAGGGAAGGAGAGGAGGCGGGGAGACAGAGAAAGGATGAGGAGAGAAGAGGGGAGGGAAGCGGAGAGGGGAGGAGAGGGAAGGAGGAGAGGAGAGGAGAGAGAGGAAAGAGAATTGTTGATTCCCTAGATCCAGCTATGCCTGAAGCTATTACACTCTTGTTTTCCAGTAACGTGAGCTAATAAATTTTCTTTTGCTTAAACCACCTTGAGCTGGGTTTCCAAGGAATATCACATTGTTCTTCTTGTGAAAGTTGATTATGATGTATTACTTATATTCTCCTGTGGCCAAAACGTTCACTCAGGGTTCCAGTTTTTCTTATTTCCATCTTTTGCATTAAATTTCTTCTTGGGGAAATATGAAAGTGTTTTTTCATCCTTGCATACGTATGAGCTTCACTAGCCCACTCCTCTGTATTACCTGATAGGAGCCTTGGTATTACAGTGGCTAAAGTCCTCGGCTGCTAACTGTATAGTGATTCAATAATTTCTACAATGAATTCTCATTAGATTACATTATTCAATATATACCATCTTTACAGTTCCTTTCAGCTATAAAATTCTATGACTATCAATAGGTCATCAAATCATTTCCTTTCTAGCAATACCAACTGCCAACACTTTATTGAGAGAGTTAGTCTCTCCAGCCATTCATCCATCTCTCCAACCACCAGCCACCCATCCTTATATCCCTTCATTCACTCAACAAGCGTTTACTACCTTACTACATATTTAAAAAAAAAAAAAAATTTTTTTTTTTTCTTTACTACATATTTAGGTGAGCCCTCGTGGTGCAAATAGTTAAGCATCTGGTGCTAACTGAAAGGTTGGTGGTTTGAACCCACCCAGCAACTCCACAAGAGAAACATCTAGTGATCTGCTCCTGTAAATATTACAGCCAAGAAAGATCTATGGGGCAGCTCTACTCCGTCACATGGGGTCACTATACATTGAAAATCGACTTGACAGCACCTAACAATGACTACATAATTGGGAGCAGTGGTGGGTCAGTGGTAGAATATTTGCCTTCCAGTGGGGGACTTGGGTTCAAATCCCAGCTAATATGTCTCATGTACAGTCACCACCAATCTGTAAGTGGAGGCTTGCTTTTTGCTATGATGTTGAACTGGTTTCAGTGGAACTTCCAGACTAAGAAGGACTAGGAAGAAAGGCCTGGCGATCTACTTCTGAAAATCAGCCAGTGAAAACCCTATGGCTCACAGCAATTTGCTCCACAACCATTTCTTGGTGTTGTGCATGGGGTTGCCATGAGTCTGGAGCTAAAAACAACTATGTATTTGGCAACGTGGTTAAAGTTATGGCGCCCACCCTCAAGAATATGCCGTGCTAACAGAGGAGACAGACATTCATATAATTCATTAAAGAGGCCTCATAATAAGCATGTAATTAAAAAAAAAAATGACAAATGCTGTGAAGGACAAATGCAGATGCCTTAATAGTGTATAATGGGGAGAGCTGATCTACATGGGGCAGGATAAAGGGGGAAGTCTTCCCAAAAGGGGCAGCTTAACAAAAGCTGGAGGACAACGAGCAGTACCTGGTGTCATAGATTGAATTGTCTTCCCCCAAAATGTGTGTCAGCTTGGCTAGTCCATGATTCCCAGTATTGCGTGGTTGTCCACCATTCTGACATCTGATGTGATTTTCCTGTGTGCGGTAAATCCTGCCTCTATGATGTTAATGAGGCAGGATTAGAGGCATTTATGTTAATGAGGCACAACTCAATCTACAAGACTAGGTTTTATCTTAAGTCAATCTCTTTTGAGATATAAAAGAGAGAGTATTGAGCAGCGAGGAGAGGGACCTCACACCACTAAGAAACAAGCTCCAGGAGAATTGTAGATCCTTTGGGTCTGGGGTCCCTGCGCTAAGAAACCCCTCGACTGGGAAAGATTGATGACAGGGACCTTCCCCCAGAGCCGACACAGAGAGAAAGCCTTCCTCTAGAGCTGCCACGCTAAATTTGGACTTCTAGCCTCCTAGACTGTGAGAGAACAAATTTCTCTGCGTTAAAGCCATCCACTTATGGTGTTTCCGTTATAGCAGCACTAGATAACTCAGACACCCGGATAAAGGATCTGGGCTGGGGCCATTCCAGGCCCAGGAGTGTCAACAGTGTGTTGGATGGTACTTTGGGGCTGCCTCATGTCAGGTGTCAGAGGATTTATAAGTTAGTTAACTTTTCCAATACCCTTGGTGTAGATTCATAATCATTTCCTCTGTTGACAAGAAAGAATTCAGAAACATGACAAACAAAAATTCTAAATTGGATCCTGAAGAAAAAGGGCCTGGCTGAACTCAGATTTCATCAATTCTTATTTCACCAAATCTTCTTCCTGTACAGCCCTTTGACTCCGTTTTAACTCACACCTCCAGGAAGTCATTCAACTCACTGGGCCTCGCTTTTCTCATCTATAAAACATGAAGCCTGAACTATATTTACAACTTCTTAGGTCTCTTAGGTCTTTTTAGGAAGAAATGCCTGGCGATCTACTTCTGAAAATCAGCCACTGAAAACTCTAGGGACCACAGCAGTCCGACCCACAACCTGATCCTGGGGATGGTGCAAGACCGGGCAGCGTTTTGTTCCGCTGAGCACGGGGTCACCATAAGTCAGGGGCCAATTCGAATACAAGCCAACAACAGCAAAGAGGTGTTTTTAGTACTTGAATTTATGCTTCTAGAAATCCATTTGAGTTACTGGGTGTGGGTTGGGGGTGGGGGATGGGGCAGCCGTGAATCCTGCAAAGAACACTTGTGGTTATATTTAAGAAAACAAAAATCCGCATGCATTCATAGTACAAGGAAGTGTAGGAGGAACTGTTGCTACTGAAATGCAGCTTGGATGGAGCCAAAAATAGCTAATGCATCCAGGGCTAAGGCAGGGAAACTGCGATGAAGCGTTTCCTTGGCAATTGAGTTACTTAAAGGTAAAGCAACTCAGTTCGATCATAGACTGGTTTCTCTCTTCTCATCCTCGCTAGAGGTTCTTCAATTGTAATGCTCTGTAAAGGGGAAAAAAATGGTTGACAAATCCATTTTACTAAAAAAACAAAGGTCATCAAAAATATCAAGAAAAGGTCAATCTAGTTGGATCAAAACAAGCAGATACACCAGCGGGAGAGGCACACACAACCCCACATGTGCCCTGCACGTGCCTCAGGATGGACTCCAGCCCAAGCCAGTTCCTGTGAGCCCCTGGAGCCCTTATACCACTGGGGGCAGCGACATCAGAATTTCCAGGAACCTGACATCTGTCACTGTGAACGTCAAGTCTTGGATTTCAAACCCGAGTCAGCTACTTCTGGAAAAGGAAAAAGGACAATAGCTGCCATTTCTTAGCGTGCATAATCCATGCTGCAGGGGTTGCTAGGCGACGAGCAGAGGCTGTCAAACATCCCTGGTGCCGCCAATGGGAGTGTCCCTGGAAGCAGTGTTCAGATGGTTTCATTCCTAAAGGGTCCTTTCATTGTGGTCAGGGGTGTGCTGTAGACATTTTCCCCCAAGGCTCATTTAGATGGTCTTTGAATACATTTCCCATTGGTCAGTGGCCCTATGAAAAGTCAGGTCCAGCTGGCAAGAGAAAGCTCTAAGCAAAGGTCTGGGTGTCATTCTGACCCCCTCCAGCCCTTACGTGACTGCAGCTTCTGGTCCCAGAAAGTTAAAATGGGGATCCTCTCGGAAGCTTGACATCTATCTAGCACATAAGCAAAACCTCTGATTTCAACAAAAATTCACATTCAAGGTCATTGAGATGAGGATTCATGGGTCTCTGACCATGAAGTTAGAATGAACTTTTAGGCTACAGGCACTTTGTCCTCATTATTTAATATAATGCTTTTACTTGCATTTTAACAAGGGTACTGACGAAGAGTCAAATTCTGTTTATTTATTTATTTTTTAGCCATGCTGATTAAAAGGCAAACACTCATCGTAGATCATTAAATTGCAAACATTTATCTGGCAAAGGAGTCTCTGGGTGGTGTAAACGGTTAATAAGCTCAGCTGCTAACTGAAAGTTTGGAGGTTCCAGCAGATCCAGTCCAACTAGAGGCATTTTGGAAGAAAGGCCTGATGATTCACTTCCAGAAAATCAGCCACTGAAAAGCCTAAGGAGCACAATTTTACTCTGACACACATGGGGTCAACATGAGTCAGAGTCAACTTGATGGCAACAGGTTTCCGGTTTGGGTATTTGGCAAAGCCATGTGTCCTCGGTCCAGTTCAGAGGTTGGATTAGGGCAATGACTGGGATTTAAACCAGAGGGGTGCCCCATCAACAACGGTGAGGGATGCACTCAGACAGAAGGGCACCGAGGGCAGGGCCGCTGGAACGGGGTGCGTTCTCTTCCACGGCCAGTCCTGTGACCAGCAGCTAAACACTGCTGTCTGCCTGCTAAGCCTTCAGGATTGCTAGTATTGTTTTAGCCCTGAAGTCCTCTTTTAGCACATGATTGGAAGGAAATGTAATATATGGGTTGAGGGTGTCCCAGATTTAGCTATGCCCTTTCCTTAGGGCATTGAAGAAGTATAGTGAAGTAGGCACAGAATAAGGAATGGTATTAAAATAAACCACCACCCGTCTGTCAGTTTCTCATACTGTGGTGGCTTATGTGTTGCTACGATGCTGGAAGCTATGCTCCCAGTATTTCAAGTACCAGTAGAGTCACCCATGGTGGACAGGTTTTAGCAGAGCTTTCAGACTAAGACAGACTAGGAAGAAAGACCTGGTGATCTGCTTCCAAAATTAACCAACAAAAACCCTATGGATCACAACAGAGTACTGTCCAATATAGTGCTGGAAGTTGAGTCTCCTAGGTTGGAAGGTACTCAAAATACACAGAGGCCACAGCAATGAACTCACACATACAATGGTCATGAAGATGGCACAAGACGGGGCAACATTTTGTTCTGTTGTCCATGAGGTCAGCACGAGTCGGAGCTGACTCAACAGCAGCTACAACGACAGTAAGATGGAAGGCTGTATCCACTGAGAAATATTTTTGAATCTATCTCTGTATCTGGCTGAGTTCTCTCTGCCACTTCTATGCTGTCACCTGGGATTCCCTAATGTCCCAGGAGGTTCCCCCTTTCGAAGTCTTCCACCTTGGAGCAACATGAAGTGAATTCAGAGCCTGAAGGCCGGACTCGCTGGATGGCCCCCAAGTAGCAGTGGTAAGCAGGGGCCTAGAACGTAAATCCATGGCCTTTAGGCTATGTTAGGACTAGAGTCCCCGGATGGTATAAATGGTCAGTGCTTGACTGCTAACTGAGAGGTTGAAGGTTTAAATCCACCCCGTGGCACCTGAGAAGAAAGGCCTGGTGAGCTCCTTCTCAACAATCAGCCACCGAATACCCCTGGAGCACAGTTCTACTCCGACATACACTGGTGGCCATGAGTCGGAGACGGCTTGAGGGCAGCTGGTTAGGTTAGAATTCCCTAAGAAGCTCCCAGTTCTATCATTTTATCAGTTTATGGATCTATAAATAAACAGGCACCTTTTGGTCTCATTTATCCAAAAAGAGAGAGAGAAGAAGCAAAAAGCAAAGACTTCAGACATAACGCTGCCAGTGTCTGAACATTTTGTGCTAAAAAAAAAAATGTCTTTTTGAGTAAATTAAAACAGAAGCAATAGCAGCAGCAGGCATTAGACATGCCCAGAATCTCTGCGGAATCCATAATTTCCATACTTAAAATCCATCCACAGCCATGTCTACTCCGCTCGACCCTGATCCTTGCGTCTCCTTGGGCTCCTCTCTTCTGTCTCACTCTCCCCGCTCCATTTGCCCATCTTGGTGAGAGTATGTTTATTTGATAGACCTTCTGTTTAGGTCTGTTCTTTAGTCACCTCAAAGTGCAGGCTTCATGAAGCTTGAGAGTCTAAGGGTGTCTCTGGCACCCAGGTTAGCTACTTTTGATGAAAAGGAGAGCAAGTGCACAATTTTTCTATTCGGACAAACATGACAGAAACTGTTTAGTCTACAGGATGGGTACATTCGAGGATAATTGTATTTCTCTCCTCAGTTACCCGCTACACACATAATGAAGGATTTTAGCAAAATGTACAACAGTAACATAATATATACGTGATTTAAAAAAAAAAATGAAAAGTTGTCCTGGTAGTAACAAATGCCACTCATACAAATATTGTGTGCTTGACAGAAACAAAACAAAACTCAAATCCATAATCATCTTAATAGCCAAGAAGTTATATCTTATCACAATTTAAGGATAGCCATGTTCATATTCATTTTACACTCCATTCATTTTATAAATGTATGCCTCTTTTAAGTGTTTTACATGTATTATCTCATACTCTGATGTTTTTTTTTATCTTGACAATGTATTTTAAAACATTTATTGAAATCTTTTGTGCTATTTTTGTTAATTCTTATGTTTTTAGAAGGCTCAATGGAAATTTTATCCCTTGTAGTAATGTTTATCTCAAATGAAGACCGGGTTTCCTTTTTGAGTTTAGAGAGAATTGACTATGATGGACTTTCAGATGTCTTTTATTTAATAAGAATATTGTGTCTCCTAGGGATGGTGAGGAGTCCTTGGTGGTGTAAACAGTTAATGTGCTCAGCTGCTAACCTAAAGTTTGAAGGTTCGACTCCACCCAGAGGCACCTTGGAATATAGGCCTGGTGATCTACTTCTCAAAAATCAGCCATTGAAAACCCCATGGAGCTTATCTACTCTGACACACGTGCAGTTACCATGAGTTGGAATCGACTTGATGGCAACTAGTTAGTTAGGGATGATGGCATAAAAGACACCACCCAACCTGGGTCTGCCCTGGCTTTTGCTGAAGTCATGTTTAGATGTATAAAATCCTGGGACATTGGACACATTTGGGGGGAACAAATGTGTAAGGTGTAAGAGAAGGCCTCAGTGGAACAGAAGCTTAGAGGAGAAGTGACATTCACAGTTCTCCCTTTCAGAACCTTGACACGAGATCCGCTCCAGCTGAGTTTG
This sequence comes from Loxodonta africana, assembly GCF_030014295.1. Taxonomy (NCBI): domain Eukaryota; kingdom Metazoa; phylum Chordata; class Mammalia; order Proboscidea; family Elephantidae; genus Loxodonta; species Loxodonta africana. The sequence continues at coordinate 24,315,048 of NC_087350.1, forward strand.
GCACAAACCTCCCGGAAGCAACCAAGAAATCTGAGGAGACAAGGTTGAGTCTCCAGAACTCAGCTGCTTAGCTGGTTGGATTCTGTTTGACCTCACTGACCTCCCTACAACAATTTACTCAGCATTGACTTGGAGGAGTTGCTCAGAGCTTTTCACCACCTGCAGGTGGGTAACTTGCCCCTAATAGTTTGATGTGCCCCTCATATCCTTCTGACTGTCCATTTAGTTAAAGGAATCTGAACACATGCGCCAGAGAAGACATCATTTGCTCCCGAATTGGCCACTAAAAAAGAAACAAATAAATAAAACTTCCACACATTAGAGTGGCCATGAATAATGAGACATTCTGGAGTTTTCTCTTACCTTCACTGCCACCAAGATCTTATCCTGCTCAGGACAGAGGTTATAGCATTCAGCTAGGAAAACTTTTCCAAAGGCTCCTTCGCCTAGCTCCCTTTTCAGAACAATATTATGGCGCTTGATGTGCTGAACAACTGTAAAACAAAGCAGAACGGAAGTTGGAATTGAAGCACGCAGAGGCCAAGGCAGAGGATGGGGAGTCGGCGACCTACATCCTGAGCTTATGGGCCCAAGATTCTCTCCTCTGCACAATGAGCCTAAGGAGATGCTGAGTGTCCATCCTCACAGTCCATACCAAACGGCCAGAAGGATGTTTCATTAACTTGCCCTAAGAGCACAATTATTTTTGATGGAACGAAAGCAGAGGCCCAGTAAAATATCTGTTGGCTGTAAAATATCGTTAATGAGCTTTACAGACTAGGAAACAGGAGTAGTGAGAAGAGAATTAACATTAATGGCAGGCCTTTTGCAGGCCAGGAGCTTCGCATATATTTGTTAGTCATGTGTCTAATGGAGAGAGACAGAGTCATAGCCAGGAATGTCTAATTCTTTGTTGAGACACCTCAGACTCCCAGTGGAGATAGACTCAGAGGACACACAGGGAAAATACAGTATTTGTTCATTGCTAATTATAGATTTGGCTTCACCCCAATTGTAGCCTCTTCAGTAGGTGGGCTAGACCATAGTTGAGCCCCAGTGACTTATTTTGTTCAGACTAGAAAGTTCTAGACTGTCTGTGCTAATAGCTGACATTCTTTACCCCTTTCTGAGACCATGTCCTGCTCTTGGCTCACCAAAGCCAAAAAGAGACAAGAATAATCGAGACTGTGGAAAAGACAATATTTCTCCCTATGGTCTAGAGAAGAGCTGGTCCAATTCACCCTACCAGATGCCTTCCTGGGCCAGTCAAAGATCCTTCAAAGCCCACAAGCTACCAGGTGGATACCAGAGAGAGACAACGCACAGAAGGACAGAGCCAATGGAGAAAGCCCGAAAGGAGACTCTGGAGAGGACAAAATGGCAATGCAAGCTTGTGTCTCTTCACCTAGCACATCCAGTGTTGTGTTGAATCCCTTCCCATGGGGGTCCCAGTGGGTCTTGGCCACCACCTTTTCTGAAGCCTCACCCCTGAACAGTAGTATCGAAATGAGATTGTGACACCTTCAAGAGTTTGGAATATGAGGCCAACAAAACTCTCTCATTTCCTTCTCACAACCCTTCTCTGCTTTGTAAAAATGGGGATACTGAGTCTGCATGACTTTCAGTGATTCACAGCATGTGAATGGTGGAGTTGGGATTTGAACCTAGGTCTGTCTGAATTAAGATTTCATGTTTTTTCATCTACACCACAAAGTATCTTTTCAGCTGTAAAGTTTTAAATATGACAAGTCATAATGTATACAAGAAATAGAGAAGAGTAAAATGTAAAAATTACCTCCAGCTTCCTCCCTCCTTTGTTCACCCTTCAAAGCCCAGCTCAAATTCTCACTTTCTCAGAATGAGAACTGCTTTGATCACCTATGACCTCCTGGCCCTCTGAAGCCACATTACAACAAGGCTTGTGCTCAGTTGTATTCTGACTCATCCCCCAATCATTTCACTCCTTAAGCTCCCTGCAGCAAGCCCTATAGATCTCATGCTACCCTGTGCATCACCTCGAGTGCAAATGCTAAGCACATAAAACCAAAAACCCAAATCAGTTGCCATTGAGTCCCAGGGTAGTAAACATGGTTAAGCACTTGACTATTAACCAAGAGGCTGGTGGTTCAAACTTACCCAGAAGCACCGCGGAAGAAAGTCCGTGCAATCTGCCTCCAAAAGGTCACAACCTTGAAAACCCTATGGAGCACAGTTCTACCCTGCGACACATGGGGTCATCACGCTAAGCACATAAAACCAAAAAACCGAATCCACTCCTGTGGAGTTGATTCCGACTCATAGCGACCCAATAGGGATTTAATACTGAGGTTCAATTTGATTATTTTTCTTTAAAAGTTTTTTTCTTCATTGTAAATTGCATTATAAAAACAAAAGAATATGTAAAATGTATCTATGTGTTTTAAATAGTAATAAGATAAATGAACCCACCTTCCCGTTTAAGAAATAAAACATGAGTATCTTCAGAGTCCGTGAGTGGTGCAAATGTGCTCTGCTGTTAACCGAAAGGTTGGTGATCCAAGTGTACCCAGAGGTACCTCAGAAGAACGACCTGGTGATCTACTTCCACCATTGAACACTGTATGGAGCATAGTTCCATGCTGACACACACGCGGTTGCCAGGAGTCAGTATCCACTCTACCGGTTAGTGCCTTAGAAGCCCGCAGTGTTCTTTTTTGATTGTATCCACTTCCCTGCTCACCTCTCAGGGATAACCATTATCTTGAATTTTGTGTTAATCATTTCCTGTATAGGTTTGCTACCAATGCTGCATGCCTGAGCCGAGATTGTTCAGCTTCGCATTTCTGAACCTATGTAAATGGAATTATACTGTATGTATTTTTCCATATTTTGCATCTTTCATTCGGCGATGTTTTGGGGATTGAATCAAATTGTGTGTGGAGCTGTAATTCTTTCAGTTTTACTGCTTTATAATATTCTGTTGAAGAGTTATACCACTATTTATTTATCCATTCTATGTTGATAGATGTTCCATACAATTTCTTTTTAGATACAGCTTTATATAAAAGCAAGTGGTAATTAAGGTTTTCCTTTAATGGGATTTTTTTTTTCCCAGATAATTCATGTGGCTTGGAGCTTTGAATGCCTTCATGAGCCTCTGGGAACTCAGGGTGATAAAAATCAAAAAGTCTTTTTATGAGCGACAATATTAATGAATATAGGAACACATATTAATTTCTTATGCCATAGTAGCATTGCCTGAATTTAAGAGGAGAAAAATGTGTTCATTAGGTAGAGAGCCCATATAAAGAACATGAATGTAATTCTTGCAGAGAAGTAGCTGCCTTATTTAAATCTAATATTTAACTCCCTGGTTGTCACATGTTCATTGGGAATTAAAGTGCCACTTGATTTACTTCACACTATAACCAGATCAAGGCAAGTTTTTAACTTTGTATTCTTTTTTTGCATTTGATTTAATTTCTTTTTTAGTATTCCGAGAAGGGTGGAAAGTTGGTAAAAAATAATAATAATAAGTTTTTAAAGCTATGGATGTTGTAGTTAGGTGCCATCAGTTCAGTTCTGACTCATAGCGACCCCATGGACAACAGAATGAAACACTGCCCGGTCCTGTATCATCCTCACAATCATTGCTATGCTTGAGCCCATTGTTACAGCCACTTGAGGGTTTTCCTCTTTTTCACTGATCCTCCACTTTACCAAGCATGATGTCCTTCTCCAGGGACTGAACCCTCTTGATAATACATCCAAAGTATGTGAGATGTAGTCTTGCCATCCTTGGTTCTAAGGAGCATTCTGTTTGTACTTCTTCTGAGACAGATTTGTTCGTTCTTTTGGCAGTCCATGATATATTAATATTCTCCACCAACACAAAAATTCAAAGGCGTCAATTCTTCTTCAGTCTTCCTTATTCACTGTCCAGCTTTCACATGCCTATGAGGTGATTGAAAACGCTATGGCTTGGGTTAGGTGCACCTTAGTCTTCAAGGTGACCTCTTTGCTTTTCAACACTTTAAAGAGGTTTTTTGCAGCAGATTTGCCCAATGCAATGGACCTTTTGATTCCTTGACTGCTGCTTCCACAAGCATTGATTGTGGATCCAAGGAAAATGAAAAGCTATGGATAAAGCTACAATTTCAGCATCTTCAAAACGAAAGCTGATTAGACTAGTTTTCTCACGCTGACCTTGAAATTGGTACATGCACCTTTTCTTTAGGAAATGGATTATTTTGCATTTATTTGCTTTGTTGTGGTTTGGGGCCTAATAAATTATGTGGATAGTGGCTTTTGCTAATATACTTCCCCTAAACAGAACGAATTTCTCTTTTCTAAGACTGGAAGCTACTTAGGGGAAGGGGTAATAATTTAAGCATCTATGGAGCCCTGGTGGCTAATGGTTAAGGGCATGGCTGCTAACCAAAAAAAAAAAAAGGTTGGCAGTTTGAATTCACCAGCCCCTCCTTGGAAACCCTATGGGGCAGTTCTACTCTGTCCTATAGGGTCACTATGAATTGGAATCAACTCAATGGCAACTGGTTTGTTTTTTTTTTTGGTTTTAGTTATTGCTGACAAGGCCTCATGGTGCTTTGCATACAGTTGGGGCTATGTAAATAATTAACAAAAAAAAGTGTTGAATAATAATAATAACCACTGTAAAGTGTTGACACTGCTTAATTATACTATCTCAGTTAGCTAACACAACAGCCCTACCGAGTATGCAGGCAATCAAGCAGCCCCATGATCTGGGCTGTCAGGACTGGGGAGAACATCCAATCTGAAGCTACCATATCATCCAACTAAGAATTTGCCCCCATTCTCCTCAAGAGAGCATGAGGGCTTGGCCCAACCTTCCTCACTTCCTGTATCCCTCAGTCACCGCTGGAGGCCCATGGCACCCTCTTGGGGCATGCTTTACTACCTGGCCTTTTCCTTCAACATTTCTCAAACATGTCCCAGCCTGAGCCATTGCTCAACCCTCCACCTCCTCATAAACTCTTCCATGGCACCTTCTGGGTTTGCTGCCAGTCATCCACAAGCTCCCCATATCCCCAACCCCTTGTTAAACTACCTTTTGCCTCCTTGACTCAAAATCCGGCAGTGTCCCAAGGACCTACAGGCCTTTCCCTGCAGTCCTCTCAAGTAGAAGCTGTCACCACTCTTTATGCTCAGGTATATCAGGTCTGTCATGTCTAATGTCTGACCATTACTCCCTCCTTGTAGAGCCCCCAATAACCTAAAGCATAGCCTATACCACCTCTAGGTCCCTCAGTGGTGCAAACAGTTTGAACTCAACTAACCAAAAGGTTGATGGTTTGAATCCACTCAGCGGCACTACAGAACAAAGTCTTGGCGATCTGCTTTATGGAGCTCAATTCTAGTCTGTAACACATGGAGGTGCTATGAGTTGGAATCAGCTCAAAGGGTTCTTTATTTTCTCATTTATTTTTGTTTATATCACTGTTACCCTCCTTGTTGCTGACATCTTGGTTACTCCCTCTCACACTCTGAGTTCCTACCTCATAATCTGCCTCTCCACTCTTGTGCCATTGTTCCAGGCCTGAGGCACAGAGAGGCTCAGTAAGCTGCCCGAGCTGTAGAAATACTGGACTGTCCATTCATCCCCTCTCCTGTACACAGTGCAGATAAGAGAAGGTGAAAGGAGCTTTGGCTTGGCCATTTGTATGGCATTAAGCTGAATCATGGCTCACAGGTTTCCTCACACTTTATCATTCCACGTTCAGTTTAGTATGGATTCCTGAGCACAGAGGCTCAGAGGCCCCGCTCTGCTGAGAACACATTGAACTTCTCTCCCAAGATGTGTGTTTGAGTTGTGCTGAAGTTCCGGAAAGAGTATGAGTTTAAGTACGTGGTCACCAGTCCCCAAACGCTAGCAGAGACCTTGCTACAAGATCGGCATTCTTCATCTTTGCATGCACGGGAAGGAGGTGGGCCTAGTTCTCTGTGGTAAGTCTTAGGCTATTTGGCAAAGGGTGGTCTGACTCAGGTGCCCACCATGCAGGTATACCCAGTGGCAGTAGAGGATGTACTTAGAAGAAGACAGTATTTTTTTCACCATAGCCAAGCCCTTCCTGTCTTCTCAGATAAAGACATGGGCCAGGCAACAAAAACTTGCTAACTGGTCCCTACAATGTAAAGCCTTCAGTTATGGGGAGAGCAACGGTACGGGGGAAGAGAATTTTCTACTGTACTTTCATCATGAAAAACATTTTAAAAAATTTCATTCTAATGCTATGTGCTTGGCTAACTTTTTTTTTTTTTCTCAAGTCTGCAGGCTCAGTTCTGTATACAGAGTTTTGCAAGGTTCTAATGCAGATGATGGGGCCCTCATGGTGCAGTGGTTAAGAGCTTGGCTTAAGAGCTCAGCCACTAACCAAAAGGTCAGAAGTTTGAATCCACTAGCTGCTACTTGGAAACCCTATGGGGCAGTTCTACTCTGTCCTGTAGTGTCAGTGGAAACCCTGGTGGCGTAGTGGTTAAGAGCTACCTCTGCTAACCAAAAAGCTGGCAGTTTGAATCCACCAGGTGCTCCTTGGAAACTCTATGGAACAGTTCTACTCTGCCCTATAGGGTCACTATGAGTCAGAATAGACTTAACGGCAACAGGTTTGGTTTGGTTTAATGCAGATGATAAGGAGCCCTGGTGACAAAAAGGTTAAGCAGTCGGCTGCTAATCCAAAGGTCAGGGGGGTTCAAACCTACCAACTGCTCTGTGGGAGAAAGATGTGGCAGTTTGTTTCTGTAAAGATTTACAGTCTTGCAAATCCTGTGGGGCAGTTCTACTGTGTATTGTAGGTTCACTATGAGTAGGAATCTACTGGACAGCACCACATTTTTAATGCTGATGATGGAGGCTCTGGGTGGTGCCCATGGTTAACACATTCAGCTGCTAACCAGAAGGTTTGAGTCCACTCACAGGCACCTCAAAAGAAAATCCTGGTGATCTACTTCCAAAAAATCAGTCATTGAAAACCCTGTGGAGCTCAGTTCTACTTTGACACACATGGGGTTGTCATGAGTCTGAATTGCCACGACAGCAGTTACTTAACGGAGGTGATAGACGGAAGGATGGATTACTGTCTGAGTTCTTATGACAAACATCTTAAATTGTTTCTCTCAGAGCAATGCTACTCAAAACATGAGGCTAGTTTCAAAACTGTTTCTTACTAGTAACTTGCACTGGAAGGTAAAGCAGCTACGCCTCTAAGTACGCTATTAAGTTTGACTGACTTTTTGAGGAGTAAGACTTTCCTAATGAAGGAACCAATGCACTGATTTACATTCTGGATAAGCTCCTTACCTTGTTGTCCACTAGCACTTTGAACATCACTGTCTTAAAGGGCCGTGTGGACATCTGGATTCATTTTGTACAAAATATTTTGAGTGAAGTGAGACTAAGCAATCCATGATAAATAAGCTATCAGGTAAGTATGTAAAATTCTTAAATGCTTCCTTTCTCTGAGATCCGTTGATTCTCTGCTCTGAACTTGAGGGACTTGAATGAAATCACTTTAAAGCCCAATATGAATATCTCTAAGGAGAAAACTTAAAAAAGAACCTGAGTTCCACCATAATAGCTTCCTAGATTTGGAAAAAAAAACTCAAAATAGTAGTTGATTTAAAACAAACAAAAAAAAACTTTACAGAAAAAGTTTTTTTTCTTTTTTTTTTTTAAATTCAACGTGCAAAAATATAAGAGTATATCAAGAAGAGGTGCCCCAAACTCATGTGCTCAGCACGCTGACATGTATATATGTGCCGATGTAGTCAAAACATAGCACGTGGGTAGATTATTGAGCAAATCAATCGACACTACAGAATCAGGGAGAAATTGATGGCCAGAAATTGTAATTGAGATGAGTGGCTGAGAATGTCTGGACATCTTAGTCATTAATGGATTTTTCCAGAGTGCAGATTTGGTGCCCTTGGCCGTTTGCTTCATGAGTACCAGAACTGAGCAGATTTCCACTTCTGTATTAGTATCACATGACAGCCACTGAAAAATGTATTTTGTCACAAAGTCACTTTAGTAGTTTATGGAGAGGCTTGCAAGCCTCAAATGGCATACATGAAATTCCTAGTATAGGAAGTAAACATTCTATATTTACACACAGGCTATTGGTAAGGTATGAATCCATGTCTATATCCATTACGCCTAAATCTAAAAATAAGAAATATAACCCTGCCTGCTTAAGGTCTGAAATAGGAAATGGGTCCTTTCCATTTCCTCAATAACAGGGTTTCATAGAAGCCCTTGGCCCAGTGGATATATTCTGCTCAGAATATGGACCTTTAATTGAACCATTTATTTAGGTGTCTAATATATGCCAAGTACCAAGTGATCAGCTGTTAAAAGGACAGATATTTTAAAGTTTTGAGCAGGAGGATAAAAAGCAATATACCCTGGAAGACAAGGTCCTCTTACAAGCTTCTGAGATATTCCTTCTCTTTTCAAATAGGCCTAATTGTAGGGTCTGCCATCTCAGTTCCATCTCAAAGGACCTAATGTTGGGATGAGAAGACAACTTAAACATCATCTGGGCCTATCTCCCTGTGTTTAACAAAACAATGAGTGAGGCTCGGAGGGGTGAAGTGACTTCCTCAAGACCATGCAGCTGAACAGTGACAGAGCTAGGACTCAGGTCCCCTGCATCTCAGAGGAGTGATCTTTGGACTTTGTAACCAGACAAACAAATGAGTTGCCATAGACTCCAACTGATGGTGACCCACGTGTGTCAGAGTAGAACTGTGCTCCACCGGGTTTTCAATGGATGATTTTTTGGAAGGAGATCTCCAGGCCTTTCTTCCAAGGCACCTCTGGGTAGACTCAAACCACCAGTGTTTTGGTTAGCAGTGTAGCACATTAACTCCACACCATCAAGGAACTTTGTAACACAGATTCCTAATTCAGACCAAAAGCAGTGGTAGTTTCCTGATATTAAACTGAAAACAGGTATTTCACTTTAGTTAATATCATCTCTACCAGAAATTCTTGATGAAACATCCCTGTTTATTCTCTGAAAGGGACCAAACATTTCACAATGAAGAATGTTATTAGAAAACTGTCAATAAACATTAAATATGTGTAGCTCAGTACTTAAGAGCTCAGCTGCTGACCAAAAGGTCAGCATTTCAAATCCACCAGCCACTCCTCGGAAACCCTACGTGGCAGTTCTACTCTGTCCTATAAGATCTCTATGAGCTGGAATCGACTCTATAGCAAAGGATTTTTTTTTTTTTAATGAGTGTGAAAAGCAGGATGTAAATATTAAATACTCCAAAACACACTTGATCTTGATTTTAAATACAATTAAAAATTATTTACTAAATGTCTTGGTGCATATTTCAAGGGCAGAATATTGAAACAGGTAATGCCAAGCACCTTGTAAAAATAAATTTAGATCAAAGACAGGAACTATGCTTTTGAATTTCATCTCCATTTTTATTAAGACACAGTCTGGTACTAAACTGAAAATAAATGCAATTTAGAGTGCAGACATAAAACACACCAGGGCAAGAATGGGCTAAATATTCATAAATAATACTAATGATGAAATAGAGCATGTAACAATATTGAGCCATTTTTAAGCACTTTTCAGCAAAAATCCCAATGTGCATTACCATCAATTAATTTTCACATCCCTGTGAATGAGGTCAATAGTCACATTTATTTTACAGATGACACTGCAATTAATTGACTTACTCATGGTCATAGAGCAATCCACTTTCTTATCCTTTTCCAAGTGCTACTTCCAATGAAACGAGGAAATAAGGGCAGAAGAAGGGAAGCTAACATGTGCTGATTGCTATTATGGGCCAGAAACTGTGTTGAGAGATTTATAAGGATCGTCAATCTTTACAGCAATCCACTGGGGTATTCTCATTTCCGTTTTCAGATTAAAGAAAAAAAAATAAGAGGATCAGATAGATTAAATAATTCATCCAGGGTGTACAGTTAGTAATGGGCAGTGTTTGAATTCTTCCCACTACAGTGCCCTACCTTTCCTTGGCTGTCTTCATGAGTGAGAAAATGTATGAGACCAACTTTGCCTACTTAAGAAGTCATGGGTCTACTTCGATCAATTTAGTTCAATGACCCTTTCTTGAGCAACTACTATAGTCTGGGCATTTTTGTAGGACCTATAAATAAGGATAAGTAAGATAATCCTAGCCCTCAAGGAATCACAACCTAAAGGGACAGAAAAACATGTATACATATATTTATTGTCATGGATTGAGTTATGTCCTCGCAAAATATGTATCGCCTTGACTGGGCCGTGGTTCCCAGTATTATGTGGTTGTCCTCCTTTTGTGATCTGATATAATTTTCCTATGTGTTGTAAATCCTAATTTCTGCCTGTGGTTAATGAGACAAGATTAAGTTATATTAAAGAGTATTAGGGTGGGATGCAACACCCTTACTCAGGTCACAGTCCTGATCCAATGTAAGGGGAGTTTCCCTGGGGTGTGGCCTGCATCACCTTTTTTCTTACAAGAGACAAAAGGAGAGAAGTCAGCAGAGAGACAGGGACCTCATGCCACCAAGAAAGAAGCACTGGGAGCAGAGTGCGTCCTTTGGACCCAAGGTCCTTATACTGAGAAGCTCTAAGACAAACAGAAAATTGATCCTTCTCTCAGAACTGACAGAAAGACTTTTCCTGGAGTTGGCACTCTGAATTTGCACTTCTAGCCTCCTAGACCATGAGAGAATAAATTTCTGCTTGTCAAGGCCATCCACTTGTGGTATTTCTGTTATAGCAGCACTAAGTAACTAAGACATCTGTCATGCAATTTATTAACACCTTCATCTCATAAAAGATTTTAGGTACTTTATAGGAATATGCAAGGAAAACAAAAACTCAAATAAGAACTCAAGTCAGGGAAAATGGAATGAAAGCTAAAACTAGGCATCAAGTAAAACAGCAAATGTGTAGATACTAGGGTCCCATATAACTATTAAAATTAAGCCATAATTTGACTCTGAGCATCCTAGAAGCAAAAGCCAAAAGAGAAACATAATAATTTACAAACATTTTACCATCCATGAGTAGAAATGCAGCAATTCCTTATGAAAAATTCTTTACAGAACTTAATTTTCAAAGGAATATCTCAAGTGGGATTTTACATAGGGATAAGGAAGACTCATTAACAACCTGCATTATGCAGATGTTATAACCGTGCTTGCTTAAAGTCAAGAGGATTTGAAGCACTTACTGATGAAGATCAGACTACAGTTTTCAGTACTGATTACACCCCAACATAAAGAAAACAAAAATCCTCACAACTGGACCAATAAGCAACGTCATGATAAATGGGGAAAATATTGAGATTGTCAAGGATTTCTTCTTACTTGGATCCACAATCAACACCCATGGAAGCAGAAGTCAAGAAATCAAACAATGTATTGCACTGGGCAAATCTGCTACAAAAGACCTCTTCAAAGTGTTCAAAAGCAAAGACATCACTTTAAAGACTAAGGTGCACCTGACCCAAGCCATGGTGTTTTCAATCACCTCATATGCCTGAAAAAGCTGGGCAATGAATAAGGAAGGCTGAAGAAGAATTGATGCCTTTGAATTATGGTTTTGGGAAAGAATATTGAATATACCATGGACTTCCAAAAGAACGAACAAATCTGTCTTGGAAAAAGTACAGCCAGAATGCTACTTAGAAGTGAGGATGGTGAGATTTCGTCTCACATACATTGGACAAGTTATCAGGAGGGTTCAGTCTCTGCAGGAGGACATCATGCTTGGTAAGGTAGAGGGTCAGCAAAAAAGAGGAAGATACTAAATGAGATGGATTGACACAGTGGCTGCAACAATGCTCTCAAACATGAGGATGGTGAAGGATGGGACGGTATTTAGTTTTGTTGTACATAGAGTTGCCATGATTTGGAACGGACTTGACAGCATCTAACAACGACAACTAAATGGCATAATGACCAATGTCCTCAACAATGTTCCTAAAGTAAATAATGAATTTCCTAAGGATATATCTCATGGCAGAGAGATGAGGAAGATGAAAGATGAACATATGACACAAAAGCCACCTTCTGCCAAAGCATTGCACAGTGAGATCACAGTTCTTATAATAATTGTATAAAATAAACACCTATGGGCATACGCAGAATGCTTTTGGGATGAGATTGAAGAATAGGTATACTTTCCCAGTACTCACTTCTGTACCTAAAAAAAAAAAAAAATTGCCACTTCTGTACCTAGAACATATTAAAAAAAAATTTTTTTTTTTTAAATAATAGCATGAATTTGTGAAAATAGATGAGTGATTTAACAAGAGATAAGAATAGTAAGAAAGAGGGCATTTAAGGTAGTGGAACAGCAATAGCAAGAATTGAGAGGAGGAAAAATCCAAAGTATTTAGAAATAGTGACTTATCTTGGTTGTTCCTGAAGAGGAGCAGTAGGCAATATTCTGTGAAAGGAGAAAGGCATTGAATATCTCACTAAGTAGTTAGACAAGGTCAGCACTAATAAATACAAACTCTTGAACAAATCACTTCTCTGCTTCTTTGCCTCCACTTCCTAATCTTTAAATGAAGGAGTTTGGCTAAATGGCATCTCAGGTCTGCACTAGCACACACATTTCCCATTCTCTGAGTCCATGACTTTATAAGTCTTGTGGAGCTTCTGAAGGTGTTTGCTCATGGGAGAGACATGATAAGGAAAAAATCATTGGAAAGATTATTTCTGGTAGTGCGTGTGAGATAAATGGGAAGCCTGGAGGCAGGAAAGCCAGTCAAGGTATAGCCAAGGATTAATCCTCAGAGAGCTCTTACATTTTGGGAGAAAAAGAGTAAAAGGAACCATGGAACAACTTCAAGTGGACAAATCAGAAGTGGGAGAGAAGATCATGGATGACCCTCAGGACAGCAGAAGCCAGGTTGCTGTGGGTGAAGAATTGGGTGGGAAGTGAGGAAGTGGAGACAGTGAATGAGGAAGACACCTGTGGGAGGTCAGGTGAGCAACAGGAGTTGGGGAGAGGCAGACAGATCAGTCAAGAGACAGAATGGTCACCCTAGAGAATGAAGGCTAGAGGGGGGATTTGGAAGAGTTAGAAGTCTGAGTGTGTTTGTAAATTAAAAGGAGTAGTAAAGCATAAGAAATTAACTAAGAAAAAGATAGACAGATAGATGGATAGATGGATAGATAGATGACAGATGACAGAGAGAGAGAGAGAGAGACAGACAGACAGACAGATAGATAGATAGACTGACAGACAGATAGGGAGAAGGTCCTTGTCATCAATCTTCCTTGGTCTGGGAACTTCTCAGCACAGGGACCCCAGGTCCAAATGACACACTATTTTCCTGACTCTTGTTTTTTGGTGGTATGAGGTCCCTGTGTCTCTTTGCTTGCTTCTGTCTTTCATATCTCAAGAGAGATTGGCTTAAGACACAATCTGATCTTGTAGATTGAGTCCTACCTCATTAACATAACTGCCTCTAATCCTGCCTTATTAACATCATAGAGGCAGGATTTACAACACATAGGAAAATCACATCAGATAATAAAATGGTGGACAATCACATGATACTGGGAATCATGGACTAGCCAGATTGACACACATTTTTGTGGGATACAATTCATTTCATGAAAGGTAGGTAGGTAGGTAGATTGGTAGGTAGGTAGGTAGATAGGAGCTAAGTGTGGGAGAGATTTCTAGGGAAGACACTAAGAGTACAATAGGGTGGGAGATGCAGAAAAATTTCAAAACAGACAGGAGAGGTTTTTTTTTTTTTTTTCTTCATCTTCTGAGGGCCAACCTTGATGCTCTTCTCAGGATTGGACCACTGAATGAGAAAGCGGACTTTTAAGAACTCCCAAGAGGCCCATTAATCCCAAGCCATCCTAACATAGGCCTGTACAGGGTGACTTTTCATTCCTGAAAGGGCACAAGGTACCTTTTGGAAGTCTCCATGTAACATCCAATGGAGGTCAACGGCACTTTCATCACTAAACCAAATTAACAGCCCCATGTTGAAACACAGAAACTGGCTATGGGCGCAAGAGGGAGTAGGGCTTATTTTAACCTGAATGTTACAGCAGATAAAAGCAATCAAGTTATCTCAAGTTAAATTCTCAAAACTTCTTGTAGAAAACAGCCCAGAGGGGTGGGATCCCTAGAAATCTTTCAAACAGCTAGACTGAAAGGAGCTCCACACTTCAAAATACACACGCAGCACATCCTTCACTTTGACATCCCCTAGCAGCCAAAATTACATCTGTTCTGCACACCAGCATGCCGTAGAGTTGGATTGATTTGCCCTGACAGCCCTCCCTGCTGGAACAATACTTGTCAGTCAGCCCTGCAATGTTTGTGTTTTCAAGAATCATTATGCAGAGTGGTTCTTCAAAATCCTGGCAGGTGGGCCAGACTGTCTTACCTGCCTACTCCTACCACCCTGAGCCCAGAAGGTCTTCCTGCTTCTGAGGCTGGAAAACATCCTATTAGCCCTCCTGTTTACCCACTGTTATGGATTGAATTATGTCCCACTCCCCCAAAAAATGTTGCAATCCTAACCTCTTAGGCTACCTGTAGATGTAATCCCATTTGGAAATAGGGTTTTCTTTGTTACGTTAATGAGGCCATATCAGTGTAGGGTGTGCCCTAAACCTAATCACTTTTGAGCTACAAGGAGCAGCACAAACAGGAAGCACATCAAGAGAAGATAGGTGCCACACGAAGATCACCAAGGAACCAGGGAATACTGGGGGTACAGGAACTGAAAGAGACAAGGGTCTTCCCCTAGAGCTGACAGAAAAAGAGAGCCTTCCCCTATAGCCAGTGCCCTGAATTCAAACTTCTAGACTCCTAAATTGTGAGAAAATATTTTTCTGTTCTTTAAAGCCACCCATTTGTGGTCTCTGTGTTACAGTAACACTAGATAACTAAGACACCCACCTCCCAAGATATGTGCGTACACCTCGATTTGAGCATTGTATATGGTTATCTGTTCTATCATTTGGGGTCCTCTATACCTGTGCCCTCCCTGTGGAAGCTTCCCTTTCTTCAACAATTTAAACTGGTAGCCATTAAGGTTTCCTAATTGACTTCTTCAGGTTAGTTGCCTTAACGAGTGTACTTCTAAGTGAGCCTTCCCATTGTAGACGAAGTCTTGTGTTTTTGGTGGAAATAGTCAGGAACCATACCAATAGGCATTCAGTGTCTTTTCTCACCTGTGTCTTGATTTTGAATAGTTTAATCTAACATAAAAATATTGAGTATCTATTCTCTGCACATACTCTGTTGAGGGGGCAGGAATAGATAAGAGAAATACATACATAACAATAATGCAATTTGTTGAAGATGAGAGGGACAAGCAATGTGATGAATGGGGATGAGAGGGACAAGCAATGTGCTACGTAAAGGGGCAACTCAGGAAAGGCTCCTTGGAGTCATTGGAGCCAACTTTAGAAAAGCAGGCTGTAGTCTATGAGGAGGCTCTGAACACAAGAGGAAGGGGATACGCTTGGTCTGACAAGCAATGGGAAGCCAAGCGGGCATTTTATGAGTTTAAGAATTCCATGCTAGTCTCCCTGCTGCCTCCTCAGCTATAGACTCTGCCCCTATTCCATAGAAAGACCAATGCTCCGTAGAGCTCATAACCAATGACTTATGGCCAAGGTCTGAAATATGAAGGGCCACAGACAAGATTTTTGGGTTCAACTCAGATGTTTTCTACCTCTGGATAGCTTTCTTTCCAATTCATACGTAAAGCAGAATCACGTGATATTTCCTCTTTAACATGCTTATTTGAGAATTCATATTTTAAAAGATAATGTTCGTATTTATTTTCCTTAAAGGATTTTACAATACTTGAAGCATCTTTCAAACCAAGACAAATTTTTCTTTTCCACCACCTAACCATCTATGTGAAAAGAACTCTCTGGTGCTTTTTGGTGGTATTGGTGGAAGATTCAAGGATAAGTAAAGGGAAGGAGACGTAAATGGTCATTAATTTCCCACCTGTTGTATGTTAGGATTTGTGTTGAACATTGTTCATACATTCTCTTACTTAGACATCCTGGCAGGCCCAGAAAGAGATGTCACTGTCTCTGTTTCGGGGATGTGGTAACTGAGTCTTGGAGATGTTAAGTAATTTGCCCGAAAGCCACACAGCTGGAAAGTGGGCAAAGTAGGCTAGGATTAACTCCAGAATGAAATGCTCCCCAGTCTTGCATCATTTCCATGATCGGTCCTGAATCAGACCACTGTGATCTGTTAGGGTTTTCACGGGTTGATTTTTGGGAGTAGATCTCCAGGCTTTTCTTTCTTGTCCATCTTAGTCTGAAAGCTCCACTGAAACCTATGCAGCATCATAGCAATGCAAAAGCCTCCACTGGCAGACAGGTGGTGGCTAACCATGAGGTACATCAGCCAGGAATCGAACCTGGGTCTCCCACATGGAAGGTGAGAATTTTACCACTGCACCAGAATCTATGTAGCCTCTCCCAATACAAGGTGATTTTTTCCGTCTAAGAGTGGGTAGTCTGACAGGGAGGTGAGACAAGTACACAAATAATGGTTGTAAGAGGAAGAAAGTGTTAATTGCCATGATAAAAAATATAGAGTAAGGGTGTTTAGAAGAAAAAGCAAATTCTTTTGGCTATAAGAGTTTGGGGTTGGAGGACATTGCATTTGAATTTAGACTTGTAAGTTGAGCAGGGCTTGAAATGTAGGTTGGAGAGAAGGACATTGTTGGATGTAACGAGTGATGACATTTCCAGAATGCCAAGATGTCACCTAACTTAATTATATACTGGACCTTTATGTTAAGACATGTCCATATTAAAATCCAAGATCTGAAAACTAGGTTGAAGTAAATTTTTTTGGAGATCAAAATGTACAAATATTGACTACTTCATATGGCTCAGCCTAATTTATCTCTAGGTCATATCTTGGCAAATAATCACTGATTTTTAGAAAATAATCACATCTTTTTTTTAACTTAAAAAAAAAAGAAATTAGGAAAATAGTACATGCACATATTAACAAACCCAGTAGTACTGAAGAGCATCGTGTGGAAAGAAACAGTATCCTTCCACCTTCTTCCCTGTTCTCAGTCCTATTCTCCCAGCACAACCACTTTGAGCCAATTGGAATTTTAGTTTCCGGGGGGTTACCCCCATAACTCTCATTGACATGCTATACCTCCAGTTATTGTTTCCCCAATTTAAAACATGTATTGATTCCTTACTATGCAAAAAGGGAGATTCAGCTCACACTATCTCCCGCCTCTTCCCAATTTTTGACAGTTGTATTATTTTAGTTCATCTATTGGGTATCTATCATACCCATATCTCTATTTCAGCTGGTATCCTGACACCCTTCTATATATTACTAGCATATTACCAAACTTGTTGCCACTGAGTTGATTCAGACTCACAGCAACCCTATAGGACAGAGTACGACTGCTCCATAGGGTTTCCAAGGAGCAGCTGGTGGATTTGAACTGCCAGCCTTTTGGTTAGCAGCCATAGGTTTTATCCACTGCACCACCAGTGCTCCCATGAGCATATTGTTGTTGTTAGGTGCTGTCAAGTGGATTCTCCTTATTCACCATCCAGCTTTCATATGCAGGTGAGGTGATTGAAACAACCATGGCTTGGGTCACGTGCACCTTAGTCCTCAAGGTGACATCTTTGCTTTTCAACACTTTAAAGAGGTCTTTTGCAGCAGATTCGCCTAATGCAATGTGTCGTGTGATTTCTTGATTGCCGCTTTCATGGGTGTTGATTGTGGAGCCAAGTAAAATGAAATCCTTGACAACTTCAATCTTTTCTCTGTTTATCATGATGTTGCTTATTGGCCCAGTTGTGAGGATTTTTGTTTTCTTTATGTTGAAGTGTAATCCACATTGAAGGCTGTAGTCTTTGTTCTTCCTCAGTAAGTGCTTCAAGTGCTCTTCACTTTCAACAAGCAAGGTTGTGTCATCTGCTTAACATAGGTTGTTAATGAGTCTTCCTCCAATTCTGATACCGAATTCTTCTTCATAAGTCCAGTATATTAGTTCTCCTAAATTCTCTCAACCCCAGTCACTTCCCACACTCTCTTATCTTTACTTTTACTGTAAAACTGTAAAGATGGTTAACATTTACATCCAATTCCCAATATGATAAAATGTAGTCTTATGCCTCTAAAAATTGAATAAACCAAATCATGTTAATATGACCAGCTTAATACCAGTCATTACAAGGCCAAGTATGGAGCCATGACTGCATTTTTCTCTCTGCATATCAAATGTCATGCGAAGAAGCTCTGGGCCACATAGGATGGAGGATGTTCCTAGACCAAGTTCAAATGGTTTTTCTTTCCTAACATCTAATTCAAGTGGATATGTTTTCTCATTTATCCTCCTGACACTTAGTGGGCATCTCATTTTGAGGTCTAGGTGCTCCTTTAACTCTGGAAAATTGTCTTCTGTTTTTTTTTTCTCTGATAATTTGCTCTCTATCATTCTTCTCTGTTCTCACTATCTAGAAATCTTCATAATCATGTGTCTGCTCTTATGAATTGGTTCTCTATTTCTCTTACCTTTTCTTCTCCAGCATTCTCTATCTCTGTCTTTTTGTTCTTTATCCCGGGAAATTTTCTTGACTTTTTTTTTTTTTTATCTTTTGGACCTGCACCTGAAATTTTTATGTCATCCATCATATTTTTAATTGTTAAGAGTTTCTTCTTGTTTTCTTATAGTTTCTTTTTAATAGCATCCTATCTTTGCTTTATGTATATAAATCTCAAATCAAAGAACACTTGATTTTTTTTTTGTTTGTCTCTTGTAAGTTTTCTTCTGCTTCCTGAGTTACTTCTACTTCCTCCAAGGTCAGTTTTTCTCTTTGGGTATTTTCTTTCAGGTGTTTACTGTCTTCATATGTATGATGGGTCTTGAATCTTATTTATATTTAAGAATGAAAGATTGGGTAGATAATATGGGGTTCTTATACTCTATGCTAGTAATTCTATTTCCAGATAGGGCTTCCCTTGTGTGGGGAATCTGGTTAGGAATTATGTCATTGATAGATCACATAGATAGGTAAGCCTAGTTTTAGGTGAGTAGGCAGAGAGTGAGCCATTAAGCTGGAGCATAAACAAGCCAGAATAAAAAGAGTATTATTCTGGGGCTCCAACAAGGATACTATTAGCCCTCATCCTCTCAGGCAATTTCTGCAGAGGATAGGTTTGGACTTTTTTTGTTTGTGTTTTTGTTTTGCCTGAGGATAAGTAATAAATGGGTTGTCTGATACTATTGCAAATTGGAAGAAGGGGGTACGTGCCTATCACTAATACAACTGCCTCTTTCCTAAGTTTAACTGCCTTCTCACTCCTTCTTGCTGTTGTACTTGCTGACCTCAAGCCTGGAGTCATTCCAGGTTTCACCAGATGAACTGGGTCCCACCTTCCTGAATGCTATCCCCCTCTCCCACCCACCCATACCATATTCTGAGCTGAAGAGTGCTCCACTATACTTCATACATCAGCAAGGCAGGCATGCACCATTTCCCTTCCAGAAATCTGTTGAAAAATCTCATCCATTAAGGACTTCCATCTCTCTTTCACTTCATCACTATGGGTAAGAGGCACACAGAAATGCTCTTCCTGCCAATCTGAACTGGACATCTTCCATACCTTTCTGAGGAAGTGCTGCTTGTAGTCTACACTGCATGTGGAAAATTCTTCAAGAACCCAAACAGGGTGCCTGAAGACCTTAAACAGCCTCCTCATTTTATAACTGAGGACAACACACAGTAAAAGTTCTAACTTCCCAGTGCAGACTTTCCCAGCTAGCAACAAACACCCATTCACTGGACCTCAAATCCAAAACCATTTCATTATACCCTGCTCCTTCTCGATATAGGCATTTATGAACAAAACACAACATGTAGCCCAAACGTGTAAGAACAGAGGAAGGCAAGGAAGATGAAGGTGGCATGAAGTCAGTAGAAGACTGCTATAACCTGTCCCAGAAGCTGAATCTCCCTTTCTCTGCAGCTACCAGATTTATCTCTTTTTCTGCCTGCCTATCTATACCCTCCATATTTGATGAGCTGCAAAACCTTGAGTGTGAGCATATGTCAAGAAGCAGTGGTGCTGAGGGCAGTTATGAGCTGAAAGCAGATTTATAACGTGAGATTCATGGTGTTTGGGTCCCTTTCCTCCCTGTCTTACGATAAGAACGTGTTTTGTGTGCTTCTGTCAGCTGGAAGACTTCCAAACTTTGCAGTCAATGCTACAAACTCATCTTTTAGAGAACAATTATTCAAAGTGTACAAGTAAGTCACATTTTTCTAATCAAATGGCTTTAGAAAGGATAGAATGTTCACATCCATTGAGCTTCGGGGTCCTACTGGGAATACTGTACATGGTCAGACAAATCTACCCCCTAATACTGTCCCCCAGTCCCCAGGTTCTATAATTAAGTCCTTCATAGAAATTGCTTCTTGGGAGATTTCCAATGACATTGTTACAAAGGGAACCACTTATCTTTGGTAATTAAAAATTCTGTTCATATATGCTAATGTAACCATTTACATCTCGTTGTGGTTTTGATTTGCATCTCCCTGATGGCTAATGATGTTGAGCATCTTTTCATGTACTTGTTGGCCATTTGTAGATCCTCTTTGGTAAACCGTTTTTTCAAGTCCTTCGTCCATTTTTCGATGGGTTGTATGTATTTTTCTTGTCAAGTTAAAGGAGTATTTTATATATTCTGGATATTAGACCTTTGTATGATACATAGTTCCACAAAATTTTCTCAGTCTGTAGGTTGTCTCTTCACTTTGTTGGGAAAGTCCTTTGATGTACAGAAGTCCTTAATTTTGATGAGATCCCATTTACCTATTTGAACTTTTATTGCCCATGCCTTTGGTGTCATTTCTAAGAATTGTTGAGGACTAGGTCTCTGAGCAATACTCCAGCGTTTTCTTCTAAGAGTTTTATAGTTTTAGGAATTACATTTAGGTCTTTGATCCACTTGAACTAGTTTTTGTATATGTAGTGAGGTATGGTTCTATGCTCATTCTTTTGCATGTGGCAATCCAGTTGTCCCAGCACTATTTATAAAAGAGACTGTTCCCCCCCACCCACCCCATCAGGACCTTCATCCACTGCTGCTGGGTATACCAAATGGTACAGCCATTGTGGAAAATGGTTTGGTTGTTCCTCAAAAACTTAAAAATTGAGTTACAATATGACGCGGCAATACCACTCTCATATCTGCACCCAAGAGACTTGAAAGCAGCAACATTAACAAACACATGTATTCCAGTGTTCATTGCAGCATTATTCACAATAGCCAAAAGGTGGAAACAACCCAAAAGCCCATTCACGAATTAGTGGATAAACAAAATGTAATGTAGACACACAATGAGATATTATTCTTCCATAAAGAGATATGAAGTCCAGATACATGCTACCACAAGAATGAGCCTTGAAAACATTATGCTGACTGAAATAAGTCAATCACAAAAAGACAAATATTGTATGATTTCACTAATATAAAACACTTAGAATAGACAAATGTATATAAAGCAGAGTTTAACAGTGATTACCGGGGTAGGAAGGAAGAGGAAAAGAGGGAAATCTATGTTTAGCTAGCACTGAATTTCTGTTTATAGAGATGGAAAATATGGCAATGAATGTGGGTGTTGGTTGCCTGACATGATTAATATAATTGATATCACCAAATTGTACACGTGAAAAATGTTGAATTGGCAAATTTTGTGTTACCTATACTTTTACAGGAGTCCTGGTGGCACAGTGGTTAAGAACTCAGTTGCTAACCAAAAGGTAGGCAGTTTGAATCCACCAGCTGCTCCTTGGGAACCCTATGGGGCAGTTCTACTGGGCCTCTATGAGTCACAATTAACTCAATGGCAACAGGTTTGGTTTGTCTTTTATATATATATATATATATACTTTTACAACAATAAAGAGAGAGAAAAAAAGTTCAATAAAATAAATTATATGGTAGGCTGAAACCGAGGAAGTAATTCTGTTGTCCATGTCAGCTGATGACAGTTTGTCACTTTAGGTTTGGCTAAAAGATGTCCAGCCCTGCCTAGTAGCCCCACCTAGGGCCTGAGTGGGCATCCCTGCAGACAGAACCGATTTCTCGGGAGGGTTGAGCTGTCTGCAGAGATAGTAAAGATCTAACATTGGATAATGAGGTCACTTCTCTGACCTAAGCTCTTCTGCCTAAAATACTTCAGTGAACCAATGGTATCTTACACATTGTCACCCCACCTTATGAATGTGCCCATGGTTATAATGAAATGACATCCTTGGGACCCAAGATGAAACCACCCCTAGCTACACAAGAACCAACGAAGACCAAGGAGGAAAACACCTACTGTCATGGACTGAATTGTGTCCCCCCAAAATATGCATCAACTTGGTTAGGCCATGATTCTCATATTGCGTGGTCATCCTCCATTTTGTGATTGAAGTAATTTTCCTATGTGTTGTAAATCCTAATCTCTGCCTGTGGTTAACGAGGCAAGATCAGATTATGTTAAAGAGGATTAGGGTGGGATGTAACACGTTTACTCAGGCCACATCATTGATCTAATATAAAGAGAGTTTCCCTGGGGTGTGGCCTGCATCACCTTTTGTCTTACAAAAGATAAAAGGAAAGGGAAATGAGCAGGGAGTCGGGGACCTCATACCGCCAAGCAAGCAGTGCTGGGAGTTGAGCGCATCCTTTGGACCCTTGGTTCCTACGCAGAGAAGCTCCTAGTCCAGGGGAAGATTGATGACAAGGACCTTCCTCCAGAGCAGACAGAGAAAGCCTTCCCCTGGAGCTGACACCTTGAATTTGAACTTCTAGCCTCCTAGACTGTGAAGGAATAAACTTCTGTTTGTTAAAGGCATACACTTGTGGTACTTCTGTTTTAGCAGCACTAAACAGCTAAGACACCCACCAAGGAGAAAAGGTGAAAAATAAGAAGTCTACTACGGGCAGGGTGGTGAAGGGGGAAGCGATGAATGAAAATGACCATTGTTGTTGTTATATGCCATCAAGCAGATTCTGCCTTATAGCGTCCTTATCGGACACAGTAGAACTGCCTCCATAGGGTTTCCAAAGAGCAGCTGGTGGATTCGATCTGCTGACCTTTTGGTTAGCAGCCAAGTTCTTAACCACTGTGCCACCAGTGAAAATGACCATAGTGTGCAGGAAAGGAGAAGAGAGTGGGAGCCTCAGTTCGATTGTTCCCATCAGCTAACTACATGACTCACAGAAAACCACTTAATGTATTTGTCCCCTTCAGTTTCTGTCCTCTAGCTGTAGAATGGGAATAAAAATATCTGACCCCCGCAACCTCACAGTATGTTAGCAAGAACAAAATGGTGTTCTAAATAAAAAGCACTCAGACAAATAAAATGTACTATAAATGTTACATGGTATGAACACCGCTATTTAGCAATTTAGCACTCAGTATTACACAGAACCTCACAGATACCTTTTATTGGTTCGATTTAACGTTAAATATTACAGACAAACTACAATAACAATGAGGCCTTCTGTCCTCAGAGCACTTTAAGGCTCATAAAGTGTGTTCATGTGCTATTTTATTTGAGCATTAAAACAACTTTGTAAAGTACACCATAAAAATACACTTAGTTCCATTTCACAGCTGATGAAACTGAGGCTCAGAGAGGTCAAGGGGCTCAGCCAAGGCTACACAGCTTGTCAGTTATAGAGTTGGGCCTCAAACCTGGTCTTTTGAGTCAAAGTCAATTTTCTTTACATTAGAATAGCATTCTAGACATTTTGAATAATAATGATCAAGAAGGAAAAGTTCATTCTGGAGAGGAAACTTGCAGAAAGGACACTAAGATAAATGCAAGATGGGTTAAAAGCTAGTGCTAAAGTAGTACCAAACGTTTGCCAGATACAGCGATAGGAACTCAAGAAAGGCAATGTGGATGGAAAGTGCCTGAAAGGCTTCACAGTTAAAAAAGGATCTGGGTTGAGACTTGAAGAATGAATTTATTTGAATAGATGAAGGCAAAGAGGAACTTTGAAAAAAGGGGAAGCAGCAAAGGCATGGGAATAAGATTGCTGTGGTTGATCAGGGGTGTCATGAGAGATGGCGGGATATAGGTTTGGATAGGTAAATGGGACCAGGCCATAGAGATCCTGAAAGTTAGATGAAAAACCAATCTTGCTGATCCTGACTTATGGCAACCCCATGTGTGTCAGAGTAGGACTGTGCTCCATTGAGTTTTCAATGGCTGATTTTTTGAAAGTAGGTCACCAAGGTTTCTTCTCAGATGCTTCTGGGTGGACTCGGACTGCCAACATCTTGGTTAGCATGACCCGTTTGCACCGTCCTGAAACTCTTGAATGTTAGAGAAGGGCTCTAGATTTGGAAGCTATTATAAGTTCTTGAATAAGACAGTGTCATATAAGTAGAAGGAGCCCTGGTGGCACAGCGGTTAAGTGCTTGGCTACTAACTAAAAGGTGGGCAGTTAGAACCCACCAGCCACTCCCACAGGAGGAAGAGGTGGCAGTTTGCTTCCATAAAGGTTTACAGCCTTGGAAACCCTATGCAGCATTTCTCCTCTGTCTTATAGGGTCCCTGTGAGTTGGAATTGACTCCATGGCAATGGGTGATTACGTAAGTAGCATTTCTTCTATGCACAATGTATTAAATGAAAGCTCCCAGAAGCAGAGAGAGTAGCTAGCAGCTTGTTGCATTAACAAAAGCATAGTCATGGAATTTTGGATTACAGTGGTGGCAATGAAAATAAAAGGAAAGATATAAATCCTAATAGTTAATTGATAATTAAAACGAAAGAATTATAAACTCAGCTATGATACTCCACGTGACACAAATAACTTTATCATGTTTCCTCTTAATCATGCTGCCAAATTAACGGATCCAGTGTTGCCAAAGAACTCATTAAAAACTGTCATAAATTTGTCAAAAAGTTCCTTTATTTCATCCATTGGCTCTCTTTCCAAGAAGACTTCTCAGAACGAAAAAGAAGCTTGTACACACATATCTACAACACTCGGATGATGGTCAGGGCTTCCCAGCGCAGATACCTTTGGGGTCACATTGCATGAACCCTTGCATAGTGTCAGAAGATGTTGTCAAGAGGCACCTTCTGTGGGTCTCACATCAGCTCAGTGAAGATGGGGAGCAGATGCACATGTAGAGGAGCCCCAGGAATGGAGGAGAGGAGGGGGAAGAGAAGGTTCAGGAGGACATGCACATGGGTGGCAGTGGAGGAGGGAGAGCTTGGGTCCCAATGGCTTGAGTGCTTCACCCAGCTGGAGACTGATCCTGCCTCCACCTTCCTGGCACATGTTATCTGAAGCCCTGCTCTGATAACTGAAATCAGTCCCCTTAATTTGCTTAGCATGTGGGTTCATAGACATGGTCAAATTTGAGCACAGATGGTATTGTTGTCTACTGCTGTCAAGTCGCCCCGGCTCCTGGTGACCCGATGCAGAACGGAACAAAACACCTCCAGTCCTGCACCATCCTTATGACTGGTTGTGGATCAGATTGCTGTCATCTGTAAGGTGTCAACCATTTAGAAATTAGAGCACCAGGCCTTTCTTCTTAGTTCACCTTAGTTTAGACGTTCCACTGAAACCTGCTCAGCATCCTAGCGACACATAAGCCTTCACTAGTGGCTAAACATGAGGCGCATAGATCAGGAATTGAACCCAGATCTCTTGCATGGAAGGTAAGAATTCTAACTCTGAATCTCCACCATCTTCCCCCTACCCAAACATAGCTACTGCCTCCATTTTCATGAGTTTCAATTAAGACACTCCCTTTCTTCTCTAACAGCAGAGTCATGCCTTCCACTCCTCTTGATTTCCGTGTGTGGGCATCACACACGTATGCACACCCAGACACCCCAGACGCTGCTGTGACAGTGATTGCCAGTCAATGAAGTCATGTTACTACAGCATGGATGTGTGTGAAATAAGCTGACTACCAAGGGGTGGGCAGAGCGCTGCATGGTGCAATCAATGCAAACTGGATTTTTCTCACCCACACACCTGACTGTCTTGTTGGCTTATTGAGCAGAGGAGTGAGCAAGCTTCATTGGGTGCAGAACTGTGCTTATGAAAAGGCGTTTCTTTTTATTGCCATTATATGTGATAATAATTGCATGCATCTGTCACCCTCAGCTTCACGCTGGTTTGACAAAGCAGGCTAACTGCTCCTGGAAAAATCTAATAGAATTGACCTGCTTTTAGCATGAAAATGTCAACAGCCATTATGCAACCAGCACTTTCTGAGCAGGGGTGCCAGAGTCAGATCCCCTCTGAGGGTCGCAGACAAGCTCAATCACTGTCATCTTATCTTCAGTATCTCACAGCATCTCGCTTCCAGCCGATAATTACAATGCTCCCTGCCAGGCAGCTGTCACCACCACAAAGGAGCTGCCCGGCCCAGGCCCTCCTCCCTGTGCTCACATGTTTACGGGCTCTCATTCCACCAGAATGACCTCCATCCCTGACGCCAGCAACCCAGAAAGGATGGCCACAGACAAGTCCTGGTGAGCTTGACTGTATCATTTCGTGGGAACTCAGTACGCAGTGAAATGAAGAACTTCTGACATAAGGATGCTCATTTTGGGTTAGATTTCTGGCCAATGCAACTTGCATGCAGCCACTCCCCATCTGTTAGTGATGGCTTGCGTGTTGCTGCGATGCTGAACAGGTTTCAGTAGAGCTACCAGACTAAGATGGACTAGGAAGAAAAGCCTGGCTATCTGCTTCCAAAAATCAGCCAATGAAAACCCTACAGATCACAACGGTCCAATCTGCAGCTGATCATGGTGATGGTGCAAGAACGGGAAGCATTTCATTCTCCTGTGCATGGGGTCACCTTGAGTAGGGGGTCGATTTGGTGGGAGCTACCAACAATAGCTTTGGGTCAAATGCACTTACATAATGCCTGATGGTGTATGAAAAGAGGTTTGTCTTGCCGGGATTTATTAGACTACCCACGAGGACGTCTCTGACCGGAAAAGCAAACCTCTATCCAAAGCCAGAAAACAGGCTTGATTGTTTAAATAAGAAATACACAGTGGGCGGAAAGTTACAGGACACAGGGATAGTCTGAGGCTCTGGAAGGCTAATTAACAGGACTCAGAGAAGGGAGTGTGACAGTCTATCACACAAAAGTGAGCTGGCAGCCCCATCTAATTAGCAACAATTAATTTTACGGTAGGAGCAAGAACACATGTATTATGTTCTATAAAAGCTTAATAGATGTCACTATAAATCACTCCCATCTCACCCCTGAAATTCAACTTGCAGGCAGACTGCCTTGAAATTTTCAGTTTCCTGAGCAGCATTTTAGCTCTCTTCTGAATTCAGAACCTCACCGGGAAGCCTACCCTAGCCGTTCTAGGCCATTCTTCAAATGGTTGCACTTCACTTCTCACCCTTCCAGGCCCTTGGTGGGACCCTGCTCTGAAAGGTGAGCTGTAACTAGGAGTTCTCAACTATTTCATTCTACTTGGATCAATAATTAACACTCATAAAAGCACCAGTCAAGAATTCAAACCGAGGGTGTGGGGGGCGGGCACAGACCATACCAGGTGGCTCTGTCAGAGGGGGTGACGCCAAAACGACTGACTATAAAAGTTCTATGCAATGTTTTAGCAGAAATGTATTACTTTTTATAAAAATATCCTGTAGTTGTAACGACAAAAACATTTTCGTAAGCCCAGCTTACATGTATCAATACACCTACGAGGTTGGAACTCTATGCTAATTTACTTTTTGAACTTTGTAATGTGCTGTGGCATAGTGATGAAGAGCTACGGCTGCTAACCAAAAGGTCAGCAGTTTGATCTACCAGGTGCTCCTTGGAAACCCTATGGGGCAGTTCTACTTTGTCCTATAGGGTCACTATGAGTTGGAATCGACTTGACTGCAATGGGTTTGGTTTGGGTTTTTTGTTTTAATGTGCTCCAGTCAGAGCTGCCATTATTATGCCATTACAGTGATGTTTCGAACTATGTGGGTTCATCCACACACACTACGAGCTCACACTGTTGTTTTTATTGCTGCTGGTGTTTTTATAGTCATTGATTTTTTTCTAATTTTCTGGTGTTTTCACTACAATATTGTGGTGACTAGCATGGGTGGGTGATGTCACTGAACAACATATTGCATTAGGCAAATCTGCTGCAAAAGATCTCTTTAAGTTTTAAAAAGGAAAGATGTCTCTTTGATGACTAAGCTGTGCCTGGCCCAAGTCATGAGCTTTTAAATTGCCTCATCTGCTTGAGAAAACTGGACAATGAAAAAGGAAGGCAGAAGAATTGATACATTCGAATTGTGGTGCTGGCAAAGAACATTGAATATACCTTGCACAGCCAGGAGAACAAACAAGTCAGTCTTAGAAGAAATCCAACAAGAATGCTCCTGAGAAGCAAGGAAGGTGAGACTGAAGCTTGCTTACTTTGGACACATCATCAGGAAAAATCAATAGATAGAAAAGGACATCATGTTTTATAAAGCGGAAGGTCAGCAAAGATGAGAAAACCCTCAATGAGACAGATTGACACAATAGTCACAACAATGGACTTGAGCATACCAACAGTCACCAAGATGGGGCAGGACAGGGCAACGTTTCATTCTGTTATACGTAAAGTCGCCATGAGTCAGAGCCCATTTGACAGCAACCCTCACCAACAGGACTCTGCTGCTCTCTAAACCATTCCTGCTGCTGCAGACCACCCACTAGACTGGACCTCCAGGGAATGGAGGCAGACCTGACCCACTCTTTGGAGCACTGTACATTGCTTAGTTCTGGACTGATAGCTTTCAGAGGCCAGATTTTAGCCAGGTTTGTTACATTGATCCTGAACTTACTATTCTTTGGCCCCTTTAAATCTAAGCTCGTGTGCCCACCCAGTTACTTCAGATGCCTCCTTCATAACCTTCTCATTCATGACACATCCCCAGGGGTTTGGGAAAAACAGAGTTTGGAGTCACAAAACACATATATACCAAGTGTGTTCTTATGTTCTACATTTGAGTAATTTTTCAATCTTCCAGAAAGTTCAACATTTTGATGTTCCCTTGGGAGAATGTGGGTAAACTGTACCTGGAAATCTCTCTATATGATTTCTTACAACCCCATGTGAACTGTCAATGATCTCAAAATAAAAAGTTTAATTTATGAAATGTAAGAGATGAGCCTATGCTATTGGATACATTTTTGAAATGGATAACGCACTTTGTTTGTGAGGGATAGTTTGTCACTAAAAGCTACCATTCGTTATTCACAATTATGGTTTGGATCCCACCTGCATCATAAGTGAGCTTCTTGAAGGATAGACTTATATATTATTTATCCATAAATTACCCACAGTGCACAGCACCCTGCTATGTAGTAAGTGCTCAATAAACGTTTGTTGACTTAATATTTTTATCAGAAGAGTAATGCATTGAATATGTGAGTAGGGGTATTGAGCACTGTTAAAACATTACTCACTGCAAATGAGGAAAGTACTAAAAAAAGTCTTCAAGTAAATTAACGCCATCCTAAAGAAAGCAATTAGATCTGACTTTTTTTTTTTTTTTAACTTAGTCTTCGGTTAATTTTCTTTTTCCTTTGTTTTGGTCTGATTGCAAAAGTAATAGATCTTCCCTGCAGAAAGATGCTGAAGTGTAGAAAGGCATAAAGGAGTAGAAGATTTTCATTTTTCCTATTGTAATGACTCGATGAATCACTTCTAATTTAACATGGTATGCTTCCAAAATACTTGACCTTAGTTTCCTTGTTCATTGAGTCATTCATTCATCGGATGCAGGTTGGGGGCCTGCCAAAGTGGCCATTGGGATACAGAGATAACGTAGGTCCCCACATTCTCCTACAAATGAAATGGACTTGCCTGTTTGGAGGGGTCAGTCAGAGGGAGACTTTTTCTCTTTTCTGGTAAACCAAAAGGAGGAAAAAAGCAGCCGCCATCAAGTCGATCCTGACTCTTGGTGACCCCAGGTGTGCAGGCTAGAGCTGCACCATAAGGTTTTCAAGGCTGTGATCTTTCACAACCAGATCACCAGGCTTTTCTTCTGATACATCTATGGGTAGGTTCAAACCACCAACCTTTTTGTTGATAAATCGAGCACTTAACTGGCTACACCACCCAGGGACTTCTCTTTTCTGGTAGCCAGTATCAAAGTAACTTCAGCTTCCTGTGCATGGACATCTTACAAGAACAGTGCTCCCTGGTCAATGATAATCAGCAGACTATTTCCCCAGCAGTAAGGTTTCCAGGGGACATCTGCAGGGAGGTCTCCAGCTCTGGCACCACAAGCAAGAGAGAAGGTAAGAATAAACTTACACAAGACTTTGAATTTATTCAAATGCATTCCAAAACAGAACAAAGCAAAAAGCAACGTAGGGCTAGACTTCAGAGTCCACGACCACCTTATATTTATATATCAAATTCATATTCTTGGAGAAAAAAACTAGGAAAAACAAAGCAAATATTATTCTAAAAAACAAACAACAAAAAAGCAATGCCTCCAAAGACAAACAGGCAAATATCTGTTACTTTATTATTAAAAAAAAAAAAAAGCATTATTTTCATTCCCTGATATTTGTTACCAGTATAAATTTTATCCACCAGCCTGAGTAGAATTAAGCAAAGCTTTTGGGATTTTTGCCAGACAGGGATAAAAATATGTGTGCTATTCTTTGTTTCACATTTTAGAAGAGAAATAAATTAACTCAGAGAGCATGCTTCTGTTTATTTATTGTTGCTGTTCATGATAACAGGAACCAAAGAATTTAAACTTTTACTAAAATGCCAAGTGGTATTCTAAATGCAACATGTTTTACAGTTCATTTTCTGAAAATGCTCTGTTGCTATGGAAATGCCTTAAGCAACTTATCCAAATGAAACCCATTCTTCACAGGTGAGGACCTTCTAACTGGGTTCATCATATTTCCTTGTCTTTCATATATAGTGATTGGCAGAACCTGCATTAGAAACAGTTCTGACAGCTATGAACAAAGTTGAAAGTGTCAAAGTTGAAGGTGTCAAGTTTATATTTATCACCACTTCATATGAGTGGTAGGTGATGAAAATACATTTTAGTGCTTCAAGCGAATTCACATGTTTCAATTCAACAAATATTCATACTAACTTCAGAACTGCTACAAATACCTAGTCCCCATTGTGCCTTAAATGAATACTTTGAATTTCCAAAAAGCACACTGGATTTCTCGAGTCACATAATTGACTAAAGTTTTCCTTAAAAACAAACAAACAAAAAAAAAAACTCACTTAGAAAAAAAAATTAATGAAAAATGTAAAGAATAATTCTGAGACCTTGCTTAAAAACTACTGGGTGGTAGAAGAAATCAAGGAGAGAATAAAAAAAATAAAAAATTCACGTAATCAAATGAGAATGAAAACATATCTTACCAAAATCTTTGGGACACAGCAAAAGCATGCTTAGAGGTCAATTTATAGCAATAAAAGCACATATCAAAAAATAAGAAATGGCTGAAGTCAAAACTCAGAGAGCAGAAAAAGAAGCCCAGAAGCACTAGAAGAAGGAAAAATAATGATCAGAGCAGAAATAAAGGAAATAGAGAACAGAAAAACAATTGAAAGAATCAACAAGACCAAAAGTTGGTTGGCTGAAAAGATCAATAAAATCGACAAACCCACTGGCCAAACTGATAAAAGAAAAACAGGAAAGGAAGCAAATAGCCAGAATAAGGAATGAGACAGGTGATATCACAACAGACACAACTAAAATAAAAAGGATAAAAACAGAATACTACGAAAAATTGCACTCCAACAAATTTGAAAACCTAGAGGAAATGGACTAATTTATAGAAATGTCCTACCTACCTAAACTAACACAAACTGAGGTAGACAAACTAAACAGGCCCATAACAAAAGAAGAGATTGAAGAGGTAATAAAAAACTCCCAACAATAACAAAAAAAGCCCTGGCCCTGATGGCCTGAAGAATTTTACCAAACTTTCAGAGACGAGCTCACAACAACACTACTCAAACTACTTCAGAGCATAGACAAGGGAGGAATACTCCCAAATTTATTCAATGAAGCCAACATAACGCTGATACCAAAGCCAGACAGCGACATCAAAAAAAAAAAAAAAGAAAATTACAGATTAATATCCCTCATGAACATTGACACAAAAATCCTCAACAAAATTCTAGCCAATAGAATTCAATAGCATATCAAAAGAATAATGCATCATGACCAATTGGGATTTATATGCAAGAATGGTTCAACATTAGAAAATCAATCAATGTAATCCACCACATAAACAAAACAAAAGAATTATGTGATAATCTCAAGAGATGCAGAAAAAGCATTTGACAAAGTCCAACACCCGTTCTTGATAAAAACTCTCAGCAAAATAGGGATAGAAGGGAAATTCCTCCACATAATAAAGGGCATTTATAGAAAGCCAACAGCCAACATCATTCTCAATGGAGAGAGACTGAAATCATTCCTCCTTGAGTATGGGATCCAGACAAGGATGCCCTTTATTACCACTCTTATTCAACATCATGACAGAAGTCCTAGCTAGAGCAATAAGACAAGAAAAAGAAATAAAGGACATCTGAATTGATATGGAAGAGATAAAACTACCCCTATTCACAGGTGATATGATCTTAAAAAAAAAAAAATTTATACACAGAAAATCTCAAAGAATTCACAAGGAAGCTACTGGAACTAACAGAAGATTTTAACAAAAGAGCAGGATACAAGATTAACATACAAAAATCAGTTGGATTTCTCTACGACAATAAAGAGAGCTACAAAAAAGAAATCAAATCAATACCACTTACAATAGCCACCAAGTAGATAAAACACCTAGGAATTAATCTAATCAGGGATGTAAGAGACCTATACAAAGAAAACTACAAAATACCCCTGCAAGAAACCAAAAGACACCTACATAAGTAGAAAAACATACCAGTCAATTCTACCCAAAGCAATCTACAGATATAATGCAATCCTGATCTAAATTCCAACAGCATTCTTTTATAAAATGGAAAAACAAATCACCAACTTTATATGGAAAGAGAAGAGGCCCTGAATAAGTAAGCATTACTGAAGAAGAACAAAGTGGGAGGCCTCACACTACCTGATCTCAGAACCTATTATACAGCCACATTAGTCAAAACAGCCTGGTAATAGTACAACAACAGACACACAAACCAATGGAACAGAATTGAGAACCCGGACAAAAAACCGTCCACCTATGAGCAGCTGATATTTGACAAAGGGCCAAAATCCATTAAATGGGGAAAAGAGAGTCTCTTTAACAAATGGTGCTGGCAGAACTGTATGTTCATCAGTAAAAAAAATGAACAAGATCCATACCTCACACCATACACAAAAACTAACTCAAAATGGATAAAAGACTTAAATATAAGATCTAAAATGATAAAGATCATGGAAAAAAAAAAAGGGAACAACACTAGAGATCCTAATACACGGCATAAATACTATACAAAACCATGACTAACGATGCACATACACTGGAAGAGAAACTAGATAACTGGAAGCTCCTAAAAATTAAACACATTTATCAAAAAACTTTGCCAAAAGAGTAAAAACTGGGGAAAATTATGGGGCTACGACATATCTGACAAAGGCCTAATCTCTAAAATCTACAAACTACTTCAACACCTCAATAACAAAAAGACAAATAACCCAGTTAAAAAATGAGCAAAAGATATGAACAGACAGTTCACCAAAGAAGACATTCAGGAGGCTAACAGATACATGAGGAAATGTGATTACCAGCCATTAGAGAAATGCAAATCAAAACTCCAGTGAGATACTATCTCACCCCAGCATTACCGGCACGAATCAAAAACACAGAAAATAACAAATGCTGGAGAGGCTTCAGGCAGATTGAACTCTTATGCACTGCTGGTGGGAATGCAAAATGGTACAACTATTTTGGAAAATGATAAGGTTCTTCCTTAAAAAGCTAGAAATAGAAATATCATATGATCCAGCAACCTCAATCCTAGGAATATATCCTAGAGAAATAAGAGCCATCACAGGAATAGAGATATGCACACCCATGTTCAATGCAGCATTATTCACAAGAGCAAAAATATGGAAACAACCTAAGTACCCATCAACAGATGAATGGATAAACAAATTATTGTGCATACACACAGTGGAATACTGAACAATGATAAAGAACAATGGTGAATCTGCAAAACACCTCACAACATGGATGAATCTGGAGGGCATTATGCTGAGTGAAATAAGTCAATCACAAAAGAACAAATAGTGTATGAGACCACTAATAAATATTCATGAAAAAGGTTATACACAGAAAGAAACAATCTTTGATGGTTATGAGGGACAGGAGGGGCAGGAAGGGAAAAACACTAACTGGACTTTAGATAAGTGGTAACTTTGGTGAAGGGTAAGACAGTACACAATACTGAGAAGTCAGCACAACTTGATGAAGGCAAAGTCATATAAGCTTCATAGGCACATCCAAACTCCCTGAGGGACCAAGTTACTGGGCTGAATGCTGGGGACCGGGGTCTCGGGGAACATCTAGTTCAATTGGCATAACATAGATTATAAAGAAAATATTCTACATCCTACTTTGATGAGTAGTGTCTGGGGGCTTAAAAGCTTGTGAGTGGCCATCTAAGATGCTCCACTGGTCCACATCTGGAGCAATGGAGAGTAAAGAAAACCAAAAACACAAGGAAAAGATTAGTCCAAAGGACTACTGGACCACAACTACCATGCTGAGTCCAGCACACCTAGATGGTGCCCAGCTACCACCACTGACTGCTCTGATAAGAATCACAATAGGGATAGAGCTAGAGCAAAACATTGAACAAAATTCTAACTCACACACATACACACACACAAAAGACCAGACTTACTGGTCTGACAGAGGCCAGAGAAACCCTGAAAGTATGCCTCCTGGACATCCTTTTAACTCAGTACTGAAGTCACTCCTGTGGTTCACCCTTCAGCCAAAGATTAGACAGGCCTATTTTATAAAACAAACAGTAATACATGTAGTTCAACCATGTTTATGAGACTAAAATGGGTACACCAGCCCAGAAGCAAGGATGAAAAGGCAGGAGGGGTTAGGAAAGCTGGTAACAAGAAACCCAAGGTCAAGAAGAGGAGAGTGTTGACATTTTGTGGGGGTGGCAACCAATGTCATAAAACAATATGTGTTAATTGTTTAATAAGAAACTAATTTGCTCTGTAAACCTTCACCTAAAGCACGATAAAAAAAAACTATACTGAGATACCATCCGTCTTAGTTATCTCGTGCAGCTGTAACAGAAATACCACAAGTGAATGGCTTTAACAAAGAGTCTTTTATTCTTTCACAGTCTAGTAGGCTAGAAGTCCAAATTCAGGGTGCCAGCTCCATGGGAAGTCTTTCTCTCCTGGTAGGCTCTGGAGGAAGTTCCTTGGCATCAATCTCCCCATGGTCTAAGAGCTTCTCTGTACAGGAACCTTGGGTCCAAAGGACACACTCTGCTCCCGGCATTGCTTTCTTGGTGGTATGAAGTTCCCCTGTCTCCCTGCTTGCTTCTCTCTTTTATATCTCAAAAGAGATCAGCTTTAGACAAAATCTAATCTTATAGATTGAGTACTGTCTCATTAACATAACTACTACTAATTCCACCACATTAACATCATAGAGGTAGGATTTACAACACAATAGGAAAATTGGATCAGATGACAAAATGGTGCACAATCACACCATACTGGGAATCATGGTCTGGCCAAATTGATACACAATTTTTTAGGAGGACACAATTCAATCCATAACAGTATCTACCCCGAAAACACTAGCACTGATCGAAAGAAACAGAAAATAATAAATGTTGGAGAGGTTGCCAGGAGATTAGAATTCTTATGCTCTGCTGGCGGGAACGTAAAATGGTACGACGACTTTGAAAAACGATATGGCGTTTCCTTAAAAAGTTGGAAATGGAAATACCTTAAGATCCAGCAATTCCACTCCTAGGAATATATCCCAGAGAAATGAAAGCTGTCACTTGAATAGATATATGCACAGCCACGTTCATTGCGACACTATTCACAATACCGAAAAGATGGAAACAATCTAAGTGCTCATAAGGATGAATGGATAAACAAACTGTGGTACTTATACACAATGGAATAATACTACAGAAAGAGAAAGAACAATGATGAATCCACGAAACATCTCAGAACATGGATGAATATGGAGGGCATTATGCTGAGTGAAATAAGTCAATCACAAAAGGACAAATATATGAGGCTACTATTATAAGAACTCGAGAAAAGTTTTATGCACAGAAAATAAAATTATTTGATGGTTACGAGGGTGGAGATGGAAGGAGAGGGGAAATCACGAACTAGATAGTAGACAAGTGTTAACTTTGATGAAGGGAAAGACAACACACAATATAAGCGGCAATCAGCACAACTTGACCAAGGCAAAGGCATAGAAGTTTCCTAAATACATCCAAACACCTTGACGGACCATGTTGCTGGGGCTGAGAGCTGGAGACCATAGTCTCGGGACATCTAGATCAATTGGCATAACACAGTTCATAAAGAAAATGTTCTACATCCTACTTCGATGAGTAGCGTCTAGGGTCTTAAAAGCTTGTGAGTGGCCATCTAAGATACATCTATTGGTCCCACGCCATCTGGAGCAAAGGAGAATGAAGAAAACCAAAGACACAAGGAAAATATTACCCAAAGGACTAAAGGACCACATGAACCAGAACCTCCACCAGCCTAAGCCCAGAAAAACTAGATGGTACCCAGCTACCACCAAGGACCGCTCTGACAGGATCACAACAGACAGTCATAGACGGAGCGGAAGACAAACTTAGAAAAAAAAAATTCAAATTCATGAGAAAAGACCAGACTTACTGATCTAACAGAGACTGGAGGAAGCCCCGAGAGTATGACCCCTGGACACTCTGCTAATTCAGAACTGAAACCTCTCCCGAAGCCCACTTTTCAGAAAAGGATTAGACAGGGCTTTAAAACAAACAATAACACGTGAGGAACATGCTTCTTAGTTCAATCAAATCTTAAGAGACCAAATGGGCAACTACTGCCTGAAAGCAAGGCGGAAAAGCAGGATGGGACAGGAAAATGGACAAGCAGAACCTGAGGTGGAAAGGGGGGAGAGTGCTGTCACATTGTGAGGATTGCAACCAATGTCACAAAACAATTTGTCTATAAATTTTTGAATGAGAAGCTAATTTGCTAACCAAAAAAAGGTTGGCAGTTCAAATCCACCAGCCGTTCCTTGGAAACCCTATGAGGCAGTTCTCTGTCCTATAGGGTCGCTACGAGTCGAAATTGACCCGACAGCACACAACAACAAGGCATCACACAGACCATACATATCATATCTGGATTCACGTCTTTTGATTGCAATGCAAATTAAGAAATACTTATTAAGGTTGGGTAGGAAACTTTGGGGTCAGTGAGTTTATGTTAAAGGGGGAAGAACAACTTGGAAAAGGAGGACAAGGAAGGTTGCACAACTTGAAGAATGTAATCAATGTCACTGAATTGTACATGTAGAAATTGTTGAATTAGTGTATGTTCTGCTGTGTGTATTCTCAACAACAGCAACAAAAACAAAATAAATTATACAAAGGAAAAGCAAAGAATGTCACCTTGAGTACTGTGCTCTTTTAAAAAATTATCTATGTGTGACCAAATGGTCAACAGTTACTCTAACACATGGATGAGAATGCTGAGGGATGGTGAGACTAAGTGAGTGGGAATAGAACAATTAGAACAGAAATAACGAGAATGTTCACACAATGTAAACAGTGTAACCAATGTCACTGAACAATACCTATAGGAAGTATTGAATGAGGACCTGTTTTGCTGTATATAATTATGCCAAACCTATAATAAAATATTTTGTAATTATAAAACGAATTACTTTTTACATTGCAACCAAGTACACTTAACCCAACCGACACCTAGAATTTCATAAAGCATATCTACCCTCAATAAGGGTAGATATGCTTGTTTTTTATTCCAGCTAATTGGAGCCTATTTTAATTTATTTAAAAAAAATGGCTGGCTGTGACCCACTGAATTGCAACATACAGTTGGAAAAGCATAATTTGGCAGAAACTTATTTTCCTATCTCATCTCCTGTGACTGTCCTCTTCTACCCTTCAGATAAAGCAGAACATTTCATCATTCTTTAATTATGCCCAGTATTTTTACAGACCTGCTCTATGTTCACCTCATAATTGGGAGCATTCTTCATTTCTCTCATGCTCAAACACACACAATCTAAAACTCTCATACAAGCCCACAGAGTAGGTCTGGGTATAATGGTGTCACCTGGTGGGCTGCTTGAGAAAACGTTTCTCCCTGCAACATTTCCACAACTTTCTTTCTTCCCCTTCAGAAGGATCTTTTGACACACTCTCCTTTCCTTTTCTGTTTGTATTTTATCTTCCAGAGTAAAGATAATTCTACCCTAGCAAATATTTTCTCATGCTTGCATGCATCAACTCAAACCCCTCTGTGTCTTCGTCTCTCATCGCATTCTAACCCAGTCACATCGGCACCATTTCACTATCCATCTTTCTGTGCTCCTTTTATTAAAGGGAAAAATAAATAAATATTTAATGCCCTTTATGGTTGACAGGAACCCTGGTTGTGCAGTGATGAAGCACTCGGCTGCTAACAGAAAGGTCAGCGGGAGAAAGATGTGGCAGTCTGCCTCGGTAAAGATTTACAACCTTGGAAACCCCATGGGGGCAGTTCTGCTCTGTCCGGCAGGGTCTCTATGAGTCGGAATCAACTTGACAGCAAGGGGTTTAGTCTTTGGTTTTATGGCTGACACACAGAAGAAAGACCAGGAAAACGTAGGAAAGGAAAAGCCTGAGTTTTATAAAATAAATTGGAGATGTTATTTTATTTAAATACTTGGATTATAACAGCATGACTTTTCACTATTTTTTGTTGCAAAACTAGAAATTTCACTTTGAGTGAAATTGACTTGTGTGGGCTAGTCTTAGACTCTAACCACCATTTATTTATAAGATTGATCCTGCAGGGCTGATATATTCTGAGTTTCAAAAAACTCAGTCAACAAAGGTATGTAATGTGACAGAAATATCTTATATCGCCTCATGTAATATCTTAATATTTGAAGGGATACCACTATATTTTTTATCTGCCATCAGCAGAGAAACAGAGCTTGAACAAAAAAAAAATCCTGAATTCGCAGAAAGTTCAGAGGCCCTTTTTAGCAATTGGCTTCCGCTTTCTCAACTAATTTTTTTCAAAACTACAGTTGTTTTATGTTGGTGGATTATGGCAGAAAAAGTCACCAATAGTGGCGGAATGGAGAGGAGAGGAAGCAGACTGTGAAGGAATCACAAATTAAAGAGCCATGCTTGAAGAATTAACAGTTGTCTTGCTAAGAACCGACTTATTAAAATGCAAAGGTATTTATAAAGATTAAAAATTAAGGTCGCCTGGAGTTATACAGCTAGGCGAGTTCTCTGCAAATTCCATTAATAATTAAACCTTTTACAGCATCCTACGAGACTCCTAGAGGAGAGCAATAAAGACATGGTGTGTCCTCTGCCCAAGGTTAGGCAAGACACCAATTCAATGATGAGGATTAGAATTCATGAATTCTCAGTTCAGAACACCGTGTGCCCAGCATACCGGGTAAGAAAATAATCTATAATAACTTCTGATTATAAAAGAGAGGTCACAGAAGAAGGTGTTTAGAAGCAAGGAAATTTCCATATTTAAACTGGTCTGCAGCACCTATCCAACTTTTTTCTCACTTCCTCGTTTAGGCATTATAGGTACTCTTCATTTAGAATGACTAATTTTGGACTGTCTGAAGGAGCTACTCAGTAGTAGTTGAAATATCTGCCTAGTAAAATACTCCTGGGAGGAAGTTTACATGTTCAGTGATGAGATACCCCCCTCCCTCACCTCCCCACCCCATTCCCCCACCCTGCTTTTCAGTAAAAAGTCAACTGCTCCCCGGCCAGGTAAATGTCTTCAGTACAATATTGGAAAGAGACAGAGACAGGAATGAAAGAGAAGACAAGAAAGGAAAGGGGATGGAAAGAAGGGAAGGGGGAGAATGAAGGGAAGGGGGGAATGAAAGGAAGGGAAAGGAGGAGGAAGGGGAAGGGGGAGAGAAGAAGAAAAGAAAGAACAAATGGTGTCAGGGGAGAGGAGGAAAGATCTTCCTCTTGCCAAGTATACACTGCTCCTCCTACCTGGTCATCTTTCCCATCAAAAAACAAGGTGCATTGAGATCAATGACTTTGTCGAATTTAAGAAAGATTTAATAAATATTTTAGCTCTGGCATGATCAGAACATGAGAATTGGGAGAGAGATAGAAGACAACGAAATTACGATTACCTGTAAAATATCTCCAAATGATCAGCTCTCAATTAGGGTCTCACTCCATCCTCATGGCTTCCATCCTCCAAGTTCCTTTATGGTTGCAACATGGACCCTGAAGTGCCAGCTGCTTTTCAGGGAACCTTCTGTTTACATCTAATTGACCCAAACTCTCCCATATCCATAGATAGCTGCAAGGGAGTCAGTAGCGCTGCCCAACAGAACTTTCTGCAATGATGGAACTGCTCTATCTAATGCGCCCCAGTGAGCAGAATGGTTAAATGCTCAGCTGCTAACAAAAATGTCAGTGGTTTGAACCCCCTAGCAGCTCCATGGGAGTAAAGACCTGGTGGTAGACTTCTATAACGATTACACCCTGGGAACCCCTTTGGGGCAGTTCTACTCTTCTGTGAGTCGGAATTGACTGGATGGTGCAAAACAACAATGTTATCCTATCCGATAGCCCGGGGCACATGCAGCTATTGAGGACTCAAGATGATGAAGTGAATCTTTAATTATATTTAATTTTAATTAATTTAAATTTAATTGCCACAGCTGGGCAGTACAGCAGAATCAGAAACTTCTCTATCGCTTAGTTAAAAGGTGACTGTCATGAAGCTGTGGGGGGGTGGCAGAAAGGAATTAATACTTAATGAGATCCTACGAACACGTGAAGCACCATGCCAGTGACTTGACAAATATTGCACTTAGACTCAAAATTATTGCATTTAGACCTCACCCATTTTACAAATGAAATAACTAAGGCTCAGTTTAAGTAACCTGGTGTCATGGATTGAATTATGTCCCTCCTAAAATGTGTGTATTAACTTGGTTATGCCATGATTCCCAGGATTCTGTGGCTGTCCTCCATTTTGTGATTGTAATTTTATGTTAAAGAGGATTAGGGTGGGATTGTAACACCCTTACCAGCTCACCTCCCTGATGCAACATAAAGGGAGATTCCTTGGGGCATGGCCTGCACCACCTTTTATCTCTCAAGAGTTAAAAGGAAAGGGAGCTAGCTAAGCAGAAAGTTGGGGACCTCATACCACCAAGAAAGCAGCACCTAGAGTAGAGCATGTCCTTTGGACCTGAGGTTCCTGCACTGAGATGCTCCCAGACCAAGGGAAGAATGATGACAAGGACCTTCTTCCAAAGCCGACAGAGAAAGAAGGCCTTCCCCTGGAGCCAACAACCTGAATTCAGACTTCTACCCTACTGGACTGTGAGAGAATAAACTCTCTTTGTTAAAGCCATCCACTTGTTGTATGTCTGTTATAGCAGCACTAGATGACTAAGGCATTTGGCTAAAGTCATAGAGTTAGTAGTAGTTTTGAACTTGGGGATCTCTGACACCAGAGCCTTCTCCACAATCACAGAGACAGGTGTAGAACCACAATAAGGAAGAGCTAGGATTCCCTGCAAAAGCACCAGAAGGTTGAAGGGAGAGAGTTAGTTAGATGATGTATTTTAAATGCAGTGACTTTTTATGTTCCCTATCTTTTCTACCCCTGTTGTCATTGTTGTTAGCTCCCATTGAGTCAATTCCAACTCATGACAACCCCCTGCGTGTCGAAGCAGAACTGCTTTATGGGGTTTTCAAGGCTAGGGTCTTCCAGAAGCAAATCGCAGGTCTGTCTTCTGAAGTGCCTCTGAGTGGGTTCTATTATAACTGCCACCGGCTACTAGTTGAGCTTCTAAACATTTATACCACCCAGGGACTCCTTTTCTACCCGTGCTCCTGTGGATTAGTTTCCCTGCTTCCCATCACTCTATCATAACTTGGAATTTAAAAACAGATATATATTTTTGCAAAACCAATTTATACTCACTGTTTCCAAAAACTCAAGCATCCCCCAAAAGTACCAAATAAAGAAAAGTATCCCAAATCCCATCACCAGTCCTAAAGCTTTTCATCCCACCTCTCTTTCCCGTGAACTGCTGTGCAACAGAAAAGAGATTCACACATTTGTCCCAGTTCCCACATCCCTAAATCGGACACCTGGACCCCTGGAGCTATTCAGAGAACACACAAGAACTTAGAAAGGTTTCCTTCCTTCTCACTGGTAACAAAAAGACAAAGATCCTCAAAGTCATAAACTCTCAGTGGTACTGATGGCAGTCTTTAGATTCAGCTATGACTGAAGTAACATTACTAAGGTAACATCCATCTATATTTCAAAGGAAAAGTGGATCGAGGGCAGTTTCTGGGCATTTGGAGTAGTAGGGGGTTGTGATTTAGAGATGGGGTGGAGTGGAAAGAAAGGGGCTTAACACCCAGAGGTTAGCTGCCTTCTCTAGCTCGCTCCCAGACCCACTACCATTATTGTACTTTAGACACATCTGTATTGTTTTAGAAGAAGCAAGGCTATAAATAAAGAGACCGACAAAATAAAATATACTCTTCATAATAATTTAGGGTTTCTTGTATAAGTGTGATGGCGCATGTCTATTTAATATGACTTAGGACATTGTTTACACTTTTAAAATTATAACAGAGCTTACAGTAATTTACATGTATCTCTTCATTTGGGGGTCTCCTATCTGTGAGTTCTTGTTGAAAAAAAAAATGAAACATGCGACCTATAATTGCATATTTCCTTTTAAAAAATGGCATTCTATTTACCATACTCCCCTTTGTCATTCTATCTGTCAGTTAGGATGTGAGCTGACTTATAAAAACCGTTAATAAACACAACCAGCTCTTTAACTTCTTCTCCCTACTCACCCCACTTGTGATCAATATGCTGATTTCTAGTGCTTGCAAAAAAGAAAAAAAGGTTTTGTGTTAAAACTTGGTAGATTTTTTAGCTGTTGGAAACTTCTTAGTTGAAGACTTAGGGAAAGAAATTTTAAATGAGTCAATAAAATGAAGCCACAAAGATTGTATTTCAGCCAGGCTATCCCCTGTCATTTCAGAAGAGCCTAGGGACTTGCTTCCCTACTTAATGATTAGAAAGGATGGTATTAACGATCCAGTCACCAAAAAACTTGGCAATTTTCATTTAGACTCACAAGTCCAGATATTTTTTAAATAGCCAGTGTCTAACTTTCCTGAAGGAGTCCCTGGGTGGTACAAACAGTTAACACACTTGATTGCTGACCACAAGGTTGGAGGTTCTTCCTACAGACTGGGAAAAAATTTTTGGCTATGACAAATCCGACAAAGGTCTAATTTCTAAAATCTACAGGAAAATCCAACACGTCAGCAACAAAAAGACAAATAATCCAATTAAAAAACAGGCAAAGGATATGAACAGACACTTCACCAAAGAAGACATTCAGGTGACTAACAGACACATGAGGAAAGGCTCACAATCACTAACCATTAGAGAAATGCAAATCAAAACCACAATGAGATACCATCTCACCCTGACATGACTGACACAAATCAAAAACACAGAAAATAGCAAATGTTGGAGAGGCTGAGGGGAGACTGGAACTCTTATGCACTGCTGCTGGGACTGCAAAATGGTACAACCATTTTGGAAAACAGTATGGTGTTTCTTTAAAAATCTAGAAATAGAAATATCATATGATCCAGCAATCCCACTCCTAGAAACATATCCTAGAGAAATAAGAGCCATCACATGAATAGACATATGCACACCCATGTTCATTGCAGCATTATTCACAATAGCAAAAAGACAGGAACAGCCTAATTGCCCATCAACAGACGAACGGATAAACAAACTATGGTACAGACACATACTGGAGTACCACGCGAAGATAAAGACCTATGATGAATCTGAGAAACATCTCACAACGTGGTTGAATCTGGAGGATGGATGGTGTTATGCTGAGTGAAATAAGTCAATTACAAAGGGACAAACATTGTATGAGACCACTATTATAAAAATTCATGAAAAGGTTTACACACAAAAAGAAATAATCTTTGATACTTATGAGGGAAGGGAGGGTTGGTGAGGGAAAAACACTAAACAGACAAGTGATAAGTTGTAACTTTGGTAAAGGGTAAGACTTGGGGAAGCCAGCACAACTTAACCAAGGCAAGGTCAGGGAAGCTCCATAGGTACATCCAAACTCCCTGAGGGACCAGATTACAGGGCTGAGGGCTGGGGACCATGGTCTCCGGGAACATCAAGCTTAATTGGCCTAACATAGTTTATAAAAAAAGTTCTA
Source organism: Loxodonta africana (assembly GCF_030014295.1). NCBI lineage: Eukaryota > Metazoa > Chordata > Mammalia > Proboscidea > Elephantidae > Loxodonta > Loxodonta africana. The sequence continues at coordinate 24,359,645 of NC_087350.1, forward strand.
CATCCTACTTTGGTGAGTAGCGTTTGGGGTCTTAAAAGCTTGCAAGCGGCATCTAAGATATTCCACTGGTCTCATCCTGTCTGGAGCAAGAGAATGAAGAAAACCAAAGACACAACAGAAAGATTAGTCCAAAGGACTAATGGGCCACAACTACCACGGCTTCCACCAGGCAGTCCAGCACAACTAGATGGTGCCCGGCTACCACCACCAACTGCTCTGACAGGGATCATAATAGAGGGTCCCAGACAGAGGTGGAGAAAAATATAGAAGAAAATTCAAACTCACAAAAAGAGACCAGACTTACTGGTCTAAAAGACAGTGGAGAAACTCCGAGAATATGGCCCCCAGACATCCTTTAAACTCAGTACTGAAGTCACCCCTGAGGTTCACCCTTCAGCTAAAGATAAGGCAGGCTCGTAAAACAAAATAAGACTAAATGGGCACACCAGCCCCGGGGTAAGGATGAGAAGGCAGGATGGGACAGGAAAGCTGTTACCGGGAACCCAAGGTTGAGAAGAGTAGGGTGTTGACATGTCGTGGAGGTGACAACCAATGTCACAAAACAGTATATCTATTAATTGTTTAATGAGACACTAATTTGCTCTGTAAACTTTCATTTAGAATACAATTTAAAAAACACACTAAAAGAAAAGAAAAAAAAGGTTGGAGGTTCTAGTCTACCCAGAGGTGCCTTGGAAGAAAGGCCTGGAGATTTACTTCTGAAAGGTCACAAGCATTGAAAACCCTACGGAGTGCAAGCCTACTCTGACACACACGGGTTGTCATGAGTTGGAATCGACTCAAAAGCAACTGCTAGCCCCCCAAAGTGTGCCTCTGAAATGTAGCCTGCTTTGGTTCTCGTTAGCATTGCGGTCGTTGTGATACCCCGAGAGATATGGATACCCCTGGACAGAGGAAAAAGAAAATGATAGAAGCCAGCCCGTCAACGTGCCCACAGTATTCTTAGGATTTTTGTTGGGGTTTCCAGAGTTAAGGATGAAAATGTTATGGATGTGTATTCACGAACACACAGAGAAACGCCAAAAATCCTTTACACGGCCTGAGTGTGATGTGGAAGGGGAAGAGTTCCACAGCAGAACCAGGTAAACGGGCTGCTAGTACCATTTCTGCTATTTCTTAGCTACAAGACCTTGAACCAGTCACTTACTCTTTGAATAGTTTTCTCAGCTTTTAAATGAAGAAGCAGAATGAGGTGATCTCTAAGGCCCAGACTAACACTAACATTCTGAAGGCGGCCCGGGCAATAAGGAAATGATCACGTTCTTTCCTCAGCACCATCAACACTAGTCTAATTTCAACAAGAGAATGAAACCACTTGATGCCATGACCTAGAGGGGAAGATGGGGCTATAAGATGTTCACTTTGCTTGTGGTGCCCATAAAGTAAGTTGCTCACTTAACATGAGCACTGCTTAACTACACTTAACATGTTACACTACTGTGACAATACCAGTTGTCACCAAGTCAACTCTGGCTCACGGTGACCCCATATGTGTCAGAGTAAAACCGCGCTCCATAGGGTTTTCAATAGCTGATTTTTCAGGAGGAGATCACCAGGCCTTTCTCCTGAGGTACCTCTGGGTGAACTCGAACCACCAACCTTTTGGTTAGCAGCCAAGCAAGGTAACCATTTGCACCAGGCAATAATTCCTGAAATCTCCTCCACCCAGCGAGACTCCTTTATGCTACAAGGTACCCCGCTGTAGCAGTGGGGTGGGAGAAGACAGCAAACCCCGGTAGAGGCGAGCCATAAGAGCTTTGTGTTCCCTTCTTTGCAGCACTCCATTGATTTGCTCACACTCCCCAAAGATCCGAAACATTTTATAATCGTGACCATAATTGAATGCCATCAGGAGTTCAAGGGGACTTCCCTCTTTAACATTTAAAGAGACAATGAGCACCGGTTTAAAAGCCATTAAACCGTATCAAGAAGCCAAGGAAACTTCACAGAGTTGGTCCTGCCTTCCTGACCTCCATTTTCTTCACTGTGGCTGTGGGTACTTGGCCACTAGCTCCAGAGAAACCCAGGGAAAATTCCTCTCCCCTTCCCTTCCCTAGGATTCCTTTATCTGGCTGCCAGGATGAAAGACTGGAGAAGAGACGGAGAGCTTCTTGCAGAGAATTACTCCAGGGAAAAGCAATTAAAAATGCCTTTCATCAAAGCCCGCTGCTATGACCAAGACTGCTAATGGATCAAAACTTCCAGAAATTTCCAAACCTGTACATTCCTATAAAATGCATCCAGGTATCATCTCCCAATTCCGAGAAAGTGGAAGTCTCTGTATTCAATGTCATTGTTGTAAAATATGTCTTTAGTTAGAAAGACATTTAAGGAGTAGAAAGACCTGCTCTTTTGTTGTTCTTACTGTCGATATGGAAACCCTGGTGGCATAGTAGTCAAGTGCTACGGCTGCTAACCAAAGGGTCGGCAGTTCGAATCTGCCAGGCGCTCCTTGAGAACTCTATGGGGCCGTTCTACCCTGTCCTATAGGGTCGCTACGAGTCAGAATCGACTCGGCACTGGGTTTGGTTTTTTGGTTTTGTATTGTCAAAATCCTGCTTTCTCCCACCCTTCACTTCCTTCTCTTTGTCCTGAATGTGGTAAGTTGTGTAGGTCATTGTCTCAGGTGGCCCTATTATCTGAAGGTTTTTTATTTTTTCCATTATTGCTTGGATCAGCTTGAATCAGAGACTATATATTTTCCTGTGATTCTATTCCGGCTGAGCTAAGTTGCATGTGCCTTACCTACTCTGATGCCCGTCCAGTTTCCCCCCATCTATTAAGCTTTGTCTGTAACTAATTAAAGGAAAAGGCTTATGAATTGTGACCCCAATCTTGTACGCTTTCTTTGAAGTCATCATAGACAATATTAGAGGTGATTGATAGTATCTGTTGTTTTGAGATGCACATGACAATTGATTCATTGGAGGTCTGTCATCGCTCATGTGCAGATATTTTTGTAAATTAGGTTTCACGGTGAAACTTTTATAGATGAACTATTGCTTGGATGACAATTTTACATGGCCACAAGCCATCTTTTCCCCTATCAACCCCAGGTCCCAGGATCTAGCCCAGGCTAGGGAAAGGGCCGGGGCCAGGTCTAGGTACAACATCTTTTCTGAATGGCCACAGCTGTTGGGCAACTCCACCATACACCTTCCAGGCTGGAAAACTCAAAGAAGTCTCTTGCTATTGCCTAGCCATAAGCAAGGCAAGGTCAAGTTCAAATAGGCCATGTAGGTAGAGTTGGGAGGGGTGGGAATCTTCCTGTTGTTTGCTGAGTAGTATCCAACTGGTCCATGTAATGAGAAAGAACAGAAAGTTGGGATGGCTGAACTGCAATAAGCCAAAAAAAAAAAAAAAAAAAAATTGCTCAACTTTGCCTTAGCTCAGCGGCCAATGACCCATTAACTTACAAAGCTAAATAAAATAATCTGTTAGTGGAGATAAGCATGATTGCTGCTGGTCTGATTATACAAACTGTGTCCCATTAAATTAAGCATGTGAGATGCAAAACAAAGACATCCAGCTCACAGTTGGAATGCATTCAAGTAGTCTGAGCAGCAGCTTTCTTAGATTAATGTGAGTGTGCAACGCAGGCTATTAAAGCCCCTGCAAGCATGGAGTTTGACCAGCGCATACATGCAACTCCCGGGCACCTGTTAGACTTTGCATTTATCAGAATTACGCTGAGTGGCTCAACCTGGGAACGTACTCACTGCACAGTCCAGCCATCTGGACTGAGCAGCGTAATGAGATCTCCTTGCCACCCTTGGTTTGAGAGGCCTCGTGGGAAGCGTTTCATCCATGTTGCCCTCTCTTTGTTGCTGAATTACCACATCTGTCTTGGAATGCAGAGTGACCTGTTTCTTGTCCACAGAGCCTGTCTGTGGGTTTGAGAGGGCCTCTTAAAGATTACTTCAGCTCTCACTTCTGCTTCTCTTTCTATACCGGAGACAGAACTGGCAGCGTCTGCCTGGTTGGCCAAGAATCTTCGTCTTGTTCAGGGACACACGCCATTCTCCCCCTTCAATCACGCTGCATGCATTGAGGCCAACCATTTCCTCCTTTGTCTTGTGAAACAATCAGAATAAAATTAATAGGACAGAGTCCGATTCACAAACACAGAGGCAGAGCCGCTCATAAACAAAGCAGTGTCTGGAAGTCGCAGGTATCGCATGGGTGTGCCACTCCTTCCGATTCTCTGTCACGCGCTGGGCCTCACGTCCACACACACGTCCATCAGTGAAGAGACACCACAGCTGCAGGCTTTTAAGGATGCTGCAACAAGGGCACAGGGCTGACTGCTCCAAGGTTGCTCCTGGAGCCACAATCCTTGCTGCTGGCAGGCAGCAAGAGGAATAGAGGCTCATGCGGTAGCTGCCTCTGGATCATAGCACAGAGAAGTACACTCCCAAGGCTTTAAATTTTTAAAAATTCATTTAATTTTTTTTGCAATTTATTAGAAAAATGTATCACACAAAGAGTACATGCTGTAGGGTTCCATTTACATGGCATTCTAGAACAAGCAAATGAATCTATGAATTAAAAAAAAAAAATTCAGAACAGTGATTGCTTCCGACGGAGGGTAAGTGGAGGGGATTGACTGGAAAGTCATATAAGGAAGCTCACGGGGTGACAACCATGTCCTTCATCTTTACAAGGGTTTGGCTTACACAGAAATATGCATTTGCCAAAGTTCACCGAATATCAATGCATGTAACTTTTGCCTAAAAAAGGAAGAACACAAACAAATATTGAACTCTAGCTTATGCTCGCTGAGGTATGTAGGGTGAAGTGTCCTGTCTGCAGCTCACTTTGAAATGCTTCTAAAAATAGATGGATTGATGAATGGATTTGTTGTTATTCTAAGTCGCTGTCTAGCTAGCTCCAAGGCTCTAATTCTGCCCTGGTGGCACAATGGTTAAGCGTTTGGCTGCTAACCAAAAGGTTGGCGGTTTGAATCCACCGGCCACTCCTTGGAAACCCTGTGGGTGCGGTTCTGCTCTGTCTTGTAGGGTCACTATGAGTCAGAATCAACTTGATGGCAATGGGTTTTACGTATAAAAGAGCGAAACACTGCACCATCTTCATGGGATGTTTGAGTCCATTGTTGCGGCTATTGTATTGTGTCAGTCCATCGCACTGAGGATTGCCCTCCTTTTCCACGATCCTGCACTGTACCCACCATGTTGCCCTTTTCTAGAGTGCTATCAATTACAGAATCCAGGTGGGAACATAGTAGTTCACCGAACAACTCAACTTTTCTGTATGTTTGAAACTTTTTCTTAATAAAAATTTGGGGATGGTAGAAAAAAAAAATCCAACTGTTTTTTAGAATTAAGGTTTTGGGGTTGATGCCGTTAGCTTTGGGGACGTGCCAGATGGAATCTCTCACACAGGAAGTTTAAGGTGTGAGGGGCAGAACCACAGGAGTGCATACAGCTCTTTCTGCCCTTTGCCCTTTGTGGATTCTACTGCTGGGGCCTCTCTCCCTGGGCTCTACAAAACCGTAATACACAATCCTGTTCGGCAGCAGAGCTCAGACAACTTAAGCAAGAAAAAATGTCCTTTGGACAATTTGCAGACTTTGACCTGAAACAAGGGCAGATGCATTTAGATATATGATTTGCTTTCTGGCTGCTGTGCTATTTCAAAGTATCCTTGTTACTGCTCCTGGTGAAAAACTCCCCTACCATCAGGGAAATGAATCAGACTGGGTTACTGAAACCCTACCCTACAACTCTCCCTGCCTATATCCATCTTGCTATCATAGTGGCCTAACTTCACCTTTTAAAAAAAAAGGTTTAATGAGACGCATATGAACAAGGTGCTCTTTTTTTTTTTTTTTTTTTCTTTTTTAGGCAGAATATATTGACTGGGCCAAAGACATTAAGTTACATCCTTGGACATCTTAATAAAATAGGGTCCTTATTATATTTCTGTAGGTACTAATTTTTAACTCTGAATTCTGTAGGCTAAAGGATGAAAGCATAGACATGGGCACCAATAAAAATGATTTGTGTTTGGCTTTGGGATTCAGTCATAGATGCATACTAAGTGAGATAAATGCATGAATTAACCATTTTGGACAGCAAGATTACATCTCACATACTTTGGACATGTTATCAGGAAGGACTAGTCCCTGGAGAAGGACATCATGCTTGGTAAAGCAGAGGGTTGGTGAAAAAGGAAGACCCTCGACAAAATGGGTTGACACAGTGGCTGCAGCAATGGGCTCAAGCATAATAAGGACTATGAAGATGGCGCAGAATCGCGCAGTGTTTCATTCTGTTGTACATAGGTCACCATAAGTCTGAACAGACTCGACGGCACCTAACAACGACAACAATAAACATCTTGGCTATATCCCACTCTTCTCCCAGATCAACCCTACTAGGTCCCAAGACCCAACCGGACAGCTGAGAAAAGAAGAAAAGCCTGGAACACACTTCTGAATTGGTATAACCATGGTAGTGTGCCAGGGTTGAGCAAAACCATGGAATAAATATTGCTGTAACTTCACTGAGAGTTCATTTTACTTGAATATATGGAAGAAAACATTTTACACTAAAATGGAACATATGTATTCTGGAATAGTGTGTGAAATTCCTGTGTTGTAGTGGACTGTTATTTTGGTGGCCTCCAATAAACGACGGATGGCCCTATGACCTGCTTTTTCTAACAAAATGCAGTGGAAGTGAGATGGTACCAGTTCCAGACCCTAAGCCTAAAGAAGGCTTGGCAGCTTTCACTGTTATGCTTTTTTGTAATGAGTCTGAATCCTTGAATCCCCCATGATTGAGAAAGCACAAGCAGCCATGTGGAGCAGTCCATATAGAGGAGAACCGAGGCCCTCAGCTGACAATTTCAGTTGAATTTCTAGCCAGCAGACATCAACTACCCACCACGTGCATGAAGCTGTTTTGGGCCCTTCTAGTGTCCAGCCGTCATGCTTGGACGTGCCTTCATGCATAGCTATCACCCATGTGTCAGTGGAGGCTTGTGTGTTGCTGTGATGTTTAACAGGGTTCAGCGGAGCTTCCAGACTATGGGAAGAAAAGCCAGGTGATCTACTTCTGAAATTCAGTCAATGAAAGCCCTTGGATCACTGCGGTCTGATCCACAACCGATCATGGGGAGGGTGCAGGAGTGGGTAGTGTTTCATTCTGTCGTGCATGAGTTAGGACCAACTTGATAGCAACTAACAAGTGTTCAAGCCAAGGCCATATGAAGTAGAAAACTGCCTGGTCAACTCACAGAATTGTGAGAATTAGTAAACTGTTCTTGTTTTAAGCCACGAAGTTTTGGGGTGGCTCGTTACACAAAATTAGATGACTAAAATATATATTTAAAATAAAATCTGTGATTTTAAAGTTATTTTACACTTGAAGAAAGCATCTTAGAGTTAGGCCTTCATACCTCTCTCTACCAGCTAGGGTATTTGAACAGAAATGATTGAGAACATATATTTAGACTGTATTTCACACAAAAAAATAATCCCTCAGGTTCAGGTACATTTCCTAGTTGTCTCATGATCAAGAGGAACCTCATGTACTAAGCTTTTGTTAAATGACCAGAGAGAAGCACTTTTTTATCATGCATATTCATACCAGGACAATTGCTAATGAGAGTACTTTAAGACATTACGAAGTATAGGTACATCATTTTTATCTGACATCCTTCTTGTGATCCTTAATTTTCTTTCTCTCAAATTCCTGCTCCTGTAACTAAGAGACTCTATCCATATGGCCAGATGTAACTGATTCTAAACCAAAAACCAACCAAACCCACTGCTGTCCCGTCGGTTTGAACTCATAGAGACCCCATGGAGTTTCCAAGGCTACAAATCTCTGCAGAAGCAGACAGCCACATCTTTCTCCCAAGGAGCCACTGGTGGTTTCAAACAGCTGACCTTTCAGTTAGCAGTCAATCGCCTTAACCACTGTGCCACCAGAGCTCCTTAACAGATCCTAAACCAAAAAAAGAAACCCATTGCCATCGGGTCAATTCCAGCCCATAGCAACCCTACAGGACAGAGTAGAACTTTCCCACAGGGTTCCCAAGGAGCGGCTGGTGAATTCGAGCTGATGACCTTTTGGTTAGCAGCTGAGCTCTTCACCACTGTACCCCCAGGACTCCTAACTGATCCTAGACGGTGAGAAAAGATAGTAAAATATGGTCTATGTCTGCTCCACCAAGTCAGATAACCTAAAGCTAAGCAATGGACCCTCACTCCAGCAGTTCATCAAATGGCCCTTTCATAGCAAGACCACCAGGACTTACTGCCAGGTTGTGGCCCGGCTCGGTACCTGTCCCATGAGTATGACAACTGTCACAGTCATTAGCACTGACCTCTCCCATCCACAGACCCACTGTCGCCCAGTATCACCCCTTCTCATTGAATAATTGAATATGAAGAACTGAGTGATTGGTGACCTAATATGACCTAAGGTAAGGAGAAGAAGGAAGAGGAGAGATAGGGCAATGGGACAAATATTTATTGACCACAACGTGCCAGGCATTATGCTACGTGCTTTATGTGCATTTGAAATCACTGAAGATGCAGAAGAACCAGAGCAGGTGGGTATTATTGCCCATGTTTCAAATACACTGCGACAGTGTAGACAAAGTGTTCACCACCACGGCGGCTCTTAATGAGTTCCCCAAATAGCAGCTGTTAGTATTTCTTATAGTGTTAATATCATTGAACAGACCAGAAACTGAGGCTCATTTAGGTTAAATGACTCACTCAAGGCAACACGAGAGTAAAAGATGTGGAGTCAGGATTAAAACTCAGGTCTGTCTGATTCTAGTGTCTCCGTATTAGTACTAATGTTGATACTGTAATGACAATTTTTTTTTTTTCCCCTAACAGACTGAACCATGGTGGTGGTTGAAAAAGTCATACCCTGAGAGTAAACCACCAATGATATGTTAAAGCAATTAAAACATAAAAATATTTGGGGTCCCACTCAAAGCATAGAGGGTATTTTAGAATTACAGGAAGGAAAAAGAAATGCTTTAAAAGAGCCCTTTTAAAAAGTCACTGCTGTCAGTAATGATTGCAAAAGTTCACAGATGAGGTAATTAGCCAACTGATGGAGATTGGGCTTCTCAAGAATATAAACCAAAGAAGATTTTACAACCTGTGGGTTATCCGTATAATGGACTCAATCCTTCTGCTATTGTGAGTTGAAGTGAGCGTCTGGGGTCAGGTTAGCTTCATAGTCTGTGGGGAACTCTAAGGACTGGGCTCAACGCATTAGCGATTTCCATAGGGTTGGTGGCTAGGTGCCTAGCTACGAAGGGTGGAGACAGAAATCCTTGGGTGGCTTTGAGGCCAAAGAATGTGGATTCTGCCACTTTATACCTGGATTGTGAACCTGTTACTTAAACTCTCCAAGTCTCAACCAGAAGAAACTGCCTGAATGGTGTGAAGATTAGAGGAGATAACATATGTAAAAATACTTAAAAAAAAAAAAAAAGAAAGTTGATTCCAACTGATGGCAACCCCAGGTATATCAGAGTAGAACTGTGCTCCATGGGGTCTTCAATGGACTTTTCAGTTAGCAGCTGGGTGTTAACCACCTTGCACCACCCAAGGACTCCATGAAAACACTTAGCACAGGGTAAGTCTTAAACTGTTTCCTTTCCCCTTCCCTTGCCATCACTGGTGAAGTTCTGTCAAAGCTCATCTCTTAACATCTGAACCCAGGAATAACATTTTCTTCTGCTCCCTTTGTCCTGGCTGCGTTTGGTTTACATTATTAACTACTTGGAAGGTGATGAGGCTGGATTTGTTTTGTTTTCTGTTCTACTCTGTGGTTTGTCAAGAAGCTGTGTACCTTAAAAAGAAATTTTTTTTTTTTTTTGTCGTTTCTTGTAAAATATGTTGGAATCTTAAGCTAACAGGACATAAAACTAGATCATATGACCCTTTTGTCCCCATAACATCAAGAAAGTAATTTGTAACCTCAGGTAACACTAACAAATAATCTTTCCCCAAAGGAAGAAAAAAGTGATCCCGGCCTTTCTATAGCTTCCGAGTTTACAAGATTTTTCCACTGGGGTCCAAGCCAGAAAGTTGAAATCCATGTAATAAAGCAAAGCCGAGAACCGATGGCACCGTCTTGTAGGAGATTGTCATCTAAAGTCCCTGGAGGCAGTTACTGGTCAGGGATGGTCAGAAAGAGGAATAGCACTTAAGCTTACTATTGATATGTTTGATCTTGCTGAGTGATGAACACTTAGTACAGCTTATAAGTCAAGCCCCAACAAAGCTGCAATTTCAGCTTTTGGATACCAAATAATTTTTTTTTTTTTTTTTTTTTTTTTTGGACCCCATATCATTTGGGTCCAAGGAATCCCTCCTTTATGTTGTTGTTGTTAGATGCTGTCGAGTGAGTTCCAACTCATAGCAACCCTATATACAACAGAATGAAACACTGCCTGGTCCCATGCTGTCTTCACAATCATTATTATGCTCTTTTTTTCTTTTTTTATTGTGCTTTAAGTGAAAGTTTACAATTCAAGTCAGTTTCTCATACAAAAACTTATACACATGTTGTTATGTGACCCTAGTTGCTCTCCCTATAATGTGACAGCACCCTCCTCCTCTCCACCCTGTATTTCCTGTGTCTGTTCAACCAGTTCCTGTGCCCTTCTGCCTTCTCATCTCGCCTCCAGACAGGAAATGCCCACATAGTCTCATGTGTCTACTTGGCCTAAGAAGCACACTCCTCACCAGTATCATTTAGGTTTTATAGTCCAGTCTAATCTTTGTCTGAACAGCTGGCTCCAGGAATGGTTTTAGTTTCGGGCTAACAGAGAGTCCAAGGGCCTTGTCCTCTGGGGTCCCTCCAGTTTCAGTCAGACCATTAAGTCTGGTTTTTTACTAGAATTTGAGTTGTGTACCCTACTTTGCTGCTCCATCAAGGATTTGCCGTTGTGTTCCCTGTTAGGGGAGCCATTGTGGTAGCCCAGCACCATCTAGTTCATCCATTCTCAGGCTGATGGAGCCTCTGGTTTATGTGGCCCTTTCTTTCTCCTGGGCTCATATTTTCCTTGTGTCTTTGGTGTTCTTCATTCTCCTTTGCTCGAGGTGGGTTGAGACCAATTGATGCATCTTAGATGGCCGCTTTCTAGCTTTCAAGAACATTTTCTTAATAAATTTTGTTATGCCAATTGACCTAGATGTCCCCTGAAACTATGGTCCCCAGACCCTCGCCCCTGTTACTCTGTCCCTCAAAGTGTTTGGTTGTATTCAGGAAACTTCTTGGTGTTTGGTTTAGTCCAGTTGTGCTGACTCTCCCTATATCGTGTGTTGTCCTTCCCTTCACCTAAGGTAATTCTTATATACTAAAGTGGGTTTTTTTTTTTATCTAGTTAGTGAATACTCCTCGCCCTCCCTTCCCTTCCTCGTAACCCTCAAAGAAGGTTTTCTTCTGTGTTTAAATCTTTTCTTGAGTTCTTAAAATAGTGGTCTCATACAATTTTTTTCCTTTTGCGACTGACTAGTTTCACTCAGCACAACGTCTTTGTTATGCTTTATAACTACGAGTAAGCCAGTTGCCGTCAAGTCAGTTCCCACTCATTATGATCCCATGAGTGTCAGAGCAGAGTTGTGCTCCATAAGGTTTTCAATGGTTACTTTTTCAGAAGTAGATTGCCAGGCCTTTCTTCTGGGTGGACTCAAACTACCAACCTTTTCGTTAGCAGCCAAGCCCATTAACTAAATTATGCTAGAATGTTGTTTTGGAATTCCTTGAATAGCAGGAAAACTTCCCCTCCAGGGGGTGCTTAGTTTCTTGCTAGTGACTTGGAAGTGAATAAGTCTGGTGGCCTTAGGCAGCTGTTTGCCAGATTCAAGCCACGAGGGGAAGGTGTAGCATGATGGCAGATAACCTCGAGTCAATCCTAACGATTCCTCGACCCTGAGAGCTGACCTGGGAAGTGCCTGGTTTAAGGGGTGAGATAGGGAAGAAAACGAGCAACACGCTCACACTAACCCATTACCGACAAGTCCATTCTGCCACATGGTGACCCCATGCGTGACACAGTAAAACCACTCCTTAGGATTTTCTTGGCTATAATCTTTATGGAGGAGCATTGGTGATGCAGTGGTAAGCGATACGACTCCTAACCAAAAGGTCGGCAGTTCAAATCCACCAGCCGCTCCTTGGAAACCCTATGGGGCAGTTCTACTCTGTCCTGTAGGGCCACTATGAGTTGGAATCAACTTGATGGCAATGGGCTTCTTTTTTGTTTGTCTGTTTTGTTTTTTTCATTGTTATGGAAGCAGTTCACCAGGTTTTTCTCCCATTGTGCCACTGGGTGTGTTTGAACTGCCAATCTTTAGATTAGCAGCTGAGGGCAAACTGCTTGCACCACTCAGGGACGTACCCTCACACTAGCTTACTAAATACTAGTTTTGGCCTTTGCAAGAACCCCTTGCATTCTTGAAATATTAATAAATTCTCCTGAAATCAAATGCATGAAGGAATGCCACGAGTCATTGATTTTTTTTTTTTTTTTTTTTTGGATGAACCACATACATTCCGCCCAAGCAAAACTTATTCTCAGGAACAGAGTCCAAGCCCACGCTGAATCTTCATCTTTTGTTCAAACCCCACACTTGTTTTACCCTCAGCAAGTTGAGACAGCAACTGATAGCTAATGCTTTTCATTAAGCCAGGCAAGAAAAATTGCTTACCAGGTTTTACTCCTTCATCAGCCTGACTAATTACACCCATTCACTGCTCCTTTCATACAGAGATTTCAGTCCCAGCTCTCACAGACACACACCACCCAGGAGACATCTGCTTCCTGGCTCACTCTGTCTCCTTTTTTATATCACTCAGTGAAAAAATCCACGGTGGCCCAGAACACACAAGCTAAGCAGAATCTAGATGTGAGAACCCCTTTGAAGCTGGTGACGAGTCAGGGCAAGGAGAATGTGTTGACAAAAAAGGTGATAGGGAACAGTGGGGTAGGAAGATGGAAAAGGACCTTCTCATTCAACACATTCAGGGAACTTACAGCCTCTAGTGGCAAGCCTCAGATGCCTCTATTTAACAGAACAACAACAACAACAACAAATAGCATGTGGACTCCTTACCAAGGGAAAAGTTGGCCTATAATAGGTTGAGGCACCAAGTCAGAGCTGGAGATCCAGAGAGTAGGTGTGGCTTTATATTCGTTTCTGTTGTTAGTTGCTGTCGAGTTGATTCCAACTCATGGTGACCCCATGTGTGCAGTGTAGAACAGCTCCACAGGGTTTTCAAGACTGCGACCTTTCAGAAGCAGATCTGGGGAGCCTCTAGATGGGTTTGAACTACCCACCTTTCAGCTAGTAGTCAAGCACTTAACCACTTGTACCACCCAGGGACTCCTGGTATTACTTGGTGGTATAAATTAAGGCTTAACCTGAACACCAGAGACAGAGCAGTACATGGGTAGTAATTACATTTTGCTGAACCATCAAATGTTGGAACTTAAGGAGGTTAGGTGACCAGCTCTTCCATTAGCTTTGGAAGAAACTTCCCATAGATTCATAGTATGAAAAAAAAAAAAAAAATCATTGCTGTCAAGTCAATTCCAGCTCATAGTGATTTATGATACAAACCAAAATTTCCCCATCAAAGGAAAACATGAAGCTACAACTTCAACCTCATAAACTGTTACAGCTATAAATTTATCTCTGTGGAAATTTCTTTGGGTGAACTAGTTTAATTGAGTTCATGGCAAAATCTTAGAAGCAGTCATATATCTACGAAAGCTCAACAGCTGCCATCGAGTCAACTCCAACTCATGGTGACCCCATGTGTGTCAGAGTAGAACTGCTCCATAGGGCTTCCAATGGTTGATTTTTTGGAAGTAGGTCACCAGGCCTTTCTTCTCAGGTGCTTCTGGGTAGACTTGAACAGACAGCCTTCTGGTTAGTAGCTGAGCACGTTAATCATTTGCACCACCCGGAGGCTCCTCCAAAGCACACAGTCTTGATCTAGAGAGCTAAAATCCCATTTCACACCTACAATACGTTCTGACCTCTCTGAAGTTCTCTTCTTTCTGGCTAGTTCACCTGTTGGTAGAAAGTTTACAGTAATACCGCATAGAAGTCTTCAAGATGGCTAAAGGAGAATCATTTTAAATACCAGATTTAAATCAATCTCATAGGAAATAGTTCATCCAGACACTTTTTCTTCTAAAGTTGCCCAGGCTAAGTCGCGTACTGTTTCAAGTGAGGGCTCTCACAAGTGCCTGGCACAGTGCTTCTCAGAATTATGAAAAGTCAAAAGAGAGGACGGCCTCTATTCTGCTATAAGTTCATATGGCATCTTTGATTTCTTACAGCATAGAAGACCAGGTGTGGTTCACATTTAAATCATGTCTTTAATATAAAGCTCTAGGGCTGCTGAAACCATGCATATGCAATGGCCATTCTTTGCCAGCTGTTTAATAGTCAGAGACCATGTTTCAGGGTCTTGACCTCTGTATTTAACACTCTATTCCCTCTCAGTGGTTTGTCACTTGAACCTCATTTTCAAGGGATCATCAGAAAATGAGCTTCTGGTCTTTTAGGTTTCTGGTTGGTGAAGCCATATTTAAAGCACTAAATAATTTCTGATAGAGATAATTTAATGCGATCACAGATTGTAGAGCTGAGCTGGAAGGAACCTCAGTGATCATCTCCACCCTGGCTGTCTTCGTCCTCTAGTGCTGCTATATCTGAAATAGTACAAGTGGATGGCTTAACAAACAGAAATTTGTTCTCTCACAGTCAAGGAGGCTAGAAGTCTGAATTCAGGGTGCCTGTTCCAGGGGAAGTCTTTCTCTCTCTGTCAGCTCTGGGGGAAGGTCCTTGTCTTCAATCTCTCCCTGGATCTAGGAGCTTCTCAGTGCAGAACCCCGGGTCCAAAGGACACACTCCGCTCCTAGTGCTTCTTTCTTCTTGGCATGAGGTCCCTCTCCTCTCTGCTTGCTTCTCTCTTTTATATCACAAAAGAGATTGACTCAAGATACAGTCTAATCCTATACCTTGAGTCCTGCCTCATTGACATAACTGCCTCTAATCTTCCTTCATTAACATCCTAGAGGTTAGGAGTCACAACACATAGGATAAATATGTCAGATCAAAAAATGGAGGGCAACCACACAAATACTGAGGATCATGGCCTATCCAAATTGACACACATTTTTGGGGGACACAATTTAATCCATGATACCAGCTTTCCTTCAGAGAGTTATGAAGTGCTAGTTAGTCCATGGGAGCCCCGTAGCACAGTGGTGAAGAGCTACATCTGCTAACCAAAAGGTCAGGAGTTCAAATCCGCCTTGGAAACCCTATGGGAAGTTCCTCTGTCCTGTAGGGTTGCTATGAGTTGGAAGCGACTCAACAGCCACGGGTTTGGTTTTAGTTAGTCCACGAGACACACTTCAGACCAGTCAAGGCAGTGCCTTCTTTCCACTGTCCAAGGCAAACTATGGAGTCCCTGGGTGGTGCAAAAGGATAAGGTGCTCGGCTGCTAACCAAAAGGTTGGAGGTTCTAGGAAGCAAGGAGACTGACTTTTACCATCAGCTGCATTGCCCCACGACAACGTGCAGTATATATTTTACACGTTGTACATTTAACTTAGTGGTCTTATTTTTTATATTTAATGTTCAAGAAGACACATCAATTCTGAGAAATATAAATAACAGTGCAGTTACGAAACACCATGTTTGCCCTGACATATATTAAATAAAGGGAATATTTTAAATCACCCTTACTGGCACTATATAGAGTATAATTAGTGTTAAGCATCTATGATACATAGCGCCTAACAAATAGTTCAGGCATCATAAGCATTATGAGAAGACCACAGTTTTATTAAACACTGAAAATTGCCTTTTTCCCAGTGGCTGTATCGCAAGATAATGAACTCTCTGCAAGTGGCGGCCGGGATGCAAATTCAATTTTGCCCAAGACTCACAAACGCCGTGATGTATTATGTTGGTAGAGACACAGACTTCGTCTAGACAAAACGGAAAAATTTCCTCGCATTCTGCAAATGTGTGTAATTGGACAATATGAAGAACATCTAATCATCAGTATTACATGTGTGCCTGGGTCTCTGATCTTATTTTAAAAAGCCTAGTTGAAAGTTGAGCTTTGTTCTTCTCCATCTCCAGTTTCAGTTTTCAAAAGGGCTACAGGCAGTTCCTGGATTAGGAACAAGTTCCATCCCTAAATCTGTCTTTCAGTCGAATTGGTACATAAATTGGAACAGTTGCATATGGTTCGCATGTAACATCAGTTAGTCAAATGTTTGCCTCAGTATGTAGTATATAGCGTACCTTTCTACGCATAGAAAACATTATAGAAGCAGTTCCAGATACACTAAAACACCTTTAACATGCTAATATAGCAATGATAATAATCATGTTTTGATGTGGGGAGCAAAGTAGCACCCGTTTATTATTACAAACCATGTGGGTACCTGGAATTTTTAATATAATAGGCTTTACAGGGGTTGGTTCGTAACTACGGGTTGGACATTCGTTACCCAGGGACTGCCTGTATTGATATTTGTGGGCTAAAACTCACCTTAATCAGGCTTTATTATTTACTGACTCTTGCTTGATTAGCTTTCAACTGAGTAGCATGGCAGGGTTTTAATTTAGAAGAGCAAGTTTTATTACACGAATAAAGCAGACACTGTCTGAGGGGCAAAATTGAAGCAGCTCCGACGGTTTTATTCATTTATTTGATTTACTTCTGGTTTCTCTTACCCAATCTTATTTATGTCAGAGTCAGTTGAAGCAGAATTCATTATGTAGTGAAATGCAATTTGAACACTTTTTATTGGAATATGGTGATTCAGCCATCACTCTCCTTAAGCCTCATTGTCTCCTCTTACGTTACTTTGTACAGATCAAATCACATATAATGAAATTCCAAAGGAAATTTAAGAATTTGTGGAGAGGGATGAAATAATATTCCAATAATAGCATCCACTACGAATACTAAGTTATACGACAATTAACATTCCAATCACTTTGCCTTAGGATAGCATGTTTTCTCTAAGGAAAATCAACTGAGTTATCAAACTTGACTTTCTTGAGTACACTTGATGGACCAGCAGTTTCTAGTCACTCCAATACAGAATTATTGGAAGTGTTGAGCCTCTTCTGACCCAGTCTGGGAATTTCTGCATTTTGTTGAGTAGGTGGATAACAATATTTACTCAGTTTTCAGGGGACCTCTTCCTTTTCAAATGGGGTTTAGGAGTTTTTGCATTCTAGTAACTTTATGAAGTGTTTCTGAAAAAATAAATAAAGTTTTCTCTATCTACTGTGTGTTTAGCTGCTTCCCTGTGTCCATTTTATTGTGTTAGTACATAGGCAATCCTCAACTCATTTTTTTCCAGTCGCCATACAGCCGTCTCCAACTTATGGCAAGCCCATGTGTGTCAGTGTAGAACTGTGTTCCACAGGGTTTTCAATAGCTGATTTTTCAGAAGTAGATCACCAGGCCTTTTTTCTGAGGTACCTCTGGGTGAATTTGAACCTTCAACCTTTTGGTTAGCAGCCGATTGCATTAACTGTTTATACCACCCACCAGTGACTCAACTCATACCAAAAAACCAAGCCAGTCACTGTTGAGTCGATTCTGACTCACAGGGACCCTATAGCAACCCTATAGGACAGAGTAGAACTGCTCCATAGGGTTTTCAAGGAGCGAAGCTCTTCAACCACTGCACCACCTCAACTCATAAGTGGGTCTAAATTATCAAAGTCCATTTTCTTGTTGATTGTTTAGAAAGGGAACTATTTCCTCATGGAAACCTTGCACTTGGTCTTTAGAATGATAAGATTGTCCTTAAATGTCTGTTAAACCCCTGTGCTACTCTACCCTCCTAATCATAATTCCCAAGTCCTGACCCACCATGAATGAAATATTTCTGTGTTTAGAAACCTTTAATAGCTATATGAGGTGCTGGCAAACCAAACAGGGCAGCCAAAATATCAGTAAAGAAGGGGCAGCCAGCAAAACCTCAGCAGTAACTAAGGTACAAGCCTTCCCTAGAGAACTTGCTGCCTCATCTCACCCAGCTTCATGCCCTTCCAGATGGAACCTTCCACGGTGGGTCTGGCTGGAGCAGTGATCTCCAGACTCTAACATGACTCAAATTCCCTGAGGCTTCTTGAGGCAGAATCTCTGACCTCACGTCTAGCAATTCAAATTTGATAGGTCTTGCCTGAGATGCAAGGATTTGGCTCTTAGAAAGCATCTCCAGCGATTATTGCCAAAAATAAAAAACTAAAACAAAACCCACAGACAACACAGTGAGGAGCAAAGATCGAAAGGCCTTTGCTTGCTGATGACTGCTAACAGCTGGCTGGCTGGCTAGAAGCGGAAGGGTCAAAGGTGAATAGATATAGGTCTCCTCCCTCAGTCGTGTCCTCCAGCTAAGTTGGTATTTGAGAAGAAACAGGCTGGAAAACGCCTCTGACAAAGGCCACTGGGTGACTTTCTAATTCTCCTCCCAAAGCAATGAAGCTATCAGTGGGTGGCTCCCCATCAAAAATGAGGGCCTTGAGACACTGGCCTTCACCCTTTGGAATCATTCTCCTCCATGTTGTCTTCAAGAAACATGTGCTGCTCTGGTTGTTTAGAGTGAAAAAGGTACTTTGATAGAGTGGGAAGGGATTTGGGCATTTAAATTACAGGCAAAATGAGAAAGTTGCAGATGTACCGTCTGTCATGGATCGAATTATGTCCCCCCAAAAAGGTGTGTATCAACTTGGTTAGGCCATGATTCCCAGTATTCTGTGGCGGTCCCCCATTTTGTGATTGTAGTTTTATGTTAGGAGGCTTAGGGTGGGTAAACCACCCTTACCCAGGTCACATCCCTAATCCAACGTAAAGGGAATTTCCCTGGGATGTGGCCTACACCACCTTTTATCTCTCAAGAGATAAAAGGAAAGGGAAGCAAGCAGAGAGTTGGTGACCTCATACCACCAGGAAAGCAGCACTAGGAGCAGAGCGTGTCCTTTGGACCAGGGTCCCTGTGCCTGAGAAGCTCCTTGACCAGGGGAAGATTGAGGACAAGGACCTTCCTCCAGAGCCAACAGAGACAGAAAACCTTTCCCTGGAGCCGATGCCCTGAATTTGGACTTGTAACCTACTAGACTGTGAGAAAATAAATTTCTCTTTGTTAAAGCCATGCATTTGTGGTATCTCTGTTATGGCAGCACTAGATGATTAAGACACCATCTCTAGTTAAATTCACTAAATTTTCATTATAAACTGCCCCCAAGTCAGTCTCTCTCTCTCTCTCTGTGTGTTTGTGTGTGTGCGTGTGTATATGTGTGCTGGGGGGAGCAGGGAAGAACATGGGCAAAATGGCTAGACAAAGACAGAGAAATGGGTGCTGGTATAGTATGTGCATAGGAAAACGGTCTGAGTCAGACGGCCCGGATTTAGATCTTCACTGTTTTTCTTATTAGCAGAGTGTTCTGGGGCAAGTTGCTTCTCTGTTCCTTAATTTTTTCATCTGCAGGATTAAAACAACAATAGTACCTATTGCATTGGGGTATTGTGTAAATTAAATGAGACAAATCTGTATAAAATACATTGAGCAGTAGTTGGCATGTATTGACTGAATAATAAATACTGTTATTAT
Source organism: Loxodonta africana (assembly GCF_030014295.1). Lineage (NCBI taxonomy): Eukaryota > Metazoa > Chordata > Mammalia > Proboscidea > Elephantidae > Loxodonta > Loxodonta africana. Next base: position 24,379,337 of record NC_087350.1, read on the forward strand.
TGTGTCAGTGATAAAATTAAACCTTGGTTGATAACATTCACTAATCAAGTTCTTAGCTTCCTGGTCCAGTTTATACAGCGAGCACAGATTTTGGGGACCTAGGCCTCGGTTCATGGGGCAGTGGTTGTTCAGTGGTAGAATTCGTGCCTTCCATGGGGAAGACCTAGGTTCTGTTCCCAGCCAATGCACTTCACGTGCAGCCACCACCCATCTGTCAGCTGAGGCTTGTGTGTTGCTATGACACTGCACAGATTCCAGCGGAGCTTCCAGACTAACACAGACTAGGAAGAAAGGCCTGGTGATTTATTTCTGACAATCAGCCATTGAAAATTCTATAGATCACAACAGTCCAATACACAAGCGATCATGTGGATGGCGCAGGACCAGGCAGTGTTTTGCTTGTTGTGCGTGGGGTCACCATGAGTCAGGGCCAACTGGACAGCAGCTAACAACAACAAATGGCCTTGATTCACTCAAATTCCTCATATTAGTCCCAGGAAGCAGCCATCTGACACACCTCCCTGCCCCTTACGCAGAACCTTCTGAGTTTTTGACAACAAAGCTTCCCACTCATCTTCTCCAGCATACCTTCTTGGTCTCTGAGTCTCAGATCTTTCCAAAAGCTATTGCTTTCACTCACTGAGGGTGCACTCTGTTCTACTTTTTCCAAAATTGCATGGCTTTTAGACTTCACATCCCTCCTTTTTTTTGGTCTCCTTCTAGAAGCCTCTACATGCCTCCCTTGTTGCCAATTCTTCTTCAAACAAAAGTCACCACTGGAACCTCAAAATTAGGCTTGTCCTATAGGCTTCCTGAGGAATGACTCTCTCAAAGTACAGAACATAAAACATTAGCATACCTGAAACCCAATTTACAAAACCAGACAGAAGAATTCTCAGAATACAAATGACTTGGGAGATGGAAAGAGAAAGAACAGGGTGAAAAAGCTTTAACTCCGACAGTGAACAGACATGGCCATGCCGTGGGGGTAGACATTGCACAATTCAAATGAAAAGGTGCTCGAACTTATGCTCCTAAGAGAATTAGAGGAAAATGTAACTTATTAGCCGTGCATGAATCTCAGTGGTGCAGAGATATATTTTCTCCCTAAAGCTATGAGTGGATCATTCATTCACTTGTTCATTCATTTGTTGCACACATATTTATTATGTACCTACAATGTCCTAGGAGCTCTGGTGGCACAGTGATTAAGAGCTCTGCTGCTAACCAAAAGGTTGGCAGTTTGAATCCACCAGTTGATCCTTGGAAACCCTACGGGGCAGTTCTACTCTGTCCTATAGGGTCGCTCTGAGTTGGAATCAACTCGATGGCAACAGATTTTCGTTTTTTGGACAACGTCCTAGGCACTGTCCTAGGAGCTGGAGATACCAAAACACTTTTTATCCATTGAATAGTCCATGATTAGCAACTTAGAAAGTTGTCAATAAGGATTATTTTCACCTGCGATTTCCTGTATCATTTAATGACTACCACTGAATTTATTATGCATTCATCATGTGACAGAGACATATGATTATAAACCTGAATTTTTGTTCCCAGCCCTTCTGTCCCCACATTGCTAAGGGTTGCAGATAGTCTTATGAGTCAGAGATTTGTTTTATTTCATTTCATTGGAAACATTTTCCGGATTGGTGAATATGCCCTCTTACGTGCAAACACATACACACACCATGACTTCCTCAGGGGTGGTGAAAAGGCTCATCAGATTCTCTCTCTGAAAACATTTCAATCTCTTTTCTCTAGTCTCATTCTAATGAGTCTCTCAAAGCCATTCTTGGGCTACTCTTCCACAAAGCCCAAAAAACTGTCTGAGCTCAGCAGCTTTGTACTAATGTATTCATGTGGGTTCAGGGGGCTGGAAAACCTTTAGAAAACAATATCTTGATTACATTATTTATTGAGATGGACTTTGAACTGCAATTGAATAATTCATAACCCAATTCTGGTCTTTTCTAAATTATCGAGAAAATTAAGAGCGTAAACACGGGGTTAGAAAACCAGTGTTCGCTTTGGCCAACCTCATCATTCTAATTCATCTGCCATTAGTGAGCCCAGTGAAGACTTGTGACACGACATCTTCAGAGAGCATGTATTCCTGGTGGCACAGTGGTTAAGAGTTGTGGCTGCTAACCAAAAAACTGGCAGTTCGAATCCACCAGCTACTCCTTGAAAATCCTCTGAGGCAGTTCAATTCTGTCCTGTTGAACTGTTATCAGTAGGAACTGACTCGACAGCAACGGGTTTTTATTAAATGACTAATATGAGATATTAGCCACATATACAAATCTGTGTAAGCCTAGGTAAAAAAATGGATGCTCAAAAATATGAATTCATAATACCGCCCTGGCCTTATAAATCTCCTAGGTGCGTATTCCTCCCATGGAAGAATTGCCATTTATCGACACCAACTTATGTTTTTAAAAAGACCCACTAAAGGCTAAAGAGCTATAATCATTCTGACTCCTTCCAACGAGCCAGTTTGAAAGCATGGACTTTTATACTGACAACTCAAAACCTTATCACAGAGGGCGAGCCGGAGGAGTGTCCTGTCTGTCCTACAAGCGGCTCACAGACTGACGACAAGGTTGGCTCTGCAGAATGGCTGCTGAGAGGCTTGTGTCGCCTTGGTCTCCCTGGGACAGGATGACCTGGGCAGGTGCTGCAGGAACCCCAAAGCTCACAGCCATGCCTAGGGAAACTTGATAAACCCGTGAACTTCCATTTGCTCATGAGAAAACTTCTCTCTCGTTGAACTCCCTCTTTCGGCAAGACGGACATCAAGTTCACCTAGGAAATGTAATGTGCTGCTTTCAGAGAAGTCAAGACATTCAAAAAAGAGTCCAAAGATTACGGTATAGGATGCTTTCAGTAGGGTTTTCTGACATACAACAGAAAAAGGCAAACTTGGAAGACAAGGTTTGGCAAAAGAAAAAAAGTGGGATTTTATGTGCCTTCAATTAGCAAAAAATAAAATAAGGGATTATTATTCATGATTGGATGCGTGGTGAAGCAGTGGTTAAGAGCTCGGTTGCTAACCAAAAGGTCAGCAGTTCAAATCCACAGCCAGTCCTTGGAAACCCTAGGGGGCAGTTCTACTCTGTCCCATCGGGTTGTTATGAGGCAGAATCGACTTGATGGCAAAGGGTTTGGTGTTTTTATTTATTTATTTTAATTCATGATTGCTTATTATTTCTGGTAATTACTCTGCTGGGAGAAGAAACAGCTCTACTGCCCCAATGAACACAGTGTCACCATCATCACACAACAGAATGGGCACTGTATTCTGCCCGCTAGCTGGCTCCTCCCTTCTCAAATACTAAGATCACTACCTGCCACCTGGGCATCCCCTGGCCTTCATTTTTGAAGGTTAATATATTCCAGTATACCTTGAGAAACTCACATAAAAGAAAGGTGCAATACCAATACCACGATTCGTCTCGCCAAATTAAAAACTTGGTAGATGTTGTTTATGGAAAAGAACACCATTGGCACTAGGCCAGGAAGAGCCCAAGACCTCAGGAGGCAGATTTGAATATTCTGTCACGCGCTGGATGTGTAAATTAGGTTAGTTATTTTTCCTGCTGAGACCCTAGGCGATACAAAGGGTTAACAGGGTTAGCTGCTAACCAAAAGGTTGGAGGTTCCAGTCCACTCACAGGCACCTTGGGAGAGAGGTCTGGCAATCTACTTCTGAAAAACTTATCCATCAAAAACCCTGTGGAACACAGTTCTACTCTGACACACGTGGGGTTGCCATAAATCAGAATCAATTTAATGTTAACTGTTTTTTTTTTTTTTTTCCTCCTAATCTCCCTGAGCGTCAGTTTTCTCATCTGTAGAACAGGGTGATAATACATATCCTGCAGCATTGTTTTGGGGATTTTTTTTTTTTTCTTAATGTGAAAACACAATCCCTAGGACCTAGTACATAAAAGCAGTCCACGCTGGTTGTTTAATAATAAAGATTGCAACATGACATTATGCATGTGTCAAAACTCATATGACCGTACAACGCAGAGCCACCCCAATGTAAACTAGGAACTTTACTTAATAACAATGTATCAGTATTGGTTCATCAATTATAACAAATATGCAAGATGTTGATAACGGAAACAACACGTAGAGGAGAGGGGAAGAATGTGGGAATTCTCTTACTTTCTCCACAATTTTTCTGTAAACCTAAAACTGCTCTAAAAAATAAAGCTCATTTTAAAAATCAGAGAATGCAGACATTATGAAAGGGGTTTCTGACATTAAGGACAGGCTAAGTGAAAATGGAGCATTTAAGTCTCAAATATTGTACAAATATTTTAGCAAATGCAGTGCAACAACTCCCGATGTGGAGAAATAAATAGCTAATACAGCTTCAAAAAAGAATTTCATTTTTTTTTTTCTGAATGTCATCCAATTTTTTTCCCCTAGATTATTTTTCAGATTTGCTAGGAAGGTCCCCCAACCCTCTTATCCTTTTCAAAAGAATCTCTTCTTTTTGAGGGGCAGCCACCTTCAACTTGCTCACTCTGGAATCCCACATACAAAAAGGAAAAAAAAAAAAAAAATGCCGGGAGGATACAGAAGCACAGGTCTGTGCAGATATCTCAGGAGATAACGCAGGATGGTTAATGCTGGAGGTGCTGAGACTGGCCCAGCAAAAAGGGAGTCAGGGACTCGTACCTCCTGGAGCAGACAGGGTGGGGATGAGGAAGGACAATTAGGCCAGGAATGCAGAAAGGGAGAGAAGACTGAAAGATAATCAGCTCAGCAGTTCATGTATACAAAACTGAGCTTTGCCAAGGCCAGAGGTTTACACAAGATCCAGGCTACAACGAGCCCTGAGTCCAGGCCTGAGCTCGGGTGAGGCCAGTGAGACTCCCACCTTGCACATGAAATTTAAGGGAATGCCAAAAGCTCAGGAATCAAGATAAATAGTATTTTAATGCAACACTTTAAAAAAGAAAACTGAATCCCAAAATGCATGATGAAAAAATACCAAAATTTTAAGTAAATTGGTGAGTAGCGTCTGGGGTCTTAAAAGCCTGTGAGCAGCCATCTAGGATACTCCACTGGTCTTATCCCTTTGGAAGCAAGGAAGAAGGAAGAAAACTAAAGAGACAAGGGAAAGATTAGTCCAAAGGGCTAATGGACCACCTCTACCACGGCCTCCACCAGACTGAGTGCAGAACAACTAGATGGTGCCCAGCTACCACCACTGACTGCTCTGACAGGGATCACAGCACAGGGTCCCGGACAGAGCTGGAGAAAACTATAAAACAAAATTCTAACTCAAAAAGAAAGACCAGACTTGCTGGCCTGACAGAGACTGGAGAAACCCTGAGAGTATGGCCCCCGGACACCCTTTCAGCTCAGTAATGAAGTCACTCCTGAGGTTTACCCTTCAGCCAAATATTGGACAGGCCCATAAAACAAAATGATACTAAAGGAGCACACCAGCCCAGGGGCAAGTACTAGAAGGCAGGAGGGGACAGGAAAGCTGGTAGTAGGGAACTCAGGGTTGAGAAAGGAGAGTTTTGACATGTCGTGGAGTTGTTAGCCAATGTCATAGAACAATGTGTGTACTGACTGTTAAATGAGAAACTAGTTTGTTCTGTAAACCTTCATCTAAAACAAAATAAAAAGTTAAAAAAAATAATTTTAAGTAAAGACAAGGTCTGAACCTGCACTTGAACAAATCACCTCATTCGCCTCACCCTAACCCTGACCCTACAGATCCACTTTCATTTAAAATTTTGATATTTTCCTCATAGATTTGTTTGCATTGTTTTTAATTTTTATTTTTTTTGTAAATATTGGATTAAAATATTATCTACCCTGATTACTGAGATTTTTTGGTGTCCCCTTAGATTTGGGCCTGGAGGAGTGCGCTCAGTAGCCTTATCCCTGTCTTGCGCCTGCCTGAGTGAAGTCCAAGCTAGGAGAAAGGAGAAAGCCTAGAGGTGCTGCTTGGGAGCTAAATGATAGCAAATGGTGACAGCTTCTAGAGGGGCTATATGTAGCGCTTTTAGGAATCCCAACACTGAATTATGTTGTTAAGTCTACGTAAGAACAATTATTCATAGGTGACAAAAGTAGGCAAGACCACAGATCTGACACTCTTGTCTTTATTAGTATACTTGTTTGGCTCTGAATGATCAACTACATCACAAATTCCAATACAACAGATCTCATTTTCATGAAAATGTCAATATAATAAAGAATTCCAAGCTCTATTGATTAGTCGCACATATGTACAGGCAACCCCTTGAGTTTTTGAACATAGAAACCAAGTCATGCTTTACGTCCACTCTCTTGCATCAATATGAGAGATAGAAATCAAGTTCAGCAACCTTTTTGCCATCCACAGACCCCCGCCCCATCCCACCTCAGCAGAAAGTGGCACAGAAACTGAGAGCTGAACTGCTGAGACCAGCACTACAAGGCACCCAGGGAGGGGGCGGGGGGAACCCAGGCAGGAAGAGGCTCAATACCCAGCAGGGAAACAGGGAGATCTTAGAGGGAGAATCACAGCCAACACCCAGAGGCTGGACCCATTAGCAGAACAGCCTTAGGAATCATCAACCCATATGTACCCACACAAAGTCCCCTTTCTCCAAAAGGAGGCAGAGGATATGGGGACCATATGAATCAAGCCCCCAGCCCAACTGAACCCCTCCAGAGCCCTGCCCACACACGGAAGCCCTTTCCCATGCTGGACAGGAGAAGGGGCAAAGATCCTCAATAACATGGACCTTCTCAAAGAAAAAAAGAGAGGAGCTCTGGGATTTTAACACCAAGAACTGTGCTGACATGCCAGCAATGAGACCCAAATCTGGCTAAGATTCGCTTTAATTAAAAACTTGGGATATCATTTGTAGGGAACAGCAGAGTATACATAAAAGTCCAAAGCAAAAGCCTGAGGATGTGAGTGACAGTCTTATTCCTTTTGCTACTTGGCCATGGTCATCTTCTCCATTGCTCAGGATTTCAGAAATCTGATGCTAATAAAAGGTTGGCAGTCTAAACCCACCAGCCACTCCAAGGGAGAAAGATGTGGCAGTCTGCCTCCATAGAGCCTTCCATAATGCCTTGGGTCCTATAGGGTCACTATGGGTGGGAATCAACTCTGCAGTAACAGATTTTTTTTTTTTTCTTGGTTTAAGACATAGCTACCCACCATCAGGAAATCTTGGTGGTGTAGTGGTTAAGAGCTACAGCTGCTGACCAAAAGGTCAGCAGTTTGAATCAACTAGGTACTCCTCGGAAACCCTATGGGGCAGTTCTAGTCTGTCTTATAGGGTCACTATGAGTCGGAATTAACTCAAAAGTAACGGGTACCCATCATCAATATCTTACTCATAAAATTAATGTTATCCAAGCCAATGTTGATAAACATTTAAGTAGGAGTCAAAGAAAACCAAACCCTGCATTTAAATAGAAGAATTTTATCATTACCTCAAAGCAAAGGCTCTTAAAAAGGAGAGGGGCACCCAAAATTGCACCTTCAGACAGAGAATTTGGCTCTTGAGAAAGAAAAGACAACCCTCTCTATACAACGCTTAAACAGCTATAGATATTCATAATTGTTCCCACAGATATCAGGAAATGGCATTAATGGAACTAGGAAGAAATGCAATCTTCATTAGCATCATGATAGCGAAACTCCAGTATACAGAGTAATGGATGGAGCAAAACAGGCAAAGGAATGAATACTGTACTTATGGGCCAGGGAAACTGAGCCCAGCATAGAAAGAATGTCTCAGCAGTTAGTTCTGCTGGCTGAGTACTCCATTTCAAAAAAAAAAAAAAAAAAGTTGCCATTAAGGAGATTTCTACTCATAGTTAGTGAACCTATTGGACAGAGTAGAACTAACTCACAGGGTTTCCAAAGCTGTAAATCTTTATGGAAGCAGACTGCCACATCCTTCTCCTGCAGAGCAGCTGGTGGGTTTGAACACTTTGATTAGTAGCCAAGGGCCCCTACTCTATTAACAGCCCCCCCCCACAAAAAAAAAACCGATTGTCATCAAGTTCATTTCGACTCATAGTGAACCTATAGGACAGGACAGAACTGCCCCATATCATTTCCAAGGAGCAGCTGGTGGATTCAAACTGCCAACCTTTTGGTTAGCAGCCAAGCTCTTAACCACTGGGCTACCAGGGATCCTGCTGTATTAATAGAAGGTAAGAATATAAGTTCTGTCCCTGGGTAGACTAGTAAAGTGTCCCTCTGTTCCTTAAAACCAGACTGCAGGTCAACTTACCTGCAAAAGTAAACTTTTTTTGGCAGGTGCGGGGTAGAATATTGGGCTTCAAAATATAAATGGATCTGAAATCCATAATTTCTGTAGAAAAACAACTCAAACGGTTGGTCAGTGGTGCCTTCCTTGCTTACTTTATAAGCAGACATATCATGTCATCTCCTCTAGTGAAGATATTCCCTGAAGTGGAGAATTGCTCTTTTGATATAATTGGATCATGTAGGATTTTAGCCTGTCCCTTCTATATCAACCACTTTATTGGAACATTAGGAATATGGCACTCAGTCTAAATGCCATCATTATCTGATAATGAGCTTGTGTTCCACTCTAATGCACCCAGAAGGTCAATGGCATGGTTAAAGAGATATGCTAAATAATAGCAACGGATATAAAAAATGTTGCTATCTACCCATATTCATAGCACAGACAGTAACTAATGAGAATAATATAGAAACTAGACATTAGATTATTGTTTTCTTTCTAAAATTTCCCTCCCTCTTTGGTTCAAAATCACACCACTTGAATCTTTTACAAATTACAGATGGTGCAAAGGGTTTGCACTCAACTACTAACCTAAAGGTGCTGCAGAAAAAGAGTCCTGGAAATCTGCTTCTATTAAGATTACAGCTGAGAAAGCCCTATGGAGCAGTTCTACTCTGTAACACATGGGATTGCCAGGAGTCAGAATCAACTGGTCTGTGGGCTTTTTTTTGTTGTTGTTGTTCTGGACTTGTTTTTATAATCTGCAGATCTTAACATTACTGTGCAAAATACCAACACTGACATACTATTGTATGTCATACAATGCTAGAAGTCCCCTTGCCAGGTCCCCGGTCTAGGTCTAGATGCCTGAGACATCAGGAGAGGAAGCCTTTTATGATGAAAAATCTAGGAGGTCTCTAGAAAGCTGACTACACCAAGTTTAGGTAAGGCTGAATGTGCAAAGGAAGCTCCAGCTCATCAGGGACACTTCCACAGCCCAGGGATCCTGGGTGCGAAAAAGCACTCCTAAATATTGGGAAATGTATCGAATGTAACTAAAACCCATTGCCGTTGAGTCAATTCCAACTCATAGTGACCCTATGGGACAGAGTAGAACTGTCCCATAGGGTTTCCAAGGAGCAGCTGGTGGATTTGAACTGCTGACCATTTGGTTAGCAGCCGAGCTCTTAACCACTACTCCATCAGGGCTCCCAAATGTAACTAGCCTGGCCCTAAATCCAGCATACCAGCAACCTGAAAGGAGCTGTCTAGTTAGGTTGAAGCACTAGGAGATAAGAACCGATCATCTCTATCTGCTTCAGGTGAGCAACAAGCTACATACATTTGGAGTCATCTGGAGTGTTGGCCCTACACTAGAGCTCTCAGCCTGCCATGACAGAAAAAGGGAGCCTCTTACTTCCTGAGTCTTTCTAGCCCACAATACTGGCCTCGTCTCCTCAGTAACACTCATCACATGACAGCTGAGCTTCTCTGGAGCTTAAGATCCTCACGGACTGGACAGGGGATGGCTAACCATATCCAGTCCCCCAGCTCTGTCTTAAGCCCTGCACACCACCAAGCAAATATGCAGCTGACGATAATATACCAAACGTGTTTCCTACAGAAGTTTGGGCACAATCCACCAAAGGCGAACCATTACTATAGTAGTATGAATAAGGCCCAATAGAAACAAAGACAAGGGCACAAACAGATAGACTTTCTAGCATGAGAGATCCATTCACAAAAGAATGGCAGGTCATATATCCAAATAAGAGTATCAGTAATTATCTCCAGCTGGTGGAATTACAGGATAATCTTTTCTTTCGTCTTTGTCTCTTATGTTTTCCAAATTCTCTACAATAACCTATTTTTTTGTTTGTTTGTTTGTTTTAAATGTCTCATTTTAAGGCACCTGAAGGCATTTTGGAGCTCTGGCTGTACAGTGGTTAAGAGCTTGGCTGTTAACCAAAATGTTGGCAGTTCAAATCTACCAACCGCTTCTGTGGGACAGTTCAACTCTGTCCTGTTGGGTCACTATGAGTGGGAATCTACTCGACAGCAACAGGTTTATCTTTTTTTTTTTTTTTTTTCCTGAAGGCATTTTGGGTTAAGTAAGACTTAATTCTGCCTTGCAAGCAAAAATCATCAGGTTTGTACCACCAAGGGAGAGCAACTGATTGTCGTTTGACCAGGGCTGGCCTGGTTTGAAAAGGGAATGTTCTGCATCTTGGGAACCTCCTCGGTCCTAGGCAAACCCGGACAGTTGGCCATCCTAATGCTGACACGACTATTTCCTTTGGGCCACATGTATTGCCTTCTTGATTATCCCCTCCCTGAGGGAAGTCAAGCATTCACCACCAGCAGAAGCATTCTCTCACCAAGAGGAAGCAAACCCAGATGAACAACATTCCGTTGCCCTTTTGGGCCACTGTCCCATTCCTCAGAGGCAGCTCCACTCCGTTTAGGGGCTGAGCCTGTGGAGCACGATTGCCCTCACACATGGCTACCAGGTTAAACTAAGTAGTTTCACCTCAGTTCTTTTCTGTCCATGGTCTAGAGCAAGTTCTCCTTATCTGCCTTCAAAGAGCATTAACAACTAATAAGAAAAAAGAGGCGGTAGTGGTAGTTCAGTGGTAGACTTCTCATCTTCCGTGCAGAAGACCCAGGTTCGATTCCCAGCCAATGTGCCTCATGCATGGCCACCACCTATCTGTCTGTGGAAGCTCATGTGTTGCTATGAAGCTGACCAGGTTTCAGTGGAGCGTCCAGACTCAGATGGAGTAGGAAGAAAAGCCTGGAGATCTATTTCCGAAAATCAGCCAACGAAAACCTCATGGATCACAAAAGTCTGATCTGCAACCAGTCATGGGGATGGCACAAGATTGGGCGGCATTTCATTCTATTGGACATGGAGTCTACATGAATTAGGGACCTAATCAAAGGCAGTTAACAACAAGAAGAAGAAAAAGGAAAGCAAAAACAAGAGCTCTACAACATTCAGTGAGCATGAAGGGCTGCACGGGTATGCCTCACTGAGGGGAGCTGGCATGATGAGTAACCTAAGAAGAGGCTCAGCCGTGACAGGCTACCAGCTTGAGCTGCCAGAACAGTAAAGACACAGAAAATCTGCATGTCTAGGGAGAAAATCTACACTGTGTTAGAATAGCTGCCGTAAAGAATTGAGCATCACATCTAAGAAAAGCTCCAATGTTGCCAACTCTACCTAATCACAGGGAGCACCCAATTGTTCAAAGCATCTGGGTAGCAGGAGCTCCTTAGCAGCATGAGAAGTTCCTCTGCCTTTGTGTTTGTTGAGCTGGTCCTGGTCCACAATCTGCCAGCACATGCAAGAGTGGTCAACCCAAAGCCAGAATGGAGGTGCAGCTCGACTGGATTAATTGGAGACTGCTGAACACTCTCCAGTTGGGGTGGGCCTTGGGAAATGTCTAGAACAAACGCAGTAGGATCCTGCATCTGCTCGGGTGCTCCCAACACACCACCGACGATTTGGTGAAATTTACTGAAATGTCTGAAGCATGTGACGTCATAATTCCATCTTGGATGGCTGATGATATGGAAGTACAAACAGTCTTCAGTCCATCACTTCGATTGGCTCCCCATCCTAAATTCACAGCCAATTTCCTTTTCAGCTGTCAAGTGTAGGGCTGGAGTATTTTCTCCAGCAGTCTATATATTCTATAAAAACTAGTTGTCATCAAGTCAATGTTGACTCACGGCAACCCTCGCATGTCAGAGTAGAACTGTGCTCCACAGGGTTTTCATGGCTGATTTTTCTGAAGTAAATCACCAGGCTTTTCTTCTGAGGCACCTCTGGGTAGACTTGAAACTTCAACCTTTTGGTTAGCAGCCAAGCACATTAACCATTTGCACAACCCAGGGATGCCATGTATCCTGTAATCAGGTGGTATTTCTTTTTGATAACAAGTAGTAACACCCAGTGATCAAATGCTAATAAAATAATTTCTCTTATTTTTCATAGTTGTGAATATACTTGAAGATGGTTTTTTTTAGCAAATCTTCATCTCAGTGAAGTTTGTAACATGACTTACATTTTAAATGTAATTATGCAGCATGTATTCACTTCCTTTCTTCTGAGAAACTCAAGTTGCTTTTTAAAGCATTATTTGATAGCTTCCTACCATCTCCTCTGGAGATAAAAAGGGAATATAATATCATACTGTTGTAGCTCAAGATGGGAGACTATGGCACCAAAAGGAGAAAGAATTGGACAAGTACCTGCAGAATGCCAGCAACGTGCCATGAGAATCCCCACAGGACAAGTCATCAACCCAGTGTGCCGTAAAGCGATAGCTAAGTGTCCTAAAATATCTGTATTCTCTCTGTCCTAATGCTCACGCTGGGCAGAATTGGCTTTGCTTATTTCTAAAGTGCAGACCAAAGGCATACAGTTCCCAAAACAGCTATTAGTTGGCCTATTAAATGTTTAGAACAAAGTATACTTTTGAAAGACCAATTAATTGGCAAAGGAGAGAGGAAAGTGCTAAGGCAATAATTTCTACCTATTTATAAATCTCATTCCTGACCATCAACATACACCATAGCCATACAATTGCACTTAAGCTTGAACATAACCTCGGGTAACTCTCCAGGCCCTCATCTTTTCTCTAATGCACCCCTGGATCCTGGATGCAATTCAGAATTTTTGCTAATGTGGACTCAAAATAATGTTGCGAATATGTTCAAAAATCTCTGCAGTTCTATGAAAAATATCACCTTCGTTCCCTCCCCTTGTTGGTTGTACAATGACAATGTGGATGTGGTAGTTGAAGGAAGCAAGATCAGGGCCCTGTGTGATATATTCAACTACTACTAAAATACTCCCTCCCTTTATAACATCTTATTTTCTTAGCTCTAGCTGGTCTATGAATCTGTGGTTATCTACCTAATTGCCTAGTAAACACATGGGATCTATGAGAAAACACACACACATACATACACAGAGACAAACATACACGTGAACTATAATACCTGGAGAAGTATGGCACATTCTGAAGGAATTCCCTAAATACCCATCTCATTGGAAATGGAGTCAAAGTGGAAATGAGTTAGAATTCTTTGTATGTATCTGCCCCAAGGAATCACTAGCCCTAGGTACACATGGAGGGCATGCTGCAAAAGGGTGAACATACACAGGTACGTATTCAGAGACAACTCTAATTCAGGCCCTAGCTCTAGGACTCTAGCTAATTTACAAGGCTGCTCCAGGAAAGACACAATCTTACGGACAACGTTAAGTCTATGGCATTTGCTTTCCTGCAGAAGATATAACACATTCCCACCATTCAAGAGGACCCAAAATTGATGGTCCGGGTGTTTTGCTGGTTAGTTTTGTTCTTTATTTCAACCCAGAAGGTATGTTTCCATCGGACCCTGCCAGAAACTTTCTCAGCAGTCAAGGAAATGATTGCAGCACAGCTGCCCTTGAACCATGTTTGTAAATCCTACTGGGAAACCACCCCGAGATGTCAGATGGCGTGGTTTTTCAGACACGTCTAAACAGACTAGTTGAATTAAAGACCAACTCCAGATTGGATGTTGCTGAGTCATCAGCTCCATCTTGCCATCCTGATTGATCGAGGAGATGGGTCTATAGTTAAAGTGGCATGGCACTTGGAGCGGTTAGTCATTAGAGCGCACAGCTTTGTCTTTGGAAGGCAACTTCTTGCTTGGCTAGGTTATGGAAGCTAAGGAGTGACGTCAAGATGTTGTCGGGCCAGAATTTGCAGATAACCATAGAACTCTTCTCCATCAGGCATGGGTTTAGCCTCCTTTAGTTCCTGCAGTGACACAGGAGCCTCCAAATACCAAATTATTATCAGGCGGTCTTGGGGGAACCTCTGGGCCCTGCAATAAAGTAGACAAACTTGCTATTGGAAAGTGCTCGGGAGCAATTCAACCTTGATCAGATTGCTCTAAAACCCTGCAAACCACCTAAGGACTTTGTCTATGAAAGTCTCACTTAGTTTCTGATGGTGAGAAATGCTTCAGAGGACAAAATTTATCATCGTCCCTCATTTAGCTCCCCTTCTTGCGCATCATTTAAAGAACTCTGATTTGATGGTGGTTTGGGGGTTGTTTTGTTTGTTATTTTGTTTTTAAAGCAAAGCTGTGCGATTATCGAGGCTCCATCACTCTGGACTAGCCACCTCTGAGCCCTGTCCATAAAACAAGGTATTTACATTAAATGACCTGTAAGGTCTAAGTCGGGGATCACAAGGAGATGAAGTCTATGGATCAAACCTGACTCAAGCTGATGTTTTTTATTTATCCCACCCAAAGTTTTAAAACTTGGGGAATTCACATAATAATACCAGGTCCACTTTCCAGCATGGCCTTCACTCTCCGTATTGTTTTTCTGATCCAGCCCTTTTTATATCTTGACCCACTGAGCCCTGAAGATAAACAAGGTTTAGGATCCTTGCTTTTGTCTATCCTTTCAGAGTACCTATACCATTGTTTTGTGAGTATATAGTGATATGTCTGTCGGCCTCCCCAACAAGATTCATCCTCAATTAATCTTCTGTTCCTCAAATTGTAGGAATACTGTAGGTAATCAGTAAATATTTATTGAATTGAACTTTATATATTAGATTCGTACAGTTCAGTGAAATGAGACTGGGACCACTTTTTGTACAATTGCACATATTTTCTGAAGCTAACATCTTTGGACAGCATGCAGCTTCAGGAGATAGAAGTGGAGATACTAGTCCATGGCTCAAGCCTCTGATGTATCCAGAAGAATGGCGTGTAGTGTGCATGTGATATTTTGCTTTAAGCAAGTAGGAGAAGCTCTAAACTCTCTCTGAGATCTTCTTACATTTATTTCTCAGATGTAACCTACCGAACTTCTTGCAAGAACACTCCTTTTGTTATTTCATAAAAATATTCAATGGGAATTCCTTGCCTGAAAGCTAAGCTCCCAAACTTACATGGGCCTACACAACAGGCCTATATATTCTGAAATATTTTATTTTCTGGATGACTACAACCAGGATGTTGAAATAAAGGATTTGTTGTTTTAAATGTATTTCTGTTGAAATTTTTATCTAAATGCTGTTTAAATTGGCTAACCCATTGTCCAAAATATGTTTAGTAAATAAACTCATATGTTGGCAAGTTTGATAGGAATAAAGCAAATGAAAACTTCTGTGACTCATCTTTACTTCTTGCAAGTCTGGTGGTGATTAATATTTCAGGAATATAGAACCACATTTGGTTGGCATCTGGCTAACATCCAAGGTACCTCACACCCCACACTATGGAGAAATAGTTCAACAGACACAGTCCTTGCCCTCTAGGAGCTTACAATCTAACTTAAACAAGACTGTAGAAACACACGTACAAGAGTGGTCATACTACTGAACAGAAGGCAACAGAGACATTGAAGATAAAGGAAAAAAAATTGTGGGACAAAGAATGACATTTAAGAAAGGATAAAAAGGAGAGAAGTAAATTGCTGCTTCACTCCCATTTCTTTAAGATTCACGGAAGGTGTGTGACTTTAAGTGTTCTTACAATTGCGAAAGAGTATAGGGTTTGATGCCTGGGAGAAAGAAAATATCGCATGGTGTGGAATTTCTCCATATGACTGAGCACACGGAGCCGGAGCCACGTAAGGATGATTGCGTGAAGGGCCCAGCCAGACTTTATAGGGAAAGAAAAAAGAATGGCCAAATTTTGAAATGATGGTTTGGAGCCCTTGCGTAGAGGCCAGAGATTCAGGGCAGGCTCTGAGTCTTCTCCACTCTCTTCCATTCTTTCCAAGCAGGTTGGCACAAAGCCAAGGCTCCTCCAAAAATACTCTAAATGTCTAATCCAAGACCTTGGCAAAAATCTCTGTGAACTCTAGATTGAGGAGACAACTTTTGGAAACTCTCTTTTAGGATTTTTAATGGAAGAAAGCACTCCCAAATAAAATCAGACTCAACAGCCATCTATCCCACTTCTTCTAAAGAATCTCATTCGGTTTTTGTTTAATTCGCTTTCTTACTCATTTGTTTGTTTTCTCTCATTGGTCATATTGGGCTGATGATGTCTACTTGATTATTCAGCTTTATTTTTCCTCCATCCACAAAGGAAAACAAGTCTCAGTCTTACTAAAAGTACATCATATGGCCCAAAACTACCAGTGACAAGGTATCAAAGTATCCTGCTCCTAGTGAGAGTAATCAAAATAATGACAGAGTCCCCAACACGGTGTTCTACTTTGCCTTATTTAATGTTTACCTGTTATCCAATGCATACAAGGCATTTCAAAGAATTCTGGAGGATGCTTACCTCATCAAAGGATGCACAATTTAAGCAATGACTCCACTCATCTCATTCACATCATAAAGACAATATTAGGATCAGCAATAGCTTGATTTCAAATAAGACCTTTTACTTCAAGAAGCTCATTATTCTTCACATGTTATTTATCTCATATTACGTATTCACCTGAAAGCTATGTGGGATCCTGTCTCACACGTTACAATCTTTAATACTGTTTTTCATATTAAAAAGGAGCCATGTTGGTGCAATGGTTAAGTGCTTGTCTGCTAACTGAAAGGTCAGTGGTTTGAGCCCACCAGCCGTTCTGCTGATGTGGCAGTCTGCTTCTGTGAGGATTATAGCCTTGGAAACTTTATGGGGCAGTTCCGCTCTGTCCTATAGAGTCACTGTGAGTTGGAATCAACTTGACGACAGTGAATTTTTTCCTACTAAGCTCAAATCCACCCTTAAACATATTTTGGGGTAAATTTGAACAAATAGGTGGGAATCGCAGGTGTTTCTTAATATATGAACAGATCCTATACTCATTGCTGAGTCCCTTATCCCATGGGAGTTCTCAACGGAAAGTCAGTCCCCAACAATCTAGCCTTGCAGTAGTCCTACAAAATCCCTGAAATGGGTCCGGAACACAGTATTTATGTCTGGGTAAGAACATGCAAATAGGTAGAAGATACTCATCAGTGCCAGGGACCCCTGCCATCTGGGCCACCTTCTGTGCTATCCCTCAGGGCCCTTTTTCACATGTCAGGAAAGTCATGGAGTTTCAATGGCATCAGCTTGTTCATCCATTGTGATTTTATTTCTTGTTGAAGCTGTGCTCCATTTTTAATATTTGAGCAGTGGCTCAAAAGACAGATTAAAAAGGCTCAGAGAAAAATCCCAAGCTTCTAAAATCAGTGATTCCCAACAGAAGTGAGAGGGTTAATTTGTTTCTGCAAATTATGCCAGCCCACTTAACATGCACGTCACCTGTTACCATGTCTCTTTGTCATTGTGGCGTCAACACAAGGTCTCATGCTGGGAACTCGAACTGAACAAAGACAACTGAACTACCCCAACCTGACACTGCCTGTGTACAACAGATCACCTTCTATCTATCATGCATATTTTATTACTTTCAACAAGCCAAATTTAAGTTGTCTTCTATCACTGCTCTATGTGCATTCTACCGATATTTCTGGTTTCTGTCTCTTTTTCAAGATAAGCAAGCGTTGACTCCAACTTCATGTTGACAAATGGTTTTGGAAAATGGACCTCAGGAGAAGTCAGTATCTACCCACAGTTCCAATCCCAGCAGGCAACATGCCCTGAGAATTCTATAAGCAACAAACTAAAGGATCTACTCCTTGGGCCAAAAGTCCCAAGAATCCTCAGACATTTCACCCCCTTTCCAGTCATGCTTATCAGGGACTCTGATAAACACATTGGTTGATACAGCTATGCAGCAAACAGGCCAATAAGTATAAACAGCTGTACTTACATGTGTCTGGCTTGAGCTGACTGTTGGTGATGCCAAAGTACTGGGGATTTTCAATGACTGGGATCTTGGTCATTCCAATAATGACGGCGTCAGGGCCGCCCTCTGAAGAAGATGGAGTGTTACTCCCATTGGAGATGTGGTGGAGTGGGCTGGCAGAGTCATCATCATTGCTAATAACTGAAGCTGGGCCTGGAGTTGGAAAAAATACATATTCTCCTGTAATTTTTAGACACTTTTATTGAGCTATAATTCACACATATAAAATTCACCCACCTGATGGGTTTTGGTATATTCAGAGTTGTGCAAAAACCACCTCAATCTAGGTTTAGAACACTTTCCTCACCCCAATTAGCAGTCACTTCCCTTTCCCCACCCCTAGTCCTAAGCACTCATGATCTATGTTCTGCCTCTATGCATTTGTTTCTTTGGACATTTCATATTAATGGAATCATGCACTATGTGGTCTTTTGTGACTGGCTTCTTTCACTTAGTCTAATGCTTTCAAGGTTCATCCATGTAATAACGTGTAAGTATTTTATTTCTTTACATTGCCAAATAATTTTTCATTGTATGAATATACAGGTAGTCCCTGACTTACAACGGGGTTCCATTCCAACCGCTCTGTCATAAGTTGGTTCTGACGTAAGTCAAATACCTCATTTTTTTCTTTTTTTTAGTTTCATTATTATTGTCTTTTATTATCAGTATCTTTATAAATCATAACATTGAACATCTGCAAGTGGACATATGAGAATGATAACATCAGCAAATTATGTGATGCAATATTATAAAAAAAAAATATGTAGTACATATTGCCAACAATAAGATGGAGATGTATGGAAAAAACACAGTCCTAAGTGTGGTTTGTCTTAACTCAAGTACTTCCTAAGTCGGAGACTGCCTGTACCACCTTTTGTTTCTCTGTTCATCAGTTAATGAGCATTTGGGCTCTGTCCACTTTTTGGCTATTATGAATAGTACTGCTAGGAAGATAGGAGCCCTGGTGGTACAGTGGTTAAAGTTGTAGGCTGCTAACTAAGACGTTGGTGGTTCAAACCCATCAGCCTCTCTGCAAGAAAGATAGGCAGTCTGCTTCCTTAAAAGGATTTCAGCCTTGGAAACTCTATGGGGCAGGTCTCCTTTGTCCTACAGGGTTGCTATGAGTCGGGATTGACTCGATGACAATAGGTACAGGCTAGGAACATTTGTGTACAAATTTTTGTGTAGACATGAAATTTTCATTTCTCCTGAGTGGAATTCCTGGGGCATATGGTAGCTCTACATATAATATGTTGAGGACCTGCCAATTGTTTTCCAAAGGGCTGCATCGTTTTATATTCCCACCAGCAATGTATTAGGGGTTTGTCTATATCCTTCTCCTGTAATGTTATATCCAGCCTTCCTCTCTGCTCTCTGAATGCCTTTAGAACACTCTGTCATTGAAACTCACAGCATGACCCCAGGATTCCTGTTTCACACATACTGAGAGATGTACTAGAAATCTGAAGACCTGAGTTATTTTCCCCACTCCTCGGACAACACACTTATGTTCTTTGGACTTCTACATCCACTTTTGTTGTAAAATGTGCAAAATAATATCTGCTTGTTATTTTATGAGATGGAAATGAGGCTACTGATATTAAAATGTATTACCAATTTGAACCTGCTTTTTGAGTATGAATTATTACCAGGTATAGTTCACTGGACTATCTCATTACTATGTCCCTCTTACTCTATGTTCTCTGAGTAGCTACATCACTTTCGCCTACAAAGTATTTTCATAACAATAGTGGAATGAAAACTCAATCCAATGGCAAAATTACCTGCTTTGCCTTCAGCAGGTAGCTGTACTATCACCTGCAGGATTGCTACATGGATGTCTTTATACTAAAGTAATAACCATAGTGTTTTTCATACAGCGCTTAAACTTTCTAGTTCAGATTCTCAGAATGTACATGCCTATACAAATGGTTTACTGTGTCTCATCTAAACAGTTCATCCATTAAACACTAAACTCATACTGTTTGCAACCAAACATGGACCCAAAAAATAAAGATTTATGTGATGTCTCAAGACAGTTAAGATCTTGACAGCTCATGGTAGGCACTCCATACATGGGAGGTAGATAAAGCTCCCTAAATAGATCTCACACACATTTCTGAAGTGTAGTGAATGGATCCAAGGTCCCACTGAAGCAGACCCCTGTCCACAGGCACTGAAGAAGCCAAGAGGAAGACAGAGAGAGAAAGGACAAAGAGGGAAAGACAAAGGAGAGACGGTGAGCAGGCAGAACCAAAATCCCAGGCAAGCCAAATGCATACTAGGAAAGACAAAGTCTGAATTTCTAGTTTCTGGGCAAAGGAATGGGTTTTCTTCCAACCCGTGAGGATACATGTTTCGGCACCTTCTTCCATACCCTACCTTTACGCTCACACTTCATCAATTCTAAAAACAAAATTGTCGTGTCATACATTTTTGAAGCAACGAAGAAATATAATGGTTGCCCTTCTCTCAATCCCCAAGATCCATTTCTCCCTTCATATGGGAACTATGGAGTCCCTGGGTGGTGCAAACGGTTAACAATCTCCACCATTAACTGAAAGGTTGGAGATTCATTCAAGTCCACCCAGAGGCACCTCAGAAGAAAGGCCTGGAAATTTACTTCTGAAAAATCAGCCACTGAAAACCCCGTGGAGCACAGTTTTATTCTGACACACATGGGATCATCATGAGTCAGAATCACCTTGATGGCAACTGTTTTTATGGGGATCATCACAGTTTGCAGTGATATCAATTGGATATTCCCCTGCTCTCTGTGTCTTAGACAAATGACGCAGAAGGCAGTCAAGTGCTTTTACAGGTAATTTTAAGACGCATTCTCTCAAGAGGATGTGCATTTCAGTTGCCTTTAATGATATACTCCGGCTTCATTCTGCAAACGAGTCCTCACACAGTCAATTTCGAAGCCACAGTGCACACAAAGCGAAGGCAAGCCCACCAATTGGATGCTAGCTCACCTGTGTCAGTAAAGAGATGAACTCCTGCCAAGAAGAGCTACAAAGACATGTGCTCTCTAAAGCCCTCACCATCTCTGGTTTATGATTTGCTTCCTGGTAGGCTTAAATCACCCAGAGTTTAAACCTAGGTCTGGCCAGCGTTGGAAAACAGAAATGTGTTATGCTAAGGTTTGGGATCTTGTCATTAAAATTTTCCCACCACTGGGAAGCTGTTCCCTCATGCGAGGTGACTAAAGCAGGCTACTGCCTGAGCTCCTCCTGGTGGGGTGCAATCACAGCCACACATTTCTTAGCAGACTCCAAGACTGCACCTTCCACCCGCTCCCCACAAAATGCCAAAAGCTGTTATTTCAAATACTCCCCATGCTGCCATAAGGCCAGCGAGTGCTAGCTCCTCCTGGGACTCTTGCAATGATTGGAAACGCACAGAATCCAGCTGCTCTCTTCTCTGATCCTCCTCTGGCCCAGGTCAGGCTATCAACATCAAGCAGCATTCCATCATTTTTGAGGATGTTGATACCTAGAAGACAATCTTGAAATTCTCCGAGGAATTCAGTCTTGAAACCATCAACCATCTATACAGTTGAACCCTGTCTTGAAGAGTTCAACCAAGGAACTTATTCTCTGCTTCAGCTCTTCCTTCAAAGCAAAACCCTTTCCTCCCTTGGCCTCTCCAGTTAAAACCCCCAACTCTGATGCATCAGATCACAGGTGATTGGGTTCACTGTTTAGAGAAGAAAATGTTGACGCAGAGAAGCAGTAGAAAGAACCAGAGGTAATTTTTCAAAACCCTTTTCACTTTGCCAGAAAGCTTTTGTTGATAAATCGGAACAACACATAAACCTGGACAATTTATCAAGCAGAATATTAATATGAGTGCTGTTGCCCACATTATTAATGTTCCAAATCCTAGAAGATTGATAAGGCTGGCAAAGTGGCAGGGATTAAGCCCATTTTTCTATGAGCATTTTGATATAATGAAGTATAGAGCACAGGAAAGTTGGGAAGGAGGAAACGCTCTCAGCCGGGACAATGGATGTCTATATAATTTGACAGCAGCCTGTCTGTGCCTATCATGGGAGCGTCTTTGTGTGTCTGTGCACGCATTCGAGCAGACACACGAACATGACAGACAGAAGAAGAGTCAGGGGTACATCCCAGTGTGTTATGAGAAATTCATAAGAGGACTTGAAAAACTACTTTATAATATTAATAAAAAGTTTTAAATTGCCGGGGTGTACACACCTGCCGAGTATGGGGTTGATACTTCCAATCACAGAACTGACAAATAGGAGTTATGCCTGGAAACATTTTCAGCCCATTTTCATTTCACTATGTCTCTGAAGCAAAGAGGCATTTTTCTTTCATCAAGAGGTACTTGGTATCCTGTACATATGCAGACATTTCTAAGCCTAACGGAGACCCATCCCCCTGTGCTAAGAATCAGTGAAGATCATCTGGTAAAGGGGTATTCCCTCGAAGGGGAGAGAAGTGAGTATTCCTGAGAAGCCTCCCAGATGCACTGGAGCTGGAGGTATAATTCTGAAGGAAAACTTTGCTGCAGCCTCAAAGGGTGCAACCATATTTTGAAGCTTTCCAGGAAAAAGTTTCCCTCTGCAGCACAAACTGGCTTGGAAAACTATTTAGGTGGTAACAGCAAATTACTGTTTGGTGGAGGGAAGACCTCTATCTCCCACTGTCCATGGGAGAGTTGGTCACCTTCTGCCCCTCACCATATACAAAGCTTTAATTAAAACCTGGCACCATTATGACTGCCCCGGCAGGACAATCCCTCAGGTAGCTTGGCAAAGTATCTGAAATTTGCCTCTGGGGAGCTGCCTAGGAGAAAAACAAGCTGGTTGAACTTGATATTCCACCTTTTCCACATCTCCACTTCCCCTTTGCTGGTTTGGAGACTTTACCTCGGAATTCATAGGGATAGTTCAAGGTCAAGATGGCTTTTCTCCTTTCAGACCCTTCCTAACTCAGTCTGCCACAGACTGCTACCCCTGTGCTCAGCCAGCTTGTCGTTTCTGGATCCCTGAACAGATCCAAACATCCCTGGGTGGTGCAAATGGTTAACCTGCTCGGCTACTACCTGGAAGGTTGGAGGTACCTCAGAAGAAAGACCTGGAGATCTACTTCTGAAAAATCAGCCATTGAAAACCTCATAGAGGTTCTACTCTGACACATGTAGGGTTGCCATGAGTCAGAGTACACTCAACAGCAACTGGTTGGTTGGAACAGACATTGATAGGGGCTACCCCACAAGAAAGGGCCTGATGTCAGGAAACAGGGCTTCTTGTATGAATGGAGAGGATGGGATGTACCAGTATGTGGTGGGTGGTTCAGAACTGTACGTAGAGAATGGATAGACAAGTATGGGGTGCGTGGTTCAGAACCAGAAACTCTATGATGCTGATACACGTCCCGACTTTGAAATCTCACCTCTAACCAACCTTGCTATAGAAATAAATACTAACCAGCAGATGCCCAGATGGTCAGAAGTTGGCAAAGCATATGAAAGATGTAAGACAGCCTGTCTTTTCATGCTTTCTAAGCAATTCTTGTTCATTGTCTCTGAGTCCATAAAAAATACTGAACAAATTAGAGGTCCTGGGAGATCACACCTGATTTCAATCCTAGTGACGAGAGACATCATCTGCGCTCACTTGGTGAGCTACAAAGGCTGCTTTTCAGTTGTCAGCACACAGTCTGAATGCAAGGAGTAGAATGCAATCAGGCACAAATCACAGCATCTGGATGTGGGAGTCTGTTTTGAAAGTTGGTGAAATGGTCATAAATGAAGAGCTGATTTACCACGTCAGAAATCTATTACACCGCATCTTGGCCAGTGGAAGAAAGTTAAGATCCAAACTTGCTCAGGCATGAATATTCGGCCAACTACGCGTTGGATGTGTCATTGTAATGGACTTACATTCTAGTTCTATAACCCTCTTAAAAGACTCATCACAATCTAGAATAGGAGGACAGTTGACACTTACCCTAGGATAGTAACAAGTCAAATTCAAAAATGCGAAACAATTTACTGAACTTAATTAAAAAAATGGAATGCCTTTTTTCTGGAAACTTCTAGGCCTCCTTTTTCAACAAATCGGAAACGAGGAACACAGAAAATGAATCCAAGGCCAATGGATATAGACAGGGTCTAAGCAGTTTCATCTGAATTAAACAACATGAACTCAGGATTTAGCCAAAAAAAGAGTAACTACTTACCAACACCTTGTCTTGATTTAACTTTCCCAAATCCAAACCATGAGAAATCTGAAAACCACAACAAAACATAAAATAAACTTCGAACCACAAGAGTAAACCAGAGGCAGTCAGCACTATCCTTAGTGAAATAACTCAACGAACTTCCATGAAAAACTCTACTGGGGGCCAAAGTTTCCTCTTAAACACCTGGAAACTAACCCTTGGATTTTTATGTCAAGATTTATTTCCGAGCTTGAGAACGTGGAGGTTCAAATCAGATAAGAGATAACAGGCTGTCTTCAAGAAAAATGGCCACAACCCAGGGTGGACAGCTCGGAGCAGCTTGCTTTCTTTCCTACTGTTTCTCTTCACCCTAGGAGGAAAGACCATTGCCTCGTATTGAATCAAGGAGCTGGAAAACAGCAGGGACGAAAACCCACAATGCATTTGACAAATGTACTGTGATCCTGAACTGCAGCAATGTGGGCAAAAAAAATAATAAGAGAAAACAATCTTTTCTGAAGCTGAGACAGGAATTAAAAAAAAAGAAAAAAGCACAAAATCCCATGGGAGATCTGACGCTTTGGGTGGATGGGGATTCAGGAAGGAGAGGGGGATCTTAACTGACCACGGATTCCCACCACTGACTTGCTGGGTGGCTGTGGGCAGCTCCCTGGAGCTCTGGGTCTCTTAGAGCTCAGTTTCCCCTAGGTACATATAAGAAAACATCTGACAAATCCTTTAAGGCTCTTCATTAAATAAAGCCACAGTGAAATGTTTGTTTCTGGGCCTGCCTATTCCCTTCTAGGTAGTTTCCACTGGGTTCAAAGTGAATTCTGCACAGGGAGAAATCCTTAGCTGAGGCAGATAAAGGTCCCTGAGTTACACAAATGTTTTTGCTCTGCTATAACTGAAAGGTTGGCAGTTCGAATCTACCCACCTCAGCATTTCTATTTCTATTTTACAGAGAACTCATGAAAGGAAAATACCATCACAATCGCTCACTGATCACACGTTTCAGATTATTTTCACTCTTTATAATAAACACAACTGCAATGAACATCTTTGCACATCATAAGTGCTTCTCCTCCTATTTTCGTAAGTAATTCTCTTAGAAAGAACCCTAGAAGTGAAAATACTGGGTCAAAAGGGATGACCATAGTTAAAGTTCTCAACACGTGTTACCAAATCGCATTCCAACTATAACAGGTCTCACTTTCACCAACAGTGTGTGTGCGTGAGCGGATAGGAGGGAAGGTTGGGGCCCCACCCAGTGGAAAAGCTAAGGGTGAACCACCTCCCTACTTTTATTCTGCCATTTGCATAACCTTACCTAACTGAGAGACCTGGCAAACACTCCCACTCCCATCTGTGCCACATGACCCACTGATGATGATGATGATGACAACAATTAATGCCATTGAGTTGATTCCGACTCATAGCGACCCTCTAGGACATAGTAGAACTGCCCCATATGCTTTCCAAGGAGCTCTTGGTGGATTTGAACTGCCAACCTTTTAGTTAGCACTGGAACGCTTAACCACTGTGCCACTAGGGCTCCATGAACCCATTAATGTCCCACATCTCTAAGGCTGCTGTTCTGCAAACGTTCAACAAGGGAAACTGCAGGTGTGAACAGAGTAACAGCCCTTCTAATTTATGTAGTCATTACAGTTCACCAAGTGCCTCCATCCACCCCCAGACTCTTCTCCCTTGGTCCTCAGCCAAACCTTGTGAGTGACATATTATCCTTTGTTTATTGACACAGAACTGAGACTCGGAGAGGCTGGTAGACTTAGCAAAGGTCACAATTCGTAAGTGATGGAGCAGGGACTCAGCCTTCTCATGCTAAATCCAGGTTTTTGTTTTTTTTTCTTTCAATCACAGTTGCCTTTCTAATGTTCCGAAACACTTAGCCAAAGTAGTCAAATTTTACAACATTATAATTTTACAGATAGAAAAACACTGTAAGTATTCATTCATTTTCATTTATTCATAGTAGAGAAACCATAAAAAATAAGCTGCAGAGCCTGTCCTCAAGGAGCTTACAGTTGTAGATAAAGTACCCTGGAAGCATACCCAGGGTGCTATGGGAACTCAGAGGAGAAGCATCTATTTCAGTATGGCGGGTTAAGTCAAGAGAGAGTTCTGTGAATTTTGGACAACAAATTAGAATTGGCCAATGAGAAAAGCAGAAAGAGCAATACTTATGTAAATAGTTCCAGTAAACTATTGAGTCGATTCCAACTCATGGTGATGCGGATTTCAATTGCTGGCTTTTCCAAAGTATAACTCCAGGTCTTTCTTTCAAGACACATCGGGGTGGACTCAAACCTCCAATCTTTCAGTTAGCAGCCAAGTGTGTTAACTGCACCACTCAAGGAATCTTTTTTAAGTAGATCAGTCATGGCTAAAGTGGGGAGCTAAAGAGTGTTGTTGCATGTGTCAAGAAGCTGATACAGCTGGAAAGGGGAAAAGCTAGAAAGGTAAGCAAGGATCTAGTTAAGGGTTTGGATTTTATTGTGAAAATTGTGGGTAGGTACTAAAAAGGTATCTCAGGTCAGGAAGTAACATGATCAAGATTAATTTTAGAAAAAATCATTTTGGTTACATGGTAGAAACTGGATTATGCAAGGGAAAGGCCGAGGGCAAGAGAATGGTTAAGGAGGCTTTTAGAGAAATGAAGGCATGAGAAAATGGTGATCTGAACTGGGTATTGAGGAGGTGGGAAGGTGAAGATAAGGGGGCATGTTTGTCAGTTCTGTTTAGGGGAATCAACAGAACTTGATAACTGATTGCAAGTTAAGGAGAATACGGAGAAGGAACAAAGGAGATTTGGGGTTTGAGCAATGAGGTATAAGATGATGCTACCCATAGAGTCTCCAAGGAACTTAGAAGGGGAGCAGGTGAAGGGGACGAACTGAGAGCATTGGCTTGGGACACAAGCCACAGATAAGATGTCCATGCAGAGAAAACGTAAGAGGAAAGTTGGCAAGACGGTCTTGAGCCCAGGAAACAGGTCTAACACCAAGATTGGGTTCGCCCAAGGTCTAGAGTCCACAGTTTGGCTGGAGGGCCAAAGCTAGGTGCTGTACTTAGGACAAAGTTCTTGTTTCAACAGATGCGACACTCTTCTGCAGGCACAAAAGGAGGGCACTCAACTGAGGCCAACTTTTGACCAACTTATTCCTAAATCTCTAAAATATTTCTAAGTCCTCTTGAACAGTGACACAGCCACTATGTAGCAGAGAATACAGTCTTCTTGACCACACTGGAGAGTACTTGGAAAATGTAACAGACCAGGAATAGAAAGGTCAAATTGATACCTCTCCCTGTGAAGTCCTTCCTTGCTCAACAGCTCTTTCTTGATGGATTTAAGCAGTAGTCTTCAAAGCTTCATGTTAAATTTCACCAGCAAAATTTTCCCACAAGGCCAAAAAAGAAACAGTTTCTCAATTTCCTGTGATGTTTCACCCACTGGGAGTCGAGTCCTGCCAAACATTCTTTTTTCTTTTCTGCCTAATAAGAGACACTTTATTCACAGCAAAAGAAAGGGCTCCTTCTAGTTGTGGTGAGCTTAAAGGAACCCCTCCTTCTGGAATCTTGACTGACAAAGACCGTAAATTACAAACTTAATTAATTAATTAAATCCATCTCCTTCTGAGGAAAGCTCAACCTTCCCTGACCAGCGAGGGAGGACTCAGAGCCAAATAACACATTAACACGTTAGCAACTCTAAGATGGAACTCAAACTAAATAAAATAAACGGCAATAAGGATTACTTTCCAAACGTCTTTCAAAGGAAACAGCTAAAACCTAGGGGGCTGCGCGGGTGATATTTATGCTACAAGAGAGAGATTTAGAGAAAGGAGCCAGAAATGGAGGCAAAATGGAAGAAACCAAATCTTCTCTGTGGGTGATAAGCTGTAGAAACACAGAAGTCATTGTTTGAGGTTCTGAGCTCAAGAGAGGGGTTTCTGGATTTTATTCTTAAGTTTCAGAAAATTCACTTAGATTTTTAGTATGTTAAGACCAAAGGCAGCTTTTCTCTCCTTTTAATTCTGGAGAAATTCAAATTTGCTGTTTTCAAATGTGATTTCTTGATATCTTAAGGGAACGCTCACCATCCTCAACCCCCAAGAAAAGCATCTCTCACATCGTAACGGAAGCACGTAGGAAAATATGGTTCACTCCCAGAACGTACTTCACCTCCAATTTCTTACAGCCACACCCACTCCCTAAAATATTCATGACAGAGAAAGCTCTGGGTTGCTTTGCTGGAGGAAAGGCAAGGACCAAACAGTGGAGAGCCCAGGGTAGATGCTCAACAAGTGCTTGACTGAGGAACTGATAGACTGTTACTTCAAACAAAGACCAAGATTACTGGTCACTGGAGTGAAGGGGAAATGCATAGAAAGGATCGCTTTGTTGGCAACATAATTGTCTCCCTTTCCTACTGATATATAATTGGAGTGAGTAATAGTTTGCTTCAAATTCATTCCAGTTCCTCAGGGCACAGAACAGTATGATTTGGGGCCAAGTTTCCACTTCAACTTAATCTTTTATTTAAGGATAAAACCTTTATTCAAGAAAGACCCATCTCCACAGCCTAGGAAGGGGGCTTGCTTTGAGTTAAACTGGTTCTGGGAACCGGTTCCGGGAACCGTGAAGCAAAGGATATTGGTATCCTCCTGACTAACCTTCTTTTGGCTTCATCCCTTTGCTTCTCTTGAACTTCCAATGTCACTTATTTCCATTGTCCTCTAAGAAAAGTAACACCAAGCATACCCTTTGTAACTAATATAAAGAAAAATATATGCATTGTGGCTGAAGCTGTTAGTCGCCCTCTCAAACCTGTTCAGCATCATAGCAACATGCAAGCCACCCTTAACAGACAGGTGGTAGCTGCACATGAGATGCTTTGGCCAGGAATCAAACCTGGGTCTACCATGCGGGAGGTAAGAAGTCTACCACTGAACCACTGATGTCTCACAGTTAACACATGTAGATAAAGAAAAAGCACACGCAGTTGAGGTGTTATTAACTGATTCTATGACTTCCCAGCCCCCCACTACAAATTCAAAACTGTGTGTCATACGATGTACATTTTTCTGGAAGGTCCATAGATTTCATCAGATTTCCAAAGCGTTCTTCACTCCAAACACTGAGAACCACTGACATGCGCAGAAATAGTTATAGAGACCAGGAGATAAGTGCAGCCGTACTATGCCTTTGTGTTTAATTACATTCCCTGCAGCAGTCCGTCTGGGTGTTGACAGCCCTCCATCATCTCTTGCCTAGATTTCTGCAGAACCTCTAGTTTGTCTCCTGCTTCATTCCTGTCTCCCCCAGTCTCCTCATGGAGCTGCCAGAGTATTCATTTTCAAATATAATCATATTACATCATTCGCCTGCCTAAAATTGTGTAAAGCTTTCTCACCACATTTAGTCCAAACTTTTTGGTCATCACTATAGAGCCTTGCATAACATGAGTGGCTTCATTCAACCTACCCAGCCCCTCCGTACAACCCATTTCCTAGGAAACAGCCACTGTGGCCTCTGTTCTGTTCCTCCTTTGCATGTCTCTTGCCTCTGCTCACAACCCTGTTTTCAGGCTCTTTCCAAGTCTGACTGCTTCTCATCCTTCAGGTTTTAGGTCAAATATCACATGCTGAACAGGGCCCAGCCTCACTGTCCCAGCTCCTTTCTAGTCACTCTCTATTATATACCAATAAATGTATTTATTGTTGTTATGTATTTAAGTTGTTGTGTATTATCTGTCTCCTTCACTAGAAGTGAGCTCCAAGAAGCCAATCACTGTCTTAGACTAGGACCCCCAGAAACAGACTCTGACTCAAGGATCCGAGTGCAGGTAGCTTTATTGGGAAGGAGTCCCAAGAAGCACCAGTGCTGGAATGAGGAAGTGAGACAGGGCAGGAAAGAAATCCTGTAATCAATACATTATTTAATGGGTTATACAGTGGACAAAAGAGCTGCTGTTGAGTTCACTCCAGTTCATGATGACCCCGTGTGTGCCAGAATAGAGCTAGGTTTCGTAGGGTTTTTCAGTGACCTTTTGAAAGCAGATCTCCAGGTCTTTCTTCTGATGTGCCTCTAGGTGAACTCAAACTCCCAACCTTTCAGTTAGCAGCCAAGCACATTAACTGTTTGCACCATCCAGGGTCTCCACGTGGTGGACAACTGGTGTCAAATCCCTGGGGAATTTGGGGAGACAGGGTGTAGAATGTACCTCAGAATTCTCCCTTCCAAAAGGTGAGGCAGGTGGGTCAGGTACCCTCTAACCGTCATCTGTCAATAGGCCTTTGCATGTACCCAGCAGGTCTGGGCTGGTGAGACTGAAAGGATATGGGTGGGACACCAACAGCATCTCCTACAGGGACCTGGTTTATGTAGCCCACCACCAGCTCCAGTCCCTGTAACAGACCCTCCATTCATACTTCAGAAAGTATGAATGAATAAATGAATGCAAACAACAATTTTAAAAAAGTACAATATGAAGTACATCGAGGGTAATAAAAGTACCAATATGCAAATGATACACCTGATGTACAAACCACTACGTTGTACAAATGTATCTGTTACCCTCCTGATTCATGCGTGGCCCTCCATTTGAACCTCACCAAAGACAGTATTTAAAGGTGAGCAATACCTAAAAAGAAGTCCCTGGGAGGTGCAAACAGTTAACGCATTTGGCTGCTTATCAAAAGTTTGAAGGTTTGAGTTCACCCAGAGGCACCTTGGAAGAAAGGCCTGGTGATCTACTTCTGAAAACCCAGCCATTGAAAACCCTATGGAGCACAGCCCTGCTCTGACACACATGGGGTTGCCATGAGTCAGGATCAACTGGACAGCAACTGATTTTCTGGTTTAAATACTTAGAATGCAGCACTCCAGGCAGCAGGGTGGAATAAAAATGGTCGACTACATGTCAGAAGGTGTGAGTTCTCTGTAGAAGTTCTTTGGGAGAAAAGAACTACATGGCATTGGTTGAGTCACTTCCCTCTAGTAACCTCCTCCTACTCCATGAAGACAGGTGGAGAAATGGCATCTAAGGCCCATTTAAGCTCTAACATTTTATGGTACTAATCCTTAGGCACTGTGACAGGGGACAGTTGTCACATGGCCTTATATAGTTTTTTTTTAGCGTGATTATTTTGGGATTGTGAGATCATGTATAATTTAAGGAAAAGCACTTCGTCAACTGGCCTAGATTTTCTCCTGCTAAATAATACTTGGATGCTTTTTGGTCACTATACCCTCATCTTAAGAGAAGGGCCAGTGCTCTGCAAAAAGAATTTTAGAAATTAGTATACACTGACTACTTGTTACATGCCAGGAACCTTACTAAACCCGTTGCCATCGAGTCGATTCCAACTCATACTGACCCTATAGGACAGAGTAGAACTGCCCCCATAGGGTTTCCAAGGAGTGCCTTGCAGATTTGAACTGCCGACCTTTAGGTTAGCAGCCATAGCACTTAACCACTACGTCACCAGGGTTTCCGGAACCCTACTAGAGATCATATATTACTTTTAATTGCCAACCAAACCTACTACTGTTGAGTCGATTCCAACGCATAGCGACCCCATAGGGTTTCCAAGGCTGTAAATCTCTACAGAAGCAGGCTGCAGAGCCACGGGTGGTTTTGAACCACCAAACTTCCGGTTAGCAGTTGATCGCTTTAACTTTAATTAGATCAAATTAATCGGCTTCTATAGTAGTCTTAATTCACTATGCGTTGGAATCGACTCGAGGGCACTGGGTTTGGTTTTACAGTAGTCCTGGGGGAAAAAAAAAAGCAGGCTAAAGGCCTTAAACCCCTTAGACTTAAAGTTCAGAATTCTAAAGTAAGGATAGGCAAAACTGGACTTGGGGAAAGATGTCCTGATCCCATATGACAAACATTTAACTTTGAGGGAAAAACAAACGCCTACCACTTCTCTCTTTCACTTTGAATGTGTGGACCATTTCAAAGAAAATTCAGTTGGTCTACATCTCAGTCATTCACAATAAAACAATACAAAGCGTTGGAGTTTTTTGTTTGTTTTTTATTGTGCTTTAGGTGGAAGTTTACAGCTCAATTTCTCATACAAAATTTAATACACAAATTGTTATGTGACACTAACTGCAATCCCTATAATGTGACAGAACACTCCCCTTTCTGCCCTGGAGTTTCCCGTGTCCCTCCAACCAGCTCCTGTCCCTTCCTGCCTTCTCGTTTTGCCCCCGGACAGCGGCCGCCTTTTTGGTCTCCTGTATCTACTTGAACTAAGAAGCACGTTCTTCGTGAGTATTACTTTATGTTTTACGGTCCAGTCTAACCTTTGTCTGAAGAGTGGCCTTTGGGAATGGTTTTAGCTCTGAGTTAATAGAGCGCCCAGGGGCCATGTCTTCTGAGATTCCTCTAGTCTCAGTCAGACCATCAAGTCTGGTCTTTTCATGTGAACTTGAGTTCTGCACCACACTTTTCTCCTGCTACATCAGGAACTCTCTTG
Source organism: Loxodonta africana (assembly GCF_030014295.1). Classification (NCBI taxonomy): domain Eukaryota; kingdom Metazoa; phylum Chordata; class Mammalia; order Proboscidea; family Elephantidae; genus Loxodonta; species Loxodonta africana. The sequence continues at coordinate 24,412,137 of NC_087350.1, forward strand.
TGTTTTCCATCAGAGCAGTCATTGTGGTAGCCGGGCTGGTCTCAGGCTGATGGAGTCTCTGGTTTATATGCCCCCTTTTGTCTCTTGAGCTAATATTTTCCTTGTGTCTTTGTTGTTCTTCATTCTCCTTTGCTCCAGGTGGGTTGGGACCAATTCATGTATCTTAGATGGCCTCTCACAAGCTTTTAAGACCACAGACACCGCTCACCAAAGTGGGATGCAGAACACTTTCTTAATAAACTTTGTTACGCCAATTGACCTAGAAAAAAACCCACTGCCATCAAGTCAAAGATGTCCCCTGAAACCATGGTCACCAGACCCCAGCCCCTGCTGTTCTGTCCCTCGAAGTGTTTGGTTGTATTCAGGAAACTTCTTAGCTTTTGGTTTAGTTCAGTTCTGCTGGCTTCCCCTGTATTGTGTGTTGTCCTTCCCTTCACCTAAGATGATTCTTATCTACTATCTAGTTAGTGAATTTCCCTCCCCCACCCTCCCTGTTGGTTTGTTTTAATCTATTGTAAATTCCAAAAGGCTTTTTCTCTCAAAGGCAGTCACCATATTGCCTGGGTGGATGAGAGAGGGAACCTGGAATTCCTTGTAATTAGCTTCCAAGCTTGGAACTTGGAGAAAGTCAGGACAACTTCTAGTTAACAATAATATCTGGCAGAGATGAAAGAGTCCTATCAAAACTTCTCCTTTCTACCATACCACCCTTTTGATAACTCCAAACTCTTTATTAATATTTTCTCAGCTGTCAAAAGCTCCCTACAAGGAAGGCAGATGAAGTCTGTTTCTGAGAGCACGCGCACATACACACACACACATACACACACATTTCCCCGTTAACATTGTCTTAATGTGGCATGAGGCGTGCTCCAAATTTCCCTCTCTGCAGGAGAATGTTGGTTACCACTCAAAGCTAGTCTTTGTGAAGGAAATTGGCTGATTCTTGGAGAATCATCTTAGAAGCGATGTAAGTGGCCCTTAAAGAGAGTGACAAGCCCACAGGGTCTGGCAAAGACTTTAAGTCAGATTCCCGTGAGCTCTTGTTCCCATGGAAAACCTAAACAATAACTCAGACACGGGGATGGTGCCAAGTCACCTAGCGAGGCCAATGGAGAGGACACTGTGCTCTGCAGGCTTCCTTGTTCAGGGTTTGTTGGTACATTAAATGTATTTGGAAATGCCTTTGCAATTTCTGCTCTATATTTATAGTTACTTTAGTATTTATGCCATATATACATATACATAATGCAAATTCTTTTTTGGTCCCTCTAAACCAACAATAGGGGTGGTGCAACAGTTAACATGCTCAGCTGCTAACTGAAAGGTTGGAGGTTCGAGTCCACTCAAAGGCACCTTGGAAGAAAGTCTTGATGATCTACTTCTGAAAAATCAGCCATTCAAAACCATATGGAGCACCGTCCTACTCTGACACACACGGGGTCGTCATGAGTCAGAAGCTACTTAAAAGCAACTGTTTTTATACCAACGTGTCTTCTAGCTAATGCGAAGCACCAGGTAGAATATTTTTTTGTGTTTATATCGGGGAGATTTTGGAGGAGAAAAGGAGGGTCATAGGGTATCCAGCCATGCTTCTCGTTACAGGATATTTTCAATTTTCAACCGTATTCAAATTCTACCCTCCAGTCTGGGAAGAGAGTGACCACCTTCATGTCATCTGCAGCACTTTTGTCTTTGTCTTCAGGGACCCCTTGTTTCAGTTCCCACCCACCAGCCATCCTCCAGACTTGAATCCAGCCAAGGTCAGGAAACGTGTGAGTCCGCTACAATAGCCGAGATGTTCATTTGATTCTGTTACTGTGTGCTTTTCTATTAAGAAGTTCCCATAATGAAATAGAACACGATAGGATTTTATATACACTTATAAAGCTGGGTGGTGAATAAAAATAATTCAATGAAATGACCACAAATAGAGCAAAATGAAAACCCGTTATTTAAAATGTTGTACTGGCCAACTGATTTAACTATTAGCCACCCTGCTTAAAATCACTTCAGGTCTTTACACATTAGCAATGGAAAAAACTCAAACCCGTAAGATGAAATTGGATTTTCTTTCCCTAGTGTTTGCCCAGTAAATATCCATGTGCTCTTTAAGGTCCACTGCTTTTCTGGAAATTAATCAAAATTGATTCCCTAGGTCATTGGTTCTCAGAGGGGGTCGTTCTGCCTCCCAGGGGCCTTTGGGCAAAGTCTGGAGACATTTTGGGTTGTCACAATGGCAGGAGGGGACGCTACTGGCATCTAATGGATAGAGGCCAGGGATGCTGCTAAATATGCAACAATGCACCCGACGGGACAGTCCCACACAGGAAAGAATTTACAGCCAAAATATCAGTAGTGCCCCAAAACCAAACCCATTGCTGTTGAGTCAATTCTGACTCATAGTGACCCTACAGGACAGAGTAGAACTGCCCGATAAGGTTTCCAAGGCTGTGATCTTTACAGAAGCAGACTGCCACATCTTTCTCCCACAGAGCAGCTGGTAGATTGGAAGCACAGACCCTTTTGGTTAGCAGCCGAGTGCTTTTAACCACTGTCAATAGTACGGAGGTTCAGAAAACTTAGCCTAGGCCATAGGATAGCAGGAGTAGAATTTACCCTTGAACCTTTTATGCCTATTAAAAAGAAACCCTGACCAGTCTATTCCCCTGTCACCACTGGATTTTAGCCTCCTTCAAGTTATTCCAGTGTCGCTGCTACTGGTCTCCTGGCTGCCAGTCACACTCTCTCTGTTTATCTCACGCCTCCCAGGAAACAGCTCTGATTATTTCTGCTGCTTTTTGAATAGAGGGGCAATGCAGTTCAAAGAAGGAGAACTGGACTTGGACTCAGCGAGTAGGGTTTGAGCCTTGGACCCACTATTTCCTGGCAGACACCCCACAATGACTTAGTCTCTCTCTGAGTACCTCCTCTGTTGATGGGAACAATAATTACTGTCCTGCCCAACTGACAGGGCTGTTGTATGGATCATGTGAGCTGATGTACCTGTCAGACCTTTGTAAAAGCTCAGGTATTATACAAATATAGAAAATTCAATATATAAACATGTAGTTGTTGTTAGGCGCCGTCGAGTCAGTTCCTACTCATAGTGACCCTATGTACAACAGAATGAAACACTGCCTGGTCCTGCGCCATCCTCATAATCGTTGTTATGCTTGAGCCCATTATTGCAGCCACTGTGTCAGTCTATCCTGTTGAAGGTCTTCCTCTTTCCCGCTGACCCTGTACTTTACCAAGCATGATGATCTCGTCTAGACACTGATCCCCCCTTACAACATGTCCAAAGTTATGCGAGACGTAGTCTCGCCACCCTTACTTCTAAGGAGCATTCTGGTTGTACTTCTTCCAAGGCAGATTTGTTCATTCTTTTGGCAGTCCATGGTATATTCAATATTCTTCACGAACACCACAATTCAAAGGTGTCAATTCTTCTGTAGGGTTGCTATGAGTCAGAATTAACTCAACGACAATGGTTTAATGGTTTAATTTATAAACAAAACCAAAAGAAAAAACAAAACCCGTTGCCATCGAGTTGATTCCGACTCACAGTGACCCTACAGGACAGAGTAGAACTGCCCCATAGGGTTTCCAAGGAGTAGCTAGTGGATTCAAACTGCTGGCCTTTTGGTTAGCAGCCAGGGCTCCTAATTTATAAACATAAGGAATAATAAAGTCCAAGACCCTCAATGACATTAAAATCTCCCATTACCTAGCCTCAGTTTTATCACCCAGGACTCACCTTAAATAACCCCAGATTCCAGGTAAATTGTTAGCTTGCATTCCTCAGCTGAATGTGCCTTAAACTTCCCTATTAATTCATTAAAAAACTATGAAAAGGGGGTGTGTGCTGTCACATTATAGGGATAGCAGCTAGGGTCACATAACGATGTGGGTATAAATTTTTGTATGAAAAACTAACTTGAGCTGCAAATTTTCACCTAAAGGACAATAAAAAAACAAAACAACAACAATGAAAACTACCCATTGACCGCCTGGTAGGTGCAAGACAGCATGATAGTGCTGGGAAGTAATGAAGGGTAGAACAAGAGAATTGCAGCCACTCCATACTGAGTTCCCAAAATTCGTGTCTTTGAACCTGCTGTTTTTACTACCTAAATTATATCCCTCAAGCCCATCTTTGATCATTTCTTGTTATTAGCTGCTGTCAGGTTGATCCTGACTCGTGATGACCCCATGTGTTGCAGAGTAAAACTGCTCCATAGGGTTTTCAAGGCTGTGACTTTTGGAAGCAGATCTCCAGGCCAATCTTCTAAGGCTTCTCTGGGTGGGTTTCAACCACCCAAATTTCAGCTAGTAGTCAAGTGCTTAACCGTTTCACCACCCTGGGATTCCTCTTTGACCATTAAATTCTACTTATTCAACAAAATCCACCTGAAACTCACTTCATCATGAAGCATGTCTACATTTCCTGAATCGGAAATACCCACATTGACGCTTGGGCTGTTTGTCTCTTATGATAAGTATACCACTTCTCCACTGTATGATTTACATAATCTTGGCTCCCCTATTAGATTTTAATCACTCTCAGTTGAGAAAAGGTTATTCATCTGTGTACCGTCTTCAATAACCTTCATAACAGTTGTAATAGCATCAAGCAAGGTACATTACATATGGTAATATATGGTAGGTATTCAATAAATGTCTCTTTGATTGTTGATTGAGCCCAATTGGAAAGTTTTTAAAATACGGCACGAGATGCCCACAAAGACAGCAGAGACTGAGTTGTAAAGCACAGAGACTTATGTTAGCAGGAAAAGCCATTACTGCCGTCTACAGTTCTCTGTGTTTCCAGGGCACCTGTTCTTTCTCTGCTATCGTACTTCTCACCCTGGATTTTAATTATCTTTATTTACTTGGGGGTTTGATTTACTTGTTGTAACCTCCCCCAAACTGTAAGTCCTTTATGGGCAGCAAACTTTCTATCTTGTCACTCCATTGTACTTCTAGCATTGAGTGCAGCGCCTAGTACATTTTAGGTGCTCAGTAAAGATTTGTTGGATGAGTGAATGAATGAGCTCCAACTTGTCACGTTTGCATTCTTCGGTGAACAGCCACACGGGATCACGGCTGTAGTAGAACATTATGCTGATCACCTCTCCTTCTTGGTCCAGCAGAAGGCTAGGCTCCCCCATCTATCAACCCATGTCACTTGCTTTTGTCCATAAAATCTGACCAGAAATGATAGGCATCACTTCTAGGCAGAAGATTTAAGAGGCAGTCTTGGGTCTCCTACTTTCTCTTCATCCCACCACAACAAGCCATGAAGCTTCATGTTCAGATGGTGGCATATAAGGTTCTGGGTTCCTGAGGGGCTGTGATGAATAGAGTCCTCCTGAGGTCACTGACTGGCACAAATGGCTTATACTCGAGACTTAGTGGTGCAGTGGTTAAGAGCTACACCGAGCTACAGCTGCTAGCTGCAGTTTGAATCCACCAGCCATTCCCTGGAAACACTATGCGGCAGTTGTACTCAGTCCTACAGGATTGTTATGAGCCAGAATCAACTCGACAGCAGCAGGTTTAGGTTTTTGTTTTTTCGTTTGTTTGCTATGGAATAGAACTCCTCCACAGGATTTTCATGGCTGTAATCTTTATGGAAGCAAATCACCAGACCTTTCTTCCAAGGTGCCCCTGGGTGTGCTTGAACTGTGTTAGAAGCTCTTAAAGACCTGTTTGAGAAACCACCTAAGCATATTTATTCTTCAGACACCATTAAAACAATTGACTCCTGGTGAATAAAATCCCATTTAAAACAGGGTTAGGAGTCTCTAAGTGCTGCATACTGTTAAACACTGGATTACCAGCCCAAAGACTGGCAGTTCAAACCCATGCAGAGGTGCCTCAGAAGAAAAACCTGGCAAACTGATTGCAAAAGGTCACAGTCTTGAAAACCCTATGGAGCAGTTCCACTCTGACATACATGGGTTTGCAGTGAGTTGGCATCAACTAACAACAACAACAACAAAACAGGATTAATCAGAGACACTAGCTGGGGATGATTGGTTTCCTTTTGTCCTTTTGTGTTTTGTTGTAGTTGCTGTTCCCTTGCCACCCAGTATCTACTGCCTCCTCCTTTAGAAGAAATTATTTCCATTTGATTACCCACCCCACCCCCAGAGAGTCAATGTTATTCAAGGTGGGGCCCATAGCTCAGTCCTAAATAAATGCCCACAGTGGATGGTTCAAGAGTAGATGTGTGATTAAAGTCGGTCTGATCCAGACGAAGTCTGGGATTTGTGTACAAAGCTTGATGCTCTTTTCTCCTGCTGGATGGACGCCTGGAATGATGTAGTATCAGGAGTAGATAGAAGTCATCCCTCCTGTGATCACGAGAGAAAAGCTTATTCCAAGTTGAGCCAGCCCAAGGGAAGAGAGCCAAAAGATGGATATGGTCACATTGTTCAGACCTTGGATGGAGCTACATTCAAAGCTTGGTGTTTACTCCTTGATAGTACATTTACATGAAACAATAAGTCTTCATTATTGGTCAAACCATTTGTAATGGAAAGATGCCAAACTAATTCAGGGATGGGGCCACCATGGTCTCATTCAACAGTCTGTCCAGCATCACCAGAGGCAGGAATGTATGGGTACCATATTCTGGAGTCTTCTGTGCACCAAAGTTTTATTACCACTAATGTTGAAAATGGAAACCCTGGTGGCGTAATGGTTAAGGGCTACAGCTGCTAACCCAAAGGTCAGCAGTTCAAATCCACCAGATGCTCCCTAGAAACTCTGTAGGGGCAGCCCTACTCTATTCTATAGGGTCTCTATGAGTCAGAATTGACTTGATGGCAACAGGTTTTTGTTTTTGTTTATTAACGTTGAAAAATCAGCCCTTTGGAAACCCTGTGGAGCACAGCTCCACTCTGACACACATGCGGTCGCCATGCGGCAGCTCCACAGCAACCGGTTAATGTTGAATTGGCCTGTTACTCACTAGTCAGCCCGGCATCACAGAGGCAGGAGTGAATGGGTGATATATTCTGGAGTCCTTCCTGCACCAAAGTTTGATTACCACTAATGCTGAATTGGCCTCTTATGGAGATGTAAATGTCCTGCTCTTCAAAGGCGTGTTTGACAGGATGAAAGCCTTTCGGATTTCAGCGACTTTGACTCCTCTGGAGCTGGGACGACAGATTATTTTAGCAATTTCCATGGGAATGAATAGACACCTACTTTAGCTATTCAAATATTTAACAAGCACCATTGTGGTTGTTTTGAATCCCAAGGAGCCACAGCTGCCTGTTTGTGTCTGTTGTGCCTTGAAGGGGCTTGCTGATTCAGGAGGATCTCTTGAATGCATTCATTAGCCTTCTCTCCTGTTCCCAGCCCAGGCCTAGGAGGAAATGAGCGTTTGCAGCTCCAGTCGCTGGGAATGATGTGAGTGCTGAGGGTACTTGATAAATGGAGGCTCCAGGATGCCTGCTTTTTGATGGGCAGTTTGATGCTGGCAGCGGCCTGCGTGGCAAGGCCTGTGTGGCTGCCTGATTAATTTACTGGCTATCGCTCTGGGCAGGCAAATGAAACCCAGACCCTGGATTAAAGTGTAACAGGGCAGATAGGGCATTAACCAGCCCAGGTACAAGAGTCAGGAGAAGGTAAGGATCCAGAGATAATACAGTGTCGTGGAAGGCTGGAAATGATTTCTCCTTTTAATATGTATCATCTAAGCTGGCTCTTTCTAACTGCTTGTGGCCTACAAGTTGTAGGCCTCCGTGTTATGAAGACTTGGGCAATAAAACACTCCTTCCTTAAAACATCAAGGTGAAAGATGCTGGTGGGGAAAATAAAAAATCATGAAGAATGAACTGACTGTAAGAGAAAAAAATTAAATTCTCCGCTTAGAGTGAAATTTCTAGTTGTTTCTTTTTAAATGATTTAGAAATACAGGTTTTGCTTGGGGAAATCGCATTTGAGTGATCAGATGAAGAAGAAGATGAAAGATCCGCCCATGAGGGCCAGTTTCTCAGGTTATTTTTGAACTTATGATAATATGAGATAATGTGCTTTTCAAATAGTAAGGGTTTGTAGCTGGTTTGTTGGTCCAAACAACTGAATTACTGCTAAATGAGAATCCTTGAGCTCAGAAGCTTGGCTCTACACATTTAAGCACTTTCAAATTTGAAAGTTAGTAGGAATAAAGTCTAGAGATGAAGCTGGAAATTTTATGAAACGGGACATTTCCCCCTTCTAGAGTTTACTATTCCTCCTTGGGTTTGTTCAACCCGAAATGTTATAAGAACATTTTTCAGGAAGCCTTGGTAGTTCAAACCCACCCAGCAATGCCACGGAAGAAAGGCCTGGCAATCTGATTCCATACAAATTATAGCCAAGAAAACCCTATGGAACAGTTCTGCTCTGTAACACATGGGGTTGCCATGAGTTGGAACTGACTCCACAGCAGTGGGTTTCGTTTGGTTTTTGGTTTCCCTTTCTTAACGGACAGAAACAAATAACAGGCCTGTCTTTAGCGTTCCATAGCCCTTTTAGCTTCTAACAGTAACTGTTTTATTCAGTCCTCCTTCAGAAATGCCAGGTGGGGCAGAAAAGGACCAAGGACTCAAACCAACCGCCCAGAAACCTTGAGAACTGTGATTAGAGAAGAATATTAGGAGGTCATTCGTTCTCTTCCTCATTTCACTCCTTTTATAAGAGTTCTCTGACTTATTCTCAATCTGGGAGGAGTCTATGATATGTTTCTAAACATAAACCAAAAAAAAAAAAAAAAAACCCATTGCCATCAAGCCGATTTCAACTCATAGTGACCCTACAGGACAGAGTAGAACTGCCCTCTAGAGTTTCCAAGGAGCGCCTGGCGGATTCGAACTGCCTACCTTTTGGTTAGCAGCTGTAGCACTTAACCACAGTGCCACCAGGGTTTCTAACATAGAGCCCATTATTTTTGTCTAATCTATGGCTGGCTGATGCTGGCTGAAAAGGCAGTGGCCACTGGTCTGGCCCAGGCCTCTCTGGCTCTCACGACAGCTGCTACAGCAGTCTCCTCTTGCCTCCTGTCCCCTCTTGCCCTTCTCCTGCTCAACCTCCATGCTGCAGCTGGAGAGAACCTTCTAAAACGCCACTCAGGTCCTCTCCCTCCCTCCACCCGTAGTGAACGTGGAGCAATGGCCCCTTATGGCTGCCCTAGACCTGGAGCCCAAAATCCTCATCTAAGTCTCGTACCAACTTCCTTTCCAGGCTCTTCTTTTCCAATTCCCTATCTCCCATCTTACACCCTAGCAACTGCAGCAGGGATTAGTAGTTCTATGCTCATATTATACTACGTCTGCCTCTGTTATCTTTGCCAATGCCAATCCTTTTCCCAGTTTTTCCTATTTATCCTTTACTACTTAAGGTCACTTCCTTCAAGATGCCTCCACTGACCACTTCACACTGGACTAAATATTTCTCCTCTCTGCCCACATAAAGCCCTTTGCAGAGCTCAATTATAGCCGAACATTACAATTATTTGTTTGCTTATCTATATCCTCAACTAGGTTATAAACTCCTTAAGGAGAAGCTACGGGCATTTCAACTTCATATCTTCACACAGTGCACAGGGCAGAGGCTCCACCAGCCTTCGTTGCGCTACAGCCTGAATGGAGCCCCCTGAGGCTGCACAACTCAGGGAAGGGCCAGGCTACCTGTGGCCCACCATTGGAGACCCACATCTTTGAGCCCTACAGCTCTGACTTCAAAAATCTCCAGGGAAAATGCAACTGTCTGTGGCAAAGGGAACATATCAAACTATCATAGCCATTAAGACCAAGCCACTGGCCAAGCTATCAGTAGGGTACTGGGAATGAAGGAAAAAGAACAGCCACCTTGAAGTGAAGGAAAGCGAGGGCAAGAAAGTCCTGCAGCCCAGGGGACCTCCCAGGAGCTGGTGGAATACTGCACTGGAAGAGAAGGGTGGGGGTATAGGCTCCATGCCTTACCTATTTCAGAAGCCTTCCTGAGCACCCCCAGGTATAATAACCACGCATCCATTGTAGACCCAGTGATCAATTCATCAGCACTTTCAGGTTGAAAACCAACTGAGTACAATATTGTAGGAAGAACTAGAATTTACAGATTTCTTACTATGTGCCAGGCATCTTTTATTAGATTATCATGATCACGCCATCACGTAGGCACTGTGACCTCCATTTCTAAGGGAGGGAACCAAGTCTCAGAGGTAATCAGCAACCTTGGGGTCACACAGGCAGTTAACGGAGCAAAGTGAATGAGGAGTTAGGTGCCACTCTTTAGATGCCAAAAATTAGTCAGAAAGCCTCATTTAGGAGTCATCCAGGCACATACCTCTTTCATACCCCTGAGTCCCTTCTGGGTCCCTGTTTTAGTTATCTACTGCTACTATAACAGAAACACCACAGGTAGGTGGCTTTAACGAACAGAAATCTATTTTCTCATAGCTGTTGTAGTTAGGTGCCATCGAGTCAGTTCTGACTCACAGTGACCCTATGTACAACAGAACAAAACAACGCTGAGTCCTGCGTCATCCTCACAAATCTTGTTATGTTTGAGCCCATTGTTGCAGCCACTGTTTTAATCCACCTTGTTGAGGGTCTTCCTTGTTTTCACTGAACCTCAGAGTTAGGAGGCTATAAGTCCAAATTCAGGGCACCAGCTCAAGAGGAAGGCTTTCTCTGACTCTGGCTATGAAAGAAGGTGCTTATCTCTTCTCAGCTTCTGTTCTTCAGTTCTTCGGTGACCTTCATGTGGCATCTATCTTCCCTCGTCCGTCCTTACTTGCTTCTGCGTCTAATCTGCTCTTTTTATGTCTCAAAAGCGATTAGGTTTAGGGCATACCGTAGGCTGATATGTTCTCATTAACATCACAAAGAAACCCTATTCCCAAATGGGATTACATCCACAGGTATAGGTTTTAGGATTCTAACACACATTACTGGGATACACAATTCAATCCATAACAGTCCCCATTGAGACACTCATGGTCTTTCATAAACTTCTGGAAAACTGGGTGTTCAGGGTCTAAGGTCTTCATAAGGCCTTTGCATTGGCTCTCGTAGTGGGTCTGGAACTCAGCCTCTCAGCTGTTCTCACAGATGTTCATCAAAGTCTAGCTCTCCCCCAAATTTAGCCCAAGGAACTGGGGGTTCCAGTGAGTGCTACCAGGGAGTGGTGCCAGTCTGCAGATGAGGTGGGGCTCCAATGCTCTCACAGAGCAAAGCCCCGACCTTCACTGAAATCAGGGGCCCAGGGAAAGGGGAGCTCCCATGGGCATGTGAGTCCCACCACATGCTCCCCAAGGTGACCAGTGGTCAGGGAAACCTACCTCTGGGGGTGAGTAGGAAGGGAGAAGAAGAGATCAAAACCAGAGCCCAAGCCCTGGAAGCTCAGTCAGATCCTGGTAGGACTGGAGTGAAGGTGAAATCCTGAGGCAAATCAACAACTTTGGCCAAGGATCTTCCTCTGGCCTCAGAGCTGATTTTATTAGGCCATCCAGAGCTAAGATGGAGTTCACACACAGTGTCTTAAAAACAGCGCTTGCCCTCTGAACATGTAAACATGTGTTTTCTAAAGATAGCCCTGGCAGTCACAAAGACAATGATTTGCAGAAGGGCGAGACTTGCATCAAGAGGTTGATAGGTTAAGAGGCCACCGCTGCTGGAGGGTCAAGAGCCTTTCACGTGGAACATAGCTATGTCCCAACGTACACACAGCACCCAGACAATGATTTGTCTTTTCCTGCACTTAAGATGGGTAATGGCATGCCAGACTAGCTGGGAATGAAAGCAGGGGATTAGGAGGGATTCCAGAGTCATCCACATTAGTGTGTCATCAAATTTCTAGAGAAAGGAAAAATAATTCTGCCTATTACTTCAACGTTTCATCTATGGGGCTCAATATAATCTGCACATGTAGAAATAGCTAGGCCACTGACATTTTCATGTTTTAGTGGAATGCTTCTCATCACATAGCCATGGACTTGCTATGCCCACACATCAACCTGGGACATTCATTCTTTCACTCAAATAAAACATTTTAAGAGAAGTGAAGAAAATGAATGAAAAAGCCTGCCATCAATGCATTTTGTGGGGGGAGCAGATGACAAGCAATAACCACAACCAAAAGGAAATGTACTGCATTTCTGGTAGTGACAAGTTCTTTGGGGATAAGTAAGTCGTGAAAAGGGATGGGGAAGACCAAGTAGTGGTAAGGACAGCAATTTGAAAAACATGGTCAAGAAAGGCCTCACAGAGAAGGTGATGTGGAACAAAGAAAGACCTGAAGGAGAAGAGAAGAACGTTCCAGGGAGAGAGAACAGCATTACATAGGCCATGGGGGAGAATTCTCTGCAGGTGGGCTCTGAGGAGCAAGGGGCCAGAGTGGCCAGATAATCTAGGAGAGAGAGTAGGCAGCTTAGCTCAGGTTAGTAGCTGTGAGGTGGAGCGAAGCAAGTGGGCTCTAGATGTATTTTGAAGGTATAGTTGCATGGTTTGATAAAGGCTTTGGGCAAGGGGTGTGAGTAAAAGAGAGGAGTCCTGGTGGCTCTTGGAGCTTGGCCTGAATATCGTTTTATTAAGACGGGTCAGACTACAGGAGAGAACACGGTACGTGTAAAGTGGAGTCCCTGGGTGGGTGCAAAGGGTTACGTGCTCAGCTGCTAACTGAAAGGTTGGAAGTTTGACTCTTCCCCAAGGCACCTTGGAAGAAGAACCTGGCGGTCTATTTCCAAAAAATAAGCCACTGAAAACTCTACGGAGTACAGTTCTACTCTGACATACATGAAATTGCCATGAGTCGAAGTTGACCTGATGGCAACTGGTAAGTGTAAGATGCCTACTAGGCATTTGGATGAAGCTGCTGAGCAGGCATTTGCATATCCAAGTCGGGAGTTCCAGAGAGGTCTTGGCTGCAGATAAAAATTTTGGCAACAACAGCATTTTAAAAAGTCATGAGACAGGATAAAATTACCAGAAGGGGAAGTGTAGCTAGAGAAGAGAGGGGCTCAGACACTGAGCTGTGGGCTTGGCTACCATTATAGTTGGTAGATGAGAAGGAGTGACTACTGAGATGGGAGGAAACCCGGAGAATGGGGCACCCTGGAGGTCAAGTGGAGAAAGTAAGGAAGAATCGAGAAGTTGTGCCAGATGCTTCTGACGTGTCAAGTAGGATAAGAACATAAATGAGCACGGGACTTGGGAATGTGGAGAGCTTGTAAGGGCAGTTCTGGTGCAGTGACTGGAATGAGAGCCTGACTGGCATGAACTAAAAGCAGATGAGAAGAGGAATTATAGGGAGAAAGAAAAACACTTTCCAAGAGATTGCTATAGGAGGTAAAGGAGAAAGGAGCCATAGATGGTGATGGTGGTTTGTGGGGTCAATGGTGGGTCAGCAGTAGAATTCTCACCTTCCATGTGGGAGACCAAGGTTCCATTCCTGTCCAATGCGTCTCATGTACAGCCATCACCTGTCTGTCATGGGAGGCTTGCATGTTGCTATAATGCTCAACAGGTTTCAGTGGAGTTTCCAGACTAAGATGAACTAGGAAAAAAGGCCAAACAGTCTACTTCCAAAAATCAGCCAATGAAAACCCTATGGATCACAATGGCCAATCATGGGAATGGGGTAGGACTGGGCAGCATTTCCTTCTGTTGTCCATGGGGTCACCATGAGTGGGAGGCTGACTTGACAACAGCTAAAGCAACAATAGTGGTGCATGAGGCTTAAAGAAGTTTGTTTTTTAAAGTAGGAGAACTAGCAGCACGTTTGTAAGCTGATGGGAACGCTCCAGGACAGAAGAAAATGTGACAATGCAGGGGAGAGCGGTATAATTGCTGGAGCATGACCTCCTACAGGTAAAAGGAGGCAGCACCAGTGCACAGGTGGAGGGGCTGTCCTCAAGAAGAAACAGCCTATCAGGATGGAAAGCAAAGCAGAGGTAACTCATGCGGAGGGGGGCGGGGGGTGGGTCATGGTGCTTGGAGTTGAGAGTGGTATCTTCTGACAACTTCAATTTTCTCAGGGTTATGGAAAGTAAGGTGGGGAGAGGAGAGTGAATTAATGGAAGGAGGAGGTGGAAGTATGAGGAGAAAAGGAAGGTGTGAAGCCTTTCTTTAGGAGAGAGGGGACAGTGAAGACACTGGCAAATTACCATAGAGGGGTGATGGAGTGAACCAGGCTTATTGTTTTGCCAAGAGAATGGCAAGGCCACTGGCAGGTGGGGAAGGGAGTGATTATAACAAGTGACCATTGAATCAAACCTGGCCAGACTGGGGGCAGGAAGGAGTTGAGAAATAGTAGGGGGGAAAGAAAAGGTCAAGGAATGTTGGTGTCAGGAAACCAGAGTGAGCTGAAGAGATAGGACGAGGCTGTCAAAGAGAGGGATTCTTGGCAATGATGGAGAGATTGGTAATGACAAGGTCAAGGATTTGTCTGTCCACAGGAGACAGTGACTGAGGCGGGGCTGAAGGTATGTCCCTGGAAAAGGACTAAACTTAATGAGAACGGGTTGGGTATCTTTGCTATGCGGTGAGAATAATCAATAAAGAGATCTTATTTTAATTCTAAGACCATTCTGAAGGAAGGGAGAAAGAGAAGGAGGGAGGGAGGAGAGAGGGAGGGATGTTGGCAATGAAATGCACCATGTAATAATCACATTTCTGAAAGTAGAGCCTGAGATAAAGTAACCAAGAAACCCAAAACCCTCTGATTTCAAAGCTCCCGAAGTCCTCCATCCACACCTCTAATGAAGAGCAGCAATTTCTCTGCATTTTGCAGACGCACTTGATGTGCTGGCAGCCTCACACCCGCCTGTTTGCAGGGATTAGGGAGAATGGCGAAGCATAACTCTCGGGCAGCAAAGCGGAGAAAACCCATATGCATGCCAGGGCCTGGCCCTTCAGAACAAGCAATTTGCTTCATGTCCACTAAAGGCTTGGAGATCAGCTCCACATCATGAAAAATAACCCTCGCCAAATTCAGCACAAGAGCAAGCACTCCATAAATACGTGGTGCTGACCAAGTGAAGAAAACCATCACAGCTGTGCCTCCATAGGGGCAGGAGGGAACCCGGGGTCAGCCAGCCTTCATGAGAAAATGGAAATGTGGTGAGATCCTATGGGTGACAACGTTTCACAGCGAGAGGAAACTGTGGGCCAAGAGTTTGAAGTCCCGGGCCTTTTAGTCTCTTTCCACTCAGTCCACAAGCATTTAATGAACCATTAGATTCTTCTTCTTCTTTTTTTTAATTGTGCTTTAGGTGAAAGTTTACAGAACAAATTAGTTTCCTGTTCAATAGTCTGTACATAAATTGTTCCATGATATTGGTTGCATTCCCCTCAGTGTGTCAGCACGCTCCCCATTTCCCTCCTAATTCCCCCATTTCCTTTCATCTGGATTTTCTACCCCTTCCTGCCTTCTCATCTATGCTTTGGGCAAATGTTGTCCTTTTGATCTCATAAAATTGATTGTTCTCAGGTACACGTTCCTCTCAAATGTTTATTTTATGGGCCTGTCTATTGTTTGGCTGAACAGTATCCTTTGAAAATGGGTTCAGTTCCAGGTAAAAAGGCTGTCTTAGGGCTACAGTCTTGGGGATTCCTTCAGTCTCTGTCTGACCAGTAAGTCTGGTCTTTTTTGTGAATTTGAGCTTTTGTTCTACACTTTTCTCCTGCTCTGTCCAGGACCCGCCGTTGTGATCCTAGTCAGAGTGGTCGGTAATGGTAGCCAGGCACCATCTAGCTCTTCTGGTCTCAGGGTCATGTAGGCTGTGGTTCATGTGGTACCCTTAGTCCTTTGGACTAACTGCTCCCTCAAGTCTTTGGTATTCTTCATTCTCTTTTGTTCCAGATGAGAAGAGATCAATAGCTGTATCTCAGATGGCTGCGCGCAAGCTTTTAAGACCCCAGATGCTACTCAGCAAAGTAGGATGCAGCAGGTTGTCTTTATGAGCTATGTTGTACCAATTAATGTACATGTCCCCCGTGTCTATCGTCCTTTGCCTTCTAGTCTAGCAGTTTCATCCTTCGAGGTATTTGATTACGTCTAAGAAGTTTCCATGACTGTGCCCCTTGTGTGCTTTGTTGTCTACATTAATATACATGCAGCACCTACAATTATGTATGTAGAAATATCCACAACCAAACCTCTATCTGGAGATGGGTGTGATCCTTTACACCCTTCCACACTTCTTTATCATACCTATCTATCTATGTATCAATTCTAGATTATTGTTTCTTGATATTATTGTTGCAGGATTATCTATGTTATAGTATACCATATTTGCCCTTTATTCTTGTGTTCCTCGCAGTGTCTTCCCTTGCCTTGGTCATGTTGTGTTGACTTTCCCCGTATGGTATATTACCTTTCTCTCCACCAACATTAACACATGTCTTCTATCTAGTTGGTAATTTTCCCTCCCTCCCCCTCCCATCCCTGGTAACCATCAAAGAATTTTTTTTCCTGCATGTAAACCTTTTCTTGATTTTTTTTATAATAGTAGTCTGATATAATATCTGTCCTTTTGTGATTGACTTATTTCACTCAGCATAATGTCCTCCAAATTCACCCATGTTGTGAGATGTTTCGAGGACTCATCACTTTTCTTTATTATTGTGTAGTATTTCATTGTATGTATGTACCACAGTTTGCTTACCCATTCATTGGTTGATGGGCACTTAGGTGGTTTCCATCTTTCTGCTATTGTGAACAATGCTGCAAGGAACATGGGTGTGCATATGTCTATTTTTGTCATGGCTCTTATTTCTTTAGGGTATATACCTAGGAGCGGGATTGCTGGATCATATGGTATTTCTATTTTGAGCTTTATAAGGAAGTGCTATGCTGTTTCCCGTAATGGTTGTACCACTTTACATTCCCATCAGCAGTGTATAAGAGTTCCAGTCTCCCCACAACCTCATTAACATTTGTTATTTTCTGTTTTTTTGATTACTGCCATTATTGTCCGGGGAGATGGTGTCCCATTATAGTTTCGATTTGCTTTTGGGTTGGTTCCCCCCTAATGGCTAATGACCACAGGCATTTCTTCCTGTGTTTGTTAGCCACCTGAACGTCTTCTTTGGTGAAGTGTCTGTTCATATCATTTGCCCATTTTTTAATTGGATTGTCTTTTTGTTGTTGAGATATTGAAGTTTTCTATGCATTTAAGAGATTGGACCCCTGTCAGAGATGTCATATGAACAACCATTAGATTCTAAACTTTGTGCAATGCACTGGTGGGGCTCGTACCCAATGGGTGAATATTACATATTTACCGAAGTGAGAGGCACTTCAGAAGAAAGGCCTGGCAATCTACTTCAGAAAAATCAGCCATTGAAAACCCTGTGGAGCATGGTTCTCCTCTGACACATAAGGTCACCATAAGTCAGAATCAATTAGATGGCAACTAGGTTTTGGCTTCAAAATGCTAAAGTCTGATGTCTGGACTGGAGGTCACTGAGGACTAAAGGAAGAAGTAGGAATTTCTAACTTCTATTTTAGTTTTAATAGTCATTTTCAATTACTATGGAGTCCCTGAGTGGTGCAAAAGATTAACATGCTTGGCTGCTAACTAAAAGGTTGGAGTGCACTCAGAGGTGCCTCAGAAGAAAGGCCTGGCAATCTACTTCTGAAAATTCAGCCTCTGAAAACCCTATGGAGCACAGTTCTAGTCTGATACACACGGGATCACCAGGAGTCAGAGTCTCCCCCATGGCAACTGGTAACCAAAGTGAATAGGGTACGACAGATGCTGATTAAAAGTCAGAATTAAAATTTGTATCCACCTGTAGTCTACATCGTTTTGGGTTCTTTAAAAGTATACTTTGACTATTCTCGTAAGAAAGTATTAAAAGAGCAGATGAGAGCAACTTCAGTGTTTCACACACAGGCAAAGTGTGACAGAGATACCCATTAGGTTGACCACCGAACCACAGATGGATGGTAATAAATAATGCATAGCATGGTTCGGAACCAGATGAATGTGTGTGTTAATTAGTACAGTCAAAAAGGGAGTGAGGTCACTTATTTTTCAAAGAATTAATGAAATGGGTGCTTCACCTTTCAGGGTCTTTGTGTACGTCTTAGCACTTCCTCCATTCCAGAAACTGAATCTAAACCTTACAGCTAGGCTTCAGGGGGAGGGGGAGAATTCGTTGTCTTCTGTACAGAATTTTAATTATTTTTAACCAATGAACCAGAGGCTAGAAAGCGCTGTTCTATATTTTAAAGCCTGGAATGTTCTGTTTTGAGTAAACAATGGTAGCTTTAAATTATATTATATACTGAATTTATTTACTATTTTGTACTTTATGCTTAATATTATATTGTGAGCATCCATTTTATTGTCTCTGCAATTTTACCACTACCCATTTAATCATTCTCATATTACTGAGCACTTAGGTTTTTCCTCTTTTTTTTTTTTTTTTGGTATTATAAATTATGTTCAGAGTAACAATCTTGAACACATAGCTTCCTGTCATCTCTGCCCTTTTTTCCTTCTGATGTTCTGTAGCTATTATCACTATTGTTGTTTTTCTATTCTGAATGAGATTTTTTATCATTATATTGTCTAACATCACGGCTAACACATGGGCAGGCTACTAAATGGTGTCCATCTACCTGGTATCCGGTCAGACTATAGAACCTCAGACTTGTTATCTGGTTTGTAAGTTCTCCACAGTTTTCTAAGCAATAATATCTACAAATATTAATATGTTTGACTTTCCCATAGACACCAAACCAAACCTGCTTTTAAGGAATAGATTCTGACTCACAGTGACCCTATAAGACAGAATAGAGCTGCCCCATAGGGTTTCTGAGGATCGCCTGGTGGATTCGAACTGCTGACCTTTTGGTTAGCAGGCCAACTCTTAACCACTGCACCATCTATCCATTCCATGTCTTTTTCCATAAGCTGTAACTTCCCGAACATGACCAAACACTAGTGATGACGTAGGCATTGTAGTCATCCTTGTGCTACTTCAGTCACAGTGGTGACTGTTGGTATAAACTGTACCATCTTTATCATCTTCTATTCTTAGTCTACTATTTTTTTAAATCAAAGAAGTCACTCAATTTTATTAACTCCTAAATCAAATAAAAACCAAAAACAAATCCATTGCCATCGAGTCAATTTCGACCCACAGCGATCCTATAGGACAGAGTAGAACTGCCCCATAGGGTTTCCGAGGCTATAAATCTTTACAGAAGCAGACTGCCACGTCTTTCTCCCTTGGAGCAGCTGGTGGGTTCTGACTTATGGTTAGCACCCAAGTGCTTAGCCATTGTGCCACCAGGACTCCTTGGCATAGAATAAAAAAAAAAAAAAAAAAAATTTAGATACTCATAAAATGACAGTGAACTTTTATTATTATTACTTTTATTATTTACTTGACAACTATTTATTGACTATCTGCTTTGTACCAGGCATTGTTCTGGGTATTTAGGAAACATTACTGTGTATTTGGAGAAAGACAATAACTCACCAAACTTCCATTATAGTACACACCAAAATAATTTTCGATTACATTGTACCGTATCATACTCTACTACAAGCTCTCAATCCATTATCTGTATTCCTGAAACCCAATACATACTGAAAACCCAAAGCTTAACTTATTTGGCATCAAAACCCAATTGAGCTGCTGTGAGGTTGTTTATAAATGTTACATATTCCAGTTAGTGTGAATAGCTTTGAGTTTCACTGCAGAAATATCAATGAATATGATTACAATGTGATACTCCAGGCCTCACTGGGGGTGGTAGTGGTATTCGTTGTACAAACCATATTGCATTTCTAAAATCCAAAATATTCCTAAATCCAAACCATCTGGTTCCAAAAATTTTGGATAAGAGAGTGTGGGTTTGTATAATATATGATCGTATTAGATGATGCTAGAAAGTAATAACATTGCATTGTAGTATAATCTAATAGTGTAATAAAGGCGTTCTCTCAATCAGAACACAAATTTCTTGAAGGCACTGGCTTTTCTTGCCCATCACAAGGTCCTCCACAGCACCTCACACACTCCCAAGTACCTGGTGAAAACTCATTGCCATCAAGTCAATTCTGACTCATAACGACCCTACAGGACAAAGTAGACCTGCCCCATAGGGTTTCCAAGGAGCAGCTGGTGGATTTGAACTATCAGCTTCTTGGTTGGCAGCCAAGCTCTTAACCACTGCACCACGAGGGCTCCAAACACCTGATGGATTCTAGGTAATCATTCCACTCAAGTTAATCTAGTTCCAGAGCATTCTCCTGGGTCCAAGAGATTTCAGATGCCCTCAGTGCTATTTCTTTCATATAAAAATATCCTCAACATGACCATCAATTTCTAACACACTGTGGGGAAAGGGACAGGGCAGCTTACAGGCAAACTTGGCCTTGACTTGCATTTCTATATACCTAGAAATGATTTTCTACCTCATACCAATATGTTTGGCCTTAAAAGATCTGAAAAGTAGCACATTTATTAAGAATAAATATTCAAAATGTGCCGGCACATTTTAACTATTTCACTTTCACCATAAGCCTAACTCAACACATTTTTGCAAAGTAAAAGACTAGGGGGTTTGTTCAAATGCAATGAGGTCTAGCATACTGCCTGGGCACAAGTCATGAGCCATGCTAGTAAGTCCTTTCTTATACTTAAACCACAAAGGCCTCCTTTTATTTCTGGAGCTGTTTCGTCTTGTAGACTGTTTTGAGTCTTAACATTAGATTAGGATTTGCTGGCATTGCCGGGGAAATGGCGACATTGCCTCTGGCAGCCATAAATAAGAAGAACAATAGTTTACATTACTTTCCTACGTTATGTTTTTCAAAATACTTTCACACGTGTTATTCCAGGGCAGATTCCCATCAGGAGGCTTCTCTGGGTCAGCCTTATGTTGCCATTACGCACATGGCTACCTTCAGCGATGATTTAGGGGGCCAAGAGCACAATTTTACAACACAACTACTACAAAGGGGGAGGGGGGCTTTGATTTTCAGCCAATTCAATGAGCATCTTTGGATATTTGTGTTTTGTTTTGTTTTTTCTATCTCTGCCTAAGTCTCATAGTGGCGGATGCCAGAAAAATTACCTGTGGCTCTAGCACCTGATGGGCAGACCTTTCTTTGATATGGAAGAACTCTCTGCCCCAAAGGCAGCAATGGCTGCCTTTCAGAGGCAGTGCTGGTTTCATCAACAGAATATTGGTTAGCACACACCATCTTCCAGCACTGGCCCACACCCAGATGGGCGCTAAATACATCTAACGTGGTGACTGATGATGATGGTGGGGCAAGTGATCAAAGGTGCCTTGCTCAGGGCCAGGTGCTCAATAATTGCTAACTGATGAATGAGGACAGTTACTAAATGCCACCCCAAAAGACAGCTACACTTGAAGAAATATGCAGACTGATTTACGCTCCCAGAGAAAATGCCTAGATATGCACTGTGAAAGTCTTTGTGAAGGCAGGCGTGGGAAGAAAGGCACAAGAGTTGTTACGAGTCTTCCCTGACAAAGGAACGCCCTTACCCAAGGGAGAAGACTAGAGACGTACCCACTCCAGAGAATGTAAATTACTGCCTATACAAGAAGGCCACTGCTTTTAGTCTATTATGCATATGTTTTTAATATGAGCAGGATCAGCTACATAATTTGCAGAGCCCACTGCAAAGTGAAAATGCAGGGACCCTTGTTCATAAATCATTAAGAATTTCAAAAAGTTGACAGCAGAGCACTAAACCAAGTGTGAGACCCTTCTAAGCATGTGGCTCTGAGTGATGGCACAGGTCGCACACCCACAAAGCCAGCCCTGGGTATGAAAGAGATGGTTTGAATGTGATGTCACTGCTGCCCTTCTTTTTACTTGTCACTGCTGAGCTCTCAGAGTCCCAGGAGGCTCAAAAGGTGGGCAGAGCTTATCGCCTGAGCCAGGGAAGATGAGATCAATGGTAAAAGTGGCTTAACATGAGACACGTCCCTCAGACTTGAAACTGAAAGTGATTAGGACAACCCAAGGGGTCCCTAGAAGCTTGAGACTAAGTTTTGACCTTGGCCATCAAAACAAAAATGTGATTAGAGATCACTTGCATGTGGTGGGATATATCAGGTTGTTCCCTCCTTGAAGCACAGGCTCAATGATGAGGTTCTAAATCTCTGGGTTCAGGTCTAATTGTCTGAGGGACCAGCTCCAAGTCAAAACCAGGCCTGCAGGTCTGGAAATCTAGTATCAACTGCAGAATCAGGAACCTGCCATATTTAACTAATTTTGACTTGGTTTTCCTTCCTTTATGGG
Organism: Loxodonta africana; assembly: GCF_030014295.1. Classification (NCBI taxonomy): domain Eukaryota; kingdom Metazoa; phylum Chordata; class Mammalia; order Proboscidea; family Elephantidae; genus Loxodonta; species Loxodonta africana. Next base: position 24,434,437 of record NC_087350.1, read on the forward strand.
CAGCGTTGTCAGAAAAAATAGAGGATACCCAGTTGAATTTCTGATAAGCAAAGAATAATTTTTCATATAAATATGTCCTAAATATTACAGGCAACATCATTGATTTTTTTAAGAAATCATTTGTTTTATACCTGAAATTCAAATTTAACTGGACATCCAGTATTTTTATTTGCTAACTCTAGCAACATTATTGAGAGATTCTCTCTTTATGTTATGTAAAAATCTACATGAAAATGTCAGCCTCTCCCAGCTGAACTAGAATTTTAGGGAGGTGGGAGTATACCCCCAGAAACAGAAGTGGCCATGGCAATTGTAGGAAGCTGCATTAAACATTTGTACCATCCAGGGACTCCTTTAACAACGAAAGCTACTCCATAACACAGCCCCAAAAGCCAAGGGTAAAAATGGACTATACAATCACTTTAATATCTACATACTATCTAATACTTCCTTTTTATTTGTTTTTTATGGAAGGTACCAAAAGCAATAGTTTAGTCTTATCCAATATGAGTTGTTCTCAAACCTGGCTGTACATTAGAATTACGTGGGAGGATATTAAAAAGATACTGATGCCTAAGCTCTATCCCCAAATATTCTTATTTAATTAACCTAGTGTGGGTTCCAGGCATGTGCATTTTACAAATCTATCCAGGCAATTCTAAGTATAGCCAAAGCTGAGAGCCACTCCATAGCACAAAAACCAAAACCAAACCTGTTGCCATTGAGTTGATTCTGACTCAGAGCGACCCTATAGGACAGAGTAGAACTGCCCCATAGGGTTTTCAAGGAGCAGCTGGTGGATTTGAACTGCCAACCTTCTGATCAGCAGCCGAGTGCCTAATCATTACATCACCAGGGCTCCTTCATAGCACAGTAGCTCTCAAACATCAGAATTTCACAGAAGCCTTTGCAAAAACGCGGATTTCTGGTTTCCCTACCTGGCATCTACACCTTTAACAAGCTGATTCCCACTCAGACACTCTTGGAGAAAGCTGCTCAGGCTGTGGGCTCCTCTTTGCAGGAGTTCTGCCTCAACCAGCTTTGCCTGCCTAGGTCGCGACAAAGACATGATGGTGGACCTGAACACACACTCTTCTGGTGCTGGAGCTGTCACTGATGCTACCTTATGGCCCAACCAAGAAAACCAAGGATTCGGGCCAATTCCCTCTTCTCCTTTCCCCCTTCCAAATGCATTGTTGTGACAGTCTAGGACTGCTTCTTTGAAAACTGACCTTTGTTGAAGTGGGCTGTAGCAAATCATGAGAAGACATTTAAAAACACTGACATAAAGTAGAGGGAAGGCCCTCTTTACATTCCTGGAGCTGGTTCATTATGGCAAGTATTTGGAGTTTCCTGTCTTGGTTAAGGATTGGGTAGGACATGGCCAGTGCCATGGGCATTAAGGTGGTCCGTGCAGGAATAATGCATCGTCAGATGACCATAACTGGGGTTTTGCTGCTTCCACATCTTCCTCAACCTGATTCTTCCACCCAGCTTGTCCCTTAACTTCATCTTTGCTCCTCTACCTTTTACCTATCCTTCCCAAGCTGGTGGAGCCCCTGGGTGATATAAATGATTAACACTCTCAGCTGCAAAAAGTTGGAGGTTGGAGTCCAGCCAGCAAGAAAGGCCTGGTGGTCTATTACTGGAAAGTCAGCCGTTGAACACTGTGCAGCACAGTCCTACTCTTACACACATGAGGTTGCCATGAGTTGGAATTGATGGCAACTGCTTTCTTACCAGGTCAGCAGAAATACCAGCTTCTCTGTGAATTCTTCTCTCCAGGACAAGAAATAACTAACTCTTTTATCTCTCTTAACTATAATCCCATGGTTGTTTAAAACTCTTTAATGTATTTATCTTACTCTACCTTGTTATATTCTTTTGTAAACTTGTTTTAAATTTCCTGTGAGAATTTAAGCTTCTCAAACGTAGGCCCCATATCCGGGGCGGATTATCCAATAAGCAAGGTAAACATGGGCTTACTTGTGCTTACTTACTAATCTGTAGTGAACAATTATACATTTTTTCATTACATCAAAGATTCTTCTTCTAGGTATGGCTGGCATCTGTCTCTCTCCCAATCCCACACCGTCTTCCTACAGAATCAAAGCCTCTTTTCAAATTTATAATCCCTGACAGAGGTGGATGACTCAGTAAGCAAAGTAAGCATGGGCTTGCTTATGCTTACTAACTAATCTGTAGTGAACAATTTCACGTGGATTTCACTTTGATGTGGCATGGTGAAACCCATGTGAAATTGTTTAGTACAGATTTAGTAAGTAAGCACAAGTAAGTCTGTGCTTACCTTGCTGATTGGATGTATCTCTACCTATATCTCTGATCCCTTTAAAATGCCCAGCATCTTTGTATTGGTGTCAAAACATTTGTGCATTAATTTGTGATATCTCCAGTCTATAACTTATTAAAAATCCCCACTGTGTTTTAAGTTAAAGAGAAAGCAACGAAGGTAACAAGATAAAATGTGTATTCAGGTTCATTGAGTTCCATGCTTTGAAGGTGAGCATGGGAGGAAAATGCCTAATGCCTCTTTCTATTTTGAAAACAACTGTGTTTTCTGGCCACAGCAACAAATACAATTTCTGAATTCTTTTGGAATTGATCGGGTCCTACCACAAAAAATAGTTTGCAAATTTTATTTTCTGGTACTATGAAAGAACTTCTGGAACTGTAAGAGAACTTTGAGCTAATATATCTTGCCTTTTTAGAGGATCACCTTGCTTTGAATCAGAGACCCAACCCTACTCACCCATTCCCCGAGACGGGAGAACGGTGAGGCTCTCTTAAGTAAGTCATCTCATACGCATGGGAAAGCTGGACCTTGAATAAGGAAGACCGAAGAATTGATGCCTTTTAATTATGGTGTTGGCAGAGTTGCATGGACTGCCAGAAGAATGAATAAATCTGTCTTGGAAGAAGTACAGTTAGAACGCTCCTTAGGATCGAGGATTCGAGACCTTGTCTCACATACTTCAGACATGTTATCAGGAGGGACCAGTCCCTAGAGAAGGACATTATGCTTAGTAAATTAGGGGGTCAGTGAAAAAGAGGAAGACTGTCAGTGAGGTAGATTGACACAGTGGCTGCAACGATGGGCTCAAATATAGCAACGATTGTGAGGATGGCACAGGACCAGGGAGCGTTTCCTTCTATTGTGCATAAGGTCACTCTGAGTCGGAAGCAACTCGATGTACCCAACAACAACAACAACAACATGATCACCTACGCTGACCACACAATCTGTTTGTTTGTTAATTCTTCATGTGGCCTAAGCCCTGAAGTCACCAGTCACTGCTTTCCCCTCACAGTAGCAGAAACTCTCCAGGAGTTGTGAAGCTAGTAGACTCTGGAGCCAGGGAGCCCAGTATGAATTCTAGCTATGACAGTTATTAACTCTATGACCTCAGGAAAGTCACCTAGCCTTCTTGGGCCTCAGCTTCCTTCTCTGAAATAGGGGAAAAAATAATAGTATCTACCTCATAGGACCCTAAAGGACAGGGTAGAACTGCCCCATAGAGTTTCCAAGGAGAGCCTGGTAGATTCAAACTGCCAACCTTTTGGTTAGCAGCCATAGCTTTTAACCACTATGCCACCAGGGTTTCCCACAGGATCATAGTAAGAATTAAATGAATCTGCATACGCAAACCAGTTAAAGTACCGCCTGATAAGTAGGAGGTAAGTCTCTCCTGGGAAACCTTTAATGGACTTTAGCCCTAGGAGAAGACTTGGAGTCCCTGGGTGGTGCAGCTGGTTCACATGCTGTACCAGTAACCGAAAGGCCTGGAGATCTACTCCTGAAGATCTGAAACCCATCATGGCGATGGCACAGGACCGAGACAAACTGGGCAGCAGCTAAAAACAACCTGACACCAGGTGTTAGCACATCTACTCCATAACCTGGCTTATTTATAACATATTCTTTCTCTCTTTTAAGAGAGAAAGGTCAGCACTTCAAATCCCCCAGCCACTCCTTGGAAACCCTATGGGGCAGCTCTACTCTGTTCTACAGTGTTGCTATGAGTGGAAATCAACTTGATGGCAATGGTTTGGTTTTGGTTTTTGGTTTCCTTTCTCTCTTACAGGCTAGAACAGTTCATGGAAAGATTTAAGAAAACCAAAAAAAAGATAAAAAACCTTCAAAAATGAAAGTAACAATGTCCTACCTTAGGCCAACTTCTAAGAGCTACTTATTTTGGGTATGGTTTCTATCACAATTCTAACCCATATTGCTAAAGTATGAACATTTGTAAGACTTAGTAAAACCGTCCCTGGGTTTAAGCAAGATGAGATGGTGTAGAAGCATTCCAGGCAGAGGAAGCTGGAGAGCATGGAGGTAACAGGGACTGACCAGGATGCTTAGTAAGGTGAAGCTTCGGTATGCCAAAGGCATCATGGGAGTTGAGTTGCGAAAGATCAGCTCAGGGAGGGTCCAAATGGCACAAAGCATCTTCTATCCTGCTCCTATTGCCAGGGTCACTGTGAAGCTGCAAAGTTTGGCATAATTCCACACGAATCCCCAAATTTCCTAAATCTAGTTGCAAGCCAGCCAGGTGATAGACATGTACTGTGGGGTTCATGTTTCCTAAACCAACCACACCCATTCTGGAGCAGTGGCAGCCACAGGGCAGCTTGCCCGCAGATGTTTTTGATGGTATAGTCTCAAGAATCTCCAGTTTTCCCTTTACTGATACATGAGAAACTACACTTTCAAATCCAGTGGCGGGGGAAAAAAATCCTTTCTCTCTGTTGTGGAAAGAACACAGCCACCCAGGAATTCCCTTTTCAAAAGAAAAATATGGAGCTCGGTGAAGAGGATTAAGCTATCCCATCCATCAGAGACAAAAAGTGAGCATCATAAATCCAGGAACAATTCCAGAAGGCGCCTGATGGACCCCTGCCATCTATCTCGGTGTGTCAGAGAGGAGTGTGTGGAGGATCCTGAGACTAGCCCTGCTCCAGAGCTTTCTCTCACATCTAGTCTGAAACCCCGAAGCTACTAAATGACACAAAGCTTAGAATGTCACCTCCAGTGATGCCAACATAAAAATACTGAGAAAATCAGGTCCTCAAAAGAACTGGAGAGAGAAATAATGGATGTAGTCACTTAATTTAGAGAAAACAAAGCCATTCTAAATTGTTGCATAGCAGCATTTGGGGTACACACTGCATCGGGGAGTCCATGGCAGGAACCTGACTTCAGCTATGATTTGTTTGTCTATTAACATTTGTTAAGAAACGTTTTTACATTACCTGCCAACAATTTAATAGCAAGCCATTTTATATAAAAATATCAATTTCTGGCTTCTCCTAAAAAAAACAACAAAAAAACCCCGAAACAGACAAGCATACAGAATAGGGACCACATTTGGGCATGGTGTCAGAAGTGACCGAGGCAGAAACTGAAAAGTGACTCCTTTTTAGACAGAGCGTGCAGCTCCCCACTCGGCACAGGCCCCTGGGGCCAGCTGAACTAATTTATACCTGTGCCTTATCCCTATAGTACGCACTGAGTTTGCAACCCCAGAATCAGAGATCACACAAGTAATTATATAACAACAGATTTCACTTTTCTATATCTTTAAAAGAGGTTTGCAGCCAATTTCTTGCTTTCTTTGAACTTTAATTATTAGTAAAAAGAGAAAAAATTCATTTCAATTTTTTTTTTAAAGAAACACAAATTATTAAGACAGGTATTAAACCAAACCAAATCAGCTGCCATGGAGTTGATCCCAATGCACGGCAACCCCATGTGTGTCAGAGTAGAACTGTGTCCCATGATCCCAATGCACGGCAACCCCGCGTGTGTCAGAGTAGAACTGTGTCCCATGATCCCAATGCACGGCAACCCCGCGTGTGTCAGAATAGAACTGTGTCCCACAGTGTTTTCTTTTTGAAAGTAGATCATCAGGCCTTTCTCCAAGGTGCCTCTGGGTGGACTTGAATCTCCAACCTTTGGATTACCAGCCAAGCACGTTAACTGTTTGCACTACCTGGTGACTCTTAATTAAAAACACATAGGGGAAATACCATAATTTTTTTTGAGCAGGGGAGTGCGAATTGAGTCAATTTGAGTTCTTTTTTGGAACAGATAAGAGAATTTATCTCTCCATAGGGTGGGGAGCTGGAGGTGGAAGGTTTGCTTATTCTCCAGAAAAAAAACTTCACCTGAAGGCCGGATGTCCCCAAAGACAAGCAGAATTAGGGAGAAGAAGCGTACCTATGGAAATGCAAAATTTCCCTGTCATGAAAAAAAAATCCTAAAAGACAAATTTTTAGCTTCAACATAGAATGAAGTTAGAGCTCTTTGACAAATGATGTTCTGTGTTGTCATGACAACCGGGCCTTTTAGAAGGTACATGAAGAGGCTTGCCCATAAATCAGGACGTTTTAGGAAGGGGTTAAAACAAACATTTCCAGACTGTTCCCAAGATGTAGTACCAAAAATTTAATTATAGACATTTGTATCAGTCTGCCATAAAGCATGACAGCTCCGATTTTACAAAATGTTAATTTAAAAAATCTATTAAATCCACGGCCCTCTGAGAGAAATTAATATCACACCTAAGGTTCAGAGTCAATGCAACTCAGAGGCTGTGAAAATTGGGATGGCAAAGTCAGACAGTAAGGTTGATAGCAGGCTCAAATCTCTAAGCAGTTTAGTTAAGAGTTTGGGATAGGTTCTGACCCTCAAGAGGAGAAATGCTGAGGGGCAGATGGCCTTTCTGGATGCTTGAGAGAGCAAGAAAAGGAAAACAAAAGTGTGGAGGTGGAATTGGAAAGCAAAAGCTGATAGACTGAAGTTACCAAAAACACCAGTTGCCGTGAAGTTAGTTCCGACTCATGGTAACACCATGTGGGTCAGAGGAGAACTGTGCTCCATAGGGTTTTCAATGGCTGATTTTTTTAAAGTAGATTGCCAGGCCTTTTTTCCAAGGTGCCTCTGGGTGGACTCAAACCACCAAACTTTTGTTAGCAGCCAAGCACATTCACTGTTTGTACTACCCAGAGTCTCTAGACTGAAGCTAGCTAACCTGAAAATACATGGTTGAAACATCTAAGAATCTTTAGATCCATGAAGATGCAGAAAACAAACAGTAACCATTAGCAGATTTCAATTAAGGTCAGGAAAAATGAGAATGAGCTTAAAATTAGACATTGGAAAAATATTTCTTAAGGTAAAGGTCATGAGATTCTACCCTAGGAGGTCCCAAATTGGCAGCCTGCAGGCCAGATGGAGTCGGGAAACAAGTTTTGTCTGGCCTGCAGGGTGTTCTTTTAAAAATGTGAATCGTTTGCCAACATTTAAAAATCAGAGTTCATATAAAATTCTGGCTTCATCTCCTTAGCGCTAGGATGATTTATTTGGCAGCAATAGGCCTGAATTCCCATGTGGCAACTGGAGCTGGAGTTGGGCTCAGGGAACGTAAGCTCCATGAGGTCAGGGCTTTGCCTTGTTCCCCTTGTGGGCTCAGCACTTCGGACAAGGCAGGACAGGGAGAATGAGCTCAGTACGTGGTTGGATGAACGAATAAGCAGCAGCTGCCTTCTTTAAATAACCAGATGCCTTAGAGTCAGCTCCGACTCATGGCGACCCCATGTGCCTCAGAGTAGAACTGGGCTCCATAGGGTTTTCAACGGCTGATTTTGGGGAATGAGATCATCAGGACTTTCTTTGGGTGGACTTTGCCTCTGGGTGGACTCAAACTGCCAACCTTTCTGTTAGCAGCAGGGAACATTAACTGCGCCCCCCAGGTGCTCTGCCTTCTTAAATAGGACACACATACTCTCCCTGTGGCTCTCCACCCAGAATGCCTCCCTCCTGTTACCTGCCTGGCCCCTAAAGGCATTTGAGTTGGCACTTTGCTCTATGCTCTGAGTTTCCCTTTAGTTGGGACACTCCATGAAGGAGGGATTGCCCGTTGATAGGAATACCCCTTAGAACTCATTTTAATGGCCACATAGGCAAGCCACTGAAGCAAAATGACAGTGCAATAGTATTCTTTAAGGATTTTTTAAGAATAGCCCAAAAAAGTGAGCTTCCCGTAAAGGTTTGGCATCATCATGTATCCTGCAGGCAGGAAGCTGTATAAAAAGAATTGCCAAAGCCTTTTTCAGGGCTTGGAACAAGCAAGTCCTTCTTATAGGCTTCAGACCTAATCATCGCTTGTTTATTTATTCAACGAATCCTGAATCCCTCGCAAGTGCTGGCGTGACTAAGGGCCATGTGATATGCCTTTTTTGCCTTGATGTCCAGAGATTTAAATGTTTATTAAATGAACAAATCAGTGATGGGAAGAGCCATAGGCAAGAACTATATTATGAATCTACTATGTACAAGATATATACATTCTTAACTAATCTTCACAATTTACATGGTAGAAATGATTATTCCTTACTTTACAGAAAAAAAAATTTTTATTTTATTTTTTTTTTACAGAAAAGGATACTGAGGTTCAGAGAGGTGAAGGAATGGGTGCACAGCATTGGCCAAACAGGGATTTGAACTTAGATCTGCTTGGCTCCATCATGCTACCAACCTTTCAGCTAAACTCTACCCCCATGTACTGGGTTGGAGAGTGGACCCCCAGAACCTGTGAAGGTGATCTTATTTGGAAAAAGACTTTTTGAATAGTACTTAGGTTAGGGAGATCCCTGGTGGCCCAGTGGTTATGAGCTCGGCTGCTAATCAAAAAGTTGGCAGTTGGAAGCTACCAGCCACTCCTTGGAAACCCTATGGGGCAGTTCTATTCTGTTCCGTAGGGTCCCTATGAGTCAGAATCGATGGCAATGGGTTTTCGGTTAGGGGTCTCAAGATCAGATCATCCTGGACTTAGGGTGGGTCCTAATGTAAAAATGTTTTTTAACACTGTAATAGTCAAACAAAGCATAGCTGAGGTCGGGTTCCTGCCACAGGCTCCCCCATGGGGTGTCTACCCCAAATGATGCTACACAACAATTTAGAATGGCTTCGTTTTTTCTAAATTAAATGACTACATCCATTATTTTGCTCTCCAGTTCTTCTGAGGACCAGATTTGCTCAGTATTTTTATGCTGGCATCACTGGAGGTGATGCCACAAAGACACAGAAAGAAGGCAATCTGAAGGTGGAGGCAGAGATTGGAGTAATTTACAAGGCAAGGAACACTGTGGATTTTTGGCAACCACCAGGAGCCAGGAGAGAGGCATGGAACAGATTCTCCCTCAGCGCCTCCAGGAGGAACTAACTATGCTGACCCCTTGACTTTGGACTTCTGGCTTCCACAACTGTGAAAGAATAAATGTTTGTTGTTTTAAAACACTAAGTTTGTGGTAATTTGTTATGGCAGCCCTAGGCAAATAATACACCAAGATATTCCTGGTCCACATACTGAAGAAGCTCCCCAGAAAACTTCGCCTACACTGTCCATGGGGAGGATCAGGATTCACTTAGGATCCTAAAAATCTACTGTTCTTGCTTCCCTCAGAGGTTCCCTATTGCTGACTCAGCCTTTCAGCTTGAGGTCTCACACACACAGCCTTATCCAGAACCATTCTCCTATTCCCAAAAAAAGTGAACTCAACTAATAGTTGCATATATTTCATTGGCTCTTTTGAAAGTACAGTGAGTACCTCTAAAAGGAATGAAATGCAGCCCCATGCTTTGGAACAATTCAATTTAGTGCAGAAATAAAGGCCCCGGGCTCTGCTCAGCAGATGACAAAACATGGCGAGTTATTAACATGAGAGTATAGGAAAGAAGGAGTCCATTCTGTGTGAGGATTTCTTGGAAAGCTTGTAGGAAAAAGGTGAGCACTAAGCTGGGCCTTGAAAGACAGATAGAAATGACGATAATCATGGTTATGGTCACTGCTACCATTTACTGAGCACTTAGAACATGTCACACACTGACCTAGGCACTTGCCATACTTTTCCTCATTTAATTCCTACAGAGGAGGAATCTGAGACTTAGAAAGTTAAGAGTCAAGTCCAAGGCCACACAATCAATAAGCGACAGGACTCAGACGAATATACAAGATGGTGGGAGGGAGAGGGTGAAACCAGGTGGCGTGATTAGCTCGGACAAGTGGAACAGAAGTGGTGGGTGGGCAAGGCTTGGCTAAAAAGACAAGTCAGAGGGAAGATGTCCTGGATTTGGGATGCCATTTGGAGGAGCTTGAGTTGTCAAAGTTTTGTGAATACAGGACTGACTAGCACTAGTCTGTAATTAGGGAAGATAATGTTGGCCTCACTGGGTGGAAGTATGAAGAGAAGTATGGCCAGAAGACCAGTTCACTTCTCTAAAATACAGAGGCCACAAAGAAAGTCAGAGGTGGTAGGAGTTTAAAAAATGGGACAGATTTGAAAGGCATTGGTGAGGAAGACTTCGCTTGATTTAAGATGTGAGGGAGAGGGAGCTATCCTGGCCATCTCAGAGATTTGGAAGGATGAACACACCATTAACCACAGCAGAGGACACAGGAGAAAAGGGCAAAGTACTGAAGTGGTGAGTTCATCTTAATACATTATATAATCATATTTGCCTCTGGGACCCTCATGCCTCAGAGATACCCAGGGAGCAGATGGTGCTGTAGCTTCTGCCTTCTCTCTCTGACTCTGATGGATTTCCTTCAAGGGAAGTGGTTGGAATTTAGAGGGTATATCTTTAAGTTGGAGTCCCCGGTGGAGCAAATGGTTTAGTACTTGACCACTAACCAAAAGGTTGGCTATTCAAACCTCCCAGAGGTGCCTTAAAAGAAAGGCCTGCCAATCTGCTTTCAAAAGGTCACAGCCATGAACACCCTACAGAGCTCAGTTCTATTCTGACATACATGGGGCTGTCATGAGTAGGAATCAACGCCATGGCAACTGATTGGTTTTTGTTTTATCTTTAAATTAAAATACATGAATAGTTTTAAACTCTCTGAAAGAAAAAGTACACTATAGGTTTGGATCATGCAAGATATACCAGCTGCTGGCCTATTTCCTTGAAAGGTCTACCTCACTGTGTCAGGACAGCCATGTCCAATAGGCCCAGAAATGATGTCTTGGGTATGAAATCGCTAAACATAATGAAAAGGACTTAGACCTGAGAGCTGCCACAGGCTATCTTGGGAGCATCCATTCAAGGCTGCCTGTGGTGTTTCCGGCTCTAGAACCCCTTTCTAGTGCCTATCGACCTATCCCAGTTTTCTTCAAGTAGCTCCTTCTCTATGCAATCCTAGAGGAAAAGGAGAGCCAGTCATCTGGGCCAACGTACCAGTAGACAAGGTCTAACATTATCTGAATTCCACACACTGGTCTCATTAAGAAGCAGCTGGAAATAGTGTTAATGAGCACATAGAGCTGAAAGGTTAGGGATCAAATTCTGGCTCCGCCTTTGGTTCTAGTACCTGTGGGACATTGGGGAAGTCACAGATCTCTGTGAGGACTAAACTGGTGCTCTGCCAGGTCTCCTCTGTCACTGCTGTTGTGTGCACCACCCAGAGCCACAGCCAGCACCCGTGTCTCTTTTATGGCAGGACTGTGCTGGAGTCCATTGTTGCCTGCTTGTGACCTATCGCTAATGATGATGGGTACAGGAAGTATGAAAACACAGGTCCCAAACCTCAGGACTATTCTGAGGGGCAAATTACACTCTGGAGTCCCTGGGTGGTACAAACGGTAAACGCACTTGACTGCCATCCCAATGGTTGGCAGTTCGAGTCCACCCAGAGGCACCTCAGAAGAGTGGTCTGGTAAGCTACTTCCAAAAAACCCACCACTGAAAACCCTATGGGACATAGTTCTACTTTGACACACATGGGGCCGTTTTTGACATACATGGGGCCGTCATGAGTCAGAGACGACTCCATGGCAACAGGTTAACTGATTGCTCTAAAAGACGGAGCCGCGGCTACCCCCACAGGTTTGGCTGCTGCCACACTCTTGCTTCCTTCCCTGGCCTGCCTCCCCCACTCCCTTCCCAGGCTCCCCAAGAGCATATCCGTAATAAATCACTTGCACATGAATCTTCGTTGCAGAGTCCGCTTCTGGGAAACCCGACTCAAGACCAATATCCAGCTAAGGCTGCTGTGAAACAACCACGTCTGAAAGCAACGAGCAGAAAGTTCAGCACAAGGGTCACAGCAGGCAAAATCTGGCACAAGGACATGTTTTGTTTGGCTTGCAGAGACTTTAAAAAATGTTGAGGGCCTTGCCAGCATTTAAAAACTGGGTTATATCACACAAAAACTCAAATCTTGCCTTATCCTGAAAAATCAGGAGATTTGGTAACTCTAAGCCTGAATTCCTGCCAAGCAAGGATAGGCTGGAGTTGGGAGCAGCTATGCCTGCTATGCCTCTTTCCAGGACCCGTCTTGTCTCTGTGGTCATTTGAGCTGGTAGCCTATGGTCTGGAGACAGACAGGCATCTGCCATCAGGTCAACTCTGATCATAGCGACCTTATTATGTACATCAAAATGAAATGTTGCACAGTCCTGCATCATCCTCATGATTGCTGGCATGTTCGAGTCCCTTGTCATGGGTATTGTGCCAATCCATGTCACTGAGGGTCTCTTTCACTCTCATCGGCCCTTTACTGCACCAAACATGATGTCCTCTTCCAGTGACTGATCCCTGGCTATATGTCCAAAGGAAGCAAGTTGGACAGTGTTCTGTTGTGATCCATAAGGTTTTCATTGGCTAATTTTCAGAAGTAGTTTTAATTTTCAGAAGTAGTTTACCACTAGGCCTTTCTACGTAGTCTTAGTCTGAAACCTGTCTACCATGGGCGACCCTGCTTGTGGCATAGCTTCCAGTATCATAGCAATACATAAGCCACCACAATATGTCAAACTGACAGTCGGGTGTTGGAATCTACGGCCTCGCACATAGAAGTACTTGATGAAGCTTGCCAAATCTGAATAAGGCATCATTTTTCTTGAAAACAATTCAACTCAGAGACTGCTGGAGAGCAAGGGTAAATAATTGTGTAAGAGGACGCTCTGCTGTATTCTACTCCAGCTCTTTCCTCACGCCTGGCAAGGTATCCCTGTGCCCTTCCATAAACACTCTTCTGAAAGAATATGAATCAATAATGGGATCCGCCATGATAGGAAATCTGTTTGATGGGGAACACAAAAGGAAATGAAATAAAATCGCTTGTGGTTTGAGTGTGGAGGTGAGAAAAACAAAAACAGGTCTTAGTTTCAGGTGTTGTTTTATGTTGCCATAAATGAACGGATGGCTCCAGCTCAAAAAACGACATTTTAAACATTTCAAAATGTTGACTTGCCCGGTCTGTGTGTCTGTATGTGTGTTTTAAAGAACAATTATAGCCAAAGCCCTCCTAACCAGTGCAAATGGTAGCTGGTCACTTAACAAGGCAGAAGTTGCCTTGAGCACTAGCACCCAGCCGTCCAGGCAGGGGTGCTCAGGACACTGTGCGGATGGGCTGGTATGTTCTACAGACAATGGGGACCAGCAATTAGCCCGCACATCAGTTAAGTGGAGGTCAGGTAAAACAGCTTCGACCGTGTGAGAGCCACAAGAAGTTAGCTTGCCAACCTCCAGTGACCAAGAGCATAACTGACCAGTGTGCCAGCTCTGAATCCCATCGTGTCATTTGTGCTTATCATGAGCTGCCCCCAGCGCCAGTGACTGAGAATGTTGGAATGCTAAAACAGACCCATCCTGGGAGATAAGGAGTGCTGCTGATGGCTGACTATGGCTCAAAGCCTCCCCAGTAGACTTGCCCACACTTCCTTAGAGGAAATGGCAGTCTAGGATGCTTGCACCCAGCTCTCCCTTCTTCTCTCATTCTCTCAGGGTCCACTTACATTGTAGTCTGATTGCTCACGCAGCCTTCTCCAGCTCCCTCCCACAAGCATTTATCCTGATGAAATCCTTGCACCTTTAAATCCCAACTTAGCATGTGCTTCTCAGAGGACATATTCTGTATTTGATAATTCCTACTGCCTATTTTTTTTTTTTTTTATATTGAAGCCCTGGTGGCCCAGTGGTTAAGAGCTTGGCTGCTAACCAAAAGGTCGGCAGTTCAAATCCACCAACTGCTCCTTGGAAACCCTATGGGGCAGTTCTACTCTGTCCTATAGAGTCACTATGAGTTAGAATCCACTTGACGGCAAAGGATATATTTGGCAAAATTTGTCTACTCTATGCCAAAAATTGAGGTTCACAATTTCTGTGTGGTCCCATGAGCCCAAAGAGAAAAAGGCAGTGGCAAAAAGAATTTAAAATGAGCAATTTTTAAGAAATTGAGTATGGAGTTAAGAGGAAGAGGAGAAGGAGGTGGAAGGGGCGGGGGCGGGGGGAAGAAAACAACACCCTCAGCGGTTCCTCCTTTTTGAGAATTTTCTATTAAGAAAATGGACATAGAAATCCCCTGAAACACCACCTAGCCACACCCGACAGGTAAACACGGAAATAGTCTATATACTTTAAGAAATCTCTCTGAGACTTTCTGGGTTATTTCCCTTGCTCCGGAATTCCAGTTGTTAAATTTCCATTTCGGAAGGAGATTTACAGCCCCTTTGAGGACCGCTGTCTAAAAGATCCTTTGTGACCACAATGGCAACCACAAGGTTATCATTCTCTACCCCCAAAGCCTCAACATTCCAGGTTTCATTTTTTGAAAGGAAGCGTGCTGCCTGTATGATTGTGGAAAATTCACCTCATAACCAAGAAAGGGAAGAACACCATAATTCTCTCTCTCTTTCTGTCTCTCTCTCTCTCTCTCTCACACACACACACACACACACACACGCACATTCTCTCACTCTGCTAAGAGGGTTAACGTTAAAAGGAAACCTTCAGGTGAGTTACTTCATAATTCAGAGTAACACAGAAAAGGGAGAACAAAATCAGCAGGACCGTTTCTAAGCCCTGGAAAATGGAACTTTCCAAACTGTCATAAATAAGAAGAGAAGCATTTGCCAAGTCACAAATTTTGCCAAATTTGAAATCCACTCAGTCCTTACATCTTGGAGTTCACAACAGAACACGAACCTTTTGGGATTTGTAATCATTTCTTCTCAGCAAAATTTTCTTGCTATTTAGAAGAAGTAAAAACAAAAAGCAAGAAAAAGACAACAGGGAAAGTTTTTAAAGAGGAACTGGTAGGCTGTGAAGCACAGGGAGCGCTGGGGAGGTGATAATGATATGGACAAGGATTAAATCCCCCATTTAATCCAATAGGGTTTAAACTATTAAATATTCTTTTTCTCTGTCTGTGTGGACTACGTGCTCTTTCCTTCTTGCTGGTACTTCTGCCTCTCTGTGTGTGCGTGTCTCTCTCTGTCTCTCACACACACACGTACAGATACACCCACACATATAATCTCCTAAGCACATATTCCATCCAACCGATTTTTACTTTTTCAATGGCTAAAGGAGCCCTAGTGGCGCAACAGTTAAGCACTCGGCTGCTAACTGAAAGGCTGGAAGTTCAAACCCACCCAGCAGCTCCGCAGGAAAAAGGTCTGGTGGTCTGCTCTCAAAAAGACCGAAGGTCAGGAAACCTATGGGGCAGCTCTACTGTCATAAGGGGTTGCTATGACTCGAAAATTGACTGGACAGCACCCAACAAGAACCACAAATATTAAGAAAGGAAGAAGTATGTTGGTTTGTGTTGAGTAGAGGGAGAGCTAAAGGAAAATGAGAGGGGGAAAAAAGACACAGGTAAAAGGGAAAGAGAAAACAGGTAACCAGGGCAGGGATACGTATCCCTCTGTATCTGCAGTTCTGCAGGACACCACCTCCTCCATGGTTCCAGCTCTCACTGGGCTCCAATAATACGGTTTTCCCCACCTGTCCCTTCAGCTCTGGTAAAGGCTCCCCACCATTGTCAGTCTCTGAGTGCTCGCATCTCTTCTTTATCTCTTTAATCCTGCCCACACCTCTGTAAGTATTCCTATTCTTTTTCCTTGATAGAACCCTAACTGAAACACATTTTAAATCCTTTAATATATTTTCTCATTTTATCTTTATGTCAGGTCTATTCAAAATCCAGTAGATATTTACTAAATGTCAATTATACTCACAGACAGTGGGCCAAGCACCGTGGAATACGAGAAACAAATCAGACACCACCTTTGGCTTCATAGGCTATGGTTTAATGATCCAATGGTAGTATCTACAGTGTTGGCTGACCATCCGTCTGTCAGTTTGTCATACTCTGGTAGCATGCATGTTGCTAGAATGGTTGAAGCTATTCTACCAGTGTTTCAAAGAACTAGCAGAGTCACCCACAGTGAACAGGTTTCAATGGAGCTCCCAAATTAAGACAGACTAGGAAGAAAGGCCTGATGATCTACTTCCTAAAATCAGCCAATGAAAACCTTATGGATCACAACAGAATATTGTCCAGTACAGTGCTGGAAGATGAGCCCCCTGGGTCGGCAAGGAGTCAGAATACACAGTGGCCACAGAACAGACTCGAGCACACCAGCAGTCCTGAAGGTGGTGCAGGACTGGGCAATGTTTAATTCTCTGTACGCAGAGTTGCCATGAGTCAGGACCTGCTCAATGGCAACTAACAACAACATAATATTGGAACTATTATTGCCCATACTTGATACATCAGAAACCAAGGACATGGAAAGTTAAGTAGCTGGTCGCAGGTCACACAAGCCAGAGCCGTCTGACTGTGGAATCCAGGTTTCTGGCCCTGCTTCCCTGAGGTGAGATTTTCTCCTTTGCCCCTTGGGTGTCGCCATGGCTGAAAGTCAGAGAAAGCCATTAGACCTCTGGTCTGCATTTTGGTGCCTGTAATTCTTCTTGATCCGGTTAATCCCAGTGGGAGTCAGCATTACCTGTGCCCAAATTCAACTTAAGAGTGTTTAGAGAAGGAAAGGTGGAGGTGTAGTTGTTGTTGTTGGGGTGTCACCATCAAGTCGGTTCCAACTCATAGTGACCCCATGTGACAGAGTAGAACTGCCCCGTAGGGTTTTCTAAGGAGCCCTGAGGGTTTTCTAGGCTGTAATCTTTATGGGGGCAGATCTCCAGGTCTTTCTCCAGGGAAGCCGCTGTGTGGGTTCAAAGTACCAATGTTTTGTTTCACAGCTGAGCACTTAACCGTGGCACCACCAGGGCTCCTTGGAGATATAATTGGCCATCCCCAAATCCCGGTAAATGCAAAGGGGGCAAGCCATCAAGGGAGTAATCTCTGAAAAGCCAGATGTACCCTAATAGGCCATGTCCTACCTCATGTAAAAACTGAGAACACCCCAAAATGTAACACAGTGCTGCCAACTGTGTACCTCCCCACCCAACTCAAGGGGCTTTAGGAGAAATTGTGTGAATTTACCTGAAGCTGAATCCTAATCCTTAGGACAAGCAGTCCTTGCCTAATCGTTAAAATTTTCATTTAATGTTTCAGCAAGACTGATTACAATGTGACAGGAATTATTAAAAAGAGAAGCAAGGGTAGTAAATAAACAGGAACAAAGTTTCTCCTTTCCTCTTTTGAAACAGAATAAACATGACAGAGAGAGAGAGAGAGAATTTACTGTTCATTAGTTTATGGTCTGGCAGAGATTCTAATTTAGTAAGCACAGACCCCGGGGCCTTGTGGTGTGTGAGATGGGACTTGACCAAATGACTGGAAAATTAGCATGTGCCCTTGGCAGTCTCTTTCAATCACCGACTGTCAGACGGGTCATTCGGGACAGGGACAGGAGTGTCCATGTGACTGAGCTGCTCAGATGCACGTCTGCCACTTGGTGTTTCCGAGGCAAGGAGCCGTGCCGGCATTTTCAGCCGCCTTGCTCCGATGTCTGGGTTCTCTTCAGGGGGGTGGAGGGTGTGTCTGCAAATGCACGCTCTCCCCAACCCCCCCGCCCCCGCCAGCCCCACCGAGGTGATTTCCCTCCAGATCACTCATCAGGGAGTCAGGCCTGATGCCAAATGAGCAGGAAGTACTAAAGTCCAAGATGGATGAGAAAATTCACTTTAGAACCATCAGAAACAACAAATCCACCTTCAGTTACCATGGACAAATCAAACATGTTCTGGGGTTTTCACTAGCTAATTAGCACTGAATGCATACTTCAGGCAACTGCTCCATTTCATAAGAAAAAAATTTAAAAAGCATGTGCCAAGTTCCGTGCCACACACTTGCAAGTCAAGATCTGCAAGGGCTTTGTTAGTGGCACAAAAAACTGAGGGCTCACTGGGACCCGCGGGCGCCTCCCCGGTGATCTAAGTTCACCTTACATATCTGCTTTGCCACAAGGATCATCTCTGCTCAACTGCTAGTGCAGGCAGGCGTGACCACTGGGCATTTGCACAACCTGATTGCAAGCATCTCCTTACAGATTGCACCCTCAGCAACTTGCTTGCTTCACCCTAGTCCCAGCCAGTCTGTATAGGGCAGTGTTAAGAGCACAGCTCTAGAGCCAGTCTGCCTGAATTCAAATCCTGGTGTTTACCACTTGTGGGCTGGGTAACTTGGGGCAAGTCCCTTGATAAATCTGTACCTTAGCTTCCTAATCTTTAAAATGTAGGCAATATTCTTATCAGCCTTGTGGGGTTGTTGGGAGGATTGCAAGTGAATGCAAGAAGTACTTAAGTCAGTGCTCGGCATACAGTGAGGATTCTGTAAAAAAAACAGTTGCCGTCAAGTCTGTTCTGACTCATGGCAGCCCCATGTGTGTCAGAGTAGAACTGCGCTCCATAGGGTTTTCAGCGGCTAATTTTTCAGTTCATAGCCAGAGCCTTCTTGCTACGCACCGCTAGGTGGACTCAAACCTCCAACCTTTTGGTCAGCAACCGAGCGTGTTAACATTTTGTACCACCCAGGGCCTCCGAGAGCACAGAACATGTTATTATTACCTCCTAGACCCTGTGACAGATTTTGCTTTCAAATTGTGTTAGAAAAGATTGTAATGGTAAAAGGGCTTTAAATTAAGTACAAGTAAAACATCAATGCCACTAATTTAAAATGGTTCAACAACAACAACAAAAAGCCCCAAATTACAAAACATTCTTTAAGAAATGAAATTTTATTACTTCAAACACAAAGTATTTCCAATGAGGCCAACTCTGTGTTACCTACTAGAGTTATAAGAGAAATTACCTCAGTAAGCAGACAAACATAATCTAGCTAACTAAAACTCATTGTTTGTAAACAGTTATTTCTAAGGCTTGAAACAACTCTTTTCTTTTAAACAATTGCTCAGCGAACTGGTTTGTTGTTTATATTCTTAGCCAAAGATGATTAAATAGATAATTGAAAATATAATATTCAGTCAAATGATCAAAACTTCTGAACCAATCAAATGAGAATAAGAGAGGCCAGTCATATCTGGGATAAGACATTCAATGCTATTTCTTTGAGAATTCTCAAATCACAGCGCATCGTTCAAACTCATAATATCGACCCAAACCAACCGAAGCCCCTTATCCTACCAAAATCGAATTTGAGAAAGAATCAACGTAGAAAATTTGCCCAGGCAGAGAGAAGGATCCATGAAGAGAATGGTGATAATTCCAGAGAAAGGTCTCCGTGGCCTTCTCAGTCTGGGCCATGTCCAGGATGACCCAATGAGTGGAGTTACCTTTCACGTGGGCTCCATTCTTGGCAGGCACACAGTCCACACACGATCAATAGATGCACAGGACTCTGGTTTGTGGACGTGTACTGAGGCGTAACTGAAGATCCTCCTAAGTATTATTATTAGCAACACTGAGTGTCCCCCAGGCAATGTGCTAAGGGCTTTACATGCACCATCTCATTGACCTCTCACGAGAGCCCACTGGGCTAGGTGCTGCTGCTGTGATCATTTTCTCACTTTGCAAAGGAGGAAACTGAGGTCATACAGCATGCGGATGTCACTGGAATTCAGATCTGCATCCTCTGGGTCCAGCACCTACTGCCCCCAACACTCTGTTACACAACCTCCAAATGCAGACAAAACTTGTTCTCAGCTCAACAAATTTAGAAGGGCATGTAAAAGAAGCACAAGCCCCCAGATGTAAGCACGAGGCTCTTATAAAGGGTCAGTGTACTTGGCGTGACAATACATTAGGTCACATCGGATTGTTTTAATCAATCCCTAAATTTTCATTTTCTATTAAAACCCCTTATCTTAGCTACCCAGTGCTGCCATAACAAAAATACCCCAAGTGGGTGGCTTTAAATAACAGAGATTTATTTTGTCCCAGTTCTGTCTGGAGGCTAAAAGTCTAAATCAGGGTGTCAGCCATGTTGATTCCTCCTATGGATCTCTCTCCCTGTTTCTGGTGGCTGTCAGCAATCCTTTGCTTGGAAACAGGCCCTCATTTGTCATCTGTCATCCCCATGTGTGTTTGTTTCTGTGACTATTCTGTACTTTTTATAGCTCAGAAGTGATTAGGTTTAGGACCCATGCTACAATGGTATGGCCTCATTAACATACGAAAAGAAAAACCCTATTTCTAAACAGGATCATATTTATAGGGACAGGGTTAAGACTTCAACACATACTTTGAGGGGGACACGATTCAATTCATAACAACACTTCAAGGTTATAAGAAGGTGAAAGCAGGCTCCAACAAATCAAAGCCGGGGTTCTCCAAAACTTATTTTAGGTTCTAAGCCTAAAGGAGAAAAAATGGGAAAAGGACAGTGTGATAGGCCTAGGGATAAGACTAAGGGGAAGTGAAGTTTTGGCTTCATGTTAACAATTATGGTTCCATATTACCTTACCGATATGTCTGCTTGTCTTCTGTTCTCTTTCCCTTCTATGAAAGTACAAGCCATCACGTTCATTTGACCACAAACTCACGTAGCACTTAGTAAAACCTCTTGATGGGACCTCAGTCATTCCAAGTTTTTGGAATACTACCGGACTTTCCTATGGAAGGTATTTGTTTTGTTTTGTTTTAATCCCCTTAAACTTTTTTTTTTTTCCTTTTTAACATTGTCTTTTAGTCAATAAAAATATTTCCAAAGTAAAAATCAGAAAACAATAAATGTATAATTCACATTGACAGAAACTTTAAAAGTTCTTTTTGGGGGGTGATTTATTCTAGAATCTATAGTGGGTTTGGGACTCCCCAAAGCTCTCAGTCAGGTTTCTCACACCTTTCTTCTAACCCCCATAAGTCTTGACCAGCAGCAATGACACGCAGGTGATGGTATGTGTTCGAGGAAGTGGTGGGGGTGGGGTGGTACAAGGATCCACAGAGAGTGCAAGACACATGGAAATGAATTATAAAACTTTATTGGCTTGTTAAAAAAAAGAATGATTTTAGCAAGTACATTTATGGTCTATCCACATTGTTAAAACAGCACTTAAAAATAAAATAAAAAATGATTATCCATTATTTACAGGAAACATGAAAAAATGGCTTTAAAACCTGGAAAATTATGGGGGGAAAAACGGCATGAGAATGATTCACAGGCAGCCTATGGATTACAGCAAATGGCTTTGAACACGAAATGGGTGAAACTCAAGGCTTTGTCTTTCTTGGGAATCTCTGGCTACTTTATATGCATTTATGCCCAGCGTATAAATGGACTGCCTTGAAAAAAAAGTGATGGGAGATCTCTGTTCTTTCTTTGCTTCGTCCACATTTGTTGTGTAAAAACCAAGACTCTAGACACAGACAGTGGCTTGGGGGAGGGGTGAGGATGTCGCCATCTTGTGGGGCTCACCAATGACCGTTCTGTCTGCACTGCAGACTGAATTACACTCCAATTGATCTCACTGTCAAAGTCAGATTGTTGGGAGGTTCCAATGTCCGTGAAGACCAAAACAAGGAAGTGGGAGGAGGTAAGTGAAAACTACATTGTGTGACAGCTGTTTGCATGCAACTTTGTGGGGTGGGGAGTCTGTTGAGATAATTCAGTTTGGCAGCACCCTGCAAGTTGGGAGAGTCATTAACCTTCCCAGGTGCCCCAGTATAAACCTCACATAGTCTGCAGGTGCTAGAGGCATGTGAAGGAGTCCCTGAGCATTGGAAAAAGTTAATGTGCTCAGCTGCTAACTGAAAGGTTGGGGGTTCAAGTCCACGCAGAGGCACCTCAGAAAAAAGGCCTGGAAATCAACTTCTGAAAAATCAATCATTGAAAACTCTATGGAGCACAGTTCTACTCTGACACAAGTGGGGTTGCTATGATTCAGAATCCAATTGACAACAACTGGTTTTCTTTTTTAGTGTAAACAGAGCAGAACACACTCATTAGAATGGCTACTTCTGACCTATTGTCTTTGGATTCAAGTTGACTGAGTTGCACCACTGACCTAGACTAGAAGTGAATGGTAACCCTGGAGTCAGGTATAGCCCAGGTGGCTGGGTGCAGCAACCCCATGACAGCCCTGTATTACACGGAATCACTTCTCTTAGTTGCCCTCCCTCTGTTTAGATTCTAGACAAAACAAGATGAAACAAGATTCCCTCATAGTGCAGGGGAAGCTGATTAGAACCAAGAAAGCAGGTCTAGATAGAAACCACCAAAGCTGGTGGAAATGTAAGCCACCCATTCTACTACAGAGCGGGAGGAGATTTGGCGAGGTCTTATCGGAATCCACTCGACGGTAGTGGTTTATCTAGTACTTTGATACCATTTTTGCAATGAAGGGAAAGAAAGGAAAAAAAAAAACACATGTGTTAGAGTTATGCAAAGCTACAAAAAATAAATAAATAAAACATAAACTACCGGTTTGCTACCAAGTCAACTTAGGATATAAGAAGAAACAAAAAAGTCAGGGGTTTTAAGAGAATAAAGAGAAAAGAAAGGAAAGAGAGAACGCAGGAACCCCTCCATCACACAGGCCCTCACACCCGGCAGAGAGACTGAATTCCTGCCCTGTACTCCTTAGACTGTGGGGGCAGTGACAGTTCAGTGGTAAAAGCCTCAGCTTCCATGTGGGAGGCCCGGGTTGCACTTCAGCCAATGTACCTCACGCGGCACTTGTTCCCATTGTGCATGGGGTTGACATGAATTGGGAGCTGACTCAATCTCAGCTAACAACAATTCCTTAAGCTTGGAGCCCTGGTGGCACAGTGCTTAAGAGGTCAGGCTGCTAACCAAAAGGTCGGCAGTTCAAATCCAGCAGCCACTCCTTGGAAACCCTATGGGGCAATTCTACTCTGTCCCATAGGGTCGCTATGAGTCAGAATCAACTCGTCTGCAAAGGGTTTTTCAATGCGTATTTACTCCTCAAATCGCTGGTAATTACGACCTCTGCTCTGTCTGAGGAGGCGCTGCAAGCATTAAGCACTCTGGATGTAATTCAGGATTGCTTGGAGAGTTAGGAGCCAAAGGCAAACTTCCTCTGTTATCTACTTAGCTTTGTCGTTGTGCTCTGTGCTGTGCGGGCTG
This sequence comes from Loxodonta africana, assembly GCF_030014295.1. NCBI lineage: Eukaryota > Metazoa > Chordata > Mammalia > Proboscidea > Elephantidae > Loxodonta > Loxodonta africana. Next base: position 24,457,746 of record NC_087350.1, read on the forward strand.
GGATTGTCTGTTATAATCCTTGCTGCATATTTCCGGAAAGAAAACTCAATGGGTCAAAAATGAATTCAGGCCCTGCTGGGAGACCAGGACAGAAAACCTCAGAATCAATTTTCTCTTGAGTATGTTGGGATTCATTTTTACTGTTGAGAGAAGAACCTTCTTAAGCCTCATGTTGTTTGCTGTTGTTAAAGGCAGAGGCCATGTACGGCGTGGTGATGGTGGGTGTTCTAGTCTATCTCAGCTGCCGTAGATGGTCTCCATGGGATGGGACCCAAGGGTGGTTAAACAAGGCAATGAACCTGAACCACACCTCTTGAAGATCACACTACTGTTTTCCATTTACCAGTGTCCACACTGATATATTAAGGACACCTGTGAACATGGGGGAGCCCTGGTGTCCCAGTGGTTAAGAGCTTGGCTTCTAATCAAAAGGTGGGCAGTTCGAATCCATCAGCCGCTCCTTGGAAACCCTATGGGGCAGTTCTAGTTTGTCCTGTAGGGTCGCTATGAGTTGGAATGGACTGGATAGCGATAGGTTTTTTTTTTTTGGTTGGTGAACTTGGAGCTGTGTGTTTTCCCTACCTAAACCTGGCTGACCCTGAGTGGGCCAGGATAAATGGTCACTAGTGAAAAGAAATTCATGTCAGACAAGGCAGGAGGAAGAGCTTACTAGAATGCTCTGGGCCCTCGGAAGTCAGGCTTATCAGGAAGTAGTGTGAAGATATTGTGCTAAGATAGTTCTCATGTAGTCGGACACTCCAAGGCTCACCAGCTGGGAGGAAGTCGTAGGAGAGGTGCAAAGGTAAGTGAGATGCTGGCTGTGAACTCAGTTCCCTAAGCTTGTTGAAATCAAGCTCTCAACGTCAATGGCAGGGAGAAAGAAACACGAGTTTACACACACACATACACACACACACAAAGACATGGGATGCAGTAAGAGAACAATGACAGTCTTAAGACAACGGTAACAAGCTGGCAGCCCACAGACATGTTTGGTTGGCCTACATAATGTTTTAAAAATAACTAAGCCAACTTTTTAAAAATAGGAATGCTTCACATAAAAATTCAGGTCTTGGGTCTCTCTTAAAGAGTCTGAATATCTGGGAGCCTGGGCTCACATTCCTGTGAGGCGCAAGTTGGCAGAGGTTGGGTGGCGGCTGACCCTCTGGGGGAGCAGGCGCTTACCCACCAGCCCACTCCATTCATTTAGGATACCTGCCCCAGTGCCAATGTTTGAGATCCTTGTCTTAGGATGACAGACCTGATTTCAGCAAAAAGTCTGCCTGTCTGCCCTTAATGCTGCAAAAACACATGATGCGAGCCATTAGGCAGTGCTAAACAGATTTTTCATAGGAGATGTACAAAAACAAAGAAGGAAAGAGGGTGGTCTAGAGAACAGAAATGAGAAGCTGTGTTACTGATCATGGTCTTTCGGGATTAAAAAAATGGAAAGCAAAGAACACAAGAACCATATGAAACAATTTTCTAATCGCCTGCTGTTTCTCAACGTTTCCTAGGAAATGTCAACTGCTCTTTGATATATTGAAATTGCCTTATCTGTCCATTCCTCACCATTTTAAAACAAAAATCTACCCTGAAACCCTTCTAGCTATTGAGAACATTTTTCCCCCCTTTTTGGGTCTGGGAAACTTACAAGATAGTCCTTAAACGATTCACCACCTTTTTATGGCTCATGGAATAAAAGAGAAACTTAAAAAAAAAAAAGATTTGTACCAAATGGCTGATACTTAAGAACCTTTGCTGTATTGACAAGCCCTCCCTAGCTCAGTTCGAATTTCATTTTTCTTTCAGGGGTCAGGATTTCTGCAATTAGCTGGCCTCTTTGTAAACCAACACCTTTGGGAAAGATCAGAATCTAAGTCGTGATGGGAACTGTCATTGGCAGCAAGCAAGAAAATGGGGACTCAGAGAATATTCAGACCTTCCCACTCTGAGGGCCACTCAAATATCTTTTTGGAAAGGAAACTTCTGAGAACGGGCAGCCTGTTTAAGTATGGGAGAAACTGCCCCTCTTTGTGGCATGAGTATGGAGTAGCCAAGTTCGATGCTGTAATCCATAGGTCTCTGTGACATGTCTACATCCAGCAGTAACGTATTTAGTGGTTAATGTAGAAGACAATATAAAATATTCATCATGTATACTCTTTTCATATCAAGTGATGCCTAAATCGATCCTGGTTTATTAAGATTAATGCCTTGGTTACACAGGATTGAGAATAATGTTTCCAAACATGTTGGACTAGTTAAAAAGCTATAAATCCTTAAAGCTGAACTGCAAAACTTGAACAACTATTTCCAGGAAAAAAAAAAAAAAAGGCATTTTTTTAAAAAACCTCAGTAAGTTTCCAATTCAGCCATGGTGTATGTGTGCAATGTTTAGCAGTCGGAGCTGCTTGTGTTTTTAAGGGAAATTCTCCAAGCCTGGTTCTGGGGTCCTCTAACAAGGAAGTGGTAAGGTGGGGAGGGGTGGGATGGGGGCAGCCAAACCTCTCTTCAGAACAGGGCCACTGAATGCCACTGTCCGCACAGACTGAACAAAGCTTAGCAAGGTCACCGTCCTGGTGAAGTGGGTGGAACAGGTGTCCACAGGTAAGACCAAGGGTATGCAGGCATCTGTAGCTCCAAGGCTGCCCTCTCTGCAATGGAGCTGGACGTTATAAAGGACATATTCATTAGTGTCCTGCCACCTCTCTGCTGCTGGGGTCAGGAAGAGCTTTCCTGCCCTTGCAAACCCAGCAGTAGGGCAGTATGTTGTATGGGGACTACCCTTCTTAGAACCTACCCTCCTGCTCACAGCAGGCCAGCCATTCCGCTCACAGGCCTTTGCAGAGCAGAAAAGCTGTAGCTCTGTAAAGGAAACAGCGTGGGATGCTGCGGCCTTCTCACCGGGCAAACTTCTGAAAGGCAGGTGGGTCACAGAGGGCAAATAAAAAGGGACCAGGTTGTCATTTCACCATATGCATATGTTTCACACTTTAGTTTTTCTGAAACTGACTTTGACTAAGCTAACCAATCTATATAAAAAAATAGCCTAGCTTATTCTTCCTTTTCTTCTCACTTAAAAAAAAAAAATTTTTTTTTTTTTTTTTTGCCTGCTGATTCATTTTAAGGAAATTATTATAATTTCATGGCTCTGAACTCTAAGGCAAAAGTGTGGACCTTTATTGCCAGTAAAGGAAAGAACCTTTCAGTAATATCTAAGGAGATGATGTATATACTGTGGGTAGATGGAAAAGCCAAACCCTTTGAAGTCAGTACAGATGCAAGAACAGAAAATGATGTTGAAATGTGTGTTAACGTAGGTTAAATTGTTTAGTATGTACTTAACACCTGTCACTAAATTTAGATTTTTTTTTTTAACTTTGCAGTTCACCTTTAATAAACAGAAGCAATAACAATCAGTACATTTCCAGCGTGGTCACACAGCACAACTTTCAGAAGAGAAGCACAATCCAATGGAATTTCATTTTGATTTCGTGTTTGAATCATTGTCAGAACAGAGGAGAAGCGTTAAGGTAAGACGTTTAGTTGAGTTGCTGCTTAGCTGCCTGAGGGCTGCCTGTGCCTTGGTGGGACCCAAAGAGCTCACCATACATGCAGGCTTCACGCTGTCTGTCCTTCAAATACCACCCACAGCTAACAGAAAACCCCAGACAAGCAGCACTTTGGGGATAAGCCAACGCCATTCCCGAGAGTCCAGCTTAGAGGACAGCATCAACCAACAAGCACCACAGTCCCTTTCTCTGTCTTTTTCCTTTATTTCAGTTACCCATCCAGTGGGATCTTATGAAACAAAACAAAACCTAAAAGAAACACAAAATAAAACATAAGTCATGCTCAAAAGAAAAACCAATGGAAATTAACATACAAGTATAATCACTTTCAAAAGAACATAATAAATAAACATCAAAAATAAGACACCAACATGGAATACACTTTAAAACATAACACAATATATATATATATAAAAAAAAAAACAGAAATCAGGAGGAAAGGTGCATCTCATTGAGCAACTTAAACTTGAAACTGGCTGTTTTTATGGTGCATGAAACCTGGGGAGGGGAAAACTGCAAAGGATTTCTGCAGGCAGCTCCATTCACAACTGGAACAAATGTTAACATCTTAATTTAAAGAGATGTTACAATATAGATGACCCTGGAAGAATTTTCATATAATTTGGCTATATAAGGGAAAAAGATTAAATTCAGCAACAAACATCAACCCAAGCCCTGATTATCTTTTCCTGCCTAATTTTACCAAATTATCTCTGCGATAGCTGATTGATGGCTTAGCAAGAGGACAAGAAATCTGGCCAGCCTTGACTAGTGAAATAGCGGATCATACAAAGATTTAGATGGTTTTTCAGGAATCCCGATACTAAATAATTAATTGATTGCCTAAAGTTAACTAACCACTATACCAAATATACAACAAATACACACCTCCAGGTAATACCTATTATGTACCATATATAGCAGACAGCAGGCAGTATATTGTATATTGCACATCATATGTGTATATATTATATATAAATATATCTTATATGTACATATTATATATATATATATATATATACACAAAACAAATAATATATTAAACCTAATATTAATTGAGGAAACCCTGGTAGCATAGTGGTTAAGAGCTATGTCTGCTAACCAAAAGATTGGCAGTTCAAATCCACCAGGCGCTCCTTGGAAACTCTATAAGGCAGTTCTACTCTGTCCTATAAGGTTACTATGAGTTGGAATTGACTCAATGGCAATGGGTTTAATATTAATTGATCCTGAAAACATTTATTGTACACTGACCAAAGAGTGGACACTGTAAGACGTGATATAAAAATAGAGAAAATGGAGCTTTTTGATCTCAAATGCCTCATTGTCTACCAGATGGAGAAAGACGGTAAGTAATTTGCACAAATAAGCAGCTAATTTACTTTGTGCCAGGCCCTCTTCTCAGCTCTTTGCCCAAATCATCCCTTTCAGTTTCACGATAACCCTATGACATATGTTCTATTATGGCTCCCTCTTCACTGGAGAGGAAGCCGAGCCCTGAGTGGTTTGCCCAAGGTCCACAGCTAGTACATATGGAGTCCAGGTTGCGACCCAAGATTTGTGATTCTTTAACCTCCCTGCTGGAGCCCTGGTAATGCAGTGGCTAAGAACTTGGCTGCTAACCAAGAGGTCGGCAGTTCAAGTCCACTGGCCGCTCCTTGGAAACCCTATGGGGCAGTCCTATAGGGCTGCTATAAATTGGAATCTAGAGGATGGCCACAGGTTTTTTTTCTTTCTTTTTTTTTTTTAAACCACCTGCCAGGTTGCTGTGCAGGGTTGAGGTGGGGGCGAGGGCATGAGAAAAGTACCCCCAGAGTACAAAGGAGGGCACGACTAGCTCTCCAAACTTGCCTACGGAAACATCAGGAAGGGGAAGAATTCTGTTACATAAAATCACGTGCGGAATTTTCAATGGCTCTTTATCAAATTCATAAATGACAAAATAGATGACGAAGTAGAAACCCCCAAGACATTTTCATGTTCAGCTTTGGAAGACACTTCTAAACCGAACTCTCTAGACTCTCCATCTTCCTCAACCTGGTGTCTGGTCTGCCAAGTGCTGGTGTCATCTGCCTCCTGAGCAGTAATTACCACCACCAATCTGTACCATCATTCACAATAACACTCCCAGAGTCTACGAGCTCAGTTCCCGTGGCATTTCTCTCTCCTGCCCTTCCAATTCTCTGAGAAAAAGAACTCAGTACGGACACCAAACATCCTTCATGAGTTTATTCACCCACAAAGCACGGTGAATTTAGGAAGCGGCACTGATTAACTGTCCTTCGTGTCTTTCTCTAGTCTCTTTGTAAATGTTTAGCCTCCAGGCAAACGTAAGCAGCACTAGGTTAAGAGTGCTCTGTGGCAAAAAGGACACACAGGCCAAGTCAACAAACCAAACACCTTAGTTACTCCTCAGGGTTTTAAGAGGGTGGAACCTAAATTCTTTCCCTCTGAAACAAGATTAATCTTAGGATGTCAAGTCTGCCAATAAAAACAGGAGAAATTTGGTGATACAAACAGAAGACATCACTTCCAAAACAACAAAAAAAAGATTTATTGATTCAATATAGTAGTTTCTCAGCCCATTTCATTTTGAAGGGCATTTGATTTTAGAAAATAACACAACAGATTAAACTGCTAGCACAAGCCTTATTACCAGTGGGTTTACAGCTCAGAAATTCTAAGGGTTTACAGATGCCAGAGCGTCCACAGCAAGAACCAGGTCACTCTTTGCCTCCGTTTGCCCTTTTCCTCCTCCAGACCCCTCCAGCCTCTGTAACTATTACAACTGGGAAACGCCATTTGCTCTGTTAGATGCAAACTCTTGGATTGCCATTCTCCCAGGCAGCAACTCCATTTGCCCATATTTAAATGGATGTCACCGCCACTCGTCTGTCAGTTTGTTGTACTGTGGTGGCTTGCATGTTGCAATAATGCTGGAAACTATGCCACCAGTATTTCAAATACCAGCAGGGTTATCCATGGTGGGCTGGCTAAGACAGACTAGGAAGAAAAACCTAGCAATCTACTTCCAAAAGATCGGCCAATGAAAACCCTATGAGTCACAACAGAATATTGTCCAATATAGTGCTGGAAGACGACCCCTCTAGGTTGCAAGGCACTCAAAACATACAGCGGCTGCAACCGTGGACTTGAGCATGCCGACGATCATGAAGCTGACACAGGATCGGGCAGCATTGTGTTGTTGCACATGGGGTCACCACGAGCTGGAGCCAGCTCCATGACAAATAACGACAAGAACAACAGCCAGATGTCCAGCGACTCTCTGCAGCATCCTTCTGCTTGGCTTTCATGACACATCTGCCGGGACACCCAAGCCGTAAAAACAAGTGAAGCCACCGTAAAAACCCAAGCGACATCTTCGTTGTGAGGAAAAGCCAGCTTATTACAATCTTAAGCGATAGGTAGTGTCTGTATTCACACTGTCACCACCACCACCCCACCCTGAAGGGAGGCAAGTCAGCCTTCTCTTTGATATCCTTGATCTTCACAGACCGTTCAGACATTAAAGAAATCCTATCGCACGTTGAAAAATTAGTTCTAAAAATCGACCCTTTTATAAGAAGGGGTCCTGGTTTAGTGCAGTGGTTAAGAGCTCAGCTGCTAACCAGAATGTCAGCAGTTCGAATCCACCAGCCATTCCTTGGAAACCCTATGGGGCAGTTCTAGTCTGCCCTATAGGGTCGCTACGAGTCAGAATCAACTCAACGGCAACGAGTTTTTATAAGAAAACGTAGCCGGTGCTTCACAGTAAAATTCAATCAGGGCCCCAATTTACCTCATGACTTTTGCCCTCTCAGGTTACAAGAGTCTCGAGAGAGGACCACAAAATGATATCAAACAATAGACGATTATTTTCTCCTAGTGAGCAGAAAAGTTTTTAGACCACAACAAATGGCTGAACATCTTGTGCGTTTAGCAGCCAAACGAGCTGTCTAGCTTATGAGCCTGAAATACAGATATTTTGACAATGTGACATTCTGAAGCATTTGCGGCATTCCGATGGTGCACGCGCAGGAGCAAAAGTTACCGTGAGACTAGTTCCTTTATCAGAAATGACTTTCAGGAAACTTTGCCTTCGCTACCGACAACTAGCTGAGCTAAGGAGGAATAAAGGGGAAGCAGGTGCTTCTGGAAGATGGGACGTAAAGTTGAAAGCAGAGCAGGAAAGAACAGATGTGGCCTAAAACTCAATCTCTGCTAAATGCTAGTTTAGGATCTGGAAGGGAAAGAATGGGGGTGGGGTGGGGGTGGGAAGGGAGCCTTGAAGGTCAGTGAAGCCCTGAGCTTTCTTTACCATTGGCTCCCAACCCATTGAGATTTATTTACATTCAAAAGTGCCCACATTTCCCTCCTATTACTCAGAAGCAATCAGCCATAAAATGGCAGGGGCCCCGCCGTACATTTAAATTAACAGCAATTTATCCGGAGCAAAAAGGAAAACTGCTGAGTTGAAAGGAAGAGACAGGAACGGAAGAAAGATGCAGCTGCTATCTAAAAAAGCAAATCTTATCACATTTGTCATTTGGAGAGTTCAAGCGGAAAACTGCCAGCTTTGGAGTCTGCAGGGCACAGAGCCACTTCACAAACAGTGGAGGCCAGGGTACCCATGCAGCGACTCACCTTCATTTGAAGGCAATGTGGATGCTTCCTGAGCCTTCTGGAAAATGTTTACTAGGTAAAATGGAAAAATGAACTCCCGCATTCTCATAACATGAGATGCTAGAAAAGAGTGGGTTTAAGAATATTCCCATCACAAAATCACATTTGATCTAGGTTTCACTTTTGCATTATTTCAGCACCTGGGCTTAATTAAACACCAAGTGTCCTCAGTTGGGAAACCCTGGTGGTGTAGTGGTTAGGCGTTGGATTGCTAACCAAAAGGTCAGCAGTTCCAATCCACTAGGCACTTCTTGGAAACCCTATGGGGCAGTTCTATTCTACCCTATAGGGTCGCTATGAGTCGGAATCAACTCAACAGCAATGGGTTTGGTTTTTGGGGGTCCTAAATTGACATTTGTGGAGCACTTAGTATCTGCTGGGTGTTGTGCTAACTGTCCCTTGCTGTTTGCTGCTTTTCCTATCTTATAGGCTTTTTCCCCTGGTCCACATGGCAGCCCTGATGCATCCAAGGTCACCAAGAATGGAGCAAGAGGGTAGAAATCAAAACCCAGAACCTCTGGACTGTCAGCCTATCCTTTATAAAGGTGTCACCTGCACCTGTAGCAGAAACTTCCCACTACATAAGTTCAGGTCCTGTTGCTTTCTTCTCTGAGCTCAATCAAAAAGCTGTTTAACCACCCCCTCCACTGCCAGCAGACCTTCCTTTGGCTTCCAAGAATGTTCTTTGTCCATACACATTACCTGTTCCTGAGGTCTCCTTCCACAGGAGCCAGGTACACTTATAGAAAGAAGCCTTGGCCATTCTTTAAGGTCCAGGGCAAGGGACTTCTCCTGCAAATATTCAGTTCACCCTCCTCTGAACTTCTCCAACATCATCTTCTACTCATGAGGCCTTCTTTTGTACCTTTTCTACACTTGTATTTCCTTTCTCTGTGCTTCCCCAGGCCCCAGACTGCAAGCTACTGGAAGGCAGAGAGAGCATGCTAGCACATCTTCCCTGCCCAGTGCTGTCTCACATGGTACCAGAGACTGAATATATTTTCAGATTCACAATAAAAACAAAACAAAACGGAAAACTCAATGTTGTCATTGAGGCAATTCCAAACTCATGGTGACCCCATGTGTTACAGAGTAGAACTGAGCCCCACTGGGTTTTCTTGGCTGTCATCTTCACATGAACAGATCGTCATGGCTTTTCTTCCATGGCGCCTCTGGGTGGGTTCAAACTGCCAACCTCTAGGTTAGCAGTTGAGTGCAAACTGTTTGTGGCACCCAGGGATGTCTAAATTTTGAGTTGTATTGGAGAACTTTGATGTACTCAACAACAGAACAAAAATGGGGGAAGGGGAGCATACGACACAATGCAGGATCTATTGTTTCTCGTCGGTAACTAAGTAAACCGAGTCACTCCAAAGCTTCCTGAGCAAAATCACATATTTACTCAGAAGTATACTGAAGTCTACCGAGTTAGACATATGGACACCCAGTGAGTGCATCCTGAAGCATTTTAAGCTCCTGGAGGAAAGGTGCTAGACTTGCTTTAGTCTAATTCTCACTATTATCAACATTACAGTGGGCGTGGGAGTGGGACAAAGGAAATTACTCTCCATTTATTAGCTGGAGGTGAAAATCTAATAATAAGTGGCTGACGGTGCTCAGCTGTCAAGGATTCTAAAGGAAAAGCTCCATTTTTACTTTGCAATATGAAGTTTAGTTGTGATCTGAAAACTAAAGGAGGAAACACAAAGTTCTTGGCAATCCTAGACTATGTAAGGAAAGCCAAAGTTATTGCACAATTAAAATTCAATAATTCTAAGAAGGATGTGTTCTGACCATCAGGGCGTGATGACAAGTATCCAAGGACTCAATAATGACTATTCTGGAGATTTCAAACAGGACAGGGAGCAGATCCAAACACTGACGCCATTGTCTCTATCCAGGGATCACCTAAAAACACTTTCAGTGAAATAGAAAGAAAAGATGGAGTTTGTAGTATGAGAGGCATTGAGGTGCTCAGAGACTTTCACTACAACCACACTGAGACACCCAAATCAATCTGCTGTTCTCCTGTAGTGTCTGCCTAGCCTCTGGGTCACTTCAATTAACACAAATTACAAAATCTATAGGGCAGTTCTGTGTAGAGGAAATAACATCTTCTTAAAGATATTCTGAGTCCAGAGAAGCTGACCAGTGACTCAAATATTCAGCATGACAATGTACATATATTCCATTATACAAGAATATACATCTTCTGCTGCCACCATAGATTTTGTGCCTAAATTTATTTTTGCCAAAATATTGTAGCCAGTGGCTCTTCATGGTATATGACGCCAGGACGCTGAACCTACAGTGTCCAAATGGGATGTAAATGGCATGAATACTATTACTCAACCAATGTGTAACTACCTAAAACTTGCAAAAAACCTAAGACATGCACAATGGGAGTTGCTTGACTCTGCCCAATTATGGCTGAAACTGTGGGCCACAGACCAACATAGATCTGGGAATAAATTTCTAGAAAAGTAAATGATGCACAAAACAAGTAAGGGAAAAGACATGGCCATGGATGAGTCAGTGTCTGTCTGCTGATGATCAGGATTACGATGAAGAGGAAAAGCAAGAGATGGAAGGAAGAGGAGCAGGAAGAGGAGTAAAAGAAGCAGGAGTTTCTGTTGATGTACTTCACGGAGGCCTCAAGCATGTAAGCAGAGTGCCCACAGTTACTGAAGAGTAAAAATAGTGATAAGAAGGCTCCCAAGCAGGGATATAAGTCCAGCCCCATATTAAACTGGTCCTAGGACAAAGAGAGTAGGTAAACATAAAATCTGTCCTGGAGTAACACTTTTTCATTGGGCACCCTAACCAACGCTTCAAAAACAGTTTGAAAATCTTTAGCAATTTAGATCTTCTCTAAGAAAGCAATTATCGGGGGACTTCTTTGTGCAGTGTCCCTGCCTGCTGTTGCAAAATCTAGAAGTCAGATACACAAGTGGTTCCAATTAAGCAGGAAGCAGGTCAAACAAATTACCCTCACTTGAACAGAGGCACCTTATAAATTCTATCTCCATTTTAATTAATCAGTTCGAAGTCGTTGCCTTTGAGTCAGTTCTGACTCATAGCAACTCTATAGGACAGAGTAGAACTGCCCCATAAGGTTTCCAAGACTGTAAATCTTTACAGAAGCAGACTGCCACATCTTTCTCCCATGGAGCCACTCGGTGGGTTTGAAATGCCAACCTTTCAACCTTTCTGTTAGCAGCCCAGCGCTTAACCCTTGTGTCACCAGGGCTCCCAAATAGGTGACTAACAACAAAAAAAAAAAAAAAACCTTTGCCATTAAGTCTATTCCAACTCATAGGGACCCTACAGGACAGAGTAGAACTGCCCCATAGGGTTTCCAAGGCTGTAATCTTTATGGAAGCAGACTGCCACCCACATCTTTCTCCCATAGAGCGGCTGGTGGGTTAGCAGCCAAGTGCTTAACCACTGCACCACCAGGGCTCCTCCACTTTAATTAGCTAAGTGCAAAAGATAATGAAACCTCAGCCAAGAATCAAGTATTCCAAAATGCGAAACAAAGATAGGTGATGTTGATACTCCCCAGGAACTGGCTACAATAAGCCTGAATTATTTGAATCTTCAAGATAAAACACAAGATCTTTATTCTGTCTGGCAATGAACATTTTGGAAGCATGCTGCCATCTATGATCAGCAGTGGGCAAGGTGAGACTGCCAAAGTCAGTGCTCTGAAGACTAAATTAAGGCTTTTCAAGGAGTCTAGCCCATGGTGGGGAGGGGGGAGCCACAGAGGTACAGTGGTTAAGAGCTTGGCTGCTACCCAAAAGGCCTGCAGTTCAAATCCATCAACCACTCCTTAAAAACACTATGGGGCAGTTCTATGAGGTCAACCTGACTAGACAGCAAAGGGTTTGTTTGTTTGGTTGGTTGGTTTAGCCCATGGGGGATGGAGTGGTAAACATCTGGCCTTCCATGCGGGAGATACAGGTTCAGTTCCCAGCCAATGTACCTCCTGCGCAGCCACCACTCATCTGTCATTGGAGGGCTGCATGTTGTTATGATGCTGAAAAAGTTTCAGTGGAGCTTCTGGACTAAAACAAACAGTCTGATCCACAACCAATCTGTTGGGCATGGGGTTGCCATGCTAGTCGGCAGCTAACAGCAAAGTCCATGTGGTGACTCCAGAGCCCTAAGGTGGTTTCCCCTCCCCATGTGTTGCTATTGCATTGCCTCCTCACTGTCCAGCCTTCACTACCAAGGACATTAACCACCCGCTGCCCAGGTGTTTTGCTCAAAGACCAAAGTGGTGGGGCCGCAGCTCCACTTCCATGGCTCTGCAGACACACGTCTATGCCCACGCAGGCAGAGGACGCTCCAGTCTTCAAAGATTCTCCCCCGGCCTCAGCCTTATATCTAGACATGTGGATGTGTCCAAACTCAGACACAGGTGGAGAATATGGGGAGGGGAGGAGGAACTTCACCCAAACATGTCCTTTTTCTCTGGTGTTATTTTCCCCAGAACAACTGCTAGCAGAAGACCAGACATTACCTCCAGATGTGAGCTAGCTAGACCAAGAATTAAAACTAGGAAGAGACTTGCATCTTCTCCACAGTACCTGAGAGGAGAATGGGATATTTGGCAGGGTAGCTGTGGATGGATTTGGCATTCCTGGTATCTATGGATGTTGGTTTGGAATCGTGATTATCCTGCCCTTGGTAAGTCTACCTGGGCATTACTTGACACTTCTCCGTAAAGAGAAATAAGAAGTCCCTGATCTGTCTCTTTGGCAGCATATCCAACTTAAACTCCAATGATCATCTCTTCTCCTAGTGCTATAGACTGAATTACGCCTGCCAAAAAGAATATAAAAGAGGAGAAGCACAGGGAGACAGAGAGAGGGAAAACAACTGTGTGACAACTGAGGCAGATACAGCTGCAAGCCAAGGAATGCCAAAGACCTCCAGTCATCAACATAAACTGGGAGAGAGGCATGGGGGATGCTCTCCTTCAGAGTCCTCAGAAGGAATCCACATGGTCAATACCCTAATTTTTGGACTTCTGGCCTCCAGAACTGTGAGACAATATACTTCTGACCCCAGCTTGTGATACTTCATTGTGATATATCAGGTTGGGCAAAAGCGCTGCAAAAGACTTCTTTAAAGTGTTGAAAAGCAAGGATGTCACTTTGAAAACTAAGGTGTGCCTGACCCAAGCCATGGTATTTTCAATTGCCTCATATGCATGTGAAAGCTGGACGATGAATAAGGAAGACCGAAGAAGAACTGATAACTTTGAATTATGATACTGGTGAAGAATATTGAATATATCATGGACTACCAGAAGAAAGAACAAATCTGTCTTGGAAGGAGTACAGCCAGAATGTACCTTAGAAGCAAGAATGGCAAGACTTCATCTCACGTATTTTTGGACATGTTATCAGCAGGGACATGTCCCTGGAGAAGGACATCATGCTTGGTAAAGTAGAGCATCAGCAGAAAAGAGGAAGACCCTCAATGAGATGGATTGACACAAAGGCTGCAACAATGGGCTCAAGCATAGCAAAGATTGTGAGAATGGTACAGAATTGGGCAGTGGCTCGTTCTATTGTACACAGGGTCACTATGGGCCAGACCTGACTAGACTAACAACTGACTAGACTAATAAGAACAACAGGAAACTAACGCATCTAGCAAGGTGTATAGGGGCGTATCCCAGAATTGCTCATCAGTCTGAAAGAGTACTCATTCATACATGTCACCAAACAGGACCCACACACCTAAAGTGCTTCCGCACCAGGTAGAACTCTAGGATTCTGGCAGAACTGACAAATCGCAGTGCAGGCTCTGAACACTTGGTAGGTGACCCATCTTGAAAAGCCTCATAAAACGGTAAATCTGAGTGCAGATTCTCAACAGGAAACTTTAAAAGAGTAAAGCCTGGTCCAGGGCCACAGTCTTACATGCATTCAGACTGAGGCAGCCAACAGAACCCCAGACTTGACTTACATTCTCCCCACAGTTGTAGAAGCCTCTGTGGTTACTGACATTTTTATTCGATCAAAGAGCTGATTTTGGAAAAGGCCCAAGCTGCCATGAGATTCCACCCCACTGTCCTAACACCTCAGCAAGGTCTTACAAAAGCTGGAAGTGTGCCAGTCTCAGTGGTTTTACATAACAATGCCCCTTTCTGAAAGGAAGATTCTACTTTTGATTCCTTCATGTCAGAATACAACAAGTCTCTTCATCATTCTTTGGTTCATGTGCGATTTTAAACATGAAGAAAACTCTGCATTTTAAAGAGCTTGCATTTTTTGCATACACACACAGCAGGTTTCACACTATTTTCCTCTTTAAATAAGGTATGAATATCAACTTAATAGCTGCCGTTGAGTAGGCCCTAGCTGATAGTGACTCCAGGTACAATGGAATAAAATACTGCATAGTCCCAACTATGGTGCACCCAATATAACCGCTTTATTAAGAATTATTGCAGCCACCCAAAGAATCAATCAGAACCAAGACACTGGAAAAACAATGTACTCTAGACATTTTTTAATGAAATTTTAGTCTCTCTAAACATCCGACATTATTTTAAGGATTGTTTTCCAAAACTTAGAGGAAGCTCTTTGCTAAGTCAAAGTGATTAAAAGGGAAAGGCTGTTTACCTTGTAAGACTACACACCCTACCAGTTTAAAGCAGGAATCACCATCTGCATAAAGCCCAGAGAGGTATTCCAAGACAGACGTGATGAGGCATATGCACTGCCTTACATGAAAACAGTAAAAATTAAAAAAGTCACACAGATGAAAGGACAGAGTGTAATTCCATGTGCCAGGAAGGAATGGCTGGATTATTAATGAGTTTTTCTTTTGTTCTTCACAATTATAGCCATTTATCAGCCATCATTTAACTATACATGATTCTAGAACTTTGCTTACAGCAGCCATTGAAATCAGAATTTTACTAGGTACGATCTCCCCACAAGTTTATCTTCCTTGACGGTTTTATGCTAAAGGGTTCATTTCCACAGCCCTGCCTAATAGGAAACCTCCTGCTGGCTGGCTGGCTGCCTGGCTGGTTCCACAGCAAGAAGCAGCCAGAAGCCAGACAGGCCTGAGTTTAGGCCCTGCCTCTGTTGCACGTGAGCAGTGTAACCCTCGCCAAGTCCAGAATTTCTCAGAACCTCAGTTACCCAACTCAAAAGTAGAGATGAAAAAAATCTAACATGTAGGGTTGTTGTGAAGCCTAGAACTAATATAAATACCTAACAGTGTCCATGGAGTCCCTGGGTGGTGCAAACGCTTAACTCACTTGGCAGCTAACCAAAACGTTGGAGGCTCAAGTCCCCAGGGTGCCTCAGATAAAAGGCCTAATGACCTACTTCCAAAAAATCAGTCATTGAAAACCCTGTGCAGCACAGTTCTACTCTGACACACATGGGGTCCCCATGAGTCAGAATCAAGTCCACAGCAACTAGATGTTACGTACAAGTTCCTCAGCATGGGGTGGTTGCTGGTGGTGGTGCTTCCATTTTACATATGCAAACATAAAGATAGATGACCACGTTTTGTTTAACTTAATTTCATGTTTCACTCAATTTCATGTTTCACTCATGAATTACACAGTCATGCAGAAATACCACAAGTGGATGGCTTTAACGAACAAAAATTTATTCTCTCACAGTCTAGGAGGCTACCCAGTGCCACTGAGTTGATTCTGACTCATAGCGACCCTATAGAACAGCGTAGAACTGCCCCATAGAGTTTCCAAGGAGTGCCTGGTGGATTCAAACTGCTGACCCTTTGCTTAGCAGCCTTACACTTAACCACTAGGCCACCAGGGTTTCTAGTCTAGGAGGCTAGAAGTCCAAATTCAGGGTGCCAGCTCCAGGGGAAGGCTTTCTCTGTCAGCTCTGGGGGAAGGTCCTTGTCATCAACCTCCCCTGATCTAGGATCTTCTCAGCACAGGGATCCTGGGTCCAGTGGATGTGCTCCCCTCCTGATTCTTCATTCGTGGTGGCATGAGGTCTCCCTCCCCTCTGCTCGATATTCTCTATTATATCTCAAAAGAGATTGATGCAACATACAACCTAATCTTGTAGATTGAGTTCTGCCTCATCAGCATAACTGCCTCTAATCCTGCCTAATTAACATCACAGAGGTAGGATTTACAACACATAGGAAAATCACATCAGATCACAAAATGGTGGACAACCACACAATACTAGGAATCATGGCCTAGCTAAGTTGATACACATTTTGGGGGGACACAATTAAATCATAACATTCCCTCACACTTTAATTATGTTGTCATTGTTATTAAGTGCCATTGAGTCAATTTTGACTCAGAGTGACCCCATGTGATGGAGTAGAATTGTCCCACAGGGCTTTCTAGTCTGTAATCTAACGTGTCTTTTAAAACCATTTTGTATAATTCAGCTGTAGGGCAAAAATTCTCAAGCTTCCTCTCCCAAGCAAAGACTTCTGTTGATTCACCTAGAATAAGTACTTCAAGAACCAAGATGACTTCAGAGGATATGAATCCTCATTCCACCAACCCCTGATCCATTGCCAGGATACTCTTGTGCTACTTACTAGAATAAAAACAAAAACCAAAAAAACCTAGTTGAGTTGCTGTCAAGTTTATTTCAATTTATGGTGACCTCATGTGAGTCAGACTAGATCTGCGCTTCATAGGATTTTCAATGGCTGATTTTTAGATCACCAGGTCTTTCTACCAAGGAGCCTCTAGGTAGACTCGAACATCCAACCTTTCAGTTAGCAGCCGAGCATGTTAACCATTCAAACCACCCAGGGTCTTCTACTTACTAGAATAACTGTGCCTTATTGCTTTCCAGATTTCCATTCCAGTCATGAACAGTGAAATCCAACCATATCCACAGCGTGCTCAGCGGTCACTGTAAATGATTACTTCCAACTGCATTTTTAAATCATAGATCTAAGTAGATTCTTTGTCGTGGGCTATGAAGTAAAAAGTCACGGAAAGAAACTTTCTTAAACATCCCAGCTTCACACTCCTGTAAAAGTGTGTTCCAAACTGAGAAAATCCCGGGGACGCTGGTGGAGAGCTGCATGGAATCTCAGCTATCAGCTGGATGGGGTGGCCACGTCTCTCTTTGAACCACTCTCACTGTGTAAGGCGCCTTTCCCAACCAAAATGATGGCTGCTCGCTGGTGGTATCACTCTAAGTGTGAATGCTGGCAAATCCTAAGGATTTCATATTCATGGTGGAAAATGTCCGAGAACCAATCTATGGTTTCAGTTCCAATTCCGGTATCACAAATACATTTTTTGCAAAAGAATTTTGCTTTCATTCACACATACTAAGTGTTATGGATTGACTTGTGTCCCACAGAAAAATGTGTTGTAAATCCTAACCCCTATGCCTGTGGTTAGAATCCCATTTGGGAATGACTTGTCTTTGTTATGTTAATGAGGCAGGAATAGTATAGGGTGTATCTTGAGTCAATCTCTTTTGAGATATAAAAGAGATTAAATGCGAGCTAGCAAGGAGAGACTGGGGAAGACAGACGCCAAGCCACATGAAGACTGCCCAGGAGCAGAAGCTCAAAAGAGAAAAGGACTTTCCTCCAGAGTCAACAGAGAGAGAAAGCCTTCCCCTAGAGCTGGCATTCTCAATTAGACTTCTAGCTTCCCAAACTGTGAGAAAATAAATTTCTGTTTGTTAAAGCCATCCACTTGTGGTATTTCTGTTCTTGCAGCACTAGATGACTAAGATGCTAAGACTCCACAGTTTCATAACTAAGGAATATGCACAGATAGTAATTACCTGCTAGTCTTTCAGATATCTTAATATCTAAATACCTTGATATATTTCCTGCTTCCAATTGTACAAGAGGCCTGTGCTATGCGCTCCAAGTCCAGAGGAGAGCCTTTGGTCACACAGTCTCTTCATATCCAAAGGAGCTTCCAAGACATAGCACGTTTCCTCCTGTCTAGAACCTTCTAGCAGCAGCTAAATGAACCAAATTCTAACTAAATTTAACTGGCTAATTGCACCTAAATTACAGTCACAAAGCCCCTTCAGAAAATTCAGGCAATTTCTTGAGGGAGAAAGTAAATGTTTTACTATATAATTATAAACTTAATTAACACAAAATAAATTAATTCAGGACTTGGGCTGGTAACGAACGCTATGGTTTAACTGTGCATTGCTGTATTTACCAGGGGAAGCTATGGGGATGTCAGACCTTGAGAAGAAGGCTAACTTGTTCTTAAAGTCTAAATTTCATCTCATCTCTCCCACTCTAAGTTCCCAATCTCAAGTGAACTGTCACATTTCTTGTTTCTACTCACTACCATGGCACTTGGACTCCAAGTATGGATTCCTCTATGCCAGGAATCACTCTCAAAGCCAAAAACTTTATAGAAAGAAAATCTCCCCCTAAAACTGAACCTCTAATATTTCACACAGATTTTAAGTGGAAACAGTTTATATGCTGTTCTCTAGGAAAACAAAATAAAAATCACTGCCCTGAACCATCATAGGTATAATAATTCCTAGCTGGCAGTTTGCTGAGATAACAGATGATTACCCAAAGCAAGAGTTTCCACGTCCCAGAATGTCACAACAAAGACTCACCTAGAGCTGAAATAACCATCTGCCACAGACAGTTCCACAACATTGGGTTGCTTCTTTATTTTTTAATTCTCAGAAAGGATTCAAAAATCATATTGGCAAAGAACGGTGATTTCATAAAAATGGCCCAGGTTCCCAGACATATCACTCAAACTATCATCCTAAATTTTTTTTTTATCTTACTTGGGGTGGGGGGGTTCTGAGCTATGGGTCCTCTAAAGGATGATCTGGACTGCACAGGACAGGCACCAAGGCTTTTGATAACTGAAAAAGCCTTATTCTCAATGTCCATAACTTCTAGCAAGTCCAACTTACATCTCTTCTCCTTCTCCTCCTCCTAATTGCTGTGAAAATGAAGAAGAGCTTCTGTGTGAAGAAGTCTGAGGTTCTAGGGGGTAGAGAGAAGGGTGGTTGTTGGCATGGGCTGTGAAGCTCACACCCGCAACAACTGTATGGCTTTGGGCATGTTGCCTCAGTTTCCTCATGTGTAGAATGAAGCTAATGACATTACTTAAGTCATGGGGTTGCTGTGAAGATTAAATAACCTAATACATATAAAGTGCTTAGAGGAGGGTCTGGCATGCAATAGGTGGTCAATAAATATTAGCTCTTTCTATTATCTAGGTGAAACAGTTAACCCATTTGGCTGCTAACCAAAAAGCTGGAGGTTCGAGTCCACCCAGGGGTGCCTTGGAAGAAAGGCCTGGGGATCTACTTCTGAAAAATCAGCCATTAAAAACCCTATGGAGGAGGCGGAGCCAAGATGGCGGACTAGGCAGACGCTACCTCGGATCCCTCTTACAACAAAGACACGGAAAAACAAGTGAATCGATCACATACATAACAATCTACGAACCCTGAACAACAAACACAGATTTAGAGACAGAGAACGAACTAATACGGGGAAGCAGCGATTGTTTTCAGAGCCTGGAGCCAGCGTACCAGTCAGGTACCGCACAAGCACAGAGAGCTGCTCCACCCCCCTGAACTAACCCCGGGAGGGGGACCAGCCGGTTCCACGGGCGGCGTGGGACGCAGCTGGTAGGAGAAGTCCCCGGGAAGCAGTGACTGGTCTTGGAACGGGGAGAGCAGCGTCCCAGCTGGGGAACCATCCCGCCGGGATTTGGACTGGACGCAGCAGATTTTCTGGAAAAACTAGTTTCCCAGTGATGGCTCGGAGACAACAATGCATATCAAACCACTTAAAGAAGCAGACCATGACAGCTTCTCCAAGCCCCCAAACAAAAGAATCAAAATCTTTCCCAAATGAAGATACAATCCTGGAATATCAGATACAGAATATAAAAAACTAATTTACAGAATGCTTAAAGATATCACAAATGAAATAAGGCAAACTGCAGAAAAAGCCAAGGAACACACTGATAAAACTGTTGAAGAACTCAAAAAGATTATTGAAGAACATAGTGGAAAAATTAATAAGTTGCAAGAATCCATAGAGAGACAGCATGTAGAAATCCAAAAGATTAACAATAAAATTACAGAATTAGACAACACAATAGGAAGTCAGAGGAGCAGACTCGAGCAATTAGAATGCAGACTGGGACATCTGGAGGACCAGGGAAGCGACACCAACTTAGCTGAAAAAAAATCAGATAAAAGAATTTAAAAAAATGAAGAAACCCTAAGAATCATGTGGGACTCTATCAAGAAGGATAACCTGCGGGTGATTGGAGTCCCAGAACAGGGAGGGGGGACAGAAAACACAGAGAAAATAGTTGAAGAACTCCTGACACAAAACTTCCCTGACATCATGAAAGACGAAAGGATATCTATCCAACATGCTCATCGAACTCCATTTAAGACTGATCCAAAAAGAAAAACACCAAGACATATTATCATCAAACTCACCAAAACCAAAGATAAACAGAAAATTTTAAAAGCAGCCAGGGAGAAAAGAAAGGTTTCCTTCAAGGGAGAATCAATAAGAATAAGTTCAGATTACTCAGCAGAAACCATGTAGGCAAGAAGGGAATGGGACGACATATACAGAACACTGAAGGTGAAAAACTGCCAGCCAAGGATCATATATCCAGCAAAACTCTCTCTGAAATATGAAGGCGAAATTAAGATATTTACAGATAAACACAAGTTTAGAGAATTTGCAAAAACCAAACCAAAGCTACAAGAAATACTAAAGGATATGGTTTGGTCAGAAAACCAATAATATCAGATATCAGCACAACACAAGGTCACAAAACAGAACATCCTGATATCAACTCAAATAGGGAAATCACAAAAACAAACAAATTAAGATCAATTAAAAAAAAAATACATGTAACAGGGAATCGTGGAAGTCAATAGGTAAAAGATCACAATAATCAAAAAGAGGGACTAAATACAGGAGGCATTGAACTGCCATATGGGAGTGATACAAGGCGATATAGAACAATACAAGTTAGGTTTTTACTTACAAAAATAGGGGTAAATAATAAGGTAACCACAAAAAGGTATAACAACTCTATAACTCAAGATAAAAGCCAAGAAAAACGTAACGACTCAACTAACATAAAGTCAAACACTATGAAAATGAGGATCTCACAATTTACTAAGAAAAACGCCTCAGCACAAAAAAGTATGTGGAAAAATGAAATTGTCAACAACACACATAAAAAGGCATCAAAATGACAGCACTAAAAACTTATTTATCTATAATTACCCTGAATGTAAATGGACTAAATGCACCAATAAAGAGACAGAGAGTCACAGACTGGATAAAGAAACACGATCCATCTACATGCTGCCTACAAGAGACACACCTTAGACTTACAGACACAAACAAACTAAAACTCAAAGGATGGAAAAAAATATATCAAGCAAACAATAAGCAAAAAAGAAGAGGAGTAGCAATATTAATTTCTGACAAAATAGACTTTAGACTTAAATCCACCACAAAGGATAAAGAAGGACACTATATAATGATAAAAGGGACAATTGATCAGGAAGACATAACCATATTAAATATTTATGCACCCAATGACAGGGCTGCAAGATACATAAATCAAATTTTAACAGAATTGAAAAGTGAGATAGATACCTCCACAATTATAGTAGGAGACTTCAACACACCACTTTCGGAGAAGGACAGGACATCCAGTAAGAAGCTCAGTAGAGACACGGAAGATCTAATTACAACAATCAACCAACTTGACCTCATTGACTTATACAGAACTCTCCACCCAACTGCTGCAAAATATACTTTTTTTTCTAGCCCACATGGAACATTCTCTAGAATAGACCACATATTAGGTCATAAAACAAACCTTTGCAGAGTCCAAAACATCGAAATATTACAAAGCATCTTCTCAGACCACAAGGCAATAAAACTAGAGATCAATAACAGAAAACTAGGTAAAAGAAATCAAATACTTGGAAAATGAACAATATCCTCCTGAAAAAAGACTGGGTTATAGAAGACATCAAGGAGGGAATAAGGAAATTCATAGAAAGCAACGAGAATGAAAATACTTCCTATCAAAACCTCTGGGACACAGCAAAAGCAGTGCTCAGAGGCCAATTTATATCCATAAATGCACACATACAAAAAGAAGAAAGAGCCAAAATCAGAGAACTGTCCCTACAACTTGAACAAATAGAAAGTGAGCAACAAAAGAATCCATCAGGCACCAGAAGAAAACAAATAATAAAAATTAGAGCTGAACTAAATGAATTAGAGAACAGAAAAACAATTGAAAGAATTAACAAAGCCAAAAGATGGTTCTTTGAAAAAATTAACAAAATTGATAAACCATTGGCTAGACTGACTAAAGAAATACAGGAAAGGAAACAAATAACCCGAATAAGAAACGAGAAGGACCACATCACAACAGAAGCAACTGAAATTAAAAGAATCATATCAGATTATTACGAAAAATTGTACTCTAACAAATTTGAAAACCTAGAAGAAATGGATGAATTCCTGGAAAAACACTACCTACCTAAACTAACACATTCAGAAGTAAAACAACTAAATAGACCCATAACAAAAAAAGAGATTGAAACTGTAATCAAAAAACTCCCAACAAAAAAAAGCCCTGGCCCAGACGGCTTCACTGCAGAGTTCTACCAAACTTTCAGAGAAGAGTTAACACCACTACTACTAAAGGTATTCCAAAGCATAGAAAATGACGGAATACTACCCAACTCATTCTATGAAGCCACCATCTCCCTGATACCAAAACCAGGTAAAGATATTACAAAAAAAAGAAAATTATAGACCTATATCCCTCATGAACATAGATGCAAAAATCCTCAACAAAATTCTAGCCAATGGAATCCAACAACACATCAAAAAAATAATTCACCATGATCAAGTGGGATTTATACCAGGTATGCAAGGCTGGTTTAATATCAGAAAAACCATTAATGTAATCCATCACATAAATAAAACAAAAGACAAAAACCACATGATCTTATCAATTGATGCAGAAAAGGCATTTGACAAAGTCCAACACCCATTTATGATAAAAACTCTTACCAAAATAAGAATTGAAGGAAAATTCCTCAACATAATAAAGGGCATCTATGCAAAGCCAACAGCCAATATCACTCTAAATGGAGAGAACCTGAAAGCATTTCCCTTGAGAACGGGAACCAGACAAGGATGCCCTTTATCACCGCTCTTATTCAACATCGTGTTGGAAGTCTTAGCCAGGGCAATTAGGCTAGACAAAGAAATAAAAGGTATCCGGATTGGCAAGGAAGAAGTAAAGTTATCACTATTTGCAGGTGACATGATTATATACACAGAAAACCCTAAGGAATCCTCCAGAAAACTACTGAAACTAATAGAAGAGTTTGGCAGAGTCTCAGGTTATAAAATAAACATACAAAAATCACTTGGATTCCTCTACATCAACAAAAAGAACACCGAAGAGGAAATAACCAAATCAATACCATTCACAGTAGCCCCCAAGAAGATAAGATACTTAGGAACAAATCTAACCAAGGATGTAAAAGACCTATACAAAGAAAACTACAAAGCTCTACTACAAGAAATTCAAAAGGACATACTTAAGTGGAAAAACATACCTTGCTCATGGATAGGAAGACTTAACATAGTAAAAATGTCTATTCTACCAAAAGCCACCTATACATTTAACGCACTTCCGATCCAAATTCCAAAGTCATATTTTAAGGGGATAGAGAAACAAATCACCAATTTCATATGGAAGGGAAAGAAGCCCCGGAAAAGCAAAGCACTACTGAAAAAGAAGAAGAAAGTGGGAGGCCTCACTCTACCTGATTTCAGAACCTATTATACAGCCACAGTAGTCAAAACAGCCTGGTACTGGTACAACAACAGACACATAGACCAATGGAACAGAATTGAGAACCCAGACAAAGATCCATCCACGTATGAGCAGCTGATATTTGACAAAGGACCAGTGTCAATTAATTGGGGAAAAGAAAGCCTTTTTAACAAATGGTGCTGGCATAACTGGATATCCATTTGCAAAAAAATGAAACAGGACCCATACCTCACACCATGCACAAAAACTAACTCCAAGTGGATCAAAGACCTAAACATAAAGACTAAAACGATAAAGATCATGGAAGAAAAAATTGGGACAACCCTAGGAGCCCTAATACAAGGTATAAACAGAATACAAAACATTACCAAAAATGATGAAGAGAAACCCGATAACTGGGAGCTCCTAAAAATCAAACACCTATGCTCATCTAAAGACTTCACCAAAAGAGTAAAAAGACCACCTACAGACTGGGAAAGAATTTTCAGCTATGACATCTCCGACCAGCGCCTGATCTCTAAAATCTACATGATTCTGTCAAAACTCAGCCACAAAAAGACAAACAACCCAATCAAAAAGTGGGCAAAGGATATGAACACGCACTTCACTGAAGAAGATATTCAGGCAGCTAACAGATATATGAGAAAATGCTCTCGATCATTAGCCATTAGAGAAATGCAAATTAAAACTACGATGAGGTTCCATCTCACACCAGCAAGGCTGGCATTAATCCAAAAAACACAAAATAATAAATGTTGGAGAGGCTGCGGAGAGATTGGAACTCTCATACACTGCTGGTGGGAATGTAAAATGGTACAACCACTTTGGAAATCTATCTGGCGTTATCTTAAACAGTTAGAAATAGAACTACCATACAACCCAGAAATCTCACTCCTCGGAATATACCCTAGAGATACAAGAGCCTTCATACAAACAGATATATGCACACCCATGTTTATTGCAGCTCTGTTTACAATAGCAAAAAGTTGGAAGCAACCAAGGTGTCCATCAACGGATGAATGGGTAAATAAATTGTGGTATATTCACACAATGGAATACTATGCATCGATAAAGAACAGTGACGAATCTCTGAAACATTTCATAACATGGAGGAACCTGGAAGGCATTATGCTGAGCGAAATTAGTCAGAGGCAAAAGGACAAATATTGTATAAGACCACTATTATAAGATCTTGAGAAATAGTAAACCTGAGAAGAACACATACTTTTGTGGTTACGAGGGGGGGAGGGAGGGAAGGTGGGAGAGGGTTTTTTATTGATTAATCAGTAGATAAGAACTGCTTTAGGTGAAGGGGGAAGGACAACACTCAATACATGGAAGGTCAGCTCAATTGGACTGGACCAAAAGCAAAGAAGTTTCCGGGATAAAATGAATGCTTCAAAGGTCAGCGGAGCAAGGGCGGGGGTCTGGGGAACACGGTTTGTGGAGACTTCTAAGTCAATTGGCAAAATAATTCTATTATGAAATCATTCTGCATCCCACTTTGAAATGTGGCGTCTGGGGTCTTAAATGCTAACAAGCGGCCATCTAAGATGCAGCAATTGGTCTCAACCCACCTGGAGCAAAGGAAAATGAAGAACACCAAGGCCACACGACAACTAAGAGCCCAAGAGACAGAAAGGGCCACATGAACCAGAGACCTACATCATCCTGAGACCAGAAGAACTAGTTGGTGCCCGGCCACAATCAATGACTGCCCTGACAGGGAGCACAGCAGAGGACCCCTGAGGGAGCAGGAGATCAGTGGGATACAGACCCCAAATTCTCATAAAAAGACCAAACTTAATGGTCTGACTGAGACTAGAGGAATCCCAGCGGACATGCTCCCCAGACCTTCTGTTGGCACAGGACAGGAACCATCCCCGAAGACAACTCGTCAGACATGAAAGGGACTGGTCAGCGGGTGGGAGAGAGACGCTGATGAAGAGTGAGCTAATTATATCAAGTGGACACTTGAGAGTGTGTTGGCAACTCTTGTCTGGAGGGGGGATGTGAGGATAGAGAGAGAGGGAAGCCGGCAAAAGTGTCAAGAAAGGAGAGCCTGAAAGGGCTGACTCAAGAGGGGGAGAGCAAGTGGGAGTAGGGAGTGAGATGTATGTAAACTTATATGTGACAGACTGATTGGATTTGTAAACGTTCACTTGAAGCTTAATAAAAGTTAATAAAAAAATAAAAATAAAAATCCCTATGGAGCTCTACTGTGACACACATGGTAGCGCCATGAGTGGGAATCAACTCTGTGACAACTGGTAAAAAAGGCACTGGGGTGGGGGGGCAGATTTGCACCAAATATGATTCCCACACCATCCTCTAGAAGTTTTGAATCTAGCTGGAAAGATAAAGTTTATACATAAACTGATAACATCAGAGAGTCTTATCTGATAAGTAGTTTTATCAGAGAGAGTAAATCCTAGATGACTTTGTGGGTCAGAGGTTCCCTAAAGTGCTTTTTTGTTTGTTGGTTGGTTTTGTTTTTTTATTATTATTATTATTTTATTACTGGCAGACTCTAGATCTCAGCTTCTCTCCTTTTGAAAATAAAAAAAAGAAAATAGCTACTGTTTTATGTCCAAAAAGAGTTGCAAATGACTAATGATATAGGTCAAATTTGTCGGACACTCTGGTCCACATATGCACCAAAAAAAAAAAAAACCCAAACCCACTGCCATCAAGTCAATTCCAACTCATATAGAAAAGACCATCCAGGGCTGCGATTGTGAATACTGTAAAGGAATCCTCTTGTTTCTGGTAATAAGTGAGTTGTCTGGTCACTGAGTCAGACAACTCTAGTTAAGAGAGGAAACTTAGAGACCCTATAGCCATGCACTCCAGCCAGTCTCCACCTCTTCTTTCAGAAATGAGATAGTAAGTTTAGGAGAGTCTGAGTAACTTGCTCGAGGGCACAGAGCCAGCAAGGGGCAGACTCAGAGGGCCTTGTTCTGTCAGCTACAGTGCTAGAATGAAATGTAAACCCGGTGACTGCACCTCTCTGACAAGCTAAAGTCAAAGACAGAAACAGAGCCTGTTGTTATTGACGTGAAAATAAACATCCCAATGGCTCTGATCTGGGAGTTCTGAATGCCCCGCAGCTAAGTTACCCCATACTTCATTTTATTTTTACTTAAACATTAAATTGATTTTCTTATGGATGGGAAGAGAAATCCAGTCACTTGTTCAGTTCTCATGGAATCACTTTACAGAAAACTTTTTTCTGTTAAGGTCCAAATAGTAAACATTTTCAGCTTTATGGCCCAATAAGGTCTCTGTCACAACTACTCAACTCCACCATTATAGCACCAAAGCAGTGATAGACGATATGTAAATGAATGAGTTGGCTGTGTTACAATAAGCCTTTATTTACAAAACAAATGGCAGGTCAGATTGGCCTGTGGCCCTAGTTGGCCAGTCTCCGATGACTGCAATCATCTGCCTGATGCTGATTTTCCTTCATTTCCTTTACCTTTTCCCACCTTAAGCTTCCTCCTTAAGTGAAGGTTCATACTGTTTCAACGTTCTTATCAAGATATAATAATCAATATGCAGTGGAACCTAATTTGTTTTATACTCAAAAGAGAACCCAGCATGAATTTATGAAAGCTCTAAATTATGAAATATGCTTAAAGAAATGCAGCTTTATTACTTTCATACACATATAGGAATCAAAATTAAGCCAATAAAACATCTCCAGCAGGTTTTGGCAAGTAGGGGGTAATTCAGTCTTACCCAAAAGAAAAGAAGAACAGCTTAAAATTATACAACTCATCAATTGTTTTCGTGAGAGTTCTAACGTGCTTAAAAAGTTTGTTTCCTAAGACAGTTAAATATGATTCCTACCATCGTCATCTTGTCTTCACTAGTAACCGATATGGCCATTCCTTTGTTCATAGAAGGTGCCCAAATATTCCACAAACCAATCTCTCACTACACTGATGGTGTGAATCACTAAAAGTTTTTGAACTTTTGGAAAAACTAAATAAATTGTCACCCTATGACATCAAAGATTAATACTATCTTTTGAAACAGCTTTACTGCTCTCTCTCTAAAGACCTCTGTTTGACATTTTGGCAGACACTGGCCACTCAAAACCCATTCACAGTCCCCCTCTCCCTTGCCTTCCCTTACTCTTGAGGGTGAAAGGCCCACATACTTGATTTCCCAGCATTCCTTGAATCTAAGAGTAGGCATGTGACACAATTCTGGCCATGGAGATGTAGCTAGAAATGCAGAGGGCGGGGTCTTTTCCTTCTTGAATTAAAAAGCAAAGTGTCATCAGAAGAAAGCCTTACTGCCCTTCTTCCTATGTGCAATGTAGAGTTGAGGCCTGGAGGCAAAGCAGCCATCTTCAGACCACATGGCCTTGATCATGAAGAAGAGGACTACCTGCTATGGATAGTAGAAAGGAAAGGTAGAGAGAGCCAGAGTGTCCTTGATGGCACTATTAAGCCACCATAGTTGCCCTGGGTCCCAGAATTCTTGTTATGTGAAACAAATAAATCCCTGTCTAAGTGATTGTGTGGAACCCTGGTGGCACAGTGGTTAAGCATCGGGCTGCTAACCAAAAAGTTGGCAGTTCGAATCTACCAACTGCTCCTTGGAAACCGTATGGGGCAGTTCTACTCTGTCCTATAGGGTTACTATGAGTCAGAATAGACTCAATGGCAATGGGTTTGGTTTGGTTTAAGTGGTTGTGTTTGGTCGTTTGGTTGTTGTTGCAGCTAATGCAACACTAATGGACAATTGACAGAGGCCTTGGGCTTAGTTCTGTTATTCTGAGATAGAAAGGCTGGCTCTCAACTAAAGAACCTAAGCTACTACCAGAGAAAAGTAGTCAGCTTTCAAGTCACTGTGGCATCTGTGTGGTACCTGGAACTCTCTGTAAGAGCCCATCTACAGTGTATGGGGCTGGGTGGGCAGCCAGGGCAGAAATGCCCAAAGGACAGCTCCACTGGTTGCCTCTCTAACCCAGAGAGCCACAGGAGGGCAACCAAGCCTCTCCCAGGCCTCTGAAGGGGTCACACTGGTGGCTGGGAAAGGGAAGGAGCACCCAGTCGCATAACCCTTTCAATTATTTTTGGCACTGAATTTTTTGTACATACCATGTATTTTCATTAATGGGGTGCAAACTGAATCACTGAGTCATGTCTGAATTTTTGGTAGGTACTATGGATTTTTTTTTTTTTTCTTGCCTGATCCCACCAACCCTACCCTCAGAGTCTAAAAAAAACCTAGAGGGACATATATGTCCCAAAAAACTTTTTATCAAAATCCATATTTGTATCCCAAAAGTATTGATTCAGTACCACCTGAATTTTACAATAGCCTGTAAAAACAGTAATTTGTGGCATATGCCCATTTTTTCCATTTCAAACTGTCATACAGGTCTCTGACTGCTGGTGGCATGCACTGTCAATAGGAAAGCAACTTCCCAATAAGCCCCAAGGGTGGAAAATATAAGTGGGCAATATATATCCCACGGGTCACGAATGGGGTATAAGCAAGGAGATAAAGAAACTAGGGGCCCAGGAGAGAAGAACTGAGCAGGGGAAAAAGGGAGTTAGATGTTGAGGAAGAGACTCTACAACTGACCCAAATGCCTCAGGCTGAATCCTAGGGTTGGTAAGAAACAACAGAACCCCTGGACACCTGAGGATTCCAGAGCTGAGTGCAGCTCCTTTGTTTCAAGACCTCTAGGAAGCAGCAACCACACATAGGTGGCCTCTTCTCAGCACCAAAGACGGAAGTAAAACAGCGCTGTGCTTGGTTTGCACACAAGGGAGCAACGAGGGTTTTCCAAGAGCCACAAGGGGTTAGGGAGAGCATCTAGGAGTGCCTGTGTGCCCAAGTAGGGCACAGAAGTGGCCAAGGCTGTCGTTGGGCTTTGGACAAGGAGGATGCTGAATGACCTGAGTGGAGGACTGGCAGGCTTGAGGATGGCAGCAGTGGAGGCCAGTCCCCAAACCTAGCAGGATGGTAGATTACATTTCAGCAAAAGCAGAGGGAGATGCCAACTGGGAGACCCCAGCCACCCTCCCCAGGCTTGACTTTCCAAGCCGCTCCAAGGTGAAATGGGGAGGTGCAGCACACCCCTGAACAGGCCTGTGCTTCAAGTCTGAGTACAATTTTGACTGAGTTTACCTGGAAATTAGTAAATTAAATGCTCAGTAATAGGCCTATAGTGTCGCTATGAGTTGGAATCGACTCGACAGCACTGGGTTTTTTTTTAATAGGCACAGCTAAGACCTCAAGGTAGAAACTGAGTTCAGATAAAGGAAAATAAAGACCATAGATGTTTCCAAATCCCGGACTAGAGAGTTTTCTCCATACACAAATTTCACAAGATTTTACTTCCGATATTGGCTTACTGAGATTTTATCTTCTCACCATCTATGGTGAATGGAAACTTGTTCATAAAAGGGGAGATCAAGGCATGGAGGAAGGAATCTTGCCTACTTAGTATTAGAATCAACCTTTGCCTCAGATCTTCAAAACCAAAAGAACCAAACACATTGCCATTGAGTCGACTCCATTCATGGCGACCCCATGTGTTACAGAGTAGAACTGCTCCATAGGGTTTTCTCGGCTGTCGTCATTAACGAAGCAGCGGGCCAGGCATTTTTCCCATAGTGCCGCTGGGTGGGTTCAAACCACCAACCTTCCAGTTAGCAGTCAAATGCAAACTGTTTGTGCCCCCCAGGGGCCTAGATTTTCAAAGTCCCTTTATATTCAAGAACTCTCCCTTCTTTGACCATCCTCAACTCTGACACAAGGAAAAAGTTCTGTGCGAGAAAGACAGAAGATGGTGCCTAACTATATTCTAGGCATTGTATAAGATGCTTTTACACATTGCCTCATTTAAAGTGTATTTTAACCCCTTTTATCATTTTAGCGATGAGAAAACTTGGAAGATGAGCAACTTATCCTATCTCAAACAGCCAATAAAACTTCCGCTCTATCCGTTTTGCTTAACTGTGCCATGATGTTCATCCACCTGAACTGTCTTTTTAACTTGCCTGTTTTCTTTCCCAGAAAGAAAAATAAAGAGAAACCAGGAGCCTTCACCTCTGCCCACTTTTGCTGAGCAAATGAACGAATGGGGATGCACAAGCTGCCCATTTTGACCTGATATGTCAGTTCCATTTTTAGTCAAATTTCTCCCTCGTCTCCTGTGCAATTTGATATTTTCATAGATAAAATGCTCTCTCTCTCTGAATATGTGGTTTTTATCTAACGCCAAATGTTGCAGGTGAAGGCTAAAGTATTCCTGGATGCAGACATGTTCGGCCTCCTGATGGACACACAAGTCAGCACTTGAGACCCCTGAACCGCCTTGCCAAACTTTCATTGTTAGACACAAGAGAGGGCGGCTTGAGCTTGTATGGAGTAAACCTGGTTGCCTAAAGCCATCCCAGGTTCCAAAGCAGGGGTCAGCACAGTTTTCCTGTAAAGGACCGGATAGTATTTCCAGCTTTGTCATCTCTACGGTCTCTGTCACAACTACTCAGCTCTGCTGTTGTGGCTCAAAAGCAGCCCTTCACAATATGTAAACAAATGGACACGGCTACATTCCAATAAAACTTTATTGATGAAAGCAGATTTGTCCCACAGGCTGTAGTTTGCTGACCCTTATTCTATACTCATTTCTGTGAGCTACAACACAGCGGTGAGTTGTTCTTCCCACCCTCTGAAACAGAACAAAATGAAAATTCTTCATTCCTCCCCATTGAAATATCTCACTCTGTGCAGTATTGTTGGCATTGCTGGTATTGTTAGCTGCCGTCAAGTCAGCTCCCTACTCATGGCGACCCCATGCACAACGGAATGAAGTGCTGCCCACGGTAGGCTGCTGATTGGACCACTGCGATCCATAGGGTTTTTAATGGACAATTTATAAGCTAACATATATGCTGCACATTAAACCTCTTCTGGAAAATAAGACATTCAAAACTGTCACCTATATTGCTCACTGGGGAAATGAACACATACTGTGCAGGCAAATGGGCCTGAAACACCTGGGTATTTGTGCGACACAGCTAGGAAAAGACTCCTGGTGTTCACGCTCACCATCTCCAACTTTACCATATGAAAAATGCAGCCTCTCTATTAGTAGCTCAGAAGTAGTAGTGCTTCCATTATGAGTCACATTCTGCAATTTAGGTCATGCCTACAGTAATCAATAAAATCCTCTACTTAGATTCTCCATGGCTAATTTGGTCCCCCTGGCCCCAACCTGGAGCCCTGGTGGTGCAGTGGTTAAAAGCTTGGCTGCTAACCAAAAGGTTGGCAGTTTGAACCCACCAACTGGTCCTTGGAAACCCTATGGGGCAGTTTTACCCTGTCCTATAAGGTCGCTATACGTCGAAATCAACTCCACAGCAACGGGTTTTGGATTGCCCCCAACCCAGGTAATTTTGTTGATTGTTTTCAATTAAGCCAACTTTTCACAGACATCTCTATTTTCACCCAAATCCTCTCCTATTTTTAAAATTGCAAAGTGGGTAAAATGCTTGTGCTAGTGTTAGGGGCAGAGCACTCTAGTTTGTGCAAGGTGTGGTTATGAGGAGTGAGAGGCCCCTCATCGATCACTCACGCACACAGGCAGCAGTTGCATTCCTTTATTGTCTCACTGCTTACATTCCGATGAAGATGATGGCGACAGTGACAATGATGAGAGTAATAACACCATACATTATTGAGCTACACATATAATGCCTGTTAGACACCATGGGGAGCACTTAGCATGTGTCATCTCAAATCTTCATGACATGTCTGCTCTCCCCACTTACAGAAGAAATTGAGGCTCAGGGGAGTTATGTAACATCTATTTTACAGGGAATATTAATCAGGGAAGACCCATCACTATAAAAGAACATCATGTTTGGTCAAGTGGAGGGTCAGCAAAAATGAAGGAAACCGTCAATGAGATGGATTGACACAAGGGCCACAACAACGGACTCAAACATACCGACGATCATGGGATGGCGTAGGATCGGGCAATGTTTTATTCTGTTACACAAAAGGTTATCATGAGTTGGAGCCAACTCAATGGGAACTAACAACAACATCTTACAGAGAGGCTACAGAGGTCATAAAATAGCTCAGAGTTTAAATCTCTCTCTTACTAGTGTGTGACTTTGGACAACTCCCTTAACCTTGTGCAAGACTAAATGTTCTCATCTGTAGATGGTGATAATTATATCTTCCTGACAACTGTGCTGAAAGAATCAAATGAGATAATATCTATTAAAGCTCTTGGTATGATGCCTCAGCACATGTATTAGGCTGAGCCATGTGGAATTGCCAGTATCTGACAACTCTTGGCCTAGAAAATGGCAATTTCATATGGTTTAAACTAATCATTACTCAGTAGATTGTATTGTTAGCATTATCATTGTTATTGTCATTGCTCAATCACAACAGGAGCTGTCAGAGCGGGAATTTTAACCCGAATTTGACGGATGGTGAAGACCAGTGACTTTTCGTCTAGTTTAATGACCTTCAAAGAAATCCAGTGATTTTTTTTTTTTTTTTTTTCACTGACAATTCCCTTAATAAACCGAAACTGACATCAGGGAGCTAGTGAATGAAAAGAAGAATATTAATACTTTTTATTTTATAGGAGCATTTTATGAACAGCACAAAGTGCATTCCATAATCAGCTCAGTCTATCTAAAACTTGCTTCCAACATATTAACCAAATGTCAGTGGAATAAGAATGTGAACTGTCTTTCTGCTTTAACACATTAAGGGTCGTGATCTACCGAAAATTGGGATCTGCCTCATTAAACAGTTATAATTAACTCTGCTCATAATATTCCACAGTGGAATTGCTGCCATGGCTCCTGCTTAAAACCAGGAGGATAATTTAGCAGCGCTCCATGAAAGAACAATCTGATTTTTCTCTTGCACATTCTATGATGGGAACTGAGAGTAAAAAAAAAAAAAAACTTTCTCTTCCCAGGCTAGGGAATTGTATGGTTAAAGGGACTTTCCCTCAAATGCCTGCCTGCCCACTGACAAGCTGAAAAGGAATAAATTCCCATCTGAAACCAAACCATTTCTTGTTGTTTTACCATGTTGCCCGTGGCTACGTCTGTTCAAAAGGTCTAGACATTTTTCAAGCTTGAGGTGCATTTTAGACAGTGTCTTTCAAGCACAGGGATACTTCTAAAAAAGTTTTGCTCTGTAAAATATGAAATTCTAATCTCCAGGGTGTTGCCTCAGAGGACTGTAAAATCCAATCAGAAGGAGGAATTTCTCTGTTTGCTTTTTTCCTAAATAAATAACCAAGCATCATTCTACAGGCAATGTATATAGAAGAAACAGTGTGGTCAAGAAAATATTTGCATGGTATTTTGACTGGAAACCTTATGTGTTTTCTAGAGCTTTTCAGGGTGTCTCACTCCTGACAAAGTTACATCCAGGAGAACTCTTTGCAGGTGAACTTTTTCAAATGGTTGTTATCTCTGTGGGGCTCTATCAGCCTCTGAGTCTGCATGAACCAACGTTTGCTTTGGAACGCTGCAGAAAGTCTAGTTGGTCCTTTGCTGAATTTTTTTTTTTTTTTTTTTTTTTTCTTTCTGGTTGATTCAGATATAGTATAAATATTAGGGCAAAGCATTTAACTCCAAGAGGTCATCTAGATATTCTTGTCAAAATCTTCGAATAATGAGATGACCAAAAGAAACAAACCTTCTAGGGGATAGGGGTCATGGGATAGGCCCCCTTTCACCTCTTGGGTACCATTTTGAACGCTGGGCTTGCAACCTTCAAAGCCTTTTTTTATAAAATGCCAAGAGAACATTACACTCATTTTAGTCAGTATAAGTGGTAAGAAGCTCACATTTCCCTGACATTAGTAAGTTAGAAAGCTATTCTAGAAAGCTCAGTTTAGTCAATAAATAGAAAGAAATGAACAATATGACAATACTAGACAAGTCTCAAGGAGGCAAAGTCGCATTTGAAAGAGATAACTAAAATATGACATAGAAATAACTGAAGAGGAAACACATTGATTAATGTTCTTTAAAAACCACATTACAACCAGGGTTCATTTTGGTAAGAATTACCTTATCAGGGCAGATTGGCAATCAGAAGAGGGTTTCTTTCTTGATTCCCTAGATACTATCTTGAACTGAATTAGTTTGTTCAACTCTTTGAAACTTTGCTATAGTTTCAGATCCTTACCACGTACACCTTCGTAGGTTCCCTCCTTCAACGTCACATTGGCTCCACACCCAAAACCATACCTACCAGCACTCAATCTAAGCAAACCTATCAAGACAGATGCATGAGATTGTTTTGAAAACTCTAAAAAAGACTAGCTGACATAGCAAACATCAACAGTGACCTTGAGAGTATTGATCAAGCTCTTTCTCTGGTACAGAAGGAGGGAAATTAAGCAGTCTTCTAAATCATTAATGGATTCCTTTTATGTTCTTCTATTCAACTCCCTTGTCCCTCATCCAAGACAGAAATTTGCTCAGCATCCTTATATCTTGGCAGGAAACAGCAAAATTTCTCCTGTCAAAATGTACAAGAAAAAGGAACAATTTTCTTTCTCTCACTCACTGATTAGAATGCCAACCAACCCGTTGTCATTGAATCAATTCCAACTCATGACAACAGCATGTTGTCCATAGGGTTTTTTTCAGCTGTAATCTTTACAGAAGCAGACAGCCAGGCCTTTCTTCCACAGCTTTGCTGAGTATGTTCAACTCATCAACTTTTAGGTTAATAGTCAAGTGCAAACCATTTGTGCCACCCAAAGACAGCCAGGAAAAGATTCAGCCACAATGAACTGAGTAATTGCCTTGAAAATATGTATGATTTATGCTCCATTTGTGGGGCTGATAGTCTCCCTCAGAAATTTATTAAAAAGACAATGAGGAAGAGCAGACTTTAGGCACTTCATTTTTCCAGCAAAAAGTTTGCCTGACTTCATTTTGCTAACTAAAAATTTTCTCCTGAGATGGGCATATAGACCATTTCGATTTAAAGAGAGAGTGGACTCAATACGTACTGATGAGTGATAGCAATATGAAGCGTTCTGGCTGTATTTTTTCCAAAACAGGTTTGTTCATTCTTCTGGCAGTCCATGGTATAGTCACTATTCTGCGCCAACACCATTATTGCAAGATGTCAGCTCTTCTCTCTTCTTTATTTACTGCCAGCTTTCACATGCATGTGAGGTGATTGAAAATACCATTGCTTGGGTCAGGCGCACCTTAGTCCTCAAAGTGATACCTTTGCTTTTTGACACTTTAAAGAGGTCTTTTGCAGCAGATTTGTCCAATGCAGTACGTTTTTTAATTTCTTAACTGCTGCTTCCATGGGCGTTGATTGTGGATTGTAAAATGAAATCCTTGGCAATTTCAATCTTTTCTTAGTTTACCATGATGTTGCTTATTGGTCCAGTTGTGAGGGTTTTTGTTTTTATGTTGAGATGTAATCCATAATGAAGGCTATAGTCTTTGATCTTTATCAGTAAGTGCTTCAAGTCCTCTTCACTTTCAGCAAGCAAGGTTGTGTCATCTGCACAATGCAGGTTGTTAATGAGTCTTCATCCAATCCTGAAACCAGTTTTCTCAAGGCTCAAGGTGCAAAAGAAGATCTCAGGGCCTAGGTGAGCCACCCCAACTCCATGGACCTCAGAAATCTGGATTCCAGAAGAATTAAAACTGCTTCTTAGTACCCAATAACAACAAGTTTACCAATCACCTACCCAGGCCCTATGAAAAGAGTACAAATTGCCGTTTTGGGTAGGACGAGAGAAAAAGCTTAGGAAAGCTCAGGGATAGGATGGCCTTGACTGACAGCCTGAGGGCAGGAAAGGACAGACTGTACAAGAGAAAAAGAGGAGGGAGAAGAGGGGACACGTGCGGTGGAATATGTGCAGGGTCAGGAAAATACAGTCCTTCTGGATTTAGGTAGGCCACTGACTCCAGGCCACAAGTCCAAGGATCATTCTGGGCCTCAGTCTCCCCAAGGAAGCTGTACTGTCTTTGACCCCTGTCATGGATTGAATTGTGTCCCCCCAAAATATCTGTCACCTTGGCTAGGTCACGATTCCCTTGCATGATTGTATGATTGTCTACCATCTTATCATTTGATGTGATTTCCCTGAGTGTGGTAAATCCCATCACTATGATGTAAAAAGATGGATTAGCGGCAGTTATATTGATGAGGTCTACAAGATTAGATAGTGTCTTAAGCCAATCTTTTGTGAGACATAAAAGAGAGAAGCAAGCAGAGAGACGTGGGGACCTCATATCACCAAGAAAGCAGTGCTGGGAGCAGAGCACGTCCTTTGGACCTGAGGTTCCTGCGCTGAGATGCTCCCAGACCAAGGGAAGACTGATGACAAGGGCCTTCCTCCAGAGCCGACAGAGAGAGAAAGTCTTCCCCTGGAGCCAGTGCTCTGAATTCAGACTTGTAGCCTACTGGACTGTGAGAGAATAAATTTCTCCTTGTTAGAGCCATCTGCTTGTGGTATTTCTGTTATAGCAGCACTAGATGACTAAGACAACCCACGCCCCTTCCAGGTCTAACACCCAGAGGTTGTATAATCATGGTCCAAACTTATCTTTCTTTGCTATCTCTCAACCAGACTCTGAATCTCAGCATTTTATATTGGCAAGTATGCAGGTAGCCACCTGAAGGCCAGATCAGCAAAGCACTCTGCTCTAGGCTATCAAGATCTGGCACAGATGAAATTAATTCAGTTCACCTCATTGAGACTTCTGCCTGTCTCCCAACAGCTCAGCAAGTTTACAGCCTGCTTGGGTTGGAGCTAGCCGGCCCAGTGGTTCTTTCTTCGGGCCATACTCTGTATCCCTATCAGCCTCACTGCTCTTCTCTCCCCTTCATGAGGTGGAAGGAGAAGCCAGTACCTCAGCAACTGCTACATCAGAATCTAATCTTTCTTCAACTTCCTTGTCTTTGGTGGCCCTTCCGTTCTGTCAGTCCTCTGAAATTCCTCCTTGGTATTCACCACAAAGGCCTTATAAACAATTCCTCAATGGCCTTTCCTCCTGACCAGCTGACCAAGTTGAGGCCTTTGGCTCTGCTGAGCACACTCTATGTCCAAAAAATATCTACTTCCTTGATTTCCCTGGCCCCGTATTCAGGCCTATCTTCTGATAGAGATAGGTGGAGGTGGATTCCTCTGCCTCTTCATTCATACTTTTGGTTATCCCCAGGGCTCTCCGTTCCTTGGTCCCTGTCAGCTCATCCATGCTTCAGGCTCTCACTTATAGGCTGTTGTTGTTGTTAGCTGCCATCCAGTCAGCCCCCGACACGTGATGACTCCATGTCAGGTCCTACACCATCCCCATGATTGGTTGTGGATTAGACCATTGTGCTCCACAGGGCTTTCATCAGCTAATTTTTAGAAGTAGATTGCCAGGCCTTTCTTCCCAATCCATCTAGGTCTGGAAGCTCTGCTGAAACCTGTTCAGCATCACAGAAAACACACAAACCTCCACCGACAGAGGGGTAGTAGCCATACATGATGTACATTGGCCAGGAATCAAACCTAGGTCTCCCGCATGGAAGGATGGCAAGAATTCTACCACTGAACCACCACTAAGCCATGCCCCCCACCCCACAGCCTCTTGGCTGTTGTTGCTGTTGATAGGTGCCTTCGAGTCCATTCCAACTCATGGCGACCCTATGTACAATAGAACTAAACACTGCCCAGTCCTGTGTCATCCTCATGATCATTGTTATGCTTGAGCCCATTGTTCCAGTCACCGTGTCAATCCATCTCATTGAGGGCCTTCCTCTTTTTTGCTGAACCTCTACTTTACCAACCATGATGTCCTTCCTCAGGGACTGATCCTTCCTGATAACATGTCCAAAGTATGTGAGCTATAGCCTTGCCATCCTTGCTTCCAAGGAGCATTCTGGTTTCATTTTTTCTGGCAGTCCATGGTAGTCCTCTCGGCTAGTGGCTTCCATGTGTGCTCTAAATCCCTATTTCTCACCACCTAGGAAATTGTTGGAAACACTGGTGGCATTGTGGTTAAGAGCTACAGCTGCTAACAAAAAGGTCGGCGGTTTGAATCTAACAGACACTCCTTGGAACACCGGCTCTGGGGAGGACCTGAGCCCTACATTCAGCTCTTGGTAGCTCACTAAGTTGACAATCCCTCTCCACCATAAAATCCCCTTCAGGATTCATACAGATACAAGGCGATCCCAGGCCAGCCCCACCTCCCTCTGCACTCTGTCTTCTGTCCCACCCCTCATGCATCTCTCTGAGTCTCAAGTCACACAAGATACTATTCCTGCAGAACACCTCATTCTGACCTCATCCCACACCATCAGACCTCTGCACAGGACTCCCCTTCCCACACCCCTGCCTGGAGGACCTCTTACCTTCAACAGCCAAGCTCAAGCACTGTCTCCCTCATAATGCCCACTCTGGTTCTCTGAGGCTGGAGTAGAAGGCCCCCTCTGAGCCCCCAGAGCAGATGACAATGACAGAACATCTCACCTTGCTCTATATTATTTGCTTTTCAGCAGATACGCTGGACTATTCTCCAGGTGATGTTTCCCTCTCTAAAACCTCAGCACCTAACACAGTGCATGAAATGCACACTCAACCAAGCGCCTGAAAAATGATACTGACTCAATGAATGGATGAATCTCGTCTGCATCTGCCAAACTACTCTTTTGTTCAGTTCATTTTCCTATTAAGTATGTTACCACCGGTTTCTATAAAATATTCGTTTTTAGATCCTCAGATATATATGTACATATTCATTATATATATTTAATAATATATTATTGACATGGTATTATTGATATAATAATAATAATAAGACAAAATCTATTAAATATTGTTATTCCTACACTTATTATGTACAGTAATAGTAGCTAATACACAGTGCTAACCATATGCCAAACACTCTTCTAAGTGCATTACGTGAATTAATCCATGTAATCCTCTTAACAGCCTATAAGTAGTATTATGATTAATCTCTTTTAGAGGTGAGGAAACTGAGCCACAGGAAGATTAAAATAATGTACCCAAAGTCACAAAGCTAGTAAGTGCCAGAGCTAGGGTTCAAACACAAGTAAGCCTGGCTCCACAGTCCTACTCTTCGCTGGTAAGCTGGACCACCTGCCTGTCTGTGCCACCCACCATCCGCAGGATTTTAAAGATAGTCTCTTATTTAATCCTCATGACAACTCTATAAAGTAGGGGCTATTACTATCACCCAGGAGTCCTGGTGGAAAAGCGGTTAAGCACTCGGCTGCTAAATGAAAAGGTCAGCAGTTCGAACCCACCAGCCATTCTGCAAAAGAAAGATGTCTGCTTCTGTAAAGATCATAGCCTTGGAAACTCTATGTGCCAGCTCTACCCTGTCCTACAGGGTTAATATGAGTCAAAATGAACTCAACAGCAGTGGGTTTTATTATCACCATTTTTTTTTTCTCAATTAAGAAAACAGAAGCTTTGAGAGGTTAAGAAATTCACCAAAGATCACACAGCTAATAAGGGGTGACTCTTGGAATTAAAACCCAGTGCTCTGCCAAATTTCTCACATTTGAGAAGATGAGATGAGGAGAGACAATGCCAGTTCATTAAGACACATCCATTGTACACTCTGTCTTGGTTATCTAGTGCTGCTATAACAGAAATACCAGAAATAGATGGCTTTAACAAATGGAAATTTATTTCCTCACAGTAAAGTAGACTAAAAGTCCAAATTCAAGACATCAGCTCCAGAGGAAGGCCTTCTTTCTGTCGGCTCTAGAGGAAGGTCCTTGTCTTCAAACTTCCCCTGGTCAAGGAGCTTCTCAGGTACAGGGATCCCGGGTCCAAAGGACATGCTGTGCTCCTGGCACTGTTTTCTTGGTGGTATGAGGTCCCCCCTCTCTGGTAGCTTCCCTTCCCTTTTATCTCTTGAGAGATAAAAGGAGGTGCAGGCCATACCCTAAGGAAACTGCCTTTATATTGGATCAGGGATGTGACTTGGGTAAGGATGTTAAATCCCACCCTAATCATCTTTAACATAAAATTACAATCACAAAATGGAGGACAACCACAGAATACTGGGAATCGTGGCCTAACCCAGTTGATACATACATTTTGGGGGGACATAATTCTATCCACGACACACTGATTACTGATTATGCAGCAGCATTTGACCACGGCCTAGTACCCCAATTAATGGAGAGATCAGTTCACATCATCCCGGTTCTACAGATGAGTAAAGAGCCAGAGACTCACTCAGTCAAGGTCCCCTGTCCTCCAGGTCCTGAGTCCCCTGAGCTGACCTTGCTCAGCTGCCTCCGTTATTATCCATGAGATCATTTCGCGCCTAACCATTTTTAACATGCACTGTCTTTAGCGACATCATCTCAAGCTTCCAGAAATCTAAACACATTTAAACTTCTAGAAATCTGACCAACATGAAAATACAACTGCTTCTCTCTTGGTTCAAAGACAATGAAATGTCAATAAAAACAATTAAAATTGTGAATGGACTTTAGGTGTGTTTGTTTTTCAAGAGCACTTGGCAGTAATTCTTTGTGACAGAGCTGCCACCTCCACCCTTACATGGTCACATTTTCCTAAGGCAAGTGCCGGGCTTGCAATAACATACCTATAGTGATTACTGGGAGCTGGAAGCCCACAGTTCAGGTGCAAACAACGAAGTCTTTCTCAAAGACAAGATTATCCCTCGTTGTTCCTCTTTTAAAGTTAATGCCTCTCTTTCAAAAGAATTTTCATTTTTTCTGGTGAAATATTACTAGGCTAAAAAGATTAAAAGATTAGCCTATAAAGAAAAAAAAAAATCCTACTTTGGAGAAAAACAGAAGAAGGAACCAGAAGCAGAGATAGAAAAATCAAAATAACATAAATAATAAGATAGACAGACAGACAGACAGACAGATAGACAGATAGACAGATAGATAGATAAAAGGGAATGAAGAGAAAAGAACTGCTAAGAGAGATAATCCTGAACGTCACTGAAGATTTTTAACTGATACCTGCCCAGATTTGGATCTTGCTTTTTCATTAGTTACTATCTACATATATATGATTCCACGCAAGTGACTTCACCTCTTTGTGTCTCAGTTTCCCCATCTATAACCAATATCTAACTCATGAGGTTGTTGAGGGTATTAAATGAAAAAACACGCATAAAGTACTTGGAAAAGGGCTTAGAACAAAGCAAATGATCAATAAACGATTGCCATCATTGTTGTAGGTCCCTGGGTGGCACAAACGTTTTGTGCTCTGGTGGTGTAACGGTTAAGAAGTCAGATACTAACCGAAAGGTCAGTGGTTCGAAAACACTAGTGGCTGCCTGAGAGAAAAAGACTTGAGGACCTGCTCCTGTACAGTGCAGCCTAAGAAAACCTATGGGGCTGTTCTACCTTGTCGCTGTGAGTCAGAATCAACTCGACGGCACACAAACAACAACAACTAACCTGAGGCTGGCAGTTTGAACACACCCAGTGGCACTGAAGAAGTAAGGCCTGAAATTACTTCCATAAGGATTGTTGTTGTTTGCCGTCAAGTCATTGCTGACTCATTGTGACCTTATGGGACAGAGTAGAACTGCCAGGCTTTCCTAGGCTGTAATCTTCACAGGAGTAGATCATCAAGTCTTTTCTCCCACGAAGCCGATGGTGGATTCAATCTGCTGACATTTCTATTAGCAGCTGAGCACTTAACCATTGGGCCACCAGGGCTCCTTCTGTAAAGATTACAGCCAAAAAAAACCCAAAAAACCCCTGTGGAGCAGTTCTACTCGGTAACACATGGAATCAACTTGATGGAACTGGGTATTACTGTGGTGGTGATTTTAAGGGACACATACATTTTGCCAATAAATCCCTGGGGGCTCTGAGACTGTGAGGTTCTGAGACTCACGATCTGGTGTGTGAGATTCATGGGAACGACTGCAGGTTCACACCAGCTGAGCAGGCTCTGGTTTCCCGGGTTGGTACAAAGACTTGTGCGGCTTTTGGAATGCCCAGGTGGCGTTTCTGTACAGTTCCTCAGTTCTTTTCACCCCAGGGTGCACGCTGCACTGGGGGAGACTCTGACAGCCTGGTATTTGTGTGCATCACCAACTTAGGCAGGAATGAAAGTCACCTCAGTACAACCCTTTGTCCCTAACTTCGCCTCAACAGCACTGGGTTTTTTTTTTTTTTAACTCTCAAAATTGATGTTGCAAGAACAGCTAGACCAATGACAGGTGCCTTCCATGGACATTTTCCTAACGTAGTTCAAGGGGTTAAAGAAGGAACAAAAATCTCATAGGAAAAAATTAGGCAGGGTACACAATTAAAACTCATACGCCATGAACACCGTGTGGTTTAGGATCTCTCAAACTGGAAGGTTGTACAGGCCAGTATTTTGGAAGCCCAGCTGGAAACCAGCTCTTCTTTGAAAGCAACTTGATAGTATCATTCAGAAGTAATCTTTCCCTCTGAACCCCCATGGCAACATATCTGCCGTTCTTCTAGAAAATGAGTTATGTGGCCCTTGAGTCTTACGGGCTTACCACTTACTTAGTCCTTCCACCAGACTTCTTTCTTGACATACACACATAGCAGGTCTTTCACAAATATTTAATGAATTGGTAAATAGTATTTTTTTTATCAGAACCAGTTACCTTTCAGCTGACTCTGACCAATGGCGACCCCATGTGTGTCAGAGCAAAACTGTGCTCCACAGGGTTTTCAGTGGCTGATTTTTCAGAAGTAGATCACCAGGCCTCTCTCCCATGGTACCCATGGGAAGACTTCAACCTCCAGTTTTGGTTAGCAGCCAGGAGTGTTACCCATTTGCAATACTCAGGGACTCCAACAGGTAAATACACTCATTATATTCAGAGCACAGATCCTCAGCTTTCTAACCAGCATGACCGATACAGATAGCTGGACTGGTATAGACAACCTACTCCAAGAAATGGTTGGTTTTAATCTGTGGAGCATAATTTCATTTTGGATTTACTGTTCCTGTTGTTTAAGGGGAGGGAAAGAAGTGAGAACAAGCCTCTACAGAACTTCTGTGATTCAGTTTGCATTTTTAAATCGCTGCTAACATCAT
This sequence comes from Loxodonta africana, assembly GCF_030014295.1. Lineage (NCBI taxonomy): Eukaryota > Metazoa > Chordata > Mammalia > Proboscidea > Elephantidae > Loxodonta > Loxodonta africana. Next base: position 24,501,973 of record NC_087350.1, read on the forward strand.
CTGTTTATAGGTCTCAGGGGAAGATACGATGAGCGGATAAAGGAAGAGGCCTTCTCTCATGAAATGCATGAACTTGAATTAAATAGGATTTATGACTCTCTGGCTCCTCTCTGTATTTCTCAAACTACCTAGAGAAAATGGATTCTAGTTTATAAATGGGTTCACCCAACACATTTTATAAATGTTCGGTCCTCAAAGTAAACTGTGAGACAGAAAAAATACCCATGGCAGAAATGACTAAACCCCCAAAGGGCTTATTTTTCCCAATAGATTTAAATTAAAAACATGAATAGCTCAGATAGATGGCTTTCTAGTGTTTTGATTTACACTCGATATTAGACAATCTTGTCGTCTAATGTGGACACCAATTAGTTGGCCAATATTAATGATAAACCATCTCTGCCCCACCACCTCAGAAGTCCCTAAAAGGAACGTAGTTCTTAGCCTGGCAACTCACACATGGCTAGTATAGTATAAAAAGGAATAATTTTAAATAAGCACACAGAAAATACGTATTTGAATGAATTTCTCTCTCTCTTCGTATACATATGCATGTGTGCACACTTGCACACACACACACACACAGAGTCATTCACTCACACTCGCCCATACTCACATACCTTCAGAAAGTACTGAACTCTAGGCAACTGTAGTAGGGTGAATGGCATTCCCTAAAAAGATACGTTCAAATCCTAACTCCCGTCCCCAAAATCAAAACCTAACCAGTTTCCGTCGAGTCAATTCCAACTCATAGCAACTCCATGTGTTACAAAGTAGAACTGCTCCATAGGGTTTTCTTGGCGGTAGTCTTTATGGAAGCAGATTGCCAGGCCTTGCTTCCACAGTGCTGCTGGGTGGGTTCCAACCACTGGCTTTCAGGTCAGTAGTCCAGTGCAAAACAGTTGTGCCACTCAGGGATATTTTCTCAAGTCCCAGAAACTGGGCAAGTGAACTTATTTGGAAAAAGGGTGTTAGCGGATTAATTAAAGATCTCCAGATGAGATTACCCTGGATTATCCAGGTGGGTTCTAAATCCAATGACAAGCGTCCTCAAAAGAGACAGAAGAGGGGAAACGAAGAGGAAGAAGAGAAGGTCATGTGAAGACAGAGGCAGAGACTGGGGTGAATGAGGCCACAGACCAAGGAGGCCCAGAGCCACCCGAAGCTGGAAGAGGCGAGGAAAGATTCTTCCCTAGAGCCTTCGGAGGGAATGTGGCCTTGCCAACACCCTGATTTTGGACTTTCAGCCTCCAGACCTTCGATAGACTAAATTTCTGTTGTTTTCATCCCCTAAATTTGTAGTAATTTGTCCAGCAGCCACAGGAAAACTAACACAGCATTTAAATATATAATCTCATTTGATCTACACGACAACACAATGAAGAAGTCGTGCCACTCCCACTGCCCAGAAAAGAAAAGCTGGCTAAGAGAGGTTAGGCAACTACCTGAGGTCACACAGGTAGCAACTGGCAGTGCTAGGATTAGAACCCAGATCTGCCAGACTCTGTTATGTCTTTCCAAAGGGCCATGCCGCTTCCTTCAACCTCTGCTCACAACAGTTTTAGAACTCATTTGTAAATCTCATCTTCAGAACCAGCTAATGTTAGTTTGAATTATTTGAAACTTGCTCAATCCTGTTGGTCACTGCTTACATTCCCCAGCCCTCCAATCTGCTCTCCTCCTTGCCATCAAGTGTTCTTTCTAAATCATACATTTAATTAGGATGTTTCTTAGTCAAAGCCCTTTGGGATAAATTCTACACATAAGGTATCCTGGGGCCTCCAACACCGACTCTTTAACCCCTCCAGTCTCTCCTCCCAACCCTCCACCTACTCTCTGCTCTGGCCACGCCAAACACCTAGGGAATGCTTGAAAGTCACAAGTTTTCTCATACTTTCATGTCTTCAGACATAAAATTCTTACCCGGAATCCTCTGCCCCTCCCTTTCCCTTCCCTTCCTGCAGCCCTCACCTACTGGAAGCTCCAAAGCCCCCACAGTGCTCATCTTTTTAGGAGTATTTTCTAAGCTACATAGATATTCCTCTTCTGGGCTCCCACAGTAACCTGGTCTTAAACCAAACCAAACCTGTTGGTGTCAAGTCAATTCTGACTCATGAGACTCCACATGTGTCAGAGCAGAAATGCTCTTGGCTGTAATTTCTAGGCCCTTCTTCCACAGTAGCCCCGCAAGCCAACATTTAGATTAGTGGAAGAGCACAAATTGTTCGCGCCACTCAGGACCCTAACCTGAACTTGCCCTCCCACAAAGCACATTTCGAACTATATTTAAAGAATGTGCTGACTCTGCATTTTCCCTCTAAAGTATATGCCCGTGGAAGACAAGAACCATGGAACCCAATGCCTAATATAGACGCGTGTTTGTCAATGAATGAATGTAAGTAGGAAGGCAAGACAGTAAACCCTCAGCCTTCAGGCTGAATATGACTCAGGGAAATAGTTGAGAGTTATTCAAAGTCAAGAGGAATAAATAATGTGTGAGATCAAGCTGCATAACACTGTTCAGGATCCAAAATCAATTTAACCAAAATACACTGTGAAAAGGACCTCTGTCAGGGTGGGGGAATCCATGGCTGAGCACACACACTGTGCCTCCAGAGGCAGCCCAACCGTCCTAACTAAACACCTGTGAGAGGAAACGTCATCGAGAGCGTTTATTACATTTTACTTTAGTGGTGGGCGGGTCAGAGGATGCTCTCAGTTAAGGGAATAGCCAGGTATTCTTTATCTGAGAAACAAGTTCTTGAAGATCTACCAAAAGCTGCAGGAAGCCTCAATGCTGTCTCTGGCTCTCTCATTTGTGATCCACCTTGGCACACTTGGGGACATCAAGTCCCTATTCTTACTCACGTCAAGACACAGGCCAATGGATTAAGTAAGATTAAGCATCGCAGCTTAATCCAAGACACTGATTTAGGAAGAATAATTTCTAAAGAACTCAATTCCCACCAAGCCATTAACGCATCTCTAAGTATTTCTTAGTCCCTGGGTGGTACAAATGGTTAACAAGTTCAACACTAACCAAAAGGTTGATGGTTTGGGTTCACCCAGAGGGGCCTCTGAAGAAAGACCTAGCAACATACTTCCAAGAAATCGCCACTGAAAACCGTATGGAGCACAGTTCTACTCTGACACATGTGAGGTGGCCATGAGTCGGAATCTACTTGATGGCAACTGGTTTAAGTACGTGCTAGTTAATAGAGAACTTCAGGCTGGCTTGCTATATACTCCAGAGCATAACTTCTTACAAATGCTGAATTAAAGAAACGTCATTGCCTCGGGAAATGTGACATTTGGTGATATGATAATACAATGTATTTATCATCCATACCCACAGCCTAATGGCCATGAGCCATATCTGAAAGGGGAAAGGGTAACTCAGCCCATTAAGTGTGCAGAGCATCATTTTTCAATACAAGGTGGTCCTTGATAGCTTTTCTTTTTTTCCAAATCCAAAGGCTCAGTCCAAGTGAGAAAAATGCAAAAGCAGTAAAAACTATAGCATTTCTATTTGAGCTATGGTCACAGCAAAACTAGATCATGTTACTGGGCAGAGGGGAACTCAGCAGATACGCAACCAACCTCTGCGCTCTTCACCATTCTCTTCCCTATAGACTCGGCCACCACCCACATTTAACTCTGGCTTTTTCTTTTCTCTCTGCTTCCTTATAAATTGTTTTCTGAGAGACAGGCTTCAAGTATGTTCAGATTAGGAATTTCCCAAAGAAAGCTTTCTATAAAAACAGGAGTTCTGGCAAGCCCTCATCTCTGATGTGGTAAGAATCCCCTATTGAATCGAAGATGAAATGTCTGGCAGTTAATGAGAAGAACAACATGAAGTTGTCATTTGGTGAAGCTTAAATCCCAAACCCTACTTTTCTCTCCCACCGACTTTTTCTTCTAGGAGGCTTTCTTATAATCCTTTAAGTGATTCTCTTTTATTTAACTATTTAGTTTTAAAACACCCTCCAAGGTATTAAAAAAACATTACAAATGGCCCAGCTATAAACGACTTTACTAGCTAACAGACTCCCAAGTTAAAGTCAAAGGCGCTAGACGAATTGTCACAATAAGGGCTTAGTTAGTTAGTTCCTTGTTGAATCTTTTGATTTCAGCTCATATAAAAGACTCACAGTTTGGTATTACTCTATTTACTGCATTTAAATAAAACATATGCTTAAAAAAAAAATAGCTCTCTGAGCTACATCAATTATATTCTTACATTGTCCCCAGATCATACTTGCTATATTTGTACCAGTTGTTCAGTTATATTCTTATATTTTCCCAAGATTACACTTGATATATTTGTACCAGTTGCTGTCCCAAAACCCAAACCAAACCCGTTGCCGCTGAGTCAATTCCAACTCATAGCGACCCTACGGGACTGAGTAGAATTGCCCCATAGGGTTTCCAAGGAGCACCTAGTGGATTTGAACTGCCAACCTTTTGGTTAGCAGCTGTAGCTCTTAACCACTGTGCCACCAGGGTTTCCACTTGTTGTACAAAGACCTCCAAATCAGTGCAAATATTTGCTATTGCTTTCACCAGGGGACATTCATCTCATTAAAGATATTTTTTAAATCTGTTTGGCTAAATTTAGGGTACAAGAGAAAGAATGTTATGTTGAAATGACTAAAATATTTATTTTATTTATTCATCTGGAAATTTGCGTGTTCAGTGGGAGACAAAAAAGGCTAAGTCTTTAGCAGGTAGTTCTTGAATCAGATGCTTTGTATACACGAAAAGATATTACATGAGTATGAAAAAAATATTCTCTCGATTATATTCTAAAGGTTAGGATACACTGGAGAATGTCATGAGCCCGTGAGAAGTGGCAACAACAAATACATGGAAAGAACACACAGCTATAATTAGAGATTAGTTTCAAGGGTGGTAGGCGGGAGCTGGAGTCCCTGACTGGTACAAATGGTGTTCAGCTGCTAACTGAAAGGTTATAGGTTCGAGCCCACCCAGAGGCACTTCAAAAGAAAGGCCTGGTGATCAAAATTCCAAAAAATCAGCTATTGAAAACCCTATGGAACACAGTTCTATGAGGTCACCACACTTCGGGGTCAACTCTACTGGGACTAGAAAGGGGGCAGCTGGTATTCTCCAAAAGTTCTTCTTGGTCCTAAAAGTATTTGGTAACAAAGGATGTCCCATTATTAAACAAAAGGAAAATCAAGTATAGATTCCAGACTCCCCACGAAAGTAACAATTGTCCTTTTGAAAATGCCTGCTTCTCAAAGATCTTATCACCTTTCTCCCAACTGAGCTACACAGTTACTCTGCAGACGGAAGGTTTGTAAACTGGCAGATAGAAACAGGGCCGGCTTTCCTTGGAAATGTTATGAAGAGAGGAAGAAAAGGCAATGGAATACGCAAAGACCATACATTTATCATCCTACACCGGGAAGCCTGATAATCTTTTATAAAAAATAAAATCAGTGGAAGCTATAACAAACACTACAAAAAGGACTCAGAGAACTTCTAAAAGAATCCATTTAAGATCTGTACCCTTGAATACCTACCAAGAACATATCACACACAGTCTGCACATCCCTAAAAATACCACCAATCCATTTAAAACAGGGAAATTTCTCAAGTTTTTTTTTTCTTTCCAGAAAAGATAGAAGAAAAAATATCCCAAGTATGATAGCTTATATTGCTATCTATAACCATCTGACACACTCACTCTCAACTAAAAATCAATAGATCAAAAAAGACTATCGATCAGTGAGGTTGAGCGCCACCTCCCCAACCCTGATGGCAGCTTTCAATCTGTCTCTCTTTCTCCAGGGTCCCCTATATTTAGTATCTAAAACAGAAGTGCCCACAGAAAGAATCTCAGACTCTCAGGGTAAAGTTGCAACATGGTGTTGAACCTTGGTATTCTCTTAAGCTAGGACTTCTTTTTGCCCCCATCTGACTGTGTATGCATCTGCCTACACTGGTTTGGGGATCAGTCTATCTGAAAGACAGAAACTAAAAAAAGGAAAGATCTCTGTCTCAGTGACCTGTTACAAAACATGCAGGGGTCTGAATGATCAGTTGTTATTTCCTTTGTTAAATATTTTGTTTGCTTATTCTTTTGGGACAGAGGTCAGCGAACCTTTTCTGTAAACCCAAAACCTGTAAATCAAACCCATTGTACCAAGTCAATTCCGACTCCTAGCAACCGTACAGGACAGAGTAAAACATCCCCATGGGGTTTCCATGGAGTAACTGGTGGATTTGAACTGCCAACCTTTTGATTAGCAGCCTTGCTCTTAAACCCCTGTGCCTACAAAGGACAAGATAATAAACATTTTAGACTTAGTGGGCCATATGGTCTCTGTCACAACTACTAAATTCTGCTGTTATAGTGTGAAAACAGCCATAGTGAATACGTAAACAAATGAGCAGGGCTGTGTTCCAATAAAACTTTATTTACAAAAACAAATGGTGGGTCAGATTGGGCCTGTGGGCTGAAATTTGCCATTTCTAAGGGAATTGCTCAAGCTTGTTTTTTCTCCTCCTCTACTGGTGAAATTCTGACATGTAGCTCAGCTTACAGGTTCCCTAATGGCAAGCCTATTAATCACAACTAGATTTTTAAGGTAAAAAAATAACATACGGTCCCATCTACAATTATTTATTTTCTATTTGCAAAGGCTAGCAGCTAGAGCTGCTCCTTAGACCCACTAATAGCATGGAGTGTTAATACAAAGTGGCAGTGATTTCAGGAGTGCCTTGGTTTCTTCCTGGCACTTCTGGCACTTGATTTATCAGTAGTGGATTAACATAGAGAAGGAGGCTTCTCCAGAGAGGAAGCCCAACACGGCATTAGGATTTCAGATCCAACACACTTTTGAAAAGTTTCTCAAACTAGACAGCTTCCTGTTCTTGAATGTTTGAGGAGCAAGTAATGTTATCAGTACCTAGCTGAGTCTTTAAACAACCCACTGCTCCTGTGCTCTTCCCATGACAGCTGAAAAAGGAAGGGACATATGTCATGGCCTGCCATGCCCTGTCCAATGCCCCTCTTCACAGAATCTGGACAATGCCTGAAGCTAACCTGTCTCAGAGTGCGTAGACAAAAGTTAGGGACAGACAATGCAAAACCCTCTCTTAAAATGCACTTCTAGTTTTGCCTTTACTGTAAAGGGGAATATGAGAGTGAGGGGCGGGTGGAAATTGACCTCTAGAACATTGCATATGAGTTGTTTTATCAGTTTGGCCTCAGCCTAAACAGCAAATCTATGTGTTCCATCTCTTTGCTTGTTAATGAATGCATTTGCTTCACGTGCGAGAACAAACTCCCCCTTGGAAATGGGTGCATTTTAAAAATAGAAAAAAATCAAGGTGTAATGGAAGCTCTGAATCAATGTCGCCAGACTTCCAATGGCGTGGACGTAGAGCCTTGCACATAGGCATCTAGGATTGGTAGATTTTTTTATTGTTATTATTACTCATTAATGTTTTTACTCTTGACCAAGTGCCCAGAGACCTTGGTGAGAGAAGCATTTTATAAAGCTGATAAATAAATAATTGAAGTCTCTTGATCAATATCACCCAAGAGAGCGGGAAGGAGGGGAACGAGGTATTCAAATCTGCATTGACATTAAGGTCCTCCCTTCTGATAGATGCTGGGAGAGTAGACGATAGCCCTGCCAAAGCCAGAGGCCACTGAAAGCACATCTCGATGAGGTGGGCTCGAACGCAGCAAGCTTGTTACTTCTCCTTAGCTCTCAACACATGAGAGAGGAGGTGAGGTCATGGAGGGAAAATCAGTCCATTAAATTATGGATTGCATGATGGGGGCAGATAGGCCGCAAGATGGAAACGTTACACGGGTGCTTTGGAAGGCAAAGGCCACCAAACATGAGCTGGGTGTTTCATGCAAGAGGCCACCTTGCTCACACGTGAGCTTTATTATAACTGCAGTGTCTGGGCTAACACTTAACTTCTCAGGGAAAATGTTTCTGTCAACGCAGCAATAGAAAGCTCCAGAGAGGGACTTCACGGATCTCTGCAGTTAAACTGCACCCAAGGGAAATTCTAGGATAAGCCTCCTGAAGAGCCACAAAGCCTCATTAGTGTAAAGAGGATTTACCAGGCTCCTGGTCAGACTCCCAGTGAAGGTGCCTTGGTCCCAAATTTGCGATTTATTATGATTCTACAGATCACCCAATTATAAGGAATTATCACTGGTTGGTGGATGCCTGAACAGCCTCCCATTCTTCTATAACTATCAGTGGCAATCAGGCTGCACCTACAAGCCTTTCCAGAGAAAAGAAATATGCTGAGTTGGCATTTGGTACATTTAAAGGGTGCAAATAGCTAGTCTGGTTATATCCACAATGTAAACAGAGATATTTAAAAAAAAAAAAAAAATCCTCTTGAAATGAACTTCAAAAGATAATTTAGGCCATTCTAGATTAACTTGTCAGGGATGTTTGTACAGGCAGCAGCTTTAGAAGATAGAAATAATGTCTCAAAACCAAAGGGCAGGTATGTTTACTGACCATTTAAAGAAGTCTAAATTCTCTAACCACCACTCATCTGTCAGTTTGTCATACTGTGCGGGCTTGCATGTCACTGTGATGCCAGAAGCTATGCTACCGTATTTCAAATATCACTAGGGTCACCCATGGTGGATAGGTTTCAGTGAAGCTTCCAGACTAAGACAGGCTAGGAAGAAGCACCTGTCGATCTATTGCTAAAAAAATTGGCCAGTGAAAACTTTATAAGTAGCAGCAAAACACTGTTTAGTATAGTGCTGGCAGATGAGCCCCTCAGGTTGGAAGGCACTCAAAATACGCCTGGGGAAGAGCTGCCTCCTCAAAGTAGTCAGCCTTAATGACGTGGATACAGTCAAGCTTTAGGGATCTTCATTTGCTGATGTAGCACGACTCAAAAAGAGAGAAAACAACTGCAAACATCCATTAATAATCAGAATGTATGAAGTATGAATCTAGGAAAGCTGGAAGTTGTCAAAAATGAAATGGAACGCTGAAGATAGATACAGTAGGCATTAGTGAGCTGAAGTGGACAGGTATTGGCCATTTTGAGTCAGACAATCAAATGGTCTACTATCGCAGGAATGTCAAAAAGAATATTTCAAGATCTATCCTAAGGGAAAACGCTATCAATGATAGGATAATATTTATATGCCTACAATGATAACCAGTTAAAATGACTGTAATTCATGTTTACACACCAACCACTAATCCCAAAGATGAAGATACTGAAGATTTTTACCAACTTCTGTAGTCTGAAATTGGTCAAACATGCAATCAAGATGCAATGATAATAAACGGTGATTGGAATGCCAAAGTTGGAAACAAAGAAGGATCAGTAGTTGGAAAATATGACCTTGGTGAAAGAAAGAACGCCAGAGATTGTACGATAAGAATTTTGCAAGACCAACACCTTATTCACTGTAAGTACTTTCTTTCAACGACATAAACAGCAACTATACCCTTGGACCTTGCCAGATGGAATACACAGGAATCAAATCACCTACATCTGTAGAAAAAGACTATGGAGAAATTCAATATCATCAGTGAGAACAAGGCCAGCAGCTGACCGCAGAATAAAATATCAATTGGTCATATGCAGTTCATGCTGAAGGTGAAGAAAATTAAAACAAGTTCATGAAAGCCAAAGTATGATCCTGAGTATATCCCATCTGAATTTAGAGACCATCTCAAGAACAGATTTGACACATCGAACATTAGTGACCGAAGACCAGATGAGTTGTGGGATGACATCAAGGACATCATAAATGAGGAAAGCAAAAGATCATCAAAAAGACAGGACAGAAAGAAAAGACCAAAATGGATGTCAGAAGAGACTTTGAAACCTGCTTTTGAATGTAGACTAGCTAAAGCAAATGGAAGAAATGATGAAGTAAGAGAGCTGAACAGAAGATTTCAAAAGGCACCTCGAGAAGACAAAAGTAAAGTATCATAATGACATGTGCAAAGAGCTGGAGATAGAAAACCCAAAGAGAAGAGTGTGCTTGACATTTCTCAAGCTGAAAGAACTGAAGAAAAAATTCAAGCCTTGAGTTGCAATACTGAAGGATTCTATGGCCAAAATATTGAATGACACAGGAAGCACCAAAGAAGATGGAAGGAATACACAGGCACACTGTAACAGAAAGAACTGGTCAATGTTCAGCCATTTCAGGAGGTAGCATACCTTCAAACTGATGGTATTGAAGGAAGAAGTCCAAGCTGCACTGACAGCACTGGCAAAAAACAAGGCTCCAGGAATTGACAGAATACCTTTTGAGATGTTTCAACCAATGGATGCAGTGCTAGAGGTACTCACTAGTTTATGCCAAGAAATTTGGAAGACAGCTACCTGGCCAAATGACTGGAAGAGATTCACATTTGTGCCCATTCCAAAGAAAGGTGATCCAACAGAATGTGGACATTATCAAACAATATCATTGATATCACACGCAAGCCCTTTGTCTCTGACCCAGGAGTCACATGTCTTCTGCCAGCCTCTAAGAAATTGTGGAAAGCTACTTTTTTAGTTCACAAGTGGGGTAAAATCTCAGATCCTTCAAAGTTCTTGACACCAGTAAAGACCAACTGTGTGCCTCAGAGATGCTTTATAGCTATCTTGGGCAATAATTTATAAGACAGCTCACAGTGAAGATATGAGGATTAAAATTGTCATTCTGTTGTACTCTATTAAAGCATAAATGTAAAACTGGGCAAAATGGGCATGAACAAAAGGAGGTTGACCTTAATGTTTTTGTGTGCTCTAGATTAGTGTGTCTCAGACTTTAAGGAATATATAAATCAGCTGGGGAGCTCATTAAAATGCAGATCCAAATTCAGTAGATCTGGGATAGAGCCCAGGATTTTGCTTTTTTAACAAGTTTCTAAATGATACTGATGATGCTGGTCCAAAGACCAGACTTTGATAAAAAGGCACTAAGAATAAGGCTCTAAGGTAAATTTTGTACATATCACCACTCTAGTATTTGCAGAAACTAAAATGTTTAATAAAAATATCTACAACAGCTTGGGACAGCCATATAAAATCAGAAAACTACAACAGATTTAGTCGTCGTTGTTAGCTGCCATTGAGTCGGCACGTGGATCTGACCATTGTGATCCGGAGGGTTCTTACCAGCTGATTTTCGGAAATAGATCACTAGGCCTTTCTTCCAAGTCCATCTTAATCTGGAAGCTCTGCTGAAACCTGCTCAGCATCATAGGAACACACAAGCCTCCAGTGACGGACAAGTAGTGGCTGCAGATGAGGTGCATTGGCTGGGAATTGAACCCAGGTCTTCCACATGGAAGGTGAGATTTCTACCACTGAACCACCACTGCCCAAATCCCTGGCTTAGGAGAGAACATTAAAAAAGTTCTTGAATATCTGATTATGAGTGCCTGCATGCTTATATACACATATGAGGAAAAGAGCAGTATTTGTTGTAAATTATTCTTTATTCCAAATTATATATTCATTCTATTCAAAAAGCCAGGGAGCAAAGGAACTATGCAAGAGAAGCCCTTCCTAGGTTATGCAGAAAGAGATTGTAAACTGGCAAGCATATAATAAATGGGAAATTACTACTCTTATGGTTTATTGGCCAGTAATTATATCTCTGGCTAAGCTAATACAGATGGGCTAAGCATGGCAGGGAAAATGAAAATAATATGTGGACATAAAACTGACCCTGAAAATAATAAATGTCCTGCGAGGAAACGCACGCTGGGCAGAGAATCCAGGGGCCTGAGTCTCTGTCCCCCCACTCCACCATTCCCTGCCTTTTGGACGGAGTGGATTATCCAATAAGCAAGGTAAGCACAGGCTTACTTGTGCTCACTTACTAACCTATACCAAGCAATCTTTGATGTGGTGAAACCATGTGAAGTTGCTCACTACAGATTAGTAAGTAAGCACAATTAAGCCCGTGCTTACCTTGCTTACTGGGTAATTCACCCCTGTCACGGATTATAAATTTGAAAAGAGGCTCTGATTGTGTAGGAAGGTGCTGTGGGGTTGGGAGAGACATAGATGCCAGCCATACTTAGAAGCAGAGTCTTTGATGTGGTTAAAAAAAAAAAAGTGAAACTGTTCACCACAGATGATCTGGTAAGCAAGGCAAGCACTGTGCTTACCTTGTCTGGTGGATAACCTGCCCCTGCTCTGGGAACTGAGGGAAGCCAGGTGACCAGCTCTGTGAAGCAGGAGCAGGTGTCGCCAAAGCCGAGGCACCACGCCACTTCTCAACCCTCACGTTCTTAGTGCAAGGCCTCAGTCGCCACCAGACAGCCCCTCTCAACCTCCTGGGTCATTTTTTAAGATGCTCATCAGCCCAAAGAAATGAATCTTTCCATCACATCTCACTCACTTGGGGGAAATTTGTATGCCAGTTTGAAAAGTATCAGAGAGAAAGGGCTCAGAAACAAAAGAGGAAAAAAAAAAGGTGGGAAAGGTATTTTAGAGTTTTTTTTAAGGAAATACTCAGCAGTGCCTTTATTCCTATTCCTTTGTCCATTCTCTCCTTCTTTTCTTCCTTTTGTCTTCTTTCCTCCTTCTAGGAAGAAAGGAGCTTCTGTCTGGAAGAGATGCCTGGTGGTGTACTTCTGAAAATCAGCCAATGAAAACCCAGAGAATCACAGCAGCACACTGTCTCAGTTACAGTCTATCACAGAGATAGAGCAGGACTGGGCAGCATTTCATCCCATTGTACACGGGGTTGCCATGAATGGGGGCAACTCCACGGCAGTCAACACCAATGATCTTCTCTCTCTATCTCTCTCCACCAAAAAGAAGACTTTTGAGTCAACAAGGTGTATTTTAGCATTCCACATCCTAGTTCCTCATGATGTTAATGACCTGTGCTTTTAAAACGGTTTCTGTGGTAAACCTTAATGAATCCTCAAGAAAATGACTAAAACTAATAGAAGAGTTCAGCAGAGTATCAGGATACAAGATAAACATACAAAAATCAGTTGGATTCCTCTCCTCCAACAAAAAGAACATTGAAGAGGAAATCATCAAATCAATACCATTTACAGTAGCCCCCAAGAAGATAAAATACTTAGGAATAAATCTTACCAGAGATGTAAAAGACTTATACAAAGAAAACTACTAGACACTTCTGCAAGAAACCAAGAGACCTACATAGGTGGAAAAACATACCCTGCTCATGGATAGGAAGACTTACCACTGTAAAAATGTCTATTCTACCAAAAGCAATCTATACATTTAATGCAATTCTGATCCAAACTCCGATGGCATTTTTTAATGAGATGGAGAAACAAATCGCCAACTTCCTATGGAAGAGAAAAAGGCCCCAGATAAGTAAAGCATTACTGAAAAAGAAGAACAAAGTGGGAGGCCTCACTCTACCTGATTTTAGAACCCATTACACCACCACAGTAGTCAAAACAGCCTGGTATTGGTACAACAGATACATAGATGCATGGAATAGAATTGAGAATCCAGACATAAATCCATCCACATATGAGCAGTTGATATTTGACAAAGGCCCCAAATCAGTTAAGTGGGGAAAGGACAGTCTTTTTAGCAAATGGTGCTGGCATAACTGGATATCCATCTCCAGGAATTGAAACAAGACCCATACCTCACACCATGCACAAAAACGAACTCAACATGGATCAAAGACCTACATATGAAATCTGAAACAAAAAAGATCATGGAAGAAAAAATAGGGACAACATTAGGAGCCCTAAAACATGGCATAAGCAGTATACTAAACATTACTAACAATGCAGAAGAAAAACTAGATAACTGGGACCTCCTAAAAATCAAACACCTATGCTCATCCAAAGACTTCACCAAAAGAGTAAAAAGATTACCTACGGGCTGGGAAAAAGTTTTTAGCTCTGACATTTCCGATCAGCACCTGATCTCTAAAATCTACATGATACTGCAAAAACTCAACTGCAAAAAGACAGATAACCCATTTAAAAAATAGGCAAAAGATATGAACAGACACTTCACTAAAGAAGACATTCAGGGAGCTAACAGATACATGAGGAAGTGCTCACAATCATTAGCCATTAGAGAAATACAAATCAAAACTACAATGAGATTCCATCTCACTCCAACAGCACTGGCATTAACCCAAAAAACACAAAATAATAAACGTTGGAGAGGTTGTGGAGAGACCAGAACACTTATGCACTGCTGGTGGAAATGTCAAATGGTACAACCACTTTGGAAATTGATTTGGAGCTTCCTTAAAAAGCTAGAAATAGAACTACCATGGGATCCCGCAATCCCACTACTTGGCATATATCCTAGAGAAATAAGAGTCTTTACATGAACAGATATATGCACACCCATGTCTATTGCAGTACTGTTTACAATAGCAAAAAGATGGAAGAAACCAAGGTGCCCATCAACAGATGAATGGATAAATAAATTATGGTATATTCACACAATGGAATACTACACATTGATAAAGAAGAGTGATGAATCTGTGAAACATTTCATAACATGGAGGAATCTGGAAGGCATCATGCTTAGTGAAATCAGTCAGCTGCAAAAGGACAAATATTGTATAAGACCACTATTATAAGCACTCAAGAAATACTTTAAATAGAGAAGAAAATATTCTTTGATGGTTATGAGAGGGGGGAGGGAGAGAGGGAGGGACAGGTGCATCCACTAACTAGGTAGTATATAAGAACTACTTTAGGTGAAGGGAAAGACAACACACAATACAGGGGAGGTCAGCACAACTGGACTAAACCAAAAGCAAAGAAGTTTCTGGAATAAACTGAATTCTTCGAAGACCAGTGTAGCAGGGGCAGGGGTTTGGGGACCAGGGTTTCAGGGGATATCAAAGTCAATTGGCATAATAAAATCTATTAAGAAAACATTCTGCATCCCACTTTGGAGAGAGGTGTCTGAGATCTTAAACACTAGCAAGCGGCCATCTAAGATGCATCAATTGGTCTCAACCCACCTGGACCAAAGGAGAATGAAGAACACCAAGGACACAAGGTAATTATGAGCCCAAGAGACAGAAAGGCCCACATAAACCAGAGACTACATCATCCTGAGACTAGAAGAACTAGATGCTGCCCGGCTACAACTGATGACTGTCCTGACAGGAACACAATAGAGAACCCCGAGGGAGCAGGAGAGCAGTGGGATGCAGACCCCAAATTCTCATAAAAAGGCCAGATTTAACGGTGTGGCTGAGACTAGAAGGACCCCAGTGGTCGTGGCCCCCAGACCTTCTGTTGGCCCGGGACAGGAACCATTCCCAAAGCCAACTCTTCAGACAGGGATTAGACTGGACAATGGGATAGGAAAAGATGCTGGTGAAGAATGAGCTTCTTGGATCAGGTAGACACTTGAGACTATGTTGGCATCTCCTCCCTGGAGGGGAGATGAGATGGCAGAGGGGTGAGAAGCTGGCAGAATGAACACGAAAAGAGAGAGTGGAAGGAAGGACCAGGCTGTCTCATTAGGGGGAGAGCAATTAGGAGCACATAGCAAGGTATATATGAATTTTTGTATGAGAGACTGACTTGATTTGTAAATTTTTACTTAAAGCACAACGAAAATAAAAAAATGATATTTGTGGTGAAATACGATTAGGAAATCCAGGGTTAAGCAGAGTAAGGGGTTTCTTTACTGTGAACCATCTCAAAGCTTTAATAAGCTCATGTACAATGTGACTCTCCCAGAGGAGTTATGGGGCGTTGCATGTTCTATAAAAACTGCAGACGCCACCTCTCCTCCCTGCTAGTCTTCTAAGGAATTAGTTTCGAGAACAAAGACAGTCCTGGTAAGATTTTGGATTCTGCTGTCAAGTCGTAAATCAGGTCCACTTGGAACAAGCCTGTGCCCTCGGGCAAGCCCTCTCCAAGCCTCCATTTCTCCTGAGCAGAAGGGGTCAGTGACATCTACCAAATGGAGCCATTGACAGGACTAAGTGAGACAGCATACACAAAGCCCCAGGCACAGAGACCCCTCTCCAGCCTGGCCTTTCAGACTCAGAGGTGAGCCTGAGCCACATCCCCTGAAGGCTGGCTGGGAAAGCATCTATCTCACCGAGCACTGCTCCTGGGGACGAGGCCACCGCCCTCTTTCCTGACTTTGTCCAAGTTTCAGAGCTTAGTCCTGTTCCCTCAAACCTATATCTTCCCTTCCCGAGGGCTGGCCCCAGGCTGTGTATGTTTGTGGTCAGTCCCAAAAGAGGACCAACACCAAATGAATGAGAGAGAGAAAGGAAATACTGAATAAACTAAGAGAGAAATGAGGCCAGGCCAGAGAGCGGACAGGAACGCAGCATGTTAGGGACACAACTGTCCTAAGTCAGATCCAGCTTCACCTCTTAGGAGGGACTTGACCTTGGACAGGTGACAACCTCCCTGAGTTCCAGAGGCTCAGTGTCTCTGGTTAACAGATAAAGATAACAATGCCTACCCCACGAAGCTCTGTTGAGGAGTTGAGAGAGATTATATAAGTGAAGCTCTAAGCACACATCCTGGCACAGGGTTGTTGTTGCTGTTAGCTGCTGTTCAGTTGACCCCCCACTCATGACAACCCCGTGCACAATGGAGTGAGAGACTGCCTAGTCCTATGCCATCCCCACGATCATCTGAGGATTACACTTTTGTGATCCCCAGGATTTTCACTGGCTGACTTTTGGAAGTAGATCATCAGGTCTTTCTTCCTACTGCATTTTAGTCTGGAAAGTCTGCTGAAACCTGTTCAGCATCATAGCAACACACAAGCCTCCAACAACAGACAGTGGTGGCTGCGCAAGAGGTCCATTGGCCGAGAATCGAAGATGGGTTTCCCGCATGAAAGGTGGGAATTCTACCACTGAAGCACCACTGACCCTTGGCACAGGGTAGGCACTCAATAGGAGAAATAAAGGAGCTAAGGGTTCTTTTTGAAGCTAAAGGAGGGAAATGGATGCTATTATTCTTAAATCCGATTGTTCTGCTTTCTAGATTGGAAACTGGATATCATAACCTTCCGAAGCGATGCCCAGCAAAGGAGTATACCCAAGACACAGAATTACCTTCACAACTGACTTCAGCTATGCCCAGTGCATGGTGGTAGATGTGGTTTTCATGCTGCCATTCCATTTTTTAAAAATATTAATTGAGCACCTACTATCTACTGGTCTCCAAGAAGATTAAAGTCCACAAAGAAAGAACAAGATTTCGAATACCCTAAATAGAGACCCCTGCCCTGGTCCCTCCTCGCCTCCTTAGTGAGAACTCCCCTTACCTCCCCCACCCCACTACTATGTTCTTCCCACCCCACAATTTTGCAGCCGTTACATATTTAGGAGTCTGTTGTCAGTCTCCCCCATTATAGCAGAAGCTCCATGAGACAGGGCCTCTGTCTATGTCACTCTCCATTCTGTCCACAACAGGCTGGCTCAGAGCAGGCACTCAGGAAATATGTGTTGATGGAATGAGTGGATCCCGCAGTAGTTCTTTAATGAGCATGACCGCTCAAGCATTTACAGTCTATTAGAACAATATGGCAGCCCTGGGACCAGAATGTTTTAAAAATTAGTAATGTTATTATAACTCAAATCAGCAACTGTATTAATCACTTCCAACTTTAATAGCAAATCAAGAAAGAAAGGCTTGGTGGGAGTTAAGAATCAACATAAACACAAACACTCTTCACATTTAGAGGCTATAACCCTGCCTTTCACCTTATTTCCCTATCAATCCCTAAATTCAGTGGTTCCACTGTGCCTTCAGGATAAATTTCAAACTTTCTAGCCTGGCAGGAAAGGCCCTTTGTGCTCTGGCTCTTGCCTATCACACTACCATCATTTCCTGTGACTGCCCCCCTTTTTATACTCCAGCAATACCCAAAGTACCCCCCAACACTAGCCTCCATGCTCTTTACATGTAACAGACTTTCTTCTCTACATTATCTGTGTGGTGGACTCCTACTCAACCTTCTAGACCCCACTTGAGGATCGACTCCTCCATGAAGCAGTGTCTGATTCCTCTAGACAGAATCCATCATTCCCCTCTTTTGTGCAGCTTTCTACATTTCTTACTGCCAGACTAAGTTGTACCTGACCCAAGCCATGGTCTTATGGTCTTTTCATTTGCCTCATATGCACGCAAAAGCTGGACAATGAAAAAGGAAGGCAGAAGCTGATTCATTCAAATTGTGGTGTTGGCGAAGAAAATTGAATAGACCATGGAATGTCAGAAGAACAAACGAATCAGTCTTAGAAGATATACAACCAGAATGCTTCCTAGAAGTGAGGATGATAAGACTTCATCTTGCTTACCTTGGACATGTCATCAGGAAAGACCAATCACTAGAACAGGAGATCATGTTTGGTAAAGTAGAGGGCCAGTGAAAATGAAGGAGACCCTCAATAAGATGGACCGACACAACAGCTGCAACAATGGGCTCAAACCTATCAGTGATCATAAGGATGGTGCAGCACTGAGCAACGTTTCATTCTCTTATACACACGGTCATCATAAGTCTGAGCTGACTCAACGGCAGCTAGCAACACCTGCGTAGATGTCTGTCCTCCTCTGGACTGTACACTTTTTGAAGAGAGGTAGTGATGTACACATATTTATTCCCTGTTCCTGGCATATTGTATTCCCTCAAGAAATGTTTATTTGAAAAACAAATAAATGGATGCATTTACAAACTTTCTATTCCCCCATCACTAACTCTACTGAGGCCCTCACAACCCAAGACAAGAGACCACAAGAGTAGGTTCTGAGGTAAACCAGGGCATTACGGAACACCTAGTATTTGCTGAGCATTACACTACCATATTAATCTTTAGGTTATCCTCAGAAATCTTTTCTGAAGTCGGTGTCCATTCTACAGATAAAGGAAATGAGACTCAGAGGTGGAGTAAGAGAAGTAAAGCATAGCAAAGCTTGAAGTCAAGTCTCAGTCCATGTTCCCTCCACAGATCCTTTCATTTGATTCTTCATCATTTCATAAAATTTTCTCTTCCCAATCCTCTTCCATTATAATTCTCACCTCTTAAAGTGTGCCCCAGTGACCTCAGATGGCCTCTGTCTACCAAATTTCTCCCAGGCTACTGGATATAACCCAGGCTCTTCTCTCATTCAGATTTCCTTGCCCCAAAAGCCTGACCAAGTGCCCCCACTGCATCTCCAGTTTCTCAGCATTTCTTCTGCCCAAGTGAGCGACTTTAAAATAATTTACAAGGATCAATAACATATAGCAAAAAGACAGGGAGTCTTCCTCTGTCCTCATAGTTCAGTTCAATTCAATACGCAATCGTTGAGAGTTAACTCTGTGTCTCACACCATGCCAAGTACTGGAGACACAGAGATAAACAGCAGGAACTGTTGACCTTGGGGAGCTTTTAGGTTAGTGAGAGGATTAACAGGTAAGCATATTCTTTCAATATGAGGGGCTTAGCATTTTTCTGGATTATTCACAGTAATATAAATCCACTAAAAAAGGGACTTCATACATCCTATGGGCATCAGGGAAGGCTTCTGGAGGAGGTGATACCTGAGCTTCATCTTAAAGAGATATGTAAGAAAAAATCAGGCAAAGGGATGGGGAAGAGCACTCAAGAGAGAACAGCTATGGCTTGTAATAAGTGTTGACTTCATCATACAGAAACTTTAAAGGCAGCTGGTATGGTTTTTGTGCATTCTTGAAGAAATTTTCACATGTATAGAGCTTGGGTCAGTAACGAACAATTCAAACAAGACCCAGTGGAGATGCTAGATGGCAGCACTTTTAGATGGCCATGTCGTCACTGCCATTATGCCTTCATTCCTTTTCTTTAAGGATTTCTCTGTGGAACTGACTGGGAACTCCTGTGAGATGAGTTAGAGCTTTTAGAACACTGTACTCCATTTAGGCCTGGAAAAGCCATTTTCTAAACAGCATCTCGGTACAATGCAACCACAGGACTGAGCCACAAGACTGAGCATGACCACCCCAAAGGAAGAGCCGAGAGAAACATCCATCCCTGTTCCTAAGGCCCAGTCCTGTTTCCACCTTCTCAGTAATTTTGTGTTTCTATGAACTATGCAGATTTTACCAAAAAATGGACAAGGCTCTCTCTGTATGCAACAAATTGATACCACCCAACTCAATTGCTTATTAGAATTATTTCCAGTCATTGACATTCTGGGAAATGAATGTTGGTGTTTTATAACGTATTTTGTTATCTACTGATAAGGAGACAATCTCCTCCAATTTTAGTTAACTCATAGACTTTGATGTTGAAATGCCTTTTTGATAGCACCTGGTAACAGATGTTTTAATGCCCTGAGAATGAAAGAGTTTCAGCAGAACAACAGTGGAACGAGCTAAAGCTTTAAAATCAGAAAGACCTGGATTTGAGTTGTGGCTCTACCACTTAGTAACTCTATGACTTGGACACACTAATAAATTTCTCTGGACTCCAACTAACTTAACCTTAAACTGAAGTATTTTTACGAAAATTAGAGAGAATGTGGCAAGGGCCTGGCACACAGTGGCCCCTCAGTAAATGGTAACTATATACCTCGGTTAATTTTTTTTTTTTTTTAACTTCTCAGATCACCCACTTACACGTATGTTGCCCAAATTAGAAAACAGGAGATAAAAATAGTTTTTAAGATACTGATAAAAAGCATCAAATGACATTTAATATCTTAGAGCTCCTACAGAAAATGTTAATTTTCTTAGGTCAGTTCCTTAGAAGTAGACCCAGGGAGGTGTGTAAACTGCAAAGGGTTGATTAAGGAAGAACCCCCGGGTAAGGAATGAGAGGCTCAGGAAAGGGAAGAGGAAGAAGCCAAGGCAAGCTGCAATTTCAGTCTCAGCCTGATCCTGCAGGGAGCTCTGGCATAGAAGTCATACCACAGGTCTTGCAGGGGTCTTGTGAACTACACTGCAGAGTTTTCCCAGGCTCAAGGCAATGGAGTAGGCTCTCATACTCCTGCACCAGTCAGTTCTGGTAAAGAGGTGGGCGAAGAGGGTGGAGGGTGGTTGTCTTCCAATCACTTAGAGCTGTGTGTGTGTCCATGTGTGCATGTGTGTGTGTGTGGTGTTTTAAGGGTGGGTGAGGAGCTCCAGTGACTCAAGACTAGCCCTCTGAAGAAAGCTCCCAGTGCTCGCCCTTAGGAACTAGAGGTGAGTGCACAGAACCAATAGAGGGTCTTGGAGGGTAGCCAGGTGGAACACGGACAACATCTGCTACATTAATCAAGAAAATCTCAGGGAAACACATCCGTGTAGACTCTTCTTTCAGATCATTGGAGTTTGTTCATCACCAAATACTTTAATCGTAAATAAATTAATTCCTTTTTCTTTGGTAATTTCGAAAGAACTAAGTTTGAAGTAAATATTTCCTAGGGAGTATAAAATTCAATTTTGAAAGCTCACCTTCAGGCACCAAAAAATGAGCTCCATGATCTATTATGGTGGTGGTTTTCTGCTGAGGAAAGTTGTGCCAGTCACTAATAGAGGGCACAGACCTTGCTCAGATCAGTACAGCTGGGAAAAGGCCATGGCCAACTTCTCAAATACCAAGAGAAAAACTGGCAGTAGCAAGCCCTTAGTTCTTTCGCATATGCATATTCATTTAACCACGCATATCGCTCAGAGTTTCTGGGATGCTATTTAAATCGAGTTGTAAAATTTATGCATCTGGTTAACACAGTTCTATAGTACAGAGATTCAAGACCCTGCTTTATTTCAATAAATTCTCATAATTTTAAAAATATAATTTCATAGCTCTATGCATGTATCTGTAAAAAGAAGAATGTTGACTTTAAGACTTCAGGTAATAGGTCCTCGATGGAAACAGCCAACTGGGTAGGTAGTCTGGGTCCCAAGGTCACTTGAGGATTAACTACTACTATAAATGACTACAGAAACATCAAATATCAAAGTAATTTTTAATTAACACATGCAACTGATGTATTAGGGTCATAAATGGTTCCACACACACCCCATTTTAATATTTCCAATAATGCTTATAATTTGGACAACGAATAACCTTGTTAAGGCAATTACATCAGGACATCTGGAAGACCAGAGCTGGAACAAGAGAGTATATTCAGGAAAAGCTGTTTAACTAGGTAGAGTAAAATAAGAGCCATGAAAAATTTCTGAGAGGCCCAACAGAGAGAGAAAATTGATGATTAATGCGCCCCTCAAGTTTTTGCACCTAGATATGAGTTCCAATTTTAGATAAATAAATAATGAACAACCACAAGGGCTGCCACCAAGGGGCAGGGGCTGTTTTCACTTTCAGAGACTCTCAGAACACTGCAGGAGCTCAGGAGATGAATGGAAAACAGGATATGGGTGTGCGCGTGGGGGGAGGGATTTAGCCTGAGAATGGCTGATTATCTTCCTCAAACAAAATTCTCAACAATTACTACAGTTACAAAATGTCTGGGATAAATTATTATTTCAAGGTGAAACACTGGCTAAACTCAGTGCTAAGAATGGTAGGACGAAGTTACTCATACTTGGCGGACCCTACTCTTGGCTTTTTTTGAATTCTGAGAACTTGGAGTCTCATTATCGTTCTTCTCTGCTTTCCCATCCATTGCTTTGAAACTGAAAACTTCGGGAAATAATAACAATTTCATATGTATAAGATGCTAAATAAAAGGAGAACTGAGAAGGCCTATCAAAATTAATATTGTTGATTTTCAAGAATCCATACCAGTGAGTGGGATTACCCAAAACCGATCATTGTTTTCCAGTTTTAGATTTCCTTATGCAGGTCTGGACATGGCAGATCTTCTCAAAAAAAAAATTTTTTTTTTTTTGCTGGTAATATCTGAGTTTATTTGAATATGCTAACTCATAAGCATATTACTACGGGATGTGTGAGAAAACAGACTAGAATAAATATGTATTACTGGGCAGTTCATAAAGAGGAAGATTTAGATAACAATAATGAAGACTTAGGAAGAACTCAATACCCAGGTCTTACAGGGGATGGGTGCAGAGAAGTCAGCTTCACCCCAGCCAGGTCCAGAGGAGAAAAGGAAGTAGTATCGGGAAAGAAGGGGGAAGAGGATAGCAGCCTCCTAAAGGTGAGAGTCAATCAGATATTTCCTGAAACAGAACGTAAGAAGAGGGGTAAAGGAGGGGGCTAGAAATAGGGAGAGCTGGTCAGAGAATAATTAAATTCCTTCCCTCCCCTCCTCCAAAGGTGATTCAAGAAAGAAGACTAATCCAGACCACAAGATGGCAAAATGCTATTAGTGATTTGTTGGGAGGATAATAAGCAGGGAAATCAAAATGTGTTCTCTTCCTCTCTGGAAATGAAAAAAAAAAAAATGAAGCGCCTTGAAAATCTTCCAGCCTGACCTGAAGTCTCAGCCTTCTCTTTCAAGCCAAAAGGGACACCATGAAAAGAACACAGCTTCTAGTTAATGTTTAATCAGCATGACAAGGAAAAATAGAATTCCCATGACGTTTTTGCTCACTCTAAAACAAATCCTTTAAATCTTCAAACAGTGGCACTTTTCTCTCAAGAGCAACTGAGATCTCAAGAAGAGAGAATTTGACTCAAATTATATCGGCCATGAAATTAACTATAGTGTAAAAGACAGACCCAGACGTTGAAGTGAACTAGGCTGGATGAAAGGAATCAGACCGAAGACCAGAAAGGATTATCAGAAAACTCAAGACATAGCTGAAAGCCTGGGTCCTACCACTCTTAGGACTCAAGTGGCCCTGGACACGCAGAGAGTATAATGACAGCATTCTATGAGTGTACAAAGCGAACGACTAAAAAACTTTGAAAACCACCATTTGGTGTGTGTGTCTATGTGTGCATGTGGTGTGTATGTATTTTGTATGATGTGTTTATGTGTGTGCTATGTGTGCTACATGTGGTTAATGCGTGTGTGTGTGTGCTGTGTGTGGTGTGTGCATGTTGTATTGTATATGTTGTGTGTATGGTGTGTGTGTTGGGGGGATGTGATGTGTGTGTGCACCAGGGTTTCAAAGTAAGAATTTGCATTTCTAACAAGTTCCCTGCTGAGAATTTGCATTTCTAGCCCAGATACACTGAATCAGAATCTAATTTTTAACAAGATCCCTAGGTGATTCCTATGTATAACTTCCTGGGAACTTGTTAGAAATGCTAACTCTCAGCAGGGGTTCAAACCAGAACAAACTGGCTTTAAACCCTGGTGAGTACACACATGTGTTTGTGTATGGATGGTGGGAGCAGGAGGGATGGGAGGGGACTGACCATACTTGTAAACCTGATGTGCAATTTTCTGCAGACGCTTGTATCATGAACTTCTCTTACCCCGCCCCCCAGAGATTTTTTTCCTCCCATCATCCTTCATTACCTGAAACTAATTTAATACAAGTTTTGCCCACATTGGGGTCCTTTACATGTTGTTGTTAGTTGCTGTTGAGTTGATTCCAACTCATGGTGACCCTGAGTGGCACAAATGGTTAAGCGCTGGACTACTAGCTGAAAGGTTGGTGGTTCAAACCTACCCAGAGGCCCCTAGGAAGACAAGCCTGGGCATCTACTTCTGAAAGCCTTGAAAACCCTATGGAGCAGTTCTATTCTGCACACATGGAGTTACCGTGTCTTTTAATACACTTTCCAAATTTCTACCTTATCTATTGACCTCCTGTATTACTACCCCGCACTCAGATAAAGAACCTGCAAGTCCCCACATTGCAGCTGCCTCTCTGCCTCCTCTCTGATCTCTTCTCTGCTGCTCTCCCCCAGCTCATGCTGCTCCAGCCTCACTGGTGTCCTTGAAGTTTTTTGAGCACATGGGGCATACTCCTCCCCTCTGACCCTGTCTTGGCCATTTCCTCTACCAGAACTTTTGTCTCTCAGGTATCAGTATGCTCAGACCCTCGTCTCGTTCAGCTCTGGACTCAAATGCCATCTTACCAGAGAGGCCTTTCTACCTATGCAGATCTGGTTTCTAGGGGTGCCATAGCAAAGTACCACAAAGTGGGTAGCGTATGAGAACTGAAACGTATTGTTTCACAGGTTTGGAGGCTAACAGTCCAAATCAGGGCATCGGCTGTGTTGATTCTCTCCTAGAGTCTGAGGGTTACCAGAAATCCTTGGCATTCTTTGGTTGTAGATGCATGTCAGCATGGCCATCTTTCCTCTGTCTGTCTCTGTCTGTTCTACTCTTTAATAAAGACACCACTCAGCTGGGATTAGAACACAGCCCACTGTGGTAATGACTTCATGCTAACTGATAACATCTACAAAGACTCCATTTCCAAACGAGGTTAAGTTCACAGGTACTGAGGGTTGAGACTTCAAAGTATCTTTTGGGGGGACACCATTTAATCCACAACACTATTTAAAAGACCAAAATCCCTATGCCTCCCTTCTCACTCTACCCAAAACCAAATCCATTGCCATCAAGTCAATTCCAACTCATAGTGACCCAAAAGGACAGAGTAGCACTGCCCCATAGGGCTTATAGGGAGTGGCTGGTAGATTCGAACTGCTGATCTTTTGATTAGCAACCGAGTTCTTAACCACTGTGCCACCACTTCACTTTTTAGTCATAGCATTTGCCATCACCAGAAGATTGCATATATATTTTTTCTCTGTTCTTTGTCTCTTTGCCTCCACTAGAGTTTAACCCCATGAGGCAGAGACTTTGTTCTGTTCAGTATTAAATTTCTAGTGTCACTATGAGTCAGAATTGACTCGCTGACAACAGTTTTTTTTTTTAGGATAGTCCTACACAAATAATCTTTTTTTTTTTTTTTAACATCTAAATTGACATGAGAGTATTTCTCACTATTTTTCCTCATGATAATTTTTTTAACTTAGCCTTATCCTAAACAAAAGGCTCGTAGGTGGTGCAGTTTGTGCTCAACTACTAGCCTAAAGGTTGGTGGTTCGAACCCAACCAGCAGCACCATGGAAGAAAGGACTGGTGATCTATTTCCGAAAAGATCACAGTGAAGAAAATGCTATGGGGCAGTTCTACTTCGGATCACCGTAAGTCTGAGTCAACTCAATGGTAACAGGTTAGCCTAAACGATATTAAACCATGAGTACGATGTGCCAAGTATATTTTTTTCTCAATAAACATTGAAATAAATATATAATTATTAAAATAAAAAAATGTAGTCCTTGGGTATCACCTAAAACCATCCTGTGTACCACTCATGGTATGCGTCCCTGGCTTTGGGAAATAGTATCATCCAATGACAATAAAACTAGTGACGTGTTATACAATCAAAGCAGAGTATCTGGCATGAAATAGATTTATTTTGGGATTTTCTTATAATATCCCTTAGTCTTGCAACAGAAAACGTTTAGAGCCAAAGTCATGAGGCCTGGCTTCTGGCTCTAGGTCTGCCACAAACCAGCTATGTAACCTTAGGCAAGTCATTTAAGCTCTCCTGGCCCCGAAGTTCTCATCTATGTAATAAAGGGATTTGAATGACTCCAAAGCTTTTTTTTTTTTTTTTTTTTTTAAAGCTTGCTGCCAGCTCTCACTATCTTTGATTCTACCGACAACCACAAAAACAAAGCATGAAATTCTAAAAGCAATTAGGGTTATTATACTCTTATAATGATATATTATTTTTTATATTTTAACACTTCTTTTTTATATCCCCATGATCTTCCCAGTGTAGGCAGCTGGATATCAGGCATCTATTGCCTCAAGGAATGGTTGTCAAGGCATAACTAGAATAAAAGAGTTGAAATCTCTGGCCAAGGTTGGAACGAAGAAGGCCAGTATGTGGAAGGCATGAATGAATTAGAAAAAAACACCATTCTACATCCCTTGGAAATGAACTGCTTCAGAAAATGATCAGAATGATGCAAAAACCATTAGGTTCAAGTTTTTTGGAAGAGAGTATTCGCTGGATGCCAAAGTATCACCCTAGAAATTATCTACCAATTGCAAAGGGAAGAACTTACATCTACTGGTGGTCACCATCTTTAAGTAGTGTTGCAACATGGCATCACAAACAGTGAACAACCTGACATCACGTGCTTCCAGATCAACACAATAGAAGTACAGAGTGTCTTCTGAGATGCTCTTCATCCAAAAACCATTTCAGCTGAATCTAATCAAGCCTCTGGAACTAAGTTTCAGATTACATGAAATACAGAGGATAAAGAGACAAGTTAAGGATACCATACGGAAACAATCAGACAGGGCAAGAATGAGAGGCGTTATACAGGACAAGTGCCTAGTCTCTTCAAAACAGAAGTGTCATGAAAAAAATTAATATATAACTAGAACTGGCATTCTAGACTAAAAGAGAATTAAAAAACAAAACAAAACAAAATGCAATTCATGAACTCTGAGTTGATCCGGGTTTGAAACGAAGACAGCTATAAAAGGTGTTTTTTTCAGTAACGGGGGAAATTTGAAGATGGAGTACAAAATACCTGTTATTAGAGTGTCGTTTTCATTTTCCTGGGTGCAATGATAATGATATTGTGGTTGTGCTTTTAGGAGACATCGTGTCCTTATTTTTAGGAAAAAATATGCTGGAGAATTTAGGATTGAAATGACACGTGGGCTACTTATTTTCAAATAGTAAAATATTAACAGCTGTTGAATCTAGGTGTTGAGTATACAATGTTCACTGTAATATTTTTTCAACTTTTCTTTGTATTGAAACTATCAGCAGATAGTGGTGATGGTTGCAGGATGTGATAAACATAATTAATGTCACTGAACTGTACATGTAAGAATGTTGAGATGAAAATACTCTGTTATATAAATACACATACCTTCCACAATGTCAAAAAGTTGGAGAAAACAAGATCCACATGTATGACAAAAATTATTTGGAAGCAGATGAAATCAGGCAAAACCCCTTTTTCATACTGTTTCTGTCCCCATGGGCAATAGGAGAGAGTCGGTAGTGGGGGGGGGGTACAAAAGGTTAGATACAGGCAGGAAGAGCCCTATAAGCAGTCCCCTCATCAAGTATGGGGGTTGGGGAACCACAGACCCTCTGGTCAGGTTTGAAATCCAAAAGAATAAGAATCCTGAGCACGCCTTTCTGGGAGGACCCGGAAAGGTGACCAAGAAGGGCAATCTCAAGTCTCCAATGGCATGAGTGATAAAGTAGGGACATCTTCATTATGTGTGAGCTAGCCAGTCTCATAGCATTTTGTGGGTCCCCAAAGCTTCAAGGACACCCTTGCAGACAGGCATGTGAAAGTGGTTGAACTTGGTTTGAAACTCAAGTGACCAAGCACAAGCAGGAAGATGGACAACTCATGGAGAAATGACCACCAGTGGCCACAGATCTGGCCCCTCCTCATGCGGTGGCACTTCATAACCTCTGACATACACACTCCATCACCACCTAGAAACTGAAATACAACCTGAGGAAATGGAGAGAAAAGTGAGCAACTCAGATGGACCCAATGTTGAATCTTCTGTGATTTTCCAGTTGTTTGGGATTACCTAGAATGGTAAGAGATTAGATTTCTGCTACCCAGTGGAAAAAGAGCTTAAACTAGATATTTTATTGGTGACAAAGTGGTAAAAGTGCTCAGCTACTAACCAAAAGGTCAGTGGTTCCAACCAGCCACTCTGTGGGAGAAAGATGTGGCAATCTGCTTCCGTAAAGATTACAGCCTTGGAAATCCTATGGGGCAGTTCTATTCTGTCCTATAGGGCCACTATCAGTCGGAATTGACTCGACGACAGTGTTTTTCTTTTTTTTTTTTTTTGGTTTTATAAAAAATAAAGTCATGTATTTCACAGTTTGTGCCTGAGATATGTGCATGCTCCAGTCTCAATCCAATCCTAGATCTTTCCACTATTCCTCCACCCATTGCCAAGGATTCACAGAAGAATTAATTTCTGATGCAGGGAACAAATAATTTTGGGATACACATATAAATATATATTAAAATCACCTTGCAACTGTCTGCATTCAGAAGACAAACTACATGTAGATAATACAGAAATTATTTCTTCTGGATTATGGAATGTCTGGTGTTTCAATATGGATAAATCTCATGTTGCAAGGATTTACTTCAAACGAAATAACAAAGCAACGCAGTGAAGTCTGACTCAGAAAAATTGGGAAACAGCCCAGCTGTTGAACTGTTCACTCCCTAATACCCACACCACCACTCCAAGAAGGGATAGTTCCAGCAAAGCTGCCTCTCTCTGCTCTCAAGCTCAGATTTCAAATGAGGCCCTGCAAATTAACAGTAGACAGAGTCATTGGGGATATCCACTAAATAAAAAACAGCTTCTGTTTATAACTTAGAGACAATATTTTCTTGAGATGAACACAGTTCGAAAATGCATTCAGAGTTAGTGCTGACCTGACAGACATAATATCCCATATGTTAATAGTAAGGATATCTTGGTTCCTCCATGGAGAGAGTAAGACTGTATCATTACACACCAATACAGGAAAACCCCAGAAGTGCGTGGCAGACTTTGTTTAGTGAGCGTGCAATTGTATAGAATGGCTTTTTTTAACAGGATGGTAGAAGTTAAAGCTGGAAGGGACCCTCCAATGATCTTTTTGATTCTGTTCTCTTATTTCTGCTCCTTGAAAATTTTTATTTTGCAGATGATCAAGAAAGTAAGAGTGGTTGGACAGTTGACTCTACTCAAGTCTTGCCAAAACTACAAAGTTGAGAACTACAAGTGTAAATAAAAACACCACCTCATTCCCAACATCCTCCCCTCCCACACCACTCTGACCCCCTGAACTCAAATCCCCTTCCTTCCTTACACAGCTACTGTTTGAGCTGAGAAAACTTTTCTGCCTTCAACTCAGAAATATTAAGCTCTTTAAAGACTTAAACCACCACCCATCTGTCAGTCTGTCCTGCTGTGCTGACTTGCTTGCTGCTATGATGCTGGAAGCTATGCCATCAGTATTTGAAAATACCAGCAGGGTTACCATGGTGGACAGGTTTCAGCAGCTTCCAGATTAAGATGGACTAGGAAGAATGGCCTGGTGATGAACTTTTAAGAGTCAGCCAATGAAAACCTCATGGATCACAACAGAATACTGTCCTACATGGTGCTAGAAGATGAGCCCCCTAGGTGGGAAGGCACTACGCAATAGCCGCAACAACGAACTCAAACATACCAACGACCATGAAGATGGCGCAGGACCAGCAAAGTTTCATTCTGTTATACATAAGGTCACCATGTGTCGGGAGGGCAGCTTACAACAACAACCAAGACTTAAAGGATTAGAATGGAGATCAGAATCTATCTCTTGCTCTCTTTCTCTCTCTCTCTCTTTCCCTCCGCCTGCCACTACAACTCCCAGAAGATCACAGAAGAAGCCACTGTGTTTCTACTTTTGCCGATGCCTTGATGAAAACAAAGGTCCCCTGTCACCATCCCCTGTTTAAGTCTTGGCTTCGGTCACAGGAAATGCAGGGCCTCAGCCTTTGGTTATAATAATATGGATGACAATCTCTATTGCATAAGGAAGAATTTTGTTTCTCCAGAATCCCCTTCTTCTCCTCAAACAGGCTAAAAAGACATAAAAAGTTAAAGCTTATTTTTGTATAAATCATTTTAGTAGTTGCCATACCCTCTGTGCAAAAGGGAAACACATCAGACCAGGAGGCTTCATGAGCTCACGTTTCTAGATTTAAGTTAACGGTCTTGTGGAGGTGGGGGAGGGCTTCCCCCAGGCCTGCCCTTTCCACCCTTTTCCTTTAGTAAATGGATGTCCCAAAAGAACCTGGTAAAACCCAGAGGACTAATCCATAAGCAAATAAAACAGGTTTCTCAGAAACCCCAACTCAAGTTAAACAGGCAAATTATTTAAAGGACAATAAAATTAGGAACTGGCAATAATTCATACATAGAAACTTTCACTTTATTGGCTGAAAGGCTTAAAATAAACACACGCTTCAGCAATTTTACATTCATATTACATGTCCGTAAAGTAGAGACACACTGTAAATTGCTTGTTTTCTATGAACTGAACTAATAAACCTTGAAGCACTAATATACACTATAAAATTGTGACATTTTTCTGCCATTCAGCTTCAGTCTAAATTCAGAAAGGACCCTCCCATACTCTTTTCCTCAAGAACAACTGTGAGGATGGTGCCGGACCAGGTAGCACTTTATTCTGTTGTACACGGGGTCACTATGAGTTAGAACTGACTCAGTGGCACCTACAAACAATAATGGTTAGCAGGCGGGACATCTGGGATTTGAGCCCAAATTTCTCTGATTCATAGTCTCCGACACTATATTCCTATATATTCCCAGGGATGAAGGCTTAAGAATTAACAGCTTACAAACACGAGGGCTATGCATTATTGAAACAGGCTATATTCTGAAGTGCATCACATGACAACTCTGTAGACTTAGGGCTAAATTTATTCCCATAGTCATTCAGTATTTCTTGCCCAAAATAACATAAGATATAATCAAAGTATATGTTAAAATGTATGCCAAGTTATTATCTGCCTTCTTCAAAAAATTCTGAGAAGCTTGCCTACCACACTGAGACAGGAATGAGGAGGAAGAAAATGAACAGAGAGGGCAGAACATAAAATCAGAAAGCACAGAGATATAGGACAAAATGGCAGGAAGAATAAAAGGTAAGAGAGGAATATAGGGAGAAAAGAAGAAGGAAAGAGAGTTTCAGATTTTGAAATTCCCCATGTCATGATCTGTTGTGAGGAGGTCAAAACGAATTAATTCACCACACGAATGTTGTTGTTGTTAGTTGACGTAGACTCCATTCCGACTCATAGTGACAACACGTGTGCAGCATAGAACTGCTCCAAAGTGTTTTCAAGGCTGTGACCTTTTGGAAGCAGCCTGCCTGTCTTCCAATGTTCCTTGGAGTGAGTTCAGACCATCAACCTTTCAGCTAGCAGTCGAGCACGTAACTGTTTTTGCAACCCACCACAGGGTTACCCTTTAAAGATCAGTGGGGCACACAGTATCCCACCCACTTTTTATGCCTCTGGAGTTCTTTGGAAAGGGGGTAGCCTGATTTTAACACATTTAGCCTCAAGGTGGGAGCCATTTGAAACGTGTGAAACTCACAAATCCTGGGTGGGAGCCTCATTTTTGGGTAGATTGAGCATTGTTTTTGGGGATGCTTCTTGTGTGTGTGAATTTTCTAAACTTTTGACAAGTTTGTCTTTATTTCTGTGAGATAAGCCTCCTCACTCTTTCCCAGTTACTATGTCCTCATGAGAATAAGCTATTGCCAGTCTTCATTCAGTCATAGTGGCCATTTTCTCCTTTATGCCATTCATTGTTTCCCGGTGTTACTGGCTCCCTTCTTTTCTAGCTTCTGAACAGTAAATAATGCCTTTCCAATACAATACCTGCACTGCAGTGCTACTTTCCAAGAAATTGGAACTCCTGTAAGTTATTCTTACCCTGCCTTCAATCTTAGGGCCCAATCATTGCTTCCATGTGTAACAGGTGAAGGAAGCCCTGGTGGTGTTGTGGTTAAGAGCTATAGCTGCTAACCAAAAGGTTCGCAGTTCGAATCCACCAGGCGCTTCTTGGAAACTCCATGGGGCAGTTCTACTCTGTCCTACAGGGTCGCTATGAGTCGGAATCAACTCAACGGCAGTGTTTTTTGTTTTTTTTTTTTGTAGCAGGTGGAATGCATGCTGTGAGCAGTTCTGTGGTATTCCAGGGCAGCTGCTTCTGCTTCTTAGCTGTTAGTACTGCTTTTGTTATAAAGAAAAACACATACTAGTGGTCATTTTCCTGAGATTAAAAAATCCCCTGGTGTTATTTATTTGGGCTGTAATTACTACTTTTGCAATAAGAAAGAACGTATTGCACCGTGTTTTGAAAAGTTTTGTGAAAAATAATAAAAAGGCTGAGAAGAAGGAGACTAGAATAAAATGTATGTGCAGTCATTGCCAAGTGCCTTCATGTTTTACCTTATATTTTGCAAAATTTCAAGAAATGAAATAAAATTAAAAAAATGATTTTATCATTGACTCACGTCAGCAGGATTTATATCATCTACTGTCCGCTGGGACACATGTGATCCCAGATAATGGATATCAAAATCCATAACTCATTATAAAAATTGTGAATTGATCCTTTAATCAGCATGCCTTCATTAGTGAAAACACACAGCATCATCAAAAAACTCAGAGGAGAAAATAACTGGGTCATGAAAGGGTTTAAGGAGAGCAAAGAAGTGGTAACAATTTTTTCAAGACTTTTGGTTGAGAACAAAATCTAATTTCTTAGAGGAGCCTTTTACCTTTTAGTAAACTAGAGTAGAAAGCCCCTCAATAATACTGCATATACTTTAACGTTAGGCACAAAAAACTTTCCCCTGAATCATAATGGGCTTATGGGATCATCCAGGTGAGCTAGTCAATGAAAAGTTAAAGTGCTCTTATAAGGCTAAGGAGAGAAAAGCTGATTCCTCTTCTCCTGTCTTGCCTATTCTGGTGAATTCTTAATAGTTCTACACATTTTCAATATGTTGCAAAGAAAAAAACATGTTCCGCTCTCATGCATACATAACCCAAATGTTGGCAGTAAAAGAAGTGAAAGGCTTTGGGGCGGGGGGGGGCTTCACCTCATTAACATAGTGGAAAAAGCTTTTTATAACTTCCCCAAATGACAGGAGAGAAACTTTTGGGTTAATTTTTATCTTGAGATATACATATTTTTCAATTTGTTGAATGACTCAATGACTGAACTCAATGTCTATTTCCATTGACTGCCTTTTCTGACATTTCTGAGCACTTGACTGGCACGGACAAATTTTCTGCTAAGATACATTTTGAGCTCAATTTGAAGTTGGCAGAGGGCAGTGAAAAAAAGCTTCTATCAAAATTTAATTACTCTGATGGTATTTTGTGAGGTTTACATTCCCCTATAAGAAGGAGCCAAAAAAAACTGTTACGTACTTTACAAAAAAGAATTGATCACTAATTTCTTCAAACTTTTTTTTATTGTCTATCTTATTCCAGAATGTTAATATAATAACATTGGTCTCTCTTTCTCTGAAACTGTTACAGTAAAATTGACTGAAATATCTTTATTCCATATATCTCTGAAAAAGAAAGGACAACTTCACACAATTTTTTTTTTTTTTAAAGAATAATAAAAGGATTAAAGAGCTAGGTTTTTTTGTTTTTTTTTTTTTAAATCATAGAGTTAAACTAATGGAAGAAACTATTCTAAAAGTAGATTTATCATCTTAGGGCAGTAACCAAAAACTCAAACCAAACCCAGTGCCATCAAGTCGATTCCAACCCATAGTGACTCTATAGGACAGAGTAGAACTTCCCTATGGAGTTTCCAACGAACGCCTGGTGGTCTTGAACTGCCGACCCTTTGGTTAGCAGCCACAGCACTTAACCACTACACCACCAGGGTTTCCTAAGGTCTCCCTAAGTAAGACACAAAACCTAGATGGAAAAAAAAGGACAAATTTGCTTATATAAAAAGGTGAATCTTCTGTTTAACAAGGACACCATAAAAAAATCAAAGGACTAGAACAAAATGTAAATAACACATATAGCCAATAAAAGGTTAATATATGTAATTTATAAAGTAAGTCTATAAGTAAAAAAGTAAAAAAAAAAAATCATTTCTTCATAGAAGAACTATAAATGGCCAACAATCCCATGATGAAGATGTTTAGCTTTATTAGTAATCAAATATCATTTTAACACAAATCAGCAAAAATATAAAAGATTGATAAAATCCAGCATGGGTGGGGTGGGAATATCAACAAATGGGTGCCCTCATTTAGTGTTGGCGGGAGTGTAATTGGCTAAGCTTTTGTGGAGGGCAATTTGGCAGAACCTATCAAGCCTGAAAACACGCACATCTTTTCACTCAGCGATCAATTTCCAAATATCCATCTTTATATACAAAGTATTATTCAAAACAATTTTCTGAAAACTTGGTAACAGCTTAAATGTCCATTAAAAGTAGAAGAGTTCAATAATCACAATTTATCCATAATAATAACACTAATAATAGTAGTAATATAAAAAAAAAATTATATACCAAAACAAAATCCATTACTGTCGAGTCGATTCCAACTCACAGTGACCTCATAGGGCAGAGCAGAACTGCCCTAAGGGTTTCCAAGGAGAGGCTGGTAGATTCCAGCTACCAATCTTTTGGTTAGCAGCCAAGCTCTTAACCACTTCACCATCAGGGCTCCAATATTTATATAAAAAAAATAAATGCCAGGAACTTTTCCAAGTGCTTTAAATATAAATTCAGTTTTTCTGAGTTTGTCTGAGTAACAACCCTACAAAGTAGATACTATTATTGCCCCATTACAGATGAGAACACTGAGGCAAGAGAGCAGGAGAAACTTGCTCCATGTCCCCCAACTTGTAAGGGGCATAGCCTGGTGCCAAGCTACTCCGAAATACTATTAAACAAAATGCAGTAGAGACTGAGGTACTGATACAGAAAGGTTGACAGGACAAATTGTTACCTTTAAAAGCATGCCGACAAGATTGGTGTTACAGATGGACTTATGAGCCCCAAAGAGAAATGTGGAAGTCCCAACCCCTACACCTATGGATGGAATCCTGTTCGGAAATAGGAGTTTTTGTTTGTTATGTTAATGAGGTCATACCAGTGTAGGGTGGGTCCTAAACCTAATTCCTTCTGAGTTATAAAAAAAGCAGAATAGACACAAGACACACATGGTGGGGAGCAGGTTCCAGACACCATGTAAGGAACTGTCCATAAGCCAAGGGACCCCAACAAGGAAGGGCCCTGTCCTAGAGTCAATGCTTTGATTAGGGCCTGCAGCCTCCAAAAATGTAAGACTAGAAATTTTTGTTCTTTAAAGCTACCCACTTTAGCATTTTTTATTACAGCAGCACTAGGTAACCGAGACAATTGGTAACCAAAAATGAAGTTGTGTATTTGATTATCTACATAGTAAATAAAGCTATATATTTTACTATGTACATGATACATGCGTCCCAAGTGGTTTCAGAAGGTTATCTTTAGGAGTGGAAATGCTTAGTGGGAACAGAGGGTGAAGGGAAACTGCTGCGTTGAACTCTGTATATTTCTTACCTGTTTGAATTTTGGAAGCAAGAATGCACTCGTCTACTACTGTTATGATTTTTTATGCTTTTTCTCCTTTTCTTTTTTTTTTTTTTTAAGGCATATGGAAAACAGTTTGTGCAGATGTTGCTACAACTGTGTTTCTGGCTTTCAGTCACATTTTTTTCTCTTTTAAAAGTTGATCCAAATATCTATTAAACTCAACCTCCTCAACTTTCCGAAATTGTTTTCGGCTCATATAAAAGGCTTTGCCCTTCAGCCTCTTCAGCTTTGGTCCCACAATGTTTATGATTGGTTTTAAATAACCACATTTTTGGTTGTTGTTGAAAGACATTTAGAAGGCTGTTTAAAAGAGGAGAAACAAATTGCGGGCCTTGAGTCTGGGGTTAAGAAAGCCTGTATCTGCTTTTTCAGGCTGTGTAGTTTTTCCGCCAGTTACTAATAGGCCATATCTAAAGCTCAAATACCAGCATGAATACATATGGGGCAATTTTTGTGCACAGATAAGAGGCCACTGAGGAAATCTGGCTCTTGGAGGCCATCCATGCTGAATAAGAGAAAAGGCTTCCTCTCCTAGTTTATTCTCCAGGGATTTCTTAGGATCACTTAGATATTTTATTCTAGAAGGACGAAGAATGCGTCAATGGTTAGGGAATAAGTATCATATGTGGACTTACATTAGAGAATGCAAGTAACACAAAGCTGATAGCAGAAACTATTTTTTACCAGTGTGATGAATGCCAAGCCCCCTCTTTCCTTCTGGCTCCTTGATATTTTTTTCCATCCCTGTACACCATGAATACCATCAGGCAAGGCTCCCAATGTGAGTACTCTTTGAAGGCTTGGCAGGACTAGTGCCCCTAGATGCTTCCATTTCCCCTTCATATGGACTGCTCCATCTTCAATGAAGAAAGGGAGCCAGGAAGCAATGTGAGAGCTAAACACAAGGCTTGGTTGCAACACAAGTGTGAGCATTCAAAAGCCTGGTTGCCTATTCCTTTGGCAATGAAGCTGTTCTGGAAAATTCTTTGAGCTCCCATCGACAAAAGCCCTTTTTCAGTGAAGATAAAAATTTAAATAAGAGGCAGACCTTAGAAGAAAAGGAATAAAATTCTGCCTTTAAGTATAGGGTTATTGACAGATTTGTTATACATTTTTGCATCCATATTAAGCACACATATGAATAATCCCTAAATAGCTGGCCAAGTACTAACAGAGAGGCTTTATTCAGGGCTTCTGTAATTATGGTAACTCGCTGTTCTTCAACCAAAGACCAGTAGGAAGGTATAAAGACACAGAAATGAACATGGAAAAATTGACTGAGATAAATTCTACCTCTTGACAACTTTATAGAAACAGGGCAGGTAGTCTACAGAACACTAGCAACAAGAAGCTTAAAATTAATTAATTAAAAAAAAAAGTTGCCATCAAATTGACTTCAGCTCATGACCCCAAGTCACGGCAACCCTGTGCATCAGGATAGAACTGTGGTCCATTGAGTTTTCAATGGCTTATTTTTCAGATATAGATCACCAGGTCTTCTTTCCAAGGCATCCCTGGGTGAACTTGAACCACCAACTTTTTGGTTAGCAGGAGAGCATTTTAACTGTTTGTACCGCCCAGGGACTCCAAAACGTGTATCAACAGATACTGAAAAATAAATCCTAGGCTAACAGCTAGGGGTAAACTGGCTTCGGCACTGGACAAAGACACATTCTGAGGCTGTATGTGTCCTAGATGCCCCAAGACAAGACCTGGACAAACCAGTCTCCTATCTAGGGCCATTACTTATGTGAAATAATTGAGAAAAAGCAGGGGAAAGGTCTCCTTTAGAAATGAAGAAAAGTCCCAGGGTCTCTCTTTAACCATTCATGTGTTAACTGTCCTCCAAATACTGTTTTCCAATTAACATCCTAAAGTGGATAAAGTTGCAAATTCTCTCTGATCATTCTTCAGTTGATTAATATTTATTGAGTGCCAACTCTGGGCTAGACATTGGAAAAGTAATGGCGGGCAAGCAAAAACAAATGCTGTCATCCTGAAGATCGCTGTCCTACCTATTCTGGATTGTACCATCAGCATTTCATTTACGGTGAATTGACAGAACAGAGAAAATAAGCCTTTTTGAAGCTAACGATCATATAGACCCACCTCCAACGAACACACCATGACTCAGTGGTTGAGTTCTAAAATTAGGTTTAGCTCACTAGTTTGGGGTTCACAGATCATCTTCCCACAGAAGCAATGCCATAAATAATGTTTGGGCTCTCAGGTCAATCCATAAAGCTTGAGTTGCCCTGAACTTAGCTTCTGTGTGATTTTAAGAGGTTTCTGGTTGGTTTATCTTACCGTGGGTCCTTCATATTAACAGTATTAAACTGTAGTTTATAACCTGAGGCTGCTCCCACAGATGGAAATGGTCGACACTGAAGACTGGACTGTGATGCAATTCTTTCCCCTACCCCTCCCCAGGTGCCAGAGTAGACTCCAACTCATGATGACCCCATGTATGTCAGAGTAGAACTGTGCTCCACAGGGTTTGCAATGGCTGATTTTCCACCAGTAGATTGTCAGGTCTTTCTTCCAAGGCACCTCTGGGTAGACTCAAGCCTCCAAACTTTTAGCTAGCAGCCGAGCCATTAACTGTTTGCACCACCGAGGTACTCTGATGTGATGCCAGGGTTGGGCAAAAAGCAACAAGCACCAAAAGGTAGACTAGCAGCCACCTTTCAGTCTCAATCTGTCTCCAGGATAAGAGAATAAGGACGGAGGTAGAATCTCCCCAAAGATACTTACGAGGACAAAAATTACATTTGGAATGGTATATTCGCATACCAGCCACTGGTCCCTCCTAGTGTCTAGAGCTCTATACAAGGCTATGTAAATTTCATAGTATTGTTACTCAGAAACAACCACCAACATATTTCCTGGTTACCTTTGGAACTATAGTAGCATTTTTACATATTCTTCCCTTCTTAAGACCTGTTTTTCAGCAATATTCCCAGAGGTTATACACAGCAAAACATACACCAGTTCAACGGTTTCTCTGTGTACAATTTAGTGACATTGATTATATTTTTCCAGTTGTGCAGCCATTCTCACCTTTCTTTTCTGAGTTGTTCCTCCCCATTAACATAAACTCACTGCCCCCTAAGGTTTCCATCTAATCTTTCTAGTTGCTGTTGTCAATTTGATCCCATATAGCTAGTTCTTAGAAGAGCATAATGTTCAAGGCAGAGCTTTTTTTACCAGCTAAGCCAAATTATTGTTCAGCTTTAAGATAACCTCAGAGGATATATTTGGTTTAAGGCTTAAAGATTATCTCAGGGCAATAATTTCAGGGGTTCAGCCACCCTCCATGGCTCCAGAAAGTCTAGAGCCCATGAAAAGCTGAACTTCAGTTCTGCATTTTCCCCCTTTTGATCAAGATTCTTCTAACTTACAAACACCACTTTTTATCCAGTTTCATTTGCACTCATTGCAGGAGCCTCATCTTAATTTCTAGATCCCCAAAGATTATCAACTCAGCATCTGACTTGTAAACTCATAACCTCAACTTAGCTGCATTTTGCTCAAACCATGCCACAGATAGACTTGTAGCTAAAAACAGAAAAATTAGCTATTCCAAACAAGAACATTAGTCTCTGAGACAAAATTTCTAAAAACTTTTATTTATGTTTAGGAATAAGGGAAGAAAACATTGAATATCTTAGTTACGGTCTGATGGAAGTCATTTACTGGCTTTGTTACAAGGTTAAGTAAAACCCTTCTTATAAGTAAGAACACCCTTAGGCTATATTGAAAAATGTATGTGCTATAAAAAAAAAAAAAATTTTTATATTGGTAATCTCAAATTATCCAAATAAAGTATTGTTTCAGTCTTAATGCCAGGAGTCTCAATATGAAATAGAATCATCTCTGAGACAAAATATCTACCTTCCGTTACCCCCATCATTGCATTATAATGAGTATGTGAACATTTACAGATAATTCTGCCAGTCCTTCTCCTAAGCTAGGAGCAGGAAAAAAAAAATCAAACCCCTTGCCATCAACTCAATTCTGACTCATAGTGACACTGTAGGATAGAGTAGAACTGCCCCATAGGGTTCCCAAAGAAAGCCTGGTGGATTCGAACTGTCAACCTTTTGGTTAGCAGCCGTAGCTCTTAACCACTACACCACCAGGGTTTCTAAGAGTAGGAAAGGTCTCCCAAATTTTGTTCCAAGGATTCCCAAAGCTTTTGCTGAGCACCCAGAAGGATCTGGACACATCCTTTCCTGGAAGATACCATGGGATAAAAGAGCTAAACCTTTCAAGAAAGGAAATTTATATTGTTAGGGCCTGGCTCTCTCTGGTAGAATCTATGTTTAGGAATGTCCACTCCAAGTACCTTTAAGGGAAGAAAGCACCCGATAAGGATGAGAAAAACAAGGCATGGAAAGGATCTGGTTGCATAGAGAGCAGCAGCCTGGCCCATATCTGGGTACCAATTAAGCCTCAGGACCTAGAAAGGCCTCCGAAGCAGATGGTGTAATTGATTTGCAATGCCGCCCCTCAATACCTTTGTCACTTTCGGAAAGAGACTGGGTTGCCCATCTTGACCCACAGAACAGTGATTCTCATAGAAAGCTTGGGTAACAGCGACATCTTCTAGAAACTATTAGAAATGCAAATTCTCAGGCCCACCCCAGACCTACTAAACCAGAAATTTTATGGGTGGGCCCAGCAATGTGTTTTAACACGCCCACCAGAAGTTTTAATGCACAGTCAAGTTTGAGAATCACTGTGGTAGAATGAAATTAAACTCATTGTACAATAGTCCTTCTCCCAAGCCTTAATTATAATTGGCTTCTTCTTCCTAAAGGGATGTCAAAGATCAGCAGGCCAAAGCGCGTCAAGAGGAGCTTTGAGGGCATTTTAAGCCCTAATTGACCGCTACTTCTCCCTGTTCATTTCTGGTTTAGGATTTCGGCCACAGGCGAAGAGGAGAGTAGACCTGATCTACCCAGTGTATGTCAGGCAACTTACTGCTCTTTAAACACTCCCTTCCAAGTAAACAATCAACATTCATAGTAATTAAAATAGACCACACAGATAAAGATAACCCGCCAGACCTGATGTCTAACACAGGTAATAAAAGATACCACTAAACTTCTTCACAGCCTTCCTTGGCTACTTAAGAGACCACACACAAAATACAAGAACAACATATTAGCCAATACACAAGTTTAAACTCCAAAGCAAATGCTTTTAAGTCATTGAAACGCTCAGCTATATATTTTGCAAGAACATCTATACGCATATTTTCTCCTAAAATTCATTTTCAGTCCTCTAAAAGAGACCAGTTATCTATTCTTGGACAACATAGTCCCTCATTTTTAATCCAGAACTGAGAAATTTTCCACTAAAGAAAAAAAAAAAAGCCACCCATTCACAAAGTCTCAACGTGCTACTAATGACTGGTCATATTTTTCATCCCAAACTCTGTTGTTTAAATTTCAAACAATGAGAATCCAGAAAAGCAGTAGCAACAACCCAAAGCATCCCACTGAAGCCTGGGAAGTCAAATTTCAGCAGAAAGAACCTTTCTGCACAAAGTACCTGTGTCCATAACTATCCCCGCCTGCTTTTTGCAACAAACGAAAACTCAAACCCAATTTCCCTCTCTCATTATTAGTCACTTGACTCTCAAGAAACTCGTTCTGTGTCTTCTGGGACAACTGTCCCCATTGGAAAGTGGGTAGTGCTGAGCAATCAACATTATTTTGCTCTGTCTTGATTTGTAGCATCATATCCTTGCTGCTATTTTTTCAGCCTTAAAACCTAGTCATCGTCAATTTAGCTGCTTCCTTCTTTACTGGTAATTAGCATGAGTCATAAGCCAAAAATGCTTCCACAGGAGTAAAATAAACATAGCCCTTCTTACCTTTCATGCCAAACTTGGAGTGTCTTGCCAACTTAAGCAGGAACAGCATCACCAGCAGACAGAACCCCACCACAGATGCGATTACCACCACAGCGTAGACCTGCGGAGAGAAAGAGAGCGGACGTCATGGCCTGGCTCATTAGCTCCCTACCTTCATTCGGTGACCATGATGATGATAACGGTAACAGTTCACACATACTCAGTGTTTACTGTGTGCTCGTCTAAGAACTTTATACATATTAATTTAATACTCAACAACTGTACTATGAACTACATAGGCCTTATTATTTTTATTACATTATCCATTATTAATTATCTTAATATCATATTATTATAATCCAGGAGTCTCTGGGTGATGCAAATGGTTAATGAGCTCAGCTGCTAATTGAAAGGCTGGGGTTTTCTGTGCACCCAGAGGTGTCTCAGAAGAAAGGGCTTCTAAAAAATCAGCCGTGGAAAATCCTATGGAGCAGAGTTCTACCCAACACATAATGGGGCCGCCATGAGTCGGAATCAATTCCATGGCAACTGATTCTATTATTAGTCCTACTTTACAAATATGGAAGCACAAGTTAAAGCTTATGGGTGGGCATACAATTAACGTTTTTAAGAGAAGAAAGAATAAAGCACAAATAGCAAAATATTGATAAGGTTTGAAGCTGGCGAAGCACACAGTGGGATTGATGACACCTTCCTCTCTACTGTGGTGTATCTTCAAAATTTTTTCACAATAATTCAATTTGTTTTTAAGTTAGTAGCTATTATCGCTTTTAGAAGTCAGGGTGCCCTTGGAGTGACGAGTTGGAGGAAACCAGTGTCCAGGGACGTCTAGGGTGGGTTCGGCTTGGGAGAGCTGATAGGGCTGTCCACTTATGGTATGTGCATTCGCCTGTATGTACACCACAGGTCAACAAAAAGTCATTTTAAGTGTAAAATCTAATGACAAGGAGTGGTGATCCAAGTGGAGACAGGAGATGCAGAACTATGTGAATCTAGAGATCACAGAGGTACAAGTAGAAAACATGGATCACACTTCTATTGTCGCTGATTAAGCCAAAATGCTACATTAAGTTGTTGTTGTTAGTTGCCATTGAGTCAGCCCCCAATGCACGATGACCCCAAGCACAACAGAAGAAACATTGCCCAGTCTTGTGCGATCCCCATGATGGATCACAGATTGGATTGTTGTGACCCATAGGGTTTTCTTGACTAATTTTCAGAAGTAGATTGCCAGGCCTTTCTTCCTACTCTGTCTTACTTAGTCTGGAAGCTTCTCTGAAGCCCATTCAGCATCGTAGCAACACGCAAGCCTCCAGGGACAGGCAGCTGTTGGTTGCACAGGAGGTGCATTGGCTGGGAATCGAATCCAGGTCTTCTGCATGGAAGGCGAGAATTCTACCACTGAACCACCAGGGCCCCCACGCTACACTAAATGCATATTAACATTTTAGAAACAAGGATATAAGTAAGACTATGTCTCTCTTTCCATCCCGATTTCTCAGGCCAAGGTCTTGTCTCCAAAAAAGTTGGATTCCCTAACCCAGGAATTGCCAACCCTTAGCTCAGACTATGACTATAGCCGTGGAGAAGGAGAGACATGGATGGGTTTGGAATTTAGATAGAGCCAGAGCTTACAGGACATGCTGATTGTCTGGATGTGAGATGTGAGGGAGACAAAAGAATCAAGGAAGCCTCCTGGGTTTTGACCTGAGCTACTGACATACCAATGCTGCCACAGATCCCTGGTCATGTGACTCCACTGCCCAAACACTCCTCCTTGGATGGCTCCTGACTGCACAATAAATAAACACCTTGGACTGTGTTTCAAAGCTTAAGGACCTGCCACAACCTACTTTCCCACCTTGCCTTCTACTGCTGCCCTTCACACACCTTAACCTCCAACCAGGCAAGCACCCAAATGCCCTTTCTTCCCATTTCTGTAGGCCCAAGTCCCAACCATCCTGCTCAGGCCATTTAAAATGCCACCTGCCCACAAAGGCTTCGCAGCTGGAAGGAGTGGAACACCTGTGCCTCTGTTTCTCTCCCTCTCATTACATCATATAGCTCACCTCCTATTTGTATTTCAGGTACGAGTAATCACATCTTCTGTGCCCATCTGTCAGTTTGTCCTACTGTGGTGGCTTGTGTGTTGCTCTCATACTGTAAGCTATATCACTGGTACTTCAAATACCAGTAGGGTCACCCATGATGGGTAGCTTTCAGGGGAGCTTTATGACTTTTTTTTTTATGACAGACTAGGAAGAAAGGCCTGGAGATCTACTTCCCAAAACCAGCCAATGAAAACCTTACGGATGATAATAGAACATTGTCCAACATAGTGCTGAAGATGAGTCCCCTAGGTTGGCAAGCACTACACAGCGGCTACAGCAATGGACTCAAACATATCCATGACAGTGAAGATGGTGCAAGGCCAGGCAACATTTGGTTGTTATGCATCGGCTCACCATGAGTCACAGCCAACTCCACAACAGCTAGCAACAAAAGCCGTAGCTCATAAGCT
This sequence comes from Loxodonta africana, assembly GCF_030014295.1. NCBI lineage: Eukaryota > Metazoa > Chordata > Mammalia > Proboscidea > Elephantidae > Loxodonta > Loxodonta africana. The sequence goes on from NC_087350.1 coordinate 24,546,434, forward strand.
CCTAAAGTGTGGGTTGAGTTTCATTTATATTTTTATATCTGCCCCTTCCAGAACCTGATGGATTCCTTATATTTAATAGACACTCAAAACTTTTATTAAAAATTTTAAGGAGACAAGTATGAAGGTATACAAAATGGGAATAATTATATATGGCCTCAAACAAGAAAACTGATTTCTTGTCTTCTCGTGGTAACCTTTTAAAGGACAGATGTTTGAAATAGGAACCATTTACAATTACAGTGACCCATGAAAGGAAAAGCAAGTAAGTCAGAGGCTAGATATATATACATATATCACCTTGGATCACTTTTCTTTAACATTTCCATTAATTCCTCCCATCTTTAATGGGCTGTTTACATCTGAACACTAAAAATGTCTGCTGAAGGGCACACACTGCAGCAGCCACATCCTTCCAACATTTAAGCAGCCAATCTGCTGAGAACCAAGCTGGGAAACATGTACTTATCACACTCACCGAGAGACGTTCCCGACCAGCCTTGTCAGCCACATCTGTGGAAGGGATTTCATTACTCCTATTTGTGGTGTCCCCGATGTCATTGGCTGCAGTCCCATAATCTTGTGTTGAAGAAAGGGAAACAGAAGAAGCCATGATGTTGTTGTTGGGTTCCCAACAAACACAAATCTATAGGACAAGTCTGCAGAACCACAGCAAAACCCAGAACAAAGCAAGACAAATCTCAAAGATTCCAATCCACTGAGGCCTGGTTGTGCAAGACCACAGTTTGGTTGCCCAAGTTAAATCCATTGTAGTGGTGGGATTGCACAAAGCTGAGCATTTTATTCAACGGAGATCTTTACATTAGTGTTCTACTGGTCAAATTCTAAACCAAACATTATTGGAGTTTTTCCTTTGTACGTAACAGTATACATCTTTTTCTGATTGTTCACTTAAAATAAATACTAAAGGGAATCGGCCATCTAAGAGTCATAGATTTATAAACCTGGAAGGGTCTTTAGAGATGGTCAAGTCAAGCCAGTTTTACAGATGAAGAATGTCATTCTGGGAAAGTTAAATGATTAGCCAAAGGTCACACAACAAAAGGGTGACAGAAACTAGACATGAACCCAGACATGAAATCGGCAATCCTGGTTCCCTGGAAAGGTGTTTCTAAATTGGGTAAGAGGCAGATGCTCAAACTGGAGTGTGGAATCAGAATCAGTATGGAACTCAGGTATACATATGAACTTTTGAGTAGTTCCGAATCGACAGTACTGTTTTTGCTGGCAGCCAAAGTTTTACTAGTAATATTATCCGCAAAAAGTCACACAAAATTCTTGGTAAACACTGCAGACAATGATGACGTTTACATATATTTTCTAAATAGGGAAGGTGCCTTCACTTTCAATCCTTAACATGCTACCTCATTAACTTAGCAGCATCTAAACTTCCCTAGATGGAATTCCGAGGTTGGCCTTGGGGCAACTAATAGAAATTGCTTTTTTCTTAGTGGAGTGTTCCTTTGAGTGTGAATAATAATAATTGAAAAAGCACCGATTTTCTACCTATTTGCTGTTTCATCCTTAACCCCCAAACCACATTGTCACCATTTTCATTCTGAATATCTTAAAATATATTAATTTCAGTCAAATACTAACAGGTATCATTTATTTGTTTATTCTCCTCTTTTGTCATTATATCCAGCCACTCATGCGAAATTGAAATAATTAAAGTATCTTTTTTTTTTTTTTTGGTTATAGTTTAAAATAATGGCATTTTGGCCCAAAGGTCCAAAATCAGATCCGAAGTCACTAGGAGTCCAAAACATAATTTTAAAATGTAAAATCACAATTCAAGCTGATTTCCCTCCTATGATACAAGTTGAGATATTCCTCCTCCAAATTATATCAAGACAAATAGAATAAAAAATACAAAAATCACCTGCAGAGAACCATCCAAACCACATCTTGGAAGAAACGTGACTTTCCCATGCATGAAGCAGGTAAACACATTATAATTTCCCAACTAAAATTAGCTTGAGTTAAATATACACATATATAATAAAAATAAAATAATTTTATAGAAAAAATAAAATATAAATATTCACTTATAAATTTATAAATAAAGTAGAGATATTTTATAGAACATATATCTTGATGAACTTAACTTTTAACCAATTTTAAATGTCAAAGTATGTCTGAAAATTTAGCCTCCTACTTCCCTAAGCAGTGACCGCCTGGTCATGGAGATAGCTTGGAAATCTGTTAATGATGGGTTTTCACACCAGTAAGATATTCCTGGCATTCCATTAAAATGGCAAAGTAAAGATTAGAGATCTAGTATGAAGCTAAGGCAGTGGACCTTTTGGGACCATGTTCCTAAGACAATCCCATTTTGTTCAAGTCTTACTCCTCCCCCAGGGAGGCCATGCACTTCAGGGGAAGCTGAGCTCACCTCCAGGAGTGGGTCAAATTAGTCAAGGGTTAACCCACCCCTCTTATCAGTAATGAAGATGAGAATGGACCATGGCTCAACTGGGTCTTCACTCAGATACAAAGAGGGCTTGGTGGGGGTCCCTAGGAAAGGCCTCTTTCTTCTGGAACACCTTTCAGAAGTTCTTCCCTTTCTCTCATCAATCTGAATGGTAGTAGCCCCTCTGCTGACATCACCTTATAACCGTAAGAGAAACCAGCCTTCCCTGAGACCGACACAACAGGCAGTAGAGCGGAGAGATGAAGGAAACGTGGGTTCCTAATGAGGTGGTAGAGCGCCGATTTTTTTAGAGTTAGTTCCTGTATGTGAGTCAGACTTCCTTGCTACACAAGAAAGAGTCTTGGATTAGGTTTACTATCATAGTGAGAAACATTCTAACTGATACAACTCCTTTCTCTTCCTAGTCATGGTTTTTAGTTCCCAGTTATGGAAACAAAATATCTGTTACAGCAGAATGGATTTACTACTTCCAAGAACATAGCAGTAGAGAGAGAGAAAGTGCTATTTACAGGCACTGTGAATATCAAGGGAAAATGACCATCAATAGCCAATGATTTTTTTGAAATATGATTTTGGCACATGTACTGCTTGAAGTGTATATTTAACTGAGCTTAATGGTCTTCTTTTAGTGGATTTATTTCATTTTAGACATTTTGAAAAAAATACAAAATAAAGAAAACACAATAGCTACCTTCATAAATCACATCAGGATAATTTGGGTTTGCACCTAGGAAGCAAAACAAAGCAAAGATTCATAAGTATACATTTTGGAGTTTAAAAATTGCTAACTTAGACTAACTAAAATGAGTTAAATATACTTTAAAGGCTTTATAATTAAATACACTGTTTTACAGGACAGATAAAATCTGAAATTATTGATTTGCTTCATGTTGACTCTTTCCCTCCATCCGCTCCAGTTCCCCAGCATCCACCCCTCCAAACAAGGAAGAGAAAAAAGAAAAAGAAATCATGAATTACTTTGACTGGAAAATTTTAGCCATCAATAATTATGATCAATATTTTTGTCCTGTTTCCATTGTACAGTTGGCCATTTTAATTAACTGCCATTTTGATACTTTCATTTCACAAGAAAAATGTTGTTCTCTAGTGAAATTGCTTATGTATAAGTGATTATAAATACATGCTATCTCAGAGAGAAATGCGAAAGTACACCAACTTCACTTGGGGGGTTACCCTGCAATCATCAAGATGATCAGAATATCCTGTTTGATGGTATTCTCATGAGAATTGACAAAAACATTTAAAAAAAAAATGAATCAGCATCAACAAGAATTGGTGACAAAAAAAAAAAAAATCTGATACTTATTCTCCAATCAGAACTAGCTGAGTCTTTATACGAAAGCTTATTTGGAAATAAAATTAAATTTTGATATAACGCTTAAGTGACTGGAAGATGAATTTCCGAAGCTACTCCCTATGTTTTCAGTCCTCACTTATCATGTGAAAAAGTAAAACTTGTGAACTGCAAAGTTTACCCAGTTTTCATTTCACTTCTAAATCCTTAGTAAAACATACCATTTAAAATAAAGCGAAATTTTACCAGTTTTCTGGTCATGCATTCCTCAGTGGATAATCAAGGTCAGTCTAAATGAAGAACCAAATAAAAGTGGCCCCAGTGTTCAAATTAGAATTTTAACACACTTCAGCTAGAAGAATAACTATTTTAGCAGGAAAACAATTAGGTGGATGGCTGTGCACTTTGGTAGACGGGTGCCGCCTACTGCTGGGCAGTTTATGCTTTGCACAACTCCAGGGGGTGCCGTTCATATTGTGGTCTATGTGAATGGTACCATGTGAAATTGTGCAGTGCACAACCTGTACAACCATATGTGATGGGGCTGCATTAACTGATGCAAAGTCACGGATTTCAGCAAATGTCAATTGTATTTTGATGAGTTTCATTATCCCAAACACCATTTCAGAGTAGGTTGAGTTCTACCACATCAACATGCATTGTCGGAATTATTTGTGACTGAAGTGACATCCTCAGAAGGGATTTGAAGGCTACCTTGCAGTTTGAGGGGTAATTCAGTGAATAAAGCAGCACAAAAGCCCAGGGACAGCCCTCAGGATATCGTCTGCAGGTCACCCCGCAGCCTCTGAAATGCTTTCTGCCTTTGCAAAGTGCCCAGGACTGGGACTTTCAGTGCTAAAACCAGGAATGTGTCTGGTAAACAGGGACAAGTTGGTCATTGATTTGTGCTCATGCCCTGGACTCTGTATTATGGGAAAAGCCAGCCTGCAGTCACTGTTCACTTTCACACATACAATCCCACAAGAAAGTAAAAGGACTCAGGATTCAGAGGCAGACAATCTAAGTCACACATTTAAATGGCCTCAGTGAATATCAGTAACATAGAGATTTAACCAACCTCCTCACAGAAAAGGATTACACATTACCCACACAAAGCCCCAGGAAGACCCGAGAACTTTGGATTAATCCAATGTATCAAGGGATCAGGTATGAAAAAATAGAACTCGAGGCAGGATAAAAAGTCAATACGTCAGCCCATAATCTAGTAAACAGCTCACACTACAGACTTGGGAACTAAATCGATGCGTGCCTTTCCTACCAAGTTCACCAGCAAAACTAACAGGCTACATCTAAACTTTGTGAAAAGCACTAGATTTTCCTGGCTATACAAGAAGTATTGTCCTTTTACTTTCATTGTCAGTCATAGCCAAATTTAGCACGAGATTATGAAACTCGCAGAAAGACAATGTGAGAAAAACAATAATAGTTTTATTTTGTTCTCCTCCTCTCTTCTGTCTAGCATACTGTACTTTGTCTGACGAGGATATACTCACCCCAATAAAGAAATGCCTCTTCGTGTATAAATGTCTGGGAAGCTTGGAACTTGGGAGGAAGAACAGACCCAGAGTTTATGAAAAATAAGGGTTACATTACTCCAGCTGATCCCAGCTCATCAAGAACAGTATTTTGCTTCTAGCAACTTCTCAGTCAAGCAAAACCTCCCATGATGTTTATACACCAATAGGGAGATAGTTATTAACATAATTTTGAAAGCAGGCACAGGAAAAACTACCCCTTCCTTTTTAGACTTCTGGCAATGGTCTAGTTTTGAAAATAACTGACCGTTTTTAAGTCTAATTTCTAGCTCTTTCCTTTTACTTGGTTTAAATACATTCATTGTATACAGTAGTTTTTATTGCTGTTGTTGCTGCTAGCTGCTGCTGAGTCGGCTCCAACTCAGGGAGATCTTCTGTGTAACAGAAGGAAACGCTGCCCGGTCCTGTGCCATCTTCTTGATCGTTGGTATGTTTGAGTCCATTGTTGTGGCTTTCTACTGTTACTGACTGCTAAAGTTAGGAGCCCCTGTTTGAGATATGCAGGACTAAGAGGTAAATGAGGAATACAAACCCTGGCTATGAGGGATATGGTACAATGAAAAGAGAATGAATGAAAAACTCTTATGGACTGAATTCTGTCCCTCTCAAAAGATATGTTGAAGCCCTAACCCCCATACCTATGAATGTGAGCCTGTTTGGAAGTAGAGTCTTTGAAGGTGTTCTTAGTTAAGTCAATGTGAAGTCATATTGGAGTAGGGTAGGTCCTAATCCTATATGACGTGTGTTCTTAGAAAAGAAGGTACACAGAGACCAGGAGGAGGAGGAAAGATGCCATTTGATCCTGCAGCTGTAAGCCAAGGAACGCCTGAAGCTACCAGAAGCCAGGAGAGAGGCAGCCAACACATGCTCCCTCAAAGCCTCCGCAAGAATCAACACAGCCAACAGTCTGATCTCAGACTCTCAGCCTTCAGAACTGTAAGACAATAAATTTCTGTTGTTTAAAGCCACCCAGCTTGTGCTATTTTGTCATGACAGCCCTAGGAAACCAATACAAAGGCAAATGAGCAGCATCCACTTAGAGTAATGTGCTTGTAGAGGGAATGTGAAAAGGGTGATGCTTCCTTGAATAGTATCCTAATAGCTCTCATCAAGTAAGAAATCTCAGATGTAGGCAGCAGGAGGTGGCATCCAGCCCTAAAGCCTCGTGTTGAGAATCTCTGGAATAAATATGGAAATCTGGGAACTCCATTGAACCCACTGAAATCTATACTTCCACGTCGCATTCAAGTGTGGACGCTACAACTCACAACAACCCAAAGATGATCAGGGTCAAGTACAAATACCTGCTTGACTGATGCTCAAATTCTATTTCTGAAGAATTTGTTGAACAATTTGAATGGCTACATTCACTTTTACTTTGTTCTTGACCTAACGAATGTAGTTAAGAAATATGGGAAGCAGGCCACCAGGTCCAGGACATAACCTGAAGCTCTCCAAGTGAAAAGAACAATAGGTACAGATGCACTCCTGGAAAAGCTCCTTACTAAACTTGTGATGTCTGCACTTCCAAGAGACAGACCTTTAAGGCATTTAGGCTTCTAAACACAGATAATAAAACCATCTTTTTCCCAACATCATCCAACCAAAGCACTTTACCATCATCTCAATTCCATGCTAAACAACCTAAAGTCAGGGTCTTTTTATTCCCACCTTCTAATCTTAGTTATATCTCATGAGTAAATCTATTCAAGACATTACACATAAAGGAAGAATATATTTGTAGGGGAAATAAAAAACTCATGGAAGGAGAGGTAGCCTGATAAAAAGGGGTTTATTTTCCATTCAGCTGCTCAGATGAAAATAATGGTGGAGACCAGGAAGACACATCAGCTTCCTTCCTTTAAGCTTTTAGTCTCCCTCTAGCGCCCTAAGGGGGTTCTATCAATTATGTTTACAGACTCTGTTTAGTGTGATCTTGAAAAATATTTCAAAGAATTCCACATGATAAAGCAATAGAAAAAGATCTGTTCTTTCCAAATAAACTGTCCTTGCTTTGTCAACTGTGTTTTCTAACTTATGGTAGTGAGATTTTTAATGCCCAAGTCCCTCTCTTCTTCCCTTTCTGAACTTCAGGCTGAACTCAGAGGGAAAACATTGGGGGTTCAGATGTCAGGGTTTCATTTCTGGCTGAAATACTAATTTGCTAGGCAGCATTGGGAGTTTTCACTTTTTCCTGTAACAAAGGAGTCTTCCATAAGATAGGAAAGGATAATAGCATTCAATTTGGCAACTCCTCAGGAGCTTTGGGAAGTATAATTAATTAACATTAGTACTCCGGAGATCTAAAGAGCTATTTAAGTATAAATCTTAATTATCATGATTATTGTAAGTCTATGGCCAAGATTTTTTACCAACTTCTGCAGTCTAAAATTGATCAAACATGCAATCAAGATGCACTGATAATTACTGGTGATTGAAATGTGAAAGTTGGAAACAAAGAAGAATCAGTAGTTGGAAAATATGACCTTGGTGATAGAAATGATGCAGGAGATTGCATGACAGAATTTTGCAAGACCAACGACCTATTCATTGGAAATACCTTTTTTTCAACAACATAAACAGCGACTCTACACAGGGACCTTACCAGGTGGAATACAAGGGAATCAAATACGCTACATCTGTGGAAAAAGACCATGGAGACGCTCAATATCATCAGTCTTCAGAACAAGGCCAGGGGCCGACTGCAGAACAGATCATGAATTGCTCAAATTTAAGTTCAAACTGAAGTTGAAGAAAATTAAAACAAGTCCGTGAAAGCTGAAATATAACCTTGAGTATATCCCACCTGAATCTGGAGACCACTTCAAGAATAGATTTGATGCATTGAACACTAATGATCAAAGACCAGATGAGTTGTGGGATGACATCAAGGACATCATATATGAAGAAGGCAAAAGGTCATTAAAAAGGCAGGAAAGAAAGAAAAGACCAAAATAGATGTCAGAGGAGATTCTGAAATTTGTTCTTGAACACAGAGTAGCTAAAGTAAATGGAAGAAATGATGAAGTAAAAGAGATGAACGGAAGATTTCAAAGGACCACTCAAGAAGACACAGTAAAGTATTATAATGAAATGTGCAAAGACCTGGAGTTAGTAAACCCAAAGGGAAGGAAACACTTGGCATTTCTCAAGCTGAAAGAACTGAATAAAAAATTCAAGTCCCAAGTTACAATTTTGAAGAAGTCTATGGGCAAAATATTGAATGACGTGAGAAGCATCAAAAGAAGATGGAAGGAATACACAGTCATTCTACCAAAAAGAATTGACCAATGTTCAGCCATTTCAGGAGGTAGCGTAAGATCAAGAACTGATGATACTGAAAGACGAAATTCAAGCTGCACTGAAGGCAGTGGTGAAAAACAAGGCTCCAGGAATTGACGGAATACCGATTGAGATGTTTCAACCAATGGGTGGAGTGCTGGAGGTACTCGTTAGTTTATGCCAAGAAAATTGGAAGACAGCTACCTGGTCAACTGACTGGGAAAGATCCATATTTGTGCCCATTCCAAAGAAAGGTGATCCAACAGAATGCAGAAATTATCAAACAATATCACATGCAAGTAAAATTTGGCTGAAGATAATCCAAAGGCGGTTGCAGCAGTACGACAGGGAACTCGGGAACTCAAGCTGGATTCAGAAGAGGATGTGAAACAAGGGACATCATTGCTGATGTCAGGCGGATTTTGGATAAAAGCAGAGAATACCAGAAGGATGTTTACCTGTGTTTTATTGACTATGCAAATGCATTCGCCTGTCTGGATCATAACAAATTATGGATCACGTTGCGAAGGATGGGAATTCCAGAACACTTAATTGTGCTCATGCAGGACCTGTATATAGACCAAGAGGAAGTCGTTTGAACAGAACAAGGGGATACTGCATGTTTTAAAATCAGAACAGGTACATGTCGGGGTTTTATTCTCTAACCATACTTATTCAATCTGTATGTTGAGCAAATAATACAAGAAGTTGGACTATATGGAGAAAAACATGACATCAGGATTGGAGGAAGACTCATTAACAACCTGCGATATGCAGATGACACAACTTTGCTTGCTGAAAGCCAAGACGACTTGAAGTACTTGCTGATGAAGATCAAAGACCACAGCATTCAGTATGGATTATACCTCAACATAAAAAGAAAACAAAAATCCTCACAATTGGGCCAATAAGCAATATCATGATAAATGAGGAAATACTGAAGTTGTCAGGGATTTCATTTTACTTGGATCCACAATCTATGCCCATGGAAGCAGCAGTCAAGAAATCAAAGGACATATTGCCTTGGACAAATCTACTGCAAAAGGCCTCTTTAAAGCATTGAAAAGCAAAGGACTTTGAGGACTAAGGTGCTCCTGACTCAAGCCATGGTATTTTCAAGTGCCTCATATGCATGCGAAAGCTGGACAATGAAGAAGACCAAAGAAGAATTGATGCCTTTGAATTATGATGTTGGTGAAGAATATCGAATATACCATGGACTACTAAAAACGAACAAGTCTGTCTTGGAAGACATACAACAACATTGCTCCTTGGAAACAAGGATGGCTAGACTTTGTCTCAGGTACTTTGGACATATTATCAGGAGGGACCAGTCCCTGGAGAAGGACATCATGCTCGGCAAGGTAGACAGTCAGCAACGAAAGTAAGACCCTCGATGGGATGGATTGACACAGCAGCTGCAAGAATGGGCTCAAACATAGCAAAGATTGCAAAGATGGTGGCGCAGGACTGGGCAGTGTTTCATTCTGTTGTACATAGGGTCGCTAGGAGTTGAAACCAACTCAGTGGCACCTACCAACAACAACATGGCCAAATGATGCTCTTCTTGGTTATTTAGGGCAGAAAAATAGGGAGAACTTTCTTCACTGTCACCACCAGGACAAGAAATGGATCCCAGAAAATGGCCTGAGGACCAGGCAGGGAGAGGTTTTACCTGTACCAGTCGCTGTCAGGTTGATTCTGACTCACGGCAACTGCACGTGCTTCAAAGTAGAACCACTGCATAGAGTTTTCATGGCTGTAACCTTTTCAGAGTAGATTGCCAGACCATTCTTCCAAGACACCTCTGGATGGGTCTGAACTTCCACCTTTCAGTTGGCCGCCGAGAGCTTACCATTTGCGCCTTCCAGGCTTTTATAGTCAGGCACTTTAGATAACTCTTAAGTTATAACACTTGGAGAAATTTCCTCTCCCTAAATTCTCTGGCCTAAGTACCCGGTAACCCAGGCCTAAGTATACTCAATCTAAATCTGCCAGTTTGGGGTGGTTCTAAATGGTTCACAGAACTCTAGTGCATCCAGATATCGGAATCTTCTGATAAAGCAGCATGAAGTGAGAAGCTGCGGGGGAAACTCTTCCAATATTTATAGTTTGTTCCTGACTTGCATTTTGCATAGGAAACTCCCGAATTAGGAAGCATCAGTCAGTAACTACCACTGCCTGTGTGAGCGAGCATTCTCGAGCTGTGACATTCCTCCTGAATGAATGGGCCACAGAGACACGCCTGATGCATTGCCTAAAGAATGTGAAGCTTTGCACCAAGGGTACTCACTTTATCATCTCCTGCCCTGACTAAGCTCTTTCCAAACCTAAGGCAAAAAATCATCTGGATAATGATTTAGACAAGAGAATCTACACTTAAACGATCAACACGGCCGTGTTTATAGGAATACCTGTAACTTGTGTTCTCTATTCAGAAGATGCTACCAAAGACTCCAAGGCTCTTCCTTATGACAATCCCAGGAAATCTCAATGTGATGGCCCCTCTCTGCCATAAATGTCTGCTTAACATTCTGCTCAAAAAGACAGCCTCATCACTTCTAATCTCCACTCAGTCTCCGTATGTGCATATATAGAGGGACTTTTCTATAAGAGGGATCGAATTCCAATGACAGGCACATGGTGGATCAAGTTCATCTTGGACAAGTCCTTATTTTTGGCCCATAAGCTAAATAGGATACAGGAGGATCTTTGGAGAATTCTCAGATAACCCTGTGCCTTGTATGTGTGGGCCTACAACTGCTTTCTCTACTTATCATTCCTCTCCCGAGGCTTCTTAAGCCACATATTGAATCCATCCCACCTTTTTTTTCTCCTGAACTCAATTACAGCTCATCTCTGTGCACCATCTATTCTGTATTTTTATGGTTATAACTATTTGATATGCTCAGCAACAGGCAGCGAGACAATCTTGATGCAGGCCTGACCCATTCTTTCCGTGGCTCTCCCAGGTTTTGCAGCCTTAACAGAGTCAAGTACCCTCGCTACTCAAAATGTGGTTCAAGGACTAGCTGCATCTGTGTCATCTGGGAGCTTGCTAGGAGTACAGAATCTTAGAACCTTCTGTGGAGTCCCTCAGTGGTGTGAATGATTAATGCCCTTAGCTGCTGACGGAAAGACTGGACATTTCAGTCCACCTGAGGCACCTCGGGAGAAAGGCTTGGAGATCCACTTCAAAGAATCAGCCATTGAAAACCCAGTGGAGCCCAGTTCTATTCTGACACACATGAGGTCGCCAGGAGTCAGAATTGACTCCATGGCAACTGTTAGGCCCTTCTCCAGGCTCACTGAATCAGACTCTACATTCTAACAGGATGCTCAGGTGATTCCTTCGTACATTAAAGTTTGAGAAGTGCTGGTTACGGCTCACTGAGAAATTTTACCAGAGTCAAAGGCCCCAGTGGGCATAAAGGATGACGATTTTTCAATGAAACATAAAGAAAATCCGAAAATAGCTAGGTACTCAAACATCTGACCATGGCTGCAAAAAGCTCTAGGGGTAAGGGTGGGAGCTAGGTTTGTTCCCAATGGCATACCTCTGGCCCCAAATCAGGTGGGGACAGGAAAGGGGAAGGATAGCTGACATTTACCCACTCCCTTTAGGAACCAAACTTTGGCTTAAAATTTTCTCTTTAGGGGCCAAGCCTAAGCAAAGTAAAACGGCATAGTCCTGAGGCCCTCTTCTCTGGGCAAGCTCTAGCTTTTAGATAAAAAACCAAAAACCAAACCAGTTGTCAGGGTTGATTCAGTCTCCAGCTCATGGCAACCCCATGTGTGTCAAAGTAGAACTGTGCTCCATAGGGTTTTCAATGGCTGATTTTTGGGAAGTAGACTGACAGGCCTTTCTTCCACAGCACTTCTGGGGAGACTTGAACCTCCAACCTCTTGGTAAGCAGATGAGCACATTAACCTTTTGCACCATCCAGGGACTACAGCTTATGGATAAGGGTGGATAAAGTCAAGGCTGAGATAAAAGCCCTGGACAAAAGTTTCTCCCTAATGACTGTGGTTGTTCTTAGGTGCCATCGAGTCAATTTCGACTCGTGGCAACCCTGTGTGTTGCATGCAGAGTAGAACTGTGCTCTGTAAGGTTTTCAAGGCTCTGACCTTTAGGAAGCAGATCACCAGAACTGTCTTCCAAGGTGCCTCTGGGTGGGTTCAAACTGCCCACCTTTTTTGGCTAATAGCTGAGCACTTAACCATTTGTGCTGCTCGGGGAAGTCCTACAGAGCATTAACAAAGGGGAAGTGAGAAATGTGCACCCTCTGTATTATATTCTCAGCATCTACCTAGGAAGGGGAGAGCATTGACTCAGCATCTGCCCACCATGTGTCAGGCACTGTATTAGGCACTTTCAGGTATGCTCATCTTTCCAATGACCTGTTAAGAGATATTAGAATTGTACTCTCCATAGGGAAGAAAAGCCAGGTACAGAGATGTTAAGAAAATGGCTTAAGGTCACACAGTAAGTGGAGGATGGAACTCATGTTTGAATCAGACCTGACTCCACAACACAAAACTTTTCCATGATGCTAAAGCTTCCCTTTGAACAATATGGACAGTGGGGGCTAGCTATGCTAAGAATTCCAAGTTCACCAGCTCTGAATAAGTCACTTGTACCAACAAGTGATGGCAGTTTATCTCATTAAAAGTAAAATCTAAGAGGTTCCACCTATTCTGCTTAATATTCTCCATTTAGCGGGTTTCCATGAAAAAATATTCAAAGAGGTGCCTTTATTCTTCATTGACAACATTTCCATGTATCTTCAGCTAAATGGTGTTCCTTCCTTCCCTGGGTGGAAGGACTCGACACAGCCAAGACCCTGACTTAGACTTCCCAGAACTGTGAGACAAGGAATTTCTGTCCTTCAAAGCCACCTGCTGTGTGGTATTTCTCTATGGCAGCCCTGGGAGACTAGGACACGCTCTGAGAACATGAACCATGTCCTCTGCAGGTAGAAGGCTTAGAGGGCAAGGGAAAGAGGGCAGCAGATGCAGGTGGTAATTGTCCAGAGGTGTCAGGACAAGGGACCATGAGTGTTTCCTGAGGACCAGATGCGGGCAGCACAGAGAAAGTCCGGGTGGGGTGGGGGTGGGAGAAACCTGGGGGGGCAGAGCGACCCCAACAGCACAAAGCTGCATCCTGAGGTACTGAGCAAGCCACCAGCTGGAGTAGAGATGCATTCGCTCAAGTCATGGGGACAGCAGGAGAGAGAACCCAGAATGAGGAATCTCCGAAGAACCCACAAAGGTATTTTTAAATGTCCAAACACAAGCCATACATTTTGGCTAATCTCACTGTAACCTCAGACATTTTCCCAGAGCTGTTTTCAAAGCTGTGCCAAATTTATGCCAAGTGTCCTGAGTCAAGTCAGAGCTGGCGTCCTAGGTAGAGTCAGCCCTCTCTAAAGAGAGCATACCCGCAGACTTTGGAAAGCGCCCATTAAGACGAAAGAGCCTAGTTTATACAAGTTGGACTGTTCAAAGTCCTCTGACCCAGCCATCTGACGCCAACCAATCATAATGAATCCAGCATCTCATGGTAACCAATCAGTTATCTTTCTCTGCTCTTAAAATCTCTCCCCCAAATTACAGACTTTTCGCTTAACCAATCACTCAGGACTTCTTTGTTAAAGTTTCCTTCACTGTCTTGAAAGACTTTCCCTCCACTTCCCAAAAATTAAGCTTCATGCCAGTTAAGTCCAAACATTCATCAACTAGCAAATTAATCACTCAATAAACCTTAAAAGAGCTTTTTTATCTCAATTTGACAGTATCCAGGACAGAAAGTCCACATATCAGCATTGAACATCCCCAGATCCCAAGAGCACAACCCCACTCCCCTACAAACACGCACCCCCTTCCACCTGGGTAGCAAACGAGCTATAACTTCAATATCAAGCCCCTACTCACTCACTATCTGCCTGAGCTGGAGAGGGGAGGAGATATGCCATTAAATCTTAAGTCCAGAGTTTTAATTTCTCTCTCAGATAAGGCATGCTATATTTCAGTTGAGATTGTGACTGCAACCTAAAGTGACCACAGAATTGTCTCTTATTCAACTCTGAGGACAGAATTATGGGCCAGTCACAGTATTCATCTACAGCAGTCACCTCTGACCCTTGGTTGCATATTAGAATAACCTAGGCAGTTTAAGAAAAAAAAAAAAATGCCAAACACCAGTCTCATTCAAGAGCAGCTGAATCAGAATGATCAAAGGTAGGCACCAATATTATGTTAGAAATATATATATAATAATAGTAACTCCTTTGTTGTTGTTAGGTACTATTGAGTCAGTTCCAACTCATAGTGACCCTATATACAACAAAATGAAACACTGCTGGGTCCTGAGCCATCCTCACAAGTTTTGCTATGTTTGAGCCTGTTGTTGGAGCCATTGTGTCAGTCCATCTCGTTGAGGGTCTTCCTATTTTTCAATGACCCTCTACCAAGCATGATATCCTTCCCCAGGGACTGATACCTCCTGATAACATGTCCAAAATAAGTAAGACGAGGTTTCGCCATCCTCACTTCCAAGGAGCCCTCTGGTTGTACTTCTTCCAAGACAGATTTGTTCATTCTTCTGGCAGTCCATGGTATATTCAATATTCTTTGCCAACACCATAATTCAAAGGCATCAATTCTTCTTCGATCTTCCTTATTCATTGTCTAGCTTTCCCACGCATACGAGGTGACTGAAATCACCATTGTGTGGGTCAAGCACACTTTAGTCTTTTGCAGCAGATCTGTCCAATACAATACCTGGTTTGATTTCTTGATTGCTGCTTCCATGGGCGTTGGTTGTGGATCCAAGGAAAATAAAATCCTTGACAAATTCAGTACTTTCTCCATTTATCATGATGTTGCTTATTAGTCCAGTTGTGAGGATTTTTGTTTTCTTTATTTTGAGGTGTAATCCATACTGAAAGCTGCAGTCTTTGATCTTCATCAGTAAGTGCTTTAAGTCCTCTTGGCTTTCAGCAAGCAAGGTTCTGTCATCATCCGCATATCGCAAGTTGTTAATGAGTCTTCCTGATGCCATGTTTTCTTTCATATAGTCCAGCTTCTCAGATTACGTGCTCAGCATAGAGTTTGATTAACTAGGATAAGAGAATACAACCCTGATGCACACCTTTCCTGATTTTAAACCATGCAGCATCCCCTTGTTCTGTTCAAATGATTGTCTCTTGGTTTGTGTACAAGTTGCATGAGCACAATGAAGTTTCCTGGAATTCCCATCCTTCACAATATTATCCTTAATTTGTTATGATCTGCACAGTCGAATGCCTATCCACAGTCAATAATACACAGGTAAACATCCTTCTGGTATTCCCTGCTTCCAGCCAAGATCCATCTGACATCTGCAATGATATCTCTTGTTCTCTGTCCTCTTTTGAATCCAGCTTGAATTTCTGGCAGCTCCTGTCAATGTACAACTGCAAACACCTTGAGATTATCTTCAGCAGAGTTATAATTGATATTAATGATATTGTTTGATAATTTCTGTATTCTGTTGGATCACCTTCCTTTGAAATGGGTCCAGATACAGATCTCTTTCAGTCGGCTGGTCAGCTAGCTGTCTTCCAAATTTATTGGCATAGATGAGTGAGTGTTTCCAATGTTGCATCCATTTGTTGAAATGTCTCACTTGGTATTCCGTCAATTCCTGAAGCCTTGTTTTTCCCCAAAGTCTTTAGTGCAACTTGGACTTCTTCTTTCAATACCATCAGTTCTTGATCATAAGCTATCTCCTGAAATGGTTGAACATCAACCAATTCTTTTTGATACAGTGGCTCCATGACGCCCATTTTCTTTTGATGCTTCCTGCGACATTCAATATTTTCCCGATAGAATCCCTCAAAATTGCAACTCGGGGCTTGAATTTTTTCTTCAGTTCTTTCAGCTTGAGAAATGTCGAGCATGTTCTTCCCTTTTGGTTTTCTAACTCTAGGTCCTTGCGCGTTTCATTATAGTACTTTTCTTTGTCTTCTTGAGCTCTCCTTTGAAATCTTCGTTTTGGTTCTTTCACTTCATCATTTTCTTCTGTTAGCTTTAGCTACTCTACATTCAAAAGTAAGTTTCAGAGTCTCTTCTGACATCAGTTTTGGTCTTTTCTTTTTTTTCCTGTCTTTTTAATGATCTTTTGCTTTCTTCTCATATGATGTTCTTAATGTCATCTCATAACTTGTCTAGTCTTTGATCATTAGTATTCAGTGCATCAAATCTATTCTTGAGATGTTCTCTACCTTCAGGTGGGATATACTAAAGGTTGCATTTAGCTCTCTTGGACTTGTAATTTTCTTCAGCTTCAACATGAACTTGCATACAAGCAATTGATAGTCTGTACCACAGTTGGCCCCTAGCCTTGTTCTGACTGATGATATTGAGCTTCTCCATGGTCTCTTTCCACAGATTTGATTCCTGTGTATTCCATCTGGTGAGGTCCACTGTATAGCTGCCATTTACGTTGTTGGAAAAAAGTATTGCCAATGAAGAAGTCATTGGTCTTGCAAAATTCTTATGGGATCTTCTGCTTCATTTCTATCACCAAGGCTATATTTTCCAACTACTGATCCTTCTTTGTTTCCAACTTTTGCATTTCAATCAGTAATTATCACTGCATCTTGATTGCATGTTTGATCAATTTCAAACTTCAGACATTGGTAAAAATCTTCAATTTCTTATCTTTGGCATTAGTGGTTGATGTGTAAATTTGAATTATACTCATATTAACTGGTCTTCCTTGTAGGCATATGGATATTATCCTATTACTGACAGCACTGTACTTTAGGATAGATTTTGAAATCTTCATTTTAACAATGAATGTGACATTGCTTCTCTTCAATTTGCCATTCCCAGCATGGTAAGCTACATGATTGTCTGATTCAAAATGGCCAATATCAGTCCATTTCAGCTCACCAGTGCCTAGGATATCTACAAGTATTCCATTTCATTTTTGACAACTTCCAATTTTCCTAGATTCACACTTTGTACATTCCATCTTCCAATTATTAATGGATGTTCGCAGCTGTTCCTTCTCATTTTGAATCATGCCACATCAGCTGATGAAGGTCCCGAAAGCTTTACTCCATCCATGTCGTTAAGGTCAACTCCACTTTGAGGAGGCAGCTCTTCCCTAGTTGTATTTTGGGTGCCTTTCAACCTGAGGGGCTCATCTTTTGGCACTATATCAGACAACGTTCTGCTACTATTCATAAGGTTTACACTGACCAATTTTTTCAGAAGTAGACTGCCAAGTCATTCTTCCTAATTTGTCTTAGTCTGGAAAATCCATGCAAAGCTGTCCACCATGGGTAACCCTGCTTGTATTTGAAGTACTGGAGGCATAACTTCCAGCATCACAGCAACACACAAGCCACCACAGTACAACACACTGACAGAGGAGTGGTGGAATAATTCCCAAGTTGATTCTAACGTTCAACAAAGGCCAGGAAGCTACTGTGCTAGGAGTCTGGCAAGATTGCCCTTACTGAGTACATTTTCAAAAGACAATGGAAAACAAAACCGAAACAAAATTACAGTTTGTCACAAGTTGTGCTCTTCAGTTCTCTAGATTTTAATCTGAACCGGAAAGTTGCATTTTGTGCTTTCAACATAACCCAAAGCTAGGCAGAGCTGAGTTTGGTTCTAAATACGGGATCTGAAATGATCAACCTGGTGTTTGAAGTCTGGAAAAGAATTTTCTCCCATTCTCAGCACTAACCATGTGCCCAGTGATTCACAGATGGGGAAAAAGCATGGGCTTAATATCTGGGGTCCTTCTCACATCTACCAGAACCAGAAAACCAAACCAGATGCTGTCGAGTCATCTCCAACTCATGGCAAACCCATATGAACAGAACTGTGCTCCATGGGATTTTCAATGGCTAATTTTTCAGAAGTAGATTGCCAGGCCTTTCTTCCAAGACACCTCTGGGTGGGCTCAAACTTCCAACCTTTATGTTAGCAGCAAAGCATGTTAACTTAGGGACCCCGCTGATATCTAATTGATCGTTCCTGTCCTTTCACATCAGCACTCTTGCTGGGTCTGTTTGCACAGTTATCCCATTGCTGTTGAGTTGATTTCAACTCGTAGTGACCTTATAGGACAGAGTAGTGCTGACCCAATGCTGTAAATCTTTATAGAAGCTGATTGCCACATGTTTCTCCCATAGAGCAGCTGGTAGGTTTGAACTGCCAACCTTTCAGTTAGCACCTGAGCACTTAACCACTGCACCACGGGTTCCTTACATAATCATAGAACTCTTAAAAAGCATTACATGGGTATCTCGGTTTGTCAGGCTGTCCTGTTAGTGGTCCTGCCTCTGGACATCCGCACACCCTGTGAATAGTACCCTCTTGGTCTGAGCGGATACTGGCTAGAGGTCTACTTGCCCCATTTCCTCAGAGTGGAAGGCAGAATGTCTGTCCCCAAGTCCAGTGTTTCCACACCACACTCTACTAAAGCCAACTGGCACAGTAATTGTGTTCAATCAGTCTGTCTCTTCATGGTCACCATTTTCTGTGTTAGGGACTTTTTTCTTTGTTTGTTTTTTGTTTTCATTTCTTTCAAAACTCTTCTTTCTCTGGCTGCAGGCGTGAGTTCCTCAGCAATGTAGTCATCCCATGAAAACCTCCATTCCAAGCTGAATGAGGATCTCACACTCTCAGAGACAACAGATCTGACGTTTTCATTCCTCTGGCTAGCCCTTGTACAGCCTAGAAACTCACAGCATAAAAAAACAGGATCGCATCGAAGCAACGGAACATAGAAAGAACAGCCAAAACTTCACAGCATAAAAAGATTTGTCGGAGCTGAACTTCTCCATCAGTGACTATATGATGACAGCAAAAATGTTGAAAAGAATATGAAGCCAAACTTGACCTATTGTTCTTAACTTGGAATGTACCTTTAAAACAGCAGTGAAATGGTTTTTTTGTTTGTTTGTTTTAAAGTGGAGTAAGAAGGAGTCCCTGGATAGTACAGACGTTAATAACGTGCTTGGCTGCCACCCGAAAGGCTGGAGGTTCCACCCAGAAGCACCACAGAAGAAAGACCTGGCAATCTACTTCCAAAAAATCAGGCACTGAAAACCATATAGAGCACAGTTCTACTCTGACACACAGGGGATCACCATGAGTTGGGATCGACTCAATAACAACTAGTTTGCTTTCATTTTTTAAGAGGGAAAGAAAGCAATCCTAAGAAAAGTCATTATCTGCTTGCTATGGCTACAAATCTCATACATACCCAGAAAGATTCTAGCAAGACAAGCCAAGTGAGTCAATCTCTAATTGGCCACACTAGTTTATGGCCTACTAGGGCCATTTATAACCACTATCACCCTGGATCAAGTCTCTTTCATTTTTACCTTCATTTAGCTCTCCTTCATAACTGGTCCTTGAGTAAATACTTAAAAAAAAAAAAAAAATTCAGTCTTTCCTAAAAGCAGATATTTTATATTGAAGACCTAACAACAAAAAAAAAGACCAAGTAAAAACAAATGACCAGTTGAATAAGAAGAAAGCAGAGAATATCTTTATAAAATTTAGCTTAATTTTTAATTTTGAGAGGGTAAATAACTCATTATTTATTTTAAAGGGAATATCGGAGAGACTCCCAGTTCTTTTTTATGTCAGAAAACTATTTCTTCCCATTGTGAGGTAAATTAAAACTCACAGAAATGATCAATACAAATGAGGCCCCACGGGTTAGGGAAGTTCAGCTCTACCAAATATTGGCACCACAGAGAAATGTTCAAAAGAAAGCTACAACAGAATTTTATTCTAAAATAGAAGCTACTGGTTCTCTGCTGACAGTCCGGTGCATATATCAAAGGACCCAGGCTGTTTCTGATGGCTTTTACACTCCAGACCTTTGCTCTGAATCCAGTTTCACTCCCAACAGTTTCAAAGGCCATTGTTGGCGAAATTCATATAAAGCCTGGAGTTTAGGTAATAGTAATGTAGCAATGTCAGGTTCATAGTTTTGAGAAATGTATCAAGGTCATGTAAGATGCTAACAATGGGGAAAACTGAGTGAGGGGCATGTGGGAAATCTCATCATATTTTTGCAACTTTGCAATAAGTCTAAAATTATTCCTACTTCTGCCAATTTGTCGTGGTGGCCTGTGTGTTGCTATGATGCTGGAAGCTGGTGTTTCCAGACTGAGACAAAGAAGACAGGCTTGGTGATCTACTTCCAAAAATTAGCCAATGAAAATCTTATGGCTCACAACTGAACGTTGTCCAATATAGTGTGGAAAGATGAGTCCTCTAGGTTGGAAGGCACTATACAGCGACAACAATGGACTCAAACATACCAGTGATCATGAGGATGGTGCAGAACCAGGCAACGTTCAGTTTTGTTATACATAAAGGTCTCCATGACATTATGACATAATCGTATGCACCCTTAAGATCTTATGTCAACTAATAACAAAATTATCCCAAAATAGTCTATTTAAAAACAGAAGGCAGTTGTCCCAAACCCAGAGTCCCCCGGATTTAACTATAAAGCTGTTATCCCCCAAACACACAGGAAGAAACACAGTATTCTAGAAATTTACTACAGCAAATGTAGCCATGCAGCTAAACTCTCAATTAAGAGGAAGATTTAATGGGAAAGACAGCAACTACCAGGGGTGTCTGGGTAATGCACCCAAACATAGCTTACTTTATGTGCTCCTGAATGGCTGTTTCTAAATCAAATTACATAATTTAAATCACACTTTGAACACGCTAAGGAAGCTTGTGCTTTTAAAAAGCTGTTTAATAAATACCAGGGTAATAGAAGAATTATTTATGTAATGAGAATTACTGCATTCTCATTTACCTGTTTGACGAAGTGGCTTTGCAGGTATTATATTTGTCCATAGTGTTGCCCTGGGTATAAACTGCCCAGACAGCTGCTGCCTCATGGGCCACTGCGTTTCTATTTTGCCTTCCCTCTGCCAAGCAAACCTTGTGTGACTTTGACTAACGCAGAGCTATTATGCTGAGGATTTCCATTCATGTACAGGTCCCAACAGCCAAACACAAGCCTCGGCCTCCACTATGGCAGCAAGTGTCATGGCAACATGATTGAGCGGGTAAGAATGCTCCACTGCACAGCAGTGTCTCAAGCAGTTGAAGGCAAGAGAGTTGTTCCTGCTATTCCTGGGACTCAAGTTGAAATTCCCCTGTTGCCCACAGAGTGGTCCCTTGAAACGAGCCATCCTCTTCCCAATCCAAACCATTGGTCAGGTGGGAACTACTACTACTCCTGAAAAATCAGTTAAGGATCTAATAAAAGGACAACTCAACTCAGTCAACCCAAGTAAGCAAAACATTCCAGGATACTGACTTCTTATTCAGGGATGAGAAAGCAGGAGTCTGCATTCCAGATGGATAAGGGACTAGAAAATAAAACGTAGTGTTTCATGGACCAACCAAACACCATTCATCTGCTCATGGTTTTGCATGGATTTTGCCCTTGCAGGTACAAAATATCATTAAACACTTGAGATGCCATCATCATCTTCATTTTTCTCTCATAAACTACCCAAATGCATTAATACTCTAATAATCTGAGTGAGATTATTGATCAAAAAATATTCACTCCTCCATCACCTACTTGGGAACAGTAGAAGCCACTCTCCCTGGACTTGGCTTTGGCCGTATGACTTGCTTTGGCCAATGGAATATCGACAAAAGAAACAGTTTGCCAGTCCTGAGCCTAAGCCCTCTAGAGTCTGTGTGTTTCCACTTGCTCTCTTTCACTCTGCATTCTCCAGAAGAAGCAGATCTCCTGTCTAGCCATTCTTCTTCAGCCTGCACCCCAGAATAAATGCATGTGGAACAAAACCACCCCTCCTGACCTGCAGACCCCTGAACAAGAATAAATCAGGTGTTTTAAGCCCCTGGGTTTGGGGATGGTTTATTACGCACATTACTTTGTCGACAGTCAACTGATACACCCTATATTCTCTCTAGATGCAAGAGCATCAAGTACTCACCATCATCGATGCCAGGCCAGCCCATGAAGTGAGCAGAAATCTGTTTTTCATCCTTCCCATACTCATTCTTGGCAATTAGAGTGTAGTCCCCATTGTTCATGTGGGTAGGATTATCCAGCTGGAGGCAGCCGTGGTATTCCGTGTGATTGGTAACATGTATTTTAGTACAGATGTATTTGGACTCATTCAATATTGCCCCATTATAGAACCACTGAAGCGTTGGTTTGGGGTTGCCTTTCACAGTGAATGGAATGCACCAGTGGTGGTCTGAGGTTGGAGATTCGAGAAATGTGATAGTTGGTGCAACTAAATTGAAAAAGAGAGAGTTAATAGCATCAGAAAGCTCAGAATTCTCCCCATCTCCAGAGTTCTGTGTCATCAATAGGGGATTTTACTCAACCAGTGATTGGTTTAAGAAAGCACATGGCCAGCAACTCTGGAGTCCAGCAATATTTTGCATCATCATCTAGGTTGATCTAACTCCCTAAAGAGAATTTCAGGGTGACTCTTTCCCTGCTCAACTTCAGACCCACGTGTCACAGTCATTTTTCAAATCTATTCAGTATAAGTGAGAACCAACTTCACGAAGATCCAAGAGATTTCTGACAGTGAGAAGGGTCTGTTGAAGTTGACTTTGGTTGCTGATGTATACACCTTGATATTATGTGGACTCATCACCAAAACAATTAGGGACAGTATTTTGTAGTAAAAAAAAAAAAAATGCTACTAATAACAGCAAAAACGACTTTGAAAACCTTGCCTAAACCCCCGATATAACCTTTCTAGAACTGGTCAATGCAAGACATGTTGCTACTGATGCTGATTGTGATAAGGCATGATAATTTGTTATTTTTCAATGATTGTCAATAGTAAATGCTCTTTAAAAGCATGACATTTCATTCTAGTAAGGTCCATTTGTGCTAGGATTCTAGACGCAAAAGGTCAATGTTTTGATCCTTTAAGTGTCTGGGGTCCTATCGAAACCTGGACAAACTAGAGATTATTTCAACTTTAAGCATAAAATATTTTATGCTTTGGGGAAACCAACATTATCAAGTTGCATATTTAAACAGAGTACTTAACCTGAGTGAAGGTATTTAAAATCCCTAATGGTTGTTCATTTTAATGTAGTCTTACTTGGATAATTATAGAACCAAGAACTGGAAAAGACCTTCAAGGTCTGATAGCATCGATTTGTCAGATGAAGAAATCAAAGCACAGTGAAGTTGAGTGACTTGGTCAGGGTTACTGAGTGGGCAGACCTGGTACTAAGAACCCAGGTCTCCTGATGCCTCTCACTCACTGCCTCACTGGACTTCGGTTTCTTTATCTGATATATTCATCACACAAGGGGGAAAACATTTAAGCCGTGGTAGCCTAGTAACATGCACACACTTCTGAGTGGGGTCCCTGCAGTGGTTATCTCAGTTGTTAATATTCCTTATCATGTATTCCCTCTACTCTTTATCTAAACCTTGATAGATAAAGGTCCATGCCTGAGACCATCGCAACCACATAGATATTAACCTAAACTGAGAATAAACTCAAGTTTGAATGTCCTTATTAGAAAGTGGGTAATCTGACAGTGCTCGGGTAAATCCTCCCAGAATATTACCAAAGAAGAGGCAAAGCTGATAAAAGAGCCTAATTCACTTTCATCAGCTACAGAAAGATTTCCAGTAATCAGTAAAGCACAATTGCGGGGGCTCTATACCCATGAAAAAAAAAAAAAACTAGTGCCATTACCCATGACACAAAATAAAATCCATGTGTAGATACACATACTTGTAGGTCTGGGTACAAACCAGCCATGACAAAGACCACGGTAGGATAAAGACCACACTTACCTTCCTCCCACCAGCCCAGCCAGACCCCTGCACCCAGAGCCCACTTGTTCCTACCACCATGCTGAAAAGGTCCCAAGCTTTTGGTGAGGTAGGGCTCTAAGGACATAAAGTTGGAAGTTGGTTGTGTATGTTTGGGGATAGCATTGACTTCAGGCTTCCGGGTATGTCAGTATGATCAGAATTGAAGAGTTCAATACTCACTGGGCAAAGTGGTGATGTAGAGAGCAACAAAGGATTGTGGTTGGTGATTTTAGTCGTTCACTTCAACAATCACACAGTGAGTATCTGCTATGAGTTATGCTAGCCAGTACCTTGACACCGGCTATGATCATATGTCTACACATGTATAATTTATAGACACACTTGTACACATACACACTCACATTTTTCTCATCCAACTCCTAATCCGAACAGAGAGAAACCTCATTAATTTATACCACGCCAGTTCAGAATTCGCAATGGCGTGAAGAGCATATGTGATTTTTACTGAGCACGAGTTCACACAAAATGCAACAATCTGGGATTTTAATACATAGGATGCATTATTTATAGGACTGGAGAGCAATGCACATATGCTTAATTCCAAAGCATTCATATTTTATACCTTTGCTTCAATGTACAGAGAGATTAAAAATAATAATAGTAATAAAATTTTCTGCAGGTGATCCAAAATAATTTGCGTTCACTTAAGCGGAACTTCTACCTACCCATAGAAGCTTGATGCTAAACTAATGAGGTTTTATCACTTCAACAGTGTAATCAGGTGTTTGTGAACAGCCAAGAGAGTCTTCAGGTTTCACAACATTCAAGCTTCACATGGCTTATATAGAGCAAAAACTTTTTAGAAATGGGTTGAATCGGGATTTAAATGAAAATGTATTAACAAAATGAGAACAGTCAGTTCAAAATGTGTTCTATCAGAAAAAGACAGAGGACAAGCTTAAGGTGGAAAAAGAAGCTTCAAAGAAAAAGGCAATATGTGAGCAAGAGAGGTTAAGCGGAAATAGACCGAGTGAAAGAAGCTGATAAATATTTCTTAGTTAAGTGTGCAACGAAACACTGCAGATACTTTTTTTTTTAAACAAAGGTAAGCAGCACCCAGCGTGCCCAACGCCAGATGGGGGTTTGTCTGCGATCATTTGCTATTAAAAACACATGCCAGTCGATTACGTACAATGCACAGTGAGGTTGACAGAATCTTGATCTTCTCCTACAATATTTTCTGCCACACAAGAGATCTGCTTTCCACTGTCATCGGATGAAATGTTAGTTATCCTTAAGGAGCCCTGTGTGTGGCTTGTTTCATTCTACAAATGAATTAACAGACAAAAATAAGCTATTAGGATTGATCCCAAAGTGACAAGATCAGGGGCTTCTTCTAACTAGAGAAAAAAAGATCTATGTATACATAAAATCAGAAAAGCGTCCCTGCCTGAACTGGGCTCAGAATCAGAAGTTACTCTATTTCTTTGGGTTTCACCTCCTTAATGGCTAAGGTCGACTGAATCTTTGAATTCCTATGCACCTTCTTCCAAGGGAAAAGACCCCAGCTACAGTCACTCACCTGGCTCATGACATCACAAAGAAATCCCTAAGGATACAGAGACTCCTCAATCTCTGGGCGGCACATACTAAGACGCAAACTTGCATCCGTCTTTGTTTATAAGAATACACAGAGAATAAATGCAAATCAAAAACTCATCTTCAATTTCTATATGTGCCCTGATAAATACCAAATGATCGTCAACTAGGTTCAATACAATCTCCAGTTCTGGTACACCCTTATTGTCTCTCTTTTAACACGGAGCCAAACTCAAGCCTTACCAGATGTTTGGAAACCAGATTACCGACATCCCAATACATATTAGGAACTGGATCACCTGCCACGCTGCAAGATAGCGTGATAGACTTTCCCTCCTCCACAGTAAGGTTAGGTGCAGCCAAATTTGCCGATGGCAAACCTGTGGATCAAGAAACATAAATGGAGACGTGCAAATAGTTAAACGCAGCATCAAAATAACAGCAGTAAATTGAAAACTTAATGGTGTCAGGTTTTAAAATCAATCATTATTTCCTTTCTAAGGATGATTTACGTTGAAATGAAAAAGCTCCAGGTTGACAAGTTTTACAGAGTTAATGTGAGCCAAAAATCTTTGGTAATAAGATCTAAAAACAAATTTCACACATTTCTTGAAATCATTATTGCAGAATAACCCTTTCATGAAAAAAAAAAAAAAAAAAAAACACTATTTTACAGAATTCTGTCTTCTACCTTGTTTTCTGTTCTACAACTTCTATTCCAGTTTTGGGCACACAAATAGGCACTATCTCTGTGGGTTGACTTCTTACCTTATTTATTTCCTCCTCCCTCCCCACTCCACTTTTTTATAATCAAGAACATATCATCGTGTTTGGTGAAGCAGAGGGCTAACAAGGGTGAGGGAGACCCTCAGTGAGGTGGATTGGCACATTAGCCTCAACGATGGACTCAAACATGCCAGTTATCATGACGATGGTGCAGGATGAGAAAACGTTTCGTTCTATTGTATACAAGGTCTACCACCAGAGTTGACTCGGCAGTAGCTAACAACAACAATATGACCATTTACTGGGAATTGACAAGACCAGATAGGCTTGCCTAGTGCTTTAAGTTATTATTTTATTTAATCCATACAACCAATCTTAAATCTAAGTATTTTGTTCTCATTTAATTAAAGAAGAATATGAGTTTTGGAGAAGTCCAATACATCTTCTTAAGTTGCCTCCATATATATAGACCTGGGATTTGAACCCAAAGCTTAGGGTCTTCACCACTACACTATTGTACCTCCTCAGGTTGCACATATCTATTTTAGCACAGCCCATAAACACCATGGCATACCCATGATCTAGGAACTGGTCCATTTAAAAAATAATTACGTGTCTATTTATGAGAGAAGAATGAGTCGCCTTTATTTATAGTGAAATTGTATCACCCTGTCATAGCAATTTCCAAAGGAATCTTTGAAAAATTGGCCAAGTCTAGATCCTTTAAATGTAAAGTCTTCCACAAATGAGTAAGCATCTGACTCACATTAATTCTACAGCATTAATATGCTAGCCAAAGATTCAATAATGGAAAAAACAATCTGTACTTGAAATATCACTTGAGGTTTAATTAGCACAATAAAAATGAATTGGGAAGCATGAATAGCCAAGGCAGGATAAACCATTTGCCAGGCACTACTTCCTGGCTTAATAAGATTTCAAATCAGAGAAAATGCCCCAGTGATACTTCTGAGAGATTCTAGCACTGCCGTAACAGGTTCCTACTCTAAGCACCGTAGCTGTCTTCCTTTGCACTCTGGGAAACCACACTGGAGGTAAGAGATGATCAACTTCCCAGACAGACGGACACCTCCTTGTCAGCATCTCTTGTCTTGGATTTGTTCAGGAAAGGCATATTATCTTGTAGACCTCAGCAGAAAACTGCCAATCATCCAGTGAAAACACTGAAGTCTTCAGACCAGGGCTTCCCAAACGTACATGTGAATCACCAGGAGACCTTGTTGATAAGGAGCCTTGGTGGCACAGTGGTTAAGCGTTCGGCCATTAACCAAGAGGTCGGCAGTTGGAATCCACCAGCCACTCCTTAGAAACCCTATAGGGCAGCTCTACTCTGTCCTACAGGGTCGCTATGAGTTGGAATCAACTCAACAGCAACAGGTTTGGGTTTTTGGGGGGTGGGAGGGGCAGGGCCTGAGAGTCTGCATTTTTAACAACTCCCAAGAGGTGCTGACGCTGCTGTTCTACAGACCACACTTTCAGTCCCAGTGGTTTAGGGCACAGGTGTTGGGCAATTGCTCACTAAGCTCTTGTTTCTACGACTGTTATTCTTCAACTTGACAGGGGCATAAGCAGTTATCTAGTCCTAACTTTCCCCAAACTGTGTTCTGTGGAGCTCTAATTCCTTGAAATGTTAGGGACAAAAAAAAAAAAAAGATCCAAGATAAAAAAAATCTATAATAAATGCTGTAACTCTTGGGCATTCACAATTCGCATTGCCATGTTAAAAGCTCTGAGAAGTCCTGAAGTAAAGAACACATTTAACCACCACTGAGCTGACATTTCCCAAGATTACTTAAGCACAGGACCATTTCTTTGAGTTCTCATGTCTTGTTACCGCTTTGTTATTTTCATTTAATTTGCCAAAATATAAGATATACACATATTTTAGTTCAGATATAAAATATATTTAAAGCTAAATATTCATAGTGATGATAGTAGCAACACTGATAGCTACTATTGATTGAGTACTTAATATGTGTTCACCCCATCTTAAATCATTCCCATATATTATCTTCTTAGTCAGCCTAACAATCCTAGGAAGTAGGTGTCATTAGTATTCTAATTTCCAGATGAAGAAATTAAAGTTTATCAAGTATCACAACTAAACAGCTAGTAAGTGGGGGCTGCCCCTGACTCATATCTATCTGCCCATAGCCTTAACCAATACATTTATTGGTAATCTTTGTTGGAGGCCTCTGCCCCCATCCATTAGAGTACACTCCTCAAGAACTGACCATGTAGACTGGCTCCTTTCCTCACTTTCTAAGTATTGGGAAAAAGTAACTGCTCATCATTTTGTACTATTAACTCAGCTTTGTGACACATTAGGTCGGTCATGTTTGGGTTTCATATTTGAATATTCATCAGTAAGTCTGAATTGTGTTCTTTTTTTATCTGGCTTCACTAATTTTGAGCCCTGTTCACTTCATCTTAAGCTCCCTGGGTGGCGTAATTTGGGCTCAACTACTAACATAAAGGTTGGCGGTTCAAACCCACCAAACGGCACAGTGGAAGAAAGGCCTGGTGATCTGCTTCCATGAAGGTTACAGCCAAGAAAACCCTATGGAGCAGTTCTACTCTATAGCACATGAGGTCACTGTAAGTCAGAATCAACTCGACAGAAATGGGTTTGGGTTTTGTTTGTTTGTTTGTTTTCACTTCATGTTGGGCCATCTTCCCCTGTGTACAAAATTGTTCCAGGAAATTATGACTTTGTCTGCTCTCTGTCTCCTCTCTTTCACTTCTATTTGTGCACGCATAAAGAGCTTAGAACAAACAAATACCTGACCTAGCCATTCATTCTCTTTCAACAGATCATTAAAAGTCCACAACCTTCCCCTCTACTCTTCTATCTTTTTGGCATATCCTCCCAAGTCTTTATCTCCTAAAGAGATATATCCCGCAACCAGGAATGAAGCCAGAAGGAGCCTGACCTATTTAGAAGTAGCTACTTTACACCTGGTTGCAAAAATGACAGAAAACTAGCAAAATAGCTTTCCAAGTTCAAATTGGAAATTGTGCTTCTAAGCTCATATAAACCATGTCATGCCAATGACAGCAGCCATGTAACTCCTAAACATAGAAATCTAAACAGCAGCTAGCAGATTAGAAAAACTGACTCCATGTGGCATTGCAAAAAGATAAAGAAAAGCAAAACTGTGTCTTGACTCATATTAGTAGATAAAACCTGATCTCTAATAAAATTAAAGAAAAGCAGTTATTAAAGCAGGCTTTGCATAACTTTTTCAGGAAAACTAAAATTGATACAGATAACAGACTAAGAAAATAATGCTTTATACCAATCTTTCACAGAGAATTCATATGACATTTCCTTTTAATTTTCTGTGAATGCCAACAAAGTAGAATTGGTATCAGTCTGTTTCCCTGGTTTAAAATAAACAAGAGAAGGGGTATGTATGGATTCGCTAAACAGACGTGTGTACTACAAACCATGGTTGAAACCAAAAGCAAATGGTAAAAACAAATCATTAAAATCAACTCAAGAAACTCAAGGTGCCCTCCTGTGCGCCTGATAACTGATACGCTACACTACAAGTTCAAAGGTTAGAAAAGCGGAAGATTGAAATTGTTGCTATAAATAATAAGGAAACCAAAGACAGGTCTGATTTCAGTCCATGGACCATTAAGGCTTTTATACAGTGATTACACGGTGCTTCAACCAAAACTAAATTACCACCTCGTATGCGCTGTGGGACTACCAGTCTGTGTGGTAACTAGCTACAAGTAAAATGCCGTGAGGGATGGTTTTGATGTGGCCCAGAGGAGTGCTGCCTTTCTTAAACATATCTGTCAGGTCTACTTAGAACAGGGCATTTCGTCCACTATTAATACTTCCTGAAGAAGCCCTCTTCCAGTTGAGATTTAAAGCATAATTCAGTATGAAAAAATTAAAATATAAAGTACATTGTTCTTTAATAATCCCATTCAGCCAAGAGAAATGACTGAAAGGCTTATACTGCAAGATGAACTGCTGAAGTTCTATCAAATCTATAGGATTTGAGTGCAAAATTTTTTAAACACTATGTGATAAACAATTTCATTAAAAAAACACTAAAAAAGTAGCAGGGACATTTTTACATGGAATGATAAATCAGCACAACCTGGCAAAGTAACCTTTCTTTATCTTCACGTGGGTGATTCTGTTCCAGTCTTCAGAACCAGTGTTCATAGCACCACATCAGTCCAATTAATGTGGAAATCTGCTATGAGTATGTTTTGTTACCTGGAAATTTAAATAAAGTTTTTCTAAGGTTGCAGGCCTGGTGGCGCAGTGGTTAAGAGCTCATCTGCTAACCGAGAGGTCAGCAGTTCGAATCCACCAGCCACTCCTTGGAAACCCTATGGAACTGTTCTATCCTGTCCTGTAGGGTCGCTATGAGTCAAAATCAACTCCATGGTAATGAGTTTGGTTTTTGTGGAAAAACAGACCACAACATGTTTCACGGCTTGAAAAAATTTATAGGAATTCACAGCAGGAGTGATTGTTAAAAAAATATTGTGAGGCATTCTGTCTGGAAATGGCACAGTTAAACTTCCCAGTCCCTTCTACCACACTTGCATAATCCCAGAAGGTAAAAGGAGAAACAAGATGCTCACAAAATGCAATGATGACAGAAATTGCAAAGGGAGTTGCAAAATGCTAGAACGTGGAATGATTTGGTTAGACTAGTACAAATATTTAAGTCGTTTTTGCTTAATTGAAATACCTGCACCACTACATTTAAAACCTGGTTCAATCTGATCATTAATATAATTTGGTTGACGCATTCATTAATTGATCAATTCAGCAAACGTTCATCAACTGCTAATACAGTAGTTCGAGGGGTATATTAGGCACCAAGAGGATGCGTATTTGCATACGAAATGTAAAGAACTTATTCTTCGTATAATACCTGAATGAGGAAATACAGTTGATCCTCATTATTCATGGATTCCATATCTGTGAATTCACCTACTCACTAAAATTTATTTGTAACCCCCAAATCAACATTCATGTGCTTTTGCAGTCATTGATAGACATGTGCGGAGTGGCAAAAAATTTGAGTGGCCTGACATGCACCTTCCCAGCTGAAAACGAACAAGGCAATGCTCTGCTTTCTTGTTTCAGCTCTCATACTAAAACAAGTGTCCTTTTCACAGTATATTTAGTGCCACGTTTGTTCCATTTTTGTGCTTCTTTTGGTGATTTCACTGTTCAAAATGGCCCCCAAGCATAGCGCTGAAATGCTGTCCTAAGTACAAGAAGGCTACGACGTGCCTTACAGAGAAAACGCATGTGTTACCAAAACCCAAACCCAAACCAAACCCACTGGCGTTGAGTCGATTCTGACCGTGAGTTATAGTGCTGTTGGCCATGAGTTCAATGTTATTGAATTGACAATATATACTAAATAAGGTGTCATTAGGCAGAAACACACATGAATAAAAGGTTATGTATTGATCGATTGACAAAAATGTTGTGACCAGAGGCTTACGAGAACCTAATCTGTATCTCCCCTAGTTGCTCAATATTCGCTAATTCAGTGTCTGAGGTGACTCTACAGAACATACCTACTGCAAATGAGAGTTTACTGCACTAAAAAGGAACCCTGCTGGCACAATGATTAAGTGCTGGCTGCTAACTGAAAGGTCAGCGGTTCTAACTCACCAGAAGCTCCACAGAAGAAGAGACCTAACAATCTGCTTCCTAGGAAACTCTACGGGGCAATTCTACGCTGTCATATAGGGTTGATACAAGTTGGAATCAACTCCACGGCACACAACAACAACAACTGCACAAAAGGCAAAGCTTTTAAAGAAAACCCACCTTAAAAAGGAATAAAAATTCACTAGCTCTTTTTTTACTGGAATGAAAATATAAGTTGCGAACTAAATCCAATGACTGCAATCGTGGGTAAACTGATGAAACATGTAAGACCATACTCAGCCCATTCAGAATTATTTAGCTAAAAAGTTTCTACCAAAAAAAAGAAAGACTGGAAATAAGATGAACTCAAGGAATATGTGACTCAATTAAATACAACAGATACATTTTAAAAATTTACAAAGGGTTAGATCTAAAAGAAAAGTCAATAACCTTGAATCCATTCTTTAAATAAGACATCTAACTAGAAGACGCTGTATGTTAGTATCTGATGTCTTTAACATGGGATTTCATAGAATAAAATTTAAACACAACACACTAGCATAATTTACTACTCAATTTGTCTAACTTCTCTTTAAAAAAAAAAAGTTGGGAAGCCATCATGAAGACCTAAACTGAAGCCTCTGCCTGTCATCCCAAATCTCTAGAAATGATATAAAATATTTTTTTAAATCCAGAATTGCTTTGGAAAATGAGAAGGCATACTGTTGGTGGATAAAGAAACTGTAAGGAACCCTAAGCAAGAGAAAACAAGGGTATGCGATTAAAGAAACACCAAAACCAATCCCGCTGCCATCAAGTTGACTCCAACTCATAGCAACCCTGTAGGACAGAGTAGAGCTGCCCCATAGGGTTTCCAAGGGGTGGCTGATGGATTTAAACTGCAGACCTTGTGATTAGCAGCAGCCAAGCTCTTAACCACTTTGCCACCAGTGCTCCTAAAAAACACAACAGAGTCGAAAACAAACACACAAGTATGTGTTCACAAAACAGAGTCTGCAGGCTGGCCCAGAATTGCAGGGGTGGACTGCAGAATGGGTAGGACCCCACCTAGATCATGCCACAGGGTACCTGGTTAACAAAAAGAGTCAAAACAGCAAGAGGAACAACCTTTCCATGTCCCTGCCCCTACCTTCCCACGGTGAGCACAGCATCCAACAACTGCAGCTCCCTCCAAGTAGAGGCAGTAAGAGCGGTAACTTTATGGAAGAAGAACAGCCATTCTAGAGTACTGGTGACACCCTAGAGATATGGTGAAGCTTAATATGGAAAAGGGCATTTCAGTCATAAAAACAAATGAATCGCTAGAGGCTGTAAATTAAAACTTGATTATTGGAAGGAAAAACATCAATAGCTGGAGTGGATAGCCAAAGAGCAAATTCCTGAGTAAACCAACTCTGCCACAATGTAGCACAAGAGGACAGAAAAAAGGTATTAAAGGAAAGTTTGGAGGACTAGCGGGAAGAGTTAGAAGTGTAAACGTCCATCTAATGAGAATTCTTGAATGAGAGAATAAACGGGAAAAAGGCACAAAGCAAATAAAAACTTTTCAGCATTGAAGCATGAACCCTCATACTGAAAGGGCACACTGCTTGCCAAGGAGAATGAATATTCTGAGATAACAACAAAAATTAAAAACATATATATAAATAAATACACACTCACACACACACACACCCCTAGTTACACTGTGGTGAAATTTAAAAACAACATTGATAAGCATCTAGAGGGAATAAAATAAAATAAAAGCATAGATATCCCAGCAAGAGGCAAGCATCAGACTGCCATCAGGCTTCTCGTCCACAGCACTGGATGCGAGAAGAATGTGGTAGAATTTCCTCAAAGTTCTAAGAGGAACCTATTTTGAGTCTAGGATTTTATACTCTGCCAATTCCAATGAGAAGAAAAAATACAGGCTTTTCTCACCAGTCAATGACTTGGAGACTTTTTTTTTTTTTTAATTTCTCTGAAAGAAATATTAGAAGCTATACCCCAGAAAAAAGAAGAACCAATCCAGGAGGCAGTCACAGGATTCAAGAGTCAATGATATACAAAGAAATAACGAATCTTAAAAAAAAATTAACTATCTAATAGTAAAACCCCAGATGATAACAATCTGAGAGATGAGAGAAGGAACTGAAGGAATCTTTCCTTGTCTTATTGGGGGTGGTGGAGATACTTATGGGTTATCTCTAGATGCTTATAGAAAATATATGTCTAAATATGTATGGTAAATATTTTGTAATTATATATTTTTTAAAAAGAAATATAACTTTCAAACAATTAAGGAAAAATAAAACAAAGAACACTATCCATGGGAAAAAAGGTAACACCCAATAGAAAAATGGGTGAAAGATCTAAGTAGACAATTCACTGAAGAATAAACACAAATCTTCAATAAACATACAAGAAGGTATTCAACAGTTTAAGGAAAATGCAAACCAAAAAGTAATGACATACCTTTTTTAAGAGAAACAAAAAATAAGAAGTTTGCTAACATCATGGTATACCTTTGCTATTGTGGCTATAAATTGCTATGGCCATTTTTTAATATGCAAATCTTATAAACCAAAAATTCCGCTTCCTACTACGTACTCTTGAGATGCCTTTGCACATGTACATTTGTACAAAATGCAAGTATAAGAAGGCTAATTGAAACTTTTTTGAGGTAAAGAAAAATGGGAAATAAACTAAATGTCCATCAATATGCAACTTTAAATACTTTGAAAGAAAAGAAAAACTAGTGAGGAAAAAACAAAACAGTTTAAGAACACTAAAATGATAGAAAATTCAATCTGTTCACTTACTAGCACACTGTTTTATATTTTGTTGTTGTTGTTCTGTGCCATCGAGACAGTTCTGACTCACAGTGACCCTATAGGACAGAAGAGAACTGTCCCATAGGGTTCCCAAGGAGTGGCTGGTGGATTGGAACTGCCAACTTTTTGGTTAGCTGCCAAGCTCTTCACCACTGCTCCACCAGGGCTCCATTTTATATGTTACCCTTTGAAAATCATCACTTATATTGAAATTAATTGTGAGTGCTTGCATGTGTAACCATTCTTTCCTAATTGATCAACCACTCGCTCTCAGAGATGCAATTCATAATTTATAAGAAATAGAAAAAAATATTTAAAACTGACAAATTTATTAGGAAAAACTAGGACCAGTTCGCTTCCAACCATCCCCTACCCAATCACAATGGTCTATTAACAACACTTAAACCCCCGCCCCCCCAAAAAACCCATTGCCATTGAGTAGATTCTGACTCATAGCAACCCTATATAGGACAGAGTAGAACTGTCCCATAAAGTTTCCAAGGAGTGCCTGGTGGATTCGAAGTGCCGACTTTTTGGGTACCAGCCATGGCCCTTACCACTACGCCACCAGGGTTTCCTAACAACACTTAGGGTGGGGTATATTACCTATTCAGAGTAAGAATCAAACACTTAGCTTACTTTTATTACATTCTTCATTAAGACTAAGCAGCAGCTATATTTTTCTTAAATAAAAATTGACCTCAAACAATAGAGCCTTTTGAAAACAAAGAGTGGAATGTTTATGGTTAATATATAAGTTCCTTGGAGACAGGAACCAGCGTTTTTCAGGGCTTTCTCACTAGGCCAGAAAAGCAAGCATAATTGTTTGTGAACTGGTTAACTGGTTAATTAACTAATTAAAATTTCAAGGGAGGAATAATATGTACACAAGGGTATTGTAAAGGTGTGTCACAGAAGCCTGTAATAGAAAAATCCAAACCAGGACACTCTGATTTTCCTGCCTTGTAAATACACTGGCCCTCACATAGAGCTGTGATTTTGTCATATGGGATCCATTTAAACTCTGGAGGTGAAATGCTGAGGAAAAGGAGTGGGGGACACCAGTTAAGTCCAGACATGGGAACAGCATCAGGAAGGGCTGCCTTAGGGCCCCCATCAGAGGACACAGTCATCAGGCTGTAAGGTAATTGTAAAGGGATGTGCTAGATTGAGTTGTTTTTGCTTCTGCTACCTGGACACTTTTATCACCCAGGGATCCTTCCCTCTGCATGGCCTGAGTGCCAACCAAGTGTATATGTGGCCAGTGAAGTACTGCACTTAGCAAATACTTTTTGGTTGGATGGATGAACCAATAAACAAGCAAAATAGTCAACAGTGCCCTTTTTTCTCTATGCACTTTAAAATCATCCACTGAGAACCGATATTCTAGTAGCAAAGAATATTTGGTAAAGTTGTTCCCAGCTGATTTCTCTACATTGCACACACATGTTGCCTTATTCGCTGCAGAGTTACAGTATACTACATAAAATCTGGATGGTGGTGACTTTCCCACATTCTCTACCACACCACAGTGACTAAAATAATTAATAGCAACCAGAACTCATTGATTTAAAAGTAAATTACCACAATTAGGGATCTGCAGGTTTGCCAGGGGAATATATTTGCTGTTTTCATTTAAACAGTACAAATCCTGAGTTTCTGGACTGGATTTAGTCTCCTGGAGAGTCTTGATCCACATAATGTCACAGGAGCATGTAAATGGATTGCCCACCAGAATTCTACAGGGAACAAAAATGAAACTCAATCAGTATCTTTTCTTCATTTCAACCACACTCGTGTTTATGAAACACTACAATGTTATGAAGTCTTTCAAGACAGTAACCCTTGGAAGTCACACCCACTTTCATAGTATGACAGTACTTATTATTCATTCATTTATCCAATACTTACTGAGTTTCTCTTATGTGCAAACACAGGCTAAAGGATGCAAAATTATGTAAGAATTTATAGAATAATATTCAAAACAAGACAGGAACACAAATAGCTGTAATATAGGATTAAAAAAAAAACAGTTGCCATCCAGGCAATTTCAACCCATGGCGACCACATGTGTGTCACAGGAGAACTGTGCTCCTCACAGTTCTCAGTGTTTGATTTTTTAGTAGTAGATTGCAGGCCTTTCTTCCAAGGTGTCTCCGGACGGATTCTAACTGGCAATCTTTCTGTTAGCAGCCAAGTGCTTAACACTTTGCGCCACCCAGGGCCTCCAGGATACAAAAAGATGTCTCATAAGAAAGGGAAAAATAAGGCACCATAACAAATTGTTCGTGATTATATAATTGGTAAGGTATTGGTGAAGATGCCAAAGATAAGTTTTCAGGAACTCTAATAGGTGCATTGCACTGGGCAAATCTGCTACAAAAGACCTCTTTAAAGTGTTAAAAGGCAAAGATGTCACTTTGAGGACTAAGATGTACCTCACCCAAGCCATGGTATTTTCAGTCACCTCACATGCACTCAAAAACTGGGCAACGAATAAGGAAGGCCAAAGAAGAATTGATGCCTTTGAATTATGGTGCTGGTGAAAAATATTGAGTATACCATGGACTGCCAGAAGAACAAACAAACATGTCCTGCAAGTAGTATAGCCAGAACGCTCCTTAAAAGCACGGATGGTAAGACTTCATCTCACGTACTTTAGATATGTTATCAGGAGGGACCAGTCCCTGGAGAAGGACCTCATGCTTGGTAAAGTAGATGGTCAGCAAAAAAGAAGACCCTCAACAAGATGGACTGATACAGGGGCTGCA
Source organism: Loxodonta africana (assembly GCF_030014295.1). Lineage (NCBI taxonomy): Eukaryota > Metazoa > Chordata > Mammalia > Proboscidea > Elephantidae > Loxodonta > Loxodonta africana. Next base: position 24,584,487 of record NC_087350.1, read on the forward strand.
ACAAAGGGCTCAAACATCCTCACCATTGTGAGGAAGGCACAGGACCAGGCAGTGTTTCATTCTGTTGTATGTAGGGTCACTATGAGTCAGAAACAACTCGAGGGCAGCTAACTACAACAACAACATACTTATTTCTGACCAACTGTTATCATTTAATAAGCTCAAACTTCAGCGGGGGCAGAACAACCTCATCATAATTAGAAATGCAATTGTAAATACAATCTAATAATAAAGCATAGGGGCCAAAGTTGGGCACTCCCATCCTTCTGCATTAGGCAACCATAGTTCAGTTTCATTGACAGAAGAAAGTTGAAGCCAATGTTGGAGCGAGAACCTGGGAGGCAGCTATTAGACACCTTTCATACACAACAGGCTCAGGGTTTCTGCGAGCAGCGGCAACTGAGCTCTCTTTCCATCGTGCTGCTTAACCCGTCCTGGAAGGGTCTGAAAGAGAAAGCTGCTGCTCAGATCTCAGCAGAGCTGCCTGGACGCCCTGAGATTGGTGAAAGAGGAAGGAGTCAAGGGGAAAATACAAACCACAAGGAAAAAAAAAATCTTTAAATGCTTATTTATAATACTCAGTGGCCTATTTAACATGAACTCTATTCATGGTAATGAGCCTTTAAATGAGGCCATTTAAAATCTTTACATAGGCTCTGTCTGGCACTAACCACAATACTTAAGATTTCCGTGAGGACTGGACCTGGGCTTCACAGCATCATTTACTCCTGTGGTTTTCTGGTCGGGTTCTAAGAATCGCAGGGATCCCTGGAGACTTTTCCAGGAGTTTCTTTGAGGAAAATGCAATCATGGCAGACCAGTTCAATGTGTGTCAGTCTGATCACCTCCAAGCATCTCTCCAACACCGAAACAGTACTTAGTACTACTAGATATTCCGTATATGCTGCAGAAGAGACGCGCAACCAGTTTAATTCCACTAATTCAAGATGTTTCCTTGCTTTCTGAGCACGTAAGAAAGAGTCTCTTTTAAAAGAAGTATAATTGATTCAGATCCAAGGAGCCCGGGTGGCACAGTGATTAAGAACTCAGCTGCTAACCAGAAGGTCAGCAGTTCGAATCCACCAGCTGCTCCTCAGAAACCCTGTGGGGCAGTTCTACTCTACTCGCCATGAGTCAGAATCAGATTGATGGCAATGGGTTTGGTTTGGTTTGGTTTTGTCCCTTTAATAGTTGATTCAAGAGAAGGGATTAAGAAACGAAGGGATCTTTCAACCAGAAGTGTAGTACAGCAAACTCATGTACCACTTCACTAGTGAGAGCTTCAGAGACCTTGGGTGGTGCAAACAGTTGATGCTCTTGGTTGCTACCCAAAGATTGGGGGTTCAAGTTCCCCAGAGGCACCTCAGAAGAAAAGCCTGGCAATCTACATCTGAAAAATCAGGCATGGAAAACCCTATAGAGCACAGTTCTACTCTGACACATATGGGGTTGCCTGTGTTAGAAACACCAATGTTTCACCAAAGTTCTGAATTCAGTTCATTCCAAATAACTGCCAAATGCTAAGACTTTTGCCATGTTATCCCCACTGCTACCTATTAACTGATCATTGCCTCTCCACTAATGGCATCTTCTAATTTGGACAACTGTTTGTGAAAAAGGATGGACTTTCGTAAAAACACGCTCCAAGTCAATTCAGGCGACATGCAGTTTAAGCAAAAGCCACTGCCTAATATTCAAAGACCATGTCCATCTGGGTCCACCTCCACCATCACAGACCCTCTGCTTCAGGGTTCATTTGGGAATGATAACAGATCATCCTTGCTTCATGATGATGACACAAAGAATTGAGCACACTAGAAAATGGTGGCTGTGAGTCATCAATACATTTCAGTATTTATCCTATCATTTTACAGCAGAGAAAATTAGGACATAAGCATAAATATTGGACACAGAGGCAGGTTAGAAGAAAACCTCACAAAGACAGTTGGGTAGGGAGAAGGAATCTACTCCTGAAAATTAGCCAGTGAATACTGTATGGATCACAACAAAACACTGTCCAAATTTCTTGCTTTGGACACACCAGGAGGGATGTCTCACTGGAGGAGGACATCATGTTTGGTGATGTAAAGGGCCAGTGAGGGCGTCTGAAGCCCTTGGTGAGACGGATTGGCACAAAGCCACAACAATGGATTTGAGCATGCCTGGGGTCATGAGGATGACCAGGACTGGGCAACATCTTGTTTCGTTATACATAAGGTACCCATGAGTCAGAATCGACTGGATGGCAGTTGTCCTTTTACCTAACAACCACGATGTACAAGCTGGCACTGCAGTTAGTGGACAAAACCTGGAAGAGTTTTTTTTGTTTTTGTTTTTTTTAATGTTTTGAACCAATTTCTCTTGAGTTTTTTTTTTTTTGGAATTTTTATTGTGCTTTAAGTGAAAGTTTACAAATAAAGTCAGTCTCTCACACAAAAACTTATATACACCGTGCTACACACTCCCAATTACTTTCCCCCTAATGAGACAGCCCACTCCCTCCCTCCACTCTCTCTTGTTGTATCCATTTTGCAGCTTCTAACCCCCTCTACCCTCTCATCTCCCCTCCAGAGAGGAGATGCCAACATAGTCTCAAGTGTCCACCTGATCCAAGAAGCTCACTCCTCACCAGTATCCCTCTCCAACCCATTGTCCAGTCCAATCCATGTCTGAAGAGTTGGCTTCAGGAATGGTTCCCGTCCTGGGGCAACAGAAGGTCTGGGGGCCATCACCACTGGGGTCCTTCTAGTCTCAGTCAGACCATTAAGTCTGGTCTTTTTATGAGAATTTGGGGTCTGCATCTCACTGCTCTCCTGCTCCCTCAGGGGTTCTCTGTTGTGTTTCCTGTCAGGGCAGTCATCGGTTATAGCCGGCACCATCTAGTTCTTCTGGTCTCAGGATGATGTAAGTCTCTGGTTCATGTGCCCTTTTCTGTCTCTCGGGCTTGTAATTACCTTGTGTCCTTGGTGTTCTTCATTCTCCTTTGATCCAGGTGGGTTGAGACCAATTGATGCATCTTAGATGGTTGCTTGCCAGCATTTAAGACCCCAGACGCCACTCTTCAAAGTGGGATGCAAAATGTTTTCTTAATAGATTTTATTATGCCAATTGATTTAGATGTCCCCTGAAATCATGGTCCCCAAACCCCTGCCCTTGCTACACTGGCCTTCGAAGCATTCAGTTTATTCAGGAAATCTTTGCTTTTGGTTTAGTCCAATTGTGCTGACCTCCCCTGTATTGTGTGTTGTCTTTCCCTTCACCTAAAGTAGCTCTTATCTACCAACCCTCCCTCCTCTCGTAACCACAAAAGAGTGTTTTCTTCTCAGTTTAAACTATCTCTTAAGTTCTTATAATAGTGGTCTTATACAATATTTGTCCTTTTGCAGCTGACTAATTTCACTCAGCATAATGCCTTCCAGGGTTCTCCATGTTATGAAATGTTTCACAGATTCCTCACTATTCTTTATCGATGTGTAGTATTCCATTGTGTGAATATAACATAATTTATTCATCTATTCATCCATTCATCCATTGATGGGCACCTTGTTTGCTTCCATCTTTTTGCTATTGTAAACAGTGCTGCAATGAACATGGGTGTGCATATATCTGTTCGTGTAAAGGCTCTTATTTCTCCAGGACATATTCCGAGGAGTGGGATTGCTGGATCCTACGGTAGTTCTATTTCTAGGTTTTAAGGAAGCGCCAAATCAATTTCCAAAGTTGTTGTACCATTTGACATTCCCACCAGCAGTGTAGAAGTATTCCAAAAGACCTGGAAGAGTTTTTCCCATTGTTATTTTCCCCTTGAGTAAGCTGGCTTTACTTAAGCCTGGACAGAGCAGGAACCAATCAGACAACATAAGATGTGCAGCCACTTGAACACAAACGCCCCCCCCCCCACTTTTTTTTCTTTTCTCTTCCACTAGAGAGCAAATCATTCATCTAAAAAAACATTTAAACTCATCACAAGTGATACACTAATATGGATATTTTTCTATTTTCATTATTACTGAATCATATTTTCATGAGGGAATAAAACAAACCACCAAATAATTTCTACAAAAAGGAGCCAAATCTTGAGAAAGCATTTTTTTTTCAAGAGTTTTGATATTAAAAATAGGTCAGCAAAATCACTCATTTAAAAAAGAAAGAAAAAGCTACCCTTTCCTTTGAAAATTTTCCCCCAGATGCCACACAAAATCATTACTTACAGCTCAGACAAGTCAAGGTGACGAAAATGTTTCCTGGACAAGTGTGTCAGTTTATTTCGGGTGAAATTGCTGTAAGGAATAAAACACATTAAATGTGGGTTTAAAATGTTACATTTCAGGATAGAAGTATTCAAATAGAGTATATTTAAAAACATAATCTAGTTTGATCATTTTAAATGCCTTTCTTAGATCCCATATTCTCTTTCACTTGGAGTGACAGCTTAATTGTTTTTCTCTAGCCACACCTAGCATCTGATTTATGTGGGGTTGCGGAGGAGCCCTGTTATGAATTGAGTTTTATTCCCCCAAAATATCTGTCAACTTGGCTAGGTCCTGATTCCCAGTATTGTAGGATTGTCTACAATTTTGTCATCTGATGCAATTTCCCTGTGTATTGTGAATCCCAGCACTATGATATAATGAGACGGATTAGCGGCAGTTATAGTGATCAGATCTATGTGATTAGATAGTGTCTTAAACCAATCTCTTTTGAGATATAAAAGAGAAAAACTATCAGAGAGATATGGGGACCTTATACCACCAAGAAAGTAGCACTGGGAGCAGAGTGCATCCTTTGGACCCAGGGTCCCTGCACCTGAGAAACTTCTCGACGAGGGAAAGATTGATGACAAGGATCTTCCTTCAGAGCCAATAGAGAGCCTTCCCTGGAGCTGACACACTGAATTCGTACTTCTAACCTGCTAGGCTGTGAGAGAATAAACTTCTGTTTGTTAAAGCCATCCACTTGTGATATTTCTGTTACAGTAGCACTAGAGACCCAAGACAAGCACATTTTATATATTGTCTATGTTTAATCTCTATTTTCTCCAAAAGTGTATTTTCTGTATGTTGATTCAAAACCAAGTTATATGCCTCACTGAGATCTCTGAACTTTGAAACAGTAAATAGGAAATATGTAAAAGGCTGTAAACTCAATAGAGAAGAAAAGATTCTTTATATCCAAAGAGCATTGTCAAGGTTTTGAAGCCAAGTGGCACATAAAATTCTCTGAATACTGACTGAATTTAACATGTCTGTATAGGAAAGAACGCACTTATTGGTTGATAGATTCTGCTGAGATTGTTTATAGCTGAATTCTAGGTAACTGGATAATTCCCTGATGAAAGCAAAAAAAAAAAAAAATCGGACAACCAGGAATATGTCCATTTTTATCATGAATTATTCTAGTAACATACCATCTTCAGATTTGAAACAACTAGACAATGAAACCAAAAAAAAAAAAAAACCAAACCCACTGTCGTCGAGTCAATTCAGACTCATAGCGACCCTGTAGGACAAAGTAGAACTGCCCCACTGGGTTTCCAAGGAGCGCCGGGTAGATTCGAACTGCTGACCTTTCGGTTAGCAGCCGTAGCTCTTAACCACTACGCCACCAGGGTTTCCAGACAATGAAAAGATGGTATATTTGTGATTCAAAAAAAAAAAGGAAAGAAATGAATTTACTGACATGTTCCAGATGGGAAATTCAGAGCCATAATCCTGGCAACTGACTCGGTCTATGAATTTGTTGACTCTGAATTTATTTAAAAAATGTCCAATGTTTCAGCCTGTAGGCATGTGTTTAATAATCAGTAACATGGATGTAAAACAAACATTAACTTTTATTAAAACAGCCAGGATCCCAACAAACAAGGACAAGCCAATGAATGTTTCAGCGTGTGTTTCCTGCTCAGGAAAAGGAACGCTGAGCTAAGAGGGGTCTGAGGGTGGCAATTCTGCCAATTACCTGAGGCTAATCTGCTGCATCGGTCCAATGAAACCATCCATAAAGTATGCTGCTATGTCTGATCAGTCATCTTTAGAGGGGGGCTACATTTTTACAACCTAGGAGTTAATGCATGAGCCGACCACCTGTCTGCCAGTTTGTTATACTCTTATGTGCATAAGAGTATAACAAACTTATGTGGCGCTATGAAACTGGAAGCTATGCCACCAGTATTTCTAATAACAGCAGAGTCATCCATGATGGACAGGTTTCAGCAAAGATTCTAGACTAAGAAAGACCAGGAAGAAAGGCCTGGCAATCCAATTCTGAAAATTAGCCAGTGAAAACCCTATGGATCACAACAGACTACTGTCCAATATAGCACTGGAAGATTGAGCCACCTAAGCTGTAAGGCACTCAAAACACCCAGTGGTTGCAACGATAAGCTTGAGCATATCATCGATCATGAAGATGGCACAAGACCAAGTAAGATTTCATCGTTGTATGTGGGGTTGCCTTGAGCTGGAACTGACTCAACGACAACTAACAACAAATGCATAAGCTAAGGCTAGTCAGTTGGTAAAGAAAATGCCAGTTTTAGCATGTCATAATTCAAGAGTGTGTACGTCCACTCCCAGCTTAATTCCACATTGAGAATTCTTTTCACTCATCCAAAACCCTACCTACACAAGACTACCATCCTTCCTTCTACACTTTCGTCTTCTCTGTTCACATTGCGTGTAAAGTGCTCACCCACATGAAAAAAATAATCTACTGGGAAGTTGTAAAATGTGCCCACATATATCCTTTCTTTTGGAACATGAATGAAGAACGGCTTGCACTGGAGTATAATAAATTGAGAAGTCAATGTCACGGTCTTTGGAGCACAGATGTTTTCATTTTCATCAGAACTTCCCATCTTTCTGAAAAAAAGCCTGCTCTCCCTCCCCAGGAAGAAGGAGGAGAGGGGAGGCAAAGAAAAAGGAAACTTATTTGAAAGGTTCCCCCATCAGCTCACTCACTGCCGGCCCTGGGTGCAGCTGCCTCTGTTTAGCTGCCAGCAGCCAGCGCAGAGCAGGGTTATGGGCCGAAGAACAAGATGAGTTTTATGAACCATGCTTATTATTGTGGCCAACAGCCAAGAAGGAGGAAGGGAGGAAAAAAATCAACAATCCTCTTACTGTCTGATTATAGAACCTTGCTAAGGAGCTAATTAGCACCTCTGCAAAGTCTCTGGAAAATGCAAGAACTGCTTTTTCTCACAGTTGGGTTCTTAGGGGCTGGGCACCAAGAAATAAATTCAGTGACCAATCACAGGGGCTCTGGGGACCCACCATGAGATGTTAAATATGGACAGAGTCCTTGGATAGCGCAAATAGTTAATGTGCTCAGCTGTTAACCAAAAGGTTGGAGGTTTGAGTCTACCCAGAAGACCTCGGAAGAAAGGTCTGGCCATCTACTTCTGAGAAATCAGCCACTGAAAACCCCACCAAACGCAGCTCTACTCTGACACACATGGGGTCACCATGAGAGGGAACGGACTCAAAGGCAACTGGTACTGGTAGGGGATAAGAGTGTTGAAAGAGAGTTTCATTTTGAATTTCCCTAACACCTGATATGAAATAGACTGTTCTTGTGCACACCCTTATATTGTTGGGGAAACTCAGAGAGATGATCAGAAGACCCCAAAGGTAGAGAGAAACAGCTTCCGTACACATTTCTTTACCAGCTCCTTGCACTCCACTTTGTTGATATAGGAGGTAAGAGTACAATTTACATGTGGGAGATCAGGGATAACCAAGCCATTCCCTGGCTTTCTCACTATTAATCAGAGGCCGAGACTAAGATCATGAAAGACAGACACAGGACTTGATTCTCTCCTCTCTCCCTGCCATCTTCAAGGCAAGCTACTTAATTTAATTTCATATTTTGGTAATTAGGAGACTTTTCCATCATGTGATGCTTAGTGAGATTTTACTACTTCTTCGCAGCTGTCTGAATATTTGCTAATTCCATTTGATCTTACTGTTTAACAATGACTATAAAAAAACATCAGGCTCAAGTCCACCCAGAGGGGCCGCTAAAGAAAGTCGTAGTGATCTGCTTCTGAAAATCAGCCACTGAAAACCCTACAGAGCACAGTTCTACTCTGACACACACGTGGTCACCCTGAGTTGAAATCAACGTGGTGGTAATTGGTTTGGTTTTCTGGTATGATAGGCATCAACACTTTTTTGCATTTGGTCAATAATTGGCTTTTTGCCTTTTAAGGAAGCTGTATAGAACATGCCCATCTCTTTTGTTTCCTATTTTGAAATAAGTCTTTGGGACACATGGGCAAAGATTTGGCTATATGTAAGTTGTGTATAGCCATAAAACCCGTTGCCATTGAGTCAATTCTGACTCATAGGAACCCTATAGGACAGAGCAGAACTGCCCCATAGGGTTTCCAAGGCTGTAAATCTTTATGGAAGTAACCTGTCACATCTTCCTCCTGCAAAAGGGCTGATGAATTCAAACCATCGACCTTTCGGTTAGCAGCCAAGTGCTTAACCACTGTGCCACTAGGCACAGAATGCCATTAAAATTATTCTACCATAAAGAATGAAGAAAACTAAACGTACAAGGGAAAGATTAGTCCAAAGGACTAACGGACCACAGCTACCACAGCCTCCACCAGACCAAGTCCAGTACAATTAGATGGTGCCCAGCCACCACCACTGACTGCTCTGACAGGGATCACAATAGAGGGTCCTGGACAGAGCTGGAGAAAAATGTAGAACAAAATTCTAACTCAAAAAGAAAGACCAGACTTGCTGGCTTGACAGAGACTGGAGAAACCCTGAGAGTATGGCCCCCGGACACCTTTTCACTTCAGTAATGAGGTCACTCCTGAGGTTCACCCTTCGGCCAAAGATTGAACAGGCCCATGGAAGAAAACAAGACTAAAGGGGTGCACCAGCCCTGGGGCAAGGACTGGAAGGCAGGAGGGAACAGGAAAGCTGGTAATAGGGAACCCAGGGTTGAGAAGGGAGAGTGTTGACATGTCATGGGGCTGTTAACCAATGTCATACAACAATGTGTGTACTATTAATGAGAAAGTAGTTTGCTCTGTAAACCTTTATCCAAAGTACAATAAAAAAAAGGAAATAAAGAAAATTATTCTACCATAGATTGCCATAAAAAAAATACACTTTAGTATTCATATAAATATCATGCAACAAGGAAAATGGAAAAAATATAAGAAGTATGGTAAAAATAATAAGTCCCTTAATAAAACTACAGTTAGCCACAGTCCACTCTACAAATCACAACATTAAAAAAATGGTGTGGTAAAACAGCCAGCAAAATGTGGTTGTTGAGTAATTTAGGTCTAAGGTCAGCCGTAATGAAAATACCAGAACTTAACCATTGAGGTCATTAATTACATTTAAGTGATTGCATTACAGCATTTCGCCTTTTTTTTCTGTCCAACTTCTCTGTTGTTTATGCTATCAAAGCCTACGCAGACATCAGATTTGTGCAGGCAAACCAATTATAGAGAGGATGCCAAAAGCATTTAAATGAAATGTGCTAATAAAGTCCCTCGGAGTTGTATCACATTTGTACCACATATTTCATAGCTTAATTTCTCAGACTTTTATTTTTAAAGTAACTTCAACTTTAATGCCACTTGCACAGTATGAAGTCATGCTACTGGCTTTATGAAATTAAGGTGTTCTGCAATATCAACAAATCTCCATATAGTGTCCAGGGGGTCTGCTCTAGGAGATGGAAGTCAGTTGGGGAAACTGCTGTCCCCAAGAAAAGAAAGAGGACAAATGCTACTGTCTAATTATCTGGGCTGATTGCCTCATTGAACAAGACAAATTTCTTATGCTTTTCTTCTAAGAACATGGCCGAGGAGTGAGCTCTGGAATCATAATTCTGCCATTTGCCATCTGTAAACCTGAGCAAGTCTCAAGGACTTCGCAGCCTATTTCGATGTCTACGAAATGGGAATAAAAAATATCTCCCTACCTAGTGTGAAAAAAATCAAGTGTGGTAATGCAGATGTGAAAATGACATGTAAACTGTAGACTATGAAACATGAAAGGTATCTCTGCAAAGTGGATTGGCAAAAAGGCCAAGGAATGCAGGTGTCTCGGTGGCACAAATGGTTATTCTTGACTACTAGAATAAAAGGTTGGTGGTCCAAGCCCACTCAGGTGCCTAAGAAGACAGGCCTGGCGATCTGCTTCTGAAAGGGCACAGCCTTGAAAACCCTATGGAGCAGTTCTACTCTGCACACATGGGGTCACCATGAGCTGGAATCAACTCGACAGCAACTAACCACAATCTTCCTGCAGAAAATCACACAAAAAATGTAGGGGGAAGGGGACACCAATCTGACCATGAACAAAACCAAAACCAAACTCATTGCCGTCAGGTTGATTCTGACGCATAGTGATGGTACAGAACAGAGTAGAAGTGCCCCATAGGGTTTCCAAGGAGTGGCTGGTGTATTTGAACTGGTGGCCTTTTGGTTAGCAGTGGATCTCTTAACCACTGTGCCATCTTAGAGGTGCCTAAATGTTCTACATTCAAGTGATCTTCTGTTTAGCAATGAAATCTCTCAGGAAGGCTATACCTTATTGGCTAAATGGCATCATCTAACATGATTTAGCAGCAAACAACATAAAACCCCCATTTTCCATATTTCCCCCTTACTTTAGTCAACATTGGAAGCCCTAGTGGTGCAGTGGTTAAGATTTCAGCTGCTAACCAAAAGGTCGGCAGTTCGAATCCACCAGGGACTCCTTGGAAACCCTCTGAGGCAGTTATACTCTGTCCTATAGGGTCGCTATGAGTTGGAATTGACTCGATGGCAATGGGTTTGGTTTGGTTTTTTTAGTCGACAGCAAGTCAACATGACTGGGGGGAAGCATTTCACATTATTAACAATTGCCTGCATCTTTGGTGTGCCCCGTAATTGATTTTTCTCCACTTTTATCAATCCATGATAGATAGCTTTGGGAAAATTAAGGTTCAGAGGGTGTCTACTGTGAGGGGGAAGAATTTAGTAATTTTTAGTTTCCCAAAAAGGCCAAGGCCAACTCAGTTTCTTTCAATCCCATTAGTTTGATGTCTTCCAGGGAACATGTCATGATTCTAAGGGAAAGAATCAAGGACGCTGTACCAGGACATAGTTTTCACATCAGACTCCTTGCCGTTGGCCTTTTGCTTTGTCCAAGATGGAAACAGCCCAGAAATTCATGAAAGAGAATAAACAGGCTGTTCTAAGTGCCCCTCTGAAGCTATTCAGAAATCTAACAAAATCAAAGCTAATGTTTCTTAGCTATTAGCACAGCTATACTAACTTTTAAAAAGGGGGATTTAGACCAAAAAAAAGAAGAAGGAAAATAAACAGAGGAAAGAAAAATACTGAATAAACTGGGTCCTGGGAAGCAAAAGGATCAACTTTTACTCACATGTGCTGCAGGTTGCTGTTTTTCAGAAATGCTTTATAAGCCACAAATTTTAACCCAGAATCCACAATGGTCCTATGAAAACACACAGTTGCATGCATATTAGAACTAACCAGTGATGCCCACCTGATCATAATTATGAAAAAAAAAAAAACAAACCCGTTGCCCTCGAGTCTATTCCGACTCATAGCAACCCCATAGGACAGAGTAGAACTGCCCCATAGAGTTTCCAAGGAGCGCCTGGTGGATTTGAACTGCCGACCTTTTGGTTAGCAGCCGTAGCTTTTAACCACTATACCACCAGGGTTTCCAATCATAACAGAGCATAAGAAAAATCTCTGAAATAAAGTACGCAAGTCCCGGGTACTCACAGATTTTTCAGACCCATGTAAGCTTCAACATCATCTTCGTTGATGACTTCTAATCTTTTCTGATTTGCAATGTAACTGTAAAAAAGAAAAATCAGAAAGTGAAAACCAGTGACTCAGAAAGTAGGTAATAATATGGCAGAGTGGGTAACTTCCATCCAACCTCATCACAGTGCCCAAGGTGATCCCTCCACACCCACCCTGGCCTCACCATCTTTTTGCTTTTTTTTTAATACAACAAGGGGAGCAAAATTGAGTATGACTGAGAAGAACCCATGATTGACCAGGGAGACAGGTTCACCAGGTTTCCTCTTTTCCTAATCTTTTACTGCTCTTTCAACTAACAATTTCAGTTTGCCTTCCTTTTCAAGGTATCACCTGTGCACAGAGGTGAAAATAACTTGAAAATGCATTTACTACCTCTCTAAAGGTGCCTCACTTTTGTGACAGACACATCACTACACAAGAAAAATCCCATCTTTCCTCACATTCCAAGATAAACAATCACTTCCTCCTTTGACCTCCTGGGGCACTGAAGTGGATTTTCTTTCTTCTTTCCTTCTCTTCTTCCTCTGTCTTTTCTTGGCCCAGCATCCCCTCCTATGCCTTTGTCAAGTAACAATGCCAATTATTCTTTCAGGAAGCACTTTTCACAAACCCCACAATGCCCTAGTGCACTGTCTGTTGGCATCTATCTCTTCCCAACCCCTCCCCAATCCTTCAAATATAGGAGTGGACTGGTGCCTCTGGCTGGACAGAGAACTCTACCCCCTTGGCCATGACGACTGGCTTTGAAATGCGCATGTGACCTGAGCTATACCAATGAAAATCTTCCGTATGATTAAAGAGATGGATGCTGGGAGAGTGAGGGCTCTCTCTTTCTCTGGGATCATAGCTGAAGGATGACACAGGCTTGGGGCTGTCCACAAATGAAGTCAAAAGGAAAGAGAGCTAAGAAATGTAAAGAGAGACAGAATCTAAAAAGGTCACTTGAGCCCTTGGATCCAGCTAGCTCTGAGGCTAGATGTCACTAACCTAAGCTAGTTTGATCTGGGTTTATGTCACTTGCAACCAATAGAGTCTCTAGAAGTACAAACACTAAACTATTCAAACTATCATCATGGTTAGTAATCTGCTTTAAGCACTGTGCTTTTTCAAAGAATTACCTATGTGAGATCAAACTGCCAATGGCAGCTTGAAAGGGTGGATGGAAAGTTTAGGGGGCAGTGAGTTTAAGGTAACAGTAGTGGAATAATTTGGAAAAGCACAGTGGGAATGGCAGCACAACTTGAAGAATGGAATCAATGTCCCTGAGTTGTACATGTAGACAGTGTTGAAATGGTGTCATATTTGCCTGGAAGGATTTGTTCCCTTCTTTCCTTCCACCACCCACAAAGAAAGAAACATTTGAAGACCTAAGCCTGATGCTCAAAATAAAATATAAAATTAAAAAAATAAAATTAACTATTGACTCAATAGCAATGTTTTTTTTTTTTGCTTGATTTATCATTACATTATGGAATTTCCTATACTCCAACTTGTGCTACATTTATTTCTATTCAATTTTCTTAGATCACAACCTCTCTGAAGACACTTAGACACTGTTTTATAATTCCAAATATGAACCACAGCACGTAGCACAGTCCCTTGCAGAAGGTAGGTACTCAAAGGATGAAGGATGGATGGATGGACGGACGGACGGACAGATGGTGGATGGATGGATGGATGGATGGATGGGTGGGTGGATGGATGGATGGACGGACGGACGGACGGACGGACGGACGGACGGACGGATGGATGGTTGGACAACACTTAGAGTTACAAAGGTATTCCAGAAAGTTGTCCCAGAATTAATTTTCTTTTTGAAAGAAATCAAGATATTAAATTTAACATATTTATGAGTCACAAATTTTAATTCACAATGGTCCCATGAAAACTCTAACTGCATATACATTAGAACTAACCAGTGATACCCACCTGACCACAATAGAGGATAAAAAAAACCTTGAAATAATATCCATAAGTCCTGAGTACTCACAGATTTTCCTACATAATATATATAATATATATTACTGTATTTTTAACAAATTCCAATTAAGACATTAAAAACAAGTATGTAGTCCTGCTGTTACCAACATGAGCTTGAAATGAAGCAAATACTAATCAATTGGGGAGAAGATAGAGCATCTATTGGTCCCTTCGATCCACTTTAAAAAAAAAAATGATGACAAGATACATGGAAGAAGAATTTAGGTAGCCCTTTTTTAAAAAACAATTTTAAAAATAAAATAAATGTTCTAAGGAAACAAAATTAAACCTAAGAGAAATAGTTTAAGAGAGATTCACATACATATTATTGCCTGTTACATTTGAAAGCCACCTCCAAGATGGAAGGTGTCTTCCTCTGACAGATCCCATTATTCTGTCTCCTGGGGCCTGGCACTCAGAAGACGTGCAGGAAAGATTTGTTCCCTCCCCTCCTTCCACCACACACAGAGAAGGAAACATTTTAAGACCTAAGCCCGAAGCTCAAAAACAACAATTTTCAATATCGAGTTTTTTATGAAATGTTCCAAAATTATCACACTTTAGATACATTTTTCCAAGGCCCATTCTACTAACATTTTCAATAGAGACCACAGTGACCTCACCCTTCTAAATTATCTCACAATAAGAGCTGCCTTCAGAGAGCCCTATATCTTAATGTTTTTTTAATGCATCTGGCAGCAAAAAGAGAAGATAATATGGGCAAGGTAGCCTTCGGGGTCACAGTCACAGCTTCCAGGAGACCCTGTCCACTCATTACGGCTGAGCTAACATAGGGCTGTCACTGTTCTGAAGTCTCCTGAGGGTTCTTCAGCTCTTTGTGGCGTGTCTGGATCATTCCTGTCACCCCCAAGTGTAGGACAAACGCCTGACACTCAATAGGTACTTAATCAATGTCTGTGGCCCAAATAATTGTTTTTAACTTTCAGTTATTTATGCCTTTTATTTTTCTTTAATTTTCATCATGCACTTAATTTATATACATCCCAGATGTATTCAATAAAATACAATGAGTTAAATAAAAATGGAAGACACAGAGCAAAGAAAAGCAAAGGTTGAGACATCAATAGAGCTAGGAATTAGGCTTAAAAATGCATATTCTAGTGGGTGGTGCAAACAATTAATGCGCTAGGCTGCTAACCGGGAGGCTGGAGGTTAAGTCCTTGGAAGAAAGGCCTGGAGATCGATTTCAAAAAAATCAGCTATTGGAAACCCAGGGGAGCACAGTTCTCTTCTGACACACATGGGGTCATCATGAGTCAGAATTAACTTGGCAGCAACCGGTTTGGTTCATGACCTACATACTTCCTAGGAAGGGTTACAGCTTCGTAAGCTGCCGTCTGTAGAGATGCCCAAAACATTGTTGCTAGTTACAAATCATTCCTGAAATCTGCCTCCTAAGCAACTCTCTTTAAAAAAAAAAAAAAAAGAAAAGAAACTCTCTTTAGCTACCATTAAGTGAGGAATCATAGGGTTAGAAAGGAAGCCAATAAAGTTAATAACAGGCAGCTCGTAGAAGGGGAACTCCCAATGTCCAAGAAACACACAAAATGTTGCTCATCCCACAAGAGATCTGGAAATGCAAACTAAAACAACAATGACGTACAACAGTTGTCCAGAGTGGCAAAAAAATTTTTAAGGTCCAACAATATATGCAGGGAATCTCTTTCGTATGTTGCTGGAGAAAGCGTAAATTGGCATAGCCACTTTGAAGAGCAATTTGCCAGTGCTCTGGGAAATTATAAATGGGCACACTTTATGGGCCAGAATTCCACTTCTAGCTATTCATCCAAGAGAAATTTTCACACATACACACATGTATACAAGAATATTCACTGTCATACTGTAAAAGTCAAAAGTTGGAAACAACTTAAGTGTCCATACACACAAAAACGGAAAAAATAAGATGTGGTAAATACGTAAGTTGGAATGAATCAGATCTATACACTGAAACAGAAAGAGACCCCCATGTTAAGTAAGAAAATAAGCAAAATTGCACAGATACACACACACACACCAATTTATGTGAACTATTAAAAATACACAGAAAACAGTAAAGATATAGTGTTCACAGTCAAGTATATATGTTAAGTATAAAAAAGAGGCTTGCAAGGAAGGTCACCTCAAAAAGAAGGTGATGGGTCTTGGAATAAAGAATCTTACACTAATAAACTACTTCCTTTGTTAAAAAAAAAAATATATGATAACAAATAAGACAAAAACGTTAAAGCATCAGTTCTGAATATAAGTACATGAAATCATTGTTTTGTGATTATACTTTTTCTGAAATTTTGAAATTTATGAAGTAAAAAAAGAAACAAATATGAGAGAAAGAAAAATGGAAGGGAGAAAAATTAAAAAGGAAGAAATGAAGGAACAAGAGAGGGAGAGAAAGAAAAGAAAAAAGAGAAGGAAAGAGGAGAAGGGAGAAAAGAATAGAATAGAAAAGAAAAGGAGGCCAAGTGAAATGCCTGTGGAGAAGCTGGACCCCAGGGCTTCTCAGCTCAAGTTCTTGGTTCCCAGGACCACCCAAATGACAGTGTGAGCCTCTGTTCCCTGTCCTGAGCCTCAGGCAAGAATCCGAAAGCTTAGGTGCATGCTGGCCTGCCCCCTACTGGTGATTTCCCTGTGCCTCCACAAGAATCTTGGCAATACCAGTCTTTCAGGCTCCCTCATCTGATTGCCACTGGAGAGAAGAGCAGCAGCTGCAGGAACTAACCAGGGTTAGGAGGGAGAGAAGCAGAGCCAGGTCAGGGCAGATAACTGGAAGATTCCCTCAACAGGCCATGCAGCCAGGCTCCCCCCCAGGAGACCAAGTACAAAGGCAAATACTGTGAAACTTGGTGGGTTCTACACTGAGCCAAAACAAACAAACAAACTCATGGGTGTCGAGTCGATTGCAACTCATAATGACCCCATAGAACAGAGTGGAACTACCCCATAGGGTTTCCAAGGAGCAGCTGGTGGATTCGAACTACTGACCTTTCGGTTAGCAGCCAAACACTTAACCACTGCACCACATTGAGCCAAGGCTTACTTAAGAACACAATTCTCCAAGAAGCGTTTCTCTCCCCAGCAGAGCAGTGAGAAGCCATGGCATTCTGTCACAAGACTCTTTCATGAGCTTTCTCTCTGACAGCCTCAACTCTTCCGGCCTATGCCCACTGTTCTAGAAGGTGTAGGCCCAGGGGTTTTAACGCATAACTCTACAACATCCTCCCCACCAAAGAGCCCATATCGCGAAGCCCGTCACATAGAAGACTTCATACGAAATCAGCAGAGCATTGGCCCTTCATGGAAAACCAACCCTCTTCTTCGCTAACCTGCTGAGGTTGCCTTCCTTCCCTGTACGGCACATCAGCAGCCTTTAATAATGGCAGAGAGATTGCATAGATTTCCATTTTTAAACTTGATAACTCTTCGGAATTTTTCTCACTCACCTCCTTGGCCTGCAGTCCCTCTGGCCTTTCCCCTCCATCAGTAATCTGTGTGGAATCGCCACAGGTCTCCAACCATCCTGTTTTGCCCAGAATATGCCTTCCTCCTTTCTCAAATTCGTATATAGCACTCTTGCATATTATGAGGGTTACACCCTTGTTAAGAGGCCCTGGTGGCACAGTGGTTAAAGCGACCGATCGACTGCTAACCGACAGGTCGGTGGTTCAAAACCACCAACGGCTCCAAGGGAGAAAGATGTGGCAGTTTGCTTCCAGAGAGACTTACTGCTTCCATAGAGATTTACAGGCTTGGAAACCTAAGGTGTCACTATGAGTTGGAATCAACTCCACAGCAGAGGGTTTTTTACAACTCTGTTGTTTTTCACACTTTTATTAGATCCCGAGACGATCATATACCCCTTAAAAGTCAGATCCCATATTTAGGGTTTTCTCAATGAATTCACTAGATCTGGGGACCCTACAATACCTGGAATACTGTTTGAACGATTTGTGGGCAGCACCGAAAATGCTTTAGCTAATCGGAACCTTCTCCCATCAGTTGGTAGGCATTTTTTAGCATTTACTGTCTAACTGTACTCAAGAATTAGAGGGATGGGAGTATTTTCCTATAAACCTATCTGACTCGCCAACTGAAGAGTTAATTCCCCAAACATAGGGTGTCTTAGTCAGCTCACTGCATCCCCATTTCCTGGTAACAGAGCCAGTTCTCAAGGAATGCCTACTGACTTGAAAGCAATTGAACAGATATACTGATTCGCCATCTGGAATGTTTATAACCCCACTGGAAAGACCAGACAAATACACACACACAGGTACAAAAGAGACACAATATATACTGGATGAAACAAACTAAAACAGAACCAAGCCAGTTGCCATCAAGTTGATTCCAACACATGGCAACCCCCCGTGTATCAGAGCAGAACTGTGTGCCATACAGTTTTTAATCGCAGATTTTTTGGGAACTGATCACCAAGCCTTTTTTCCAAGGCACCTCCGCATGGACTTGAGCCTCCAGCCTCTTAGTTAGCAGCCAGGCATGTTAACCATTGCATCACCCAGGGGCTCCCCATACTGCATGAGGGTGGTGACCATATAAAATAACCTCATTTATCATGCCGAAACTAAGGAAACAAAGACAACAGAGGAAAATGGAGAGACAATTTTGGAGGCAAGTTTTGTCTGCCCAATCTAGAAAGGACTTTAGATTATAAGCATACTACATATTCAAACCAACTGCTTATTTATATTTTAAGTAATAAAAACTAATTGCCCTTGGCAGATGAGTATTCAGCAGCCACTGATACCATCCGTCTCAAGAATGTAAGACGAGAAATGGCCTCCTCAACTTTTGGCCTAATGATTCTTAATCTTGAGAGCAGTGACATTCGCAGGAGGAAGAGTGCTCAGTGTCCCAGAATTTATGAGCAGAGAAAAAAAAAAAAAAGTTCTAAGCAGCAGTACAAACACCTGAACTGTAAGGGCCCAGTGGAAGGAACCACAAATACAGCTGGGAGTATCAGTGAAGGCCAAATGGAGAAAAGACACTGAGGTCAGGCCTTGAAAGGTGACCGGAAAGTCGATAGAGAATTCAAGTATAAGCGAAGTCCGTACTATTTGTCATCTTGTTCTATATTGTCACCAAAGCTTTCCCAGTTTCAACTTGACAATTCAGGAACTTTACTAAGATGTTTTCTTTAGTGTAAAGAATTTCCTCTCCTTTAGGCTTAACGAAAAACTTACAGGTGATTTTTGGGGAAAGAAGAGAGAGGAGCTAATTTTACATACATTCACGGAAACATTTTTGAATTGTGGCTTCCTGCAAAGCAGGATACTGATAAGATTTTAAAAGATTTCTCATTTGCTTTAACAATCTATCAAATCATTCCTCTAGGCAATCGTCCCAAGTAACAAAGAGTGGTTTCTAATGCATCTTTTCCTTGTACTAGCTCACCAGCAGTATTACTCAAAAGTAAAATTTCCCTTCAGCATAGGCTCTATTACCTGAACTGTACTTTGGCAATGCATCAAAAAGGAATGGAAATAGTAGTAAATATTTCAAATGGTGACTCTTCAAAATGCAATCACTTTCTGGTACCCTGTCCACACGCCCATAAATAAATAGGTAGATAGATGATAGAGATAGCTAGATGATAAATAGCTAGATGATAGCTAGATAGACAGAAGTCAGTTAGATGCATACATACATACATAAAGTTGACAAAAGTTAATAGAGCTCAAACTCCATTCCTTACAACCAAGGGGGCGAGACATTTCAACTCTGATAGAGTTCTCCCTGCCATGAGATTCCTTTCATAGGGAATGTAATAATCCTTAAAAAAAGAAAGAAAGAAATTTGCCACAGCCCCTGGGTCCACAGCTAGGGGACCTGTCTTTTTTTCCTCAAAAAAGATGCTGAGAAAGAGTTTGGAAGATCAGTCCATGAACAGGAGCTGATGACACTGTCACAGGCCATAGAGGACTCCAGATATAACCCTCTTCATCTGCAGCCCTATTCTGGAGAGAGGATGGATATCCACCCCAGCCATGAGGACATGAATGGAAAGGACAGCCAAGTAAGCACGTTCAAACCTGGATCTGGGCAGCCTAGCAGA
Source organism: Loxodonta africana (assembly GCF_030014295.1). Classification (NCBI taxonomy): domain Eukaryota; kingdom Metazoa; phylum Chordata; class Mammalia; order Proboscidea; family Elephantidae; genus Loxodonta; species Loxodonta africana. The sequence goes on from NC_087350.1 coordinate 24,604,376, forward strand.
ACAGTCTGTACACCAGTAGCACTTCCAGCTTCCTTTTGACCATTGAGGTAGAAGTAAACCAAAACAAAACAAAACAAAAAAAAAACCAAACCCACTGCCATGGAGTCAATTCCAACTTATAGCAACCATATAGGACAGAGTAGAACTGCCCCCCAGAGGGTTTCCAAGGCCATAAATCTTTTCAGAGACTGCCACTGCCACATCTTTCTCCAGTGAAGCAGCTGGTGGGTTTGAACCACCAACCTTGCTGTTAGCAGCCCAGCGCTTAACCACTGCACCACAAGCGCTCCCAGAGGTAGAAGTAGCACCAGTAATTCCCTTTGAAGGAGTGTTAACTATATGCTAGGCACTGGGTACTCTGGGATTGTCTCAGTAACGCAACAGTGCTACCGGGAGAGCGTTACTATTGTTTCCATTTTCAGAAGCAGAAGCGAAGGCTCAGCCAGGCCAGGTCACTTCCTCGTGGTCACACAGCTACTAAAACAGGATTCAAACCCAGATCTCCCTGCCTCCAAATTCTGAGCTTGTACCCACTGTGCCACATTGCCAGGACTGTGGACTTGTAAATTCAGCATCTTTGATAAAGAATAACATCTAAACTTTCTGCATCATGGATGTTCACAAATGGCCAGGGCCTCAAAACAATAGTCAATGAACAGGAGCAAGGACTGGTTACAGGGAGCTCTAACAAAAAAAAAAAAAAAACAGTGCTATCAAGTCGATTCCAACTCAGAGCTCTAACAGGAGATGATAAAGAATCTTCTCCAGATTCTTACACAATGCCAAGCTCTGGGAACGGCACTTTCCTAGAACACCCCAAACACCCTGGGAATTGAAGAATCCAAGTGCCTGGAAAATAAGAAGTGGTGGAATGTCAGAGATAAAAATATTCCACCAGCTTTACCTCTTACTTGTACTTCACTTACTGTGCCTCAGTTGCCTTTTCTGTAAAATGGAGTAACAACAATAACTGCTTCATGGGCTGTTGGGAAAATTGGAAAACTTTACTAACACATAAGAGGAACTCAATTAATGTTAGTCCCTGGGTGGTACAAATGGTTAAGCACTCATCTACTAGCCAAAAGATTGGTGGTTCGAAACCACCTAGAGACACCTTAAACACAGATCTGGTGTCCTGCTTCTGAAAGATCACAGCCTTCAAAACCTATGAAGCAGTTCTACTCAGCACACGTGCGGTCACCATGAGCCAGAATCGACTTGATGGCAACTAACAACAATAACAATGAGCAGGAGGCTGGGAATCAAGGCCTGTCTTGGTCACGGACTAGCTGGTGAGTTTAACCTTGCCCCATCTCCAGTTGCCCACATCTGTGAAAGAGGAAATTTGGGCTTGCTAATGTATCAGTTCTCTTCAGCACACACATGTTATAAGAAAATCTCCACAAAATATTATGAAGAAAATGATTAGCACTTACCAGAGGCTGGTGGGATGGCAGGGTGAATGGGAGTTATTGCTGAAGGGATACTGAGATTCTGTATGAATCCAGTGCCATTGAGTCAATTCCGACTCATACTGACCCTATAGGACAGGGTAGAACTGCCCCATAGAGTTTCCAAGGAGTGCCTGGTGGATTCGAACTGCTGACCCTTTGGTTAGCAGCCGTACCACTTAACCACTACACCACCGGGGTTTCCGAGGTTCTGTATGGGATGATGTAAAACATTTGGAAATGGATAGTGGTGATGCTAGCACAGCATGGTGAATGGAATTAACCCACTGAATTATACATTTAAAAACACTTAAAATGACAAGCTTTTTGTTATATATATTTTACCACAATAAATTTTTTAAAAACTGTTTACAAACACTATGAACAATGGAATTACACTCTGGATTTCTCTGTAAGTGTTGATACAGCATTTTTCTTATCAGTCCCTATCACGGGTTTCCGAACAGGAACGCCACAATTTATGACCAGAAAATTTAGTTATGGGAAAAAAAACCCAACAACTTAAGGTTGGCTTTCTACATAAAACACATCAGTTTCTACCAGGAAAATGCATTACCCCTCATGCTGACTAGCACTGGGCCCCAGCTCACAAATAATGTGACATGTGAAGTGACGTGCAAACTTTAAAATCAGGGGTCACAAAGGAGGAGGAGTGATGGGATCTGGTCGACACAGAGTTCTTTGTTTTCTTTTTGTTGCTGTTGTTAATTTTCATATTAATCACTAACATTTCAAACATGGAAGATTTCACATCTTAAAAATCTGAATTTCCACATTCTCTTGAAAAAAGTAGAAGGTCTGCCAACCTGGACCAACCTTTCCTCCAGGCAACAGTCACTGGGAGCTGAGCAGTGGCTGCCCTGCAGGTTTGGAGCATATTCCCTGACCTTGGTTATTTCCCTGGCTCATAAAATATTTTGTGACACTTGATTTCATTCTTGTTTGTAATTGCCTCTGAGACTTCAACGATCCAAACATCCACCTATATTGATATGTTATCTTCACGCACACCAGTTGCCATCAAGTTGATTCTAACACATGGCAACCCTATGTGTGTCAGAGTAGAACTCTGCTCCACAGTTTTCAGTGACTGGTTTTTCAGAAAGCAATAACCGGGGCTTTCTTCTAAGGCATCTCTGGGTGGAATCAAACCTCCAACTTTCCAGAAAGAGCTAAGTGTGTTAACCATTTGCACTGCTCAGGGACAACATCTTCATGCAAGCTCTTAACTACTTGGTCACCAGGGTACCACCTCTTCATGCATGTTGTTGTTTGTTAGGTGCCATCGAGTCAATTCTGACTCATAGCGACCCTATAGGACAGAGTAGAACTTCCCCACAGGGTTTCCAAGGAGCGCCTGGTGAATGTGAACTGCTGACCTTTTGGTTAGCATCTGATCGCTTAACTACTGTGCTACCAGGGCTCCTTTTCATGCATTAAAAAAAAACTCCTTTGCCATCAAGTCGATTCCAACTCGTAATGACTCTACAGGACAGGGTGGAACTGCCTCATAGGGTTTCCAAGGAGCACCTGGTGGATTTGAACTGCTGACCTTTTGGTTAGCAGCCTTAGCTCTTAACCACTACGCCACCAGGGTTTCCCTCTTCATGCATAGAGACCCCTAAAATGAGTGTCATCCAACAAAATGACAACTCACTTCTTTTTATTTTTTCAAAGTTACTTCTATCTGAACCTTTGGAAGCTTTTAGAACATTTAGAAACTTCCTCTGCTTTTAAAAAAGAGCTAAAATGACACAGACATAGCCAAGGATAGTTTTATACTCAGTACAGAGTAAATGCAATCCCAGGGAGGAGCAAGGGATGTGGCTTTCCCTGAAGTAAAAAAAAAAAAAAAAATTTTTCCTTCCAACTAATGTACTTAGTATCATTACATATTTTACACTAGGTCTCACCAACCTGTCACAGCAAATGGGGAGACAAGTAGCTTCACACATACCATGACTTGGCTTTACCCTATTCAACTAGGAAGAGCTCCAGGACAAAAATAGTCCTAATACTGAAGTATTATCAAGAAAGAGGCTTAAGTTGATGTTTAAGTGAAAATTTTTCTTTTGGGCAGATATACTCGAACGCTGGTCAATACAGAACAAGCAGAAACCCGCGTCCACTAGCTCAGCGACTTGGGTCGGTGCACACTAAAGCTAATTCATCCTGGCAGGCCCTTGGTGGGGGGCATAACTCTCAGAGGTGGAGGCACCGTGGGGGCCTGAGGAGGCCTTTTCTATGCCAGGAAGCAGTCTGGTCACACCTGCTCCTAACAGCTTCTAGGCCAAAACCATCTACGCGGAGCTCTACGGGCTGGAACTCTGGAGTCTCAAGCATTTGCCCAAGTTCTAGGCAGGCATAGGGCTGCTTCCCTTGCAGGCTTGGGTCTGTCTGAGGGTGCCTGTGCCTCCTCCTCTCAGGATGGTGGTTTTCACCTGGACCAACATGCAGGCCAGGCTGCTTGGTCTTTGTAAAAGGATGTCAACCCCACCATCTGCTTGTCTGGTTTCCAAAGAGCAAGGGTCTGGCATTAACCAGCAACAGAGAATAAAATTTTCCAGGCTCTGGTCAGAGAGGACAGCCTCACATCATCTGCAGGCAAGCTTCTTTCAAAGCCTGGCTCAACCAAGGGTATTTCAGGATGGATGTCTCAGAGAAATGCTTTCCTTCTCCTTTCTCAAAAGCCCTGAGTTGGATGGGTTTTATAACCGCAGCACCAGAAACTTAAATTCTTGGACCACTTTTGCCTTCTTCCAGAACTGTGGCCTCATCCTTTCCCCCAACCTTCACTGGCTTTCTCAGGAAGAAAAAATAAAATGAAATCTACTTCTGCAGTTTGCATAAAAGCCGCGCATTCCGTCACTCATCGTCCCTGAGGAAGAAATTCCTGTCAGAACTTCATGCCAGACAAAGCTGTGTTCCTGTGGAATTAGTGGGCATTCTCCTTCTCAATAAGTTTCTCTTTCCACTGCCAGGAAATTGAGGACAAATGTTATGCTCAGTTACAGCAACTATGTTAACCATTAGAGTTAGCCAGAGTTCTTGGCCCTTCTTTTTTTTTTTTTTAATTCTTTATTCTCTCATTTTTGCCTTTTTAACTTTATTGTATAAAATACTAGTTATTCAAACACTGATGACAAACTGATTGCTTGTGACATTTCTAATATTCATTCTACACAAATTAAGTGGCCATTATGTACAAAATACTAATGCTCTAGAATTATAGATGTTTTCAAGAAATGAATTAGCAAGTAATTTCATCTACAATTAGTTTTATTTTTCATGGTGTATGTTCATAAAAAAGTAAAATCTTTTTGAAACTCTGATCCAACACATAATTTTTTTTTTTAGTGCCTTTTCTGTCTTTGCCCGTTATTTCAAGCCAATCAACGTTCCATTTTTGACTAGGAGGAAGACCCTCCAATGATTAGTCAGGACCTTCAGAATCCTAAGACGTATTCAGGTCAGAGCTCATGATAGCAGGACCCAACTTGGAAAGCTCTTGGCCTCTGGTCAGACCGAATCGTTCCATATGAAGACCATTTTTTGGAACTAATATTTCTGCTCCAGCTTCAGGACAGATCAAGCATGGCACACAGAAAAAGAAACATCAGGCATCACCACAAGAAAAGAGAATTATTCGCGTGGTAAATTTTTAGGACGTCTGTAAAAATCTGTTTTGATTTGGGCACAATTTTTCAGCCAATATTTAGAGGCCATGGGAATAAGGAGAGAGAATGTAATGGGCATTTCCAATTTTATCTTCACTGTTTTTACTTCTCTTTGTAACCTGTAACTACTTTTATAGACCATTAGAGATTACTTTATTTGAAGTTAAACTACCAAAGATGTTGGGAAGGAGACATGTAAGACTACAGTAAAGAGAAATGATTTTGCAGAAAGCAACAGTTAGTGTGCCTCAAAGTCCTAAACAAATCACTTGTTAATTAAATCAAGGGATACATGATTGATCAAAAAAAAAAAAAAAAGATATATTTTTTAAAGACCTTGCAGTTAGAAAGAGTGAAAAAGACAGGAAAAAAAAAAAAAGAGGAAATGGAGTACAAACTGACTGGTCCAAAAAAAACCAAAACAGAACCTGTTACCATCAAGTCAATTCTGGCTCATAGGGACCCCCTGTGTGTGAGAATAGAACTGTGCCCCATAGGGTTTTCAATCCTGATATTCTGAAGTAAATCCCCAGGCCTTTCTTCCATGGCACTTCTGGGTGGGTTCAAACTGCTAGCCTTTTGATTATAGCTGAGTGCTTAACTGTTTATGCCACCCAGGGGCTCCCAGAGTCCAGAGTCCGGGGGAACACCTATAAGCAATTTAATAAATCAGATGAATCAGGACTATCTAATGACGCTAAGTCACAAAAAAGAAGACCATAGCTTGCATAATAGTGGCTAAATCTGACCCATGATTTCTCAGCACACAAATGGTCAACAGCCCCATCAGCTGAGAACACCAGGTCCTACAAAATGAGAGTAATATGTAAACTAGCAAAAGGGCAGGCAACAGTTGCAATGAAGGGAACGCCCTTCTACATCCATCCTCTTAACCACAGCGACTGGGCAGCACCGGGCAGTGCTATGCCCAAGGCAGATCCTTCTGCTTTTCAGTCCTCCCCCATGCCTACAGAGTCCACCAAAAAAAAAAAAACAGTTGCCATCAAGTCGATTCCGACCCTCTAAGACAGAGTAGAACTGCCCCATAAGGTCTCCAAGGAACAGCTGGTAGATTCAAACTGCCAACCTTTTGGTTAGCAGCTGAGCTCTTAACCAATGTGTCACCGCCAAATCACAGTTGAGATAATCACACAACCTAACAACTAACCACAGAGTTTCTCAGTGTGTGTTAGGCATTGTTATAAGCATTTTACTAGCAACAGCTCGTTTAAACCTCACAGAAACCTTATGTCTCAGTTATCTACTGCTGCTGTAACACAAATACCACAAGTAGGTGGCTTTAAAGAACAGAAGTTTGTTTTCTCACAGCTCTGGAGGCTAAATGTCCACATCAAGGTCTTGGCTGTGCCCATTCCTTCCCGGCCAGTAGCCTCAGGCATTCCTGGTTCTTGAAGATCTTCCCAAGTCATCTGTCTCCCCCCCCAGTATGTGCCAAATCTTAGTCTGTGTCTAATCTGTTCTTTTTATAACTCAGAAGTGATTAGGTTTAGGATATACCCTACATTGGCATGGCCTCATGAACATGACAAGGAAATCCTATTTCCAAACAGGATTACATCTACAAGAATAAAAACCAAAAATCAAACCCGTTGCCATGGAGTTGATTCCAACTCATAGCGACTGTATAGGACAGAGTAGAACTGCCCTATAGGGTTTCCAAGGAGCATATGGTAGATTCCAGCTGCCAACTTTTTGATTAGCAGCTGAGCTCTTAACCACTGCGCCACAAAAATAGAGGTTAGGATTCCAACACATACTTTGGAGGACACAATTCAATTCACAACACCCTATGAGGAGGGTTCTATTATTGCTCCCGTTTTTACATATGGGTAAACTGAGGCACAGAAAGTTTTAATAAGCAGTCCAAAGTAGCAGAAACAGGCCAGCTTCACAGTGAGGCTTTTAACCCAGCAAGCAATCCTGCCTCACAACATACATCATCACTCCCCTACACAAACTCCCAAAGAAAATGAAAACTCAATTTTTCAATCCACTTACGCACCTCAATTGATATATTCTGTGATTTTTCAATTTGGGAAAAAAAAAGTAGCAGGGAAAGGAACTCTTTTGGCAGCTCTCAATCCCAGGGTCTTCCCAGGATGCCAGTGAAAAAAACTATTCAGGCATAATGAGCTGATTCTGGAAACATTACATTTATAGCCAAACCTTCTAGAAAAAAAAAAAAAAAAAACCATCGCCATAGAGTATATTCCATCTCATAGCGACCCTACGGGACAGAGTAGAACTGCCCCATAGGGTTTCTGGATTCAAACTGCTGACTTTTTTGTTAGTAGCTCTAGCTCTTAACCAGTGCACCACCAGGGCTCCAAACCTTCTAGAGCCAGCATGAAAGTCTGTATAGAGAAGAGGGAAAGGTAAAAGCCGGTAGCTAATAATGTTTAACAGTCCCCCTTAACTTGTGTGGACAGGTCTATGCTTTGCTGGTGATTTGTCTGTGTCCATGATAACATCACAAAGCTTGCTATAATACCAATCAGAAGAGGAATCTGGCACGTGCTGACCTGGTTGGAAACATGCAACCCATGCTTGAGAAGTCACCCTGCAGACAGGGCCCAGCAATGGAGGAGCAGGCTGAACAGCCCAGCTACTGAACTCTCCCACACATTCTGCTGGCTCTTCTGTTCCAGAGCGCCGCCAAGGCTCAGAACTATGAAGAAGCGAAGCCCGGATCCTGAGCAGAGGCAGTCTGCCTTGTTGGCAGTGCTCTCAGCCCTGGGCTTTAGAGGGTCTCACTCTGGTCTGCCTCCACATGGGGCCAAAGTCCACAGGGACAAAAGGAGGCTCCCACGGGACATCACAATCCTCTTTCTTGACCTGCCCCAGAATTCCCTGCACAAAGTGCCCTGAGTCAGCTCATCTAACTTCCTGAGGGTGGACCTGGTCATGAAGTGTACACCCCCAGGCACAGGGTAGGGGTGGGGTTGGGGGTACAGGGTGGCTGTCTGTGGTGGTGTGGCTGAGCTTGGATGTGCAGGCTGGGTTGTCCACGAACATGCTGAGAGGTCCTCTGAGTTGTTGGCAGAAAGTAAAGTGAGGGCAATCCGACTGGACATCTCCCTCTGTCACCTTGCACATAAATGGTAGGGGCTGGCCTAAGTCTTGTTACGAAGACCCAGAAAAGTGCCTAGTGTGAGGACATTTTTGCTGACTGAATGAACGAATCAATCAACAAATATATGCATGTATAAGGAATCCATTGCTTCCTTCCATTTCAGCTACCCCTGGGGAACAATGACTTTGTCAACAGAATATCTATTGCCCTATGAACTACAGAAGAGAGTTCTATAGAAGATACACCATGCAATAAAAGAACAGTAATGGAGGAGTGGATTCTATGATAGGCTGGGGTAAGTAAAATCCTCAATAGCACCCTCAAGGCACCACACAGCTATGTTCCAGAAGACACTTTTTATTGGTAAGAGAACAATTCCCAATGACTCAACCAAAAATAAGATTTTTCTCATCAGAATTAAAGATTATCATTTGCTCCATAATGCCCATCCCTTTATAAAATTTCACTTTCAAAATACACATGACGTCTACTTTTGTTTATATGTACATTATAAGCGTACTGCATGGTGTAAACATAAATAAATAGATGCACTTTATCGCAAGGGAGAGTTATCTTTTTGGATTACTCAACATGACCTGTTCAATCTATAGGCTTCCTCATTCGGTTTTAAAAAGTCTTCCAATCGTATACATCTATCAGTTACTTTCTGATCATTTTTGCAAATAACCATCAAACTTTCTCAGAGCCTGATGTCGTTAATTACTACAAAGCTAAAGGGAGCCTCATGAAGCATTCCTGGGATCAGCCCAATGCATTTTGATTGCAAACGCACAAAAGCATATGTATCAGATGGTATGTTAAAGTGGACCCGACACACTATCGTTTTATACCCGTGATGTCTGCAGTTCTTCGAGAAAAATGAACAGCCTCTGCCATCCACACTGTAAGAAGGATAAATCACATCTGAAATCTCACACCAGAATCTCTTACTAAGTGAAGCGCCATAAATGCTGTCGCAGGGAAAAGTGCAATGGATCCAGAGAGATATCCATTATTAGCGATTACATGACAAAAGAGGACAAATCTTTCTCATTAGACCTATTTGCTGGCGATCAGATGTCCCTGAAATGATTCTTTTCCCCTGGATTTATCTCTGTTGCTTAGCTTGCCTATTGCTCACATCTTCCGCCATCTGCTTGTCCTCACCCACCACCCCACTCTTCCCTGCCTCTTCTTCCCATTGGGTACGCGACCAGCCTGCCGCATCAGAGCTTTGCCACACCTTTCTTCCTTTCCAGCTATGCTACGTCTCTACAATAAATTGATTTCTTACTGCATGTGAACTAACATGGTGCTATTTAATTCCATAAAGGTGATTTATCTAAACGAACAACTTGAGGACTTTAGGAAAGTCACATCTAGAGATTTATGTATTGAAGGAATTTTAAAGAATGGATTTTGAGATGCACGTGTGGTGTGTGTGCACATATGTGTGTGTGTATCTGTGCGTGTATTTATAATGCAGAGCAGTAGGACACTGTGCTAGGGAAGAACAGTAAAGAAGATCCATATGGTTCCTCCCCTCATGGAATTTATATTCAAGTGAGCGTACAGATAGCTACGCAGGCAAGCCTTTATGATACTATGTGCTGTGTGCTATGATTAAGAAACATGGGAGCTATAAGAGCCCATAGCTAGTTGACTAGTTGCTGTAAGTCAATTCTGACTCATGGTGACCCCATGTGTGTCAGACTAGAATGTCGCTCTGTAGAGTTTTCAATGGCTCGTTTTTCAGAAGCAGATTGTCAGGACTTTCTTGTGATGTATCTCTGGATGGATTCAATCCACTAACCTTTCTGTTAGTAGCCAAGCATTTAACCATTTGCACCACCTAAGGACTCCATAAGAGCCCACGGAGGGCAAACAACCCAGATATGAGAGACAGAAGAGTGTGCATGAGAGCTGAGGTCTAATGGATAAGCAAAATTTGGTAGCCAAGGGTAGAAGACAGAAAAAAGGGGTTTAGGCAGAGGGGACAGCCAGTGTGAGGGCTGGGAGGTATTCGAGAGTAGGGCTCTAGAGAATTAAAAGTTCAGAGTGAGTATGTCATGGAACTGAAGAAAGGGATAGCCAAAAGATGACGCTAGAGAAATGGGTTAGAATCTGAGGACGACACAGGGCTTGTAGACTTGTTAAGAAATTGTGAGTCACGGTATCTCAATAAAAACCTTAATATAATACGGAGGGACCTAAGCAAGCAAGCGGTTCCTAAAATTCTCAAAGGAAAGTTATCACAAATGACCAGTCCTAAAAAAATGAATAGCCCTAGAGATTCTGAAAGAAAAGCCTGATGCATAAGAGTATACACCAAGTAGAAAAAGATTATATTATCAAGTTTTGCAGCATAAAAGTTTGATGTTGGCACGTAAATAAACTGATTAATGGAATAGGGAAGATCCCAAAATAGTCCCTAATGCAAAGGTGTTCTTCATATACAACTAAACTGTTATTTGTAGGAAAGATACCAAAAAACAAAAACCAAACCCATTGCCGTCAAGTTGATTCCGATTCATAGGGACCCTATAGGACAGAGTAGAACTGCCTCATAGAGTTTCCAAGGAGCACGTAGTGGATATGAACTGCCGACCTTTTGGTTAGCAGTCGTAGCATTTAACCACTACACCATGAGGGTTTCCATGGGGAAGTTAGAATTCTATAATAAACAGTGTTGAGAGGCCTGATTGGCTGACTGGCTATCTTGAAAAAATAATAAAACAAACACTACCTCACTCCTTATATTTAAAAAACTCAGATGGAGCAGATGTTTAAATATAAAAACAGGAAATAATAAAAGCAGTAGAAGAAAACATAAACTTGTTTTATAATCTTGGAAAGAAGTCTTTTCTGAGCCACGTTTAGAGCATAGACACCATGAAGAATGCAATTAATAAATTTGACTCCAAATGTCTTTAATTCTGCTATACTAAGAAAAAAAAAGATACTGCATAATCAACATCAAAATACAAGCAAAAGTTTAGGCAAAAATATGTATAAAATATATGACATCCACAGGTCCAATATTCTTATTAAAAAGCTTTTATGAGTTAGTTTTTTTTTTTTTTAAAGTCCACAGACCCAACAGGAAAAAACAAAAGGGTAAGGTATGTGGTAATGTAGTTCAATGACAAAGAAATAGAAATGACTTACCTACAGATGAAAAGACCCTCAAACTCCAGATCAGAATTACAGAACAGCAAATAAAACAATGGCGAGGTACTATTTCCCAGGTACCTGATTAACAAAAACCAAAGGATTTGGTAACAAATAGTATTTATTGGCTTAGCTGTGGGAAAAGAGGCATACTCAGTTTGGGTGGGAGAATAAAATGATATGGCCTCTTTGCAAGACAACTTGGTAGTTATCTACCAAAGTCACAAATACCTGCAAATGTCCCTGCAATTCAAATTCTAGGGATTTTTCCTACGGATAAATCACTCATATGTGTAAAAACCTATACAGAAAGTTGTACAATAGGAGGCGGGTTAAATGAAGCATGGTCTCGTCATACAATGGAAACTCTGGTGGTGTAGTGGTTAAGAGCTACGGCTGCTGACCAAAAGGTCGGCAATTTGAATCCACCAGGTGCTCCTTGGAAATACTGTGGGCCAGTTCTCCTCTGTCCTGTAGGGTCGCTATGAGTTGGAATCGATTAGACGGCAATGGTTTTAGTCATACAATGGCTTACTATATCCGCACAAAAAAAAAAAGAAAGAAAAAATTCGTTGGTCTAAATGTGCTGATGTAGAAACATTACTTAAAATGCCCTGTTAAGTGAAAGCCGCCCAGGTGCAGAACATAGGCATAGCATGCTCTCAATGTGCACAAAAAGAAAAAAAAAAAAATGCATACATACCTACTCACATATGTGAGTAGACTATTTCTGGAAGGAGACGCACAAACTAATAGCAATCGTTGCTAAAGGAGAGGGAGACAGAGATTGGAGGACTGAGGTCCATGGTGGAAGAAAGACTAGCTTTTCATGATAAAAAACCCGTTGCCGACGAGTCAATTCCAACTCATAGCAATCCTATAGGACAGAGTAGAACTGCACCATAGGGTTTCCAAGGAGCGGCTGGTGGATTCAAATGGCTAACAAGGGGAGTCAGCACAACTAGACCAAACCAAAAGCTAAGAAGTTTCCTGAATACAACCAGACACTTGTAGGGACAGAGTAGCAGGGGCAGGGATCTGGGGGCCATGGTTTCCGGGGACTTCCAGGTCAATTGGCATAACACAGTTTAAGAAAATGTTCTGCATCTCACTTTGGTGAGTGGCTCCTGGGGTCTTAAAAGCTTTCAAGTGACCATCTAAGATGCATCAATTTGGTCCCAACCCATCGGGAGCAAAGAAGAATGAAGAACACCAAAAGACACAAGGAAAGTATTAGCCCAAGAGACAAAGGGCCACATAAACCAGAGGCTCCATCAGCCTGAGACCAGAAGAACTAGATGGAGCCCGGCTACCACCAATGACCGCCCTGACAAGGAACACAACGGAGAGTCCCTGACGGAGCAGAAGAAAAGTGTGGTGCAGAGCTCAAATTCACATAAAAAGACCAGACTTAACGGTCTAACTGAGACTAGAGGAACCTCAGAGGACATGTCCCCCGGATGTTCTGTTAACCCAGAACTAAAACCATTCCCGAAGCCCACTCCTCAGAGAAAGATTAGACTTTACTATAAAACATAAAATAATACTCGTGAAGACTGTGCTTCTTAGTTCAAGTAGATACACGAGACTAAATGGGCAGCTCCCGTCCGAAGGCGGGAGAAGGCAGGAAGGGATAGGAGCTGGTTGAATGGACACAGGAAACCCAGGGTGGAAAGGGGGAGTGTGGTGTCACATTATACAGGTAGCAACTAGCGTCCCATAACAATATGTGTACAAATGTTTGCATGAGAAATTAACTTGAGCTGTAAACTTTCACCTAAAGCACAATTTAAAAAAAAAAAAAAAGGCAATCTTTTTGGTTAGCAGCTGAACTCTTAACCACCGCATCACCAGGGCACTAGCTTTTCATGATACGTCCCTTTATACTGTATGCATTTCTTACCAGATTCAAATATTAAAAAAAAAAAAAAAAAAAAATTACTTACCAAAAAAAGCTATTTACTAATAAAATCCCATATTAAAAGCAATCCATTTCACAGGAAAGATATGCAAAATCACTTTGAAGGGTCTGAAAGGCTCCCAGGCTTGAGCAAGACTTGGCTGAAGACACTAACCTTTGCAAAGAAAGAATGTGTCAGTCAGAATTGGTGCTGGGCAGCAAAAGAAGGCGAGAAAAAAAGAGTGTCCATGCAGGGGACGCGGGCCTGGGCCAAAGTACTCCAAGTTCTGCATTCCCTTTGTGAAGGCGCTCCCATTATGGAGATGGATGCCTCAGGCAAGCTTAGCTTAAAGCCATTTAACATTTTAAATGCAGAATTAAGTGCCCTTGCTCTATTTCCAAGATCCCCAAGCAAGCTTCCAGTTATAATTTGTTCTCCTTTATAGATCTGTTGGTGTAGATAGCAACTGTTGTGCTGAGCTGTGTATTCTGGTCCACGTGATGGTTATATGTCTCATTATATAGCAATATGTTGACAATCCAGTTTTATTTTTTAAAAAATTAAAAAATCTTTGGACTTTCTCTTAAGACACATGGGGAGTCACAGGGCAATTATCAGTAGTGATATGATAAGACGAGCATTTTAGAAAGACCCTCCTACTTGTGGTGTGCATATGGGTAGAAAGGGGGCAAGACTCCAGGAGGGGATACCAAGCAGGGAGCTGTTTTAGACAGAAGATGATGGAGGCATGAACCCAATTATATTTAAGTGAGTACTTGTACAGAGTCCCTTGATAGCACAAACTAGTTAACATGCTCAGCTGCTAACCGAAAAGTTGGAGGTTCGATTCCACCCAGAGGTGCCTCAGAAGAAAGGCCTAGCAATCTACTTCTGAAAAAAAATCCGCTGAAAACCCTATGGAGCATGGTTCTACTCTGACACACATGGGGTCACACATGAGTCAGAATTGACGGAACAGCAACTGGTTAAGTACTTGTATACACGCACATTTGTACAACAAGCACGTACACTACGATATATCCAAGAGACGACCTTCCATAGGTAGTTGGGTATGAGCCCAATGGTCATCACTGATATAAGATAGGGACAAAGGCTAAGACATCATCAGCACACAGAAGGCAACTGACGTCATGGATAAGGTGACACAGCCCAGGGACAGCCCAGGAGCAGAAGCAGTCCTCCGAGAGAAGCCCGAGAGACGTTGCCCTGTAGGGTAGGTGCAGAGAAAAGGAACAAGTAAGACTAAGAACCAGCAGCCAGAGAGGTAGCGGGGGGAAACAAGTGAGCTATAGGGACACAGGGGGCAAAGGAAAAGAATGTTCCAAGGAGGGGGAATAAGCAATGAGGTCAAGTTCTGCTAAGAAGCCCAGTAAGAAAAGATGCAGAGAAATATGCCTTGGCTTTAGCCATATAAAGGTCACTGGGGACTGTGATGAGTCTGAGTTCAATGAAGCAGTGCGGCAAGACCGGATTAGGAGGTGAGGAAAGAGACATAATACATACAGACTAGTAGTCTAGGATCTGGCTTTAAAGGGGAGAGAGGAAAGGACAGGAACTACGGAAGGACAGGAAGAGCAGGGGTGGGAGAGTGTGAAAGGAAAACTTCTTCAAGGTGGAAGAGACCTGGTCCTGCTAAATACTCATGTTTAAATGTCAAATGAAATGAAGAGGCTGAAAACAGGTGACAGTGGGAAAGTCCCAGACAGAGAAAAGTTTAGGTTAGAAGATGGGATCTGAGAGGTGGAGTGACCAAAGCCCATTGCCAGTCGAGTCAATTCCGACTCATAGCAACCCTCCAGGACAGAGTAGAACTACCCCATAGAGTTTCCAAGGAGCACCTGGTGGATTCGAACAGCCAACCTTTTGGTTAGCAGCTGTAGCACTTAACCACTGCACCACCACGGTTTCTGTGGAATGACCGGCTTCAGCTAAAAGGTGCTCATTGCTTCCATCATAACCAAAGGGAAAGCAGAAAGGACAGCTTCGGATGCAGCAGCTAACTCTAATGGAAAACAACTTAGGAAGCCACCAGGGCATCAAAATTCTTTGGTGGAGAGAAAATACTAAAGCTCAGTTGAGTTACTGCCACCATTGGAAGTAGGGATGGGGGATTTCTTACATCCGGTATACACATCTATGCCTTCCGCTGTTTAACAGTGAAAACTACACGCATACGTTCTGGAAGAAGCATCCTTTGCAAATTGTTCCATGTTTGGCTGAGGCCAAAACAATCACTGTGTAACCGTCACGTGCTCTGACTGTCTTTATCATATTTTAGTAAAATGAGGTACTTAGGCATGTTTCTCCCATTAGACGTAAGCTATCCAGAGGCTTCTTGACCCAATATGAATTGTCGTCAATACCAGGGGCTTCTTGCCCTCAGTTATGATTCATGGCAGCCCCATGTGTGTCACAGTAGAACTGTGTTTTTCAGTGGCTGATTTTTCAGAAGTAGATCACCAGGCCTTTCTTCTGAGGCACTGCTGGGTAGAGTTGACCCTCCAACCTTTCAGTTAGCAGCCAATCACATTAACCATTTGCACTACCCAAGAACTCCTTTCCCTTAATACAGGTCCTTCTCCCACCTCAAGCAAGGATCTCTAGTGTACATGAAAGAGAAAAAACTTTTGTAACGAAGATTAGCATTCTTAAGATCCTATCTCTCTAAGTTACACTATATTTCAGAGGATGCAAACCAAAAATCTAATTTCTTTTGGTTTAAATTACATTGTAGAAGTGTTCAAAAATGCCTCACTGATAATATGGTTTTTCTGTTTCCTTTGAGAACTGATCAAAGAATCAGAAAATAAACACTGTTGGTCTCTGAGCGGCCAGGTTGGCTAACCCACAACTAATGCACTAATGCTCAGGTGCTTCACTCAGAAGACCACCCAACAGGTCCTCGCCCAGAACAATCTAGAATAGTTAAAACAAAATTAAAAGCCTGAATGACCTAGAGAACTAAACTCTCAATTATTAGCAAAATTTTACAATTCATCGTAACTAAATCTGAAACCACTATCCATCTATCAGTTTGTTGCACTGTGGTGGCTTGAGTGTTGCTGTGATGCTGGAAGCTATGTCATTGGTATTTCAAATACCAGCAGGGTTACCCATGGTGGACAGACTTCAGCAGAGTTTTCAGTCTAAGACAGACTAGGAAGAAAGGCCTGGCAGTCTACTTCTGAAAATGAGCCAGTGAAAACCCTATGGGTCACAATGGAAGATTATCCTATATAGTGCTGGAAGATAAGCCCCCCAGGCTGGAAGGTAACAGTGGGCTCAAGCATGTCAGTGACCACGAAGATGGCATGAGACCCAGCAGTGTTCAGTTCTATTATACATAAGGTAGCCATGAGTTGGAGCCAACTCAATGGCAACTAATAACCAGAATAATTGCTCCTTGACTGAGGGTCTCTGCCACACCCATCTGTCAGTCTGTTGTACTATGACAGCTTGGGTGTTGCTAGGATGCTGGAAGTCTCCAAACTAAGACAGACTAGGAAGAAAGACCTGGTGATTAACTTCTGAAAATTAGCCAATGAAAACCCTACAGATCACAACAGAACATTGCCTGATATAATGCTGGGCTATGAGCCCTCTAGGTTGGAAAGCACTAAAAATATACAACGGTCACAACAAGGGCCTCAAACATATCAACAATCGTGAAAACGGAGCAAGACCAAGCAATGTTTTGTTCTGTTATACATAAGGTCACCATGAGTCACAACTGACTGTACGGTAACTAACAACAATAAAGTCTGAAAGGATTCCGCGTAGTGCAGCTGTATATGTATATGTATATATTCATAGGCACGTCGTACATACCCGAATACATTTCAGGTGTGTCCGGGAGGGTCCAGAGAATTGCTGGGATATGAATGACAGGAAGGCGCAGGGTAATAGATACCAATGGGTCCTTAGTTGCAATAAAAAAGGGAAACTTTAAGTACTGTGTGATTATTAACATATTTTTTCTATACTTTAATCCCCAAACATGCCATATTACCAAAGGCCTGCAAATCATTTATCTCCTAACTACACAACAGATCACAAAAGAGATGAACAGAAAGGGGCCAGGATGATGGATGGGAGATGAAGCTCTGAGCCATCCTGGTCACACTGTCATGCTGTTTATTTAGCTTGTAAACATTTCTTTAAATCTCTGCACCCCTCCTAGAATTGCCTGGGATCTTGAGGTCAAAGGTGGGCAACTGTGGGTGAACAGACAGAGCCCAAAGCAAGACATTACACAGGGTTCTATACCTAATTATGCCATGCTTGACCAGCAAGCCCCAGGCAAAGCAATTAACCTGACAGTCCCTCAGAGGCTGTCAAACCCTTCCCACCTCCTTCAGAGTGAGGCTTTAAACCTGAATAACCCAATGACTGCATAGGCCTTTCAGGACTCTGGGGAGAAGCCTGGTATGAAACCAGGGATATGTCTCAGAAGTGTGTTCTTACTAGAAAAGGCTGGGGGAAGACCATGGACAGCATACAAAATGGTATCCAAATGATTGGAGTCCACAATCTTTTAGTTTGCTCGCTGGCTCAGCCACTAACCTCTGTCATCAATCTCAAGGCATTGAGATGTCAAGGGGAAAAAAGAAGTCAGGAAAGAATAAGTACTGTCTGGCCACAGGTCCTCCGTGGGAGGTACGCAGACTTCGTATAAAGGGCGGTGGAGTCCTTCACTTAGGTGAGCACTCCCGACTGTGGCGAAGGCTCCAGGGGCATGGCCTTCAACTCACTGTGCTCTGTCAGTCCTGCCCTTACTGTAGCTGCCCAAGGTAATACGGTAGGCACAGGGTCGTTGTTGTTTGTTGCTGTTGAGTCAGCCCCCAACTCATGGCAACCCCGTGGGCAACGGGATCGGGCTGGTGTGATCCATTGGGTTTTCACTGGCTGACTTTTCAGAAGTAGATCACCAGGCCTTTCTTCCAAGGTGCCCCTGAGTGGACTCGGACCGCCAACCTTTCAGTTAGTAGCCAGTTGCTTTGGGATCAGTAGCTTATGCCCTTTTAAGTTACTGTGTCTCTAGACAGATGCCCCGGTGGTGCAGCGGTTAAGACCTGTGGCTACTAACCAAAAGGTGAACTGTTTGAATCCACCAGTCACTTCTTGAGGGCAGTTCTACTCTGTCCTATTGGGTCGCTATGAGTCGGAATCTACTCGACAGCAATGGGTTAATAGAGATGGGTTTGCACAAAATGATGAGCTGAGTTTAGGCACTCAGTCTGAGAACACAGAACAGAGAGGAAGTCCCCTAACCTAAAGGCAAGGTGTTCCATTTGGATGAAAAGTCTTCTAGCCACCGCAGTGCTCTAATGAGCCAGGGCCTCAGGCAACTGGCTTCACTGCTCTAAATAAACAAACAAAAAAAACCCATTTTCAAAATGGAGTTGATTCCGACTCATAGAGACCCTGTAGGACACAGCAGAACTGCCCCAGAGGGTGGCGGATTCAAAGTGCCAACCTTTTGGTTAGCAGCCAAGCTCTTAACCACTGAGCCACTAGGGTACTGCTCTAAGTTTGTACAAAGAGGGGGCTGGAATGGATCATTTCTAAGGTCTTTTCTCCTTCTATGATCCTGAGTCTAAGTGGCCCTGGTAAAAACTGACCCTGTGACTCATTAGCCCAGCACTAACAGGGGCCACCAGCCTTAGTAGCAGCTCACATTGAAAAAAGCTGGGGGAGTTCAGGGCAGACACCAAAGACATGGCACACATGACACCATGATTCGAAGCACCCTGCCCCACCCACTTACTTCCTCGCTGATGTATTAAAAAAAAAAAAAAAAAACTAAACTCACTGCTGTTGAGTCGATTCCAACTCATAGCGACCCTATAAACCGCATTAATGCCGGAACTGAAGCTTCATGGAACTTAGAAGCAAGAAGAAATTTGAGCATCAAATTCCAAGCCCTCACTTTACATCTGACAAGCTGAAGCCCAGAGACATGTAGGGGCTTCCTCAAGATCCTGGGTGGTGCAAACAATTAAAGAGCTTGGCTGCTAACTGAAAGGTTGGAGGTTCATGTCCACCCAGAGGTGCCTCAGAAGAACGGCCTGGAGATCAACTGCTGAAAAGTCAGCCATTGAAAATCTTATGGAGCACAGTTCTACTCTGACGCACACAGGGTCGCCATGAGTCAGAACTGACTGCGTGGCAACTGGTTTAATCAGTTAGTAGCAACATTGGGACTTACTCTCAGGTCTCTGGAACCCAGTTGTCCATAACGTACTTTTATTTTCAAGCCTGTAAGGAAAGAATTTAGTATCTATGTACTACTTTTCTTCCCGGGGTTTATAACGTCCACAGCATTCACTCATTCATCTCTCAGATCAATATTTACAACTTCCCAGCCCTTTGGACACCCCAGAGAGCAAAGTAAGTGGTAAGAAGGCAGCGTGATTATGTGGGATCTTTGCCTTTTTTATGGCGATCGATCAGCAATCAAATGTAGAGCTAAAGTTATCCAGCCACTGCAGGCCTCCCTCCGCTCTCTGCCATTTGGAGGGGTAGGGGTAGGATGTGTGTTTTAAAATAGCTCAACCAAGTAGATTATGAAAATGATCAATCAACTATTAATAATCCAAGGTTCAGGGTTTTCCCCGCCCCCCCACACACATGTTATGCAAGCACAAAGTTTGCCATCCCTAAATAATCTCTCCCAAAAATCCTCTATTGATTTACAGGCACCAAGAGGGGCCAGAAATTGGTATTGTTCCAAGAGGCAGCTACATTGTACCCTATAGCGTTTGAGCCTACAAGAAGCTCTCTAGAGAAGTGGTAAAGAGCAAAGTTAGCTTAAGAGATAAAGTAATGTCAGTGTATAAAAGCAAAGCCAGACCCACTGTTGTGCAGTCAATTCTGACTCACAGTAACCCTATAGGACGTGTAGAACTGCCCTATAGCGTTCCCAAGGCTGTAAATCTTTACGGAAGCAGACTGCCACAGCGTTCTCCTGTGGTGGGGCTGGTGGGTTCGAGCCACCAACCTCCTAGTTCACAGCTGAGCGCTTTAACCACTGAGCCATCAGGGCTCTTGTATCAGTGTCTAGTTATCAATGATGGTTCAGTAATGTTTCAGTCCCTAATAGACAAAATCAGCAATGAGTTAAAACTGGAAGCGCTTGCTTAGTATCCATGGCCAAAAAAAAAAAAGGAAAGAGAAGGAAAAAAAGAAATTCAATTCCCCTTCCGTAGCTAAACAAAAACTCTAGGCTTTATACTGCTACGACCTAGATATAGTCAAAGAGATCATACAGAATGTTCCTAGGCAGAAAGGGACCTCGACTTTTCAGCCAACTTTTCAGCTTACAAAATATCTTTACAAGGGAATATTGAAACAGACACAGCAGAGGCTTATGGGAGAGAAATGGTGAAAGGCCTTAAACAGACCTAGACTCAGGGCTGAGGAGCTGTGACCACATTGTCTCAACTTCCCATTACTTTCTGGTAATAACATAACCCAGGCTCTTCTCTTTAACTCTAGCGCTTTGAATTCCCATAAGGAAATATCACTTTTCAGAGGGAAAAAAAAAAAAAATCAAACACATTTTCCTGTATAGTCAATGATGGGTGATGGAGAGGGGTGGGTGGAAGAAAAGAGGGTCAGAAAGGTCACAGGGCTTCTCAATTGTTTTAACCAATGTAATACAAATCTCCTTATTGCTGATTCTGAAGACATGAAATGAAAAAGAATCCAAATGGTTGTGCTGAGCTGAATTCAGTAAACAACTTCACTATGAAGATAACTGTTTTCAATCCCAGCTTGCAAGTTGTATTAAATAATGAAGGATGTAAATTAGATGCCTTATTTATTACCAAGTCCAGGGTGGCTTATATAACCACATTCACAATTTACTCTGTGGTTCTTAAATGCGTGTGAAACACAATCCAAAGTTCTCAGACCTCCAATGGAGGAGCTGAAAAGTATCAGAGTAAGCAAAACTGAGGCCTTTCACTGAAGGCTTGTGGATTTCTTTTTTTTTTTTGTACAATTATTTGCAACAGCAAAGCTTACCAAAATGAGAGGGCCAAAATCAATGTATTAACAACATACTATTACAGCTGTTTGACCAGGTCAGCAATAAATTCACACACAAGCTTTGACAATAGAACAATTAAGTCTTATTTATGTTGTGCTAAGAGGTAAAATACTAGACTGGTCTCCAAATATTATCCCCCAAATCAGAGAATACCATACCACCCAAGAAATTCAGAAAAAGATCACTATTGGTCTTTATAAAACCTGTGCAGTAAAAAAAAGGCATGACCTATTTTGACCATGCCTTTAACCACATGGGTGAGACAGAACTTGTCTTTGCCATACACTTTGGCACTTGATACAAGCGGGGCTAAAATGGCCAGTGACATAATTCCAACCACAGGCTTCTCTTGAATTCCTCTTATATGTGACAATGGTATTGTTTGAAAATTTAACCTAGCACTGCTCTAGTATAACCACAGAAGCTGCCACTTATCAGCAGTGTGACACTGGGCAGGTGTGATACGTATCTATAGAGAGGTACAGCTCTAAGTACACACCCGTGGGTAGAAACTATGAAACAGATACGACGATAGCAAGACTTTTAATAAGTTCAAACAACGACTCTGGAAAAAAATGTTAACTTAGTTTAAAATATGCATGTAGAAATAAAGATCTGTACATGTATGTGGAAACCCTGGTGGCATAGTGGTTAAGTGCTACGTCTGCTAACCAAAAGGTCAGCAGTTCAAATCCACCAGGCGCTCACTGGAAACTCTATGGGGCAGTTCTACTCTGTCCTATAGGGTCACTACGAGTAGAAATCAACTAGACGGCCATGGGTTTGGTTTTTTGGTTTTTATACACGTACTCTGAAAATGTTGCGCCAATGTCTCTCTCTGAACCCTAAAGGGCACAGCGGTTGCACTTTTTCTCCCATACGTAGGTACTAAAAGATAAAACTAAAAAAAAAAAAAACAAACAAAAACCTACTGCTGTCGAGTAGATTCCGACTCCTAGCGACCCTATAGGACAGAGTAGAACTGCCCCATAGAGCTTCCAAGGAGCACCTGGCAGATTCGAACTGCTGACCTCTTGGTTAGCAGCCGTAGCACTTAACTGCTACGCCACCAGGGTTTCCATTAAGAGATAGTCTGTATTTAAATGATGGGGTAAACTGTTGATTCAGCAAGTTCTCATCACGTTTGATTTGCGTACGTTATTCCTATTAAAAAAAAAAAAACAGAAACCTGTAATTTCAGCTAAATATCATTAAACTAAAGCTTTAAAACAAGTTATTTGGGGAATACCACTGGATCTAATAACAAAGGGGAAAAAATGTGTCACTTGGTTCCAAACGTAGCTGGTAGCAACTGGCCAAGAATTTAAAAGCCGTTCAAGCAAGTATTAATACGTAAGAAGAGAGCCCAGATGGTGTCATACGAGGGTGGGAGTTGAAACAAGTCCCATCCACTAATGCCATTTTGATATCAAAAAAGCAGAATCCAAGATAATTATAGGATGTGCTTTCCAAACAAGTGTTGTGATATGTTTTCCAGATAAAGAGTCTGGGGCATAAGCTGCCTGAGCTCACATAAAACAGAGGGGCAGACCAGAGAAATGTACTTTTCCTCAGAGCTCACTTCTACCGCACCTGACGAATGTCACTAAGCTAATTCCCTGCCTGAACACACATCCCAACACACGCCTCAATTCCCCCAGTCTCAATAAAACTTCCGAATCAAAGGGGGAGGGGGCGGGAAGAGAGGGGGCAAAAATTAGGAGGGCCATTACGGAACGAGTAACTGTGACAAGTCCTTTAGTAAATATTTTAAAATATTTAAAAATCAATCTTGAAAAGCCTTAAAATAGAACCTGCCATCAGACTTAAATGGAACAGCACCAACCATTGCGAGGACTGGTATAAGAAACCTCTGCACAAATCTATTGATTTCCTATAGATCAGGCAGCTAAGACCACTAAGGTTTAAAGTAATAATTTAAAAATAGTTTTATTCTCTTTTTCCCAGATTATGACCTTAAAAATATTAAAGTGAAAATAGTCAGCTTTATCTCATTGCCTCCTCCAGTATACATCTATCATACAACACAGAATTTAAAAACAAAACATAACACCTAACTGCGTAAAGGCACACCCCTTGGTCTCAAAATAGCCTGAAGGGTTCTGAATTCCATCTGGCTTCCTCCATCTGATACTGACACCCCATCTTGTGAAAATGACACAGATCCTGAAAAAAGCCACAGACACCTTGGACCAGCCTGACCAGCCTCAACCAGGCCAGACCAAGGCCAGCATAGTTAGGACCCTCCTGCCCCTTCTTCCCCAGCCCTGCCTGCGGCTCTCAGTGCCAAAAAGATTGAGATTCTGCCTCCTAGAGCAGCCCGACAGTTGGTGGCTCCGGCATATCTCAGCTATGCTAGGCCTGCACATTCCTCTCTGTTCTCTTGCCATTTCCTTCTGCCTGTGTCTTATAACGTGAGCATCACCAGCAGAACCACAGCGGAGACTAGAAAGATCTCTTACTTACATTAAAAAACAGGTTATCTTGGTCAACTACGTTGGAAGAAACAGGCCTGTGCATTTTCTGTGGGAAAAAAATACATGCGCACTTGCCAACCGGAAGGCCACAGCCCAAGCCCTACTTTCAGCTCTGCCTATTTCAGTATCAAGCACCGTAAGGAAAACTGGGAGAAACTTTGTCTTACAACCTTCTGCAGGGATGAACAAAATCTCATGTTAATAAAATGTCTGAAATGACAAAGTCCCTAAAACACAATGACACCTCTAACAGAGGTGACAGAGAAATGCTGAGGAAAGGATTGGTGAGTTGACGCTTGGTAATTTATTTGTCACAAGGCATCCGAGGAGGAGAAGTAGAAATACACAATTTGGCTTCTCCATCAGACTAGGACAAGCTCAAACATTTCCAGGGGACACAGGGGTCCCGTGCTAAAGACAACTTTCATCAAACTACAACACCCAGCTTTATCATCCAACCTAGTCCCAGAAAATTGTCCAATGGGCAATTAAGATTTATAATCCAAATGGTCTCAAAATTATATCTCTGGGAAATCAGGTCCAAATTAAATCAAAACAGGCTTTTAGGCTTCCAACTATCACATTTTCTCTTCGGAGCGAATGCATTTCGACACTCAGAACTTCTCCTCTTACAGATCATGTCCAAGGCCATCTCTGGCTGCAATCTCCTAAGCAAAATCTGATCTATGAAATCAAAAGGGAAATTGGTTAACACCAAACCTCACAGAAAGATGCTGGTGGAGAGACCTCCTTGGACAGATTTTGGAAAGCTGATTATTTTAACCACCTTTCTATTTAAATCTTGCTGGAACTTCTAACATGACACAAACATAGCATCTTATGGCACAAAAATGTCCAAAGCTAAGTTATTGTATATCATATGGAAAGCCGAAAGCACACTCAGCAGGGCTTTCAAATATAAAGTATATATGGAATTCCTTTCTGTACCGAGTATATATACATACACACATATACATATATATATATATATAAAAGTGTCACACTTCTCCTTGAGCTAGCAGCCCCAAGCCAGGTAAACTGACAGGCGCCCCTTCCCTCCATCTCTTCTCATTTGACTTCTCCCCAGACTTGGGACAGCACTCACGCCCTGAAAGTACCCGCCTGGCAGGCCCGGGCCCTAGTGCTGAGGAGGGAACCTTCGGGCTGAGGAAGAAAGAAAGGAGGAAGAGCATCAGGAACTCACATTTCGGTGATATTCTCAGGCTCTGCACTGTTAGGCTCCAACCTCGGAAATGCCACGATGCCCGGAAAAGGGTCGCTGCACCAGATCCGAGAGGCGCTGCATTTGCAGGATGTGGGGCAGGCGAGCGCAGCCCTCCAGAAGCCCACAACTAGCCAGCAGAAGCCCCAGAACAGCACCATGGCGGGTCCATGCCACCTCGTCCAGGACGACATCCCTAGCCGCCAGTGCCAGCCCGAGTCAGCCCAAGTGCGTGTCCTCGCGCTGCACCGGTCGGCTTCCTCTGCCCGCGCCGAGCGGCCTTCCCCGCGCTCGCCGGTCCTTCGGACTAGTCGGTGCTGGTCGCCGGCGTGCAGAGCCGAGCGTCTCCGGGGCTGAGTGTGTCCCGGCTGGCGGCACGGTTCACAGTGCCTGGGGCATTGAGGGCAACCTCACAGGGGGCGCTACCGCCGCTCAGATCTCCGCCGCGGCCGCCGCTGCATGGCCTGGCGCGGTGGGCACCGGCCGGCGGCGCTCCCGGGACTGGCTCCCGCGCAGGCTCCTGGTTAAATGCGCACGGGGATCCGGGACGTACCTCGAGGCTGAAGACAAATAGACACACATGAGCCTGAGCGTGGGACCCCAGACACCGCGAATTGGGGTACTCTCCCTTTGCGCTCCCTTTACCCCCACCCCGACCCCAGCAGGGAAACCATGGATGGATGAGGGCCCCGCTCCGGCCCCTAGAAATCGACTTGCCCCACGATGGCACTGACGCTGCTGGGGCAAACAGTGCGCCCACCCTCTCTCCAAGCCTGAGGTCAGGGAAGGGAAGGTAGGGCAAAAGTCCCCCCCACAGGATTCCATGGCATAGGCCGGGCGAAGGACCCTCTATAGGGGGACGCTGAGACTGCCGGCGGCGCTGACTCCGCGACGGGGTCCCCGAATGATGCTGCAGAATCCGCCACGGCCGCTGGGCGCTGGGAGCGCGGGCAGGTGGCGCGGCGCGTCCCACCTGGGGAGCCGCTGAGGCCGCCCCAGGGGGGATAGTGAGGGCCGAGGCGACGAAGGGCACTGCCCGCGCTGCTCACCCAGGCTCCGGCGCCTCCCACCCGCCGGCGGCGCCTGGATCCACGTTCCTCCCGCCGCCGGGGACTGAGCCGCGGAGAGCGCGAGAGAAGGAGCGAGCGAGGCTCCTGCTTCAAACCAATTCCGGGAGCCGCCGCCGCCGCCGCCGCCGCCTCTGCTACTGCTGGCGAAGTGACGTGAGGGCTGACGCAGAGCAGGGGCAGAAACTCCAGAAAATTAGTCTGAAATCCAAAAACACACACGCTTATACACACACAAACCCATAACACCCTCCAGACAAAAGCAACAGGGAGGGGAGGAGAATCTGGGGGCGAGAGAGGAGGAGGGAAGTACGGGTGCCACTGGCCAGAAGCAGACAGCAGCAGCATGTGGGAGTTCACACGCGCGCACACACACGCACACATCCTGGCCGTGTAGACGCGCGCGCCAGTGTGTGTGCGTGTGTGCATTTAGATCCAGGTACCTCTGAGATGGGCCATCCCTCCACTCAACGCCTCCCCCAGCCCCCAGGTCCCTAATTCTCACCGCAGTCTCTTCTACAATTGCAGTAGAGGCTGTTACCTTTTTTTGAAATGGAAACCGGGCTCGGTTCAGCTCTGAAAAATGCGCTGATTCTTATTATAGGAATCTTCCCAACCCCTCCCTGCTGCGTTCTCCTTTCCCACCCTGCCGAAAAGGGAGGGCGGGCTATCCTAAAAATAAATAAATATTGTAAATACCAAAAAGTGTTCTGCATTGGCAACCAAAGATCACCACCCCCATTCCGGGCCACCTATCTGGGGATCGGTGGTTTTGGAAGGTCTTCCTGTTGTATTTTTGCAGAGGGAGGGGAGTCTCCAAACGCAACTCTGGGCTCTCTAAGTGGGTCTTTTTTCTGCCGATTTCTGGCATCACACGCTTGGGAAATAGAGCCATGTGAAGGAAAGGGGGCTCGCCTGACGCGTATTGGGTTTCCTAAATGCGCGGAAGCAGCCTTGGCCTGTCCAATGTGTGGCGCCGCGTCATTTTCTCTTTTTCTTTAACCTGGAAGGACGCAGCCGTTCCCAGGTCGTAGCTTTACTCCCCGCGAGACCCACCCCTACTCGGGGCACCCCGAGCCCGTACTCCCCTGCCGTACCTTGTGCGTGTTCGTGTGTGCGCGGGTGTGCGCGAATGCGTGCCCTGTGCCCGCGCTCCCTGGAGCACGACATGCATTCAGCTACCGAGAAGCCCGGCGCGGGCAAAGCCTCAGGGTCTCACTAGGGACAAACGAGGCGATCCGGGCGAGTCGAGTGATAAACCGTAACTGCTCTGCAGGCGCAGGTAAATGATGGCTCCGGGGCATTCGCGAGCCTTGTCTGAGAATCCGTCTTCCCATTTGCGGCTCAGAGAGTCTGTTTTTCCGCAGTCATTTAAAAGGGAACTGAGAAAATGCACCGCAGTGCCTGACACTTCCGAGGGCTCTGGTGCCCCCGCGCGGGGAGAAAGCGCCCGGCACGCTCGGGAGCACCAGCCCACCGCCGCGGTTGGCGACCCGCGCGGTGTGGGGGACGCGCTCTGTAGCCAGATGCGCAACCAGCTGCTCCCGACGCGTGCGCGCCCGGGTACGCCCGATGCGTGGCCCTGCTGGCCTTGCCCAGCTCCTGCTTCAGAAAAAGGCGGACTGCCCTAGGCGCTAGAGAGGGCGATGGACTGAGGTCTCCTCCAAAAGACAAAAATGGTCATTAATCTGCCCACAGAGGCTAGAGGTGGGAAGAATAGAGAAATCCAAACTTCAAGATGAATGCTCGGATCTCAGTGACGCCTTAAATATTACAAGTGAACCGAAAGCATCCAGTGGGGCTTTTGTGTAGACCCTAGGCGCTGAGTGTACCGTGGGAATGCCCGCGCAGCTACCAAAGTCTCGCTGCTGGCAACGAAGACATGGCCAGTAGATCTGCCTCACCACCTTTACCTGCCTGTGACACGCTGAACAGCCAGGCTGAAGTTCCTGCCTTCTCTGAGCCCCATCCCCTACTTGGGTGAGGACATGCTAAGGAAAGGAAGTTGAGGGCAAAGATGTCTTGGGTCAGGTCACGCAGTAAAATCCCACGTTTCTTACCGGTCTCCTGAAGCAGAGCTGCCCCTTCGGAACATCTGCGATTGAGAGGGGTACATAATTCCTTGCATCTCTTTCATACCCCCACTCTCACCCTATTTTCTTCCAAATGGCCCATTTGCGCCCTAGTGGCTGCTAAGTGACAATGCAGCGTCCAAAGATCTGAGTTTTAGAGTGGATTGTAGACCTGAAGATTCCAATTATGCTCCAGGATTTTTAGCATTTTTTTGTAATAGATATATACTACTATTATATTTAGATCCGAAGTTTATCCCCCTGAGTATCTCCCAGGTAAAATTAGAACTGGCTAATCACCCTTTCCCTTGCTCTGCTTTTCTCCCATAGTCCTGATGGCCGTTTAACAGATCATTTACTTACGTATTATATTCATTGTTTATTGTGTTTATCCCAGTAGAATGCAAGCTCCATGAGGCCAGGGATTTTTATCTGCCTGGTTCCTTGACATATCTCAAGGACATTGTAGATGTTAAAATATATCTTTCTATGTGTGTTTAATGAATACATGAAATAAACTAAAACCGTGATTCCTCCAACTGTCCCTGCACACTACCACTTTCTTAATCTCTGACCCTGCAATGAAAAAAAAAAAATTTTTTTTTTTTTTCCCCTGCAATGACTTCTAAATAATTCCTCTAGACATTCTTTCTACCATCTCCACAATCTTCCTGCCAGGTCCACAATCTCCAAGCCTTCCCTGTGCTGTAACTTCTCACAGCACTTCATGAAACCTTACTTCCTGCCTCCTATAGCAGCCAGGTATGCTCCAGTGTGAGGCAGGGAAGGCCTCTCTCTGAGCAGGTGACTCAACCTTATCATCCATGGCGCATGGAACATACCGGGCAATCACTTAATATGTCTTAGCTGATGAAATTATGGATATATTTCAACTTTAAAATTTTAAGACCTACAAGATGTTTCACAGGCATCATTTCAGGAACTATACAACCTCTATGGCCTACTTCTGGAAAGAATTAGCCAGTGAAAACCTTATGAATAGCAGCAAAGCATTGTCTGATATAGTGTTGGAAGATGAGCCCCTCAGTTTGTAAGGCACTCAAAATTCACCTGGGGAAAAGCTGCCCCCTCCAAGGAAGAGTCTACCCCAATGAGATGGATTGACACAGTGGCTGCAACAATCTGCTCAAACATCATAACGATTGTGAGGATGGCACAGGACCAGGAAGTATTTCATTCTGTTGTACATTGGGTCGCTATGAGTCGGAACTGACTTGACAGTCCCTAACAACAACAATACGACCCGTATAGCAAATGAACAGAAGCCCTGGTGGTGCAGTGGCTAAAGCACTCAGCTGTTAACGGCAAAGTTGGAGGTTTGAACCCACCAGCCGCTTCTCAGGAGAAAGATGTGGCAGTCTGCTGCCATAAAGATTACAGCCTTGGAAACCCTATGAAGCAGATCTGTTGTGCCCCATAGGGTCACTATGAATCTGACTGGACTTGGCAGTACTGAGTTTGGTTTTTGGTTTTACAGCAAATGAACAAAATGAAATAGATACTTTTCCCAAGATCATGTGAATCTTTCAATGCAGGGATGAAGATGAAGTTTTACAGACTCTTACCCTGTACAGGAAGGCATTGGTGGTTTACTGGCAGAATTCTTACTTTCCATGTGGGGAGATCCAGGTTTGATTCCCAGCAAATGCATCTCATGTACAGCCACCACCCATCTGTCAGTGGAGGCTCACATGTTGCTATGGCGTTGAACAGGTTTCAGCGGAACTTCCAGACTAAGAAGGACTAGGAAGAAAGGCCTGGAGATCTACTTCAGAAAATCAGCCAATGAAAACCCTATGTATCACAAGTGTCTAATCTGCAACTGATTATGCGGAGGGTGCAGGACTAGGCATGGGGTTGCACGTGGGGTCACCATGACTCCACAGCAACTAAGAACATCAACCTGTACTGGACCATGAAGTACCTAGAACAGTGTTTCTCGAATTATTTTGACCATGACCCACAATAAGAAATGCCTTTTACATCACAACCCAGTACCAAAAAAAAAAAAAAAAACCCAAACCCGTTGCCATAGAATCGATTCCAACTCACAGCAACCCTATAGGACAGAGTAGAACTGCCACATAGGGTTTCCAAGGAGCAGTTGATGGATTCCAACTGTCTACCTTTTGGTTAGAAGCCAAGCTCTTAGCCGCTACGCCACCAGGGCTCCAACCCAGTACACACATACATATAACTGAACAAAGTGTAACATAAGAAAACTTATTTACCCTTAATACATGCAATGCATATTTTCTTTTCTATTCTACATTATTTTGGGTTTTTTTTTTCTTTAATTTTTAAAATAAATTTTATTGTGTTTTTGGTGAAAGTTTGCACAGCAAATTAGGTTCCCATTTGGCAATTTCTACACAAATTGTTCAGTGACATTGGTTCATTTTGTAGTTTTAATAAATTGATTTCAACATCCAATACAGGTTGTAAAAAATAAAGATAATGCCAACTTCTGTTTCTAAGGAGTATTTAGGGAACAGATTTAACTTCCGAGCAAAATAACCAAGCCATCTCTCTTTGATATGTGAGAAGATATCAAAATATATGAAACAACATTTTATAAGACTGAAGCATGGGAAAAAAACAAGATGAGCCCTACACTTGCCTGAGCCCCCCACCTTCAGATAACCTCAGGCCATGGCTCAGGGAGAGGGAACCCAGGCAGAGTCCATAGGGTTCCCTGAGTTGAGAAGGCACAGCTGAGAGTCCAGGAAAATCAAGGAGGGAGTAGAAGGAGGCAAGAGTTGCACAGAGAAAGAAATCCAAAGCTCTGCAGTATTCAGCGGAGAACTGACTACCACGTGTGGGCGAGGAAAGTACCTGAGACCAGAGAAAAGCCCACTGAAAGGATTGAAGGCAACAGTATGCAGTGCTGAGATGAAGAAGAAGTCAAAAAGAAGTTGAAAACACAGCATATGAAAATTTGGAAGGAAGAGGAGACAACATGGTGCTATAGACTGAAGCACCATGCCATCCCTCCACAGTAAAGACTCAAAAAAACTAAGTAAAATGGAGACAAATGTCAGTCCTGAAACCCTAAGCATCAAATGAAGAGATAAATAACTCAGCCAAGCACCGAATAGACGAAGAAGCTGACAGAGAATGGAGAGCAAAGAAAGATACATGCAGAGGTCCCTTATCAGCTAACGCAGCACAGATTCACCATTTTGGACTCCTGTCGGAGATCAGCGGACAGGGAGTATGAGAAAGCAGCTTCACAGAGCTTCCAACAGGACACAGAGCACCTGGTAACTGGCGATATACACTTTCCCACCCCCCATCCTTCTCCCCGCTGCTGAGCATCCATCACTTCTAGTTAGCTGAGCGCTCCATGCAGGTGAAGGCCCCGTGCAGCTTGGATTCACCCTGCCCATGTCAAAGAGCAGTGGACAGGGAGTACAGGAAAGCAGCTCCACAGAGCTCCCGGCAGGAGACAGAGCGCCTGCTGAACCTGCCCTGCTACACCGTAGCTGAGTGAATGGCCCTGCCCTTTGGACAAGGAGGTGAAGAGTACCGTACCCACAGACAAGCAAATAACAAAGAACGCACAGCCCGCCTGCTCAGACATAACCAAATAAAACAAAAAAAAAAACAGGATGAAACAAACAAATCTACGATCAATAAATGAAGAATAGAACTACTGAATGTCCTGAAGACAGCAGACAATATGAAAACATGCTTAAAAAAAAGGACAGGTTGGTTCCAGTACCCAAAAAAAGTTCCAGTGGACATCCAAAATAAAACATCAGGTGACTTTCCAGAAGAAGACAAGTCACTAGAACTACCTGATCATAGGGAATTCAAATCTCTAATATTCAGAGCTATCTAAGAGCTGAAGTAAAAAGCAGACAAAAATGAAGAAAAAAATAGACGAATTCATGGAAAAGGCAGACCAAAAATAATGGAAGAATTCGGGAAAACAATACAGGAATGCCAAAATAAATCCACAACTAGAAATCATACAAAAACAATTGTTGGGTGCAATCGAGTCGGTTGCGACTGACAACGACCCTCTGTACGACATAACGAAACACTGCCCAGTCCTGCACCATGCTCACAATTGTTCTCGTGCTTAAGCCCATTGTTGCAGCCACTGTGTCAATCCATCTCACTGGAGATCTTCCTCTTTTTCACTGATCCTCTACTTTACTGTCCCTATGGGGCAGTTCTACTCTGTCTTATAGGGTCTCTATGAGTTGGAATCAACTCGACAGCAGTGGGTTTGGTTTTTTTGTTTTTTTTTTGTCTTTGTTTTTTGCAGGTCTAATATGTAAGCCTTTCATGCATCCATTTACATCACCAACAAAAATATTTAACATAACAGGTCCAGACATTCAACTAGAAACTTCATATAAACTGACATTCATTCTTTAACCAATTAATTTATCTATACATTGAGTGTGGTTGTTTAACCAGCTGAGACTCCATCTAACTGAATTCCATAATGACATCTTCCTTGGCCCATGGCCCAAGCCACCCATGCACCACACATCCAATTACATAAAGACCAAGTTGGTATCACCAACTAGTGTTCTTTTGCAATCACCCTGGAACTCATCTTTCACCCTAATGCCAAACTCAGACCCACTCTTATTCTAAACTGCTGTCACACTGAGCCCTGGCTGCACAGTGGTTAAAGCGTTCAACTGCTAACTGAAAGGCCGGTGGTTCAAAACCACCAAGTAGCTCTGCGGGAGAAAGATGTGGCAGTCTGCTTCCATAGAGATTTACAGCCTAGGAAACCCTGTGGGGTCACTATGAGTCAGAATCAACTCCACAGCAGTGGATTTTTTTTTTTTTTGGGGGTGGGGGGTTAGGGGGACTGTCACACTAGCACCCATATTCTGGCTTTTTGACTTATGACTCCATTTCTTCTTTTGATCCATTTTGACTCTTATACTCTTGGTTTCTCCAGTATTTAAATATCAGCTTCTCCAAATGCACTTGGCTTGATTGACCTTCAGCATTTGGTGACCTGGGTTGTCTTATATAGAAATTCCTCCTGCAGAGTTCAGGCTTGTGAAATTCAGCCACAATCCATCTGGGCAGTTTTGCACCCACCTCCCTTTCCCCTGATGAGGAAATATTGAACAAAACAGCTCAGAATGAGGAAGAGTAAACAAGTAGAAGGTGTTACGGGAAAATAGAATGAACAGTAATTTAGGTGAGTTTTGGATCCCACCTTAGCTTCTTTTCAGAAAATTAAGACATTTTCTCTTCTCTTCCATGTGTCATCTTTACCCAAATATTGCCAACAGTGGTTTGTTGGTCACAAATGCAAGCCTAGTAATGACCTTTATCAAGTTTGCAATCATTTAAATAAATAGCTCTTATATTGTCTCACTCAACCAAAATGTTAAATTCTTTTTAACCATATTATCTCTACCACTCCCAATATAAAGATTCTTTTCCTCACCAGAGAAGGACACAGAATAGGAGGAGAATAGTTCTGCTTTCTCTTTACCATCTGTTAATGTCTTACCATCTGCCCTGGGCTCTGGGCTTGTCTCTTCTTCTTCTATGCCTGGTTCAAAGAGTCCTGTTTTGTTACTCTTTATATTTTTCTCAAACTTTAATGCATTCTGGACTTTAGACCCACTGTCATTGTTCTCCAAGATTTATGCTGCTCTGTTGTATTCAAAACTTGGCTATGTATCCCTTCTTCCATCTAGTTCCACAATGAAATCTTCTGCCTAGTTACCTGGAGTCTCCTTTCTTCCTCATGGGGATCATTCACGCCTATGTGGTCAGAACTTTATATTGTAGAGCTTCTCTTCCCTCTCAAATCAATATTCTCTTTCAGAGTCAGCTCATCAAAAAAATTTATCTGTTTTTCCTCAAAATTTTGTAATCTGTTTCCTGAAGTCTAGGATATATAGCAGACTTTTTAGCATCCCATATTTAGCCAGTATTATCTGCAGTACCACAGCCAGACTCGTCTTATGGGTTGCCATGTCATAAGTGTTCCTTCCCTCCCCACCTAACAAATCCTATTACCTATAACTGTTTTTGTTAGTTGCCATCAAGTCAGTTCTGACTCCCGGCGATACCATGTAGAACAGAGTGAAATGCTGCCTGGTTCTGCCCTATCTTCATAATTGCTGGGATGCTCAAGTTCACTGTAGCGACCACTGTGTATTTTGAGTGTCTTCTACCCTAGGAGGCTCATCTTCCAGCACTATATTGGACAATATTCAGTTGTGATCCATAGGGTTTTCATTGGCTAATTTTTGGTAATAGATTGACAGGTCTTTCTTCCTAGTCTGTCTTATTCTGAAAGATCCACTGAAACATGACCATCACGGGTGACCATTCTAGTATTTGAAATACTGATGGAATAGCCTCCAGCATCATAGCAACACTCAAACCTCTGAAATATGACAAACTGACAGAATGGTCACCAAGTCCTAGAGACCCTTATAATATCTCAGTGACATTTCCTTGGGAACTGAAAAATGGTATGATTAGTAACTGATATGAAAGAATCCCAAAGCGAAAGAAGACCAAAGGGACAGAATCAGGCTTGACGAGGAGTTGTATGGCACCCCTTTCCACTCTTTCTGATGTTCAAACTTTGTTGTTCTGTGCTTTGTTTTAATAAGGGAGGCTGTCCACTCCTGTGCCCATGTGCTGTCTTCCAAAATTGTGACTTGCAACTAAAATAAACAGGAAATGCCTGTGTTAGAAGCCTATGTCCATATATTCTTCCATGTCTTTAATAGTCAGGGTAGTGGCTAAGCCGCTTCAATGAAGAGACCCCTGTCTTAGTTTCATAGTGTTGTTGTAACACAAATACCACACATGAATAGATTTAAAGAACAGAAATTTATTTTCTCACAGTTATGGAGGCAAAAAGTTCAAATCAGGGTCTTGGCCATGTTAATTTCTTCCCTTGGCATTCCTTGGTTCCTTGACATGTAGACGATCCTCACTTGGCATTGTGTTCCCCCATATGTATGCATCTCTGTGTCTAATCTGCTCTTTCTATAGCTCAGAAGTGATTAGATTTAGAACCCACTGATCTAATTAGTATAACAAAGAAAACCATATTTCCAATTGGGATTGCATCCACAGCTAAAAAACAAAAAACCAAACCTATTGCCATCAAGTCAATTCCAACTCATAGTGACCCTGTGGGACAGAGTAGAACTGCCCCAGAGGGTTTCCAAGGAGCACCTGGTGGATTCAAACAGCCAATTTTTGGGTAGCAGCCAATCTTTTGGGTAGCTCTTAACTACTATGCCACCAGGGTTTCCACCCACAGGCACAGTGGTTAGGATTTCAGCACATATTTTGGGGGGCACAATTTAATCCATAACAGCCCCCAAATAAAACAACTCAAATAAGTAGCAATTTCTTTCTCAAGTAAGAGTTTAGAGCAGATATATGTTCTAAGAAGGATACCCAGCTTTGCTCTTTGGAGTTATCTATAAATCCAGGGTTCTTTATCATGTTCCTGGGTCATTTTCTAGGGATTTGTCCTCATGTACATGGTTGAAGATGACTCACGAGCCTGCAGGAAGGAGAGAAAGAAGGAAACAGAGGCCAAAAAAATGTCCTTTTAAGGAGGTATGTGAAAATGGTACGTATCGCTTCCACTTACATTCCCTTGGCAAGAACTTAGTCACATGGCCACATCTTTACTGAAAAGAGGTTGGGAAATAAAGCCATTCACTGGGTATGACCAAGTGTCCTGTGAAATTCGAAGTGGGGAGTTCGATTACTCTAGAGAATAAAGGAAGAATGGAAACTGAGGAATTAACAGTATTTGCCATAGTTTCCTAATTAAAAAAAAAAAAAAAATCTGCCATCAAGTCAATTCCAACTCATAGAGACCCTACAGGGCAGAGTAGAAGTGCCCCATAGAGTTTCCAAGGAGCACCTGGTGGATTCGAACTGCTGACCCTTTGATTAGCAGCCGTGGCACTTAACCACTACACCACCAAGGTTTCCAGTTTCCTAACTAGAACTCCAAATCCAGTAAGATGCAGTCTAGTTTTTTTCCTGACTGCATCGTCTTTTACCCCCTGGTTCACTGTGTAGTGTTTGCAGTCCTAAAAGCTTGGAAATGGCCATCCAAGACACAGTTGGTCTCTGTTTACCTGGAGCAACAGAGGAAGGGGGAGGGTCAGGAATAGAAGGAGGATATGGAATGTGTGGTTAATTGCTTTCATGAACAACAGCTTCTTTTGCCATGAGACCAGAAGAACTGGATTGCCCAGCTACCATTGCTGAACATTTTGATCAAAGGTTCTATAGGGGAATTGTGATCAAAAGAGGGAAAATGCAGGAAAAAAATTTCAAATTCTCATGGACTCCAGACTTCCTGGAGCCATGGAGGCTGGATGAATCCCCGAAACTTTTGCCGTGAGGTGATCTTTGGACCTTCGACCAAAAATATCCCCTGAAGCCATCTTAAAGCCAAGCAATAATTTAGTTTATCTAGTAAAAATGGTCTGCTTTCAATATTATGTTCTTTTAAGAACTGTCTACATGGGATCAAATTGACAGAGGTAACTTGAAAACTTAGGAACCTTGGGGGACAGTAAGTTTATGTTAATGGGGAAAAACAACTAGGAGGGTGAGGATGAAAAGGGTTGCACAACTTGAAGAATGCAATCAATGTCACTGGATCGGGCACGTGGAAACTGCTGAATTGGTGTATGTTTTGCTGCGTCTGTTCTCAATAACAACAAAAAAAGTTTAGATTTAAAAAACAGCATCTAATAGATAATTCAAAGGTGCCACATTGCTTTTTTATCCATGGTGAAAGGTCATTCTGCCCACTCCAGCCAAGTCTTAAATCAGCCTTTTACATGGGACTTTATTAATAAATGTATGCATAATACCGTGAGTTGCAAAACTTTGTGCTTTTATTTCCATCTCTAAAGAGAGCTCTTCATTTTGACTATTATCCTAAAAAAGCTGTTGGGAACAGAACTTGTTTGTTTGTTCTTTCCAGTGGCTTTAGCTAAAGCTTTTGTCTCTCCTAGCCAAAAAATAGGAAGGAGGAGGAGGAGGAGGAGGAGAAATAAATTAGAGTGAGAGCTGTTGCACTTGAAACATAGCATTGACCTCCCAAGAACCATCCTCACAATCATTCGTCACCAGAATCATCCTGGCAATATCCTCACCTCTGCTATAGAAATCATTAGGCTTGATTTGAAGTCACAGCTATGGCACTTTATAGTTTGTGTGTTGTCTTTAGGCAAGGCATTTACCTGTCCTGAGCCTCAAATGGACCTATGTGTAAAATGAGAATGGCCGTTTCAAATCATGGTAACAAATTCTTTGACACCATTGACTTTGAAAGGTGGGTTCTGTGGGTCTACTTGAATCTGAGCAGGCTAGTGACTGCCTCAGCCAACATAACATAGCAAAGGTGTCACTATGTCACTTCTGAGAAGAGGTCATAGAAGTAGTAGCAGCTTCTGCCTTGCTCACTGGAACACTCACTCTTGGAGCCTGGAACCATCGCATAAGAAGCCCAGCTACCCTGAGTCTACCATGCTGGAGACGACATTGGCTGACAGCCTCTGCACACCTAAACCTGGGCACCAGGCAGTGAATGAAGCCTCTGCGTTCTCCACACCAGCCTATCCACCAGTTGCATACCACTGAGTGACTTTCATTGATGCGTTCCAGAATGAAAGAATCACCCAGCTGTGCGCCGCCTGCATGCCCGACCCACGGAATCGTGAGGTAGAGTAGAATGGTGGTTGTTTTAAGTCTTGCAATTTTAGGTAGTTCTGTACACAGCAATAGATAAACGAAACAATAAGGGACTAGATAACCTCAAGGTTCTCCTTCAGCCCTGATATTCTTGGACTTTATGAGAGAGAAATGGGGGCCTCTGTTACAGTATAGCTACCTCATTTGCACTGAGCACAAAATCTATTCCATATCTCTTGCATTTCTCTACGCAGATCCTTACCTGTGTTACATGATTAATTAATTAACCCCCAATTACAAAAATATTTGCTTTCCAGCAAAAGGATAACTTCTGTATTTATACAAACACTAATACATGGTTATTGCTTGTGCCATCAATGTTTTCCACAGCCTTAGGACTTTCTCATGGCAAGCTGAGACTACCTTACAACCTGCAGTAGCTCCAAGCCAGTGGAGAGCTGCCAACATCAGCTCTCATACCTGACTTCTAGGGCTGTGTCTGGGGAGGCCTTTAGCCATCAGACCTCCAGTTCTCCTTGTCAGTTGACAGACATTGCTAAGCACTGGGAATATAAATAGGAATGAGACAAATTCTTATTTTCTAAGAGCTTGCAGTTCTATGGGAATACAGACGCAAAAGTGACAGACCATTTTAATTTACATGGCATGCAACCAGAAGCATGGGCTGAGAGCTATGGGAGACAAAGGAGGGGCATTGAGCTCCATCTGGGATTAAGGTAAGGTTTCATGGAGGCAATGACCTTTGAGCTGAGTCTTGAAGAATGCACTAGAATTATCCAGGAGAAATGACCAGGGGGATGGCATGAGTAAATGAAAAGCAGCTGGAAACAGCATAATATGTGGGAAGGACCACATGCTGCATATGGTGGCCACATCCACACCTTTCCACTGTCCTCCCAAGCAAATTAGCATCAACTCTGTAAGCTGACTTCTTGCCCCAGACTAGACTGTAAGGGGACACAGTGACTACTTCCTCGCTGCTTCCTTTTGCTCTGATTGGAGCCGCTAGGTGGATTTGGACCCAACACCTTCTGTTTAGCAGCTGAGCTCTTAACCATTGTGCCATCATGGCTCCTTTGCTTGGAAATAGGAATTTCCTTTTGTTATCAGTTACATCAAATAAGGTCATACAGTATAGGGTGGGTCCTAACCCCTTCTGAGCCGTGTCTTATAAAGGGGAAAACAAACAAAGAAACAGAGTGAGACACTAGGGGAAGACAGTATGTGAAGATGCATCAATGATCCAAGAAACTCCAAGAAACACTGGGATATATATAAAGTGCACCTGATCCAAACCATGGTCTTTTCGATCACCTCATATGCATGTGAAAGTTGGATGATGAATAAGGAAGACCAAAGAAGAATTGATGTCATGGTGTTGGCGGAAAATATTGAATATACCACGGGCTGGCAGAAGAACAAACAAATCTATCTTGGAAGTACAGCCAGAATGCTCTTAGAAATAAGAATGAGACTTCATCTCACGTATTTTGGACATGTTATCAGGAAGGACCAGTCCCTGGAGAATGACATCATGCTTGGTAAAGCAGAGGGTCAGCGAAAGAGAGGAAGACCCTCAATGAGATGGATTGACACAGTGACTGCAACGATGGGCTCAAGCATAGCAATGATTGTGAGGGTGGCGCAGGATCGGGCGGGGTTTCATTCTGTTGTACATAGGGTTGCTCTGAGTTGGGACTGACTTGATGGCACCTAACAACAACAACAAAGTATATTATGACACAGGAAAATGTTTCCTATATATTGCTGAGTGAAGAAAATAAGATAAAAATGACATGTGCCTTTCTTTTGTGGGTTAAAAAGATATATATTTATCTGTGAGTATTTTTTTTTATATAAACACACTTATATGCATAGACAAATGCTAGGAAGACACACCCAAAATGATTATAGTGTGAAAGAACTAAAGTTTGGTTTCTGTTTTTTGCCTCCAAAAAAAAAAGAAGAAACACTTGGAGATGCCAGAAGCTGAAAGAGACCAGGATATATCTTCCCCTAGAGCCAACAGAGAGTGTACAACACTGCCAGTGCCCTGAATTCAGACCCCTAGCCTCTAGAACTGTGATAAAATAAATTTCTGTTCTTCAAAGCCACCAATCTCATATATTTGTTATGACAGCACTAGGAAACTAAGACACACAGAAAACACAGCTTTTGCCTTCCCTCTGTGGCCCTCTAGAAGTCTGAATAACCCTTCTCTGCCTACCTGGAACACATCACCTATATCCAGGGTAAGATTTCTTGTGGATTGAGAAAGGAGGTCGTGGAAATGGAAGAAGCTGTCCTGCCCCCCATTTCCTCTTACCTTCGCAAGTGAACTAAGAGGAAAAGAAGACTCCGAGTCCAAAGGATAATTTTTGATTACAGACAAAGCCAATTCTGGAGTTCCTACACTCCAGGATATTTCTAACTACCTTCAAAGAATATCATCAGATCCTCAAAGCACAATCAAAAAAGATGAAAAAATCAATTCTCTTTAACTTACACTGGAAAAAAAATTGTCACTTGGTACTTTTTGGGTTTTGAGATGACGTCATGAGTGTCATCGCCAGGAGTGTCACAACTCCAAAGACATTATCAGCCATGGCCTTTGCTTTTGATTCTCAAGTGTAGTTTGAAATCTTTAATTTTTAAATAATTGAAAACAATACGAAAGAAAGATCACAAGATTGTTTATGGAGCAAAAGATTAGAGTAGTTTCGGTTCTCACCTTGCCTTTTTTGGGCCTACAGCTGCACACTTAACAAATGGAAATAATGTAATCACAAATCTTCTATCTTGAAAGTCTCTTGGATGACTAATTAGACATTGCTTTTAAAAATCTGAAACATTAAGCCTGAAACTTTCTTGATGTGAAGGACGTTGGTTCCGAAAGTGATTGTATTGCCTTTATTTACCTCATCGTGACAGTTAATGCTGTGTCAACTTGGCTAGGCCAGGATTTTTACTGGTTCAGTAGACATTATGTAACCATCCTCCATTTTGTGATCTAAGTAGCCAATCAGTTGGAAGAGGAGGTTCCTTGGGGGTGTGGCCTGCATCCAATAAATTTTGATGTTCTGGCAATGCTCACCCTCTCTCTGGATCCTGCATTTCTCTCATCATCCCCTGAACTCCAATTCTTGGGATGTAAGCCAGAAGACTGCCACCTGACCTGCAGATTTTGCATTTGTCAGCCCCTGCAAACACATGAGTCAGGAGAAGCCTCCAGCCTGACGCACAGATTTGGGACTTACCATCCTTCACAATTGCATGAGCCATTTCCTTGAAATGATTGTCTATATATTTATACAGACACTTTGCTGGTTTGCGCCTCTAGAAAATCCATCCTAAGACTTTTGGTACCAAGACTGGTTCTAGAGGAACAAAATCTTAAAGATGGGTTTTCTGGATTGGTTCAAAACTCTGGGTAGTCTTAAGAGCACTGGTGATGACTCTGTCTACAGCAGTAAAGATGGCACTTCTAATCCATGGCATAAGGCGTCAATAGAAATACACAAAATATCACAACCGTTGGATCAAATATTTGTGAGAAACAAGGCTCTGGATGATGGCATATTTGATAGTTTTCTGCAATTTTATCAGACTGAGAAGCATAAGGAAGCAGGTTGTTTGGTCCTACTTTCACTAGACAATGCTGTGAAAGAAAGGGATGAGCTCAAGGCCTCAGAATCACAGCTCAAGTGCCACATAAAAGACCTGAAAGAAGTAAGTGGGAGTAGGGAGTGAGATGTATGTAAACTTATATGTGACAGACTGATTGGATTTGTGAACGTTCACTTGAAGCTTAATAAAAGTTATTAAAAAAAAAAAAAGACCTGAAAGATGCCATTTGTAAACCTAATTGCCAAAGACAAAGTGGGCATGGTTACCATAGTGGACACTGGAGTCAAAGCAGTAGTCAGAATTGTCTGACTTGTATGGACTTATGGCGTTGGCTACTTAGTCATGGTGTCCCTAGGAGTAAAATAGATGAGAGCTCTACTAAATATTCACTTGATCTGTACAAGTGGAAGAATCCTAGTTTAAGTGAATAGCAGTCTCACTTGAATCACCAAAATAGCCATGACCCCTCAATCAATTGCCAGATTTGAGTGAGTTTAGAGACCCACAACCCCTTGAATAAAGGGGAGGTGGGTCCCCTTGAGGAATGACCCCACTATATAGCCAAAAATTTATACTGTTAATCTTTCAGCTTTCCCCAAATGGGTCCATGGCCTTTTACAAGAGTGACTGTACATTGAGAAAAAGAAAATAATTAGACTTTTAGGGGGTTTCTGGACACTGGCTGTGAACTGACACTAATTCCAGGAGACCAGAATGACTGTGGCCCACCAGTCAGAATAGAGGTGTACGGAGGTCAGGTTATTAATGGAGTCTTAGCTCAGGTCTGTCTCACAGTGGGTCCAGTGGGTCCCCAAACCCATCCTGTAATGATTTCCCCAGTTCTAGAATACATAATTGAAATAGACATACTCAGCAACTGGCAGAACCTCACATTGGATCCCTGACAGTGGGAAAAACCAAGAGGAAAATTTTAGAACTGCCTCTATCTGGGAAAATAGTAAACAAAAAGCAGTACCGCATTCCTGGAGGGATTGCAGCAGTGACATCATTAGGGGGGTGAGGGAGTTGCAAACCACACCACCTGACACTGTCAGAGTTGGTGCCACCGAAATGACACCAGGGCCCATGGAGACAGTGGTGGTGAGCAGGCCGATGCTGCCCAGAGTGGGGCTGCCAAGGCAGTGGCACCACTATCATTGTTGTCGCCTGTCACCTAGTGTGGTAGCTTGTCACCCCTCCACTGCCACATCACCTGCCAGTCAGGATGTAGACAGATGGACCACAGCACCCACCATTGGATGGAGAGGAAGATCTCTGCCTCAGTCAGTGGGAGAGGGAGGAGCTGTGGGGAGTCATAGGCAACAAGACTGGGAGGGGTGGGGCCACACTGCTTGGTGATCAGCCCTGTTTGTGGGCAGGGTGGGTCATTCTGCCCGTGAGTGAGGGAGGTGACTCCATGAGTTACCACAATGGGTGACACCAACCATAGTGATGCCCCTGGGTTGCAGATATTAGTGCCACCATCAAGGACTTGAAGGATGTAGGGATGGTGATTCCTACCACACCCCCTTTCAGCTCACCTGTTTGGTCTGTGCAAAACATAGATGGATCTTGGATAATGACAGTGGATTTTCGAAAACTTAACCAGGTGATGACTCCAATTGCAGCTTTTGTTCCAGATGTGGTTTCTCTGCTAGAGCAGATTAATACATCTTCTGGTACTTGGTATGCAGCCTTTGATCTGGCCAATGCTTTTTTCTCCATACCTGTTTCGAGGGACCACCAGAAGCAGTGTGCCTTCAGCTGGCAAGGCCAGCAATACACCTTCACTGTCCTACCTCAAAGATATGTCAACTCTCCAGCCCTATGTCATAATTTAGTGAGTAGGGACCTCGATCACCTTTCCCTCCCAGAAGATGTCACACTGGTGCATTATACTGATGAGATTATGCTGATTGGACCTAGTAAGGAAGGAATATCAATGACTCTATACTTATTGGTAAGACATTTGCATGCTAGATGGTGGAAAATTAATCCGAAAAAAAATTCAGGCACTTTCCACCTAAATAAAATTTCTAGGGGTACAGTGGTGTGGAGAATGTTGAGGTATTCCTTCTAAAATGAATAATAAATTGTTACATCTGGCCTGTCTTACAACTGAAAAGAATACACAATTCCTGGTGGGCCTCTCTGGATTTTGGAGGCAACATATCCCTCATCTGGGTGTGCTACTCCAGCCTATTTATCAAGTGACTCAAAAAGCTGCTAGTTTTGAGTGGGGCTCAGAACAAGAGAAGGCCTTGCAACAGGTTCAGGCTGACACT
Organism: Loxodonta africana; assembly: GCF_030014295.1. NCBI lineage: Eukaryota > Metazoa > Chordata > Mammalia > Proboscidea > Elephantidae > Loxodonta > Loxodonta africana. The sequence continues at coordinate 24,648,265 of NC_087350.1, forward strand.
CTATGCTTTGTGGGTCTAGAGGTCTGAGTTCTGAAGGGAGAAATGCTCCCACCAGGGGACACAACACTGATTCCATTGAACTGGAAGTTAAGAATGCCACCCAGCCACTTTGGTTTCCTTATGCCTCTAGATCAAAAGGTAAAGAAGGGAGATACCATACTGGCTGCCATGGATGATCCTGATTACTAAGGGGAAATTGGATTGATACTACATAATGGAGGTAAAGAAGAATATGTCTGGAATGAAGGAGATCCCTTGAAATATATCCTAGTAAAAAAAAAAAATTTTTTTTTTTTTTTTTTTTACTACCATACCCTGTGATTAAAGTCTATGGAAAGCTACAGCAACTCAATTCTGACATGACTACTAATGGCTCAAACCCCTCAGAAATGAAGGTTTGGGTCACGCCACCAGGCAAAGAACCACAACCAGCTGAGGCACTTGCTGAGGGAGAAGGGGGTACAGAATGGGTGGTGGAAGAAGGTAATTCTAGATATCAACTACAACCATGTGGCCAGTTACAGAATCAAGGACTATAACTGTCATGAGCATTTCTTTCTTGTTTCTTTAGGCATGTGCCTATGTAGATATGTATATATAGTAAATATTTTTGTTTTCTTCCCTTTCTTACTCATTATAAAATATAAGATGTAAATGGGGCTAGTGCATTTTTGGTTTTATGCATGTTAGTTGTATCATGTTAAGCACAAGTGTGACTTTATAATTGTCTTTATTTAGAAATTAAGTACTGTCTAAAGAGATGTGCACAGATGCCAAGTTTATAAGGGGTGGACTATGATGGCCATGATGCTGTGGTTTGGCAGACATTAGGTGATCATCTTCCATTTTGTGATCTGATGTGAGCAGCCAATCAGTTGGAAGAAGGTTTTTTTGGGGGTGTGTGGCCTGCATGCAATATATATAGATGTTCCAGCAAAGCTCACACTCTCTCTCGATCCTGCATTCATCCCATCATACTCTGACCTCCAGTTCTTGGAATGTGAGCCAGAAGCCTATCACCTAACCTACAGATTTTGAATTCACCAGCTCTCAACTCCATGAGCCAGCAGCCTTCTGCCAGACCTGCAGATTTTGGGTTTGTCAGCCCCTGCAACCACGTGAGTCAGGAGAAGTCCCCAGCCTGCCACCTGACCCACACATTTGGGCCTTGCCAGCCTCCACAATTGTGTGAGCCATTTCCTTGTAATAAATCACTCTCTATATATTTATATGTATGCTTCACTGGTTTTGCTCCTCTAGAGAACTCAGCCTAAGACACCCATCTTGTAAGTGAAGAACGTCATACAATGACGAAAGTTTCACGGGAGCCCACACTTTCTGGGATGGAAGGAATAGCAATCAGCTGAGAAGCTCCTCTCTGCCTGTAAAAGGCGCTGCCCTGTAACTGGCCATCTTGAGAAGGGGCAGGGCACAGAACAAACCCTCCCCTCAACCAAGACCCACCAGCCTGCTTTGGGCTTTCTCTGCTTTGAGGCTTTTGATACAAACAGTTATAGGGCTGGCTGTAAGGACTGAGTGCTTTCACACTGCCTAGGCTACGTTGGATGTCTCATTAGAGAATGCCACAGAACTTCTTGTTAAGTTAGCCTTTACTCCTTGTCCTTCTGTTCATCTTCTTCTGGGATAAAATAAGAAGTTCTCGTCTTCATTTTGGGTTTCAGTTGCTACCTGTCTTAGTTTCCTAGTGCTGCTGCAACACAAATACCATAAGTGGGTGGTTTTAAAGAGCCGAAATTTATTTCCTCACAGTTCTGGAGGCTAAAAGTCCAAACCCAGGTCTTGGCTTTGTAGATTCCTTCCTTGTCAGTAGCCACAAACATTCCTTGGTTCCTTGGCTTGCAGACATCTGTCTTCCTGTGTGTGTGTGTGTGTGTGTGTGTGTGTGTGTGTGTGTGTGTCTATTCTGGTCTTCTTATAACTCAGAAGTGATTAGGTTTAGGATTCACCCTACACTGGTATGACCTTATTAACATTACCAAAGAAAAATCTTATTTCCAAACAGGATCACCTCCACAAGTACAAGGGCCAGGAATTCATTACACATTTTTGAGGGCCACAATTCAAACCATAACAGTACCTAAAGAAGAGAGAGACACCCTTTTACTCTCCTTATTAATATCTCCTATGCACTTGCTGGAGTTTGGCATAGGTCTTTGTATAAAGAAGAAAATTTCCCATTTTCTTATTTATATAATAACACTTTTTTTTTTTTTTTATAATAACACTAAAAGCGGTCATCATAGCCTTGCCCAAGACCCCTCAGTCCAAGAATGTGGACCCTTAGCCTGCCTCCCTGCCAACACTTATGGTGTCTACCTCCATTTACACCCCTGTGATTTTTTTTTTTTTTTTTTTCCCCTAGGACCTTTATTCTAGATCTAAGCCTAAACATGCACCTGAGACACAAGCCCGCAAGTATTTAGAGCGGAGATTCAAGACTATGAGTAGAAACAAATTAAAAAAAAAAAAAAAGCCTGGCATTTATTTTTAATTGCTTCGCTTCTCTCACCACCTTCCTGATTACTATTTCTTTCTCAATATTTCTCAGCAACACATCCTCTGTTTCCTATCCCTTTTATACAGATAGCCACGAGGAGTTAAGCAGACATAAGACTGCCATCTTGTGCTCAAGAAGATTATCATTGTTTCTTTTGAAATCAAATGTGATTTGTGGGATCTGAGAGGAGATGGCCTTGGAATCCAGGTCTGATATTCTCTGACCTCAGTTTTCCCAGAAGCTGCTGAAATTTCCCAACCTTTGGCATTGCTCTTTCTTGGCTTTCCCTCTCTATGATGCCATGAGTCATTCCTCAGGTGGAAGCCAATTTTTTTTTTTCTTTTCTTTCAATTGACTCCAAGTGTGACTTAGAATAATTGTAGTTCAGATGCTGCTACCGCTTCCACTGTCTATCCTTTAATGACTGGACTCAGGGGCCCAACTCTGGGCAACAGGCACTTAGTAACTTAAGGTCAACAAAAAAACAGTTGCCATCAAATTGACCTCGCTCATGGCAACCCCATGTATGTCAGAATAGAACTGTGCTCCACAGGGTTTTCAATGACTGATTTTTCAGAAGTAGATCAGCAGGCCTTTCTTCTGAGGCATCCCTACTTGGACTCAAATCTTCAAACCTTCAGTTAGCTGCCAACTGTGTTAACCATCTGCACTAACCAGGAACTCCAGGTAGATTAAAAAGATAGCCTAATGGCTATTCTCCACACCCCACCACAACCATAACATTGGAAACCAAGCACTGAAAAATGGGGTGCTGCATGCCAGGCCTTCATCTTGGCTGGAGGTCCTGTGGGATGAAGCTTCTACAAGACCTAAGAACGCTCAGTAATAGATTACTTTCCTGTGATATTTTACTGCCAATCAGAGTTAAAAATGGATGCAAATCAATAACCGGGAAAACAGAGAAAAGGAGAGAGGCAAGGAAAACAGAAGGAAAGGGAAGAAAGAAATCTGTCAATCTTAGGGAACCACAGACCAGGAAGAGAAACCAAGGAGGTTACAATGCAAAAGTCTAAAGGGACTGCAGAGAGCTCCATAGAGGAACAAGCACTGGACAACTAAAGCAATAATGCAAGAAAAACAATAATGAGGAAAAGCGACAACTGCCAAGGGACCACGGTGCCAGTGAGTCAGCAAGGATCGGTGGAGACCGTAGTAAACTGAAGAGAGCATACCTCATCCAAAGGAACACCTCAGCTCAAGTACATGATTGTCAGGTACATGAAGTCTTCAAATATTTAAAAGTTTGTGCAAATTAAAAGAAAAACAAAACCCTGTGTGGGATAAATATGTCTGCATGGCAGATTTGGTCTCTGGCTGCTTGGTTTAGACACTCTTCTAATCCCAACACAAAATGTTGATTCCTGGGTACATAGCTACACCTCTGCCCCTGACCTTCTGTCTCTAAGTTTATAAAAACATAAGAAAGGAATCCCATGGACAGCATGGCTAACTCTGTTCTCATTCCGTTTAAAAAGCATTCACATAATTGGATATGCGTAAGTGAAAAAATGAACCTCAACCTAAACCTCACACCTTACACCAAAATTAACTCAAAATGGATCACGGACTTAGACATAAAATGTAAAACCATTTTTTTATTCTTTTTTATTTTGGCTTCAGGAATAAAAATGTGTTTTCTCACAGGTTAGGAGGCGAAAAGTCCAAATTCAGGGCCCTGGGGGAAGGCTCTTTGTGTTTCTCTCTCTCTGTCTGCTCTGGGAAGAGCCTGGTCTCTTTTCGGGTTCTATTCCTAAGCTCCTTGGTGATTGTGTGTTGTGTATCTTCCCTTCTGTTCTGCTTGCTTGCTTGCTTGTTTAATCTGCTCTTTTATTTATTTTTTTTACTGTGCTTTAGGTGAAAGTTTACAGACCAAATGAGTTTCTCATTAAACAGTTAAATACACACATCATTTTGTGACATTGGTTGCCAACCTCACAATGTGTCAACACTCTCCCCTTATCCACCCCAGGTTCCCTATTTCCATTTGTGTACTTTCCCCATTGCTTCCTGCCTTCTTGACTTTCCTTTTGGACTGGTGTGCCCATTAGTCTTGTATACATGACTGAACTACGAAGCACATTCCTCACATGTGTTATTGTTGGCCCAAAAGATCTGTCTAATCTTTGGCTGAAGGGTAAACCTCAGGAGTGACTTCAGCACTGAGATAAAAGGGTGTCCAGGGGCTATACTCTCAGGGTTTCTCCAGTCTCTGTCAGACCAGCAAGCCTAGTCTTTGTATGTGTGTGTGTGTGTGTGTGTGTGTGTGTGTGTGTGTGTGTGAATTTGAATTTCATTCTATATTTTTCTCCCACTGTCTCCAGGACCCTCTGTTGTGATCCCTGTCAGAGCAGTTAGTGGTGGTAATCTGGCACCATCTAGTTTTTTGGGGGCTCAGCCTGGTGGAGGCTGTGGTAGTTGTGATCCATTAATCCTTTGGACTAATCTTTCCCCTGCGTCTTTGGTTTTCTTCATTCTCTTTTGCTCCAGCCAGGATGGGACAGTAGATGTGTCTTAGATGGCCACTGGCAGGCTTTTAAGGCCCCAGACACTACTCATCACAGATGGATGTAGAAAATTTTCTTTATAGACTATGTTATGCCAATTAAGCTAGATGTCCCCCAAGACCATGGTCTCCAGCCCTCAGCCCAGTAGCTCAGTCCCTCAGGGCATTTGGACGTGTCTGTGAAGCTTCTGTGACTTTGCCTTGGACAAGCTGTGCTGGCTTCTCCAGTATTGTGTACTGTCTTACACTTTACCAAAGCTACCACTTATCTACTGTCTAGTTAATATAAAACTGTAAAATTTTTAGAACAAAGCCTAGGAGAAAATCTCTGGGACCCAGGACTAGGTGAAAAGTTCCTAGACTTGACACCAAAAGTACAGTCCATAAGTACTATTTGATAACTTGGAGATTATCAAAATTAAAAGTGTTTGTTCTGTAAAAGTTCCTGGTAAATGCATGAAAAGACAAATTACAGAGTGGAAGAAAATATTTGCAAGCCACATATCCAAAAAAGGAACTTATATCTAGATGATACAAAGAACATTCAAAAACTCAACATGAGAAAAACAAATAACCCAATTAGAAAATGGGTAAAGACATAAGCAGACATTTCACTGAATAAGAAATACAAGTGACAAATAATCACACACACACAAAAATGTCCAATATCATTAACCTTTAGGGAAATGCACATTAAAACCACAGTGAAGATATTATCCAAAGGGCTAAAATTAAAATAAATAAATAAATAGTGATAACACCTGTTGTAGGGGAAAAAATATCACAAAATTTAGTAAAGCAACAAGAAAGTTTTATTTGGCACATATTCAAAAAGCAGGAAGCAGACAAGCATGCTGCCAGAGCTAATATCTGCCCGAATCCAAGGAAATATTATAGAGTAAGCAAGAACGGGAAAACGGACAAGCATGCTGCCACAGCCATGTCTGCCTGAGTCCAGGGAATATCGCACAATAAACAAGAAGGGGAAAACGGACAAGCATGCTGCCACAGCCATGTCTGCCTGAGTCCAGGGAATATCGCACAATAAACAAGAAGGGGAAAACGGACAAGCATGCTGCCACAGCCATGTCTGCCCGAGTCCAGAGAATACTACAGAGTCATCAGTATATATTAACACTCCAAAACTGGCAAAACCATTGAAAGCTTTACCTTTTCACAGATTGGCTAGAAACTGTGATCTTACATTTTGAATTGTCCCTCTCAACGATCATTGGTACAGGTTTCAGTAACGGCAGTCAGGAGGGTCTGCATTGGTCCAACAAATTTCTATTCATTAAATATTAATAGAAAAAGATAAGAGTGGAAAGTCTTTTGTGTTCTGGCTTATGTAAAAAGTTCCCTGAAAGATATTTTCCAAGATTATTCTATCTATTGTCTTTATACCTCAGGGCCCAGTTGATTTGTCTTTGTGAGTCCTTGTGGGCCCTTGTGAGCCCAGCTCCAGCTGGGTCACATTCTCTATGCTCAAGGACAGGGAATAATGACTCCAAAATGATTTCACACCAAGGCAAGGATGTGGAGAAGCTAAATCACTCATCCATTACTAATAGGGATGGGAAATGGTACAGTCACTCTGGAATATAGTTTGGCAGTTTCTTCTTAAACTAAAAATTCATTTACTATGTTGTTGTTATGTGCCATCAAGTGGGTTCCGACTCATAGCAACCCTATGGACAATAGAATGTAACACTACCAGGTCCTGCACTATCCTCACAATTCACTTACTTACTATACAATCTAGCAATTGCACTATTGGACATTTATCCCAGACAATTTAAAAGCAATATTCACAAGAATGTTCATAGCAGCTTTATTCATAACAGCCAAAAAGTGGAAATAGCCCAGATTTCTTCAACGGGTGAATGGTTAAACAAACTGTGGTTCGTCCATACCATGGAATACTACTCAGCAGTGAAAAAGGGGTGAACTATGGATACACACAACAACTTGATGGACCCCAGGGGACTTCTGCTGAGTGAAATAAGACAATCTCCAAATGTCAAATACCGTTGAAGTTCATCTATATAACATCCTTGAAATAATAAAATCATAGAGACAGGGAACAGAGTAGTGGTTGCCAGGGATCAGGAACTGGCACAGGAAGTGGAAGTAGGTTAGAGTGTAGGCATGGCTATAAAGAGTTAGCATGAGGGAGCCCTATGGTGATGGTACAGTTCTGCATATTGACTATGATTAGAAGTTCACAAAGCTCCACATGTAAACACACACACATACACAGACAACACACAAATGAATGCATGTATAACTGGTGAAATCTGAATCAGCTCGGTGGATTGTACTAATGTGAATGTGCTAGTTTTGATATGGTTCTATAGTTGGACAAAATATCAAGAAAGGAGAGGCAGAGTAAAAGGTCCACTTTGCAACTTTCTCTGAATCTGTAATTATTTCAAAATAAAATGTCTAAACATTCACAAGCTTCAGCATTATTACTGACAATAAACCATTTATGTTATACCTTACAACAAAGTACAACATGCTATATGTCATTGCACCAGAGTTGAAAACCCAATCTAGCCCATCTTCTTCCCTCCAAAATAGATTGCCCTTGAACAACCGCATATGCTGGCTTTCATAATTACTGACTAATCCAGAAGAAACTAAATCAAACATCCTGAGAACAAAGAAGCCTTTGTCCTTCCTAAGAATCCTGTAGTTTCAAAACTTTCCCTCTTGTTAACTGAACTGTGAGTCACCTGCCTTAAAGATGAACTGATGAATAATGAGTGCCCTCAAAGACAATGGAGTGAGTAGCTCAGTGTACTAGCCAGGACAAGATAAATGCTGTAAGAAACAACCCCAAATTCCAAGTGGTTCACCAAAATAAATTTATTTCTCTTTATGCAAAGTCCAAAGTAGATATTACTGAGTGGATGAGTCTTGTCCCATGTGACTTAGGGATCCAGGTTCCTTCCCTGCTATGTCTACACTATCTTCAATACAAGTTTTCTCTGGCATCACCTAACTGCAAAGAGGGAGAAACAGAGAGGATATATTAAATGGAACAGATGGCTTGAGGTCAGCCCTGGTACAGCACACATCACTTCCTCCAGCACTAGTGACACAGTTCCATCTGGAAGCAGGTGGGATGGGAAATGTAGTTTAGCTGAGTGCCCTGGAATAGGAAATGGGTTTGGTGATTACACAGGTAGTCTCTGATTTACGGCGTTGTCATGGATTGAACCATGTCCCCCCAAAAATATGTGTATCAACTTGGTTAGGCCATGATTCCCAGTATTGTGTGGTTTCCCTCCATTTTGTGATGGTAATTTTATGTTGAGAGGATTAGTGTGGGATTGTAACACCACCCTTACTCAGGTAACCTCCCTGATCCAAGGTAAAGGGAGTTTCCCTGGGGTGCGGCCTGCACCACCTTTTATCTCTCAAGAGATAAAAGGAAAGGGAAACAAGCAGAGAGTTAGGGACCTCATACCCCTCAAGAAAGCAGCACCAGAAGCAGAGCATGTCCTTTGGACACAGGGTAACTGCGTCTGAGAAGCTAGCTCCTCAACTAGGGGAAGATTGAAGGCAAGGACCTTCCTCCAGAGCCAACAGAGAGAGAAAGACTTCCCCTGGAGCTGACGCTCTGAATTTGGACTTTTAGCCTACTTTACTGTAAGGAAATAAATTTCTCTTTGTTAAAGCCATCCACTTGTGGTATTTCTGTTATAGCAGCACTAGATGACCAAGACAGACGGGGTTCCATTCTGATGACTCTGTTGTAAGCCAGTTCTGACATAAGTCAAATACCTCTTTTTGTTTTCATTATTACTGCCTTTTATTATCAATATCTTTATAAATCCAAATTTTGTTTGTCTTTGGGGATTAGAAACATCACATATAAACTTACAGATACGATGACAGCGGTACAGTATGTGCTACAACATTGTATGTAGTACATATTACTAACAATAAGCTATACCAAAACAAAAAACAAAGGATGGTCTAAGTGCAGTTCATCATAACTCAAATACGTCATAAGTTGGGGACTCCCTGATAGCAAGTCTCTACCACACTAAGCTTCCTGGAGGCCTCCTGAAAGTGGAAGTCAGATTTTAAAGAACAAAGAGGAGATGAGACAGCAACATGAGATTAAAGTAACTGCACTGTAGAACAAAGACGGTTCCATGCCGAAGCTCTATTTTCAGGACCTACCAGAAAACCATAACTTGTTGGTACTCAGAATAATCCCCAAATCCCTAGAAAACTGAAAATTGCTCTCACAGCAGCTGCGGTGTGATCCCATGTTTTGCTAGTTATTTTTCTTGTTATTTACTCTGATATTGTCCTGATAATTATTCACTGTATGCAATAGTTTTTCACTGTAAATTATTTAGACCTCAATTCTTCTATTTCTGAAAAGGAAAATAATTCACTGTATAGAGCCCCAAAAGGAAGAAAACTCTCCAACTAAACTCCTCCTTTATAAGAAGCCAGGGCTGAGTTAGAACAAAGAATGTTCCACAGAGGTCAGGCAGCCTTCATAAAAAAAAAAAAAAAAAAAAAAAAGGCAGAAAATGCAACTTTCTAGTCAGCTTTGCTAGCAGGACAGGAAACTGCCAGAACTTGCAAACAAGGAATTCAGTTACATTGTGAGGTGGTTTATAAAAAGCCTTGGCCATTTTAGGACACACTGAATGCAAAGGAAACCCTCTGAACACTTATGACAGATCCGTTTGAAGCCTAAGGTGGGCAACGTGGTTTATCTCCATCCACCTTTCCCTCCAAATACTCTAATGAAATGTCCTCCTCTTCTTGACCTTCCCACAAAACCCTTGCGTATATCCACAAAGCTCCTCATAAACAAACACTTCCTGCCCCCACCCATCCCTGACATGGGGACTTCTACAGTGGTCTCTTCTGTTTATGGCGTCCCCATGAGTCAGTTGAAATCTGCGTCATTCTTCCACCCTGTTTTCTCTCTCACTAGCATAATGAGATCAACAAGCTACTTGGAAGCAGGTGTAAGCCACTTCTTCAAACCAAGCAGTTGAAATTTCATCAGGAGTGCTTTACTGAAAGCCAAAATAACTACCATTCTTCCTTTTCTAAGTGAAAGAGGAAAATAACAAAAGCTAAGCTTCTATCAGAGATCTAATCACAAAAGCAGCTGCCAACTTGGGTCATTTAGCCCTAATTTTTTCATTGTCTATAGTATCCAACAGTGAAAGCTGACATTACATCAAAGCAATATTCACATATCTTCCATTGGATGTGCTGTCTAGATCAGAAGGTGACCTAATACGAGAGCTTTGATTCAAACCCCCGCTAAGAGTTTGCATTTCTCACAAGTTCCCAGTCAATGCTAACGCTGCTGGTTAGGGACCAATTCTTCGAACCACTAGTAGAGCAATGATTCTCAAAATTTATTATACATAAGAATCACCTGGGGATTTTGTTAAACTGTAGATCTGATTCAGTATATCCACAGTGGAAATGTAAATTCCCAGGAGGAATTTGAACCAAAATGAACCAGTTTGAAGCCTAGCTAGTACACTTTGGAAAGATTTTGGTAACTGTGAATAAAACAGCCAGGATTGTAGTTACCTTGAAGAATTCCCCTTGTATTACTATTAACAGAGCTTTTACTGTAAATTAAAGAAGCTGGTCATTCTGAGGTTCAGGAGCACATTACCAAGGTGATGTGGTACTAGAAATTTAAGCACGAATGGAGTTAGGAGTTCAATGATATGTTGTGGTATACACTCCCAAACGATTCCAGATGAAACCAATAAAATAATGGAAAAAATTAAATCAATATTAGTTCAACACCTACTATATGTCAAGTGTTTAGTCTTCACATAAAGACTACCATGGAGCTATTTCTATGTTCCTTTTACAGATAAGGGAATAGAGGTATCAAAAGACTGAGCAACTTGGCCAAAAATTATACAGGCAATCAGGATGGAGCCAAAATTTGATCCTTCAATTCCAAAGCAACACTTGCTCTCTTCACTAGATCACACTGGATGAAAACCCCTCTCCCCAGCCTGTCACTGATTCTCTGAGCCACATTCCACAAATACATATTTATCTGTAATTTTCAAGGGAAAGAAAATTTTCCCTAACCTAGACATTCGAATCATCTCAAATAGACCTCATCAAATTTGTCTTCTGTCTGGAAATTTTCTGGAAATCCAAACTTTCTCCCTAGAGCTTCTTTCTTATCTCATGCCACAACCTTTTGGTTTCTAGTCATTATGTAAACAACTCCTGTTCACTGGTGAAACTCAAGCTTATTTGGGCATGGAGCACCTTTTACTACTGAAATGTCCTGAAATGTTCCCCAAATCTCCATCTCAATTACAAAAACCATATTTTTTATTGAAGTTTCCTCCTAACTTACCACTTTGTGTAGATAAAATGAATTAGAGCCACCACTAGGAGGGTGGACAGAGAATATAAGGTTTTCAAAGCAATATTTCTAAATACAGCCTCAGAAGGTACTTACCTAGATGTAGCATCTTAGGAAACAGCAGGCAGACAGGAAATTACATACAGTAAACATAAAAAGGATGGTTCTTTGGAAGGACCTTTTTATACATTGAACTGTGTCCCCCTAAAATATGTGTTATAAATCCTAACACCTTGTCTTAGTTATCCAGTGCTGATATAACAGAAATACCACAAATAGATGGCTTTAACAAATAGAAATTTATTTTCTCACAGTTTAGGAGGCTAGAAGTCCAAGTTCAGTAAGCTGGCTCAAGGGGAAGGCTTTTTCCCTCTGTCGGCTAGAAGAAGGTCCTTGTCTCCTCGGCTTCTGCTTTCTGGCTCCTTGGGGATCTTCGTGTGTCTTAGCATCTATCTTACCTCATCTCTCTCTCTCTGCCTGTTTGTTTAATCTCTTTTGTATCTCAAAAGAGATTGACTCAAAGATACATCCTATACTAATCTTGCCTCATTAATTTAACAAAGACAACCCATTCCCAAATGGGGTTATAACAACAGGCATAGAGATTAGGTTTTACAACACATATTTGGGGGGACATAATTCAATCCACAACACTCCACCCTTTGCCCCCCCCCCCCGCAAAGCTCCTGTCCTTGGCACATGCCAAACACGTTCACCATATCCCAGAAGTCTTAAATCAAGCCCAAGTCCAAAATCTCATCTTCTGAATTATCAGAATCAAATATAGGTGATTTTTTTTTTTTTAGGCATATTCCACCCTTGGGCAAAATTGCTCTTTTTCTGTGAATCTGTGAAATCTAGACTACAAGTTATCTGTTTCCAAAGTTCAAAGGCGAGGCAGGCACAAGGTAGACATTTCCACTACAAATTGGAGAAATTGGGGGGAGGTGGAGCCAAGATGGTGGAGTAGTGAGACTCTTCCAGTGATCCCTCTTACAGCAAAGATCTGAAAAAACAAGTGAAACGATTATATATTTGACAGGCTAGGAGCCCTGAACATCAAAGGCAAAGTTAGGAAATCAGACTGAGTGGCAGGGGGATGGAGAGACGGTTCAGAAGCATCTGTGGTCTTAAAAGTTTCGAGCAGCCATCTAAGATACATCTACTGGTCCCATCCCACCTGGAGCAAAAGAGAATGAACCAAAAAACCAAACCAAACCCAGTGCCTTCGAGTCGATTCCAACTCATAGCAACCCTACAGGATAGAGTAGAACTGCCTCATAGAGTTTCCAAGGAGTGCCTGGTGGATTTGAACTGCCGACCCTTTGGTTAGCAGCCATAGCACTTAACCACTACGCCACCAGGGTTTCCAAAAGAGAATGAAGAACACCAAAAACACAAAGAAAATATTAGTCCAAAGGATTAATGGACCACATGAACCACAATCTTCACCAGCCTCTGCCCAGCTACCACCACCAACAGCTCTGACAAGGATCACAATAGAGGGTTCCAAATGGAGCAGGAGAAAAATGTAGGATAAAATTCAAATTCACACAAAAAAAAGACCAGACAGTGGTCTGACAGAGCCTGGAGGAACCCCCGAGACTATGACCCCCAGACACCCTGCTAACCTAGAAGCGAAGTCACTCCCAAAGTCTACCTTTCAGCCAAAGATTAGACAGGCCTGTAAAGCAAACAATAACACACGTAAGGAATGTGCTTCTTAGTTCAATCATGGATATGAAACTAATGGGCAACACCTGTCCAAAAGCAAAGATGAGAAGGCAGGAAGGGACAGTAAAACTGGACAAATGGACATGGGGAACCTGATTGGAAAGGAGAAGAGTTCTGACACATAGTGGGGATTGCAACCAATGTCACAAAACAATTTGTGTATAAATTTTTGAATGAGAAACTAATTTGCACTGCAAACTTTCAACTAAAGCACAATTAAAAAAAAAAAACTCTAAGTCAACTGAAGACTATCTTCTTGGCCTCCATTGGTGCTTTGAGAACATTCACTGAATCCACCTTGTTATTTCTAACGTTTATTATGAGTCTGTGAGAATCCCTGTTAACTTATCATGTGATCCAAAGAACAAATTGGAGAACTTTGGCTAGGGAAAGCACATGGTTTCTCCTTTCTAGAGGAGAGTCTAGAAAATACCATCTTCCTGTGTGCCCAGAATAGAGAGGAGAACCAAATTTTGGTGAACACTAGCAATCACTACAAGAGATGGGGATAGTAGATACTACATGTTTTGTATCAATGTCCTTATTTAGCAAAATAAACCAGTGGCAACACTATATTGAAATCTCAAAGTATTGATATTATTCTTTTATTTTATTGGTACATAAATTCAAAACTCTCTCTTGTACCCCAACCTATGAGGTACATCACAGAAAAAAATGTTCAGATTAATGATTTTTGAAATAACTAGACTGTGGCAGATTAGTGGGTAAATACTTTGACTGAAACTTAGAAAAAAGAATGCTTATTTTTTACCCACAAGTTAGTTTTGTGGCAATATTATTAAAACAATAAACACTTACTAATTTCTACTAAGACTTGTTTCTCATCACATTTTCTACACTAGATCCAATGCATCACAGGCCCCGTGTAAAGAACAGTATACGGTATTCAAAATAGTGGTTTAGTTATTAATAGATCATCACCATTAATAAGTGAATATATAAATCTCCTCTGTTTAGAGTAAAATCATTCTTCAATCCTAAACTCAAAAAATCTATATTTTTAAAACCTATGTATTCAATTTATGGAATTAAAGAGTTGGTGTAATCATTTTTTTACAGTGTCCCTATTCAAAACATCTTAAATAAATTGCATAGTTTATTCAAGGTGAGTCATGACCGAAGAGGTGAGGAGGACAATAAAACTTCTATAATCTAAAAGCAAAGCAAAACAAACCAAGCAAAAGCTTGAAGGCTTAACGTTGCAATAGCAATCCTAAAGCATCATTTTGGGGAGCAAGTCTTCGCCTTTGGATTGACTACTAATTTCTGAATTTTAACAGAGATTTCTGGAGTGAACTTCAAAATATTTGATGTGATTGATGAGCAGAAAAAGGAAAAAGCATCCCGTGACTTGCTGCCTGGAAGCGAATATAAATGTTAATTGATGTTTCTCAGATCTGATGGCTTGAGAATTGCCCTGTGATCATCCAGCACTCAAGTTCAGACCAAAAGTAGGTCAAGATGCAAATTATTGAATATTTTAAATAATCTTTCAGAAACAGTATTTGTGAAAATTCTGAAGGCCGAGCACTTTGACAGTACTCTGCAAATCCCCCAAGCCCATTTGGTTTTGATTCCTTATACATATGAGTCATCACAATAGTTTGAGATGATGTCATTTGGGTCCACAGTGATTTTTTTTAACTATTGTCTTTAGGGCTTGATTTGTTAAAATTCAACAACTCTTACACATCTGTGAGCTAAAATCACTACTGAAAGGGACATATAACCTTCTTACTCAATGAATTTTGAACAGGTCTACTTGGGGGCAGGGCAAAGAAAGAAATTTCCAGTTCCTAGTTTACATATATAGATTTTTTAATAGCAAATCAAAATCCCAATAAATAAAGACCCCATTTGAAACTCTTTTTAATTTCTCGGATCTTTTAATAAGGAGTTATTTACAAGAACGTTTAATAATGTCCTCCTTTGACATTACCCGTACCCCTTGCCATCTAGTCAATTCCAACTCATAGCAACCCTATAGGGCAAAGTAGAACTGCCCCATAGGGTTTCCAAGGAGTGGCTGGTGGATTTGAACTGCGGACCTTTTGATTAGTAGCTGATCTCTTAACTACTGCATACCAGGGCTCCTACTTTGACATTGCCTACTTTAAATATAATTGGGCCACCTGAGAAGGCTAAGGAGAGCCTCTAAGCCCCAGATTTCAATTTCCCAACCAGCTCTGGAACATGAATCTTTCCTAAAATTCAGCACAACCAAAGCTGAACTCATCTTTTCCTCAAAGCTCATTTTCTGTCCAACGGTCCATTCAAAGCACCCAAGCTCAAACTTAAGTCATCTTTGAAGCTTTTGTCTCTTCTCCCACCACATCTGAATACTTGCCAACTCACACTGGCTGTTCCTTTGGAAGAGCTCTTGACTCTGCCTCTTTCTTTCCAGGCCCACTGTCATTGTTCCAGTTCAGGCATTTATTATTTCAAGCCTAAATTACCAATAGAACTTCCTTTCATTTGATTTTTAATATATTTATGTCTTTGTGTGTAAGGTGTGTCTCTTGTACACAGTACATTGATTGGTCTTGTTTTCTAATCTATTCTGCCACTGTCTGTCTCTACAGATGCATTTAAGCCATTTATATTCAGTGTGATTATTGATAGGTATGAGTTTGTTGTTGTTATATTGTCATGCTTTTTTTTTTTTTTTTTTTTTTTGTGGTTCTGATGTTGTCTTTGTTCCTCTTGCTTTCCTGTGCTGATTTTCTTTTGTTTGTGAATTTTCTTTTCCTTTGTTATTATAGATTTTGTGTTTACTGACCCTTTATGTTTTTCTTCTTTTTTATTTTAATGAGTACATTTGTTAAATTTCTTTGTGGTTACTTTGAAATTTACCCTTATCTTCCTAAGTTTAAACCAGTCTTTTATTACTTGATATCACCTTGACTTCCTCTCCATTTGAAAGTTCTCTACCTACACTATTCATTCCTCCTTTTACTGCTTTGATGTTTTTGTCATTTATAGATTGAAATCTCTGTTTCCCTGTTTTAAGTCTTTTAGTTTTATTATTGAGAGTTCTTTGCCTAGGTTGATATCTGGCTGATGCTGTCCTGTGTCCCAGATTCAGGTTGTTGTCTGATGTTGTTTGTTCTCTAGCTGAAAGACTTCCTTTAATATTTCTTGTAAGTTCAGTCTGGTTTTTACAAATTCTCTTAATTTCTATTTATCTGGAAATGTCCTAATTTCAATATTGTATTTGAGAGAGAGTTTGCAGGATATATTATTCTTGACTGGTAGTTGTTTTATTGTTGTCGTTGTTCTCTCAGGTTTTATATATGTCATCCCATTGCCTTCTTGCTTGCACAGCTTCTGCCAAGTAATCAGTTTAGTCTTATTGTTTCCCATTTGTATGTGACTTTTCATTTTTCTCAAGCTGCTTTCATGATTCTTTTTTTGTCTTTGGTTATGGCAAGTATAATTACGATATGTGTAGGTGGCTTTCTTTTAGGGTCTATCCTATATGGTGTTTGTTGAGCTTCTTGGATGGTTGGTTTTTAGTCTTTCAAGATATTTGGGAAGTTTTCTCCCGGTAAATGTTCAGCAACCTTCTCTGTGTTTTCCATTTTCTCCCCCTGTTCAGGAATTCCAATCATGCATATATTTTTACTCTTGATTGAGTCCCACATAACTCTTAGTTTTCCTTCATTCTTTTCTCTGATTTTTCCTCATACAAAGTGGTATCCACGGATTTGTGTTCAAACTCACTAATTTTGCCTTCCATTGTTTCTAATTTGCTCGTAAGGCCTTCTGTTGAGTAGTCCATTTCTGAAATTTTGATGTTTATCTTTTGGATTTCTAGTTGTTGTATTTGTATGACTTCTAATTGTTTATATATTTTGATATTTTGTTCTTGTATTATTTTCCTGAATTCTTCTATTGTTTTGTCTGTGTTTTCCTTGATTTTGCTTGTTTTTGTTGGTTTTGTCTGTGTATTCCATGATTTAGTGTATTTTTTCCTTAGTTTTGTCTGTGTTTTCCTTGATCTCTTTCTTAATCTCTTGGGGAGCCCTAAATATTAGTCTTTTGAATTCCATACCAGGTATTTCCACTGCCTTTTCTTCTCCCAGAAGTTTATCTAGTTCTTTATTTTGGTCACTTGCTGGAACCATCTTGTCCTGTTTTTTTAATATGTTTTGATATTCTCTGCTGTCTTCAAGACATTAAGATATTATTTTCTTTATTTATTGATTGTATGTTCTTTTTTTTTTCTCCTGCTTTTTAATTTTTGTTTTGATATGTCAGGGCACGAGGGCTGGGCGTAATTTGCTACTTGCTCCTCTGTGGGCATGATAGCTCTCACTATCTTGTCCAGATGGGCAGGCAGCAGCAGGCAGGGCAAGCCCTCTTTGCTGTACACTAGTTTGACGAGGTGGCTGAGGCCCAACTGGGTGGACGCAGTCTGCCTTCTGGTGCTGGTCCAGCTTTGTGGAAACATTTACAGCTCCTCACTCGATGGTAAGAGTGTCAGACAGGTAGTGGTATGGACTCACGCCCCACCATTCAGTAGTTAGCCGAGTGGTGGGAAGAGAGGGAAGATGCAGGCCCAGTGTGGTAGCAAGTCTGAGTGCCAGGGATGCTCTAACCATGGTGACACAGCAGGGACCATTGGGAAGGGGGAAGAGGTGGTGTATGGGACTAGGTGGGAGGGAGAAAGAAAAGAAAAGAGAGTTTTTTTTTAAAGGAAAAAAAGGGTAACACAGCAGTAGCTGGCAGGTGGGGATGGGGTGGACCCAGGGCCAGTGGGAAAGGGGAGTTATGATGTACAGGGCTAGAAGACAGGAGAAAGAAAAAGAAAAAAATGTCTGTGTGGAGGGGGCTGGAGGGTAGGGGTGAGTTAGATGAGGAGGAGTGGTGGACCAGTGGGTTTCTATTCATGGCGGCACAATAAGGGTTGGTAGGAATGGGGTAAGGTGGTATACAGGGGTAGGTGGGAGGTAGAAAGAAAATAAAGAAGAGAAAAAAAATACGGCAGCACAGCAGGAGCTGGCAGGCTGAATGGAACAGACCTGGGACGTCATCAAGTTGCTGGCTCTCTAGCCATGGCAGCATGGCAGAGGCTGGCGGGAAAGGGAAAAGGTGGTGTATGAGACTAGGTGAGACAAAGAAAGGGAAAAAAAGAGAAAAAAAAGCCACACTACAGAAGCGGGCGGGATAGGCCCAGGGTGGGGCTTGTATTGTGGACCCAGGCAGCAAGGCCTGCCAGGATGAAAAGTTCTTGTTTCTATTCACCGGAAGGTGAGGGGTGGGAAAGTGTGGAAAGAGCTTCTCAGGCACAGGGACCCCAGGTCCAAAGGGTGTTCTCTGCTTCTGGTGCTCCATTTTTGGTGGTATGAGGTCCCCATTCTCTGCTTGTTTCTCTTTCCTTTTATCTCACGTGACCTGGGTAAGGGTGGTGTTACAACCCCACCCTAATCCTCTTTAACATAAAATTACAGTCACATAATGGAGGACAACCCCAGAATACAGGGAATCATGGCCTAACCAAGTTGACATGTATTTGGGGGGGGACACAATTCAACCCATGATATCAAGGGACCTCCACTCCGTATCTCTCCTCGTTCTCTGTTTTCTATCAGTTTCTCCTTCCATTTGGTGTTTGACCTAGTTCTTTATCCCTTCATTTGATGCTTAGGATTCCAGGATTTATGTTTGTATCTGTTTTACTTAGTTTCTAGGATCTTTGCTACAGAGGGATGGCATGGTGCTTCTGTCTCAGGCACCACATTGGTTCTTCCTCTGAAATTATTTTTTGAATGCTGTCAGTCTCAGACTTTCACCGCCCGTCTGTCAGTTTGTCATACTGTGGTGGTTTTCATGATGCTATGATGCTGGAAGCTATGCTACCAGTATTGCAAATACCAACAGAGTCACCCATAGTGAACCGATTTCAGAAGGACTTCTAGACTAAGGCAGGCTACGAAGGAAAGCTGGCAATCTACTTCCAAAAATTAACCAATGTAAACCCTATGGATCCCCGTGGAATATTGTCCAATATGGTGCTGAAAGATGAGGCCCCTAGGGTGCAAGGCACTCAAAATACACAGCGGCTGCAGCAACGGGTTCGAGCATATCAAAGATCGTGAAAATAGCACGAGGTCAGAGACTGTTCCATTTTGTTGGAGCTGACTCAAGAACAACTAACAACAACGACAAATCTCAGACGAGGATTATGACGTGACTTTTTCCTGTCTTCAATTTCCTATTAAAAATGAGACCCCAAATGTGAATTTGCAACTCCCTAATAATTTGACCAAAAAATCAATAGATTTACATTAAGTTATTGAAATACAGAAGGATTGTATTTATTTATTTTGTAATGATGGGCTAGGTTGTGAGTTGACAGGCCAAGTTGTAAAACGGAAATATGTTTCGTTACATGGGGCATGATTGGACACTGCAAATCCACTTGTCTCTGAACCAAGTAAGGACTACTGCAAAGATGCCCTCACTCTTGAAATCTTTCAGAAAAAGTAGAGTAAGGAGAATGTTTTCTACTCTAGCAAAGCATGACTTGGTTGCCTCAGGAAAGAACTGGTTGACATAACATCAGAATTCAGGGGAAAATTCATTCCAGTCACTGATGGGGAATGATCAACACGTTTTCCAGAAAAGTTTGTTGAAATTATTGAAGAAGGTTGCTGTTCAAAACAGATGTTTATCTCTTAGAAAATGTGGAGCAAGGGACCAATGAAGAGTAGAAGACGTTGTCATGGAAACATCCTTTCCCTAACATTTGCTTTTCAAGGACTTTTAAGGCTTTCGTGTACACTGAATTTTTAATAATTTTCTAGATAAGTGACCTTATTTGTGAACACTCTTCATAATTGGAGCAATGAAGAGTGCTGTGCAGAGCTTAGATTTCAATAACTATAATTAAGACTCTCAATCATTTCCTTTGAAACAGAGTCTTGCCCTGAGACTACTTACAGATAGAGGCAAAAGGCAAGTCTTCTTTGAAAAAGATTGTTTATCAGCCCATATGTCCATTTCCCCTTCTGGCAAAGGGAAGATAGGAAGAGGGATGGACAAAATACAGGACCTCACAGATTTTGTGAAAAGTCCAAGGGACCCCTCAGGACACATGGACAGGAAGAAAGAGAGATTTCTCACCAAATTCCAAGGTGAATATCATCTGTTAATTCCAAGGTGAAACTGCTCCATTTAGGAGCAGCTAATTAATTAAAAATTCTCTGCATTCACTGAGAATTCTAACACACAAAGGGCAAATAGGGTGTTTTAGTTATCTAGTGCTGCTATAACAGAAATAACACAAGTGGGTGGCTTTAACAAACTTTCTCTCATAGTCTAGGAGGCTAGAAGTCCAAATTCAGGGTGCCAGTTCCAGGGGAAGATTTTCTTTCTCTGTCAGCTCTGAAGGAAGGTCCTTGTCATCAATCTTCCCCTGGTCTAGCAGCTTCTCAGCATAGGGACACCAGGTCCAAAGGATGTGCTCCCTTCCCGGTTCTTCATTCTTGTGGCATGAGGTCCTCCTGTCTCTCTGCTCTCTTCTCCCTTTAATAACTCAAAAGAGATTGACTCAAGATACAACCTAATCTTGTAGACTGAGTCCTGCCTCATTAACATAACTACCTCTAATCCTGCCGTATTAACATCATAGACGTAGGATTTGCAACACAAAGGAAAATCATATCAGATAACAAAATGATGGATAACCATACAATACTGGGAATTTTGGCCTAGCTAAGTTGACACACATTTTGGGGGAACACATTTCAATCCATAACAGGGGGCTAGAGCTTTGGTCCTGGTGACAAGCTTTGCCTATGTCAGAGCCCGCTCCATCTCCAAGTGAAACTGAAGCCTCTCAGCCCATTCTTGTGTACTGTCTAGGTGCCCTGTCTTGAAGAACGCTTCTTACCTAGTACTACAGATAGTTCTTTTCCTCTGAACACTGTATCACCCCCAATGTGTAGTGAAAATACTCAGTTCACTGAAGAAGCAGTTTATTGAGGAGGTGACAAGTACAGTCTCTGACTTTCTGGATTCAAATCCTGACTCCACCACTTACGGAGTTATTTAAGGCAGGTTATTTCACCACTCTGCCTTAGTTTCTCTAAAATGAGGATAATAATAGCAACCTCCTCATAGGGTTCATGGGAGAAGTCATTGTGAATATATGCAAAGTACTTATATATTTAAGTATTTGTCACTGATATTTTCCAACATCTTCTCTGAACTCATTTGGAACAGTTCACAAAAGTAAGCTGCTATCTATCTATATATTCTAATGAGTACAAATAACTTTATCCTTTATAAATCTCACACACAATAAGGCATTTTAAAAATTATATTTCCGTAATAAAACTGAACTAGAGACGAGACTGTTACATAGTATTGTGGATATAAAAAAGAATGGCCTAGGGAAAGTTTCAAATTTCACCAAAAGCATCTTTACCGTAAATGTCTAAGCCCATTATGTGGGGAAGAGTAAAGCCGTCTATGCCGGACATGGACTGCTTCAAGGAAGGCCTGCTGGCCACCTGCAAGGAACATGGTTAGCTTGATGACAGTCTCCAGGTGTCAAATCTCTCCGGGTTCACCTCAGCTTTCCAGTCTAGGTCACTCTCTTCCGGGGCAGCCTAGAGACAAGAACTACATAACGCAATAGTGCCAGGGCTCACAGGCTGTTATGGATGGAATTGTATCCCTCCAAAATATGTATTGAGGTTCTGGCCCCTGTGCCTGTGGATGTGGCTTTGTTTGGAAAAAGGGGGTTGCTTTTGTTATGTTTATTAGATCATACCCAGGAAAGGTGGGTTCTAAACCTAATCACTTCTGAGTTATAAAAAGATCTGTCTCAGTCATCTAGTGCCACTGTAACAGAAATAACACAAGTGGATGGCTTTAACAAAGAGTTTATTTTCTCACAGTCCAGTAAGCTAGAATTCCAAACTCAGGGCATCAGCTCCAGGAGAAGGCTTTCTTTCTCTATTGGCCTTCTCATCAATCTTCCCCATACCAGGAGCTTCTCCATGCAGGGATCCTGGGTCCAAAGGACACACTCTGCTCCTGGCACTGCTTTCTTGGTGGTATGAGGCGCCCTTTCCTGCTCCACCCCCCTCACTTTCCTACCATGTTATCTTTTGTAAGATAAAAGTTGACACAGGCCACACCCCAGGGAAACTCCCTTTGCATGGATTAGGGATGTGACTTTAGTAAGGGTGTTATAATCCCAGCCTAATCCTCTTTAATGTAAAATTAAAATCACAAAATGGAGGACAAACAGGCAATACTGGGAATAATGGCCTAACCAAGTAGACACATATTTTGGGGGGACACAATTCAATTCATGGCAGAGCATACCTGACACAGAAACACACAGGGGGAAGACAGAAGCCTTGTGAGGATCTGGCTACAAGCAAAGGAATGCCAAGGATTGATGGCAGTCACCACAAACTAGGAAGGAATCAACACAGCTGAGACCCTGATTTGTACTTTCTGTCTCCAGAACTGTGAGAAAATAAATTTCTGATCTTTAAAACCATCCACTTGTGGTATTTCTGTTATGTCAGCACTGGGTAACTAAGACAAATGCCCAGTGGGACTCGTCTAATGGCATCTTGGCTCCGCGCTTCCCAGCAGGCTGGCTGAGATCTCGGGCTGTCTACATCAGGGTCTACTGGTTTCCCCACCCAGTCCTACTTCCTCCCTTTTCCTTCCGCAGATGTTTCACCCCAATAAACCTGCTGTACTCGTAACTCCATCTCAGCCTCTACTTGCCTGAGAGCCGAGACCAGCACAGCATTTTTTGCCCAAACGTCATTCCACCCACCAAACATCATTAGACCTGTATTATAAGAAGCCTTAACCAGTCTAGCCCAGCTAGAAAAAAAAAAACCCCAACAGGAATTCTTCAACATTTTACTTCTTAAACCTTTAAAATTTGTTCTGATTCAGAAAACTATTGTGCCCTTGATACAAAATTCAAACAGCAGACATTCATAATACAAAATGTGATTGTCTCCTGTGGTCCCAAACTTCTGGACCATTAGGTGCACGTCGCTTCAGGTCATCTTCATATGCATACACAAATATTGATAGTTGTTATGATTTTATAAAACAGAACCAGACTATACGCTTTTGCAACTTGCTTCTTTTAAAACAATAGCCGTTGCCTTCCAGCCAATTCCGAATCATAGCGATCCTATATGACAGAGTAGAGCTGCCCCATAGGGTTTTCAGGGCTATAATCTTTACAAAGGCAGTCTGCCACATCTTATTCCTACAGAGAGGCTGGTGGGTTCGAACCACTGACCTCTTGGCTGGCAGCCAAATGCTTAACCACTGTGTCACCAGGGCTTCTTTAAAACAATACATCCCAGGTATTGTTATCTATGCCTATACATATAGATATATTAAAAAAAAAAAAAAAAAAAAGTGCTATCGAGGTATATACCTCACTTAAATTACCAGGTACATCGAATTTCACTGTATGAATAAACCACGATTCACTGCTAACCAAAAGGTTGGAGGTTCAAGTCCATCCAGAGGTGCCTCGGAGGAAAGGCCCGAAGATCTACTTCTGAAAAATCAGCCATGGAAAACCTTATGGAGCACAGCTCTACCCTGACACACATGAGGTCACCAGGAGTCAGAATCGAGTCAATGGCTACTGGTTTGTTTTTGTTTGTTTTATTTTAACATTTCCATACAAAGGGGCATTTGAATTGATTCCATTTTTTTTTCATGGTTCAACAGGGCTTTCATACTGTTTAGTTTGAGTTTACATATTGAAATATTTGTGAAAGTATGTATTTGAGTTTTATTTTTATCTACATTTATCATCTATTTTGGTATTTTGGATGTGTGGGGGATAAAATGGCACACCAGGGACCAAACCCACATTGATCATTTTGCGCCTTTAAGTAGTCAGTATGAATAATTTTCTGCTCAGTGAAGTTTTGCCTGTAGTGATGAGACGCTTCCAGGCCCCAACCCTTCTCTTTCCCTCACTTACTTTTTGACACAAAGTTTAGGTTCACGAAGGGCTGGTGAGCTGGGTCAGGGTGTAATGGAACAGGGGTGTGGCTGCTAATCTATAGGAGTTACCCAGTCAATAGCCACAAAAATGGCTCCTCCTTTTTAAATATTGAGAGCTTTGTTCTTACAACGGCCTCTGTTATAGATTGAACAGTGTCCCCCCTAAAATATATTTTGAAAATCTAGTCCGTGACTGTGACCTTGTATGGAAACAGGGTCTTTAAAGATCTCATCAGTCACATTAACACGAGGTTATACTAGAGTGGGTCTGAATCCATCTGCATGGTGTTCGTATAAAAGAGGAGAACAGACACAAAGAGAAACCAGAGGGAAAATGGCCCGGCGAAGACAGAAGCAAAGATTGAAATGCCAAAGATTGCAGGCCATCACCAGAAGCTAGGAGAGACTTGGAACAGTTTCCCCCTCAGCACCTTCAGAAGGAATGAACACAGCCAAAACCCTAATTTTGGACTCCTAGCCTCTAGAACTGTGAGAGAAAAAGTTTCTGTTCTTATAAGCCATGCACTTTGTGGTACTTTGTTACAGCAGCCTTAGGAAACTAACACAGCCTCCTGCGAACACTAAAGTGTTGCAGCAACATTCTAGATTCTACGGAGGGTGTAATACGTGCTAAGAACCTAACTTCTTTCAGAAAAGTAAACTTTTCTGGTCTTTAAGAACTTCTGTTTGTAGAAGTCCCCTCTCTTCAAACTTTGAAAAAAAAAGAAAACAATGACAAAAGGTAAGGTCATTAAGCTTTCAGCTCAATCAATGTTGCCTCATCGCCAGTTCAGTTTGTTTTGCTAGAGGATCAAATGATTTTGCCAAGGTGAATTCACCCTGTCAGACGTTCCTCTGGTCTTAAAGACAGCTTAAAGAGCTGCTGTGCACTTTCTGCCAGAGCTACTCTAGCAGAAACGCCCTTGGCTTGCAGATGTCCTGTGTATTTGTTTGGTTAAAGGGCTCAGATAGCCCCTGGCAAGCAGCCGGAGTGGTCTCTCAGAAGAGCACAGAGGGCTTGAAAGGCAAAACACATTATACAAACACCAATAAATGAGATCAGGAAGTTAATAGAATATACCTGTCAGTGACTCACAGAGAGCTTCATTTCCCTTAAACAGCTCTTTGAAAATAATGAGAAGCATTTAAAAGCCTGCTTTTAAAAAAAGCAAACCAGTATTTGTTGTTTTAGTTTCTCTTTCTTCATTGAGTCAGAAAAAAAGTTATTAAATTCCTAAATTTTTCAACTTATATATCCATGAAGCCCAAGAGTGGATGTATACCAAAAAAAACAAAAGCAAACTCATTGCCTTCCAGTCGATTTTGACTCAGAGAGTAGAGGCTGCCCCATAGGGTTTCCAAGGAGCAGTTGGTGGATTTGAACTGCTGACCTTTGGTTAGCAGTCGAGTTCTTAACCACTGAACCACCGGGGCTTTGGTGAGTATATAGATAAAGACAACAACTGTATCTAAGATGGTGGTTCTCAAACTTTAGTGTGCCAAGGCCTACTCAAGGAGCTTGCCAAAGTTACAAGCTGCTTGATTCCCATGCCAGGAATTCTGATTCAGTAGATCTAGGGCGGGGCCCAGGAATCTGCATTTTAATAACCCCCAGGGATAGGGAGACCACGCTGTGAATTGACAGAACACTGGTCTAAAGCCTGCAAGACTTCTTTTTCTATTCCTAGTCCGTTAGTGAGTTTCAACATAACTTTGGGCCAAGTCACATTCATCGTGTCCCAATTTCAGTCTGTAAAGTGGGACTGATCATATTTGCCACCTACCTCATTATCATCACATGTGGATTCATGAGATAATGCCCGAGAAGTATTTTAAATTCCTCAGTAGAAAAGTGCTATATTTCAAGTATTTATTTCCAGTATTACAATGACACTTGGGTTTTCAGGGACACACAAATCATGGTGCCATTGCTATGAAAACGTGTTAACAAGGCTACTACACTCCAGGTTCAGTCATGTTAAATAACTTGCATACCACAGGGGAATGGGTTTCTGCCCCAAGTTTGGCTTAAAATTTTCACTGACATCATGGTCAATGCCATTTTCCAACTACAGGCCACGTTTGACATTCCATGGTGTATTAGTCAGGCTGTACCAGGGAAATGGAACCAGGAGGATCTACATCTATATAAGGTATCCCTGAGTGGTGCAAACAGTTAAGTGTTCCTAAACTAACCAACAGGTTAGTAGTTTGAACCCACCCAAAGGTGCCAGCAGGCCTAGCAATCTGTTTCTGAAAGGTTGTCACAGCCTTGAAAACCTATGGAGCACAGTTCTACTGTGCACACATGGGGTCGCTATGAGTCAGAATGGACTCGAAGGCAACTAACAACAACGTATCTATATTTCTACACATATATCTACACCTATAGAGAAGCATTGGTGATTTCAGTGGTAGGATTCTCACCTTCCATATAGGAGACCCTGGTTCAATTCTGGCCAATGCACCTCACGTGCTCCCACTACCCGTCCGTCAGTGGAGGCTTGTGTGTTGCTGTAATGCTGAACTGGTTTCGGTGGAACTTCCAGACTAAGACAGAGTAGGAAGAAAGGTTTGGCAGTCTACTTCCAAAAATCAGCCAGTGAAAACCCTGTGGATTACAACGGTCCGATCTGCAACCCAGCATGAGGATGCTGCAGGACCAGGCAGTGTTTCATCACGCTGTATATGGGGCTGCCATGAGTCGGGGCCAGCTCGATGGTAGCTAACAACAGCACTATGTGCCAGGCACTTTTCACAACCATTATCTCAATGGATCCTGACCACAGTGCTATAAAATAGTTACCATCTTTTATTCTAATCTGTGAGAAAATAGACCCATTTAAATTCCAAAAAAAAAAAAACAATTGCCGAGTCAACTCTGACTTATGGCGCCTCAGTGTGTGTCAGAGTGGAATTGTGTTTCATAGGGTTTTCAATGACTGATTTTCAGAAATAGATTGCCAGGTCTTTCTTCCAAGGTACCTCTGGATGGACTCAAATTTCCAACCTTTCAATCAGCTGCCAAGCAAGTTGATTGTTTTCACCCATGGTATCCAATGTTGCTTTTGTTGTTGTTAGATGCCTTCGAGTCAGTTCCAACTCATAGCGACCCCACATACAACAGAACAAAACACTGCCTCGTCTTGCTCTGTCCTCACAATTGTTGTTATGCTTGAGCCCGTTGTGGCAGCCACTGTGTCCACCCATCTCGTTGAGGGTCTCCCTCTTTCTCACTGACTATGTGCTTTACCAAGCATGATGTCCTTCTCCAGGGACTGGCCCCTCCTAATAACATGTCCAAAGTATGTGAGATGTAGTTTTGCCATCCTTGCTTCTAAGGAGCATTTTGGCTGTACTTCTTCCAAGACAGATTTTTTCCTTTTTCTGGCAGTCCACAGTATATTCAATATTCTTTGCCAACATCATAATTCAAAGGCATCAATTCTTCTCTGTTCTTTCTTATTCACTGTCCAGCTTTTGCATGCGTTTGAGGTGATTGAAAACACCATGGCTTTAGTCAGGCTCACCTTAGTCTTCAAAGTAACGCTTTGCTTTTCAACACTTTAAAGAGGTCTTTTGCAGCAGATTTGCCCAATGCAATGCATCATTTGATTTCTTGACTGCTGCTTCCATGGGTGTTGATTATGGATCCAAGGAAAATGAAATCCTTGACAACTTCAATCTTTTCTACATTTATCATGATGTTGCTTATTGGGCCAGTTGTGAGGATTTTTATTTTCTTTATATTGAGCCATAATCCATACTGAAGGCTGTAGTCTTTGGTCTTCATTAATAAGTGTTTCAAGCCCTCTTCATTTTCAGCCAGCAAGGTTGCATCATCTGCATAACGCAGGTTGTTAATGAGCCTTCCTTCAGTCCTGATGACCTGTCTTCTTCATATAGTCCAACTTCTCGGATTGCTTGCTCAGCATACAGACTGAATAAGCATGGTGAAAGATACAGCCTTTCCTAATTTTAAGCCATGCAATATCCGCTTCTTCCATTCAAACAACTGCCTCTTGGTCTATGTACAGATTCCTCATGAGCACAGGTCTGTCAGTTTGTCACACCGTGGTGGCTTGCATATTGCTGTGGTGCTGGAAGCTATGTCACCAGCTATTGGAAATACCACCAGGGTCACCCAGGGTAGACAGATGTCAGCTGAGCTTCCAGACTTAGACAGACTAGGAAGAAGGACCAAACCCACTGCTGTCAAGTTGGTTCCAAATCATGGCAACCCCAGCTGTTACAGAGTAGAGCTGTTCCACAGGGTTTTCTAGGTTGTCATCTTTGCGGAAGCAGATCACCAAGACTTTCTTTCGCAGTGCCACTGGGTGGATCCAAACTGCCAACTATTAAATAGACCCATAGAGGTTAGTTAATACTTACTTAAGGTCACATCAGTTAACTTACCCAAGGTCACATAGTTATAGTCAACGGCAGGGCTGAGATCGATTCTTTGATTCTGGTATCAGTGTGTGTGTATGTCTTTCCTAGAAAATATTCCTACAAGGAACCCCACAATACAAAAGCGATAAAAGTAGAGCAGCCCACCTGCTCATCCTCTCCTTCCCAGCTCTGTGGAAGACCCTGTCACTCCTCCTTGGAAATGAGAGACTTCAAGAGCCACGGTTTAAAGAGCACAGACAGGCATGGTGAAAAAAACTCTAGGACTAGTTAGGACTCAGCTCAGACTCAGCTTTTTCTGGGATAACAGGGGCTGAAGAGAATGGACTAAATACGTTCAAAAAATAAAATAAAGAACTCCCAAATTCCTTGCAGTTCCAATACCCAAATAAAACCTGACATTTAGTAGGTGCTTAATAGATATTTGCTGAATGAAGAAATGAATGGTACTGCATGATTAACTTGACCGACCATAGTAAAAATATGTGGGGACAGTTTGGATTCCTGGTTTTATTTCTACTTGCAATAAGAATTTTGATCGAAATCCTGCACTGGATCATGTTCTCGAATGCCAGGCTTTAGGGATTGCTTGCTGGAAGATGGCCTGAGAAGATAGGGTAGACACTTTATCCACGACCTGATCTCTGCCCCTTATAACAGGAGAAAGGATGTGGGAGGCTTTTAAGATCACTAGAGGAATACAATCAGGAGCAGTGGAAGGAAATGTTGAATAAGAAGCATGGTAGGATGTTATTTCTTGCCATGCTAATGGTGACATCTGTTAAATACAAAGTTTCTGAAGGCCACTCTAATACAATTCTGAGAGAGATGCTTTGAAATGGCATCCCGTGAGTTCCAGTATAAGAACTGGTCCACTGTTAGGGTTTATTGAGTCCTCACACAGGCAGGGTATTGAAGATAGCTACCGTTCCTGATTTGGCTATACACTTACCTGTACCTCAGAGGAGCCCTGGTGGCATAGTGTTAAGTGTTCGCTAACCAAAAGATTGACGGTTTGAATCTACCAGTTGCTCCTTGGAAACCCTAGTGGGCACTTCTACTCTGGACTGTGGGGTCACTATGAGTCGAAATCAACTAGGTGGCAATAGGTTTGCCTTGGTAAGAGTTCCAGATTTTGCTTCCAGGGAAACACCTCTCCACTACCACTAGCCTGTGCTTCAGGCAATATTGACCACACCCCTGACTCCATCACATGACTTACACCTGTCACTTTGAGGACTAAGGTGCACCTGACCCAAGCCATGGCATTTTTGATGGCCTGATATGCACGAGAAAGCTGGGCATTGATTAAGGAAGACCCAAGAAGAATTGACACCTTTGAATTGTGGTGTTGGGGAAGAATATTGAATATACTATGCACTGCCAGAAGAACGAACAAATTTGTCTTGGAAGAAATAAGACCAGAATCCTCCTTAGAAACAAGGATGGTGAGGCTACGTCTCACATAATTTGGACCTGATATCAGGAGGGATCAGTCCCTGGAGAAGGACATCATGCTTGGTAAAGTAGAGGGTCAGTGCAGAAGAGGAAGACCCTCAACGAGATAGATTGACACGGTGGCTGCAAGGATGGGCTCAAGCATAGCAATGATTGTGAGGATGACGCAGGACCAGGCAGTGTTTTGTTCTGTTGTACACAGGGTTGCTATGAGTCAGAACTGACTCCACAGCCCCTAACAACAACAACATATATGAGACAGGTAAAGATAAATGGTTATAGGCATCCTCTGAGAATCTCAACAGATGGTCTGGTGTAATGGTTAAGAGCTTGGCTCAAGAAAGGGTACATGACTCAGCCCAAGCCAATCAACCTAATCAGAGCTAACCCCAGGACCCTTGCTTTCTGGTTGGATTTGAATCTGAGGAGGCATTTTTTCATCACTTGAAACTTGAGAATGAAGCCAATATAGGAAGGAGAGCAAAATGGAACTGAAAAGTGGGAAAACAACAACAGCAACAGCACAAACAAACAAAGCAGATGACTCCACCTGGCTCTGAGTCCAGTCTGAGGGCTTTCCTGAGGCATTTCAGTTAGAAGAGCAAATAAATTTCCAATTTTTGCTTAATCCACTCTGAGTTGGGGTTTCAGTCACTGAAAAGTGCAAGAGTCCCAACTAATCCAGGAATTTTATGTACTGCTCACTTGATACTTCTAACAACTATATGAGGAATGAACTATTATTTCAATTTTACAAAAAAAAACCCTAAGGCTTTGTTGTGAATTCGTGTTCCCCAAAAAGATATGTTGAATTTCCAATCTCTGTACTGGTGAAGGAGCCCTGGAGGCACAGTGGTTAAGAACTACAGCTGCTAACTGAAAATCGGCAGTTTGAATCCACCAGGCACTCCTTGGAAACCCTAATGGGCAGTTCTACCCTGTCCTGTAGAGTTGCCAAGAGTTGGAATTGATTCGATGTCAAAGGTTTAACGGTACTGGTGAAAGTAACCTTGTTTAGGAAAACAGTTTTTTTTTTTTTTTTTGCAGATGTTTTCAGTTAAGGAAGTCATATCAGAGTAAGATGGGTCCTGATCCTAATCCTAATCCCTTCTGAGTGGCATCATATAAAAGAGAAGAAAGGACAGGGAAGTAGAGTCCCACAGTGGAAAAGACAGCCTTGGAAAAGGTAATTCACTTACCCAAAGTCACACAGGTGATGTCAACTCTAAATTTAGAGAATGAGAATAATTTTTAATTATGATTTAGATAAAAGTTTACAGAGCAAATTAGTTCCTCATTAAACAATTAATACACATATTGTTTTGTGACATTGGTTGCCAACCCCACGACATGTCAGCGCTCTCCCCTTCTTAACCTTGGGTTCCCCATTACCAGCTTGCCTATCCCCTCCTGTCTACTTGTCCTTGCCCCTGGGCCAGTGTGCCCATTTAGTCTAAGAATGAGGATAATTCTTAATACCCCTGATTATCTAAAATCATGCACAAGTTGTTGCCAATAACTATTAAAAAGAATGATCTTCTGCAGTGAAGTCTGAGAATGGATTGACAGTTTAAGTTTCTTTTTAGCATTTTGATCTACATATATATTAGACACATATGTGATCTATATTTGAGATATATATAGATATATATATATATGTATGAGATCCAAAAACCAAACCAAACCCATTGCCGTCAAGTTGATTCCGACTCATAGTGGCCATGTAGGCCAGAGTAGAACTGCCCCATAGGGTTTCCAAGGAGTGGCTGGTGGATTCGAACTGCTGACCTTTGGTTAGCAGCCAAGTTCTTAACCACTGTGGCACCATGGCTCCACCATATACGAGATCGATATAGATACATAGTTATATGGATATAGATAGATATAGATATTCCCCTCTAGAATGTCAATAGGCAGTCTGGTGTAATGGTTAGGAGCTTGGACTCTTTTGAGCCACAGAACTGTTTAAATTCCAGCTGTACCCTGTATAAGTTGTGTAACCTTAAGCAAACCAATCTCTGTGCCTTAGTTTCCTCATCTGAAAACTGGAATGAGAATAATGATAGCATTTGCCTCATGGGGTTGTTGGACTAGCTGACTTGACAGAGTTAAAGTGCTTAGAAAGAACTGAGCATATAGTCAGTACTGCTATTAATGTTAATATCATTTTATGTGATGCTCCCCATATATCCCAAATTATAAAAACCTGTATTACTCACATGACCTGTCTGCTTATGCTCTTTATGATGAGATAAAAGAGATAATGAAGCACGTACTTGCCAATTATTCCCTTCCAAGCACAGTCCTTCAATAAAGTGCCCTTATACCAAATGGTGCAAAACCAAAGCAGTAAAAAGCGGCCCAAATTAGGAAACCATTTCAAAACTCAAAGGATATATTTTCTTTTCTTTTTTAATTGTACTTTAGATGAAGGTTTACAGAACAAACTAGCTTCTCATTAAACAGTTAGAACACGTATTATTTTATGACGTTGGTTAACAACCCCACAACATGTCCACGCTCTCCCTTCTCAACCTTGGGTTCCCTATTACCAGCTTCACAGGATATATTTTCATTATTCAAATATTAGAAATATTTTTTCCAAGTATCAGCTTCTAAGCAGGCGTTGTTTCAGAGCCAAATCACAAAAGATAACCATCACATTCCTAAGGAGGAAGCGGCTACATCCTCGCCCGGAGGGGGTAGTGATAAGATCTCTTATTATCAGAGCAAGTATTTGCAAATCCTTCAATGCATTTGCCATTTAATTACATTTTGCAATTTTTCCACCCCTAAAAAAATTTTTTTTTTTTAATATGTTCATGGATTTTGATTCTATTGGCATAGCGGCTAAGTGCTACAGCTGCTAACCCAAGGGTCGGCAGTTCAAATCCGCCAGGCACTCCTTGGAAACTCTATGGGGCAGTTCTACTCTGTCCTATAGGGTTGCTATGAGTCGGAATCGGCTCGACGGCACTGGGTTTGATTTTTGGTTTTCGGTCACTGTTAGAAGCTCCCTTAGTTTCTAGCCTAGATACACTGGGCAAAGCTGACTTGTCCAGAAGGAGCCCTGCTTCTTTTCAAGAAGCCAAGTGTGCTTCTGTCCCAGAACGTCTTCCTTGCCCTTGTTATCTTCATTATCTTCACCCACTTCAGTCTTTTCCTCTGGGAGGGGTGTGTGTGTGTGGCAGGGGAGAATGGAGCCAGGCTTGCCAGAATCATCAAGACCATGCTGTACCCTGCTGTAATGCAAGGGATTGTTGCTGTTGACTCTGACTCATGGCAACCACACGTACTACAGAACAAAACGTTGCCCAGTCCTGCACCATCTTCGTATTGCGTAGTGCTTTCCAGCCTAGGCAGCTTATCTTCCAGCATTATATCAGACAGTATTCTGTTCTGATCCATGGCATTTTCATTGGCTAATTTTGGGGAGCAGACTGGCCGGCCTAATCTATCTTAGTCTTCAAGCTCTGCTGAAACCTGTCTACCAGGGGTGACTCTGCTGTTGGCACACCTTCCAGCATCACAGCAACATGTAAGCTACCACAGTACTACAAACCTACAGATGGGTGGTGGAACACAAGAGACCCAAAAAAACTAAACCTATATTCTTTTTTTGCACAACACATTGGGTGGAGCAAACAGGAACCTAGCATTCTCTGGTGAAAACAGCAAAGGCACCTGGCAAAAGGCGGATGTTGAGAAATAGAAACACCGTGAAAACGTGGCAAAGTCTTCCCCTCTCCTGCGATCACAATGGGAAGGAGTCAACTAGGCACAGGTTTCGGGGGGGGGGGGCGGGGAGAGTGCTCCAAGCACAGTGAACACTCCCACCATTGTTCAGACAGAATTTCTCTAGTCTGGTCTGGTCTGCTGGCTGCAAAATGGTTGAATCGTTAAGTAGGCTTTGCTTCCTGCCAACGCACTCTGGGTAATATTCACTGGAAGTCACTTGGCACGGGATGGATCAGCTAGAATTAGTTGGAGGTAACACAAAATGCAAATTAACAGTGGCTTAAATTTTCTTTTTTTTTTTAAATTAGGTAAAAATACCTTTTTTCGCACCTAACTGGACTATACGAAGAAGAATGAGGCATCGGGACTGGAGGAAGACTCATTAACAACCTGAGTTATGATGATGACACAACCTTGCTTGCTGACAGTGAAGAGGACTTGAAGCTCTTACTGAAGAAAATCAAAGACCACAGCCTTCAGTATGGATTACACCTCAACATAAAGAAAACAAAAATCCTCACAACTGGACCAATAAGCAACATCATGATAAATGGAGAAAAGATTGAGGTTGTTAAGGATTTCATTTTACTTGGATTCACAATCAACACCCATGGAAGCAGCAACCAAGAAATCAAACGATGCACTGCACTGAGCAAATCTGCTGCAAAAGACCTCTTCAAAGTGTTGAAAAGCAAAGATGTCACTTTAAGGACTACAGGGTGCCTGACCCAAGTCATGGTGTTTTCAATCACCTCATATGCATGTGAATAAGGAAGACCAAAGAAGAACTGATGCCTTTGAATTACAGTGCTGGTGAAGAATATTGAATATACCATGGATCACCAGAAGAAGGAATAAATCTATCTTGGAAGAAGTACAGCTAGAATGCTCATTAGAGCAAAGACAGCAAGACTTCATCTCACATGCTTTGGACATGCTATCAGGAGGGACCAGTACTTGGAGAAGGACATCATGTTTGATAAAGTAGACAAAAAAAAAAAAAAAAAAAAACCATTGCCAGCGAGTCGATTCCAGTAGAGTAGAGGGTCAGCAAAAAAGAGGAAGACCCTCAATGAGATCAATTGCCACAGTGGCTGCAACAATGGGCTCAAGCATAGCAACGATTATAAGGATGGTGCTGGACTGGGCAGTGTTTCGTTCTGTTGTACACAGGGTCGCTACGAGTCCAAGCCGACTCGATGGAACCTAACAACAACAACAACCAACCTTTTTTTCTGGTCTAAACAAAAGGAGTCCAGGGCTGGTATTGTTCTCCATGAGGATAAGGACCCAGGCTCTATTTTTTTGTTCCATAATGATTCACCTATGGACCAAGATGGCTGCTGGATCTCTAATTGTCTTGGTTTCCTAGGGTTGCCAGAACAAAATACCACCAAGATGGTGGCTTTAAAGAACAAACATTTATTTTCTCACAGTTTTGGAGCCTTAGAAGTCCAAATTCAGGGTGTTGGCCACATCGATTCCTTCTGAGGGCCTTTTCCCATGCCTCTCTCCTAGTTTTGTATACAGCCGGCAGTCCTTGGCATTCCTTTGGTGCTTATAATTGCATCTCCTTCTGCCACCACATGGCATCTCCCCCCTGTGTTTGACTCTGATTCTATGTATGTCCTTCTCTTTTATAAGACACTACTCAGAAGGGATTGAGATTGAGACTCACTCTACTCCTGTATGACTTAACTGATAACATCTGCAAAGATAGACCTTATTTCGTCAAACAAGGCCACATGCACAGTGCAGGGGTTAGGACTCAAACAAGTCTTTGGGGAGGATACAATTCAATCTCTAATAAAAATCACTATTTAAATTCTAGTCAATAGGAAGCAGATAGGTCAAAAGGAGAGACAAAGAGTACATGTTAACTTTTTTACAAAAATAAATTTCCTCTACCTAATCTTCTTTATTAATATAGAGTCACCAGACATTATAACAGATATCTGGTCCAACAGACCCACACAAAAACACACACGAAATTACAGTGTAAATCTTGGTCCCCAGAGCAGGCAGAGTGGGGACCACTTACCGAGCACTGCCTTAGCCAAACACACACACACACACACAGACTGCCAGCACATACAACACAGACAGCTACCCCACACACACACACTCACACACACACAGGCTGCCAGCACACACAACACAGCCACCACACACACATACACATACAGCTGTCAGCACACACACACTCACACACAGACTGCCAGCACACACACACAGACTGCCAGCACACACACACAGACTGCCAGCACACACAACACAGATAGCCACCACACACACACACACATAGTCAGCACACACACACATACACAGACTGTCAGCACACACACACTCACACACACATAGGCTGCCAGCACACACACAGACTGCCAGCACACACACATGCCAGCACACACACACACACAGGCTGCCAGCATACACACGCACACACAAAGAGACTGCCAGCACACACACGCACACACACAGACTGCCAGCACACACACACAGAGACTGCTAGTGCACACACACACAGACTGCCAGTGCACACACACAGACTGCCAGCACACACACAGAGACTGCTAGTGCACACACACACAGACTGCCAGTGCACACACACAGACTGCCAGCACACACACACACAGACTGCCAGCACACACAACACAGATAGCCACCACACACACACACAGTCAGCACACACACACACACAGACTGTCAGCACACACACACTCACACACACATAGGCTGCCAGCACACACACAGACTGCCAGCACACACACACACACACAGAGACTGCCAGCACACACACATGCCAGCACACACACACACACAGAGACTGCTGGCACACACACACACAGGCTGCCAGCATACACACACACACACAGAGACTGCCAGCACACACACGCACACACACAGACTGCCAGCACACACACACACAGACTGCTAGTGCACGCACACACAGACTGCTAGTGCACGCACACACAGACTGCCAGTGTGCACACACAGAGAGAGAGACTGCCAGCACACACACGCATACGCACACACACAGACTGCCAGCTTTACTTTGTTTTTTACCGTAAGGTAGTCTTGCTTGCACCTCAATATTGATTTTGAATCATTAAAAGAAACTCAACTTGAATATTCTTCTCTTTCTGAGGCTATAGCTTTATTTTTTTAGTACTTTTAATTGTTACTATCATTATGTTTTTAAAATATGACCTTCATCATCCAGAAAATGGGAGAGGTGTCCAGGATATTGAGACCACAAATCCTTGATCCTGGCCCAAGATTTCAGACACTGGCTTGCCATAGAAAACCTAACAAGTGCTTTGGTTCTTCCGTCTCCATCTCCTTCCTCAATATGCTGGACTGGAAGGGATAACAGGCCCAGCACTTCATATCTCTATGTATTCTCATGAATTAAAAAAATAAGGATTCCAACTATGTCAGTGGGCCTGTGGAGAGTCCAATATAAAACGTTTCTTTCACTGACGAGTACTGTTTGAAGTACAGTGCAATGGTAAGGAGGGCAGGATTTATTACCAGACAGCCTGGGCTCAGAGCTCAGCCCTATCATTTAAAGGTTAGTGGTTCAAATCCACTGAGGGGTGCCTCAGAAGAAAGACCTGGCAATCTCCTTCCGAAAGATCACTCTGAGAACACATGAGATCACCATGAGTCAGAATCCGGCTTTTGGTTTTTGATCTAAATGGATTATTCTCTTCCTACTCTTTGCCCCAGGTGAGTAAAATTCAACATATGTGTAATATCCTCCACCTCACAGGTAGTTTCTAGGACGAAACGATGCCATAGCTATAAAACGTTAGCGGCAATTGCCCAATGGCTAACGATGGGCTTAGTAAATGTTACCCGTTGTCACTAGCGCTGTATTAGAGGCTGCCTCTGTAGGAAAGAGTGACTGGACAATATTTTTGCCCTGTTAAGGATGTTAAAAGAATTCACTCAACAAGTATGCATTGATAAATGGCTGTGGTTTATCTCAGTCAAGTACCTTCACCTAAAGTGGTAAAAGGGAGTGAGAAGGAAAAAGGAGAAAGGGAAGGAGATGAGGAGGGGAGGGAGGCAGGCAGGAAAGCAGAGCCTGTAGCAGATGGTCTCTGGACATGCACTTGGGGACTGAGGCCACCACTGAGAAAAGGAGACAAGCCCTTCCCCTAATTTTTATGTATTTCCCATCCCTCAGGGAGGCTGCTCTCTGCAACTACTGGCTGTGTGTGCACGCAGGCAAGGAGCAGGTGTTAATCTACAGAGACTAGTTAATAGCCATTAACAGCACCTAAAAATTCAATAAACCGAGAAGGCCGATTTAGTCCATCCATTCCAGAACCAGGGTTCTGTGTGAATCCCTTATTGTGGTAGCACCCATCACCACCACCATCGTCTTCATCAGCATCATCATCAACCCATAACACAAACATTTTCTGCCTGAGCCCATGTGCGAGGCCCTGCGCCAGCCCAGGAGATAAAACGATGAATGTGATCTGATCACTGGCCCCAGAAGCCCACGCTGCAGGGCGGAAGGCACAGCTGTCTGGAACTGACCACGATACAGTGCAGTAAGAACTATCTGAGTAAAATGAACTCAGTTCCATGGGAGAATGTGACTCATGGCCTGATTTCTGCTTGAAATAGGACCCTTTTAACATCAAATGTTGTTCAAGAGCAAAGGGAATTCACCCCCACAAAACAGTGGCAGCACAGTATAAATGAACATCGCTAACTGCAAAAGCAATATGGCTCCTAAAAAACCTTTGTAAAACTTCAGGGATAACGGCAATCTGAACAGCTGTCGAATGTACGCCTTTCCCCTGGAGTGGCTCCAAACACATAGTGGATAAAATACAACCATTAAAAAAAAAAAAAACTAAGCTAAACTCAAAATAAAGTTTTGGGTATCCTTAGGTGCCAGGAAATAAAAGGAAAAATTCAACACTACAGAGTTAGATTGTGAAGACGATGCCATGGCTGCCCACAGAAACAGGTTCCAGGTATCTAGGAATTGTGACACCCATGAGGGGATAAAATGTAAGACAGGTGGCTTCCACCCAGAATCTGGAAGGGCTGTTTGCTTCAAGAAGTGGGGAGCAGAAAAAACACTATTGTTGGGCTCACTGAGTGGCAGGAGTCCTTGGGTGATACAAAAGAGTAAGGCGTTCAGCTGCTAACCAAAATGTTGAAGGTTCAAGTCCGCCCAGAGGTGCCTTGGAAGAAAGGCCTGGCAATCTATGTTCAAAAAAATTAGCCATTAAAAATCCTGTTGAGCATAGTTCTACTCTGATGCACATGGGGTCACCGTGAGTGGGAGTCAACTTGACGGTAATTGGTTAGTACTGAGTGGTAATGAAGCCTATCTCTGCCTAAACCATTGAATGGTGTTATGGATTGAATCGCATCCCCCAAAATTATGTACTGTAAATCCTAGCCTCTTTGCCTGTGGTTATAATCTCATTTGAGAATGGATTGTCTTTGTTAGGTTAATGAGATGGGAGTAGAGTGTGTCTTCGGTCAATCTCTTCTGAGACATAAAAGAGATTAAACAAGCAGAGATGGGGGAAAAGAGATGTCAAGGTACAAGAAGGTCGCCCAGGAGCAGAAACTCAAAAGAGACAAGGACCTTTCTCCAGAGCCGACAGGGAGAGAAAGCCTTCCCATAGAACAAGCACCCTGAATTCGGACTCCTAGCCTCCTAGCTGTGAGAAAATAAATTTCTATGTGTTAAAGCCACCCATTTGTGTTATTTCTGTTACAGCAGCACCAGATAACTAAGACAGATGGACAGAACTAAACACTACAAACCTGTGCCGTGTGTAAGGTGTGTATTCCAAGTACACCCTGCCCTGCTTGCTGCCACTATGCCAACCCAAGAGAAATGGTTCTGAATAAAAGAAACCCATTGGGCGCCCAGTAAAACCAAGGAAAACTACTCTGTACGGGTTTTTCACATTCCAGAAATTAGAGGCTCCGGTAGGAAAGTATCCCCGTGAGGGAGGCCCAACAAATGCAACAATAGAATGCAATAGAGTACCTGAAAGAAACTTTAAAAAGCAAGCAAATAAAAAAAAAAAAAAAGCAATACAAAACAAAAATTGTACATGCCAACTTTACATAGCTGAGTAAGCAAATATATTTAGCATGACCCAATGTAAGAAGGCCTTCGCCCAAAAACCACTCCCTGATTGGTGTTTGAATTTCAACTTTTAGCAAATCATTCCTTTGTATGAAACATCTCCATCTTTCAGCAGTCCTTTTTAAATATGCAAATACCCCGGGGCAAGTTAGTCTTTCTCAAAATTCAATATTTATTGGAATCAGCGGTAGAGCTTTTCCAAAATGGGTCCCACCAAATGAAATTCTACTTTTAGTAGATTTACAGTGAGGTCCAGGAATCTGTGTATTTCAGTAGTAACCCACATGATTTTCAGCAGGGAATATAGTCAGGGTGCATTTAAGCTTCTGGCCCAGCAGTCTGCTTTAGGAACTGTTTGAAAGCTAAGAATAAACCTGGTTGAGAACCTTCAGTTAAGAACTCTATATTTTGAACTGGAATAACTTTATTTATCCAAAGCTATATATAAAACCAAAAAAACAAACCCGTTGCCATCAAGTTAATTCCAACTCATAGCAACTCTACAGGACAGAGTAGCACTGCCCCGTAGGGTCTCTAAGGAGTGCCTGGGGGATTTGAACTGCTGACCTTTTGGTTAGCAGCCATAGCCCTTAACCACTATACCACCAGGGTTTTCAAGCTATATATAGTCCTGGCAATCTACTTCTGAATTAAAAGTCATTAAAAACCCTATGGAGCACAATTTTACTCTGACATACAGGGGGTTGCCATGAGAATCGACTCAACAGCAACTGGCTTTTTCTGGTTTTTTTGTCTGTTTGTCTTATATATGGCCCTCGGATATGAGTCTCCATAACCAATAACCAAGCAGTTGTCACGGAGTTAATTCTGACTCAAGCAAGCCCTGGTGTGTTAGAGTAGGACTGTGCTCTGCAGAGCTTTCAGTGGCTGATATCTCAGAAGTAGGCCATCAGGCCTTTCTTCCAAAGTAACCCTGGGTGGACTCAAACCACCAACCTCCCAGTTAGCAGCTGAGCGTGATAACGATCTGCACCACCCAGGGACTCTACAGACACACCTTTAAAGTCATAATGGCTTTCTACTTTTCATTTAAGGTTAGATTTTATCGCACTGTGATGGCTATTGGTAGTGGAAGTGAAGAGCAAGGGGAGAGAGAGAAGGGAGAGTTGCTAAGACAAATGTTAAGAATTAAGTAAAAACAAGGAAGAATTAATACCTTTGTTATGTCTGCCTCAAATTCAGCTGGGGTTATCAGAGACTTTCACTACTCACCAAATAGCCATGAGCTCTCCCATATTTCCCAGCCCCCTTGCAGTGGGTGGGGCCACATGGCTAGCTCTGGCCAACAGGAAGTGAGCAGAAGCGGCATGTATCACTTCCAAAACTAAGCCTTCACGGGCTGGGTGTATTCTCCGATCTCAGTTCCCTGCTCCTAGCATGAAGTTCAACTTCCCAGAAGAGTCACCTGCTTCCAGTCAGACTTGTGTGACCCAGAAACAAACCTTTGTGGTATTAAGTCACTAAGATGTGAGAGTGCATTTTGTTACAACAGTCTATGAGAAAGGGAAAAAGGTAAAGTCTTGTGAAAAGAAAATGGCCCCTATGCCCAACATGTTGTAGTTATTGTTGTTAGGGGCCATCGAGTCAATTTTCAATTCATAGTGACCCCATGTGACAGAGTAGAACTATCCCATAGGGTTTTCTCGGGTGTCATCTTTACGAAAGCAGATGACCAGGCCTTTTCTTCCACAAGGCTGCTGGGTAGGTTGAACCACCAACCCTTCAGTTAGCAGCAGAGAGCTTAACTGTTGTGCCACCAGGGCTCCTCATTCCCAACGTACTGGTAACAAACAGCAGTTCTTGTCTTACAACCTCTTTTGCTCTTCACTTTCTGTCACTGCTCCCAATGTCTCTATCTT
The DNA here is from genome assembly GCF_030014295.1 of Loxodonta africana. Lineage (NCBI taxonomy): Eukaryota > Metazoa > Chordata > Mammalia > Proboscidea > Elephantidae > Loxodonta > Loxodonta africana. The sequence continues at coordinate 24,690,103 of NC_087350.1, forward strand.
AACTAGTCCTGCTATAACAGAAATACCACAAGTGGAGGTCTTTAACAAACAGAAATTTATTCTCTCACAGTCCAGAAAGCTAGAAGTCCAAATTCAGAAGAAGGCTTTCTTTCTGTGTCAGCTCTGGGGGAAGGTCATCGTCATAAAAATTTTCCCCTGGACTAGGAGATTTTCAGCGCAGGGACCTTGGGTACTAAGGACTTGCTCCCCTCTTGGTTCTTTATTCTCGGTGGCATTCTTTCTGCTCAATTCTCTCTTTTATATCTCAAAAGAGATTAATTTAAAATAGAACCTAATCCTGTAGACTGAATCCTGCCTCATTAGCATAACTACCTCTAATCCTGCCTCATTAACTTCATGGGGGTTAGGATTTATAACACATAGGATGATCACATCAGATGACAAAATAGTGGACAACCACACAACACTGGGAATCATGGCCTAGCCAAGTTGACACACATTTCGGGGGGACACAATTCAATCCATAACAGTCTCTAAATTGCTAAAGATGAGTAAACCAGTTGTTGTCAAGTTGATTCTGACTCCTGACATCCTCACATGTGTCAGAGTAGAACTGTGCTCCACAGGGTCTTCAACAGCTGATTTCTGAAAGTAGATTGCCAGGCCTTTCTTCCAAGGTGCCGCTAGGTGGCCTTGAACCCTCACCCCGCAACCTTTCAGTTAGCAGCAAAGCTTATTAACCATTTGCATCGCCCAGGGACTCCCAAGATGAATAGACATCCCAATAAACTCTAGGATGCTATTTATTCATTTGCTTTTCCTACTACCCAATCCTTTAGGTGGGGTTCCATGAAGATATGAGAATTGTACGTGTGTGCTAAGAATTTTTTTTTTTTTAAGAAGGAAAAGATGCTGATATTTTTGGTCCATGCTGGGGAAGAATAGTTCAGGCTCTCACTGGCAATGTGTATGTTTTCTTGACCTCTTTTGAGTTAGTTTCCTTTAGGTGTAAAGAGAGTAACCGAACCAAGCAGATGTCCTGGCCACTCCACAGCTGCTTGATTTACGACGTGATACCAAATTTATGAAATCAGCTGTGTGGACCCCATGGCATCGTAAGGTTTCAGGAAGGGAAATTCTCAGGTTTGAGTCAGTCCAGATTCCATGTTATCAAGTCTTTGCAATGGGAAGTTGCCGCGAGGGCCCCAAAGGAAGCCATGGAAGGCAAGGGAAAGGGCAAAGGAAGAATATAAAGTAACGTGTTCCCATCCTTGACATGACCAATGGAGGGGGGGTGAGAGGGAGAAGGAAACTCAGAGAGGAATCCCAAGAAGGAGGAAAAAAAAAAAACATTTTTCAAACTGACAGTTTCCCTTAGGTTTGCTTCCCAACTCCCGCATCAGCATAGGTAGGATTCAAGGCCCACTTTCACAACAGTGAGGGGACACCTGCCCTGGGGTTCATGCACAAGCGTGCACCATTCCTTCCACATACTTCCTGCTCTTATTGTGTTCATAATAAAATCAGGGTCTCTCTGGGCTGAAAGGGGGTCTGGTTTGAAGATTAGTGAGCTAAAGAACATGAAATAAAGTTTGACAACACCAGGGTTGGGAAGCCTCTCCCAAGGCAACACACTTAGGAATTTGTAATGCTTCAGTGCAGGAACTACAAAGACACAGCTTTGACAAATTTTCCTGTTCTGCTTCAAAGGGCAGGGCATGGTAACTGCATTTAAAGGTGGTATCTTTGAACATGCCTCTTGCTTTTGAAAAATTGCAAAATTATTGGCCATGAAGTTTCCCAGCCACCCTCAAAATTTCACTTTGTCTCCTAGCCAGTGCAACACTGGTTGAGTAAATGAATGGATGAACAGTCAAGAGGAGAAGGTAACTGGGGGAACAATGGGGAAAGCAGTTTTAGACATGCCGGGCTTGAGATGCTCAACATGGCGACCAACTGAAACTACATGAAATTTTAAAATTCTGTATGGCAAAGGACGTCACAAATAAAATTGAAAGACAAGCGGTACATTAGAGGAATGTAGAAACAATGTCCTAAATAAGGTATTATTATCCAAAAATATATAGCTCTCTTACAAATCTGTAAGATACCCGTATCTCAGAAGGAAAATGGTCAAAGGTTATGAACACTCAATTTTCAAAAAAAGTTACTAATGTCAACAAATACATTAAAAAGATGGCGAACCTTATTAATAGTAAAAGAAATGCATATAAACAACCAGATAGCAAATATTTTTGCCCAGCAGCTTGGCAAAAAAATAGAAATATTGATGATTTCAAATGCTAAAGAGGCCATAAAGAAACAAGCATTCTCATTCAGTGTGGGAGAAATATAAATTTTAAAGCCTTTTGTGTATAGTGAGGGAAGCAATTTGTCAAGAGTTATCAATGTTTTAAATCTGTTCACACTTTCAGCAATTCCATTGCTACAAATCTCTCCTAGAGAAAAACACACATGTGCCCAAAGGAGCGTGAACTACGATGTTCTTGGCTGTTTGGTTTGTAATGGTGAAAAACTGGCAACAATCTGAACGTCCATCAATAAGGCAGTGATTAAATATATTATGGCACATTCAACCAAGGAAATTTTATACTGCTATTTGGTGGATTTAAAAAGAATGTAATAGATTTTATATTCTGACACAGGAAGATCTCCAGATCATGACTGGTCAATTGGTAAAGTATAGAACATATGAGCTCATTTAATTGTCTAGAAAAAAGACTAGAAAGATACACACTGAACTATTAACATCAGTTTCCTTTGAGAAGGGCGGTGATTAGGCAAAAAATGGAGGAGTTACTTTGACATTTTGCATCAACCATTTTCATATATTCTTTACTACAAGGAATTCTAGGAGGCAAGAAATTGTTGGCATATAGGTCGAACGCCGACCTTTCAGTTAGCAGCTGAGCATTTAATCACTCTGCCACCAGGGCTACTTATATGAACGAGACATTGGAGTAATTAATCATATTTACAGAACAGAAAGCAAATGTTCTTAACATTGACATTACAAAAGTAAAAAAATAAATAAAATAGAAGTCATAAAATAACCAGAAGAATTCAAAAGAATGACTAATCAAAACAATGAAAATAGAGAGGAAGTTCATCTACATAGCTTAATTTAGATCGATTTAGTTAAAGCATTTCACCATGCGGAGTCACTGGATTCTACAAAATTGATATATAAAGAAATCAAGGTATAAACATTTTATTTAGAGTCTAGAGCTATGCATCAGAAACACTGAAAGATAAATAAGCCAAGGAGTTTTCTTAAAGGAGAAGAAGGGTCAGGATGGGAGACCTCTATTTTTTAATTTATATCGTCCTATACAATTTGAATTTTATAATATAATGCACTGTTTTTTTGATACTAAAAAATAGGTTATTGCCACAGTTGAGGCATAATGTGTGTATGTGATATCTCTGTTTCTTGTATATATATGCAGTATATCAGGAATGATGCCCAAAAGCCTGGTAACAGTTGACTCTGGCGGAAGGAAATTGCTTGGCTGAGGGAATAAGATGAACACTTTTCATTGAAGTTCTTTTTGTACCATTTAAGATTTGTGTGATCATGGAAGCTCCATAGACAAATCCGAACTCACTGAGGGACAAACTGCTGGGCTGAGTCCTGTGGAGACCATGGTCTCGAGCAATATCTAGCTCGATTGGCATAACATAGTTTATAAAGAAAACGTTCTACCTTCTACTTCGGTGAGTAGCATCTAGGGTCTTAAAAGCCTGTGAGCAGCCATTTAAGATACTTCACTGGTCTTACTCCTTTGGGGGCAAGTGAGAATGAAGAAAACTAAAGACACAAGGGAAAGATTAGTTCAAAGGACTAATGGACCACATCTACCGCAGCCTCCACCAGGCTGAGTCCAGTACATCTGGATGATGCCCAGCTACCACTACCGACTACTCTGACAGGGAGCACCACAGAGGGTCCCCAGACAGAGCTGGAGAAAAATGTAGAACAAAACTCTAACTCACAAAAAAGACCAGACTTACTGGCCTGACAGAGACTGGAGAAATCCTAAGAGTATGGCCCCCTGATAGTCTTTTAGCTTAGTAATGAAGTCACTCTTGAGGTTAACTTTCATCCAAATATTAGACAGGCCCATAAAACGAAACAAGACTAAAGGGGCACACCAGCCCAGGGGCAAGGACTAGAAGGCAGGAGGGGCCAGAAAAGCTGGTAATAGGGAACCCAAGGTTGAGAAGGGAGAGTGTTGACATGTCGTGGGGTTGTTAACCAATGTCGTAAAATAATATGTGTACTAAATGTTTAATGAGAAGCTACTTTGTTCTATAAACCTTCATCTAAAGTACAATTAAAAAAAAAGAAAAAAAAAACATTTGTGTGATATGCATGTATCACCTACACAAAATAATAATTTTGTGAAGTCTCTATCTTTCCACTACACAGCCCTGTCTATAAGGGCAGAGCCCCGAATCTCCCTAATGGGAGGTGTGAGGAGGGCTTGTACCACTTGCTTAATTTCCTGTGACCAGACACAGGACTGGCCCCAGGCACTGAGGAGCAGAACCAAGTCATCCCTGCTATGCTTGTCCAAATTCCTAACCCATGTAATAAAATGGTTGGGTGTTTTCATGCCATGAAGTTTTGGAATAGTCTCTTACACAACAAAAGATATAGAGAGACAGCGCTTGGCTGCTAACCAAAAGCTGGTGGTTGAACTCACCAGCCGATCCTTGGGACATCAATATAAATTTAGCAGAGCTACCCTGTCAAGGACGCTTTATATTTACTAAATCATTGTTTTACAACAATGCATTAACCACATGCCAGGGGTCACAAACCCAATCACCTACAGGCACTTGTTAAGTAATTTCATGGAAATCAGCCAGGTGTAAGAAAAATTGTGAGTCAAATCCTTTGCTATGAGAAAAGCAACAGAGAAAAGCTGATTTTGGCAGAGATGACCAACTGTCCACTAAAACCCATGCACTCTTTTCCATAATATAGCTGTTGCTGGAGAGTTACTACATGGAATATTTTTCCAGCTCAGTGGAACTAAGTGCAGCTAAGTGGAACCATTGACTAGTTCTTGACAATGGGATATTAGCAGAAGTGATGCATATTACTCCTGAGGCAAGACAATTAAAAAGCTCACCCTTCTCTGTGGTCTTTTCCCTAGCCACCATGTGGGTACATAGGACTCCAAGGCTTATTTGGCTGAGACATGAGATGGAAGGAGCCTGTGTCCCTGAGTCATTGTGTGAAGGAAGGCTATTCTTTCACACAATGGCCATCAGAGACACCCACATTGGACTGGTACATTTGTAAGAAATATACTTCTATTGGGTTGAGGCACTGGAATGCCAAGGTTTTTTTTGTTATAGCAGCTAGCGTTACCCTACCTGATACAGCACTGATAAATAACAACTCACACTTGACCTTGATGTCAAAAAAATGGTAAGTTGTGGTAGAGACTATGGAGAATCTAAAAATGTCAGCACCAACTTAACTCCAGATGATTTTTGTCATATGGAAACATGGAGTCAGTTGCCAGATGTTCCTACTACTTTGAGAGAAGCCAAGAGTCCAGATTTTTTTGTATGCTGTATCTTAATTTTTAACTGTTAACTCCACTTGAATTTTTTTTTCAATGAAGCCAAGCAAAACAACCCTCAAGCCCTTTTTTGCGGATTGGACCCTCTGGGTTCTATACAAAGGTCGGTAGGATCCCTTGATAATTCTCGAATCAAAAGAAATGACAAACCTCTGTTAAACATCAGCCATGTCATGTCAGACATTTTTCCCCATTTGCTGTATCTTTGGAAATCCTAGTGGCCTAGCAGTTAAGAGCTACAGCTGCTAACCGAAACGTTGGCAGTTCGAATCCACCAGGTGCTCCTTGGAAACCTATAGGGTTGCTGTGAGTCAGAATCGACTCAACAGCAATAGGTTTGGGTTTTTTTTTTTTTTGGTTTTGTCATATCTCCACCAGTGTTACAGCTCAGAACATCCTATTTCCACCTCAAAAATCTTCCATTTGAACAGAATGGTTTTTTTTTTTTTTTAGTTCAGCATTCGAGGCCTTCCAAATCCATTTCTACCCAGTCTCCTGAAGAATTTTTCCCCAGTAGCCTCAGATTCTACTCTCCCAAATTCCTTTCTAGCTCTGTGTTTTGCTCATGCTGCTTCTCATCCTAGAACAAGTCCACCTCATTTTTCAAGGTTCAGTTAACGGGCAGTGTGATGGTTAATGTTATGTGTCAACTTGGGTAGGCCAGGATTCTCAGTGGTTTGGCTGACATTATGTAATCATCCTCCATTTTGTGATCTGATGTGAGCAGTCAATCAGTTGGAAGTGGAGTTTCCTTGGGGGTGTGGCCTGCATCCAATATCTATGAACATTCTGTCATAACTCCATCTCTCTTTTTCTCACTCTCTCTCTCTCTCTCTCTCTATCGATCCTGTATTCAGCTCATCATTCTCTGATCTACAGATCTTGGGACTTGAGCCAACAGCCTGCCACCTGACATGCAGATTTTGGGTTCATCAGCCCCTGAAACCACTTGAGTCAGAAGAAGCCTCCAGCCTGTTGCCTGACCCATGGATGAGACTTGACAGCCTCCACAATTGAGTGAGCCATTTCCTTGAACTAAATCTCTCTTATATATGTATTTGTAAACCCTGGTGGCGTAGTGGCTAAGAGCTACAGCTGCTAACCAAAGGCTCAGCAGTTCAAATCTAGCAGGTGCTCCTTGGAAACTGTATGAGGCAGTTCTACTCTGTCCTATAGGGCCACTATGAGCCAGAATTCACTCGACGGCAACAGGTTTGGTTTTTTTATATATGTATTTATATATATGCTTCTCTGGTTTTGCACCTCTAGAGAACTCAGCTGTCTTAGTCATCTAGTGCTGCCATAACAGAAATACCACAAGTGGATAGCTTTAACAAAAATAAATTTAGTTTCTCGCAGTCTACTAGGTTACAAGTCCAAATTCAGGCGTTGGCTCCAGGGGAAGGCTTTCACTTTCTGCCAGCTCTGGAGGAAGGTCCTTGTCCTCAATCTTCCCCTGGTTGAGGAGCTTCTCAGGTGCAGGGACCCTGGGTCCAAAGGACATGCTCTGCTCCTGGTGCTGCTTTCTTGGCGGTATGAGGCCTTCAACTCTCTGCTTGCTTCCCTTTCCTTTTGTCTCTTAAGAGATAAAAGGTGGTGCAGGCCACATCCCAGGGAAATTCCCTTTACCTTAGATCAGGGAGGTGACCTGAGTAAGGGTAGTGTTACAACCCCACCCTAATCGTCTTAACATAAAATTACAATCACAAAGTGGAGGACAACCACACAATACTGGGAGTCATGGCCTAACCAAGTTGATACACACATTTTGGAGGGGGGACAGAATTCAACCCATGACTCTAGCCTAAAACAGGCACAGGCGTAAGAGAAGAAGCTGAGAAATCAAGCACACCGGCCTTCTGGATCTGTCTTGAACACTGACTGTGGAACTTCGCCAAGTAACCTAAACATCTCAAAACCTCCCACCATAAAAAAAAAAAATTTTTTTAAGGCTGAAAATGCCAAGTACACCCAGCCATTTATTCACCTAGTTCAGGGGTTAGCAAACTTTTTTTGGAAAGGGCCAGATAGTAAATAAGGTCTTTTCTTTTGTTATGTTAATGAGGTCATACCAAAGTCGGGTGGGTCCTAACCCTAATCACTTATGAGTTATAAAAAGAGCAGAAAAGACACAGAGACACATACACAGGGGCAAGATAGATGCCAACAAAAGCCAAGGAACTCCCAGGGCTACTGACAAGGAAGGGCCTTCTCCTAGACCCAGGCCTTGAATTTTGACTTTTAGCTTCCAGAATTGTCAGGAAATAAATTTCTGTCCTTTAAAGCCGCCCACTTGAGGTATTTTTTTGTTACAGCAGCACTAGGTAACTAAGATAAGGGTGTTTCCTCCCACTGTCTCTTTCAACTAGGGAGACAAGTTTTCCACAAAGCCATCCCAGAAAACTTTCCCACCAGTCCCATTGACCAGGACTGGGTCACATGCCCATGAACTAGTTCAGGGGTCTGTAAATTATGGCCTGCCACCTGCTTTTGCTCAGTCCATGAGCTAAGAATAGGTTTTTTTTTTTTTTCCATTTTTAAATGGTTGAAAAAAGCAAAAGAACAATAATATTTTGTGACGCACGAAAATTATATGAAATTCAAATTTTGGTGTCCATAAAAAAAGTTATTGGGGCACAGCCAGGCTTATTTGTTTATGTGCTGTTTATGGCGGCTACAACAGAGACCTTATTTCCAAACAGGGTCATATTTACAGGTACAGGGTTCAGGATTTCAACACATATTTTGGGAGGACACACTCAATCAATCCAAGACATCCCTCTTCCTGGGCAAGACCTTGTCTTGTTTCATATGATGCCATCTTGGACCATGAGAGGCAAATTGGATGATTTAGCCAGGATGTTAAGAAAGGAATGAAAAAGAAGATGATCCTGGATCCTTATTTACATCATCAAGCTGCCAAAAAGCAACCCTGAAAACCACCAACTCCAAACTTCGTTTTTCCTAACCCAATGAATTGTCCTCATTGTTCATGCTACATGTAGCTGGGGGCTTGGCAGTGGTGTCCCAAGTAGAGAGAGCAGAGGGGGCGGTTTGATGTGGGTGCAGGCAACAAGAGGATGTATAACCTATAAACAGTTTAAAAACCATAATAAAACCAACAACAAAAAATCCATCTGCTTTTTATTATCAGTATGAACCAACAGGGGAGCCCTGGTAGTACAGTGGTTAAGCACTTGGCTGCTAACCGAAAGGTTGGCAGTTCAAATCCACCAGCCACTTCATGAGAGAAGGATGTGGCAGGCTGCTTCCACAAAGATTTATAGCCTTGGAAACCCTGTGGGGCAGTTTTACTCTGCCTTATAGGGTCACTGTGAGTGGGAATCAACTCGACAGCAGTGAGTTTGGTTTTGGTTTTTATGCACCAACAATTCTCAGCAGTGCCGGTGATAATATTCACCACCTTGACCAAGTCAACCAGTACTATCACTACCTAATCTTGGAACCCCATTAGAATTTTGTAACTTGCGTCCAAGAGTTTCCTAACTGATATGCATGGCCTAGCACCAAGTATAGCGTCTTGACTTCATAAAAATGTTGCTGCAATATTGAGAAACCAGTGATATACACACATGCCCACGTACACACAGGAACACATGTGAACCCATGTAGCTATGAATCATGTCATAATTGAATTCTACTGGGCATTTGGCTTAAGAAAATGAAGAATATCCTTGGGTTTCTGCCATGTGACCTTTCTTAAACCCACAGTGGAATCATGAGGCTTCCATCCTAACGTTGCCTCACCTAGCTTTACAATCGCTTCTCAAGGCGTTTGGTAGGATGGTCCCAGGAAAGGGCACATTTGCTTTAAGTAAATAAGAGAAGAATCAATATAAATTTAAAACAACCTACTTGAATTTACTCAAGAAATGCAAAACGTCCAAAATAAGAAAATGAGCCCAACCTAGAAAAGTATAAGAAAAACACCCAGGATTCAGAACCATACCAAACAGCAGTGCGTGAGCAGCTGGAACTTGCCCAGCTCCTCCACAGCAAGCATCATGCCCCCTGGCTCTGCGCTGGGACCCCAAGCCATTTAGTCACGACCACGATTTAGCACATCCGAGAGCCATTTTCTGTAGAAAATCTGTGCCGGTGATTTAAACACCACGCCTCGGTTTCTAGCAAGGTTCTTTCTCAGCTGCATTTTCTGCTGTGTGATAAAATCACTGCACGTTCACACACACACACACATACACAAAAACACACATGTAGACAAATAAACACACATGCACATGTATCTTGATATGCACACAAATATGTACATGTACAAGCACACATATACACACATGTTCGTCCTTATGTACACTCCCCAACACACATGCACATATACATGGCACACAGAAACACTTATGCATACATATACACACCACAAACACGCATGCACACACACGTAAACAAAACCACATGGGCATGCCCAAGCACATGCACGTACACACATATAAAAACCAAAAACCACACATGCATGTACACATATACACACAAAACAAATGCACACCCACATTCACAGCCCTTGGCACCTGGAAATGAAATTTTTCGTTTAACTTAATATAGCAGAGTGGTGAAGAGTGGTTCAAAATTCACATAGACCTGGTTTGAAACTTGGTTCCACCTCATTAAATAAGTTGACATGTAATATAAGACAAGTTGTTCTACTTCTCTGAGCATTAGTTCTCAAATATAAAATGGGGATAACGAAATCTCCTCTCTGATATGGTTGTTGTCGGAATTAAATTGAGATGATACTTACAAATGCTCAACACAGTGCCTGTCACCTAAATGCTGAATATATGTGGTTGTCGTCATCATCATCATCATCATTGCCCGTTCTCAATCACATCCAGGCAACCACTTACAATAATCAGGAACCTGACTTGAACAGGGCTTATGGTTTATAAGGTGAAGAACCAAAGGTCTCCTTATGGCTCCACCTATCAGAAGAAGGTGGGGGCACATTGTGTATGGGTAGGAATCAGCTCCAGCCCCAAGCCCCTGCCCGCCAGCCAGTCCTGCCTCCTCCCTCTCACTCACACCTTCCTGCAGCATCATTGCTCGGTTAAGCATGCTTGTTGCTCCCGACACAGGCCCCAGGCCCTCCAGAAAAATTCTGTTAATGTGCATTTCCATGAATCAGAGCCCGAGCCATTCTCACTTTGGGAAGTGTTGTGGGTTGAATAGGAGCCCTGGTGGCGTAGTGGTGAAAAGTATGACTGGTAACCATAAGTTTAGTGGTTCCAATATCCACCAGCCACTCCTTGGAAACCTATAGGGCAGTTCTACTCTGTCCTATTTGGTCTGGTGGGTTGAATTGTGTCCCTCAAAAGGTATGTTGAAGTCCTAAACCCCTAGGACCTGTGAATGTGACCTAATTTGGAAACAGGGTCTTCGTAGATATAATTCAGTTAAAAAGAGGTCATAATGGGTGAGGTGGGCCCTATTCCAATGACTAGTGTCCATGTGAGACACAGACGCACACAGGGAGAAGGTCATGTGATGATGGAGAGGTGGGAGGGGTGCATCTCTAAGCCAATGAACACCAAGGATTGCTAGGAACTACCAGAAGCTCGGAGTAGACAAGGAAGGGTTCTCCCCTAGAGTCTTTAGAGAGTGCCTGGCCTTGCTGATACCTTGATTTCAGACTTCTGGCCCCCAGAACTGTGAGAGAATTAATCTCTGATGTTTCAAGCTCACCAGTTTGTGATACTTTGCTGTGGCAGCCTTAGGAAATGAATACAGAATAACTGAAAGGATGAATTGATGGTCAGCTCAAAGTCTTGGGGGCTGCAGCAGGGGCAGCCAACCAGGAAGAAGGAGATGTGGGGTCCTCTCACCCTGAGCCCTGACATTGAAGAGGAGGGTATAGATGCCAGCCAGAAAAGGGAGGTCCCATAGAAAGGCATCAAGGGATTGAGAGAGCTAGAAATGGCAAAGGGCAAGGCAGGGAGCAACGATGGGAAAAGAGAACAAGGACATTTTCAAGCAATGTCTTAAAGCCACCTGAGAGTTGACGCTTCTTTAGCCAGTGTGAGCCTTCAAAGGAACATATTCATTCTCTCTCTCTCTCTTTCCCTTTGCCTATGAGCACATTCAAAAAAGCTGCTGTATTTAATAGGTTAAAGAACAGTTTATTGCTAACTGAGCCTAAATATCTGCACCTTGACGAAGATTTAAAATAAATAATCTGCTATTATCTTGCCTCCTAAGGAAAAAAAAAAAATTTTTTTTTTCCTTATGGGTGCTTTTCTGGGTGGCACAAATGGTTTGTGCTTAACTATTAACTGAAAGGTTGACAGTTCAAACCCACCCAGTAGCACCACGGAAGAAAAGACTGGTGACCTACATCTGTAAAGATTACAGCAAAGAAAACCCTATGGAGCAGCTCTTTGTAACACATGAGGTTTCCATGAGTTGGAATTGACTCGACTTCAATAGGTTAGGTTTTTTGGTTTGGGTTCCGCTGAAAAGGGCACAGGCACACACTAAAAAATACACATTAAATTTAATAACATAACATACAACAAAATAAAATCCAGTGAGGCAAACTCCTGAATGAATCTCTTCCATTTGGCCCCCTGAATGGCAATAAGGATTATTGTCGGTTTTTGAAATCACCTTAAGGCTTTCTATTTATATACCACTCACTTGCTCACTTTTCCTGAGATTTACACTCAATCATTTAGTGTTCAACAACTATGGATAAAACATCCTTGAAATTCAAGAACAAAGCAGTTTCAAGTGAAGTTAATGTATCTGATGTGTCTTGAGCCAGAGCACTGTTGCTCCCAGGAAAAGCGATGGGGAAGTCAGAGAGAAGGCAAGCCAGTGAAAGGGGTTGACGTCAGTGCCTAGGGGACGGTGGGCACCTCCAAACACAGGCAGCTTGGGGCTCATCTTTATTGGTAGTTTTACATTCATAAAAATAAATAAAACAGCATGTCATTTTGAGGACCATCTGTAAGAAATATGGGTGCAGACACGTATTTATGTTGTCCCATCTGGATTTGCCCTGTGAGCTCAGTTTCCTCTGCCCCATAAACATGGTTACCATTTCCTCGTCACACCCACAAAGGCCTCTTGATGACACCTTCGTTGTTAAGAACTAGACATGTCTCCATTTATCCGTCAGCAGCCATGAGAAAAATTTCTCTACATCTCAACTGGGGTTAAACTTACCTGACTAGTAAAGCAAAACTGTCCTACCCAGGCCAGGCAAAACTAGGCAAGCAGAACTCCTTGCAAAATGTGTTGTTTTGAGAGACTTTGCCTGGAACCGGTAACCATTTGCTCTATCAAATGAAGACCAAATAAGGCCATCCACAAAACTGTAAAAGAAAGAATGCGGTGCCACTGGCCCTATAAGCAGAATTAGAGGTTTAGCTTTAAAAATTCAGTGGTAGTCTTCATCTGATGTGATGAGAATGGTACTGCACCTCTGTGATCTTCCTCCCAAAACCCATAGCCCCAGTCTAACCATGAGAAAAGCATCACACAAACTTAAATTGAGAGGCATTCTACCAAGTGCTTGATCAGTACTCCTCAAAATTCCTGAAAGTCACCAAAAACAAGGAATGTCTAAGAAACTGTTTCAAACCAAAAGAGGCTAAGGAGACATTGTGAATAAATGTAACGTGAGATCCTGGATGGAGTCCTGGGATAGGAAAGGGACATTGCGGAAAACTAGTGAAATCTGAATAAAGGGTGGGATGGGGTTTAGTTAACGGTAATGTACAAATGGTGGTTCCTTCATTGTGACAGATGCAGGGTAGTGATGTAAGATGTTAACAGTGGGGGAAAACTGGAATGGATTCTGTTCCCCAAAGAGATATGGAAGTCTTCACTGCTGTGCTGGTAAATGTGACCCTGTTTGGAGAAATAGAATTTTTCTTTGCAGATGTTATTAGTTAAGCTATGGACGTCAGACCAGGGAAGGGTGGGTCCTAATCCTTCTGAGTGGCATCTTATAAAAGAGAAGGACAGACACAGAAAGGGAGCCACACACGGGGGAAGGTGCCATGAGACGACGGAGGCACATGCATCAACAAGCAGCAAGGGAACACCAAGGCTTGCCGGCAATCACTAGAAGCTAGCAGAGAGGCATGGAACAGCTCCTCTCTCAAAGCCCTCAGGAGGAATCGACCCAGCTGAGACTTTGATTTCAACTCCCAGCCTCCAGAACTGTGAGAAATACATTTCTGCTCTTTGAAGCTATTCACTTTGTGACATTTTCTTGTGGCAGCCTTGGCAAACTAAGCAAGGGTTATACAGGAGCTCTCTGTAGTATCTTTTCAGCTTTTCTATAAATCTAAAACTATCATAAAATAAAATGGTTATTTTAAAAAAATCAGCGGTAGTAACTGATAAGAGGTCAGGCAGCATTTCATTCTGCTGTGCGTGGGATCACCATGAGTCAGGGGCAGAATCGATAACAGCTAACGACTACAACAGCTGATAAAGTTTAGTAAAAAAAAAGGACCTCTGTATTTGTAATTGTTCACCTATTGCCCTTAATTAAATTATTATACTAAGGCATGCCGCACACCTAGTTTAGCATTAGAAATGGTAGGGAGAATTCATTTCTATGACCAAAGCATAATTGATGGAAAAGCATGGATGTTTAGTAGTTGACTCCATTTGCATGGCTGTGGGACCTGGCTGTCTGGATGGCACAGTCCTAGCCAGGTCCTTTCATCCACCCCTTAGAAGTGGTCCTCAAAGTCCTAGCAGAGTGTCCATGAGAAAATCAAGAACTCAGACGTGATGTCATGCAGGTAACTCATTCATTCGTTCTTCATTTCATCCACTTACTCATTCATTTGATTAGTTTCATTTGTAAAACATTCAAAAACCTTTAAGTCCCCACTATATATGCAAAAAAAAAAATTTTTTTTTTTGTTTTTTTAATATGCCTGACCCCCCATGTGTCTGTCAGTTTGTTGTACTGGGGGGACTTGTGTGTTACTGTGATGATGGAAGCTATGCCACCGGTATCCAGATACCGCAGGGTCACCCATGGAGGACAGGTTTCAGCTGAGCTTCCGGACTAACACAGACTGGGAAGAAGGACCAAGCAGTCTACTTCTGAAAAGAATTAGCCAGTAAAAACCTTATGAATAACAGAAAACAATGTTTAATATAGTGTCAGAAGATGAGCCCCCCAGGTTGGAAGTTGCTGAAAATAAGACTGGGAAAGAGCTGCCTCCTCAAAGTGGAGTTGACCTTAATGATGTGGATGGGGTCAAGCTTTCAGGACCTTCATTTGCTGACATGGCATGACTGAAAGTGAGAAGAAACAGCTGCAAACATCCATTAATAATTAGAATGTGGAATGTACGAAATACGTATGAATCTAGGAAAATTCAAAATCATCAAAAATGAAATGGAATGCACAAACACTGATATCCTAGGAATTACTGAGCTGAAATGGACTGGTATTGGACATTTAGAATTGGACAATCATATGGTCTACTACGCCGGGAATGACAACTTGAAGAGGAATGGCGTTGCATTAATAGTCAAAAAGAACATTTCAGGATCTATCCTGAGGTATAACGCTGTCAGTGAGAGCTTAATATCCATACACGTACAAGGTGATAGGATAATATCCATGTGCCTACAAGGTAGACCAGTTAATAGTACTGTTGTTCAAATTTACACACCAACCACTAAGTTCAAAGACAAAGAAAATGAAGATTTTTGCCAACTTCTACAGTCTGAAATTGATCAAATATGCAATTAGAATGCATTCATAACTACTGGTTATTGGAATGCTAAAGTTGGAAGCAAAGAAGAAGGATTGGTAGTTGGAAAATATGGCCTTGGTGATAGAAATGATGCCGGAGATTGCGTGATAGAATTTTGCAAGACCAATGACTTCTTCACTGCAAATACCTTTTTTCACCAACATAAACTACACACGTGAACCTCACCAGATGGAATACACAAGAATCAAATCAACTACATCTGTGGAAAGGGATGATGGAAATGCTCAATATCATCAGTCAGAACAAGGCTGGGGGATGACTGTGGAACAGGCCATTAATGGCTCATATGCAAGTCCAAGTTGAAGCTAAAGAAAATTAAAACAAGTCCACAAGAGCCAAAGTATGACCTTGAGTATATCCCACCTAAATTTAGAGACAATCTCAAGAATAGATTTGACACATTGAACACTAATGACCCAAGACTAGACGAGTTGTGGAATGACATCAAGGACACCATACATAAAGAAAGCAAGATGTCATTAAAAAGATAGGAAAGAAAGAAAAGACCAAAATGGATGTCAGAAGAGAATCTGAAACTTACTCTTGAACACTGAGTAGCTAAAGTGAAAAGAAGAAATGATGAAGTAAAAGAGCTGAACAGAAGATTTCAAAAGGGCAGCTCAAGAAGACAAAGGAAAATATTATAACGACATATGCAAAGACCTGGAGATAGAAAACCAAAAGTAAAAACACACTCAGCATTTCTCAAACCGAAAGAACTGAAGAAAAAAATTCAAGTCTCAAGTTACAATACTGAAGGATTCTACAGGGAAAATTTTAAAAATGCAGGAAGTATCAAAAGATGGAAGGAATAAACAGAGTCAGCATACCAAAAAGAATTGGTCGATGTTCAACCATTTCAGGAGGTAAGATATGATCAGGAGCTGATGACAATAAAGGAAGAAGTCTAAGCTGCTCTGAAAGCATTGGTGAAAAACAAGCCTCCAGGAATTGACAGAATACCAATTGAGATGTTTAAACAAATGGAAGCAGCCCTGGAAGTGCTCACTTGTCTATGCCAAGAAATTTGGAAGACAGCTACCTGGCCAACCAAATGGAAGAGATCTATATTTATGCCTATTCCCAAGAAGGGTGATCCAACTGAATGTGGAAATTGTCGAACAACATCACTAGCATCACATACAAGTAAAATTTTTCTGAAGATCATTCAAAAGCAGTTGCAGCAGTATATTGATAGGGAACTGCCATAAATTCAAGCTGGATTCAGAAGAGAGAATGTAGAACCAGGGATATCATTGCTGATGTCAGATGGATCCTGGCTGAAAGCAGAGAATACCAGAAAGATGTTTACCTGTGTTTCATTTACTATGCAAAGGCATTTGATTGTGTGGATCATAACAAATTATGGATAACATTGCAAAGAATGAGAATTCGAGAACACTTAATTGTGCCCATGAGGAACCTGTACATAGATCAAGAGGCAGTTATTCAAACAGAGCAAGGGGATGCTGCGTGGTTTAAAGTCAGGAAAGGTACATGTCAGGGTTGTATCCTTTCACCATACCTATTCAATCTGTATGCTGAGCAACTAATCCAAGGAACTGGACTCTATGAAGAAGCACAGGGCATCAAGTTTGGAGGAAGACTCATTAACAACCTGGGTTATGCAGATGACACAATCTTGCTTGTTGAAAATGAAGAGGACTTGAAGCACTTACTGATGAAGGTCAAAGACCACAGCCTTCAGTATGGATTACACCTCAACATAAAGAAAACAAAAATCACACAACTGGACCAATACACAACATCATGATAAAAGGAGAAAAGATTGAAGTTGTCAAGGATTTCATTTTACTTGGATTCACAATCAACACCCATGGAAACAGCAGTCAAGAAATCAAAAGACACATTCCATTGGGCAAATCTGCTGTGAAAGACCTCTTTAAAGTGTTGAAAAGCAAAGATGTCACTTTAAAGATTAAGATGCGCATGACCCAAGCCACAGTGTTTTCAATCACTACATAATGCATGCGAAAGCTGGACAGTGAATGAGGAAGACCTAAGAAGAATTGACACCTTTGAATTGTGGTGTTTGGCAAAGAATATTGAATATACCACAGACTGCTAAAAGAATGAACAACTCTGTCTTAGAAGAAGTACAACCAAAACGCTCCTTAGAAGCAAGGATGGCAAGGCTACATCTCACATACTTTGGACATGTTGTCAGGAGGGATCAGTCCCTGGAGAAGGACATCATGCTTGGTAAAGTAGAGGGTCATAAAAAAGAGGAGGATTCTCAATGAGATAGATTGACACAGTGACTGTAACAATAGGCTCAAGTATAACAGAGACTGTGAGGATGGTACAGGACTGGGCAGTGTTTCTTTCTGTTGTACATGGGGTTGCTATGAGTCCGAACGGCTGTGAGTTCAACAACAACACATGCCTGACACTATGCTAGACCCTTGTCCCTGCTCTGACAGGGCTAATATCAATTACCATAGAGTAGCTAAGACCATGTGCTTTCAGCCTGGATTCAAATCCTAGCATTTCTATCTGGTAGTTTTTCAGACTTGGGCAAATGATATAAATCTTTAAGATACCTTCTTCATTTTCAAATGGGGTAGTAACAATGGGAGTTTCCTTGCGTTATTTTTGTGAGTTGATGCAGGTAATTTGTTGAACACACACATTGTCAGCTATTATTTATCAATATTAAAAACCCTGAGTGCTCCAGTCGATTAATGTAATTGTTATCAATAAGCTGTACACTTGTAAAAAGTTGAATTGGCAAAAGTTGTGTGATAGTTGCAAAAGGACTATTATAAGAACCCAAGAAATAGTTTAAACAGAGAAGAAAATATTCTTTGATGGTTACAAGAGTGGGGAGGGAGGGAGAGAGGGGTATTCACTAATTAGATGGTAGACAAGAACTATTTTAGGTGAAGGGAAAGACAACACACAAGACAGGAGAGGTCAGCATAACTGGACTAAACCAAAAGCAAAGAAGTTTTCTGAATAAATCGAACACTTCGAAGGCCAGCATAGCAGGGGCAGGGGCTTGAGGACCATGGTTTCAGGGGACATCTAGGTCAGTTGGCATAATAAAATCTGTTAAGAAAACATTCTGCATGCCACTTTGAAGGGTGGCGTCTGGGGTCTTAAATGCTAGCAAGCAACCATCTAAGATGCATCAATTGGTCTCAACCCATCTGGAGCAAAGGAGAATGAAGAACACCAAGGACACAAGGTAATTATAAGCCCCAGAGACAGAAAGGGCCACATAAACCAGAGGCTACATCGGCCTGAGACCAGAAGAACTAGATGGTACCCTGCTACAACCGATGACTGCCCTGACAGGGAACACAACAGAGAACCCCTTAGAGAGCAGGAAAGCAGTGGGATGCAGACCTCAAATTGTTGTAAAAAGACCAGACTTAATGGTCTGAGACTCGAAGGACCCCAGAGGTCATGGTCCCCAAAACTTCTATTAGCCCAAGATAGGAACCATTCCCAAAGCCAACCCTTTAGACAGGGATTGGACTGGACCATAGCATAGAAAACGATACCAGTGAGGAGTGAGCTTCTTGGATCAAGTAGACACATGACACTATGTGGGCAGCTCCTGTCTGGAGGGAAGATGAGAAGACCGAGGGGGACAGAAGCTGGCTGAATGGACATGGAAATAGAGGGTGTAGAGAAGGAGTGTGCTGTCTCATTAGGGGGAGAGCAACTAGGAGTTATAGCAAGGTGTATATAAATTTTTGTATGAGAGACTAACTTGATTGTAAACTTTCACTTAAAGCACAATAAAAATTAAAAAAAAAGTTGTGTGATAGATATATTAAAAAAAAATAGTATAAACAATCAAAAACCTCATCGGATTTGATTTCTTGGTTTGGAGGTCTAGGGTCATGGTTTCAAGGGATATTCCAGGTAACTGGCCTAATAATATGTTCAGTGCTTCTGCTCTACCACCTAGTTCATTTCGTAGTGCCTGGGGTCTTAGAAGCATGCAAGTGGCTATCCAAGACACAACAATTGGTCTCTATTTGCCTGGAGCAACAGAGGAAGAAGGAGTACCAGAATAGAAGGAGGATATGGAATGTGTGGCTAATTGCCTCCATGAACAACTGCCTCCTTTGCCATGACACCAGAAGAACTGTATAGTGCCCGGCTATCATTATTCAACATTTCACTCAAAGATTCTAAAGAAGAATCCTGATCAAAAGGGGAAAATGCAGAATAGAATTTCACATTCTCATGGACGCTAGACTTTCTGGAGCTATGGAGGCTGGATGAACCCCTGAAACTATTGCCCTGGGATAATCTTTAAATCTTAAACCAAAAATATCCCCTTAAGTCTTCTTAAAAACAAACAATAATTTAGCTTAACTAGCAAAGAATGCCTGCCTTGAGCATTATGCTCTTTTAAGATCTATGTATATGGGATCTAATTGACAACAGCCACTACAAAGAATAGATAGGTAACTTAGGGGGCAGTGAGTTTATGTTATGGGGGAGGAATAACTAAGAAAAGGCGGGTGAGAATGGTTGCACAACTTGAAAAATGTAGTCAATGTCACCGAATTGTACATGCAGAAATTATTGAATTGGTGTATGTTCCGCTGTGTATATTCTCAACAACAACAAAAATAAAATTAATTATCCAAAAAAAAAAAAGCTCTGAGAGCTCGAATCAGAGAACGAACAGATTACAACGGGATAAATGATTTTTCTGCCACTTAGTGTTTGGGTGGTCTTGGCCTTACTTAAAAATCACACTGGGACTCAGTTTTCTTGTCTGGAAAGGGGAGGGAAGCGTTTCACACATTGGGATTTGAAGAAAATAAAGAGAGATAATATGTGTAACAAGTTCACCAAGTGCCTGGCAAAGGCTCTCAGCAGCTGGTAGCTGTTATTCCTTAAGTACGATTGTAAACTTGACAGTTACAGAACAAGATGCCAAAGGCTGGTACTGTGCAAGAAGAGAAATGAGGCCGAATATCATAAGAAGGTGGCTAAAGCAAGCTACTACTAGGGAGACATTTTTAGCTTCTCACAAGATGGAGATGAAAGGTTTTGTTGAGGATCACAGACCCAACATGAACTAACTATTCCCATCTGCCGGAAGTTTCCCAAATTATTTTCTTGGCATTTATGTTGCTTCAACTCCTTAGCCTGATAGCCAAGACAGCACTGCCCCCAAAGAATCTTCCAGACCAATTTTCCTCCCTGCACCGACACTTCAGTTACACTGGACAATCTGCTCCATTTCTTTCACTCCCATATTTTCTCTGTGCGTTGGGTCATTTGTGCCTTATGGTCCAATTGTACGTGTTCAAATTCTACTTGGTCTTCCAGACTGAATTTAATTGCCACCTGACATGGATGGATTGTGTTCTCCCAAAATATGTATTGGAATCCTGGTCCTTGTACCTGTGAATGACAGGCCCCTTGGTGGCAGTTTATACTCACCCAGGAGCTCCATGGAAGAAGGGCCCGGCAATCTGCTTCCATAAAGATTACAGCCAAGAAAACCCTATGGTTAGCTCTACTCTGTAACACATGGGGTCACCATGAATCAGAAAGGACTCAACGGCAACGAGTTTGGTTCTTTAGTTTTGTATCTGTAAATGTCTCTGGGTGGCCCAAACAGTTAAGTGCTCAGCTACTAACCAAAAGGTTGGCAGTTTGAATCCACCCAGAGGTAGTTCCAAAAGATCATAGCCTTGAAAACCCTAAGGAGAGCAGTTCTAGCCTTCAACATATAGGGCCACCATAAGTTGATTCAACAGTAACTGGTTTGGTTTTTTGGTGTTTTATGCCTGTAAATATGATCTTGTTTGGAAACAGAATTTCCTTTGTTACGTCAATTAGATCATACTCAAGAAGAATGGGTTCTATATCTAATCACATCTGAGTTATAAAAAGAGCAGAATAGACACAGAGACACACACAGAGAGACAAGGAGGACAAACAAAGGAGACAGGTGGATCTACGAGGATTGCCAGCAGCTACTAGCTGAAATAGACAAGGACCTCCTGCTAAAATCACACCCTAGACTTGAACTTCTAGCCTCTGAACTGTGAGAAAATCAATTTCTGTTCTTTAAAACCACCGTGCGTTTCTGTAAGAGCAGCACCAGGAAACTAAGAAATCTTTTAAAGTAAGTTTTCACTGTTTCTTCCAATTGAAAGCAATTTCCCCTTGCTCTCTGCTTTTATATCTTTCTCTCTTTTCTCTGTATTTTTCTTAATGTACATACTATCTTTCCCCTCGTCTTGGTGATACGTTCTAAACTCAAGTTAGATAACAAGTTTTTTGTAGGCATAATTCATATCGGACTCCATCTCATTGCCATCCAAAGCTTCAGGACAGCGTTTTCCATACAGGCACTCCAAAAATATTTTGACTATTCTGGACTAGAAGTATCACCCATGAAAGCTGATACACACGTAAACTATAAAATCAGATGTACTTGCTCGATAAACCCTAAATATCTACACGATAGGGGTAGCCAGTTGTCGCTGAGCTGACTCCAACTCATGGTGATCCCCTGTGTGTCAGAGAAGAACTGTTCTCCACAGGGTTTGCATAGCTGATTTTTCAGAAGTCGATCACCATACCTTTCTTCTGAGGTACCTATAGCGGACTCGAACCTCCAACCTTTCATTTAGCAGCCGAGTGCCTTAACCATTTGCACTGCCCAGGGCCTCCAGGAAAGGGGATAATGAAGTTGAACTTTGTGTCAATGGTTTGGTTTCTCTGCACAGCCTTTCTGCCAGCAGAGCCTCGCCAAGGAAGCAAGGCCGAGCCATGGAGTTATACCGGAGGAAAACTCGAACAGGCAGCTTCACTAAGCTCCCTGAGCCTAGTCTGAGAGCTCCTGGGTCTGGCACAAACCACCAGCTCAAAAGGCCGCTGCAGGGTGTAAATAAATCAAGCTTCAGTTTACCTAAACGTCAAGGACTACTAGGGCACAGTTCTTTTGCCCTGCCTTGGACTTTATCTGGGGGCAAGAGAATTGCCCCCAGATAATTGACACAACGGCTACAACTATGGGCTCAAACATAGCAATGATTGTGAGGATGGTGCAGAACCGGGCAGTGTTTTGTTCTGTTGCACATGGGGTCGCTATGGGTTGGAACTGACTTGGTAGCACCTAACAACAACAACAAAAGAGAATTGTTAAAATAAGGTTTTGCCCTCAGTCTCCCCAAATCTCTCAGAAAGCCTACAAATCCCTCCTACCCTGAGAAGACTCCTAAAGGAAAAAAGAAGGAAGGAGGGAAAGAAGGAAGGAAGAGAGGGAGAAAGGAAAGGAGGCAGGGAATTTAGCTAACGCTGGGCACTTACAACCACTACGTCTTAAATTTTAGTCTGCTTTTGATGGGTTTCAGCTAACTACCCTTCATTTGATGGGTTTCAGCTAACTACCTGAAATTTTCACCTGGACTATAAAGATAGGCTTAATATGTCCAGCTAAAACTGAGATGTTTTTAAGGTAAAGAAACTGACATACTGTGGTTATACAGTCAAACACTTATTTCAAATGCTTCTAAAAGGACTCGTTAAAGCCCTATTAAAAAAATTAAAAAATCCAGTTGCCCTTGAATTGATTCCAACTCATAGCAAACCTAGAGGACAGACTAGAACCTCTCCACAGGTTTTCTAAGGAGCAGCTTGTGGATTCAAACTGCCGACACTTTGGTTAGTAACCTGAGCTCTTCACCACTGCACCACCAGGGCTCCTAAAGCCCTATAGGACACTGATTTGAGATCTGCCTTGGCTTTATGAAAATATTTCTCACTTGAACCTAACTCAGATAAAGGGGTAGAGAAGCTCCTCATTAAATTAATACACCACCTTGAGCAACAGAGAAAATGACCAGAGAGGAAGGACCTGGTGGGTCTGAGGTTTTCATGAAGGCTTTAAAAAAAGATCTTAAAAAAAAAAAAAAGAATTTTCAGTCTCCCAAAACTTTTTCGAGTTGGACATACTTTCCCCTTCATTTAAACCCTTATTTTTTTCCAAGGGAAATTTAATTTAAACAATGTGTTCTTGCAATTAAATAAAGGACTCAGCACTACAAACACCCGAATTCTTGTTTGCAAGTAAATCTTTCCTGGCTTCTAGAACTGCCCAGAGAATTTTATAGGAACTGCAGCAGCTTAGAACTAAGGCTTTTCACAGAGCCAAAGTGAGAAAATTAACCAGGAATTTATCATGTGAACAAGCTGCAAGGAACCTGAGGTTGATGAAACTTACTTTCTTTATCCTCCTACATTATAGTGACATGTGTATACTAAGCAATAATACTTCTGAGAAAACTTAGAAGTCTCCTCAGTTCTTCATGGTGAGGCCTCAATGTAGTACATCACATTTCCTAAAGACCAGCAGAACACCATTCTGTAAATCCCAACACGTAGTCAATGCCACATGAAAGATTTTCTGGGAGCTTCAGCTGTGTGTGTTTATCACCAGCAATGCTTCATCCCAGCCACTGACAGCCAAACTGATTGGCTGAGGGTTATTCTCTGGGAAAAATGTGAAGCTTTAAATGGAAACACAGGACAGAAAAAGGACACTTGGAAATAATTGAAAAACAATGAAGAACATCTCAACAGCAAGGGGCTGAATAACTTCCAGGGAGAAGACCAGACAAATCATCTCCTAGTCCATCAGGAAATGCCTGCTGATTTTCTGGATTATGACAACACTACATGCATATGGGTCATTTGCTATATGCTCAGCCAAGGACAAAGACTCCATACATGTGTCTGGTTCTAATTATGTGCAAGAATCTAATGGATCAGCCCCAGATAAGAACACCAACCAAACCCTGTCAACAGTGAGGCAGAGGGAGACTCAAGGAGAGAGAAGGCAGCTAAGGCCACGAGGAGCACTCTTGACAAATAAGCATAGCCCTCTTTCCCTCTTCAGAAAACTCTGTGGACATCTGAGTGTCCTCTGGAGCCCTGGTGGTGCAGTGGTTACAAGCTCAGCGGTTAACCAAAAAGATACACAGTTCAAATCCACCAACTGCTCCTTGGAAACACTATGGGGCATTCTACTCTGTCCTGTAGGGTCGTTGTGAGCCAGAATCAACTTAAGAGCAATGGGCTTGGGCTCTGGTCTGTATAAGGCAAGGTCATTTTCCACTCTGACACTTGGTACCACCGCCATTTTATTTCAGCTCAATACCAAAGGTTTAAGAAATCCGTGAAACAACCAACTAACTCATGACAACTGACTAACTCTATCAGTCAGCAAAAAAGACCAACAGGAGATAGTCTGATGATACGTAGATGATAAGTCAATCAATAGATAGCTGCATAAATAGATTTATTTTAAGGAAATGGCTTATGCGATTATTGGAACTGGCATATTAGAAATCTGTAGGTCAAGCTGACAGGCTGGAAACTCAGGCAGGATTTCTATGTTACAGTCTTGAGGCAGAATTCCTTTTTCTTTAGGAAACCTTAGTTTCAGCTCTTAAGACCTCCAACTAATTGGGTGAGGCCCACCCACATTACAGAAGGTAATCTGCTTTAGAGTCAACTGATTGTAAAGTTTAATTGTATACACAATACCTTCACAACAACATCTAGACCAGTGTTTGACCAAATAACTGAGCACCGTAGCCTATCCAAGTTGACACATAATATTGACCCACACACTGACCAAAGACACTTTTAGGGGGTAGAAAATAACAGCTCAGGTTTAGAGGAGTAGATTGAGTTCTTCACAGGGCAGAGGACAAGAGCCCTTCATCAACACTTCTCATTGATCACAGAAGGTCTCATGTCCTGATGGTCCCAGAGAGCCAAGGAGGATGTATAAGAAGAGTGCCTCTTGCCCGTGATCTATAAACGCACATCCCCAGAGAGACTGTTCAAGTTCATGAATAGGAAAGCCAGTCAAAACTAGGCTGTCAGTCAAGAGCAGGATGTGAAGCTCAAATAAGGGTAGGTTGAACAACTAGTCAGAGGAGACAGAAGATAAATAAGTGGGCAGAACATTGGGGATTGGGTAAAATCTGAATGCTGAGTACCAAAATACAGGTTTTAATGGGTGGAAAAGGTGATTAAAAGGGCTGCCAAGGGGCAATGATCCCCAGAGTATGCAGCCTATAACAACAACAGTAATAGGTAAGAATTCTCATCTTCCATGCAGGAGGCCCAGGTTCAATTCTTGGCCAATGTACCTCAAGTACAGCCACCACCCATCTGTCAGTGGAGACTTGCATGCTGTTATTATACTGAACAGGTTTCAGCAGAGCTTCCAGACTAAGATGGACTAGGAAGAAAGGCCTGGCAATCTACTTCCAAAAATCAACCAATGAAAACTCAATGGATCACAAAGGCTTCAATTCCTGGGGATGGTACAGGACCAGGCAGCAATGCTTTCCATTTTTCATGGGGTCACCGTGAGCCGGGGGCCAACTCCATGGCAGATAATAGCAACAACATTGAGCACTTACTATATGCCAGGTACTTTTCTAAGGGTTTTATGTGTATTCTCATTTAATCCTCACAGCACAACTCCCTGAAGCAGGTACTATTATCATCAATCGTCCCCCTTTTTCAGGTGAGGAAATCAAGGTACAAAGAGGTTGAATAATTTGTCCACGTTCACCCTACTAACAAGTAGGAGAGCTGAGAGTTATGCCCAGACAGTTTGGCTCCACCACCCATGGGCTTAATCAACAAGTTGAGGGTCTATTAGCCAACAAGCGTCTGTATGTTTGTACCACTCATAAGATACTCAGAGGCTCCAACAATAACCTACACTGTTGCAGGATTACTTAGAGGTGGGTACCCTCCCATCCTGAACATAGAACTCGCCTTCTCCCCACAACGTGGTAGACCCCAGGGGCCAAGAGATGAGCCATGCCCAGGAATGGAGAATAGGAAATTACAACCATCAGAAAACGAAGTCCCATGTTCCCTCCCAGACCCTGCAGACCAGGGTGTAAATCTTCCTTCTCACGTTTATGGTGCTCAGTAAAACACATTTGGAGTCAGTACCAACCAGTGATACATTACGAGGAAAGTCAAATGGGACAGTGAAGTCATTAGCTGAAAGATAAGTGGAAAAATTGAGCGAGAAAGTGAAGACATCTCATAAAACGGTTCATTAGAAAAGTGTATTAAACATTTCAAATGTTCACACTTCAGACACTCAAAATAGTTGCATAACTTTATACCAAGTGGAGTCTTGACAAAGAATTTTCAAACCTGCAGAGGCTATAAAATACTTAGGTATTGTTTTCCACGTGCTGGTTGTTCTAACATATTGCCTTTGTTACTTGGTGCTGCTGTAACACAAATACCACAAGTGGGTGACTTTAAAGAACAGAGATGTATTTTCTCACAGTTCAAGAGGCTAAAAATTCAAATTCAGGACCTGGCTCTGAGTGAGTGGGTGGGAGCCTTTCCATGTCTATTTCAGCTTCTGGTGGCTGTCGGCAATCCTTAGGGTTCCTAGATATGTAGATTCATCTGGCTCTGCTGTAACAGAAATACCGAAAGTGGATGGCTTTAACAAAGAGAAATTTATTTCTTCACAGTAAAGAAGGTTAAAACTCCAAATTCAGGGTGTCAGCTCCAAGGGAAGCCTTTCTCTCTCTGTCCGCCATCTGGTCTATCTTCCCCCAGACTAGGAGCTTCTCTGCTCAGGGACCCCAGGTCCAAAGAAGGCGCTCTGCTCCCGGCACTACTTTCTTGCTAGTATGAGGTCCCCTGTCTCTCTGATCACTTCCCTTTCCTTTTTATCTCTTGAGAGATAAAAGGTGGTGCAGTCCACACCCCGGGGAAACTCCCTTTACATTGAATCAGGGATGTGACCTGGGTAAGAGGTTTTATAATCTAATCAACTCTTATGATCCCACCCTTTAACATAAAATTACAATCACAAAGTGGAGGACAGCCACACAATACTGGGAATCACGGCCTAACCGAGTTGACACATATTTTGGGGGGACATAATTCAATCCATAACAGGCTCCTTCCTGTGTCTTCCTCTTCCCCCTTTGTGTGTCTCTATCTAGTCTGCTCCTTTTATATTTCAGAAGTGATTAGGTTTATGATCCACTCTACACTGACCAACCCCCCCCCCCAAAAAAAAACTATTTCAAAACAGGGTCATATTAGTAGACACAGGAGTTAGGATTTCAAGGCATCTTGGTGGGCAGGGGGTGGGGCACAGTTCAATCCATAACACAAATACTGGTCAAAAAAAGAGAAGGAGACTCCAAAGAAAGGAACTTGAAGGAGTAACCCAAGAACTAAACCCAAGAGGCAAGGGGGAAATTAGGAGAGTCAGGTGTCCTGGAAGCTAAGGAAGGGAAGTGCTTATACAATGAGGGAGACATCAACTCTTGTCAAAATCTGCTGAGAGAGTCAAGTGAGGAGGCACACGTATCTGTGGAATTTGGTAACATGGAAGCCTTTAAGGGCCCTCGGTGAGAGCAGGTTGGTGAAGGGGGGATGGGGAGGAAGCCTTATTGCATGAAATGAAGGCTGAATGGGAAATGATACAAAGCTAAAGTGGTAGGTGAAGACAATCCCTTTGAAAAGAAGTTTGCTATTGGAGTAAATAGAGAAGTGGGGTGGAAGTGAGAGGGGCATTCTCCACCCATTTGGAGCCACTCTTCCCATTATATCAGCAAAAGGCTCTTCTGTTCTAAAAGTCTTATTCCTACCCTGATACGTCTTATCCTTGTGTGTCAGAGTAGAACTGTGCTCCATAGGGTTTTCAATGGCTCATTTTTTCAGAAGTAGATAGCCAGTCCTTTCTTCCAAGGCACCCTTTAGTGGACTGGAACTTCCACCCTTTCGGTTAGCATTGTAGCATGTTAACCATTTGTGCCATCCAGGGACTCTGCCTGTAATATAGCAGGCCTTAAAAAAAAAGTCTTTAAAATAAATTAGCAAAAAACCAAATCCATAGTTTAAGCTCCTTAAAGGCATGGACCCTGTCTTATTCACTATCTTATCCCCCATGCCTGGCACAAGACCCAAAATAAATATTTTAAAAATGAATGGCTCTACCTCATAGTATTCCTACAATACCATTGGTCGTTGATTATATGCTACCTCCTGAAATGGTTGAACCGAGAAGTAATGGTTTGACCAATTCTTTTTGGTACATTGACTGTATGTATTTCCTCCATCTTTGTTTGATACGTCCTACATCATTTAATATTTTGCCCAGAGAATCCTTCAATATTGCAACTCAAGCCTGAATTTTTCTCCAGTTTTTTCAGCTTGAGAAATGTTGAACGTGTTCTTCCCTTTTACTTTTCTAACTCGAGGTTTTTCCACATTCCATTGTAATACTTTGTCTTCTCAAGCCACCGTTTGAAATCTTCTGTTCAGCTCTTTTACTTCATCATTTCTTCTACAGTAGTCCCTCCTTATCCATGGTTTTGCTTCCCACAGTTTCATTTACCCTTGGTCGACTGTGGTCTGAAAATATTAGATGGGAAATTCCAGAAATAAACAATTCATAAGTTTTAAATTGAACGTTGTTCTGAGTAGGGTGACGACATCTCGAACCTTCTCATTCAGTCCCACCCAGCACATAAATCATCCCTTAGTCCAGCGTATCCACAATGTATATTCTAACCACCCATTAGTCACTTAGTAGCATCTGGGTTATCAGATCATGGTTGTTTCAAGTTACTCCTTTTTTACTTAATTGTTCTATTTTATTATGAGTTATTGTTGTTAATCTTTTACTCTGCCTAATTTTTTTTTTTTAAATTTATTAAACTTTATCATAGGTAGGCGTGTATAGGAAAAAACATAGTGTATATAGGGCTTGGTACTATCCTAGGTTTCAGGCATCCACTAGGGGTCTTGGAACATATCCTCCCAGGGTTAGAGGGAGCTAACATATTCGATTTTGCTACTCTGCTTTCAAAAACAAGTTTCAGAGTCTCTTCTGACATCCATTTTGATCTTTTCTTTCTTTCCTGCCTTTTTAATGGCCTTTTGCTTTCTTCACGTATGATACTCTTGATGTTATCCACCAAGTTGTCTGGTCTTCAGTCATTAGTGTTCAATGCATCAAATTTATTCTTGAGGTGGTCTCCAAATTCAGGTGGGGTATTATACTCAAGGTTGTACTTTGGTTCTCATGGACTTGTTTTAATTGTCTTCATGTTCAATTTGAACTTGCATTGAAGGAAGAAGTCTAAGCTGCACTGAAGTCGTCAGTGAATAAGAAGACTCTGATAACTGATGGAATACCAACTGAGATGTTTCAACAAACAGATACAATGCTGGAAGTGCTCATTCATCTATGCCAAGAAATTTGGAAGACAGTTACCTGGCCAACTAACTGGAGGAGACCCTTATTTGTGACCATTTCAAAGAATGGTGATCCAATAGAATGTAGAAATTATTGAACAATGTCATTACTGTCACACATAAGTAAAATTTTGCTGAAGATCACTCAAAAACAGGTGAAGCAGTACATTAACAGGGAACTGCTGGAGTTTCAAGCTGCATTCAGAAGACAGCATCACACAAGGAATATCATTGCTGATGTCAGATGGATCTTGGCTGAAAGCAGAGAGTACCAGAAAGATGTTTACCTGTGTTTTATTGACTATGCAAAGGCATTTTACTGTGTTTAGCATAGCAAATCATGGATAACATTGAGAAGAATAGGAATTGTATGCATATGGAACGTGTGCATGGACCAAGAGGCAGTTGTTCAAACAGTACATAGACCAAGAGGTGTGGTTTAAAATCAGGAAAGGTGTACGTCAGGGTTGTATCCTTTCACCATTACCTATTCAATCTGTATGCTGAGTGTTTTAGACTGAATTATGTCCCCCAAAAATGTGTGTATCAACATGATTAGGCCATGATTCCCAGTATTCTCTGGTTGCCCTCCATTTTGTGATTGTAATTTTGTTAAAAAGGATTAGAGTGAGATTGTAACACCCTTACCAGGTCACATCCCTGATCCAATGTAAAGGGAGTTTCCCAGGGGTGTGGCCTGTATCACCTTTTATCTCTCAAGAGATAAAAGGAAAGGGAAGCAAGCAGAGAGTTGGGGACCTCATACAACAAAGAAAGTAGTGCTGGAAGCACAGCGTGTCCTTTGGACCTGAGGTTCCTGTGTTGAGATGCTCCCAGACCAAGGAAAGGCTGGTGCGTCACAAGGACCTGAGATAGAAAGCCTTCCTCTGGAGCCAGCACCCTGAATTCGGACTTATAGCCTACTGGACTGTGAGAGAATACACTTCTTTTTGTTAAAGCCATCCACTTGTGATATTTCCGTCACAGCAGCACTAGCTAAGGCACTGAGCAAATGATCAGAGAAATTGGGCTATAGGAAGAACAACGTGGCTTTGGGATTGTAGGAAGACTCATTAACACAAAGTGCTTGCTGAAAAGGAAAAGGACTAGAAACACTTGCTGATGAAGATCAAAGACCACAGCCTTCAGTATGAATTACACTTCAACACAAAGAAAACAAAAATCGTAACAACTGAACTAACATCATGATAAATGGAGAAAATATTGAAGTTGCCAAGGATTTCGTTTTACTTGGATGCCCATGGAAGCAACAGTCAAGAAATCAAACTAAGTATTGCATTGGGCAAATCCACTGCAAAAGACCTCTTTAAAGTGTTAAAAAGCAAAGATGTCACTTTGAGGACTAAGGGGCACCTGACTCAAGCCATGGTATATTCAAGTTCCTCATATGCATGTGAAAGCTGGACGATGACTGTGGAAGACAGAAGAATAATTGATACCTTTGAGTTACGGTGTTTGCAAAGAATGTTGAACATACTATGGACTGCCAGAAGAACAAACAAATCAGTCTTGGAAAAAGTATAGCCAGAATGCTTCTTAGAAGCAAGGATGGCAAGACTATGTCTCACATACTTTGGACATGTTATCAGGAGGGATCAGTCACCGGAGAAGGGCGTTATGCATGGTAAAGTAAAGGTCAAAAAAAAGAGAAAAGTCCTCAACTAGATGGATTGACGCAATGGTTACAGCAATGGGCTCAAATATAGCAATGATTGTGCGGATGAAACAGGACCAGGAAGTATTTCATTCTGTTGCATATAGGGTCACTGTAAGTCAGAACCAACTCCATGGCACCTAACAATAACACAACATCTCATAGGGTTACCTTTGTATTTTACAAAAGTTGAGGGATAATAAAGTAGTAAGTTAGGGAGGTTTAGAAACAGAAACATTATATGATGCAATTTTTTAAAATCTCAACCTTCAGTGCTGATTTAGATCAAGCACATAACTTGCATTGCCTCCACTGCCCAGAGAGCTGGGCCTTGGATGCGCCTGTGAAGACATAATCTTCCGCTTACCATTCTCAAATAAAATATGAGTCTGACCGAAAGTTTAGACATCCTCAGTGAATACAGATAGGCTCAATTTTCTATGTGGAGCGCGGCTTAAAGGTCATTCGTTGTTTGCTTGTTGAATTATGTGTTCTTACATTGTTGGGCTATAAAAATAAGCAGGCCATTTGTTTTGAGTTATCAGAGAATTCGTATCTTGGCAGCTTCCACCTCTGCTGTATGTAAAGCCAGGGTCTTTCAGACATAAGCTACTCTCGCAGGCATTTTTAAACCTTTATTAACTCCTTTAGGCAAGCTGGACGATGCACCATAATCAATTGGAGATGCTTCAGAAAGGAAAAGTACACGGTGGTGATACACCTGGGAGACCAAAACAAGAGTGCAAACCCATAATGGGAAAGCCTTGGGTGGGTGCTGCTAGCCTCGAATAGTAAGCTTACCTTCATGGTGAAAAATAAACCAACTGTGAGGCCTCAGGATAGTCTTAAAGTTTTTAAACCTACAGGTCTAGCCTGTGCATGCCTAGACATACAGCATAGTGCCTATAAAGAGACTGGTTTGCTGAGGCTGTATCTTGTTGCTCTGAAGTAGTGAGCCATGAAATGTATTCCATGGAGCACTCGGGGCAATGAGGCAGGCAGGGAATTCTGTCGTCTCCGGGAGATTCACCATGCACGTGATCATATTAAAAGCTCTATAGTAAAGAAAATCTGTTAAATCGGAATTTCCCCAAATTAATTGACCGTGGAACCTTTTTCCTATGTAGTATCCTGTTGTCATATATCATTTTTTGGCTTCCAGGCACCTGAAGCACCTTCCTGTGTTTGGGGAATTCCCAGCTGTGGGAGTCTTACAGGAGGCAAGACCTACCTCTCACTACTAGTAACCAGTTGCCGTCAAGTCGATTTTGACTTATGGCAATCCCATGTGTGTCCATGTGCTCCATAGGGCTCCCTTTATGTTGAGGTGTAATCCATACTAAAGGCTGTGATCTTCAATCTTCCTCAGTAAGTGCTTCAAGTCCTCTTCACTTTCAGCAAGCAAGGGTGTGTCATCTGCATAACGCAGGTTGTTAATGAGTTTTCCCCCAATCCTGATGCCCCGTTCTTCTTCATATAGTCCAGCTTCTCGGATTATTTGCACAGCATACAGATTGAATAGGTATGGTGAAACGATACAACCCTGACGCACACCTTTCCTGATCATCCCAGCAACATGCAAGCCCCCACAAACTGACATACAAGTGGGGGCCACTACCTTGGTGAACATATATGTTGATTCAGCTTCTGAAAACAAATTACTGTGAAGCATAACTTATGGAAAAAAAATGGCTAAGAAGAATGCCATATCCAATCCCTCCCCTGATTATTTAACAGATTTCTTGTAGACAGTTACCTCCTTTCCTCTGATTCAAGTACGGCCTCTCCTCCCTGCCCCCCACACACTGCAACCATTTAGTGTTGACCATTGCTTTTGTCCTTAACATAACTTACTTCCTGTATCTTTGGACTAAACAGTGTGAGTTTTGTGCTGATTACGTGGAATGCAAAACCAAAAAATATTTGTGCAAGATAGAGACACTTCACCCAAAGGGAGATTTCAAGATTTTGAATCCAAAATGCTGAAACTGAAAATAAAATGTGTCAAATAAACATATTTATCTGTTTCTAGGAGCAGGAACTAAGTTCAAATAGACGACATGAGTAGAAAATGGACTTAGACTCCATCAGTGATGCCAACAAGGGGAAGAGAGATACATGCATAAGTAAATAAACGTTAGCTCTGGGGACATATTGTTTCTCCTTTCCTGGTTGGTAAGAAAAATCTCCTATATTTCTACCTACTAATGTAATATCATGAGGGTAAATATGACATATGTCTTCTTGTGGGTGGTCTCTGAATCCTTGTTTAACATAAGCCATCATTAACACAAGTAACTCTCTATATTGTTAATATTGTCATCTTTCTCTAGCACTTGGGAGTCCTGGTGGTGCAGTGGTTAAAAGTGCCAAAAGGTCAGCAGTTCGAATCTACCAGCTGCTCCTTGGAAACCCTATGGGGGTAGTTCTACTCTGTCCTATAGGGGCACTATAAGTCAAAATCAACTTGATAGCAACGGGTTTGGGTTTTTTTGTTTGTTTGTTTGGCCTAGCACTTCACTTGTGAAAACGAGCTGATCCCATTTCTACTTGTAACTAAGGAAAACCTTGGTTTATGAACATTGCCCCTATTATCAATACACATTGGGTACATTCAGCTTATCCTCTGAGCCTCCAACCCACCCATACCTATTGATTCTTATAAGAAGACAGGGAGTTCTGTATACCATTTTTATAGCTTTAACTAAAACAAAAGATTTCTAGTAAGTCTTAATTTTTCACTACACATTCAAAACACAGGTGATAGAAGAATTTGGCTTATTTGTTGTTGTTGTTGTTTTTGTTGTTGTTAGTTGCCGTCAAGTCAGCTCCAACTCTTCGTGACCTCTTGTATCAAACTCATTGCCATTGAGTCATTCTGACTCATAGCAGCCCAATTGGACAGAGTAGAACTGCCCTATAGGGTTTTCAAGGCTGTAAATTTTTACAGAAGCAAACTGCCACATCTTTTTCCCATGGAGTGGCTGGTGGGTTTGAACCTCCAACCTTTCGATTAGTAGTCGATCACTTAACCACTATGCCACCAGGGATTCTACCTTATATATAACAATGTAATTTGCCTGGTCCTGTGATTATTTCAGATATTAACTAGGATATTTTTTTCTTTCTCCTTTATCATTCCTCCTTTGCACTGCAAACATATACCTGCCATTTTTTCCAGGGCATTAAGGTAGAAGGACTTTAAAAAATCCCAGTGCCGTTGAGTCAATTTAGAGGGTCAGAAAGTAACCAGAGAACAAAGACATCCAGTTCTCAAGTGTGAAAGTCAAAAGCTAGGGGTTCAGGTATAAAGAAAAGAGAGTTAGGAGGTAGATGTAGGAGTTGGATCTGGAGTCTTTTCTCTCTCAACCATGCACTAAGATTCTGATAAGCACAAGATTGCGGCTCAGCAGGCCACCAAGCAGAGGTGGCCACATCTGAGGACCAGGCAATACGAATGTTAGGTGTCTTCAAGAGTGGCAGCAAGAAACCTTATTAGATAAAGGCCAAGGAGTGGTCAAATGGCAATAGCATTTGAATAAACAGTCCCCTTCCTAAAGCTTTACCCCAACTCGAGGGGCAATGAAGTTAATAAAAGATGGGGAAAAATCTCAAATGTGGCTAAATTTTCACCCTAGAGTGACTAAGAAATTACAAAATTTGACTGAGTTCACCTGGAAGCAACTAGATCCCATATTCTGTATTAGGAAAAACGGAAGCTCAAGTCCAGGAATAGAAGTGTTATTACCAAAAAATATGCTCCATCTTACACATTTGAACTTGAGAGTGATGGAATTGGTGTCTATCTTACTTAGGTTTGCTTAAAATACCCAGATCTGAGTACAAGGTGATCAGAACTAGCCTATCTCATCAACCTGTACTTTTCAAGTCTTCCAAGATTGTTGAACTGTGAAAAGAGGAGAAATGGGAAAGGATGCTGTGGAATGATGCAGCACCTGGAAAAGTTATGAGAAGTCCAAGTCGGAAATGAGGGAAAGAGGGAAATGGGAAGAACACAAAGAAGAATGCAGCATCATCTGTCTTCTCTGAAGTCCCAACAGGGACAGATTTCCTGGCTCATCACTTACACCGGCTCAGGGGCAACACAACTGTAAAAGGTCAGGAGTTACAGGCAAGAGAAAAGAGGATGGCAGGTGATATGGGAGAGATGGATGGATGCAGGCTTTGCAGAAAGCATCTAGCTTGGAGAAATTCGAAAATGAAACATGTTCATGCATAATAGTATGAGAGATATAGGCGGTGAAAATGAGTCATGAGGCTGATCTTGATCCAACCCTGCATTAGAGCTGACAGAGTGGTATTATCATCACCTTGGACCAAAAACCTGATAGCTCATTCATTTCTGGTGTTCAGGCCCAGCTCCAGAACAGGTAATTACATTCTACTTACCTAAATCTCCCCTGAAACATCCATTAAATATGTTTCCCGTTCCTTCTGGCCCATGGTTATTCCCTCTTCTAAATCTCTCATACCCAAGTGGATGGTGAGTAATGGTAAACTAGTATTTATTATATACCTTGGGATCTCTGAATGAGAAGTGTTATAAAAATGCAAAATGATCTTACAAAGATCAGGCTGACAATCTTTAGGTGTTAGGCAGTCCAGATCATTTCCCCTTGCATATACCTTCTCTCTTATTTGCAAGCACTTCACACTGACCTTGATCCTTTCCCTCACCCCTCACTGTGTCTCAAGAGCAAGGAGTATGTCTTCTCTTTCTATGGTAGCTTCCAGCATATAATAAATATGCCATGAAGCTTGGTGACAGCTTACTTATTAATCACACGTTTGCAAATCCATAGTAGGGTTCTACCTCTTAAGGCCCATCATGAACTCACACCTCAGCCCTTCCTCACCAATTCTTCTTTCCAACCTATCTAAACTAAAATAGCTCTTAAAATTTTCACTTTCCTTTCTGTTTTCTGATGTGATTGAAACTACACAGTAAAGGGGGACGCATGAAAGGATGGGTAGATAACACGAGCAAGATGAGAAAAGAAAGCCCCCAAAAAGGAGGCACTTAGTGTGTACTCAATGAAGGTTCTTTAATGTGAGCATGCATACATGAATGAATGAAGCAATCAAACACTCAATTTTGTGGTTGCAATGACAGATACCCAATGAGATTTAAAGCATTAGAGGAAACGCATTGGTACGTAGAATCCAGGGAAAGCCACATCACCCCTGCACACTAAAGGCAAGGTGTATCCAGCTGTGCCTTGGGAGCAAAGAGAGCCAAGCATACTGTGATCATCTATCAACTCCATTTTTCTCCACATATGAGCTTCATTCTTTTCCCTTTTGTTAACTTTCTAGACATACACTCTAACAGCTCCCAGATGTGTAACATCACCTGCAGAGTCTCCAGATTCATCATCACCTGGAGAGAGACTGATCCTAAAATAAGCCCCAGTCCAAATGACCTCAGAAGCTCCTCCTTGATCAGCCTGGGTCAGGTGTCCCCCCCAGAACAGTCAACTGTGGCCATGGGTGATAACGTAAGATGGAGGCAGTTCCCTCAGTAATCTTATGAAGTGTTACCAGGAGAATGTGAAGGAGGGAGACAGCCTAGGGGAAGGGGCTGGGTGTACAATCCCAAAGGCCAAGGATTAACTGGAGGAGTAATCAAAGAGTTAAGACTGGACTAAACAAAGGCTATTAGGCTATACAGGATTTGTGCAATTTACCTAGTATTTTGGTCATGTCAGATGGAATAAAGCGATGTCAACAGCTTGAACTTGTCTTTGTCACCTCTACAAAGTCACCACTAATGCGAGCTGGGGACCATCAAGACCCCAGCCCACTCCATAGCTGTAGACACCAGATAGCCTCTGTGGGATGCCTGAGAGCTCCCCAGTACTTGCCTAAAGGAGCCTTCACAGGTGCCTGGTATGTGGAGGTTTGTGCTCAAGGCCATAAAATTTCACCTACAAGATAAGGAGACATCAAGGAGAAGAGATGATGAGTGAAGCAGAGAGGAAACTGTAGATGCAGGCTCCTGGATCGGGAAGCAGAGGTCATATGTCATTGTGCGTATGTATGCAGGTGTATGGATCAGGGTGTTGAGGTGGAAGACAGAGACAGTGGATTTGCCACTGGCCCAGAAGTAGGTGAGGCCCAGGAATAGATCATCTTTTTAGGTTCCCTTTAGCCCCAGGCCTCTCAAGCCTTTTCAGCACCTCCAAATTCTTCTCCAAAATATACCAAGCTGCCGTGAGGTAGGTAGTGAGGTCTATGGTAGGATCTGGGTTATCACCCTGCACTCTGAAAGTCACAGTACAGCTTAGCTTCAACTTCCTACTTTCAAAAAATTGAAGAGGGGTCCAAATATCTTTTGTGGCTACTTCTGTCTCTCAAGTTGTAGCTTTCGTCCCTGTGACAACAGCTGGCCTAGGCAGATGGACAACTAATAAATTAATAGGTAACATTGCAGCAAGAAGTCAAGCAAGATGGGAGGTGATTTTATAAAATCTTTTGAGGTCCCACTAAAATCTGCTTTGATCCTGCTTCTGATCAGTAACAAATGTCATTTTCACCCTACAACTATGACTTTCTTATCTTGGTAGCAGTCAAGAACTCTGAGGCCTTTATACAAATACCAAAATGATCTTGGCTTCTTCATGGGGTGAAGTATAAAAAGCACTGATCCCATGGTGATTAACTGGGATTTTGTAGGCAGTTTTTCAAACAAGCGCTGTGCTGTATGTATCCAGTGACTGTAGTTATGATTTCATTAGCTTCTCTGATAAATAATGCAACGACTTTAATGATGCATTTCCTCTTTAAAAAAAAAATTTTTTAAACCCACAGTGGAAACTCCATTTCATAAAGCAGGGAAGAACAATGACTTCTGTTTAATTTTTATTACTTTTAAATTAATCTGGAAGGTTTTAAGAGGTGGAAACCACCTTCGAAGAAAAGAAAAAGGTTAACCTGTTTAAAAGGCACCATCATTTCTGGATGAGTGCAGGGTGAATGTAGGTCAAGAATCAGCATGGAGGCCCCACCTTCCTCAATCGAGCCCTTTCTAGATACAAAAGGAAAGTGGTCCTGCCAAATTAAAACCTTCCATAACAATAAAACCTGATTTAATGCAGTCATTATTTTTCCATTAAATCTGAATATCATCTAATGCATGGATGTTATTTTAAACCTAGCACGCTAATGCGAATCCAGCATTACTTGTAAATCAGATCTAAACGTCCTATCGGTTGTCATTACTGCTATTGACAATCACGATACCTCCTCCCCAAGGACGCCATTCCCTCAACCCCTGACTCCAGAGATGGCAGGGGGCAGGGGGAGAATAAAGGAGATGGATTTTAATTTTGGACAGAGAGCTGCTTACTAAAGTGTGGAGCTTGGGTTGGTAACACCTTGGAGGTCTCAGTTTAATTCTGTTCAACACGTAACCCTTGTTTTCCAGGCCACATTAGGCTGGGGAACAATTCAAGGCTTGGGTTAGGAGCAGCCAAGAAAAGAGAAATCCCTCCAAGTATTTAAACCAGGGGGAACTGAGTGCTGGGAATTGGTTACACAGGGGATGGAATTGAGTGGAAGAGCTGAGAAGCCAAAGAGGAGGTGGTGGTACAACGCTGCCTTGGTTACCTAGTGCTGTTGTAACACAAATACTACAAGTGGGTGGTTTTTGAAAACAGAAATTTGTTTTCTCACAATTCTGGAGACTAGAAGTCCTAATCAGAGTCTCCACCATGTTGATTCCTTCCTGGTCAGTAGCCCCGGGCACTCTTTAGTTCTTGCCCAGTATGTACCTATCTCTGTGTCTAATCTGCTTTTTATAAAACTCAGAAGTGATTATATTTAGAGTCTACCCTACTTAAAAAAAAAAAAAAATTTAGGTATGAACTAAGTCACATAACAAAGAAACCTCTGTCTCCAAACAGGATGTAATCTTGTTCTAAAATAGGATTACAAACACTCTATTTCCAAATGAGATGTAATACCTATGTAATCCATAGGTATAAACTCGTTGCCGTCAAGTCGGTTCCGACTCATAGCAACCCTACAGAGCAGAGTAGAACTGCCCCCATGGGGTTTCCAAGGAGCAGCTGGTGGATTTGAACTGCCAACCTTTTGGTTAACAGACGTAGCTCTTAACCACTGCACCACTAGGGCTCCATCCATAGGTGTAGGGGTTAGGATTCCAACATACATTTTAGGGTAACGCAATTCAATCCATAACAAATCCAGAGACTGGCAACAAGTAGGGAGCTGTTACCACATCTTGGCTGAAGGCACAGAGGAAAGATGAAAAGTCTCCATGGGCAGCACTTCTGGGAGGATTTTGGAACCACACCAGACTGTCCATTGGGATTTGGGGCCACAGAGTCAGAGGAGGTGTCACACCTGCTGGAGATGCTGCCTGAGGCACAGGAGTGGAATAAATACCCTGGCTTCTCCTTTTCTCCCAGCCTCCTATCTCCTATAACTGCCTTCCATTGACTAAATCCAGCTACAAGCTAACTGACCTAGAATCTGGGAAATTCATCCTACAGTGTCTGCCCAACTGTGATAAACAGCAGAGCAGGAAAAGGATGAGGAAGGGGTGTGAGGGTCAACAGGCCCAGGGCCAGCACGGATTTCAATTACCTTAGCATATTTGAATGCCAGCTTCCTGGGACTGGGTTGCTTCAACCACTGTTTCCAGCCCCACCACTGACCCTCTGCTAAGAGCTATAAAAGTTTATGGAGGGTTTTGCCTCCTAATGTGCCAACTCTTTTAATCAACCTTAAGTTGTAGAGGAAACCCTGGTGGCGTAGTGATTAAGAGCTACGACTGCTAAACAAAGGGTCGGCAGTTGGAATCCCACCAGGTGCTATTTGGAAACCATATGGGGCAGTTCTACTCTGTCGCTATGAGTTGGAACAGACTCAATGGCAAGGGATTTGTTTTTTTGTTTGTTTGTTTGTTTTTGCTTTTTAAGTTGTTGAACCTCCATGTCTTAACAATTCCTTCAAACCCAAAGAGTCTGTGGAGTGGTGGGGATCATGGTTGACTTCCTAGCATTTAGTCCACCCTGTGTGGAGAAGCTATATGGTCTGGGGGAATTACGTAGGGGCCCATCCCTAGCTTTAAGATTAGGACCTAATTGGTTCTTCCTAAGCCCCGTATTATGTGTCCATCTCTGAAGTGGCCACTGGATAGAGGGATTCAAAGTATAGCTGCGGTGCAGGGGATCCCTTTTATGTGGCCTTCCTCACCAGGGTCTTGTAACGCCTACCCAAGTGATTGGGTGGGACTTTGCAAATAACATAATTGTGGCCCACCAAGGGGATTGGTCAGTTTTGGCAAGCCACTAGGCTAGCAATTCCAGAGCAGAAGTAGAATCTCCCCACCACCAAGGAAGAAGATCCTGGAGAGGAGCACATCCTTTGGATCTGGGATCCCTGAACTGAGACCTTCC
Source organism: Loxodonta africana (assembly GCF_030014295.1). NCBI lineage: Eukaryota > Metazoa > Chordata > Mammalia > Proboscidea > Elephantidae > Loxodonta > Loxodonta africana. The sequence continues at coordinate 24,730,874 of NC_087350.1, forward strand.
TAGACCCAGGAGACAGAGAGCTGTAACACCAAAGAGGGCAAGATGGTGAGAAGCAGCAGCACAGAAACAGCAGCAGCAGAAACTGTTAGGAGACTTGCAGGAGATGGTGTGGTGGACTTCCCAGTACACAGAGTGAAAAAGCTGAGTGCGTTTAGGCAGAAGCCTTGCTGGCAGAGTGGGGTACCTCCGAGCACTTGGTAGAGCTAGGTTTGTGGACCCACAGAGCTAGAGCTGAATGCCTTCGGGCCAAGGCAGAGTAGGGAGCCTCAGGACACTTATTGGCAGAACTAAAAGAGCTTGGTAACACTTGCCCTAGCAGGGCAGAGGCTGACGGCCCAAAGAGAGGTGTGCCTATAGGCACAGCTGAGGACAGGCTGTCCTGATGGCAGAACTGTATTCCGAGCATCCCTGAACCTGAATTGAAACCTGTTGCTTCTCTAATAAACCCAACAACTGTGAGTATGGTCTGTGGGTTCTGTGTGGACATTGCAATGAATTATCGAACCCAGGAGTGCCGTAAAGCATGCCGTGGGAGGGACGGTTGGTGTCAGAATTGGTAAAGATGGCGAAGAGAGGAGGTGTGTGTGACCTCTGCTTCACAGGAATCAGCCTTGGGCTGTTGATCTTGATTCTCCTTCCCGCTTGTGAAGTTAGAGGAAGTAGAAGCAGCCCCCATGTCATTTTTACAATAACGTCACCCTCTTCACAGCCACTACTTCTGGGGTGGGTACATAATACAGGCCTAGGCCAGTCAGAGCATGACATCACCCTCACTGCAGTGACTGATAAGAAGTGGAGCCCATGGCCTAAACTGGCCTAACCTGTGGGCTTTTGTTCTACAATTGGGGGAATGAGAAGCTATGGATGAGGAATGTGAACATTGGGTCCCAGGAACTAATAGCAGAGACCTAGCCACTAGCCTAAGGGTGAAGCAGTCACACTGAGAAGGGAAGAACTGAGAATCAGAGGGAGACCAAGCCACAGCCCTCATGATAGTATGAGCCTTGGAAACACAACTTACCCCACCTCTGGACTTCACAATTATACAAGCCAAGAAACTCCCTTATGGCTTAAGCCATTGAATTTTCTTTTGCTTGCAACAAGAGTCCTAACTGATATAGAGACACAGTTGTTTTTCAGAGGTTTGGCACATGGTAGGTGTTAATGAACAATTGCTTGTTATTTTTTCGTACAGCTTTTGAAAAGTTTATACCAAGCTCCAGAGGGGAATAGTCCTGAACTCTCCTAGCATGACGCCATCTTATATCTGATTATCGATATTCATAACCCACACTCAACCTGTCTTCAAGGCAGGGAACACATCCTTACCAATCTTTTCCACCTCAGGGCTCCATCACGCCACACCACACCCACTCCCTGCCTGCCACCTGAAGGGTTTGGAATCTCCATTTCACCTTCTTTGTTCAAACGTGTTCTGAGAGTCTAATTATTCATTATTTCTCCTGGAGAGAAGAGAGAACTCACACAAGCAGGGCTACTCTGTTACAGGCTTCCTGGAAAATGAAGATTAGACTCAGTCATGAGCCCTCTGTTGCAGAGTTCCTACTTCAAGCCAGACGTACTGAAGGGTGCTAAGAATATAAAGATAAATTAGCTACAACAGGAACTTGCAAATAGAAACTTTCCCATTGAGGAAATTCATTTGCTTCAGCATTCAGCACCTTGGGCAAGGGGCTCAGGGGCAGCCTTCAAGAGCATACCAAAACGTAAGAAATTAGCGGAAAATACCTAAGGGAAAATTCCTTATTTTGATTGGTAGCTTAAATGAGGCTATATTTAATTAAGAGTGAGAGACTAGAGAGGTGATCAACTCTATTGACATGACATGAATAAGATGTCTGAGGGTAGGCTCTACTTGGATGTAGTAGTGAGATGTCTCTCTAAAACTGTGGTTCTCAACAGGAGGCAATTTTGTCCACAGGGGAACAGTTGGCAACGTCTGAAGATGTTTTTGGTTGTCATAACGGGGGAGGCGGGGGGTGCTCCTGGCCTCTGGTGAGTAAAAGCCAGGGATGCTGCTACACATCCTACAAAGCCCAGGACAGATCCCCACAACACAGAATCATCTGGTCTAAAATGCTGCTATGGATTGAATCGTGTCCCCCAAAACATGTGCTGAAACCTTAACCTCCGTTACCTGTAAATAAGGAATCCCTGGGTGATACGACTGTTTAAACACTCAGCTGCTAACTCAAAGGTCAGAGGTCTGAATCCACCCAGAAGCACCTTGGAAGAAAGGCCTGGTGATCTACCGTATTTTTACACAAATAATGGGCACCCTCTGTGCTTGTTTGCCAGCCATGCCTTCCCCCTCGAGGCACCCTCACAAGTGCTGCCATGCTAATCCTCTTCCACAAGTTGCTGTAAAAAAATATTTAGCATAGCGAGCTTAGGACAATACCTCGAGGGAGCGGGGGAGGGCACGGCCGGCAAACATACCCAGAAGGCGTGCGTTATTTGCTTAAAAATACGATACTTCCAGAAGATCTCAACCATTGAGAACACTATCCCTGAAACACATGGAGTCCCCATGAGTCGGAATTGACTTTATGGCAACCGATTTGGGATTTGTTTTGTAATTGTTTTTTATACCTATAAATATGACCCTATTTGGAAATAGGGGGTTTTCATTTATTATATTAATGAGACCATACCAAGGAAAGGTGAATCCTAAACCTAAATACTTATGAGTTACAAAAAGACAAAAATAAACACAGAGACACACACACAGGGGGAAGACAGACACCAAGGAACTCCTAGGACTACTGACAAGGAAGGCATTCCCCACTGTGCCATACCCTGAATTGGACTTTTAGCCTCCTAAAAAAAAAAAAGAAAAAAAAGCCCATTGCCTTCGAGTCAATTCCAACTCACAGCGACCATAGCCTCCTGAAATGTGAGAAAATAAACTCCTGATCTTTAAAGCCACCCACTTGTATTTTTTTGTTATGGAAGCACTAGGTAACTGAGGCAGATGTCAATAGTGTCAAGGTTGACAGCCCCTGTGCTAGGGTTAGGCTGTAACTAAAAAAGCAAGGAAAAGTTCAGATTAACATTTTTCTAATATGTTGAGTACTTTCTTTTTTTTAGCTGAGTGTTTTAAATAAAACAAGGTACAGATGTTGGCCATAAAATTTACCAAGTGCTCATCATTTTTCTTTATTTTTATATTCTAGTTTGAAAATAAAATATTTTATATTCTCTTAAAAGAGCAGCACTGTGGCCTATCTTCCACAATTTGTATAGCTAAGAGTGATTTTCAAAACAGTTAATACCCACTATGGCACAGACACCCACCAGTCAGAATGAAGTAGGTTCGTGGCCTAATGAGTGAATATTTTTCATAAATTATTCACGTGTGCTTAAAAAGAATGTGTATTCTATTAACTTTGGAGTTAATTATAACCTTTCATTTGATCAAGTTTAGTTGTACTATTGGAACATTCTATATGCTTGCTGATTGTCTTATCTGCTTAACCTATGGATTACAAAAGAGGTGAACTAAAGTCTCCCCTTGTGCTGGTGGACTTACCTTTTACTCCTTGTACTTTAATCAATTTTTGCTTTAGATACATTGTGGCTATTTTATTACAGATATATGAGTTCAGGAATTTTATATCTTTCTGGTGAATTGACCCCTTGCTCAAATGTCACCTTGTTATACACACTCCTTATCCCATCCCCTGCTTTAGTTCTCTCTGTAGCACCTCTTTCCTTCTAAGGCTATATCCCAACCCAGCGCGATTAACCCTATAGGACAGAGTAGAACTGCCCCATAGAGTTTCCAAGGAGCACCTGGCGGATTCGAACTGCCGACCTTTTAGTTAGCAGCTGTAGCACTTAACCACTATGCCACCAGGGTTTCCAATATAGGTTGTAAATATTTAAGGGCAGGAATTTTTACTGTTTTGTCCATTGCTGTCTCCCTTGCAACTGGAATAGTACCTGGCACATAATAGACAAAATTAGTATTTGTGAGTAAGTGAATAATAAGACATACTTACCTTATCTATTATTGGCATAGTGGTTAAGTGCTATGGCTGCTAGCCAAAAGGTCGGCAGTTCAAATCCACCAGGCACTCCTTGGAAACTCTATGGGGCAGTTCAACTCTGTCCTATAGGGTCGCAATGAGTCGGAATCAACTTGACAGCAAAGGATACCTTGTCCAATAATCTTTGTTCCTAGTAACTATTATTCACGAAGACTTGTTCCCTTGTGTGTTGTATGATTTTTGGCTGTGAGCTCAATATCCTTGGATCTTTATCTGTATAAATTCTTTGAGGTCTAGGCTGAAGGTATATTAACCCAAAGAATATTTACCTTTGCTACTTCCAGGAAGCTTGGATTATAACTAACTTATAACTTAAATAACTTATTTGTTTGAAGTTTTTCAGGTCACATACAACATAGTTGCAAGATATATAAATCAAAAACTATCAAAAATGCAAATAGTAAGATACTTTAAAATATTCCTTTCAGAAGACAAGTGTAAGTCAAAAGTAAAGTAAGAATATAAAGGAATTAACACATATATAAAAACTTGCACCCCTGTGTAGAAAAAATATATATGTTTATTTGTATATCCAAAATAATTCAAATACTTGGCCACAGAGAAAACCATCATAAGTTTTTTAAAATAGCAATTATAGATATCACATGCTCAATCATAAACTTAGTATAATTGTAATAACAAAAAATTTCAACTACTTATAAATTAAGAAACACTCCTAGCTAACCTTTGGATCAAAAATGAATTAAAACTGAAATTCTGAACTACCTAGAAAGCTGTTAAAATGAAAATACTTCATAACAAATCTGTGGGAAATAGCAAATTCTGTACTTAGAAAAAACTTTATAGCTTTAAATTATTTCAAAGGCTAAGATAAAATTGCTCTTTAACTGGAACTAGAGAGAGAGAGATAGAAAATCCAAAATTGAAATTAACAAAATAAAAGAAGGAGAAAAGATCAATAAACCCAAAACTACATTCTTTGAGAAGACGGATTTAAAAAGATAAACCCTGGAAAGCCTGATTAGGGAAAGAGCAAGAGGAAAAAAAAAAAAAAAAAACCCAGGATTGAGAAAGGAGACATATCACAAATACAGAGGAAACCAAAGTAACTGTAAGAGAATATTCTATAAAAATAGATGGAATGAGTTTGAAAGCTTAGATAAAATGGATGATTTCCTAGCAAATTGTCAATAGAAAACTTGATTAGAGAAGTTGCAACAGAAGAGCTTGGGAAGGTAATTAAAGATCACTTTCTTGGAATACAGTTTTCACACGGAATAAATCACAGCAAAGATGAGAAATAAAGAACACTCAAGAGGCTTTCGGGTGATTCAAAATAAACAGCTCTGGAAAAGCAGTGACTCCAACACTCTTGTCTTAAACACTGTATAAATCCAATATTAGGATCATCAACAGCATGTTGGATCTTATTGGGAGCCCTGGATTCCAGAGCTAGCCTGGGTTAGATTAACTGAAAGATGCTAAGAAGACTACAGCCTCCAAGGATGTCGAGTCCCTTGGGAATCAGTGTACAGGACGGGCTATGAATAAAATCAAAACCAAACCAACACCCATTACCATTGAGTGTATTCTGACTCACAGTGACCCTATAGGACAGAGTAGAACTGTCCCATAGTGTTTCCAAGGATCACCTGGTAGATTCGAACTGCCAAACTTTGGGTTAGCAGCTGTAGTACTTAACCATGATGCCACCAGGGTTTCCTACTATGAATAAAAAACCCAGAAAAAGCATCAGGTAAAACCAGAAGGCTGAGCTCTCTTGGCTCCTATGCCTCACTTGGAAATTTCAACAGTTTCCCAAGATGTGGAAACCATCAAGTCTAGCCCTGTCAAAATCTGCATTCTTGAGCTATTGTTGGTATTAGCCATTTCTCGGAAAAGTGTCAACATCATGCACATATGATTACTGTTCAGATGGAAACGTTTAAAAACTCACAAAAGGAGAAATTAATGATAATGCAGCCTCCAAGGTCAGAGTCACGCATTTCAGGAAAAGTTTACCTCTTTCTAAAACAAAAAGTGACATTTAACCAGTTTTTAGTGGGATGGTGGGAGGAGTAAATTAACCAGCATATTTACTAACACGGGCTGCAGAGATTATGCCTTATAAGGGAGTTTTGTTTTCTTGACTATAGTCTTACCATTAAACCATGAAACCATGAAAATTATATTATCACGAGTTCCATTCTCGTGAGACCTTAAAGCAGAGAACCCAGCTAGGCTGTGCCCAGACTCCTGGTCTACAGAAACTGTGAGATAATGAATACGTGTATCGTTTTAAGCTGCTAAATTTGGGGAAATTTGTTACACGGTAATAGAAAAGTAAAGAGCCCTGGTGGCTCAATGGTTAAGTGCTCTGCTGCTACCTAGAAGGTTGTTGGTTCAAACCCACTCAGCAGCTCTGCAGGAAAAAAGACCTGGCAATATGCTCTCGTAAAGATTACAGCCTAGGGGTCGCTATGAGTCAAAATCAACTAGACAGCGCCTGATAACAACAATAAAAAATGAATACACAACTCTCTATCTTTCTTTCACACTGTTCTCAATTCCGAGAAGGCCTCCCCCTCCACTTCCTCTTCCCTCCATATGGGTAATCCCTGGTTGTTTTTAGCTGCCATCAAGTCTGCCCCTCCCCCACCCCAGTGGCCCAAAATGTGATCCATAGGTTTTCACTGACTGATTTTTGGAAGTAGATCTCCAGGCCTTTCTTCCTAATCTGTTTTAGTATGGAAATTCTGCTGAAACCTGTTCAGTATCACAGTAACACACAAGCCTGCACTGACAGATGGGTCATGGCTGTGCACAAAGTGCATTGGCTGGGAATCGAACCCAGGTCTCCCGCATGGAAGGCAAGAATTCTACCACTGAATCACCAATGTCCTCTAATGTTTGTGTAGTGTGTATGAATCTAACAACTCCGTATTTTGAATAAACCAAGACAATTACCAACTTCAAGCCCCCACTTTACCAGGCTGGCAAGGAAGTTAACTTCAACCCTTCCTTATTTTTCCTTCCCCCTTCCTGGGGCTCATACCTGAAGTCCTAGATCTTGTACTATGCCAAAGCATCGCGGATAGGGGGTCAGTCATCTGTCCACCCTGGTTATGGCTAAGATATCCACTGTCTAAATAACCCCTCAAGTACTTCTTTACCAGGCTTGGGACTTAGGAATTAGATGTATTCGCCAACCACAGACCTTAGAATGGAGTGGTTGGCGAATACATCTTAAGGTCTTGTGCCATCCTGAGGGACAGGGAGGACTTAGAGAGAGCAGGGCCTGGATCCCAACTACTCCTGGACCACAACTCTCTTCATCTCTTCCATCCTCCAGTCTAGAGCCATCTCCTCATCTGAGGGGTCTCCTCCAAAACATACTATCTATATCCCGAAGTTCCCAATGCCTTTTTATCTCCTCTGCAAACCCTCTTAGCTCTCAACGGCTTAAAACAAAAGAAAAATGGTTGCCATCAAGTCAACTCTGACTCGTGGTGACCCCATGTGTTTCAGAGTAGAACTGTGCTCCACAGGGTTTTCAATGCTGACTTTTCGAAAGTAGATCCCCAGGCCTTTCTTCCAAGGTGCCTTTGGGTGGACTTGAACCTCCAACCTTTTGGTTAGCAGCCACATGTGTTAACTGTTTGTACCACCTAGGGACTCTAGAAAGGCTTGCTAGCTTCCTCTACTTTCAGGCTAAAGGGAACTACCTGCCAACTACCTGCTTGGATGGGAGGAAAGCAAAGGAAGAAAATTACATGAATAAACATCTCAAAATATTAACTAATCAACTTGTGGGATGAATGTGTTAATTAATTGATTAACTAAATTAGAGATGATAACAATGCAAGGGCACCCAGGCTGAAGGAGTGTGCTAAATGACCAATAAAGTATTTAACTTTCATCCTAAGGGACTCATTGGTGGTAAACAGGTCAGCTCCTATACCTGAATTTTAGGAGGAGGAACAGGAATGACACAGGTAGATAAGATCTAAAGATAATTTTGAAACCGCCAGTTTAAGGTAGTAATTTGAAACTCTTGTGTTCTAAATGCTTCTCTAAAACTATTGATTTAAATTTCACTCCCTGAGGGACACTTTAAGCCCACCTGATTTTAGCTCCCCTGAAGTGGATTGTTCTGTACATGCCAGCTTTCCATTCCAGAGTCCTTGCTTCTCTGACTCGGGCCTTTCTCCTAAACCTTGGAGGACAACTTAGTCTATGTTCACACTCATCCTGGAGGTTGTTATTGTTAGCTGCCATCAAATAGACTCTAATTCACGGCAAGGGCATGTATAACGAAATGAAAAGTTGCCCGGTCCTGCATCTTCCTCACAACCGACAGCATACTCAAGTCCATCGTTGTGGCCACTGTGCCAATCCATCTCACCTAGCGTCTCCCACACCCTCGTTGGCCTCTACTTCACTGAATACAATGTCCTCCTCCAACAACTGAAGCCTCCCGATGATGTGTTCAAAACAAGCGAGCCAGACCGTGTTCTGTTTTGATCCATAAGACTTACAGTGGCTTGTTTTCGGAAGTAGATCTCTGGGCCTTTCTTCCTACTCTGTTTTAGTCTGTATCTTAGGCTGGGTTCTCTAAAGAAGAAAAACCAGTAAAGCTTATAAATATAGAGAGAGAAAAAGATATTTATATCAAGGAAATGGTTCACGCAGTTGCAGAGGCTGGAACATCCCAAGTCCATGGGTCAGGATGGAGGCTTCTCCTGATGCACATAGCCACAGGGGCTGGCGAACCCAAGATGGGCAGGTCGGAGAGCAGGGCTGTTGTTCATAGGCTGTGAAGATCAGCGAATCCCAATGATCGGCAAGCAAGACTGCAGGTAAGCTGCTCCCTCAAGTCCCAAGAACCAGAGGTCAGAGGAACAGAAGCTAAGACAGAGAACAGAGGGGCACCCAAATCTACAAAGTAACAGGAAATGGGCCAGGGCGCAGAAACAAAGCCATTCCCCAGAACAATGGGGCAGGGTATCAGAAAATAGCCCACAAACTTCTTCAAAGGTATCTTTCAGAACAAGCTGGGGAAAACCAGCCCCAGAGACATACACAGAACATCCACCTGTGACCACTGTGTGACCTTCCACCAGGGCAGTGAGGGCTGCAGTAGCAGCTGGGAGACTGCGCAGGTGCTACACCCCATAATAAGTCCTGCTACAAATCCCAGAGGCCTCCGGGACAGGAGCCATCTTGGAAAGCTGCTGCTCCAGCACCTTAGTTAACATATCCCTGCCTGTGCCTATGAATAAACATGAATCTTTTCCCCCCCAAGAACTTTTAAAAACCCAGGCCCATCTTTTGTGAGACAGGGATAAGCGTTGCTTTAGGCCCCCCTCGCCTCTGCTTGCAAGCCTCTTCTATAAAGCTTTGCTCATGTGGAAAACTCTACATGCCTTACCTGCGCATTCTTGACCAGTGAGAGGCAAGAAACTTATTCTGGTAACAGAGCCAGCTGCAGGATCCAGAATAAGCAAAAGCCCACAAGCCTTGCCAGACTACCCACTTATATTCAAAGCAGGCCATATGCCCAAGGAAACTTCTTTCAACTGATTGGCTACTCACAGCAGATCCTATCATGGAAGTGATCACATAATATCAAATCTCATCATGGAAGTGGTCACACCATCATGACTATCAAACTACTGAGAATCATGGGCCAGCCAAGTTGACACACAACCTTAACCATCACAGTCTGGAAGCTCCACTGAAACCTGTCCACCATGGGTGACCCCGCTGGTATTTGAAATACTGATGGCATAGCTTCTAGCATCACAACAACACACAAGCCACCACAATACAACAAACTGATAGAGGGGTGGTAGATCCTAGAGATAGGGGAGAGTTGACACCCCTGAATGGCAACCATATGCCAATGGACCACAGGAGCTGGTGGATCAATGCCCCAGGCTTCCATCATTCAAAGGGACAATTCTGAGGCACATTCTACACGGTTCCTCAGAGGTTCCCAAGGGAACTGAGCCTCAATTGCCCACAGTGGTAACTAGCTCAATTCTGTGCTCTTTATTGGCATTCTCTCTTTCCCTATCTTACTTTCCCACTCCCACATTCTGGCTTCCAGGAACAACTTCCACCAAATCAATTACCTGACTCAGGCTCTGCTTTCAAGAGACACCAGAGCAGCTTTTCTGGAAGAAGAACTAATGAGGAGTGATATGCCCAAAAGCTGGATGGACTGAGGGGTAGGGCAGTGAGGAAGGGATGGCTAACCAAACTACAGAAATTCGATAATCAATGAGAATTGGTGGAAGGTAGAATGTCTGTTGTCTCTGAAAACTAGAGGAATGACCAGAACATCTAAAGTCACAGCTTTTCGTTGTTCTGTCCTCTCCTAAGGGCAGAGACCAGACCAGACCCAGACCCACTGCCATTGAGTCGATTTCAATTCATAGCAACACTGTAGGACACAGTAGAGCTGCCCCATAGGGTTTCCAAGGAGCAGCTGTGAGAACTCAGCAATATTTCCCTCGTAATAAGTTCACATACTGAGCTGCTCCAATAAAGGGGCTGTAAATTGGCCTGTAAGAGTTCAGCTGTGCTCTGGTGTCTGGACCAAATTCAAAAAGATGAGCACACTGCTTCCAGGATAAAGGTATTGACAGCTCTCCCACCGCAGTGGGTGGAAAAAGAGCAAACTCAGGCTCCTGACAGCATTGCTAGAGCAATACAAATGCTGATGCATCAGCCACACTGTGACCTCACCCTCTGCTCGCAAAGTGGGACAGTGAGAAGAGAGGAGTGCTTAAGCAGCTCTCTGGTAAAAGGAATGAAGCTAGCAGGAGCTGAAAAGTGCAAGCAATGAGGCTGCTGGGAAAGATTAGAGCATCTAGAGCAAGTCAGTGAGGTCACAATCAGGGAAACGGAGAGGAAAGGAGGAATGAGATCAGGCACTTACCCAGAACCTCTAGAGGGCTCAGCATTGGGCAAAGAGTTTGCGTTATAAAACCAGGGTTTCCCAGGCTTAAAAATGGACACATATTAAGAGTAAGAACCTCCATTTATCCTGCTCTTGCCACAACTTGCTATTAAAGGAGTTCCAGTCTCCAAAAGGCTTCCAAAATTATTTTTGGAATGCCTAGAGGGGTCAATCATGTACTTGATAATAAGCCTTCGCATTCACCATGTGGCAACTGTCATTGCTTCCTCTCTTGCTCTAAGCCCTATGCAAATAAATGCTGGTGAAGCTACAGGAAGACTAGGGCAACAAATTTAGACACCGCACTGGAGTCTACTGTCGAGCTGCCTCCCACCGGGCACAACAGGCACTGCAGCTGGTTCCAAGTATTATACTTCTGTTGAATGCCATTTGTGGTGTACCCAGCTGTGAGTTCTACTCAGTAAAACTGTTCTGATCAGAGATTACTTTTGCCCCCTCTTTGGGGAGTTGTGATGGCTAAGGTTGTGGGTCGCTTTGGCTGGACCATGATTCTCAGTATTTTGGCAGTTATATAATGATGTAATCACCTCTATGATGAGATCTGATACAATGTAATCTCCTCCATGACAAGATCTGCTGTAATCAGCCAATCAGTTGAAAGGGAGGTTCCTTGGGGTATGGCTTGCATCCAATATATCCAATATGTATGAGCTTTATCCCCCACGTGTCTGTCAGTTTGTTGTACTGTGGGGGCTTGCGTGTTGCTGTGACACTGGAAGCTATGCCACCAGTATTCAGGTACCAGCAGGGTCACCCATGGAGGACAGGTTTCAGCTGAGCTTCCAGACTAAGACAGACTAGGAAGAAGGACCCGGCAATCTACTTCTGAAAAGTATTAGCCAGTGAAAACCTTATGAATAGCAGCGGAATATTGTCTGATATAGTGCTGGAAGATGAGCCCCCCAGGTTGGAAGGCACTCAAAAGATGACTGTGGAAGAGCTGCCTCCTCAAAGTAGAGTCCACCTTAATGACGTGGATGGAGTAAAGCTTTCGGGACCTTCATTTGCTGATGTGGCACAACTCAAAATGAGAAGAAACAGCTGCAAACATCCATTAATAATCAGAACCTGAATGTACAAAGTATGAATCTAGGAAAATTAGAAATCATCAAAAATGAAATGGAATGCATAAGCATCGATATCCTAGGCATTAGTGAACTGAAATGGACTGGTATCGGCCATTTTGAATCTACTATGCTGGGAATGACAACTCGAAGACGAATGGTGTTTCATTCATCATCAAAAAGAACATTTCAAGATCTATCCTGAAGTACAACGCTGTCAGTGAGAGGATAATATCCATACGCCTACAAGGAAGACCAGTTAATACAACTATTATTCAAATATATGCACCAACCACTAGGGCCAAAGATGAAGAAATAGAAGATTTTTATCAGCTGCTGCAGTCTGAAATTGATCAAACATGCAATCAAGATGCATTGATAATTACTGGCAATTTTAATGTGAAAGTTGGAAACAGAAGGATCGGTAGTTGGAAAATATGGCCTTGGTGATAGAAACAATGCTGGAGATCGAATGATAGAATTTTACAAGACCAACGACTTCTTCATTGCGCACATACCTTCTTTCGCCAACATAAACAGCAACTATCACATGGACCTAGCCAGATGGAACACACAGAACTCAAATTGACTACATCTGTGGAAGAGACAATGGAAAAGCTCAATATCATCAGTCAGAAAAAGGCCAGAGGCTGACTGTGGAACAGACCATCGAATTGCTCATATGCAAGTTCAAATTGAAACTGAAGAAAATCAGAGCAAGTCCACGAGAGCCAAAATATGACCTTGACTATATCCCACCTGAATTTAGAAAACATCTGAAGAATAGATTTGACGCATTGAACACTGGTGACCGAAGACCAGGTGAGTTGTGGAATGACATCAAGGACATCACCCACGAAGAAAGCAAGAGGGCACTGAAAAGACAGGAAAGAAAAGACCAAGATGGATGTTGGAGGAGACTCAGAAACTTGCTTTCGAACGTCAAGCAGCTAAAGCAAAAGGAAGAATTGATGAAGTAAAAGAACTGAACAGAAGATTTCAAAGGGTGGCTCGAGAAGTCAAAGTAAAGTATTATAATGACATGTGCAAAGAGCTGGAAATGGAAAACCAAAAGGGAAGAACACGCTTGGTGTTTCTCAAGCTGAAAGAACTGAACAAAAAATTCAAGCCTCGAGTTGCAATAGTGAAGGATTCTATGGGAAAAATATTAAATGACTCAGGAAGCATCAAAAGAAGGTGGAAGGAATACAGTCATTATACCAAAAAGAATTAGTCGATATTCAACCATTTCAAGAGGTAGCATATGATCAGGAACCGATGGTACTGAAGGAAGAAGTCCAAGCTGCTCTGAAGACATTGGCGAAAAACAAGGCTCCAGGAATTGATGGAATATCAATTGAGATGTTTCAACAAATGGAGGCAGCGCGGGAGGTGCTCACTCGTCTATGCCAAGAAATATGGAAGACAGCTTCCTGGCCAACTGACTGGAAGAGATCCATATTTATGCCTATTTCCAAGAAAGGTGATTCAACTGAATGTGGAAATTATAGAACAATATCATATTAATATCACACACAAGCAAAATTTTGCTGAAAACCCAGTGCCGTCGAGTCGATTCCGACTGAAAGCGACCCTATAGGACAGAGATCATTCAAAAACGGCTGCAGCAGTATATGGACAGGGAACTGCCAGAAATTCAGGCTCCTTTCAGGAGAGGACGTGGAACCAGGGATATCATTGCTGATGTCAGATGGATCCTGGCTGAAAGCAGAGAATACCAAAAGGATGTTTACCTGTGTTTTATTGGCTATGCAAAGGCATTCAACTGCGGGGATCATAACAAATTATGGATAACATTGTGAAGAATGGGAATTCCAGAACACTTAATTGTGCTCATGAGGAAACTTTACATAGATCAAGAGGCAGTTGTTCAGACAGAACAAGGGGATACTGATTGGTTTAAAGTCAGGAAAGGTGTGCGCCAGCGTTGTATTCTTTCACCATACCTATTCAATCTGTATGCTGAGCAAGTATTCCGAGAAGCTGGACTATATGAAGAAGAATGGGGCATCAGGATTGGAGGAAGACTCATTAACAACCCGCATTATGCAGATGGCACAACCTTGCTTGCTGAAAGTGAAGAGGACTTGAAGCACTTACTGATGAAGATCAAAGACCACAACCTTCAGTATGGATTGCACCTCAACATAAAGAAAACAAAAACCCTCACAACTGGACCAATGAGCAACATCATGATAAATGGAGAAAAGATTGAAGTTGTCAAGGATTTCATTTTACTTGGATCTACAATCAACAGCCATGGAAGCAGCAGTCAAGAAATCAAAAGACGCATTGCACTGGGTAAATCTGCTACAAAGGACCCCTTTAAAGTGTTGAAAAGCAAAGATGTCACCTTGAAGACTAAGGTGAGCCTGACCCAATCCATGGTATTTTCAATCACATCATATGCATGTGAAAGCTGGACAATGAATAAGGAAGACCAAAGAAGAGTTGAAGCCTTTGAATTGTGGTGTTGGCGAAGAATGTTGAATATACCATGGACTGCCAAAAAAACGAACAAATCTGTCTTGGAAGAAGTACAACCAGAATGCACTTTAGAAGCAAGGATGGCAAGACTGCGTCTTACATACTTTGGACATGTTGTCAGGAGAGATCAGTCTCTGGAGAAGGACATCATGCTTGGCAAAGTACAGGGTCAGCGGAAAAGAGGAAGACCCTCAAAGAGCTGGATTGGCACGGTGGCTGCAACAACGGGCTCAAGCATAACAACGATTGTAAGGATGGCGCAGGACCAGGCAGTGTTTAGTTCTGTTGTGCACAGGGTCGCTATGAGTTGGAACCGACTCGACCGCACCTAACAGCAACAACATGAACTTCTGGCAAAGCTGGCTGGCTTTTGCTCTGCTCTGGATCCTGCATTCAATTCATCATCATCTGAACTCCAGTTCTTGGAACTTGAACCAGCAGCCTGCCACCTTACCTGTCAATCACAGATTCATCATCCTCCACAGCCCATGAGCCAGAAGCCTGCTGTCTGACCTGTTGATCTTGAGTTCGTTAGCCTCTGCAGCTATGTGAGTCAGAAGAAGCCTCCAGCCTGAGGTCTGACCCACGGACTTGGGGCTTTCCAGCCTCTACAACCATCTGAGCCATTTCCTTGATATAAATCTCTCTCTCTCTATCTACCTCTCTATCTAGCTATCTATCTACATTTAACTGAATTTGCTTCTCTAGAGAACCCAGCCTAAGACATTTGGTACAGAAAGTGGTTCTAGAGAAACCAAATTATAAGGATGAGTTTTTTAAATTGGCTCTCCAGTCTGGTTAGTCCTAAAAATGTTGATGACTCTGCCTCCATCAGTAAAGAGGGCAGTGATAATCCATGGCATGAAGTGGCAATAGAAATACACAAAATACCACCACCAATAGATGAAGAATTGGTAAGAGGCAAGGCTCTTGGTGATCATATGTTTGTTGCTTTTCTACAACGTTTTCATGACAAGTATAAAGAAGCTTGTTGGTTTTTCTTACTTTCACTAGACAAAGTGATGAAAGAAAGAGATGACCTCAGGGCTTCAGAGTCAAAGTTCAAGTTCCACATAAATGACCTCAAAGTTGCCACTTGTACCCTGAAAGATAGCCTTCTTATCGTAACAGAGCTGAAATTGCCAAAAACCAAACCCAGAGTCTTATCATAAGAGTGGCTGAATTGCAATGCCAGTGAATTCCCAACCTTGAATGGTGTTTGAAGTTAAAGTGATGGCATTGATTGGGAAGAAATGGGATTCTGTAATTTGGGATGGGGACATATGGGCAGGTAATCAGGAAGCTGGGGACACTGAACCCCTAAATTCCATTGAACCACTCATGCCAACGCAACCATTATCCCTTCTACCCCCATCAGATGAGATTAACCTAGCTGTGGCTGAAGAGCCTTTGTCTGAGATATCACCTGGAGTGATGCCTGGTTCATAGCCTGGGACATCGCCTGAAGCAGATGCCTACAAGACAGTGCTGAGTGTTTTCAAAACACATCCCCGCCACCCATTTTTGCTTCTAGACTTAAGGCTCAGTGAGCCCCAAAATGTTTGCTACACTCCAAAAGAACTGCTTGACTTTTCTAATATATACAAAGAGAAACCTGGGTAATACGTGTATGAATGACTATAAGGATGTGGGATAATGGTGCAAGGAGCATAAAGATTGATCAGTCTAAGTTTATTGATATGGACCCAGTAAGTACAGATTCTGCATTAAATGTTTCAGCTTAAGAGGTTAGGAAAGGATCTAATAGTTTATTTTGGCTGGGTCACTGAAATATATGGATTATGAGGTGGCCTACACTAAATCAAATTGAAGTACCATACCTACCTTGGTAAACTATAGAAGAAAGTATTCAAAGGCTTAGGGAAATTGGTATGTTAGAGTGGATTTATCAGGTTAGACCCACAGATCCACACATAGGGTGCACAGAGGGCACACCTTTTACCACAACGGTGAGGACAAATTTGCAGAGAGAACCCCAGCATCCTTGAAGACTGCTGTGATTGTTATTTTAATAAGTCAGATTTAACAGTGGGAGCTGCCCTAACTGAATTAAGACACCTAACTACAATAGGCCTGATGGAACCCTGTGGTGGTAGGGGCCAAGTGCCCCGTTCAACTATCCTATTTGGCCTATGCAAAAAGCAGATGGATCTTGGAGAATGGCAGTGGATTATTGAAAACTTAACCAGGTGGTGACTCCAACTGCAGCTGTTATTCCAGACATGGTTTCATTGCTTAAGCAACTTAATATATTTCCTGGTACCTAGTATGCAGCTATTGATCTGGCTAATGCCTTTTTCTCCATACCTGTTTCAATGCACCACCAGAAGTATTTTTTCTACAGCTGGCAAGGCCAGCAATACCTTCACTGTCCTACCCCACAGT
This sequence comes from Loxodonta africana, assembly GCF_030014295.1. Classification (NCBI taxonomy): domain Eukaryota; kingdom Metazoa; phylum Chordata; class Mammalia; order Proboscidea; family Elephantidae; genus Loxodonta; species Loxodonta africana. Next base: position 24,747,874 of record NC_087350.1, read on the forward strand.
TATATCAACTTTCCAGACCTGTTTCATAATTTAGTCACAGGGACCTTGATCTCCCTTCCACAATGTCATACTGGTCCATTACATTGATGACATTAAGCTAATAGTACCTAGTAAGGAAGAAGGGTCAATGACTCTGGACTTATTGGTAAAACATTTGTGTGCAAGAGGGTGAGAAATTAACCCACTTCAGTGAAATTTCTAGAGGTCCAGTGGTGCAGGGCATGTCTTAGTTATCTAGTGCTGCTATAACAGAAATACCACCAGTGAATGGCTTTAACAAACAGAAGTTTATTCTCTCATAGCCTAAAAGCCCAAATTTAGGATGCCAGCTCCAGGGGAAGGCTTTTTCTCTCTGTCAGCTCTGGAGGAAGTTCCTTGTCATCAATCTTCCCCCAGTCTAGGATCATATCAGAGCAGGGATCTGGGTCCAAAGGATGAACTCTGCTCCTGGCACTACTTTCTTGGTGGTAGGAAGTCCCCCCTGTCTCTCTACTTGCTTCTGTCTTTTATATCTCAAAAGAGATTGACTCAAGATACAAGCTAATCTTGTGATTGAGTCCTGCCTCTTTAGCATAACTGCCTCTAATCCTGCCTCATTAACATCATAGAGGTAGGATTTACAACACATAGGAAAATTGTGACAGATGACAAAATGGTAGACAATCACACAATACTGGAAATTATGGCCTAGCCAGTTACACACATTTTAGGGGGACGAAATTCATTCCATAGCAAGGCATGCTGAGATAGTCCTTTTAAAGTTAAGGATAAGCTATTGCACAATTAAAAAGGAGACATGACATCGGTGGGACTCTGGATTTTGGAGGCAACATATCCCTTATTTGGGTGTGCTACTCTGGCCTATTTATCAAACAGCTTGAAAAACTGCTGGTTTTGAGTGAGGCCCAGAACAAGGTAGGGCTCCGCAACAGCTTCAGGCTGCCGTGCAAACCATTCTGAAACTTGGGCCATATGAACCAGCTGATCCAATGGTGCATGAATCGTCAAAGGCAGAGAGAGATGCTGTTTGGAGTCTTTGGCAGGCCCCTATTCATGAATCACAGCTCAGACCCTTAGGATTTTGGAGCAAAGCCCTGCCATCCTCTGCAGGTAACTACTCTCCTTTTGAAAAACAGATTTGGCTTGTTAACTGAAAGTCACCATGAAGCCTGAGCTGCCCATCACGAACTGGGTGTCGTCTAGCCCACAGAGCCATTAAGTTGGACCTGTATATCAACACTCTATCATCAAATGGAAGTGGTATTTACAAGACTGGGCCCAAGCAGGGCCTGAAGGTACAGGTAAGTTACATGAGGAAGTGGCCCAAGTGCCCTCCGTCTCCACTCCTGTCACATTTACTCCCCACTCCCAGTCTGCACCTATGGCCTCATGGGGAGTTCCTTATGGTTAGTTGACTGAGAAAGAAAAAACTCATGCCTGATTTACAGATGGTTCTGCACAATATGCAGGCACCATTCAAAATCAGGCAGCAGCAGAACTACAGCCCCTTCCTGGGAGCTCCCTGAAGGAAAGTGGTGAAGGGAAATCTTCCCAATGGGCAGAGCTTCAAGCAGTGCACCTGGTGATTCACTTTGCTTGGAAAGAGAAATGGCCAGATGTGCAATAGTATATTGATTTGTGGGCTGTGGCCAATGGTTTGTCTGCACAGTCAGGGGCTTGGGAGGAACTGATTGGAAAACTGGAGACAAGGAGGTATGGGGAAGAGGTATGTGGATAGACCACATACCTGAATGGGCCAAAGAAGGAAAGATATTTTTATCTCATGGGAATGCTCACCAAAGGGTGACCTCAGCAGAGGAGGACTGTAACAATCAAGTGGATAGGATGACATGTTCTGTAGAAACCAGTCATCTTCTTTCCCCAGCTACTCTTGTAATTGCCCAATGGGCTCATGAACAAAGTGGCCACAGTGGCAGAGATGAAGGTTACGCACGGGCTCAGCAACATGATCTTCCACTCACAAGGCTGACTTGGCTACAGCCACTGCTGAATGCACAGTCTGCCAGCAGCAGAGAAGAACACTGAGTCCCCAGTGTTGCTCCATTGCTCGAGGTGATCAGCCAGCAACCTGGTGGCAGGTTGATTATATTAGACCACTTTCCATCATAGAAAGGGCAGCATTTTTTCTTACTAAAATAGACACTTACTCTGGATACGGATTTGCCTTCCCTGCACACAATGCTTCTGCCAAAACTACCGTTCATGGATTTGCACAATGCCTTATCCCGTGCAATATCACCTCAGACCAAGAGACTCACTTCACAGCAAATGAAAGGCAGCAATGGACCTAAGCACATGGAATTCACTGGTCTTACCATGTTCCCCAATATTCTGAAGCAGCTGGCTTGATAGAATGATGGAATGGCCTTCTAAAGACACAGCAACAGCACTAGATAGGTGACAATACCTTGCAGGGTTGGGGCAATGTTCTCCAGGAGGCTGTATACGCTCTAAACAAGTGTCCGATATATGGTGATGTTTCTTCCAGAGCCAGGGTTTGTGAGTCTAGGAATCAAGGGCTAGAAATGGGAATGGCACCACTCACTATTACCCCTAGTGGCCCACTAACAAACTTTTTGCTTCCTGTTCCGGTGATCCTATGCTCTGTGGGTCTAGAGGTCTTAGTTCCAAAGGGAGGAATGCTCCCACCTGGAGACATATCACTGATTCCATTGAACTGGAAGTTAAGAATACCACCTGGCCACTTTGGGCTCCTTATGCCTCTGGATTTTCAGGGAAAGAAGGGAGTTACCATGTTGGCTGGTGTGATTGAGCCTGATTACCAAAAGTAAACTGTGTTGATGTTGCATGATGGAGGTAAAGAAGAGTATGTCTGAAATGCAGGAGCTCCTTTGGGGTGTCTCTTAGTACCTCCAAGCCCTATGATTAAAGTCAATGGAAAACTGCAACTCATTTCTGACATGACCACTAATGGCCCAGACCGTTCAGACATGAACATTTGAGTCACCGCCCCCAGGCAAAGAACCACAACTAGCTGAGGTGCTTGCTGAGGGTAAAGGGAATATGCGATAGGTGGTGGAAGAAGGTAAATACCAGCTATGACCACATGACCAGTTGCAGAAATGAGGAATGTAGTTGTTATCAGACGTTTTCCTTGTATGTGTGTATCAAATATTTTTGTATTTCTTCACTTATAAAATATAAGATGTAAACAGGGCTAGTAGGTTTTCAGTTGTGCATGTGTTAGTTGTATCATGTTAGGAGCAAGCAAGACTTTATAATTTTCTTTATTTGGAGATTAAGTATGGTTTAAGGAGATGTGTACAGGTGCCAAGTTGACAAGGAGTGGACTGTGATGTGTATCAACTTGGCTGGGCCATGATTCTCATTGGTTTGGCACTTACGATGTAGTTTGGCAGTTATATAGTGATGTAATCACCTCCATGACGAGATCTGATATAATGTAATCTCCTCCATGATAAGATCTGCTGTGAGCAGCCATCAGTTGAAAGGGAGTTTCCTTGGGGGCATGGCCTGCATCCAATATATACGGACTTTCTGGCAAAGCTAGCTGGCTGTTGCTCTGCTCTGAATTCTGCATTCAGCTCGTCATCATCTGAACTCTGGTTTTTGGGAGTTGAGCCCACAGACTGACATCTTACCTTCCAATCTTGAATTCGTCAGCCTCTGCATCCCATAAGCCAGCAGCCTGCTGTCTGACCTGCTGATCTTGGGTTTGTCCACCTCTGCAGCTACATGAGTCAGAAGAAGCCTCCAGCCTGAGATCTGACCATGAACTTGGGACTTTCCAGCCTCTACAAACCTGTGAGCCATTTGCTTGATATATATTTCTCTCTCTCTCTATTTATCTACATCTATATCTAGATATCTAGATATACAGATAGATGTATATATAGATATACATATATATGTTTCACTAGTTTTTCTTCTCTAGAGAACCCAGCCTAAGACAGGAGTTAATACTATCCTTGGGGAGCACTTGAACACTTCTGTTGAAGATCAGCCCCCACGTATCCTCCTGCCCCCAGGTAGCATCACTGCCATTTTCCACTGCCTCTGCAGCCATGTCAAAGTTCAGAGGCGTTCAGGGCAAAGGAGAAAGCATTCCTTTGTCCACTTATTACTTTACATTCTGTCAGAAGTGTAAGAAAAATAGTAATGGCTAATATTTATTAAGCTTTTAACTTAAGCCAATACGATATGCAGAATAATGCCCTCCCCCTAACCCCACCCAAGATGTTCTCATCCTAATTCCTGGTACCTGTGAATATATTACCCTGTGTGGCAAAAGGAACTTTGCAGACGTGATTAAATCAAGAATCTTGAGATGGGGATATCATCCCAGATTACCTGGGTGGCCCAATATAATCACAAGGGTCTTTATAAGAGAGAGGCAGGAGGGTCAGAATGTGAGAGAGAGAGATTGGAAGATGCTACACTGCTATTTTTGAAGATAGACAAAGGGATCACAAGCCAAGGAATGCAGGCAGCTTCTAGAAGCTGGAAAAGGCAAGGAATCAGATTCTCCCCTAAAGCCTCCAGAAAGGAATGTAACCCTGCCGTCACCTTGATTTTAGCCTAGTGAGACTCATCTCAGGCTTCTCACCTCCGGAACTGTAGGACAATAAATTTGTGTTGTCTTAAGCCACTAAGTTTAGGATAATTTGCTACAGCAGTAATAAGAAACTAATACAGCCAAGTTCTAGGCCACGTACTTTACATGTATTTTCTCATTTAATCCTTCTAGGAATGCAGTAAGGGAAGTGGCATGATTAGCACCATATTGGAAGTGAAGAAACTGACTCCTAGAAAGGTTGGGTTGTTTACCCACAGTCTCACAGCTATTAAGCAGTAGAACAAGGCTCCAAACCCAGGCCAACTAACTTCAGAGTCAGTGTGTGGTCATGGCCTCCTACCCAAGCATGGAGTGGGGCCCCCAGTGTTTCCTAGAATTTTTGGAGAAACAATGGTAGCTGGAGCATGGTATGGTCCTACATTTGTATCCTCAATGGATATACTTTACCCAGCTAGGAGAATAACTGGGGAATTCAGTCTTCCTCTGCTTCTAAAGAGCTGGGAATATTCTACTTACAGCCCTGTCTAGCTAGAGCCCCCTAAGGAGAACTGGGGTTACTATTACCATTCCATAAGCATCTAGGCCTCACCCATCTTCACTTGACTAAGCAAAGGCAAGTATGTGGAGTTCTTTACTAAGAGGTCTAAGAGATCTCAGCGTGGGAAGGACAAGTATTAGAGTTTTATTGAACTTGCTGTTGCTTTGGAACTCTCAGGAGAAAGACTTACAGACCAATGGCTTAGTCATTTAGTGCTGCTATAACAGAAATACCACAAGTGAATGGCTTTAACAAAGAGAAGTTTACTTTCTCACAGTCCAGTAGGCTAGAAGTCCAAATCCAGGTCGCTGGCTCCAGAGGAAGGCATTGTCTCTCTGTTGGCTCATGACTGGAGGAAGGTCCTTGTCATCAGTCTTCCCTTGGTCTGGGAGCATCTCAGCACAGGAACCTTAGGTCCAAAGGACACACTTTGCTCCCGATGCTGCTTTCTTGGTTGTATGAGGTCCCATGTCTCTCTGCTTGCTTCCCTCTTTTATATCTCGGAAGAGATTGGCTTAAGACACTATCTAATCTTGTAGATCTCATCGATATAACTGCCAGTAATATATCTCATTACATCTTAGTGATAGGATTTACAACACGTACAGAAATCACATCAGATGACAAAATGGTAGACAACCATACAATACTGGAAATCATGACCTAGCCAAGTTGACAGATGTTTGGGGGGTACACAATTCAATCCCTGACAACCAATATCTTCTAAAGGAGGGTGCCCACTGCCAGTGCACCCTCTCTCTGGACTTCTGGCCAACCCATCATCTTTCTGCAGAGTTTACTTTCCCATTATCCCTGTCTGAGACCCCACTCCCTTGGGATTCTGTGCCCCTTCTCACTCCTTATTGTCTTACAAACTGGGTATTGATGGGGCCTTTCTCTGTCCAGTCATTGCAGAATGTGGAGAGAACCTTTGTGAACTCTGGCCACAGGGTGAGGGCAGAAGCAGTGGGTGTTCACTTTCTGTTCAGCCTCTCCACCAGTAAGTGAGGCCGTTGATTTCCTCATCTGCTTAGCTCACCAAGAGGAGCATTAATTGTTCTCAGACTCAGCACTGCTTCGCCTGACATGAAGAGGGGTTGTTTTTCCTGACAGCAGGATTGTGACTACTCCTCCTGAATAAACGAATCTTTCATCCTTGGGCTGAGGATCATATGACACTGCCCCTGCTCTGACTTAGAACCACCAGACCAGCTGTAATGGAGCTCCCAGGAGAAGCAACACTAGCATTGATTCTATGGGAGAAGGGCAGGTAGGGTGTGGGAAGAAAGTTTTCCAGTTCATTCTACCTCACCCTTCCTCCAGCTTTTACTTTCAGCTTGGGCCAGAATACGATCAGGCAACGAACACCACGCCATTCTTAGAGTGACTCCCTCAGCTCTGGGCCTAACTTGTTTGCCTGATTCCCCCTGACTTTGGGGTACGTTCTTTCCATGGATGCTCCTTGTCCCCTCATGCAAATAGATGACCACAAGTCTCGAGCACAAGTTTGAGTCCTTGAAAATAGTTTGTTTAGATTCTGCTCCACTCTGCTACCAGAAAGTCATTAAAGTTTCTTGCAAAGGTCTATACCCTTACACTTTTTGGAAGGGAGAGAAATGAACTTTTTGTTGTTATTGTCCTTTGGTGGTGGCTATTATTTTTAACCACCACCAATCTGTCAGTTTGTCATACTTCAGTGGCTTGCGTGTTGCTCTCATGCTGGATGCTATGCTACTTGTCTTTTAAATACCAGTAGGACCACCCATGGTGGAGAGGTTCAAACAGAGCTTCCAGACTAAGACAGGCTAGGAAGAAAGGTCTGGAGACCTACTTCCAAAAATTAGCCAATGTAAAACCTGTGGATCACAACAGAATACTGTCTGATATAATGCTGGTAGGTGAGCCCACTAGGCTGGAAGACACTATACAACAGCTGCAACAACGGACTCAAACATACCTATGATCATAAAGACTAGGCAGCATTTCATTCTGTTATATATGTAAGGTCACCACAGTCAGAATCAGCTTGACGGCAATGGGGTTTTGGTTTGCAGGCATGTTGACATTCATACACTAGGCAGCCCTAAGTGTGTGTGTGTGTGTGTGTGTATGAGCGTGTGTACATGGGTGTGACCTTCCTCCAAGAGTTCTGTGAATCAGTCTTAACATTGGCTATATTTCTAACCTCCCATATGGCAATATGAAGCCTCATCAGAACCTCTTGTCACAATTGATTTTTCAGGCAGCAGCGCCATTGCCCTCATTAAAGCTTCCTTGGGTTTTAAGGAAACTCTTTTGGAGCCCTTGGAGTAGGAAATAGTAGCTCTCTTTAGCTCAAAGGCAATAGTTTGAGGCCACATAGCCTTTTCCTGCACCACACCTTCTTATTCCCCCCTCCCCTGGATCCCCAGGTTCTCTGGATTGGCCTCCTCTCTTGAAATCATCCAGCCACCACCTACACACCTGCTCTGACCCTTTGGTCTCACACTTCCCAGCAGGGGCAGGGCAAACTGGGTGAGGGGCAGGGCTTGATTAGAGTCTTGTTCTCCAGAGGGTGAGCTCCTCATCACCATCCTGGAATCTGGATGAGAGGATGAGTAATGAGTAACATGACCTCTCATCATTTGCTGAGGTCAGAGATGGAAAAGCAAGACCAAAGTAGGCTATGAATCAAATGGGCTAAGCAGACAGGGAGAGAGAAGAAGACCAAGGAGGGTCAAAGGAGAACAGCAGTGGGTCAGGCCAGGGGCAAGGGCAGGTGGTCCAAGTCCATGCCAGAGACTGCATGCCAATGCTTGGAGCAATTTCTTAACACTCCAAGCCTAAGCCTGGGAGAGCAAGTGGATTTAATCTCACAGTGGCTGCACTCAGCCCCCAAGGTCACCTCCAGTATTCCTAAATTACCTGCTCCCTTGCTTTGGGTATGACTCTCCAGGTTTAATTCAGCATGCTGTCTTACACACCACAGCGTGGTAGCTAAGAGGGACCCTCTCACTCCCTCTTAGGGCTAAAGAAAGGATGAGACTCGTGAGGAGGGTTGGCTAATAGGAAGCCCAAGCTTCTCCCCCTCCATCATACTGCCTCTCCCAAAACAGTTATGAACTTCTGGATCTAACCAGTAACCTTTTGTGAGCGAGTCAATTCCAATTCGTGGCACGCCGTGTATGTCCGAATAGAAAGAACTGTGCTTCACAGAGTTTTCAATGGCTGAATTTTTTCAGAAGTAGATTGCCAGGTCTTTCTTCCAAGGTGCCTCTGGGTGAATTCAAACTTCCAACATTTTGGTTAGCAGCCAAGCATGTTAAACATTTGTACCACCCAGGGGATTACAAATTGAGACAGGATCCCCAAGATGGAAATAGATTCCTGAGTTCCAGAGTCACTTAAAAGCAAGGGCCTGCTGCTGGCACCAAGGGTGACATGGACACCTGCGACCCCTCTTATGGCTGCAGCCCCAGCCAGCTCCCCACCGTGCAGGGCAAGTCATCCCAAACACTGACCGTCAGTGAAGGTTGAGTGAAGCAGGAGGGAGGAGGGTTTGGGCGGGTCAGCAGAGCTTCTTCATGACTCAAAATACAACCGGGGTCAGTTAGCTTGTGGCGAATGGGTCAGAAATATCACTTTCAGAGAGGCAAGAGAGCACATTAAATACATTATCAAAATACCTGTGTTGGCTAAATGCCACATCAAATAATTCTGCAGCCCTGACTCTACCTTTTTTGTGTGTCATCGCATGTAAATCCTAATTTCACTAATTCCACATGCATTCAGTTCACCACTTTAAATTCTTCTCAGACATGCAATTTCTCCCCATCTCTGTGAGCAAAGAAGATAGAAGCAGCACCTTCCTCACAATCACTTGGAATTCCCAGGAAATATAAATTCACATATATTTTAGGAATTTTTCCTGCTGTTGTCATACTAAGGCTGCACAGCTTGACTCGTAAATACTATTGCCTAACTCTCCAAGAGATGCAAAGAAATGTTTGCAATAATCTTCAGTGTTTATTTGTTTTTGCACTAGACAGGTGTACTTAGCTTTACAGAAGAAGTATTCCTGAAGAGTTGGCTACCCTGTAAATTTTGGAAAGCAAATCTCATTTTAACATTGATTTCCATTATGTCAGAGATGTTCTCCCAAACCTTTTGCTATTAATGCTTCTTTATGATGACTGTGCAGACAAGGACAGAGGGAAAAAGCAAGAGTGTTAAGGGCCAAGTGCCTACTTGAGAAAGATAGTCTAACAAACAGGGAGCTTGAAGTTACAGAGCGTTTGTGAGTCTCCCTTGTGAAATCAATCAAGGTCTGTTTTAACTCAGACAACTTTGACTCCTTGGACTCCTGAGTTCTAGCATGAATTTGATGAAGAGGCAATGGGAACATAGAAACTCTCAGAGGAGATACCAGGCTGTCTTAGTTATCTAGTGCTGCTGTAACAGAAATACCGCAAATGGATGGCTTTAACAAACAGAAGTTTATTCTCTCACAGTTCAGGAGGCTAGAAGTCCAAATTCAGGGTGTCATCTCCAGGGGAAGACTTTCTCTCTGTGTTGGTTCTAGGGGAAGGTCCTTCTCAGCACAGGGACCCTGGGTCCAAAGGATGTGCTCCACTCCTGTCTCTTCTTTCTTGGTGGTAAGGGGTCCCCCTCCTCTCTGCTAGATTCTCTCTTTTATAGCTCAAAAGAGATTGACTCAAAATACAGTGTAATCCTATAGATTGTGTCCTGCCTCATTAACATAAGTGCCTCTAATCCTGCATCTTTAGTATCATAGAAGTTAGGGTTTACAACACATAGGAAAATCACATCAGATGATAAAATGGTAGATAATTACATAATACTGGGAATCGTGGCCTAGCCAAGTTGGCACACATTTTGAGGGACACAATTCAATCCATAACACAGACCAAGGCACATTTTTGCTTCAGCAGAAGTGCAGAAGCTGGGCACACCTCAAAAGGGGTATGAAAGGCACCTGTCACAGTGGCCAAGTTCTTTAAATTAGGAGGCCAGGGAGGTGCAAAGAAAGCACTTGGAAGATGGTAGCACACTGTATGGAGGTCAAATTCAGGTTTCATTCTGCCCTGGGTTTGCTCATCCTCAGCCAAGTCAGATATGTTTTCTGAGCCTGTTTTCCTATTTGTAATAGAAGGGTGAAAACACTTAACTGGCAGGTTGTTTTTAGAACAAGGTTGGTAAACTTTTTCTGTAAAGGGCCAGATAATAAATATTTTAGGTTTCGCAGGCCAAATGGTCTTTATTGCAACTACCCACCTCTGCCATTGTAGCTCAAAAGCAACCAATATGTAAACAAATGGGCATGGCTGTGTCCCGATAAAACTTTATTTACAAAAATGAGCAGCAGGCTGGATATGACCCATGGGCCATAGTTTGCGAGCACTAATCTAAAAATTCTTAGTGTGTGGCCTACTTGGATGTTGGTCCTGGGCCTCTTTGCCTTCAGATCCATTCTCTGTCCTGCCTTCCTCCTTGCACCTCTCTGGATCACAGGATCTGACCCCTGCAAACTATAATTCCCATTTTCCTTTGCCAGCTGGGTTTGGCCAATGGGAGGCTCTGGTGGGAATTTAGAGAAAGGAGCTCTCTGTTCAGGCTGGTAGCTACAACCGGAGTCCTCCTTGGTTCCACCTCCCACTAGACAGCCCCTTTCTCCGGGGTCCCAGCTTCCAGCTCCTGCTGGGTGGCCCTGCAACTGGGTTCCTCCCCTTTCCCTCTCCACCCACCTAGGGCTGGTAGTGGTGGGTCTCTGGACAACCTCACCATCCGCTCTTGACTTTCTAGCTCTTCTGGCCTGTCTTAGTTACTTAGTCCTACCATAACACAAATACCACAAGTGGGTGGTTTTAAAGAACAGAAATCTCTTTTGTTACAGTTCTGGAGGCTGGAAGTCCAAATTCAGGGCATGGCTCGAAAGGAAGGTCCTTCTTTGTCTATTTCAGCTTCTAGATGCTGCCAGCAATCCTTGGAGATGTATCTGTCTCCATTGTCTTTCTCTTCTTCCTGTGTGTGTCTCTGTGTTCATTCTGCTTTTTTTTTATAACTAAGAAGTGATTAGATTTAGAACCCACCCTACTCAGGTATGGGCTCGTTAATATATTAATGAAAACTCTATTTTTAAAGAGGATCGCATTTATAGGTACACGTGACAAGATTTTGATACATGCTTTGAGGGAGACAGAATTCAGTCCATAACATTTGTAACAAGCTCCCCATATTCAAGTGCCTCTATTGAGCTATCTGGCTTGAGCTCGTTCCTTTTTCTGACTGGACCCTGACTTAAGGAGTAAGCGGTCTATAAATGGTTGATGTTCTTAATTTATTCATCTTAATCCTCCACATATTTTTTAATTTCTTGAGGTAATATTTCTGCTTAGTAAATTTCTGTAAATAGGTTCTTATTCAGTTCCTACAAGGAGAAATGTAGAATCTTAACTAATTTAGTCAACAAACATATATTGAGCACCTACAGTATGCTGGGCACTGTTCTATGTCCTGAGGATGCAACAATGAACCCAAGGGTGAACGGGCTAGTGAACTAGTTGTTGATCCATCACTCACTCCAACTCTTTCATATTACACAATTGAAGAAAGGGTAGACCTTTAGGATAATCATAACTAACATTTATTGGGAATATAATCTGTGCCAGACTCTAGTCTAAGCACTTTGTGTGAATTAACATATGTAACTCTCATCACAGCCCAATGAGGTAGCCAGTATTATTATCTCCATTTTACAGGTAACAAAACTGGAACAATAGAGAGGCAAAATAGCTGGTCCAAAAACATACAGCAAGTAAGTGCTGGAGCTGGGATTTAAACTCAGGTCATCTGGCTCTGCAACTCAAACTCCTAATCATACTGTATGCTGCTTTCCTCCCAAGGCAGGGAGTGATTTGTTCAAAGTCATGGTGATTGGCACAGTCATGACTAGAACCAAGTCCTCCAATTCTAATTATAGATATAAACTGTTAGTGGATTGGTAGCCACTGATGTAATCACTAAGGCAACAGCCATCCTTCTGGAAGAAATAACAAAAAAAAAATTATGTGGCTACTTATAGTCTTTAATAATCTCCATCAAATAAGATAAAGCCAATAATGAACCTGGTACACCAGCCATGAACAAAATGCTTTGAAAATGCCAAAAATCTACCAAACACTGAAAAAATAGTAATAAAATCAATATTTGGAAGGTGGGAGATCATCTAGCTAAGTGGTTTTCAATTTTTTCTAACATCTGTAACTCTTTCTTCAAATAAAAGCCACTAGGAGATCCTAGACCATAAAATAGTTGACAGATAAAAGCTCAATGCCCTGGTTGGGGGCTGTGGAAGATGCTAGAAGCCCCTCTTCCTGCACTTCCCAGCAGTCTCCTGAACAGATTCCATAGAGGCCAGTTTTAAAGTCATTAGTCCTAGTTAACCTCAGTCTCTGTGGACCCCTGAGAGGTGACAGGACTTGCCTGAGGTCACCCAGGCTGTGTATGGCAAAGCCGAGAAGCACCCAAGCTCCAATTCCATTGCCGTTGCTCTTCCTGACGTTGCCTCTGTACACTCTCTTAACTTGATTTTCTGGGAACTGTAGTAAATATCTTTGCAGCAGACAACCCTGTTTGCTTTGAGCCCACCCACATGGACTGCCATTAAAGACAGCATGATGCCCAGCATGGGGAGGAGAAATGAAGCAGAGCCTCAGAAAAAACATGATGGGCCACACCTAATTTTGGGGGGGCTGTCTTCAGCTACGTGGTCAAGGCCCCACTGAGCTACGTGGAGAAGAAAACAGTTCACTGATCTGCTTGGGTTACTGCTCAAAACTGCTCAGCAAGAAGCATCTCCTAAGGCATCAAAAACCAGTGTTCCCAAGGCTGCTGTGGGTTGTTGATGCAAATCTGTGTCCCTGGGCCTGCTGCGCACAGTTGTTTTTATGGCATAACAGTGGGGTTCCCACAGCTCAGAGCCCAGCATCCAAGTGCATCCACAGGCTACCACGCAGCACTGGCTTTTACACACTAAGAGTTTCATTGAGGCTTTTCCCTAATGTAACTGACAACCTCCCACTGCCATTTAGATGCTTCATGGGGGTCCCAAGATCTCAGCACAGAGAAAGGAAAGCCCTGGAAACCCCAGCTTCAAGATCTTCTATCTCAGGGGCCAACAACTCACACAGACAAATCCTTGAGACCTGGGTATAGGAAGTGGGCTGGTCGATAGGGTCACTAGTAACCTCGCAGTGGATCTTCTGTTATCTGGAGATACACATTCCCCTCCTCCAGTACAATGTTCCACTGGACAAGGTCATTGAAGGTCATCGTCATAAACCAAGGGCATTTCACCTCCAAAGTCAACAGCCAGTTTCAAATCTACTGCTGCATCGTCTCTCTTTCTCTCTCCAGATTCCCTCTCATCTAAATAAATTATATTATCCAAATCCACTCTGCAGACACTGAAATGAGGTACATGGTGCCTCTTATGACTCCTTTTTACCGAATGGTTTCTTTTCTTTGCAATTAAGGGCTGGTTGTAAACTCAGAAGTCTGGCTTGAATTACCATCAACCCAAGTCTGATAAAGACATGAGGGACTGACAAGCTAACATTTATGGATTAGACACTCTATTTTTCTGGTTTTAACAGCTTTTCAATCTAACTTGTCATTCCAATGTTCTTCCCATTCCAAGACAGCAGCACAAATTGGATGTTAACTGGGCACTTACAGCTGCCCTCTCTTTCTCTCTCCAGATTCTCTCTCTGAGTACCTAATGGTTTGGAAGATATTGGCTTGTTTTTTCTAGTAAATCCCTTTTTAAAATTCCAGTAAATTGGTTAAGTTCATGTCTGAAAGAGAAAAAAAGTCAATGCTTCTTAACTGTTTTCTTTTTCTTTCAGGGTGTCCTCCCGTGGGAATGGGCAATATCAGATTTGACCAAGGATCGGACCTCATTCATCCACCTTCCTCTGATGTCTCAAATGGGCCCACTTTCCTTCCTTTCTTTTTTTCTTTTTTGGAAATTTGATTCTTTATTAGAACTCTTTCAACTCACGTTTGCAAACATTTAGCAGAGAGAACAAAAAAAAAGAAAAAAAAACACCATTCTTTCTTCCCCCAGCTTTAAGCCCTGCCTCGCTCTGGCCCCAGGACGTTTATTGAGTCTGGGTCCCACAGAAGATTTTATACAGTCCCAAGCCTGATTTTGAAGAAGTTCGTTCACCAGGCAGTGGCTGGGGCCCACAGTGGAGCAGGTCCACCCTGCTCCCTCCGAGATGCACCAGCACCCATCATTCAATTGCAGGTTCCCACCTCCTTTTTTTAACCCATTCACCCTCTCTCCATGCCCTGGTAACCACTAATCTGTTGTTTTGATGGATTTACCTCTTTCAGATATTTTATAAAAGTGGGATCATACACTATTTATCCTTTTGTGTCTGGCTTATTTCACTAAGCTTAACGTTTTCAAGGTTCATCCATATGGTAGCATGTATCAGAACTTCGCTTCTCTTTATGGCTGAATAATATTCCATTCTACGTATGTGCCACATTTTATTTATCCATTCATCTGTTGATGAGCTCTTGGATTCTTTTCACCTTTTGGCTATTGCGAACGATGCTACAATGAACATTGCTTTACATGTGTCTGTTTGGATTCATGTTTTCAATTCTTTGGGGTACACACCTAAAAGTGGAATTGCTGGGTCATACGGGAAACCTGGTGGCCTAATAGTTAAGTGCTACAGTTGCTAACCACAAGGTTGGCAGTTTGAATCCACCAGGCGCTCCTTGGAAACTCTATGGGGCAGTTCTACTCTGTCCTATAGGGTCATTATGAGTCAGAATCAACTGGACAGCAACACGTTTGGGTTTTTTTGGGTTTTATGGGGATTCTATGTTTACCTTTTTGAAGAACCACCAAACTGTTTTCCACAATGGCTGCACCATTTTGCAATCCCAACAACAATGTGAGAGTGTTCCAGTTTCCTCACATCCTCACCAAGGTTCTTCCCTTTTAAAAAGGTGGGAAAGTATTAGCAGTAGTCATCTCTAATTGGTGGGGGCTGGGCAGATTTTAATTTTTGTTCTCCTTTGCTTATTTTTCTAAATCCATTATGTATTTCTCACGAAATTTTTAAGAATAAAGGAGACCACCATCCTTACTTTTGTGATTATATTCCCTTGTATTTCATTCTAGTTTTACCACCTGTTTATATATCTCTAAATTATTTAGTTTTTCATGTTTTGATCCTTCTTATAAACGGAATTATACATTTGTTTTAAACTTTTTTAATAAATGACAAAAATATAATGATGCAGAAAGAAACTGTCTAGAATTACACTGTCTAATAAAATGGCTATCGAGCACTTGAAATGGTACCAGTCCAAATTTAAATGAGCTGGAAGCACAATGCATACACCAGATTTGAAGACAAACTTTAGTATGAAAGAAAGAACGTAAAATATCTCAATATTTTACATTGGCCAGTCCAAACTGAGATGTACTGAAAGTGTAATTGCTGAAATTACAATGCTTTCATTATGTTGTTTTAAATAAAATACATCACCAAAATTAATTTCGCATTTTCTTATTTTTTTAATAAAAAAAGAATATCTTTAGAATTTTCTTCTAGAAAACTTAAATTACATCTGTGACTCACATTATATTTCTATTGGACACTGCTGCTGTAGAAAGCTCTCTTGAGTTACTTACATTCAAAATTCTCACAAAATGGTCATTTTAGACTACATTTGATGGCCAACGGACACCTATTCCAGGCCAACTGTTCTGCTGTTTTTGTTCTCTGTTTTAACTTCCCCTTAGTCTAATTCCTTATATTAAAAGCTCTTCCCTCATCCTCTGTATTTCTCACCTAAAACTCCAACCAAAATTAACATCTTGCCAACTTCTCAATGCCCCTGACAAAGGGTCAGTTCAGTGTTCACATCCTCCACTTCCTTTGGCCTTTCCTCCTTTTCCCAGAGCCTCCACTTCTGCCCACACTGCCCTTCATCCCTGAACCTGGGTTCTGATCTCCCCACCCTCATCCCCATTCTTTCATCAAAACCACCCAGGGGCTTTGACTTAGGTGTGACTGATGATGATGGCATCACTCACAGCCACATCTGCATTCCAAGAAGACCTTTTACTGTCCTTGTAATGATAGACTTTACATCTGTCTAAAAAGAAAAAAGACCCTCATCATTATTTATGTTATACGGCAGGTTCTTTGAAGAGACAGGGGATCCATCTTGGTGCTCCTGAAACCATAACGAGATGTATAGGGCAAAGCACTAGAATAAGAGCCAGAGACCTGTCTCTGTGCATGTGCCTCTCAGCAACTTGCTTCTCTTCCCTGGAGTGCATTCCTAATCTGTGAAGGAAAGATTTGTACCCAGCAATGCCAAGGGTGCCCTCAGGAGTGACATTCTATGTCTCCATGTGAGATTGATTGTTTGGCATCTCTTATCCAAGACTCACTTTACTAATTAGTAAAACCAGAACAATAGTAGTAATTACTTCATGTATAATATTTAGCACGGGGCCAGATATTTATTATTTTTAGATAAGCAAGCTGGTTTGTACAAAGACCTATCGCTATCTGAGACAACAGTCAACCCCGTCATGGACCTTACCACTCTACTGTGCTGTCCAATATGGCAGCCACTAGTCACATGTGGCTGTTGAGCTCTTTAAATGTGGCCAGTCCAAACTGAGATGTGCTGAAAGTGTAGACATACCAGATTTCAAAGAGTTGGGGGTTGGTATAAAAATTAAAAAGCAATGTAAAATGTCTCATTAAAATAATTTTATATTGATTACATGTTGAAATAGTAATAAAAAAAAAACCCACTGCTATTGAGTCGATTCCGACTCACAGCGACCCTATAGGACAGAGTTGAACTGCCCCATAGGGTTTCCAAGGAGCACCTGGCAGATTTGAACTGCCAGCCTCTTGGTTAGCAGCTGTAGCACTTAACCGGGGTTTCCCCAATGGTAATAGATAGGCTAAATAAAATATATTTTTAAAATTAATTTTACCTGTTTCATTTTGCTTTTCTTTAATGTGGCTACTAGAAAATGCTAAGTTGCCCATGAGGCTTCCATTATATTTCTATGGGACAGTGCTGCATTAGAGAACAATCAACTTTTGTTGCTTTCTCCTCTGGAGTAATATCAAAGATGTCTTCCCTTCAAACTACTGCAACCAGTGAGTTGAACAAATGGACATCTCAGGTGGAAGAACAAAGCAACTTTATTTTGTTCTCCCAATGTCCCTTTAACTTTGTTTATTGGGGCTAGTTTTTCCCCATACCACAGGATAAAAACTTGACTCTTTACTCTTTAAAAAAAAAAAAAAATTGCCGTCGAGTCCAATCTGACTTGTAGCAACCCTACAGGACAGAGTAGAACTGCCCCACAGAGTTTCCAAGGAGCGACTGTGGATTCGAATTGCCAACTTTCTGGTTAGCAGCCATAGCTCTTAACCACTGCACCACCAGGGCTCCTTACTTTTAGGTAAGAGAAAATCTTAGAGTCATTTAAGTAGCCAAAGTCTCCATTTGTTCCTGGAATTCCAAAGGCACATACTAATAAAACTTCCAACTTAATTCGAAGCTCACTCTCCCAAGATAGAATCTGCTGTAAAAGAAAGCCTGAAGTCAGGAAAAGGGGTCAGGGGGAGGGGGTGGGTAGTGGATTTCCCAGCCCCTCTTCCCCAACTTGCTAACCAAGGTTTCTGATTTCTCCAGTGTTGGAACACAAGTTGGGAGGGAGACGTGGTCCTGAAGAGAGCAGGATTCGGGTTCTCTGGGCCTGTCCAATGTTTAAAGATGACTCTCCCATAGGGAAATTCCATGAGCTCTTTTGAGACCCTCCCCCTATTGCTGGGGAATAGTCGCTTGAAATCCCCTTAATGTGGTGACTTAGTCTTTCTTCAGCCCAGAAGAATCCAGTGATATATTTAGCTTTTCTCTGATGAGGCCTCCACTCTCTTTTCTTAAAAGTAATGTTTTTTTTTTAGAGTATAACTAAACATAACCAGTGACCAGTTGCCATCAAGTCTACTCTGACTCATGGGCACCCTATGAATGTCAGAGTAGAGCTGAGCTCCAGAGGGGTTTTCAGTGGCTCATTGTTCGGAAGTAGATCAGGCCTTTCTTCCAAGGTGCCTCTGGGTGGACTCAAACCTCCATCCTTTCAGCTAGCAGCCTGAGTACATTAATGGTCCAAACCAGGCAGGGACTTCCATTTAAACTATACTGCCCCGGAAAGGACTGATACAAGGGTATTGGGGATAGTTTATACAGTATTCTAAATTTCTAAGATTTTTTTTTTAATGTGGTACTGAGTCTTCACCATCATTGTTTGTTTGTTTTTAAGCAAAAGAAAATGCATCATAGTCAATTGCCTCTGCAGTGACTTACATATTTTTCTAAGGACTGCCACCATCCTTAACGTCTCAGGCTGCTTCTCAGACATGGTGACCTGCAGGTGCAGCAGAACATCTGAGCAAACAATGAAGAGGCTGTCAAAGCATACAGGACGCATGGTATCTGTGCCAGGACAGGGAATGTGGTCTGAGGCCACCCAGCCTACTCTAGAATCCCACACGTTTTCTGAGGCTACTGCCTGCATAAATCCATTGTAATAGGAAAAATGGCGGCCATGCTTGGTAATGCCTACTGCAGAAAAATCGACAACAGAGAAACTCTGTCTTCAGTTGTGGACCCTGGCCAGAGATCTTGCAATGTGTGTGATTAGTTCAAAAGGGATCAGGACAAAAAGTGCTAATGGATCATATGACCCATCCTCTCTATTGAGAAAACAACTCATGTACTGGTCCTGCTGACAGTGGGGCGTCTGGGGAGGGAAAAGTCTCACTCTGTGGGGAGGCATTGCTGGTCCTGCATGGGGCTTTTCAACCCCACTCACACATCTGCTCCTGGGTCCTTTAGATGCACCATTCGGAATATGAAAAGACAGGAATGTCATAGAAACTGAGGAGTCCCCGCAGTTGAAAGGGAGAATGATACTTGAAAAGCACTACAGAACTGCTCTTGTCTAGGCCTGTGGCTTACAGTGTTGTGTAGAAAAGGCAAACCTCGGTTCGTATTTGTAGGACATAAAACGGGAGTAATAAAATCTGGAATTGGCACCAAACCATCAGTTGTTATAAAACTCTACAAACTACCCCTGCTCATTCTTGCAGTTTATAGATTTCCAAAGGAAGTCGTGGTCTTGCTCTTTGATTTCAGTCATCATGGTGCAGTTCTTTAGGACCCCTAACGATGCAGTTGTTAAGTGATTGGCTGCTAACCGAAAGGCCGAAAGGTTCGCGGTTCGAGCCCACCAGCCACTCCATGGAAGAAAGATATGGCAGTCTGCTTCTGTGAAGATTTACAGCCTTGGAAGCCCTGTGGGACAGTTCTCTGTCCTATAGAGTCGTTATGAGTCTGAACTGACTCAACAGCAATGGGCGGATGCAGTTCTTTGACCCCTGTAGGTAGATCCGGAGGGAATGGGCAGGGTTACTTTGCTGTACCTTTGCCCTTTGCACCCAAATGGATAACCTACGCTTACCTTTACATGAGGGAACACTTTTGGGAAATTTCCTCTCCCCTTTCTGACTCCACTTGCCTAAACCAGTTTTTGTTACAAGAGAAGAAATAGGCAATGTGTTCGCTAACAAAACGGCAAGGTCCTTTAAAAAAAAAAAAAGTATGCACACACATTAGGCTTGGCCTGAAACTCCCAGGGCAACGGAGAATATTTCCAAGCCCAGCCACCTTCTGAATAAAAGTAATTTTTTAATTAAAATAAACCCTATTCCATACTTCATATGGTGATGTAATGGCAGGTCCTTGTGGAAAATGCGTGATGCACAGCAACAACATATGAAATGGAGGTAAAAAAAAAAAAGATTAAATGAAAATACATATTTGAGCTGGTTATTAGGAACGATAACATTTCCAGGAATGGCCCACTTGGGGAAACAGTTGATTTGCCTGGGGATAAACAGAGTCTCTTAGGTGTGCCCTGTGAAGACGTGATCAGAACTTAATTTTAAATCTGAGGATTTTAATAAGAACTTGGTTATTTAAAGGGACTGCCAAAGAAAAGGGAGCCAGCATAAGCCAGACCCCAGAAGGTGAATTGTAGGATGTGTCATGTTACCCCTGGGGTCAGAAGGAGGGGCAAGTACCAGTTACATATGCTAAAGCTAATTGCTACTTGTCTTTTCAGACACTCCAGAAATGTGAACTCTTTGATTCGACATTCCTCTGCCACAAAGGGGGTAACAATGGGTCCCCAACATCAGCATTTATGTGTAAGGCAGAGAGGCACCTGTTAGGGAAAAAAAGGCTCATCTTTCAACTCCGTAGAAAGCTGCCTGCCTGCAGAGGGGAAGTGGTGAGATGTTTGTAATCTGATGCTTTGAGTCTTAATCTTCTCCTGCTTATAGACTGATTTTATATTGTTGAACACTCACTGCGCTTCTCCTTCACTGATGTCATTTCCTGGGAACAATGACTACTGGACAAATGACATGACATTTCACACTTTGCCCAGACTGAACCCTAGAATGTGAAACACCTGGTGTTTTCTTTCTTAAAGACCTGAAGCGCATCTTTGGTACTTAAACTTGGTGTTCCACTAGGAATGCGCTAAAACTGGAGTATTTGACCTTGAGGATAGGTAGATGGCCAGGCATGATGAGCCATTTCCTGCTACTGTGCTAAGAAAGACACCTCAGGGCAGAGCAACACCCCATAGGTAGTGCTTGGAAATGAAGAATTTGGAGTTAACAGTCTTTTGGGTTAAACTTGAGGCCAAAAGGAGGACGATGTTACCCTTTGTATCATATCCATCCAAAATCTTCTAGGGTCTTAGGTAATGAAAACAGCTAGCTAAGCACTGGGCTACGAACCAAAAAACTGGCAGTTCAAAACCACACGGGGTGCCTGAGAAGAAAAGCCTGGCTATCTGCTTTCAAATAGTCACAGCCATGAAAACTCTATGGAGTATATTTCTACTCCAAAACACATGGGGACACCATGAGTCAGAATCAATTCCATAGCAACTTTTTTTTAGTTTTACGTATTATCATACAATCTACATATTATAAATTATGTCAAATTTCAGCCTCCCAGATATTAACATCCCTTTAAATTATTGTTACATTTCTCTGGAATGCAAATGAAAATGCTGAGTCACAGAAGTATGAAATTTCAAGGTCAGTTGATACTGTGTCACTCAAGGCTTCCCAGACACCAAATAAAAATCCCATTATTTTGTGGGTGTGTTTAATACCTTTCTCTCCTTGCCCGACTACGACTCAATGACTTTCAAATGCAATATCTATTGTTGCAGTTACTTTCGTCTTTACCTGAGTGAAGCAGAATCAATGTTCTTGTCCAGCAATTCCACTTAAGCCATGTTAGGCAGTTCTGCTGAACCTGCAAGCTTTGGATTTATATTGAAGTAATGAAAGCTGAAAGGGGTTCCCATTTTACAGCCACACTTAATGCACCCTTGTCAAAAGGAAATGTAATTACAAGATCAGACTACACAGTAGGTTGATCCGCTTACACAAGGTGACAATCGTGAATTGATCATGTGGGAGTCTCAATAAAACTCACAGGAGCTTTATAAAATATGCCACTTGTAGATTATTTAATTCCCTGGAGCCTGGGTGGTTCAGATGATTGGTAAAGAGGTATACACTCACAGTCACTTATTTTTAGGGCAATCGTTTCAATAGGCCTCTAGGTAGTATCAGAGGCTATTACGCCACATCAATTGTTTTAATTATTTGACGAAAGTCAAGTCTCAGTCTACCAATCTATTGCAATGTGGGCAAATCCAAGAAAAAAAGTGTTTTGGGTTTTTTTAATATTTCCATTTGATCTTTGATGCAAAAACAAAAAATCTTTCCCGAAAAAGAGCAAAGAAATTGACAAGATGGAGTAGACAGAGCAATATTTCCATCTACTGTCTAAGGACTGTTTTTGATTTAGGCATTAGACACATCTTAAAACACTAGCTTTGCTAAAAATAAAAAAAAATTTTAAAAGCCATCACTTTTGAGCAGATTCTGACTCATAGCGACCCTATAGGGCAGAGCAGTTCTGTCCCATGGGGTTTCCAAGGATTGGCACACAGAGCTGCAGGCTTGGTTAGCTGAAGATAAATGAAATTTAAATTGCCAAGCAAGACCTGCAATCAAGGTACCAGAGTGGTTTCCCGTAACCTTGGTCAAAATAGTACCAATAAGGCAGAATGCTACTGACAGTGTATTCAAGGGTAAAGCTTAGCAAGTTTTCCTATTATCCCAGCTCGTTGCTCTTCTATAGTTTTGTTCTACAAACAGCTGGTCCAGGAAAACTTGCACCATTCAACAGTGGGCACAGCATGGGACTGAGATAAACACGGCAAAGAGACAAAACGGAAAGGGACATAATGAAAGCAGGTAAATAAAGGGCACACATCAGAAAATTATGCCACAAAACAAACTGATATTATGATTTAATATCTTTCATGAAAAGTAAAGAAATTAAATGAAATATGGCCTCGGAATGGGAAAAAGAAGAAGAGCAGAAAGAAGAAATGTAAGGACTTGGGGAAAACGAAGTTCACATGAGAATTAGACACTACTAAAGAAAAAAAACTCTGAGGCATAAAAGGAAAGATTTTAGAAAATTGAGCATATTAAAAAGGAAAAAAAATTAATGTGCTTTTCAAAAAAGAATTAAAGGGTAAATGTTAATTACGGAAGACAGTAGCCAAGCATGTGGACAGTTTGCACCACTCAGGGACTCCAGAGAGGTCACCAGAGAAGTGTTCCTGGAGGTCACTTCTATGGAATGTTGAATCACTTCGACTTACCCCACCGCCCCCCAAACCAAATGCATCCAGAGCTCCAGTTCCCTTAGCCAGATCCCCAAAACTCCTACTGCCGTTTTACTGCCAACTGATATAAGAGAAAGCATGACGAATGGAAGTTTGAGTGGAAAAACACAGCGGCCTTGAGAATTTCCATTAGTTGATCTTACTTTTGCAAAGTTTACGAAAACACGTGACCATCTTAACACATTGTTAGTGTTCTCCCCAGGCCCTGGAAATGAGGATCCTGAAATTAAAACTCTACTACTTTCACATGATCAGGAACCAATGGTACTGAAGGGAGATGTCCAAGCTGTACTGAAGGCACTGGCGAAAAACAAGCCTCCAGGACTTGACAGAAAACCAACTGAGATGTTTCAACAAATGGATGCAGCACTGAAAGTACTTGCTCGTCTACGCCAAGAAATTTGGAAGACAGCTACTTGGCCAACCAGCTGGAAGGGATGCATATTTATGTCTATTCCCAAGAAAGGGGATCCAACTGAATGCGGAAATTATCGAACAGGATCATTATTATCACACGCAAGCAAAATTTTGCTGACAATCATTCAAAAGCAGCTGCAGCAGCATATTGACAGGGAACTGCTAGAAATTCAGGCCAAATTTAGAAGAGAACGTGGGACCAGGGGTATCAGTGCTGATGTTAGATGGATCCTGGCTGAAAATACAGAATACCAAAAAAATGTTTACCTATGTCTTATTGACTATGCAAAGGCATTCAACTGTGTGGATCATAACAGCTTATGGGTAACATTGTGAAGAACGGAAATTCCAAAACACTGAATTGTGCTCATGTGAAACCTGTACATAGATCTAGAGGCAGTCATTCAAACAGAACAAGGGGATACTTCATGGTTTAAAGTTGCGAAAGGTGTCCGTCAGGGTTGTATCCTTTCACCACACTTATTCAACCTGTATGCTGAGCAAATAACCCAAGAAGCAGGATTGGAGGAAGACTCAGTAACAGGCTGCGTTATGCAGATGACACAACCCTGCTTGCTGAAAGTGAAGAGGACTTGAAGCACTTACTGATGAAGATCAAAGACCACAGCCTTCAGTATGGATTACACCTCAACATAAAGAAAAACAAAAATCCTCACAACTGGACCAATAAGAAACATCACAATAAACAGAGAAAAGATCGAGGTTGTCAAGGATTTCATTTTACTTGGATCCACAATCAACACCCATGGAAACAGCAGTCAAGAAATCAAAAGACACATTGCATTGGGCAAATCCGCTGCAAAGGACTTCTTTAAAGTGTTAAAAAGCAAAGAGGAAGACTTAAAGTGCGCCTGACCCAATCCATGATGTTTTCAACCACCTCATATGCATGTGAAAGCTGGATGATGAATAAGGAAGGCTGAAAAATTGATGCCTTGAATTGTGGTGTTGGCAAGGTATATCGAATACACCACGCGTTGCCAAAAGAATGAACAAATCTGTCTTGAAAGAAGTACAACCAGAATGTTCCTTAGAAGCAAGGATGGCAAAAGTACGTCTCACATACTTTGGACATGTTATCAGGAGAACCAGTGCCTGGAGAAGGACACCATACTTGGTAAAGTAGGTGGTCAGCAAAAAGGAGGAAGACCCTCACTGAGCTGGATTGATGCAGTGGCTACAACAATGGGCTCAAACATAACAATGATTGTGAGGGTGGTGCAGGACCCCACAGTGTTTCATTCTGTTGTACACAGGGTTGCTATGAGTTGGGACCAACTCGATGGCACCTATAATAACAACTTTCACAGTAAAGGAGTCCCTGGGTGGTGCAAACAGTTAATGTGCTCTGCTGCTAACCAAAAGGTTGGAGGTTCAAATTCACCCAGAGGTGCCTGAGAAGAAAAGTCTGGCAATCTACTTCTGAAAAATCAGTCATTGAAAAACCCGATGGAGCACAGTTCTACTCTGACCATGAGTCAGAGACCACTCAGTGACAACCGGTGGTGATAGTAGTACTCTGTTTAAAAAAAAAAATCTAGTGCACAGAAAAGAATTAAAAGTGAATACTTCCAGAATATTATCAGTGTTGGTACTTAGGTGATATAATTGTGACTGCATTTTTTTTTTTTTGGAGCTATTTTCTATATCATCCAAATTTTCTTTAAATGACCACCTTTCCCTTAAAATAATTAAATTAATCTAACCAATATTTCTTCTGATCTTACCTGTTCCACAGGCTGTAATTTTTTTGATTTACTTTTTATCCAGTTCAACAAAGTCTTCTCTAAAACACTACGTAGTTGCATCTGTAAAGTTGCAATGCCTACAACTTCATTGACAACCAATAATGTACAATCATAAAGGCAAGAGTTAGCCGGCAGATTGTCCTAAGCTTCCTTGATTATGAGATAAACATATATGCAAACATTTTCCTCTGACATATTCATGAAATATTTACAAGGGGCAAAATTCTCTCAACTTTTATTTACTGAAACATAATCATATTTAACTACAGGTACCAAATTGTTCATGGATGAATCCAAAAATAATTTTATTCAATCTTAAAGTTCTTTTTTACATTTTTGGCCTGTTGCTTAAACAGTGTGAATATGATGTACATCCATAATGAACACAAGCATAAAACCTACAAGAGTACACATGTAGTCATCATTAATCGACGGGTTTAGAGCACATTTCCCAAACCAATGGTCTAAAGAATATCCTTTCAAAGGATACATATAGATATTATGGGAAAATATATATTCTTCTCCAAATATTTGCTAAACACTGAGTTAAATAAATTGTGGGCATGTACGTCTTTGTTAGTTTTTGTTTTTAACTACCAGATTATTATTTTTAATGGGTAAATGAGTATTATAAATTGTCAAGAGACAATACCTAAGAGTATATTGCATTTCTCAAGCTTATTTTATCATGGGGCCCATTTTTCTTTCTATAGCTATTAAAGTCTGTAGATGAATATTTTGAGGACCACCATTTAGGAAAATATTGGCTTAGCTTCAGATGTTTGTGCCAATATTTGTATTCTATGAAGTGTGGTACATGGAGTCATTGAAAATATTTGTCATCTCTCGACATTGAACGCTAAACAAAACATTGCTAATGGGTGTTGAGTTTACCTTTGCTTAAAGGCAAATTCCATATTTATATTTTTAGCGTAACTCAATATAGAATAGTGCAACATAGAAAAAAAAAAAAAAACCCCAGTGTAGTCACTGTGGAGACCTGTCAAAAGGGAAGGGGAGGGGAAAAGCATTGCAGAAGAGAATTACTAAAATAGTCAAGATAAAATTGTAAATGTTGACTTCACAATTATATTCAGCTAAATGAATATGCACCAGCTAACTTTCCTTTTCGAGCAAAGAGCAAAAAATCCTGATGGAACTGCGGAAAAAAAGGAATTCCACATTTGTCTTTCTCCAAGTTTTTGCTAAAATGCAAAACTCAGTGGAATAAATGCTGAGTCCTCAGTCTGTCACTTTGTTAAATGACACAGAATACTGTCAACAACATCAATTTAGTGTTCCAGAAAATGTTATTACATTCTCTAAAGAAAAGAAAGCAGTAAAATTTATCGTTTCATCATAACTACAAAAAGAATACATTGAAAAGCTAAGGTACCTGTGAAATCCAAAGTTATTAGATTAGATTACAAGATAGAGTGTAATCCCAAGTATAAGAAACATAAGGGTGGAATATACTTGGTTGGCAGAGCACTTCTTGAAAGACAAAAGAAGTCAGATGGAGGTAGCAAGGATAACCAAAATTCATTTGCAAAAAGGACACTGCACATTGGAAAGATGGAAAATATGCAATAATATATTTGGAAATCACCTACAAATTTCAAAATACAAGTTAAAAACAAAAGTCACACATCCCCTTCAAAATCGCATCCATAGAGGTAGGAACTGGAGCCCCTGGGTGGTGCAAAAAACTAACAAGCTTAGCTGCTAACTGAAAAGTTGGAGAGTCAAGTCCACCCACAGGTGCGCCAGAAGAAAGTCTCGGTGACCTACTTCTGAAAAATCAGCCATTGACAACCTGAGGGGTAACAGCTCTACTCTGACACACATGGGGTCCCCTTGAGCTGGAGTCAAGTCAACAACAGCTGGGAAAGGGTGGGAACCACTCATCTCTACCGGTGACAGATAAAAGAACTCATAAACTGGCTTCATGCTCTGTCTCTCAGATCTGCTCCCTTCTGCAACTGTTGACTGTCTTGAACCTACTCAACTCTGAAGCAGAAGACCTCGAGGGTGGCTTTTTTTGCCTAGTAGATTGTTTTTTGAACTTTCCAAATCTAGTTTCAAATTTTGCAGTGTGATGGATTGCTTTTGCATGGTCTTTCTTGCCATGGTCTTGTAACTCCCACCAAAGTGATTGGGTGTAATTGTGCAAATAAGTTATTTGTGGCTCACCAAGAGGATTGGTCACCTCTGCCATCCTGAGGCATAAAAGGAAAGATTTTAGAAAATTGAGCATATTAAAAAGGAAAAAAAAATAATGTGCTTTTCAAAAAAGAATTAAAGGGTAAATGTTAATTACGGAAGACAGTAGCCAAGCATGTTGACAGTTTGCACCACTCAGGGACTCCAGAGAGGTCACCAGAGAAGTGTTCCTGGAGGTCACTTCTATGGAATGTTGAATCACTTCGACTTACCCCACCGCCCCCCAAACCAAATGCATCCAGAGCTCAAGTTCCCTTAGCCAGATTCCCAAAACTCCTACTGCTATTTTACTGCCAACTGATATAAGAGAAAGCATGATGAATGGAAGTTTGAGTGGAAAAACACAGCAGCCTTGAGAATTTCCATTAGTTGATCTTACTTTTGCAAAGTTTACAAAAACACGTGACCATCTTAACACATTGTTAGTGTTCTCCCCAGGCCCTGGAAATGAGGATCCTGAAATTAAAACTCTACTACTTTCACATGATCAGGAACCAATGGTACTGAAGGGAGATGTCCAAGCTGTACTGAAGGCATTGGTGAAAAACAAGCCTCCAGGACTTGACAGAAAACCAACTGAGATGTTTCAACAAATGGATCCTGCACAGGAACCGGAAAAGCTCTGCATTTCCAGGTAGCAATCAGGCTTTTGGGTAAGAATGCTGAAAGTATCATTGGTAGGTTCTAACAGCATGCTAATTGTACTTTATAAGCACCAACTATTGTCGTTGTCATTGTTGTCATTGAGTCAGCTCCAGCTCGTAGCAATGCCACGCACAACAGAATGAAATGTTACCCGGTCCTGTGCCATCTGACAATTGTTGGTATGCTTGAGTCCATTGTTTGGGCCATTGTGTGTCTTCCAACCTAGGGGGCTCATCTTCCAGCATTTCATCAGGCTATATTCTGTTATGAGCCCTAAGATTTTCGTTGGCTAATTTCTGGAAGTAGATTACCAGGCCTCTCTTCCTAGTCTGTCTTAATCTGGAAACTCTGCTGAAATCTGTCCACTATGGGTGACCCTGCTGGTATTTGAAATACTGGTGGCATAGCTTCCAGCATCATAGCATCACACAAGCCACCACCGTACGGCAAATCGATATATTGTTAAACATGTATGTTAAAATGTCTAAAAACTAGAAATGCAATCTATAGATTCCAAACAATGAAGGGACTAAAAAGGAAATATAGCAAAATTTACCCATTCACCAGAAGGCAAGGAAAGAGAAAAACAAATGGACAATGTAAAAGGACACAAAATATAGCGGCAAAAATAGCTCTAGCCTCACCAGTGTTAGCCTCACCAATTAACCTCGCTAGTGTAAAACCCTCATCAAAATGGATTGACACAGTGGCTGCAACCATGGACTCAGGCGTAATGATTGTGAGGATGACGTAGGACTGTGCAGTGCTTCGTTCCGTCATACATAGGATCGCTATGGGTCAGAACCAACTCAACGGCGCCTAACAACAGTGAAAGACCACATCTGTTTGAGTGCACAAAGAATAAAAATCTGCTGATCAAGAAAGGCAAACCTAAAACAAAATCACACAAAAAGGCATAACGCGAGGGGATAGAAATGTGTGTGTGTGTATCAAGCAAATATGTAGCCAAACAAAGTTGGTATACAATATTAGGATTAGATAAAATAGAATTAAAGGCAAAAATCATTAAGAGGGATAATGAAGAATAGATATCATATAGGCTATATTCTCCAACAATAAGGCATTTACTTTAGAAAGAAAGAAAAAGATAATTTTAAAAAGAAGAAGAATCGCTGCTAGAGTAGGAAGAACAATTGGGCCCTGGACTCGGAATGATACACATTTGCATCCCAGGCCCAACATTTGCCTGCTGAGTGTCCTTGGGCAAGTTGCTTAACCTCTCTGAGCCTTGGTTCCTTCACATGTCAAATGGGTATAACACCCATTTCAAAAAAAAAAAAAATTGTTACGCAGAATAAATGAGGTGGTATACGTAAAAACATCTAGCACAGTACTTGGCAGAAACTCAATGCTTGTTTCAGTACTTCCACATAACATATGTTTAATAAGCAACTATTTAATGAATAAATGAATACTGTTTTTGTTGTGTGCTGTCGAGCCAATTCCAACTCATAGCGACCCTACAGGACAGGGTAGAAATGCCCCATAGGGTTTCCTAGGCTGTAATCTTTACGGGAGCAGATTGCCAAGTCTTTTCTCCCAATAAGCCTCTGGTGGGTTCAAACTACCAACCTTTTGATTAGCAGCCAAGCCCTAACCATTGCACCACCAGGGTTCTGAGTAGAGACAAATCCATATTTTGTTGCAAACAGAATTTAGAATAAAATTTAATTAATCAACACGTCCTATTTTGAACATAGACAAGAAAAATATGGCACATTCTCTGTTTTTAATTATCCTCTGATTCAAAAAGCAAGACAAGATCCCGTCGGGGCCTGTGGAAAATCTGTTGTCACATCCTGTTTGTCCCTCTCACGTTGATTTTTATAATCAGTTCAGAGCACGAGGTCACTTTGTCCAAATAAAAAGAGGCTTCACTTATAATAGAAAAGCTTACCGGGCAGGGTCTCGTATCTCCCAGCCTCCCGCACAGTAGAGAGCAAGCACTAGTTTTCAGAGGGAACCCAACAAAACTCAATAAGCTAGATGTGATAGAATTTCTTTACAACGAGGATTGCCACTCCATTACCTCAGAGCAGGCATTCATGTGATTTCCTTCCAAGCCTGCTATTTCCAGGCATACTAGACTTGATACAAGCTGTACAGCAGGCTGAGGTTGGCCCAACTTGCTGCCATGACAGTTAATGAGGCCAACAGCCTCCTTCACTTTCTATCCGCTTGTTGGCCTTTCTTCCCAGAAGGCCTCTCAACGTGTGGTCAAGCCAATTATTTGTTCAGTTGCTTCATTTCTATGGGACTTAGAAGAAAGGTTTCCTACTCTCTATTTTTTTTTTTCCTCTAGTGCCAAGGACTTTTCAATGTAATTGTTATGTGGAGCGTGATGTTCATAAGTTTCTGTTCAAAGAGGAAAATTTTTTCCAGATCTTACGGGAAGATAGCATTGGTGACAGAGCTGACAAGAGGGGGACGGACAGTCCAGGAATTCAGCACTGCTACTCCGAATACCACATGCGGTTTATATGCTGTGAATGGTCATTACTTCATTTTCCCCTGAAAAGTACATCTTGTGTGTGTGTGTGTGTTTTATCCTCACTAAAAATACTAAACATTTCTGAAGTATCAGAAAAACATAGTTTAATTCGAGGCAGGAAGGGGGAAAGGGACTAGCTGTATCAGTTCCTTATGTCTTATACCTGTCTCAAAGAACCACCAGAAGCCATTTGCTTCAGCTGGAGAGGCCAGAAATACACCTTTACTGCTCTACCTCAGAGGTACATCAACTCTCAAGCCCTATGTCATAATCTAATCCTCAGGGGCCTTGCTCACCTTTCCCTTTCACACTGGTCAACTACAGTAACGGTATTATGCTGATTCAACCTAGTAAGGGAGAAGTGTCAATGACTCTAGACTACTTGGTAAGACATTTGGGCGCTACAAATTGGGAAATTAACCCAAATGAAATTCAGGCACTTTCCATCTCAGTGAAATTTCTAGGAATACAATGGTGTGGGGCATATTGAGGCATTCCTTCTAAAGTGAAAGATAAATTGTTACATATGGCCCCTCCAACAACTAAAGTAGAGAAACAAGCCCTGGTGGGCTCTTTGGGTTTTGGAGGCAGCATATCCCTCATTTGGGTGTCCTACTCCAGCCTATTTATTAAGTAACTCAAAAACCTGCTAGTTTTGAGTGGGGCCCAGAACAAGAGAAGGCTCTGCAACAGGTTAGGGTGGCCATGCAAGCTACTCTGCCACTTGGGCCACATGATCCAGCTGATCCAATGATGCTTGAAGTGTCAGTGGCAGAAAGAGATGCTTTTGGAGGCTTTGGCAGGTCGTTATTTGTGAATCACACAGCAGATCCTTAGGATTTTGGAGCGAGCCCATGTCAACCTCTTCAGATAACCACTCTCCTTTTGAGAAACAGCTTTTGGCTTCTTGCTGGGCCTTAGTAGAGACCAATCGCATAACCATGGGCCACCAAGCCATCCTACGGCCTGAGCTGCCTATCATGAATGGGTGCTGTCTGACCTAGAGTCATGAAGTTGGACAGGTACAGCAGCACTCTATCATTAAATGGCAGTGGAACATACAAGATCAGGCCTAAGATTGACTTGAAGGCACAAGTAAGTTGCATGAGCAAGTGGCCAAAATGCCCATGGTCTCCACTCAGGTCAAATTAGGTGTCCTTTCTCAGTCTGCACCTATGGCTTCATGGGGAGTTCCTTATGATCAGATGACTGAGGAAGAGAAAACTTGGGCCTGATTCACAGATGGTTCTGCGTGATATCCAGGCACTACTCGAAAGTGGACAGCAACGGCACTGCAGCTCCTTCCTGGGACACCCACGGAGGACACTGGTTAAGGGAAATCCTTCCTGTGGCAGAACTTCGAACCGTGTACCTGGTTGGTCACTTTGCTTGGAAGGAGAAATGGTAAGATGTTTGACTGTATACTGATTCATGAGTTGTGGTCAATTGTTTGGCCTGATGGTCAAGGACATAGAATGGAAATGATTGGAAAATTGGTGACAGGGAGATATGGGGAAGAATTGTGTGGATAGACTTTTCTGAATGGGCCAAGGAAGTAAGACATTTGTGTCTCATGTGAATGCTCACCAAAGGGTGACCTTGGCAGAGGAGATATTAACAATCAAGTGGATAGATGATGCGTTCTGTTGAAACCAGTTATCTTCTTTCCCCATTCACTCCCATCATTGCCCATTGGGCTCATGAACAGAGCAGCTATGGTGGCAAGGATGGAGTTTATGTATGGGCTCAGCAACATAGACTTCCACTCACCAAGGCATACTATGGCCTACTGGGCTACAGCCACTGCTGAGTGCCCAATCTGCCAGGACCAGAGACCAACACTGAGTCCCTGATAAGGTACCTTTCCTCAATGTGGTCAGAGAGCAACCTGGTGGCAGGTTGATTACATTGGACCGCTTCCGTCATGGAAAGGGCAGCATTTTGTTCTTACTTACATACACACTTACTCTGGATATGGATTTGCCTTCCCTGCATGCAATGCTTCTGCCAAAACTACCATCTGTGGACTTACAGAATACCTTATCTGTCATGGTATCCCGTACAGCGTCACCTCACATCAAGGGACTCACTTCACAGCAAATGAAGTGCAGCAATGGGCCCATGCTCATGTAATTCACTGCTCTTACCATGTTCCCCATCATCCTGAAGCAGCTGGCTTGATATAACTATGGAATGGTCACCTAAAGACACAATTACAGTGCCAGCTAGGTGGCAATACCCTGCATGGTTGGGGTGATATTCTCCAGGAAGCCATATATGGTCTAAAACAGTGTCCAATATATGGTGCTCTTTTTCCCATAGGCAGGATTCATGGGTCCATGAATCAAGGGGTCGAAATGGGAGTGGCAACACTCACTGTTACCCCTAGTGACCCACTCACAATATTTTGCTTCCTGTCCCTGTGATCCCACGCTCTCTGGGTCTGGAGGTCTTAGTTCCAAAGGAAGGAATGTTCCCACCTGCAGACACACCATTGAGTCCATTCATCTGGAAGTTAACAATACCATCTGGCCACTTTAGGCTCCTTATGCCTCTGGATCAACAGGCAAAGAAGGGAGCTGCCATATCGGGAGGTGTGATTGATCCTAATTACCAAGTGTAAATTGGATTGATATTGTGTAATGGAGATAAGAAGAGTGTGTATGGAATACAGGACATCCCTTAGGGCATCCCTCAATAGTACCATGGCTTGTGGTTAAAGTCAATTGAAAATGACAGCAACCCAATTCCAACATAACTACTAATGGCCCAAGTCCCTCAGGAGTGAAGGTTTGAGTCACCCCACCAGGCAAAGAATCGTGACCACCTTGCTGAATGTAAAAGGAAAATGGAATGGGTGGTAGAAGAAGGTAGTTCTAAATATCAGCTATGACCATGTGACCAGTTGCAGAAACGAGGACAGTAATTATTATGAATATTTCTTCCCTATGTGCTCCAAATATTTTTGTTTTCTTCATTTATAAAATATAAGATATAAACTGGGCTAATGAATTTTCAGTTGTACATGTTAGTTGTATCACGTTACATGCAAGTATGATTTTATAATTGTCTTTATTTAGAGATTATATACGGTTTAGGAGACATGTACAGGTGCCAAGTTGACAAGGGGTGGGCTATGATGGTTAAGGTTATGTGTCAACTTGGCTGGGCCATGATTCTCAGTGGTTTGGCAGTTATATAATGATGTAATTTGGTAGTTATGTAATGATGTAATCAATTCTATGATGAGATCTGCTATGAGCAGCGAATCAGTTGAAAGGGAATTTTGGGGGGTGTATGGCCTCCAGTATATAAATGGATGTTCCAGCAAGGCTCTTACTCTGGATCCTGCATCCTGCTCATCATCATCTGATCTCTGCTTCTTGGAACTTGAGCTAGCAGCTTACCTACCCATATTGGGATTCATTGGCTTCTGCAGTTTGTCAGTCAGTTACCTGCTGTCTGACCTACTGAATTTTGGTTCATTAGCCCCTGCTGCTACATGCGTCAGGAGAAGCCTCTAACCTGATGCCTGACCCACAGACTTGGGACTTGCCAACTTCTACAATCCTTTAAACCATTTCCTTGAGATACATCTCTCTCTCTCTCTCTCCCTCCCTCACTCCTTCTCCCTCTATATATATATATTTGTGTGTGTGTGTATGCATATATATGTGTATGATATATGCATACACATATATATGTATAGATATACACACACACACGTATACACTTCTCTAGAGAACCCAGCCTAAGACACCAACCAATGCCTTCACTTTAACTTCAGACCCTATTCAAGGTTGTGAATCAATTGGTGTTTTAATTCAGCAACTCTTACTATAAGACTCCGGGTTTGTGTTTCAGCAATACCAGCTCTGTTTCTAAGAAATAAGGCTTTCTTTCAGGGCACAAGTGGCAACTTTCAGGTCTTTTATGTTGCACTTGATTTGTGATTCTGAAGCCCTGAGTTCATCTTTCTTTCACCACTTTGTCTAGCATAAGTAGAACCAACCAGCTTCCCTGTACTCCTCATTCTTACAAAACTGTGGAAAAGTATCAAACATGTGATTGCTCAGAGCCTTGCCTCTCACCAATACTTGATCTATTGGTGGTGATATTTTGCCTATTAATATTACCACCTCACTTCATGGATTAGCAGTAATTCTTCACTACTGGAGGCAGAGCCGTCACCACCTTTAAGACTAGCCAGACTTGCAAACCAATTTAGAAAATCATCCTTTCAATTTTGCTTTTCTAGAACCACTCCTGGTACCAAATGTCTTAGGCTGGGTTCTCTAGAAAAGCAAAATCAGTGAAGTGTAGATAGATAGAAAAGATATATGTATAGGTATAGATAGAGACAGAGATAGATATAGTTATAGCTGGAAACCCTGGTGGCGTAGTGGTTAAGTGCTGCAGCTGCTAACCAAGAGGCTGGCAGTCCAAATCTGCCAGGTGCTCCTTGCAAACTCTATGGGGCAGTTCTACTCTGTCCTATAGGGTTGGAATCAACTCGATGGCAGTGGGTTTGGTTTTTTTGTTTGTTTGTTTTTTATAGCTATAGATATAGATAGAGACGGCAGTGGGTTTTATAGATAGAGATGAAAACCCTTGTGGCGTAGTGGTTACGTGCTACAGCTGCTAACCAAAAGATCAGCAGTTTAAATCCACCAGGCTCTTTTTGGAAACTCCATAGGGTCATTATAAGTCAGAATCAACTTGGCTGCAATGGACTTGGTTTTTTTACAGCCATAGATATAGATAGATACATAGAAAGATAGAGAGAGATTTATCTCAGGAAATGGCCCACATGATTGTAGAGGCTGGCAAGTCCCAAGTCCATGGGTCAGGCATCAGACTGGAGGCTTCTCATGACTCATGTAGCTGCAGGGGCTGACAAATCCAAGATCAGCAGGTCAGATGGCAGATTACTGATTCATGGGCTATGGAGGCTGACAACGAATCCAAGATTGGCAGGTAAAACAGGAGGCTGCTGATTCACAGGCTGTAGAGGCTGATGAATCCCAAAATCAGCAGACAATACTGCAGGCAGCTGACTCAAGTTCCAAGAATCGGTGGTTAGACAATGACAACCCAGATGCAGGATCCAGAGCAAGCAAGTGAGCTTGCCAGAATGTCTACATATAAATGGCATGTGTGTATATACATATATACACACATATAGGATGCAGATCACACACCCAAGGAAACTTCCCTTACTACATCATGGAGGATGACTACATCATTACAAAATTGCCAAACTACATCATTATAAAACTGCCAAATTACATCATTACAAAACTGCCAAACTACATCATTACATAACTGCCAAACCACCGAGAATCACAACCTAGGCAAGTTGATAACACACAAACTTAACCATCACAGTGGCCTTCTTTGAAAATAGCATCTTGGCAGATACAATTAGTTAATTTTACATGAGGTCATACTGGAGTGGCATCCCTGGGTGGTAGAAATGGTTGATGTGCTCAGTTGCTAACTGAAAGTTTGGAGATTTGAGTTCACCCAGAGGTGACTTGGAAGAAAGGTCTTATGATCTACTTCAGAAAAATCAGCTATCAAAAACCCTAAGGAGTACGGTTCTACTCTGACACAGATGCGATTATCATGAATTGGGGTCAGCTTTATGCCAACTGTTTCATTTTGTTTTCCCGTAATGGAGTGGGTGGGCCCAAATCCAATATGACTAGTGTCCTTATAAGAAGAGACACAGACAGACACAAGCACACAGGGAGAATATATGTGCCAGTGGAGGCAGATATTGAACCAAAGCATCTACAAGCCAAGGAATGCCAAGGATTGCTGGCCATTGTCAGAAGCTAGGAGAAAGGCATGGAGCAGATTCTGCCTCAGATCCCTCAGAAGGAATCAACATGGCCGACAGAACTGTAAGAGCACAAATTTCTGTTGTTTTAGGACAACCAATTTTTGATAGCCACAGGAAATTAATACATTATGTTATGGTCTATTTCTCTAAACAGGAATACCTACTTGCAAAAGAGTAGAAGAGACCCATCAAAATGTGAACTAGGGAACATAAACTAAAAGCACCTACCTCTGAGGTGGACAAGGCAACAGGGAGGGTTTAGTGAGCATGTTTCAGGCTGAGTGAGGACTGCCTGAGCCAGTCTGATAAGCCATTGGGGTGTGGCCTTCAAAAAAAGTCTCTTCCATGAGGAACTAAAAAGGTTTATGGGAAAGGACTCTTAAGAAAGGGGCAGTGAAACAACCTTGAGCTGGCAGTAAAGCCTGGCATTGTGTGACAAAGATACGTCTCCAGACTATAATGTGTGTCTGAATTTTACGAGGGTGTGTGAGTGTACAGGTGAAGGGGGGGAGTTAAAAAAAAATAAAAAACACCAAGCAATCTAAGATATGGAGACATGAGATGCTCAGCTTTGATACTTCTCTAACAAATTTAACACAAAAAAGTTGGGTCTTCTTTCCTACCTCTCCACAGAATGCCACCTGCTTGGGTGCCTTGAGTGTCTGTACCTAGAAGGCAGGGTGGCATCGGACAGAAGCAATGGACGAGCCAGGTGGGAGTCCGTGATAAGCAGGTGCAGCACATTTAGTAGAACCAGGCAGACACTATGGTTGGTAAAGTAGAAAGTCAGTGAAAATGAGGGAAACTCAATGAGATGGATTGACGCAATGGCGGAAACAATGGACTCAAACATACCAATAATCGTGAAGATGGTGCAACTCCGAGCAGTATTTTTCATTCTGTTTACACGGGGCCCCCATGAGTCTCAGCCGACTTGACGGCAACTAACAGCAATGACAATAGGCAGATGTAGTAGAAGGGCCCAGAAGAAGTGGCTGTGTGCAGCAGAGGGGCCCAGACAACATGACCTGTGAGAACACAAGAGACACTGCTGACAGCATTGTCAAGGGAGGGAGACCAGTAGAACAATAGCCAATAAACCGTGGTACATACACTTGAAATATAATGAACACATAATATAACTTGCTCTTACATTTAAACATGTGCATACAAATATTTTATGCAATAAATATATTTCTGGAAGTAAACAGAATTTTCAAAAATGAAATTATCACCAAAGTTTTAGAGGAAGGAATCACTTTTCCATTGTTGTTGCTGTTGTTAGCTCCTGTGGTGTCAGCCCCCCTTCATGGCAACCCCATGCACAAGGAGATGAAGTGCTTCCTGGCCCTGTGCCATCTTCACGATCAGTTGGGGGTTGGACTATTGTGACCCATAGTGTTTCACTGGCTAATTTTCTGAAGTAAATCACCAGACCATTTTTCCTAGTTCATGTTAGTCTAGAAGCTTCACCGAAACCTGCTCAGCATCATAGCAGCGTATAAGACTCCACCAGCAGGTGAGTGGTGGCTGTGCATGAGGCGCTTTGGCCAGGAATCGAACCCTGGTCTCCTTCATGAAGGGCTAGAATTCTACCACTGAACCACCAATGCCTCCTACTTTTTTATAGAACCTTTTGAATAACTAATAAAATTTCACAAATATTTGTCCAGTGCCTACTATGTGCCAGATATTCTGTCTGTTGAGAATGCAAGGAGACCACAAACACCGAGCTAGAATTCCAAATAGTGGGGCCAAGGTTGGAGTCCGGGTATTCAATCTTTGCAGACGCACAGTACCCTTAATTTAATGCCACACTGTCACTGTCTTGAAATTCTTAGTAACTTTTGAACAAGGGGCTCTATATTTTCATTTGGCAGTGGGTCCCACGAATTATGTAGTCAGTCTTGGAGAATTGACACATTTGAATAGAATAGTGGTATTGGAAAAAAAATACTGACTATATTATGCACTACCAGAAGAGTGAACCAATTTGTCTTGGAAGTAGTAGAGCCAGAATGCTCCTTAGAAGCGAGGATGGCGAGATTTCATCTTGCTTACTTTGGACGCATCATCAGGAAAGACGAATCGCTGGAAATGGACATCATGTTTGGTAAAGGAGAGGATCAGTGAAAACAAGGGATACGATCCATGAGATGGATTGTCATGGTGGCTGCAACAATGAGTCAAACATACCAGAGATTGTAAGGATGGCACAAGATGGAGCAATGTTTTGTTCTGTTCTCTGTAAGGTCGCCATGAGTCAGAGCTGACTCAAAGGCATCTAACAGCAATAACAACCTGACTAGGGCCCAGAAATAAATGATAAAGGGAGACAAATGCTAAGACAGAGATAAACACTGGTAGCCCAGAGCCAGGGCACCTGATCCCACCTGAGGGGACTGGGCCAGGTGGAAGGTGGGACCTGAAGTCAGAAATATTTCACGGAGGAAGTGTCTGCTGAAAGGCCATAGGAATTAGCTAGAATTCTGCTCAGTTCTCTTCATTTTACAAATCCGTACACTGATTGCTTAGCTTTTCTTAAGGTAGAACACACATCTATGTACACAAGTATAATATTGAAGAAGACTATCCAACACTTGAAAATAAGGCCAAAGGATCTTCAGTCCCTTCAATGTCATTCCAGAGCATTTCCTAACAAGCCTACCTGAGGGCCGCCTGACTCTGACTCTCTAGGGCAGAAGTCAGCAAACCTTTTCTGTAAAGGGTCTGATATTAAATATTTTCAGCTTCTCGGGCAGTATGGGCTCTGTTGCAACTTCTCAACTTTGCCATTGTAGCAGGAAAGCAGCTGTAGACAATACATAAAGAAATAAGCATGACTGGTCCTGAGCTGCAGACCAGGCTGCTGGCTGGATTTGGCCTGTGGGCTGTAGTTTGCCCACCCCTGCTCTAGGGCATGTCACTTTGACTCCCCATTTGTTGTTGTTGTTGTTAGCCACCATGAATTAGGTTCCAACTCACGGTGACCCCGACTCATGGCCACCCCACGAACAGTGGAACAAAACGCTGCCTGATACCGTGCCATCTGTGATCGGTTGCAGATCTGGCCGTTGTGATCCACAGGGTTTTCACTGGCTGATTTGCTAAAGTAAATTGCCAGGCCTCTCTTCCTAGTCTGTCTTAGTCTGGAAGCTTCACTGAAAACTGTTCAACATGACAGCAACACACAAGCCTCCAGTGATACATGGAGGTGCATTGGCCGACCATCCAACACAGGCCTCTAGCATTGAAAGGGAGAATTCTACCACTGAAGCACCAAAGTCCCCTGACTCACCATTTGCTATTAATAAAGCCCCAACCAACCCGTTGCCATGGAGTCGATTTTGACTCAGAGTGACGTATAGAGCAGAGTAGGACTGCCCCACATGTTTTCCAGGGAGCGGCTGGTAAATTCGAACCTCCAACGTTTTAGTTAGAAGCCTGAGCTCTTAACCACTGTACCACCAAGTCTCCAATAATGCCCCAAGCTGAGTAAAGTTAGCTGTTAACTTATAGAAGATTAATAAAC
The DNA here is from genome assembly GCF_030014295.1 of Loxodonta africana. NCBI lineage: Eukaryota > Metazoa > Chordata > Mammalia > Proboscidea > Elephantidae > Loxodonta > Loxodonta africana. The sequence continues at coordinate 24,787,857 of NC_087350.1, forward strand.
TGCAAAAGATTCTTAATGGGTAGAGACCTTGACCCCCAAAATTACAACTTTATTGCCCTGAGGGTATTAAGCAATTTTGTATTAACTTCGCAATCTTATCCCAACAATTTTTATTTCCCCACTCACTATGCATGTTTGTATGTGTAGATATAGATATGGATATAGATAAACCTGTTGCCGAGTCAGTTCCAACACATAGCCACCCCACAGGAGAGAGTAGAACTGCCCCCATAGAGTTTCCAAGGAGCAGCTGGTGGATTTGAACTGCCAACCTTTTGGTTAATATCAGTATAGATATCAGTTCCTCATGTCTGACTTTGAATCATCTGTGTCATCCTGCTGGTACCCTCATTAATTTGTTCACGTTTTGGCATATGCTTATTATATATTTGTACAAGAATTGTGTTTTTAACTTTTTAAATATTATGCTTTGTCAACATATATAAAGAGCAGAGACAGATACAGAATGAGTGAAGAATTTTAAGAGGCAATGTTGCAAATATGAGTCTCCCTAAAGTAACTGCAACTTGCCTCAATTAACCTGAAAAAATCATCCCCAAAATAGAAGCCTGTTTTATTTTTACACGCAAACCAGCTGTAAGAAAGAGATCTAGAGAAGAACTGCCTTTTTAAAATCAGCTTGAAGTGATCGGCATTAAAAATCCAAGCCAGCCGGGAGGGGAATCTTCACGTGAGCAATGGCCTGAATGCTCTGCTTGCTCCATTTTTATCCCCCTCTAGAGCCCCTGCAAGTTTCTGCTCCTCCATCAACTCCAGACTCACCTCCTCTAAGCCATGAACTTGAACGGCCAAGGCCCCCTCACCCTTACAGCTGAATCCGTCCACATTCTCCTGACTTAAGAGCAACAAAACCCTTTCCCCTTCATTGCTCTAAGAATTTTTCAAAGTGATGGTTTACTCTAAAATCAAAGGAAGACAAGAACGTAAGAGCAGATGCACATTGCACACTGAGGTCTTGGGTCACAGTTAGAAGCCATCGGTCCAAGCGCTTGTGAGTCTGGTCCACAGTGAGTGTGGGTTGGCACTGCTCGGATGTGGGTACAAAGTGCTGGAAGCAAAGAAGATAGCATTGATGTGAATGACTACACTGGGCAGTCTAATAGCTCATGTTTATAATAACTTTTTAATACAAGAATAGAATGAAGTGCATGGATTTTAAATTGTGTGTTTAGATCCGCTAGGGATGTAAATTGCTTTGGACAATCAAGGCAGAGCCAGAAATATAATCACTGGGAACATAAAGGAGTTGGAGTAGAGGAAAGGAACCAGCTGCTGACAGTCGCCCCCATTCCTTCCCATTATCCTCCAAGCATTTCTCCTTCCAGATGTAGCCAACAAAAACATGCTTATAAACATTTGAATCCTATCAAAAATATGAAATCTAATAGTAAATGAACTGGAAGGAAGAAATTTAAATCATTTTCTAGTGTATTTCTTCACTAATGGCTTTCTTTTTATACTGAATCCATAGGTTTCTGACATGATTTTTTTTTTTGACCCATAAATAAAAATGAAAGAAAGAAGTGTTAGTTTTTGTTTTCAAAAGGGGGGGAGGGGACATATTCGTGTTTACTGTCACACATGGTACTTCCTGTGCAGAGCTGTTTAAATCTGAAAGTCTTGACCGTTGCTCTTTACCTTTAAAGCTCCCTCCCCCAAAGTCATTTTTCACACAGAAAGTGAGGCTGACAATTCCCTCTTTTGTTCCGCATTTGTTACACCCCAACCTCACTTGCCCTACTTAAAGCCTCTCTTGTCAGGATGTTTCTGCAACCTCACCTGTAAACGTTCCTACTGTGCAGGAAGTGCAGCAGCTGAGAATTTAGAATCAGCGACAAAGACAGTTGAAAATGCAAAATGCAGTATCCTGTGGGGGGAAAACTCTGCACACCTATCCCGATGGTTTGTTTAAATACTGTTTGAAATAATTTCTTTTATAAGTATACAATATATGATTTACTAAAAAGGTATTTTAAGGGTATATGTGCGTGTGTGTAGGTGATATGTGTGGACGCGTGTGTGTAACAGAAAACGCAGTCCACTGTTGGTTTTCTCACAAACGGAATGACGCTCAATGTTCTCAGCCAATGAGCTCACTTGACAGATCCTACTGACAGTCTTGGCCAATGGCAGTTAGTGTACCATACTGTGAGTTGCCTCAACCAATGAACGCTCTCCGTTGCTGTTCGGAGTTGAGTGTGTGCTGTCATCAGTGTTGATCTCCTTTTCTTCCACGCACGTGTATTCTGGGGAAATCACAGAATTTTTCCGTATAGGCTCAGTATGGCTACTGAATTGCCAGCACCTTGGAACGTTGCTGTCTGTAATTGCTGCCACATCATTTGTGTGCATCGTGCTGGATAATGTCTTTTTGGCATGCTATGTGCACTGGGCTCCCGCACTGCGTTAACAATTGTGTCTTCTTCGTTTTTCCTTTTTACTAGATTTGGGATTTCACAGCAGAGGAGCCCTGGCGGTGCAGTGGTTAAAGCGCTTGGTTGCGGACCGACAGGTCAGCGTTTCGAAACCACCAGCCACTCCAAGGGAGAAAGATGAGGCAGTCTGCTTGGGAAACCCTATGTTCTACTCTGTCCTATAGGGTCGCTATGAGTCGGAATCCACCCGACGGCAATGGGTTTGTTTTATTGTTTGGGGGTTTCACAGCACATTTTAGGGTTGGATATATGCACAGGTTAGCAAATAACCACGAAAGGAGTAAATCCACCACTCATCTGTCAGTTTGCTGTACTGTGGTGGCTTGAGTGTTGCTGTGACACTGGAAGCTATGCCACCAGTATTTCAAATACCAGCAGGGTCACCCATGGTGGACACGTTTCAGCAGAGCTTCCAGACTAAGATAGAGTAGGAAGAAAGGCCTGGCAATCTACTTCCAAAAATTAGCCAAGAAAAACCTTATGGATCATAACAGGATATTGTCCTATATAGTGCTGGAAGATGAGCCCCCTAGCTTGGAAGGCACTCAAAATACACAGCGGCTACAAAAACGGACTCAAACATACCAACGATTATGAAGATGGCACAGAACTAGGCTACGTTTCATTCTGTTGTACATGGGGTCACCACGAGTCAGAGCTGACTTGACAACAACTAACAACAACAAAGAAGAAAATATTACTTCGCCCCATTTCTAATTGCTTATTTAGTACCTTTCTCTTCTTACACCTTGTATAGCTTACACAGAAAAAAAATACATATGAATTAAAATGCACACAAAAATACTTAATAAAGAGCCAGTATTTTAATTTTCCAAAGAAAACAAGACAACACACTTCCCATTCAGTTGGGGACTAGGGCAGGTCAGCCAACACAGCCTGGCTATTAAAAGATGAGTTGAGCGACCTGCTTGTTTAGACAGTCTCTCAAAGGTCATCAAAGATTTCTCCTTTAACAAGACCCTTTCTCTGACCTCACCCTGTGGGTCCCCTCTGAAGCACGTAGACACTCCTTGAATCTCCCTTCTCCATCTGCTTCCCTGATTCTGCAGTATTCTATTTCCCTTCCTATTTCTCTAGCTGATCCTTCTCAGGTCTTCTTCGTGAGATCCTCTTATACCAGCATCTTAAATACAAATGCTCCCTGTGATACAGTGCACACTAATGGCCCAGTTAAACAACCCTTCTGTATCCATGGTTAAGAGCTCAGCCCCTAACCGAAAGTTCAGCAGTTCGAATCCACAAGCCACTCCTCGGAAAAACTATGGGGCTGTTCTACTCTGTCCTATAGGGTCACTATGAATCAGAATCAGCTCATCTGCAATGGTTCGTTTTTGGTTCCTGTCTTAGTTACCTAGTGCTGCTATAACAGAAATACTTTCTTTGACAGTGACTTTGAAGAAGCAAAGTGGATGCCTTTAACAAAGAGAGCTTTATTCTCCCAGACTAGGAGGCTAGAAGTCCAAATTCAGAGTGCCAGCTCCAGTGGAAGGCTTTCTCTCTCTGTTGGTTCTGGGGGAAGGTCCTTGTCATCAATCTTCACTGGTCAAGGAGACTCTCAGGGCAGGGACCCCAGGTCCAAAGCCTGAGCTATTCTCCTGACTCTTGTTTCTTGGTGATGTAAGGTTCTCACCCCTCCCCACCCCACCCCACCCCCCGTGTCTCTGTTCGCTTCTATCTTTCATATCTCAAGAGATTGACTCAAGATAAAGCCTAATCTTCTAAACTGAGTTCTGCCTTATTAATATAAATGCCCCTAATCCTGCCTCATTAACATCATAGAGGCAGGACTGACAACATATAGGAAAATCACATCAGATGACAAAATAGTGGACTACCACACAGCACTGGGAATGATGGCCTAGCCAAGTTGACATACATCTTCAGGAGACACAGCTCAATTCACAACAGTTTCTGTGTCCATACCCTTTGGCATGTTCCTCCCACTAAAAGGGTAGAGTGTATGTCCCAGATCCTCAACTTTGGATCCAGCCGTGTGACTTGCTTTGACCAATAGTATATTAGTGGGCGTGATATGATTAAATGCTTGTAACGCCCTTGACTAATTGTGCTTGCCGCTTGTGCCTCTGCATTGGCCATGAAAAGAACATGTCCAGGCTGGCCCTCTGGTTCCAGGAGGTCCCAAGAGGATGAGAGACACTAGAAGCATTGCTCAGCCAGGATCAGCTCACAGGAAAATCCAAGGAGAATAAATGATTGCTGTTTTAAGCCACTCAGTCGTGGGACAGTTTGTTATGCAGCATTGTTGGGGCCGTAGCTAACTAATAGACTCCCTGAGATTCTGTTACTCTCCTTTACTCAACCCGATTTATTCCTGATGGCCTACAAGTTAGCATATGATATGGGCTGTTACATGACAATAATAAAATATAAAAATAAGTAATAGATAACCATTTAATAATTAATCATATTAATAGGGATGACAGGAAATAAAATCAATAAATAATAAATAAACAACTAAATAAGAGCTACCATGTTTTGAGCTTCCACTATGTTCAGAGCTTTACATGTGTTCTGTCAAAAGCCCAGGTTTTTCCAGAAAAGAGGAAATGGAGGCTCAGTAGTTAAGTGACTTGCTCAAATCCTCAAAGTAAGGAGTGGTGTCCCAGCATTTGTACCAGGACCCTCTAGTTCCCTCACAGCAGTGTAAACTCTGAACACCACTGATTCTCTGAATTCAACCAAAGCCACTTTACCTTGACCTGATTAGTATGTTGATATTTCACGCGTTTTACTTTTCTTAAAGCAAGAGTCCTGTTGTTAAAAAGAAAAGTTTGAAATCCACCACCCTGGCCCGTGGCCACCTTCCTGTCTCAGGTCTTGTAACCTCCCACCAAACATATAGCCATAGTCTGAGAGAACAATGAAACATAAATTACATTGCCTTGGCCAAAGGCCCTCCCCTCCCCTCAAGAGATGAATCACGTGCGCCACGGCGACTACCAATCTCAACAAATATGGAACCTCGCGTCAGCCTTACATTCTAGAAGGATGTTTCTGAAGTTCAGAAACTAAAGCCACTTAGTTCCCAGACAGGACACACTCCCCTGTAACTGCACGACTGTTGCTGTTACTATATGAGTGGAGGACCGATGTGGAGTTTGATGCCCGTAATGAAGTCCCTGCACAAGGCTGGACTCAATCAGGTAAGCAGAAAGCACTCAATCTATTTCTAGCAGAAAAGGATTTCACATACAAAGCTGGGTGCTTTCAAAACTAGTTCAAAGAGAAGTACAGTAACCAAAGCAGATCAGTGGTTGCCCGGGGATGGAGATAGGGGGTTAGATCGATTGCCAAGAGGCAAAGGGGAGCTTGATTATGATGGTATTGATCTGACTGCATATATTTGTCAAAATTCAACACATTGTACACTTAAAACGAGTGAATTTTATTGCATGTAAATTATACCTCAATAAAGCTAATTCCCCATCACACACCACACAGATTCAGATTAACTATTACTGTTGGAGTTCAGGAACCTTAGAGAAACTGCTGCTGGTTATTGTCTCTACCACAGCCGTCTTCTGTCTTCCAAATTCCATGTGAATGCATCTCAGAGGCAGAGCTTACTTCACTTCCAGAATTGTGTCAGCACTGGATTATGGGAAATGTGGTTTCCAGGTTGTCAACACTTGTGTACAGGGTTGCCTAGAATCAGAGCCAGAGATAAAAACTTGAATGCAAGTAGTTTATTGGGAGGTTATTAGTTTCCTAGTGCTGCTGTAACAAATTACCAGGAACATAGTAGCTTAAAACAACACAAACGTGTTATTTTACAGTGGTGGTGATTAGAAGTCTGAAATGTCTCTCACTAAGCTAAAATTCAAGGGTTGGCAGGTCTTCACTCCTTCTGGAAGATCTAGGAGAGAATCCACTCCTTGCCTTTTCCAGTTTCTAGTGGCTGCCTGCATTCTTTGGCTTGTTGTTGCATCACCCCTGTTTCTGTGGTCACATATTCTCTTCCTCTGACCCTCCCACTTCCCAATGACTACACGGGGCCTACCTGGATAATCCAAGATAATCTTCCCATCTCAAAATCCTAAATCACATCTACAAAGTCCCTTTTGTCATGTAAGGTAACATATTCACAGATTCTGATTAGGATGTGGACATCTTTGCGGGTCATTACCCTGTCAACCACAGGAGGTGATCCCAGGAAGCAAGAAAGGGAGACAGGAAAGGAAGAAAAGCCAATACCAGAGTGCATTTTCAAGGTCATAACTGGGAGTGAATGGGCTCGATTCTGCCAGGAGCTCCTGATCCACCTACCAAACACCACCAGAAGCACCCTCCTGAGGGCTGGACAGCTAGAACATCTATTCCCTGACTTCCACCTCCTTTGATTAACGGCTGCCCCTGAAAACATTGGCTTCCTCTCACTGCCAGGCTGATTGCATGCTGGTTGTGCTGGCTGCCATGACATCAGAGAAAGCCCCAGGACAGAAATCATAAAGATAAGAGGCTCATGCTGGAGGTGGGACATTGTCAAGTTTACCCAGAACTGTCCACCACAGCTCCGGATTAAGGCAGAGGTGGGCTAAGGGGATGTGATGCGGGAAACAAGGGGCACCTCCTACAAGGAGAGCACCTAATGCTGCTTATCAAAAATCCACATACTGTTCAGTACACACAACTCTGGCAACTGCTTAAGAATTTGAGATTCAATTTTAAGTAACAGCTCTAGCCTATTTCTAAGCCATTACCTCTCAATTGTGTGTCTCCTGTTGAACTATTAGACTTATTAAATTGTTACTCTAACATGGTCGTCTTCTTGAAGGCACAGAGCAAAGCTTGCCCAAGCTCACGCCCAGAAGATGGATATTGTGGATATTGCCAGTGTCAACCATCAGGTAGAGAGCAGAGCAAAAAACAGCATATTGAAAAGGGTCCAGGAAAGCCTCACAGAGATAGGGACAGTAGTTTAGAGGATGGGAAGGGGTTTGCTAGGTAGGCTAGAAGGTCATTCTGAGCGAGCTTATATGGTAGTTGTTGTTGTTGCTGGGTGCCATCAAGTCAGCTCTCACTCATAGTGACCTATGTACGACAGAACAAAACTCTGCCCAGCCCTGCACCATCCTCAAAATGCGTGTTATGCTTGAGCCCATTGTTGCAGCCACTGTGTCAATCTATCTTGTTGAGGATCTTCCTCTTTTTCTCTGACCCTCTGCTTTACCAAGTATGATGTCCCTCTCCAGGGACTGATCCCTCCTGATAACGTGTCCAAAATATGGGAGACGTTGTTTCACCATTCTCACTTCTAAGGAGCGTTCTGGTTGTATTTCTTCCAAGGCAGATTTGTTTGTTCTTTTAGCAGTTCACGGTATATTCAATGTTTTCATCAACGCCACAATTTAAAGGCGTCAATTCCTCTTTGATCTTCTTTATTCATTGTCCAGCATTCACATGCATATGAGGCGATTGAAAACACCATTCCTTGGGTCAGGAGCACTTTAGTCTTCAAGGTGACATCTTTGCTTTTTAACACTTTAAAGAGATCTTTTGCAGCAAATTTGCTCAAAGAAACACTTTTTTTTATTTCTTGACTTCTGCTTCCATGGGTGTTGATTGTGGATCCAAGTTAGAAGAGATCCTTGACAACGTCAATCTTTTCTTCATTTATCATGATTTTGCCTATTGGTCCAGTTGTGAGGATTTTTGTTTTCTTTATGTTGAGATATAATCCATACTGAAGGCTGTGGTCTTTAATCTTCATTAGTAAGTGCTTCAAGTCCTCTTCACCTTGAGCAAGCAAGGTTGTGTCATCTGCATAATGCAGGTTGTTAATAAGTCTTCCTTCAGTCCTGATGACACGCTCTTCTTCATGTAGTCCAGCTTCTCAGATTATTTGCTCAGCATACAGATTGAATAAGTGTAGTGAAAGGATACAACCCTGATGCACACCTTTCCTGACTTTAAACCACGCAGTATCCCCTTGTTCAAACAACTGCCTCTTGATCTACATACAGGTTATTCAAGAGCACAATTGAGTGTTCTGGAGTTTCCATTTGCAATGTTATCCAAACTTGTTATGATCCACACAGTCGAATATCTTTGCAAAGTCCATAAGACACAGGTAAACATCCTTCTGGTATTCTCTACTTTCAGCCAGGACCCATCTGACATCAGCAGTGATACCCCTGGTTCCACGTCCTCTTCTGAATCCAGCTTGAATTTCTGGCAGTTCCCTGCTGCAGCCACTTTTGAATAATCTTCAGCAAAAGATCTTGCATGTGATATTAATGATATTGTTCAATAATTTACACATTCTATTGGATCCCCTTTCTTTGGAACAGGCATGAAGGAGATCTCTTCCAGTTGGTTGGCCAGGTAACCGCCTTCCACATTTCTTGGCATGGATGAATGAGTGCTTCCAGCACTGCATCTCCTGCATCTTGATGTGGTAGAGAGAAGTGTGTTTTATTTCAATCAAACTCTTGGTTTGTTGAAGCTTTGTCAAGGAATTCAGTCTAAGAAAAGCCCAGATTCAAACCCAGGTTTCCTGATTTCAAATCTCATTCCCTTTTCCCTACTCCAGATTGAGTCCTTTCAGTGAGAGTAGACAGGAAAAGGCTTAGGTTTTTTGTTTTTTTTTTTTTCTCTCTCTCTCTGTTTTGTAGCTATTTTATTAGTATATCTCACCTACTCTCTACCCACAAAGTTTAAGCATCATGGGGCAGTTACTATATCTGTCCTGTTCACCAGTGTATTTTCAGCTCCTTGCATGGTGCCTGGCACATAACAGGCATTGAGTCAATATTTATCAAATAAATGAATGAGAGAGTGATGGGTCCATATTGTGTTGGACCTTGAATTAGGAGACAGAAGGAGTACTGTCTAATCACTGGAAAATGGGGCACAATTTTCAGAACTATGGATTCCAGGTTAGGGGTCTTTGCTTATTAGGCATATTTAGCATCATTGCATTTTTTTTATCCAATATATATATTTTTTATTGTAAGTTAGCTTAGTTTTTTTTTTTTTTTTACTCTACTTTAAGTGAAAGTTCACAAGTCAGTCTCTCATACAAAAATTTATATTCACCTTGCTATATACTCTCAGTGGCTGTCCCTCCAATGAGACAGCATACTCCTTCTCTCCACTCTCTATTTTTGTGTCCATTCAGCAAGCTTCTGACCCCCCTCTGCCCTCTCATCTCCTCTCCAGACAGGAGCTGCCCACACAGTCTCATGTGTCTGCTTGATCCAAGAAGATCACTCTTCACAAGTATCATTTTCTATCCCATCGTCCAGTCCAATCCATGTCTGAAGAGTTGTTGGCTTTGGGAATGGTTCCTGTCTTGGGCTAAGAAGGTCTGGGGACCATGACCTCCAGGGACCTTCTAGTCTCAGCCAGACCTTTAAGTCTGGACTTTTTACAAGAATTTGAGGTCTGCATTCCACTGCTCTCCTGCTCCCTCACGGGTTTTCTGTTGTGTTCCCTGTCAGGGCAGTCATCGGTTATAGCCGGGCACCATCTCGATCTTCTGGTCTCAGGCTGACGTAGTCTCTGGTTTATGTGGCCCTTTCTGTCTCTTGGGCTCATAATTACCTTGTATCTTTGGTATTCTTCATTTTTCTTTGCTCCAGGTGGGTTGAGACCAATTGATGCATCTTAGATGGCTGCTTGCTAGATGCCACTCTCCAAAGTGGGACGCAGAATGTTTTCTTAATAGATTTTATTATGCCAATTGACTTAGATGTCCCCTGAAACCATGATCCCCAAACCCCCACCCCTGCTATGCTGTCCTTCAAAGAGTTTAGCTTATTCAGGAAACTTCTTTGCTTTTGGTTTAGTCCAATTGTGCTGACCTCCCCTGTATTGTGTTGTCTTTCCCTTCACCTAAAATAGTTCTTATGTACTATCTAATTAGTGAAAACCTCTCTCCCTCCCCACTCTCATAGACATCCAAGAATATTTTCTTCTCTGTTTAAACTATTTTCCAAGTTCTTATAACAGTGGTCTCATGCAGTATTTGTCCTTTTGCAACTGACTAATTTCAGTCAACATAATGCCTTCCAGATTCCTCCATGTTCTGAAATGTTTCACAGATTCATCATTGTTCTTTATCTATGCTTAGTATACTGTGTGAATACACCATAATTTATTCATTCATTCATCCATTGATGGGCACCTTAGTTGCTTCCATTTTTTGCTATCATAAACAGTGCTGCAATAGACATGGGTGTGTACATATATCTGTTCATGTAAAGGCTCTTATTTCACCAGGATATATTCCAAGGAGTAGTTCTATTTCTAGTTTTTTAAGGAAGCGCCAAATCGATTTCCAAGTTCTTAGGTTTTGCCGAGAGCGCTGTTCTTCTCTGGTTCCGGAGGTGTGAGTAGGCTGTGCGGCTAGCTGTTTCTCCCTGAGGAAACCACGGCCAGGACACTAGCACCAGCCCCCCCGCAATGGTGCCTGAGGGTTCCCAGGAATTCAGGTCCGGCAGCTTTTCACTCCTGAACCATCTCTCCCTTCCTCTGCCACTCAGTCCATTTTCTAACTTTGCCTTTGATGTTCAGGGCTCCTAGCTTGTCATAAATATAATCATTCCACTTGCTTTTTCAAGTCTTTGTTGTAACACGGTTCACCAGAAGCTTCTGACTACTCCACCACCTTGGCCTCATCTCCAACGCTTAGGTTTTTCTAGAATGAATGGGCAGCCTCTGCCCGCTACTACCTGCTATTGACAGAGGAAGAGCAGGTCAGGTTGTCCAGCTGTACAAAAAGTCCTCATGGAGAAGAAGACACCTGAGGGAGAAGCAGGTCCCGAGCAACCTGGAGCAGAATACAGCCAGACGAGCAAGGGGAGAAGCTGAGTTTTTCTGGGACTTGCTGGTTGTCAGCCATCATGTCCTTGCCCCAGGCTCTCCTTCCTCTGTGAGGTCCTGGTGAATCAGCTGTCTAAGATAACCCTGAGTTGTTCTTGCTCCAGTTTCCAGAGAGGGCTTACCTCTTTATCTCTCCTTTTTCTGCATTTGGAGCTCTCTGTAGAGATCTTCCAATCCAGAGGTTGTGATCTTCTTTTCTTTCAATTCCCTACACCAAGGTCTAAAGCTTTTTTCTGGGTGTGTCCAGAACAGAAGCATCTGATGTGTTGCTCTTATTCTGGATGTTTTGACAACCTCTTTCACCAAGTAGTTTATCACTAAGGTGCAGTGGACTTTCTCTATCATATTGCCTGACATCTGACCTTTCCAAAACCCTCAATATTCCAGAGCTACTAGTAAAGCTTTCTGGACCCCATTTGAAACACTGTTTTCTGCCCTGCATCCTGCCTGATGATGACACTGGTAATATCCATAAGCTCATGGATATTAACATGAGTCATGCAGACAAAGGTTCAAATCAAATGCATCCACTTCCTTTGCCCACCTATTCTTCTCTGCTGAGTCCTCTTGCTGTCATTTCATTGACTTTTCTACTTGTCATTTTCAAGCAAGTATTAACGAATTTTTGGAAACCTGTCCAAGTCCAATGGTTGAAGTCTTGCGTGGTGGGATGGGCATCTCATCTCATACAAAAGCCTCATTTATTGAAACTTTGTCAAGGAATTCAGTCTAAGATAAACCAATGTGCATGTCAACTTCTTTCAAGCCATAAGCACTTGTTTGATCTTATAGAAAGAATTTGAAAGTAAATATTCTTCCCCAAGTTTTTTTCTTTTTTAACTTATTTTTACTTTTCATTTGTAGTAAATGTGTATGTAATAAATTGTTTGTCTTTTCAATAATCTTCACATCTACAATTCAATGACATTAGTTATATTTATCATATTGCAGTGTGATGGATTACTTTTATATGCCTTTCTCGCCATGGTCTTGTAACTCCCACCAAAATACTGGATGGGACTATGCAAATAAAGCACTTGTGGCCAACCAAGGGGATTGGACTGCTTATTAAATATACAAATAAGGTGCATGGCACCCTTGTGGGAGAGGGGTGGGATGATGCAAATAAGGCGTATGTAACAATAACAAGGTGATGGGTCAGTTTTGTCATCCTGCTAGGCTTGAAGGGAGACAGAGAGAGAAAGGAGCTGCAACGCAGAAGATAGAGACAGCAGAGGCAGCAGAACCAGGACAGAGAGGGAGAACTGTAACACTGGAGATGGCAAGAAGCAGTGGCAGAGAAACAGTGGCAGCAGAAGCAGCAGAACCAGGAGACTGGCAGGATATGGTGCGGTGGGCTTCTTGGCCAATGGAGAGAGAAAGCTGAGCACCTTCAGGCACAAGGCTTGCTGGCAGAGTGGGGCGCCTCTGGGAACTAATTGGCAGAGCTAAAAGAACTTTGTAACACTTGCCTGAGCAGGGCAGAGGCAGAGAAGCTAGAGAGAGGTGTACCTGCAGGCACAGCTGAGAAGACACTGTCCTGATGGAAGAACTGTATCCTAAGTTACAACCTCTTTCTTCCCTAAGAAACCCTGTAATAGCGGGTATTGTCTGTGAGTTCCGTGTGGCCATTGCAGCACATTATCAAACCCAGCAGAGAAGTAGAGAGTACCATGGGAGGGACGAGTGGTGTCAGAACTGGTAAAAAGTTGGAGGGGGTAGGTATATCTGACCTCTGCCTCATAGCAATCAGACTTGGGCTGTTGATGCTGATAATGACTCTCCTTTTAGAGGAGGTCAGATGCCCCTACCATGCCATTTTTACACATATTGTTCAGCCATTAACATTATTCCTTTCCTTTCCCAAGATTTTTGTTTTTTTTAAGAGGAATGGAAAATCATTGTGTGAACAGCATATTATGTACAGGCAGTCCCTCGGTTACGAACGTCCGACTTACTTAAAACACTTAGTTATGAGCCAAACTCCTTAAAGTCTATTATATTAAAAATTTGAGGTACATACAATGGATTGTGATAACAAACAGGCTTTACTTTGCAGCGCACATCAAAACTTTATTACTATTATTACTGTATTTTATTATTATGTTAAAGATGTTTTAGCGTATCTGGAAGTGTTTCTTTAATGTTTTTTATACATAGAAAGGTATGCTATATAAAAAAAAAAAAATGCTATATACCATATACTAAAAACAAACATTTGACTAACATTAGGTATGAACCGTACCTAACCATTCCAACTTACATACAAATTTTACTCAAAGATGGACTTAGGAACAGAACTTGTTCATAATCCAAGGACTGCCTGTGTAACCTCGTGGGACTACAGTTAAAAGTGTGGTCAGACTTTGTCCAAACAGACGTTGTGTGGTGCGTGACTGTATTTTGGATCTTTCTGAACAATACTGTCTCAAGACCATCACTTGGTTGACTCTTCACATTCATCTCCCAATTCAGATGCCACTTCCTCAGAGAACCCTTCCCTGACCAGAAATCAAATGTAGCCACCCAGTTGCTCATTATCACATCAGGCTGTTTTATCAAGATCTGAAATTGAATTTGTTTGTTTACTTACTAATTATTATTATTTTTTTTTGTCAGTCAGCCTCCATCTTCTGTGGGACACAAACTCCATTAGAATAGAGACCCTGACACTTTTGTTCATTGTGAGGGTCACCAAGGATGGTCTCAAATTTCTAGTTCTCTTCCTTCTCCATGTGTAGGATTACACGTCCTCTCTCTTAAAACAGGGTTGTCATGGCCATGTGCCTTTTTTCTTTTTTTTACCAACAAAATGTGAGCCAAAATATTCTGTGTCACTTCCAGGAAGAAGACATATGAACTAGTGTGCAATTTGCCACATTCTATCCTTAAAGATAAAGTGATTATGGAAGCATGCATTATGATGGAGCCACCATCAACCTACGTTACTGACTGACAGCAATGAGCAGAGCCCTCACCTGACTCTCTGTTGTGTTCATTCAAGGATTTGGAAGTTCTTTGTTACTACAGTATACTCTAGCAATCCTAATTGTATTAGTTTCTGCTGTATTCTCTGTACTGCATCAGAAAATCCTGATGTCCAATGTAGTGTGAAGCAAAGAGCAGTGGATTTTCAGCCAGACACCACTTGGCTGAAATCTTAAACCCAGACTTATTAATTACATGACCTTGAGCAAATTACTCAAACTTTCTGTGCTTCAGTTTCCTCAACTCTAAAAACCAAACCCATTGCTGTCAAGTTGATTCCGACTCATAAAGGGAAGTACATTATGCCTCACACTGTTGCTGAGATAATCCCATGAAATTATATATGTATTATATATAATATGTATAATATATAATTTATAATATATAAATTTATATAAATTATATATTAAAAATATAATATATATAAATTATATGTAATTATGTATATGCCATAATTGCATGTTTTATACTTAAACAACTATGATATATATATATCATATATATGGTATATATATATATATCATAGTTGTATGAGTGCCCAGAAAGAGAGAGAGAAAGAGATCTGTATGTATCTATACATATACCGTAAGGCCCGGCAGAGAGCAGGCACTCTGAAAATGTCAGCTCCTTTCTTTCTCCTTCTTACCCTTCAGTTCCTATTCCCCTCACATCAAAGAGAGTCTGGTATATACTATCTCAAACTGTTCCTTTCCCCATTATCTAGAGTGTTGTCTGTTCTCAGGAGGAGTAAAAGCTCTGGCCGTCTGTGAGACAATGTTCCCAATGTCCTTATTACATCATATACTATAGTTATAGCATAGTCAGGGTGTTCTGTAACCATTATCATCATCATGATCACAACTAGTGTTTTTCGAGAGTTTGTGGCAAGAACTGATCTAAAGTAGACTATATGTATCTATTCATTTAATAATCATAACAACTATGAATGCATTTATTATTATTATTTCTATTATACAGATGAGAAACTAAGGCTCAAAAGTCATTAAGCTAGAGTTGGTTAGAACGGTACTCTGACTATAGGGCCCTCAATCCCAATGATCATGCTAAATCCAATGGACCTATGGTGTTCTAAGGACCACCTGAGACAACTCTTTATGGAGACAAAGAAAAGAGATGAATAGAGTTAATAGCTTGGCTCTGCCGTGTCTACTTCATCCACAGCCTTGACAGTTGTACATGTATAAAACAATGAATAAGAGGCCCTTGAATAACGTGGATGTTCAAAAGTAATTGGCAGTAATGTCTTAGGCTGGGTTCTCTAGAGAAGCAAATCCAGGAAAGCATATATATATGCAGAGAGAGAGAGATTTATCTCAAGGAAATGGCTCACACTGTTGTAGAGGCTGGCAAGTCCCAACTCCATGGGTCAGGAATCAGGCATCAGGCTGGAGTCTTCTCCTGACTCACATAGCTGCAGGAGCTGATGAACCCAAGATTCAAAAGTTGAATGAAGGTTGATGAATCCAAGATCAGCAGGTAAGATGGCAGGTTGCTGGTCCAAGTCCCAAGAACTAGAGGTCAGATACTGATGAGCCAAATCCAGGATTGAGAGCAGAGCAAAAACAGCAAGCTTTGCCAGAAAGTCCATATATATTGGATGCAGATCATATCCCCAAAGAGACTTCCTTTCAACTGATTGGCTGTTCATAGCAGATTTCATCGAGGAAGTGATTACATCATCATACAACTGCCCAACTACGTCATAACTGCCAAACCAGTGACGGTCATGGCCCAGCCAACTTGACAAACAACCTTAACCATCACAGGTCACCCCTTGTCAACTTGGTACCTATACACATCTCCTTAAGCCATATATAATCTCTGAAAAAAAAGACAATTATAAAATCATACTTGTACCTAACATGATACAACTAACACAAGTACAACCAAAAAGGCACTAGCCCTGTTTACATCTTAAATTTTATAAGTGAATAAAACAAAAATATTTGAGGCACCTATACAAGGAAGAAATACTCATAACAATTACAGTCCTCTTTTCTGCAACTGTCACGTGGTCATAACTGGTCTTTAGTACTACCTTCTTCCACCACCCATTCCATATTCCCTTTGACCTCAGCAAGCACCTCAGCTGGTTGTGGTTCATTGCCTGGTGAGGTGACCCAAATCTTTATTTCTGAAGGGTCTGGGCCATTAGAGTCATGTTGGAATTGTGTTGCTGTCATTTTCAATAAACTTTAATCACAGGGCATGGTAGTACTAGGACATGCCCTAAAAGATTTCCTGCATTCCAGGCATACTCTTCTTAACCTCCATTATGTAATATCAATCTGATTTCCTTCTGGTAATCAGGATCAATCACATCAGCCAATATGGTGACTCCCTTCTTTGCCTGTTGATCCAGAGGAATAAAGAGCCCAAAGCGGCCAGGTGGCATTCTTAACTTCTAGCTCAATGCAATCAGTGATGTGTCTCCAAGTGGGAGCATTCCTCCTTTTGGAACTAAGACCTCTACACCTGCAGAGCATAGGGTGGTGGGAGCAGGAAACAAAAATTTTACCAGTGGGTCACTAGGGATAATAGTGGGTGATGCCACTCCCATTTCCACACCTTGATTCCTAGGCCAATGAATCTTTCCTATAGGAGAAAGAGCACCATATATTGGATGCTGGTTTAAAGCAGAGAGAGCCTCCTAGAGAACACTGCCCCAACCCTGCAAGGTATGCCACTTAGATGGCACCATAATTGTGTCTTTAGAAGGCCATTCCATCACTCTATCAAGCCAGCTACTCCAGGATGATGTGGAACATGAAAAGACCAGTCAATTCCATGAGCATGTGTCCATTGCCACACTTCATTTTCTGTGAAGTGAGTCCCTTGATCTCAGGTTATGTGTGGGATACCATGACAGTGAATAAGGCATTCTGTAAGTCAGTGGATGGTAGTTTTGGCAGCAGCATTATGGGCAGGGAAGGCAAATCCTTCTTCGCATGCTAGAGGGTGGTGTTATGGATTGAATTGTGTCCTCCAAAAATGTGTGTCAGCTTGGCTAGTCCATGATTCCCGGTATTGTGTGACTGTCCACCATTTTGTCCTCTGATGTCATTTTCATATGTGTTGTAAATCCTAACCTCTATGATGTTGATGGGAAACACTGGTGGTGTAGTAATTAAGTGCTATGGCTGCTAACCAAAATGTTGGCAGTTTGAGTCCACCAGAAGCTCCTTGGAAACTCTATGGGGCAGTTCTACTCTGCCCTATACTGTTGCTGTGAGTGGGAATTGACTTGACAGCAACAGGCTTGGTCAGTTTTGGGTCATGATGTTAATGAGGTGGGATTAGTGGCAATTACGTTAATAAGCCAGGACTCAATCTACAAGACTAGGTTGTGTCTGAAGCCAATCCCTTTTGAGATATAAAAGAAAGAAGCAAGCAGAGAGACATGAGGACCTTCTACCACCAAGAAAGCAACATCGAGAGCAGAGCATGTCCTTTGGAACAGGGATCCCTGTGCAGAGAAGCTCCTGGATAAGAGGAAGATTGATGGCAAGGACCTTTCCCCAGAGCTGACGAGACAAAAAGCCTTCCGCTGGACTGGCACCCTGAATTCAGACTTCTAGCTTCCTAAACTGTGAGAAAAACTTCTGTTTGTTAAAGCCATCCACTCGTGATATTTCTGTTATAGCAGCACTAAATAACTAAGAATCTGGTACTACAGTTGGGATGCTGCTCTAACAGATACCTACAATGTGGAAGTGGTTTTGAAGCTGAATGGGTAGAAGCTGGAAGAGTTTTAAAGTGCTAGTAGTAAAGGCCTAGATTGGTTGAAGAGACTGTTCATGGAATTATAGACATCAGACAATTCTGGTGAGAACTCAGAAGGAAATGAGGAGATCTGTTACACTGAAGATGGCGCAGATGGCAAGAAGCAGCAGCAGAGAAAAGGCAGCAGCAGCAGAACCAGGAAACCAGCACAAGATAGTGCTGGAGCCAACCCACAGAGCCAGAGGGCTGAGTGCCTTTCAGCATGAGGTTTCCTGGCAGAGTGGGGTGCCTATGGGCATTTATTGGTAGAGCTAAGCTTGTTGACCCACAGAGCTAGAGAGCTGAATGCTCTCTGGCTGAAGTTCACTGGCAGAATGGGATGCCTCCAGCCACTAATTGGTGGAGCTAAAGAACTTTGGAACACTGTACCCAGCAGGGCAGATGCCAGCTGGCCCAAAGTCACAGGGAGCTGAGAGGCCAAGAAACCAGGAAGCAGAAGGTAGAGAAACAAGGAATATAAGAAGCAGAGCTGCCTCAGTCTCAAAGGGTAGAGCCACGACCTCAGGGGTCTCAAAAGGTATACGCATGGCCTCTAGGCCCCTTCTGGGGCCACAGCCTCCTAGATTTCAAAGAGTCAGATCTTCACCAACTCGGTGCCAGAGTGTGGGGCTGCCATTCATGAGTGCCAATGCGATGGGGTCAGATCTACTGCCCAAAGGTGAGGGGGCAGGGCTACCATACCCAAGGGGCAGAAGAATGGGCCTGCTGGGGCCTGAAGAGGGGAGGGTTGTCACTCACATGGACTAGGAGAATGGGGCTGCCCAAAGCCAAGGGAGCAAAGTTGCTGTTCCAATGGGCCTGGAAGACAGAGCTGAAGCCCAGGGTCGTGGAGCCTCCACCCAGAATCCAGAAAGTGTGGCCAACACCCAGAGTCTGGAGGGCAGAGCCGTTGCCTAAATGGCCTCAAAGAACAGAGGATTATGTTCAAGCCTTGACAGCTAATGTAACATGTTCTGCTGACTTGCTTGGTGCTTGTCGTCTCTTCTTTCCCTCCAATTTCTCCCATTCGTAAAGGAAATGTCTAGCTTGTGCCTGGTACACTATTGTATTTTGGAAGCAGACAACTTGTATTCTAGATTTCACAGATGAAGAGAAATTTTGGATTTTAGACTTGCAGTTGATACAAGACTTTTGCTATAATATGATGTGGTGAACATGCTTTACATGTGGCAAGAACTTGAATCCTGGGCGGCCAAAAAGAGGAATTTCGTGGATTGAATTTTGTTCCCCCAAAATGTGTGTCAGCTTGGCTAGACCACAATTCCCAGTATAGTGTGATCGTCCGCTATTTTGTCATCTGATGTGATATTCCTATGTGTTGTAAATCCCACCTCTATGATGTTAATGAGGCAGTATTAGAGGCAATTATGTCAATGAGCAAGACTCAATCTACAAGATTAGATTGTGTCTTGAGTCAATCTCTTTTGAGCTATAAAAGAGAGAAGCCAGCAGAAAGACAGGAGGATCTCATGCCACCAAGAAACACGAGCCAGGAGAATAGCGCATCCTTTAGACCCAGGGTTCCTGTGCTGAGAAGTTCAACAGGGGAAGATTTATGATGAGGACCTTTCACCAGAGCCAACAGAGAGAGAAAATCTTCCCCTGGAGCTGGTGCCCTGAATTTGGACTTCTAGCCTACCAGACTGTGAGAGAAAAAACTTGTGTTTGTTAAAGCCATCTACTTACAGTAATTCTGTTATAGCAGCACTAGATATTTAAGACACTGTCATAATAGACTTTACTCCACTTGCCAGGGATCCAGTGTGGGAATTCTGCCAGTTCCTAAGTATATCTGTACCAATTATGCATTCCTGAACTGGAGAAATCACTACAGGATGAGTTCAGGGACCCAATGGGCCTACTGTGAGATGGACACGAGCTAAGGTTCCATTAATAGCCTGACCTCCATATGCCCCACTCTGACTAGTGGGCCACAGTGACATTTGGGATCCCCTGCAATTAGTGTCAGTTCAAAGCCAGTACCCAGTAATCCCCGAAAAGTCTGATTATATCCCTTTCCCCAGTGAAAAGTCATTCTCATAAAAGGTCATAGATCCTTTTGGGGGAAGCTGGAAGAAAGATTAACAGTATAAATTTTTGGCAGTGTAGTGGGGTCCTGCCTGCAGGTACTTGTCCTCTCCTGCATTCAAGGGCTTTGGGGTCTGTAAATTGGTCAAAGTCTGGAAATTGATTGAGAAGCTGTCAGTCTCTATTCTGATGATTCTAGTTAGACTGCTGTTCACTTGATATAGAATTCAATGTTAGTTATGGCTTGTACACTACTTATGCCATGTATTAGGGCTCTTAGTGTTGTCCCTATTTTTTTCCTTTGGTGTTTATCTTTTTAGATTTTATATTTAGGTCTTTGATCCATTTTGCCAATAAGGATATTTTTACTTCTTCCCTACCAATTTGGATGCCCTTTATTTCTTTTTCTTGCCTTACTGTTCTGGCTAGGACCTCCAGCACAATGTTGAATAAGAGTGGTGATAAAGGGCATCCTTGCCTGGTTCCTGTTCTCAAGGGGAATGCTTTCAGATTCTCTCCATTTAAAAAGATGTTTGCTATTGGCTTTGTATAAATGCCTTTAAATATATTGAGGAATTTCCGTTCCATTCCTATTAGGCTGAGAGTTTTTATCAGGAATGGGTGTTGGACTTTGTCAAATGCCTTTTCTGCATCAATCAATATGATCATGTGGTTCTTACCTTTTGTTTTATTTGTGTGATGGATTACATTGATTGATTTTCTAATGTTGAACCATCCTTGCACACCTGGTATGAATCCCACTTGGTCATGATGACTTATTTTTTTGGTATACCATTGAATTCTATTGGCTAGAATTTTCTTGAGGATTTTTGGATCTATGTTCATGAGGGATATCGGTCTGTAATTTTCTTTTTCTCTGGTGTCTACCTGGCTTTGATATCAGGGTTATGCTGGCTTCATAGAATGAGTTCGGGAGTATACCTTCCTTTTCTATACTCTGAAATACCTTTAGTAGTAGTGGTGGTAACTCTTCCCTGAAAATTTGGTAACATTCTCCAGGGAAGCCATCTAGGTCAGGGCTTTTTGTTGTTGTTTTGGGGAGTTTTTTTTTTATTACCTCTTCAATCTCTTCTTTTGTTATGGGTGTATTAAGTTTTTCTACCTTGGTTTGTGTTAATTTAGGTAGGTAGTATGTTTCCGGAAGTTTGTGCATTTCCTCTAGGTTTTCAAATTTGTTGGAGTACAATTTTTCATAGTATTCTCTTATGATTCTTTTTACTTCAGTTGGGTCTGTTGTGATATTACCCATTCTTATTTGAGTTATTTGCTTCCTCTCCTGTTTTTCTTTTGTCAGTTTGGCCAATGGTTTCTTGATTTTGTTGGTCTTTTCAAAGAAGTAATTTTTGGTCTTGTTGACTCTTTCAACTGTTTTTCTATTCTCTATTTCATATCTTTACTCAAATCTTTATTCTAGTCTTTATTATTTCCTTTCTTCTGGTGCCAGAGGGCTCCTTTCGCTGTTCTCTTTCTAATTGTTTGAGTTGTAGGGTTAATGTTTTGATTTTGGCCCATTCTTCTTTTGGGGTGTGTGCATTTATTGCTGTAAATTGACCTCTAAGCACTGCTTTTGCTGTGTTCCAAAGGATCTGGTAAGATGTGTTTTCATTCTCATTTGATTCTATGAATTTCTTTATTCCGACCTTGATTTCTTCTATAACCCAGTAGTTTTTAAGCAAGGTGTTGTTCAGTATCCATGTATTTGATTTTTTTTTTTCCCTTGCTCTTTCTATTATCGATTTCTACTTTTATGGAATTATGGTCAAAAAAGATGCTTTGTAATATTTAGATGTTTTGGATTCTGTTACAGCTTGCTTTGTGGGCTAAAATGTGGTCTATCCTGGAGAATGTTCCATGTGCGTTGAAAAAAAATGTATTATTGGCTGCTTTTGGGTGGAGTGTTCCATATAGGTCTACGAGGTCAAGTTGATTGATTGTGGCATTTAGATCTTCCGTATCTTTATTGAGTTTTTTTCTAGATATTCTGTCTTTCACTGAAAGTTGTGTGTTGAAGTCTTCTACTATTATTGTGTACCTATTTCTCTTTTCAATGCTGTTTGAGTTTGTTTTACACATTTTGGAGCCCTGTCACTGGGTGTGTATACATTTATTGTGGTTATGTCCTCCTGGCATATTGACCCTTTAATCATTATGTAGTGTCCTACCTTATTCTTTGTGGTGGATTTCACTTTACATTCTGTCTTGTCAGAGATTAATGTTGCCACTCCTGCCCTTTGTTTGGTTGTTTTGTTTGCTTGATATATAGTTTTCCACCCATTGAGTTTTAGTTTGTGTCTTTGAGTCTAAGGTGTGTCTCTTGTAGGCAGCATATAGACGGGTCGTGGGTTTTTTTGTTTTGTTTTTTAATCCATTCTGTCACTCTTCATCTATTTATTGGTACATTTAGCCCACTTACATTCAGCATGATTATTGATAGCTGTCATGGATTGAATTTGTGTCCTCCAAAAATATGTGTATCAGTTTGGTTAGGCCATGATTCCCAGTATTGTGTGATTGTCCACCATTTTGTGATCTGATGTGATTTTCCTATGTACTGTAAATCCTACTTCTATGATGTTAGCAAGGTGGGATAGGCAGCAGTTATGGTGATGAGGCACCACTCAGTCTACAAGATTGGATTGTGCCTTGAGCCGATTTCTTTTGAGATATAAAAGAGAGAAATGAGCAGAGACAAGGGGACCTCATACCACCAAGAAAGAAGTGCCAGGAGCAGAACATGTTCTTTGGACCTGAGGTCCCTGTGCAGGCAGCTCTAGACCAGAGTTAACAGAGAGAGAGGGCCTTCCCCTGGAGGTGACTCCCTGAATATGAACTTCTAGCCTACGAGACTGTGAGAGGATAAACTTCGGTTTGTTAAAGCCATCCACTTGTGGTATTTCTGTTATACCAGCACTAGATGACTAAGACAATAGGTATGAGTTAACTGCTGACAGTTTGATGTATTTTTCTTTTTGTGGTGTTGACAATTTCTTTGTTCCACTGAGTTTCCTGGGCTGAGTCATTTTTCTTTATGTATTTTCTTTCCATCTTTTTCATTATTGTTGATTTCATGTTCACTAAGTCTTTATGTTTTTCTTCTTTTTTATTTTGATGCATTGGGTTGTTAGCTTGCTTTGTGGATGTCTTAAAGTTTACCCTTATTTTTCTAAGTTTAAACCAATCTTTTATTTCTTGATATTGCTTTAACTTCCTCTCCATATAGAAGTTCTACAACTACATTGTTTATTCCTTCTTTTTTGTTTTCATGTTGTCATCATTTACATACTGACATCTCTGGTTCCTTATTTTCAGTCTCATAGCTTTGACTTGTTTTTGTATCTTCCCTATCTTGATAGATATGTGGTTGATCTGTCCTTAATTTGTTGTCTGATATTGTCGGTTCTCTAACCAGAGGACTCCCTTTAATATTTCCTGTAATTTTGGTTTGGATTTTACGAATTCCCTTCACTTCTGTTTATCTGGAAATTACCTAATTTTGCCATCATATTTGAGAGACAGTTTTGCTGGATATATAATTCTCGGATGGCATTTTTTTTTCCTTCAAGGCTTTATATATGTCATTCCATTACCTTCTTGCCTGCATGGTTTCTGTTGAGTAGTCAGAGCTTAGTCTTACTGGTTCTCCTTTGTAGGTGACTTTTCATTTATTCCTAGCCACTCTCAAGATTCTTTGTCTTTGCTTTTGGCAAGTTTGATAATGATATGTCTTGGTGATTTCCTTTTGAGATCTACTCTATATAGGGTTCCTTGAGCTTCTTGGGTAGATATCTTCTCAACTTTCTTGATATCAGGGAAGTTTTCTGCCAGCAAATCTTCAACAATTCTCTCTGTTTTTTCTGTTATCCCCCCAACCCATGCTGGTACTCCAATCACTTGTAGGTTTTTCCCCTTGATAGTATCCCACATAATTCTTAGGCTTTCTTCATTTTTTTAATTCTTTTTTTTCTGCTATTTCCTCAAACAGATTGATGTCAAGGGATTTGCCCTCAATCTCACTAATTCTGACTTCCATTGCCTCAATTCTGCTCTTACGACCTTCTATTGAGTTGTCTAATTCTGAAATTTTATTGTTAATCTTTTGGATTTCTAGGTGCTGTCTCTCTATATAGCAGCCTTTACATTTGTTGTTTTGTTCTTGTGCTCTTTTTCTGAATTCCTCTATTACTTTATCTGTGTGTTCCTTAGCTTGGTCTGAGTTTTGCCTGATCTCCTTCTTGGTCTCTTGGAGAGCTCTGTATATTAGTCTTTTGAATTCTATCTCAAGTAGTCCCATTACCTTATTTTCCTCCAGAAGGTTTCCTGATTCTTTATTTTGGTTGCTTGCTGGAGTCATCTTGATCTGCTTCTGTATGTGATTTGATATTGACTGTTGTCTGAGTATCTGAGCTACTTTGGTTACTGGCATCTTTGAAGCTCTCCACCCTGTTTCCAGATGGTTAAAGCAGCTACAAGAGTGTGAGCCCAGGAGTCTGTTCACTTTTCTTGTGCAGGTACAGCACAGGTGTCCAGGTATTCTGTCACCAAGTGTATGGTACAGACTCTCACCTACAGTCCTAGACAGGCAGGGCTGCACAGGGGCATTCAGAGCAGAAACAGGTATCTGGCTGGAGTAGGGAGGCTAGACTGGAGCAAGGTAGGGGGCTGATGGCTGCCCCCCGGCACCTGGGTGGAGGGTCTGTCCCTGTCCCCTAGAGTGCATGGTGGGGGGTTATTGCAGCTGGTCCTTGGGCACCTGGTGCTGTTGGCTGGAGGAACTAGGAGGCACAACTTATTCTCTGACCCCTGTCATGGGTGGCTAGATGGAGTGGGTAGTACCACCAGCTCTCAGGCCCCTGGTGTGGGTAGACGAGATCCTTTGCTTAAGGAGCAGGGTGGTATCAAATGTCGCAAATCTGCAGCTCCCCTTTGGCTGCTACAGCTGAAAATGGGCCTCTGGTGAATGCCCTGCTGTTTTATGCTAATGAGGGCAAGTGGTGTTGAATCAGCCCACACAGGTGTAGGCAGGGGTGAAGGGCACTGGAAGTCTGTGGACCCCTTATGCCAGTGCCTAGGCAAAGGGGCAGGGTCTCCTGACATGCCTTGATTCCCAGCTTAGGGGTCACGGCATGTTTTATATCTGCAAGACTCATTTGGGAATGGATAGCCCTGAATTCCCAGCTTAGTGGGCATGGCAATTGTTGAATACTGCAGGATGGAGTTGGAAAGGAGTGGTGTAGGGGTGGGAGAGGGGAAGGAAGCACTTTTCTACTGTGAAACTCTGGAGGGGAGAGGTTATTTTGCCCCTACATGGTAGGTTAGACACTTGCACTTAACTTTCACAAGGTCTAGCACCACTTCCACCCAGCTCCTGAGACATGTGCTGACTCGCTCACTGCCCAGCCTCACCCGACATGGTAAGACGCGTCCTGAATGCTATGGCTTACCTCAGCCTACGTGCTGGGCAACCCAGCCAGCAGGGCTCCAGTGGCCTTGTGACAGGCACTTCTCTGCTGCTTTTAAATTGTCTCTCCTTCCCTCTGCCACTCAGTCTGACTCTTCAGCTTTGTCTCTGATGATCGGGGCTCCTAGATTGTCATATATAATAGATTCACGTTTTTTCAGGTTTTTGTTGTAAAAGGAATGACAGGAAGTGTCTGACTATCCCACCTTCTTGGGCCCGCCTCTGAAGTTAATTTCTTATTCAAAACCTTATACAAATATTTTTTTCGTGCCATTGGTTGCAATCCACACAATATGACAGCAGGCTCCCCCTTTCTACCTTGGGTTCCCTGTGTCCATTCATCTAGTTCCTGTCCCTTCCTGCCTTCTCATCCTGCTTTTGGACAGAAGCTGCCCATTTGGTTTGGCATATTTGATTGAACTAAGAAACATGTTCCTCACGTGTATTATTTTTTGTTTTATAGGTCTGCCTAATCTTTGTCTGAAAAGTGGGCTTCGGAAATGGTTTCTGTTTTTGGTTAGCAGAGTATCTGGGGCCAGGACTTAAGTATAGTTATAGGTCTAGAAGCCAAAATGGGTGGTGGATATGTGTTTTGAGAACATTCAGCATTGTCTTATAAGACATCTGCAGACAGCTGGGTTAACAGCATCAGATGGGAGTGGAGGAGCTAATGGTTTTACTGGGGAGGGTGGCTCAGCACACAAAGATGGAGTGATCTCTTCAGATGGGAGTGAGAGGGCTGGTTCTGTTGGCAGGAGTGATTAAACAGAATTAAGGGGCTCATTGTCCCCAGCTTCCTGATTATCTGCCCATACATCCCCATCCTAACATTCAGGATCCCACTTCTTCCTAATCAATGCCCTCACTTTAATTTCAGATACCACCAAAGGTTGGGAATTCAGTTGGTATTGTAAGTCTGCCACTGTTATGATAAGACTCTGGGTTTGGGTTTCAGCAATATCAGCACTGTTAGTACAAGAAATAAGACTTTCTTTCAAGGCACAAGTGGAAACTTTCAGGTCGTTTATGCTGTGCTTGAGCTTTGACTCTGAAGCCCTGAGCTCTGAGTTCGTCTTTCTTTCACCACTTTGTCTAGTGACAGTAGGACCAATCAACCAATTTCCTTTTGCTTCACATTATGACAAAATTGTAGAAAGGTGTCCAACATGCAATCACCCAGAGCCTTGCCTCTCACTAATACCTAATCTATTGGTAGTAATATTTTGCATATTTCTATTGCCACCTTGTGCCTTGGATTAGCAATGCCCTCTTTACTGCTGGAAGCAGAGTCATCAACATCTTTAAGACTAACCAGACTTTAGAACTGTCTTAGGCAGGGTTCTCTAGAGAAGCAAAGCCAGTGCAGCATATAAATATATACAGAGGGAAAGATTCATATAAAGGAAATAGTTCACACAGCTGTAGAAACTGTAAAGTACCAAGTTCATGGGTCAGGCTAGAGGCTTCTCCTGACTCAAGTAGCTGCAGGTGCTAGCAAATCCAAGATCAGAATGTCAGATAGCAGGCCTTTGGCTCACAGGTTGTGGAGGTTGATGAATCTCAAGATTGGCAGGAAAGATGGCAGGTAAGCTGCTAGCTTAAGTCCCAAGAACTGGAGATCAGATGAACAGGAGCCAGCTGCAGGATCCAGAGAGAGCAAAAGCCCACAAGCCTTGCAAAAAAGTCCATCTGTATTGAATGCAGCTTATACCCCCAAGGAAACTCCCTTTCAACAATTGGCAACAGAAGATCCCACCATGGAGAAGATCATATTACATCTGATGTCATCATGGAAGTGATTACATCATTACACAACTGCCAAGCTATGTCATAACTGCCAAACCACTGAGAATCATCACCCAGCCAAGTTGACACACAACCTTAAAAATCACACCCATTATAGCCTGTTGCTAATTATGGACACTCTCCACAGGTCTGTTCAATGATATTCTCCATGAATCCACTTGGTGTCTAGGTAATGCTGGTGCCAGCCACCATTAATGTATGTACAGGCAGGATAACATAGCCATGAAAATAGCCCTGTCTACCTGCCTTAGCCAAGAAACAGTTAATGCTGGCAAGTTAAAAAAAAAAAAAAAACTGGCTTCTTTTAGCAAGCTTCAAAAGTGCTTCCCTTGGAGAATGAGTGATAAAGGCAGACATTTTTAAAGGCTCCATAATTATTTCAGTGCCACCCATCTGGGAGTTTTTCCACCGTGAATTACATGCTGTCATGAATTGAATTGTGTCTCCCAAAAATATGTGTCAACTTGGTTAGGTCATGATTCCCAGGATTGTGTGGTTGTCTTCCATTTTGTGATTTTCCTATGTGTTATAAATCACAATCTCTGCCTGTGGTTAAAGAGGATTAGGGTGGGATGTAACACCCTTGCTCAGGTCACATCTCTGATCCAATGTAAAGTGAGTTTCCCTGAGGTGTGGCCTGCACCGCCTTTTATCTTACAAAAGATAAAAGGAAAGAGAAGCAAGCAGAGAGTTGAGGACCTCCTACCACCAAGAAAGGGGAGCCGGGAGCAGAGAGCATCATTTCAACCAGGGTTCCAGTATAGAGAAACTCCTAGTCCCAGGGAAGATTGATGACAAGGACCTTCCTCCAGAGCCGACAGAGAAAGAAAGGCTTCCTCTGGAGCTGACACCCTGAATTTGGACTTTTAGCCTACTAGACTGTGAGAAAATAAATTTCTCTTTGTTAAAGCCATCCACTTCTGGTATTTCTGTTATAGCAGCACTGGATGACTAAGACACATGCCCTTCAAAGACTAAGGACGGTACCAGGAAGCATAAAGACTCTGGAGTGCTCTCTAACACACAAGCCAAGAGGCATAGGACCTTTTCAAAGCCCCTTTGGCGACATTTTACTTGGATCATTCCTTGACTCCACATTCTCTCAACAAATTGTAGACTCAAGCCACACTGTGGACTGCCAGGAGTCATGCAGCTGCTCACTTGCTAGTTGTTTCCAAGGTGTCTAATGTGAGCAATCCTTTACTATTCCTCCCATTGAGAGGTGGAATCCAATTCCCCTTCCGTTGAAGCCGGGGTGGCCTTAGTGACTTACTTGACCTACAGGATATGTGGAAGTGATGTTCCAGGACTTCCAAGACTAGGTCATAAGAATCTTCACAGCATCCATCCAGATGTCTGGAATGCTCTTTCTGAGAGCCCTGAGCCTCTATGGAAAATGTCCAACTATCCTGAATCTACCAAGCTGGAGAGACCACATGTAAGCATTCTGCCCAACAGTCCCAACTAAACCAACTTCCTTCCAGCCGTCCCTGCCAAGGAGCCAAACTGATGAGTGAAGCCTTCTTGGACCCTCCAGGCCAGCCTAACACCAGCTGGATACCACCAAGTAACCTCATGAGATGGCGTTTGGAAGGGAAGAATTGCCCATCTGCACCCTGCCCTAATTCCTGACCTACAAAATCATGAGGTATGGTCATTGTTTTTTTTTAGCTACTGAGTTTTGGGCTGGTTCATACACAAGAATAAATAATCAGAACAACTTCCTAATCAACTGGAAATTAATGGATTTTAATTTCTTTTCATTTTAACTGGTCTTACGCCACACTTCCATTCACAGAAGAACGAATGCATTTGAACTGTGGTGTTGGTAAAGAATATTGAATATATCTTGGATTGCTAAAAGAACTTATAAATCAGCCTTAGAAGATATACAACCAGAACGTTCCTTAGAAGCGAGAATGGCAAGATTTATACTCAATTACTTTAGACACGTCATAAGGGAAAACCGATCTCTGGAATGGCGATTAAATTTATATTATACATAAGCTTGCCATGAGTTGGAGCCAACTTGACAGCAACTAACAACACCCCACAAATTGCTTCCATTCTCTTACCCACTAAATACTTTGCTGTGCACCAAAGATGAGCCTAATCAATGCTTCTGGAATAAGTGTGTTTTGGTCTAATCTGTTTTTGTTTTATTAAACCACCAAGAAAAGCCCTCCGTCTTATAGTGAGCAGATTCATTTCTGGTATGAAAAAACAAAATTTGATTTAATTTGCCAATATCCTATGTATTGTAGAGATGATCAGGTATAAAATTTATGGGTTTAACATTTTCATTATTATCTCCACAATGACTTCCTACAAAAAGGAAATGTGACGTTTAAACATGCCCTACTTCATTTACATTATGTGGCTGCCTTTGAAAGCCAAATCTAACAGCTGACCACAATGCAATAAAACTAGAAATTCACAACCAAAGTATAGCGAATGTGGACAAAGTAATACCTGCTTTGGGAAAATTAATAAGATTTCCCTTATGTCTAATATTTAGACCAGTATATTATAAATACTCAATAAATGTTAGTTATTATTTGCATTAAAGACACATATAATTTTCACACCTAGTTTTAGGTCAGCAGGAGATAACTAATGCTACTGTACTGAGTTCAAAAATTTATAGTCAAAAAGCCAAAAAATGTGATGGTTTGGTAAGCCTAGACAGCCTCGTCATGAAATAGATAATACTTCTGCCAGACTTTTAAAAATATTATAAATGGGGTGGTATCCCCTCGTAAGGTCCCTGGGTGGTGCAAATGATTTATACTCAACTACTAAACTAAAGGTTGGTGGTTCAAACTCACCCAGTGGCACCATGGAAGAAAGGCCTGGTGATCTGCTTCCATAAAAGATTATAGCCAAGAAAACACATGAGGTTGCCGTGAGTCCAAATGGATTCAGCAACACTGTGTTTGGTTTTGGTGACCAACTGAGAATCACTAATGTAGACTAAGTCCTTTATTTATATATAAGGAAACCACATCCCACAAAGATGTAAGCAATTGGTCCACACTGCTGGACTCAGAGCCCGTGAACCCTAACTACCCATCTAGAACTCTTTCCATTCACTTTGCCTCTCTTGAACCAAATCAGAATGAACCATCATTGTTGTTTTTTGAGGAAATGGTGAAAGGGAATGGAAAAAAAGTTCTCCTGAAATCTGCTGTTTTCTCTGAAAGAGTTGAGGTCAGAGCACCAAAACAGACTTCGTCCTTGACTTTTACAAGGACTTACATCAAGAATTAAGGGTATATACTTGAGGAGCTGTAGTAACCTTCCATAGGATTTCTTCCAGCTGTGCCCTTAGAATCGACAGAAAATACCTGAGGCCTGGGTTTCCTACGAGCATCTTCTAAAATAGGAAATGTAATTTATAAAAAGGAAATGTTAACATCATACATAGGTCATACCTTAGGCCCTAGATTCAGGCACCCAACAACATATTTTTATCCTGTAATTACAACATTATGTCCTAAAGCATCAAGATTTATGGTCTTATTTTTGTACATCCAAATGATATATGTTCAAACGTGAAGTGAGGTTTTTCCCTCTACATCATCCCTTGAACAAGAGAAATGATTTTTATTTTAGTCCTTTTATCCCAAAAAACAAAACCAAACATGTTGCCATCAGGTCAGTTACAACTCATGGCAACCCATGCGTTACAGAGTAGAACTGTAAACCCTAGGATTTTCTTGGCTGTAATCTTACAGAAACAGATCACCAGGTCTTTCTTCCACACTGCTGCCGGATGGGATCAAACCACCAACCTTTCAGTTAATAGTTGAGCTCAAACCATTTGTACCACCCAGGGACCTTCTTGAATCCCAGTCCTTACAAAATCTCTCATATTATAAGAGTGCTCCTTCAATCACCTTATGTTGGGGGAAACCAAATTAGCCTGAAAAATTTCAGTCAATTGTACCTTAGGTGTTTAGAGGGTACTTCACTGAACAAATTTTTTAAAAATTAAAAAAGAAAAAAAAGGAGGAAAGGGAGTATATTAGTCAGGATAGCTAAACCCTGCTATAGTAACAAATTAATCCTGAAATCTCAAAGGCTTAATACATAAAGGTTTACTTGTCACTCATACAAATGCCACTGTAGGCCTGGGGTGACTCTCCAGGAAGTTGTCCTTCATGTGGTGACTTAACCACCCAGAATGCTTTGGTCATGTGGCTCCATCCTCTCAACACAAGTCTGCCTTAGTTGCCAAAATGGGAGAGAGAGAGCTGGAATGTCATTCAGGGGCTTCTCACTGCCTCTGACTAGAAGTGACACGTGTGTCTCCACTCTCATTTAATTGGCCAGAACTGTCTGACTGAAGGGGTAAGCTAATGTGGTCTTGTTCTTCTGTATGCTCAGGAAGGAGGAATATGAAAGGACAGCCTGGTGAATACGATGAACTATCTCTTCCACAGAGGCAAATGCTTAATACAGATTTAGCCATTAGGTATATGACCTCACACTTTTAAGGGTTGAAAGTCATGATCAAGCTTCTTAAATATCACTCTAAAAAGCAATATTCTAGGCTGAAACAACTGGATATCCATTTGGAGAAAAAGCATGAATCTCAACCCTTGCCTGAAAACAAAACACAAAAATTAATTTGATGTGGGTCATAAATATAAACTGAAAGCTAAAACTATAAAAGTTCTAGAAGAAAATCTTCAAATGTGAGGTAGATGAAGATTTCTTACACAAGAAAAAGCAGAAATCATAAAAGAAAATATTACAACACACAATACAGGGGAAGTCAGCACAACTGGACTAAACCAAAATCTAAGAACTTTTCCCGAGCATAACCAAACACTTTGAGGGACAGAGTAGCTGAAGCTGGGGTCTGGGGACCATGGTTTTCGGGGATATCTAGGTCAATTGGCATAACAAGGTTTATTAAGAAAATGTTCTGCGTCTCACTTTGGTGAGTGGCATCTGGGGTCTTAAAAGTTTGTGATCAGCCATCTAAGAAGCATCGATTTGTCCCAACCCACTTGGAGCAAAGGAGCAGGAAGAACAACAAAGACACAAGAAAAATATTAGCCCAAGAGACAAAATGGCCACATAAACCAGAGACTCCATCAGCCTGAGATCAGAAGAACTAGATGGTGCCCGGCTACCACCGATGATGGCCCTGACAGGGAACACAACAGAGAGTCCCTGATGCAACGAGAGAAAAGTGTGGAGCAGAACTCAAATTCATGAAAAAAGACCAGACTTAATGGTCTGACTGAGACTAGAAGAACCCCCGAAGCCATGGCCCCTGGACTGTCTGTAAGCCAGAACTAAAACCATAGGCTGGACTATAAAACATAAAATCATACTTGTGAAAACTGTGTTTCTTAGTTCAAGCAGATACACAAGACCAAAAGGGCAACTCCTGTCCAGAGGCAGGATGAGAAGGCAAAAAGGAACAGAGGCTGGTTGGGTGGACACAGGAAACCCCAGGTAGAAAGGGGGAGTGAGCTCTCACATTATAGGGATTGCAACTAGTGTCAGGTAACCATATGTGTATAAGTTTGAGTATGAGAAATTAACTTGAGCTGTAAACTTTCACCTAAAGCACAATTTAAAAAAAAAATTGACAAGTTAAACCTTATTTTGAAAATGTTTTAATAGTATGAAAATAGTGCTTTGGGCTTAGGGTTAAAGCCCGGAATAGAAATAAATACACTTTATTGTTCTAAAAAAAAAAGAAAAAGCTGTGTTAGATGACCCAAAAAATGGCTGTATTAAGGACAGAAGCACGAATGTAGTAAAGACCTTCCATAACTGTGAATGGGAGAAAAACAGTTCTAAGTTAATATATGGTCTGAACATGATATTAAAATTTTAGCGAATCAATCGGAATCTAATCAGAAAGCAGAAACCACTTGAATATTTAAAACAGAGGCTCTTTCATACAGAGAATCGGCTATGCCAGTGATGGAAAAATAGGCCACACAGGAACAAGGAGGCAGAAAGAAAATAAAAGTACAGCATGGAGTCAAGTTGTTTTGTGTTTTCTGTCATTGAAAAAGTCGAGCAGTGTTTCGTTCTGTTGTACGCAGGGTCGCCATGAATCACAACCAACTTCACGGTACCTAACGACAGCAATAACCAGAGTCCACACGGTGGGCACAGCCATCAAAGACTTTGTGACAGAATATTACTGAGGTGGCCACACAATTCCTACCTGTTATGGATTGAATTGTGTCCCCCACAAAATTGACTGGATGGCAACAAGTTTTATGGGATACCTGTGGATTGTGGATGTAACCCTATTTGGAAATAGGGTTTTTATTATGTTAATGAGGCCATATAAGTGTAGGGTGTGTCTTAAACCTAAGCACTTTTGAAATGTAAAAAGAGTAGATTAGACACAGACAAAAAAAAAAAAAACCCTTGCCTGTTGATTCGATTCCAACTTATAGTTAGCGACCCTATAGGACAGAGGAGAACTGCCCCATAGGGTTTCCAAAGAGCACCTGGTGGATTTGAACTCCCAACCTTTTAGTTAGCAGCCATAGCTCTTAACCACTAGGCCACCAGGGTTTCCTGACACAGAGACAAGCAAGCTCAAATAGGGGAAAGATAGATGCCACATGGAGATTACCAAGAAACTAAGGAACACCAAGGCTACAGAAGCTGAGACGAAGATCTTCCCCAGAGCCAAAAGAGAGAACGAGCCTTTCCCTAGAGCTCTGATCCGGACTTCTAGCCTCCTAACCTGTGAGAAAATAAATTTCTGTTCCAGCCACCCACTTGTGGTATTTCTTTTACAGAAGGACTAGGAAACTAAGACACCACCCACCCCTAGCCCACTGAAGAAAGAGGCCAAATCCAAAGATAAATGCTTGATGTGGCACAGTGGTCTGGGGCCAGAGCAGAAGAGCAATTTTTCACGTGAAAAGGACCAGGTAGGATTCAGATGAATGTGGTGCGTGGTGGCAGCTGTCCTCCATCAGATGAGTTTGGTGAGTGGTGGGAATGTCCTCCACCTGTAGCCTCTCTCATGGAGCACTCCAGCCCTCGCTCTCTCCTGGTTTTCAAAGATTGGACAGAGTTGACCTCCAGAAACTAGTGACACAGGGGTTGAACACCAGCAGTCTGTCCCAAAAACTAGTGCCCAAACATGTTTGGCTTAATTGATCATTACGTACTTAAAAAGAGGAGATTTTACATAGAAATCCAGGTTTCTGACTTGCCCAGAATGTTCTAAAAGGCCTAGAAATAGGCTGCCACGGTCTGCTGGAGTGACTGCCAATTTTAGACGGGAAATGTTTTCTCCACTTGCTTCTGTCCTCACTGCTATCTATTGTTACACCTGCCTGATTTACGTCTGCTAACTTGAAATGGGCACGTGCTCTGCTGCTAACTGAGAGGTTGGCACTTCAAACCCACCCAGTGGCTCCATGAGAGAAAAACATGGCGAATGTTTCCATAAAGATTACAGCCAAGAAAATCCTAAGGGATGGTTCTACTCTGTAACACATGGGGTCACCATGAGTCAGCGGTGACTTGTCAGGCAATGGGCAAGTGGGGAAGTTGGGTCCTGTTGGCCTAGAAATTCAAAGTGTCTCAACTAACAAGAGGCAGTGGTTCTCCATGGTGGTGGCACGTTAGAATCACCTGGAACTCTTTGAACATACTGAAGACTGGGCTCCACCCCTGAGAGATTCTGATTTAATTGGTCTTGGACTACACCCAGGCATCAGTACACTTTTAAAGCTCCCCACATGATTCTAATGTATAGTCAAGGTTGACAACCACTGAACTAGGGGGAAAAATTGCATTTTGATCAAAATTTCAGGCAAGCCATAGTCCAGGGTGAAGCAGGTCATATTTGACCAATATAAGAAGTCCAAGTTCTTCGATTTCAAAGCTCTGGCTCTTAATAGAGCCAAACTTTAAATAATTCTAACGCAGTCAGTAGCTGATTTCATGCAAAAGGTTCTTTTGCTATACAAACAGATTCACTGTGGGAGTTCTTCAAGTAGCCAACTCAAATCTGTGCCCTTAAATCGCAATTTCATTGAGCATAAATATTTTTAATGCATGCAACTTCTCTGCAAACTATACCACGAAACTATTGGCACTTTAAAAACAACCAAGTTTCCTTCATTTGTATAGCACATTTCAAGAAAAGTGGCTTACTTTTGCAAATCACTCCCATATCTGACCTGAGGACTATTTCACCATCATACATACACCCAGGGATGTAGAACTAAATGGATTCAGTCTGACCAGCTGGCAAATCTCAAAGGCTAATTGAGTAAGTAACTTGGCATCTCTAAAACCAAGCCTCTAAGACCAAGCCACTAAGCC
Organism: Loxodonta africana; assembly: GCF_030014295.1. Lineage (NCBI taxonomy): Eukaryota > Metazoa > Chordata > Mammalia > Proboscidea > Elephantidae > Loxodonta > Loxodonta africana. The sequence continues at coordinate 24,823,617 of NC_087350.1, forward strand.
AGCTAATGAGCTCTGGTAGTGCAGTGGTTAAGAGTTTGGCTGCCAACCAAAAGGTCAGCAATTCAAATCCACCAGCGGCTCCTTGGAAACCCTGTGGTGCAGTTCTACTCTGTCTATCCTATAGGGTCGCTATGAGTCAGATTCGACTCCACGACTACAGGAAAGCCATCTAAAAAGGAATGTGGTTAACACTTGCTAACGATCAAATCCAGTTCATTTATCATGTAGACCAGCAAGGTACTGGGACCCACCAAGCAATTCCTTTAAACCATTCCTAATTAGAAACTGTCAGGAAAAAATCTTCTTGTTAACAATGCAGAATCTCAGGTCCCATCCCAGACCTACTGAATGAAAGCCTGCACTTTAACAAGATCCCAGGTGAGGAGTTCACCCATGAAAGTTTGAGGGCTGTTCTAGGGTGTCAGGATCTTTGATCTTTGATCTTTTATCTCCGTTGTGACAACTCAGTGTTTCAATTGACAGATTCGCGCTCCTTCGAATGGAAAAGAATTTCATTAAGGTATAAAATTAAATTCATTTATTTAACAATTGTGTATTGAGCTACGCTGGGGACAGGGTGGAGTCCCTGGGTGGTACAAACAGTTAATGCGCTGAGCTCCTAACCCAAAGGTTGGAAGTTTGAGTCCACCCAGACGCACCTCAGAAGAATGGCCTAGAGACCTACTTCTGAAAAATTAACTATTGAAAACCCTTTGGAGCACAGTTTACTCTTACACACATGAGGTCACCATGAGTCAGAGTCACTCAATGGTAACTTGTTTACTGGTTGGAGAACAAAGTGGTAAGTAAGCAAATCAGACAGGGTCTTTGTCCTTATGGAGATGGAACTTATCCAAATAATTACATTTATACATAGTAACAGTTTTTATTAGTATTTGGAAGACAGAATTGGGTGCCATGAGAATATATAGGATGGGGCTATCACAATTTAAAGGATCCTGGAAGACGTCATGTAGAGTTAACACTGAAGCTGCGATCTAGAGTGTAAGAAGGGATTAGTAAGTCAAGAGAGAGAAGGAGAGAAGAAGTGATAATTTATGGACAGAAAACACATATAAACACTGTGGCAGAAGGTTATCTGGTCCATTCCAGGAACTGGAAAAAAGTCTGCGGGGCTGGAGCAGAGAAAGGGAGGTGGGCGTGGTGAGGGATGAGGAGGAGACTTAGAATCTCCAAGCACAGGCCAGCTGGGCTGCTGGGCACATTCTCCTCTCCTCCACTGCCCCTTCGGTTGAATCCACACGGAAATCCATGAGAAAGGCACATGGCTAGCATAAAGCCAGAGTCAGGCCACTGAGGGGGATGACCCTCACGGCCAGAGTCACTGAGCTGTGATAGTCCAAGTCACCAGAAAGAAAGGAACTGTAAGACCCACGGGCTAAGCTGTACAGCAACATAGTTATGAGCATGGGCTTGGTGTCTGAAAAAAAACTTGGTTCAAATCCTGCCTCTGCCCTTGCTATTACTTTGAAAAAAGCATAGGTAATGCTTTAGAGGATGAATTCAGGGAAACATAAAATCATCTGTCATCGAGTTGATTCTGACTCATGGCAACCCCGTGAGTGTCAGCATGGAGCTGTGCTTCATAGGGTTCTCAGTGGTTGATTTTTCAGAAGTAGATGACCAGAACCTTCTTCTGACGAGCTTCTGGGTGGACTCGAATCTCCAAATTTTCGGTTAGTAGCTGTTATGGATTGAAAGGTGTCCCCCAAAATATATGTTGGAATACTAAACCCCCATGCCTGTGGAGGAGTCCTGGTGGCATGGTGGTTAAGCCTTCAGCTGCTAACTAAAAGGTTGGCAGTTCAAATCCACCAGATGCTCCTTGGAAACCCTATGGGGCCATTCTACCCTGTCCTATAGGGTCACTATGAGTCGGAATCAACTCAGAAACAATGGGTTTGGTTTTGGGGTGATACCTGTGGATGGAGCACTGGTGGTACCGTGGTTAAGGACTCGGCTGCTAACTAAAAGGTCAGCAGTTAGAATCCACCAGCCACTCCTTGGAAACCTTACAGGGCAGTTCTACTCTGTCCTATAGGGTTGCTATGAGTTGGAATTGACTCGATGGCAGCAGTTTTTTTTTTTTTTTTTTGTATACCTGTGAATATAATCCCAACTGGAAATAGCATCTCTTTGATATGTTAACAAGGCCACATCAGTGTAGGGTGTGTCTTAAACCAATCACTGAAAATCACCATCATATAAAGGAGCATGTTAGGCACATGTGCAAGGAAGCACAGATGGGGGAAGATAGATGCCATGCCACATAAAGATTGCCAAGGAGCAGAAGTTGAAAAGAGACAAAGACCTTCCCCTAGCGCCAACAGAAAGAAAGCCTTCCCCTGGAGCCGGTGCCCTGAATTCAAACTTCTAGCCTACTAAACAGTGAGAAAATTAATTTCTGTCCGTTAAACCACCCACTTGTGGTATTTCTGTTAGAGCAGGACTAGGTAACTAAGACAGTAGCAGAGCACATTCAGTGTTTGCACCACTCAGGGACTCCTAGGGAAATAGACTTGATTCTATATGGCTAAAAATAAAATAAAATAAACTCTTTGCCGTCGAGTCATTCCAACTCATAGTGACCCTACAGGACAGAGTAGAACTACGCCATAGGGTTTGCAAGGAGCAGCTGCTGGATTCAAACTGCTGATCTTTTGGTTAGCAGCCATAGTTCTTAACCACTGCACAACCTTCTATATGGCTGTACCCATACCCATTGCCGTCAAGTCGATTCCTACTCATAGCGACCCTATAGGACAGAGTAGAAGTACACCCTATGGTTTCCAAGGAGCACCTGGTAGATTCAAACTGCTGACCTTTGGGTTAGCAGCCGAGGCATTTAACCACTATGCCATCAGGTTTCCTCTATATGGCTAGAGCATAGTAAAACAAGGGGAATGGGGCAATTGCCAGAGTATAGAGGATCTCGTTTGTCATTCTAAAGAGGTCTTTATTCTGAGGGCAATGGTGAGCCATTGAGGACTTCTAGGCTAGAACACAATAAGGGTTTCTCAATCCCACACTCCACCCTTCGACAACTCATTTAGACTCCATGGCATAAGATAGGTTGCTTCTAATTTTTATTCATTCATTTATTCATTCCACCAACAGTTACCTTGAAGCCACCAGGAACTATGTATTTTAGAAAGCATACTTGAATATTTTTGTGAATAATGCATGATTGGAAGAAAGATACAACTACAAAAGGTGAGAAAACCAGTTAAGGCCTTGTTACTCAAAGTGTGGTCCTTGGACCAGCAGCATCAGCATCACCTGGGAGCTTATTAGAAATGCAGAATTTCAGGCCTCACCCCCAACCTACTGAATCATGTCAGATAAACTGAAGTTGTCAGTGGGATGGAAATGAGGAATGGATACAAGAGATTAGGAAGGTAAAAGTCACAAGATTTGACTACTGATTTAAAAAAAAAACTAAACCCACTGCCATCGGGTTGAATCTAACTCACAGAAACCCTACAGGACAGAGTAGAACTGCTCTCATAGGGTTTCCAAGGAGCAGCTGGTGGATTCAAACTGCTGACCTTTTGGTTAGCAGCCAAACTCTTAACCGCTGCGCCACGAGGGCTCGGTTACTGATGGGATGTGTGAAAAGGTGAAGCCAGATTTCTGGCTTGGATCACTGGGTACCATTCCCCAAAACGGGGGACATTGGGAGAGACACTGGTACTGACCCCATCATGAGTTCCTCTTCCTCTCCCATCTACTTTTTCCACCTTAAGTGTTTAGTTCCCTGGGGCTCTTTACTTGGTCTGTGTTTCTTCTCTTTTGGCAAACCTAATCTCAATGGCTTCATCCACTCCTTCCTACACACATGTAACAGCCTACAGGAAACCCCTAATGGCACCGCAGGTTCAGTTTATTATCTTCCGTTCAAAACCTACTCTACCTCGTTTAATCTCCCAGGTAATAGAATCTGATCTGTTATCTACCCGTTCACTAAAGAGAGATGCCTAAAAGTCACCAGAGATTTTTATCCCTCTCTTACTTTCATATGCAATCCGTCAGTTTTCTACTTCATTACATCTCTGATATCTGCCCCTTCCTCTCCAGCCTGCTGCTCCTACATTAGGTGATTATTTCTCACCTGAGTTGTTGCAATTTTCTCCTTATGTTCTCCCTAGCTCTTCTCTTATTGATCTACCCCTGCCTGCCCCCAATGCCTTCCTCCATACAACAGCTAAAGACATATTTCTAAAACACAAATCCGATTATGCCATTCACTACTTAGTATCCTTCAGTGGCTCTTTGACATGCCATTCAAGGCTTTTCATGGCCTCATCCCTTCCCACCTGTCCAACTTCATCTCCCGATGCTGCTTAACATACTTTGCTTAACATACTTTGCATTCTCATCACCTGTCAACTGTGCCATTTTGAATAAAAATATGGCTCAGTCACCCCAGACACTCTCTATTGCTTTTAGCTCATTGAACCCTTGGAAAGGGACTTTATCTACAAATTCAGAGCTTCTTATTGGATCCCCAATACATTTGCCATTGAAGGAGAGAAATTCTTCCTCACCAGAGGTTTGGTGAGTGCCTTTTGTGTGGACGGTGTTCCCTAGGTGCTCTGAACAGTTTCAGAATGAGAAAAGACAACGGTTCCTTATTTGAAGGTCCAGGAAACTCCTTTAGCTTCTTATTCCCTAAACTATCACCGCACTTTCTGGTAGCCCAGGAGTAGAAAAGGACTGTCAAATCCCATATTAAAATTCTATATTATTTGTATAGTGTTAAGTGGCTCCTTAAAAAAGTTGAGAAATAGCTACCTGATTGAACCCCTGCCAGCTCATTCACGCCTCACCTCAATCCCAAGACTTTGATATTATTGTCCCATTTTACAAATAAGGAACAAGAACAAGAGTTACGTCCATTTGATTTACATCCATTAGAGGCAATTGTAAACTCCACACAGTCAATAAATATCATTACCTAGGTCAGCATTCCTGGAACATAATCCATTGCCATAGAGTCGATTCTGACTCATACCAACCCCATATAGGGTTTCCAAGGCTGCAAATCTTTACAGAAGCAGATTGCCACATCTTTATCCCACTGAGCAGCTGGTGGGTTCGGACTGCCGACCTTCTGGTTAACTGGAACATAGTGCTCAAATGTTTATTGGATGAGCAGATGAATGAATGAAGCAAACAGTGAGTTAGTGGTACAGTTGGGATCAAATCCCAGGTTGGTCTGATCACAGAGTGGCTACTCAATGTTCACAGTGGAAAATTCAGTTTAGAAGGTTCATTTCATGAGAGGCCTGAACAAACTCGCCTTTGTCCACTCTTTCTTTTCTGTATATGTTTTAAAAAGAGTATACCCAAAAAAACAAACCCAGTGCCACTGAGTCGATTCTGATTCATAGTGACCCTGTAGGACAGAGTAGAACTGTCCCATAGGGTTCCCAAGTCTGTAAGTCTTTACAGAAATAGACTACTATATCTTTCTCCCTTGGAGCAGCTGCTGGGTTCTAACCAACAGCCTTTCAGGTAGCAGCCGAGCACTTAGCCACTGTGCCACCAGTAGGGGAAAATAATCTGACCAATCTCTTAACATGATAGAAAGTTTTTTAAACCTTTTTTTTAACCTTATAAATATATAGCACTATAAAGTAATTAAGGAATCCTGGTGGCACAATAGGACCCCTGGTGGCACAGTGGTTAAGTTCTTGGCTGTTAACCAGTAGGTCAGTGGTTTGGACCCACCAGCTACTCCATGGGGGAAAGATGTGGCAGTCAGCTACCATAAAGACTACAGCCTTGGAAAATATGGGGCAGTTCTACTCTATCCTATAGGGTCACTGAGCGATAGAATCACTGGATGGCAATGGATTTTTGGTTGGTGGTACAGTGGTTAAGCATTCAACTGCTAACCAAAAGGTTGGTGGTTTGAACCCACCAGCTGCTCCAAGGGAGGAAGATGTGGCAGCTTGTTTCCATAAAGATTACAGCTTTGGAAACCCAGGCATTTCTACTCTGTCCTATAGGGTCACCAAGAGTCAGAATTGACTTGATGGCTGTTATGGATTGAATTGTGTCTCCCAAAACTATCTGTCAAACTGGCTAGTCCATGATTCCCCGTATTGTGTGATTGTCCACCATTTTGTCATCTAATACGATTTTCCTATGTGTTTTAAATCCTATCTCTATGATGTTAATGAGGCAGGATTAGAGGCAGTTATGTCAATGAGGCAGAACTCAATGTACAAGATTAGGCTGTGTTAAGCCAATCTCTTTTGAGATATAAAAGAAAGAAGTGAGCAGAGAGACCCGGGGACCTCATACCACTAAGAAACAAAAGCTGGTAGAATAGCTCGTCCTTTCAGCCAGGGCTGAGAGCTCCTAGTCCAGGGGAAGATAGATGATAAGGACCTTCCTCCAGAACTGACAGAGAGAGAAAGCCATCCCCTAGAGCTGGTGCTCTGAATTTGGACTTTTAGTCCCCTAGAAGATGAAAGAATAAATTTCTCTTTGTTAAAGCTATCCACTTGTGGTATATTTCTGATCTAGCAGCACCAGATAACCAAGAGAATGGCAATGGGTTTTTTTAACATAAAATAATTGAAGGATGATTCCCAGGTATCAGCATTTAAAGTCCATTATTTATTTCTTTATGGAGATTGGATGTACATATTTTTTTAAGATTAAAGGAATAAATGAGTGAAATACGCTTGTTTCATTTCATGTCATGTCACCCTTAACCATCTGGGTGGTAATGGGAATATGAACGATTCCCACATAGCCTCCAGAGGGGATGCTATGAGGTCATGGAGAGCCACACATCTCTGAGAGATTTACACCTAACACCCCTTGTGGGAAAAAAATTACATTAACTAAAATGAGGTGAATTAGGTCCAGGTTTAGACATTGCCTGTTAAACAAAATCAATTACACTGTCAAGGACACTAAATTGTTCAGTCCAACATTTTAAATGTGAGAAGTTAATGTTGGTGGAGGAGTTAAGCACATCATACATTTATCATCCTAAAGACAGAGATATGAAAATGTCTAAACCATTAGCCACATAATAGCTTCAAATGCTTTATCCTGGTAACCTTAAATTGGTTGAATTATGAAACCACAATTAAGAATAATTATCCCTGCAGTAGGTAGGCAAGTAGATGGGCATACCCCAAGAAGATGTGGACAGTGTAGCTCAATAATATATCAACTTCCAACCTGAGTCAATCTGCGTAGAGGTGGACTCACCAATTTTATGTCCCTCTAATAATGTTTCCTAAAGCATCAACAAATTGTTTGGAGCAAATGAGCAAAGAAAAATTGTGGGATCCTGATCTGAACCTATGCCCATCTAGAACAGGAAGTAAAAAGTACTTCAGATATGGTTCTGTTTTTTCTTTAAATTAACATGATGACAATAAATTCTTTCTTTTCTAAGGAGTCCATTTACAAAACACTTCTGTAAACCGCTGATTTAAAAAAAAAGGGGTATTGCATCCATAGATTTCAGTAGTCAGTATTTTTAAGTTAATCAGAACTAGCTAAGTCCTAACATGTATTTCTTTGGATCATTAGTTCCAGTGCTCTCTCTTCAAGATCTGTCAAGTCTTTTTTTTTTTTTTCATAATAATCATTCTAGGTCAAATCCAAATAAACTAAAACTGAACCCATTGTCATCAAATTATTCTGACTCATGGTGACCCCATGTGTGTCAGAGTGGAACTACTCCAAGGGTTCTCTTGGCTGTAATCTTTACAGAAGCAGATCACCAGGCCTTTCTTATGTGGCCCCACTTGGTGAGTTCAAACTGCCAACCTTTGAATCTGTAGTTAAGTGAAAACCAATCGAGCCACCCAGCAACCTTCCAAATCCAAAAGAAAAAAGAAACCCATTGCTGTCGAGTCAGTTCAGACTCATAGCGACCCTACAGAACAGAGTAGAACTGCCCCATAGGGTTTCCAAGGGTCAGCTGGTGGATTTGAACTGCCAACCTTTTGGTTAGTAGCCAAGCTCTTAACCGCTGTGCCACCAGGGCCCCCCAAATCCAAATAGTGACCACTTAAATAGTTGTTGAGTGAATCAAACAACCATTGAATGAATAAATGAATGAATTGCAGCCCTCACAAGATTCCAGCTTCTTTCCCCATTTCCCAGTCTTCCTCATTTCTAGTTTATCCTACAGATTTGCCGATTTAGTCTTGCCCCCAAACATCACTTTCCACGCATCACCCCCTTGCTCAAGAACTACTAACTCTAAGGTCATTGTTTTAAAAATGTGATCCTCCTTCACCTGGTCCCAGCTGACTGGACTTGGCCATTTTGCTCACATGGATCCCCTTTCTGGGAATAAGCTGGCTGCTTACTGTTTCTGAGAGATCATGGGGCTTCCCAACATGCCAGAGCACAAATGCAGCCTTGGACCATCCCTGGTATACTAGTCCACTCTTTCCAAAGGCCAAGAATGAGGTACCCAAACAAACAGCTAGAAACAGGCTGACATTTGAGTGATACAGCTGCATTAAAGCACCCTGAGATTTTGTTAGTGGTAAGTATTTACCCAAGTGCTTCTCAAACTTTGATAAATGCAAGAATCACTGGGGTTGTGAGAGTCTACATTTCTAACAAGCTCCCAGGTGATGCCGATGCTGCTGGTCCGTGGACCACACTCTGAGTACCAAGGCCCTAGAGCAGGCCTTCTCAAGCCGGCTGCATACTGGGATTCTCTGGGGCATTTTAAAAGACACTAGGGTCTGGCTTAGACATCAAGATTTTTAAAACTCCTACAATAATCCTATTGTGCAGCCAAGGTTGAGAAACACTGCTTGAGACCAGTGTTCCTCTCTCTCTCTCTCTCTCTTAGCCTTTTTGACAATGGAAGCAACAGTCAAGAAATTAAATGATAAATTGCACTTGGCAAATCTGCACAAAAGACCTGTTTAAAGTTTTAAAAAGCAAAGATGCCACATTGATGACTAGGGCACATCTGAGCCAAGCCACAATCTTTTCAATCATCTAGATGCAAACTCTAGATAATGAAAACAGAAGATAGAAGAATTGAAGCATTCGAACTGTGGTGTTGGTGAAGAATGTAGAATATATTATAGACTGCCGGCGAATAAACAAGTCAATCTTAGAAGAAACACAACCGAATGCTTCTTAGAAGCAAGGATAGAGAGACGAATTCCATTACTTTGGATATTTGGGCATGTCATCAGGAAAGACCAATCACTGGAAAAGGACATCAAGTTTGGTAGAGAGTCAGCAAACACGAGGGAAACCCTCAATGAAATGGATTGACCCAACAGCCACAACAATGGGCTCAAACATACCAACGCTTAGGAAGATGGCACAGAATGGGACAACGTTTCTTTCTGTAATATATAAGGTCGCCACGAGTCAGAGCAGACTCAGTGACAACTAACAAGGAGCCTTTTTAGACATTTTTCCCTAAGCACCTCCCTGAATAAGATTTTAATACCTGAGATACACCGTATATCTGTTTGTCTTGTACATATACCTATGTTTTATACATTCAAAAAGTAAGATTTTTTTTGCCCTTCTCCCAAGAACCAATTTTCCTCCCCTTGGGAGCAATATCGGAGCCCTGGTGGCACAGTGGTTAAGAGCTACGGCAAGCTATGGTTGCTAACTAAAAGACGGGCAGTTCAAATCCACCAGCCGATGTTTGGAAACCCTGTGGGGCAGTTCTACTCTGCTCTGTAGGGTCGCTATGGGTTGGAATCGGCTCGATGGCAACAGGTTTGGTTTTTGGTTTGGGGGCAATATCATCCCATTTACAATCCATGCTTTAGACTATACCTGAACACCTGGTGTTGCCCAAGCATCCCCATGTCAGTCTCCACTACAAACCCTTTCAAGTGAGGCAGGAGATCTCAGCCACAAAGAGCCAGCTTGGGAGAGGCCAAAGGAAGGCTAGCAGATGGGCACACCTCCCACCTGTGCATCCTACGCCACACCCAGCTGCACAGCCTGAAATCCCTGGGTGCTTTCTCCCACCCTGCTGGCTGAGTCCACGAAGGACAGTGTGTGTCCTGCCCTGTTCAAATAAATGTGCTGTGGTGTCTGTCTGTGTATTCCAACTGGTGCTCACCAGTCAAGCGTCACTTTATATTGCCCAATAACAACATCTTCCTGGAGACAAACGGGCTCTCCATCACCATGTAAAGAAAATGTCTACAGGAGACATCTCAAAGTATGTGCTAATTCCTAACACTTGCTCCAGTTACACCATGACTTATGTAGCTTGTGTAGGAGGTGTGGGTCACAGCTATCAGGGAGGGAACAGTAGTGCATTGTAAAGACAAAGGAAGCTGGAATCTAATCCCAGTATAAATTCCTGGCTACTGGGGAAAAAAGTCCAATTGCCATTGAGTTGGCCCTGACTCATGGAGACCCCATGTGTGTCAGAGCAGAACTGTGCTATGGAAACCCTATGGATAGGGTTTTCAATGGCTGATTTTTCAGACGTAGATGGCCAGGGCTTTCTTCCAAGGCACCTTTGGGTACACTGGAACCTCCAACTTTTCAGTTAGCAGCTGAGCACATTAAACTGTTTACATGACCCAGGGGCTCCTAGCTGCAGGAAAGGCGGATAAAAATGTGGTAATAATAGCGGGTGGGATGGGTAAAAGGAAAGGGAAGGAGAAAGAAACTAACATTACTATGTCTACTTTGTGCCAGGTGGTGCATCAGCATTATTTCATGTAACCTCCATCACGGCCTAGGTGGTGAGTATAGTTCTCCCAATGTTACAGACAAAAGCTCTGAGGTTCTGAAACCTGCCCGAGGTCACACTCCTGCTAAGTGAGGGACCAAACAAAACCAAACCCATTGCCGTCAAGTCAATTCCGACTCATAACGACCCTATAAGACAGAGTGGAGCTACCCCCTAGGGCTTCCGAGGAATGGCTGCTGGATTGGAGCTGCTGATGTTTTGGTGAACCAGGATTCAAATCCTCGTCTGTCTAACTTCAAACCCAGTGCTCTTCCTGTTCTATCATGCTGCCCTCTCAGCCTCCTCTCAAAGCACAAAAACGAACCGCTCTGATCATTAAGGGTGGCCTCCCAGATTTTAAATCGGGAAGGTCCCTGTCATGACAGCAGAAAACTCCAGGTTCTGCAGCTGCTCCTGAATAGAAATCAGAGGCTGAAATGGATAATCACAACCTTGCATTTTTCCTCTGCCATCAGGACCTCCACAGAGCATGGATTGGAGTATTCGGACCCCAGAGAGGATCAGAAGTCATGGGGATTAAGGTAAAAAAGGAAAAGAGAAATAAGGATGGGATAGGGCAGGTCTACATATTAACCTTAAAACCAGCTGCTATAGGGTCAACTCCGACTCACGATGACCTCACGTATGTCAGAGTAGAACTGTGCTTACAGGGTTTTCAGTGGCTGATTTTTCGGAAGTAGACTGCCAACCCTCTCTTCCAAGATGCCTCTGAGGGATTCAAACCTCCAACCTTATGGTTAGCAGATGAGCACTTCAACCAGTTGCACTGCCCAGGGCCTCCCACGTATTAACTTTAAAAAGTAGGGTAAATGGAGACCTTGAGTTACCTGAGGACCCAAAGACACCAGGAACCTGGGGGCGAGAAGGTAGAGGTAGTGGTGATAAAAATTCCAGGAAGTGGGAAGAAAACTGCACAAAGAAGCAAAAGCCAAAGACAAAAGTAAGTTACTTGCCTTAAGAGGAGGGGCCACTGGTCCATGGCCCCCTACTCTCCCTCAGCCCTTCTGACCTCAACAAAGAGAGTAGAGAAAGAGAATAGAGTTGAGCAAGCCCCTGAGATTCCAAAAAATGAGGTTCACTCTTTAGAGAAAGAGGAAGACAGATCATCCCCTTTCCCCACCCCAGACCTGATGCTTGACCTCACCAAGAAGGCCTTTCTCTTTCCCTCAGGGACAAAACTAAACAGGCCTGGAACATTCCAGAATGGAGGGAAGGAGTCCTAAGAACATGATAGCCCTCACCTGCATGCAGAGAGAGGGACCTCACCAAACACTGACTGGTGACATCTGTTTCTCTCTCATCGGCTCCCTTTCTCTCTCTTGGTCTAAACTATGTAGCATGAAGCCCATCTAATGCCACACACAACAGGCTGCCCCGGGTCAATGATAGGGCGGGCCCACATAGCTCTTTGAGGGGGACGCAGAGAAAACCCTGGGAGCTCACCAATCATCTTAATGTCATGAACTGTGTATTGACTACAGCCTCCCTTCCCCCCACGTCCCCTGCAACAACAAAATATCAAACCCACAGTGAGGGAGACCATTTCCTGGAGAGCATGCTTCAACAAATTATTTTCCAAAATAACACATTTGTGGAAAAAAAATTCTGAATAATACATTGAAAGCCGAAGCTTCCCACCAGGCCCCCCCTCCCACTTCCCGCCCTTCTCCATGCATCATCACCCAGAGCTGGAAGTCATCCAAGGACCTAAGAGAGGCCCAAGTGGGGAAGGGAAAGTGGCACCCAACCCACCACTTTGAGGCATGACATATCTTAACATACCTCTTCTTGTTATTAGTTGCCGTCGAGTCAGCTCCAACTCATGATGACCCCACGTACAACAGAACAAACACTGCCGAGTCCTGCACCATCTTCACAATCCTTGGTATGCTTAATTCCATTGTTGTGGCCACTGGGTATTTTCAGTGCTTTCCAACCTAGGGGGTTCATCTTCCAGCACTATATCAAACAATATTCTGTTGTGCTCTAGGATTTTCATGGGCTAAATTTCTGAAGTAGCTCACCAGGCCTTTCTTCCTAGTCTCTCTTAGCCTGGAAGCTCCACTGAAACCTGTCCACCATGGGTGACCGTGCTGGTATTTAAAATACCGGTGGCATAACTCCCAGCATTATAGCAACATTCAAGACGCCCTAGTACAACAAACTGACAAATGAATGGTGGTTAATGTGCCTAAAAGACAACTACTGCTTTTCTGAGGCCTGCTGGAGACCCTAGCTATAACTAAAGAAAACCAAACCTGTTGCCGTAGAGTTGATTCTGACTCCTAGCAACCCTGTAGGACAGAGTAGAACTGCCCTATAGGGTTTCCAAGAAGTGCCTGGTGGATTTGAACTGCCAACCTTTTGGTTAGCAGCTGAGCTCTTAACCAGTATGCTACTAGGGCTCCATAGGAGGGAAAACAAGAGAACCACTATGTAAAAGTAATCTCCACCATGGTATTTGTTCAGATTATTGCCAAAGTATTTTTAAACGGCTGGACAAACTAAGAATAGATTTATCTCCAATATTCCCCAGATTCAGTTGTCTGGCTAGGTTCTGATCAGATTAAACTAGTCTGGACGGCAGGGAGAAGGGAATTGCCCGTTTACAGGGATGGGGAGAGAAGTCATAGAAGGCATTGCCAGTACAAAGAAACCCAAATGCCCTATTTCATCCAGGCCTTTCTTCCCCTTCCTCATCTTGCTACATTGTCCTATTCCTAAATTCATTTCACTCTGCAAAACAACCAGTTGGTTACCACTCAACGTGTTTATTAAAGTATTGAGTAAGAACTGGCAATGTCAGATAATGCTGGCTCTGCGGAAGAATCCCCACAGGGTGTTTTGACAGGAGCAGTTCAAAGAGTTCCCCTGAAGTGGTGTCGCAAAGGTTTGCATTCCTAGGAGTGGTGAAGCAGAAATAGTGTGATTATTTGCTGAGTACACACCCAATTAGTTAATTCCAAGAGGCAAACTTAACTTCGAATCTCTCACTAAAGCTGACAGGAGTGTATCTGTACCTTTTGGTTAAAGACAATCTGCTCACGAGACCCATCTCTGTTTTGCTTAAGGAGTGTTATGGTGTAGATCAAATATGGCAGAATTCTTTCACCAGAATTGCTTGATGGGAGTCTTATATCCTGACAGCAAGGACCAAGATCAATAATGGAAGGTCAGTATAGTAGCACGTACCCAGAGCATTTATCAACTCTGAAGAAAAGAGACAGAGAGGGACAGAAGAAGGGAGGAAAAGAAACAGGGAAGAAGGGAAGGACAGAGAAAAAAAGAGAGAAGAAAGTCCAACACACCCTCACTAGTCTGAGCTATGGGCATTCCTCAGACTCACCAGTCTGTAAAATCACTGAGCAATTGTGCAAATTCCCTGGACGCTGTCAGATGTTATCCATCTCCTTTTCACCTTCCGACTCCCCATAGGAAAAAACAAAAACCAAACCCATTGCTGTCTAGTCAATTTCTACTCATGCGACCCTATAGGGCAGAGTAGAACTGCCCCATGGAATTTTTAAGGAGCGCCTGGTGGATTCAAAGTGCTGACATATTGGTTAGTAGCTATAGCTCTTAACCACCCATGGAAAAGCTCCTTAAATTAAAAGTACAGGGTGGTGTGTATAGAGCACTACCATTTTTTGTGAGAGGTTGGGAATAAATACACACAGCTTTTGCCTGTATTTTCATGGATACCCGTACCACCAAACTGGAAGGACATATAAGTAACTGAAGCAGTGGTTACCTTGGGGTGAGGATGGTGGGGAGGGAGCCCTTCCTTGAGTACCTTTTCATACATTTTAATGTTTGAACCATGTGAACATCTTACCCATCCAAAAAATAATAATAAAGGAATAAATGAAAATATTATTAAAAAGAAATTATTTAAATGGCAGCCTGCAGAAGGCCATTGCTTACATCAGACTGGGAAAGGAGGAAGAGGAAAGATGCAATTAGCATTCCTTTTTACCTCCCAATCCCACTTTCCTCCTAGTCAAGGCTAGGTTTTAATCCTACAACTCACTGAGACATCCCCAGAGCTCAGCGAAAGCTGAGAGTATAACAGCTGCCAGATCCTTGGACCAATGGTATAAAAGCCCCAAACCTGCAAATTAAAAGCAAAGAATGTCCAGACTAGGAGTAAATGAGACCCTTAGAAACACTTGGCAGGAAGAAGCACTCAAGGATCTGTGAGATATAGCAGGTAAGGCATCTGCTCTATGATCAGGCTGTCTGGGTCTAAAACTTGCTCCTGGGTGCTAGCAGTCGTTATTCTCCTATTTAGTCACATCCTGTGGCTGCTGCTTAGAACGTCAGCAGCAACAAAGCCTGGAAGAAAAGAATAACAGCCACAGGAGGAAGATTCAGCAAACTATGAGCCATCAGGAGAACCACTTGAGATGCTACGTTTCTGCTCTTCAGAGGAAGCACAGGGAAGTGCGAAAAACCTGGCTTTGAAACCAAAGAAAAAAAAAAGAAACCAAAGAGATAGGCTTAAATCCCAACTCCTTTTACTTACACCAATTACTTAATCTCCCTGATCCCCAGCTTCTTCATCTGCCCAGTGAAGGTAACACCAGTAGCTACCTCAAAGGACTGCTTTGTGGATTAAATGAAACAGTTACATATGTATGGTACGGTCCTTAACCCAGAGCTGGCGCCAAAAAAGGAAAATGTTAACTGAAGTGGGAATCTAGAGGTAATGGTGACAAACCAAGATAACTTCTTCCACTCCCATATTTTGTTAGCACTATCATTGCTATGGAAACCCTGGTGGTGTAGTGGTTAAGTGCTACAGCTGCTAACCAAAGGGTCAGCAGTTCGAATCCGCCAGGCGCTCCTTGGAAACTCTATGGGGCAGTTCTACTCTGTCCTGTAGGGTCACTATGAGTCGGAATTGACTCAACAGTGCTGGTTTTTTTGGTATCATTGCTATTATTAATTTGACCTTGAATTCTTTCCCTTAATGCTAAAACTATGATTTGTTGTTTTTGTTTGGTTTTAGCTCTTCTGTTTTTTTGTTTGTTTGCATAATATTTGCAAAAATGCTGGAAAGAATGCCACGGAGCCAGTGTGGGGTACATTTACTCACCCTGTCATGATGGAAATAGGGTTAACCATCAGCGTTTTTCCTCCAAACCCTCAGAAACCGTAAGAAAGCCTTCACATTTGGAGCAGGTCCTTTTTTAGCACCCCTTCATCTAAACAACAAAATTATTTCCCATTGTAATCATGTTGTTACAAATTGAATTGTGTCCCCCTTCCAAAAGAAAATATGTGTTGCCTCATCATGAGTGGCATCTCCCAAGGTAGAGTCAGAGAATATGCTTTCCCAGACTTCTCTGAGGGTAAGGTAAAGCCATTTCAGAAGGTAGCAGACGATCAAGAACCTATAGTAATGAAGGAAGAAGTCCAAGTTGCACTGAAGACATCGGAAAAAAACAAGGCTCCAGGAATTGACAGAATACCAGCTGAGACGTTTCAAAAAAGGATGTAATGCTGGAAGTGCTCACTCAACTATGCCAAGAAATTTAGAAGACAGCTACCTGGCCAACCAACAGAAGTAGATCCATTTTTATGCCTATTCCAAAGAAAGGTGATCCAACTGAATGCAGAAATTATGGAACAATACCATTAATATCACACCGATGTAAAATTTTGCTGAAGATCATTCAAAAGTGGTTGCAACGGTATATCGACAGGGAACTCCCAGAAACTCAAGCCCAATTCAGAAGGGGACGTGGAATGAGGGAGATCATTGCTGATGTCAGATAGATCTTAGCTGAAAGCAGAGAATACCAAAAGGATGTTTACCTGTGTTTTATTGACTACGCAAAGGCATAGAACTGTGTGGATCATAACAAATTATGGATAACATTGTAAAGAATGGGAATTCCAGAACACTTAATTGTACTCATGAGGAACCTGTACATAGACCAAGACTCAGTCATTCCAACAGAACAAGGGGATACTTCACAATTTAAAGTCAGGAAAGGTGTGTGTCAGGGTTGCATCCTTTTACCATACTTATTCAATCTGTATGCTGAGAAAATACTCCGAGAACCTGGACTGTATGAAGAACAGGGCATCAGGTTTGGAGGAAGACTCATTAACAACCTGCAATATACAGATAACACGACCTTGTTTGCTGAGGACTTGAAGCACTTACTGATGAAGATCTAAGACCACAGCCTTTCACTATGGATTATACATCAACATAAATAAAACAAAAATCCTCACAACAGAACTGATAAGCAGCATCATGATAAATGGAGAAAAGGTTGAAGTTGTCAAGGATCTCATCTAACTTGGATCCACAATTAACGCCCATGGAAGCAGCAGTCAAGAAATCAAATGACACATTGCGTTGGGTAGATCTACCGCAAAAGACCTCTTTAAAGCGTTGAAAAGCAAAGATGTCACTTTGAGGACTAAGGTGTGCCTGACCCAAGCCATAGTGTTTTCAGTCGCCTCATGTGTATACAAAAGCCGGGCGATGAATAAGGAAGACTGAAGAAGAATTGACACCTTTAAATTGTGGTGTTGACAAAAAAGATTGAATATACCATGGACTGCCAAAAGAACAAACAAATCTATCTTGGAAGAAGTACAGCCAGAATGCTCTTTAGGAGCAAAGATGGCAAGAGTTTGTCTCACATACTTTGGACATGTTATCAGGAAATGTCTTAGGCTGAGTTCTCTAGAGAAGCAAAACCAGTAAAGCCTATGAATATAGAGAGAGAGATTTCTATCAAGCAAATGGCTCACACGATTGTAGAGGCTGGAACATCCCAAGTCAGAATGGGACAGGGTAGAGGCTTCTCCTGATTCACGTAGCCACAGGGATTGGCGAACCCAAGATCAATGAATCAGACAGCGAGGCTGTTGCTCACAGCCTGCGAAAATCAACAGATCCCAACATCAGCAGGTAAGCTGCTAGCTCAAGTCCCAAGAGTCAGAGGGCAGGTGAACAAGAGCCAGCTGCAGGATCCATAGTGAGCATGAGTCTTGCCAGAAAGTCCACTTACGTATTTGACGCAGGGCACACACTCCAAGAAAATTCCCTTTCAACTGATTGGCTACTCACAGCAGATCCCATCATGGAGGTGATCACATTATATCAGACCTCATCATGGAAGTGATCACATGATCATACTACTGCCAAACTACATCATAACTACAAACCACCGAGAATCATGGCCCAACCAAGTTGACACTTAACCTTAACGATAAAAGATGAACCAGTCCCTGGAGAAGGACATCATGCTCGGTAAAGTAGAGCATCAGCATAAAAGAGGAAGACCCTTGTCATGGATTGAATTATGTCCCCCCAAAAATGTGCGTATCAATTTGGTTGGGCCGCAATTCCCAGTATTGTGTGATTTTCCTATGTGTTGTAAATCCTGCCTCTATGATGTTAGTGCGGGAGGATGAGCAGCAGTTGTGTTAGTGAGGCAGGACTCAATCCACAAGACTGAATTGTGTTTTGAGACAATCTAGAGATATAAAAAATAGAAGCGAGCAGAGAGACAGGGGCACCTCATAGCTCCAAGAAAACAGTGCCAAGAGCAGAGCACATCCTTTGGACCTGGGATCCCTGCACAGAGAAGCTCCTAGTCTGGGGGAAGATTGATGAGAAGGCCAACAGAGAGACAGCCTTTGCCTGGAGCTGACACCCTGAATTTGGACTTTTAGCCTACTTTACTGCGAGAAAACAAACTTCTCTTTGTTAAATCCATCCACTTGTGGTATTTCTGTTATAGTAGCATTAGATAACTAAGACAACCCTCAGCTGACACAGTGACTGCAAACATGGTCTCAAGCAGAATAACAATCGTGAGGATGGCGCAGGACTGGGCAGTGTTTCGTTCTGTCGTACATGGGGTCGCTATGAGTCAGGACAGACTCAATGGCACCTAACAACAACAGCAGAACTGCCCGTAGAGTTTCCTAGGCTTGTAATCTTTACAGGAGCAGATAGTCAGGTCTTTCTCCCGAAGACAGGCTGGTGGATTCGAATCGCTGACCTTTCGGTTAGTAGCCAAGTGCTTAACCATTGCACCCGCCATGAGGCTCCTTTAGGTGGATAGTGCTGAGAGGTATTTTGTGCAAGCCAAGATAAAAACTGTTTATAAGGCAGTACCTCTGCATGACTTCACTGTGCCCCAAGTTAGGTATCCTGCCCCAGACGGTGATACTTACGCATTGGCAGAGTTTGCTTCTCTTAACCCCACTTTTTATACTGTAATAAATACGCTCTTTCTTGCACTGTATTATTATCACTGATTAAATTACAAGTCAAGGAGCTGTTCCCATGGGCTGACTCCTCCCATTTAATTTTATTTAAGTAGTCTAATTTATTTCTACTTAATTAGGAAACTTTATTTCTAGACTGACTCCCATGAGCCAATCCCTCTTATTTAATTTTATTTAATTAGTCTACTTTATTTCTATTTAATTAGTCCATCTTATTCCAGGTTATTTGTGGATATCTTACTGCTACCTTCATGTACTACCTACACTTGACATAAGTTTATGGAGTCTTTTGTTTTTAAGATTTATAAAGACAAAATAGACTCATTACAGCATAAACTAAGGAACTCGCTCAAACCAATCAACCTTCTGCATATTCACTCTCTACTAGATTTCATTAATAGCTGTTCAGTGTTAAAGGAAATTCATCTATTTGAACCGTTTAGGTAGATATATGATAGAGAGAGAGAGAGAGAGAGCTGCCGTTGAGTTGACTCTAACTTATGGCAACCTTTTGTACAACAGAACAAAATACTGCCCAGTCCTGCTTCATCCTCATGATCATTGGCATGTTCAAGTCCATTTTAGCGGCTATTGTGCCAATTCATCTCACCTAGGGTCTCCTTTCCCCTTGCTGGTCCTCTATTTCCCCACATATGATTTCCTCTTCCAGTTCTTGGCCCTCCTGATGACATATCCAAAGCAACTGAGTTGGACAATGTTTTGTTGTGATCCATGATGTTTTCACTGGCTAATTTTTGGGTGTAGATAGCCAGGCCTTTCTTCCTAGTCTTAGTCTGCAGTCTCCACTGGAACCCATCCACCATGGGTGACCCTGCTGTTATTTGAAAGACTGGTGGTATAGCTTCCATCATGATAGCAACATGCAAGCCACCACAAAATGACAAACTGACAAACCACAAATCGTGTGTAAAACTTTTCTTTATTGGGTAAAATTACTCTTTCACTTTCAAGTTGTGATTTAACTAATGAGAGGATCTTCTGGGGAAAGACTTACAATTGGCAAGTCAATTCCTATGACTCTTGGGTGGTTTTCAGGAAGCCCTGCCAAAGGCATCAGGATGAATAAGTGACCCCTTGAATCCCACAGATTCCAAAAGCCTGTAAATCTATGTGATCAAATCCTTATGGGACCACTAGAAGCCTGAATATATTTAAATTATTTTGCTATCTTATGAGAAGTTATTGCCAGGCAGGTTAACTGTTGGTAGTATAGGATCCTAATTTTCTAATACAGCTTTCCTGTCAATATAGTTCTGTTTGTTGTAGTGTTTCTCTTTGTTCCACTTTAGCTTAACGGGGTGAACTAAAGTTTATCTAGAAAGATGCTTTTGACAAGTTCACTTCTTGTGGAGTGAAGAAGAAAATTTGTCAGTTGTCAAATGTTTTCCCTGGGCTTTCAAAGATCTTCTTTTACTTTTGACAAGAAAATATTCACCAACTCATTAAACCATATACCAGAAGTTTTCAAGGGAATATACTATACTGGTCCAGGGTAAAATTTCCTTTAAACAGAGAAAAATAATATACTTTGGGCTAGAAAAGAGTTTTTTTGTTGTTGTTGTTGTTTTTTGTACTCACTTCCAAGAGGAAAATTTTGAATAAAAAAGTTTATTCAATTTTATTTTGACGTAGCAGAATGTTAAAAAAAAAAAAAAAAGTGAACTTTTGTGACCATGATTTTTTTTTCTATCTTTGATTTCAAGGGGCAAAATGACTTAAAATTGCAAACTCTTACATTGTAAACTAGCAGACACAGCAACCTTGTAGAAGAGTGTGGCATTCGTCAGCTGATACCATCTTAGAACCATGCTGCAGCTGAAATGCCCCCACGGCCATCATCTGGCCCAGTGTTTCCCAAATTTCAGTTATTCATCTACAACTTTCAGAATTTCTGTCCTATTGTGCGTTACCTACATTAGTATCTATTTTTCTTTTATATTGTCTTTTTTAAAACCAACACACTTTTTATATGTTAGTAAATTTGAGTTTGCCTTCAGTGTTAAAATTCACAAAATAAAGAATTAGATGTGTATGATAAGGATTAGCTGGGTGCTCACCAATTCTATTTCTTCTTTCTGGGGACACAAGAAGACTACACTTCCCATCCTCCCCTGCATTAGGTTGGTACCATGTGACTAAATTCTGGCCAATGAAATCTAGGCAGAAGTAGCTTACATCACTTACAAGCCCAGCCCCTGAAACATCCTGCAAACACTCCCTTGTTCTCATTCCACCATCTATGTGACTAGAAACAATGGGCTCTGAGATGGTAGAGCCCAGTTCCCTCCCGGTCTGCTCAGAAGAGCATTGGCCAGAAAAGCATCCAAACCTGCATCAAAATTCACATGAAAAATAAGTAAACTTTTTGGGGGTTAAACCATTAAGCTTTTGTATTTGTGTCTCGGGGTCCCCAAGACCACTCTCAGGTTCAATGATTCATTAGAAGAACTCATGGAACTCAGAAAAAGTGTTACATTCACGGTTACGGTTTATTGTGGGGAAATAACACAGATTAAAATCAGCAACTGAAAAAGCCACATAGGTCGGGTTCTAGGAGAGACCAGATACAAGCTCCTAGTTGTCCTCTCACAGTGGAGTGGTGCAGAGTGCTTTATTCTCCCAGCAATGATATGTGACAACATGCTTGGAGTACTGCCAACCAGGGAAGCTTATCCAAGCTTTGGTGTCCAGGGTTTTTATTGGGGGCTGATGACATAGGCATGACTAGTCACCTATGTGACTGACTTTAGTTCCAACCCCTCCAGAGGTCAAGCTGATACACATGGCCCAAGGTCCCCACCGTAAATCACATTGCTAGCATAAACTATCTGGTATGGCCAAGGCCTCTGGCAAACAAAGACACTCTTAACAGGCAGGATATTCCAAGAGCTTGGAGGCTCTCTCCCAGAGGCCAGGCAAGGTCCAAACCTTTATTTGGTGTATACAGGGTTTGGACCACCCAGCCCCTTTACTGCACAGTAGCCTATTTGTTCCACAGCATGGCCTAACCTACCCCGAGTAATATAATGCATAAATTACAAGTTTGTTTAATACATATGAAAATGAATACATTAAAGAAATTTTTATGTATGTGCCTCCTAAGTACACAAACCACACTTTGGGAAACACTGATCTGATTCAACTCCTCATTTTAAAGTTCACGAGCCCAGTTCTGGTGCAGAGCTTTCTCCAGAGAGAGAGACAGAGGCTTGGAAAGGAGTACTGTCGGAGAGAGTGGGCTCTGTGGCAGCAACTGCACAGATAAGTTCTTCAGCAGCTTCTCTAGGCAGCATGCCCAAGGACTATGGTTGGAAGCTTCCGGGAGCCATCAACCTCTTTCTCACACCAGCTCCTGGTCTCTGGATTATTCAAATAATCTTGGTGCACCCAGCCCCAAAAGAAGGGGTGTCAGGAAACGAAGCCCTGACCAGGCCTCAGTCTCTCTTTCTCTTCCCCTTTCTTTCTCTTCCCCTTTCTTTCTCTTCCCCTTTCTTCCTCTCCCTCTTTCTCTCTCTCTCTTTCTCTCACCACATAGTGTGTGCAGTCTACTTATCATCCCTACTCGGAGGATCAGCTTCTTGATTGCTTTCTGTTCCTCTCCAATATGGCAGGGTAGGAGGAATGCAAGGATGGGATCCTAAGGCCATGACTCTGCCCTAACTTTATATGGCCTTGTAAACCCAGAGTCCTTAACAACACGTTAATCAGTTTCTATATTTTATAATTAAGATTCAAAAGAGAAAAATGAGATTGGCTCATCTTGGCGCAATCGGCTGTTACTTACAGGGTGGTCAAATGGCACCAGCGAGAGAGACAGAGCTCCTGGGGGAGGTAGGTGGGGCATGAGCCATCAGTTTATCTAGTAAACTAGAGAACCACAAAATCATAGAACAATGGCTGAAAATACATCCTCCAGGCAAACTACAGATGTTCCAGGATGGAAACCTGGCTCTCCACTCGAAAATTCCATTTTATCGCACTAACCTTTTCTTCAAAGGGTCAATCCAATTACTCAGGACAAATACCAGTGATTCTGTGATACTTCCATCCATCCTCAGGGGAAAGAGCTGGAAGTGGGGGCTGAAAAGAGAAGCACAGTCTGATTTCATGGGCGGTCCAAATGGCTAGTCTACATGGATTGCAGTTTAGAATTACAGTTCAGTGGGCCCTACATGAGATTCGTTCATGAAAACTGTAAAGAGACCCCTGGTCTTCCCACATCTCTCTATTTGGTACAGCTGTGAAGGGCTATTATACAGTTCTGCTACCAATTTGTCTCAAAAGCCACTTCTATTTTGTTAAGTGCCAAGTTCATAAATTTGGTCAGGGACTAACATGACCAGGTTTTCATTTTCTTTTTTAACTCCAGTTTGCTCCATTTCAGAGTTCCTTGAGCAAAAAGGATAAATGTATGCAGTCTTTTTTTTTTTAATTTTCAGAGATTTTGGATTTTAAAATTTTGGAGATGAAATTGTGGACCTGTATCACATCGGTTCCCAGCATAGGTACACATCCACAATTCCTTCTCCAAAATTATAAAATCCAAAAGCCCTGAATATCAAAAACATTTGAAAGGTAGGTGCCAAATTATTTGGCAGCCAAAAAATGAGGCCATTTGTGTTTTTTATTTATCCCATTTAGCCTGAATATTGATATGTTTCACTGCTAAAATATTAATGGGTTTGATTACAGGGTGCTGCTTCAGACCCCAGTGGGAATATTAAATAATGTATGGAATATGCATCATATCACCATTCTATCCCCAAATGAATTTCAAAACACATCTGGCTCTAAAACCTTTTAGATAAGGAATCATGTATTTGTTCAATAGAAGAAGCAGGATCTTTAGATTCGGACAGAAAGGCCTGAATTTCTCTAGTTGTGTGGCCTTCAGTTCCCTGAATCCTAGTTTCCTTCACTGTAAATGGAGGTAGCAATAGGAACCTCGTAGGGCATTGCTGTTGTTGTCAGTTACCATTGAGCAGGCTCCAACTCATGGCAACCTGACATATAACAGAATGAAACGTTGCCTGGTTCTGTGCCGTCTTCATGACTGAGTCCATTGTTGCAGCCATTGTGCAGTGCCTTCCAACCTAGAGCGCTCATCTTCCAGCACTGTATTGGACAGTATCCTATTGTGATCTGTAAGGTTTTCATTGACTAATTTTTGGATGTAGATCACCAGGTCTTTCTTCCTAGTCTGTCTTAGTCTGGAAGCTCTGCTGAAACCTGTCCACCATGGGTGACCCTGCTGATACTTGAAATACCAGTGACACAGTTTCCAGCATCACAGCAACACACAAGCCCCCAGAGTACAACAAACTGACAGATGGGTGGTGGCATAGGATAACAGGATTACATGAGACAGGCTACATGAGGAGTGTAACACTTTCCCTGGTACCTGGTACACGCACAACAAAAGGCATGTTTCTTCCCCTCATGGTATCGCCTCCCTTTTCATAGAATCAAGTCACAGTACTATGAAAATCAAAACACAGTACAGGGGGGAGAAAAAATCATCCATAGTAAATGTAGAGCACAAAAGTGGATAATTCAGGAGATGGACAGAATAATTTATCAGAAATGTCATCCTGCTCTCATTGACAAACGTTCTCAAATGTGGCCACAAATGAAGACCAATAATAGCAAAGAGCTACACTCATGTGTATGTCTTTATGCTTCTCTTGGATTGATTTTTTTCATGGCCTATTAACTGATTCTAGCAATTGGTGCAATTATGTGGGCGGTTGGGTAATTGCCTTTCTCCATTGGTCCTGTCATCCCGGTAAGTGATTGGTTGTAAACAATGCCAGCGTTATTGACTGTATCGACTTCCAGAGTCCCTATACTTTGCCTTGTTATTTGTTGCCCTTTTGAGGTATATGTTTTACTTAAAGCCTTCACCACACTTCATTCAACTGCAAAGGATATAAAAAGTCAGGTTATTTTTGTAACATTGTACCCATGCACATGAAAAGCAGAGGAACACGAATTTGGGTTTAAGAGAATCTGCTGAAACTTGTAGAGGAAAGAAGATCCATGAAGCAGGTATATACAGAATTTTGACTTCTATGTTAACAATAACTAGAAGTAATACAAAGCAGTCATTATACATTTCATCTCTAAAAAGCAAAATGCAATTGGTCGCTCTTTTCTACTTGGAAACTATTTTAAAAGAGTGTGAGGCAGCCTTTTGGTTGCCCCAGAAAGTGTATTGGGATCTGTTAGCAATGCCTGTCATAGGCACAGAATTGATAAATGGCAGTGTGTATATGACAGTTTTTGCCAAGCACACTTTATATTTTCCAAATGTTTTTCTCCATTTGTCCATTCTTCCATCACCCATCCTTCCATTGATCTATTCAACACAAATTTATTGGGAACTTTTTTTTCTTTTGCCAAGCACTAAACTTACCTTAGGGATATAAAGATGGATAAGACACAGCCACCCCTAGCGGGTGAGCCAAATGAGTTTATAGTATAACAGCTGAAGGTTAACTAGAAGAATGTTTTCTTGTATTAAAAAAAAAAAAAAACTCATCACCATTGCTAGAGAACAAACCCTGCCTCTTAGAGGTGTGCGTGCTGGTCCATGGAGATGCTTGTTACTGAGAGAGCTGGGGTGGGGGTGGGTCTGCAGGTGTGGGAAGAGAGCTGGGACACAACGAATTCTACGTAATCAAGGGATGAGAAGTTCAAGGTTTCCTGGAGAAAATGGAGATTGGTACCAGGAAAACTGAGCTCTGACTGGAGGGGAAGACTGAGAACTGAAGTCACTAATAGCTGCCTGGGGAAGAGGAGTTTCAGAGGAGGGAGTTACGGCCACTACAGTCAGAAGGTTTCACGGGGGAAGTGGCACTTGGACAAAGGTTTGAAGGAGTTCCAGCTACTATTGTCACAGAGTAATGCTCCCTCAAACATAGTGGCTTAAAGCAACCACAATTATTTTATCATTTCTTACAGTTCGTGTGTCAAGAATTCAGGAAGAGCTTGGTTGAGTGGTTTTGGCTCAGCTCAGAACCAGATGGTGGCTGAAGCTGGAAGAGTGTGGATTGGGGGAGGGGGCCTGGAGCAGCTCATGACTGGCCTGGCATCTCTCTCTCTCCATGTGGTCTTAAACCAAAAAAAAAAAAAAAAGCCTATTGCCATGGAGTAAATTCCAACTCATAGCGACACTAAAGGACAGAATAGAACTGCCCCATATGGTTTCCAAGGAGCATCTGGTGGATTTGAACTGCCAAACTTTTGGTTAGCAGCTGTAGCTCTTAACCTCTACACCACCAGGGTTTTCCATGTGGTCTTAGGGCTTCTAAATGTGGTCTCTACATCTGGGATAGTTTGAGCTTCTTAACAACATGGCACCTACAGGTCAGTCAAACTGCTTAGATGGTGTTTCCAGCTCCAGAACAAATTCACAACTCCACCACATAAGGTGGAATCTGCATTGCTTTTTATTCCCTAAACTTGAAATCATGCAACACCACTTTCATCACATTCTATTATTTACAGGAGCCCGGGTGGCACAGTGGTTAAGATCCCAGCTGCTAAACAAAAGTTCATCAGTTTGACTCCACCAGCCACTCATTGGAAACCTATGGGGGCAGTTCTACTGTGTCCCATAGGGTTGCTATGAGTCATTTTCTTATTTGTTTGTTTTTGTTTTGTTATTATTATTTACGAGGGAATCCTAAGTCCACCCAGATTCTGGCCTTGCCTGAATACCTGAGTGCTAACTGCTACTGCAGTGGGACAGTGGTGCTTTGTTGTTGTTGTCATTAGGTGCTGTTGAGTCAGTTCCAACTCATAACGAGCCTATGCACAACAGAACGAAACACTGCCTGGTCCTGTAGCGTCCTCACAATTGTTGTTATGCTTAAGCCCATTTGCACCCACTGTGTCGATCCATCTCATTGAGGGTCTGCCTCTTCTTCACTGATGCTCTATTTTACCAAGCATAATGTCCTTCTCCAGAGACTGATCCTTCCTGACAATATGTCCCAAGTATGTGAGATGTAGTCTCACCATCCTTGCTTCTAAGGAGCATTCTGGTTGTGCTTCTTCCAAGATAGATTTGTTTCTCCTTTTGGAAGTCCATGGTATATTCAGTATGCTTCTCCAACACCACAATTCAAAGGCATCAATTTTTCTTCAGTCTTTCTTATTCATCTTCCAGCTTTTACATCCATAGGAGGCCATTGTAAACACCATGGCTTGGGTCAGGCACACTCAGTCTTCAAGGTGACATCTTTGCTGTTCAACACTCTAAGGAGGTCTTTTGCAGCAGATTTACCAATTGCAAAGCCTCTTTTTCATCCTTGACTGCTGCTTCCATGGGTATTTATTGTGGATCCAAGGAAAATGAAATCCTTGACAACTGCAATCTTTTCTCCATTTATCATGATATTGCTTATTGGTCCAGTTGTGAGGATTTTTGTTTTCTTTATGTTGAGGTCTAATCCATACTGAAGGGTGTGGTCTTTGATCTTCATCAGCAAGTGCTTCAAGTCCTCTTCACTTTCAGCAAGCAAGGTTGTATCATCTGCATAATGTAGGTTGTTAATGAGTCCTCATGCCTTGTTCTTCATATAGTTCAGCTTCTCAGATTATTTGCTCAGCATACAGATTGAATAGGTATGGTGAAAGGATACAACCCTAATGCACACCTTTCCTGACTTCAAACTATGCAGTGTCCCCTTGTTCTGTTGGAACAACTGCCTCTTGATCTATGTACAGGCTTCTCATGAGCACAGTTAAGTGTTCTGGAATTCCCATTCTTCCCAATGTTATCCATGGTACTTTAGTGGTAGAATTCTCACCTTCCATGTGGGAGATCTGGGTTCAGTTTCCAGCCAACTCATCTCATACACAGCCACTACCCAACTGTCAGCGGAGCTTGCATGTTGCTGTGATGCTGAACAGGTTTCAGTGGAGCTTCTAGGCTAAGACCAGGAAAAAAAAATCGCTGGTGATCTACTTCTGCAAATCAGCCAGTGAAAACCCTATGAATCACAAGGATCCGATCTGCAGCCTATCATGGGCATGGTGCAGGACCGAGCAGCATTTTGTTGTGTTGTGATGGTACTCACTACGAGTCAGTAGCAGCTAACAACTGCTTCTGAAACCAACCAAAAAGCCCCACCCCACCAGTGCCACTAAAGGAGACCGTGGGTGGCACAAACAGTTAAGTGCACAACTATTAGCTGAAAGGTTGGCAGTTCCAACGCACCCAGAAGCCTTGGAAGACTAGCCCTGACCATCTGCTTCTGAAAGGTCACAGTCTTGAAAAGCCTATGGAGCAGTTTTCAGAATGCACTCAACAACTAACAATAAGAACAGTCCCATTGAATGAGAAATCAGAGAGGAACAACCAGCCACCCTTCCCAGCAGCCACTGCTACAGTGCACTGGGCACACTGTCCACACACATGCTGCCTGATCTCCTCACCTCCTCATCTCCCAGCTCCTTTGAGTCTTCACCCACCATTTGTTTTCCCAAGGTCTATCAACTTCCTCCACTGTCCTAAGGCTGAAGCTGAAGGCCCTGTGCTTGTTATTGGGGCATTCGAGTTCTGTGGTTACCTCAAGCTTCAGGACTGCCACGCCTTCCCAGCCTCAGCCTCTTCGCCCCTTCAGAGCAACACCACCGCCTTCATTCCCATTCCCATTCCCATTCCCATTCACCTTAACCCATGAGTCGATCCTGACACTTGGTGCCCCCATGTGTGTCCGAGTAGACCTGTGCTCCATAAGGCTTTGAATGGCTGATTGTTCTCAAGTAGATCTCCAGGGCTTTCTGCCAAGGCACCTCTGGGTGGACCCAAACCTCCAACCTTTCAGTTACTAACTGAGTGTATTAACTGTTTACACCACCCAGGGACTCCCTGATCTCCTTAGTAGGACTCTTTTAGTCACACACACTTTTGCGAAGTACTGTGTCAGTCTATACGTCTCTATTTCTGCTCAGTTGCCACCCCCTCCTTGCAGCACCAGTGTGTGTACACACACACACACACACTTGATAAAACAACCTACTTTTGACCACAGAAAATGGTGTTCAGGGCCACACACAGGGGGTTATTGATTTTCTCTTCTCGGCTTTTCATTAGTGCCCACAATAGCTTTTTTTTTTTTTTTTTGTATAATGGTTTCCTTTACCTAGCTTTCTTTAAAGTGAGATTTATTAGCAGAAGATCCCAACTTTTTTCTTTGGTGCTCATGGAACTCAGCAGAGCTTTCCGAAACCTCAGCTGACCTTAAATTTTTTTTAAGGACTCTCAACCTATGGGGCCCTTAGTGAGTCCAGAGACGTACTCAGCAGAGTTCTTCCTAACAGACCTCTCAATTGCAAGGAAGAAGCAGAAGTCTGTATCTGAGAGAGAAACAAATCTACGGGAGTCCCCTGTGTTAATGATGTCAATGAATATGTCTCATTATATTCAGAGGGCCCAATCTGACAATTATGGGGGAGACCCTGCCTGTCCTTTGTCCTATGCTGTCCTGAGACATGGATAAAATAAAAAATTATCCACATCTCAACCTGTCCACAATCATGATTGAACCACATGGTCCCACGAGAAGAGCTTCACTAATTTTTCTTAATGAGACCTGGTTATATATGACTACAAATGTGTGTCTGTATGTCTGTGTATTTGTATTCATATGCACATTATCACTAATATCTGAAAACAACCCCATTATAGTCCACATTTCTGTAAATGAAATGACTACACCATCCTAAATTTGTAAAAGTAGTGTTCTTCATGTCTGAAGAATTCTCTACTTGCCTTGATAGCCGTATAGTAGGAAATAGTACAGAGTCTCCTCCCCAAACTTGAAAACTGAATTCAAATCCTAATTGAGTTAAGCAGAAATATAGAAAACCACTGTAGGAATAGAACCCAGCCATGACAACTGGCCCTGACTCCTGCCTGATTAAAAGACAAGGGGGTGACACTCATGGAAACAGAAAAAGGAATATTACTCCCAACCCACCTGCCCCAGCTCTATGCTGCCTTTTACTTTGGAGAGTGGGTATGTCACTCATTATTGCAGGCTCTGAAGCCTGAAGCCACATGCATATTCCTGCTGCCCTTGGGCCTGGTCCATGGCCTCCCACGACCTTCAACTAGTCTGACTTTCTCTACACTTGCACATAGAGAGAGGATATCCTGAGCCTCCTAAAACAGGTTTATCAGTTTTTTTGTTGTTGTTGTTTTGTTTTGTTTTCAGGGAAAGCCACTGGGGTTTTGGAAACCCTCAGATTGAAATAGGCAGAGTAAATTAAGCCCTCCCCAAGTGGGGACTATTTCAGCACCCTTCGAGTAGGTTTTAATATTTAATTCAATTGTGTGTACTGATAGTCAGCGAAAAGTTGATACCTGCAATTTGAATGGTCTTCTCTCTGGCTTGGTGACATGTCACTAGATTTTGAAAGGACTTAAGTGGTCCTCTAGTTTTGAATGAGGTTGTTGGTTGTTCTGAGCATGATTTTACCCATACGGACATTTGATAATGTACTGAGAAGCTGCGCAAGATTATGTTTAAGAGCTCAGGCCATGTAATCAGCCAGAATTGGATTCAAGTTTCAGTTCTGTCACTTAGTAGCTGTGTGACTTTTGGCAAATTACTTAACCTCTGTAAAATCAGCATCTGCAGTGTTAAAACCCGTTGCCATCGTGTTGATTCCAGTTCATGGCAACCCCGTGTGTTACAGAGTAGAATTGCTCCATAGGGTTTTCTTGGCTGTAATATTTGCAGAGGAGCCCTGCTGGTGCAGTGGTTAAGAACTCAGCTGCTAACCAAAAGGTAGGCAGTTCAAATCCACCAGCCACTCCTTGGAAACCCTATGGGGCAGTTCTGCTCTCTCCTATAGCGTCACTACGAGTCAGAATTGACTCGAGAGCAACGGGTTTGGTTTTATGTTTGAAATCTTTACAGAAATAGTTTGGTAAAGGGGAATAATAATGACTGCCTTCTCTGGACAGTATAAAGATTAAATGAGATAATGTATATAACTTGTTGTATCTGTCAGGATGGGCTTGGTTATGCTATGGCAATCAACAACTCCAAAATCTCAGCAGCCTAATACCACAAAGATTTATCTCTGCCTCATGCTATTTGTCCAACTCAGGTTGGTGGGAGAGCTCCGACCCATTCCATCCTCACTCAAGGACAAGGCTGATACAGTCTGCATCACCTGGAGCATCGCTATTGCCACAGCAGGAAGACAGGAGCTTGTCAAATCATTCACTAGCTCTGAAAGGCTTCTACCTGAAAGTGACTGTGTTAGTTTCCTAGGACTGCCATTAAAAACACACACACAAAATAGGTGGTTTTAAAGAACAGAAATTTATTGCCTCACAATTTTTTAGTCTAGAAGTCTAAATCAGGGCATCAGCTCTAGGTGAAGGTCCTTCCTTGTCGGTAGCCCTGGGTGTTTTCTGGCATTCATTGGCTTACAAGGTGATTCTCACATAGTATTGTCCCCTGTGTATGTCTCTCTGTGCCTGTTTTCCCTTTTTATAAGACACCATTCAGAAGACATTAGGTTTACGACCCACCCTACTCCAGTGTGACCTCATTAATGTAACAAAAGAAAACTCAATTCCCAAACAGGGTCACATTCACTGATAGAGGGGCTAGGACTTCAACATACCTTCTTGGGGGACAAAATTCTATCCATAACAGTGACACTGTCCCTTTTGCTAACATTTCATTGGCCAAGGCAAGTCCTATGGCCACACCCATCTTCAAGAGGGAGGGGATGTGTAATATAACCATATTCCCAAAGGAAGAAAACCAGGGCTGTCAGTGAGTGGCACTAATAATGGCCACCTGTATTGAGCACAGTTCTGGGGACCCAGGATATTTAGATCTTGTCATTTTTACCCTGCAAATTTGGCTCACTGGGCTTTCTGATTTCCATCGATTCAGAGAAAATGTTGGCTTCGTGTTAAAGAATACAGTTTAATGAGAATCTGTTCAACCAATATTTGTTGAGCCTCTTGCATGCCAAGCTCTCTTTGAGACTTCACAGATTAAGCAGTGAACCAAACCCTGAAGCTCACACTAGCCAAGGAGGTAGACGAATCAATAAATAGGTATAATAAGGCCAGGAAATAATAAACACGATGAGCAAAAGAAAGCATGGTAAGAGAGTAGAGAGTGAGTAGGGTTGTCTGAGATGGTTTCCCTGAGACTTGACACTGGAGCAGAGACCACAATGAATTGACAAAGTAAGCTGGGTGAATATCTGGGGGAACAGTGTTCCAGGCACAAGAAACAGCAAGTCCAAACATTCAAGAAGTATGTGCTCAGCATGTGGGAAAAACAGCAAGTAGGCCAGTGTGGCTGGAGCACAGGGTGCTGTTGCTGAGTAGGGAGATGGGGACAGAAAGGGAGCCTGGGACCAGGCCCCTGGGGGCTGAGTCCGCAGCAAGGATTTGGGATTTGAGCTGGTCATAGAACACCACGGAGCATGTTGTACAGAGAAGAGGCATGAATTACACCAACATTAATGCATTTCATAAAGAGGAGTTTTCAGGAGCTCACTCCATTAAGTCAATTTAATTCCTTGCTTAGTTAAAAGATCTCCAGCTTTTCCCATTTTCATTTTTATTTTAATGAACTTATTTTTATTGGAATTAATTCTTTTCTTCATCAAGTTTATAGCATAAATCTAGTTCATTAATTAGTCTTATATGCATATCAAATTTTACAACACTTAGCTCCCACCGTTGTGAGGTGTTTATTGATTGTTTTGTTTTTCTGTGGCCGATATTTTTTGCCAAATCCAATTTTTCCGGCCCAAATTTTTCTGTGCCATATTTTCCACAAAGATTTTGTTTTTCTTTTATAAATGCTTAATCAAAAAAAAATTTTTTTTACTATGTACAATTTTAGCTGTTGCCTTTTGTATTTTGTGTTCATTGTTTCTAACCAGGCAAATTTTCCCCACATTAGTTTTTTGTAGTTTTCTATACAACTACCAGTTACCATCAAGTGGATTCCAACTCATGGTGACCCCATGTGTGTCTGAGTAGAACTGTACTCCATAAAGTTTTCAATGGCTGGGTTTTCAGAAGTAGATTGCCAGGCCTTTGTTCCAAGGCACCTTTGAATGAATTTGAACCTCTAACCTTTCAGTAAGGAGCCAAGCATGTTATCCGTTTTCACCAGCCAGGGACTCTGACTACCAAGATGGTGTTCTTTTAGTCAGAGATGTGTCAGATTATTGTTATTCTGTTTGCTTTGTGTTGTTTGCGTATACCAGTAATATTCATTAGGAATTGGATTAAAAAATAATTTGTATTTATTTCTTAGAGCAAAGGACAGAGTGTAAGTTCTGGGTGAACCAAAAGATCAAAATAGTGGAGCCAAAGCTCCCTACTCTTAGCATAATTGCTCAGTAAACAATAGACATTACCTTCCCATGTTACAGGGGAAGGCACCGGAATCCCCATTTTTGCACACCCAAGGAAAAATTTGTTTATATTTTTGTTGCAAAAGACAAGCATTTGTTAGATGAAGTAGGATCCTATGCCTTAATTTTATATGTTGATATCAGAAAGTATCTCTGATCAAAAGGAAGCTGTGAAAATCAAATTAATCTGTAGAATTTTTTTTTTTCCCAAGTACAAATGATTTTACTGAAGATTGGTATTATGGCCTCGTCAACCATAAACCACCAACCAGTTGCCATTGAGTCAATACTGACTTATGGCAACACCATGTGTGTCAGAATAAAACTGTGTTCCATAGGGTTATCAAGGCTACGACCTTTTGGAAGCAGACCGCCGGGCCTTTCTTCAGAGACTCCTCTGGGTGACCTGGAAGCATCAACCTTTCTGGTTAGTAGTCAAGCGCTTAGCCATTTGTGCTATCCAAGGATTCCTTGTCAACCACATACCTAACTAAAGTTTTCATTATTCTTTCTTGGTACACAATATAGGGTTCAATCTTTAACTTGTAACCGTTTATGCTATTCAAGGAAGCTAAGAGATTCCTGAGTCTGTAGCACTAGAGGGAAACTGCCTGTTGACTCTATTTCTTCTTCGGAAATATAGAGGAGAAAAAACTGATGTTATTTAAGGAACCCTGGTGGTGCAGTGGTTAAAGCACTCAGAGGCTAACCAGACTGTTAGGGGTTCAAACCCCCCAGCTGCTCCAAGGGAGAAAGATGTAGCAGTCTGCTTCCATAAAGATGGCAGCCTTGGAAACCCTATGGGTGTGGTTCTACTATTATTTAGCACTGATCCAAGTATTTCATATTTATCAAATCATCAGGTCTTCGAAATATCCTTATGAGATGGGAATGTCATCATGGTGGTCCATGGGTTTCAGAGTAGAACTGTGCTCCACAGGGTGCTCACGACACCTCCGGGTGGGTTCAAACCACCATCCTTTTGGTTGCACCACCCAGGAACTCCATCTCAAGCACCAGAGGGCATCTTTTCCTCTGAGACTTCTGCTAAGCATTTCCTCCAGCAAACTTTGACCCCTACGTCTCTCTCTCAATGTCGAGAAGAATTCTCATGAAGAAGCAATGCCCAGTTTTGATCTAAAGACGAATATTCATGATCAACAATGGGAATCTGAGGTACACCTCTCACAAAAACATTTTCTCAGCACTGTCCCTAGGCACTATAACATAAAATAGAGCTTTCTAGAAACGCTATCATACTTTGCAATGTGCATCAATAACTGTATGTTGAAACTGCGTTGTAAATCCTGAGTCATCCTGTTCCAGGTTTGCATTTCAAGAAAATAAATCCTAATTTTGCCGGCTCCGTGACATATGTAGCGCATCGCACAACCTGAGGCCTCCTATATCAATCTGCCTGTTACATACACTACAACTGGAGTTCACTCTGTCAAAATAAGTCATCTCTTTGAAATGAACTGCTACAATAACTTGAAAAAAAAAAAAGCAGAGAACCATTTTTTTTTCATGTCTTCTTGTCCAAGCAGGGATATCTATTTTTAAAAGCTACTCAAAATGTATTAATATTAAAGGCCAAGAAATGTGCTTTCTATGACTTTATGGACTGAAAAGCTCTCCATTAATGGTGGTCACTGATTTTCAACCTCCTCCCACCCAAGACAGCACAGATAAGGGCCTAGGCCTGGCCCGTCTGATTTATTGATACCATTGTACATTGTCAGTTACTCATAAGCACTGCAAATGGCCAAACATTACGTACGTGGGAACACTATACTAAATTATAGATGGCCGTTGCTGAGCAGTGTGATAGATGAGGACCCACCAGCACGATGTAGGGAGCAACGCTTCAAATAAAAGTCTCTGTTTTAATGGGCTCCGAAGGCCCATCTGCATTAAGCATATGAAAAATAAATCAGAAGATTACAATTTAGGAACTAAAAGGGGTACATAAAGTTCGAGAGGAACTTAACTGCTGAGTTATGAATGCAAAAGCAGTTTAGCATGTTAATAGCCCGAAATACAACATAGCAGCCATTCAATTATCCTTAAGAAGCCTTTGTACTTATCTAAAAGCCCGGTATCAGTAGAGTATAAAAATACGTATTCTTTGGCTTAACCAAAACCCATTGCTGTCAAGTCGATTTCTACTCATAACGACCCTATAGGACAGAGTAGAACTGCCCCATAGGGTTTCCAAAGAGCGGCTAGTGGATTCTAACTGCTGACCTTTTCGTTAGCAGCTGAGTTCTTAACCACTGCATCACCAGGGTGCCATAATATATATAAACTCAAATATTTTTCACTAAAAGGGGAGATAGAAAAGTGGTAAGACTGTATAAATCTTTTTTTTTAAATATTTTTTTTTGTTGTTGTTATTTCGGCAGTAAATATACACTGAAACTTGTGAGAGCCAGAATTTGTCAGGACTGCTTTGTTTTTCCCGGTCTCCCAAGTTTTCCGCCTTTGACAAGGTGCAGTCTTATCACTTTCCTTTCACTTTCTATTAGTGGAAAATATTTGACTTTTTCTTCTCTGACAGGTTTCCACCTCACACATGTTCTGGTTTTCTCAGGTTTTACTCTGTGTGTGTGTGTATATATATATAAAATAACACTTGTTGAGTAAACTACAGAATAGCTTCCTGGGTGGATTCCCTAAGGCACAAGAATAAAATATTTGTCTAACCGGGAGTAGTATAAGGGAGGAGTTGGTGGGTGGAACAATCGGGTATGCAATTCTGGGACCTTTTTGCTGTATGTATATAAATCATTGAACAGCAGACAAATGATTTAACACCAACACAATTAAATTTCCCTTCCCGCAAATGACTCAGAATAAAAGTGAACAGGGCCACATCATTATTTCGACCAAATGCCAGGAAATATGATGGCGGTATAAAACTCACCACATAGGAATTGATATGGCCACGTCCAAACCATTCATGCCCCAGTGAAGCTCCTCGGTTCATGCAGGGTCTTTCCCAAGTGGACTGATGAAGTCGGTTCCCATCTGGTACACAGGGGCCCCAAATATCAGTCTCACAACCTGGCCCATTTTAGAGCAAAAGCACAGTGAAAAATTACCACCCGTAGGCTCTTAGGAAAGGAGTTCTGGTGGCACAGTGGTTAAAGTGCTCGACTCCTTACTGAAAGGTTGGCAGTTCGAACCTACCAGCTGCCCCTCAGGAGGAAGTTCAGGCAGTCTGTTTCTGTAAAGATGACAGCCTTGAAAACCCTATGGGGCAGTTTTACTCTGTCCTATGGGGTCTCTATGAGTCAGAGGCAACTCACCAGCAACGGTTTTACCCTCTTAGGAAGGGCTGGCCTTTATACTGAGATTCCATCCTTCCCAATAACTGGCTCGGAAATTCTATTTCTTTTTTAAATGATGATCAGTTTCTAGTTGCCTGAGTCTTTTTGTCTAATGTCCTTGAATTGGCGAAATAAAAAGTTAACAATTTTTTATTGAACCCCAATTTTTAAAAATTTACCAGCCCATAAAATCTTAAATCATCATCTAAGGTTGCCCCACTTTATAAATCAACATATATCCACATAAGAATCAAGGACCGCCTATTCTGCTTAGGTTGCTACTGGAGCGTGGCTGGAGGAGAGAACCACACCGTTTAAGCTAACCGAGGGGGCTGGTCCAGGTTTCCTATAAATTGGATCCAGCAAAGGAGGCTCTCTCCAGCACTCTTCATTTGGAGTGCTGTAGTGGTCTATGCTTTCTCTCCCACCTTGGCTTGATATCTCAGACAAGGCGATTCTTCCCACACCCTGGATTGACAGCTTCTTGACCTCCTTAATTTAATTTCCACTCCACATCAGCTGCCTCTAGGTATACAGGGACTTATGTGATGGGGCTACCCTTTCCTTTGATCTTACATCAAGGCGGGGGCGGGGGGGACCCAGTAATTAAGAAGCAGAGGTTGGACAAGTCACCTTCCAAGACTTCATTAACACAAGAGGGCTTTGAAATGAGCCTCACATTCCAGGAGGTGATGGGTGGCTAGCGTAATATGAAGCCAAGGTTATACTAGCAAGGGCCATGAGTCTCTCATGCTCAGATCTACTGCATGGGGAGACAGCTTATTGTTTTAGAAACTTAAAGATGATCAAAGGAAAAGAATTAAAAACAAACAGAAAGACCAAAAAAAAGCAAGCTTCAACCCCCGGGGACAATCCACACAAGGGTCAAGGGGCTGTCAAAGTCATAAGAGGGTGTTGAGACACGGAGAATGGAGAGGGGAGCCAGCTGATTTTCTGTGCCTGTCTTTACTCAGGCCGCTCCCTCTGCTGGCTGCCCTCCCTCCTCACCCCATCTCTGTAACTACAAACTCTTCCACCCTTCAAGGCTCAGATACAAACACTTTCTTGAAAAAACCTTCCTTCCTCTCAGTAGTAAATTTTCTCTCCTTGTTCAATGTACTTTTTTTTGTGCAATGTGACCACAGCACTGTTATTGTATCTCCCTTATAATAGTTTAGGGAACCCTCATGGCACAGTGGTTAAGCGCTCAGCTGCTTACTGAAAGGCCAAGGGTTTGAATCCATCAGCCATTCCACAGGAGAAGGATGTGGCAGTCTGCTTCCGTGAAGATTTACAGCCTTGGAAACCCTATGGGGCAGTTCTAGTCTGTCCTATAGGGTCCGTGTGACTTGGAATCAACTTGACTACTGTGAGTTTGTTTTCTTCTTTTTTGGGGGGGGAGGGGTATAATAATTAAAAAGAAACAATTGCCATGGAGTCCACTCTGACTCATGGAGACCCCATGTGTGTCAGGGTTTAACTGCACTCCATAGGGTTTTCCATGAATGAGTTTTCACAAGTAGAATGTCAAGACTTTCATCTGAGGCACCTCTGGGTAGACTCGAACCTCCAACCTTTCAGTTGGCAGTTAAGTACATTAACCATTTGCCCATTTGCCCACCCAGGGACTCCCCTTATAATGGTAGCACTTGTCATTTTCCACTTCATGTCATAGGTTTTGACGTAAGCCCTGTATCTCTTGCCATATTGAAAGAATGGTTGGGCAGATCCATGTTTGATTCATCTTTGTACACAGTTGATTTTCAGAAATTACTTGCTGGATGAAAAAAATGGATAAATGGGTATAAAATGGCATATATTCACTGTAGACTTCCTGCAATCCCACAGAGGTCTCTGCTACCCGGGGTCAAATACACCAAGAAAACACCAGGAAGCAGGGAAGAAGCTTCTAGAATGAGTGTGAATTTTGACCATTACCTTCAGCATTTTTTATTCTCAGCTTCTTGTTTCCTTATCTGGCGCCGGCAGGCAACTATGAGGTGTCTGGGAAGGCAAACACAGTCCAGTAAGTCGTTGATAATGCAGATAAGTGATAATCACAAGAATCTCTGGGTATCTAGAGTCACTTTTGACTTTTTTCAAACTATTTTCACACACACACACACAAAAGTCATCTCATTTGATTCTCACAGCTATCCTGCCACAGCAGAGAAACAATCCACAATATTCTCCCCATTGAGCTGACGAAGAAACTGAGATTCTGTAAACTGCTAGACCTTGTCCAAGGTCATCCAGACGGCCAATGGCAAAGCAAGTTTCAAGTCCAGATCAGCTCTTTGGCATTGAGAACAAGCCCAGAGACGCTCACCTGGTGGGGTCCAGGACTCGGATGGTGTCCACAAGGTGAAAAAGCAAGGTTGGGAAACAACCACTGAGAGGAGGAAGATAATCCACACGAGAAAGCATAAGGTTTACTGTGTACGTCCTCCCAGGTAGTTCCCACCTTTAAACCAGACACTGTTGAGTTGACTCCGACTCATGGCGGCCCCGTGTGTATCAGGGTAGAGCTGTGCTCCACAGAGTTTTCAGTGGCTGATTTTTCAGAAGTAGATCACCAGGCCTTTCTTTCGAGGTGCCTCTGGGCAGACTCAAACTTCAAACCTAGCAGTTAGCAGCCAAGTGTAGGTCTGACCCACACTTGGTATACCCAGGGACTTCTTCCTGCCTTTAGGAAACACCAGACCTCACTGACACACCCACCTCTCTAAGGAATCCAGGAGGTGACTTTGAAAAACATTGGCATATCCATACATTATAGATTTATAAGCCTCACAGCACTTAAAATAGCTACAGTCAAACTTTGTTGTTGTGGAACAGGTTCATTCATTTATTCAGCAAGCATCGTTTGGAGGTTTATTTCTACATGAGGTTGAGAGGATAAGTCTTATTTCTGATTTCAAGGACTTCAAACTCCAGTAAAAAGATTTGAATGACTTACTTACAAGAGAAGGAAACAGAGGCTCAGAGTATTAAACGTTTCTTAACTCTGCGTGGTGGAGGCAGGATTGGAATATATGTTTTCTGGCTCTTAAATCCTTGGCTCTCTGCTTTTACAGGAAAGCATTGTGCTGGGGGATCTGAGGCAGGGTGAGATTAATGTGACTAAAGCCAACTAAAGTTGGGTTAGAGGCCCCCGAGAAGGGCCAGTATTTATGAGGGCTAAATCCCACATCTGTGTTTTAGCCATTAGTTAGACAAGATGCCCTCCTAAGTAGGGGACACAGCGGGGACATTGCTTTCCTTCCCTTTACACTAAAGAGGCCATAAGTTCAAAGCCCAGTCCAGCTGGAGCCACCTTCAACGGAGCAGCGGGCGTCAGCTGTCAGTCAGCAGGGTTCTCCTGGGGCTGGCTTCTACATCTGCACAGCAGCGCTCCAAACCAGAAGCATGCAAGTTCCCGCCAATCAACAGTTGCTCATTCTCCTTGAATCCAAATTACTAATAGTCTCCTTTGTGTGTGTGTGTGTGTGTGGTAAATGGATATGTAACAAAACATTTGGCATTTCAATGTTCTTCACCCTTACAGTTCAGTAATATCATGTTCATCATGTTGTGTAACCGTTACCATCATTCTTTTCCAGATTTTTCCATCACCTTTAACAGAGGTTCAGTGTCCGCTAAACAATGAGTCTCCCTTGCCTCCTCCCTCTGCCCCTTCCCATCCCTGATAACCACTAATAAACTTTAATCTCTATAAGCCAAAAACAGCTGCCGTGGAGTTGATTCTGACGCAGGCAACCCCATGTGTGTCAGAGTAGAAGGTCACTCCATATGGTTTTCTTGGCCATGACCTTTCAGAAGCAGATTACCAAGCCTTTCTTCCGAGGCACCTCTGGGTGGGTTCAAAAGGCTAACCTTTCAGTTAGTGTTTACAGTACCAGGGCTGCCTGTTTGATCTCTATACTTGCCTACTCTAGACAATTTGTAGAAGTGAGGTCATAGTATTTGTCCTTCTATGACTGGCCTATTTCACTCAGCATACTGTTTCCGAGGTTCATCCACGTTGTAGCGTGCATCAGGGCTTTGTTTCTCTTCGTGGCTGAGTAAGATGGCCTTTTGCTCACATGACATATGATGGCAAAATGAATTTTGAAAAAGGTGTTAGCAAATAGCAAACCAAAAGGCACCCAATTTACAAATAATAATCTATTTTTCACTTTGTATCAGAAAG
This sequence comes from Loxodonta africana, assembly GCF_030014295.1. Classification (NCBI taxonomy): domain Eukaryota; kingdom Metazoa; phylum Chordata; class Mammalia; order Proboscidea; family Elephantidae; genus Loxodonta; species Loxodonta africana. Next base: position 24,864,610 of record NC_087350.1, read on the forward strand.
TTCTTCACCTGATTCTAGGTTTTAATATGTAGATAGACTATTTTCCAGGTCTCTTTGTCTCCCTGTAAATAGAATGACATCTGTCTTGCTCACCACTGCATCCCTCATACCTAACACAGCAGCTGACACATAGCAGAAACCCAATAAATATTTACAGAATGTCACTGTGCACATGTGTGCATGAGCAAACAGACCGTTGTGTAACTTACGATGAGGGTGGTTCAGTGGTTGTCTTAGCTATCTAGTGCTGCTATAACAGAAATACCACAAGTGGATGGCTTTAACAAAGAGAAATTTATTTTCCCACAGCAAAACAAAACAACCCACTGCAAGGTAGGCTAAAAGTCCAAATTTAGGGTGTCAGCTCCAGGGAAATATTTTCTCTCTCTGTCGGCCTTCTCATCAATCTTCCCCCAGACTAGGAGCTTCTCTGTGCTGGGATCCTAGGTCCAAAGGATGTGCTCTGCTCCTGGCACTGCTTTCTTGCTGCTATGAAGTCCCCAACTCTCTGCTTACTTCTCTTTCCTTTCTAATCTCTTGAGAGATAAAAGGTGGTGCAGACCACACCCCAGGGAAACTCCCTTTACATTGGATCGGATTGTGACCTGGGTAAGGGTGTTAGAATCCCACCCTAGTCCTCTTTAACATAAAATTACAATCACAAAATGGAGGACAACCACACAATACTGGGAATCACGGCTTAACCAAGTTGATACACAGGTTTGGGGGCAGGGGTGGGACATAATTCAATCCATGACAGTGGTAGATTCTCACCTTCCATGCTGAAGACCTGGGTTCAATCCCGGCCAATACACCTCTTGTGCAGCCACCACCCATTTGTCAGTGGAAGCTGCAGTGTTGCTGTGATGCTGAACAGGTTTCAGTGGATCTTCCAGACTAAGGTAGACCAGGAAGAAAGGCCTGGTGATCTACTTCTGAAAAGCAGCCAATGAAAATCCTCTGGGTCACAACAGTCCAATCTTAAACCAATCATGGGGATGGCACATGACCAAGTTGTTTCATTCTTTTGTACGTGAAGTCGCCATGAGTCAGAAGCTGACTCAATGGGAGCTAACAATGTAACCTACCACCCTTGCAATACTTGTTCCCTATGGAAAGTCCAACCTGGTTTCCAGGGCAACTCATTAGATTTAACAGGGTGAGGGGAGCAGAGGGTGGGGGTTGCCTGCTTCTCTGTGTTCCCACAGTCCCAGTGACAATGCATATGGGCGTTGGATACCTGTGAAAGACCTAAATATGCCAGCCCACGTTGCTGAGCACATCTGTATGCAAATGTAAGCCACACATGCCTCCTTTACTCCTAAAAGAGGTTAAACCATTTGTAATAGCCCCACACAAGCTGGCCTCGGCGGCCCCTGGACTCGGAGCAGCTGCAGGAATCTGCTGTTTCAAGCTGCCATCCAGGAAAAGCTGCCAATGACATTGCAAAGCCACCAAGGCTTTCCCTCCCTGGTTCTGTGACTGTAAGTGACAAGGAGGAAAGACAGCATTTACCATTTACTGAGCAGCTGCTGTATGCCAGGCACTTGGCTAGATGCATCCTGTGCCTTATCTCACTGTAAAGAAGCATTGCTGTCTCCACTTTAGAAGTGAGAAAACCAGGCTTCCAGGGCTCAGGCAGCTTACATAAGGTCACTCAGCTTGAAAAATCAGAGCTGAGAGGCCCAGGTTCATTTGAATCCATCTTCTCTCCACAGTCCACTCGGCTTCCCCAGGGGGCACGGGTTCCCTGTAGGCTTCTGTTCTGGCTTTCTAAGAGGTGCACTTTGCCTATGGTTGAGAACATGGTGCTCCTGTTCCAACGACAGCTTGGTGGACAGTTCAGGGTCTAGTAAATCAGGTCCCATCAAAGGCACCTGAAGCCGAGGTCATGGCATTCGCTTCAGTGTGCACATTGACTCCATCCTTTTCTCCCTTCTTTAATCCCTGATTCTCTTTACTTTTCTTCTGGTTTCCTGTCCCTTCCTGCCTATGCTTTGGGCTGGCATTGACACTCCTGTAACCCTCCAAGCTAAAACATGTGCCAAACTTTGGCTCTAAACGGTTTCATTTAATTAGGTCCTGGTATGGCCAAGTTCACTGCTGACATCATTTCTCAGAATCCAGCGGGACACGGCCCTATTGGTTGTGATGTCTCAGGACACAGAGTGACAGTCCATATCCAGAAACTGACCTTGACCACTGGGGGGATAAACTCTGATGGGACAGGCCCAACCATAGGTGCTAGAAGTGGCCTCTGGAAGGCTGAGTGCCTATCTAAGATACATAGCAACAGAGGCCCAATAAAGCGGGCAGCATCAAGTGGTTCTAAAGATGGAAAATGGTGTCCTAACGGTGTGAGCAGCCGACAACAGTAGGAGATCAGAGACTGGATAATGTTTCAAGATCACACCGGAAATCAGGGTCAAGGCTGTCCATCGGCAGGCAACAGGGACACAGCTGCTGGCCTGATGGTCAAAGCCAAGGCTCCAGGGCCTGGAGGACTTGGCAGAAGCAAGGCGTGCAGGGGCTGCTGCTGGGCAAGTCAAAAAACCTGAGCTTGGGCGAGAGTTCGGCCACCAGAACTAGAACTTATGATGGAGACCACATCTAGGGACAGAGATAAATGTCGAGCTGCCAGAATAAAGGTCAAGGCCCCACTGGTGGCCTACACATTGGGCTGAAGTCCCAGAAATCCCTTGGTTGAGAGTCAGGACTGACTCTAATGAAAAGGACAGAGCAGAGCCTATCAGTGTGTGAGGCCCCAAATGTGGCAGAGAAGGATGCAAAGGCTTGACCAGCAATGAGAGGCTGACCAAGAAGAGGTAGCTGGGAAAGCCTTCTGCTGCTTTTCTTGCTTCTGAGCTCCTGCAAAGTCCTAATGGTCAGCATCACCTCTCTGCCTTCCCCTGGGTACTTTTTTAAAAATCCAAAAAAAAAAGTTACTGTTGTCACAACAATTATGGAGCTCCCATTGGTGTCACTGAATTGTACATGGGAAAGATGTTGACTGGCAAATGTTATAGTCTCTATGTTTTTACACTAGAGAAAAATCATTGAGCTCCAGAATTATATGCTGGTATTATGGTGGATTAACTCTTAGAAATAGTCCCTGCCCTCAAGGTTTTTAATTTCATTAAAAGACATGAAACTAGTATAAAATGAATGAGAGAATAGTGTAATTTTTTTCTGGAAGCCACCTTAGAGATTATACCTGTTTCCTATGGCTGCTGTTACAAATTACCATACATTTAGTGACTTAAAACCACATAATTTTGTTATTGTACAGTTCTATTGGTCAAAGGTCTCACTGGGCTAACATCAAGGTGTCAGTAGGCTGCGTTCCTTCTGGAGGTTCTAAGGGAGAATCTGTTTGCCTTTTCCATCTTCCGAGAGGCCGTCTGCATTCCTTGGCTTGTGGCCCCTTCCTCCAAATTCAAAGTACATCACTCCAACCTCTGCTTCCATCATCACATCTTCTTCCCTGACTCTGATCTCCTGCCTCCCTCTTATTAAAAGACCCTTGTGATTATTTGGGGCCCACGTGAATAATCCAGAATAATTTTCCCATCTCAAGATTCTTAACTTAATCACTTTTTGCCACATGTGGTAACATTCACAAGTTCTGGGGATTAGGACGTGGACACCTTTAGAGGGCCATTATTCAGTCTGTCACAGGACTTTTCTAACATAGCCACCCTCACTTCTTAGATGAAGACATTAAGCACAGGGAGGCTAAATGACTTACTTAAGGTCATGAGTTTAGGCTGTAACCCAGGATGTCTGTTTATCATCATGGTTCCCAGGAAAATATTCTTTCTCTATAAAAATGAACAGACAGGATAATGGTAAGTGCAAGTTACATGATCTGGGGTGGAGTACATGTTTAGGAAAACACAGAATTACATGATCAAAGAGTCAGTGCTGGCAAGACCTTAGAAGTCTATTTGTCCGACCAGTCTGATTTGACTGTATTCATATATTTCAACATCTCCAGTTAAAGAAGCTCTATACCAAGGATCCCTGGTGGTGCAGTGGTTAAGAGCTCAGCTGCAAACCAAAAGGTTGGCAGTTCGAATCCACCAGCTGCTCCCTGGAAGTCCTATGGGACAGTTCTACTCTGTCCTATAGGGTCGCTGTGAGTTGGAATTGACCTGATGGCAACAGGCTTAGCTTTTTTTTTTTTTTTTTGTATACCTGTCAAAGCAACCCACACCCCATTTCTTGAGAGTGCTAAAAGCTGGCAAATTGTTTCTGAAATAACTGAGAGTTTAGACAATCCATACTGTTCTCCAGGCCCCCAGGAGCATCTCTCACAACACTAGAATCGTACATGCTCACAAGAAGCCCAGGCCCCTTCCTTGGAAACTCCTTCCCCTGGTATGGACAAGAATATTGCTGAATACTTACTTCCACCTAATGGGCCAGTCCCTTTGTCTGTAGCTCCGTGCTGGAACCAGAACCAAGATCGTGCTCGTGACAAACATTTCAAGACGTGTGCCCAAACACACTCGCTCCTTCCTCATTAGAAGGATTGTAACAGACACATGACTAGACTACATTTTTCAGGATCCCGTGCAGTTAATGTGGACATCTGACTAGCTTTCACCAAAGGAACATGAATAGAAATAATGTATACCACTGCCAAGCCAGGCTTAACCAAGCAGACATTTCTCCTACATTCTCTCTTTCACCTTCTTCTGTTGAATGTCATGCCTCTGAGGGTCTGGATGAAGGATGCTTTGGTTCCTGAAGGAAAGACACCAAGTGACCAGGAGAAGCCACCTTAGGCTGGGCAAGGAACAAACTTTTGTACCATTTGAGCCATTGCACAACTTGGGGTCTATTTTGTTACAGCAGTTTAGTTTACTATAGCTAAGGTGGTACATCTGGAGGCAGGAATATCCCACAACAACCAATTGGACCAGTGCCATTGTCACCGGTCATAGTCAAAAGGCAAGTTCCAATTGTTCTTGCCAGCCAGAAAATTATTGTTACAGTCTTTGGAGGCCTCAGGAGGTGGCATGAGAGACTTGAGTCCCCTCCCTCCCAATCTCCATCCATACCCCCATGCTTTGACATGGACAACAGATATTTTGTTAACATCATTTGTTAAGTAAAGTGCTACTCAACCACACACACACCACCTTCCAATGATATGGCTGTCTCAAGCCCCTTCCACGTGAAAATTCTGAAGCCACCGCTGGTGACAGCTGATACTCAAGAAGTCTTAAGAGGAATTCTACTCTTGCCACCACTGTCACCTGTATCATATCATCATCTTTGGTCACTTCTGAAGACATGTGGTAGTCATCACACCCACACTGGCACAAGTACAGGAGAGCCACAGTCACCCAAGCAAAATTATTCTGCAGCTGTCTTGGTTTACACATATAGCCTCTTCCCACAGGTCCGAGCCTGACACCAGAATGGCCAGATGAGGACAGGTCCAGTTGTCCACCCCCCATGGACCATTTTTCAGGACTTTCTCTGTTGGGAAATAATAAGTGAAGGATCTTGAAAGCCAGAGGAAAAGTTAATTCAATATTGTAGGACGCTGTGACTCATTGAATTTTAAGCAGCTGAGTGCTGTGATGTAAACACTAAGAAAGATGAATCTGGCATCAACGTACTTGAGAAGGACCAGAAAGAAGCTATAACAAAAATTTTGGAGTGAGGCAGTAAGAGAATTAACTAATGTGGTGACAAGAAAACCTCAGAAGAAAGAGTGGATGATAAAGGTTTCCAATGATTTGGTGATTGGCTGAATTCAGAAATTCATTCATTTCCAAAATTTGGCACCTGGATAACTGGGACAGTGATTTGCCATCAATGGAAATTTGAAGGAACAGAGCCACTTTGGAGACGAGGATGGGTTTCTTTAGGTACACTGAGTTTGAGCAACAGAAAAATTTCCTAATAGAAATGTCTGGGAAGCAGCTGAAGATATGGGGCCAACTCTTGATTGAGAGGGCAGATAAAAATTTGGGGTCAGTTGGTGATAAATGATAAGCAAAAATGTATGAGGTCTCCAACCATTGGACCAAATAGCTAACTGAATGTATGAGAACAGGCAAGTGAAGACAGGTGATGAATTTATTCAAAAGTCATTAGTGCCTACTATGGGCCAAGGAGGAGCCTTTGGATGGCACAGTCAATGCACTTGAAAACCCTATGGAGCAGTTCTACTCTGCACATATGGAGTCTCCATGAGTTGGAATTGACTCACGGCAACAATAACAACGGGCCAGGTAGAGACCCTTGGTCATGCACACAGTTGATGCACTCAACTGCTTACGCAAAGGTTGGAGGTTTGAGTCCACTCAAAATCACCTCAGAAGAAAGGCCTGGCAATCTGCTTCCATAAAAATTCAGCCATTGAAAACCCTATGGAGCACAATTCTTCTCTGGCACACATGGGGTCACCATGAGTCAGGATCGACTCAATGGCAACTGGTGCTTATGGGTCAGGTACCATCCTGGGTGCTGGGAATGCAAAGCAGAGTCTCATTTAGCGGACAGCTGAACAACAAACTGATTGATCTTGGGCAAAAAGTCCTCTGTGCTGACCCCAAAGCCCAACTATGGACAGGCCACTGGACAATTACTATCAACCTGTGCTTTTCTGTATCCAGGTCACTGGCTGGAATTAGAAGAGCAATTTTCACTCCTAAAATTCTCTCTGAAAGAGCCCCTGTTTCTTGGCCTTCCTGGAATTCTATGGGAGATAAATTTTTGCTTTACCTGTGCCTCTGAAAAAGGCATAGTGCTATGGATTGAATCGTGTCCCCCCAAAATATCTGTCCACTTGGCTACGTCATGATTCCCAGTATTGTGTGGTTGTCTACCATTTTGTCATCTGATGTGATTTTCCTATGTGTTGTAAATTCTAGCTTCTGTATGATGTTAATGAACAGGATGAGGCAGTTATGTTAATGAGGCAGGACTCCATCTACAAGATTAGGTTGTGTCTTGAGTCAATCTCTTCTGAGATATAAAAGAGAAAAGTGAGCAGAGAGACATGGGGACCTCATGCCACCAAGAATAAAGAAGCAGGAGAGGAGAGTCCTTTGGACCTGGGGTCCCTGCGCTGAGAAGCTCCGCTACCAGGAGAAGATTGATGACAAGGACTTTTCCCTAGATCCAAAGACAGAGAATGCCTTTCCCGGGAGCTGGCACCCTGGATTCAGACTTCTGGCCTCCCAGACCGTGAGAGAATAAATTTCTCTTTATTAAACCCATCCTTTTTTGGTATTTCTGTTATAGCAGTTCTAGATAGCAAAAACACATAGTCTCCCCACCCCCATCTTCCCTAGTTTTCTCAACCATTGGATTTTATCCAGTGTTATTGCTTTTTTTTTTTTAAGAATTAGCCAGAGCTTTTTTTTTTTTTTTTTTTTTTTGAGAGAAGTACGCATTAAGACGTTTAAAATAATTGTAGATACTTATACTCCAGCTCTCACGTTTCTCTGTATCGGGACTCTCACTGAGCAGTTTTCTGTGGGGAGTCAAGTGGCCTAAAGTTATTCCCTGCTTCAGGCAAGTCAGAGCGTTGACAGAATTTGGCCTTTGACCCTCAAGTGGCAAAAAAAAAAAAAAAGCACTCAGACTCCATATGTTAAAAATTATGGAGAATTTTATATTCCCGTTAACATTTCTCTTTGTCTTGGGGTACGGAAAGGATTTGGTGCAACTGAAGGTTTGGAGGTTCGAGCACAGAGGCACCTTGGAAGAAAAACCTGGTGATCTCCTTCTGAAAAAAATCAGCCATTGAAAACATTGCAGCACAGTTCTACTCTGACACACGTGGGGTTATCACGGGTCCGAATCGACTCAATGGCAGCTGGTAATATAAATTACCTGGATTTTAAAGGAAAGAGTCCTTGTTATCTTGGTGGAGCTTCTGCTGCAGAAAAGTTTACTTCTTTTTCTCCTTGGATTTGGACTCAACTATCAAGCGATCAACATTAACAGCAAGTCAGCCCCTTGAGTCCTTCACTCTTTTACTTGTTACAGAAAACAAGCACCTGTTGGATCGTTGCTGTGGCGACAACAATCCCGCAAACTTCCTGGAAATTGCATTAGCACTCATATATAAAGAGATCCATTGCTTATACCTATTCTGATTCTCTTTAAAAAATAAATCAATAAAAAATAGCAAATCCTTGAGTTTTTCTCTTCTTACAAGAGTCCCAGGATTTTTCAAGAGGACATTATTAATATATGTTCAATGGGCTCCCCAGTGATCTGCAATTGACTTCAGTTAAGGGAATGCATTTTTCCCTAACCAATCATCATTCTGAGTTTGTTTAAAAATAGAATATGGGGCCTTGATAACCAGCATCATGAATATATATTTGGCCAAGGCGAGTTTTTTCCATTGGATGCAATTCTTAGGGGATGCAGTGCTCATAAAAGAATGCATTTAATGCTGAAAACAAAATTGGCTCTTTATTCAGTGGGCCTCCCATTCAAAGAAAGCTGTTCTTCTACTAAAAGAGTGGTTCTCTGCTAGAAGCTGAGACAGACTCTGATTAGAAGGAATTGAATCTTAGGCCCTAGTCTGTGATGAGAAATCAAGAGAAAGTGTTTAGAAACTTTCGCAACAATTTAGCATACACAAAACATCGAATCCTGTGAGCAAAGATTTGTTTCTTCGGATAAGATAGAGATGAGCTTGGTTGTCATCAGATTCATGTGGGGAGTCGCCTGCAGTGTGAGCCACATGTAGTACTTGCCTATATGAATTGGAAATTTTTTTAAATGATAAAATAAAGAAAGAAAAACTGATCCTTCACTGAAGAGAGTTTGAGAAGCACTGGTCTGCAGAGCTATTGATTAAACGTTCACACTCTGATAGAGCTTGGAACTTCTAGAATTTCAAAATACCTGGGTTAATGTCCAGAGAAGTTCAAAAACAACAACAAAAAAAAAAATGCACTGATACATATTTGTTTCAAGAAAAGTTGAAAAGATGAACTTTTTAAAACCAAAAGTTATTTGTGGAAACTTTCCGGTAGAGGAGGTACAGTTTTGTATTACGCTGCTTGTAAAATAAGTTATGTTCAGGGAAAAATGGTATCTTTCCAAAAGAACTCATGGCAGCCTTGTGTTTAATAGCAAAAGGCTGGAAAAACCCAAACGTCATCAATAAGGGGCTGATTAAATCAAGTATGACATTTCCATGCAACCAAATGTTTGTACATCTCTTCATGTACAGATGTGGTAAGATTTCCAAGATATATTATTAAGTTTAAAAAAAAAAGTACAGAACAGAACACATGGAATAATACCACCTATCTTTTTTTTTTTTATCCAGGTAGGAACACAACACACACATATACACACACATACACAAGCACACACATACACGTGTGTACACACAAACATGTACACACTCTCACACATGCACGTTTTTAAAAGCATGAATATATTGGGAAGGACAGAGCAGTTGCCTCCAGGTAGGTGAAATGAACTGGATGGCTGCTGGATAAGGAGAAAGAAGGGGTCTTACTTTTTTAGCTCTGCCCTTTTGTATCTTTAGAATTTTGTACCCTGTGCAAGTAATATCTATTGTGAATAACATATAAAAACAATAATTTAAAATATTTAAAGCAAGAATAAGATAAATTATTTATGCTCAAGCATATATATAAACTGAAATGACATCTGCCTTTAAATCTCCCGCAGGACCTGGCACAGAGCCCTACATTCAATACTTGTTAAATTGTTGAACAAAAAGTAATAGCTCATTCAGAATTTAGCAAAGTACCAAAAAAAGGATCATTCAATACTTATCGTTTAAACTTGATATGTTTTCACAGCATTAAATCACTTTTGCCAAAATAAACTACATTATGAAAACAGATTAAACCTCTAAAGTTCATTTAGACTCAAATGCTTGCTGCCAGGGGATAATTTGCCATCATAGGTTTAATCAGAGGATTTTAAAAATTATGTGTTTATAATTACATTGTGGTTTGACCAGGGAAGATAGGAATGAGATACATTTCACAGACTGTTCTTTAACTTTTCATTAATTTGACTTAAATCCATAGATTGAGCAAGGCTATGCCGCGTTTGTTTAGATCAAACTTGAGGAAAAAATATTGTTTTGGATGACAATGAAGGTAACCAAACCAAAAACACACTGCCATCAAGTCGATTCCTACTCATAGCGACCCGATAGGACAGAGTAGAACTGCCCCATAGAGTTTCCAGGGAGTGCCTGGTGGATTTAAACTGCCAACATTTTGGTTAGCAGCCATAAGGTAACACTAGGGAATAAAAGGAAGAGGAGGGAATAAAGGAAATAGGGTATCAGGAGCTCCCTGAGGGGAGTGCAGAGTCCCTGTGTGGTTCAAAGGATTAACACACTCAGCTGCTAACTGGAAGGTTGGCAGTTCAAGTCCACCCAGAGGCATCTCTGAAAAAAGGCCTGCGGGCCTATTTCCAAAAAACTATCCATTGAAAACTCTATGGAACACAGTTCTACTCTGACACACGAGGGGTTGCCATGAGTTGGAATCTACTCCACAGCAACTAGTTTTTTGGAGGAAAGTGCAGGACATGGATATTCTGTATCTGAGACATAAAAAGGCAGCCTTGAGATCAATATAGGTAAAATAATAAATACTACCCTGAGCTTTTTATTTATTTATTTATTTATTTATTTGATCTTAGTTTTCTACTCTTTTCCTCCAGCCATCGCCTGACACATCTAGTTGCACAGAAACCAGTCATGATCTCAACTATACTTGTGTTTGTTTTTTGGCGTTACTTCTACTCAATCTTCCCACATCCCTCAAACAACTTCGAATCCATATCAGGTATTCTCAATCTTCTGACAGGCTCAGTTTTTCTCCCAGCCAAATCGGTTGTTTATTCAGTTGTTTCATTTAGGGAATGGTAAAGGTTTCCAACAAAAGAGTCAAATGAAATTCTTCATGCAATTCCCCTCCCCCACTCCCACATCCACATGTTGCTGCATGTTACTCAAGTCCCTAAACGAAGAAATAACGTAGGTCACTCTGAAAAGAAGGAAGTGAGGAGTTATTTTAATTTAAAAATTACTCCCGTTCTCATAAAGACAAGGCTTTAAAACAGATTAAATAACCCTAAGTGTATGATATCAGCCCTAGCGTAAATGCCTGGAGAGAAGCTCTACATTTTAATGGGGAAAATACACTCAATTCAAATAAACTCACTGTCCTTTCACATTCTCATCTGGGAAGCACTTCCGACAGAGTGGAATCTTGCTCTGGGGTCTCACAGACCTCACCACCTGCCAAAGGAATATATACTAATCTCTTCGGGCCTCCCAACTCCCATTGACCCAAGGAAGTGGCAGGGATACAGGAGAAAGAGCTTATTTCAAATATAAAAGAGCAATCCCTGGGGTTCCTACGCATACAATCCATTCATAAAATCAATATCCTCGAGAGAAAACCATCCTCCATGGAAAAGGTTTTCTTGCCCCCTCCACTTCTCATAAATCCTTTCCATAGCGCGACCTTTAAGGATGCTCTTCATTTTATCACTAGATTCAACAGACATAAACTTACTCCATCAAACTTCTGTCAAACTTTCTAAGTGCTTACTCTCAATTTCAGTGCTTATGTCATCAGGGATTGGCAACAAACACTTCACCAAATGGCAATGGTCTGTTGACCACATTTAGAGTAGCTCACGTCAATCTGGTTAGATTATTTAAAAAAAAAAAAAAAAATTGCCATTCAATTGATTCCAACTCATAGTAACCCTATAGGACAGAGTAGAACTACCTCATAGGGTTTCCAAGAAGCCACTGGTGGATTCGAACTGCCAACCTTTTGGTTAGCCGTCAAGCTCTTAACCTCTGCACCACCAGGGCTGCTCAAGGTGTTGCTATGATGTATTTATATATGGTTAGCATTTAAGTCAGTTGGCCTTAAGTAAAGCAGAATATCCTCCACAATGTGGGTATTCGGATTGTTTTGCTGTAGAAGGAAGTGATCCTAATATCTGTCATTGTTAAAAAAAAAATAGCAGAGACTTATTTCTCACATACTCTCGAAGGGCTGAGTCAACACTATTGCAAAGGCAACTCCCTCCAAACAGGGTCTTACGAGCAATGCCAGTGATTAGTTTAGAAAATTTTATGTACACTTAAATGCAAATTTTACCCAAATACTTCAGAGGCACCCAAAATAGGTACCAGACTTTTTTTTTCTTAATCTCAAACCAAAGTTAGGAACAGGCAACCAAGATGTCAGCATAGTCAGATGTTTCCTGGCCTCCCTCTTACAACAAAGACCCAAAAAAACAAGTGAGTCAAATATATATGACAATCTAGGAATGCTAATCATCAAAGACAAAGCTGAAGAATCAGACTGAGCGGCAGGTGGAAGGAGAGACAATTCAAAAGCAGCGGAAACAGGGAACTACAGGTCACGTCTTCGCTGGCACCCTGCTAGCTGAGTCTATGCATTGCACATGGGCTGAGACAAGCAGCAACAACCCAAGTTGAGGCTCACCACATCTGGTGCAGCCAAGCAGCAGTGAATCTGCACGTACCTCCAGAACCAAACAGGAATGACACCAGACCTACAAAAGTTAAGGGCAAGCTCTCAACCTACCCTGCTGCTGACAAAAAAAAAAAAAAAAAAAAACTCTCCTTCCCAGAATTTCACAGTGGAGAAGCATTTCCTCCCCCTCAGTCACCCCTCACCCCACTCCGACACCAGTCTCAAGGCATTCAACAACACCACCCCCCACCAAGCTGGGAACTCAGGGCAGGGTGGGGGGAGACCCTTCCCCTTCACCTAGTCACTGGCGTATGGAGTCCACAGACCTGCAGGGGCCCCCACCTCCTCCTAGTCTCTTGTGGGCCAATTCAACACCGCATGCTCTCATTAGCATAAAACAGCAGGGCATAGACCTGAAGCTCATTGTCACCTGTAGGCAGGGCATAGACCTGAAGCTCATTGTCACCTGTAGCAGTCAAGGGGGAGCTGCAGATCTGTGACATTTGACACCACCCCATTCCCTAAGAAGGGGCGTGAACCACCCGCACCAGGGACCTACCACCTATTCCATCTAGCCAGCCACGACAGAGGTCTGAGAATTAGTAGTGCTTCCCAAACCCTCCAGCCAGTGGCGCCAGACATATTGGCTGCACTAACTAACCACTGTGTGCTCCAGAGGATAGGAAAATGCCCTCTATCCAGACACCTGGGGGCAGGCGTCAGTCCCCCGCTTTGCCCCAGACATTGCCCCCCAGTGCAAACAGAGACCCATGCCTGCTCTGAACACCCCCATGCAGACCTGCTCACCTAGGTATGTAGGGGGGAATATGCACTACATATTCAGTGACCAACAACCCAGACACCTGTGCCCTGAATAATCACACCCCCACAAGAACAGTTCACACACCTAGTTCACACAGCTGGGTTTGCACACCTAATAGCTGCTCTGACATCATGGAGACAAGACCTGAGAGCTTCAGTGATGCCAACAACCAAAGTAGCTCACACGCCCAGCCTACTCAGGCATACCAAAACGAAACAAAACAAAAATACAGGACGTAATAAAAAAATAACTTTTTGACACCTCAGAGACAACAGTCAATATCAAATCACATAAAGCAGCAGATCAAGATGGCTCCAGCAAGTGGCCAAAATAAAGAACCAGAAAACCTTCCAGAAAAAGATAAGGCAATGGAACTACCTAAGAAAGAATTCAGAAGGCTAATATACAGAGCTCTCTATAGGGTCGCTATGAGTTGGAATCGCCTCAACGGCAGTGGGTTTGGTTTTTTTGGTTTAGTCCAGGAGATCAGGAAGGAGATCAGGCAAAACTCAGACCGAGCCAAAGAGGACATAGATAAAGCAATAAAAGAATTCAGGAAAACAATACAAGGACAAAATGACAGAATAAACAGGCTGTTAAAAACCATACAGAGACAGCAACTAGAAATCCAAAAGATTAACAATAAAATTTCAGAATTAGACAACTCAGTGGAAGGTTATAGAAGCAGAATTGAGACAATGGAAGTCAGAGTTAGTGAGACTGAAGATAAACCCCTTGACACAGATTTGTTTAAGGAAAAATCAGAAAAAAAGAGTGAAAATAAATGAAGAAAGTCTAAGAATTATGTGGGATACTATCAAGAGGAAATATCTACAAGTGATCTGAGTGCAAGAACAGGGGGGATAACAAAACACTGAGAAAATTGTTGAAGATTTGCTGGCAGAAAACTTCCCTAATATCATAAAAGACGAGAAAGTATCTATCCAAAAAGCTCAATGAACTTTATACAGGGTAGATCCCAAAAGAAAATCACCAAGACATATCATAATCAAACTTGTCAAAACCGAAGACAAAGAAAGAATCTTGAGAATGCCTAGGGATGAACAAAAAGTCTCCTACAAAAGAGAAACAATAAGACTAAGCTCTGACTACTCAGCAGACACCATGCAGGCAAGAAGGCAATGGGATGACATATACAAAGCCTTGAAGGAAAAAAATTGCCAACCGAGAATTATATATCCAACAAAATTGTCTTTCAAATAAGATGGTGAAATTAGGTCATTTCCAGATAAACAGAAATTAAGGGAATTTGTAAAAACCAAACCAAAATTACAAGAAATATAAAAGGGAGTCCTCTGGTTAAAAAAAAAAAAGTTAGAGAACCAATAACATCAGACAACAATCCAAGAGTAGGACACAGGACAGATCAACCAGCTATCAACCCAGATAGGGAATTCACAGAAACAAATCAAAGCTAAAAGACTGAAAATAGGGAACCAGAGAGGTCAATATGTAAACTATGACAACGTAAAACAAAAAAGAGGAAATAAACAGTGTAGTCATAGAACTTTGATATGGAGAGAAAGTTAAGGCAGTTTCAAGAAATAAAAGACTGGTTTAAACTTAGAAAAATAAAAGTAAATTTCAAGGTAACCACAAAGGAAGCTAACAAACCTACCCATCAAAATAAAAAAAGAAGAAAAACATAAAGACTCAGCAAACACAAAATCAGCAATAACGAAAATACATAAACAAAAAGAACTCAGCACAGAAAATAAAACAGAACAAAGAAACTGTCAACACCACAAGAAAAAAAAAAGCATCAAAATGTCAGCAGTAAACCCATAACTATCAATAATTACACTGAACGCAAATGGCCTAAATGCACCAGTAAAGAGACAGAGAGTGGTAGAATGGATTAACAAAAACACAATCCGTCTATATGCTGTTTACAAGAGACATACTTTAGACACAAAGACATCAACAAACTAAAACTTAATGGATGGAAAAAATATATATCAAGCAAACAACAAACAAAAAAGGGCAGGAGTAGCAATATTAATCTCCAATAAAATATACTTTAAAGCAAAACCCACCATAAAGTATAAAGAAGGACACTATACAATGATGAGAGGGTCAATACACCAGGAGGACATAACCATAAAAAATACACAGGCACCCAATGACAGGGCTCTAAAATATATAAAGCAAACTCTAATAGCACTGAAAAGAGAAAAAGCTCCACAATAATAGTAGGAGACACCAAACACCAACTTTCAGTGGAGGACAGAACATCTAGAAAGAAACTCAATAAAGATACAGAAGATATAAATGCCACATTCAACCAACTTGACCTCATAGACATACATAGCACACACCATCCAACAGCAGCTAAGTATATACTCTTTTCCAACCCACATGGAACATTCTCCAGAATAGGCCATATTTTAGGCCACAAAACAAGCCTTAACAGAGTCCAGAACAACAAAATAATACAAAGCATCTTCTGTGATCATAATGCCATAAAAGTAGAAATCAATAATAGAGAGAAAAAGGAAAAAAGTCAAATACATGGGAACTGAAGAACACATTGTTTAAAAACTACAGAGTTATAGAAGAAATCAAGGATGGAATAAAGACTTTCATAGAATCAAATGAGAGTTAAAACACACCTTACCAGAACTTTTGGGACACAGCAAAAGCGGTGCTTAGAGGTCAATTTATAGCACTAAGCATACATATCGAAAAAGATGAAAGGACCAAGATCAAAACATTAACCCTACAACTCGAACAAATAAAAAGAGAGCAGCAAAAGTAGCCCACAGGCACCAGAAGAAAGGAAATAATAAAGATTAGAGCAGAAATAAATGAAATAGACGATAGGAAAACAACTGAAAGAATCAACAAGACCAAATTTTGGTTCTTCGAAAAGATCAACAAAATCCACAAACCACCAGGCTAACTGACAAAACAAAAACAGGAGAGAAAGCAAATAACCCAAATAAGAAATGAGATGGGTGACATCACAACAGACACAACTGAAATAAAAAAGATCATAACAGAATACAATGAAAAATTATACTCCAACAAATTTGAGAACCTAGAGGAAATGGACAAAATTTCTAGAAACACACTACCTACCTAAACTAATACAAAGCACAGTAGGAAAACTAAACAAACCCATAACAAAAGAAGAGATTGAAGAGGTAACAACAACAACAAAAAAAAAAAAACCTGGCCCAGACAGCTTCACTGGAGAATTCTGCCAAACTTTCAGAGAAGATTTAAAGCCAATACTACTAAAGCTATTTCAGTGCATAGAAGAGGAAGGAATACTCCCATTCTCATTCTAAGAAGCCAGCATAACCCTGATACAAAAGCCAGGTAAAGACACCACAAAAAGAAAACTACAGATCAATACCCCTCATGAACATAGATGCAAAAATACTCAACTAAGTTCTACGCACTAGAATTCAACAGCATATTAAAAAAAAAAAAAATCATGACCAAGTGGGATTCATACGAGGTATGCAGGAATGGTTCAACATTAGAAATCAATCAATGTAATCCACCAAATAAATAAAACAAAAGAGCCACGTGATCTTATCAATCGATGCAGAAAAGGCATTTGACAAAGTCCGAGACCCATTCCTGATAAAAACTCTCAGCGAAATAGGAATAGAGGAAAATTCCTCAACATAATAAAGGGCATTTATACAAAGCCAACAGCCAATATCATCTAAATGGAGAGAAACTGAAAGCATTGCCCTTGATAACGGGAAGCAGACAAGGATGCCCTTTATCACCACTCTTATTCAACATTGTGCTGGGGGTCCTAGCTAGAGCAATAAGGCAAGAAAAAGAAATAAAGGACAACCAAATTGATAAAGAGAAGGTAAAATTATGCCTATTCACAGTTAATATGATCCACACACACGCACAATAAAAAAAAAAAAAACTACTAGAACTAATAGAAGATTTCAGCAAAGTTGCACGATACAAGATAAACATACAAAAATCAGTAGGCTTCCTCTATACCAACAAAGACAGCTTTGAAAAGGAAATCATCAAATCAATACAATTTATAATACCCCAAGAAGATAAAGTACTTAGGAATAAACCTAACTAGGGTGTAAAAGACGTATACAAAGAAAACTACAAAACTTTACTGCAAGAAACCAAAAGAGACATACATAAGTGAAAAAACATACCATGCTCATGGAGAGGAAGACTTAACATTGCAAAAATGTCAATTCTACCCAAAACAATCTACAGATAAAATGCAATCCAGGTCCAAATTCCAACAGCATTTCTTGACTAGTTTGAGAAACAAACCACCAACTTTACATAGAAAGGGAAGATGCTAGGATAAATAAAGAATTACTGAAGAAGAACAAAGTGGGAGGCTTCACACTACCTTATTTTAAAAACTATTATACAGCCACAGTATTCAAAACAGCCTGGTACTGGTACAACAGACACATAGAACGAAGAAACAGAATTGAGAACCCAAATGTAAATCTACCCATCTATGAGTCACTGATACTTGGCAAAGGCCAAAAGCGCTAACTGGATATCAGTCTGTAAAAAAATGCAACAGGATCCATACCTCACACCATATACAAAAACCAACTCAAAATGGATCAAAGACCTAAATATAAAATCTAAAACAATAAAGATCAGGGAAATAAAAATAGAGACAACACTAGAGGCCCTAATACACAGTGTAAATAGTATACAAATCATAACTAACAACACACAAACACCAGAAGAGAAACTAGATAACTGGGAGCTCCTAAAAATCAAACACACTCATCAAAAGACTTCATCAAAAGAGAAAACAGAGGATCCACAGACTGGGAAAAAAAAATTGGCTACAACATATTCGATAAAGGTCTAATCTCTAAAATCCACAAGGTACTGCAATGCCTCAGCAACAAAAAGACAAATAACCCAATTAAAAAATGGGCAAAGGATATGAACAGACACTTCACCAAAGAAGACATTCAAGAGGCTAACAGACACATGAGGAAATGCTCTGGATCATTAGCCATCATAATAATGCAAATAAAAACTACACTGAGACACCATCTCACCCTGACAATAACGGCATTAATCCAAAAAAAGCACAAAATAACAAATGTTGACGAGGTTGTAGGGAGATTGGAACTCTTATGCACTGCTGGTGGGAATGTAAAATGGTGCAACCACTTTGGGAAACAATATGGCAATTCCTTAAAAAACTAAAAATAGAAATACCATACTATGCAGTAATCCCACTCCTAGGAATATATCCTGGAGAAATAAGAGCTGTCACACAAGTAGACATATGCATACCCATGTTCATTGCAGCACTATTCACAATAGCAAAAAGATGGAAACAACCTAAATGTCCATCAACAGAAGAATGGATAAACACATTATGGTACATACACACAATGGAATACTAAAGAACAATGATGAATCTCACAACATGTATGAATCTGGAGAGCATTACGCTGAGTGAAATTAGCCAGTCACAGTAGGACAAATATTGTATCTTACTACTGTAAGAACTCAAGAAAAGGTTTATACACAGGAAAAAGCATTCTTTGATGGTTATGGGGGGTGGGAGGGGTGGGGCGAAGAGAAAATCACTAACTAGATAGTAGATAACTGTCAACTTCAGTGAAGGGAAGGACAACACACAATATAAGGGAAGTCATCACAACTGGACCAAAGCAAAAGCATAGAGGTTTCCTAGACACATCCAAACACTTTGAGGGACAGAGTAGCTGGGGCTGGGGCCCAGGGACCTTGGTCTTGAGAGACATCTAGGTCAATTGGCATAACAAAGTTTGTAAAGAAAATGTTCTACATTCCACTTTGACAAGTAGCATTTGGGGTCTTAAAAGCCTGAGAGCAGCCACGTAAGTTACGTCTATTGGTCCTATTCCACCCAGAGCAAAGGGGAATAAAGAAAACCAAAGACACAAGGAAAATACTAGCTCAAAGGACTAATAGACCACGTGAACCAGAAACTCGATCAATCAGTGTGAGACCAGAACTAGATGGTGCCTGGCTACCAACAGCGACAGCTCTAACAGGGATCACAACAGAGAGTCCCAGACAGAGCAGAAGAAAATGTAGAACAAAATTCAAATTCACATAAAAATACTAGACTTACTGGAGCCATGGTGTTACAGTGTTTAAGAGCTTGGCTACTAACCAAAAGGTTGGCAGTTCGAATCTACCAGCCACTCTTTTGAAATGCTTTCAGGCAGTTCTGTTCTCTTCTATAGAGTCCTTATGAGTTGGAATCGACTTGAAGGCCACTGTTTTTTGTTTTGGGGGGGGGGTTGGTACTGGTCTGACATAGACTGGAGGAACCCCCAAAACTATGGCCCCAGGATGCTCTGCTAACCCAGAATTGAAACGATTCCTGAAACCCACTTTTCAACAAAGATTAACCTGTTGCCATTGAGTTGATTCCAACTCATAGCGACTGTGTAGGAAGGACAGAGTAGAACTGCCCCATAGGGTTTCCAAGGAGTGCCTGGTGGATTCGAACTGCCGACTTTTTAGTTAGCAGGCATGACTCTTAACCACTACACCACCATAAAGATTAGACAGGCTTATAAAACAAAAAATAACACACATGAGGAATGTCCTTCTTAGTTCAACCAAATATAAGAGACCAAATGGGCAGCTCCTGTCCAAAAGCAGGACAAGAAGGCAGGAAGGGGCAGGAACTAGACAAATGGACACAGGGAACCCAGGGTGAAAAGAGGGAGTGTGCTGTCACATTGTGGGGATTGCAACCAATGTCACAAAATGATATGTATATAAATTTTTGAATGAGACATTTAAAAAATAAAACTAAAGTTATATGAGCAATCGTTAATTGAACTTATCAAAACTACTGTTTGGGTTTTGTTTTTTGTTTTTCATTATTATTATTTCTGGACATAACCATTTATTGCGATGGAGAAAACTTCACACCTAATCTGTATTTCTAATTTATCTCAAATGAGAAATCAATATAAATTTAGTACCAGTTCAGTGTGTGTTAATATTTCATTAGAGGTTGGCTTCGGTTTTGCACACCTAGAGAAGAGGTGGTTTCTTTTTCTCTGGTTGATAATGTAACCTGATATTTATATCTATAAAATTGCTAAGTATCCTTTTAGAACTCAATCTGCTTTTGGTTTTGGTGGCTGCTTTCTTTCCTGGACCTCAGTGTTCCAGCTAGGAGAGATGCGATTAGATGTTTCTTTCATTCGACCACTCACATCTCTCCTCTACATGATGGCCACCCTGACCTCTTTAAAAGTCAAGATAAGTTCAGTCTTTGTAAGGGGTTTCAGCTAAAAGTACAGATCACTTAGGTCAGCAAAAGTACCTCTCCCTCAAAGCCCATATGGCTCTGCCCCATTAAGCCATTACTAGGCCAACTAGAGGTTGTATTTTTAACATCCTTAAGTAGAAATGCACACGTGAAAAGGAGAGGGAATTGATATCGATTCTTCCTATTCTGTTTTATAAAACATTCCTTAGGTTGTAAAGACCCAGGCAGAGAGTGGCTTCTATTCTAAAGGTCACCAAACACACTCTTAGTCAGTGGTGTCACTAGCAGGGTGGGGCAGGGGAGATAGGGAGTTTGGACTACACCCAGTGACACTGTCAGAGGGGGTGACAGCAAAATGACTGTCTATAAAAATATCCCTGTTTTTAGTTATAACAACAAAAACTTTTTGTAAGCCCAGCTTACATGTGTCGATATACCTACCAGGCTAAAACTCTATACTAATTTACTTTTGAAACTTCTAATGTTTTTTTTGATGTACTCTGGTCAGAGCTGTCATTATTGCCTAGTCACATGGTTTCGTCTGCCCGAGCTACAAGCACAGGGCTGTTGTTTTCATTGCTGCTGGTGTTTTTATAGCCTCTGATTTTATCAGATTTTTTGGGTTTTTAGCTACAATATTGTGGTCATTAGTATTTCTGAACCCATATCAATAACTTTTTTGAAAATGAAGTAGTTGTGTGAGGGAAAATTTTTTGTAAGGCTTTTGACCAAAACTAAAATAACTGGAGTTAAAAATTAGTCCCCAGTTTGGTAAACTTTAACATGTGTAACTGGATGGCAACCTACAGTATCTAAGGAAATATTTTTTCTGAATGATTGAGTTAAAGGTGTGAGAAACATGTACCCCCACCCCCCAGGAGTCATAACGCAACTTTTCTGTGCAAAATGTATTGGGAAGTGTGTGCCTAAAAGATAACCCATCTTACAATACAGGTGAGTTCACCACAACTGGACTAAACCAAAAGCAAAGAAGTTTCCGGAGTAAACAGAATGTGTCAAAGGCCATTGTAGCAGGGGCAGGGGTTTGGGGACCATGGTTGCAGGGGACTTCTAAGTCAATTGGCATAATAAAATCTATTAAGAAAACATTCTGCATCCCACCTTGGAGAGAGGCATCCGGGGTCTTAAACGCTAGCAAGCAGCCATCTAAGATGCATCAATTGGTCTCAACTCACCTGGACCAAAGGAGAACGAAGAACACCAAGGACACAAGGTAATTACGAGCCCAAGAGACAGAAAGAGCCACATAAACCAAAGACTACATTATCCTGAGACCAGAAAAGCTAGATGGTGCCCGGCTATAACCGATGACTGCCCTGACAGGGAACACAACAGAAAATCCCTGGGGAAGCAGGAGAGCAGAGGGATGCAGACCCCAAATTCTCATAAAAAGACCAGAATTAATGGTCTGACTGAGACTAGAAGGACCCCGGTGGTCATGGCCTCCAGACCTTCTGTTGGCCCAGGACAGGAACCATTCCCGAAGCCAACTCTTCAGACAGTGATTAGACTGCACAATGGGTTGGAGAGGGATGCTGGTGAGGCGTGAGCTTCTTGGATTAGATGGACACTTGAGATTATGTTGGCATCTCCTCCCTGGAGAGGAAATGAGAGGGTGGAGGGGGTTAGAAGCTGGCAAAATGGACAGGAAAAGAGAGAGTGGAGGGAGAGAGCGGGCTGTCTCATTAGGGGGAGAGTAATTGGGAGTATGTAGCAAGGTATATATAAGTTTTTGTGTGAGAGACTGACTTGATTTGTGAACTTTCACTTGAAGCACAATAAAAATTAAAAAAAAAAAAAGATATCCCGTCTTTAAGAAAATGTAATTTTTTTACTATTAATTTGCATATAGCCAATAAGCTGCCACTTGCAGCATTCTGTGCCAGCATTTTATCTCCAGCTTTCTTCGCCTGCATTTATTCTGGCCTGCCACTTGTTGCATTCTTTGCCTGCACTTTACTCCCAGCAGCCAATGCAAATAACATATGTAATTGAGAACCAGTCAGGAACTGTCTTAGCCCTATATAAGATTGTGGCCAAGCCCCATACCTCAAACTCTGTGGCTTCATTTTGGTGAGCCATGTTGTTCCCAATCTGAACTGCCTCTTTGATTTATACTTCCTGGGTTGTGTTATTTCAACACGGCAACATAGTAATTATAGGAAAAGGAGTGATATAGGAATTATGGTCTAGGAGTAACACTAGTACAAAAAAAAAAAAACATGACTAGGAACTCTGTGCGCTCTGGTACAAGAGGAGGTCTATGGGGTGGAGGGAGAGACACCATGAGTTACTAGACTGGGTGACAACAACCCCAGTGATGCCACTGCTCTTAGTTCTAAACATTAATATTATACTGTTAAGTATTATCTTTGTGGAGTCCCTAGGTAGTGCGAACACCTAAGCCCTGCTAACCTAAAGGTTGGAGGCTTGAGTCCACCCAGAGTCATCTGTCATGGATTGAATTATGTCCCCCCAAAAATGTGTGTGCCAACTTGGTTAGGCCATGATTCCAGTATCGTGTGGTTGTCCTCCATTTGTGATTGTAATTTATGTTGAGAGGATTAGGGTGGGATTGTAATACCACCCTCACTCAGGTCACCTCCCTGATCCAACGTAAAGAGAGTTTCCCTGGGGTGTGGCCTGCACCACCTTTTATCTTTCAAGAGATAAAAAGGGAAGCAAGCAGAGAGTTAGGGACCTCATACCACCAAGAAAGCAGCACCAGGAGCAGACGTGTCCTTTGGACCTGGGATCCCTGCTCCTGAGAAGGTCTTTGACCAGGGGAAGATTGACGAGAAGGCCAACAAAGAGAGAAAGCCTTCCCTGAATTTGGACTTTTAGCCTACTTTACTGTGAAGAAATAAACTTCTGTTTGTTAAAGCTACCCACTTGTGGTATTTCTGTAATAGCAGCACTAGATGACTAAGACAGCATCTCAGAAGAAAGGCCTGGCAACCTCATTGCAACAAATCAGCTATTGAAAACCCTGTGGAGCACAGTTTAGTCCAAAACACATAGGATAGCCATGAATAGAAGCCAACTTGATAGCAAATGGTTCTTTTGGTTTTTATTATCTTCATGCAGTGTTGCCACCAAAGTGTGCTTTTAAGTAAAAAAATAGAAAAAAGGAATTTTTATGAATTGGAAAAGGTGCCCTCATAGGCCAGCACGTGCTCAACATAGTACCTGACGTAGGGGCTGGATTACAGTCCCCACTTGCCCTCTCAGCCACTTTGTGACAGTGACACTGCCTCCGTGGTGGAGAAACTACCGTTTCATATTTTTTCAGCTATACACATGGGGTCAACATGAGTCAGAATTGATTCAACAGCATCTAACATGCATTTAAAAGAGGTTGCGTAATAAAAGTGCAGAATCGTTGCTCACTTGTGACATTTAGAAATTTGAAGTTATAGACTTTTTGAGACATTTGATTTCAAAGGTTTTTGTTTTTGTTTTTTCAAAAGACACACGGCATAACCATCGAAATGAAATAGGCAAAAAGTTGTATTTTTAGCGGTTCCTTTTTGGAGGGAGGGCGTATCCACATATAGTAAAATGCTTACAGTGCGCTAATCCTGAGTCTACACCTCGATGATTGTGACATATGTATACACTCGGTGTGACCATTAAGGTTGTGTGTCAACTTGGCTGGGCCATGATTCTCAATGGTTTGGCAGTTACGGTGTAATTTGGCAGTCCTATTTTTATGATGATGTGATCACCTCCATGATGAGATTTGTTATAATGTGACCACCTCCATGATAGGATCTGCTGTGAGTAGCCAATCAGTTGAAAGGAGTTTCCTTGGGGGTGTGGCCCGCATCCAATACAGGTAAACTCTCTGGCAAGGCTCACGAGCTTTTGCTCACTCTAGATCTTTCAGCTGGCTCTGGTTTGTCTGACCTCCAGTTTTGGGGACTTGAGCTAGCAGCTTACCTGCCATCTTACCTGCCAATCTTGGGATTTGTCCATCTTTGTAGCCCATGAGCAAGAGCCCTGCTGTCTGACTTGCCAAACTTTGGTTCACCAGCCCCTGCAGCTACGTAAACCAGAAGAAGCATTCAGCTTAACCCACGTTCCAGCCTCTACAACCACATGAGTCATTTCCTTAATACAAATCTATAAATAGATAGATTCATGGTAGGTCTTCCATATATTTAGGGAGCTCTGGTGGCACAGTGGTTAAGAGCTCGGCTGCTAACCAGAAGGCTGGCAGTTCGAATCCACTAGCTACTCCTTGGAAACCCTACGGGGAAGTTCTTCTCTGTCCTACAGGGTTGCTATAAGCCAGAATCAACTCAACAGCCATGGGTTTGAGTTTGGGTTATATCTATATTTATACGCTTTACTAGTTTGCTTCTCTAGAGAACCCAGCCTAAGACACAGTAACAACTACTCAGTTCAAGATATAGAATATTTCTAGCACCCCATAGAAGGAGTTTTGGTGGCATAGTGGTTGAAAGGATGTACTGCTAACCGAAAGGTCAGTGGTTCGAAACCACCAGCAGCTCCACGAGAGAAAGATGTGGCAGCCTGTTTCCATAGAGATTTACAGCCCTGGGAACCCTATGGGGTCACTATGAGTCACAATCGACTTGACAGCAGTGGTTTTGGTTTTTGTTGTTGTCGTTTTTTGTTTTTAGCACCTTGTAAGTTTTCCTCTTGCCACTTCCCAGGAAATTTCCTCCACCCCAAGCAAACATTTCTGACTTCTATCACCTTTTTTCATTTTGTTTGCTCTTAGACTTCCTGAAAATGGAATCATACAACATGTACTCTTTTCTGCCTGGCTTCTTTCTCTCAACAGAATGTCTGTGAGGTCATGTTGTAGTATGTATCAGCAGTTTGATCTTTCTTATTGCTGTGTAAAATTTCATTGCATGATTAGACCATAATTTATTAATTCTCTTGCTGATAGATATTTAGATTGCTTCTGACTTGTAACTATTACGAATAAAAAGTCAGTTGCTTTGAATTCAGTGGACAGAGGCTCATATTTTTACCCAATGTTGTTCCACAAAGAGTTTACACAACAAAATAACAGTAAAATAGTGAAATCAAATTAAAATAAGGATAAAACATCAAAACCTGGGCAGATAAGCACAATAATAAGCAATAGGTCAGGTCTTTATAGTTGCTATAACTGAGTTTTAAGCTAGATTCTGAACTTCCTAGAAGCCAAAACAAAAATGGAAACATGGTGAGTTGTATAATTTTTGTAATAGGGGGAAAAAAATCAGAAAAAGCAAAACTTCTGTTGGCACTTAATTGCAAAGAAAGTCCCTCACATGGAGCTTTACGCTAGGAGTTATTGAAAGATGTAATGAATGATGCCCTCAACCATGGCTCTACAAAAAAAAAAAAAAAATACATTAAAAGATTTTTAGATCGATATATCCTATACAGCCCGTAGGATGTGGTATCAACCCCAAACCCATTGCCGTCGAGTCAACTCTGACTCAGGATATAAACAGTATGTATAATACAATGGCGTTGTGCCTAGGTGTGTATTTTTAAAGAGGAAAGTTTATTAGAATCAACACAATGGCACGCAACAAGAAGTCAAGATTCGGAAACCTCCGGCCCACTGACCCAATGTGTCCTGCCACCTGGTTTTGTCAATTGTTTTCTTGGAACACATCTACATCCAGTCATTTACATATTGTCTGTGGCTGCTTGTGTGCTACAACCACGGGGATGAAGAGTTGCCCCAGAAACCACCTGCCTCACAAAGCCTAGAATGTTGACTATCTGACCCTTTACCAAGAAGTTTACCAACTACAATACCATTTTCTTAAAATGTTGTCTTGACCCAGTTTTGAGGCCCTGTCTGGAGGCAGGTCTTCTACTTCTAGAAGGAGATTAAGTCCACTCTCCAACCACTCCCCGTATCGGGCTCTCCCGCTTCTGGGCCATCTTAATCATCCTGGGGCCAGACACCCAACAACTAGGGTCTGCCCCTGTGTCCCTTGAGCCTGCAGAATTATTCAAAAAGGCCAATCCCCAGGAAGCCTGGGAAACCTAGTTAACTCTACCCTGCTTCCATACACAGGCCCTCTCCTGCAATTCCAGCTTGCTGTACCTTGTCCCTGGGTGCACCCCCTCTGTGGCCCTGTGTCTCAGTGTGCTGTGCCTCCCTGTCTCTGGGAACTGTGCATAAAATACACCTGGTTACTCCACATGGCCTCCCTGACTCCTCTTTCCCGTGTCACACCTAACTTACCATTCCACACATCTGTTACAGCACCAGCCTCTGCTCTGAATTAGGAATAGTAGAGAATTATGGGCATTATTTTCTTTTTGGTTATTGTTCATGCTTTTCTGAGGTCTCCTCTCCTTCGGTGCAAAGGGACCAGTGACTTGCTTCCAGCCAACAGAATATGGAAAAATTCAAACCAAAAGAGAGATTTTCCTCGATGGGCCTGATTTAATCAGGTGAAAGTCTTTAAAAGAGGGACTGAGCCTTCTCTAATGTTAGAGACTTTTCTGCCTTGCTGGCTAGAAGCAAGCTGCCAAGTTGGGAGAAAAAAACAAAAACTAAACCCATTGCCACTGAGTCAACTCTGACTTATAGCGACCTTACAAGACACAGTAGAACTGCCACATATGGTTTCCAAGGAGTGCCTGGTGGATTCGAACTGATGACCTTTTCTATGGAAAAATGGCCAAAAGGCAGGAAACCGCGGGTAGCCTGTAGAAGCTGAGGGCCGCAGTCCTACAACCATGAGGAACTGAAATTTGCCTTGATGAACTTGGAGGAAGATCCCAAGGCTCAGCTGACACCACAGCCCCAGCCAACACCTTGATTTCAGTTGGTTTCAGCCTTTTGAGACCCTGAAATAAAGCCAGCTATGCTATGCCCAGACCCCTAACTGCTGGACCCTGTGAGACAATAAATGTGTCTTAAGTCACTAAGTCTGTGGTAATTTGTTATGCACCAATAAAAAGTTAATATGCTTTTCAATTTTTTTCTACAATTACATATATGGTTTAAACATGAGAAACAATCATTTTTTTTTCTTTTTTGTTTTATTGTACCTTGGATGAAAGTTTATAGAACAAACTAGCTTCTTATTAAACAGTTAGTACACATACTGTTTTATGACATTGGTTAATAGCCCCACATGTCGACACTCTCCCTTCTCCACTTTGGGTTCCCTATTACCAGCTTTCTTGTCCCCTCCTGCCTTTTCATCCTTGCCCCTGGGCTGGTGTGCCCCTTTAGCTTCATTTTGTTTTATGGGCCTGTCTAATCTTTGGCTGAAGGGTGAACCTTGAGAGTGGCTTCAGTACTGAGCTAAAAGGGTGTCTGGGGGCCATACTCTCGGAGTTTCTCCAGTCTTTGTCAGGCCAGTAAGTCTGGTCTTCTTTTTTCCTGAGTTAGAGTTTTGTTCTACATTTTTCTCCAGCTCTGTCCAGGACCCTCTATTGTGATCCCTGTCAGAGCAGTCAGTGGTGGTAGCCGGATACCGTCTTCTAGTACTGGACTCGTTCTGGTGCAGGCCGTGGTAGATGTGGTCCATTTGTCCTTTGGACTAATCTTTGCCTTGTGTCTTCAGTTTTCTGCATTCTCCCTTGCTCCCAAAGGGAGAGACCAGTGGAGTATCTTCGATGGCCGCACACAGGCTTTTAAGATCCCAGACACTACTTACCAAAGTAGAATGTAGAACATTTTCTTTATAGACGATGCTGTGTCAATTGAGCTAGATATTCCCTGAGACCATGGTCCCCACAGCCCTCAGCCCAGCAATTTGGTCCCTCAGGTTCAGCAGTTCAAATCCACCAGGCGCTCCTTAGAAACCCCATGGGGCAGTTCCACTCTGTCCTTAAGGGTCGCTGTGAGTTGGAATCAAATCCACAGCAATGGATTTGGATTTGGGTTTTTTTTTTGTGGCGCTTACATGACCTTGCCTTGGACAAGTTGTGCTAGCTTTCCCAGAATTGTTTAGTGTCTTACCCTTCAGCAGAGTTAGCACTTATCTATTGTCTTAACTACTGTTTTCTCATCCCCACTTCTCCCCTCCCTTGTAACCATCAAAGATTGTTTCTTTTTGTGTGTAAATTTTTCATGAGTTTTACCATAATGCTCATGCAATATTTGTCCTTTTGTGATTGACTTATTTCGCTCAGCATAATGCCCTCCAGATTCATCCATTTTATGAGATACTTCACAGATTCATCATTGTTCTTTATTGTTGAGTAATACTCCATTGTGTGTATGTACCATAGTTTGTTTATCCGTTCATCTGTTGGTGGGCATCTAGGTTATTTCCATCTTTTTGTTATTGTGAACAATGCTGCAATGGACATGGGTTTGCATATGTCCATTCATGTGATGACTCTTATTTCTCTAGGATATATTCCTAGGAGTGGGATTGCTGGATCATATGGTATTTCTATTTCTAGCTTTCTAAGGACCATATAATTTTCCAAAATAGTTGTACCATTTTGCATTCCCACCAGCAGTGCATAAGAGTGCCAATCTCCCCACAGCCTTTCCAACATTTGTTATTTTCTGTTTTTTTGATTCGTGCCAGTAATTCCAGGGTGAGATGGAATCTCATTGCGGTTTTGATTTGCATTTCACTAATGGCTAGTGTCATTTCCTCAGGTATCTGTTAGCCATTTTAATGTCTTCTTTGGTGAAGTGTCTGTTCACTTCATTTGCCCATTTTTTAATTGGATTATTTGTCTTTTTGTTGTAGAGGTGATGGATTTTCCTATAGATTTTAGAGATAAGAACTTTGTTTAATTTGTAATAACCAAAATTTTTTCCAATCTGTAGGTTCTCTTTTTACTCTTTTGGTGAAGTCTTTTCTTGAGCATAAGTGTTTAATTTTTAGAAGATCCCAGGTATCTAGCTTATCTTCTGGAGTTTGCGTGTTGTTGGTTATGGCTTGTATCCTGTTAGTGCCATGTATTAGGGTCTGTAGCGTTGATCCTAGAGATGTTGGGGAGGCTATGGGGAGACTGGCACTCTTATGCACTGCTGGTGGGAATGCAAAAGGATACAACTATTTTGGAAAATTATGTGGTGCTTCCTTAGAAAGCTAGAAATAGAAATATCATATGATCCAGCAATCCCACTCCTAGGAATATAACCTAGAGAAATAAGATCCTATTTTTTCTTCTATGAACTTTATAGTTTTGGGCTTTATATTTAGGTCTTTGACCCATTTTGAATTAGTTTTTGTGTATGTTGTGAGGTATGGGTCCTGTTTCTTTTTTTTTTTTTTTTTTTTTGCAGAAGGACATTCAGTTTTGCCAGCACCATTTGTTAAAAAGACTGTCTTTTTCCTATTTGATGGACTTTGGGGGCTTGTTGAAGATCAGGTGACTGTAGATGAATGGGTTTACATCCAGATTCTCAATTCTGTTCCATTGGTCATTGTATCTGTCATTGTACCAGTACCAGGCTGTTTTGACTACTGTAGCTGTATCATAGGTTCTGAGATCAGGGAGTTCAAGTCTTCCTCTTTTATTTTTCTTCATCAATAGTGCTTCACTTATCTGGGGTCTCTTCCCTTTCCACATAAAGTTAATGATTAGTTTTTCCATCCCTTTACAGAATGTTGTTGGCATTTGGGTTGGGATTGCATTGTATTTGTAAATTGCTTTGGGTAGAATTGTCATTTTCACAATGTTGATCCCATCTATCCATGAGCATCGTATGGTTTTCCATTTATGTAGATCTCTTTTGGTTTCTTGCAGTAGTGTTTTGTAGTTTTCTTTGTACGAGTCTTTTACATCCCTGGTTAGATTTATTCCTAAGTATTTTTTTTTTAGAGGCTATTATGAATGATATTGTTTTCCTGATTTCCTTTCCATAATTCTCTTTATTGGTATATAGGAATCCAACTGATTTTTGTACATTTATCTTCTATCCTGCTACTCTGCTGAATCTTTCTATTCATCTCAGTAGTTTTCTTGTGGAGTCTTTTGGGTTTTCTATGCATAGTAGCATATCATCCACAAATAGGGACGGTTTAATTTCTTCATTACCAACTTGGATTCCCTTTATTTCTTTTTCTTGCCTTATTGCTCTAGCTAGGACTTCCAGCACAATGTTAAATAGGAGTGGTGATAAGGGCATCCTTGTCTTGTTCCTGTTCTCAAGGGAAATGTTTTCAATCATTCTCCATTAAGAATGATGTTGGCTGTTGGTTTTGCATAGATGTTTTATGTTATTTTATTATGTTGAGAAATTTCCCTTCTATACCTATTTTATTGAGAGTTTTATCAGGAACGGGTATTGGACTTTGTTGAATGCCTTTTCTGTGTTGAGAAATAATCATAATTTTTATAAAGAGTTCTTATCTTTTAGAAGTACACACTGAAATATTTAAGAACGAAATGATATGATGCCTGGGGTTTTCTTCAAAATAATTGGGAGGGAGCAGTGGAAAAGTATAGACGGAATGAGACTAGCAATATGTTCATGATTGTTGGAGGTGATTCATGGATTCCACTTTTGTATACATTTGAAATTTTCCATAATAAAAAAATAAAGGTTTTTAAAAATTAGCCTGGTGCATACAGAATTAGCTGAAAGTATGTGTATAGTTTCCGATAGACAAAAACTAAATGATTTAAATTTCTAACACACGGACCTGGTTAAATTAATCACAATAGATATACAGTACACATATATATATCTTTAAGATTGATTGCACTGATGTTAACATTTTCTATGGTCTTATTAATTTGGTGTAAAAATAAAGTATTTGTAAAACAAATGCAATCATATGCATTTGTTAAAAATTCAACTTAGTAAATTCAGTTGTCAGCTGGTTGCTGAGTTCGGTCTAAGTGCCCTGGTGGTTCCCTTCAATTGAAGTCACATGCTTCAGTATCTGGGGGAAGGGGAGAGACTGGAGAGCCATGCAATGATCTTTCTTGCCCATCACTAACCACCCAGTCTTTGGTGGCTGGATAAAAGGCAACTGTAAGTCTCCATGTTCTATTCAGAGTCTCCAGTTCCACTATGAGTGAACAGAAGTGGTACAAGGAAGAAGGTGGAGTCAAACAGATAATTCAAAATCTTAGTGCATCTTGAATAGATATAAACATGATTCTTAAGAAAGATTTCACAGTCCACTATTTTTTACTTCAGCTCACATGACCTATCATTTGTATTATCACTAAGGGATTTCTTCATTTTCCTAAAAAATGTAAGTTCCTCAGTGCTGCCAACTTCTATTGCTGCCTTTGCCAATAAGATTAAGGGACAAGTTGCATCCACACCAAAGTGGCTCTTGAGCCCGTTTTTTATAATTGCTATTCCAAATCACTTTACAGTGGAATGTTCAAAAGCAGTGAGGACACGGTGAATGTTCTGCCAAAATACGTTCAATCACAAAATGTCAGATATGAAGTACGCTTATAAATCACTTCAAGTTTCTCTATTTTACCAAGCAAAATTAAATAAACAAATGAGACCTAGAGGCATAATGGGACATGATCAAGGTCAAAGGGATAGGCAGAACTGAGAGTAGAATCCATGTACGCCAATTCTCAGCCCAGGGCTTCACCAGTGCTTGGTTGCCCCTCTGAATCAGTTCTTTCCCAATCATAATGGATAGGATATGTTCAGGCTAATATATAGAAACTTATAGAGCAATGGCACAAAACCTGAAATACATGGATAGCCAACGGATGTAGAAAACAAGGGAGGAGGAGAGGGAAAAAAGGAGAGAAGGAATAGAGAGATAATCCAAATGGCCAATAAACAAATAAAAGAGTGTTTGACCTCATTAGTCCTCAGGGAAATGCAAACCACGATGAGATACTGCTACACACCAATCAGAATGGCTAAAATTAAAAAGGCTGACTTACCCAGTGTGGCACATATAGTGTAACTAGAACTCTCATACATCGCTTGGGTTGCTGTTGTTGTTAGGTGCCCTCGAGGCAGTTCTGACTCATACCAACCCTAAAAAACAGAGTAAAACTGCCCCATGGGATTTCCAAGGAGCAGCTGAAGGTTTTGAACTGCCTACTTTTTGGTTAGCAGCCAAGCTCTTAACCACTACACCACATTGCTTGTAGGGGTATAAAATGGCACACTTTGGAAAATTGTTTAACATTATCTACTAAAATTGAACACGTTTACCCCCAACTCAACAATTTCACACCAAAGTATATACCTGCTGCCGCCAAGTTGATTCCGACTCAAGGTGCATATCCAAGAGAAATGCATACATATGTTCACCAAAAGATATATAATTAAAATGTGCCACTGAGTCGATTCCGACTTGTGATGTCCCTGGCAGTGCTATTTTTTTATTGTGTAAAATATATATAACATAAAATTTGTCATTGCAAGTGTACAATTCAGTAGCATTCATAATAATATTCACAACGTTGTGCAACCATCACTGCTGCTTTTTTCCAAAATGTTTTCATCACCCCAAACAGAAACTCTGTATCCATTAAGTATTGACTCCCCATGCCTCTCCCTGCAGTCCATGATAACCAGTGATCTACTTTCTGTTCCTACGCATTCTAGGTATGTTATATAGTGGGATCACACAAAGGGGCCTTGGTGGCACAATGGTTAAGCACTCAGTTGCTAACTGAAAGGTTGGTGGTTTGAGCCCACGAGCTACTCTGTGGAAGAAAGATGTGGTAGTCAGCTTCAGTAAAGATTTACACTCTTGGAAACCCTATGGGGCAGCTCTACTCTGTCCTATAGGGTTGCTAGAATGGGAATTCCAGAACATTTAATTGTGCTCATGAAGAAACTTTACATAGATCAAAAGGCAGTTGTTCGGACAGAACAAGGGATACAGTTGCTCGGACAGAACAAGGGATACTGCTTGGTTTAAAGTCAGGAAAGGTGCGCCAGGGTTGTATTCTTTCACCATACCTATTCAATCTGTATGTTGAACAAATAATCCGAGAAGCTGGACTATATGAAGAAGAATGGGGCATCAGGATTGGAGGAAGACTCATTAACAACCTGTGTTATGCAGATGACACAACCTTGCTTGCTGAAAGTGGAGAGGATTTGAAGCACTTACTAATGAAGATCAAAGACCACAGCCTTCAGCATGGATCACATCTCAAC
Organism: Loxodonta africana; assembly: GCF_030014295.1. Lineage (NCBI taxonomy): Eukaryota > Metazoa > Chordata > Mammalia > Proboscidea > Elephantidae > Loxodonta > Loxodonta africana. Next base: position 24,898,323 of record NC_087350.1, read on the forward strand.
ATAAAGAAAACAAAAATCCTCACAACTGGACTAATGAGCAGCATCATGATAAATGGAGAAAACATTGAAGTTGTCAAGGACTTCATTTTACTTGGATCCGCAATCAACAGCCATGGAAGCAGCAGTCAAGAAATCAAAAGAAGCATTGCATTGGGTAAAACTGCTGCAAAGGACCTCTTTAAAGTTTTGAAAAGCAAAGATGTCACCTTGAAGACTGAGGTGTGCCTGACCCAAGCCATGGTATTTTCAATCACATCATATGCATGTGAAAGCTGGACAATGAATAAGGAAGACCAAAGAAGAGTTGACGCCTTTGAATTGTGGTGTTGGCGAAGAATATTGACTATACCATGGACTGCCAGAAGAATGAATAAATCCGTCTTGGAAGAAGTACAACCAGAATGCTCCTTAGAACCAAGGATGGCGACACTACATCTTACATACTTTGGACATGTTGTCAGGAGGGATCAGTCCCTGGAGAAGGACATCATGCTTAGCAAACTACAGGGTCAGCGGAAAAGAGGAAGACTCTCAACGAGGTGGATTGACACAGTGGCTGCAACAATGGGCTCGAGCATAACAATGATTGTTAAGGATGGCGCAGGACCGGGCAGTGTTTCATTTTGTTGTGCATAGTGTCACTACGAGTCAGAACCGACTTGACGGCCCCTAACAACAACAACAATAGGGTTGCTATGAGTTGGAATTGACAGCAATGGGTTTTTTGGGGTCAGAATCATATAATATTTGTCCTTTTGATGTTTTCAGGGTCCATCCTGTTGTAGCATGTATCATAACTTCATTTCTCTTTATGGGTGAATGATTTTCTGTTGCATGTGTATGCCACATTTTGTTTATCCATTTTTCTTTTGATGGACACTTGGGTAGTTTCCACCTTTTTGCTACTGTGAATAATGCAGCAATGAACATTGTTGTACAAATATCTGTTTGAGTCCCTGTTTTCCATTATGTTGGGTTTATTCCCAGGGGTAGAATTTCCGGATCATCTGATAATTCTATGTTTAACTTTTTGAAGAACCACTAAACCATTTTCTACAATGGCTGTATCATTTTATATTCCCACCAGCAATGGATGAGGCTTCCTGCCTGTTTCTCCGCATCCTCATCAACACCTCTTTTCCATTTTTCTGATAATAGCCATCCTAACAGGTGTGAACAATATCTCATTGTTGTTTTGATTTGCATTTCCCTAGTGGTGTTGAGTATCTTTTCACGTGCTTATTGGCCATTTGTATATCTTCTTTTGAGAAATGGCTTTTCAAGTCTTTTGCCCATTTTTTGATGGGTTGTTTGTCTTTTTGCTATGGAGTTATCTTTATGCATTCTGGATAATAAGCCCGTATTGGATATATGATGTCCAAATATTTTCTCCCATTCTGTAGGTTGTCTTTCACTTTCTCGATAAAGCCCTTTGTTGCACACGGTTCTTTTTATTTTCATGAAGTCTAATTTATCTTTTGTTGCTTATTTTTTTGTTGTCGTGTCTAAGAATCCGTTGCCAATACAAGGTCCTGAATATTTACCCCTATTTTTCTTCTACGAATTTTATGGCTTTAGCTTTTTAATTTAGGTTATTGATGCATTTTGAGTTAATTTTTACATATGGTGTGAGGTAGGGGTCTAATTTTATTCTCCTTGTGAATATCCAGTTGTCCCAAACAGCACATTTTTAATACCAACTATCTAATACCAAAATATCTGCCAACAGTTGGCAAACAAATAAACCAAAAAAAAAACCATTGCCATCAAGTCAATTCTGATTCATAGCAACCCCATAGGACAAAGTAGAACTGCCCCATAGAGTTTCCATGGAGCACCTGGTGGATTCAAACTGCCAACCTTTTGATTAGCAGCTGTAGTTCTTAACCAGTATGCCACCAGGGTATAAATAATGGTGATGTAGTCATATAATGGAATACAATACAGATATAAAAATGAGTCAGCTACAGCTATAGGCAACAACATGGATGAATCTCATAAAAACCATTGAGTAAAAGAAACCTGTCACAAAATAGCGTACACCCACTCCTCACTTATTGACATGGTTAGGTTCCAAAAATCAGGTCATTATATGAAAATTGGCATTATGTAAAAATGGAGGATGACCATACCAGGTCACAAAATGACAGATGACTACATCATTACATAACTGCCAAACTACATCATTACATAACTGCCAAACCACTGAGAATCATGGCCCAGCCAAGTTGACAAATAATCTGAACCATCACAGCCAGTGTTACTCTCATGTCCCACCTTAGCATTCGTTACTGCCAGATGTACATCATTAATGTGCAAAATAGTCAGAAAGTAGATTTTTTACTATAGTCATAAACATGAAATGTCAGATAATAAGATAGTCAATAAGTGAGGAGTAGATATATTTCGTTTATACAGGGTTCAAAACCAGGCAAACTAATTAATGGCATGAGAAGTCAGGATCGTGATTAGTTCTGGAAAGAGGAAAGTGGTAATGACTGGAAGTTTATGAAGGGGTCTTTCAGGTGCTGGTAGAAATAAAAAATATATATATAGATATATAGAGAGAGCAGAAGGAGATGTTTTGGTAGAATTTTTCTAAGGACCCCAATCCTCTTGATGAACGCAGCTTTCTTAAATTTCATAACACCACTGAAGGACACTTATTTATTGTAATCTCAAACATCAGCCCCATTACAGGGCTATAAAAAGAAATGTTCACTAGACAGTAATACCAACTAATTATAAAATATATCATATTAGATCACTAATAATTTAAAAATAAAAGAAGGAAAAGGGAACTAAGATTATTAAGCACCAAATCAAATATGTTACCAGAGATATGCTCTCTGTTATGGACTGAATTGTGTCCCCCAAAAATGTGTGTCAACTTGGCTGGCTGTCCACTATTTTGTGATCTGATGTGATTTTCCTACGTGTTGTAAATCCTAACCCCTGTGATGTTAATGGGGCAGGATTAGAGGCAGTTAATGAGGCAGAACACAATCTACAAAGTTAGGTTGTATCTTGAGTCAATCTCTTTTGAGATATAAAAGAGAGAGTGGAGCAGAGAAACAGGAGGGCCTCATACCACCAAAAAAGAAGTGCCAAGAGCAGAGCACATCCTTTGGACTCGAACTCAGGGTTCCTGAACTGAGAAGCTCCTAGGCCAGGGGAAGATTGACCTTGCCCCAGAGCTGACAGAGACAGAAAGCCTTCCCATTAAGCTGGTATCCTAAATTTGGGTTTCTAGCCTCCTTGACCGTGAGAGAACAAATTTCTGTGTGTTAAAGCCATCTGCTTGTGGCGTCTCTGTTACAGCAGCACTAGATGACTAAGACACTCTGTATCTTATACATGTTAACTCCGGCAATTCTCTCAGTAACTCCATAATAGATATTGTTATTAATCCCATTTTATAAAAGGAAAAACCAAGACTCAGAGAACTAATTTCCCCAAGTTTGCAAAGCTCCTAAACAGCGGATTCAATTCCCACAGTTGTTCCACCACACCCCTCATAATTCCTTTCTTGGCTGTGGGCTATTAGTGCCTTTGACTGTTACCAATAAAACAACCTCATAAAACTTGTGCCCTCATAAATACCTCGTATAAACAAAGTAGCCCAAGGTGATTTCCTAAGAATATTATGGCATTATGCTCTGTTACCATTTACGAGACGGAGAATGTCCCACAGCCTGTACACCTAATAAGAAAAAAAATGGGGATACAGGTTCCCTGGTTCCCAAATAACATTTAATTACCCAAAACATGGCCAGAATATAGCCAACCCACCCCCAAGAAGTCCTTATGCAAAAGGGGAGCTATCAAGGCCAGGTTACTCTTTTAAAGCTTTTCTTATTGTAGCTGTTTTATTATTCATATACTTTTAATAGCCTCTCAATGATTGTTTTAGAGGTGAACTATAGTTTAAGTTAATGCTAAAGACATTACAAGCAGCTCCCTTTTAAATTTTTAACCAGAATAAAAGTTTACGAAAAGCACATACTCTTCTGAAACAGTAAGACTTTGTCTCCAAATAGAAACAGAGACAGTTTTACAAGACAGTTTACAGATTTTATGGGGCCCCACCTGTGTTTCGTGCCCATTACAACTACTCCAGACACCCAAAGTCTGAACAACTGTCTACAGCCGAGTTTGAGATACTTCCTGACTAAAAGGCTGTTTACAAGAAATATGATAAAAGAAGATGAAGGAAAGACAGCATTCTATTTTTCTCCGTTTCATTAGATAAGAAGGGCAAATGGTTCAGCAGTTGGGGGCTGGAAGAGAGGCAGTAAATGGGAGGATGCTGTAAGTATCAACCTTATACAACTACTGAACGATGCTGCTTAAACTACCAAAGTTGATGCGCTTTGCTTAGAAGAGGCTAATGGTTGTCTTTTATTGAAGGGAAATGAGTTTTGTTAAATGTATCGATAGTGCTAACATATTAATAATTGAACCATTCATCTTTCGCACTGTCCCATTAGACATACTCTATCATACACAGAAGGATGAATTTAATGTTTTATATATAGGAGCTAATAGCAGAATCTCTCCCAAATCGAGACGGCTGGGTTTCTGAAAAATCTCCCTGGTAGGAGAATTCCCAGCTGTACAAGAGCTGGGAATGAGAAAAGCGGGGTTGAGGGAATAAAGTCCTGAGTGAACCTTTTATAAATTTATAAATTAAATTTGCTGACAGACTGGTATAGCCAGTACCATGTAGTCAATAGCAATGACATTTTTACATATCCTAAATTAGTGACCTCTGTACAATTCATCTTTATTCTTCATATCTTGGCTCCATGGGTATTTATTAAGATCTCTTTCCCTCCAGTTTCAAAAGAATGCTAGTAAATTCATTGTGCTCTTTACGAATGAACTACAAGCTTCGAAGCAGCTTTTTCTGTCTCCAGTTTTCCAGCCAAGGGCCTTTCCATTCTGCTTTTACAGCTCAGAGCTGGCCCCATCCTCTCCCCAAAGCTGCCAGCGGCCTTGATCAGGGATTTGTTTCTTCAAACAAAACACCTTGTGGACGTCGTTAGCTACCATCCAGGTGGTCCCTGACTCATGGTGACCCTGTGCACAATGAAATGAAAGGCTTCCCAGTCCTGCCCATCCCCATAATCAGCTGCAGATCAGACAGTTGTGGTCCATAGGGTTTTCACTGACTGATTTCTGGAAATGGATCACCAGGCCTCTCTTCCCAGCTCATCTTAGCCTGGAAGCTCTGCTGAAATCTGCTCAGCATCATGGCAACAACCAAGCCTCCACTGATAGAAGGGTGGTGGCTACACATGAGGTGCATTGGCTGGGCTCAAACCCAGGTCTCCCACATGGAAAATGAAAACTCTACCATTGAACCGCCACTGCCCCCTAGAAAACACCTTAAAAAAAATTCATTGCTGTTGAGTCAATTCTTACCCATATCAACCCTATAGGACAGGGTTTCCAAGGCTGTAAATTCTTCTCCTGCAGAGCAGCTGGTAAGTTCCAACTGCTGACTTTTCGGTTGGCAGCCAAGCACTTACCACTGTGCCACCAGTCTCCTTAGAAAAGACCTTAGATAAATTGATTTATATATCCCAGCTGAGTGGATTGATCTTCAAGCCTCTCCAATGCAGAGTTAGGGCTCCGATGTCAGTATACTCTTGTATCCTACTGCCTTCCCCTCCACGCCTCAACAGCCCAACTTGGGGAGTCAGCTGTCCTTTCCCTTTTTTCCCCTTTCATCTCATTGCAAAAACTCCAGCTTTACCTACTGGAATGGTTAGTTCTATGTGTCAACTTGGCTAAGCTATAAGCCAAAAAGCCAAACCCATTGCCACTGAGTCCATTCTGACTCATAGCAACCATATAGGACTGAGTAGATCTGCCATATAGAGTTTCCAAGGAGCAGCTGGTAGATTTAAACTGCTGACCTTTGTTTGGTTAGCTGCTAAGCTATAAAAAAAAAAAAAGCTATAGCACCCAGTTATTTAATCAAAACTAGCCTAGGTATTGTTGTGAAGGTATTTTATAGTTGCAGTTAACATCGCAACCAATTGACTTTAAGGACTGTGTGAAACTCAATAATGTGTGAAGGTCTTAAGAGCAAAAATGGAGATTTCCTTGAGAAAAAGAAATTCTGCTTCCAAATTGCAGCATGAACTCTCACCTAAATTCCCAGTCTGATAGCCCTACCTAAAAATTTCAGACTTGCCACCCTGTAATCACATGAACCAGCTCCTTAAAATAAATATATATATACCTATTACCTATTGCTGTTGAGTTGGTTATGACTCATAAGGAGCCTAAAGGACAGAGTAGAACTACTCCACAGGGTTTCCAAGGAGTGGCTGGTAGATTTGAACTGCTGACTTTTTGGTTAGCAGCCAGGTTCTTAACCACCGTGCCACCAGGGCTCCATATATATATAAATATATACATATGTATAGATGTATATGCCTAAGTGTGTATATGTACACTCATTTGTATACGTGTATGTATATATGTATGTTGTTGTTGTTGTGTGCTGTTGACTCGATTCCAACTCAAAGCAACCCTGTATGATAGAGTAGAGCTGCCCCGTAGGGTTTCCTAGGCTGTAGTCTTTATGGGAGCAGATTGAGAGGCCTTTTCTCCCACAGAGCAGCTGGCAGTTTTGAACCACCAACCTTTTGGTTAGCAGCCAAACACATTAACCATTGCACCACCCAGGGACTCTAAAAAAAATGTGCTGAGACTTCTTTTAATTATAAAAAATTAGAAACAACATAACTGTACATAAATGAGAGAACTGTTGAGTTGGTGCATACCAGCTCCTACCACGTAATGCTCTAAAGCAGGTCAAAACTATAATGTGGACGTGAAAATATTTCTAAGACATATTAATAAGAAAACAGTGAGTTGCACAATAACACTTATCACATACCCCTGTTTAGATGTATGTGGATAAAAACCAGTTCATATGATGTATATGTGTGTCTGTGTGGGCACCTAGAACATGTTGTTGTGTGCCGCAGACTCATGATGACCCTATATGACAGAGTAGAACTGCCCCACGGGGTTTCCTAGGCTGTAATCTTTATGAAAGCAGGCTGCCACATCTTTCTTCTGCAGAGTGGCTGGTGGGTTTAAACAGCCGATCTTTCTATTAGCAGTTGAGTGCTTAACCACTGTGCAACCAGGGCTTCTTCAGGAGTATATATAGTGGAAATTAGGTGTGTTTTGTCGATAGATGGACTCAGGTCTAAATCTTGTCTTCACCATGTAGATAGCTATGCACCCTTAGCTTTTTCAGCTTTGTTGTTGTTGTTAGTTGCTGTCAAGTGGATTCCAACTCACGGTGACTCCATGTGCACATAGTAGGACTGCTCCATAGGGTTCCCAAGCCTGTAAATCTTTATAGAAGCAGATTGCCACATCGTTTTCCCATGGTTATGTATGTATACACATATGTATATATATGTGTGTAGGTATATATGTGTGTACGTATATCCGTTTATACACACACGTCCTATTAGTTCTGTTTCTCTGGTGAACCCCGACTTTCACACCTATATTCTCTATCCCTACTACTACTAGTTATCTCAAAATAAGAAACTCATGAGTCACTCATCTTGGAAGTGAATCTCATAGTTCTTCCAAAGTAAATTTTACATACTAATATGGAGGGTGAACTTCACATTGTGCAGGGATTACTGTGATTTAACATCGTTTCTCCATTTTCAAGTTAGCTTCCTATTAGAAAGAATTGCCCCATTTGTTGCTTGTAAGCCAACACTGAAAAGACTTGTGTGACTTAGTTTAGAAAGAGTGGCAATTCAGCTGGAATCCCATTTTCTTCCACCTGAGGTGAGCACATCTGATGAGTCTAACCCAGCTTTCTCAGTCCTGGAAGAGAAGAACCAGGCCCTGGAGGTGGCCTGAATTCACCAGAGCTGCCCCACACGCCTACATCTGTGACAGAACTGACCTCATACTCCTGAGGACCTTCTGCTACCTGTCAGCCTAGGACCAGGACAGCCCTCTGGGACTACTGCCCCTGAGAATGACCAGTTACCAGGCACGTATCCAACTCGTGCTCAGAAATCTACATAACATCTGGCTGCGCAGGCAGAGGTGATATTTTCATAGCCTTTGGAGGGGGGAATGATAACAGATTTTAGAAATCTAAATCCCAACTTAGAAGTTAAAGTATATCCTTTAGGAAAAAATAACCCAGAAATCTCATACTTCTTGCAATTCAGCATCTTACCAAACAGCTATTTTCTAAGAAAGGCCTTTTCTTCAAATTGCTTAAGACTGTGAAACAGAAGGAAAAGGACAACAAGAAACTTTGCTTCTTTCCAACAGAAAAATACCAACAGATAATTGCTTTGCCCACGGCATTTGGACTGAGGGCTATGAGTTGAAAGCTCACCACTAACAAATATCTTTAGTGAGATCACTCCACCCACAAAGTAATTTGTCAGGACTTACAACCAGAAACCTGTCAGTAGTGTTCTTTGTGGGAGAAGTCACTGGCCAAGCCCAGCTAACTAAAGGATCCATTGTAGAACTGGCCAAATTGAATCCTGTGGCCAACAATCATTAAATAATGAATAAAAAAAACTCCTGAGAGCACTGATAAGAACAAAAGATCATAATGGCCCGGAGCCGAGGTGAAGGTCCTAGAAACTTTCAGTCCACACTAATTATCAGTTACCGTTTTAACCATTGCCTCTCATGCCATCCTAAACCCCAACACCATCCACTTGACATCCTTGACCTCTATGGAGGCCCTTGATAAGTGAAGTTTCTTTGCCTATTGCTGATGCCACCCGGGGTGGGGGTGAGAATGGGAAATCCCTACCACCTATCCTGTGACTATTGTGGATGTTACGGGAAACAGAAGCACAGGACTGCAACGGATATTGTGCCTGGCGAGCATTAAAATCTTGGGTTAAGACTTTGAAATGTGGCGTCTGGGGTCTTAAATGCTAACAAGCGGCCATCTAAGATGCATCAATTGGTCTCAACCCACCTGGATCAAAGGAGAATGAAGATCACCAAGGCCACACGATAACTAAGAGCCCAAGAGACAGAAAGGGCCACATGAACCAGAGACCTACATCATCCTGAGACCAGAAGAACTAGTTGGTGCCCGGCCACAATCGATGACTGCCCTGACAGGGAGCACAACAGAGAGCCCCTGAGGGAGCAGGAGATCAGTGGGATGCAGACCCCAAATTCTCACAAAAAGACCATACTTAATGCTCTGACTGAGACTAGAGGAATCCCGGCAGTCATGGTCCCCAAACCTTCTGTTGGCCCAGGACAGGAACCATTCCCGAAGACAACTCATCAGACATGAAAGGGACTGGACAGTGGGTAGGAGAGAGATGCTGATGAAGAGTGAGCTACTTATATCAGGTGGACACTTGAGACTGTGTTGGCATCTCCTGTCTGGAGGGGGGATGGGAGGACAGAGAGAGTTGGAAGCTGGCAAAATTGTCACGAAAGGAGAGACTGGAAGGACTGACTCATTAGGGGGAGAGCAAGTGGGAGTACGGAGTAAGGTGTATATAAACTTATATGTGACAGTCTGACTTGATTTGTAAATGTTCACTTGAAGCTCAATAAAAGTTAATTAAAAAAAAAAAAAAACCTTGGGTTAAAATCCCTGCTGCGTTTGTCTCCATCATTTGTCATCTGTTGGAAGGATATAAATTAGAAACAGCTTAAGAATCCAACTGGGTTGCATGGGGCTGAGGAAACCACTAATAACAGATTAAATGCAATCTCATTCTTGCAAAGACCTGAGCTTTCAGCAATACATGTAGAATGGTTTATTTGAATAATTACTATGAATGAAACATTGTTCTTTATTATATCAACGTGAATGAGTCTAGGTCTTCAACCTCAGGAGGCTTAAACCTGGTGGAGAAAACTGGCAATTCTACAGCTAAAAGATGGTAGATGAAATTTGCTTAATCAAGGAGGACAACCCAGTAGACACCCACAGGTGGAAACTATTAATTTCAATTAGGAAAATTAAAACGAAATGTCTAATAAATTAATAGGAATTTGAGTGGTTTCCCCTACAAGCTCCAAAGGAAGGAAGTTTAGGAAGTACTTGGAATTCAGTGAAGAAAAGAAATGGAGAGAATTAATGTAGAAGGGAGAATGAGCCCCAGCAAAATGGCAGCTGGTGGAGGTCTTAGGGGAAGAAAAAATATTTTCTGGGCTTATAGACTGTTGGACTACACACGATAAAAATCCTCTTTAGAGTTCTTGGAGACGTAAAAAGGATTTGTATCAATGCTTGAGGCAAACAAGATGAACAGGGCCCTTCTTCCTTCTGGATATGTATTTGGAGGCTTTGTGTTTGAATATTAAATAAACAGAGACTGTAGGCCTTGGCAGCATTAGGGTTTCACACATAAAAGTGGCAAAGTAATAAATGTTACAATGACAGTGGAGTTCAAAGGAAGTAAATGACTTTCACTTTCTATAACAATGAGCAAGTCAAATAACCCAGTATCCCATGCATTTTCTCACTGTCCTGTTATTAGTTCATTCTACACTCTCTAAATCACCTTCTTAGGATTCGATCCCAAATGCTACTTTCCTCAGGAAGCCTTCCTGACACTCCCTGACACAGTGAGGTACTCCAACTATGCTCTTACTGGCTCTCTACTTACCTCAAGAAATTCCTTTATCCATTTGCCTAAGAAATGCTTATTCACTTGACAGTCTCCCCACAAGACTATAATCTAGACTTAAGAACAGGAGTGTGTGTCTTTCAATCACTGATTTTTTGGAAGTAGATCAGCAGGCCTTTCTCCCAAGGTGTCTCTGGGTGGACTTGCACCTCCAACCTTTCAGGTAGCAGCTGAGTGCGTTAAACATTTGCACCACCCAGGGACTCCCCGAGCACATTTGCTGGGGCTTAGTAAAATTGCTAGGAGTCCATGGGTGGCACAAACTGTAAAGCAATTACTAGCTGAAAGATTGGAGGTTCAAATCCACCCAGAGGTGCCTTGGAAAACAGGACTGGAGATCTTGAGAACCCTATGGAGCACAGTTCTACTATCCACACTTAGGGTCACCATGAGTCAGAATCAATTCGACAGCAACTAACAAAAACAAGAATAATAAAATTTCTGTAATAAGACAAAGGAGTAATGCCTACAGGTTCTGAGGGAAAAAGAGTTCGCCCTCAAGTGTGATATAGACAGCCAAGTAATCCCTCCAGCATGAATATGAAGATGGACATCTCCAACAGGAAAAGAACAGATGAGACACCAGAAGTCATCCCTGGGGGCAGAGATTCTTGATCACCAAATCCAGCCAGTCAAAAGATGAATGAAAAAGATATAATTTGAAAAGTAGGCAACATTTCATAGAAAACGAGATCCAGAAGTTTAGGACCAGACAAGTTGGCCTTTAAGCATGAAGCTAAGAGACATGCATTCTCAAGAATACAAGAAATCAGGGAATAAAATTCCTATAAGTTCTTCTTGAAAAAAAAATTACTAGGAGTATGATGAAGGGCCGTGTTTCATTCTATTGTACATGGAATTGCTATGAGAAGGAATTGGACTCAATTTCACCTAACAACAACAACAACAATAAAATCCAAGCCAATAAGAAAGGAATGGAGAAGCCTTGATAAAAGAATTGGTGGTAGGTATTAGGCCATCTACTTAAACATCAGACAAAGACCAAAGGACCCAGGTAACTGCTCTTGCAGAATAGAATGTAAATTGTCAGCTTTGACAATTTCAGCCCAGTCAGAATGAGTGATGAGAATTCAGAGGCAGCAAAAGTGGAAGAATGTGTATTTCCCATCTGTCACAGTTGGAGGTTAATTGTCCCATTCAAATTGGAAACTTGAATTTAAAAAAGCAAAAGGATCCCCAACATTTTCTTTTTTCCTCAATTTTGGAGGAATAGTTTAGGGTATCAACACTGATGTCAGATAGATCTTGGCTGAAAGCAGAGAATACCAGAAAGATGTTTACCTGTGTTTTATGGACTATGCAAAGGCATTCGACTGCATGGATCATAACAAACTATGGATAACATTGCGAAGAATGAGAATTCCAGAACACTTCATTGTGCTCATGCAAAACATGTACTTAGGCCAAGGGGCAGTCATTCAAACAAAATAACGGAATCCTGTGTGGTTTAAAATCAGAAAAGGTGTGTGTCAAGGTTGTATCCTTTCACCATACTTACTCAGTCTGTACACTGAGCAAATAATCCAGGAAGCTGAACTATATGAAGAAGAACATGGCAACAGGATTGAAGGAAGACTCACTGACAACCTGTGATATGCAGATGACATCACGTTGCTTGCTGAAAATGAGGAGGACTTGAAGCATTTGCTGATGAAGATCAAAGGCTACGGGTTTCAGTACAGGTTACACCTCAACATAAAAAGTATGTATAAGTTTTAAGAACTATTATCACTTGTGGTGAAGAACCATGTGCTTGAAGTTCAACAGTTTCTGCAACCAAAGTACATTCATTTCCATCTGTTAAATTCAAGTAAAATTGAGTTTAATATATTTAAGTAGAGCTTTCATTTCTTTTTTTCTCTTCATTTCTATACGAGTGCTTGCATTTATGTAAAATTATTTTCACTTTTTCTTTATGGGCATGAATGTAAAAATATATATGAAGAGCAAAAAAGATTTGGAAAATGATGGGCACCTAATATAAATGAGAGTTGCTCGAGATTAGGGGTTGGCAAACTAGAGCCGACAAGCCGAATCTGCCTGCAAATAAAGTTTTATTGGAACACAGCCACACTCATTGCTTTACATATTGCCTGTTACTGCTTTCATGCCACAACGGCAGAGTTGAGTTGCAGAGATAGAGGTATTCTAGCCCTCAAAGCCTAAAATATTACTATCTGGTCATTTACAGAAAAAGTTTGCTAACCCCTGCACATAGACAGAGGAATTTGGCTGGAGGGAAGGTATTTATTTATCGTTTTTTACTTTCTTCTTTATTTGCTGCATTGCATAAAAAAATTTCAATGTGCATTATAATTTTTAATCAAGCAATAAAGCCATTTTTATATTTTAAAAAGAATACCCTGAACTTGTGTATCAGTGTATCAGTCTGCTATAGACAGGGAGTTAGGCTGTTAGTTAGGAGTTCTAGCTACCTATTTCACGTATTCCTTTCTTAACCAACTTCCTTCAATCTGAGAGGCTGCTGTTTCTGTGAAGAAGGCCCACAAGAAAGCTAGCTGGCAGCGGTGGGAATCCGTGTGCCAGCTTGTCAGGTGCCAGTCTGAGGAAGGCAATTATGTCACTGGTTTTGGAAAGCACTTTGAGAACACTGTCCAAAGAATACGAAGATGGGTAGGAGAAAGCAGGGAGGAGAACATTTTTTTTCTATTTAGCACTTGCCAAAACCACAGCCTTCAGCAAATATCACATAACTCATTTTTAAAATCCCTCATTTACTGAAACCAAAATGGAAGTGGCCCAAGAATCAGAAAAAGAGCTCATCAGTCCTGCTCCTAGATTTAAAATCTATTTCTCAACTGCATGCTGATTTTCCCATGACCAAATAAAGGTCTTTTCTCAAAGATTCAAATTATAAAATGTTTCAGAACCTACACAATCCAAAGGACGATAGTCAGAGTTGGCCGAAATACCATCTGATCGACTTGTGAGAGACCTTGTCAAACTGGCAACTGTAAGAAGAAAAGAGAAGTCGTCCACATGTGTCCACCATTTTGGATCTCTGCCCCCTAGTCTTTGGGCCGCCCTCCCACATAGTTTTTCTACCAGGAAAAACCTCCCTGACAGTTTAAGTAGCCAAAGCAATCCCAGCCTGGGTTGGACACCCCTCCCTGCTCTGAGTATCACTTCTCTCAGCATAAATTATTAATTAATTACAGAGCAGTCCAAGGGCACAGAAGCATAATTCTACCAGATGAGCTATCACCCATTAGAAACAAGGAGCATGATTAAGACCCAGAATTAAGAGTTTTCATGATTCAAGATGTTTTCTGCCTTAAAATAATTAATAACGTTGATTTTACTCCCTCGTTGAATAAGTGTGCTTATTCCAAGAACAGTAAATCTTCCCAAGTCCAATAGCAACCAGAATAAAAATGTTTCTAACAGAAATCTCCTGCTTCCTTTCTGATTAGAAAGCTGCTTTATTTTTTAGGGAAAGAAAAATCTAAGGATAGCTTTTACTAGACATGCTAACTGATTGACTAAATATATTTAAAAACAGAGAGCTGCAAACAATTTTTTCTTCATACTTCTTCAAGTTTTTGACACAATCTAAAGGTTTAGAGATTAGTTTTTATAGGTAAAAACTGAATTAGTTGGACATGCAACACCAATTGAAGTTGACTAAGAATACACCTAAATTCATATCCTAAATCAAAAAGCTAGAAGATGTTTCTTTTGCAGATTTTACGATTTTTGCTCAAATCTTATAGCTTTTCCCTATTTTATTATCAGTCATTCAGATGTTCACTGAAATCTCGGGTACTCTCAAATAAAAAACCAAACCAAACCCAGTGCCACCTAGTCGATTCCGACTCATAGCGGCCCTATAGGACACAGCAGAACTGCCTCGTAGAATTTCCAAGGAGCGCCTGGTGGATTTGAGCTGCCAACTCTTTGGTTAGCAGCCGAAGCACTTAACCACTATGCCACCAGGGTTTCCATTCTCACATAGACACTTAAATTTTTCTGCCTTTCATTGCCTCCATCATCTCATTCCAGTCCCCCAAAACCCCTTCTGGAAAAAGACAATCCTGACCAATATGACAATTAATCTTTGTAAAGAAGAAAGTAGGAAAACCCTTAGTCATTTGTCAAAATGGTACTCCTCAACTGAGCCACGAAGCTTATGAGGTCCAGTTAAAGAGGCCAATCTATCCACGAAGGTGCATCTTTCCATGGGTGCACAGATAAGCTGAGGCAATACGGGCAATTAAAAAACAAAGAACTTCTGAATTCCAGATCAGAAGTCCAATCCCATTGCTAAAGCCCAGTCACTCTATGTCCATTAATTTTTAAAGTCAAACTGAAATATGCCCAAAGAAAAAAGAGTAAACTGAGAGAGCTTTAGGGGGTTCAAATTATAAGGTAGATCTATATATTTAATTTCTTTCTTCACATGCCTAGATGTTTTTCATTACACGTTGGAACATTTTCACTGATGTTGTAGTAAGTCTGGATTTTCTTGTCTTCCTCTCAAGAGTGTATTGCTGTGTTCTGACAACCAGTTAAAATTACTGACAGGTCACCTCAATCCTGTTGAGTCATGGGTTTTGGCTTTGTTAAGGCAGCTCTATTTCATCTTTGCTCCTAGTCATAAAAAAAAAAAAGTCATAAACATGACCCTTATTCTTTGGACATATTCCTTCCTCCTAAGGTGAGCTTTCTGAAGTCTCAAAAAAATGTCCAGCTCCACTTTGGCTGGACCAGAACTTCAGTACCTCCCTCACATGTGCAATTTTTAAAATCAGTGTTCCTGTCTCAGTCCCCTAGAAGCTGTCACCTGCTAGACTTTGCAGACACTCATGTAGGTACATATGCACAGCCTTGCATATACCGATAAAGATTTGGCCAAGAACCTGAAGGAAATCCCTACACAGATTTCTGAGGCTACTTCTCTCCAGCTACCTCCTCTTTAGTACCGAAACTGCACACTCCAGCAGTGTTTGTAACCCTGACCTGCAATCTTTATCTCCTCCATCCAGGGAGGAAATGCCATTCACTGCTCGGTACCCACTTTCCTACAGTTTGGAAAATGCCTCAAGTAAGAAGCCAGCATGACCACGGACCTCATCTTTTGTGGTTCTGTTCTCTCAAGGATCGTAGCCTTGTGATGTCACAGTCCAACACTTGAGAACAGTTGTGCACATATTTTGCTCAGTTTTACAGCTGTTTATATCACGAGGGTAGACCCAATACCTGTTACTCTGTCTTGTCAAGAACAAGAGGTCTTGTGTGTTTATTTTAACACTTCAATATTGTAATTATTCTAAGTCACATTTGCCGTCAAAAAGACCATTTCGAGATCTATTCTGAAGTACAACGCTGTCAGTGATGGGATAATATCCATACGTCTACAAAGACAACCAGTTAATACAACTATTGTCCAAACTTACACACCAACCACTAAGGCCAAAGATGAAGAAACTGAAGATTTTTACCAACTTCAGCAGTCTGAAATTGCTTGGACATGTGATCAGGCTGCAATGATAAATTTCAGTGACTGGAATGCGAAAGTTGGAAGCAAAGAAGAATTGGTGGTTGGAAAACATGGCCTTGGTGATAGAAATGATGCTGGAGATCACATGATTGAACTTTCCAGGACCAACAACTTCTTCGCTGCAATTACCTTTTTTCACAGACATAACGGCGACTATATACATGGTTGAATATATAGGAATCAAATCAACTACATCCGTGGAAAGAGACAATGGATGGGCTCAATATCATCAGTCAGAACAAAGCCAGGGGCCAACTGCAGATCAGATCATCAATTACTCATATGCAAGTTCAAGCTGAAACTGAAGAAACTTAGAACAAGTTCATGAGAACTAAAATACAACTTTGAGTATATCCTACCTGAATTTAGAAACGATCTCAAGACTAACTAAAGACCAGACAAGTTGTGGAACGACATCAAAGACATTATACATGAAGAAAGAAAGAGGTCATTAAAAAGGCAGGAGAGAAAGAAAAGACCTAAACAGATGTCAGAAGAGACCCTGAAACTTGCTCTTAAACATCCAGTAGCTAAAGCAAAAGGAAAAAATGATGAAATAAAAGAGGTAAACAGAAGATTTCAAAGGGCAGCTCAAGAAGACAAAGTAAAGTATTATGACATGGGCAGAGACCTAGAGATAGAAAACAAAAAGGGAAGAACACACTCAGCATTTCTCAAGCTGAAAGAACTGAAGGAAAAATTCAAACTGCAACACTGAAAGATTGTACAGGGAAAATATTCAACAATGCAGGAAGCATCAAAAGAAGATGGAAGGAATACAGAGAGTCACTATGCCAAAAAGAATTGGTTGACGTTCAACCATGTCAGGAGGTAACATATGATCAGGAATTGGTGGTACCGAAGGAAGGAGTCCAAGCTGCCTGAAGGCATTGGTGAAAAACAAGGCACCAGGAATTGACAGAGTACCAACTGAGATGTTTCAACAAACGGATGCAGCACTGGAAGTGCTCACTCATCGATATGAAGAAATTTGGAAGACAGCTACCTGCCCAGCTGACTGGAAGAGATCCATATTTATGCCTATTCTCAAGAAAGGTGATCCAACTGAATGCAGAAATTATCAAACAATATCATTAATATCACATGCAAGCAAAATTTTGCTGACCATCATTCAAAAGCAGCTGCAGCAGTGTATTGACAGGGAACTGTCAGAAATTCAAGCCAGATTTAGAAGAGGACGTGGAACCAGGGATGTCATTGCTGATGTCAAATGGATCCTGGCTGAAAGCAGAGAATACCAGAAAGATGTTTACCTGTGCTTTATTGACTATGCAAAGGCATTTGACTGTGTGGATCATTACAAATTATGGCTAACATTGCAGAGAATGGGGGTTTCAGAGCACTTAATTGTGCTCATGAGAAATCTGTACATGCATCAAGAGGCAGTCATTCGAATAGAACAAGGGGATACTGCATGGTTTAAAGTCAGGAAAAGTGTGTGTCAGAGTTGTGTCCTTTCACTATACCAATTGAATCTGTATGCCAAGCAAATAATCCGAGAATCTGGACTATAAGAAAAAGAATGGGGCATCAGGATTAGAGGAGGACTCATTAACAACCTGCATTATGCAGATGACACAACCTTCCTTGCTGAAATTGAAGAGGACTTGAAGCACTTACTGATGAAGACCAAAGACCACAGCCTTCAGTATGGATTATGCCTCAATATAAAGAAAACAAAAAGCCTCACAACTGGACCAATAAGCAACATCATGGTAAACAGAGAAAAGATTGAGGTTGTCAAGGATTTCATTTTACTTAGATCCAGAATTAACACCCATGGAAGCAGCAGTCGAGAAATCAAAAGACTCATTCCACTGGGAGAATCAGCTGCAAAAGACCTCTTTAAAGTGTTGAAAAGCAAAGATGTCACTTTGAGGACCAAGGTGCACCTGATCCAAGCCATGATGTTTTCAATCACCTAACATGCATGTGAAAGCTGGACAATGAATAAAAAAGAGAAAAACCGACGCCTTTGAGTAATGGTGTTGGCAAAGAATATTGAATATACCATGGACTGCCAAAAGAAGGAACAAATCTGTCTTGGAAGAAGTACAACCAGAATGCTCCTTAGCAGCAAGAATGGAGAGGCTACGTCTCACATACTTTGGACATGTTATCAAGAGGGATCAGTCCCTGGAGAAGGACATCATGCTTGGTAAAGTAGAGGATCAGTGAAAAAGAGGAGGACCCTCAAAGAGATGGATTGACACAGTGGCTGCAACAATGGGCTCAAGCATAGCAACAATTGTGAGAATGGCACAGGACCCGGCAGTGTTTCGTTCTGTTGTACATAGGGCCATTACGAGTCGGAACTGACTCAATGGCACCTGACAAGAATTTCAAAGACCGTAAATGAAAGTCATCAATAACCAGATTCAAAGAAGCCCTGGCAAGGAGTGAAAAGACCAGGTTACTCCCCCAGCTCTTCCGCTGCCCAGTTGTCATTTAAGCCCCTTGGACCCCAGTTTTCTACTTCATAAAACCACAAGCTAAGTGACAGGATTGCTAATGTCTCTTTTAGCAATAGCATTTTATGAGTCTTCTACTCCCATTACATAAATTGGATTGATGAGATAAATTACTTGAGGTAAGCAAATCACAAAGGGCAAGTCCTTTCTGAAGCTCTCAGTCCATAAGGAACTCATTGGACCTCCAGGCTCTCCAGGGGTCTTCTCTGATGCTTGAACAATGGAATAGGGAGTTCAAGGTCACAGCAGAGAGTAAGAGCTGTGAGCAAGATGGAGGAGAGAGCATGGTGAGTAGAGTCAGTCTTCAGAACCCAACTGACCCAGTTTCCAAACTCACAGGGAGCTCCATCACTCCTTCTCTCTGAGCCTTGGCTTCGCCATCTGTGCAATGGCTAAAATGATACTGCCTTGTAGGGCTCTTGTGGGGATCAAATGAGATAACATGTACATTTGGGGGTAATCCACTTAATTTTTTTTCCACTAATTTTTAGAGATGCTTCTTAGTGGCCTTTGAGAGACCTCGACTCAAACATCAAGATTTGAAATGTCTTCCCCACTACCTCATCTCCACCATGCCCCTTGCCCTGCTGCGGCCAGCACCATCACACCTATGCTAAACGGATGGGGAGTGATCAGTGGTCAACAGAACCCCCTCCCAAAATGGCACCTCATCACTGTATCCCCTTCCATAGGAAGGAATCAGATTTTGTTCACTTTTAACCGAAATGAATTGCTAGTTAGGTATCTTTCTCCTTTAAAATGTGCAAACACGTCTTTATCTTTGGGAAGTTGATCAATTAGCATTATCTCCAGGAGGGAATGGAATAAATCTTTTAGATTTTGAGGATCAGAAAGGAAGAAGATCTAAACCCTGGTCTCAATCTCTCCACCCACCTACCCAAAAAAACCCGTTGCCTTCGAGTCCGCTGACTCATGGTAACCTCGTGTGCTTCACGGTAGTACAACTGTGCTCCATAGGGCTTTCGGTAGCTGATTTTTCAGAGGCAGCTCACCAGGCCTCTCTTCAGAGGCACCTCTGGGTGGACTTGAACTACCAACTTTTCAGCTGGCAGCCGAGTGTCAACCGTTCCCATCACCCAGGGACTCCCACCTACCCAAAAGGTACTCAAGAGAGGCAGCCTTTCAGATGCTACAGGGGAGGACCCCTGACGCATTCATGGGACATCAGCTGTGGAGAGAAGGACTGTGAGGAGCACCCTGGACTGAGCAAGGCACTCAGGGAAGACAATCAACTTTTTGAAAGGCCCCAAAGGCCCGTGCTAAGCCCTGGGGCAGAGACGATTCTCTCTGCGGGCCCACGGGGCCGAAAGGATAGAGGCACTCGGTGTTCAATACTGCCCTCAAGTGGCAAGAAACAGAAGCTGCAGGAAGCGCACCAGCACAGATATTTTTCCCACTTGAGAACGGCAGTTTGAAGAAATTCTTTTAGACAGAGAATGTTTCAAAAGGTTCTTCGATAATCCAGAAAGGAGGGAGGACCCCAAGAGTGTGATAATAAGATTTTATCAGTCTAGAGGGTGGACACTTATGTGTTCTAGATCAGCTCACACCTATTACACGTGCAAAGACCAATACCAGGGCTCAAGACATGATAAGCCCATTGCTGTGGGGTCGATTCCAACTCATAGCAACCCTATAGGACATAGTAGAACTGCCCCATAGGCTTTCCAGGGAGCAGCTGGTGGATTCAAACTGCCAACCTTTCGGTTATCAGCGGAAAGCCTAACCACCGGGCAGCAGGGGCAAATGAGCCAGTAAGCACGAATGCACCAGCTTACAGTAAGGTACACACGAGTTTACCTGTGCTTTTTTTTTTTTACTTACTAACCCTTAGTGCACAATTCCCAGATGCCGTGAAAACCAGGCAGCACTCTACACTACAGAATAGTAAATAGGCACAAGTAAGCCCCTGCATACCTTTCTTACTGTGTAATCTCTCCTTGGATTGACCACAATTTCCAGTTTCTGTTTCTTGAAAGTGGAGTAAGAACTTAAAATTCCTCAAAAAGCCATCTGAATAAAGATTTCCTCCGGGTTCCTATCATTTTCCCCAGCCCTTTACAACCGTCTCCTCAATGCCTAATTCAAAAGCCATTTTTTAGTAACACACCTGCTTACAGTCTTGACATGGTGTTCAACCATTTCAGAGACATTCATATTATATCAATGTATATATGTAATGTTTGATTAAATTATGTGACTATAGTATCAAACAGAGCTGGCATGAGGGTTGGAGGGAAACTTGACTGCCTGTAGGTAGGCCTGCCCGTAACCAGTAGATGTGCCCATGGGTGCAACATGCCATGGGCGCCCATCAACTCAGAGAGCAACGGAGAATGGGCATAGCTACAGAGATGACTAAGCGGACGGAGATGGTTAAGTGAGCTTCTACTCTACCTTTCAATGGTAGGGACTCTAGCCTCAGAGAAGTTAAATCATCCACCCAGGATCAGAGCCACTGAGCCTCTCTGTATCTGAATCGGGGCTCTCTCCATTGGGTAACACACGAGGACTGAGATCCCTTATCTGTCTGTGTTAGTTAGTCATCTAGTGCTGCTATAAGAGAAACACCTGAAACGGATGGCTTTAACGAACGGAAGTTTATTCTCTCACACTCTAGGAGGCTAGAAGTCCAAATTCAGGGCGCCAGGTCCAGGGGAAGGCTTTCTTTCTGTGTTAGCTCTGGGGGAAGGTCCTTGTCAATCTTCCCCTGATTTAGGGGAAGATTGGCACAGGGACCCCAGGTCCAAAGGATGTGCTGTGCTCCTGGTGCTTCTTTCATGGTGGCATGAGGTCCCTCTCCTCTCTGCTTAATTTTGTCTTTTATGTCTCAAGAAAGATTGGCCCAAGATACAACCTAATCCTGTAGACTGAGTCCTGCCTCATTAACACAACTGCCTGTTGTCCTGCCTCATTAACATCATAGAGGTTAGGATTTACAACACACAGGAAAATCAGATCAGATCACAAAATGGCGGACAACCACACAATACTGGGAATCACGATGTAGCCATGTTGAGGTACATTTTGGGGGGACACAATTCAATCCACACCACTGTCCAAAGAGGGACAAGGGGAGAGGGGGCTCAATGTTCTCAAGTTCCCTTCAATTCTGAATCTATGAGAGCCTCTACTTCACTTTTCTGTGGGGCTTTTTATTTGTCTGCAGCCAAACAAGGCTAAAAACTTGCATTGTGTTGTAAAGGCCCAGTTATGTCAGTGTATCTCTGCAGCTGTATGTATTAGAGGATGCTAGAAGGTAACCTCAAGAGCCTAGATCTCCAACCAAACGTAAAAAAGCATTTTTGAGACAATTTTGGAGAATTTTGATCATGGACTGGGAATTGGATGATATCAAGAAGTCATTATTAACGCGGCAATGGTACAGGAAGTGAAGAAAATGCTCAATGTAGAAGAAAAATTACCCCATGTTTGGATTTTGTTTGAAAATATTTCAAGAAAAAAAAAGGAGGAAAAAAATGACTAGGTGAAACAAGGATTGCAAAATCTTGATAATTGTTGTTATTGTCAGGTGCAGCCGAGTCAATTCTGACTCATAGCAATCCTATGTACAACAAACAAAACTCTGTCCCGTCCTGCGCCATCCTCATGATCTTTGGTATGCTTGAGCCCATTGTTTCAACAACTGAGTCGACCCATCTCCTTGAGGGTCTTCCTCGTTTTCACTGGCCCTCTACCTTCCCAAGCATGATGTCCTTCTCCAGGGACTGATCCCTCCTGATAACATGTCCAAAGTATGTGAGACGTAGCCTTGCCATCCTTGCTTCTAAGGAGCACTGTAGAATCTAAATATTGGAAAAATAAAGACTCATTATACAATTCTCTTTACTTTTGTATATATTTGCATCTTTCATAATAAAAAATAATTTAAAATCTAAATCTAAGGTCCCCATGGTTAGAAAAAAAGGCAAGGGCCAAACCCTCCTGAGCCCTCCCCCATGCCCCCACTTCAGCAGTAAACCCTGGGCTGGAGGAAGGACAGGCCTCACCAGGCAGACAACCTGCTTCCTGCCCCCAAGAAGGTCCTGCAGCATCTTAGAAAATTAAGGTGGAAAAAGGTCAGCAGCTAAAAGAGCCACTTCCAGGACCATGTGCTTCACACTTGGTTATCCCTTCCACAAGCACACAACTTCACCCTGGAAGGAACCGGAAAAGGCACCTCTAGCAGTTGGATCGATGGCACTGGGTTTTTTTTTAGCAGTTGGATGCCTGGCTCCATCAGGTTCTCCTAGGGAGCTTAGGAAACACAAAGATCTACCCCAGATTTAGTACTTGGGTGGTGCAAACAGCTCGGCCGCTAACAGAAATGTTACAGGTTTGAGTCCACTCAGAGGCACCTGAAAGAAAGGTCTGGAGATCTACTTCCAAAACAGTCAGTCACTGAAAACCCTGTAGAGGACATTTTCTTCTGCTCTGACCCACATGGGGTAGCCAAGAGTCAGACTGACTCAACAGCAACTGGGTTTTTACGGTTTTGTTTTTGTTTTTTATCTCAGACCTAGAGAACAGACTGAGCAGCGGCAGGACTCTGGAATCTATGTGTCTAATTCATTTACCCAGTGACTCAGGAACAGCCCTGAAGGGGCGGGGGGCTTAGAAGCTCTGGTGTGGATCAACCCCTCAATTTCACAAAAGGGGAACTCGACCCAGAAGGGTCCTGCAACCTGCCCCAGGTTGCCACCATCCCCCGCGGCTTCACCCCCAGCCCCTAGCTTTTCCCAGCCTTGACCTCTGGGAAGTCCTTTGTGCTTTTGGAGCTGCCCGCCACTCAGATGGCTCAGAAAGAAGACCCTGGAGGCCCTGACTGGGGCCTGTGAAAGGAAAAAGCCAACAAAGCAAGTCCCCTCCTAGGTTTCAAAACTCCGCGGATTGTGGGGGACTTAAACCTTTCCAGGCTCACTTGCGGGGTTTGATACACCCTTGCCCTTGGCCCTTCTGCCCCTCCCACAGTGTGAGGCCCACATCGACCCGCCTCCCCAAGCGCCTCTATTAGAGGGGGATATTGGAATGGGAAAGAAGACAGGGAGGAGCCAGAGGATATCTGTTACAGCCATTATTTTTCACTCGGGATCCTATTTTGCATCTTCACTTGAGGCCCATCAATTGAACCTTGAGGGAGGGAAGGGCCCAGAAACCCGCAGTAGGGAGTTCATTAATACGGGGCCGCGGCGCCTTGCGCCAATCAGAGTGAAACACTGCCACCAAGTGGCTGCTCTGGGGCATCACAGGCTGCTGCCTCTCCCCGTGCCTCCAGCAAGATGAGACCCAGACTCGGCGAGGTAGAGCCGACGGGCACACACAGCCCTTTCCCTCTCTTAAATCTATTTTATTTTAACATAAATTGGTGAACATGGTGCAAAACTCAAATGGTCGAAATGTTCTACGATGGAACATCAATCTGCCCCGCCTCCCAAACCCCAGGAGCAACAACCCTGAGCAGTTTCCTGTGTTCCTCACGGAGGTGTTCCAAGCATATACATGTATATTCTGGTTTCGTCTTTACACAAAGGGCCACACCCTTTCCTGTTGTGTTCACTGCTGTATCCCTGGCACAGTGCAGACACGAATTAAATACTCACCCTGTTCTGCACCTGGGTATTTCACCTACGATTCACCCTCCCAGTCCCTTTCTGTTATATATGACAGAATCCCATCTCTCCAGGGCACAGCAGGGGAAATCAGGAAGAGATAGATAAGAGACGTGATGCCAGCCAGATAGCCATTCCTCCCCTGCACAAAACAGACGCAGACCACCCATAGTGGTCCTGGAAATGCCCTCATCCAGTCTTCTTTTACAGATGAGAAAAAGGAGAGGAGAATGCCTTCCTCTGGTCTCACAGCAATTGCCTCCAGACATAGATGCAGCTGAATGCACAGTTTGAGGTCTTGCTATAATGCTGAACAGGTTTCAGTAGAACTTCCAGAGTAAGGTATACCAGGAAAAAAGGCCTGGCGGCCTACTTGGAAATATCAGCCAAAGAAAAACCTACAGGTCAGAAGAGGAGAATCTGCAACGTATCGTAAGGATGGCACAGGACCAGGCAGCATTGCATTTCATTGTGCATGGGGTCACCATAAGCCAGGGGCCGGCTTGATGGCAGCCAACAACAACCTGTAATGTACCTCCTTCTTAACCCCAGCCTGCCGACTCACCGGTGCAGCCCTACTTCCTGTCCTTAGGTGCCCTTCAGTTTCCAACTGCCCAGCTTTGACCTTCCTCCCAGTGTTTGCTGGCTGATTCAGCAAGACCTAATGCCTGCAGCTAAGTGCTGCAACTCCTGGACCCTCCCTGATTCTGATTCTGATTCTGAACAGCTCTAAGTACAAGCCATTTGATGTGAAAAATTTAGGCTGGAGACATACAAAGAAGACTTAATAACGGGCAAAATGGTTACACCCCTAAATGGTGACAAAGGAACTAGCAGAATCTCCTCTGAAGATCTTTACAACTGGATTGAGTTATGAAAGTATGCTATGCATAATAATGAATCTATAGTGCCATAAAAGACTATGCGTGGTCATTGCAAGTGTTTCCTTTTCTGTTTGTTATAAAATGAATCGCTTTGAATCACCCAAGGAATTATCCTTTTGTTTCTAATGATGTGCACATGGAATAAGTGCTAGTTCATAGTATTTGATTTTAAGGCATTAATAAAATAATTGCATTTAAAAGAATTGAAAATGGAAAAGCCAGGCCGTGTATAGGAGGGAATCTAGAACCATGGAAAGACAGAGTTGGTAGCAGAGAGATGAAGCCCTTACAAAACACCCTTATTTTATAAGCTGGGGAAACTGAAGCCCAGGAAGCAGAAGTGGCTTGTCCATAGCCCTTCACTCATGTCTTCACCATACTTCCTGTCCTGTGGGTACTGGCTGAGAGCCTGGGGTATCTGGGATCTCATTCTTGCTGGGCACCTACCTGGTTGTGAAACCCCACCAGTAGGTCCAAGTTTGTGGTGGTAAGGAGGAAAGATCCCTGGAGCCTTGGAGAGGATGGGTCAAGTGTCTAGGCTTCCTGCCCTTTTTAGAAGCTGGGGGCTCATGCATCCCATGTGAAGTCTAACCGTGGCACTGGGCACATAGTAGGTGTTCAAGAAAGGGTAGTGGCTGCTGCTGTGCCCCCACTTTGCTGATGGATTCCAGCTTCTGCTAAATGGACTCTGAAGCATATTTGGATGTGGGCTGTCAACTAAACTACCATGGAGTGATCTGTAATACTAACCCTGATGCTTGCGTTTTACTAAGCACCTACTACGTGCCGTATGCAGGCTTTCTCCTGGCCACTTCGCATGCACTATCTGTAGTCCTCATATCATCCTCAAAGCATTATTATCCCATTTTACAGATTAGAAAACGGAAATTCTGACTGGGGAACATGCCCAAGTTTACACTTACTTTTCTAAGTTTGTAAGTGGCAGAGCCTGAATTTAAGCCGAGGTCTAGTTCCACAACAATAACAAACTTCTACCTAATAAAAATATTTGAGCAAGAGACTCAGGCCCAAGTATGATGAAAGAAGAGAGGGAGAAGGAACTTAGGGGCTCTTGCTACCTGAAAAGGCGCTCTGGTAGCACAATGGTTAAGGTCTGCGCTGCTGATCAAAAGGTCGGCAGTTCGAACCCACCAGCCACTTGGTGGAAAAACCTGGCAATATGCTCATATAAAGATTACAAGCTAGGAAACCCTATGGAGCAGTTCTATTCTGTCCTATAGGGTCACTATGAGTCAGAATCAACTTGACAGCACGTGACAACAACAGCATGACCTGAAAGTCACTGCAGCCTGGTCGTTGTTCCAGGCAGAATGATGTCAGCTTTCCCTTTGAAGGTGGAGTTCTGCCAAGGAGAAGGCCAGTGTGACCAGAGCTGCTGGAAAAGGAGGGGAAACCCTGTGCAGCTGTTTGCAAACTTCAATCCTCCATTCTCACCTGGCCAGTCTGATGGTGTTCAGATACCTCCAGGTCTTAGGGCAAGGCCCAGTGCTAAGGGTGGAGAAGAGGGACGGCAAGACCCAGGAACCTGAGCCCGGTTGCAGCAAACTCCACCTGGATGGCTCATTCCTCAAAGTAGTTCAGAATTCAGTTATCTGCCCCACATCCTACACACTCTAGACAAGTAGGCAGTCCTTCTTCCCTGTCCCAGATCCTAATTGGGGATGATATGTGACAAATTCCTCTGGCTTGTTCTTGTGTAACACCGATGAGACACTGCTATGTGTGTAATGGGTCTACCAAAACGGTTCAAGAACTGGTCTTGCTGTTCACCAGCTCTGTGACCTCCGGCAAGTCAGTTAGTCTTCCTGAGCCTCAGTTTCCTCATGTAGAACACGGGGGGAATGATGCTCTGCCAACTTCACAAAGTTCTTGTGAGGATGGATTCAACACAGAATATGGTAGGAATCAGAAATGGTGGCAGTTATTATCATCCACCACCCGTCTGACAGCTTGTCGTACTGTGGTGGCTTGCATATTGCTATGATGCTGGAAGCTATGCCACCAGTATTTCAAATACTAGCAGGGTCACCCATGTTGGACAGGTTTCAGTGGAGTTTCCAGACTAACACAGACTAAGAAGAAAGGCCTGGTGATCTACATCTGAAGATTAGCCAGTGAAAACCCTATGGATCATAACAAAATATTGTCCAATATAGAGCTGGTCATCTTCAAGAAAGACCATCCACTGGGGAAAGACATCATGGCTGGTAAAGTGGAGGGCCAGCCAAAATGAGGAAAACCCTCAATGAGATGGACTGACACAATGTGCACAACGATGAACCCAGACAAACCAACCATCCTGAAGATGACGCAGGACGGAGTGTTTCGTTCTGTTGTGCGTGGGGTCACCACGAGTTGGAGCTGAAAGCGACAGCAACTAACAACAATCATTATCATTACTAATAGTTTTCTTATAATTTTTGCTACCCCGCCGGTTGTGCTGGAGTCTATTTCCAGCTGATGGAAAACCTTTTGCTCACAGGACCACTCAGCTTAAGCAGAGACCCTAACCCAGGGAGCATCCTTAATAAGGCAGATGCCCCCCGGTGGCTGTGATTCTCCCAGCGAATGCACTTGGTCTTCTTGCCACCTTTCTCCCCACATGTGCCTCCTGCTTTCTCCGTCTTTTCCAGATATTATAAAAAATGCCAATGGTAAGTATTACAAATATTAAATATTTGTTTAGAGGAGAGGCGCAGCTTTCATCCCAAGGACAGAGGCGGTGGATGATGGAAGCCTCTGTTTGGGTGCTCAAAGCAAGTCAGTGTCAATCCTTAATTTACACACCAAACTCAGCAAAGTAAGAGCCCTGTGGTTAACTGAGTGATCCTCTTAAAAAAAAACAGTTTAGCTTTCTGTTATTTTTAAAACATGTTCTACCCTCAAGAGACTTACCAAAGTTAACGGCACAAATGAAGGCTCCTTCCAGAAGAATCCTGTAAAAAATTTCCTCCATCTCCTTAAAATGACCTCAGGTGCCCTTCCTAAAGGTAAAGGGGCCCCTAGGTCCTCACCCTGCTCATGCAAGAGTTGGGGATGTCTCTTGTTGTTAGCTGCCACCGAGTTGATTCCAACTCATGGGGACTCCACATGTGCAGAGTAAAAACTGCTCCATAGGGTTTTCAAGGCTGTGGCCTTTCGGAACCAGATTGCCAGCCCTGTTTTCTGAGGTGCCTCTGGGTGAGCTGCCAACTTTTCGGCTAGCAGTTGAGGGAGTGTTTGGGATGCGTCTTTTCCAGCTAATTCACTGTCTTGAATCCTGCTATTTTGACCAATGACAGCCCCTCTCCAATATCCATTCTGTTAATTAACAAGTCACCAATTTCACCAGTATAAAACCATTTCTGACATTTCTTATGTAATTAGCAGAACATGTGGTGGTATTTTTAGTGATTCAGATGGAACCTGGACCCACTGCCAGACTAGTTTCCCCACGTGATGGTTCCAGGTTCTATAGCGAGCCCAAGGCTAAGGTTCCCAATCCTTTCTGCCTCCTGCCAAGATGGGGTGGGGGGTGGGTATTGTTGTTTGTAATCTACTTTAATATAATTTACCACAGAAAGTGTGACAGAAATGTGGCTATTTATTAGTGCAAGCTACACTCCGTTCCAGAGTCAGTCAGTTGTCCTGTTTCAGGGATACACACCAAGAGTGGTCGTCCAGCATTCAGTCGAAAGGGCCACACTCCAGAGGTGACTACAACAGCAAGTTCTCCAGCTATCTCTGTCTCCGATTGTAGCCAGTTCAAGGGAATGGGGCTGATCAAGGAAAAGGATATGACCACAAGACGCAGAGTACACCAGGCTATTTATTGGAGCCGATACGTTGACAGTAGCATGCAAGGGAGATCCCCCACAGCAGGAGGCCTTCCAGAGACAAAAGAGCAGGGAGCCACCAAAAAGGGAAGAGGGCATGGAAACCCCCCGGGGAAGAGGAGAAGTGGAGGGGCATAAGTGTCCTTAGGTGATGTCCCACTGCAGCAAGGTGGGGCACCTCTGGATTAGAGAGCTCTGAAGACAGTGGCACCTTAGGGTCCCATAACTGCAGGGTTGTATCTTATCTGTGGCTAGCAGAGGCTGGGTGCAGTTTAGAGAGGTATATAAAGCAGGAAGGCTCTAAGTAGCCCAAAATCTGCTCACCTGGACTGTTTTTAAAATGATTGCATGTGTACAAATTTGAGTTTGGTGGTGGCAGATTTTTGAGGCTTATGGGCCTCAGCTTGCTGTGAAGAAGTAAACAACCTGGGGCCAATATACAGAGGCCACTTGTTACCAATGTATGTAACATTGTTCAGCACCAGACTTTCTGTGAATTACATAAGGAATGTCAGAATTGGTTTTTACTGGTGAGGCTGGTGGTAAAACAGAATGGATGTTGGAAATGGGCTCTCGTTGCTGAAAGTGGTGGAATTCAAGACAGTGAATTAATTGGAACAGAGACACCCCAACCCTCGTATCTTAGTTATATAGTGCTGCTATAACAGAAATACCACTAATGGATGGCTTTAACAAACAGAAATTTATTCTGTCACAGTCCAGGAGCCTAGAAGTCTGAATTCAGGGCACCAGCTCCAGGGGAAAACTTTTTGTCTCTGTCGGTTCTGGGGAAGGTCCTTGTCATCAATCTCCCCCTAGTTTAGGAGTCTCTCAGAGCAGGAACCCTGGGTCCAAAAGACATGCTCTGCTCCCAATGTTTTTTTCGTGGTGGTATGAGGTCCCTCTACTCTCTGCTCACTTCTGTCTGTTATGTCTCAAAAGAGATTGCCTGTAGATACAACCTAATCCTGTAAATTGAGTCCTGCCTCATTAACCTAACTGCCTCTAATCTTGCCTCATTAACATGACAGAGATTAGGATTTACAGCTCATAGGATAATCACATCAGTTTACAAAATTGTGGACCATCACACAATACTAGGTATCATGGCCTAGGCAGGTTGACACACATTTTAGGGGCACACAATTCAATTCATAACACCCTGCAAGAACAAGATGAGGGCCAAGTGACACTTTCCTTTAGAAGTGACCCCGATATCTGCCATTAATAACCCTATGTCTAGAAATTAGAGCATTCTAGTTGTATAATTCATATAAAGCAAACCCTACCTCTAGACTGTTATTGCACCTATGCTTCTGAACCTTTCATGCAAGGTGTGATTGGAGGGCCTAAACGGTCAGAGAGCTGAGGCTTCGTGGAGTTCACAGTAAAGTTGTGTGAACTGATTCATGCCTGCTTGCTAATAAATGTACTTTGAATACAAGCCTGTATATGGATTCACCACCCCCATCTATCAGTTCATCAGACTGTGTTGGCTTTTGTGTTGCCATGATGCTGGAGGCTATGCCACCCATATTTCAAATACCAACAGGATTGCCCATGGTGGACAGGTTTCAGCAGAGTTTACAGACTAAGACAGACTAGGAAGAAAGGCCTGGCAATCTACATCTGAAAATTAGCCAGTGAAAATCTTATAGATCACAGCAGAATATTGTTTTACTGACCGAGAGCATAGCCTCCGTACACCCTTTTAGCTCAGTAATAAAGTCACTTCTGAGGTTCACCCTTCAGTCAAAGATTAGACAAGCCCATAAAACAAAACAAGACTATAGGGGCACACCAGCCCAAGGGCAAAGACTAGAAGGCAGGAGAGGACAGGAAAGCTGGTAATAGGGAAACCAAGGTCGAGAAGGGAAAGTGTTCACATGTCTTGGGGTTGTTAACCAATGTCACAAAACAATATGTGTACTAATTGTTTCATGAGAAGCTGTTTTGTTCTGTAAACCTTCATCTAAAGTACAATTAAAAAAAAGAAGAAGAATATTGTCCTACTGAACTCAAACATGACTACAATCATGAAGATGTACAGGACAGGGCCACATTCCATTCTGTTACACTTGGGCTCACCAACTTAATGGTAGCTAACAACGACATGTGGGGCAAAAATTTCATCTGAGTTCATCTAGTATTTACCCACCTCTAACTACAGGTTGGGTTTTTACCAAATTCTGCAGTCTGAAATTGATCCAATGTGCAATCAAGATGCATTGATAATTACTGTGGATTGAAATGCAAAATTTGGAAACAAAGAAGAAGGATCAGTAGTTGGAAAATATGGTCTTGTTGATAGAAGCAATGCCAGAGATTGCATGATTGGATTTTGCAAGACCAATGACTTCCTCATTGCAAATACCTTTTTCACCAACATAAACGGCAACTATGCACATGGACCTCACCAGGTGGAATACAAAGGAATCAAATCGACTACATCTGTGGAAAGACACGATAGAAAAGCTCAGCATCATCAGTCAGAACAAGGCCAGGGGCCAACTTTGGATCAGACCATCAGTTGCTCATATGCAAGTTCAAGTTTAAACTGAAGAAAATTAGAACAAGTCCACGAGCGTCAAAGTATGACCTTGAGTATACCCCACCTGAATTTAGAGACCATCTCTAGATTTGAAGCATTGAACACTAATGACTGAAGACCAGACAAGTTGTCAAATGACATTAAATTAAGGACATCATACATGAAGCAAGAGATCATTAAACAGACGGGAGAGAAAAAACACCTAAATGGATGTCAGAAGAGACTCTGAAACTTGCTCTTGAACATTGAGTGGCTAAAGCAAAATGAAGAAATAAAAGAGCTAAACAGAAGATTTCAAAGGGTGGCTCAAGAAGTAAAGTATTATAATGACATGTGCAAAAACATGGAGATAGAAAAACAAAAGGAAAAAAACATACTTAGCATTTCCCAAGCGGAAAGAACTGAAAAAAAAAATTCAAGCCTTGAGTTGCAATACTGAAGGATTCTACAGGGAAAATATTAAACAACGCAGGATGCATCAAAAGACGATGGAAGGAATACACAGGCTCACTTTACCAAAAAGAAACGGTCGATGTTAACCATCTTAGGACGTAACGTATGATCAGGAACCAGTGGTACTGAAGGAAGAAGTCCCAGCTTCACTGAAGGCACTGGCAAAAAACTAGGCTCCAGGAATTAATGGAGTACCAACTGAGATGTTTCAACAAATGGACGCAGCACTGGAAGTGCTCACTCGCCTATGCCAAGAAGTTTAGAAGACAGCTACCTGGCCAACTGACTGGAAGAGATCCATATTTATGCCTATCCCCAAGAAAGGTGATTCAACTGAATGTGTAAATTATCAATGTCATTGATATCACGTGCAAGCAAAATTTTGCTGACCATCATTCAAAAGCGGCTGCAGCAGTATATCAAGAGGGAACTGCCAGAAATTCAAGCTGGATTCAGAAGAGGACGTGGAACCAGGAATATCATTGCTGGTGTCCGATGGATCCTGGCTGAAAACAGAGAATACCAGAGAGATGTTTACCTGAGTTTTATTGACTATGCAAAGGTATTTGGCTGTGTGGATCATAACATATTATGGATGACATCGCAGAGAATGGGAATTCCGGAACACTTAATTGTGCTTATGAGCAATCTGTACATGGATGAAGAGGCAGTCATTCGAATAGAACAAGGGGATACTGCATGGTTTAAAGTCAGGAAAGGTTTGTGCAAGGGTTGTATCCTTTCACCATACTTATTCAATCTGTATGCTGAGAAAATAATCTGAGAAGCTGGGCTATATGAAGAGGAACATGGTATCAAGATTGGAGGAAGACCCATTAACAAACTACGTTATGCAGATGACACAGCCTCGCTTGCTGAAAGGGAAGAGAACTTGAAGCACTTACTGATGAAGATCAAAGACCACAGCCTTCAGTATGGATTACACCTCAACATAAAGGAAACCAAAACTCTTACAACTGGACCAATAAGCAACATCATGATAAACGGAGAAAAGATTGAAGTTGTCAAGGATTTCATTTTACTTGGACCCACAATAAATGCCTATGGAAGCAGCAGTCGAGAAATCAAAGGACATATTGCATTCAGCTAATCTACTGCAAAAGGTATCTTTAAAGTGCTAAAAAGCAAAGATATCACTTTGAGGACTAGGATACACCTGACCCAAGCCATGATGTTTGCAATTGCCTCATATGCATGCAAA
Organism: Loxodonta africana; assembly: GCF_030014295.1. Classification (NCBI taxonomy): domain Eukaryota; kingdom Metazoa; phylum Chordata; class Mammalia; order Proboscidea; family Elephantidae; genus Loxodonta; species Loxodonta africana. Next base: position 24,931,624 of record NC_087350.1, read on the forward strand.
AGTGGGACAATGAATAAGGAAGACCAAAGGAGAATTAATGCATCTGAATTATGGTGTTGGCAAAGAATACGGAATATGCCATGGGCCGGCAGAAGAATGAACAAGTATGTCCTGGAAGAAGTACGACCAGAATGCTCCTTAGAAGGGAGGATAGCAAGAATTTGTCTTACATACTTTGGACATGTTGTCAGGAGGGATCAGTCCCTGGAGAAGGACATCATGCTTGGTAAAGTAGAGGGGCAGCAAAAAAGAGAAAGACTGTCAATGAGATGGATTGACACAGTGGCTGCCCACAATGGGCTCAAACATAATTAATGTGAAGATGGCGTAGGATTGGGCAGTGTTTCATTCTGTTGTACGTAAGATCACTATGAGTTGGAACTGACTCCGTGGCACCTAACAACTGTGCTCCAGCCTTTCTGTTTTCCGCGTGCCAAGCTCAACCCCACTTACAGCATCTGCACTAGCTGTTCCCTCTGCCTAGAATGCTCGCACCCCACCCCCGCACCCACCTACCTTCACCCCCCCGCCCCCCCCCCACACACACCTGCCCATCTTTGCCTAGCTGGCTCCTATTTGTCATTCAGATCTCCCTGTAACATCATTTCAGAAAGACCGTTCCTTTCTATATTAATTTTATATCTAGCACTTGTCACCACTTTCTTATTCATTTGTTGGTTAATCAATGCATGGTCTTTTTCTATTAGAATGTCATCTCTCTTAGAGTAGTAACTGTCAGTCTTGTTCCTTGCAACTGGCGTGAGGTAGATGTGCAATAAAGATTGCTGAATGAATAAAATAAAATTATGTTGGGGTGGAGGAGGTGTTTTCAAGAATATCTCTGATAATACCACTCCAACAATTAGTCACTTTCATAGCACCTGCAACCCTGTTCTGGCACTTATTCTATTTTATTGTAATTACATCTTTTATACATTGACTTTTCCCATCCCTTTCAAGTTAGGAACCATTTTCTTATCTGACATGTGGTCACTGCTCAAGTATCTGTTGAATGAATGAATGAATACTTCTCAGCTGAGGTTTTACATCTTGTCGAAACAAGTTTCATCTTTCATGCAGTCACTTCCTAGAACATTTCTCCTGGCATTGCTTCAAACTTTGTCTCTTCTCCTCATACCTGCAGTTGGGACTTGCTCACCATCAACATTGAACTGTCCTCAGATTGGACTGGAGAGGAGATGCCCTCTGACCGTGGTTCCCCAAACTTCTCTCTTTTTCACTAGAAAATTTCTCTGAATTCTCCACTTTCTCTCTCCTCCACTCTTGTCTCAATTTCACCTTCCCCAATTCTCCCCCAAACACACCCCACTCTCTAAGGTAATACCTCCCTCGGGGTAGTCAGAATCAGCTAGATCAGTTGTTTAAAATGTGCATTCCTGTAACTGGCCTCAGGTCTAATGAACTGGACTGTCTGGATTTGAGAACAGGAAATACATATTTTTAACTTTCCAGGTGATTCTTAAGTACACCAAATGCTTGAGACTCCTAGTGAGCTCCTTTTCAATTTTTTAAATACTGAATACCCTCACAAGGCAAAAAAAAAAAAAATCCAAATGTGCGGTACAACTTTTGGCAGCTTGCCACATGTGCCTACACAATTCTTACTAATTATTAAGAATGCAAACAACCCAATAGAAAAATGGGCAAGAGACATGAATAGGCATTTCTCAGAATTGCCAATAAGCATACAAATAAACGCTCAACCTTTTTAGTAATTAAGGAAATGCAACTTAAAACCATCACGAGATACTATTTTACCCCTACTAGTTGGGCAAAGGTTTAAATTTGATAATACCAAGTGTAAACAGATACAGAGCAACGTGGGCGATCCATATACTACTATTATAAAATGGTGTGACATCAGTGTATAAGGTGAAAACTCACATCAATTTCTTTCCTCAGTATATGCCCTAGAAATTCTTGCACATGGGCACCAAAAAAAAAAAAAAGGTTCCAGGATGTTATTAGCAGCATTGTTCACGATATAAAAACGCTGGAAATAACTCCACTGTCCATCAACAGAAGAATGGGTAGGTAAATGATGATATATTGATACAATGGAGTACTGCACAGCAAGGAAAATAAACAAACCATAGCTACAATCTTCAATATGATAAACCTCAGGAAATAATGTTGAGTAAAAAAAGCAAATTAAGAAGTTGCAGGAGAATACACACAGTCTGATATCATGTTTAGAAAGTTCAAAGACAAGCAAAACGAAAGAATATATTATCTACATGTGCAGATAATAGACATACGTACACATGTGACAAATCTTTAAAGGAAAGCAAGGGGGTGATCTTCTGACAAATTTGAGGCAGGGGTTACCTTAAGGGATGGGATGGGATGGGATGGGATGGGATGGGATGGGATGGGATGGGATGGGATGGGATGGGATGGGATGGGATGGGATGGGATGGGATGGGATGGGATGGGATGGGATGGGATGGGATGGGATGGGATGGGATGGGATGGGATGGGATGGGATGGGATGGGATGGGATGGGATGGGATGGGATGGGATGGGAAGCAGGGAAACGGGATAGAAAGAGGCCCCTAGAGAACTTAAGGTTCTCGTAAGTGGAGTGGCTGCTTCATTTTTTATTATGTCTCAGAACTTGCACATACTTTTTTTTATTCTTTTGGAAATAAAAATATTTCATCATTTTAAAACGTGGAGGAGTGATTTACAGTAGAAAGTATATCTCCCTTGTACCCGTGTTCCCACAGTCCCTAGAGGACACCACTACTTATAGGGTTTAGTGAATCCTTCCAGGGACACTCCAAGCATATATGCCTATATACGCATATACGCACATTTTTATACAAAGAACCCCATGACACACACAGCTCTGCATCCTGTTTTTTAGATCATCCCATTATAATGAATTACGCTGTCTCATTCTATACCCATCTCATTTTCCTATTGTGTTGTTGATCTTTTTCTCATTCATTTGTAGGAGCCCCTTTTATATGTATTTTTTCAATAGCTCTTTTCATATGCAAATATATTTCTGTAGCTTGTCTTCTATCTCTTGATTTTATTTACAATGATTTTTCATGCAAAGATTTTAATGTTTTTATGTTGTGAATTTTATCAAGCTCTTGGTTTATGGTCTTGTTGATGGTTTTGTTCATTCTTACAAAGGTCTTTCCCATTCAAAGTTTTTTTTTTTAATATTCCCATATTTTTTACTAATTCCTTTATGGATTCACTCTGAATGTTTAATTTTTTTCATCCTTCTAGAATTTTTTTGTGTATAAAAAGTGAAGTTGGGATCTTTTTGTTCTAGATAATCACATGGTGGCACTACGCATTAAATAAGTCATACTCTCCCCCACTGATTTGATATGCCATCTTGTTTATGTAATAAATTCCTAGAGGTGTCTGGGTCTGGTGAACTTAACACTTCCTCATGTTTGACCTCACCTGCTGTTAAAGGCAACCTGAGGCCTTGGAACAAAACAGAAAACCTGCCCGCTCTCTGTTTTCTCATTATTAGCTCATTAACGTGTAGTTGCTAAGACAGCTACTTACACCTGTTTGTAAATGTGCACACTGCAAAGGTCATCTAGAGCTGTCCCAGTGTTCTCCCTGTCCTTGATGATCAGAATGCCCTTCCCAGGTTGGGTTTCAATAACACCCAGCACAGCTTGATACTGGATTAACGGAGAATACCATCTCCAGGCAACCAATTTGCTGCTGCTTGCCAACACTAGCAGCACTTTCATCTATAGCTGGGGGAGGATTTTGATCTCAACCCCAAGAGCAACAGACCTCACCAAGCAAAGAACTCTTAATTTTGTTCAGATGTAAAAGAATCCCTCTGGGAGGTGCCTGTTACCTCCACCCATGCCAGTGTTTCCTTATTCCCTCCCATGTGATTTATTCTCAGAGCCAGTCTCAGAAAGGAACTCTTCTTGGCAAAGTTTTGGCTTTTGGTTAAGTTCTCTTAAACCTCTTACTAAAAAAAAATCTTTATTCTTTGTTGAGAAATGTGCATAGACTCGAAAATTCAAAATCTGAAATGCTGGGCATTCTACATATTATTCACTCCATCACACAGCCACTGTGCAACGTGTAAGGGGTTATTGCAGGTAAGAGACTGTGCCTTGAGCTATGAAGAACATCATCATAGACATGATTGCTTTTGTGTGTTTAAGGAATCGGGGCATTAGGTCGTGGAAGGAAAGGAGGTACCAGACGCACCTTTGGGGTATGTTCGCAGTGGGTATATGTATGGTGGGGTAGGGTGGACACTGGTATTTGAATCATCCACAAAATAAGTATAATTTGGGATAGCAGGTTTTGTAAAGGTTGTGTGTGTGCATGGTTTTTCTTTTTCCAAGATGAGAGTTAGGAATAGGAGATCAAAGTGAAAACCAAAAAAAAAAAAAAAACCCACTGCATCACTTCGATTCTGACTCATAGCGATCAAAGTGAAGCCACTTAAAAACACTTCTACTTGTGCAGCTGGGGTTGGGAACCACTCATCTAGAGACGGTGATAACCCCAAGGAGGCTGAAACCTGACAAGATATGACTTGAAAGCAAATAATAACCCAAGTCGTAATATGACCAGAACCACTCGTGTAGGGGTTAAAAGCTTGGCTGCAGAGTCATTTTGTATAAATTTGGGCACATTACCTAATCTTTCTGGGCCTTGCTTTTCTCATCTGAACAGTAGAACAAAAACTACTTATCTGCTAGAGTTCGCGAGAGGAATGAATGACAGGACACACATGGAGAGTGTGCAACAGTGACTGGTGAGCCATAAAGGTGAGCAGTCCTTATTATTACAAATGCTATGGGAGCGTACCGAAGGGACTGGTCCATTACACCTTGGGTCTTCCAGGATGAATTTTGTGTCATCTGCTGTTGAGTCAGCCCCTGGCTCATAGTGACCCCATGAACAAAAGGATCATACTGTTGTGATCCACAGAGTTTTCATTGGCTGACTTTCAGAAATAAATTCCCAGGCCTTTCTTCCTAGTCCATCTTACTCTGGTAGTCTCCGATGAAATCTGTGTTACCAGAATAAGGTTCTTGCCTCTCACTGGTCAAGAATGAGCAGGTAAGGCACGTAGAGTTTTCCACAAGAGCAAAGCTTTGTTACCGGAGAATGGCCTCGGTTCTTATCTTTGGTGTAGGAAAGAATTCAAACACTGAGACAAATAGTGCCAAGTAATGGCCTCGGTTCTTATCTTTGGTGTAGGAAAGAATTCAAACACTGAGACAAATAGTGCCAAGTAAGCAGAGGTTTATTAGCTAGCAGAGGGTTAGTAGTAAAAGGACACTTGACTAGGAAGTGTCAAGCGGGCTACTCAGGTAGAGAAAGAATCTGAGTGTCCCCATAGTCATTTTCTTAGGGTTTTATACACTTCTTGTCTCTTATCTCTCCCTGTTAACCTTTAACAGCCAAGACAGGGACCCCTATAGAGACTATTTCCTTGGCTTAAGGTTCAATTACCAAGCTAGGGACCTTATCAACTTAGGGACTTTATCAAGTTAAGGAACCCCTATAGGGATCATTTCCTTGGCTTAAAGTTTAACTACATAGGGACCATCTTATTGAGGGATGTCACCACCCCCGTCTCTTCCTCTTCCAGAGTGCAAGCTCTCTCCCTCCCCCTTACAGCTTTATTAAAGACGCTTGCAAGCAGAGACAGGAGGGCGTTTGCGTTGCTTAGGCATCTCACAGAACAAAAGACCTGTCCAGGTTTTTAAAGGTCCTTGGGTGGGAAAAGACTCATGTTTATTCACAGGCATAGGCAGGGTTATGTTAACTACCGTGCACAAGCAGCAACTTTCTAGGATGGCTCCTGTCCTGGAGGCCTCTGGGATTAGTAGCAGTACTTATTACGCAGTTCTGTGCCTGCACTCAGGGGCCCCTGGTGAAAGGTCACACAGCGATCATAGGTGGATGTTCTGTGCATGTCCCTGGGGCTGGTTTTCTCCGGCTGCTTCTGAAAGACAACTTTAAAGAAGTTTGCAGGCCATTTTCTGATACCTTGCACCATTGTTCTGGGGAATGGCTTTGTTTCTGCACCCTGGCACATATCTCGTTACTTTGTTTGCAGATTTGGGGGCCCCTCTGTTCCCTGTCTTACCTGTTCAGCATCATCAAAACCAAACCCATTGCTGTCGAGTCAATTCAACTCATAGTGACATTATAAAACAGAATAGAACTCTGCCCCATAGAGTTTCCAAGGAGCACCTGGTGGATTCCAACTGCTGACCTTTTGGTTAGCAGTCTTAACTCTTAACCACTACACCACAACGGTTTCTGTTCCGCATCAGAGCAGCATGCAAAGCCTCCATTGACAGATGGGTGGTGGCTGCTCTTAAGATGCGTTGGCCAGAATGGAACCCAGGTCTCCCTCATGGAAGGTGAGAATTCTACCACTGAACCACCAATTCCCTCACCCACAGGATGAATAAACCAAAAACCCACTGCCATCGAGTCAATTCTGAATCACAGAGATCCTATAGGCCAGAGTAGAACTGCCCCATAGGGTTTCCAAGACTGTAAATCTTTAGGGAAACAGACTGTCATGTCTTTCTCTCATGGAGCAGCTGGTGGGTTCAAACGGCTGACCTTTTGGTTAGCAGCCAAGTGCTTTATCCACTGTGCCACGAGGGCTCCTTACAGGATGAATAGCTTTTACAAAATTGGAGAGTTCAACTTCAGGTAAGGGCAAAAATTCAGAGAAAGAACAGAGGCAGGCTAAGAGAAATCCAAGGTGTCAGAGGTGCCTAAAGGGTGTAGTTCTTCCAGGATCAGTCTGCAAAACAGTACAGGACTGAGAAGGAGTTTGGCCAGGATTTGACCATGATTCCACAGACACAGCATTGGCTACAAGACCCAGTCAGAGAGCTCAGAAACCAGAATAGCCTGCTCTGAGTCGGGACTCCCATTCTCTTTTTCTAACAATCTTTTTCTTCTGACACTTTACCTTTTGTATTTGAAATAAGAATAGTCCCCAGGAATCTACCAGCCACTCCCCCACCGCCCCAAGCACATGATGCTAACCAGGTTCTGATTAAACCATTCACCAGCTTTACGTTTTATTTCAGTAAATTCTAATACCCTCCTTCAGTCTGACATCAAAAAATAAATCACTGCCACCTTCTTCTTCCAGCCACATAAATTCTATTTTGCTTCCTCTTTGAGTGACAGAGGTTAAGAAAATACAATAAAATTATGCTTTAATTACACAGTCAGAATACAGTTTTCCTAAGGCATTTATCAGGCCTACAGAGTGGAAGGGAACGAACATTGGAGAAAGCCACATTTTCAAAGATTTAAAGGTGCATAAAATTCATGTTTAACAAGAAACAGATGTACTGTAACTAATTAGAATGAAAATTTTTCTGATAATGACAAGCTCCCGCTGGAGTCCACTAGCAAAGCCAAGTTTAAAGCCAAGGGTGATGCGAGCAAAAATAAAGATAAATGGGAGCTACTAGGGAAAAATAAATATCTGGCATTGCCTATAACCAGGTAAGACAAGGCCAAATTTAGAATTCATTAGATTTGTTTAGCCTAACCAAAAGCAGAAAGTGGTCCGAGGGAGCAGGTCTGCTTCAAGCAGGTCATTGAGTTGGTCCACTCTTGGTACAAGGTCCCTGGGTGATGCTAACAGTCTTGGCAGTTCCAACCTACCCAATGGCACTGCAGAAGAAAAGGCCTGGCAATTTGCTTTCCTAAAGAGTACAGCCAAAAAACTCCAATGGAGCAATTCTACTCTGTAATACATGTGGGTCTCCATGAGTCAGAATCAACCTCATGACACAAGACAAGTTATTGGTGTTAAATTGATTCCAACTCATAGCAACCCTATAGGAAAGACAGAGTAGAACTGGTGCATAGGGTTTCCAAGGCTGCAATCTTTACAGAAGCAGACTGCAACATCTTTCTCCCACGGAGATGCTAGTGTTTTTATACCACCAACCTTTTGTTTAGCAGCCAAGAACTTAATCACTGTACCACCAGGGCTCCTGATGGCACAAAACAACAACTCTCAATACAGCCACCAGATTAATCCTTTTAATATGTAAAATAGATCATCGTGACCCTACAGGGTCCTCCCCAGTCTATCTTTACCCTTATGACCTCATCTTCTAACCTGTCTACTCAGCTCCACCACACTGGCCAACCTACAGTTCTGTTGACACACCTTCAGGTGCCTGTCTTAGGGCTTTTCTGTTATAGCTTTTCCCTACACCTGGAAAACTCTCCTGCCAGATACCTGCTTGCATAATTCTAGATGAGACCACTCTGTGAATACTGCTCCTTGCACCCTAATACCCCTTACTCTGCTCAACTTTCTCCTTTTTTCCATAGCGCTGATCACTTTCTGGAAGCCCTGGTGGTGCAGTGGCTGCTAACCAAAAGATCAGCACTTTGAATCCATGGAAACCCTAATGGGCAGTTCTGCCCTGTCCTGTAAGGTCGCTATGAGTTGCAATCGACTTGACGGCAAGGGATTTTGAGTCACTTTCTAACATAATCTAACGAACTTATTTGTTAGATTTGTTTCTTTTTTCGCTCTACTTCCTAGAATATAAACTCCACAAGGACAGGAATCTTTGTTGTTCACTGATTTACCTCCCAGAACAGTGTCCAATACATAGTAGGGGCTCAACAAATATTTGTGGAATAAATAAATGACTTAGACATTTAAATCAGTAAAGTTTTGCCTAATAAGAAACAAATTAAAAACTCTAACGTATTTTCATCATGTTCAGAGCTCTAGTTCAACATATTTTAAAAATCTGTGTCCAAGACAAGGATGCCTATTATCACCACTCTTATTCAATATTGCACTGGAAATTCTAACCAGATCAATAAGGCAAGAAAGAGAAATAAAGGAATTCAAATTGAAAGAAGTAAATCTATCCCTATTCACAGATGACATGATCCTACATGTAGAATGCCATAAAGATTCCACCAGAAAAACTGCTGGATCTTATAGAAGAATTCAGCAACAATGCAAGGTACAAGATCAACCGCAAAAATCAATTGGGTTCTCTTACACTAACAAGGAATATTCTGGAAAGGAAATGAAGAAAATGATACCATTTACAATGGCCACGAAAACGATAAAGCTAGAAGGAATTAGCCTAACCAGGGCATAAAATACTTGTACAGATAGTCTCCAACTTAAGATGTGTCGAGTTATGACAAACCACACTTATGATAGTCCTTGTTTTTTGTGGGGGGGGGTAGATCTTATGATTAGTAGTATGTACTACATACAATGTTGCCATGTGTAATTTTCTGATGTCTTCTTAACTGTAAGTTTATATATAATGTTTCCAACCCCAAAAGATAAATAAAGGTCAGATTTATAGAGGTACTGATAATAAAAGGCAATAATAAAGAAAACAAACAAACAAAAAAAGGCGTATTTAACCTACGTCAGAACCAACTTAGGACAGAGTCATCAGAATGGAACTCAGCCATAAGTCAGGGACTATGCGTACAATGAAAATTACAAAACACTACTACAAGAAACCAAAAGAGACTTACATAAAGAGAAGGGCATTCTGTGCTCAGGGCTTGGAAGACTTAATATAGTGAAAGTCTCAATACTACCTAAGGCAATCTACAAATACAATGCAATCCCAATACAAATCCCAACAGCATTGTTTATGGAAATGGGAAAACCAATGACTAACTGTATGTGGAAAGGAAAGAAGCCCCAAATAGCCAAAGCACTACTGAAGAAGAACAAAGTAGGAGGCCTCATACCCCCTGATATCAAAACATACTATACAGCCACTGTAATCAAAACAGCCTGGTATGGGTTCAAGGATAGGCATACAGACCAGTGGAATACATTTGAGAACCTAGAAACAAATACATCCATTTATGGGCAAGTGATTTTCAACAAGGGGTCAAAATACATTCAATGGGGAAGAAACATTCTCTTTAATAAATGGTGCTGGCAAAACTGGATATCTACTTGCAGGAAAACGAAACAGGACCCATACCTCACACCATACACAAAAACTTACTCAAAATGGATGAAAGACCTATATGTTAAACCTAAAACTATAAAGCTCCTCGGAGAAAACTATGGGACTTATTTTTTTGAAAAAATAGGCTAACAAACATAACTACAAGCATGTGAATAGCAGAAGATAGATAATTAGGACCTCACAAAAATTGAACACTTCTGTTCATCAAAAGACTTTACTAAAAGAGTAAAAAGGCAACCTACAGATTGGGAAAAAATCTGCAGAAACAACATATTTGATAAGGGTTTAATCTCTAAAATATATAGAAAGTTTCAACAACTTAATAATAAAAAGACAAACAACCCAATTAAAAAATAGGCAAAGGACATGAACAGACACTTCACTAAATAGGACAGTCACAGAGCCAACAAATACATGAAAAGATGCTCAAGATCGTTAGCCATTAGAGAGATGCAAATCAAACTACAATGAGATAACCATCTCACCCCGGCTAAAATGGCACTGATTTAAAAAAATTAAATTCAATTTGAAAAAAAAAACAGATAGCAACAAATATTTGTGAGGAGACTGGAACCCTTATCCATTGCTGGTACTACTGTAAAATGGTACAACCACTATGGAAAACAGTATGGTGCTTCCTCAAAAAACTAGAAATAGGACTACCTTATAATACAGCAATCCCACTCTTAGGAACATACCCCAGAGACCTAACAGAAGTGACATGAACAGACATATGCACACCTGTGTTCATTGCAGCATTATTCACAAAAAAATGGAAACAGCCTAAGTGCCTTTCAATGGACAAATGGATAAGCAAAATGTGGTACATACATACAATGGAATACTACAAGGCCATAAAGAACAATGATGACTCCATGAAACATATTTTAACATGGATGGATCTGGAGGACATAATGCTAAGTGAAATAAGTCAATCACGTAAGGGCAAATATCGTATGATTCCACTTTTATAAGAAGAAAAGAATAGATATATGCACAGAGACTAATGTTCATTGGTAGTAACCAGGTATAAGATGGGGGATTCACTCTCTAGATTGTAGATACTTGTTATTTTTGGTGATGGGAAAAGTAGTACAAAATGTGGGTGTAATAAGAACACCTTGACCAAAGTAAATGATGCCACTAAGAAGTACACAAGAGAAAAGGATGTTTGTGCTAAAAAATATGACATATATAATTTAGCAACAACACCAACAATGAATGTATGGTCACATATATATGTGTATAGGCATATATGTGTACGTGTAGGCACAGGTGAGTACATACGTATACATACAGATTATGTGTGTGCATGCATAGATATTCAGAGAGGACACTGTGACAGATACTTCTCAGATACTACCAAACACCTTGTGAGAATTGTTTTCTGGGCTTGAAGGCTTAGGTCCTTGGTCTCTTGGGACAGCTCAGTCAATTGGCACCATAAAGTTCATGTTCTGCATTCTAGTGAGGTGAGTAACGTTTGGGGTCTTAAGAGTTTTCAAGCAGCCATCTAAGATACAACTATTGGTCTCTACTTGTTAAGAGCTAAAGAGAAAGAGGGAAATCAAAGTCTCAGAGAAGAAACTAGTCTACATGGTTAATAGCCTACATAAGCCACAGCCTCATCTACCCCAACACTAGAACTAAATGGTGTCTGGTTACCATTACCAACCATTTTGATCTGGGCCACAATAGATGGACCCTGATAGAATAGGAGAAAAACACCGAACAGAAGTCAAATTCTTAAGAAGTCCAGACTTACCGGACCAGTTGAGACTGAGGGACTCCCTGAGACTATAAACCAAAAACCAAACCCAGTGCCGTCGAGTCGATTCCGACTCATAGCAACCCTATAGTACAGAATAGAACTGCCCCGTAGAATTTCCAAGAATTGCCTGGTGGATTCGAACTGCCTACCCTTTGGTTAGCAGCTGTAGCACTTAACCACTACACCACCAGGGAGACTATAGCCCTGAGATTTTCTTTAAATCTGAAACTGAAACTACCCCCTGAGGTCACCTTTTAGTGAAATAATAGATTGGCACACAAAATAAAGGCTGTTACCCGTGAATACAGGGCTCCATTAAAAAACCATCTATATGATACCAAAGGTCAATAATCACTTCCAAAGCGAAGACGAGAAAACAAGGGGGCAGGGAAACTGAAGTACTGAGAGTGGAGCAACCAGAAAATAATGAGAATGTTGACACATTATGGAAATAGTAGCTAATGTCACTGAACAACTTGTGTAGAAATTGTCAAATGGGAACCTAATTTGCTGGGTAAACTTTCACTGAAAACACAATAAAATATTATTTAAAAAAATTTCACAGTGTTATAAAATGTAATTATTAATCAATAAAAACATTTCACTTGAAAAAAAAAGTCTGACAACTGGAAGAATGGACTGTATTTTTTCACAAAAAATGCACGACACGTGTAAGTACACTTAGGAAAATAATGCACAAGGGGTTGCACATTTTAAAAAAATGTACAATGCATGTGTTATTTTCCTTAAAATATGGTAATCAATGTCACTAATTGTACACATAGGGAAAAGAGATCAGACTTACTGTCTGACAGAGGCTGGAGAAACCCCCAAAACTATGGCCCCTGGACACTCTGCTAACTCAGAACTGAATCGACTCCCGAAGTCCACCTTTCAGCCAAAGATTAGACAAGCCTATAAAACCAATAACACAAGTGGAGAATGTGCTTCTTAGTTCAATCAAGTATAGAGACCAAATGGGCAACACCTGCCCCAAAGCAAAGACAGCAAGGCAGGGAGGACAGGAACTGGACGAATGAGTACAGGGAACCGAGGTGGAAAGGCAGAGCGTGCTGACACATTGCGGAGATTGCAACCAACGTCACAAAACAATACGTATATAAAAATTTGAATGAGAAATTAACTTGAGCTGTGAACTTGCACCTAAAGCACAATAAAATTTAAGAAAAGACCAGACTTACTGGTCTGACAGAGACTGGAGGAACCCACAAAACTATGGCACCTGGACACTCTGCTAATTCAGAACTGAAACCACCCCTGAAGTCCACCTTTCAGCCAAAGATTAACAGTCCTATAAAAACAAACAATCACACACGGGAGAAACATGCTTCTTATTTCAGTCAAGTATACCTGCCCAAAAGCAAAGATGAGAAGGCAGGAAGGGACAGGAAAACTGGACAAATGGACACAGGAAACCTGGGGTAGAAAGGGGGAAGTGCTGAGACTTTGCCAAGATGCAACCAATGTCACAAAATAAATTGTGTATAAATTTTGAATGAGAAACTAATTTGTGCTCTAAACTTTCACCTAAAGCACAATTTTAAAAAATTTCTTTTAATTGTATGTGTAGATGCTGTTGAATTGGAGTATGTTGTGCATATTCTCAACAACAAAAAAATAAATAAAATGGGGGGGGAATCTGTGTCCATTTCTCCAAGATTTTAGGGCTTAGGAGAGGAGATAAATGTATTTTCTTAATTGTTTGTCAAAAGGGGAAGTTAAAGGATTGGATCTTGCCATTCTTTGAGACAAATGGAGGAGTATTTTGTCCTGGCTTTTTCATTCAAGTGTGTAAAGAAAGAGTATGGTTTCTTAGAACACTGGGAAATTTCTGAACTTGAGTTTAATAGGGAGCCAAAAAAAAAAAATCCCTTTGGACAAATACACTGACAACTAGAATCCATTTTACTTGTTTATTTATTTTTTAATCTTAAAAAAAGTCACCCTTCATAAAATTTGTAAGAGTAATTCCATGAATACCTATGTAACCTTCACCTAGATTCACCAACCGTTAACATTTTTCCACGTTTGTTTCTTCTCTCTCTCTCTTCTAACTCTCCATTTGAGAATTAGTTATGGGCATCAAGGCTTCACTTCCAAATACTTCAGCTTGGATTAGCATCCACTACAGTGTCTTTAAGAGACAGCGAAATCACTTCACTTTACTTAAGTAAAGAGAAAATTGCTACAGAAGGGAATAGTGTATAGAATTCCAGAAAGTTGGGACTGAAAGAGAACTGTGGGGTTGTCAGGATGACCACTTTCATTTTATGGTTAAGAGGATCGAGGCTCCCAAAGTCAAGGCTATCATACATCTCCTAGTGGGAGAGCCGGTCAGACCAAAGCCAGGTCCCCAGGCACTTGAATATGGGGGGTGTTTCGGGGGTGTGGAGAGGATGTAATTCATATATACTTGGCCCTTGTTACATACAAGAGATGTTAGAAACGAGCTCTCCTGGAGATATATCTCATTAGTATTCAAGATGGGAGGATTGGTTCAAATATTTTTAGAGGTTGCACCCAACATTTACACAAACAGAACGAAACAATTCCATTAGGCCTGTCACCTGCAGCCTTAGGAATGATGTCCTGGGCTAAACCCTAAGTGGTCCTATGTCCCACCATGATCTCAGAGTGTTCTGATGGCCTGGTGCCAACCATCGATCTAGAGGTAGGATTTCTCCAAAGCAAGATTTCTCAACCTCAGCATTATTGTTGTTTTCAGCCAGAAAATTCTTTGTTGTAGAGGGCTGTCCTCCGCATTGTAGGACATCTAGCAACATTCCTGACCTCTACCACTAGATGCCAGAAGCACCCACTCCTACTGTTTACAACAAAAAAACATCTCCTGGCGTGACCCGATGTCCCCCAGGGAGCAAAATTGCTCTAGAGCCTGGCTGTCCAATAAAACTTGCTGCAATGATAGAAATGTTCTATACCTGCACAGTTCAATACAATAGCCAGTAGCCATGTGTACCTTATGGACACTTGGAACGTGGTTAATACAAGGAAGTGAATTTTTAATTTTATTTCATCTTAATTAACTTCAAATCTAAATAGCCACATCCAGTCAGAGGAGACTTCATTGGACAACCCAGCTCTAGAATATTATCATATCTCACTTGAGTAAGTCCTTAGTGTAAAACAGTGGTCAGAGCATCTAAAAGAATGGAGAGCTGGACTTCATCGAGGTTACAAAACAAGTTGTATGAGCTGTGTTTATGGTTGCTTGCTAATAAACGTTTTATAGACGAGAGAGAAACCATCCCTACTGTTATCTGTCTAGTGGGACAGTTTTTCCTCCCATTTTTAGAAATGGGTTTACTAATTATCTACCGAATTCCATCTAGTCACACCACACGTCTCAGTCAGGCCCTGGATCTTGCAGAGTTTGTTCTTTACACAAAGAAAAATGGAATAAAAGGAAATGAACATAGGCTTTTTCAAATTTGTCAGGCCTTTCACTTAGAAACTCACCCTAATCTTGCTTTTCTCTCATATTCATAATTTTTTTTTCAATCCGTGTTTGGTTGTGGTAAACATATATGTAACAAATCATCATGTCAACAACCTTCACATGTACAGATCAGAGACACTACATTCGCCATATTGTTCTACCATCGGCCTTATCCATTCCCAAATTCAGCCATCACACTTAACAGAAGCTCAGTGTCCCCTAAGCGGTGAGCCTCTTTTTCCCCCTCCCTCCCATGCATCCCATGCATCCCTGGTAACCACTACTAACTACGTTAATAAATACACTAGTCAGTTGTTTATCTTTAGGTGCTGTCGAGTCAGTTCTGACTCACAGCAACCCTGTGTACAACAGAATGAAACACTGCATGGTCCTGAGCCATCCTCACAATCATTTTTGCTATGCTTGTGCCCATTGTTGCAGCCACTGGGTTAAGCTATCTCCTTGAAGGTCTTGCTCACTTTACCAAGCATGATGTCCTTCTCCAGGGACTGGTCCCTCCTGATAACATGTCCAAAGTATATGAGACGAAGTCTTGCCATCCTTGCTTCTAAGGAACATTCTGGTTGTACTTCCAAAGAAGATTTGTTAGTTCTTTTGGCAGTCCATGGCATAGTCAACATTGGTTGCCAACACCACAGTTCAGAGGCATTGATTCTTCTGTCTTCCCTATGCATTGTCCAGCTTTCACATGCATATGAGGTGATTGAAAACACCATGGCTTGAGTCAGGTGCACCTTAGTTCTTAAAGTGACATCTTTGCTTTTTAACACTTTAAGGAGGTCTTTTGCAACAGATTTGCCAAGTGCAGTTTGTCGAGTTGATTATGGATTCAAGTAAAATGAAATCCTTTACAACTTCAATAACATTTGCCTAGTCTTGCATATAAATGAGGCCATACAGCCCTGACAGGGAATACAACAGAGAGTTGGAGATGTGATGGAGCAGGAGAAAAGTGGGGTGCAGAACACAAATTTTGGTAAAAAGACCAGGCTTAATGGTCTGACTGAGACTGGAAGGGCACCAGAGGACATGGCCACTGGGCTCTCTTTTAGCCCAAAACTAAAACCAGTCCCGAAGCCAACTCTTCAGACAAAGATTAGGCTGGATTATAAGATACAAAATGATATTCGTGACGAGTGTGCTTCTTAGTTCAAGTAGATAAACCAGACTAAATGGGTAGCTCCTGTCTGGAGGCAAGATGAAAAGGCAGAAAGTGATAAGAGCTGGCTGAATGATGTCTTAATCATTCAGTTCTGCTATAACAGAAATACCACAAGTGGACGGCTTTAACAAAGAGGAATTTATTCTCTCACAGTCCAGTAGGCTAGAAGTCTGAATTCAGGGCGCCAGCTCCAGGAGAAGACTTTCCCTGTCGGCTCTGGAGGAAGGTCCTTGTCATCAGTCTTTCCTTGGTCTGGGAGCATCTCAGCGTGGGAATCTCAGGCCCTAAGGATGCGCTCTGCTACCGGCACTGCTTTCTTGGTGGTATGAGGTCCCCAACCCTCCGCCTGCTTCCCTTTCACCTCTGGAGAGATAAAAGGTAGTATGCAGGCCACACCCCAGGGCAACTCCCTTTACATTGGATCAGGGAGGTGACATCCCACCCTAATCCTTTTAACCACAGGCAGAGATTATGATTTATAACACATAGGAAAATCACAAAATAGAGGACAACCATACATGGCCTAACCAAGTCGACACATATTTTGGGGGAACACAATTCAATCCATTACAAATGGACACAGGAAACCCGGGGTGGAAAGGAGGAAATGTATAGTCACATTATAGGAATGGCATCTAGAGGCACATAACAATGTATGCATAAATTTTAGTATGAGAAACTAACTTGAGCTATAAACTTTCACCTAAAGCACAACAAAAATAAATAAATAAATGGGATCATTCAATATTTCTCCATTGGCAACAGACTTATATCACTTAGCATATAATGTTTTCAAGGTTCATCCATGTTGTAGCATTGATCCTGTTGTATGTATAAACCACTTTTTGTTTATCCATTCATCTATTGATGGGCATGGAGGCTATTTCTGCCTGTTGGCTACTGTGAATAGTGTTGCAATGAGCATCACATTTTATCTCGCCTTTATCATCTAGTCTGTAAATCCTATGCCCTAGAACAATAAAACTATTGTCTAGCCTCCTAATAATCTTTCAACTGAGTAAGAGCATAGCATTTGAGGCACTTAGTTTGTGAAAAACTGTGACTTATGACTAGGGCCCTGCCTTCATCCTGTAGCTTGATATAAAATTAAGACTCCACCTTGTCTTTTGACCATTGTCAGGAATTTACTTTCACTTTTCTGTCTCTGAAAAACATGTGTATCTGATATTATAATTTATTCCAAGGGAACTCTTAGCACAACTTGTGGTTATTACAAAATACTCCGTCAATCAGAATTAAACTCGTGGTTTCTTATAAGGTATCAACCAACCAGAAATGAAGTACAAACCTATTGTGGTTTTCTTTCTTAAGCTACTCAGCCCCCACTTGTCTCTCAGTTTGCCTTACTGTGGGAGCTTACGTGTTGCTGTGATGCTGGAAGCTGTGCCACCAATATTCAAATACTAGTGGGGTTACCCGTGGTGGACAAGTTTTGGCTGAGCTTCCAGGCTAAGACAGACTAGGAAGAAGGACATGGCAGTCTACTTCTGAAAAAAAATTAGAAATCAAGGACATCATACATGAAGAAAGCAAGAGGTCATTAAAAAGACAGGAAAGAAAGAAAAGACCAGAATGGATGCCACAAGGGACTCGTGAAGAACATGAGAACATTTCTCAAGTTGAAATAACTGAAGAAAAAATTCAAGCCTTGAGTTGTAATAGCAAAGGATTCTACAGGCAAAATACTGAACAGCACAGAAAGCATCAAAAGAAGATGGAAGGCACAAACTATTCAAGGCAAGGTTATGAAAGCTCCATAGACACATACAAACTCCCTGAGAGACCAAATTACCAGGCCGAGGGCTGCGGGGACCATGGTCTCAGGGAACATCTAGCTTAATTGGCATAACATAGTTTATAAAGAAAATGTTCTACATCCTACTTTGGTGAGTAGCATCTGGGGTCTTAAATGCTTGTGAGCAGTCGTCTAAGGTATACCATTGGTCTCACCCCATCTGGAGCAAGGGAAAATGAAGAAAACGAAAAATACAAGGGAAAGATTAGTCCAAAGGACTAATGTACCACAACTGTCACAGCCTCCACCAGCCTGAGTCCAGCACGACTAGATGGTGCCCGGCTACCACTACTGATTGCTCTGACAGGGATCACAATAGAGGGTTCAAGACAGAGCTGGAGAAAAATGTAGAACAAAATTCTAACTCAGAGAAAAAAAAAAAAAAGACCAAACTGACTGGTCTGACAGAGAATGGAGAAACCCCAAGAATATGCCCTCCCCCAGACATCCTTTTTGCTCAGTAATGAAGTCACTTATGAGGTTCTCCTTTCAGCCAAAGATTAGACAGGCCCATAAAACAAAATGAGACTAAAGCGACACACCAGCCCAGGGGCAAGGACTAGAAGGCAGAAGGGAGCGGGAAAGCTGGTAATAGGGAGCCCAGGTTCCAGAAGGGGAGAGTGTTGACATGTTGTGGGGCTGTTAACCAATGACACAAAACGATATGTGTACTAATTGTTTAAAGAGAAGCTAGTTTGTTCTGTAAACTTTCATCTAAAGTACAACAGTACAAAATATATGCTTATCAGTTAAGGAAAAAAGCCTGTAAGTGGAATTATTATGCCATACAAGCTTGTTGTTGTTGGGTGCTGTCCAGTCTTCCGGCTCATAGCAACCCTATGTATGTACAACAGAACAAAACACTGCCCGGTCCTGCACTATTCTCACAATCAGTGTTATGCTTGAGTTCATTGTTACAGCCCGTGTCAATCTGTCTCACTGAGGGTCTTCCTCTTTTTCACTGACCCTCTACTTTACCAAGCATGATGTCCTTCTCCAAGGACTGGTCCCTCCTGACAACATGTCCATGAGATGAAGTGTTGCCATCCTTACTTCTAAGGAGCATTCTGGCTGTATATCTTCCAGGACATACTTGTTCATTCTTCTGGCAGTTCATGGTATATTCAATACTCTTCACCAATGCAGTAATTCAAAGGCATCAATTCTTCTTTGGTCTTCCTTATTCATTGTCCAGCTTTCACATGTATATGAGGCTATTGAAAACACCATGGCTTGGGTCAGGTGCACCTTAGTCCTTAAAGTGGCATTTTTGATTTCAACACTTTAAAGAAGTCTTTTGCAGCAGATTTGCCCAGTGCAATATGTCGTTTGATTTCTTGACTGCTGCTTCCATGGGTGTTGATTGTGAATCCAAGTAAAACGAAATCCTCGACAACTTCAGTCTTTTCTCCATTTATCATGATGCTGCTTATTGGTCCAGTTGTGAGGATTTTTGTTTTCTTTGTTGAGGTGTAATCCATCCTGAAGGCCGTAGTCTTTGATCTTCATCAGAAAGTGCTTCAAGTCCCCTTCCCTTTCAGCAAGCAAGGTTGTGTCATCTGCATAAGTAGGTTGTTAATGAATCTTCCTCCAATCTTGGTGCCCCATTCTCTCTCATATAGTCCAGCTTCTCGTATTATTTGCTCAGCCTACAGATTGAATAAGTATGGTGAAAGGATGCAACCCCGAAGCACACTTTTCCTGACTTTAAACTACTCAGTATCCTCTTTTTCTGTTTGAACAACTACCTCTTGGTCTATGTATAGGTTCCTCATGCGCACAGTTAAGTGTTCTGGAATTCCCATTCTTTGCAATGTTACCCATAATTTGTTACCATACACACAGTCGAATGCCTTTGCATAGTCAATAAGACAAAGGTAAATATTTATCTGGTGTTTTCTGCTTTCAGCAATTTCTGGCAATTCCCTGTAGATGTATTGTTGCAACCGCCTTTGAATGATCTTCAGCAAAATTTTACTTATGTGTGATATTAATGATATTATTAGATAATTTCAGCATTCTGTTGCATCAGCTTTCTTTGGAATGGGCACAAACATGAATCTCTTTCAGCCTATTGTCTAGGTGGCTGTCTTCCAAATTTCTTTGCATAGGCAAGTGAGCACTTCCAGCCTACTTCATCTGTTTGGTGAAACACGTCAATTCGCATTCTGTCAATCTCTGGAGCCCAGTTTTTTGCCATGCCTTCAGTGTAGCTTGGATTTCTTCCTTCAATACCATCAGTTCTTGATCATATGCTACCTCCTGAAATGGTTGAATGTCTACCAGTTCTTTTTGGTGGTATGTGTTTGTGATGGTTAAGATCATGTGTCAACTTCGCTGGGCCAAGATTCTCCATGTTTTGGCAGTTGTATTATGTAATCACTTTCCTGTTGAAATTTGATATGTGATTACCCCCAAGATGGAATCTTCTGAGTGGTACTGGCAGGGGTGGGGCCTGTGGCGGCTTACTGCCCACCTCAGCCTTCATCTGTCTGCCTTCCACCACCTACTTCCTTCCTGCTCACCTTGCAAAGGTTGTTGGCTTGTTCTGGATCCAGCAGCTGTCTCTTGTCTGACATCTGGTTCTTAGGACTTGAGCTAGCAGCTTACCTGTCCATCTTGCAATTCGCCAATCTTCACAGCCTGCAAGCAAGTGTCCTGCTCCCCGACCTGCCTATCTTGGTTTGCCAGCCCCTGCAGCTAAGTGACTCAGGAGGAAGCTTGCGGTCTTGCCTGCCAACCTTGGGGGTTCCTCGACCGTCACAACCTGTGAGTGGGATTTCTGCTCTCCAACCTGCTCATCTTGGGTTCACCAGCTTCTGCGGCTTTGTGAATTGGGGAGGACTCTATCCTGATCCAAGGACTTGGGACATTCCAACCCCTACAATCATGTGAGCTGTTTCCTTTATGTAAATCTCTCTCTATATATTTATAGAAACCCTGGTGGCATAGTGGTTAAGTGCTACAGCTGCTAACCAAAGGGTCAGCAGTTCAAATCCACCAGGTGCTCCTTAGAAACTCTATGGGGCAGTTCTACTCTGTCCTATAGGGTCGCTATAAGTCGGAATCGACTTGACGGCACTGGGTTTGGTTTTTTGGTTTATATATATTTATACACATTACTGGTTTTGCTTCTCTAGAGAACCCAGCCTAAGACAATGTTCCTTCCATCTTCTTTTGATGCTCCCTGTGTTGTTTGAT
Source organism: Loxodonta africana (assembly GCF_030014295.1). NCBI lineage: Eukaryota > Metazoa > Chordata > Mammalia > Proboscidea > Elephantidae > Loxodonta > Loxodonta africana. The sequence goes on from NC_087350.1 coordinate 24,953,080, forward strand.
ATTTTCCCTGTAGAATCCTTCAATATCGCAACTTGAGGCTTGAATTTTTTCTTCAGTTCTTTCAGCTTGAGAAGTGCCAAGTGTGCTCTTCCCTTCTGGTTTTCTAACCTCAGGTCTTTGCGCATTTCATTATAATACTTCATTTTGTCTTCTCAAGCCACCCTTTGAAATCTTCTATTCATTTCTTTTACTTCATCATTTCTTCTACTTCATCATTTCTTCTGTTCTCCTCAGCTACTTGATGCTTAAGAACACGTTTTGGAGTCTTTTCTGACATTCATTTTAGCCTTTTCTTTCTTTCCTGTCTTTTTAATGACCTCTCGCTTTCTTCATGAATGATGTCCTTGATGTCATTCCTCAACTAGTCTGGTCTTCGGTCAATAATGTTCAATGCATCAAATCTATTCTTTTTTTTTTTATAGTTTTTTTTGTGTGCATGTGTGCTTTAAGTGAAAGTTTACAAGGCAAGTCAATCTCTCGTACAAAAACTTATATACACCTTGCTGTATACTCCTAGTTGCTCTCCCTCTAATGAGACAGCACACTCCTTCCCTCCACTCTATTTTCGTGTCCATTCGGCCAGCTTCTGACCCCCTCTGCCCTCTTATCTCCTCTCCAGACAGGAGCTGCCCACGTAGTCTCATGTGCCTGCTTGATCTAAGGAGCTCACCCCTCACCAGGATCATTTTCTATCCCATAGTCCAGTCCAATCCCTGTCTGAAGAGTTGGCTTTGGGAATGGCTCCTGCCTTGGGCTAACGGAAGGTCTGGGGACCATGACCTCTGGGGTCCCTCTAGTCTCAGTCAGACCAGTAAGTCTGGTCTTTTTATGAGAATTTGAGGTTTGCATCCCACTGCTCTCCTGCTCCCTCAGGGGTTCTGTGTTGTGTTCCCTGTCAGGGCAGTCATCAGTTGTAGCTGGGCACCATCTAGTTCTTCTGGTCTCAGGCTGATGTAGTCTCTGGTTTATGTGGCCCTTTCTGTCTCTTGGGCTCATAATTACCTTGTGTCCTTGGTGTTCTTCATTCTCCTTTGCCCTAGGTGGGTTGAGACCAATTGCATCAAACCTATTCTTGAGATGGTCTCTAAATTCAGGTGGGATATACGCAAGGTTGTGTTTTGGCTCTTGTGGACTTGTTTTAAATTTTTTTAAGCTTCAACTTGAATTTGGATTTGAGTAATTGATAGTCTGTTCCACAGTCAGTCCCTGGTCTTATTCTGACTGATGATGTTATTGAGCTTTTCCATCGTTTCTTTCCACAGACTTGATTTCTGTGTTTTCCATCCAATGAGGACCACATGTATAGTTGCCATTTATGTTGTTAAAAAAAAGGTATTTGTAATGAGGAAGTTGCTGAGGTTGCAAAATTCTGTTATGTGATCTCCAGCATCATTTCTATCACCAAGGCCAAGTTTTCCAACTTCTTTTCCTTCTTCTTTGTTTCCAACTTTCACATTCCAATCACCAGTATTCAATGTATCTTGATTGCATGTTTGATCAATTTCAGACTGCAGAAGTTGCTAAAAATCTTCAAATTCTTCATCTTTGGCCTTAGTGGTTGGTGCATAAATTTGAATAATAGTCATGTTAACTGGATTTCCTCGTAGGTGTATAGATATTATCCGATCACTGACAGTGTTGTACTTCAGGATAGATCTTGAAATATTCTTTATTTAAGATTGAACTGGATGCCATTCCTCTTCAATTTGTCATTCCCAGCATAGTAGACCGTATAACTGTCTGATTCAAAATGGCCAATAACAGTCATTTCAGCTCACTGATGCCTAGGATATCTATGTTTATGCATTCCGTTTCATTTTTGTTGACTTCCAATTATCCCAGCTTCGTACTTCATACATTTTACATTCTGATTATTAATCGATGTTTGCAGCTGTTCCTTCTTATTTTCGATCATGCCACATCAGCAAATGAAGGTCCTGGAAGCCTGACTCCATCCACATCATTAAGGTTGACTCTACTTTGAGGAGACAGCTCTTCCCGAGTCATATTTTGAATGCCTCTGAACCTGAAGGCCTGATCTTCCAGCACTATATCAGACAGTATTCTGCTGCTATTCATAAAGTTTTCACTGGCTAATTTTTTCAGAAGTAAACCACCAGGTCCTTCTTCCTAGTCAGCCTTAGTCTGGAAGCTCTGCTGAAACCTGTCCACCATGGGTGACCCTGCTGTTATTTGAAATACCTGTGGCATAGTTTCCAGCATCACAGCAACGTGAAAGCCACCACAGTAGGACAAACTGACAGACATGTGGCAGCATTCAAGCTTAGGTATCAAAACGGAGTGAAACCTGTGAGAGCCAGAACTTGACGTGACTGCCTTGTTCTTTTTTTTTTTTTTTTTTTAGATAAAGGTTTACAGAACAAATTATCTTCTCATTAAACAGTTAGTACACATATTGTTTTATGACATTGGTTACCAACCCCATGACATGTCAACACTGTTCCCTCTCAACATTGGGTTACCTATTACCAGCTTTCCTGTCCCCAGTCCTTGCCCCTGGGCTGGTGTGCCCCTTTAGTTTCACTTTGTTTTATGGGCCTGTCTAATCTTTGGCTGAAGGGTGAACCTCGGGAGTGACTTTATTACTGAGCTAAAAGGGTGTCTGGGGGCCATACTCTCGGGGTTTCTCCAGCATCTGTCAGATCAGTAAATCTGGTCTTATTTTGTGAGTCAGAATTTTGTTCTAAATTTTTTTCCAGCTCTGTCCAGGACCCTCTATTGTGATCCGTGTCAGAGCAGTCAGTGGTGGTAGCCCAGCACCATCTAGTTGTGTTGGATTCAGTCTGGTGGAGACTGTGAACTAATCTATCCCTTGTGTCTTTAGTTTTCTTCATTCTCCCTTGCTCCAGATGGGGTGAGGCCAGTGGAGTATCTTAGATGGCCGCTCACAAGCTTTTAAGACCCCAGATGCTACTCACCAAAGTAGGATGTAGAACGTTTTCTTTATAAACTATGTTATGCCAATTTACCTGGATGTTCCTCAAGACCATGGTTGCCACAACCACCAACCCCACAATTTGGTCCCTCAGGGAGTTTGGATGTGTCTATGGAGCTTCCATGACCTTGCCTTGTACTTGCTCCCCCAGTATTGTGTACAGTCTTATGAGACTGCCTTGTTCTTCCAAGTCCTGCAAGCTTTTTGCTTTTTGACGGGATTCAGTGTTACCACTTTTTTATTGGCTATTTTAGTGGAAAATGTTTGAGTTTTCCTTCCCTTACAGGTTTCTGCCTTATACAAGTTTCGGCCTTTGCAGGTTTTACTCTAGTTTCTTGGATAGAAACTGATTCCTCTTGGGACCTAAACTAATGAATGGCTATTTTTATAGCAATTGTTCTTGGACTTTGAAACAACAAATGGTTCTAAGTAGGAAGGCCTATAAAACAGTGAATCATGTAGAGGTGGAGATTATGACAATTCTCATATTATGAATGAGAGAAGCTGAAGTCTAAAAAGGCAAAATAACTTGTCCAGGACCGGGAAATCACTGAACTTGAACCCCAGATCCAGCAGTGCTGTTGCTTCTGCTATCAGATAGTAGAAATTTGTCTTCGTTTTTGGTGTTTTGGAATGTGTACTTCTCTGCATTGATTGAAATCACAGAAGTAATCATGTTTTAGAAATGCGATTATCATAACATCCAATTCTAGGTGAAAGTAGTGTTTTGTTGATTTTATTACAATTAATCTATGAAAAAGTAATTTTTAAAATCCTGTGTTGTGGTGTATTTCAAACTTTGGTCTGTACAAAAATCACCGTTGAGGTTTATCTAAAGCACAGAGTGACCAGTTTAGATTGTCTGGGAACAGGAGGTAGGCAGTTATCTTTTCGTTTATTTGCTTGTTTTCTGTTTTAACAAAACACTTAGATGATTCTGATGCAGCCCAAAGTTTGAGAATCATTATTCATACAGGCCATAGGACACTGAGCAGGAGCAGTGAAGTGGGAGAGTGGTCAGTGACAGAAGCCAGGGGAAGGGAGAGTTTTGAGGAGGCAGTGGATGTTGAGAGATAAGAAGAGAAGTAGCCATTGGACTTGGCATCATGGAGGTCATTGGGGATGCTGACAAGAGTAGCTTTAGAGAAGTGGTGGAGTCCGAAGTATGTTTGGAATTTGATGAGAATGAAGGGAGAGAGAAGAGACCATAACAATAGCTTTTTTTTTTTTTTTTTTTTTTTGCTAACTTAAAAAAAAAAATTAGGAGCAGAGAAATAGGATTGAAATAAGGAAATGGGGAAGAGTTGGGTGCGGGAAAATTTGGGTTTTGGTTTTTTGGGTCTTGGGTTTTTTTATTTAAGAACTGAGACACTACAGAATTCACTGGTATGTTGATTCATTATCAGGTAAATCCCATGAGGGCAGAGCCTTTGTGTGTGTGTGTGTGTGTGTAGCATAGTGATTAAGATCTAGGATGCCAGAGGAAGGTCAAATCCAGGCTCCATTCCTGCCTACCTGTGTGACTTTGGATAAGTTATTTAACCTTTCTGTGCCTCAATTTCATCTACTGAGTGGAAGTGGTAATAATGTAGACACACCAGGGTGGTTGTGAGGATTAAATTTGTTAATACACATAAAGCCCTTAGTTGAGAGGCTGGCACAGAATGCATAGTCATTATTTCTGTATTCCCAGCCCTAGAATACCTTGCTTGGTATGTTGTTAGGGTTAAAATATATATATATAATCCAGACCCCAGTGCCGTCGAGTCGATTCCAACTCATAGCTACCCTATAGGACAAAGTAAAACTGCCCCATAGAGTTTCCAAGAAGTGCCTGGTGGATTCGAACTGTCAACCTTTTGATATATATATATATATATTAGCTGAATGAGTAAATGAACAAATGGAAATAGCCTAGTAAAAAGGAATCTAAAAGGCAGTTGTGCAAAATAAATCCCTGGAGAGATTACAAAAGATGCAGATTCCTGGGCCTTTCCCCAGAGGCCCTTTCTTCTCTTGGCTTCTTAACCCCTCCGTCTCCTGGTTACCCTCCTACCTCATTGGCTGTGCCTCCTCAATCTCTTTTGAGCTCTTTCTCCTTTGATCAATCTCCAAATGTCCAAATATCCAAGAGTTTAGACCTGGGAATCCTTGTTTTTCTTTGTCTATGTACTAGTTGATTTCATTGTGTTTCATTATGTTCTATTCAGGGGACCCATAACTTACTTAGATGGATAAAAACATCTTCTTTTCACTAATCACTAATTGAAATTTAGCATTTCTTTCATGTATGATGAAGGAATCTAAGCACAGCAGATTAACAGTACCTTAGACTTTGTCACCAGTCAATCACCCTTTAATCTAAATGATGATAAGTCTAAACTTTCTATCTGTAGCTCTGCCTTTGCTCTAGCTCCAACCTCATAAATCCAGTTGCCTCCTTGACATCTCCACTTGGGTGTCTAATAGATATCTCACTATTAACAACACAAAAAGCAACTGTGAGATTGAGTATCTGTTGATGGTAATGGGAAACTTGGCAACGGATACTGGTGATGGTTGCATATGATTAGTGTAACTGGTGTCACTGAATTGTACACGTAAAAATTACTGAATTGGCAAATGTTATGCTAAATATATATATATACATAAAACAAAACAACAACAACAACAAAAAACCCTGTGTAGTTTTCCTTCACACTCGCTCCTCTCCCAAAACAAAAAACCAAACCCATTGTCTCTGAGTCAATTCTGACTCATAGCAACCTTGTAGGACAGAGTAGAACTGCCCCAAGCCACATTTTTCTCCCCGAGGAGCGGCTGGTGGGTTCCAACCACCAACTTTTCAGTTAGCAGGGAAGCGCTTTAATCACTGCACTACCAGGGCTCCTCCACTCCTCTCCCAATTCTCCCCAGTTGTTAAAGCCCAAACTCTAGGACCAAGTTACTGTACTCTAATTTCACTTATGTTCAGAACATCATCTGAAATTCTTTAGTCAATAAGCTTCAGTAACTTGAAAATACTAATAAACTAGGTCTCCCCTGGAAAAGGCAAATTGATCCTGATAATTTTTTCAAATTAGTAAAGGTTGCAACTGGCACCCTAGTGCAGGACAGGGGGGTCATAAGCTGGCACAGCCATTCTGGAGGGCGGTTTAGCAATATGATTAAAGCCAAGATCCAGGGATTCCACTTATAGGCATTTTTTTGAACTGATAAACATATAAGTATTTTTTTATTATTGTACTTTAGATAAGGTTTACAGAACAAACTAGCTTCTCATTAAACAATTAGTACATATATTATTTTGTGTCATTGATTAACAACCCCACAACATGTCAACACTCTTCCTTCTCGACCTCGGGTTCCCTATTACCAGCTTTCCTGTCCCCTCCTGCCTTCTAGTCCTTGCCCCTGGGCTGGTGTGCCCCTTTAGTCTCATTTTGTTTTCTGGGCCTGTCTAATCTTTGGATGAAGAATGAACCTTATAAGTAACTTCATTACTGAGCAAAAAGGATGTCCAGGGGCCATACTCTCAGGGTTTCTCCAGTCTCTGTCAGACCAGTAAGTCTGGTATTCTGTGTGTGTGTCTGTGTGTGTGTCTGTGTCTGTGTGTGTGTGTGTCTGTGTCTGTGTCTGTGTCTGTGTCAGAATTTTGTTCTATATTTTTCTCCAGCTCTGTCTGGGACCCTTTATTGTGATCCTTGTCAGACCAGTCAGTGGTGCTGGACTCAGTCTGATGGGGGCTGTAGTACTTGTGGTCCATCAGTAATTTGAACTAATCTTTCCCTTGTATCTTTTGTTTTCTTCATTCTCCCTTGCTCCAGACAGGGTGGGATCAGTGGAGTATTTTAGATGGCCACCCACAAGCTTTTAAGACCCCAGATACTAGTCACCAAAGTAGAATGTAGAATATTTTCTTTATAAACTGTGTTATGCCAGTTGAGCTAGATGTTCCCCAAGACCATGATCCCCAGAACCCTCAGCCCAGCAATTCGGTTCCTCAGAGAGTTTGGACGTGTCCATGAAGCTTCCATGACCTTGCCTTGGACAAGTTGTGCTGGGTTGCCCTTCTACCCTTGTGTACTGTCTTACCCTTCACCAAAGTTACCACTGATCTACTGCCTAGTTTGTGTTTTTCCATCCCCATCCTTCCCCTGTCTAGTAATCATCAAAGATTGTTTCTTTTTGTGTATATACTTTTTCATGAGTTTTTATAGTTGCACTTATACACATTTTAAAAAAAATCTTTCGGTGAGGAACAATACACACACAGGACACAAATATTAAGCATATAATGCAAAAATAGTGCAGCGCACAGTGCACAAATATTAAGTAAATGATAGCAAATTTTTACATTTGAAAGGAAGCAAATATATGTATATAGGAGCCCTTGGGTGGTACAAGCAGTTAAGTGCTTGGCCGCTAACCAAAAGGTTGGCAGTTCCAGTCTACCCAGAGGCACCTCAGAAGCAAGGCCAAGAGATCTACTTCTGAAAAATCAGCTGCTGAAAACCCTGTGGATTACAGTTCGATTCTGACCCATAGCAACCCTATAGAACAGAGTAGAACAGCCCCATAGAGTTTCCAAGGAGCGCCTGGTGAATCTGAACTGCAGACCTTTTGGTTAGCAGCCATAGTTCTTAACCACTACACCACCAGGGCTGCTATATGTGTATACGAATTTAAATAAAGGTTTGTAACCCTTACTTTAAAACCACCACCCAGATAAAGATAAAAAACTGGTCCTACATCTCAGAAGGCAGCCTCATGCCTTTTTCTCAGCCAATACCCACCCACCGCCCCCCCAAAATAAACCAAACCCCCTGCCATTGAGTGGGTTTCAACTCATAGCGACCCCATAGGGTTTCCGAGGCTGTGAATCTCTACGGAAGCAGACTGCCACATCTTTCTCCCACGTAGCTGCTGGTGGCTTCCAACAACCGACCCTTCAGTTAGCTTTCGATTGCTTTAACAGCTTCACCACCAGGGCTCTCACCCCACCCCCCCCAAAAAAAAGGTAACCACTATTCTGATTTCCATCACCTTAATTTAGTTCTGCCCAATTTGGAACTTCATATAAATGGAATCATAAGTATATACTCTCTTGCATGTATTCAATTTTTTTCTGAATGACGATAATCAGAGATATGAGGAGGGATACTTCCTCTAAAACAACCGCCCATTCATCCAGCTCGGAGAACATCTACTTCTGTACCCAGCACTGGTTAGGCTGCAAGAATGCAGGGCTGAGTTAGGCACACAGGTCCCCTTCCTCATGGGGCTGACATAATAGTGGAGAGAGACGGACAATCAACAGGCAGTTGATGAAGCAGAAAATATCCTGTAGTGATATATGCTAGGTAATAATTAGAAATTTGTTAAATAAGTTATAGCGTCAGCATTGTTCAAGTAGGTTCCCAGGGGTATCTATGCTCAAAGAGGTTTGGGAACTGCTGCCTACCTCTGCAGCGTAAGAACTTACTCAGCTGGTTTTGGCACTGGATGCTTTGTGTCAGGCCCGCTGTGGAAAACCCTTGGTAAACATCTCTACAATAAACTAGTCTGAAGCCATGAAACACTATGAGAATGATGTAGGGAAAAAATATTTAATGATACAAAAAGATTTCATAATAAGTGAAACAGGTGCGTGCAGCGTTTAGTTAAATATTTGTCAAGTGAAACAAATATATTACAGATTTGGATGTACAGATTCATACCAGTTTTTGTAAAACAACAAAAAAAAAAGGTTTACGCGTGCACTGAAAAAGATTAAAAAAATATCAATGTAAGTAGGTAGATGGTGGCATTCTGTGTGATTTGTTTCATCTATTTTTTATTGGGCTATTTATTTTTTTGCAATAAACATGCATTGTTTTCTCTTTGCACAAAATGTTTTTGGAAAAATTAAGGTGAGCTGGGAATCCCTAAAATAATGGGATTTGAAAACAGAAAAAAAGACATTTAATTCTTTTCCCGATTTTCTATTTCTCCAACAAAAATAGACCATTAGTCACTTATTGGGGGCGGGGGAAGGACAGAACTAAACCCTGGTGTGAGGGGAAAAAAAGTCACCATAGGGCAGGAAGGGCTAAGATGTGTCTCGTTAGCAAATTTCCAAGGTAAATACTGCAGCCAAACTAGGAATTTCCCTTGTAATCACTAGAAATTAAATATAGTTAATATCAGAAGTTCACATTGTCTGACCGAAAGGCAACGGTTTTAGTTTGGCTTTTTGGTCCTTTTGGGGTGGACTCTAAGGTGGGGAAGGGCAGGATGGGGTGGGGTGGTAGATAGATTTATCCACACCCAGGTGGGTAGGGCTCAGAGGCGTGCCTCAGGGTATAAGGTATTTGGCAGGTGAGATAGTGAGAGCCTGGCCTCTGGCATACCAGGAAGGAGACCGAGGAGAGCTTAGAGGTAGAGATCATCCGTCAGCAACTTAAACGGTGGGTACAGAGAACAGAATTTCCCTGCCTGAGGTGGTTTTCTTTGTGTAACTCTACAAGGTTGTAACAGATCATGTCTGAAATAGCCCTGTGACCCTACTTGCCTGTTTATCCTTAAGGTTGGTCTGGTTTGGAATTAAACGTTGATAATCAGCTCGTTAAACAGGAGTTTCTTGAGAAGAGGAAAATGAAATTTACCGTCTACTGTATTCTGTATTGGGGGAAAGGTGCCCCAGTGTGCAGTGGTTAAACGCTCAGAAATAACCAAAAGGTCAGCAGTTCGAACCCACCAGCCACTCTGTGGGAGAAAGATGTCGTAGTCTGCTTGCATAAAGATTACAGCCTTGGAAACCCTACGGGGCAGTTCTACTCTGTCCTATGAGTCGGAATTGACTTGGCGGCACCAGTTGTGGCATTGGGTGACTTAAGTGTGTGACCTCATTTAATTCTCCTAATGAAATGTTGGAGCTCTTGGGATTGTTGTTGTTGTTAGAAGCTGGCAATGGTTTAGGGGAGAGAAGAGCTGGGCAGGCACCAAAGAGATGGAAAGGTAGAAAGTGGTGATTGGTTGGGTGTGAGGCATGGAAGCAAACTAACAAGCTAGTCTCTCCCCCAAGGTTCTGACTTAGGAAGCAGGGTGAGTGGCAAAATCATGCACAGAAGAAATAAATCAAGAATGGGAACCGGATTGAGGAGTTTGGGTTCAGTTTTAGCCATACTGAGTTGGAGGTGTCTGGGCATCCAGGTGGAGATGTCCAATGGACAGTTTTCTAATATGGGTGTGTGGAGCTCAGGACCGGGGAGGTAGGGATTTGGGAGTTCTCTTCGTTATCTAGTGCTACTATAACAGAAATATCACAGGTAGATGGCTTTAACAAAGAGAAATTTATTTTCTCACAGTCTACTAGTCTAGAAGTCCAAATTTAGGGCATCAGCTCCAGGGGAAGCCTTTCTCTCTCTGTTGGCTCTGGAGGAAGGTCTTTGTCCTTAACCTTCCCCTAGACTGGGAGGTTCTCCATGCAGGAACCCCTAGTCCAAAGGATGTGCTCTGTTCCCGGCACTGCTTTCTTGGTAGTATGAAGTCCCCACTCTCTGCTTGCTTCCCTTTCCCTTTATCTTTTGTGATATAAAGGATGGTGCAGGCCACACCCCCAGGGAAACTCCCTTTACATGGGATTAGGGATGTGACCTTAGTAAGGGTCTTACAATCTCACCCTAATCCTTTTAACATAAAGTTACAATCACAAAATGGAGGACAACCACAGAATACTGGGAATCATGGCCTAACCAAGTTTACACATATTTTGGGGGACACAGTTCAATCCATGACAGGAGTAATCAGCATGTGGCCACCTTGGGTTGATGAAGACCCTGGGAAGAGGATGTGAGGCAGGCTTTTTGACTCTTTCCTGCCTTAAATTTGGACTTAATTTGCATCCTTTCCTCATTCCTTCCTCCCTTCTCTCCACTGGTCCTTATGGGGTCACGGATCCTTAAGAATGATAATGAAAACTCAAGACCCGTGTGCTCCAGAAAAACATATGCACATGCATGCAAAATGTTTGGATGATTTCAGGAGATTCCATTTGCGGACCTCATCTGAGAGATTCCAAGTCACAAAGCCCTGTAGAGTAAGAGAAGGGGCACACCTGAAGCCCAAGGGAATCCTAACTCTTCAAGGAAGGGTAATAGAAGGGGAGCCACAAGGCAACTAAGAAGGCATGACCAGACAGAGGAGGAGCACCCGGAAAGGGTGATGGAGCGTGGGTGACAGCAACACCACCACTGGTTACCATCAAGTCTACTCCTGCTCCGACCCCATGTGCGTCAAAGTAGAACTGTGCTCCACAGGGCTTTCCATGGCTGATTTTTCTGCAGTAGATCACCAGGCCTTCCTACTGAGGTACCCCTGGGTGGACCCGAACCTCCAACTTCTAGGGTAAATGTTAACTGGTTTCATCTAGACAAGTATTTTGAAGAGCGCAGTACTCATAGGCGATATTACTTATTTGAAGGGCCAATCTGTCATTCGGCTGAAAGGTGACCTCTGATGGTGGTTTGAGTTCCAAGTTTAAAGAGAATCTCAGGGGGTTCATCTAGTCTCTACCAGTCCAGTAAGTCTGGTCTTTTTTTAGGAATTTGAGTTTTGTTGTACATTTTTCTCCCATGCTAACTGGGACCGTCTCTTGGGTCCCTGGTCATAACAGTCAGTAGTGGTAGCCAGGCACCACCTACCTCTGCTGGTCTCAAGGTAGATGATGCCGTTCATGTAGACAATTGGGTCTGTAGACTTGTTTCTTTGCATCCTTCTTTCTCTTTAGCTCCAAACAAGTAGAGACCAATAACTGTATCTTAGATTGTTGCTCACAAACTTTTAAGACCCCAGACAGTACTCACCATACTAGGATGTAGAACATTGTCTTTATGCACAATTTTATGCCAATTGGTCCCAAGCCCTCAAACCCAGTAGACCAATCCCATGAGGTGTTTGTTTGTGTCTAGGACATATCCATAACTGTGCCCCCATGTGCTTTATTTTATACTTGAAAATATATGCAGCACACATAAACAAGTATATCTATATGCCTGCACTTATTCATGTATCAGGCAGTCCACTCTTAACCTCCACCATCTTGATGTAATCTATGTACTCAGTACAGAACGTTACTCGGCCAGTAGAAGAACAAACAGCCATGTTCCCACAATCTAGGACTGACAATTAACATTGAATCCAATTTGCTTCGCAGTTATTTCTTTGTAAAGAATCATGTATTGTATATACAGAGAGCTTTCTCATCAACCACCCCTTTACCACCCACCCATCCTTCCTTCTCTTGCTCTGAAGGGGCAATCACTACCACAAATTTAATTCATATTCTGCTAGTTTGATTTGTAGCATGTTTTGCTTTTTAACTACACATATATGTACTGTCCAGGAGTTCCTGAGTGGTGCAAATGGTTATGTGCTCAACTACTAACCACCAACCCACCCAGAGGCACCTTGGAAGAAAGACCTGGTGATCTACTTCTGAAAAACCATCCATTAAAACTCTGTGAGCATAGTTCTACTCTGGCACATATAAGGTCGCCATGAGTTGAAATTGATGACAACTGTTCAGTTGTTGTTGTTGTTGTTGTTTGTTTTGGTATATATACTATCACTCTTTGGTCCTGCCATGGGCACTTACAAATAAGATGTTCCCTTTTATTGTCACCTGATTGCTGCCTACCTTGTCTTTAAGGGACACTAGAAATTGCCCCTCCCTCTGTCATTCCCACACACGCAAATCCTGCACTTGTGTAAACCAAAACCAAACCCATTGCCATAGAGTTGATACCCACTCACCGCCACCCTATAGGAAGGAGTAGAACTGTCCCATAGGGTTTCCAAGGAGCAGCTGGTGAATTCAAACTGCCAACCTTTTGGTTAGCAGCCGAGTTCTTAACCACTGTGCCACCAGGGCTCCTGCAGTTGCTTAATATGTTGGAAATATCATTCCTTGACATAAAGCTTAAAGTCCTTGAAGCCGTTTATACACATGGAACTAGAACATTTAGGATTCCACTTTGGAAAACAGATTTCAATGCTGAGGCAGGACCGAGTGGAAGAATATTCAGATGGGAGAGGGGGGCAACAAGGGGTGCTTCTATAGTTGTTAAAGGGCAGGACTTCCCGTCTCTGCCCCCAAACCTGCTCCACCCATAGCCTCCTCCATCTCAGGTATGGTAACCTTCCCAGGTGCTTAGGTCAAACATCTCGGTGTGACCTTCAGCTCTTTCTATGGCATTCTACATCCCAGCGATCAAAGCAGGGGTCCTTGTGCTGTGGATGATGACTTCCAAGTGCCTAGAACAGTGCCTCGCTCATAATAGGCTCTCCATAAGTATCCGTCTGAGAATTGGAGTTGCAGAAGTGTGGTAGGGGAATGTCTCCAGAAAAAGACCAAGTTTTTATGACAGACAGTCCTAGATGATGTTATCTGGCTCCAGCAGGTTCTAGCTGGGTGACCCAAGGCACATTGTATAACATCTGAACCTCGAGAGCTACATACTGATTCAGATACTGGGCCTGGATGGGTAGGTGCTCTATTATTATTTACTGAGTGACTCCCACTGCTTTGAAAACCCTTTTTACTAAGCAGTGCTGCCTAGGACATGCCCCATCTCTTGCCAAGGCTGTGCTATGCATACTGTCTACACCCTGACCCCTTTCCTCCTCCCTCTGTGGGACTTGAAGCCCTCAGCCTTGGCAGGCTCTTTTGTGATCAGTAAGTACGCACTTAGAAGACTAAAGAGAGGCAGGACAGGAAGTTGGTACTCACTTCCTGTGACTAATGCCAAGCAAAGGAAGAGTTTTGGAGAAAACCCAGCCTTGCTGCGTAGGGTTCCATGTATTTATGTCAAGACTCTTATCCAAGCTCTTAAACAGCTTTGACATTACCCTGATTCGAAATGCCTTGGACGGAGGCAAGTAAAAATACCCATTTTATGAACTAAACCCCTATTTCATTTCTTGCTACCAAGGCTGTGGAATCAAATTAAGAGCAACAACTAGAAATCCATATCTAAGCTTATAACCAAGTAGGGGTTTTTGAGCAATCACACTAATATTTATCCAACACTTAATATGTGCCAGGCACTGTTCTCGGTGCTGGGAATGAGTCAGTCTAGTGTATTTTATAAGGTGAAAAGTGCTATGGAATTTTTTGTGTGAAATAGGAATTAAAACCCAAACCAAACCCGCTGCCATAGAGCCGATTCCGACTCATAGCGACCCTACAGGACAGAGTAGAACTGCCCCATAGAGTTTCCGAGAAGCGCCTGGTGGATTCGAACTGCTGACCTCTTGGTTAGCAGCCATAGCACTTAACCACTACGCCACCAGGGTTTCCAAATAGGAATTATGATTATAAAAAATAAAAAAATTTAAATGATTAGGTAAATGAATATTTGTTCACAAAATCCTGGAAAGAGTAAAATCAGGATAGACTTCAGGTTCACTTTGGTAAATTTAAGAATAGGGTCAGTGTGTTGCCCATTACATACATTGTACACATGGTGCTCCTGGGATTCACACTAAGTAATATCTTCCTACCTGGGTCTGTATCTTTCTTCCCCTTGTGTCATACATTTGGGGTCTTCCCCACCCTCTCCACCTCCCAGGCTCATGATGAGGAAACTAAGGGTCGGAGCCTAAAGTGATTTGCTCAGGTCCTGCAGAAGGGTCAGTAATGGGAGAACCTAGAACCTGGATCCTGATTTCTTCATGGGTTCTCAAATTATCTCCTGCTAGAAGTCTAGAGAAGGAGCCCTGGTGGAGCAGTGTTTAAGGACTCAGCTGCTAACCACAAGGTTGGTAGTTTGAACCCACCAGTCACTCTGCAGGGGAAAGATGTGCCAGTCTGCTTCCATAAACATTTACAGCCTTGGAAACTCTATGGGACATTTCTATTCCAGCCTATGGGGTCATTATAAGTCAAAATCGACTCTACAGAAATGGGTTAGAAGTCTAGAGGAGTCCCTGGGGGGTGCAAATGGTTAACATGCTTGGCTGGTAACCAAAAGGTTGGAGTTTCAAGTCCATCCAAGGGTGCCTCAGAAGAAAGGCCTAGTGATCTACTTCCCAAAAATCAGCCACTGAAAATCCTTTGGAGCAGTTCTACTCCACATATATGGGATTGCCATGAATTGGACTCAACACAACAGCAACTGGTTTACCGGTTAGAAGTCGAGAATCCCATGGCCTGGACTGAGGTAGAACAGGGCAATTTTATGACTGTCAGTAAAACCAAACCCAATGCTGTCAAGTTGATTGCAACTCATCGCCCCCCCATCCATATATACAGTGTATGTAATCTGCCTTTTTCAAAAGTCAAGAATCTTAACCCTTTCATTATAACAAATTTTCATTTTATCTAATACTCCGACCATGTTAAAATTTCCCCAATGCAAAAAGTTCTTAAAAGCTGGTCTCTCCGTGGACCTAGGCCGTGCATCCTTACATTTGGTTATGTTTCTTAGTTTTCTTTGAATTAGAACAGTTCCCTTTTTTATGAAAGGCCTTGATTTGGAAAAGAAATTAAGCCACCTCCTAGTTGAGTCTGGTTGCTTTTTCAAGGTATGTTCAGGTTATTCCAGATATCCTGTATTTTCTATGAACTGGAAGATCCAAAGGCTTGATAGACTTATGTTAAACATATTTTGGCTAGATTTTATCAGAGATGACAATATGTATGTCACATGGTACCACATCAGAAGTGCATACTGGCTGACCCACTTACAGTGGGGCATTTGGATTAGGATTGGCCTGATGTTTTTGCTATCTATACTCTTCAACGTCCCCCTGTGCCAGAACACCATCTGTGTGGTGTGACTTTGGCTCCATACAATGTCCAGCACCCCACCAAATACTCACCCAATGATTTAATACCAATCAATAAGAATTCTTGCTCAAAAGACCTCAAAATGATGATTTTCTATATCATTGTTCCTAAATTTTCTTCTGGCATCATTATATAAAGTGTACCTTCTTCTCATCAACTGGGGCTATTTGATTACCCTCTAATGCAATTCCTATTGGACAGTATAAATGCTTATTTTCCCCCCTTTCAGCAACTTTCGCAGTAAGGAGTTCAACCACTATAAATGGTAACAAATATGAGGGGGTGTTTTCTCCTAGGTTTTCCCCATCATTACGGACTCAAGAATTTTCATAGCTTTGATGTGTTTCAATTCACTATAAAATATTGTTCTTTTTTGATATTAAAACTGACTACTTCTGAGACCCTTTCCAGATCACTCCCACAACCTCTTTCATGTTTAAAAACTCCCTTATTTTCTAGCACAAGTAGTACTAGGCGCAACTTCTTCCGGTTTCTTTTAGTGAGAATGATTGTTAGAACCTGAGATCCAAATGTCCAGAGCTCGCTCTCTCTCCAAGAAGTGCAATTTTTCCCCCATAGTACCCTTATTTAACAGTGGTGCAACATTTAAGTGCTCGGCTGCTAATCAAAAAGCAACTCCATGGGAGAAAAGAACTGGTGATCTGCTCCTATAAAGATTACAGCCTGGAAAATTCTATAGGGCAGTTCTACTCTGTCATATAGTGTCACTCTGAATCAGGATTGACTCAGTGGCGTACAACAACAGACTTAGTTAGCTGACCATCAAAAACTACCCACCTTTGCCTCGTGAACTGTGTCCTGTTTTCTCATCCATGAAAAGGGACAAATAGTGTTTCCCACAACAGAATGACCAGCACTGTGGTGCTTAGGAGATGAAGCCTAAAGTGTTCAAACTTTGGGCTGGCTCCACTGGCCTTTAAATTACATAAGATCAATTCCATTTTCTCACACCAGAGGAAAGCAGCTAACACTTTTGCTAACCCCACTTATAGATAATAACTAGAGAAATTTTATACACAGACCCAGCCCAGTAAGAATCCCTGTTTTCTGCTAGTCACTCAAATTATAGTCTTTTTCTCTGAACATTACAGAGAGTACTAATACTATTAAAAGGGAAGATTTTTTTCTCTGAAATTCATTTCTCAGACTTAACAATGGGCTTTTCTGGAAACTCTTCATACATTCTCAACTATTACGCTGTCATCACCATAACCCAGGCCAAAATCATTGTTTATTCTTCGACTGTGTGTAACATACTTACCCTGCTAGACACTCACTAAGCCCAGGGAGGCCAACTCTTGGTTGTCAAGGTCATCCCTAACATGGTAGCTGCTGCTGGCAGATTTTCCCTGGAGTCTTGCATATAGGTAGTCACTACGCTGTGTGAGACACTTTCAGGGCATCACCTCATTTAATCCTCTTGGCAGACCCCTAAGACAAATACAGCTATTAACCTCATTTTAAGGAGCCCTAGTGGCACAGTGGTCAAGAGCTACAGTGAGCTACGGCTGCTAACCAAAATGTCGGCAGTTTGAATCCACTAGCTGCTCCTTGGAAACCCTATGGGGCAGTTCTACTCTGTCCTATAGGCTCCCTATGAGTTGGAATTGACTCAAAGGCAATGGATTTGGTTTTTTGGTTTGGTGGTACAGTGGTTAAGCACTCCGCAACAAACTCAAAGATTGCCAATTCAAACCCATCAGCCACTCTACAGGAGAAAGATAAGACAGTCTGCTTCTGTAAAGTTTTACAGCCTCGGAAACCCTATAGGGCAGTTCTACTCTGTCCTATAGGGTCACTGTGAGTCGGAATTAACTCTATGGCAACAGTTTTGTGGGATTTTTTTTAAACCTCGTTTTTCAGATAGAAACAGTTGCTTAGAAGGATTACCGATAACTCACCTGAAGTTCCAGCTAGTTAATGTCAGTAAGAGGTAAAGCCTGGACTGGAAGCTTGTCTGAGTCCCAGTTCTGTGCTTCTCACTGGGGACACTGGTGCTTCAGTGGTAGAATTCTTGCCTTCCATGCAACCCAAAACCAAACCCACTGCCATGAGTTGATTCTGAGTCATAGTGACCCTCGATTCCCAGCAATACTCAGCATGCACGGTCACCTCCCATCTGTCGGTGGAGGCTTGCGTGTTGCTATCATGGTGAACAGGTTCCAGTTGAGTCTCCAGACTAAGACAGACTAGGTAGAAAGGCCTGGAGATCTACTTCTTAAAATCAGCCAATGAAAACCCTGTGGATCACAAAGGTCTGATCCACAACCAATCATGGAGATGGCACAGAAGCAGGCAGCATTTCATTTCATTGTGCATGGAGTCGCCATGAGCACGGGTCTAACTAAATCAATAGCGACTAACAACAGCACTCTCAGTGCTGCCATTAGAATGTAAATCAGGTCATGTGACACCCTACAGGGTCCTCCGCAGTCTGTCTACCACTCCGTCTCCTCACCTCCACCTCCTTGGCCAACTTGCAGTTCTTCTGATACACCTTCATGTTTCAACACTTGAGGAAAACCTTTCTAAATATCTGAACATCAATATCTTTCCTTGACTGTTCACTGTAAAGAGGAAAAACCAGGTGCCACGGAGTCAACGCCTAGGCTCCTTGCTTACCTCACCCCAGTCCCAGCCCTCATTCTTGGGGAGAGCTGGTCAGTGCGAAACTGTGCTTCCTAACAACTCATTTTGGAAGTCACCTGTATTCCCTGGGACAGATGGATATATAGGGATTTCATTCGGACTCGCTATTCAGCCTTGAGACTATTCTATTCCAAGCACTGGGGAGACAGCAGAGACGGAGGTGGGTACAGTCCCTGCCCCCTGTAGCTTGCACTCCAAGCATTCATTTCCAATGGGATCAGTGTGATATGCCAATACCTGTTGCCTTCATTGAATCACCTCAACTAAGCATGGATTTGCAAATTTCTTGAGTATTTCAAAGTGTACAGATGGATTAAACTCTGTTTTCCTGGCAAGCCCATTGTTTTTCCATTTCACTAACCGTTTAGCGCTTGCCTGGCTTGTGGTTTGTTTTCAGTTCCAACTTTTTTCACTAACAGAATGCGCATTGTTAGGCACTAAGTTAGCTCAATTTCCCTAAGCTTTTATTTCTTCCCAGAACTTGATTCTTTTCAGGACTAGGTTTCAGAGGCGTAAGCTCAAATTATGACTTTCCGCGGAGTTGTGTTCTTGGAAAAGCCGCTTTGCCTCTCTGAGCCTCAGGTGCTTCATCTGTGAAATGGGGATAGTAAAACCTCATTTGTAGAGCTGCTGTGAAGAGTAAATGGAAACAACGTAAGTATCAAACAGGCACATGGCAGTGCTCAACAGATGCTGGTTCTCTTCCCCTGCCTTCCTTTTTTATTAGCCTATCCTTGCTGCCAAACTATCCTTCCCAAGTTTCGAGGAGATAAACAATCTTTTCTGATTGCATGTGTGTGTTAAATGTATAGGTAGCAAAAATTTTCCATTTCAGTAATCTTCACATGTACGGTTCAGTGACATTAATTGTCTTCATTATGTTAGTTTTAAGAAGACTTTAGAGATATTTTTGGCTTAAGGTTTTAAATATTATGTCAGGGCAATAGTTTCAGGGGTTCATCCAAACTTCATGGCTCCAGGAAGTCTGGAGTTCATGAAAATTTTAAAATTCTATTCTGCATTTTCCCCCCTTTTAATCAGGATTCTTCTGTAATCTTTGATCAAAATGTTGAGTAAGGATAGCTGGGCACTACATAGTTCTTCAGGTCTCAGGGCAAAGGAGGTAGTTGTTCACAGAGACAATCAGCCACACATTCCACATCCTCCTCGTATTCCTGACTCTCCTTCTTCCTTTGTGGCTCCAGGCAAATAGAGACCAAATGTTGTGGCTCGAATGGCCACTTGCCAGCTTTTAAGACCCCAGACACTATGCAACGAACTAGGAGTTAGGACAGAAGCACCAAACAAGCCAAACCATCTTTTACATAGTTAAATACTACCCAGATGTCTACCATGGCCAGTCTCTGACTGGCCTTTCCTAGTAGCTGGTGTGTACTGGAAGTGTTGAAAAGCAGAATATAACTGCAAAGGTGGTTTTGTCAGAGACACCAATTCTGAAATATTTCTTAAGTCAAATATTTATTTTTCACCACTTTCATTTTTTCTTGGCTGATCTGAATAATTGGTGGGGTTTGATTAGATTAAACCCTGCAAACTTCCTAGGATTTTTGGTTTGTTAAACTGAAAGATATATAGACAAGTGTTATCTGTAATACATGAAATACTCTTGGAGATACGGGAAAGACAAGTAGGAAACAAAAATTATATTGTAATTTATAATAGATCGTGTTCAACATAAGTAAAAATAGGACAAGTGTTATCCACAATATTTTAAATTAATAGTCTCTCTTTTTTAGAGCAGTTTTACGTTTACAGAAAAATTGAGTAGAAGGTACAAAGAATTCCCATATACCTACTCCTTTTCCCCTTAACAGTTTTCCCTATTATTAACATCTTGCATTAGGGTGGTATATTTGTCACAACCAATACTGATGCAGTCTTATTAACTAAAGCCTGTAGTTTACATAGGTCCCGGGGTGGCACAAACAGCTTGCTCTCAGCTACTAACGGAAAGGTTAGTGGTTCAAACCCACACAGCGATGCTGCAGAAGAACGGCCTAGTGGTCTGCTTTCGTAAAGACTGTAGCCAAGGAAACTCTGGGGAGCTCAGTTCTACTCTATAACACATGGGGTCACCACGAGTTGGAATTGATTCAATGGCAATGGGTTATAGTTTACGTTAGGGCTCACCCCTTGTGTAGTACAGTTCTGTGGATTTTGACAAATGTATGATGTCATGTATCTATGTAAAAAGCACATGGGGGCAGTGTTTGACCTCCTAACTTCCTGAAGGGGAAGGAGAATGAAGATCAACAGCCCAAGGCTGATTCCTATGAGGCCGAGGTCAAACATACTCCTCTCTCCAACCTTTTTATCAATTCTGACACCAGCCATCCCTCCCACAGCACTCTTGCTTCTGAGGGAGTTAACAAAGTTATGCTACCCATTGCCATCAAGTCAATTCTGACTCATAGTGACCCCACAAGTCAAAGTAGAACTGCCCCATAGAGTTTCCAAGGAGCGCTTGGCGGACTTGAGCTACCGACCTTTTTGGTTAGCAGCCATAGCACTTAACCACTACGCCACCAGGACTTCCAAAGATATGGCTAGAACATCCATAATAAGTAATTCACTGTACCACAATCCACCATTACAGTGTCATGCCAAATGGTTTCACTGTTTCAAAAATCCTCTGTGCTCCACCTATTCATCCCTCCAGCTACCTCCTAACCCCTGGCAACCACTGATCTTTTTACTCCCCCTATGGTTTTACTTTTCCAGCATATCATATATAAGCGGAATCATACAGTATGTACCCTTTCCAAACTGGCTTCTTTCACTTAACGATATGCATTTAAGATTCTCCATGTCTTTCTGTAGTTTGATAGTGCATTTCTCCTTGTTGCTGAATAATATTCCATTTTATGGACGGAAGTTCCTATTGCCCCACATCCTCGTCAGCATTTGGTGTTATCAGCATTTTAATGACATATGTTGAACGTTTTTCATTTGCATATTTGCTACCTGTATGTCTTCTTTGATAAGAGATCCAGATCTTTTACCCATTTGGCAATTGGTCTGTTTATCATCTTATTGCTGAGTCATAAGAGTTCCTTGCATATTTTAAATATAAATCATTTACCAGATATGTGTTTTGCAAATATTTTCTCCTTGTCCGTGATTTGTCCTTTCATTCTCTTAACACAATTCTAAAAAATTCATTTTGCTCCTTTTGGAAACACTGTGAGCTTAAAAGGAGCCCTGGTGGCACAGTGGTTAAGAGCTACGGCAAGCTACGGCTGCTAACCAATAGGCTGGCAGTTCGAATCCACCAGCCGCTCCTTGGAAACACTATGGGGTAGCTCTACCCTGTCCTACAGGGTTGCTATATGGTCTCCACGAGTTGAAATCGACTTGAAGGCAACAGGTTATCACCAAAAGAAACAGAGTGACCTCACAACAGAGCTGCATGCATAAGGCAAGAAAAATAATCTATTACCATGTATTTAACCTTTTTTTACTTTCATATGTTTATACATATGGAGGGTTTTTGTTTGTTTAATGAGCTTGTGCATATACAGTCCTTTGAGTTCTCATGGCTTTATAAGCCAACTCTTGGGGAATGGGATAGGATATAGGAATCATTTGACTAAAGTATCCCCCACCCCTTCCCCAGCAATTTGGTTGCTAAACAGTGGTCTCAAAGTTTAAAACTGAATTTGCCGGACAGTGTAATGAAAGTAGCTCAGAGGAGTTAAAGTTAACAGAGACAACTTCTCTGGGGTGTTAAAAGCCTGTGAGAGGCCATATAAGACACTGCACTGGTCTCAGCTCTTCCGGAGCAAGGGAGAATGAAGGAAACTAAAGATACAAGGGAAAAAAAGATTAGTCCAAAGGACTAATGGACCACATCTACCACAGCCTCCACCAGGCTGAGTCCAGCACAACTAGATGGTGCCCAGCTACCACCACTGACTGTCTGACAGGGATCACAATAGAGAGTCCCAGACAGAGCTGGAGAAAAATGCAGAACAAAATTCTAACTCACAAAAAAAGACCAGACTTATCAGCCTAACAGAGACTGGAGAAATCCTGAGAGTATGGCCCCCCAGACACCCTTTTAGCTCAGTAATGAAGTCACTCCTGAGGTTCACCCTTCATCCGAAGATTAGACAGGGCCATAAAACAAACGAGACTAAAGGGGCACACCAGCCCAGGGGCAAGGACTAGAAGGCAGGAGGGGACCGGAAAGCTGGTAATGGGGAACCTAAGGTTGAGAAGGCAGAGTATTGACATGCTATGGGTTGTTAACCAAAGTCATAAAACAATATGTGTACTAATCATTTAATGAGAAGCTAGTTTGTTCTGTAAACCTTCATCTAAAGTACAATTTAAAAAAAAAAAAAAACTACTTCCACATTGTTCGTATCTGTGAGAGCGGCAACCCCTGCCCCCCAAAAAGGAGACCATTTCTTTAGCCTTGACATAGCTATTCCTTACACGTGATTCTACACTGTTACATACTAGAGAATGGTTTACAACGTGGTCTTGTACAGTCAAAAGGTCTTTTCACCTCATTTTCTGATTACAGTTTTTATTTCATAATTGAACGAAATGTGCTATAGCTTCTACCAAGGTGCCATCATTTTAAGTGATAGCCCCATAAATCAAATTAATTCTAGCATTGCAAGCAAAGGGTCTGAATTTTCATTAGTTCTAAACGCTCTTAAATATAGTCTTCAAAATGTCCTTGGGTGGTGCAGTTTGTGCTTAACTGCTAACAGAAAAGTTGGTGGTTCGAACCCACCCAGCAACATCATATATATTCAGCCTATGCAGTGATAAGTGAGAAGCCTGGTGATCTGCTTTTGTAAAGATTACAGCCAAGAAAAGCTCAGTCCTACCCTATAACACAGGCTTCAAATATATATCATTTAATGTTAAAACTTCTCTGCATGTGACCGTCTTATTTTACATGTTAAGGTCATGGTTGTAGGTGCAATTTATTCTACTTGGGTTTCAATTATTCCTTTCAGCTGTTGTAGTTGGAAAATGGAGGGGGCAGGTCGCAGTGTCTTTTAATCCACAATGTATTGCGTCTTTGGTTGCCCAAGGATCTTCTCTCAAGTATGTTTGCGCTCTTTCCAAACTTTGTCTACAGCCAAGGGGAAGAGAACACACCAGATGGTTGTTTGATCTTAAAAGGTTCATATACATACCTTCAAGGATGCCAGGCATTTGAGCCAAGTTTCTGTAATGATAACCGTAAATGGCAGAGTGAAGGTTTTCTTTTCCTCTAGAGAGTGAGGACCCTTCATAGCCTTATACTAGCTTGAGTCTTGAGTTCATAAAGTTTATACTTGGTTGCAGCAACTGGTTTCTTCCAAGTTTTACAAAGGAAGTTCTCCACATATTTATCTGTGTCTCTCTCGATCACTTCTCGCTGAGCTTTTTACCTGTGCTAACCAACCAGGTGCCATGTCAGAGAAGCCTCAGAGGGTTTTTAATAGCTGATTATTTGGAAGTAGATTGTCAGGGCTTTCTTCTGACGTACCTCTGGGTGAACTCAAAACTCCAACCTCTCTTAGCAGCCACGCACTTTACCATTTGCTAATACAGTGACTACTTATTATTACGTATTATGCAAGTAGGGGAAAGGACTGATGAAAATTCCCAAGTCCCCATTTATTAGTAAAAATCACCAAAGAACTAACACATAAAGAAACCTTGCATGGTATTGGTGGATGGCGAGAATTTGGAAAAGGGGACCAGGAACGCAAACTAAGCAAGAGGTCAGAGATGACTTTTCCCACAATGCCAATATGATGGGGGTTTGCGGAGGGTCTGCCTGACCCACAAGCAGAGATGCTGATGTTTTCCTGTGTAAGAGCAACATGTCACTTGCTCAACCACAGGTGTACCTGGCTTTCGGTATAAAGTGTGCATCTAAGTCAGATTGACTCTTCGGCAACAGGTTTTTGGAAACTCTGGTGGCGTAGTGGTTAAGTGCTATGGCTGCTAACCAAAAGGTCATCAGTTTGAATCCACCAGGCGCTCCTTGGAAACCCCATGGCACAGTTCTCCTCTGTCCTACAGGGTCGCTGTGAGTCAGAATTGACTCCATAGCAACGGGTTTGGTTTGGTTTTGGTTTTAAAACACAGGTAAATCACTATTTAGAGATCATCGTGCTCTTTCATTTTAACATTCTAAGATAAGCATTATCCTATAACAACAGGTTTACTCTGTGCCAGGCACTATTTTAAATGTGCAATTAACTCCTTTGATCATCTCTATCCCACTCTACAGATGAAGAATCTAAGGCACAGAAAACACAATTACTCTGCCAAGTTCACATGGCTAGTAAGTCAGGGACCAGCACACCTTCTATCCAAGGCCAGGTGGTGAATTTTATAGGCTAAGCCATACAGTTTCTGTTGCAGCTATTTAACCCTGCCATTGTAGAGTGAAAGCAACCACAGACAGACAATAAATGAATGGGCATGTTTACATTCCAGTAAAAATTATTTATGAACACTGAAATTTGAGTTTCACATAATTTTCACATCATTAAATATTCTTCCTTTTTATTTTTTCACCCACTTGAAAAATGGAAAAACCATCTGAGATAATCATTAAACCTTAAACCAAAAATATCCCCTGAAGTCATCTTAAAACCCAACAACAGTTTAGGTTATCTAGTAAAAAAACTCTGCCTTCAGCCCTATGCTCTTTTAAGAACTACCTATATGGGATCAAATTGACCACAGCAACTGCAAAAGTTAGACAGGAACCATAGAGGACAGTGAGTTTATGTTAATGAGGGAGGAACAACTCAGAAAACAAAGGTGAGCATGGTTGTACAACTGAAGAATCTATTCAGTGTCACTGACTTGTACATGTAGAAATTGTTGAATTGGTGTATGTTTTCCTGTGTCTATTCTCAACAACAAAAATTTAGAAAAAACAAAATGGAAGAGTCATTCTTAGCTCACAGTCCATATAAAAACAGGCTTGATTTGGACCCTCAAGCTGTAGTTTGTTGACCCCTATAGGGTCGCTATGAGTTGGAATCGACTCTACGGCAGTGGGTAATGGGTATAGCAAGTGATAGACTTTGGATCTGAACCCAGACAGTCCGGTTCCACTGGACCCTTAACCGTCACATGTGTGTATATATATATATAGCCTATATCATGATAATGAGGAGCCCTGGTGTCACAGTGGTTAAAGCACTCAGCTGCTAACCGAAAGGATGGCAGTTCCAACCCACCAGCCGCTCTGTGGGAGAAAGATGTGGCGGTCTGCTTCCATAAAGATTACAGCCTTGGAAACTTTATGGGGCAGTTGTACTCTGTCCTATAGGGTCTCTAGGAGTAGGAACCGACTTGACAGATATGGGTTTAGAAAATTTGGTAAAGGAGCCCTGGTGGTGCAGTGGTTAAGCACTCGGCCACTAACCAAAAGGTCAAGGGTTTGAACCCACCCAGCATCTCTGAGAGAGAAAAGACCTGACAATATGCTCCCATTGAAATTACAGCCCTATGGGGCAGTTCTCCTTTGTCCTATAGAGTTGCTGTGAGTCAGAATCAACAGCAGACAACAACAATATGGGGTATTTTCTTCCAGTCTTTAGTTGAGTGTATACAGTATTTCATTTTTTAATTCTGGTTTTCACTTGTCATAAGCATTTCCCATGCTTCTACCCAGACCACAAAATTATAATTAATAGATACAGAACACTTCGTGTCAAATGTACTAGGGCAACTCCTGATTTTGAAAGAAACCGAGTGCTAATTTCATAAAGCAGAGAATCCTTTTATTAAGTGAACAGTTGGTCACCTTTCATTTATCTACTGCATATCTTCCTTTCTGTGGGTTGGATTTTTTAAAAGCATCCTGGTCTGCCAATTGAAAACACCAAACCAGTTGTAGCCTAGTTGATGCCAACTCATGGCGACCCCACAGATGTCAAAGTAGAACTGTGCTTCATGGAGTTTCCAGTAGCTGTAATTTTTTGCAAGTAGATCACCAGGACTCTCTTTCAAGGCACCTTTGGGTGGACTGAAACCACCAACTAACCTTTTGGTTAGTGGCAAATCACTTAACAGTTGGTGCCACCCAGGGACTCTGGTCTAAAAAAACACTGACCCCAAAAAACCCAAATCTGTTGCCATCAAGTCAATTCCAACTCATAAAGACCCTATAGGACAGGGTAGAACTGTCCCCATAGGGTTTCCAAGGAGTGGCTGGTGGATTCAAACCATCAACCTTTTGGTTAGCAGCCAAGCTCTTAATCACCACACCATCAGGGCACCAGACAGGAAGATCATAAAAGGGCTTTAGAATCAACCAGACCTAAATCTTACTTTTCATATGCCCTTTATTAGCTAGGAAACCCTGGTGGCATAGTGGTTAAGAGCTACGGCTGCTAACCAAAAGCTCGGCAGTTTGAATCCACCGGGCACTGCTTGGAAACCCTATGAGGCAGTTCTACTCTGTCTTATAGGGTCACTATGAGTCAGACTCAACATGGGTTTGGTTTTTTTTTTTTTTAATTAGCTAAATGACTCAGAACAAATTCCTTACTTTCTTGCCCTTCAATTTTCCTAAATGACTCAGAGCAAATTCCTTACATTTCTTGTGCCTCAATTTTCCCAAACACAATACAAGGTTGTTCTGAAGATAAACCAAGACCACAATATGTAACGTACCTCATGTGGCCCCAGCACAGAGTAATATGGTCACATGAAAGCAGCCAGCATTTCCTGCCACCATCATTGCCAAACACCACCCACAGGAAATACACTCTTTCACTGAGGACCATAGAGAAAGTGTCGTTTTCTGTATTGTGCATCGCAAGAGTTCTCCCCAGGAGTGAAAATGGAAAGCCAATTGTGGGAACTAATGAGAAAGATTAATGAGGTGGGCGGGCTGACTGGAGCTGGCCAGAGCTGACTGGTAGCCTCCACCCTCCCTGGCCTCCTGCCCCGCCCTAGCTAGGTGTCTGCCCCAGTCGCTCAGTAGTTGACTTCTAAAGCTTTCCAACTGAAGAAGTGCCAAGTGCCATTCTGACATCAGCAGACACTGTGCTCCTTTTCACAGGCACAGGGACCTTCAGGCCAGACATCTGGAGAGAATCCAGAGGAAGAATGAGCCCAGCTGGCAGCAAAGAGCTGTTGGAGCTGCACAGTGTGGAGGCCTCGGGAGCTGAGGGCTTCAGCAACAGCACTTTCCAGGTGAGACCGAGTTTCATCTGTGTTTATAAGTCCCATGGAAACCATGCTCTTTCCTTGCTCCCTTGGCAACTTTGCAGTGGGAATATTGCAATGCCGTAAGGTTCCTAATGGACTCTAAGCCTATTTTTCCTTCTCGGACTCTTCCCTGGGTTGACAAACCAGAAAAGTCTCTTTTAATCTGACTTATTTTGGTTCTGACTTTGCCCCGTCTCTTAAAACCTTCCTTCTGCTTTTGTTTTGGGCTCATGGCGGGGTACAGCATTTACCTGCACAGAGGCTTTAACTTCTCTAAGACAAGGAACTAGGGGGAGGGGAAGATTTGGGGCACATCGGTACCCAGTCCCTGATGGAGTTGGTGCCTCACAGTTCCTCCTCCTAATCTCAGTCTGACAGCGGCTTCTGACGGGTGGCCTGGGGCCTAACCCATAGCAACCCGGTTTTGCAAACCAGTCTCAGTTATCTTCAACCAAAACTCACTGAGTGATTAATGCTGTTTAGCCCAGGGCCGGGTGCCACCAAGCTGGAAGGAGGCTTGTCGCTGGGAAAACCCCATGGGCTATTGCAACAGGGATGGGGTTTTTTTCAGGGATATTCCTAGGTGTCCAAACATGGGCAATGTGCAGCAGATACCAAAGCCTCACAAGTAGGTTTGGAGGTGGGGAGCAGAGTGTAGGGGCAGACACGTGCCTCATCTCACGGCCTCCGGCCTCCGTATGTGCTAAGGAAAAGAAAGAAACAATGGAAATGTAGAGGGACTATCAAATTATTGTTTTTTAATTTAAGATCACTCTGGTGACCCTATTGAAGGTAGACTACAAAGGAGAGAGAGTTGTGTGTGGTTGGGACACCAGGTAGGAGTTTAGTATAATAATCCCAGCTAGGCTACAGTCTCTGGGTGGCACAATGGTTAAGTACTTGACTACTAGACAGAAGGTTGTCTGTTTGAACCCACCCAGGGGAACCTCAAAAGACAGGCCTGAAGATCTGCTCCCGATAGGCCTTGAAAGCTCTATGGAGCAGTTCTACTCTGCAACACGTGAGGTTACCATGAGTTGGAATCGACTCGACAGCAACAAGAACAACAAGGGCCAGTGGCAGTGGATCTAGGTGCTGGGGTGGAGGCACGAATACCCCTAAGAGGCACCTGTACGGTTGGTGCAGGGCTTAGAATAAGGGGTGTACGAACAAGGGCTCTGAAGACAGACTGTGGGGATGACTTATTAAACACTTCAGTTTTCTCTTTTGTAAGATAAGATAATAATAGTACTTGGGGTGGTTGAGAGAATTAAATGAGCTTATATGTGTGGAGCCCTGGTGACGCAGTGGTTAAGAGCTCAGCTGTTAACCAAAAAGGTCGACAGTTTGAATCCACCAGCTGCGCCTTGAAAACCCTACGAGGCAGCTCTACTCTATCCTATAGGGTCGCTATGAGTCGGAATCAACTCGACGGCAGCGGGTTTGGTTTTTTTTTAAATATGTAAAACAGTGCATGACACATGTCATGAATTGAATTATGGCTCCAAAATATGTGTGTATCAACTTGGTTAGGCCGTGATTCTCAGTATTGTGTGGTTGTCCTTCATTCGGTGATTGTAGCTTTATGTTAAAGAGGATTAGGGTGGGATTGTAATACTCTTACAGGTCACATCCCTGATCCAATGTAAAGGGAGTTTTCCCTGGGGTGTGGCCTAGACCACCTTTTATTTCACAAGAGGTAAAAGGAAAGGGAAGCAAGCAGAGAGTGGGGGACCTCATGCCACCAAGAAAGCAGTGCTGGGAGCAGAGCGTGTCCTTTGGACCCAAGGTCCCTGTGCAGAGAAGCTCCTAGTCTGGGGGAAGATCAATGAAAAGGCCGACAGAGAGAAAGCCTTCCCCTGGAGCTGACACCCCATATTTGGACTTTTAGCCTACTTTACTGTGAAGAAATAAATTTCTCTTTGTTAAAACCATCCACTTGTGGTATTTCTGTTACAACAGCACTGGGTAACTAAGACAGCACACAATGTGAACATAACAGTAACCATTAGTGCTGGGGCAGGTTAAGGAGAGGGAGGAGTCAACATCTCTAGCTTGGATTGTTGCCTTGGAAGTGATCCCTTTATTTACATAGGGAATCTAGGAACAAGGTTGGAGAAAGGAAGGGAATGAGTTCAACTTGAGGCCTGTTGGTTGAAATTAAGGTGATTCTGAAAATTTAGATAATGGTGGAGATGAAATAGAAAGCTTCTAGAATACCTGTAGCTGGAACTTAGAAGTAGGAGATAAATTTGGAGGCTGTTAGTACAGAGAAGAGCTGATGACATATGGACGGACACCAGAGAAACAACAGTGTGTGAGGAACAGGAAAGGTAGACAAGTCAGAGGATGGAGAAAAGAGGGCCATGTTTAGAGACGCAGAACCAGAGAGGGAAGAGGCTGGAGAAGCCAAAAGAACAGAGAGCTTCAGTGTCAACAGCAAAGACTGGTAGAGAAGCCACAAGGACCACAAGTCTATTTGATTTGCCAGCTAGGAGGTTATTGTGACCCCATGTTGGGAGTAGTTCGTGTTACAAACGGGAATTAAGAGACTGGAGAAAATGAGAGGAGAAGTGACATTCCTCTGGCAGAGAGGAGAGTGGGGAAGAGAAGGACAAGCTCAGGAGTGACAAGGTTGTTGAAGGGGCCTTTTATTTTAAATATATATATTCATAAATTATATATTAATAGACATAAATATATTTAATTATGATATATAATATTAACATATTAATATATATTTCATTGTGAAATATACAGAAGGACATATAAAACCAGTATAAAACTTATTACAAAATGAATATTTATAGAACTGCCACCCAGGTCAAGAAATAGGAGACTGTCATTTCCCAGAAGCCCTAACCCTGCACACTTTCAGTCACAACCACCTCGTTCATCCATTAATAACCCCTATCCCAACCCTGGTGGCATAGTGGTTAAGTGCTACAGCTGCTAACCAAAAAGTCGGCAGTTTGAATCCACCAGGCACTCCTTGGAAACTCTATGGGGCAGTTCTACTCTGTCCAATAGAGCCATGGGTTTGTTTTTTTTTTTTTTTTGGTATCCCAACTGTAGGGTAATTACTTCTTTGCCTTTTTATTACTTTACCCCTTAAGTATGAATCCCCAAACACTACTTTTGCCTGTTTTTTGAACTTTATATAAATAGAAACATATACTATGAACTCTTTGTCCATTTTTAAACTTTTCTATGGAATTTAGTTAGGATGAATCCTTTTGTATTTGGCTTCTTTCGCTCCATTTAGTATTTCTAAGATTCAACCCTGTTGTTGCATCTAGCTGGAGCTCATCCAGTTTCACTGATTTGCAGTATTCCATTGCATAAATATGCCACAATGTATCCAGTTTACTGTTTGGGACTAGCCTTTGATGAGTAGGTGGTTCCTCCCTTTTAAAAGGAACCACTCTTGTGCATGCTTCCTGATGTACATGTAACAAATTTATATTGGGCTTATATTTAGGAGTGGAATTGCTAGGTCGTTGTTTATGCATATATATCTTCAATTTTAGTGTGCCAATCCAGTTCCCTGTGGTTTATCAATTTACTCTCTAACCAGCAGAGGGTGAGTTCCTGTTCCTTCATACCCACACCAATATTTTTCTGCCTTTTTAATTTCAGCTTTTCTGGTGGGTGTATAGTAGTATACCATTGATGTTTTCATTTGCATTTTCCTGACTGTTAATTAGATTAGCCTACTTTTCACATGTTTAGTGGCCACTAGATACTTATTTCATGAATTCCTGTCCAAATATCTTGTCCGTTTTCCCTCCTCGGTTTGTCTTTTTCTTGTTGATTTGTAAGAGTTCATTTAACGTTCCAGATACTAACTCGCTGTCAGTTATATGGTTTGCAAACACCTTCTACCACTCTGAAGCTCCTTTCATGAAGAAAAGTTAATTATATTGTAATCCCATTAATCAGATACTTCTTTCGTAAGTGCTTTATGTATCCTATTTAAGAGATCTTTTTTGCTACCCTCCAAGATATCTCCCCTCGCCAAACATTACTTTCTAAAAGCTTCCTCTTGCCTTTCACATTTGTCAAGTGTCTGTACCTGCAGAGGGCTTTTTAGAATAGGGCAATCGAAAGATTTTAACAAACTTGAAGGAGGAGGACTCTTATTTAGCATCAGAATATACTGGAAGAGGACCCAGAAAAAGGAGAGATGAAAAGTTGCCAACACAAGAGGTCAAATAAAACTCAAAATTTCTAAGGGTGAAAATGCAGGCAAGTTTTTAAAACAAGACTTTTTATTAAAAGATGGCCCTTACAATCAAGTTTCCTCCTGCCCAGGTGTAAGCATTGATTTTGACACCGGTGGCCCTCTGAAGGAAAAAAGACTAGGCTTGCCCTGTAGTCATTTGAGTGAGTCCTGCTTCTAGAAGTCTGGGGAAAGCATAAGGCTACATCCTACACAAAGCACACAGGAAGCTGGGGTTGCTCCATCAATCACCTGGCAAGCTGGTCAGGTTTGGGGAGTTTGTTAAATGGAGGTCAGAATTTGGGAGGTCATGTAAGTGTAAGCGCCATTTACGGATTAAAATACGCCAGAACATTGGCACAGACTACTAACCCAAAAAGAGTATCAACGTTGCGCAGTTAGAAGTAATTACCTGACACCATGGTGAAGAATGCTTTTTCTCCTCAGCACACGATTCTGGAAGGTCAGCATCAGTCACACTCAAGATACTGCCTAGCTTTTCACCTAGCCCAGGACAAGGAGGTTTAAAACTGCTTTCTCAGCTTTTTCCTCTTGTCCGCGTGATCCGTACCCAGGCTGGCATGTTTCTAGAGGAAAACAGCCTCCCCACTCCCACGGCTGTCCGTCAAGTCTATTCCGACTCATAGCGACCCTGGAGGACAGAGTAGAACTGCCCCACAGAGTTTCCAAGGAGCGCCTGGGGGAAAACAGCCTAGATGACTGTAATCCAGGTCACTTCCATGACATCTCAGAGGGAAAGAATTTAGTTTGTGATAAGGTTTTTCCTCATTCGAGCCTTCTTGAAATGGTTCCCTTTAAAAGGGAAGAACCAGTTAGTTACTCATCAATGGCTAAGGCACTGGAAAGAAAACAGGAAATCATTAATAATGTCAATAGTGAATAGATGAAGATATTTACTGAAGCTGGAAGGCAGCATTGTCTAACAGAAATATAACGCAAGCCACATAAAAATTTCCTACAAGTCACCTTAAAAATGTAAAATGAAAAAGGTGCGACTTTAACGATATATTATTTAACCTAGTATGTCAAACAAGGCACTTGGATAGTGTAAGCAGTTTGTGATCAGCTGCTAACCTCAAGGTTGGCGGTTCGAACCCACCCAATGGCTCTGCAGAAGAAAACACCTGGCAATCTGCTTCTGCAAAGATTAAACAAAAAAAACCAAACCTGTTGCGGTCTAGCCAATTCCAACTCATAGCAACCCTATGTATAGGATTGAGTAGAATTGCCCCATACGGTTTCCAAGGAGCAGCTGATGGATTCAAACTGCTGACATTTGGGTTAGCAGCCATAGCTCTTAATCACTGCACCACCAGGGCTCCTCTGTAAGGAGTACAGCCAAGAAACCCCTATGGAGCAGTTCTACTCTTTTAATACATGGGGTCACCATGAGTCAGGGGCCGACTTGATGGCAGCTAACGACAACAGCAGTTTACATCAAACAATATTATCATTTCAACAGGTACTCAATGTAAAAATTATTCATGAGGTATTTTACATTCTTTTTACACTTCCAGTATATTCTGACGCTAAATGAGGCTAAATGTTCTTTTTTGATCTGTATTTAGATTTCATAAACTTTACAGTTGGAAAAGCTGACTCATACACAACTTATTTCAAACATATGTAAATGTTTTCCAATAATTGAATCTAGTGGTTTTCTTAATTTAAATTAAAATGAAATAAAATTAGACATTCAAGTCCTCAGTTGCACTAGCCACATTTTGAGTACTCAGTAGCCTCATGTGGCTGGTGGCTATTGTGTTGGATAGCTCAGGTAAGGTAGCCTTGCTTTCATTCTGGAGGACAGAAAAAAAACGATTGCCACTGCACTTTAAGGACCTGATCACCAAGTTCATGTCACAAAATGAAAAGTAAAGTAACAGCCTTAGATTTATTTCAGTAAGTTCAGTTATAATGTGCCCTCTTTCATTCCTGCTTTTAGTAATTTGATTCTTCTCTCTCTCTCTCTTTTTTTTCCCCCCCTTGGTCAGTCTAGCTAAAGATTTGTCAATTTTGTTGATCTATTCAAAGAGCATAGTGGTTAAGTGCTACAGCTGCTAACCAAAGGGTCGGCAGTTTGAATCCACCAGGCGCTCCTTGGAAACTCTGTGGGGCAGTGCTACTCTGTCCTATAGGGTTGCCATGAGTCGGAATCGACTCGACGGCAGTGGGTTTGGTTTTGGTTTTATTCAAAGAGCTAACTCTGGGTTTCATTGATTCTTTCTACTGATGTGGTGGTACCCGCTGACCCATCTCGTCCAGACACTGTTCATGGAGAATCTAGGTCCTACATGCTAGCTGAACTGTTATACGTCAAGTTGGAGAAAAAGATAAGAGGTATCTGGAGCTTTGTATAGAAAGGCTAACTGTGAGCATGAACCTCAAGTCTCTAGAGTTCTCTAGAAGTTTTGGAGCTCTGTCTTCAGATTGCAGGTCTTGGCAGACATGATCTTCATTCAAGACCAGGATTCTGGATCCTTGCTGGTATTTAATTCCACTTCACCCGTGGGCTGGGTGTATGACCCAAAAGTCACTTTATAGCCTGGGCATGAAAAATTTATGGGCTTTTCTACTTGAAAAAGAAGCTAAAATATGTATATGGTATGTATGTCTTGTGTTCTTTGGAAGTATCTTATAAAAATTCTGACTTTGGGAGACTGAGTCACATGGTTGAGAATCCTCCTGTGGGTGTTCATGATCAAAACAGATGATTACCAAGAATGGCTGAGTTAGGAAGCAGGAAACTGTAACTGAAGAGTTCTCAAGGTTCCTTCCAATCTTTTAGTTCTCTGAACTCAAGGCTTTAGTGACATTTTTCCTCCTAGAGCCAAAGCTGTTTGACACAAAGCATGACATTCATTGATTCACCATTTTTTGAGTGTTGGCATTGTGCCAGTCATTATGCTGGGAGCTGCAAATAGAAAATCACTGTTTGGTTAAGCAATGGCAAACTCACACAATATAGCCTGCACAAAATGCTATTCATAACATAAGGAGAGGCCAGGGAGTATTTTCCAAATGGAAGAGACTTGCACATTTATAGGCTTTCATTACTCCACTCATTCATTCAACAAGATGTATTGAGCACCTACCCTGCGCCAGGTGGAAGGGACACACTCCCTATAGTACAAAGTATGTGATAGCCCAGGCTACCATTGTCAAGAACTATTTTTTTCCTATTATCTTGTGGGGAAATCAAGGCTGTAAGTGGGAAGGTATGAAAGGCATGAGCAGGGAAACAGAAAGGGCAGTAAAGAGAGGCAGATAAGAATAGAGGCCAGTTCTCCATATTTCCCTCAAGGCTCTTTGTTGTTTGCAGAATCTTGCTCACAAGAATCCAAAACCAATGAAAAGTTTAAAACTGAATTTCTACACTCTGTGCACTAAGGAGTATTCCAGAATAAAATATCTAGCCAGATTACAAAAGATTGTGGTTAAACACGGTCAGAAAGCAATGCTTTAATGTTAATAAGACCCTTTATACCATGAAGAAGTGCCTGGGCTTACAAAGCCACCCCAAAGAGGACCTAGAAAAACACTGTCTGCCCCACACCTGGACTATCCAGTTGCCTTCCTCTCCTAACCTGTTCAACTTTGGGAGAATACCAGAAGTTCCAAGAGATCCAATCTATGCATGCCTACTCACAGGGTCTCAGTGTGACCAGACAGCCCCAGCAAGCTAAGGTGGGAAGGGCAGTGAGTGTGAATGCAATTAGTTCCTTCAGTACAAGTGTGTCGAATGACTAAGACACTGTTTTCTTCTCCGGGATCTAAAAATCCAGTGGAAGAAGACACATACACAATATGTTGTGTAGTTAGTGCAAATGGTTAATATTCTTAGTTGCTAACAAAAAGGTCAGGGTTTCGAGTCCATCCAGCGGTACCTGGGAAGAAAGACCCAATGATCTACTTCTAAAAAACCAGCCATTAAAAACCTTATGAAGCACAGTTCCACTCTGACACACATGGGGGTGCCATGAGTCAGAGTCAACAGCAACTGGTTTGGTTTTGGTTTAGGTTTTTTTTTTTTTTTGTCCATTAATGGGTCCTACTTTCCCGTCAGTGACTTTCCCTTTCAATTATATCACTTTACAGCTCCACTGGCTTTTTTTAAAAAAATGTTTTTCTAGTTCATGTTACTGAGCCCTGAGTTTCCCATATACCAGAGGAACCATTGGCTCAAGAACATCTGCAAGGAGGAAGTTGGTTTGAGAATACAGGTCTAACTTGTGTAACCAGAGAGGTTTGAAACTAAAAATTGTTTAATTGAGGGTCAAACCCAAAGAGATAAATAGAGTGGGAAGCAAAGGTCTACTTGCAAAGCACATTAGACCCAGCCAGGCGGGACAAAGAGACAAAGGTACTCACAGTGTCAACAAAAGACATTTGTAGAAGTTAGCTAATGTCAGGCTTCCTATTGGACCACATCACCACTTCCTGGTTCCCCTGCAGAGGATGAGGTCTCTAGGTCAGAGAAGAGGGAAGAAACAAGTAGGGAAGGGAGAATTTAGGCAGCACAGGTATCCTGTAATGCTCCCAGGCATGGCTGTTCTGTATGTGACCTAGACCTGGGCCGGAGGTAGCAAGTAGCCTCTTGTTAGGGAAGAAATGGGAAGGTGGAGAGCCTCTGAAAGAAGCCATTTTGGGGCTCTGACAACAGGGCACAGATGGTGAGGCTAAAGCCTTACCCTGAATCATTATGAGAAGGGCAAAACCAAGTTTCTCCAGGTTAAGAGTTGAGGCTTCAGAATCAGACTGCCTGGATCTTCCAGACTCACCACTCACCAGCTGTGGGATCTTAGGCAAGTTAGCTAAATTTCCTGATCCAAAAATAAAGATACTACTACCCTGCCTCATACTAACACTCAACATCATAGGACTATTGAGGAAATACATGTAAAGCGCTGGTCCCTAGCAAATGCTGAAATATCAGCAATTATTAATTACACCATTTAGTTGGGGAAGTTACTCTTGTGTAGGCCAAGCAAAATTTTGAAATCTCTGTGTGAAATTTACTTCCTCCTATAGCAAATACTGGAATCCCCTGACATAAAAATCTATGAAAGAGGACATAGAGATGCTAACATTTGGCTCAGAATCACTGTCACGTCAGCAAAACATAAAACCTCAAGTCCCTTTGGTCCGTGGCTGGACTGGGCAAGAGCTCAGCCTTAATGTCTACATCTCATCAAAGGACTTAAAATTATTTTTCAAATATTTTGTTTCCTTCAGATCCATTTCTGATTTCGTCAAATGCACTATTTTTTCTTTTTGTAAAAATATGTACAACACAACATTTGCCATTTCAGCATAATTGAATGCATTTCTTTTAAAGTTTTATATAAAACCATAACCAACCCCGTTGCTGCTGAGTCAAATCCAACTCATAGTGACCCTGTAGGACAGAGTAGAACTGCCCCACAGGGTTTCCAAGGATTCAAACTGCCAACCTTTTGGTTAGCAGCCATAGCTTTTTATCACTGCTCCAACGGGGCTCCAAAATTTTATATACTGTATATTTATTCCGTGTGTTTATAATTAATTTACATTTATTTAATCAGTACTCTTTGCAAGGAACTGCTTGATAGCACAGGTGACGTTAGAAATCAGCAAAAAATCATTTCTTTTTTTCCAACAGTGAGAAAATTCAAGTGCCTATGACATAATGATGTAGCCCTTTTTGATACCTCACTATCAACTGCCCTGTCGCAATATAGTCCAGTCCAGGCTAAGACTTAGGAGGACATGACTATAACCCTCCAAAATAACACAAGAGTAAGGTAGCTAGGTTGCCCCAGGCTTCATTCTGTAGGTGTCTCAGGCTTTGGCATTAAATGCATCTTGGCATAAGTAGGGCTGGAGGACAACTTTCTGTCGATTTTCATGGGACGTGCCAGGAAGGCCCCAAGTTGTGACACCCACCATATAAACCAAAGATTTCAAAAGTAAAACATGTGCTCCTTTTTCACCTATATGAGACGAAACGGTCAATAATTACTTTAAAACAAAGATGAGAATGTAAGGGGGCAGGGAAACTAGATTAATGGAAACAGAACAACCAGAATGGGGAAATAATGAGGCTGTTCACATATCATGAAGAATGTAACCAATGTCCCTGAACAACTTGTGCAGAAATTGTGGAATGGGAACCTAAACTGCTGTGTAAACGTTCATCGAAAGCGCAATGTTATTTAAATAAATTAGTTAATAATTAAAAACATGATTTTTAATAGCTATGGGGCTATTCAAGAGGTTCTAAGATAAAGTTACAAGGTATCATTAGTGACATCCAACATCTGCGGAAAATATCATATGGTGTATTATCCCCCGACCTTGAACTTAGGATCAAAGAGCATACAGGAAAAAGACTTCCCACCCCTGGCCCTGTGGGCTCAGGGTGAAAGCATTCCTATAAGAAAAAAAAAAAAAAAAACCTATAATCAGTTTGTAGTCTGAATTTTGATCCCTTCAGACAAATGGGGGATTTGCCTAGTAAAAACAACTCAGAGAAGGAAATGAGAATAAGAATCTTAGTTTCCACCAATAGACTCAAGGGGATTATATCTTTGTTTACTTTTTCCCCCCTTGACTGCAGAAAGATGTTTTTCTGTTAAAGCACTTTCTAGTTCCATCTCTGGAATTTCAGAAACAGCCGAGCTCATTCTAATTATTCTGTAGAGTTAGCATTTTGAACTTGGACTAGCCCTTTTCACCACCATAACTAAAGAATCAAGGGTATAATTTATTGTTGCTTGTCTTCTTGCAAACTCCATGAAAACAGAGCCCATATATGCAATCCGCAGCAACCAACATAGTATCTAGCCCATAGTAGATACACAATAAATATTTGTTGGAGGAAGGAATGAGAATCCTAGGACAGAGCCCCCGGGACTGTATGTAACATTATTACATGTATACAGCATATAACACTATATACAGTAAAGAAGTAGCATAGAGAAAGCTAGGGAGTCCCTGGGTGGTTCAAACTAGAATGTGTCTGCAAAATAGAATTGTGCCATCAAAAGTTTGGAAAAACATTGCCAAACTGTTCTCTGATTTACACTGCTAGGTTTTTTTTTTTTTTTTTTTAACCAGCAATGTATTTAAGTGCCTGTTTTCACGTGCCATTTTTTTTTTTTCTCAAAAATATTTTTATTTTGGAGTCCCTGGGTGGTACAAATGGTTATTGCATTCAGCTGCTAACTGAAATGTTGAAGGTTCGAGTCCATCCTTAGAAGAAGAAAGGCCTTTCGAAAATACAGCCATTAAAAACCCTATGGAGCACAGACAGTTCTACTCTGTCACACACAAGGTCACCATGAGTCAGAATCCACTTAACGGTAGCTGTTGTGGGTTTTGTTTTGTTTTGTTTAAAAAAGACTAAGATGGCACAGAAAAGAGAGAAGGAGCAGCCAGTGGGTAGAATAAAACTAGCAAAGTATGACATCACAAAAGTCAGGGATGAGAGTATTTGGAGGAGGAAGTGGCCCACCGTGTACAATGAAGATAGGGTTTCAGGACGGAGAAACGATTGATGACCTCGACAAGAATGTTTTCCATGGAACGACAGGAGTAGAAGCCACACTGGACTGAGTTGTAGAGTGAACAGGAGACGAGAACATGGGACCTGTAAGTGCAGATAACTCTTGAGAAAATTGGTCTTTACTGGCAGGGGAGAGAGAAAGCATGCTTATCTATAAGGTTTTGGCTTCAGGGTAAAAGAAAAATTGATAATATATCTTGATAATAATCAATAATTATTAATCAAGTTAATGATAATATTTATTGCAAAGATTAGAGAAGCAAGGGAGGAAGGGACCAACTAATGGAGTATGGGGCAAGCCCAGAGCACCATGCCTGCCACAGAGTAAGGAGGAAGGCGTAGTCACATTATTGCTCTCAGGAGTAGATCCCACATGGGTGTCTTTAGAACGTCTCTGGTCTTCCGCCTCCCAAATGAATGGTAGAAGTTCTTATGAGTTTCTTCCTTTACACAACAAATCAACCTAAGTCAAAGAAAGGCAAGGAACAGGAAAACAGACCCAGGCTGAAATGATCACAATCACCAACACAAGTATTCCAAAGCTACAATAAGAATGAAGGACAACCCAGGAGGACAAAGGCAATGATGTCTTGAAGACACTGTGTATAATTCTACATTTATATGACTTTCAGCTCACTCCAGGCTCTGGAAATTCTCTAGGTAAAAAGAAACAAAGATATATCTAAGTGCATTTTGGGAAATTTCACTCAGGCCTTTTGGTCTTATCCCCAGATTTGGTTAACCACTTTCAAATTAAAAGCGGACCACACAACCTTACGCACATGGACATACATGCTCACACACTCACTACTGGCATCTGGTTTTGCTTTACACACTGCATCACTTTGGGATGTCTTTTGAGCTCACTGTCACAATGACTGGCCAATGCTTCCTTCTC
Source organism: Loxodonta africana (assembly GCF_030014295.1). Taxonomy (NCBI): domain Eukaryota; kingdom Metazoa; phylum Chordata; class Mammalia; order Proboscidea; family Elephantidae; genus Loxodonta; species Loxodonta africana. Next base: position 24,993,438 of record NC_087350.1, read on the forward strand.
TCTTTCTTTTCACAACCAAGAAAAATGAACGCTGAGTCAATATCAACAGCTGTATGGTTCATGCTCCAATTTCCCACTTGTCCCCAAATCTCTCACAGCTTTTTAAAAAGCCATTTAGTTTGTCTCTTTTAGTCTGTAACATTCTCAAAAATATTTCTTTGCTTGTTTGTTTGTCATTAGACTGGCATTTTTGAATGGCCTAGTCAGATGACTTATTAGAAAAGCATGTTTTCAGGGTTTGTCTGATTGTTTCCTCACGATTAGTTTCAGGTACAGCATTTGCAGCAAAACATAAGCCATGATGTGTGTTTATAATTGCATCTACATCAGGAATCATGTAACCTCAGTTTGTCTCACTTTGTTGATGCTGTGATGGCTTGGTTAGGGTGGTGACAGCCAGATTGCTTCGTCATAAAGGTACACCTCCCCTTTTTTCATTAGTAAGTCAACCGAGAAGTAGTACTTCAAGGCTATCTGAATATCCAGTTCCCCAACAATTTAGCACCCATTGACTGAATCAATTGTTTTGGGAGCTGCAAAATGAGGATTTTCATTTCTTCAATATTCTTCACCACACAGTTCTCTGAAAAGAAGAGCTTTACCTGTTTTTAACTCTTTCTCTTTTTTGCCTTTGTTTTAAATCTTTAATTCATCTGGAATTTGCATTAGTGTAAGGTACAGGATAAAGATCCAATTTTTTTTTTCTTTTCCCCAGATGGTTCCCCAGTTGTCACAAGCATCCTTGGTTTCAATTTTCTCTCTACTATTTAATATTGCATTTGTGCATTGGGGATAATGGACACTTTGTCTTGCTCTTAACTGTCACTAAGAATTTACCACTTTTAGTTTGAGAGACGTATATTTTAGAATTTTCTTATTAATTACTTAAAATGAAGAAATGATGTGAAGTTTTATCAAATGCCTTTTAGTTCCTTCAGTTAATTGCAGGAATTTATGACCCTTGTTGTGTCATAAATAATTGCACATTTGTAGATTGCAAAAGTAAACAATAAAAGAAAAAAAAAAAAAAAGAAACCTGGCTCTTCCCCAGCAAAAATAAAAGGAGCCTGGGAGTGAGCAATGATTCTAAAACAATCTGAAAAGATTAGGTTCATATGACATGTTGATTTTTCCAAGCTAATTTTTAACAACAAGGGACAACGTGACTGTAAATGCCCCAGATAAAGCCAGCAAGAAGCAAACTAATTTAACAGATAAAAGTCAGAGTGCTGTGTGTGCCACGGGCTGAACCACACAACCCCACAAGGGAGGTACTGTTATTGTTCTCATATAATGGGGTATGAAGCCTCAAGTAATTCAGCCTGAGTTTGAACCCAGGTATGACCATGGAGGAGCCCTGGTGGCACAGCAGTTAAATGCTCATCTGATAACCAAAAGGTTGGCTGTTCGAACACACCAGATGCTCTGCAGGAGAAAGATGTGGCAGTCTGCTTCCGTAAAGATTACAGCCTTGGAAACCCTATGGGGCAGTTCTGCTCTGTTCTTTAGGGTCGCTACGAGTCACTCAACTATGAGTCAGAGTCAACTCGATGGCAGTGAGTTTGGTTTTTGTTTTATCTTGTATTTCGTTGTTTTTGAGAATATATACAGCAAAACGTACACCAATTCAACAATTTCTCCATGTACAATTCAATGACGTTGATCACACAAGCCCTATAACCATTCTCACCGTACTTTTTGGAATTGTTCCTCCCCCATTAACATAAACTCACCACCCCCTAAGCTTCCTATCTAATCTTTTGAGTGTTCTCAGTTTGATCCCATATATATAGTTCTTAAAAGAGCACACTGCTCAAAACAGACCTTAATTAAGCTAAACTATTGTTTGGTTTAAACAAGACTTTAGGGGATATAACTGGTTTAAGGTTTAAAAGCTATCCCAGGACGATAGTTTGGGGGAAACTCAAGCGTTTAGTCACAATGCAATACTGCTTAATACAGATAACACCACTATTCCAAAACACTAGTCCTAAACTCAAGGGATTATGTTGATTCCACTTCCTTTGATCTATTTATATAACATTTTGGAATTTTATTACTATTTGATATAGTTGCTCTAATCTAGTTCCATTTCACATTCAGAAAATGGATATAGAAAAGTTAGATCACTTGAAGAAGCTCAGACAAATCACAGAGCTTGGAGACTCGTTTCTGAAAACGTCATTTAGGCACCTAAGGCTTAGAATATTAGAATGTAAGTGGAACCTTTTTGGAGAAGCACAGGAAGCAATCCCACACCATTTGGTCTCTGCTCTGTTGTATATAGTGTATATCCTGGGACACTGTTGTAGGGATACTGTTTTAGCCAGAGAGGCATTGTGGGTTCAGTGGTAGAATTCTAGCCTTCCATGCAGGAGACCCAGTTCGATTCCCCACCAACGTTCCTTATGCACAGCCATCCATCACCTATCTGTCAGTGGAGGCTTGCATGTTACTATGGGTCTCGCATGATGCTTAACAGGTTTCAGTGGAGCTTCCAGACTAAGACTAGGAAGAAAGGCCTGGCAATCTACTTCTGAAAATTAGCCCATGAAAACTCTATGGATCATGACAGTCCAATCTGAAACCAGTCATGGGGATGGCACGAGAATGGGCAGTGTTTGTTCCATTGTGCATGAGGTCACCATGAGCCAGGGGCCAACTTGAGGACAGCTAGCAACATAATCAGCTCGACGGTCTCTTAGGGATATCTTTTCCACTCATTCAAAAACAATTGCTGAGCACCTCTGTACCTAACACTGTGCTGTGTACACAGTATTCAGCAGAGAACAGGAATGGTGCACCAGTGGGGAAAATTTAGGTTTGCACAGTTTCACACAGTCTCTGGTCCAATGACATCATATTCCCATTTCTGCCCCAGGCACTGGGACTTGGCAACATTTAAGGCATGATTCCTTCTGAGAACCCACCACATTAACTGCACTTAGGAGGATTGCCCTAAAGGTCTACAGAGTTGTGGAAATGGTAGATGGGGGAAAGATGACTGAGGGATATTAATCGATGATTGATAGGTGATTGATGGACAACTGATGGACAACCAATGAATGGTCAGTAATAGATCAACAGAATAAAAATAAAATACGCAACTCTGATCCCCAGTCAGCATCTGTTTTGGCAGTGTAGTATAAAGCCTTCCAGCCAAGCGCATATTGCAAAGGCTTCCGTTTCAACCAAGTGTTAACACGCAGAAGACCTCTCTGTAAAGGGTCAGACTCCAGAACCAGTTCAGATCTTCACAGATCTTCATAGCAGCTCCTCAGGGTCCTGTCAACAGCACATTACATTGCCAGGCAATTCTCATCTTTCACAAACTTATGTGATCTACTTCCCACCAAAGTCTACCGAGTGAAAGCCTGCTCACTGATGTAAGTTTCCATTCTTGCCCTCAGACTAAAAGCCAGTGATGTCTTCTGCGTGAGACCAGTAATACTGTCAGAGCACTGCTTACAAGGGTCTGCCCTTCAAAGGGGGCTCCATCTGGGATCATCAGCCTTCAGTACACCTAGCACTAAACCTAACTAAGCCAAAAAGAAACCAAACCCACTGCCGTGGAGTCAATTCCGACTCATAGCAATCCTACAGGACAGAGGAGAACTGCCCCGTAGAGTTTCCAAGGAGCTCCTGGAAGATTTAAACTGCCGACCTTTTGGTTAACAGCCGTAGCACTTAACCACTACGCCACCAGGGTTTCCAAACCTAACTAGAGAAATTAAAAGTGGCATGCTACAAAGTGCTTAGAAATACGCACAACACTCACAACACCCCTACCCATTCCGTAGAGCAATAGGTTTTGCAATTAGAACACAGTCATTTTCATGTTAGTAGGTGTTAGGTGTACAAAGGTAACTAGCAATCAGGATTGCTGAATAGATGGAAAGAAACTATGGGCTAAAAAGTAATTATGGGCCCTTTATTACAGACTAGTGACTCCAATTTGAAAAGAAGTGGAGAAGCAGGTATCTTCAGCGTTGTTTTCAGGCACCAATCAACGCCCACAACGCTTCCATTATTTCTGTTAGAAAGGCTCAATTGGGAGATATTGCGCTTCCTGAAATGCTGGGGGTAAAATAATCCTGTCAGACAATGCAGAATACATCCATAGGTGCTCTTGCTGCAATTCAAAGAAGTGCGCGCGCGCGCACACACACACACACACACACACACACACCTCTTCTTTGATTAACTTTGAGAAAGCCGACCTGTCCCTGTGTTCCACAAGTCAGTCTCAGATCCTGCCACCAGGTGGCAGGAATAATCAGCTTCTAAAAAGCTGACGTTCACAATGGAACCAGGTAATACCAGTCAGGGTTCAGAAAAACCAAAAAAAAAAAAAACACCAAATAATTGGAACTGCATTTTAAAGAGGCAAGGACTGAAGCTTGGAAAGATGTGGCCTGCCAGCATCACATACGTAATTAGGGGCCTTCACAAGTAGTCCTCCTACCCCTGCAGTGCCCTGCTTTCTACCAACTCATGGTAAATTTTATTTTTAACTTTATATTAAGGAAAATTTCAGCTTCCATAAAAGTAGGAAGACAGTAAAACGAATCCCTGAGTATCCATCAACCAGCTTTAGGAATTAGCAACATTTTTCCATCTTCCCACAGTATGTGTGTATGTGTGATATACATATAAAACAAAGTCCCACACACATCATCATCATTTTACACCAAGCACCCAGGTACCACATTGCTTGGTACTGTATATCACTAACCAAAAAAAAAAAAAAAAAAACCCCAATACCATCGAGTTGATTGCAACTCATAGTAGCGACCTTATAAGACAAAGTAGAACGGCCCCATAGGGTTTCCAAGGAGAGCCTGGTGGGTTCAAACTGCCGGCCTTTTGGTTAGCAGCTAAGCTCTAACCACTATGCGGCCAGTGCAATGTTAAAATCACTATGGTTCATTAAAGACAATCTCACAGATGATAGGGCTAACATGGGCATTTCCTAAAAAGGTATAGGCACATACCTGACACCATTTATCAATTACCTTACTTGGACTTTGTTGTTAGCTGCTGTCAAGTTGGCCCCCAACTCATGGCGACCACACACAGCTGAACAGAACACTGCCTAGTCCTGTGCCATCACCATGATGGGTTGTGAATTGGACCATTGTGATCCATAGGATTTTCATGGGCTGATTTTCTGAAGGGCTCACCAGGCTATTCCTCCTAGTCTGTCTTAGTCTGAAAGCCTGTTCAACATCATAGCAACGCACAAGACTCCACTTACAGGTGTTAGCTTTAGTACCCTGTAAAAAGGCAACTTGGAATGAAATGGGAGAAAGACTAGTACCCAAAAAAGATGAAAGAGAAACGAGCCAAGTGTTTGTCACATCTGGAAACAGCAGCTGGGGGCTGAGGAAACCCCTTCATGAACAAACCTCACTCAGCTCCTTAAAGTAATTCCAAGATGGCATCACAAAAGAAGGCATTTTTCTTCTGCTCTGTTACTGCCAGTTTGCTTTAAATCAAAGAAACGTATTTTAACATGTCATAAAACCAACATCTAAGAACACAATTATCCAGCCTGTGGTTTATTGCATTTTGTTTCATAAGCTGGACTTTATTAGTTGTAAGTCTGTGTGATGTGCTAGAAAGGCATTTGGGACTAAACCAGGGTTTAGTTCCAACCCTGCTTATTAAAAAGTTACATGGCTGATTGTTGTTGTTGTTGGTAGTTGCCAGTCGAGTCAGATCCGACTCACAGCGACATTATGTACAACAGAACAAAGCCATTGCCTGGTCCTGTACTATCCTCACAATTGTTGGTTTTATGCGGCCTAAAAAAACCAATTACCAGTAAGTTGATTCCGACTCATAGCAACTCTTTAGGTGGCCCAGGCGAGGGCAACTGTCCTCAAGCTGGGCCCCACAGGTCTTTTCTATCAGAACAAAACAAAACTCATCTATGTTTCTTCGTGAGCCCAAGAGTCACTGGCTGTTACTTGAGTTAGGTGACTCAGGAACACCTAATCTTTGTTTGTCCCGTCCTTCAAAAGTCTTCTGTGCATCATGCATTTTGAAAGGGTATTTCGTTGCTGTTGTTCTGTTTTGTTTTATTTATTTATTTTTGCTTTCTTTGCTCTGACATTTTATTTTTGCAATCTGTACTTTCTTCTTAGAATGAAGATGGCTTTCTTAAAAACGGAAACACATCAGGAAAGGACTCGCTAAGGAGTAGAGCTGTGCAAAAGGGAGAGCCTGTCAACACCGAACAGGTATGGCTGTACTGCTGAGAGTGAAGCTGTAAACCATGGAAACCTCTGTGCAGCAGGCACCTAAAAGCGGTAGGAACAGAAAGCACGCTCTCAGCCAGCACGCAGAGGAATGGATTAAATGGCAATTAGAGTTTGCAAAGCAAGAGTCGTGAAGAAAACACACATGCCCAAACAAAGAGATTTGGGGTTTATAATACATTTTGTCCTCAAAGTCCCCGATGGGAAGGTTTTCTTTGACACTTCACCGTGACAGGTTCCCAGCTCATTGACAAGCAAAGAGCACTGGCTTACACAAAAGTGTCTGAACTTTAAATGTGCCAGACAAATAAATCAGACAAGGAAGGCTCTAAAATGGGGCTCTAAAACTGTTCCATCACTCCCTAGACTCCCTAGGGCTTGCTCCTTAGTGGCACCTAAGCAAGGCTGATGGGACCCTGTTCCCTGCCTTCCCATCCCCACCCTCACGGTGCCACTTTTACCTCTTTTGTATATTGAAGTTGTGGGTAGGGCTTCATTTGCAGAAAGACTTCTCTGCTAAAAAGTGAGCAAATCACCCAAGTAGCTAATTCTTTAAAAACTTGTTCTGGGGGCCGTTTATTGTTCCTTTCCTTGTGGGAAGTTTGAGTCATTTATTGTGGAGTGCTTTCTCATTATAAAAGAACAACCTGTAGAAAGTTTGGAAAATTAACACATCAAAATTCAAAAAAATAACCAATGACCTGTAATTCCAGAAAAAAGTCAGCTCTGAACATCTTGGAATATAGCCTTCCAATATTTTTATGCAAATATACACCCACATGTATATACCTGTATTGGGAATCATACTATGCATATTATTTGGTAATTGTCTGTTTCAATTAATTTACTATAAAAAGTGTTCATGTCACTAAATATTGTTCAACAAACAAAAAGGAAAACAATAGCAGTGCTGGACATTCCGTAGAGCAAGTAATTCAGGGTAATTTCACTATGAATAAGGAAACAATAATTATGATCATTAAAATCAAGTATTTACCAAGCTATTGGCCAAGCTAGGTGTTAGACAGGGAACAAAAATGAGTAATGCACGTCTCCACCTCTATCTTCAGCAGCTACCGCGTGAGCTCAGCCAGTCTCTCTCCCAATTATCTTCTCACTCACCGGGTTCCTGGGGTCCAGCCCTGAAAATGAAGGTAGCTGAGTCAGCAGGATAATGCTGGTTGGCATGAATGGACTAAATGGCCTTTGAGAATCCTTTCAACTCAAAGACAGGTTAAGGATTTATCGCTATGTTAAGTAAAGAGAATCAAAAGCCACACTGGATCTGCAAGAAAGCAAAAGCTGAGATTTGGCGTTGTACCTCTTAGAGCATGCTCAGAACCACTCCATGTGTGAACTCTTCCTCCCCAGCCTCACGATGTCGGGAAAAATTATTTGAAATGTTACTGCAAAATGGAGGGTGATCAGAGATCCTCTATGCCATCCTGGGAACAGGATGGGTCATGGATACTTGAGAGCTCAGACTACACCTAGAAAGATTGCCCATAAAGATGGTCCACGTATATAGTTCACCTGATTAATTAGATCTACAACTAGCAGAAAAAGAGAAATACTCCCCCCTTAGCCCAACTGATAGAAGGACGGTAGGTCCCATGGGGAGGCTTATAGGGCCTTGAAGGTGCTGAGCTAGTGGTCACATCTGCAGACCAAGGTGTGTGCCGCCAGAAAAAAAAAAAAAAATCAACTGTGATCTCGTCCTTTCAAAACTGGTGCTGGCAGAGCATAAAGGGAGATTTATGTGGCCCCAGCTATTAACTGCATTTACCACTTGCCTGAAAACACAGCTGGAATTGAATGATTACAGTAGGGACAAGAGCAAAAAGCAGAAATATGAGCCTGTTCCCCACCGCCCTCAAAAAAAGGAGAAAATACCAATGAGCTCTTTGGAAGGAAAAAGGGAGACGGGTGTGATCCTGGATTGTTGTGATTATAAGCGGGAAAATGTGTGTGCAATAGATAACAGAAGCAATCTTTCATGATAATTTAAAAGAAATTTTTGAACATTCTTTGCCGGGATTCTGAGCAAAGGAAATCGGGGTCCACTTCTCCCAGAATTTTTTTTTTATTCTGTCTCTGTTTCAATGTTTGATTTCCAGGGGGAAGAGTGTGTCAGCATTGAGCAGGATTCTCCTAAAAACACAGAAGACATGGAAGACAGTGAAGACATGCACCCGAAAGGGTACAATTTTTAACCCAGGGAAATAACCACACCTACCTCCTATTTGGTTTCACCACTTTGCTTTACCTCCACCTACTTTTTAACCTTAATTATAATTTATTAGAGATTTGTGATTTACTGTCACCCCACCAATCTCTCTTCCCAATACCTACCCAACGCCATTTTCAGAAAAATGATTGGTGCTCTGGGCTGATTAATGCAGTAAATTCAAACAGCTGATGTCCTGGGAACCCAATAAACTGAATTTAAATTCACCCAGGACAGTCTTCTAATTAAACGTGTAAATTGCCAACTCACTGGGCCAGTCCATACAAAAGTAGTTCATTCATCTTCTCAATGAATTAATCTTCTCAGTGTTAATCGATAAGCAATTGGTTTCTCAAAACTCAATTCATTTTAAATCCCAACAAATGGATGCTCTTGTAGGATACTGAAGACACTCTGTCTTAGTTACCTAATGCTGCTATAACAAAAAATACCACAAAGGGGTGGCTTTAAAGAACAGAAGTGTATTGTCTCACAGTTTGGGAAACTAGGAGTCCAGATCAGCGTCAGCTCTAGAGAACAGCCCTGCCTTGTAGTAGCTCCAGGTATCTGTTGGCATTTCTTGACTTGTAGAGAAATCTTCACATGGTGTCTGTCTTCTCCCTGTGTCTGTGTGTCTCTCTGTCTATTCTGCTCTTTTTATAAAACACTAACCAGAAGAGATTAAGTTTACAACCCACCCTACTCTGGCACGACCTCATTAATACAACAAAAGAAAAACCCTATTTCCAAACAGGGTCACATTTACAGGTTCAGGGTTTAGGACTTCAACGTATCTGTTTTGGGGGGACACAATTCAATGCATATTATACTTCAAGTCCTTACAGCCCCAGAAGTAGGAATGGCAAGATTATTTTTATTTTTCAGACCAGGAAAATGAAGCTCAGAGAAACAATTTACCCAGGAATAGAGTTAGCTTACAATTTCAGATTCTGATTCCTACTTCAGTATTGCTGGTACCGTACCATAACATTGCAGTATTGGTAGAGTTCCTGTAATCCTATTTAAATTTGATTCAAATTTCCACTCCTCTGAGGAACTTTGTTTGCTCAGAATTAGGTTAAGGCTCTTGTCACATACACATCACCAAGAATATCTACCACCTCAGAAACCTGAGCTCAATTCCATCTTACATGAGTCTCTGAAGGACCCTGGAGGCTGAGAAACCCCTTCGATGGTCAGAGGTACTCAGGTTACACTTAGTGTTAATGGACCCGAAACAACCCCTAGGGGATCGGGAATTGTTCAGCCTAGATAACTAAATGGCCCAAGTGTCTATTTGCAGCTACTTTGTGCAGAGTCAGATTGCTGTAATGGACCACACACATTCGCTGCAATTTAAAAATCTGATAAATCTGACCTAGCAGATGTGCCCTATTAAATGTCTCCCTCCACCCCTGCTACTTTTTAACACTACGTCAGTAACTGAGGGTAATGCAGCATTAGCCTTTCCTAAATTAAGCCATGAAAAACTTCATCTTCTCTACATGTTCATGTCTCCAATATCTTCTTGTATTTCTAATTGTCAACACACACATTCACATACGTACAACGAAAGTTTCATGAAATAATCCTTATCATGACTATGTGTGATACACTCTGATATTTCCTATTCTTTTTTGTTTAATGGTGATTATTATGTGCTGTGTTGACTTCACAACCCACCAATAGGTCCCAACCCACAGTCGCAAAATACTGTCCCTGATTAGCAGTGTGTCCTCCCATTTCATCGATCTATTCATTCCATAAAAGCCCCTTGAGCACCCTTCGTGTCCAAAGTCCTCCTCCCAGTGCTCTAGGGCCCACATACACCTCATCTCCAGGAAGTTATAGCCAGCCATGAGTTCACAGAAAAATACAATCAAAGAAGATAGTCAGAGGAAAGTACAGAGGAATGCTTCTGTCTGAGGAGATCTAAGAAGGCTTCATAAAAGCTAGGGACTGGAGATGAACCGTGAAGTCTGAAGGGTGGCTGAGACTTAGACATGTTGTAGTAATCGCCTAAGAGGAAGGGAAGTGAGGGTATTAACCAGAGGAGAGGAGGTCTCCTAGCTAGGAGTTCAATCCTTTGAAACCCTGGAGATTGGGAAGCATCTAAATGGGACGAGAAGTGGTTGTTATAGAAATGCTGGCTAGTGGCCTGGAAATGGCAAGGGCTAAATGTGCGGGTAGATCCCTTCTACTAGGCCTCACGTGGGAGGCCTGCGTCAGAGGTGCCTCTGAGGAACAAGGCACCTGCAGAGAAGCCAGGGCTCAGTTCAGTTGTGGAGGAGACCAGGAGCATCCCAGGAGAGACAGAGGGCAGTCACTGTGAGCACAGCCCTGTGGGTTCTCCAAACTCCCTGCTGAAGTGGTGGGATACACACATTGCTCACACATGACCTATTGACGCTACTGCAGAGCCCTGGATGGAAACAAGAACACGCCAACAACTCCTTCAGAGAAAGACGTATTACAACCCATTGGTAATCAGCCCTCAAATCCACAAAACCTTACTTTATATTTCAAGTATCCAGTGAAGTCGCTCAGCCTTAAGTTAAAGAAGGTGGTGATCAAGGACAGAGAAGCACCCACTTGCCAGAATTTAACTGAAGCAGGAGGGATGACCAAGCTTGTTGGATCTGTAGTTTTTTTTAATAAAAATTTAATAGCCACTGGTTAAATCTAAAGGAAGCCCTTGGAATCTATCTAGAAACATCTCCTCCTGTAATTTATTTCAGGTTTTGGCTAGTTATCTGTTTCCTCTCTGCTCTATTAACAGAAGCATGTTTTCCGCTCCTCTGTAACCCCTTGGGGCTTGGCACCCTCATTGCGTAAGCATTGATCCAAGCTGTGGTGAAATTGATTCTGAAATGAAATGAATGCTTCCCATTCCTATTGTGTAAGACATACATTTCATGAACTTGTGTGGTTTGTTTGTTTCCCAAAGCCAACCACCGAACCCAGCCTTAGCACGCCGGTTTATTTCATGTTTTTGGTAGTCGCCTCTGTCGACCTTTTTGTTTTTGTGTTGTTTCAGGTATCTGGAAAAGAAATATGATGCAGTTTGTGATATTTGTAGGAAACACAAAACCACCCTTAAGTACATCATCTGGGGCATTTTATTAGCAGGTGAGCTACAAAGGGGATGGGAGGACTAGTGTCTTTTTTTGGGAAGCCCTCAAATATTAGATGGCTTTGGGTGGAAAGATGCCAAATCTCCCCTCCTCCTGGACCTCACTGAATTGTCCAGGGAGGCTGAGGAGTAGTCGGGGAGGCCCTGGGTTTTGGGTCTCAGCATACAATACCTACACAGCACCCTCTCTTACCCTGATCATAAACCAGTAGCCAATTTTTCTGAACTACCTACACTCACGGCTCATATAGAGATTGCTATTGTGATGCGGATTTGAGGAGATGGGTTGACTAATGCAAATCCAGAAAATGAACAATTTTTAAGTGACTGCCTGACATGGAGGGAGCCCTGGTGGTGTGATGGTTGAAGCGCTCAGCTGCTAACCTAAAGGTCAGCGATTCCAACCCACTGGCCACTCTATGGGAGAAAGATGTGGCAGTCTGCTTCCACAAAGATTTATAGCCTTGGAATTGTTTTATTCTGTCCTTTAGGGTCACTATGAGTTGGAATTGACTTGAAAACAGTGGGTTTGGTTTTGGTAGCAGACATGGTGATAATCACAAGGTTAAAAACCTAGTTGCAGGGGGCAATGTAAGCAATTGGTACTTTATGCAATTACAAAAATACAACACAAGGAGGAGCCTAGGGTCATCCAACCCACGCCCCTTGCCTGAAGGTAGGATCAAAACCAGTTGCCATCAAGTCAACTCCAACTCATGCGACCCCATGTGTGTCAGAGTAAAACTGTGCTCCAAAAGGTTTTCAATGGCTGATTTTTCAGAAGTAGGTCACCAGGCCTTTTTGAGGTACCTATGAGTGGACTCGAACCTCCAACCTTTCAGTTAGCAACCAATCACATTAACTGGTTGCACCACCCAGGGACTTCAAAGGCAGGACAGTACCATCTTTTTTTTTTTTTTAATTGTGCTTTAAGTGAAACTTTATAATTCAAGTCAGTTTCTCATACAAAAACTTATACACGCATTGTTACGAGACCCTTGTTGCTCTCCCTGTACTGTGACAAAACACTCCTTCTCTCCACCCTGTATTTCCTGTATCCATTCAACCAGCTCCTAGACAAGAATGTCTCCTGTTTTCACTCCTTCCAAATAAAGGACTCCAGAGTCCATTTTTAAGAAATCTCATGTCTATAAAATGTAAACACTACAAACACTACCACCGACATTTTCCAGGACTGCTAAGCCCCACAGGTCACAAGGCTTTGATGGTGCTCAGACATCCAGAACAGGAAACAGCAGGGGTTGGGAAATTTTTCCAGACTAGTCCAGAGAGTAAATATTTAGGCTTTGTTGACGAAAAGGTTGAAACTATGCAACTCTGCAATTGTGAGCGATGCATGATCAAGTGGGTGCGGCTGTGTTCCAATGCAATTTTATGTACAAAAACAAGTGGCAGGCCAGATTTCACCTGTGGACCAGGGTGTACCAACCCCTGCTCTAGACCAGTGCCTCGTGTGGGTGTATATTGTAATATCTAAAAAGTAAACGATTAGTTGTTTGTTTTGAACATGAACTCCCACAAAGAAACCTTATTGTTCTTCTTATCCCAGAATCTCTTCTTTGAAAACGGCCACCTTGGTAATTGCCCCTACCCCTTTCCCTTAGAGATTTTTTGGCAGTTAGAGACTGTCCTTTGGTGGGTCTATTACCCTACTCAAGTTTAGGCCACATCGGACCTGTGAATCAGGAGAACCAAGTCAGCTTGGCAAGTGGTTGCTTAAATACTTGGCCTTTCTTTGACAGTAGCTCACCTGCTGAGCCTAAAGGCCAGGACGTATGACCAAGCGTCAAGACAAAAGAACTCAGAAGTTCTGTAAGAAAAAAGACGTAGCCCCTGCCTTCCTAGCATTCATAGTGAGAATGTTAGAGGCTTACTTTGAAAACACACACACATACACAAATACAGCATTTACAATCAGAGGTGCTAATATCCCTATCAAGAGCACTCCTGCACTCAATAGTTTCTTGATTTCACCCCTCATTGCTTGAGCCGGATCAGTGGCTGGCAGCTGGGCTCCAGGCTGTGTTGGTGATGCTCACGTCTGGTTTGCTTCCCGGACAGGTTACCTGGCTATGGTGATTGCAGCTTGTGTGCTGAACTTTCGCAGAGCCCTTCCTCTTTTTGTGATCACTGTGGCTGTCATCTTCTTTCTTGTCTGGGATTACTTGATGGCTAAATACGAAGATCGAATTGATGAGCTCCTGTCTCCTGGAAGAAGCCTTCTGAACAGGCATTGGTTCTGGCTAAAGTGGTAAGTACAGCTGGTTCTCTTATTCCAGTGGAGAGGGATCTTGGGTCTTTTCTAACACTGTTCCAAAATTTGTTTTCAACTTGCTTCCCCGTCCATGGGATATTGGAGCTAGAAACAGCCTAGGGAAGATTCTGTTCCAGTGCCTTCATTTTACAAACAGAAAATCAAGGCCTAAGTAAGCCAATGACTCACTCAGGATGTGTTCAATTGCCCCTACAGACTGCCTTAATTTCAAGTGCCACTAGATGATAAAATGTCCCAGAGATATTAATTTAAGAATTTCCTATGTACTACATTAAAGAGAGAGACAGGTACCTATGTATCAAGAAGCAGTTGTTAGGAAATGAGAATAGTGCAAGGGTTTAGTCATAACTGAAGTCCCTGTGTGGTGCAATTAATGCACTCGACTGCTAACCAAAAGGTTGGAGGTTCGAGTCCACCCAGAGGCACCTAGTGACCAACTTCAGAAAATCACACATTGAAAAGCCTATGGAACGTGGTTCAACAGTTGACAAACATGGAGTCACCATGAGTTGGAATCGACTCAAAAACTACTAGTTTTTCCCTCTCCAAAAATCTTTTTTTCCTCTCTGACCCCTTTATATGTTCTTGATCCAGGGGTCCAACTGTCACAGAACAGTTTTGGAGGAGCCATCTACTTCTACATCTACATGTGGGGTGGGGTATCTCTCATTCCTGGTAGCTAAAAAAAAAAAAAAAGGCCCCCATCCTCTTTCTTGTATTTTTTGTAGTTTTTTTTTTTTTTTTTTTTTGACATGCACAAAACCTTTAATGTAATCAGGCCCATTAATCTTTTCCATTTATGATGTATTCCTTTGTTTTCGGGTTACATAGTAACCTGTAATGGAAATATTGACTTTGTGGTAAATGTTCATAACCTGAAATCCATAGAGCAGTTAGAAAGCAGAGCACAACCTGATACAACCCACGTGATTTAAGAGAATTTCCTTATTCTGAGAAAAGGAAAAAAAATCAAGTGGTTGAATATGGGAGACACATTGCTTAACGCCTTGGCTGTTGACCTTCATAGCCACTCCAAGAGAGGATCTATTGCAATTTCTGGAAGCACAACTTCCTGGTGCCAGGCTGTGTTACTCCTGTTAACCGTCTTTATTCATTAAAGCCTGACGACAGTTTTCAAGTTAGCATGACAAATGGCACCAATGCCTCCTTTCCCATTCTCTTAGGGTACTGTGGAGTTCGCTGATCCTGGGGGTGATTTTCTGGCTGATCTTCGACACAGCCAAATTGGGCCGACAGCAGCTGGTATCGTTTGCTGGCCTTGTAATGTTCCTTCTCCTGACATTTCTATTTTCCAAGCACCCAACCAAGGTAAGTGTGAAACTGGTCTTTATTGTTTTTTTTTTTTTTTTCCCCATATAACTTGCTCCAAATAATGATTTTGAGAAAATTTAACTATCATTCAATATTATCCTTACCTTTTATGAGATTTAAAGTGGCTAGGGTGCCTATCTTCCTGAAGTGACATAGTACCATCCATTACTCAAGTGTTTTTCAGTCTCAGTAAATTTCCAGTTACATAACCAGCAAGATGTGTTCCTTCCCAGCCAAGTCCAATTTCTATTCATGTCCCCACCTCCCTTCATCAAACACACGTTCAAAAAAAAAAAAAAAACCATCCATTTTAATCCCGATTTCCCCAGACCAGTAAATAATCTAATATTCTATCATTGAATTCTACAGTTTATTGAATTTCCAATTTGAAATTCAGACTTTTTTACTGCAAACATTTGTCCTTAATATGGTTTAACAACTTCGTTCACACTGAATCCAATTCCCGTCCTTGTTCTCTCAGCCTTAGCCTATTACAAGGGCAAGAATTCTGAGGTGTTGAAGATTTCACATATGCCTGAACAATAACAAAATCTAGATTTATATAGGCTGAAAGATGGGTTGACCCAAGGGAAGAAAAAAAAATTGATGAGAGACCACACTCTCTGGATATGATCCAAATTCTTTGTCTTGTTCAGTTGACCATCTCCATTGTTTTCTGTCCCCGCAATCCCATAGTCCTTTGTAGGCCACGCATCTCAGCACCAACGATGGAAGCAGATTGTTCCTTGCCTCCTCTCTCCCTGGATCCGTCTCAGAGTTAATTGGCTCCTTTCACTGTGAAATGAAAGCCGCTAAAGAGGACTTTTTTTTTTTTTTTAAAGAGGACTGGATTTCATTTAATTCACTTAGAAATTGTCGATTATCAATCCTTGGACACACAGAGAAATCATGCCCTGCCTTTCCATTTTCCAGAAATAATTATATGTGCCTAATATTTACAGGATGACTAGGCGGGCCAGATCCTTCTTCCTTTGATGGCCCTTCTTAGACTACTCTTTATGTCTGTTATTTTATTATGACATAACGGTTACATACTCCCCTGGGGCTGAAGGCTTCAAATTCAGGTTTAAGAGAAGGGGATGCAAGCTTTCGTTTTTTTAGATATTTGTCAAGAGAAGCGTTTTCCCAGTATTGTAATTTGGAATATTATTTGGTCTATAGATTCCTGAATCGGGCAGCACTGTTTCTAACACAACTAGAAAAGTGGTCCCCCAAACAAGACAGACTAACAGTTTGTACGGTGTCATTGTTGTGTGTTGTTGAGCTGATTCTGACTCATAGTGACCCTCTAGGACAGCGTGGAACTGCCCCATAGGGTTTCCTAGATTGTAAACTTTACGGGAGCAGTTCACTCTGTCTTTTCTCCTGCAGAGCAGGATAACATACACATAATAACAAAAAGAAAAAGCAGAGCAAAACTTTTTTTTTTTTTAATACTTTGAATTTACAGCTGGTCCTTAGTTTTACCATCCTACAAAGTAATGAAGGAGCCCTGGTGGCACAGTGGTTAAGCACTTGGCTGTTAACCAAAAGGTCAGCAGTTCAAACCCACCAGCTGCTCCAAAGGAGAAAGATGGAGCAATCTGCTTCTGTAAAGATTAAAAAAAAAAAAAAAATCCAGACCCGGTGCCGTCGGGTCAATTCCGACTCATAGTGACCCTACAGGACAGGGTAGAACTGCCCCATAGAGTTTCCAAGGAGCACCTGGCAGATTCGAACTGCCAACCCTTTGGTTAGCAGCCGTAGCACTTAACCACTACTGTACCAGGGTTTCCTAGAGCCTTGGAAAACCTATGGGGCAGTTCTTCTCTGTCCTACAGGGTCACTACGAGTTGAAAGCGACTTGGTGGCAACAGGGTCTTTTTCGATTATCAGGTCATGAGAAAAGGCAGGGTGTGTAGAATAATTCAAATTTTGAAGGTCCAGCTTAGAATATTTGAGCACATACATAAATTAAAATTGGGTGCAAGCAGAAATGTTTTGTGCAAATCAAGGAAGTCAAATGAGACAGGAATTTTGCATGAGGCCTCTGGAGTGAAGCTGCCCCTGCCCAGCTTTCAGTAAGTCTGGGAAAAGACTGAGCAGATTCTATCATAGGATTCTCTGCTCAGGGCTGCCTTTGCCTTTCCGGAGAAGGTGGGTCACAGACCACATCTGAGAACACTGCAGGCCACACATTTGCTTTCAAGATAATTGTGATCTTCTGAGCATTCGTGCCCAGCTCAGCATTGATTTTCTAATAAGAGCTATCTCTTGATCTTTCTCCATAGGTTTACTGGAGACCTGTCTTTTGGGGAATTGGGTTACAGTTTCTTATTGCACTCTTAATTCTAAGGACAGAACCCGGTTTTGTGGCCTTTGATTGGTTGGGCAAACAAGTTCAGGTAAGTTTGGTTCAAAAGAACACCTTGCTTTTATAATGCTATAATATCTGTGTGTAATCCTCAGCCTGTCAGAAATAGGTTTATTTGTCTCCATTAGTTGGCCCACGTTTTAATTCCACAGCATGAGTTAGACAAATAATTTTGTTTACATAGAATGTGTTAATGTTTGCTTTATTAATATTATTGCTGTCTCTTGCCCATTTGTCCACCACATCTCTCCCCATCCCTATTTTCCCCTTCATCCTGCCCAAGGGTGTCACACTTCGAAGATAGTCCCAAAAGCAGCAAGAGGCTTTCTTTGCATCTAGTGGTAACTAGCGATCCCACGTGCCATCTATGACTTGCCAGAGCAAATCACCACTCTGGGCTCATTCTTTAGCTTCTGGGAGTCAGACTGAATGTCATAAAGCACAGGAAATCTCTCTGCAGGTATACTTCAGTAATAGACCTCCATGCCTTACAAGGAGGTAATGAACTTTCCAAGTCTATCCAAATAATTTGCTGGATTCCTACCTTTCACTGAGCCTCAAGTGTCGTGGGGACAGTTGCCATGACTTCAGTGGTTTCCATGATCTGCTCTCTTTCTTTATTTGACTCAGACTTTCCTGGGGTACACTGACGTTGGCGCTTTGTTTGTCTTTGGTGAGAAGTACACAGACCACTTCTTTGCATTCAAGGTAAGCGTAACCCCTTTTCTATGCAGACCCTGCTTTTTCAGTAGCTTGTCAGTCATTGTAGGTTGTTCAAATAGAACCTACTCATTGCGGTTAAGTTGATTCCGACTCATAGTGGCCCTACAGGACAGAGAAGAACTGCCCCACAGGATTTCGAAGGCAGTAATCTTTATGGATGCAGACAGCCACATCTTTCTCCCAAGGAGCGGCTGGTGGGTTCGAGGCAATGACCTTTTGGAGCAGCCAAGCTCTTAACCACTGCGTCACCAGCGCTCTTAGATAGAACCTAATGGGCTGAAAGCCAGTCATAGGACTCCCTGCCGTGTTATAGGTGCATAATACATATCACTACCCTTTCTCTGTACAATTTCACCTGAAGTCAGGGGACACTCACGTTTTAGTTTGATACTACAGTATTGGAGGAAACATCTAGAGGAGGCCAGAAGCATTCTAATACTTCTAGGGGATGTGTAGCATTGCCTGAGATGCTTAGGAAAAATCACACCATCAGGCCATCTATAAAAAGAGGGTCTCTAGGAGGAAACACTGGCAGTGGGGTAACAGGATCCGGAGCCTCAGGGAGAAGAACATTACGTACCTGGCAACGAAAGGGCACATGGCTGCTGATGGTTTCCATGTTCTGCAGCAGTGAAAGCCCTGAGCCCAGGAAGTCCTTCAGGGTCTTGACAGGTCACCCTGACACCCAGGATCCTCAGGACTGACTGCCTCCCTCCATCCTTGCAGCACTACCTGACAAGGGCCTGAGGTTACTTAGGGGGCAAAGCAAATTATTTTTGTCTGGCTGGGGCCTCTCTACTTAACAGTTTGGGGTGGGAAATCCAGGAATCCTGGTGTGTACTCCTTGTGAGGAGTTATTAGTTAGACAAACAGGACTGATATAGTAGTTTGTGTCTGTGGAAGCGTGATCAGGATGCTACAGAAATGTGGAAAGATTCTGTGTACACAAGCCAGAGACCCAGATCAACACAGCTCACATTGGTGTTGTTGCTAGTTGCCCTACAGTCAGACTCATAAGACCCCATGTGTTGCAGAGTAGAACTTTGCTCCATAGAGTTTTCAAGGCTATGAACTTTCAGAAGCAGATCACCAGACCTGTCTTCCAAGGCATCTCTGGCTCGAACCTCCAGCCTTCAGTTTGTAGCTGAGCCCTTAACCCTTTGCACCACCCAAGGGACTCCACAACTAACATAATCAGGTGGAATGATTAACCTACCAAATACTCAATTAGAAATCACTTGAATGTGTGAATATGATCAGTTTCTGTAACCTTTTTTTTTTTTAAACATTCAAACAGATAATAAAGATATTGGAGAATATTGCATTTATGTTTTAGAGTAATGGCTTGCTTATTTATCCTTAGAAGACACTATTCAGTTAGTTGGGAGACAACTAGATCAGCTGTTCTCAGAAATTGTGGTCCAGGGGCTTCTGGATGTCCGTGAGTTCATTTCATAATAATCCTAAGATGGTATTTAGATTTTTTTTTTAATAGACTTAATTTTCTAGAGCAGTTTTGTGTTTATATAAAAATGCCGTTCAATTGCCTCATATGCAAGCGAAAGCTGGGCAATGAATAAGGAAGACTGAAGAATTGACGCCTTTGAATTACGGTGTTGGTGAAAATTATTGAATGTACCATGGACTGCCAAAAGAATGAACAAACTTGTCTTTGGAGAAGTACAGCCAAAATGCTTCTTAGAAGCAAGGATGGCAAGACTTTCTCTTACATACTTTGGACTTGTTATCAGGAGGAACCTGTCTCTGGAGAAGGACATCACATTTGGTAAAGTAGAGCATCAGTGAAAAAAATGAAGACCCTCAATGAGATGGATTGACACAGTGGCTTCAATGATGGGTTCAAGCAAAGCAATGATTGTGGGGATGGTGCAGAACCAGGCAGTGTTTCTTTCTGTTGTACATAGGGTCGCTATGGATAGGAATCGGTTGGCAGCACCTAACAACAACACTTAACCAAGACTATCTCCAAGCAATAAAAAAATTCTCTGAAAAATAAGAAATAAGTTCCTCCAGTACCTCAAATCAGCAATTGCTTCTTCTGATAGGTAACAAAATCACCTATGTCTAATAATGCAAAGAAATATTTGTATTTATGTATAAAACTAAATAACAATAAAAAAAAAAATGTCACAGAAAGTAGAGCTCGCATGTACCCTCTCCCCAGCACTGTTTCTTCAAACAACTTACATTCATGTGATACATTTGTAACAACTGATGAAACAATACTGATACATGAGTAACTAAAGCCTAGTCCCTTAACTTTCTCACGTTGGTTCTCTTACACGTATATACTGGAGTTTTCCAGAAGCTTCGTGAACCGTGATGATGTCATAACTCTGACAATTAATGAATGCATGATTCTAGATTCTTGTGTTTTAAAAATTTCTCATTTTTAATTTCTGATAGAGTAAATATTGATAGATATAAGCCATACGAACAAGTTTTGTTGGCTTCTCAGTAATCTCTAAGGGTGTAAAAGGAGCCTGAGACACAAAGTTTGAGAACAGCTGCACTAGTGCCTGGGTTGTCTTAGAGATGGTCTTAAGATCCTAAGCAGCCACAAGACTACTAGGATGAGGACCCCAGCCACTAGCACCAACCCTAGTAGCTAAATCCACCTCAGCTGACCAAGCTGCACACACAAGACACTTACAAAGTGTTGGCAAATGAAAACCACTTATTACTTACAGAAAGCAGCTTACTTTTATTATAGATAACATCGGCCAAAGTAACCATCCAGAAATCAAGGACCAAAGTAATTACCCAGAATCCCTAACCCATTTATCCTTTTTCCTTCAAAACCCCGTGCTCCCCTGAGTTGGGAGTTATTGCATTGAATCCCACTTTTATTGACACAAATTTGTGGTATCAAACCAGTCCAGAGAAATCTCGGCTTCTCTTTCCTGGTCATTCCAGACCCCAGCTGCCCCACACAGCCCTTTCTGTCACCCGGGCCTAGGTCAGCAGGTGCCAGTCGCAAGCTATGGAGTTCACTTGACTCCCCACACTTTAGACCAGCTGGCCTCACTTCTCCCTTAGTTCTGGTAATTAGTTGCAATGACTCACCAGTTCCTGGAAAAGGGCTATCTTTGCAAGCACAAAAGGGATATACACAAGAGATGCACAGGTGAAATGGGGAGGGGGTTTCTGAGCAGAGCTTCATGTCCTCAGAGATGCTTGGTCCTCCCACAGGAAGCTCCAAGGAATTTCGAGTCCTGGACCATTATTGGTTTCTGCATAATCAGTGATTAGGTCCTCATGGCATATACATGATTGATCAAACCAATGAATATGCATGATTGGTTACATATGCCCCCCTTCTTTCCTGGAGTTAATCCTAGGCGTGGTCTTTGGGCACCCAATCCTTTGCACATAAAGGCACCTCGATTGCTGGCAAAGTCCTAGAGTTGTTTTCAGGAAACCAGAGACAAAGGGCAAACCAAATTCTTGGTTCCACAACTAGAATTAGACCATGCCAGCTACAATCCAGAGCTTTCTACAAGGTGACACCAAGCTGCTCCCCTGAATCCTCTGATAATGAGAGAAACAGGATAAGCTTTCTTCTTGCTGGTGGAAGTCAGTGTCTTCTGTAATAACTCAGAATTTTTGAAGTGCAGGTACATATATTGCATGCCTGAAAAAGATGGAAAGGGTAAAACCAAGGTATCAAAGGCACTTCTCTACTCACCATGATCGTTCCCCTACCCACCGACCTCTGTTCTTCCAGAAACATCCCTGTGCTAAACCTTTCCCATCTACCTTTACCACAGTCTTTACCAGGAGTCTGGGCCTTCTCCTAACCAAAGCAGATGTCTTAGATTCCTGGTGTTTCTGTACCAGAAATACCAGGAGTCAGTGGCTTTAAACAATAAGAATTTCTTTTCTCAACATCCTGGAGGTTAACAGTCCAAAGCAGGGTCTTGCCCAGTCAATTCCTTCCTTGACAGGAGTCCCAGGTGCTCCTTGGTTCCTTGGCTTGTAGACATCCTCACACGGTGTCTGTCTTTGCCTGTGTGCACGTGTCTCTGTCTGATCTGCTTTTTATAACTAAGAAGAGATCAGGTTTAGAACACACCCTACACTGGCATGGTACATTAACATAAAGAAAACCTTATTTCCAAGCAGAACTCCGTCCACAGGTATAGGGGTTAGGATTCCAACACAAAGTTTGGGAGGATACAATTCAATCCGTAACAGGAGGGATTTTTTTTTTTTTTTTTTGCAGGGAAAAGGTAACCTGGCCCCAAGCCCCAGCATGAGCAGTTGCCTCCCGGGGTGCCCCCAGGAAGGTTATCCTCCTCTGGGTTGTTGTTAGCTGCCATCAAATCAATTCTGACTCATGGCAACCCTATGTGTTGCTGAGTAGAACTGCTCCATAGACTTTTCAGGCTGTGACCTTTCTAATGCAGACCACCAGGCCTGTCTTCTGAGGTACCTCTGGTTGGATTCAAACCACCAGCCTTTAGGTTAACTGTTTGGGCCACCCAGGGAGCAGCCTTCTCTGGGAAGTCCCTACAAATACTTGCCAAGAAGTCAGAAAGATGCATTTGGGCTTTCCTTCAGCTTTCTTTTTTTGTGCTGTGTTATTGTTCCTATACTTCTAAAATGTTTGTCTCATTTAGGAACTCTGAATTTACTTGGATTACCTGCCTTCAGTTTTATGCTGAGTCGTTTTTTAAATGACTGAGTTTGTGTGTGTGTGTGTGTGTGTGTGTGTGTGTGTTTTAAACTGCTGATTGTGTGTGTGTGTGTGTGTGTGTGTGTGTTTTAAACTGCTGATTAATAACTAAGCCATCTCTGGAAGGTCAGGTGTTTACAGCCTGAGATAGAAATCATGCCATGTCATGAACTGAATTCAGAATTAGAGAAGATAAAAGTCACAAAGGAGTAATAACTTGCTACCCAGATTGTACTGGTGTCTTTGGACTTGGTCCCGGCCCCCAGGGCAGTAGCCTCTTTCGTGCCAAAGCAGGATCCCTGTGGTAACACTCCAGAGACAAGCCCTTCACCTTCCTCAAGCTTTCAGGGAGGCTTCTTCTGCCCATTAAAGCCAATAAAAGGCGTGTAAGAGAGTGTGCCCTGAATAATGGCACCAAATGTCTTTTAATATGTATTATTAATAGACTTTTCTAAATTAGATCTTGTACAAATTGTCCTCGGCTGTTCTGTGCCTCTGGTGGCTGCTTGTTTCTCACCATTCAGCTAGGGGACAGTGGGGACAGGGCAGCGATAGGGCAGGGGTGGGGAGGGGCCCCGACCACAGCTCAGTGTGATCTATGCAGGGCAGAAACTGCTCCCTGTGGAAACACCGCTCCTTGAAGGCCCCCAAAGCAGCTGGAAAATAGGAAACAAAAAAAGACAATCATTGCCAACACAGGGCTAAGCTAGTTTCCAAAGTTTAATCACTTCTTGAGCGATTAGAAAACACATAAGTAAAATTATTATTTTAAAAGCTAAAACAATGAATGCTTAAAGAGAAACGAAGTCCTGACAATGTTACCACATGCATGAATGCTGAAAACATTATGCTGAGTGAAGTAAGTCAGACACAAAAGGCCAAATAGTGTATGATTTCACTTATATGCGATACATAAAACAGGCAAATGCATAGAGACAAAAGTCGATAGTGGTTACCAGGGTGGGAGGGAGGAGGACAGGGCTTTGAGGACGCTGAATTTCTGTTTGGAGTGATGAAAACGTTTTGCCAATAGATGGCAGTGATGGTTGTACAACATGGTGACTGTAATTAATGTCACTGAATTGTATCCTTCAAAATGGTTAGAATGGCAAATGTTTTGTTTTATATTTTACCATAATAAAATTAAAAGTTGAAAATGTACATTATAGGAGGCACTGTGAGTAAGCGCCTGGCTGCTTTATCTGATCTACGTAGATCCCTGCTCCAGACCAAGGTTACTGTGTTAATTAGTGGTGAAGCCCCTGTTTAATATCAGAACAGCAAAACTATCTGCCAGTGGCCTTCAGATTTTTGGCCTAGTTATTACGTATTTCCCCAAAATTCCTCTCTACTTCTGCCCAACATTTTGTGTTATTTGCAGTTGAAGTGAGGGAGCATGTTGAATCATTCCTTTAAACAACTGATTTTTAACTGTTGATCGAGTCTTCGGGGTCATCTCTGAAAGGCCAGGTCTTCATAGACTGAGATAGAAATTCCTTTTTTGCTTGTTCTCCTACGTCATGAGCTACTCCATGCCTCTCACCTCTACCAGGTGCCCACTCATCATCCAAACAGCACCTACAAATGAAGAGAAAAAAAGAGAGTTTCATTGCTTCTCTGAGGCACTGCAGTAAGAAAAGGTTTCTTTAGCAGAGGAAAGAAAGTAAAAGCATGGCACGTTTCCTATGAAATATACTCAAGAAGATCCAGAACAAATTAGAACAAGAGACCATAGATGGGGAAGTTGCTTTAGCTCTTGAGGAGTTCTCAGTATTTTTAAGACATCTCAAAAAAAAAAAAAAAAGGCAGAGAGAAGGAGACGTATGTAACCTGAGCCTGCTGACCCCATGCTCTCAAGAAATGGTTGTCAACGGTGTTAACTGTCTACGGCTTCTGTTCCCGCCCCCAGATCCTGCCAATCGTGGTTTTCTTCAGCACTGTCATGTCCATGCTCTACTACCTCAGACTGATGCAGTGGGTCATTCGAAAGGTACGGGGCCTGGGAGGGGCTAGAGTGGCAGGTGTAGAGTTGATTGTTTCAAGGACAAAGTCTTAATGCAGGTATTTCTGAAATGCCCTTCTCTTCCCATCAAGATCCCTCCCCCACTGAGTGATGAGATTCAAACCAAAAAAAAACCTCAGTGAGTTGCTTACCTGTGCCCATACCAAAAAGCCACACCCATTGCCACTGAGTCAGTGGCGACCCTATAGGATAGAGCAGAGCTGCCCCATAGGTCCAACTCATAGCAACCCTGTAGGACAGAGTAGAGATGCTCCATAGGGTTTCCAAGGCTGTAAATCTTTACTGAAGCAGACTGCCACGTCTTTCTCCCGAGGAGTGACTGGTGGGTTCCAACTGCTGACCTTTCAGTTAGCGGGCAAGAGCGTAACCACTATGCAGCCAGGTCTCCTTCCCGTGCCCATCAAGGGGATTTAATTTCAGGGACTTCAACTTGCAGCCTGCTGGGTAGTTTCATGAAACCTGAGCAAAAGAAGTGACTCCAACAGGTCAGACACCTCCCAGGGGAAACAAAGACACAGTGTCCTTCTTTTATCTTGGCTAGCCACCGTGTGCCCTGCACAAAGCCACTGTTGAGCTTGAGGAGGTTGCAAGTGTGGACACGCCTCGTTTTGGAGTTGCCAGAGAAATCAAAGCAACAAAGGGAATCTGAGGGAGATTTCTAAGCACACAAATAAGAGTAAAGTCCGAGAAGTGAATCCCATTCCTGCTGCTCCAGAAACCGTCAGTCCTGCCCTCGTAAATGAGGTCAGAATACTAAGTACTTACTTTGTAAGCTAGCCTGGATGCACATGAAGGTAGGGCTGTGCTTCCAGGGCTTGGGCATAGCCTTTTTTTTTTTTTTTTTTATCACTGTAAAATAAATAAAAATGTACCAGGTGAGAGAGATGGAGAAAGAGAACCAGAACACCAGCAGAGTTCAGAATTTCAGCAAGAGCTCTCAGAGCTCTTTTTAATTTTAAACATTTAAATGTTCAGAACGACTCTGCTAATGTCTAAGCAAAAAAGAAGATCAAATGCGTTATTTAAGGCTCCCTCCTGAGGTGGACGCTAAGGTCTCTCGTTGAAAGGCCAGGGGAAAAGTGGAACCAACAACGATATTCTTCGAATTAAGTAAAATAGGCCAAACTCAAATTATATTCCAGCCCCATCACTACTTATTATGTGAGCAACTTTGACAAAATAACTAAACTGTTCAGTGCCTCAGTTTCCTCTTCTACAAAATGGGCATAATTATAGGACCTCCTTCAAAGCGTTATTGTGAGGATTAAATGGGTTCATCCTGGTCAGAGGGATAGGGCAGTTCTTGGAATACAGTAAAGCTCACCATGGTTGTTGGCAATTATTAGCACATATTATTTGTATACCGTGTAGCTACAGAAACACATTTGCGTAATGTACATACAATTACTCAGACTCACCACACAAACAGGAAGATTTGATTGGCCTGCTTTATGGACTAGATAAAGTAGACTTACGTTTACCACCATCACTGGCTGGCCTCCATATGTTACTCCAGTTTAAAGATTTTATCCCTGCTCTGACGTTTGGTGTATACAATAGTTCTTCACTAACTTCATTCCTTTTTTGCTTTTAGATTGGATGGCTAATGCTAGTTACTATGGGAACATCTCCTGTTGAATCTGTAGTTGCTTCTGGCAATGTATTTGTTGGACAGGTGAGTTGTAATATAAAAAAAAAAAAAAAATGAGCGGCTGAAATGGATAGTCTTTTTCCAGAAAATGGAATAAGAAAATATTATAGTGTTACCATTGCTTTTCATGTAAAAAGAAGAGTGTTGAAATAAGGAGCTCCCTTATTAGCAGTGTTGAGATACGAGAGAGAGAGAGAGGTGTAAGGCCCTCTGTAGGCTAGTGTGGAATTTGGGTTCTTGGAAATGTATTGAGAGGAAGGAGGATTGAACCATCTTCCCAAAGATACTTTATCATCTGTAGGTTCTCAACAGACCTTTTCTGAATTTATCGAACGGTTGAGATCTCTGGCCAACTCTTCAGAAGCTAGGAACCCTTCTGCTGAAGTGGAGCTCACCATTTATTTTGAAGCTGCAAACATGTCACAGCCAGCTTCATATTCTGTAGAATAACGCTGACGTAGAATTTCGTCTGTGGTAATGGACAAGACCATGAGAGGCTTTCCACCAAAAACCATGCAGCTGGACCTACCCAAGCTCGTTCTCAGCTTGTCTGCACTGGCCAACAGTCTATCTTTGCTGAGTCTGAAGAAAAATGCTGAAGAGTTATTACGTTACACTTTTCGCCTCCCTGATCCATCCCATGGGTAAATGCTCTTTTGCCTGACACTCATTTAAGCCAAGAAATATGATGTCAAGGAGTGACCATCAAAATAGCAGCATTCCTAAGGGATGGCTAAGCAAGAAGTGGTAATAAGCTATTCCGGGTTTAAAGCTTCAGACCGAATGAAATCACACACCAAGGAAACCAAGTGGGAATGCTTGCCAGCACCAACGCCCAAGAAAATTGGATTTGAAGCAAAAATCAAGTCACTCGGAAAAACACATGGCCCCAAATCCCAGGCTGACAAGTGCTCTAGGCAGGCGAAGCCTACTCATCGACAAGCCCCGCTCACTAGCCTGAAGCATAGTCTTTAAAGTGAGGTCCATACTTCCTCCCTAGGAGCTGAATTTATTGTAATTATAGTCACAGAATCTCTCAGGAGTAATGAGGGCACCATCTTGAGTTGATTACTTCTACCTGCGGGGTAAGAGGACTCATGTACTGCGTTTCCATTTAGTCCATAAATTGAGGCTGAGTACATTCAATCTTATAGAACAATTAGAAATAATGAGGGGAAAATTGTAAAATTGCACACATGCTTCTGTGGTGCTCAATTTGGTACTTAATATGCTAAAAGTACAGCCATTATTTATGGAGAGCTCCACACTGCAGGCCTCCTGCCCTCCTTAATGGGATTCAAGCCTTTGCAACTCCACTCTTTCGACACCAAGGGGAAGTGGGAGAGGTGTGCTTCTGATTCTCAGTTAGGAAAGGGCCTCTGGGTGCCTGCACTTGATTCTGTTGGCATTTTGGAACTCCTGTGATTTCCCTCTGGCGTCAGCAAGGGGGCTTAGGACCTGTCTAGATGAAGCTGGAAGATGAGAAGTCACGGAGACCTAGGAAACACCAGTCCACAAGGCCAGGCCACTAGGCAGAGTTGCTTGGCTGATGATGTTACGACCCTAAGAAAAGCATCCCAATTTCTCCATGCCCCATGTCATCACAGAGTCCATTCCTAGGCTCCATGGAGGGTTTATAGAAACTGGCCTTGCATACTTTCCCAAATTTACACATCCTTTTACACTGTTTGTTTTTTTTACACAGCCATTGGTGGGGTGGGTTCCCAAACTTGAGCATGCATCAGAACCACCTGAATGGCTTGTTAAAACACAGATTGCTGGGTCCCAGAGTTTCTGATTCAGAAAGTTCAAGAATTTGCATTTCTAAAAAGTTCCCTGGAAACGCAGATGGTGCCACACTTAGAACTACTACTTTCATTAGTAGCCATTGAGTCGATTCCTGGCAACCCCACGTGTGTCGGAGTATAACTGTGCTTCATAGGGTAACAAGATGTGATTTTTTGAAAGTAGATCTCCAGGCCTTTCTTCCAAGACACCTCTGTGTGGACTTGAACTGCCAACCCTTTGGTTAGCAGCTAAATGCGATAACCGTTTGCACCACTCAAGGGCTCACACCCTTCTAAAATTTTAAAGGCAGCATTTAATCTAGTCACCCTTTTCTTTGTCTCCAGACAGAGTCTCCACTGCTGGTTCGGCCATATCTACCATACGTCACCAAGTCCGAGCTCCATGCAATGATGACTGCTGGGTTTGCCACCATTGCTGGAAGCGTCTTAGGCGCATACATTTCTTTTGGGGTAAGAATTACAGAAAATTCGTCTTCTTCTCTCTTTGCTAAGGAGCCCTGGTGGTGCAGTGGTTAAAGTGCTCAGCTGCTAACCAAAAGGGTGGCAGTTCGAACTCACCAGCCACAGGAGAAAGATGTTGCAGTCTGCTTCCTTAAAGATTACAGCTTTGGAAGCCCTATGGGACAGTTCTAATCTGTCCTGTAGGGTCGCTTTGAGTCTAAATTGACTCAACAGCAACAGGTTTGGTTTGGTTTGGTTTCTTTGCTGTTGTTACTGTGTTTGTTTCTCATTGCTGTTGGAAAAGAAGACAAAGAATGTATCCCTTTTTGCTCTATAGTTGGCTGCATTGCTTTGGCATTTGAATGTAGTAAATTCGAGAAGCTTTGAGGCTTCACTCTTATACCCCTGCTACCTAAATGTGAGTTATATCCAACAAAACAGATAGAAGTCAAGTGATGAGGTTACTTTGACTGAAAATTTTAATATGTTAAAAAAAATCTTTTTTTACTGACATGAATAAAAGGTGATTTAAACCTGGGGTTGGCAAACTATGGCCTATGGGCCAAATCTGAATTGCCCCCTCTTTTTGTAAATGAGGTTTTATTGGAACACCAAAACCAGAACCAAACCTGTTGCTATGAACTCAATTTCAACTCATGGCAACTCCATGTGTTACAGAGTAGATCTGAGTTCCATGAGGGTCTCTTGGCTGTTATCTTTACAGAAGCAGATCTCCAGGCCTCTCTTCTGCAGTGCCGCTAGGTGGGTTCAAACCACCAACCTTTCAGTTAGTAGGTGAAAGCAAGCCATTTGTGCCACCCAGGGGCTTTATGGAAACATAGCCACTCCTATTTGTTCATCTATGCCAGCTTTTGGGCTACAGAGTTGACTAGTTATCACCTACAGAGCCAAAAATATTGACTATCTGGCCCTTTACAGAAAAAGCTTACAACCCCTCATCTAGAGTGTGGTTCTCAAATCTGGTGGTACATGAGAATCGCCTTGGGAGCCTTTAAAAATCCCAGGGCCCAGGCCATGTTGTTATTGTTGTTAGGTGCCATTGAGCCAGTTCCAACTCATAGCGACCCTATGCACAACAGAATGAAACACTGCCTGGTCCTGCACCATCCTTACAATTGTTGTTATGCTTGAGCTCATAGTTGCAGCCACGGTGTCAATGCACCTCGTTGAGGGTCTTCATCTTTTCCGTTGACCCAGTACTCTGCCAAGCATGATGTCCTTCTCCAGGGAAGGATCCCTCCTGACAACATGTCCAAAGTATGTAAGACGCAGTCTCGCCATCCTTGCCTCTAAGGAGCATTCTGGCCACACTTCGTCCAAGACAGATCTGTTCATTCTTTTGGCAGTCCATGGTATATTCAATATTCTTCGCCAACACCACAATTCAAAGGAGTCAATTCTTCTTCGGTCTTCCTTATTCATTGTTCAGCTTTCACATGCATATAATACCACCGAAATACCATGGCTTGGGTCAGGCTCACCTTAGTCTTCAAGGTGACATCTTTGCTCTTCAACACTTTGAAGAGGTCCTTTGCAGCAGATTTGCCCAATGCAATGCGTCTTTTGATTTCTTGACTGCTGCTTCCATGGCTGTTGATTGTGGATCCAAGTAAAATGAAATCCTTGACAACCTCAATCTTTTCTCCATTTATCATGATGTTGCTCATTGGTCCAGTTTTGAGGATTTTTGTTTTCTTTATGTTGAGGTGTAATCTATGCTGAAGGCTGTGGTCTTTGATCTTCATTAGTAAGTGCTTCAAGTCTTCTTCACTTTCAGCAAGCAAGGTTGTGTCATCTTCATAACGCAGGTTGTTAACGAGTCTTCCTCCAATCCTGATGCCCCGTTCTTCTTCAAATAGTCCAGGTTCTCATATTATTTGTTCAGCATACAGATTAAATAGGTATGGTGGAAGAATACAACCCTGACGCACACCTTTCCTGACTTTAGACCATGCAGTATCCCCTTGTTCTGTCCGAACAACTGCCTCTTGATCTATCCCAGGCCATACCCCAGAGTAATTAAATCAGAATCCCTTAGAACGAGACCCAGGCATCAGTATTTTTTAAAACTTCTCAAATTTCAATATATAACCCAGGTTGAGACTTGATGGTCCATAACATAGCCTACCAGGGACAGATTACCCAGTTAGCAAGGTGCGTACAGGCTTACTTGTGCTCATCTACTACTCTGGAGGGCACAATTTTGCCTGTTTTTCACCACATCAAAGGCTATTCCTTCTGAACCAAACAGAAAATCTTAGCCTAATTTGCTTGCTTTCTTCTGGAATTCCAGGTTTCGTCCTCTCACTTGCTAACTGCTTCCGTTATGTCAGCACCTGCATCACTGGCTATTGCTAAACTCTTTTGGCCTGAGACAGAAACACCTAAAATAACCCTCAAGAATGCCATGAAAATGGAAAGTGGGTAAGTGGGGCACATCGGCCTAGTTGATGACTATGTAGGCTGAGGGGAGAAGGAGGCAAATTCAAAGTCCAGCAAAAATCCGATAACCAGAGAGTGCAGTAAATACCAGTATTGACGTGAGTTTAATCTCCCAGTGATAATTACTTAGACTTCAGCAAAAAAAAAAAAAAAAAAAGTCATCATTTCAACACTTGGGAAAAACTTTTCGGAATATCTGGATGTCAGTATCTTTTCTTCACTGTTCAATGTAAAGAGACCTGTTACCTGTTGCCATCGAATCAATTGCAACTCATAGTGACGCTATAGGACAAAGTAAAACAGCCCCATAGGGTTTCTAAGGAGGGGCTGGTGAATTTGAACTGCTGACCTTTTGGTTAGCAGCCGATTTCTTAACCAATGTGCCACCAGGGCTCTGTTGTAAAAATAGTCCATTGTAAATATAGCATTGTGTTCTTTAAGCCTTGATGCAAAACTACTGCAAAGCCATAGAATGACCATTTCTGGAGGTTTCTCATATAACAGAACAAGAAAGAGATCAAACCAAAAAAAAACCAAACCCAGGGCCGTCAAGTTGATTCCGACTCATAGCAACCCTATAGGACAGAGTAGAACTGCCCCATAGGGTTTCCAAGGAGCGCCTGGGGGATTGGAACTGCCGACCCTTTGGTTAGCAGCCATTAGCACTTCACCTCCATGCCCCCAGGGTTTCTAGAAAGAGACAAAGGTACTCATTCATCAGGGAAGAGGAGGGTATGATATAGATATTCTTAACTTCTATTTCGTTCATTTTCTTTTGCCCTGTTCAAGTGAAAGAAAAAAAAAAGTAGAAAAGACTGAGAGATTTAGGATATTCACAAGTATTTCACTAAGTAGCAGAATTCTTCAACCAACATGTTTTTGAGATTCATCCCTTGGTTGTATATAGGTGGAGTTATAACAATAATTGAAAAAGCAAGTTGCCAAACTGCTACATATAGTTTGATTCCACTTACAAAGTGAACAAATGTGCAAACTTACCCAATATATTATTTTGGGATACAAACACATAGGAAAATTGTGAAGAAAGGGAATGATAAAGAAATTTTAGGGAGGCAGAGATTAGAGGGAAAGGGGTTGAATTAGGGAAGAACACAGGGGGGCCTCAAGGGTAAGATGACATTCCGTTCCTTAAATGAGTTGATGGATAAACAGGCCTTCCTCATAGCATTAGTTTTTATACCTTAAATATCTTAATGAGTCCCTGGATAGCGTAAATGGTTAACACGCTCGGCTGCTAACTAAACAGTTGGAGGTTCAAGTCTCCAGAGACTCCTCGGAAGAAAAGCCTGGCGGTCTGCTTCTGAAAAATCAGCCATTGAAAACCCTATGGAGCAGTTCGACTCTGACACACATGGAGTTGCCATGAGTTTGGAGTCAACTCAAAGGCGCTGAATTTTTTTTTTGGTATTTTATAAATATTCTCAGTAGCTGTGTAATAAAAATAATTTTTAATCCCCATAATGTTTTTTCTTTTCCCAATTTATTTATTATAAATGCCCCCAGATTGAAAGAGCAGTATAACATTAGACACCCATACACCTATCACCTAGATTCCACAATTAGAGACCCAAACCCGTCATGATGTTGTGGAATTCAAGGCACAAGCTAGAGAGTTTGTCTTTTCAACGAGCTCTGGCTATGTCATTTCTGCCCTGTGACATCCATCCACTGACAGCTCCTTGGTAATTCCGGAATTACTATGTTTTGATAAAGTGAGTCGAGAAATCTCCTGGAAGCAGCGACACAGGGCGCATCCTCATCCATCTCCCTGGTGGCAAATATCGCCGTGAACCTGATCGCCTTCCTGGCCCTGTTGTCTTTTCTGAATTCAGCCCTGTCCTGGTTTGGAAACATGTTTGACTACCCGCAGCTGAGTTTTGAGGTATAATTCTTCCATGCTTCTGCCCTCCATTTTGGTTCTGCCTATCTTTCTTTAAAAATAAAATAAGTTTGGGAACAGCCTTCCCTAACCATCAATAATGTACTCTTACACATTGTACAAGCTTATCCTGTAACCACCACCCCCCACCATCTTCCCATCCCCTTCTCTCCTATCCTCTCCCTTCCCCCAACACATATTCATTCTCTCCTGACCCCACCCCTAAGACTCCAGATTACTCCCGAAGACCCAATTCCAACCTTGACTCCCGATGGATGGAGCAAGGGATTGTGGAGGGATTTCTGAGCCTAAAAGAGATCTGGAACAATCTTGGAGCTGGGGATGAGGCAGAAGAACTAGGAGAGTCATTACTCAGCTAATAAACTCTATACTTTTGGTTTTTATAGATAATATGCTCATACATCTTCATGCCCTTTTCATTCATGATGGGGGTTGACTGGCAAGACAGCTTTATGGTTGCCAAACTGATAGGTTATAAGACATTCTTCAATGAATTTGTGGCTTATGAGCACCTCTCAAAATTAATCAACTTGAGGAAAGAAGCTGGACCCAAATTTGTCAATGGGCAGCAGCAATATATGTCGGTGAGTAACTATTTTGACTTTTCAGTGAACATCTTCATCCCATACCTGCATTCATTGAATAAACCCATTGCTGTCGAGTAGATTCCAACTCATAGCAACAATATAGGACAGCGTAAAACTGTTCCATGGGGTTTCCAAGACTGTAATCTTTACGGAAGCAGACCGCCACATCTTTCTCCCGTGGAAAGGCTGGTGTGTTCCTTACCACCTACCTTTTGGTTAGCAGCCAAGAGCTGAACCACTGTGCCACCAGGGCTCCTTTATTCATTGAATAGTTGCCTCGATATGTCAGGCACTTTGGGTACATTGGAGAACAAAACAGACCAAAAAAATCCTGATCTCACGGAGTTCATATTGAACATTGTCGTTAACTGCTGTGGAGTTGCTCCCAATTCATGCAACACCACCCACAACAGGATTGGACCATTGTGATCCATGGGGTTCTCTTTGGCTGACTTTTGGAAGTAGATTGCCAGGCCTTTCTTCAAAGATTGAAAAAAGCATCTTGTAATTTTCAGTCATGTTGAATTAATCTGTGTGTGCGTGTGTGAGTGTAGAAACACAGGTAATCCTTACCACTGTGATAATTTACTTTTTAAAATAGACTTTATTTTTTAAAGCAGCTTTAGATTTAAAGGAAACTTATACAGAAAGTACAGAGAGTTCCTGCACACCCCTTCACCCACTGCACAGTTTCCCCCACTATTAGCTATTAACGTCTTATATTCCTGTGGTACAGGTGTTACAATCGATGAACAAGTACTGATACATCATTATTAACTAAAGTCCATAGGTCACATCAGGGCTCACACTTTGTGTTGTACAATCCTATGTGTTTTGACAAATGCATTATGTCATGTGTCCACCATGACAGTATCTTGCAGAATAGTTTCACTGCCCTAAAAATGCCCCGTGCACTACCTCTTCATTCCTCCCTCTCCCCCTGAGCCCCTAGCAACCACTGATCTTTTCACTGTCTCTGTAAGTTTGCCTTTTCCAGGACGTGATAGTTGAAATCAGCATGTAGCCTTTCCAGACTGGCTCCTTTCACTTAGCAGTGTGCATTTAAGGTTCCTCCATGTCTTCATATGGACTTGACAGCTCATGTCTTTTTGTTGTTGAATAATACTTCACTGTGTGAACGTACCACACTTTGTCCATTCACCTACTGAAGGATGATCACAGGTGGGTGGCTTCAACAAACAGAAACTTACTTTCTCACACTTTGGGAGGCTCATTTGGAATTGACTCAATAGCAATGGGTTTTGTTGTTGTTGTTTAGGAGGCTAGCAGTCCAACTTAAGGCCGCGGGCTCCAGGGAAGGCTCTGTGTGTGTGTGTGTGTGTGTGTGTGTGTGGCTCCGGGGGAAGGTCTTGGTCTCTTTTCTGCTTCTGCTCCTAGGTTCCTTGGCAATCACGTGACATGTGCTTGCTTCTTTGCTTGCTCAACCTGGTCTTTTCTATCTCAAAAGAGATTGATTTAAGACACACCCCACACTAACACTGCCTCATTAACATAACAAGGAAAACCCACTCTCAAATAAGATTATAACCACAAGAATAAAGGCTTTATAGCACATATTTTGAGGGCAAGGAGCCCTTTTGGCGCAGTGGTTAACGCACTTGGCCAGTAACCAAAAGGTCAGCAGTTCAACCCACCAGCCTCTTCATGGGAGAAAAATGTCGCAGTCTGCTTCCGTAAAGATTTCCAGCATAGGAAACCCTATGGGACAGTCCTACTCTGTCCTATAGGGTCACTATGAGTAAGAATCAACTCGACGGCAAGTAGGGTTTTTGGGTTATTGGGGGGGCCCCACAATTCAATCCATTACCGTAAACAATAGGCTAAATTAAGTGAAATGTTTTCTATTCCCAGCTAGCTTGCAATTCGGGCAATGCTAAGCAGTTTTGTGAAAAGGTGACTAAGAAAGTAAAGATGGAAGAGTAGAGCTTACGAAGATTTGCGGTGAGCCCAACAAAAGACAAGGGCACAGAGGACCTTTGGAAATAGGAGCTCGATGGCGTCTGCCATTGTTGAGTCATGAAGGGAAAAGCATTTTGTGTCTCCAAATTTCTGAGTTCCTATCAGCAAAATGCGGAAAAGAATCACGGCAATTTCTTCATACCAACCAGGATGTGCTGAGTGTGTCCAGCCGTCTCTTGGAAAAGGTATCACATGTGTAAGATCTGGACCCACAAGGCAAAGTCCTGGTGATACCCTCTGAATTATGCCCATTGCTGACCTCCATCTAAAACCACCTGAGGTCAGAATATCTATGTAGCATGATGGCTTAATTTCCTAGTGCTGCTGTCACAGAAATACCACAAAGTGGGTGGCTTTAAAGGACAGAAATTTATTTTCTCACGACTCTGAAGGCTAAAAGTCCAAATCAGGGTCTCGGTTGTGTTAACTCCTCCTGTGGATCTCTGTTAGTATCTGGTGACTGCCAGCAATCTTTGGCGTTCCTTTGCTTGTAGACAATCCTCACATGGTATCTGTCTTCTCCCTGTGTGTCTCTGCGTCTACTCTGCTCTTTTTATAACTCAAAAGTGATTAGGTTTAGGACCCACCCTACTCTGGTATGACCTCATTAACAAAGGAAAAACCCTATCTCCAAAGAGGATCACAACCCCAAGTACAGTGGCCAGGACTTCAATTCATATTTTGGAGGGGGACACAATTCAATCCATAATATATGGAGTACCTGGAATGAGCCCTTTATTACTCCATCCTTTCCTTCTTAGAACAAACATAATTTACTTGGTTTTTGACATGTAATACATACCGTGGTATAGAAAGGTACAAAGAGGTATAGAAGGAAAATTAAGTCATCTTCACTTTTCTCTGCTACCCAGCTCCTCTCTTTGGAGCATATTATGCCCTTTGTGCTTCATCTCACACTTTTCACGTAATAGCCTGTCTTGGATATCTTTCCATATCAGTGCCTATGGCAGAGTATTTTATTTTATGAATGTGCCATAATTTATTTTAACCATCCTCTCATTGATGAATATTGTTCTCAATGCTTTGCTATCGTAAGTAGTGCTACAATGACTGCCCTTGTGCGTATGGGGTCTTTGCTTCTGTGCAAGGAGAACTGTGGGATGTATTATTATTTTTATAGGGCAGTCCATCTCTTTGTAGCATGCAATCTTGTGCACTTACAGAATCATCCCAGCTTCCTCTTCCTCTTCTTGTTGTTATAAAACCATGCACGGCCATATCTGCCCTTCTGCGTAGATCTTCAGAAGGCACAAAGAAGAATCTCAAGCCCTCTGTGCCATCTCTCTCCCCACAGTCTCTTAATAAGCTTGCCTGCTTTTGAAGCCAATTGAACTAAAATGAAAAGCACTCAAGAGAGCAAAGGATGAGGAGAGGGAAGCGATTGCTTTTCCAGGAATGGTGAACTACACAAATACTTGAAATTGTTTTCTTCCTGCCTGCTGTATGCACACTGATTGAAAATATCAGCAAAGGAGTTCCCAGAACCAGGAAGAAGAAGAGGGGCCTTACAATCAACAAAAAACTTACCATGGCCATTTGAGTCTTGCTTCTGAATGTAGAGAGGCCCCCTGCTTGCCTGGTTTGTTCTTTGAATCAAATCAGATTTTTTAGTATATTGGGAAAGAAAATGATTGCCCTTTGCCAGGTTGGGAGTGCCTCTGGTGAGCCCACTGGATCTTCTAAGCCACCTATAGTGAGTCCCTCAACCTGAGAAGGAATTATCTGGTCTGGGCAGTGCCTTTTGACTGTCAGAATAGAGACAAACAGCCATGCTCACACTTTTGTGAACTCCTCCCTCCATCTCCTCATTGTCCTGTGAAAGAACTGTTCACCCTTCTGCTTCCCAGGTAGACATTCTAATATTCCCGTGGGGTGGTAACAGTCAGATTTGAGGTACACAGAAAGGCAAACACACCATGGCTGGAATTTGAGGTAGCTTCTTTGAAATCTGTAAGCTTTCTTTTTACTAATAAAAAATTCCTTTTAAATTATATCCTTTTTACCAAGGTATACTTTACATACTAAAAGAGCCCATTTTAGGAGGACATTCAAAAAGTTTTGATCGACGTATCACCTGTGTAGCCACCACCTCAACCAAAATATATAACATTTCCATCACCCCTAAAAAATTTCCCTCATGCTCCTTTGCAGTCAACACCTTCCCCCAGCCCCATCCCAGGCAACTCATGCTATGCTTTCACTCATTGTAAATTACTTTTGCCTGTTTCAGAATTTCATATAAATGGCATCACTTAGCATCCATGTTTCATGTACTTTTTTTCTTTTTATTACAAAGTAGTATTCCATTTTATGAATAGCAGCAATTGGTGGACATTTGGGTTGTTTCCAGTTTGGGGCTATTAGGAATAAAGCTGCTGTGTATATTTATGTACAAGTCTTTTTGTGGGCAAATGTTTTTATTTCTCCTGGGCAAATTTCTAGAAGTGGAATTTCTGGGTCATATAGGTGTGGTTAAGTGCTACAGCTGCTAACCAAAAAGCTGGCAGCTTGAATCCACCAGGGACTCCTTGGAAACTCTATGGAGCAGTTCTACTCGTCTTATAGTGTTGCTACGAGTCAGAATTAACTCGACGGCAACATGTTTTTGGGTTTTTTTATAGGCAATATATGTTAACTTGATATGAACCTGCCACGCTGTTCTACAAAGCAGCAGCATTATTTTATATTCCCAGCAGTAAAGTATATGAGTTTCAGTTGCTCCACATCTTCACCAACATTTGATATTGTCAGGTTTTTTTTAATTGGTCATTCCAGTGGGTATAGAGTGGTATCTCATTGTAGTTTTGATGTGCATTTCCATGGTGGTTAATGATGCTGAACATGTTTTCATGTGCTTACTAGCCATTGGCATATCTTTTGTGAAGTATCCAAATCTCATTATCCACTTTTCATTGGGTGTTTGTTTTCTTGTTACTGAGTTATAGCAGTTCATTATACATTCTGGGTAAGTTCTTTGTCAAATAAATGTAATGTGAATATTTTCTGGGACTAATTTTGTATCTCCAGCAACTGGTGTAATACCTGGCACATTCTAACAGGTGACTGGGTCAAATTGAATATTAGAAGTTATCACTGAACAGAAAAAAGAGGATTTGGCTACCAAGTCCTATGTATAGCATTATCTGAATTCACACATCTCCATTACACCCTCTCCCAAAATTCAAGGGGAGATGGAGAAAAGCCTGGGAAGCAATGGGCATTTGACACCATGCATTTATTTGTCAATATTGATTGTGTAGTTAGAATATGAGGCCCATTAGGATGTCAGGTTTACTAAGCTTGGTCAGGTTTTGTATATGTCTGTGTGTTTATGCTTGCTTACAGATTCGTTCTGAGACCATTGCCACGTATGCCCTCTGTGGCTTTGCCAACTTTGGTTCCCTAGGAATAGTGATCGGCGGACTAAGTAAGTGAAAAAAGTTCAACAGATCTGACGTAAACACACATCAGATCTCCACCTTGCTCTGTAACTTCATGTCAGGGAAAAAAGGCCCTATAACAGTAGTTAATCCTTTTGGGTCTATTTTTATCTCTGCGCTGCAATTTAGTTCACCTCTGGGCACCCAAGCTAACCTCAGCTTGAATTTGAGGTAAGAATTGTTCAGATGAATTTCAGGAAGAATTTGCTCAAATGTGCAACTGCCTCCCCCAGCCCCGGGATGACATGTGGGTTTCACTGTGCCTGCCAATCCCAGCGAATTTATACTGGCCGCAGGGAGAAGGATTCTGAAGTCCATTGGGAGTTCAATGGAAAAAACGCTGTGATGCCTGCCGTGGACATAGGTCGAGATGGTGATGGATGAGTTGCATATATTTGGGATCCGTCCTTACAACCCATCTCCTTGTCATGCTCTCAATACACTGTGAGCCCTTTGGATAAAACTTAGGACTTGTTTCTTCTTTGGAGAATGGAGGCCTCTGGGCCTTTAGGTGTGGATCTCCCAGACCAGAAAACCTCTCTGGATGTGGAGCTCATCACTAAGGTCTTGAACTTTGAATTTCTTAGCTGACCTGAGATCCCAGAGGCAGGGAATCCTAATCAATAGTCTCTCACACTTGCTCCCATGTTCCCCAGCATCCATAGCTCCTTCCAGAAAGCACGACATCACCTCAGGGGCAGTAAGGGCTCTGATTGCGGGGACCATCGCCTGCTTCCTGACAGCCTGCATCGCAGGTACAGTATCCCATCCTTTGTGTCCTTTCTCCACGTAGCCACAGTATGGCAGCTTTCAGGTGGGTACCACCTCCAACATGCATATGCTGCCACAGAAAGCTGAGACTCAGGGCTGCTGGTAAGCATCTTGCAAAGCTAAATGTGTAGAGCATGGTGGAGAAGCTAAGAACAGAAGGAGAGTCCGGTGAGTTCATTAACTAATAAAATAAATGGCATTCTGTCCCATTTCTAGGCATGCTCTCTGGCTCTCCTGTTGACATCAACTGCCATGACATTTTAGAGAATGCCTTCAACTTCAGCTTACCTAGAAACACAACTGAAGTGGTTTCTTGTTGCCAAAGTCTATTCAACAGGTAATGTATTCTTGAGTACAATCTCTTTATACTCCACTATTAAGAATCCAATCAGATCTAGGGATCCCAACCACATGTTTTTATAACTTTTAAACAAAGTGTGGCATTTTTTCATTTTGACTTTTTTCACCTAAGACTGAAAAAAAAAAAAGACTAGGAACCATAATATTAACTTATCTAGTGTTGCTCAAGCATTTGATATGTGTCTGGCTGTGTGGCAGGCACTTCGTAGGAATTATCTTACTTAAACTTTGCAGCCATAAGGTAGGCATTAGTACATTTTTCCATTATATAAAACCAAGGCTGAGGGAGGCTACGTCACATATTCAAAGCCACAAAATTAGTGCAGGCAGAATTAAGATACAAAACTGAGGTCTCTCTGCCCACAGAACTTATGCTATTAACCACTACCCTCTAGTGTCTCCCTTTCAAGGAAAACAAGCGATGCAGGCTGTCCTGAAAACATGGTGATGAGCTGGAGTGCATGTAGAGCCCCCCAGAGACTCCTATCGGCCCCTCTTAACCCTGTACTGTTTCTATGCTCAAAATCAATATATTCCACCCCATTGACCCTTCTTAATGTGGAAGTGTTTTATTAGGGTTGATTCAATGCTTCCTTTGTTTATTTTGGAGGAAAGAGGGGAAATCTTTCAGACCATCCAGGATTTGAGAACCAAAAGTAATTCCCTTAACCCTCTGCCCCTTAACCCACCTTAACTAGAATGTGGGCGAGAAAGCTGGTTTCTTGCCCTATGTTATTTTTGGTGTCGTCTTTTATCCACTGTTTTCCTGATCTCAACTAACTGCTTCATTCCATTTTTCACCAGCACTGAGGTCATCCCAGGAG
This sequence comes from Loxodonta africana, assembly GCF_030014295.1. NCBI lineage: Eukaryota > Metazoa > Chordata > Mammalia > Proboscidea > Elephantidae > Loxodonta > Loxodonta africana. Next base: position 25,034,775 of record NC_087350.1, read on the forward strand.
GAAACCACAGCCTGTATTCTTTGAAGGGCTGCTGCAAATTGTTGAATCCATCAACATTTAACTGCAGTTGGGTCTCTAATACATTTTGAGTTCAGCCTCTTTCTCCAGTGAAACATCTGAGCACTGATGCTGAATTTTCTTGCTTTGGGGAGAAAAAATAAATCTCTATAGATAACTCCATCATGGAATTGGCTTGAATTGAAAAGAAAGATGAAAAACAGGAGTGGATCCTTCAGATCTACAGCATCATCTCCGCTGCACCCCTACCGTATTGGGACTACACTGATATCCCAGCAAGGTTTTCTAGCCTTGGAACTTCAGAGCATTTCGTCCAAATACAGATATAAATGGAGTCTCCTAACAAATGGGTTATGACTCAGCCACAGGCACATAGTGGGTTGATTGAGTTTCTATCTTAGTAGTCGGCCATTTTTATACACATCCCAGGTGAGATGACTCTGCTTTCATATGACCTGAAATAGGCTAAATTTTAATCTCACATGAGGAAGACCATCGGTCACAAACTCATCACCTGTCTTCAAGAAGTCCTGCAGAAATCAAGAGTCTTTCAGTAGAGCTCTTAGAGTATACTGAAGTCAGGTTTTAAATCCTTCTATTTAGAGAGTTCTATCAGTCTGCTTATGCTAAATTATGCTGCAATAACAAATAAACCAAAAACCTTGGTGGCTTACAACTGAAGCTTATCAGTCTGCTTATGCTAAATTATGCTGCAATAACAAATAAACCAAAAACCTTGGTGGCTTACAACTGAAGCTTACTTTCCACTCATATTATGTGCTTACTGAGGGTTAGTTTGGGCTGTACTCTGTGTTGTCTTCATATCCAGGACCCAGGCTAAAGGAGCAGCCCCTATGTTGGGTATACTGATCTTACAACAGAGGGAAAAGAAAGCTTCTGCTAGGAAGTAGCACCATTTACTTCCACAATATTCCACTGGCGAAAGCAAGTTACATGACAAGCATGATGTCAACGGCCATGGAAAAATGATCTTCTTACGGGGAAGGATAATGAATATTGTGAAGAAAATATGATCAGGCGCAGTGTGTGTGATAGCCATTTCTCCCTTCAAGGAGTCAACCTGTTATACAGCACAGCTATCATGGTCTATGCATGTCCAAATGCGGTTATATTCCTGGTGACAAGACTGGGGAATGGGTACTCTTCAATGGTTCAGTCAAAAGGTCATGTAAAGACCACCTGAGGAAGAAAAATAGGTCCTGATTGAGATCCAAAAACCTGCCATGATAATTTAAGACCAGGAAAGCATCAACATTAAACTTGCTTAAAGAGTATCAGCAGCTCAAAAGAAAATTTTGGAGGCAATGTTGGAGTGCTCCTTAATGAAATGCTTATTATCAAAACTCTTGATAGCATAAAGGAGATAATGTGGGAAAACATAATCAATGTCTCTGAATCAAAAAGTGATTCATAAGAAAAGAGATTCTGAATGTGAAGAAGCTTTTGGAATACCTTAAGTAATTTATTTTGTTTACATTTTTTTTTTTTAATCCATGTGTAAATAGTTGATTGATCTTTGGTAAGGGTATGGTGGTGGTGAAGAAGGGGGCTCCATGCCCAAAGGAGTCTTTATCTCTAAAGTACAATACACTAAGATATTTCTAAGTATTATGTTTCAATTTTGCTTGAAACTCAATGTTCTCTTTTAGTCTTTAAACTTTATTTTAGGAAAATATAAATACATTTTCCTAAAATAAAGTCTACTTTTCTACCCTGTTCTCTGGGTTCTGGTGTCAATTGTGCATGTGTTGGTTCTCCTTTGTTTGTCTGCTATTGTTATTACCATCTCTCTAATTCTTTTTAACTCTGCTTTTTTTCATTCAATTTGTCTAATACTCTGGAGCCTGTCTTCTACATCCCTGGTTCTTCACAAGAGAACCTCTTTACTGCTTCTAGTGTGCCTTTCTGACCAACTAATTTTTAAATTCTGTCTGTGACTAGTATTCCTTGAATGTAGCTCTCGTATGAGCTCTTTTTCTTTATTTCAAGGAAAACTTAAAAATCACTGCCCTGTTTTTTTAATTAGGTTTTCTTCTTTCGATGCTTTTCAAATTATGAAAAGTAATAGTCATTTGTTATAAAAACTGAAGATTATACATATACATTAAAATCTAAACATCTTTATCTCTACCTTGTTCATTCTGGCTCTCTTTCCAGTCCCACACCCCTGAGATTATCAATGTTAATTGACTAGTGTCCACAACTTTCTCCTTGCTTATACAAACATACATAAGAATGTGGGAGAGTTGTTGTTTATATTCAAATATGACAAATCTATTTATGTATTACTTTCAACTTGCTTCCTTTCACTTGGAAATGTATCTTGGACATTCCTACAAGTTATGAGATATAGTTCTATCTCTACCCTCCCCTCCCTCATTCACTGTGTGTTGTGAGGGGGGTACAATTTTACATAAATCAGATAATCCACATGCACGGGAGGAAGGGACTTAGACTTTTTATTTCCTTTCTAATTGCTTCTCTCTTCTCCCTTCCTCCAGGCAGATAGCCCAGGTTTATAACCTGATATGTAACATCCTGTACTTTTTTCCATGTTCGTATTATCTTTTACCACCATAAACACCTGTTGAGGATTGAGATGGTAGTTTTACAAATCTGAAATTATTCACATGTCTGTGAAGCTTACTCTTCTTCTGTAGTCACACTTTGTGAATATTTCTTCAAGTTCACTGGCAAAACCTTAATTCATTCCTCTCAAAGACATTATAATAGATTATGGCATATTATGTATTAATCCTTTCTCTATGGACAAGCATTCATTTTGTTTTCAGTTTTGTTTCTACTGTGGACAGTGCTTGGGCATCTGTCTTTACATACAGTGCTTTTATTATCTATAGAATTGTTGTCCTATAGAAATATAATGTGAGTCACATGTAATTTTAAATTTCTTAGTAGCCACAATAAATGTAAAAAAACGTAATAATAATAAACCAGGGAAAGTAATAATATACTTTATAATATGTTTAACCCCTACATATCCAAAATACTATCATTTCAATAAGATATTCTACATTCTTTTTATCAAACTAATTCTTTGAAAAATCTGGTGTATATTTTACACTTAGTATATATCTAAATTCAGGCACTAAATTTTCATTGGAAATACCTAATCTTTATTTAGATTTTATAAAATTTACAGTTGAAAGGCAGAGTCACGTACCCAAGTTTCTCCAATAGCTGAGTATCAATTTTTTAATTGAAATTAAATATTTAGCCCCTCAGTTACACAAGCCACATTTCAAGTACTGATGACTACCACCTTGGACAGGGCAGTTCTGTACGATGATTTGCCAGGTACCTTGAAGTCTCTGTATATTTTTGGTATTAATATATGTTGCCATATTGCTTCTTGGAGAACTGTATTGTCTTAATTTTCACCTGCTTTGCAGTACAGTCTTTCTGATATGTTTTATTCATCTACCTCTATGTGTATGTGTGATATTCCTTTATAAATGCAACATGTTCACGTTAAGCCTTGTGTTGGTTCCTTTTTTAATATTGTCCATCTTTGAATTGTGGAGGGGTATTATTCCTGTGCCTTATTACATGAAAGGATAGTAAGGGTAAGGGCCAGGCAAGTGAGCTGGTGGGCACTTTTTGCTTATTGCCTCCAGAAACTTTATCATCAACACCCTGTGATGTGGGTGGCTCTGGGCTGGCTGGAAATGCCCCTCCTCCAGGGGAAACCACTTCATGCTTGGTGATGCCTTTACTACTCTTCAGCTGACAAACTGGAGGGCTATCTGCCCCCTCCCATTTACCCTCCACCCCCCACCCTGTTGTCTGCAAAGATGGAGTGTCTGTGTGTTTCCCACAGGATTCCTCAGTTGTCTGAGGCCACTCAATGTATGTTGCTGTCAGTCTACACACTCTGATCTTGTTTCAAGTCAAGGCTATGATATCTACTTTGCAGAACTTCTGTACTCTGTCTAGGCCACCCAAGAATTTCTAAGTTCCTCGCTTTCTGCATCTATCTTCACATTGGTACAATTTTAATATTCTGAAAGCCTTTTTTTATACACAGTATTATGGTTCCAGATATGTTTCCTAATTTCAATAAAGATGAAGTTTGCTTTATTTCTTCTTATTCTCTTGTTGTTTTCCACTGGTTTCCAGAAAAGAGAAGTGGACAGAAATGGCGTTTCTCTTCTTAAAACCAGAAACCTATGGCTATAAACAACTTCTCTGACCCTGCAGAGGCCTTAGAGTCTCAGCCAAGAATAAGTTGGAGTCATAGGATAGGCAGAGTTTTCTTTATTTTTTAATTACCACCTATTGGTAAAATCAACATGTTCAAACATTTAGGTCTGAGTGACAAGGTCCTTGTAACTACACAGATTACTACCATGCATTCATTTGTAAATGCTTCCACCTAATTGCTCTTATCTTTCTGTAGTTTAATTAGGCTGGTAGGGCACTGTGAAGAGCTTAAGACGTGCACTTGCCCAGTGAAGGCTGACTTTCAATTACAGAGCAATTCCAAAATCAGACAAGCTTATAAAGAAGGTATTGAAGGCCAGCAGGGACACAGTATGCCTTGCTAGGCTTAAATTACCCTGAATGTACTGGAGTGGGCGGGGGGAGGGGAGGAGGCAGTTGTTCACATCTTAGATAGGCGCGCAGGACTCAAGGAAGAAATGTCTGGTACAGGTTCTCCATATGGTGCTAATGAACCATATGGTCCTGAGAAAAGCCACTTTTTACAGCCTGTGACGTAAGAAAAAAATTTGTTTTAAGCTCAAGCCAGAAGAAAAGTGTACACTTACCCACTCTTTTTGTGGCCCTGGAAACAACACAAATCCAAAAACCAAACCCATTGCCGTGGAGTCGATTCCAACTGACAGCGACCTTATAGGACAGAGTACAACTGCCCCCATAGGGTTTCCAAGACTGTAATCTTTACAGAAGCATATTGCCACATATTTCTCCTTCAGAGCTGCTGATAGGTTCAAATCGTCAACCTTTTAGTTAGCAGCTGAGCACTTAACCATTGTGCCACCAAGGCTCCTTATGAGAAATCAGGAAGAGGAAAAAACCGATGTCTTACAAGTCATATTAACACACATAATCACAAAGCCTATATCTTTCATGTTTTGGTGTGCCTCCAGTCATATTCCTAAAATAAGAAGACTGTAGAAAGAACTTTGCTGCTAACCAAAAGGTTGGCAGTTCAAATCCACCAGCTGCTCCTTTGACGCCCTATGGGGCAGTTCTACTCTGTCCTATAGGGTCTCTATGAGTCAGAAGCAACTCAACAGCACCTAACAACAACCAAACCCACTGCCATAGAGTTGATTCCAACTCCTAGCGACCCTACAACCCTACTAAGTCATTCAGAAAAACTTCCCCTCTTCCCACCCACCCTCCATCAGCTGGAGCCACCAAACAGATGGATCGCTATGGCTAAAACCAGAGTTGGTACAGTCTTCCCTGGAGTAATCTTAATCCCTTCAACTACAGGCTACCTATCTCCTTCCATAATTATTTGCCCACATGCCTGTCTGACCACGAGATTGATAGTTCTGTGTAGCCCCAGCACCTAGTGTCTGGCATCTAGCGGACATTCAGTAAATATTTGTTTATTCAATGAACAAATAAATGAATGAATACTGCATATAAGGAGGACAGTTTATTGAATCACATGTTAAAATTTTTTTTAATCTCATCAAAACTGAGTACTCATGATAACAATTGCAAATAATAAGTACATGTCTCAACGAGCAATTGGAAATCTTCCTTTTACTTTAATTTCATTCCCCATAGTGAACCACAGCATTTTGGTGTCGCTGTTAATTTTTCCCCATATGTGATAAACAGCACAATAAGTTATAATGATCAAAGAGGAGCAAATGGTTCTTCATTCAAGCCCAATTCCTGAGTCACTTTCAACTTCCCTTCCATGACAACATCAGGCACAGGATTTTGCTTATCTTATCACATTAACTGTTGTACAATGATTAGCAAACAGAAAGTTTGGAAGACTGGTCTTGATAATATGCAGTGTAACGGCGATTTAATAGTGGTAAGTACGTTGAGACTAACATACCCAACATAAATAGCTTTTTTTTTTTTTTAGCCAGATTCTCTTTGCTTACATAACTGTTCTGCTATCACATATGGAAAAGCTCTTCTAGAAAATGATGAACAAATTGGTTGATACTTCTTGCAAGAGAGAAAATACAATTCAGTAGCTAAGAGCAGAGCCTCTGGAGATGGACTAAAAAACCCAAATCACTAGCTCCATTATCCTGAAAATTTATATAACTTCTCTGTGCCTCATTTTTCACATCCGTAAAATGCAGATAAACATAGTATCTCTTCATTCATATTTTTGTGAGAATTAAATAAGTTATTCCTTAGAAGAATGTCTTTGAGGTCTAATTTAGATACAGTAAATGCATAGATCTTACGTGTACACTCTGATGAGTTTTGGCAAATGTGTACACCCACGTGATTATCACCCAAATCAAGATGTAGAACATTTCCATTATTTCAGAAAGTTACCTCCCATTCAGTCTCACCCTCTATACTGCCCCCAGGCAAGCATGATTCTGATTTTCTTTCTCCGTAGATTAGTCAGATAAATGGTTGCTATAAATGGAATCATACTGTATTTGCTTTTTTGTGTCTGACTATTCTCATTCATCGTGCACCATTTGTGTTTTATCCAATCGTTTGTTCTAGTTTGATTACTGAATAGTATTTCATTATATGCACATACCACAATTTTTATCCATTCTTCTGATGATGGGCATTGAGATTGTTTTGAGTTTTTGTACAATATTTGTCTTTGAAAAAAACTTCTATTTGTCACAGGTTCATATTTTTGCATTTCAGAATTGTTTAAGCTTAGGAAATCCAAGTCGGAATGTGAATTAACCCACATGGCAGTTTGCTCCTTATCGTCCTTTCTCCCCCTCATAATCTTGCTGAACCTCTTTACTTACACTTCGTTCTGCACAGAGATTTCCAAGACTGTTGGCTTCAGGCCACAAACTGGAAGATCATTGATGACTAGGTCTCAGACAAGAATAACAGGAAAGTCAGAGCACCATGAGGTAACTCTTGGTTGAATAGAATTCTGATTAGTTGGCTACTCAACACTCTAAATAATGGCATTTTCACTGTATTGCATTTTGAGAAAAATCGCTTGGCATTTCTAAGTCTCCAATAAAAGTAAAAGTTATATTAGCACTTGACTTCATAAGGTTACAGTGCAGGGAAACTAATTTATAAAAAAGAAATCTAAAAAGCATTTTGTAGCTTGAGAGTGCTGCTCTCCAGAGCATAGAAGATGGGAGAGAAGAGATGAAGAACTTGTGAGAGAAAGGTTAAGTGTTGGGCACGTCTGATCTTGATTCTGCTATCGAATCGACTTTTGTTTCAAGCAAGCCTCAGATTTGGAGTTGAGAGGCCAGGTTATTCCTTGTTTTGCAGATTAAACTGTTCACCCTTGGGAAAACCACCTAACTCCTCTGGTCTTCAGTGTCCTCATCCATAATCACTAATAGTTATAGGGTTTTAAGGAGTCCTACACAACCGACTGCTAACGTAGAAAGGTCAGCGGTTCAAAACCACTTGCAGCTCTGCAGGAGAAAGATGCGGCAGTCTACTTCGGTAGAGGTTTACAGCCTTGGAAACCCTATAGAGTCGCTACGAGTCCTAATCAACTCAATGGCAGTGGGATTGGAGTATAGCATTTTAGGGGTGTTACTGGAGTTCCTGGGTGGGGCAAATGGTTAGTGTGCTTGGCTGAAGAAGTGCATTGAAAACCCTACAGAGCACAGTTCTACTCTGACACACTTGGGGCCACCATGAGTCCCAGTCAACTGGACAGTAACTGATAGGGATGTTGTCACATGTAATCATGACAACATCTTTCAGTGGTGGATACTATTTTTATGCTCACTCTGCAGATGTATTGAGGTTCAGAAATGTTAAATGACTTGTCCAAGGTTACTTAGATAGTAAATGGTAAACTGAGACCCACATCTAAATAGTTTGACTCCAGAGTACCACCCTTAACCCCTCTTCTCTGAGGTTTTGAAATAAAATAAAAAACACCTACCCTACAGCACACACAAGGCAGGTTTGAGGATCTGAGGAGACCATAATGCAAATAAAAGTGTTTTGTAATGAAAAATGTCTACCCAAATGTTGGCTGACATTTTTATTATCATTATTACTATAATTATGCGTGCTATTGAGGTTGTTGCTAGTGGCAGCAAAAATTTTGTATTCCCTAAGTGGAAGAGATAGTAACTTCTCAGAGGAAAGAAACAGAATTGATTAAAACGTTATTTTCAGTTGTTATTAATGATGTTCTCTAATTCCCTCATTTTCCCATTTGCTACACAGTTTCATATGAAGCTGATCCTAATTGGAGATTCCATTTGTGGGCAAAATCATTTGTTTACGAATTCAAAATGTAAATGAAAAGGTAGTTGGGAACCCTTGGAAAGGTAACAACTAGACCAGTGTAATAAAGCTCTGAGAATTGGCTCAAATGGTTAAGTACTTGGCTACTAACTAACAGGTTGCTGGGTCAAACCCACCCAGAGGCATCTCAGAAGAAAAGCCAGGCTATCTACTTTTGGAAAATCAGCCATTGAAAACCCTGTGGATCACTGTTCTACTCTGACACACATGGGATCACCATGAGTTAGAACTGACTCGACGACAACTGGTTTGGTTTGGGTTGGTCCAAGTGAATTCGGAAGTTAATTTAGATGAAAGGAAAAATTAAAAAAGGCTCAGCAACCCTCTCTGAGGGATAAAGAGGACTTCGTTTTGTGTTCTGTTTGGGTGAGATTGAAGTTCATAGCGACCCTATAGGGCAAAGTAGAACTGAGTTAATTAAACTCCCCTTTGAAAAAGAGCATGGACAAGTTATTTGAAAAAAATACAGGGTTTGCTTCAAATACTTTATTTTCCAGGTTGCTAAAAGGTCCAGTTGTTCTCCTCCTCCTTACCAATCTCTTTCTTGAAGCAAGGCCCTCAGACCCATTGCATGCAACTGAATGGAGACAAAATGTTAACGACTTGATGAGGGGCTCTTAGTACTCTCTGGCAGCTCTGGCCACCTGAAAAGCCAGGTACCAATGGGCATAGAGGAAGCATCCGAGGTTCCCTCCTCAGCATGGCAACCAGTGCATACCGATCCTGTCAGTTTCCAGGCTGGCAGCTCTGCAGTGTCACCTGCGTCATGGCAACAGGAGGAAGCTGAAGTGGACTTTGGCTTTTCAAATGTCCTAGAAATGGGGCTTTCAGTCCCATGGCCCAGTTCTTCCTCTCTGCAGTTTCCTGGTTGCAAAGCTGTTGGGAACCAACAGGCAAGACAGAAATGGGTTGGGGGCATGGAGGAGAATGGATTCTGGGACATTAACCATATTGTTGGCAGATGTGTGTAAATTGGAGCTGTCAGCTGGACCAGCAGGAAATAAGAAGTACGAATCTTAGGGGAAGGGAGCGAATCACATTCACAAAGACAGTTTGAAAAATAGTCCAGGAGATGAATTCCGAGTTCTTCATTCTACGTGAAATATCAAGACACAGGAAAATCAATCTTCCTTGCCTTTGAGTGAGTGCTTCAGCGGGTTATGGCGAAGTTAGGACCAGAGGGAGAGGGAAGGATGGTAGGTTTGAGTTTTCCCCAAAATTTTACTATAAATTTTTTTTGAACGTACAGCAAGCTTGAAAAACTTTATAGTGAAACATACTACTTAGATTCTACTATTAAAACTTTATTTTATTTACTTGATCACATATGTACCCATCCATTTATCCCTCTATCCATCCACCAATACATCTAACTTTTGGGGGAGGGGTCATTTTGATTTTTTTTTTAATTTTTATTATGCTTTAAGTAAAAATTTACAAATTAAGTCAGTCTCTCATACAAAAATTTATATACACCTTGCTATATACTCCTAGTTGCTTTCCCACTAATGAGATAGCACACTCCCTTCTCTCCACCCTGTATTTCCAGGTCCATTCAGCCAGCTTCTGTCCCCCTCGGCCTTCACATCTCCCCTCTAGATAGGAGCTTCCCACATAGTTTCATGTGTCTACCTGATCCAAGAAGCCCACACCTCACCAGTATCGTTTTCTATCCCATAGTCCAGTCCAATCCCTGTCTGAAGAGTTGGCTTTGGAAATGGCTCCTGTCTTGGGCTAACAGAAGTTCAGGGGACCATGATCTCTGGGGTCCTAGTCTCAGTCAGACCATTAAGCCTGGTCTTTTTACAAGAATTTGAAGTCTGCATCCCACTGCTCTCAGCTCCCTCAGGGGTTCTCTGTTGTGTTCCCTGTCAGGGCAGTCATCAGTTGTAGCTGGGCACCATCTAATTCTGGTCTCAAGCTGATGTAGTCTCTGGTTTATGTGGCTCTTTCTGTCTCTTGGGCTCTTAACTGCCTTGTGTCTTTGGCGTTCTTCATTCTCCTTTGATCCAGGTGGGTTGAGACCAATTGATGCATCTTAGATGGCTACTTGCTTGCGTTTAAGACCCCAGACACCACTCTCCAAAGTGGGATGCAGAATGTTTTCTTAATAGATTTTATTATGCCATTTGACCTACATGTCCCCTGAAACCATGGTCCCCAGGCCCCTGCCCCTGCTATGCTGGCCTTTGAAGCATTCAGTTTATTCAGGAAGCTTCTTTCTTTTGTTTTAGTCCAGTTGTGCTGACCTCTCTCCTCTATTGTGTATTGTCTGTCTTTCCACTCACCTAAAATTATTCTTGTCTACTATCTAATTAGTGGATACCCCTGTTCCACGCTCCCTCCCTCCCCTCTCTCGTCAAAAGAATGTTTTCTTCTCCATTTAAACTGTTTCTCGAGTTCTTATAATAGTGGTCTCATACAATGGGTCACCTTGATTTTAATATTCTGATTATTATTTCTTTGATTCCAATTCTGATGTTTATTAACCTTCACTTTTTGGTCCCCATCCACCCAAAGCCACCATCTTTAATGATTAGCAAGAAGAACATGATGATGAAAATAAAAATAGCTATCATGTATTGGAAACCCTGGTGGCATAGTGTTTAAGTGCCACAGCTGCTAACCAAAGGGTTGGCAGTTCGAATCCGCCAGGTGCTCTCAGAAACTCTATGGGGCAGTTCTATGCTGTCCTATAGGGTCTCTATGAGTCGGAATCGACTCAATGGCACTGGGTTTATCATGTATTGAATGTGGAAACTCTGGTGGCATAGTGGTTAAGTGCTACAGGTGCTAACCAAGAGGTCAGCAGTTCGAACCCACCAGGCACTCCTTGGAAACTCTATGGGGCAGTTCTACTCTGCCCTATAGGGTCACTATGAGTCGGAATCAACTCAACGGCAGTGGGTTTGGTTTTTGGTATTGAACATATACTGCACAACAAGCACTGGGCTAGCCACTTTTTTTTTTTAAATAGCACTATCTGGCACAGTGGTTAAAAGCTTGCTGCAAACCAAAAGGTCCACAGTTTGAATCTACCAGCTGCTCCTTGGAAACTCTATGGGGCAGCTCTACTCTATCCTATAGGGTCGCTATGTGTCGGAATTGACACGACAGCAGTAGATTTGGCTTGGTTTTTATTTCATTATTTGTATAATTATCCCTCGCTTATAGATAAGGAAACAGAGTCCCAGCGATGAGTAGCTAAACCAGGATTCGAACTGCTCTTATCTGATTATTTGCCTTGGCAAACCCCTCTCAGGGGAGTAGCAGCCCCAGAGATTCCCCTCCAAACTGGGTTAGTGACAACTCACTAAAATAACCTCAAGCTATTATCAAGATCATTGATAATATCACTCTTTCCATGTACACAGCGCGGAGTATAATGGGCAGGCTAATCTCTGAACCACCATCATGTGAGAACCCTTTGGGGACCTGCATTGCTTACAGCAGCACAATAAGAGTGAAGCAGGCAATTTTCCTCCTCTTTATCCTCAACACTGAAAAAAAAAAATTTTTTTTTTTATTATGCTTTAGATGAAAGGCTACAGAGCAAACTACTTTCTCATTAAGCAATTAATATACATTTTGTTTTGTGACATTGGTTGCCAACCCCACAACATGTCAACACTCTCCCCTTCTTAACCTTGGGTTCTCCACTTCCAACTTTCCTATCTCCTCATGCTTTCTAGTCCTTGCCCCTGGGTTGGTGTGCCCCTTTAGTCTCATTTTGTTTTATGGGCCTGTCCAATCTTTGGATGAAGGGTGAACCTTAGGATTCACTTCAGTACTGAGTTAAAAGGGAGTCCAGGGGCCATTCTCTCAGGGTTTCTCCAGTCTCTGTCAAACCAGTAAGTCTGGTCTTTTATTGTGAGTTAGAATTTTGTTCTACATCTTTCTCTAGCTCTGTCCAGGACCCTCTATTGGATTCCTGTGAGAGCAGCCAGTGGTGGTAGTGGACACCATCTAGTTGTGCTGGGCTCAGTCTGGTGGAGGCTGTGGTAGTTGTGGTCCATTAATCCTTCAAACTAATCTTTCCTTTGTGTCTTTGGTTTTCTTCATTCTCCCTTGCTCCAGACAGGGTGGGAACAGTGGAGTGTCTTAAATGGCTGCTTATAAGCTTTTAAGACCCCAGATGCTACTCGTCAAAGTAGGACGTAGAATATTTTCTTTATAAACTATGTTATGCCAATTGAGCTAGATGTTCCCCAAGACCATGGTCCCTAGCCCTCAGCCCAGCAATTCGGTCCCTCAGGGAGTTCGAATGTGTCTATGAAGCTTCCATGAGCTTGCCTCGGTCAAGCTGTGCTGGCTTCCCCAGTATTGTGTACTGTTTTATCCTTTACCAAAGTTACCGCTTATCTATTGTCTATTTAGTCAACACTGAAATTGTATTGAACTCTTCTGTGGGCCAAACATTCCACATTTGTTTAAGCCTTAGGAGAATTCTCTAAGGTAGATATTATAATTTCCATCTTATAGATCAAACATTTGAGGCTCACAGTAATAGACAGATCAATGGAACAGAAGAGAAAGTCCACATACATCCCAACACAAGGACTTTATATGTGATAAAATTGGAAACTCGCATGAATGGAGAAAATAGAGACGACCAGTATTCAATAAGTGAAGCTGGGACAACCAGGTAGCCATCTGGAAAAATTAAAATCAGACCAATGTCTCCTACCATACACCAAGACAAATTCTAAATGGATAAAGATTTAAATATGAAAAATGAAACCACAAAAATTCTACCAAAAAAAACGAGAAAATTATTTTACAACTTTGGAATGGGGGTGGGTTTTTGATGACACAAAATCTAGATGCCATAATCAAAAGATTGACAAATTTAAGCATAAGTGGGGAAAACTTCCACATGACACAAAGCACCACAGAAAAGTAAAAACACAAATGACAATACGAGAAAAATATTTGCAATTCCTATCACAGATATTGAAAATGATCAACAATACGAGGTAGGTTGAATTATGGTATACTCATATAATGATATACTTCCAGCCATTTTAAAATCATGTAGAAGAATATTCAACAACATAAGAAAGTGTGTATTAAGACTGGGGAAGCCAGAACAACTTGACCAAGGGAAGGTCATGGAACCTCCATAGACACATCCAAACTCCCTGAGGGATTGAATTGCTGGGCTGAAGGCTGTGGGGACCATGGTCTCAGGGAACACCTAGCTTAATTGACATAACGTAGTTTATAAAGAAAATGTTCTGCATTCTACTTTGGTGAGTAGCATCTGGGGTCTTAAAAGCCTGTGAGTGGCCATCTAGGATACTCCACTGGTCTCACCCCTTCAGGAGCAAGGGAGAATGAAGAAAACTAAAGATAGAAGGGAAAGATTAGTCCAAAGGACTAATGGACCACATTTACCATGGTCTCCACCAGGCTGAGTCCAGTACAACTAGCTGGTGCCCAGGTACCACTGACTGACAAGGATCACAGTAGAGGGGTCCCAGACAGAGCTGGAGAAAAATGTAGAACAAAATTCTAACTCAAAAAGAAAGACCAGACTTGCTGGCCTGACAGAAACTGAAGAAACCCTGAGAGTATGGCCCCCGGACAGCCTTTCAGCTCAGCAATGAAGTCACTCCTGAGATTCACCCTGCAGCCTAAGATTGGACAGGCCCATAAAGCAAAATGAGACTAAAGGGGCACACCAGCCCTGGGGCAGGGACTGGGAGGCAGGAGGGGACAGGAAAGTTGGTAATAGGGAACCCAAGGTTGAGAAGGGAGAGTGTTGACATGTCGTGGGGATGTTAACCAATGTCATAGAACAATGTGTGTACTGACTGTTTATTGAGAAACTAGTTTGTTCTGCAAACCTTCACCTAAAGTACAATAAAAATAAATTTTTTTTTAATGTATATTAAGGTGGGGGATGTTCACCTCGAAATATGTCACAATAGTGATCTCATTTAAAAAATATTATGCATACCCACACTGAAGGCTTATATACCACAGATTATTAGCACTCATTGTATTGGTGATGGGATGTGGGTCAAAAAAACCTGTTGCCGTCGGGTCGAGGATGTGGATAGAGTTTTTTACTTTCTTCTTAAGACTATGAGCTTTTTCCTATGACAAATACGATTATCAATAAAGCACCTTACAAAAGCTATTATGAAAAGGGGTAGAGACAAAAACATCTTTCTGAGCACCTTACCTAATCCAGTTGTGGTGGGCCAACCTAGGGTTTGAGGGAGTGTTATGGATTGAATTATGTCCCCTAAAAATGTCTATCAACTTGGCTAGGCCATGATTTTCCAGTAGTGTGTGGTTGTCCACCATTTTGTGATCTGATGTGATTATCCTATGTGTTGTAAATCCTAATTAACCTCTATGATGTTAATGAGGCAGTTCTGTTAATGAGGTGGGACTCAATCTACAGGATTAGGTTGTATTTTGTGTCACTCTCTTTTGAGATATAAAAGAGAGAAGTGATCAGAGAGAAAGAGGACCTCTTGCTGCCAAGAAAGAAGTGCCAGGAACAGAGCACATCCTTTGGACCCGGGTCCCTGTGCTGGGAAACTCCTAGACCCATGGGAAGGTTGACGACAAGGACCTTCCCCCTAGAGCCTACAGGAGAGAAAGTCTTCCCCTAGAGCTGGGACCCTGCATTCAGACTTCTAGCCTCCTAAACTGTGAGAGAATAAACTTCTGTTTGTTAAAGCCATCCACACGTGGTATTTCTGTTTTAGCAGAACTAGGTAACTAAGACAGAGAGTTACTTCCAAAGCTCCTTGTCCTCCCAGGCCTTCTCAGGCACTCAGCCACTTGCTGGGGGAACCATCTCCATCTCTGTCCTGTTCCCCACTATTGATGTCTGGAAGGTGTCTGTGTGAGACACCTGAGCAGAGGCACTAGATAACAAAGTATTAACAATTTTTCTGAAAATTTATAAGCTGAATAAAATTCTCCTCAAGCATCTTCCTTCCTGGTATTACTGGTGAGAGTGGGGAGAAAGCGTGTAAAGAATTCATCTCACCCTCATGCCATCTAGGAGACCAGGAAAGAGATTCCTCCTGCCAATTTTAAATGGGATTTTGATTAAATTCTTTTTCAGAATACTTCAGTAGCTTTGGAGGGCAAACTTCCTTAAGTACCCAGCTGCAGCCCCCTTTGGGCACATGGTGTCCTACACATCACGCTCACTGGAGGATCCCAGCGTCTGTTGCTATGGAAACAATAATCAAGTCAGACTGCACAGGAGGACCTCTCCTGAGTCCCCAAGAACATATTGTTTCCTTCTGTTGGGTTCCATTTGGTTTAAGCAGATGCAGAAGCCCCCGCCTTCTGGATAACCTGTTTTCCATTGCCAGACAGCGATGAATGGATAGCCACAGAGTGCAAATAACTCTCAGTTGCCTGACATGTCCCTCTCAGACAGGCTACAGGTGGAATTGTGATGGGTAAATTCTAATTAGGGTCTTTGTTTAACTTAGCACAAGTGCTTTTAAGAACTGGTCAACCTTTTCCATAAATCAAATTAAATTTTATGCTTCCAAAGTAACAAAATTTTCAGCTGATGGCTGTTTCTGTACCTGGCAATCTACTGGGGCAAAAATCTCTTATGGGGTCATCGTAGCTCACTTTGCATGCACAGCGGGCTTTCATATAATACTTCTAAGGAGTCAAGGGAACACTGATTGTTTCTGGGGATGGAGCGCAATGCAAATACACTGTGATCGGTAGAACACAGTCAAGCAGTTGCCTTCAAGTCCACCGCAACTCATGGGGAACTCCTGTGTGT
The DNA here is from genome assembly GCF_030014295.1 of Loxodonta africana. NCBI lineage: Eukaryota > Metazoa > Chordata > Mammalia > Proboscidea > Elephantidae > Loxodonta > Loxodonta africana. Next base: position 25,051,051 of record NC_087350.1, read on the forward strand.
CAGAGTAGAGCTGTGCTCCACGCAGCTTTCAGTGGCTGATTTTCCTTGAAGTAGATTGTCAGGCTTTTTCCGAGTCGCTTCTGGATGGGTTTGAACCTCCAAGCTTTCAGGCTGGAGCCGACCTCGTTAATCATTTGCACCACCCTAGGACACCTATGATCAGTACAAAAGTCTCTAAATAATGAACAGGTCCTCAAATTACGCTTTGAATCCCAAATCTTTGGAAATGCCTGTCCCGTCTTGCTTGCTCACTGTGGATGGGAACAGTAACACAATGCTAAAGTCCACAGCTGGCCGCAAGGGGGCAGGATGTCACCAGCGAGGGCGCTCGACCCCAAACATACCTAAAGCAAATCTATTCTACCCCTGGCCAGGATGTTTGTTGATGCCTGACACCCAAGATGACAACCTTAAATATTCCCAAGAACATTAGCCCAAAACTGCCAAAAATTCTGCGAACGCCATTCTTCTGCTTGATTGATCAGCTCTTATTCAAGGCAGTAAAGTGGGCACCTCAACAACCTTCACGGAAAAAAAGAAACCTCAAGGTGACCGTCGACTTATTCCAACACGAATAACTAACTCTGCGTGAATCTCAATTTTCAAATGTACAAAGGAATCTAGAAACTTTAGGTGCTGAAACAACTTTCCAGAATTCCTAGAAGTCTCTTATTACAATATTTTCTTACAAAGATAAAAATACCTTAATATATATATAAAATTTCTATTTGGGGTGATGAAAAAGTTTTGGCAAAAGATAGTGGTGATGCTTCACTAAAAAGACATTCAGGTAGCTAAGAGATAACATGAGGAAATGCTCATGATCATTAGCCATTAGAGAAATGCAAATCAAAACTACCATTAGATTTCATCTCACTCCAACAAGGCTAGCGTTAATCCAAAAGTCACAAAATAATAAATGTTGGAGAGGCCGTGGAGAGATTGGAACACTTATACACTGCTGGTGGGAATGTAAATTGGTACACCCACTTTGGAAATCGATCTGGCATTTCCTTAAAAAGCTAGAAATAGAACTACCATTCGACCCAGCAATCCCACTCCTTGGAATATATCCTAGAGAAATAAGAGCCTTTACATGAACAGATATATGCACACCCATGTTTACTGCAGCACTGTTTACTATAGCAAAAAGATGGAAGCAACCAAGGTGCCCATCAACAGATGAATGGTTAAATAAATTATGGTATATTCACACAATGGGATACTACGCATCGATAAAGAACAGTGAGGAATCTGTGAAACATTTCATAACATGGAGGAACCTGGAAGGCATTAAAAAAAAAAAACCCTGCTGCATTATGCTGAGTGCAATTAGTCAGTTGCAAAAGGACAAATATTGTATAAGACCACTATTATAAGAACTTGAGAAATAGTTTAAACGGAGAAGAAAACGTTCTTTTGTGATTACAAGAAGGGGGAGGGAGGGAGGGCGGGAGAGCGGTAATCACTAATTAGATAGTAGATAAGTACTACTTTAGGTGAAGCGAAAGACAACACACAATACAGGGGAGGTCAGCACAATTAGACTAAACCAAAAGCAAAGACGTTTCCTGAATAAACTGAATGCTTCAAAGGCTAGCGTAGCAGGGGCAGGGGTTTGGGGACCATGGTTGCAGGGGACATCAAAGTCAATTGCCATAATAAAATCTATTAAGAAAACATTCTGCATCCGCCTTTGAAGAGTGGCATCGGGGGTCTTAAATGCCAGCAAGCAGCCATCTAAGATGCATCAATGAGTCTCAATCCACCTGGATCAAAGGAGAATGAAGAACACCAAGGACACAAGGTAATTATGAGCCCAAGAGACAGAAAGGGCCACATGAACCAGAGACCACATTATCCTGAGACCAGAAGAACTAGATGGTGCCCGGCTACAACTGATGACTGCCCTGACAGGGAACACAACAGAGAACCCCTGAGGGAGCAGGAGAGCGGTGGGATGCAAACCCCAAATTCTCATAAAAAGACCAGATTTAATGGTCTGAATGAGGCTGGAAGGACCCCAGTGGTCATGGCCCCCAGACCTTCTGTTGGCCCAGGACAGGAACCATTCCCCAAACCAACTTTTCAGACATGGATTGGACTGGACAGTGGGTTGGAGAAGGATGCTGGTGAGGAGTGAGCTTCTTGGATCAGGTGGACACTTAAGACTATGTTGGCATCTCCTGCCTGGAGGGGAGATGAGAGGGTGGAGGGGGTTAGAAGCTGGCGAAATGGATACAAAAAGAGAGAGTGGAGGGAGGGAGCGGGCTATCTCATTAGGGGGAGAGTAATTGGGAGTATGTAGCAAGGTGTATGTAAGTTTTTATGTGAGAGACTGAATTTGTCAACTTTCACTTAAAGCACAATAAAAATTATTAAAAAAAAGATAGTGGTGATGTTAGTGCAACATTGTAACTGCAATAATATCACCGAATTGTAACTTAAAATGGAAAACTTTGTGTTACATATTTTTACCACAATAAAAAAAGAAAATTTTAATAGTCAAATCTAAATTATTTCTAGGTAATTCGACCATCATTGTTGTTGTCGTTAGTTGTCATCGAGTCAATTCCAACTCATAGCAACCCTAAAGGACAGAGTAGAACTGCCCCATCGAGTTTCCAGGGAGCGCCTGGTGGATTCGAACTGCCGACCTTTTGGTTAGCAGCCGAACACTTAACCACTGAGCAACCCGCGTGTCCAATTCAACCATTACAAACACTTTAAAACTGGATTTTCCTACCAAGCTACCCATTTTTTGAGCTATCTTCTCTCTTTTACTGTCTGGAAAAGTGAATGTACAAGGATAAAATAATTTAAACAATAACCTAACACCATAAAAGGTTTTATATAGGCACACATTGTTTTAGAGGAGTCCGGTGGTGCAGTGGTTAAGGACTCAGCTGCTAAACAAAAAGGTTGGCAGTTTGAATCCACCAGCCACTCCTTAGAAACCCTGTGGGGCAGTTCTACTCTATCCTATAGGGCTGTTATGAGTCGGAACTGACTCAACGACCCCTAACAACAACAACATTGTTTTAGAGCCATCCTGGAAATTATCTACTTTAATGCCCTCATTTTCTAGAAAAAAGAAACTGGCGTAGCAAGAGGTTAATTAACCTGTCTAAGATGACGCCGCAGGTTAGTTCAGAACAGAGACCCAAACTGTTGTCCTCTGACTCTCAGGAGAGTTTGGGCTATTTTTGATCTTTTATTTAACTGTGCCAGGAAAGTTGTGATTTTCCTTTACCCTGTAAAACAGAAATCTGTAGCGAGGAGAGAAAAAAACAGTCAAGTCTCGTGCTGCCTGATTCCAGCAGCTCAACTCGACCCTGTATTAGAAATTCAACAGCGATGAGGACAAAAACTATCTGAGAAGCATCGGGGTTTTTACAATAACAAAGCCCTAAATTTTTCAAAATAATAATAGCTGAAAGTGATTGGGAATGAGTCTCTGTAGAACTTGAAAATGAACCTGCCAGGGCACAGCCGCTCAATTCAGATGTGAGAGCGAATAAAACGCAGGCGGCACAAAACGCCTCTCCGGGGACTCTGGAGACCCTGTGCCCTGTCTCATAGGTGTGACTACAGAGTAATGTGTCTGATTTTAAAAGAAACACAACCAGAACTTACACATCTAGATGTGTCCTGTGTCCTCCAAAGCAGTCACTTTGGGAAGTGGCACATTTATGGCAGAAATGCTGTAGCAGCTCAGATATGAATTCTCCCTTGAGGATTACCCTCAGAGCTTTACCGTGTTCTCCTAAATATCTGCTGTGGCCAGGAATCTTGGTCTTGTGAGAATGGAGTTCGTTTATGGAACACCTCCAAAGATACTGCCAGAGGTAACTCTTGGAAAAAAGGTGGGTGGTCAAAGCAGTAATATTTTGGGATAAAACTGAGTTGCATGTAGCGACTGGGTTGATGTTCCCCGTGACTTATCAACTGGGTTGTAGGGTTCATCTGGGAGAAAGGATTCAACCTCGTGGATTCAATCAAGAAAAGCCTTAAGGTATTACTATCACTTACTGTACTAACTTCAGAATAAAAGCTTCCTGACTCTAGTTCTTAATCATTTTTTGTTTATTGAGAAGTTACTCTTCTGTCTCTCAAATTATATCTAAGCTCCTCTAGGGCAAAGGCCACTTATTTGATTGAGCCAAGTGAATTTGCTGCCATTCAACTGTAGCTGACCTACAAAAATCATATGGATCAAACTAATACATCTGACACCTTGCTATCTTAGCACGGTGGTTGTTATGGATTGAATCGTGTCCCCTAAAAAGATATGTTGAAGTCCTAACTCCTACCTGTGTTTGGAGAAATAGGGTTTTTCTTTCAAGATATTAGTGAAGTTAACAAGGTCATACTGGAGGAGGGGACAGGTCATGATTCTATATGACCAGTGTTTTATAAAAAAGGAGAACAAAGAGACAGAGTCACACAGGGGAAAGATACCATATGAAGATACATCTACAAGCAACAAAGGAAGGCCAAGAAATAGCTGGGAGTCACTAGCAAGTAGGAAAGAAGTTTGAAACACTTCTCTCAGAGCCATCAGAAGGAATTGACACGGCCGATATCCTGATTTAGACTCCCAACCAACAGAATTGTGAGACAATAAATTTCTCTTCTTCAAAATCACTTATTTTTTGGTATTTTGTTAAGGCAGCCCTAGGAAACTGAGACAGTGGATTAAAAAAAAAAAAAAAGGAGCGTTAATGAATATCCCCCTGCTGAGATGGACAACACTGAGTGTCAATATTCAATTGCCAGAGAATGTTCCAGCACGTGAGGCTGAACAGCGCAAGAGGCCAATATTAGTTTCCTCCCTTGATAGTCCTACTTTTCGTGCATTTAGGATTTTTCACCATCTAATTTAAACTGCACATCTTGAAGGTATAAAGCAGTCTGTCAAGCCCTGCACAAACAGGGCTATTGTGTAAGAAACATGAGGCTTGCCCAAGTGATGATGCTAATGGTGATAACTTCATATTTGGAAGCAGGTTTGCTGACCTGGTACCTCTAGATCCTGGGACTCAGCCAGAAAGCTAGATGACCAGATATAAGGCAGGGTGTCTAAACATTTTCACCATGAACAGAGTGTACCCTCCATCTTCCACAGGGCAGATGTGACCAGGCAAACTTCATGGCTGAGGTTACTGTACTGCGAACCATCTTCCCCCTCCAGTTCTTCATTTCATTTTTGTTTTTCTTATCCTACATTGACTATCTAAACATCAGAGATGCCACTCCGCCCTTGCAGGCCCTGTGCCATTTCTGCCCCTCCCATCTTTTACTTAGGCCACACCTGTGTTGACATTCATTTGAATATTCAGAAAGCGTCATCCAGTATCACCAACCTATCTATGAGAAAGGAGTCATTGTAACATAGAACTTTCTGGCTGTTTTTTTCAGCATAACGTGCCATTTAATGTTTGGGTGGGGTCTTAGTTACCTAGGGCTGCAGTAACAGAAATCCCACCAGTGGGTGGCTTTAAAGAACCAAAATTTATATTCTCACTTATAGCCTCTCAGGAGGCTAGAAGTCCAAATTCAGGACATGGTTCTACAGGGAGGTCCTTCTTTGTCTATTTCAGCTTCTAGTAGCTACCAATGCTTGGAGTTCCTGGGCTCGTAGATTCATCTGCTTCCATTATTAGATACTGTTGTCTTCCCACGGCATGTGTCTTTCCATCTATCTATCTGGTCTTTTTACAACTCAGAAGTGATTAGGTTTAGGACCCACCTTATACTAGTATAAGCTCATTAATATAACAAAAGAAAAATCCTATTTCTGAACACAAATCACCCTTCACAGGCACAAGTGCCAAGGATTCAACACATACTTGGAGGAAGGAAAGGACACAGCTCAATCCATAACGTGGTTCTAGAAAACTTATGTGCAATTATTTGCTTCTTACATGGTATTCCTGTCAACTAAAGAAACCCAACACTTGTCAAACCTGATCCCAAGGAATTTACCAGGTGATCAGCAAAGCTATCAAGGTCCTGTGTTGAAGAGGTTTCCAGTCCAGAACTCAGCAGTCTTCTGAGGACCTGCCTGGCCCGAGGAGAAAACAGGCTGGCCTCACTGCTCAGCTCTTCCGGTAAGCCTGCCCTGAGCGTCCATCCCAACAGCTCCCACCCCCTTCCTCACTCCTTTTCAAAAATAATCATCAGTGGGAAAGTACTCTGAACATTCAATTATATTGTGACAAGTTTTAAACTGTTCACCTGTGCCTCAAAAAGAAAAAAGTGGGGCTACATGGCTGTGGTCTTCCTGATACATCCCAGGCATGGCGAGGGGGCGTCCGCACATCCTTCCTGAGAGTCTATGAGTAGCTGGGCTGACTGGGCTTCAAGGTCCCTGTTTATTATCGCTGCCCAGAAAGGTATTTCTTGTTTTGTTTTGTCTTTTCATAACCTTTTGTAATTGCAAAAGCAATATTTTTTCAATATTAAAAAAAATTAGAAAATGTCAGTAAGAATAAAGCATCATATTCTCCCCCCCTTCCGAGATTGCCCCAGTTAATTCCTATGTGCATATCCTTCTACACTTTCCTTCTACATATATATATATATTCCTGGGGGCCCTGGTGGCACAGTGGTTAAAAGCTCGGCTGCTAACCAAAAGGTTAGCAGTTCAAATCCACCAACTGCCCCTTGGAAACCCTACGGGAGCAGCTCTACTCTGTCCTTTAGGGTCACTGTGAGTCGGAATCGGCTCGACAACAACAGGTTTTATATACCCCTGTGTGGCACAAATGATTAAGTTTGACTACTAGGTGAAAGGTTAGCTATTTGACCCACCCGAAGGCTCCTCAGAAGGAAGGCCTGGTGATCTACTTCCAAAAGGCCACATCCACGAACACCCCGTGAAGCAGCCCCACACTGCACACGTGAGGCTCCCATGAGTCCACATCAATTCAGTGATGGCAACTAACAACAGCAACGGGTCTGTCTGGATGTTATATGTGTATATATATACACACACATATATACATGTACGCATGAATGTGTATACACACATGCATGTGTATTTTTTAATCAAAATGAGGTCAAACTGTATCTACCCTCTTGTATCTGCCTTTTGAGTCGTCTTTCCATGTCAGTAAATTTTCATCTCAGCTAATACCTTTCCAGTTCCACATTGTCCCCAAAATGTCTGTTAATACTAATTTAGCCAAATCAGGATCCAATCTAGGACCATGCATTGCACCAGGTTGCTATGTTCCCATGTCTCTTTTGATTTAGAACGCTCTTATTGCACATCACTGAGTCCTTGAAGAGAGCAGGCCAGTGGTCTAGCTGAAGTCCCATTCGTTTGCTTTGTGGCTTCTTTAGGCTGTCTGCCATTAAGCTTATTCTCCCATCTCCATATTGCCTGTAAACTGGAAATTACATCTAATGGTTTAACCAGATTCAAATTAAACATTTTTGGGGGTTGTTGTTGTCAGCTGCCTTTGCTTCAGCCCCGACTCATGATGACCATACATACAACAGAACAAATGACTACTCATTCCTGTGCCACCCCCATGAGTGGCTACAGATCACACGACATTCTGTTTCTTGGGTAGGAGATAAGTAACACTTAATTGTCCCACCATTAGTGATGTTACAGTTGCCCGTTGAGTTAGGAGCATGATAGCCTGATCCCTCTAACCAGAAACTGACTGTCATGGATTGAATTATGTCCCCCAAAAATGTGTGTATCAATTTGGCTGGGCCATGATTCCCCGGTTTTATGTGATTTTCCTATGTGTTATAGTCCTGCCTCTATGACGTTAATGAGGGAGGATGGGTGGCAGTTATGTTAGTGAGGCAGGACTCAACCTACAAGATTGGACTGTGTCTTGAGGCAATCTCTTGAGATATAAAAGAGAGAAGTGAGCATACCACCAAGAAAGCAGTGCCAGGAGCAGAGCATATCCTTTGGACCCAGGGTCCCTGCGCAGAGAAGCTCCTAGTCCGGCGGAAGATTCGTGAGAAGACCGACAGAGAGAAAGCCTTTGCCTGGAGCTGACACCCTGAATTTGGACTTTTAGCCTACTTTACCTTGAGAAAATAAACTTCTCTTTGTTAAAGCCATCCACTTGTGGTATTTCTGTTACAGCAGCACTAGATAACTAAGCCAGTGACCTTTATGGTGTTACTTTGGCAAAGCATTTTCCAGCTTTTAAGGTTTTGTGGTCCACCCATCATACTATAAGTAAATAATGAAGCGTGGACTGGACAAGTTGGAGAACGAGAGCCAGGGAAGTATAAGATTGGAAGAGCGAAGACAAGACTTGCTCAGTGCTGGTAGTTGAAAGGAGGTGTGAGCATTACAGCACTCCTAGCACCCTCTACTTTCCAAAGTAATCAACAGACACTGATGAAACTCGGCATAAACTCACAAGCCCCAAGGGCTTGGGTGAGACTGAGCGACTCATACAGTCATCACTGGGTGTTGCGTATTTTTCTCTTCCTGAAGAGCTTTTCACAGGAGAGCATCCAGGGTTCTGATTTTGCCTTTAATGCTCATTAGTCTAAGTGACACTGCCAGGGTCACACATACAATTTCTTTAGGAATAAGAACTGACGTTAATCTTCCCCAAAGGAGCCTGATTTAAGTGTCTGCTTCAGCTGCAACCCAGTGGGGCTGGCATTGTCACAGCAGCTAGGCAACAGCAGGGGCCTTGACCCTATCCACCCACCTACCCACTTCAGTCCCATTCTCCATTCAGAGGGGATTGTCTTTATGACAATGACCCCATGTGTGTCAGTTGTTGAACTCTGGTTGCCGAGTTCAGTGCTAGATTGGTGACATCAAATGAGGCCCTCTCAGGTATCCATCTTCACTGGGGAACCAGGGGGGAGACCCCAAAGAGGATCTGACGGTCTTGTTAGCCACACACAGGGCATGCTGTGCTGCTTGCTTTTTCAAGATGAAAGTGGGACAGAATTCAAGACAGCAGGAAAAATCTGAATTTGTCAGTCCTCTAACAAGTAGGAAACCCTGTTAGTGTAGTGGTTAAGAGCTATGGATGCTAACCAAAAGGCTGGCAGTTCAAACCCACCAGGCACTCCTTGGAAACTCTATAGGGCAGTTCTACTCTGTCCCATAGGATCGCTATGAGTCGGAATCGACTCGATGGCAGCGGGTTATGCTGATGGGTTATAATCGAGTAGGAAACCCTGGTGGCGTAGTGGTTAAGTGTTACAGCTGCTAACCAAAAGGTCAGCAATTGAAATCCACCAGGCGCTCCTTGGAAACTCTATGGGACAGTTCTACTCTGTCCTATAGGGTCGCTAGAAGTCAGAATCAACTTGCCGGCAATGGGTAAAGTATAAACAAGTACAGCTGGAATGTCTCAGAAAGATGACACCTCTGAAAATGTTTGTCTCCGTGCCCCTGAGCAAAACATTCAAGCAAAAATTCAGAGCCCAGCTGCTCTGTCTGAGGCTGCCAGGGTGGCCCAATTTCCAGAATAACAGCAGAAACATGCAATTAACCTGGATAGAGCAGATGGGCACAGGACATGAGAAGGGTGGAAATAAATACCACATACCCAGGATCACACACACAAACACGTAACATCATAGATTTAGATGGTCCAGTTCAAGTGAAACTTTTAAGGCCATTCAAACAAGTCTTCCCGTCCTACACGATGGAAAGAAGACTCGGAAGGACTACGACAACCAGTTGGTGGACAGCAGACTGCAGTGGCTTTCTGAGTGCTCAGAGTTAAGTGGGAGCTCTTTGCAGAGCTGGCAGACATACAGTCGTTGCCCAGATGGAAACTCAGTGGCTTCTGTCTAAATGAACCCAACCAGGCAAATTTTCTCCTAATGGACATCAAGTTGAAAATTAAAAGGGAAAAAAGAGAAGAGTATCTAGAAGACCACTCTGCCTGCTGCTCCAACCCTGAGAGACTCCTTTAGACTAGGCTTCGGTGTAAGAATCTTCTGTGACCAGATCAGCCAGAAGCCTGCCTGCCACCCTGCCAACAGCCCTGATTAGCTGACTCTGACCTGTTGAAAAGCTAAAAATAGAACCTTGAGCCATTTTCTCTGCAGCTCCACTCCGATAATTCTGTCTTTCTACATGTCAGCAGCAGTCCAGTTACACTGTTTTTAAAGTAATCACCTCTCTCTGGCTTTGCTGACCACCACACTACTTTTCTTTAAGAAAAGCCTTTTTATGTAAAATGTGAAGTATTTTTTGGTTTTGTTTTGTTTTTTTCCGCTTTTCTCCCAATGTGGCTAAGGATGCCATGTTTTTTTGCTTGACGGCTTTCATATTTGATTAAAATCATCTGGAAAAATTAGTAGCAAAGAATAGGTTATTTCCTTAGTTACCCAGGGACCATAGCAACTAAACTGCACAGAAGTACATTTCTCGTTTTTATTACAATTTTATAAGCATTGAAAATATTCACTTGAATTCCATGGGTTTTCTTTTGCATCCTAAATGAGCCTCTTTTTTTCCCCCTGAGGTCTATAGACTGGCTAAATTTGCTCAATTGCTTTACTTACTTAAAACAAATTTTTTACTAATTTAAGCGAACCCCTACTTCTGTTCAGTAAACCTTTGAATTTTCTAAGGCAGTTCTCCTCCTAACCTGGAACTCAGCCTTGGCAACACCTCTGGGTGGTGAGCCTGTTGCTGTCGAATCAATTCTAACTCATAGAGACCCTATTGCAACCCTGTGGGGCAGAGTAGAACTGTCCCATAAGTGGCAGGTGGATTTGAACTGCCAGCATTTTGGATTAGCAGCCAAACTCTTAACAACTGCGCTACTAGGCCTCCATCCAGGTGATAGGCACACACAAATTAACCCTGTCTGCCCCAGGATGCAGAGTCCCTGGGTGGTATAAATGGTTAACATGCTCTACTGCTGATCAAATATTGGCAGTTCAAGCCCACCCAGAGGCACCTCAGAAGAAAGGTTTGGCAATCTCCTTCCAAAAACTCAACCACTGAAGACCCTGTGGAGCACAGTTCTACTCTGACACACATGAGGTCACCATGAATCCGAGTAAACTCGACGGCAACTGGTTGGTTGGTCAGTCCAGGATGCATTTTCTTCCTGAATGATGGAGATTCTCTGCATTAGATGATGGGCTCCCTTCACGTTATACCAACACTCACATCAGCCTGCCTTTTCCAGTCTGAAGCTCATACAAACATACCCTCTGGTAGTATCGTTAGAGAAAATATCCCTTTCCTTCCGTCCTCACTCTCCAGATTCTTAGTGAAAGGAGGCCTAACCCCAAATGGGCTGAACATACCTTGTAAATGCCTGGAGGCCCTCAAAGTTCAGAATTCTCCAGGAATCTTATTTAAAACACCTATTCCTAGTCCTCAGCTCCCACAGGCTCTGATTCAGTAGGTCTTAGTGGGGTCCATGAGTTTACATTTTCTTTTTTTTTTTCTAATTGTACTTTAGATGAAGGCTTATAGAACAAACTAGCTTCTCATTAAACAATTAGTACACATGTTGTTTTATGACGTTGGTTACCAACCCCACGACATGTCAACACTCTCCCCTGTCCTCTCCTGCTTTCTAGTCCTTGGCCCTGGGCTGGTGTGCCCCTTTAGTCTAATTTGTTTTATGGGCCTGTCTAATCTTTGGCTAAAGGGGGAACCTCAGGAGTGACTTCAGTACTGAGCTAAAAGGATGTCCGGGGGCCATACTCTCAGGGTTTCTCCAGTCTCTGTCAGGTCAATAAGTCTGGTCTTTTTTTGCGAGTTAGAATTTTGTTCTGCATTTTCCTACAGCTCTGTCTGGGACCCTCTATTGTGCCATGAATCTATACTTTCAACAATCTGTCCCCACCCCAAGCCAATGGTTCTTGGAACACACTTTGACAAATGCTGCTCCAAGAGCATTACCCTCCATGGCTTTTGATCAATGTTGTGTTAATTCATTTATATGATAAATAGTGGCCGAGTCTCTGCTATGCATAGGTTGTCACTTGAGGGACCGATAAACTTCACAAGGGCCCTTACCCTCAAGGAACTTAGAATCTAGCAGGAGAAATGAAACATGAACACAAATAATGACTCAAAGGGAGCAAGAGATCTGCCATGAGACAGGGACAAATGTTACAGGAGATAAAATGTTACAGGAGTTCAGAGGAGGAAATGGTGACAGTGAGCTGGAAGGGATGGGACATGGAGGAGGAAGGTATGCATTAAACCTGAAAGAATACATAGCATTTGGGCATTCAGAGGAGAAAAGAAGGGGTATTCTGGCTTTTGTGAGAAAAACCAGTTGCAATCAAATCAATTCTGACTCTATGTGCTTCCGTGTGTATCAGAGTAGAACTGTGCTCCGTAGGGCTTCCAGTAGGTGATTTTTCAGAAGTAGATCGCTAGGACTTTCTTCCAAGCTGCCTCTGGGTGAACTTGAACCTCCAACCTTTTGGTTAGCAGCCAAGCTCGTTAACTGTTTGCACCACCCAGGGACTCCTGTGTGGGGAAGAGGGAGTCATTTAATTGGCTTGGAGCACAGGGTGCAGAAAGGGGAGTAGAAGCAAAAGAACTTATAAAAGAAAGTTGTATCCAGATCCTAGAGAATTTGGAATGCCAAGCTAAGGAGTATGGTCACAAGTAAGTGCTTGGGGTATACCTAGGAAAGGGGTGGAATGTGACCAGAGTTTCAAGTAGCCCCAAGCTACCCCAAGCATGTAACAACATGGTGACTCTGGGCCCAGGGAGATGGGAAGAAAATCTGCTGGGCCCTTCTCTGTAATGATCGCCCAACCCTGCAGTCTACCAGGAGACTCATCCATTATTTATCAGAATAAGATATCCAGTGCAAGATCACACCTTGCCTTACTGTCATCCATTAATATTAGAAAGGCTTAGGGCTTTTCTCTGTGGCTTTTACCATCACAGTGCCTATAAGTGCTCCTTGAGATGGAAGGATGAGAAAAAATGTAGGGTGAGAATCCTCCACACTCTCACACTTTTATCCTCTTGAGAACACTGTGACCTCTTCAGTCATGCTCCAGCACACACACACGGAGCCAAAACAGGGGCGCCTGAGCTATGCTCAGCTGATGGGCTAAGAATAAGGAAACAGTGGTATTAACACTGGGCTTTCTAAAGAATGTCTGCTTTGAGCGTTGCGCTATTTTAAGATTTATCTATATAGAGTCAAACTGACAACTCAGAAGATGAGATATGGAACTTAGGGAGCAGTGAATTTATGTTAATGGGGAAGAACAACTTGGAAAAGGAGGGTGAGAATGGTTGCACAACTCGAAGAGTGTAATCAGTGTCACTGCATTTTACTTGTCGAAATTGTTGAATTGGTGTATGTTCTGTGTATATTCTCAACAATAAATGATTTTAAAAAAAAAGACTAGGCTTTCCACAAAGGTACAATTATTTTATGATCCCACTTCTATGAAATATCTGAACCAAAACCAAACTGTTGCCATCAAGTTGATTCCGACTCATGGTGACCCTATAGGACAGAGTAGAGCTGCCCCACAGGGTTTCCAGGGAGCAGCTGGTGAGTTCAAACTGTCCGCCTTTTGGTTAGCAGCTGAGCTCCACCAAGGCTCCATGAAATATTTAGAACAGGCAAATATATACAGACCTAAGGTTATCAGTGGTTACCAGGGGTGGGTAGGAGGGTGGAGGCTTCTGTTTCGAAACAGAAAAAAATTGGAAGTGGGTAATGATGAAGGTTACACAACATGATGAATACAATTTTTATTGTTGTTAATTGCTGTCGAGTCGATTCCGACTCATGGCAACCCCGTGTGTGTAGAGTAGAACTGTTCTGTAGGGTTTTAAAGGCTGTGTGGCCTTTCAGATGTAGGTTGCCAGACCTGTCTCCAAGGTAACTTTGGATGGGTTCAAACTGCCAACCTTTCAGCTAGAGTCAAGCCCTTAACCATTTATGCCACCTAGGGTCTCCTGAATACAATTAATGTAACTGTACACGTGAAGAATATTGAAAGGGCAAATGTTTTGTTACATATATACTTACCACAAGCGCGCGCACACACACACACACACGAAGGCCAGGGCTTTCCCTGGTGAAGGCTCCCCCACCCAGTTTAATGAGTAAGTTTCCTTTGTGTGTCTAACCCTGCATACGATTTTTTGTCGACTTAAGGGGTTTTGAAGCTTTCCTGATTTCTGCCCGGGAAAAAGCCACATTGTAAATACTAAATTATCATTCTTTCTGCAGTCATAATAGTTCCATTCCCCCCTCCCCTGCCCCGTGGAGGTCCCCCCACTCAGGAGCCCACCGGCCATCTGCACATCAAAGGATGCTGTGAAAATCCGTGATTACCAGGCTAATGCCTTTGAACACACTTCAGGATCACCAGCAGCATAGCTTACAGGAGCAAATTGCGTCAATAAACTCAGCTGCCGGCCTATTTGTCACCTTAGTCTAATCAGAAATACAAAACATCATGTGCCAGAGATAAATGAATTACCATCAGAAGCAGGGACCCAGGAGAAGCAGATGGACGTTTGCATTATCTGCCGAGGTGAAGGGTCATTTCTCTGGCAAAGCTAATCAGAGACGAATCACCTGTACTTTTTCAGGGAGGGGGAGGGAAGGGGCTGGCTCTTCTGAGTTGGCCTGGAAACTGGCAGCCGAGGGTTTCTTCCTGCTTGTTTTGTGACAGCGGCAAGACCTTTAGTGACCACAGTATGCCCCTCATGACCTTTCTTATTATAAACAGCCATTATATGAGGAGTTCACAACACAGTACTCCCTCCTTTCCCCGGTTTTACTCCGGACGGGAGGATAGGCCAACAAACTAAACAGAGATGTATTAGCTGCCTAGTCCCACAGCCGCAGTCCCTGGGTGGTGCAAATGGTTAATATTTGGCCACTCACCAAAAGGTTGGAGGTTCGAGTTCACCCAGGATGCCTTGGAAGAAAGGCCTGGCAAACCACAGCCAAAAAAAAAACCTTGAAACCCTATGGAGCACAGTTCCACTCTAACACACAGGTTGCCATGCGTCAGCTTGATAGTAACTGGTTTACCGGTTTCTTTTTATTGCTCATAGTGCGTTTACATTGCACCCCAGCCCCAAAGGCAGTCAGTGTTCCTTTGCCTCTAAGAGCACTGCTCCCCAGAGCGAGCGTAGCAGATGGGATGGCAGAGACAAAGCGCTTGCGAGAGAGAGGTTAGGTGTTGGGCATGTCTGACCTTGGTTCTGCTCCTAAATCAATTCTTGTTTCAAGGAAGCCTCAGATTTGGAGTTGAGGGACCCGGCTGTTCCTGGTTCTGCACATTAAACTGTTTATCCATGGGAAAAGACCACCTAAACTCTGGTCCTCAGTTTCCTCATTTATAACCAAAATGTTGGAGATTCAAATCTACTCAGGAGTGCCTTAAAAGAAATGCTTGGCGATCTACTTCCAAAAGCTCAGCCATTGAAAACCGTATGGAGCACAGTTGCACTCTAACACACGTGGAGCCACCGTGAGTCAGAGCTGACAATGACTGGTTAATCCTGCAGCTGGCCCATTCCCTGGGTACCTGATAACCGTGGATCCTGCTTTAGAAAAGGACAGCAAGAGGGATCTGAACTCTCGAGTCCACCTTCAGATGAAATGTGCTCCCTTGATTTAAGCTTCCTCAAGTCAAGCCCAGTCTGTAGGAGTTTCTACTGCCTAGTGATGCTCCCCCATAACCTAGTGAAGAGCTGGAGCAGAGTGCAGCTCCTCAAGGGAAATCCGACCCTGTACAGGCGCAGAGAGTGCTTCCCGCCCTGCTTCAGTGAAATGCAATCAAGTCGTCATTCCTCCTTCAGTCCCATGCACAAACTGTCACCACAGTGGTGTGTCATCCTCGGGCAGCTCCAAGGCAGGACCAAGGGGAACCAGATCAGAAAGGAATGCCAACCCTCCACAAGGGCCTCTGTGGAGACCCAGAAACAGCTGCTGTCCAAGGCTGACAGAACTGGGGGCTGTGACAACGGATTTTAGCAAATCAGTTTGCAAACTGGCTTCTGCTTGGGGACAACCAGCACCCGCAGATACTGTCCCCTTTTTCTCCCCCGACCCCAGGGCATTCGGGAGGTCTGCCAAGTCTGCTGGCCCCTGTCCCCCAGCCCTCAGGCAAAGCATAAATGCTCATGGAAGTAACCACACACACGTGCATATGTGGGCATATGTACCTGCACATATGGACTCACACAGAGACTGCCACACTTGAGTGAAATGGAGCTACCCTACCAGTACCAGTTGTGGTCAAAAGGATTCCAACTCACGGCAACCCCGTGCGTCTAAGTAAAACCATGCTCCGTAGGGTTTTCAATGGCTGGTTTTAGATTGCCAGACCTTTTCTCTGAGGCACCTCTGGATGGATTTGAACTTCCAACTTTCAGTTAGCAGCAGAGCATGTTAACTGGGTTGCACCACCCAGGAACTCCAGAGCTACCCTAGAGGGATCTATGGAGGGATGCTTCAAGCTGAGATAAATCAGCCTTGGGGATCTCAGATTTCAGGACCCCAGGGCCATAGGTCTAGAACTATGCTATCCAATACAGTGGCCACTAGTCACGTGTGATTACTGAGCACTTGAAATGAAGCTAGCCCAAACTGAAATTTGAGATGTGCTTTGAGTGTAAAGCAAACATGGGATTTAGTATGAAATAAAAATGTAAAATATCTCATTAATAAGTTTTATATGATTAAATGTTGAATTGAGACTATGTTGGACTGTATTCATTTTATGTTAGTTTACTATTACTGCTATGATAAATTACTATAAACTTAGTGCCTTAAAACAACACAAATTTATTATCTTACAGTTCTGGATGTCAGAGATCCAACATGAGTCTCACTGAGCTAAAATCAAGGGCTGTATTCCTTCTAAAGGCTGTAGAGGACAACAATTTCCTTGCCTCTTCCAGCTCCTGGAGACTGCCTGCACTCCTTGGCTTGTGGTTCCTTCCTCCATCTTCAAAGTCAGCAATCACATCACTCCAAACCTCTGCTCCTGTCATCCCATCTCCTTCTCCGACTCTGACCCTCCCTGCCTCTCTCTTATAAGGATCCTTGCAATTACATTAGGCCCACCCAGATAATCCAGGATAATCCAGGTTATCTCTCCATTTTAAGATCCTTGATTTAATCATGTCAGCAAAGTCCCTTCGGCTATGTAATGTAACATATTCACAGGTTCTCAAGATTAGGACATGGACATTTTGGGGGGTCATGCCTACCACATGAATATATTGGGTTAGATAAAGTGTCTTATTAGGATTAATTTTAACTGTTTCTTTTTACTTTTTTAACGTGTCTACTTGAAAAAATTTAAATTACATATGGTGGTGGGTGGGTATGTGACTCACATGCTGCTTCTACCAGACAGTGTTATGGATTGAATTGTGTCCCCCTAAAATGTATGCTGGAGTTCTAATCCCTATACTAGTGAATGGGATCCTGTTTGGAA
Organism: Loxodonta africana; assembly: GCF_030014295.1. Classification (NCBI taxonomy): domain Eukaryota; kingdom Metazoa; phylum Chordata; class Mammalia; order Proboscidea; family Elephantidae; genus Loxodonta; species Loxodonta africana. The sequence goes on from NC_087350.1 coordinate 25,068,484, forward strand.
AGCAGGTGTTTCTTTTGTGGTGTTAACGAGATCATACCAGAATAGGGCGTGTCCTAAACTAATCCCTTCTGAGAAGTGTCTTAAAAAGGGGAGAACAGACACAGACACACAGAGACAAGGGGGCAGACCCATCTACAAGTGGCAAAGGAACACTGAGGATTGCCAGCAGTCACCAGACACCAGGAGACAGGCCCACAGCTGTGACCCTGATTTGGACTTTTAGGCTCCAAAACTCTGTGCTTGAGAGCCCCCCATTTGGTGGTATCTTGTTATGGCAGCCCCAGGAAACTAAGACAGTGCTAGTCTGAAATCTTCCTAATCACCAAAATTCTCCTCAGCCTGGAGAATCCACACCGATGGATATCCCTGCTCAGTCCTACACGGGCCGTCTTAGGGTACCCAGGCCCTCTCAGGAGTGCTGGGGTACAGCCCTGAGATGACACCCACACCCCCAGCCAGGCTTTCCCCACTCCCAGAATACAGCCCAGTGACATACACTCAAAGTTGGGTGAGTGTCCTATACTTAACCAGAACCAAACCAAACCTGTTGTGGTCAAGTTGATTCCGACTCATAGAGACTCTACAGGACAGAGTAGAACTGCCCCATAGGGTTTCCAAGGAGCAGCTGGTGTATTTGAACTGCTGACCTTTTGCTTAGCAGCAGAGCTCATAACCACCGTACCACCAGGGCTCCGTCCTATGCTTAGGGTGACCATATATCTCTGTTTGCAGGGCAGCCCTGGTTTATGGCTGCTGTCCCAGCAGAATTATTACTAGCATTCCCTTTCACTCTCAAAATGTCCTGGTTCAGAGGATACATTAAATGCTCGCCCTACTCATGCGTTAAATGTGAAGACAATGCTACTCATCATCAGTCAAAGCCAGCTTGGAATCGATTTTCTAGTGGTGGTAATGGGTTTGCATTGATCTGCCCCCGCCTTCCGCAGTCCTCCTGAGTAAAGGCTCCATCAGCAAGTACTGCCGACCGCCATTTCCACCACCACAGGCCGCAGCAAACGCGTTGGCTGTAAGCTAATCGGCCGCTAGATTTCATATTATACTTTGTTGTTGTGATTTTATAATTACAAAAACAGCACACTAATTATAAAAATACAACTTTACGATAATCTGCAGTGTAGAAAGTAAAAAAGTCTCCTAAAATTCTCCACACTTACACCCCCATAGATAACCAAACTAACAATTTGCTGAATATTCTTTCGGGCTTTTTTTGTTTTTCTTTTCTTTCTCTAAGGAACAGGTTTAGCTGAACAGTTTCAGTTCAGTGAGGGACAAGCATGAGGCTGGCTTTTCTGTTCTCTGACAAGCCCTCCAAACATCCCAACATGCATGAGAAAGACGAAATTTAGCCCAATCAGTTCAACTCAATGCTTCCCCAATGTTTGAGTTACCTCCAGTTCAAACTTAATCTCTCTAGTTAACACTCGGAAACGCTGGTGGCCTAGTGGTTAAGTGCTACGGCTCTTAACTAACAGGTTGGCAGTTTGAATCCACCAGGCGCTTCTTGGAAACTCTACGGGACGGTTCTACTCTGTCCTTTAGGGTTGCTATGAGTCGGATCGACTCGACAGCAGTGGGTTTTGGTTAGTTAACACTGGATAAAATTTGGGAAATATAGTTATTATTAGTTGAGTCAAAGTATCAGTCCCCTGGTTCATACTTCCCCCAGGAGAAACTGTTTGAAAATGCTTGAGATGGAGAAGGGTGTGCGTGGCTGACTCCTTACTTCCTCTACCCTTTGTTCACGCCGTGTGCGTGAGTGTGTGCATGTGTTTGTGCACATTTGTATATGTGCATATTTGTATATGTGCGTGTGTGTGCACATGCATACGTGTGTGTACATGTGTATGCATGAACATCCATCGGTGTGCCTGTGTGCTTGCATGTGAGTATGTGTGTGCATGTGCACAAGTGTGTGTGCCTGTGTATGTGTTCCGAGTATAGCCTCCTTTCTGCCGCCATTACTACCCCTGGGCCTAGAGCCGGCTGTGTAAAGCCAGCACTGCCTGTTGGACTGCTTGTCCCACAGGTGAAGAATTCTGTCCACCCAGGTTCTTGTTTAGACAACAAAGGCTACCAGGCAGCATTCACAGCGGGGACTCAGGGGATGGCAGCACTGATTCTCCTCTCCTCTCTGCACGTCTTCCCCTTGGCCCAGTGGTAGCCAATGTACCCCATTATGGGTATGCGCCTTCTCACTTGACTAGGGTGCCTCCCCTCCCCCAGCCTCCCCATTCTCTGCAATGGAATTTCCCACCTGCCCTTCTGTGCTCTCTTGGGTACTGAGCGGGTGGGCCCAGGGCTCTACCCAGCACCTCCACCCCACAATTCTTTCAGGGGCTTTGCTTCCGGAGCCGTCAGCAACTCTAGGAGCAATCTGGACCTTTGTCTCAGGCTCCACAATCATCCTCAAACCTCAGCAGCAGTTTTCACAGCCCCTTTTCTGAGGGGTAAGGCCTCAAATCCCTCCTCCCCTCCCCGGAGGGCTCCATTCCCATTGCTGTCGAGTCAGTTCTGAAGAGGAGGTATATTACTACCCCAGGAACTCTGTGTCTCTGTCTGTCTCCCTCTCCAGCCGTCTGTACAAACAGAAGGGGTGGTAATGCAGGTTCTTCCGGAACTCCCCTCAGAAAGCCTGTGGTGGCCACTCCACGCGAGCACCCTTTGCTATCAGCTAGTGCGGACTCCCCCGTAATCAGATGAACAGGTAAGTTTCTCCACAGCTGTTCATACCCTCCTACGCATATACTAACATATTTTACTGTCAAAGGCTTCCCTCTTGGGGTAAATTCTCCTAGGTCTAAACCATTCAAGTTAATTATATATTAAAAAAAAACTAGTAAAAATTACTACTTCAGTTCATATACACATATATGTGATATTCAATACTTAAGTAATTGAAACTTTAATGCAAACAAACAGAAGAGATAAAAACTAGGCAAATCTTGCACAGATTACCACCATCATCACAAACAAGCAAGCCGTAGGTAGTCTTAGAGGTGAAGGGACACTTCAGGCCCATGAAATCCCAATTAGTCTTTGGTTCTTAACCCATGAAGAAATATCTCCTAAGCCAAAGTGAGGATATTAAATAAACTCTTAAAATTAAATTCCAAATGAGTGTTTTTGCAGATATATGTGGTACTTGTCATGTAAAAATACATCATATTACAGCTCTTCCTGCAGTGAACTTCCTCCTTTGAACGTTGTCGTTATTGCTGTTAGTTATCACCCAGTCGGCTCTGACTCATGGCGGCCCCAGGAGAGAACGAAACGTTGCCAGGTCCTGTGCCATCTTCACCATCGTTGGTATGCTTGACTCCACTGTTGCCACCACTGTGTATTTTGAGTGCCTTCCAACCTAGGGGGCTCATCTTCCAGCACTGTATCAGGCGATATTCTGATGTGATCGGTAAGGTTCTCATTTGCAAATTTTCTGAAGTAGATCACCAGGCCCTTCTTTCTAGTCCATCTTAGACTGGAAGCTCTGCTGAAACCCGTGCGCCATGGGTGATCCTGCTGATGTTTCCAATATTGGTGGCATAGCTTCCAGCATCATGCAACATGCAAGCCGCCACAGTACAACAAACTGACAAACACACGGTGGTTCTCCCTTTCATAAACTGTCTCAATTGTATTTCCATGTCAGTACATGTAGGTCTATCTCATTCCTTTTCATGGCTGTAGACTTTTTCATTACAAGACTGTATCACAGTTTAGTTCTTCAACCACCTGCTAAGGGACATTGGGTTGTATCTAGTTTTATACTGTTATAAATGATGCTGCAGAAACATCCTTGAACATATATATATGCCTTTGCAAAGTTGTGCTGGTATCTTTGTTAGATTAAAAAAAAAAAATTTTTTTTGTTGTTAGATAAATGACTAGATATTGAAATTCTGAGTCAAAAGATATTCACATTTTTAATTCTAATGACTATTGCAAATTGATCTCCAAAAACATTGTACCAGTATTACTGTTGCTACATCAAGTTATTATCACTATTTAACGAATCTAATAGGAGACACCATATCTTGTAGTTGATTTATTTTGCTTTTCATTAAATTACTAATGAGATTGAGCATCTTCACCTTTTTGACTATTTACGCTTTTTCTTTTGTAAATTCCCTCATGTCCTTTGATCATTTTTTCTATTAGTTTTTTTTTCCCCCTTAGGCATTTCTAAGGTCTTTTTTATTTAGGAAAATTAGCTTTTAGTCTGTCACGTTGTATTGTAAATATCATTTCACTGATTTTTTTTTAACTTTATTTTAGGTGGAACCTTTTTTGGCCACGCAATTGTTTTCCTTTTTATTTCTATGATCAGATTTATATGTTTTTTATGGCTTCCATACTTAAAAAGGACTTCCCCACTTTGAGGTTATAAAAATGTTTAAAAGGTGGTTTAAAAAAAAAAAAACACTAAGATTTTTATTCTCTCTGGAAATTACTTTGGTGCAAGCAGTAAAGCAGGAATTTACCTTTTTTCTCCTCAAATAGCTGCTCGTGTGCCCCATTACAATGTATTGAATCCCCGCTGATATGAAATGCCAACTGTATTATAAATTAAATCCCCATAAGTATTTGGCTTCATTTCGGGACTCTGTTGTGTCCCATTAATCTGTTACCCTTCTCTGGTGCCATATGGCTATACTGTAGCTTTATAGGACTGTCCTTTGGAGCTGACCTTCACCTGGGGCGTGCTGGGGAGGGTGCCCATTCTCTACCCAGCAAAAGAAAAGAAAGTCCATATAATAGGATCTTGCAGCCTTCTTTATTATAACAATTATGTCTGAGATTTTCTGGTATGGTGACAATTTCAAATATTCTAATCTCATAAACCATTCATGTCTCAGAAATTCTATTATCACTGCATCCAGCCTCCTTATCTCAGATTCTTTCTCCCTCCAGAAATGGGCACAAAAATCTACTGTCAGATATGCTTCCACTTTTCATTTGAAAAATCTTGTTCTAAGATGTCTGTTAATGACTGTAGATTACCCAACTACACACACGTCTTTGCATTTAGAACAACAGTAAAAGAAGTTTTTAAAAGAATGAACCCACACGGACAAGGAATTTAAGAGAGACTGCAACAGAGGAGAGGAGATTTGAACAAATTTTTAAAAGACTGAGAGAGGATGAAGAAGTAGAAATCAACTTAACAAAAGGGAGAAAGCTTTGGGTTAAGGGCATGCAGGTGAGAGGCAGGGCAACCTGTACCACTTGGTGCCAGAAAAGCACAGGACTTGTAAGTATCAGGTTTTAGTTTTGCAGTTTTTCTTCAATTAACATGTAATTGCTTTTCTAATCAGAAAAAAAAAGTTTAAGAAAGGGGGATTTTTTTTCAGGCCTTTGGTAATTTTTTGGGGTTTCAAACTAGATTCAGATACTACTTGGATTAAAAAAAAAATTAATTTAAAGGAGAGAATTGAAAAGAGGACCATTAATTTAAAAAAAAGAAAAATGTCCCTGTATCATACAAGAAAATCTGTTTTTTCTAAGTGGTTCAAGGAGTCCCTAGGTGGCACAAACAGTTAACTTGCTCAGCTGTTAACGGAAAGCTTGGAGGTTCTAGTCCACCCAGAGGTGCCTCAGAAGAAAGCTGTTGCAATTTTCTTCTTAAAAATTGGCCATTGAAAACCCTATGGAGTTGTGGTGAAATGAGTCCCTTTATGTGGACTTTTGCCTTGGCTCTTTGGAAAAAGAGCTTGAGAGATTTTTTCGCCTCAGCCGTAAGGAGTTACCTTTGCCCTAGTTTTCTACCCCAGAGGATTTGTTGCTTTTGTCCAGGTTGATTGACATTTCCTGGGTAAGCTGTAAAGAATTTGGCTTTGATACACTTTGGCCTGGGGCTACAGCCTGCCCTGTGATTGATATGCCCCTTGCAGGGATTGGTTACTAGGCTATGCAAATGAAGTATCTGTAGCCTACTATGCAAATAAAGCATATGTGGCCTACCAAGAGGAGATTTGTCAGTTTGCGGCCCTGGTGGGAAGGCCATGCCTTAAAACTGACAAGGAGATATGTGTGTGTGTATATATATATATATATATTATATATATATGCAGCCTACATCACAGAAGTTTTTCAGACAAGAAGGCAGGAAGAAAAGCAGGAGAAAGAAGCAGAAGGAAGAAAGAAGAGAGAAGAAGCAGAGAGAGAGAGAGAGAGAAGACACGGGACATCCTAAAAGAGCTTTAACAGGGGTCAAGAGCTGTAACACTGAAGACAGCATGAGTCCCTTCAGGCCCAGTGGTAGAGCCGGTGGCAACACACCCACAAGGGACGCTGCAGCAGAGTCAGTGGTGACATACAGCAGGGCCAAGATGAGCCTGTCCTCAGGGAGCCTAGAGGAGCCTGTCCTCAGGGGGCCAAGAGGATTCTGTCCTTGGGGCAGAGAGGAGGCCTAGCATGGTCAAGAGGGGCTGAGAGAGCTGTGATGCACTAAAGAAGGAAGACTTGGCCTACACGCTTCCTGATTCTGACCCAAGTTGTACGTTGTTCCTTAATCAACCACTTAACTGTAAATGTGGTCTGTGAGTTCTGTGTAGCCATTGTAAGGGATTATTGAACCCAGAAGAGAAGTAGAGGGACAGCTGGTGTCAGAATTAAAAGGTTGGAGAGTGGAGGTATGTCTGACCTCCACCTCATAGGGATCAGCCTTGGGCTGCTCTTGATTCGAATTATCCTCCCGCTGGTGATGTTACACAGGTACTGACTTACCACTCCCACCATTTTACAGGAGTACAGTTCTGCCCTGACACACGTGAGGTCTCCGTGACTCAGGAACGACTCAACGGCGACTGGTTATTGTTGTTTTTTTCCTACAATAGTCTGAATCCAACATAACAAATTCCAAAAGAATTTATTTCACTTGTTTTGTTGTACTGGGACTCTTTTCATCAAATGATACTCAAGATCAACAGGCTAAGGACCGGAAATTCTTTGTTACCTGGAAGGAATTGAGTGTCATGGTACATGCTGTAACATAACACGGAAAGAAATACCAGGCTGCTTCCTACTTGGAGCAGGAGTCTAGGAGGAAGGGAAAGAGAAGAGAGTGAAACAAAGGCAAAACTCCCTTCTCTTTAAATCTATTTCCCACGCACAGACATACACCTAAGAAAAACCAACGAGAGCCCCACCAGCCCATGGCTCTCCTTTCCGAGGCCTGCTGTTATGCAGATGGCTGTGAGGATTTTTCATGTCAGAAGATGACTTGATTGAACCTCTTCCCTCATAATTTTCTGAAATGCCAAAAATTTCAATGCAGCCTGTCAACAGCTCTGTGTAACATTTAACGTCAGTGACCTCACTGAGTCACTCTGACTCTCCTTAAGTACTTTAAAAACACATTATCATCTCATCTCATTTTACAGCAGGGTCTTAAAGAAAGGTCATTTCTTTAAAGGAAATGTTACATGATTCACACCTGCAGAGTGCTCCTGACAGAGCCAGCCTGCTTTCCCCACGTCCCACAGCAGGCACAAAGGCAAGACACCTTCAGTCGTCAGAACAAAGAGAAAACAGTGCCTGCCCATTGCAGCATTCCCAGCATCACGCAGTGTCCTTAAGGAGTACAGAAATTCTTGTTCAAAAATAGAATGCAGATTTCTGGGTCATCCTGACATGTTCCCCAAGTTACCGCACAACCACTTGGTCCAAGTTTGGTAAGACTTCAAGAATGTCCCTGGAGTCTGCATTATCCTTCAAGGCCTTGGGGCTGCCTGATATGAGTGAATGTGCTTTAAATTTGCCCCTAAATGATAAACAGAGGTTCCTGAGTGGTACAAATAGTTTGCACTATTATCTAAAGGTTGGCAGTTTGAAACCACCCAGTGGCACCACGGAAGAAAGGCCTGGAGATCTGCTCACATAAGATTATGGCCAAGAAAACCCTATGGTGCAGTTCTATTATGTAACACATGGGGTCGCCATGAGTCAGAATCAACTGGATGGCAACGAGTTTGGATTTAAATGATACACAAATGGTGGTATATCCAGACAATGAATTATTACTCAGCTGTAAAGAGAAATGAAGTTCTGATATATGCTACAACATGACAAACACTGAAAACATCATGCTGAGTAAAATAAGTCCACCACAAAAGGGCAAATATAGTATGATCCCACTTATATGGAATATCTAGAATAGGCAAATGCATAGAGAGGAAAGTTTGTAAGTGGTTACCAGGGGTAGTGGGGAAAGGGGAATGGAGAGTTATTGTTTAGGGGTACTGACTTTCTGTTTGGGGTGATAAAAGACTTTTGCAAATGGATAGTGGTCACGGTTGCACAAAAGAGTGAATGTAATTTACATTACCAGACTGTACACTTAAAAATGGTGAAAATGGCAATTTTGGGGGTTATATATATTTTACTACAATAGTTTTTTTTTTTTTTTTTAATGCCCCTATCAACTCTGTGGCAGAGTGGTTAAGAGCTCAGCTGCTAGCCAAGATGTCAGCAGTTCGAATCCACCAGCCACTCTTTGGAAACCTATGAGGCAGTTCTACTCTGTCCTAAAGGGTTACTATGAGTCAGAAGCGACTCAAGAGCGATGGGTTTGATATTTTTGGTTTTATCAACCCTGGCCTGATACTCAAGAGAACTGATCCTAGAGTACCTTGGAAGATGGGTCTGAAAAGATGGCTGAACCAGCCTAAAGCAGGTCCTAAGGGGTCTTCAATGATAACCCTCAAGTGTGCCAGGACCAGCGTAAGCTTCCTAAAACCTCCAAAGGCACTCACTGCAAGCCCCGGAACAGAGCAGCACCAGCACCCATAGCATAAAACCACACCAGACATCTTATGGGGTAAGCTGTACTAACAGACCCAGAATAATAACCTGGTACTTCCTGGGGGTGGTACCCAGCTCCGGAACTTGTCTTCCAAGGTCACCATGTTCTGGCAGGCAGTGATCAAAATCTTCCCCTGGGTCCTGCCTGGGTCCTGGGTCAAATTCTGATGTCTGCCATGGCCTTCACTGTCCTACCCCACTGTAATCACCATCCCTATTGTCCATTACACTCGCCACGTGTGTGTCTGATGCTCTAGCCTGGCAACCTAACTCTCTATCACCCTGTCTTCCCCATTCCCTCTAAGATTTCTTTCCCAGGCTGGAAACGATGTGCACTGGTGTGCCAAGAAGTCCCTGGGTGGTGCAAACGCTTAACAGGCTCGGCTGCTAACCAAAAGGTTGGTGGTTCAAGTCCACCAAAGGTGCTTCAGAAGAAAGGCCCAGTGATTTACTTCCAAAAATTAGGCCATTGAAAACCCTGTGGAGCAGAGCTCTCCTCTGACACACACGGTGTCACCATGAGTCGGAGTCAATTCCACGACAACTGGTTTGTTTCCCAACCTACAAAGCATCTTCCCCACTAGCCTTCCCGGTTTACAAAGGAAGTGCTCACCTGTCCACTCAGAACCCACACTTCATTTGTGACAACAGTAAATTGCTCTACAGCATTAGGAGTGCAAATGACATCACCTGCCCTTGTTGTCCAACTCAAGTGAAACCCTTCTTATGCACCAAATTTGGCTAGAAGTCCAATATCTGCCCCTTTTCCTATCTCACTTCCCTTCCCTCCAGTCGTCAGAGCTTACAGAATCCTGACGTGGGGGGCGGAATTTTTCAGCATCTGATTTCCTTGAAGCCCTTGTTCCTTGCAGCCACCAAATACCATTGTAGAGGACTGTCATAGTCAGTTGCTTACAAGTTGGCTCTGACTCATGGTGACCCCATGTACATCAGAACAAAACATTGCCCGGTCCTGCACCACCCCCAAAAATTGTTGGAACACTCGATTCCGCTGTTGAGACCACTGTGTATTTTGAGAGTCTTCCAACCCAGGGGGCTCATCTTCCAGCACTATATCAAATAGTGTTCAGTTGTGACCCATAAGGCTTTCACTGGCTAATCGTAGGCAGTAGATCACCAGGCCTTTCTTCCTAGTCTGTCTTAGTCTGGAAGCTCTGCTAAAGCCCGTCTACCATGAGTGACCCTTGCTGGTATTTGAAATACCAGTGGCACAGCTTCCAGCATCATAGCGACACACAAGCCACAATAGTATGACAAACTGGTAGGCAGGTGGTGGTGGAACTTAGTCAGCAGGTAGACCTGTAAAGCTTTCCAGAGAGGTTGCTGTTCTGAGCCAGCCCAGGGCCTTCCCACAGGCTCCCAGGCCTAGCCTGTTCCAGAACACTTCCAGTTGCCTCAAGTCCTGCCCCGTCAGGAATCAGACTCAGGGACCCTCAGGACCTGTCTACTCTACCCACACTCCAGCCCTCTTCAGACCCTGGAAATCCAATGCCAGCCTGGAGCCAGCCTGCTTTTCCAACTCAGAAAATACAAAGCCTTTATTCACTTGCTGTTCTTTAAGTGAGGGGCTTAACTGCCAGTGGGGAAGTATTTGATAGTCCCAAGGGTCAGACCCCAGAACTTAGAATGGAAAAAAAAAAAGTTGTTTTTCATTTCTAAAAGAAGAAGAACAGAGCGTAAGGGCAGTTTATATGCACTGTAAACACAATTTTTAGATACCACGTCTATAAAACGGAATTCTTCTGCAATGCATGTGTTTATTCATCCAGCACTTAGGGGGCCTGCTATGGGCCCCGCAAAATGGTAGGCCGTGGGAACACAGACAACAGATTCACAGAACCCACCCCCGAGTACTCAAGTCTCTGGAAGCATCCAGAGAAAGCCATCAAAGAGACTCCTGGATCCACCACAATGAAATGCTGTTTACTATCATTTAAAACCACTTATTACTTGTCCGTCGGCACCATATGGAAATTTCCATACCTTAAATTATCCGTTGGCTACTTTACTTTTTAAAGAGAGAGTTGCAGATATGATTTCCTTAGGATAAAAAAAAAAAAAAAAAAAATTAAGAGCCCACTAATTCTCAACACCAGTTTTCACATGAGTTTTCAAAGACTCACGGCTATAATTGAAACCTAAAACCCCTTCACTCACTTCACTTGATCCCTCCTCACTGAATTATAGGTAGCAAGCTTGCATGTCCTGTGATTACATTATAAAGAAAGAAACCAAAGCCCAGAAAAGTTCATTAATTTCCAGGAAAGGGGTTAATCCGCGGGGGGGGCGGGGGGTGCAGGGCGGGGGGGACGGATGCCCAGGTCTCTGACCAGTGACTCATCTACATACATAAGCAGCTTCTCACCCCTAGTTCACAAAAGTATGTTCCTTAGGGGAAGCTGAAAGAAAGCACGAAGTTTTGAGCTGCGTGGAGTGTGTGTGAAAGCTTGTGGTCAACAGGGTAAGATTTGCCATGAAGCTCATAAAGTGAAAGCTTCAGCTGCCTGGACTTGCATGGGTTCCTCTCCAAGCTTGTAATACAAATAGGCAATCCCTCATGTACATTCAGTTACCAAAAAATCAAACCAAACCTACTGCAACGAAAACAGCCGAGTCCAATTCCAACTCGTAGCAACCCTGTAGAACAGAATAGAACTGCCCCACAGAGTTTCCAAGGCTGAAGTCTTTACAGAAGCAGATTGCGGCATCTCTCTCCATCGGAGTGGCTCGTGGGTTCAAACCACCAACCTTTCAGTTAGCAGCCAAGTGCTTAACCGCTGCACTACCAGCGTAAATGACTGTAAATGTCTCACTTGTTTTGAATTTGTAATTGGGGTCTGTTTTCTCATTCTAAATAAATATTTGCTGTTGTAACTAGTTTTTTAAAGTCTTTTCCTTAAATAGGTAGGTGTCATCAAGCCAACTCTGACTCATGGTGACCCCACGCACAACAGAACGAAACGTTGCCTGGTCCTGCGTCATCCTTACAGTGGTTGACATGTTCAAGTCCATCGTTGTTGCTATTGTGCCAATCCATTTCACCAAGGGCCTCCCGTGCCCTTGTATGCCTTCTGCTTCACCAGACATCACATCCTCTTCCAGAGATTGATCCCTCCTGATGATGTGTTGAAAGCAAGGAGTCAGACAATGTTCTATTGTGATCCACAGAGTTTTTATTGGCTAATTTTTGGAAGTAGGTCTCCAGGCCTTTCTTCCTAGTGTGTCTTAGTCTGGAAGCTCTGCTGAAATCTGTCCACCATGGGTGACCCTACTGGTATTTGAAATACTAGTGGCATAGCTCCCAGCATCACAGTAACACACAAGCCACTGCAGTATGAGAAACTGACAGATGGGTGGTGGTTTCCTTAAACATGTCCCCCAAATTGTATAAGCTCTTTACAGCACAAAGTGTGAGCCCTAATGTCAACTATAGACTTTAGTTAATAACAATGGATCAATACTGGTTCATCAGGGGTAACAAATGTACCACAGCAATGTAAGATGCTGATAATAGGAGAAACAGTATGCAGTGGGGAGAGGAAATCTGTGGGAACTCTACATGCTGCACGATTTTTCTGTAAACCTAAAACTGCTCTAAAAAATGACATCTATTGAAACATTGTATAAACTTCAAGCAACCCAGTCACCCCCTGGTTATCTGTCCTACAGCTCTATGCTTGTTCAGCATAGAGGGTGAGGAAAGGGTGGTTACAGGGTCCGGAAGTATAGAGAAGGGAACTAGAACCCCTGTGGCTGCTGCCATCCCTTACCTCACTCGCCTCATGGGAAAAACCATGTGTCAGTAGAACTTAAAGCTAATAGAAATAGCTATTAATCGACTTCCTACATGTCAAAGAATGAAAAAAAGACTACTGGAGTTTATCGATATTTGTTGGGCAAGGAACCACCAGCAAGTAAATTCACTGAGGGGCTCGCAGAGGGGGAAAGTCACAGGTTTTAAGTGTAATAAAGGAGGTCTTAGAAACCCTGGTGGCATAGTGGTGAAGAGGTACGGCTGCTCAACAAAAGGCCAGCAGTTCAAATCCACCAGGCGCTCCTTGGAAACTCTGTGAGGCAGTTCTGCTCTGTGCTATAGGGTCGCTATGAGTTGGAATCGACTTGACAGCAATGGGTTCATGGCATTTATGCTGATTAAGGACTGAATACTCTGCAGAGAACTGACTGAATCCATAGGCCTGTACACTGTTGGTTAAAACAAGCCCCATTGTTCACTGGTCAGCAAAGAGTCTTCAGTTAGGTCCAGTAAGGATCTGACATTCCCTGAGCCACTTAAGGTTCATGTCATTTCACTTCATCAATGTGCCACATCACCTTCAGCTGCTGGAATCAGTTATGAGGAAACACAATATCCATTTTGATACCTCTTAGACATGGACCAGGTGGGTGGCAAAAATGGTTAAGTGCTTGACTACTACCCAAAAGGTTGGCAGTTTAAGCCGACTCAGAGGGACCTTGGAAGCAATGTGCTTCCAAAAGGTCACAGCCTTGAAAACCCTATGGAGCAGTTCTACTCTGTTCAATGGGGTCATCATGAGCTGGAATTGCCTTCAAGGAAACTAAGGACAAGGCAAGGAGAAGAGGAGTCTCTTTGATGGTTCTCCTCATCTGTATTTCCATGGTCTAGCATTTTGCTGGACCCATAGCAGCCTCCATAAATCTTGGATGCAGAAACACATGTATTACAAAAGAATTCCATTTCATAGATACGGTATCTGAAAATTACACTTAACAGTGATTTAAACTGATTTACCCTCTTTTCCTCTTCTAGACAAATATTCTTCTAACATACAATAAACTAGGAACAATAAGGTACTCAGCTAAGGGCTAATGTACCCAACAACCATGAATGATACATATTATTAAATGAATAAATAAACATAAAGTGCTTAGAACAGTGCTTGGCACATAGTAGGTGGTTACATTATTATTTGCTAATGTCATTAAAATTATATACATTTTATGGTTGGAGAAACTAGGATCCAGAGAGGTCAAGAAATTTTCTCAAGGTCACTCCACTTGCAAGTGATGGAATTGGATTTCAAGTCCAGGTCTCTCTGACTTCAGGAATGGTATGCTTTCTTTAGCTGAACCTGCCTCTTGGCATAGAAATCCTGACACAAAGAAGTCCCTAGATGAAGGTTCAGTTTCCTGGATCTCTATGAAAATGACTCTAGAAAGGAAACTTCTGAGCATGTACTTATTCACCACCCCAGAGGGCTAAGGATGCAGTTTTGGTCTTTAAAAGGGAAGTTGGTAGTAGGAGGACCCCAATCCTGGGAAGCACAGCCTGTCTTCCTTCAGCCCAATGACTGGAGAGGAGCTGCAGCATAAGGACTGTAAAAATGGCATGAGGGAGGTTTCTGACCTCCTCCAATCCCAAAAGGGAGGGAAAATCAAGATAAGCAGCCCAAGGCTGATTCCTGTGAGGCAGAGGTCAAACACGCCTCCTCTCTCCGCCATCTTTACCAACTCTGACACAGACCATCTCTCCCATACCACTCTCTACTGGGTTCAATAATCCATTGCAATGGCCACACAGAACTCACAGACCATACTCACAATTATGGTGTTTATTAGGGAAGTAACAGTTACAATTCAGGCTCAAGAACACTCAGAATACAGTTCTTCCATCAGGATAGCCTCTCCCTAGCCATGCTCATGGACAGTCTCCCTGGCCCTCAGTCTCTGCCCAAAGGCACTCAACTTTCTCTCTCCATGGCCCTGGAAGCCCACCGTACTGTCTCCTCTTGCTGGTTCTCTGCTGCTGGGTCTCTCCTGCTGGTGTCTCCTTCCTTGGTGGTGGTGGGCTCCTCCTCTCTGCTCGGGAATTGGCTCTCTTTTAAGGGAAAACTGACCAGTCCCCTTGGATTACCCTATCACACAGTCCCGCCCAATCACCTGGGTGAGAGTTACAGGACCATGGCTAGAAAGGCCACACACCAAAATTAATTAATCCACCACAAAGGCAGATCCTGAGACATTTTCAGTACAGAAGAAGGATGGCCTTGAGAACAGACGACCCAAAGAGGGGCAGGTTATATTTTCCAAAAATGGTGGACAGTCATATCTCCCATCTCATCTGCTCCTGCTCTTCTTATAACTTGCAATGGGTCTTTAATACTCCTCCACTCAAAAGACTAGATTTATGTTCCCTCCCTCTTGACCCTTGTTTCTCACTTGAATCTGGGCAGGCTGGTGATTACAGCAGAAATGACATTATGTGACCTCTGAGGCTATGTTATAAAAGATCATACAGCTTCTGCCTGGTTCTCTTTGGATGCTCACTCTTAGAATCGAGCCACCATGCTTTAAGGAAGCTTAAGCTGCCTCATGGACAGACCCTTGTAGAGAGGAACTGAGAGCACCAACTCAACTCCCAGGGGACAGCCAGCATCAGTCATATGACTGAGTCATCTTAGAAATGAGTCCTCCAGCCTCAGCTGAGCCCCTCAGCTACTGCCACATGGAACAGAGATAAGCTGTCCCTATTGCAGAGGCATGAATAAAATAAATCATTGTTGTTATTAGCCACTAAATTTTGGAGTGGTTTGTTATATGAGATCAATAACCAGAATACCCAGCTATTCTCTAGAGGCAGAAAACACCTCTCATGCATCTTTGTGTTTTAAGCTACAGTGGAGGACTCTAAGTATGAGAAGCTCTTGACATGTGTTGATGATGACGATTAACATCAAAATCATAAAAGGGGATGACTAAAGCAAACGTGCTAAATCTCAAATCCAAAAACACAAGAATCATAGAATTTGGATCTGAAAGACCGCTTAGAGGTCATCTAGGCCAGTTCCCCTGTCACTGCCCTCTGAAGAGGAAAATGCTGAGGCCCAGAGACATTCACTGGTTTACTTAGGGTCACATTGCAAGTTAGTTGGGAGGACTGAGACTTGAGCCCAGCACTCTATTTGACAAACACAAGATTAAAACAAGTAAAACCAAGTTCTACTTTATGCAACAAGTAATTGACTTATAGATTCACCAATCTAAAGAATAATTCCGGTTGACTATAATTTTTTTTTTTAATTTAAGAAGGGATCAAGTTGGAGAGGGCAGGATTATATGAGACTGAAGAAGACTGAAATATCTGGGGACTATATTCCTAATATCTGCATTGAGATGAAGCCATTCCTTCATGCCTCCATTATGCATTTTTCTTAGCCAATGAGTTGGCTAATTCCAGCCAACAGGAAAGTAATAATTGTTTTATATAGAACCTTCTTGGGTTTTGCTTCTCTCTAACAAAGGGCTTTTAACTGTGTTTGAAGATTTTCTGTGGACCTCTAGCGTTTCTGCATATCTTACAACCAAGGCACTGGTCACATTTAGTTCTGGACTATCTTTTCAGGGATGTTTGTGTAGCAAACAGCCTCAGAATACAGAGATAGTGCCTTCCTCTGACACTAAGGGTAGCATGCTTATTGCCCATTATAAAAGGTTGAGGTTCCCTAAGCTCAGGGTTTGTCTCCTGTAATGCAACCAACCCAGTGCATGAGCAGTCATTCACCTGGGCTCTTCTGCATTGTCCCCGTGGAGATAGAGGGCAGAGGAGGAGAACTGATATAAACTGCTTGAGCTGTTTTCTGTGCCATGAGTAATAAAGTCCTTTGTCTCTGATACAGAAGTCTGTGTCTTCTGCCACCATTCCCAACACTGTGGCATACTAACTTGTAAGCTTACAAGAAGGGTAAGATCTCAAATCCTTCACAGTTCTTGATAGTGTTTTTCCTTTTCTGTTGGAAATGAGGCCACATAAACAATAAGAGGATAGAGCTTTGCAGTTGGAAGGAACGACTGCATTTGTTAACAGGAATAACGAACCTGGGAAAGTGTTAACCACCTGTTTTAGGGTTTGGTGAACTTGGAAATACTTCCCTTCTCTGCGATAAACTGTACTTGTACCTTAATTCTTCCAAATCCAATGGGGCTGAAATTTAAGGCAGGGCCCAGCAGAGGGAGCGTCTTTGGCTGGCTTCTCTAGAGAAGCAATACCAGTAAAGCTTATAAATATATATAGTCAGAAAGATTTGTGTCAAGGAGATGGCTCATCTGATTGTAGAGGCTGGAATGTGCCAAGTTCATGGATCAGGATAGCAGTTTCTGATTCATGCAGCTGCAGGGACTGGTGAACCCAAGATGGGCAGGCTGGAGAGCAGGAGCCAGCTGCAATATCCAGTTCAGGCAAAAGCCAGAACATCCACACACCCCAGGAAACTCCCCTTCAGCAGATTGGCTACTCACAGCAGATCCCATCATCGGAGTGATCACATATAAACACTGAGAATCATGGCCCAGCCAAGTTGACACACAATCTTAACTATCACAGGGGGCTTACTATGCAGCCAATGACACTCCAGCTCTAAGGGCCCTCACTCCACAGGCCCCTCCTAAGGTCATTCTAAGCACTCTAGCAATATGTTCACATGATCATATGTGCTGTAAAATTTGTAAAAGCAAGTTTTTAATCTCGATTGGTCAAGGGCCTGTGTCTTTTTCACTCTGACTTTTCCTCCATCACCCTTCTCTTTGTGTAGGCTTTGGAGCGGCCACAGGTATCTTGGGGAACCATTGAAAGGGAAGTTGAGTTGGGAATACATGTAGTTTGAGTTGGGGATACATGTATTGGGACATATTTCCACGATTTCTTGTCACATCTGTGTATGTTTTAGCTAACCATTCCCATGGGATGGCTTCCAGAAATACTCCTACCACCTGCTGTACCAACACACCCAATACCGTACCTGGAAGACCCAAGGCCAAAGGCTGTGTTGGGAAATGAAATGTTCCACAGCACCTGGCGCTGCAAGCGTGAGGGTAATGGAAAAAAACAAAGATTGCAACACACCCAGCCAGAAGCCAGTCCGTGGAAGAAGACATGTCAAACTGTAGGCAGAGGACCCAAGGTCAAAATTCTCCGTTGATAGGAATATTCAATGCAACATATACAATTATAAGTATCCCATACAATTTTTTTGCTTGTTGGAAATTGTGCAAAATGGAATTTAGCAGACTTCCTGATAAACTCGTAGCAGCAATACAAACAGTTGCTGTGTGAAGCCCCACATTTGATGCACCCCAAGGTGTCAGATTGCATCTTAGCAGATCTGAGGCATCCCGTCCTGACAAAGTGTCAAACAGATGCAAGACAGACAAAACTGCCACCAATGCAGATAAATGGCCCCTGGGGGGGGGGGGGAACAGCGCCCCAGTGACAAAATTCCTTCACATATTCATCAAGAGGTCAATTGTTAGAGTTTAAATGAAATTTGATTACCTGGCTCTATAACACAATTCAACTAAGTGGCAATGTCAAAAGGCATCTGAATTGCTCATGTGGGACTTATTTTCAGATTAATTTTCTATATTTTTTTTTCAGGATTACCGATCATATTAAATATTACAGGAAGGAAATATCCTGGTGAAAGCCAAAAGTGTAAAGGAAAAAGAAAAAATTGCCAGAAGCTTCAAAATGTCAAAAATTCTCTTGCTAGAATAAGATAATGAAAACTTAAGCCTTTGATGGTTCAAATCACAAAGGTCGGTAAGAGTCACAACGGCCAATGAAACACAGATGAAAATTACAAAAGATGAGCTAACGGAGATGAGGAGACTCAGGACGCTCTAAAACAGGAAATGAAAGGAAGGAAGATTGGGGTTACTGTAAAGAAAAGGCAATTTGTACAAACAGTGGAACAAGCGTGAAAGCCCACAGCCACTTCGTTTTACTGAATTTGGTGACTTTGCTACGCGTCCTTTACAATGCACATCCGGGAAAAACCAGTATTTTAGAGGTGAGTCCGGCAGTTAATTCATAGGCTATTCTGTTATTTTCTGGACTTTGTGAAGCTAGTGATATTAGTCAGCTTTTTTAAATTTGTAGTTTGTTGCAATTTCTTTTCTCACTCTAAGTATTCACCCTAATGACTAATTTCACACTTGCAATTTTGTACTATTTTCTTCAAGAAAGCCCCTGTACCTTTATGTGCAGCCACCACCCACCCGTCTGTCAGTGGAGGCTTGTGTGTTGCTGTGATGAACAGGTTTCAACAGAGCTTGCAGACCGAAACAGACTAGGAAGAAAGGCCTGGCGATCTAACTCCAAAAACCAGCCAGTGAAAACCCTATGGATCACAAAGGTTTAATCCACTGCTGATTATGGGAATGGTGCAGGAACAGGCAGCAATTTGTCCCATTGGGCATGAGGTCTCCATGAGTCAAGAGCAAACAGCATGGCAGCTAACAACAACATAGGTAGGAATATCATTCTTGGCTGATATTAAAAGTAGTGAACTAACAGTTGTAATAAGTAGCAGGATACCAGGGTGGAGTGATTTAAAGCTCACCACCTGTACTCTGCTGGTTTCATCTTCCTTTCGCTCTGCTCCTCACACTCCCCCTGTTGGCAACAAAGTTGAAAAAACTGAAGCCATAGAACAAGAGCATTTTGAAAAATTCAGTGTTTGCCAGTAGAGGCTTCTTCCAAAGCAGGAATATTTTGTAGTTGGCTACAATTTTGAATTCTTTAATATTATAAAGCAGACTGTTTGTTGCCTGTGTTTGGAACCTAAGATATAGTAATAAGATACGACAGATTCTCTGGGTTTTGGAGGGGAGCTGCCATAACAGACCACTACAAAACAAAAAAACAGGCAAGTACAAATTCTTCATGATACAACAGCCGAGCAGCATCACCATTATCAATGGCTTCTAATTATTGATGCGGGATATTTTCATATCATTTATAGCTCAGGTTACTTACTTTGTCTGTTTTGGGAAAAACCCTACAAAGAAATGGTCCCTGCATGCTTGGCTTATCAGTGCCTCTAGACACAGACCTGAGAATATTCAGTTCAGTAATTCCCTTGATTGACTCAAAGGTAAAATTTCCCTGCAGAATTTTTCCTTTAATAAATATATTGTTTTTCCTTATGGAAAATCACTTATCTTGCAGAAATGCTCACTCCAACCCATCTCTAAACTTCCCTGGGCAGTAGTAAATGAACAGCAGAAGCACTAGAACTCATTTTTCTATCCTGCTACCCATTACTTGTGGTTTTACCCTGTGTCAACTTAGCTAAGCTGGAACCATGCTTCCTGAAAGTCCTTCCTCTGTATGACTTTAGGACTGGCCACAAGAGAAGTCTACTTGAGATCTGGAAGCCTCAAGTTAAGCGGTAGCCATTGCGCTTGGAAGCTGAGCACAGGGCCCAGGGGCTAGTTCAGCCCACACATGGGGTTGCTGATCTGCTGGCTCTCCTTGACGGCCTGAGGTAGCAACAGGGCATGCAGCCCATTCAGCTCTAACCAGATCAGCTCCTTCAGCTTCTTCCAGTTCCGGGCCAGGCATGTGTGCAACTCCAAGGCCAAAGGTACCAGTTTCTCCTACAGGCCACCAGCATCATCGGGGTTAGATGCAGTGGAAGACACATCCAATTTCCAGTTTGAGGTCCAGTTTGTCCTCATGCGTTTTACTTTGTCCAATTCTCCTGCTTCACATCCAGCATTTCTTCCAACTGCCTGCCCTGCTGACCTACAGCAACTTCAGGCCAACCACCAGACAGCTGCCTTCATGGTCCCTGGTTGGTGGCTTTTCCCTGAGCCCCCAAATAATCTCCTTTCAGAACTTTACATCTTAGCTCTCCCACAACTGGGAAAAGTCTAATCCCTATGACAAATCCCTAGACCTTTCCATACATAGTGGTTCTAATCCCCTGGGTAGTGCAAAATGTTAAAATACTCAGCTAATAACTACAAGAGTGGAGGTTCAAGTATACCTAGCTGCACCTCAGAAGAAAGGCCTGGTGATCTCTGAGAAATCAGCCACTGAAAAGCCTATGGAGCCTGGTTCTACTCCGACACACATGGGGTTATCATCAGCCATAATCAACTCGATGGAAAGTGATTTTTCACAGTGGCTCTGCTCCCCTGACACTACTGCTGACTGAGCTGACAGCAAAATGACAAATGAGCCAGAGAAATGCCACTCCAGCTCTCAGCTTGTTAATTACTGCAGTCAAAGCAACACTCGCTCAGGAGCACTGGCAGAAAGCCAGTCAACACACCTTGTCCCTAACAGTCATCTAAAGTCTTAACATTTTTTATGCTCTCTGGTATAGCCGCTCCACCCCTAAGAATTTATCACTAGGAAATAGTTATGGGTTGTACAAAACTTTGTTAAATCATCAGGTGAAACTTTCAAGGGATATATTTGAGTTAAAACAGACGGTCCCTGAATTGCTGTCTCAAGATGGTTACTTCTGCTGACTGCAGGACTTTGTGCTCTGCTGAGTACGCAGAGGTGAATAACTTTGAAGTCTGGATATCACGAGGGGCCTTTGGAAATGGTGTCTGGGGAAGAGAAAGAAGATAGAAGAGATTACAGGCTGGAAGGAAGAATGGAAGGCAGAAAACACAAATATCAAATGGCTAATGATCCTAAGTTTCCACCGTGTAGTGTGTGCTGTCAGGAAATCAAGAGACACATTGCGCTGGGCAAATCTGCTGCAAAGGACCTCTTCAAAGTGTTGAAGAGCAAAGATGTCATCCTGAAGACTAAGGTGTGGCTGACCCAAGCCATGGTATTTTCAATCGCATCATATGCATGCGAAAGCTGGACAATGAATAAGGAATACCGAAGAAGAGTTGACGCCTTTGAATTGTGGTGTTGGTGAAGAATATTGAATATACCATGGCCTGCCAAAAGAAGGAACAAATTGGTCTTGGAAGAAGTACAATCAGAATGCTCCTTAGAGGCAAGGATGATGAGACTGTGTCTTACATACTTTGGACGTGTTATCAGGAGGGATTAGTCCCCGGAGAAGTACATCATGCTTGGCAAAGTACAGAGCCAGCGGAAAAGAGAAAGACCCACAACAAGATGGATTGACACAGTGGCTGCAGCAGTGGGCTCAAGCACAACAACGATTGTAAGGATGGAGCAGGGACTAGGCAGTGTTTTTTTCTGTGGTACATAGGGGTCACCATGAGTCGGAACCAACTCGACGGCACCTAACAACAAGTGTGTGCTGTGTAGTAATGGTCGTTAGTTTGCCCCGTGAAATGTTCATGTCTTATAATTCACAGTGGGGTTGGCTCTATTTTGGAGAAAAGTCAAAGAGCTGAGTCTTCCTTCAAAATGAGCATAAGGTAAAAATAGAAAAAATTGGGGAATATTAGAAATTATCAAATTGTCAAAATGTTCAACAATCGGGAATTATTTAAACAATTTGTTTTATTTCCATGTGGCAAAATACCAAGTCACCATTAAAAATTGTGTTGAAAAGAATGTTTAATAATATGAAAAAAAATCTTAAAGAAAGCACAATTCAAATAGAACGTAGAGTACTGACATAGAAAAAAACCTGAAAATGTAAATACTAAATGCTCACAGCAACAATGGTAGTTGTCTTAGGCTGGGTTCTCTAGAGACTCAAAACCAGTGAAGGGTATGTGTGTGTGTGTGTGTGTGTGTGTGTGCGTGTGTGTGGAGAGAGAGAGATTTATATCAAGAGAATGGCTCATGCAGTTGTAGAGGCTAGAAAGTCCCAAGTCCATGGGTCAGGCATCAATCTGGAGGCTTCTCCTGACTCATATACCCTCAGGGGCTGACAAACCCAATATCAGCAGGTCAGAGTGCAGGTTGCTGGCTCAAGTCCTAAGAACTGGAGGGCAAATGATGACAAGCTAGATGCAGCATCCAGAGCGAGCAAAAGCCCTTGAGCTTTGTCCAGAAAGTCCATATATATTAGATGCAGGCTGCACCCCCAAGGAAACTCCCTTTCAACTAATTGGCTGCTCATAGCAGATGTCATCATGGAGATGATTACATTACATCAGGTCTCATCATGGAAGTGATTACATCATTACGTAACTGCCAAACTACATCATAACTGCCAAACCACTGAGAATCATGCCCTAGCCAATCATGCCACAGCCTTAATTAACCACCAGAGTATGTTAGGCTGATTTTTAATTTCTTCCTTTTATTTATTTCTAATGTCTTAAATGTCTATAATGAACATGTATTTTTTGTAACAAGACAGAAACAGCAGAAGTATGCAGGCTTCTGTTAACTGGCTGAGATTTTAGACCCAAAACAAGGGCTCAAAGGTAGAAAAGCAAGCAGGTGGGTAGACTTAGGCCAGTATTCATGCTCCAGAAATTGCTATTCTGATCCACCTGCATCCTGTCACATCCCTATCACCCTCTGGAGTAAGGACACTGATGGACACATCCACCTCTCCACCCCCAAGAGAGCAGCAACACAGCTATGGGGCTCACTGTCCTCAGAGTGAGGCGATCAGAGATCTTACCTGGACTCTGTCATATGGTTGACAATTGACCCAGGAGAGCAAACTGGCAATATCTGATACAGCTAAGCTGCACTTCTAAGTATCTACCCTAATGGAACCCTCACATGTGCACAAGGAGATATGTACTAGAATATTTTTTGCAGTATTATGTCCTTTTTTTCTTTTTTTTAAGTATTTTATCATGATTTGGGTGAAAGTTTACAGAGCAAATTAATTTCCCATCCAACGATTTATACACGTTTTGTTTCATGACATTAGTTGCAATCCCCTCAATGTGACAGCATTCTACCCACTTCCTCCCTGAGTTCCCCTTTCCCATTTGTCCATCTTTCCTGCCCCTTGCTGCCTTCTGAACTTTGTTTTTGGGCAAATGCTGCCGTTTTGGTCTCTATGGTTGATTGTTCTGAGGAGCACTTTCCTCATGGCTGTTATAGTTCACTTTATAGGCCTGTTTATTGTTTGGCTGAAAGGTGATACCTGGGAGTAGGTACGGTTCCGGGTTTGAAGGCTGTTAAGGGCTATAGTCTTGGGGGTTCCACTAGTTTCAATTAGACCAGTAAGTCTGGTCTTTTTTGTGAATTTGAAATTTTTTGTACATTTTTTTCCCACTCTGTCCAGGACCTTCTATTGTTATCCCCAATCAGAGCAGTTGATAGTAGTAGCTAGGCACCATCTAGTTCTTCTGGTCTCAGGCTAGTGGAGGCTGTGGTTTGTGTAGTCCATTAGTCCTTTGGGCTAATTGTTTCCTTCAGTCTTTGATTTTCTTTACTCTTCTTTGATCCAGACAGGAAGAGACCAACAGTTGTGTCTTAGACGGCCATTCACAAGTTTTTAAAATCCTAGTTATTACTCCCAAAGTAGGATGTAGAATACTGTCCTTTTGGACTATGTTATGTCAGTTGACCTAGATGTCCCCAAGTCCAGTGATTCAGCCCCTCAAGGTGTTTGGTTATGGCTAAGGAGCTTTCATAACTTTGCCCCCTACTTTGTGCTCTACTGTATACGTGGATAGAAACTCTGGTGGCACAGTAGGTAAGAGCTATCTATGGCTGCTAACCAAAACGTCAACAGTTTGAATCCACCAGGTGCTCCTTGGAAACCCAAGGGGGCAGTTCTACTCTGTCCTATAGGGTCGCTATGAGTTGGAATCGACTCAACAGCAACGGGTATATACGTGGATATCTTGCAGCACATACAAATACTTATGTAGAAATATCCTCTGCCAAACCTATATATATTTCCGAGTATACTCCCCTAAAACATTCCAAACCTGTTCAGCTTGCATATCTACCTATGTACCCACTGGTAAATATTGTTTGTTATTACTGTTATTGCAGACTTGTGTATGTAACAGTAATTACCGTTGTTACCTTTTACTCTTGTGTACCTCCAGTGTCTTCCTTGGTTGTGTTGTGCTTACATCTCCCTTACTGTATATTACCTTTCCTTCACCCAAGTTAATACATATCTACTATTTAGTGATTTTCCTTCCCTCCCACTTTCATCCCTGGTAACCATCAAAGAATGTTTCTTTCTGTGTGTAAACCTTTTCTTGACTTTTTATAACAGTGGTTTCATACAATATTTGTCCTTTTATGACTGACTTATTTCACTCAACGTAATGTCCTCCAGGTCCATCTATGCTGTGAGATGTTTTGTGGATTCATCATTATTCTTTAAACGTTGCATACTGTTCCATTGTGTGTATGTACCACAGTTTGTTTATCCATTCCTCCGTTGATGGACACTTAGGTCGTTTCCATCTTTTTGCTACTGTGAATAATGCTGCAGTGAACATGGGTGTGCATATGTCTATTCCTGTGACGGCTCTTATTTCTCTAGGGTATATACCTAATTAGTAGGATTGCTGGATCATACGGTATCTTTATTTCTAACTTTTTAAGGAAGTGCCATATTGTTTTCCACAGTGGTTGTATCATCTTACTATCCCACCGGCAGTGTATAATAGTTCCAATCTCCCTACACCCTCTCCAGCATTTGTTGTTTTCTGTTTTCGTTGTTGTTTTGTTTTGTTTTTTAATCATTGCCATTATTACTGGGGTAGGATGAGATCTCATTGTTGTTTTGATTTGTGTCTCTCTAATGGCTAATGGGAGCCTTGGTGGCACAGTGGCTAAAAGCTTGGCCATTAACCAAAAGGTCAGCAGTTCAAATCCACAAGCTGCTCCTTGGAAACCCTATGGGGCAGTTCTACTGTGTCCTATAGAGTCACTATGAGTCAGAATCTATAGGATATTGTATTTTAGATGAAGGTTTACAGAACAAACTAGTTTCTCATTGAACAATTAGTACACAAATTGTTTTGTGGCATTGGTTGCCAACACCAAGACATGTCAACACTCTTCCATTCTCGACCTTGGGTTCCCTATTACCAGCTTTCCTGTCACTTCCTGCCTTCTCATCCTTGCCCCTGGGCTAGTGTGCCCATTTAGTCTCGTTTCTTTTTATGGGCCTGTCTAATCTTTGGCTGAAGGGTGAACCTCAGGAGTGACTGCGTTACTGAGCGAGAAGCGTGTCTGGGGGCTATACTCTTGGGGTTTCTTAAGTCTCTGTTAGACCAGTAAGTCTGGTCTTTTGTGTTTGTGTATGTGAGTCAGAATTTTGTTCTACATTTTTCTCCAGCTCTGTCCTGTCAGAGCAGCTGGTGATGGTAGCCAAGCACCATCTAGTTGTGCTGGTCAGTCTGGTGGAGACTGTAGTACTTGTGGTCAATTAGTCATTTGGACTAATCTTTCCTCTGTGTCTTTGGTTTTCTTCATTCTCAGCAATGTTTTGTTTTTTTTTTTTAATGGCTAATAATGGCGAAGATTGGCTGCTAACCAAAAGGTCGGCAGTTTGAATCCACCAGCCATTATCTGGAAACCCTATGAGGCAGTTCTACTTTGTACTATAGGATCACTAGGGGGTCGGAATCGACTCAACAGCAATGGATTTGGTTTGTTTTGGGGGGGAGGGTGGCGTTTAAAGATGGCAAGCTTCTCTTCATGTATTTGCTGGCTGCCTGAATGTCTTCTTTGGTGAAGTTTCTGATCATGTCCTTTGCCCATTTTTTAATTGGATTGTGTGTCTTTTTGCTATTGAGGTATAGAAGTTTTCTATATATTTTGGAGATTAGTCGCTTGTCAGATATGTCATTGCCAAATTTTTTTCCCTAGTCCGTAGGTTCTCTTTTTACTCTTCTGTAGAAGCCTTTTGATGCACATGTTTAATTTTTAGGAGATCCCAATCATCTAGTTTATTTTCTGCTGTTTATGCATTTTTGGTTATGTATAATACTATTTATACTATAAATTAGGGCCCCTTGGTTTGCCCCTATTTTTTCTTCCGTGATCTTTATAGTTTTAGGTTTTATATTTAGGGCTTTGATTCATCTTGAGTTAGTTTTTGTACATGGTGTAAGGTATGGATCCTGTTTCATTTTTCTGTAAATGGATATCCAGCTTTGCCTGCAGCATTTGTTAAAGAGACTCTCTGTTCCCCATTTAAATGTATTTCAGCCCTTTGCCAAAGATCAGCTGTCCATAGGTGGATGGATTTACTTCGGGGTTCTCAATTCTGTTCCATTGGTCTATGTGTCTGCTGTTATACCAGTCCCAGGCTGTTTTGAGTACCTTGCCTGTATAGTAGTAGGTTCTGAGATTGGAAGTGTGAGACCACCTACTTTTGTCTTCTTCAGTAATGCTTTGCTTATCCAAGGTCTCTTTCCTTTCCATATAACGTGGATGATTAGTTTTTCCATATCTTTAAAGAATGTTGATGGAATCTGGATCGGAATTTCATTATATCTACAGATCGCTTTGGGTAGTATCGACATTTTCACAATGTTGTCTTACTATCCATGAGCATGGTGTGTTCTTCCATTTATGTAGGTCTCTTCTGGTTTCTTGCAGTAGTGTTTTTTTTTGTTTTGTTTTATTTTCGTATAAATCTTTTACATCCCTTGTTAGGTTTATTCTTAAGTATTTTTTCTTTTGGGTAAAAAATAAAAAAGGGGAGGCTACTGTAAATGGTATTGTTTTTCTGATTTCCTTTTTGGAGTTCCCTTTGTTAGTGTATAGGAATCCAACTGATTTTTGTATGTTGACCTTGTACCCTGCCACTTTGCTGAATCCTTCTATTAGTTCCAGTAGTTTTCTTATAGAATCTCTGGGATTTTCTATGTAGCGGATCATATCATCTGGAAATAGGGATAATTTTATTTCTTCCTTACCAATTTGGATGCCTTCTTTTTCCCTTTCTTGCCTTATTGCTCTGGCTAGGACTTCAAGTACAATACTAAATAAGAGTTATGGTAAAGGGCATCCTTATCTGGTTCCCATTCTCAGGGGAATGCTTTCAGTCTCTTTCCATTGAGAATAATGTTGACTATCGGTTTTGCATATAAGTTCTTAATTGTGTTGAGGGATTTCCCTTCTATTCCTATTTTGCTGAGAGATTTTATCAGGAATGGGTGTTGGACTTTAAATGCCTTTGCTGCATCCATTGAGATGAGCATGTGATTCTTGTCCTTCGTTTTATTTATGTGGTGAATTACACTGATTGATTTTCCAGTGTTGAACCATCCTTGCATATGTGGTATGAATTCCACTTGGTCATGATGTGTTATTTTTTGATATGCTGTTATATTTTACTGGGTAGAACTGCGTTGAGAATTTTTGTGCCTATATTCATGAGAAACATTGGTCTATAATTTTTTTTTTTTTTTAGTGGTATCTTTGCCTGGCTTTGGTATCAGAGTTATGCTTGCTTCATAGAATGAATTCAGGAGTATTTCACCCTTTTCTCTTTTCTGTAATAGTTTGAGTAGAATTGTTGTTGGCCCTTCTCTGAATATGTAGTAGAATTCTCCAGTGAAGCCATCTGGGTCAGGACTTTTTCTTTTTTCTTTTTGGTGAGGGAGGTTTTTTTTTCTTTAACCTCTTCAATGTCTTCTTTTGTTATGTCTGTTCAAATTTTCTACCTCAGTTTGTGTTAGTTTAGGTAGGTAGTGTGTTTCTAGCAATCTGTCCATTTATTTTATGTTTTCAAATTTGTTGGAGTACAGTTCTTCATAGTACTGTTATTATCCTTTTTATTTCAGTTGGTTCTGTTGCAATGTCACCTATCTCATTTATTTGTATTATGTGTGTATTCTCCTTTCTCTTTGTCAATTTGGCCAGTGGTTTGTTGATTTTGTTAATCTTTTCAAGGAACCAACTTCTAGTCTTGTTGATTCTTTCTGTTATTTTTCTATTTTCTGTTTCATTTATTTCTGCTCTAATCTTTAATATTTTCTTTCTTCTGGTGACTGTGGGCTTTTTTTCTATTTATTGGAGTTGTAGGGTTAAGGTGCTGATTTTAGCTATTTCTTTCTTTTTGATGTGTGTGTTTATTGTGCAAATTGACCTCTGAGCACTACTTTTGCTCTGTCCCTAAGGTTTTGGTGTGTTGTGTTTTTGTTCTTGTTTTATTCTAGGAATTTTTTTTTCTTCATTGTTTTTGTTTTTATCCAATGGTTTTTAAGCAAGGTGTTATGCAGTTTCCATGTATTTTTTTCCCTTGTTCTTCCTGTTACTGATTTCTAATTTTATAGCATTCTGATCTGAGAAGATGCTTTGCATTATTTCAATGTTTTTAATTTATTGAGGTTTGCTTTGTGAACTAACATATAGTCTATTCTAGGAAGTGACCCATGTGTTCTGAAAAAGAATGTGCAGTGTGCTGTTGTTAGGTGGAGTGTTTTGTACATGCCTTTGAGATCAGGTTGGTTGATTGTGTTCTTTAGATCTTCTGTATTTTTGTGAAGTACCGAAAATGCATTTTCTTTAGTGTTTTAATAATAGAGAGAATATATTTTCTCATTTTAGTATAGCTGTATAAACTGTGATTAATCTCTAGTCCTTGGAAAATGGTGCAGGCTCTGTTCAGAATATAGCTGAGCCACCTGTCCCACTCTTTAAACATAACAAACACCCCAATACCTTACAACATGTTTTCCCCTATTCAAAATAGGTGACTGAGAGCTTGACATGACTAACGCCATGAGAATGCTCTAAATAATCTCTAAACATTTTTTTTATCACACCAGCTGCACCAGTCTCTTCCAAAGGGGTGAGGAGCTATCTCAGCTCCCGTGGCCTTGGTCTTTCTTCTTTTTTCTTCTCTTGAGAAATGGCCATCAGCCTGCAAAACCAACAGGAAGGCTCTCTGGCATTTTTAATCTGCAACTTTCTTTCCTGCTCTGTATCTCAGCCACAGCAGACTTGGCAAAACAGTTCCAATAGCCAAGAGATTCTTATGTGAGTTTTTTAGCCTGTTACAAATATAGTGATTAGAGTCCAGATACCAGATATGCATATCTTTAGTTTAATAAAGAGTTTTTTTGCAGTTGTTTTATGACATATAAGACCATCTGTGGACTACGTCCTCAACACATTAGATAACCCTGATCTTCCCCATATAAAACCCTCCCATCAACCCTTTAGGGTAGACAGAACTTGGGAGAAATTTTAACCCTCTCTGTCTCTTGAATACCGGTATTCAATAAAGCCCTCTTGCTGCTTAACTCCTCCTGTCTCAGTATTGGCTTTGCAACAGGTGGCTCAAACCTGCCATTTGCAGTAACATTTGTTGAGCTTCTTTCTAGTTGTTCTTTCCATCAAAAGTGGTGTGTTGAGGCGGAGCCAAGATGGCGGACTAGGCAGACGCTACCTCGGATCCCTCTTACAACAAAGACACGGAAAAACAAGTGAATCGATCACATACATAACAATCTACGAGCCCTGAACAACAAACACAGATTTAGAGACGGAGAACAAACTAATACGGGGAAGCAGCAATTGTTTCCAGAGCCTGGAGCCAGCGTACCAGTCAGGTACGGCACAAGCACAGAGAGCTGCTCCACCCCGCTGAACTAACCCCGGGAGGGGGACCAGCCGGTTCCACGGGCGGTGTGGGACGCAGCCGGTAGGAGAAGTCCCCGGGAGGCAGTGACTGGTCTTGGAGCAGGAAGAGCAGCGTCCCAGCCGGAGAACCGTCCCGCCGGGATTTGGACTGGACGCAGGTACGGCATAAACACGGAGAGCTGCTCCACCCCCTGAACTAACCCCGGGAAGGGGCCCAGCCGGGTCGCGCGGGCGGCGTGGGACGCAGCCAGTAGGAGAAGTCCCTGGGAGGCAGCGACTGGTATTGGAGTGGGGAGAACAGCGTCCCAGCCGGGACACTTTGTCATGGCACAAGCACGGGGAGCTGCTCCACCCATCTGAACTAACCCCAGGAGGCGGCCCAACTGGTTCACGGCGGTGGCACGGCCACACGGCTGGAGGGACGAGAAGTCCCCGGGAGGCAGCGACTGATTTTGGAGTCGAGAGTGCACCATCCCAGTAGGGGAGCCTTGACGCTGGGAGTGGGGCTGGAAGCGGAGGATCTGACCGTGACTCCAGCGGGCCAGACCCCCCCCCAGGCAATCTCCACACAGCCAGCACACATAGGCGACGCGCCCCGCGGGAATCTCAGATATAATAGTCATTCCAAGCAAGACAAGCAACTCTGGCTATATTCTGAGGTGCTACTCTGCGATCTCTCTGTTCCCTCCCCTACCCTCCCCAGGCGGCTTCATTAACATCTGAATAGCCTGAGCCAGAGGGAGAACTCTGATAGGGATCTGACTGCATTTTTTTTTTAGTGGATTTTCTGGAAAAACTAGTTTCCCAGTGATGGCTCGGAGACAACAATCCATATCAAACCACTTAAAGAAGCAGACCATGACAGCTTCTCCAACCCCCCAAACAAAAGAATCAAAATCTGTCCCAAATGAAGATACAATCCTGGAATTATCAGATACAGAATATAAAAAACTAATTTACAGAATGCTTAAAGAAATCACAAATGAAATTAGGATAACTGCAGAAAAAGCCAAGGAACACACTGATAAAACTGTTGAAGAACTCAAAAAAATTATTCAAGAACATAGTGGAAAAATTAATAAGTTGCAAGAATCCATAGAGAGACAACATGTAGAAATCCAAAAGATTAACAATACAATTACAGAATTAGACAACGCCATAGGAAGTCAGAGGAGCAGACTCGAGCAATTAGAACGCAGACTGGGACATCTGGAGGACCAGGGAATCAACACCAACATAGCTGAAAAAAAATCAGAGAAAAGAATTTAAAAAAATGAAGAAACCCTAAGAATTATGTGGGACTCTATCAAGAAGGATAACCTGCGGGTGATTGGAGTCCCAGAACAGGGAGGGGGGACAGAAAACACAGAGAAAATAGTTGAAGAACTCCTGACAGAAAACTTCCCTGACATCATGAAAAACGAAAGGATATCTATCCAAGATGCTCATCGAACCCCATTTAAGATTGATCCAAAAAGAAAAACACCAAGACATATTGTCATCAAACTCACCAAAACCAAAGATAAACAGAAAATTTTAAAAGCAGCCAGGGAGAAAAGAAAGGTTTCCTTCAAGGGAGAATCAATAAGAATAAGTTCAGACTACTCAGCAGAAACCATGCAGGCAAGAAGGGAATGGGACGACATATACAGAACACTGAAGGAGAAAAACTGCCAGCCAAGGATCATATATCCAGCAAAACTCTCTCTGAAATATGAAGGCGAAATTAAGATATTTACAGACAAACACAAGTTTAGAGAATCTACAAAAACCAAACCAAAGCTACAAGAAATACTAAAGGATATTGTTTGGTCAGAGAACCAATAATATCAGATATCAGCACAACACAAGGTCACAAAACAGAACGTCCTGATATCAACTCAAATAGGGAAATCACAAAAACAAACAAATTAAGATTAATTAAAAAAAAAAATACATATAACAGGGAATCATGGAAGTCAATAGGTAAAAGATCACAATAATCAAAAAGAGGGACTAAATACAGGAGGCATTGAACTGCCATATGGAGAGTGATACAAGGCGATATAGAACAATAGAAGTTAGGTTTTTATTTAGAAAAATAGGGGTAAATAATAAGGTAACCACAAAAAGGTATAACAACTCTATAACTCAAGATAAAAGCCAAGAAAAACGTAATGACTCAACTAATATAAAGTCAAACACTATGAAAATGAGGGTCTCACAATTTACTAAGATAAACGCCTCAGCACAAAAAAGTATGTGGAAAAATGAAATTGTCAACAACACACAAAAAAGGTATCAAACTGACAGCACTAAAAACTTATTTATCTATAATTATCCTGAATGTAAATGGACTAAATGCACCAATAAAGAGACAGAGAGTCACAGACTGGATAAAGAAACACGATCCATCTATATGCTGCCTACAAGAGACACACCTTAGACTTAGAGACACAAACAAACTAAAACTCAAAGGATGGAAAAAAGTATATCAAGCAAACAATAAGCAAAAAAGAAGAGGAGTAGCAATATTAATTTCTGACAAAATAGACTTTAGACTTAAATCCACCACAAAGGATAAAGAAGGACACTATATAATGATAAAAGGGACAATTGATCAGGAAGACATAACCATATTAAATATATATGCACCCAATGACAGGGCTGCAAGATACATAAATCAAATTTTAACAGAATTGAAAAGTGAGATAGATACCTCCACAATTATAGTAGGAGACTTCAACACACCACTTTCGGAGAAGGACAGGACATCCAGTAAGAAGCTCAATAGAGACACGGAAGATCTAATTACAACAATCAACCAACTTGACCTCATAGACTTATACAGAACTCTCCACCCAACTGCTGCAAAATATACTTTTTTTTCTAGCACACATGGAACATTGTCTAGAATAGACCACATATTAGGTCATAACACAAACCTTTCCAGAGTCCAAAACATCGAAATATTACAAAGCATCTTCTCAGACCACAAGGCAATAAAACTAGAGATCAATAACAGAAAAACTAGGGAAAAGAAATCAAATCCTTGGAAAATGAACAATACCCTCCTGAAAAAAGACTGGGTTATAGAAGACATCAAGGAGGGAATAAGGAAATTCATAGAAAGCAACGAGAATGAAAACACTTCCTATCAAAACCTCTGGGACACAGCAAAAGCAGTGCTCAGAGGCCAATTTATATCAATAAATGCACACATACAAAAAGAAGAAAGAGCCAAAATCAGAGAACTGTCCCTACAACTTGAACAAATAGAAACTGAGCAACAAAAGAATCCATCAGGTTCCAGAAGAAAACAAATAATAAAAATTAGAGCTGAACTAAATGAATTAGAGAACAGAAAAACAATTGAAAGAATTAACAAAGCCAAAAGCTGGTTCTTTGAAAAAATTAACAAAATTGATAAACCATTGGCTAGACTGACTAAAGAAATACAGGAAAGGGAACAAATAACCCAAATAAGAAACGAGAAGGACCACATCACAACAGAACCAAATGAAATTAAAAAAATCATTTCAGATTATTATGAAAAATTGTACTCTAACAAATTTGAAAACCTAGGAGAAATGGATGAATTCCTGGAAAAACACTACCTACCTAAACTAACACATTCAGAAGTAGAACAACTAAATAGACCCATAACAAAAAAAGAGATTGAAACGGTAATCAAAAAACTCCCAACAAAAAAAAGCCCTGGCCCGGACGGCTTCACTGCAGAGTTCTACCAAACTTTCAGAGAAGAGTTAACACCACTACTTCTGAAGGTATTCCAAAGCATAGAAAATGACGGAATACTACCCAACTCATTCTATGAAGCCACCATCTCCCTGATACCAAAACCAGGTAAAGACATTACAAAAAAAGAAAATTATAGACCTATATCCCTCATGAACATTGATGCAAAAATCCTCAACAAAATTCTAGCCAATAGAATCCAACAACACATCAAAAAAATAATTCACCCTGATCAAGTGGGATTTATACCAGGTATGCAAGGCTGGTTTAATATCAGAAAAACCATTAATGTAATCCATCACATAAATAAAACAAAAGACAAAAACGACATGATCTTATCAATTGATGCAGAAAAGGCATTTGACAAAGTCCAACACCCATTTATGATAAAAACTCTTACCAAAATAGGAACGGAAGGAAAATTCCTCAACATAATAAAGGGCATCTATGCAAAGCCAACAGCCAATATCACTCTAAATGGAGAGAACCTGAAAGCATTTCCCTTGAGAACGGGAACCAGACAAGGATGCCCTTTATCACCGCTCTTATTCAACATCGTGCTGGAAGTCCTAGCCAGGGTAATTAGGCTAGACAAAGAAATAAAAGGTATCCGGATTGGCAAGGAGGAAGTAAAGCTATCACTATTTGCAGATGACATGATTATATACACAGAAAACCCTAAGGAATCCTCCAGAAAACTACTGAAACTAATAGAAGAGTTTGGCAGAGTCTCAGGTTATAAAATAAGCATACAAAAATCACTTGGATTCCTCTACATCAACAAAAAGAACACCGAAGAGGAAATAACCAAATCAATACCATTCACAGTAGCCCCCAAGAAGATAAGATACTTAGGAATAAATCTTACCAAGGAAGTAAAAGACCTATACAAAGAAAACTACAAAGCTCTACCACAAGAAATTCAAAAGGACATACTTAAGTGGAAAAACATACCCTGCTCATGGATAGGAAGACTTAACATAGTAAAAATGTCTATTCTACCAAAAGCCATCTATACATTTAACGCACTTGCGATCCAAATTCCAATGTCATATTTTAAGGGGATAGAGAAACAAATCACCAATTTCATATGGAAGGGAAAGAAGCCCCGGATAAGCAAAGCACTACTGAAAAAGAAGAAGAAAGTGGGAGGCCTCACTTTACCTGACTTCAGAACCTATTATACAGCCACAGTAGTCAAAACAGCCTGATACTGGTACAACAACAGGCACATAGACCAATGGATCAGAATTGAGAACCCAGACATAGATCCATCCACGTATGAGCAGCTGATATTTGACAAAGGACCAGTGTCAATTAATTGGGGAAAAGATAGCCTTTTTAACAAATGGTGCTGGCATAACTGGATATCCATTTGCAAAAAAATGAAACAGGACCCATACCTCACACCATGCACAAAAACTAACTCCAAGTGGATCAAAGACCTAAACATAAAGACTAAAACGATAAAGATCATGGAAGAAAAAATTGGGACAACCCTAGGAGCCCTAATACAGGGTATAAACAGAATACAAAACATTACCAAAAATGATGAAGAGCAACCCGATAACTGGGAGCTCCTAAAAATCAAACACCTATGCTCATCTAAAGACTTTACCAAAAGAGTAAAAAGACCACCTACAGATTGGGAAAGAATTTTCAGCTATGACATCTCCGACCAGCGCCTGATCTCTAAAATCTACATGATTCTGTCAAAACTCAACCACAAAAAGACAAACAACCCAATCAAGAAGTGGGCAAAGGATATGAACACACATTTCACTAAAGAAGATATTCAGGCAGCCAACAGATACATGAGAAAATGCTCTCGATCATTAGCCATTAGAGAAATGCAAATTAAAACTACGATGAGATTTCATCTCACACCAGCAAGGCTGGCATTGATCCAAAAAACACAAAATAATAAATGTTGGAGAGGCTGCGGAGAGATTGGAACTCTCATACACTGCTGGTGGGAATGTAAAATGGTACAACCACTTTGGAAATCTATCTGGCGTTATCTTAAACAGTTAGAAATAGAACTACCATACAACCCAGAAATCCCACTCCTGGGAATATACCCTAGAGATACAAGAGCCTTCATACAAACAGATATATGCACACCCATGTTTATTGCAGCTCTGTTTACAATAGCAAAAAGCTGGAAGCAACCAAGGTGTCCATCAACGGATGAATGGTTAAATAAATTGTGGCATATTCACACAATGGAATACTACGCATCGATAAAGAACAGTGACGAATCTCTGAAACATTTCATAACATGGAGGAACCTGGAAGGCATTATGCTGAGCAAAATTAGTCAGAGGCAAAAGGACAAATATTGTATAAGACCACTATTATAAAATCTTGAGAAATAGTAAACCTGAGAAAAACACATACCTTTGTGGTTACGAGGGGGGGAGGGAGGGAGGGTGGGAGAGGGTTTTTTATTGATTAATCAGTAGATAAGAACTGCTTTAGGTGAAGAGAAAGACAACACTCAATACATGGAAGGTCAGCTCAATTGGACTGGACCAAAAGCAAAGAAGTTTCCGGGATAAAATGAATGCTTCAAAGGTCAGCGGAGCAAGGGCGGGGGTCTGGGGAACATGGTTTGCGGGGACTTCTAAGTCAATTGACAAAATAATTCTATTATGAAAACACTCTGCATCCCACTTTGAAATGTGGCGTCTGGGGTCTTAAATGCTAACAAGCGGCCATCTAAGATGCATCAATTGGTCTCAACCCACCTGGAGCAAAGGAAAATGAAGAACACCAAGGCCACACGGCAACTAAGAGCCCAAGAGACAGAAAGGGCCACATGAACCAGAGACCTACATCATCCTGAGACCAGAAGAACTAGTTGGTGCCCGGCCACAATCGATGACTGCCCTGACAGGGAGCACAGCAGAGGACCCCTGAGGAAGCAGGAGATCAGTGGGATACAGACCCCAAATTCTCATAAAAAGACCAAACTTAATGGTCTGACTGAGACTAGAGGAATCCCGGCGGCCATGCTCCCCAGACCTTCTGTTGGCACAGGACAGGAACCATCCCTGAAGACAACTCATCAGACATCAAAGAGACTGGTCAGCGGGTGGGAGAGAGACACTGATGAAGAGTGAGCTAATTATATCAGGTGGACACTTGAGATTGTGTTGGCAACTCTTGTCTGGAGGGGGGATGGGAGGATAGAGAGAGAGGGAAGCCGGCAAAATTGTCAAGAAAGGAGAGACTGAAAGGGCTGACTCAAGAGGGGGAGAGCAAGTGGGAGCAGGGAGTGAGATGTATGTAAACTTATATGTGACAGACTGATTGGATTTGTAAACGTTCACTTGAAGCTTAATAAAAGGTATAAAAAAAAAAAAAGTGGTGTGTTAAAGTCTCCTACTATTATTATGGAGTCATCCATTTCTCTTTTCAATAATTCTATTAAAGTTTGTTTTATGTATTTTGGAGCTCTTTCACTGGGTGCATAGATATTTATTATAGTTATGTCCTCTGGTTGAATTGACCCTTCAATCATTATACAATGCCTTTCCTTGTCTCTTATGGTGGTTTTTCCTTAAAGCCTATTTTATCAGAGATTAATATTGCCACACTTTTTTGGTTGCTGTTTGCATGGTATTTTTTTTATCTTTTGATTTTTAGCTTATTTTTATCTTCATGTCTAAGGCGTGCCTCTTATAGGGAGCATATTGATGGGTTATTATGGACTGAATTGTGTCCCCCCAAAAAAAATGTGTGTCAACTTGGCTAGGCCATGATTCCCAGTACTGTGTGATTGTCCACCATTTTGTCATCTAATGTGATTTTCCTATGTGCTGTAAATCCTACCTCTATGATGTTAATGAGGTGGGATTAGTATTAGTTATGTTAATGAGGCAGGACTTCATCTACAAGATTAGATTGTGTCGAGGAGCAGGCAGAGAGACATGGGAACCTCATAACACCAAGAAACAAGAGCCAGAAGAACAGTGTATGTTTTGGACCTGGGGTCCATGCACTGAGAAGCTCCTCAACTAGGGGAAGGCTGATGACAAGGACCTTCCCCCAGAGCCATGGAGAAAAAAAGCCTTCCCCTGGAGCTGGCACCCTGAATTTGGACTTCTAGCCTCCTAAACTGTGAAAGAATAAATTTCTCTTTGTTAAAGCCATCCACTTGTGGTGTTTCTGTTATAACAGCACTAGATGACTAAGACAATGGTCATGTTTTCTTATTCATTCCAACACTTTCTGTCTGTTGATTGGTGCATTTATTCCACTTACATTCAGTATAATTATCGATAGATATGAATTTACTGCTGTCATTTTGTTGTGCATTTGTGTGTGTGTGTGGTGCTGATAATTTCTTTGTTCTGTATCCTTTTCTGTCCTGAGCTCTTTTTGTTTATGAATTTTCTTTCCATTTCCTTTGTTGCTGTTTATTTTGTATTTACTGAATCTTTATGATTTTTTCCTTTTTTATTTTGGTGAGAAGGTTTATTAATTTTCTTTGTGCTTACCCTGAAATTTACTTTTATCTTTCTAAGTTTAAAACAGTCTGCTCTATCTTGATATTGCTTTGACACTCTCTCCATATGGAAGTTCTGTAACTACACATTTTACTCCCTGTTTTTGTTTTGAAGTTGCCATCATTTACAGATTGATACCTCTGGTTCCCCATTTTCAGACTTGTAGCTTTATTTTATTTTTGAATATTCTTCATCTGGGTTGGTTTTTTGGGTATGTTGTCTTGTATCTTAATCTCAGATGGTTGTCAGATGTCGTTGGTTCTCCATCCAAAGGACTCCTTTTAGCATTTCTTGTAAGGTTAGTCTGGTTTTTACAAATTCCCTTAATTTCTGTTTACCTGGAAATGTCCTAATTTCATCATCTCATTTACGGAACAATCTTGTTGGATATATAATTCTTGGTTGGCAATTTTTTTCTTTCAGGCTTTTATATATGTCATCCTGTTGCCTTCTTGCCTGCATGGTTTCTACCAAGAAATCTAAGCTTAGTCTTACTGGTTTCCCTTTGTAGGTAACATTTCATTTTTACCGAGCTGCTCTCAGGATTCTCTCTTTGTCTTTGGTTTTGGAAAGTTTGATTATAATATGTCTTGGTTATTTTCTTTTGGGGTC
Organism: Loxodonta africana; assembly: GCF_030014295.1. Classification (NCBI taxonomy): domain Eukaryota; kingdom Metazoa; phylum Chordata; class Mammalia; order Proboscidea; family Elephantidae; genus Loxodonta; species Loxodonta africana. Next base: position 25,107,439 of record NC_087350.1, read on the forward strand.
TATCCTATTTGGGATTTGTTCAGCTTCTTGGTTGGGTATCTTCTCATCTTTCATGGTGTTAGGGAAGTTTTCTGCCAGCAAATTTTCAAATATTTTCTCCGTGTTTTCATTTGTCTCTTCCTGCTGTGGAATTCTGATCATGCATAAATTATTCCTCTAGATAGTGTCCCACATAACTCTTTAGGCTTTCTTCATTTTTCTTCATTCTTTTTTTCTGGTTGTCCCTCTAACAGATCATTATAAAGGGATTTATCTTCTATCTCACTTATTCTGTCTTCCATTGCTTCAATTCTACTCTTTTGTCCTTCCAACGTGTTATCTATTTCTGAAATTTGTGCATTAATCGTCTGAACTTCTAATTGCTGTTTTTGTATGGTTTCTAATTGTCTATTTATTTTCTCATTTTGTTCTTGTGTGGTTTTCCCAAATTCTTCTTGAGTTTTCCTTGATTTTGTCTGTTTTCCTTGATCTTTTTCTTGACCTCTTAGAGAGCCCTATACATAAGTCTTTTGAATTCCTTATCGGGTAGTTTCATTACCATTTCTTCCTCAAGGAGGTTTCCTGATTTTTTATTTTGATCACTTGCTGGAGCCATCTTGTCCTGCTTCTTTAGGTAATTTGATATTGTGTGTTGTTTCCAAGGCATTAAGGTATTCTTATATTTATTTATTATATGTTTGTTTGCTGCATCCTGATTTTTTTGTTATGTTTGGTTTCGATGTATCCAGACAGGTGGGATGGGCGTGCCACTCTGGTTACTAGTCTGGCTGCGCTGGAGTGCTCTCCACCTATCTCTAGATAGGTGGGGTAGTAACTGGGTGTGTGAGTACTGCTCTCTGTTTGCTGTTCTTGTGGGATGGCCAAGGGTGGGTTGGGAAGGTTTTGGCCACCATCTATCATTGCTCCAGTGGTGCAGGAGCAGGCATTGGCACTCACCAAGCAGGTGGGGCAGCAGGTGTGGTGGGTGTGCCAGGTCAGTGGGGGCGTGGCCGCTGCCGCCCACCAGATGGGGGGATAAGAGGTAGGTAGGTTTGTGCACAGTTACACTGCTGCCACCTCTCGCATGGTGGGGGGAGGATGTGAGTGCCAGGCTGGCATGTCCACAGTTGAGCACTCACCACCCCTTGCTGGTGGGGAGGTAAGGACAAGTGGCAGGCAGTGGGGAGCGAGCAGCCATCAGGTGCACTTGCCTTATCAAAATATTACAGACCAGGAGGCTGGGGGAGGGGGGAGTATGCTCCTCTGGTCACCAGGCAAAGGTGCCTGGGCTTTTCCTGTTGGCTGCAGCCAGCGACTAGGACCTTATTTCACTCTGGGTGTGTCTACATAGTTACTCTGTGTCCTGTTGGGAATTCCATGAAGTTGTGCTCTGTGCTCCTCACCCATGATTGCTGCTGTCTTTGTCTCAAGATGACCACACTGTGCCAGGCTGGCTGGCAGGGCCCCTCTGCTCCATCTCTTTTTGTTTGCTGTTTTTAGTCAGTTTCTTCTTTTAATCAGTGTTCAATCTAGTTCTTTATCCTTTCATTTGACGCTCAGGGTTGTCCTCTGTATCTGCTTCACTCAGTTTCTGAGGTCTTAGAGCATTGGCGTGGTGTGTCTGAATAAGCTGCCATTTTGACTGGAAGTCTACTATGTCCTTTTAAAATTATTTTTTTCCTATGAAAAATTTCAACATACACAAACACTAACAGAGTTGTTTAAGGCATCTCCACAAACCTGCTACTCAGCTCAACAATTATCAACTCATAGCTTATCTCATTTCATTTATACCCCACCCATTCACTACCACTCCTGTATTATTCAAAACACATCCCAGACATCATATCTGCTCATTCATAAATATTTCACTGTATTTATAGTTATAAGGCTTTCTCTTCTATCGTCCTATCAGATTGTCAGCTGCCACAGCATTGCTTTCAGGGAGCTTGACCTCTCCATATTTTCTTCTATTCCATTGATGTCTTCTAATCTATTGTTGGCTTAGAAATCAGATAACTAGACTTGTTAAAATTGCTTATTTTAACAAAAAAAAGAACCCAAAGGTCTGTTATTTAGCAGTATGGATTTTAGTTCATCTGTTTTGTGACATCTAATCATAAAAAAAAAAGGTGGGTGGGAATCAGACCAATAGAGAATGTTTCTAGGTCTTTCCTAGAATTAGGCTACGATATTGAGTTTCTAGATAAATGAATTTAGTCTAGGAGAAGGTTTGCTTTCTACCTTTCTTCTCTGTTTTGAATGCCTGGGAAATTCAAATAGATGCAAATGTTTAATGTACTCAGCTGTACTGATAGAAACCCTGGTAGCGTAGTAAATAAGAGCTATGGCTGTTAACCATAAAGGTCAGCAGTTCAAATCCACCAGGCGCTCCTTGGAAACCCTATGGGGGCAGTTCTACTCTGTCCTATAGGGTAGCTATGAGTCGGAATCGACTCCATGGCAATGGGTTTGGTTTTTCATTTAGTACTGAAAGATTGGAGGTTTGAGTCTACCCAGAGGCACCTTGGAAGACAGTCCTGGTGCCAAAAAATCAGCCATTGAAAATGCCATGGAGCACAGGTATCTATTCTGATGTTCATGAGGTCGCCATGAGTCAAAATCGACTTGATGGCAACTGGTCATAACCCTCCCTACAGGATATCCAATGTTGTTTCAAGACTCTGAAATATTGTGTCCTTCAACTCCATATTAATGCCTTTAAAACAAACAAAATCAAGTTTATAATAGTTTATTTTACTTGCCTTATCAAAATATTACAGACAGAAATACATTTTAAGGGTAAAAAAATGATATAAGGCAAATTACCCCTTATGCTACTAGTAAAAGTTAACTAAATATGTGGGATCAAAAATATTACATAAGTCTGACATAAATAATGAAGTTTCTTTATTTTCTGGAACTGAAAATAGTCTTTATCAGAGTCCCCACTTCACAGAGCAGGGGTGGCTGAGATGGGAACTAAATCAATTCACTGTATCTTAGTCTCCTCTGGTTTAAACAATCTCTTTCAGATAACTGAATTTCTTTGGATAAACGCTCAGACTTTCAGCTTTACTCCATTTCCCCCTGGGCCCTCTCCAAGATGGTGTCTGAGGATATGTGACTGCATGGCAATGGGTAAAGGGGGTCTCAGATTATCAAATGCAGAGTCAAGTTTCCTGGTCTTGGTGGTGGGTAGCTGAGCTAGTCTGGTCCCCAAATATCTAGCCAGAATGTGCTAACTTACAGCTATCAGACTGGTGACTTGTTCTATTGACCTACTTAAAAAAACTGATGCTCCTGGCCGGTGCTCTTGACTGGTGCTGAAGAACCTTCTCATTCATTCCTGCCTCACCACCACAGCCCCATGATATTTCCACTCCCTCTGGACTTAGCTTTCAGCTTCCCCTCCAGGGCATGTGAGAGCTTCTGGATGTTTCTACATCACACAGGAGAGAGAAGTTTGGGCTTGCTAATTCAGACTCCTCATTCCACATTCTCTTCTGAACCTGGCTTGAACTTCTGGCAGTTCCCTGTCAATGTACTGCTACAACCGCATTTGAATTATCTTCAGCAAAATTTTACTTGCATGTTATATTAATATCATTGTTTGATAATTTCTGCATTCTTTTGGATCCTTTCTTTGGAATGGACACAAATACATATCTATTCCAATCGGTTGGCCAGGTAGCTGTCTTCCAAATTTCTTAGCATAGATGAGTGAGCACTTTCAGCATTGCATCTGTTTGTTGAAACATCTCAGTTGGCATCCTGTCAATTCCTGAAGCCGTTTTTTTTGCCAGTGCCTTCAGTGCAGCTTGGACTTCCTCTTTCAGTACCACCAGCTCTTGATCATGTGCTACCTCCTGAAACGGTTGAACATCGACCAATTCTTTTTGATACAGTGACTCTGTGTATTGCTTCCATCATCTTTTAATGCTTCCTGTGTCATTTGAAACTTTGCTTTTCAGCACTTTAAAGAGATCTTTTGCAGCAGGTTTGCCCAACCTGTACACAGACCGAGAGGCAGTCATTCAAACAGAACAAGGGGATGCTGAGTGGTTTAAAATCAGGAAAAGTGTGCATCCTTTCACCCTGCTTATTTACTCTGTATGCTGAGCAAATAATCTGAGAAGTCAATATTCAAGCCAGATTCAGAAGAAGACATGGAACAAGATATATAATTGCTGATATCAGATAGATCTTGGCTAAAAGAGAATACCAGAAATGTGTTTACCTGTGTTTTATTGACTATGCAAAGGCATTTGACTGTGTGGATCATAACAAATTATGGATAACAGTATGAATTGGAATTCCAGAATACTTAATTGTGCTCATAAGGAAGCTGTACATAGACCAAGAGGCAGTTGTTCGAACAGAGCAAGGGGATACTGCATGGTTTAAAATAAAGAAAGGTGTGAGTCAGGGCTGTCTCCTTTCACCATACTTAGTCAATCTGTATGCTGAGCAAATATTCAAAGAAGCTGGACTATGTGAAGAAGAATGCAGCACCAGGACTGGAGGAATACTCGTTAACAACCTATCGTATACAGATGACAGAGCCTTGCTTGCTGAAAATGAAGAGGTCTTGAAGCACTTACTGACAAAGATCAAAGACTACAACCTTCAGTATAGTTTATATCTCAGCATAAAGAAACAAAAATCCTCACAACTGGGCCAATAAGCAATGTCATGATAAACGGAGAAAAGATCGAAGTTGTCAAGCATTTCATTTTACTTGGATCCACAATCAATGCACATGGAAACAGCACTCAAGAAACCAAGTGACATATCACATTGGGCAAATCTGCTGCAAAAAAAAACACTTTGAAGTGTCAAAACACAAAGATTTCATCTAGACAATTAAGGTGCACCTGATCCAAGCCATGGTATTTTCAGTCGCCTCATACAAATACAAAAGCTAGACAATGAACAAGAAAAACCAAAGAATTGGTGCCTTTGAATGATGGCGTTGGCAAAGATTACTGACTATACATACCATGGACTGCCAGAAAAACGAACAAATCTGTCTTGGAAGAAGTACAGCTAGAGTGCTCCTTAGAAGTGAAGATGGCAAGACTTCGTCTCATGTAATTTGGACATGTTATCAGGAGGGACCAGACTCTAAAGAAGGGCATCATGCTTGGTAGAGGGTCAGCAAAAAAAAAAGGAAGACTCTCAACAAGATAGATTGACACAGTGGCTACAACAATAGGCTCAAACATAGCTACAACTGTGAGGATGGCACAGGACTGGGCAGTGTTTTGTTCTGTCTTACATAGGGTCGTATGAATTGGAACTGACTCGACAGCACCTAACAACAACAATTCAGACCATCTCTCTCTCTACCTAACCACCAACAGGCCACCTCTTCTATGCCACTGCCTAGGAGCTAAAAGGGGAGGTTTCAATTCTCTGAGAGTCTTGTAATCTCTCTAGTTATCCTTTAGGAAGCCAGGCAATGGTCCTTTCTGCTCTGGGGAACCCACAAGCTTTTTCAGGAGTTTCTATCCTTCCCTCATCCTAGCTTCATCCCATGCTTGATGGGAGCCCTGACCGTTATGATCTTTGGCCTCCTGTCCTTCTTCTTTTCCCTGATTTTTTGCCCTCGTCAAAGATCTTCTAATTCTCTTCCTTTTTGGGTGCTATATCCTTTGCACTTCCTTCTCCTTCCCTCCTCCAACTTTGGGTTAGCTTTAATGGTGGGCAGGATGCAGAGAGAAACTGGTTCACCAATGAGAGAAATATTAATCTGAATGTATCTTGAAAATATTTATGTTCATTAACACTCGATGTTTGAGAATTTTAATCACAAATCAGATGTGTGAAAGGTGTCTCTCAGAGGACTTTATTTCTCTGCTGAATTTTCCTTAAACAAGAGATTGTATATAAAATGTATAAAAGGGGGCCTTCTAGATACTTTCTCCTCCTTTAATCCTTCCAGAGTCTTAAAAAGATGTTCATATAGCATTAGAAAAGCCTGTAGCCTCAAGAGAACCTTTACTGTCTCTCTTCACCAATCTTTTGCCCACAGTATCTTTCCCTCCACTGTGTCTCCTTACTCAGGGGGCACTAACATTCTCTTCACCCACCTCCTCTGTGAATGGCTCTTGCCAGAAAAAAGCTAGTCCATGCTCTGCAGCTCTTTGTTGCCATGGCTGTTGCTTCCTCTCCCCGCAGGTTCACAACTCAGGAGTCACCTGCCCTTCTCCATGCCTGTCCAGCTTCCTTTCCCCAGTCCCAGCCTTGCTTACTGCAGAAGCCTTCTTGGTGCCTCTTCCAGCTCTGTCAGACGGAGCCACCATCATGGTTTATGATATTTCAGTAGCATTTTCTACACTTTCAAATGGAGACCAGATATACAGGGCTGAAGGGACTTGTCCAAGGCCACATGTCTGCGGCCACTTGAATTGCACACCTACATTTTCTTATTCATAGGCCATTTGCTCACAGCAGTTCCTGCTGACTGGAGGTGCATCCTAGTCTGGGCTCTCTTTAATGCCTGCCTGCCCCAGCACTTAGAGGTTGCAAGGAGAACCCAAAGCAGGTTCACTTGCCTTTTTAATAGGAAGTATAAAAATAAAATAAAATAAATTTTTTTTTTTTTTTATAGTTGTATAGTTCTGCCTTGAATAAATGGCATGTGTGAACAGCCACACAGTAGCAAACTGGAGAAACGTCCTTATTTTTTATTTATTTTTTTCCTGACATGGCTGTTTTTATGGTGTCACAGAGATATGCAGACCTTTATAGGAACTGTGCCATCAGAACAGGTGACTGCTACTTGAAAGCATCCTGAAAACAAACTTAGTAGTGATCACAAACTTGACTTTCTTGGGGATAGAATCCTGTGATAACCCTGGGGGAGCTACTTGTTCTATGTCTGATTTGAGGTGTGAGGCCACAAGTACAAATTGACCCTGTCCCTCTAGTCACCAACTTGCCACACGTCACACTAAAAAACCAAAACCAAACCCATTGCTGTCAAGTCGATTCCAACTCATAGTGACCCTATAGGGCAGGGTAGAACTGCCCCATAGAGTTTCCAAGTCTGGTGGATTTGAACTGCAACCTTTAGGTTAGCATATAAGCTCTTAACCACAGCACTATATACGTCACGCTAGAGGATGACAATGAGTTCAAATAAATTGATAAGATTCTATTGGCCTGTCAGGTTTGTCTTCGAAAAGCTCCTCATCTGCCCCTTTTTCTCCTTGAGCACACTCATACTGAGGGCCTCCACCAGCAGAGTGGCACAACTTTTGGCTTTTGGGAAATTGTAGCCCCTAGGCAATGCAGGGAAATCACTATCAAGACTGGAATGACTCTTCTTCAATTGGAGTGGACACTCAGAGCACTCGCTCTGTGCCAGGCATGAAGCATTGTGATAGCATCCATCAGTTCAGCTCAACCAAAATGATAGGAGACAGTCCCTGCCCCCTCAGAATCTTCTAGAGTCTACCGGGAATGATTGCACTCACATGCATGCGTGCGCGTGCACACACGCAGACATACACTGCCCTAAAAGGTATAAGAAAAATACAAAGTGCCAGAGGAATTTAAACCAAACCAAAAAACCAAACCCACTGCTGTCAAGTCAATTCCAACTCATAGCGACCCTGTAGGACAGAGTAGAACTGCCCTAAAGAGTCTCCAAGGAGCACCTGGTGGATTCGAACTGCAGACCTTTCGGTTAGCAGCTGTAGCTCTTTACCACTACACTACCAGGGTTTCCCAGTGGAATTTAGAGGTGAGAAATCACGTTTAATTGAAGAGAGGCTTCATCTGCATGGTCTGTCAAGTGTTTGTGACATCTACGTAAACAGAAAAGAACATCCATGACACAACCATTCTTAAAAATTGAATTTCTCTTGTTGATTATGTCCATTACCCTGTCATCGTGAGGAAATGCTCCCACATTTCCCAGGTTCTTGTGAATTGCATGCTTCATTTCCTAGCTGAGACACTTCAGTCAGTTTATAAGGACAATGTCACCAAGAAGGCAGTGAGGCCCTAGACACAGGCCGCCAGTGAGTACATTGACTAACGCCTGTTTCTTATTTTATTTTATTGAGTCATTCTTTTTTACAGACATACATTTATTAACAAAGCAAATTTGACCTCATTATTGTAGATGAAAAATGCAGAATCACTGGCCATGAATGAAAACAAAACAGCGTTATTACACTGTAGCCAGACCTTCTCGCCCTCAGTACGCTGTGGTCCTGAGGGCTGCACTCTCTTTGTTAGGAGAGAATGAGGCAGGACTTGCTCTTTGATGAAACAGAACTGGGATGAAAATGTCCCTCTCAGTGTATACATCTTTGCCATTTGATGTCCTGCCGCTGCTTCTCCTCCACATTCTGGGAGATAGCGGCCTCTTTCTCACATTCTAGATTTCCCTGGCTCACCATGTACTCCTAAACATCCTGGGAAGGCATCCCAAATGCCTTGAAAATTCACCGCACCCAGGTCTAGAATTGGCCATGAAGCCCCTCCATTCCCCAGAGGTGCAAGCAGATTCTGACTTTTCCTCTGGGACACTGAGGAGAAAGGCTTCCAGTCTCCTTCTCCTATGAGAAAAAAAAAAACCCACTACCATCAAGTCTGATTCATAGCAACCCTGTAAGACAGGGTAGAACTGCCTCATAGGGTTTCCAAGGAGCACCTGGGGGATTTGATCTGCCAACCTCTTAGTTAGCAGCCACAGCTCTTAACCACTATACCACCAGGATTTCCCTCCTGTGAGGAGTGGAGGAGAAAACCACCAGAGAAAGCAAAGCAAAATGGAAGAGAAAGAGGGTAAGGAGAGGGGCGGAGTGAGCAAGACTCAGGTAGTAACAGGATGATGGAAAGGAAAGCACATCGCACTCGCCACTGGCCCTCTGACTCAGAAGCTACAGTAACTTCACCAGCAGGAGCTTTCCTCTCATTGAAGAAAAAAAAAAAAAACCTGTTGTCATTGTGCTGATTCTGACCCATAGCGACCCTATAAGACAGAGCATAACTGCCCCATAGGGTTTCCAAGGAGCAGCTAGTGGATCTGAAATGCAGACCTTTTGGTTAGCAACCATAGCTTCCATAGCTCTTAACCACTGTGCCACCAGGGCTCCCATTAAAGCAAAAAAAAAAAAAAGCAAAGTGAACTTTAAATCCTACTGAACGCAGACCCCTCCGCTCTGCTAATTACTGCAGTATTGACTGCTCCAGGATCCCTTCAACACAGCCATTTGGACTCACAATTTAACCTGCAAAGAAGATTCATTCTAAATTAAAAACGAAGCTGACCTTTTGGAAGGCTTATTTCTGGAAGAAAAGGACTGACTTTTTAAGATTAACAACTCCTAATAAGCTCCATAACACAAGGCCAGTGGGCACACACACTCAAATATCTGATGGTATCTCTGATAAAGATGCCATACAAATCCATGTCATGTCTTCCTGAGCCTGAAATGTGAGTTGAACAGAGGAGAGATGACTCCCTCTAAGTTTTAAACAGGGTGGTGTGAGGCTTCATGAGGAAGGTGACACCTGAGTACAGACTTGAATGATATGAAGAAGTAAGCCTAAATATGCAAGACCAAAGACCCTGGGGCTGGAGCTTGTCTGGGGTGTTGCAGCAAAACACAATCCAGCTCGTGTGGCCTGAGTTTGTGGGGAGTAAGGCAGAGTGTAGGAGTGGCGATCAGAAAGGAAACAGGGCCTCTTAGGTCATTGCAGTGACAATGACTTTCAGTCTGAAGGAGATGGAAACCACTGGAAGGTTGGAAGTGGAGGACCAACATGCTCTGCTTATGCTTTAAATAGATCAACCTGACTGCGGTGTTGAGTCTAGACAGCAGAAGAGAGAATGTTACGAATTGAACTGTGCCCCCCCCGAAAATGTGTGTCAACTTGGCTAGGCCATGATTCCCAGTATGGTGTGGCTGTCCACCATTTTGTCATCTGATGTGATTGCCCTATGTGCTGTAAATACTTACATCTATCATGTTAATGAGGCAGGATTAGAGGCAGCTATGTTAACAAGGCAGGACTCAATATATAAGATTAGGCTGTATCTTGAGTCAATCTATTTTGAGATATAAAAGGCAGAATCTAGCAGAGAGGAGGGGAGCCTTCTACCATCGAGAAAGAAGAGTCAGAAGTGTGTGTGCCCTTTGAATCCAGGGTCTCTGCACTGAGAAGATGCTAGACTCAGGGGAAGATTGATGACCAGGAGCTTCCCCCAGAGTCGACAGAGAGAGAAAGGCTTCTCCTGGAGCTGGCACCCTAATTTGGACTTCTAGCCTCCTAAACTATGAGAGAATACATTCGTCTTTATTAAAGCCATCTACTTGTAGTATTTCTGTTATAGCAGCACTAGAGAACTAAGACAGAGACCAGTGAGGAGAATATTACAGTAACCATTAGAGAAATGATGGAAGCTTGGACCAGGGTGGGAACACTGGAAATGTGAGACCTGGTCAGATGCTGGACATGTTTGAAGTTAGAGCTGACAGGAAATGCTGAAGGGCTGGCTGTGGATAGGAGAGAAAGACAAGAGTCAAGAGTGACTCCAAGGCTTTTGGTCTGAATAACAGCAAGGATGGAGGTGCCATCAAAAGTGATGGGGGGACCCCAAGGAACATGCTTTTCTATGAGTAAGATCAAGAGCTCTAAAATATATCAGTAAATCTTCTTCAGCTTGGATACACACATTGTGATGTATTGTGTGTCATATAACTCATGAATATACTAAAAACCATTGACTTGTACACTTTAAATGGATGAATTGTGTGGCGTGTTACTGTATCACAATAAAGCTATTACCAAAAACTAAAATAAAAAGGACCCATGCCTGAGGCCTGCTCTGTTTTCTAGCCCAGTGCTGGGTACTGGGATCCAGATAAACCAAACATTTCACAACAGTTCATAGTTTGGGGGTAGGGAATTGTCCACAGGTGGCAATAAAGGGAGATTCTGCGGGGCACCCATAATAGAACTCAGGTAGGCTTAGATGTGCCATCCCAACTGTAGACACCAAGGCATGCCAGCTTGCCCTAGGGATGAACAGATGAATACGTTCATGCATAAACCAAAAAAAAACAAAAAACAAACCTGTTGCTGTCAAGTTGATTCCAACTTATAGTGACCCTATAGGACAGAGTAGAACTGCCCTATAGGGTTTCTGAGGAGCAGCTGGTGGACTTGAACTTCCTACCTTTTGGTTAGCAGCCATAGCACTTAACCACTGCATCACCATGGCTTCAATGCATGCATATATACATACAAACATATATATATATACACACACACACTCACACACACATGCACACATGCTGATAAAACTGCAAACGTGTTACGTTTTATGAAAAAGGAAGGATAACTGAAGGGGCAAAGCTGAGAACCAAGAGGGTGGAGCCTCAAACCACAAAGGATTATTTCTAGGTCTTGATATCTAGTGGAATCTGCCCTGTTGGATTCAAAATTATTTGAGGTCAATGATTCCTTTTTCCTTCGATTTTCCCTCTTTTTGAACAGAAATATCTATACCTGTTATCCAGGTCCTGTCCCATCATTGTACTTTGGGAGCAGATAACTTGTGTTCTAGTTTCACAGGTCCACAGATGGGGAGAAATTTAGGTTCAGGATGGATCATACCTAGAGTCTCACTCATGTCTGATCTAGATCATTTAAATGATGAGATTCGGACTTTGAGCTGATGATGTAACGAGTTGAGATTTTGGGGATGTTGGGATGGAGTAAACATATTTTGCACATGGGGTAAATATGAATCCTTAGGAGACAGAAGATGGACTGTGGACTGTAGACGAATGCCCTCCCAAAGATGTTCACAGAATATTGAATATACCACGGACTGCTAGAAGAATGAACAAATCTGTCTTGGAAGAAGTATAGCCAGAATACTCCTTAGAAGCAAAGATGGCTAGACTTTGTATCATGTACTTTGGACACATTATCAGGAGGGACCATTCCCTGGAAAAGGATATCACGTTTGGTAAAGCAGAGGGTCAGCAAAAAAAGAGGAAGACCCTCAACAAGATGGATTGACACAGTAGCTGCCACAAGGGGCTCAAGCATAACAATGATTGTGAGGATGGCGCAGGATCAGGCAGTGTTAGGTTCTGTTGTACATAGGGCCGCTATTAATAGGTACTGACTTGAAGGTACCTACAAACAACAGCAACAACAAAGATGTCTACATCCTAATCCACAAAACCTGTGCATATGGTCAAAAGAGACATTGGAAAAAGGCCTTGGCAAATGTGACTAAATTCAGGATTTTGACATGGGGAGATTATTCCGGACTATCCAGGTGTGCCCAATGTAATCACAAGAGTCCTTATGAGTGTGGCAAGAGAGAGAAATTCAGATGTGGTGACAGCAGCAGAGTCTGAGAGAGAGAGATTTGAAAATGCTACCCTGCTGGCTTTGAAGATGGGAGAGGGCCATGGGCCAAGAAATACGGGCGGCCTCTAGAAGCCAGAAAAGGCAAGAAAACGAATTCTCTCCTAGAGCCTCCAGAAGGAATGTAACTCTGCCAACACCTTGATTTTAGCCTTGTACGATTCATTTTGGACTTTTGACCTCCAGAACTGTAATATAATAATCTTGTGTTGCTTTAGGACACTAAGCTTGTGATACAGTAGCCCCCTCCCCCTTATCCACTGTTTCACTTTCTATAGTTTCATTCACCCACGATCAACCGGAGTTTGAAGATGCTAAATGAGTACATAGCATGATGAAATCTCACGCTGCCTCACTCTGTCTTTCACCCAACTTTTACTACACTATATTGTTATAATTGTTCTATTTTATTGTTAGTTATAGTTGTTAATCTCTTACTACGCCTGATTTATAAATAAAATTTTATCATATGTATGTACAGGACAATTCATAGTATATATAGTGTCTGGTACTATCCTACTACTATCCACAGTTTCAGGCATCCATGGGAGGTCTTGGAACATATTCCCTTCGGATAAGGGAGAACTACGGTAAATTGTTACAGCAGCGATAAGAAACTAATACAAAATACCTGTAGCTTCTGTCTTCATGCTCTTAGAAGCTGGCTGTCAAGTAAAAAAGTCTGACCACCTTAAAGGCCACAGGGAAAGAGAGAAGGCCTGGAGGATAAAAAACAACAAAGGGAAAGAAAAAGAGACCCAGCCAGTCCCCAGTCTTTCTAGTCACCCTTCAAGGCACCAGACATGTGAGTAAAGCCATCTTGGACCCTCCAGCTCCAAGTGAATCATCACAGTCCCATGGAACAGAGACGAGCTATGCCATGCTCATATTGCAGAACCATGAGCAAATAAATAGTTGATATTGTTTTAAGCCACAAAGTTTTGGTTTGTTAAAAAAAAAAAAAAAAATTTTTTTTTTTTTTGGTTTGCTACATAGCAATAAATAATTGAAACAGTGTGATATCATTTAATGCTCAACACTATTACCCTATGAGGTAGGAAACAATAACATTCCCATTTAACAGATAAACTAAGACTTGGAGAGGTTAAGCTAGTAACTTGTCCAAAGTTGCAGTTATTAAGTTTTCAAGCCAGGATTTGAATCTAGGTGGTATGGCTGTAGAACCTGTTCTTGAAGGATTTCACTCTATTAGTCATCACCCTTGGTTTTAAGTGTCAGGATTTCACCTTGAACTACCTTATTCAAAAGGGGATACTTAGTAGAAAGCTTTTCATAATAGCAGTAAAGTCAGGGGAGCAAGCCCCTGAAATAAAGCATCAGTTGCTCTTAGAACTCTGTGTGTGTGTGTTTGCACATCTGTGTGTTTCTCTCAATGCATTGGTTTCCTTCTGTAGAATCGGTTTTCTTCAAAAGTTTTAAAGTTTTAGGCAGGTTAAAAATGGCTGAATCATGGAAGGAAATAAAACTATGGAAGGTCCCAGTCTCACGTCTTCTAGATTTCCATCAAAGAAAACCTGAAACGGTCTCTGACTCCAATTAAAAAAGTCTTGGGGAGGGATTCTAATTGGGCCATCATAGGCCAGGCATTCACCCTGGGACTAATAAATAGCTCAAGAGGGTGAGATCTTAAAAAAAAAAAAAAGAATAGCAGCTCCCATTTGATGCTCATGGTTTAAATGCTAGGAAGGAGAATTTTCCAGAGGAAAGTGGAAAGTAGTGTGCTGATCTAGTCAGGCAAACAGCTGATACCCACTGCAAAACTATGTCAGTGGAAGACATTTAGAGATTAGACCAGGAGGGGAAAAAAAAGTCAAGATTCAGAATTGCTCTTTTTAATGTAGAATACTCATATGCCGAGAAATGCATATTCTGTATGAGTTCTGTATAAACCCCATAGAAAGAACCTTCATAAAGTGCTTTGAAAAATTCTCCCTCCTGATTGTATTTGTGGCAACCTTTTCAGGAATATGAAATCAGTCAGCCAGAACCAAGCTAATATCATAAACTTAACCTCAACCATGAATGTAACATGGAAATGTCCTTGGCAGCCAGAGGGTGCTGGGAGAAAATGGCCCAGTACAAGAGTAGACACTCATCAGCCACTCAAAACCCAGAATTTCCAAGTCAGAAGGCACCTCAGAGGTCATCTAACCTAACCCAGAGGTCTTGCCTATACACTGATTCGTGTATACACAGAGTCAGTGTGTATACACTGAAACCTCTCTAACCACTTCCCCAACTAGAAAGTCTGAAAAGAACTTTCTGTACAACCAGCAACCCTCCTTCTAGCCACATCATAAACCAAGTCCTGAAAGGAGGACCATCTTCCCTCTACTTTGTATTATCCGTGAAAAATAGAATTTTAGTTGCTGATTTGTGCACATAATAGAAATTAAGTGACTGCACTTGGAATAGCACTCCCCTTTCTAGCAGACTTTAATAGTTATTAATAAAAATCCACACACATTTTACTTGTCTATTTATTATTGCATTCATAGAGACTATCGGCTCAAGTAAATTAAAAAATCTCATCCCTCTCACACACAACCCTCAATTAACCCAATGATCAAATTCTTGGGCAAGCCTGTAATTAAACAAATTTCTGGATATTTAAACAGATCCTGTTAAGTCTGTCCCTGTGACATGTTGATGGTCATTGAAAAGTCTGAACAGGAAAGAAGCTGTCTTCTTTTAAGTAGAAGAGGCATATTTGTATCAGAGGGTAAGAAGCATGAGTTTGCAAGTTCTTTGCCATGTCCTGAGCTGTAGCACCAACTTCCCAAGTGATGCTCTTCCATGTTGATTACAGCGTGGTGATTATTCGCATCTGGGACTTCTATGTGACAAGCCCTCCCTCTCTGCTCGTTTTCAACCACTCTTTTATCTGTGTTCTCTGTCCATCTTCATCATTGCAAACAGAGATCTATCTATGGAAAATGGCACCCACGGCAATTAGTTTTAAGTTGCCGAATGATCTCTCACTGCTGTCAGTGGGAACTGCCATGGCCAATAGAAGCTACTCCTTAGCACCCCTCCTCAAGTGGTGCCCAGGGCACCTGCCCTATCTGGCATGCCTTAGTTATGCCTCTGCAAAATTTTTCTCTTGAAATGTAAACATTCTCTCCTCTAATATTTCATTGGCAATTTTTCTATGGTTTCACAAAATTCTTGCACATGATTCAGCCATTTTTAACCTGCCTAAAACTTTTAAACATTTGATTAGCTATAAAAATGAATGTCCCCCAAATGCATAAAATTTCGTAAGGAATAAATCTTCAAAAACTCATACCATTCTTATTGTATCATATTTCAAAAATATTAACACCAGCTTATAGATTTCTAATCTTAATTTCAAAATATTAAGTGAATGCTCAGCCACACTTAGAGTTCTTTTAATAATCACAACCTACCTCTCACCTGTGATTTATGACTACAGGTGTGCTTCAAGTGACCACTGGGTGCTTACATACTCATTGGCTGGAGTAATCATGTGAAACATAAATCATGCCCAGCTAACCTTGGAGACTTGTTCACATGTCACATGTTCACTGGGAGAGAGGTAGAAAGTCTGTCCATGCATAGGCTCTTCCAAGAAGGTGAGAGAGGAGTAGAGACAAGAGTGATAAGGGATTTATGGTATTACACGAGAAACTGAAGAGGTAAGTGGATAAGAGACAGAGTAGACCCATGGGCAGAAGGGAGTAGGAATGGTCAGAGAAAACGCGTTACTTCAGGAGCTGCTGTGTCAAATGTCTCCAGGTACCATGTTTATAAATGAGTCAAATCGGCCAAGTATAAGTAAGGGAAACTATAAGATGAACTGGAATAGGCAGGTCTCACCCAAAGGCATTCAAGTTCAATTAAGAAAAAAATCAACCAATACCAAACAGATTTGAGAGCCAAAATCAGCCTGTGAACTGCCAATCTGTGACTTTTGCATTACAGAATAGCTAATGTTTTAGCTCTAGTGGTAAAGAGTGTAGACACAGGAGCCAGACTATTTGGGTTCAAATCCCAGTCCTTCACTTACTATCTGTATCACCTTGGGCAAGTAACTTAACCTCCTAAGTCTCAGCTTCCTCATTCGTATATCAGGGAAGTTCCACTTCCACCATATTCTATTGCCTCATAGGTGGGGTGACCATATGTCCAAGTTGGCCTGGGATGTTCCTACCTTATGGGGTATTATTACAACGATTATAATGATTAATAGTATAATTATTAACAGTGTCCCTTTCACTTTCAAAAATGTCCTATTTATAGGGTTGGGGAAGGGTCAATGAGATAATAATCCATGTGAAGTACTGACCATAGTGCCTAGTATGTAAAAGGTGTTCAATAAAAAAAATGACAACTGCTTTATGTAAGACTAGCTCTGCACAGACTTAGGAAGTGAGGGAGGTTTGTCTTCAGAGTTTCCCCTCCCCTAGCCTCATCCCAATCCCTTCAGGTCACCCAGACCCCTTCTTATTGGCTTCCCACACGTACTCAGACCCTTTCAGAGCACCTCAGAACTCACTCACCCCTTGACCTACTTCTTCAGGACTACCCTTCAGAGTTCAGCTAGCTTATCTGACAGAATGCCTGTTCCAGGTGTTGTGGGGTCCTCAGAAAATTTATGTTCTATCTTTTCCTAGGTAAGAAGGGGTGAGATGGAGTAATGGAGGGAATTTCAGGCTGATGGAGAAACTTTTGGGCAGCATTTTGTATTCCTTCAAATAACAAATTGTACCAGCAGCTCCTTGTGAACATGGGGCCTACCCTGCTTCCTTCAATTTATTATACATATTTTTTTAATAAACACTTAAAAATATTATGTGATACTGGCTTAATACACATATATATGTGTGTGTGCCCCACATGTCTAAGGTGTGCCTGACCCAAGCCATGGTATTTTCGATCGCATCATATCCACGCAAAAGCTGGACAATGAATAAGGAAGACCAAAGAGGAACTGACACCTTTGAATTGTGGTGTTGGCAAAGAATATTGATTATACCATGGACTGCCAAAAGGAATGAACAAATCCATCTTGGAAGAAGTACAATCAGAATGCTCCTGAGAACCAAGGATGGTGAGACTATGTCTCATATACTTTGGACAGGTTATCAGGAGGGATCTTTCCCTGGAGAAGGACATCATGCTTGATAAAGTAGACAGTCAGCAAAAAAGAGGAAGACCCTCAATGAGTTGGATTGACACAGGAGCTGCAACAATAGGCTCAAGCATAACAACGACTGTGAGCATGGCACAGGACTGGGCAGTGTTTCGTTCTGTTGTACGAAGGGTTGCTATGA
The DNA here is from genome assembly GCF_030014295.1 of Loxodonta africana. Taxonomy (NCBI): domain Eukaryota; kingdom Metazoa; phylum Chordata; class Mammalia; order Proboscidea; family Elephantidae; genus Loxodonta; species Loxodonta africana. The sequence goes on from NC_087350.1 coordinate 25,125,147, forward strand.
GTCGGAGCCAACCCGAGGGCACCTAACAACAACATGTGTGTGTGTGAATACGTGGAGCCCTGGTGGGTCAGTGGTTAAGGACTTGGCTGTTAACTAAAAGGTCGGCAGTTTGAATCCACCAGCTGTTCCTTGAGAACACTATTGGGCAGTTCTACTCTGTCCTACAGGGACACTATGAGTCGGAGTAGAGTTGACGGCAATGGGTATGTATATGTGTGTGTGTCTGTGCATGTGTATCCAAATCTGAATTTATTCCAAGCATAAAATCAATGAGCCCAGCACTCTCCAACCAAATACTACTCTAAAACATCAATCATGGCGTTTCTTCATGCTACGCTCATTTATCATGAAAATAAACAGAAAAATGAACATTTTAACTAAGATAAAAACTACTCCTCCGAAGTAAACTTCTTAGTTATATTGTTATCTATTGCTGCCTTAACAAGTCACCCACAAAACTAAGTGCAGTGAAACAACAATGTTTCACTTGTGGTTTTATCCCTAATAGTTTTGGGGCTTGGTGGGCTTAGCTGGGCAGTTCTCACTTGGGATCCCTCACTTGGTTGCAAACAGATGGAAGCTGGAACTTGAGTTACTTGAAGCTTTTTTCTCTCATATATCTAGTATCTGGGTTGGAGTAGCTAGTCTCCCCACATGCCTAGACTGGGCCTCCTCACGGCATGGTGGCCTCAGTGTAGTTGGATTGCTTACATGGTAGCTGGATTCCTCAAACCCAAGTATTCCAAGAGATCCAATAATAGATGCAAGGTTACTCATGATTTGGAAGTTATGCAGGAATATTACTTCCAGCATATTCTATTGGTCAAGAGCGAGTCACAGGCCAGCCTAGATTCAACTGGGTAGAGGAATAGGTTCCACCTCTCTACGGGGAATGGCTTGTAAATATAGGGTGGGAAAGAGTTGATGATAGCCATCTTAGAGACAAGCTACCATGCCATCCACCTATCTCGTTCAAAAACGTTAAGAATGGAATGGAAAACTAAGAAAGTGAGGTCTGAATAGGATTTCCTGAATGGATAGACTATTACTTTTTCAAATTTTATTATATAAATATCTGTTCATTTTATAAATCAGCAAAAAGAAATGAATAAATATAAAGAAATCAGTAACTCTTATCACACAAAGAAAAACCACCCCTAGGTTGGTTATGGATTAAATTGATATTTACCTCATTAAGAAGAATTCAGACAAAATTTCTTAGCTTTCCACCCTTCAAATACCAAGTTAATCTAGAAAAGTATCAATGTTACTCAACTTCATTGAATGGGCAAGAAACCAGCCCCCAGATGTCAGGACAAAGACGGGGGCTTAGCAATGAATGGTTTAGAAGGAGATGAATGATTTGAGCAGATGCCATGTTGAAGTTGTGAGAAAAAACATCTGCTGTCCTATTTGCTAAGGTATTTGGTAATCATGAAGACGGGGCAAAAGCACAAATAGAGCAATCTGTATTGAAATTCAGAGCATGAACACTGATGTCAATGTTTTGTAGTTAATTAGAGTGTTACATTGCGTCTCTAATTTTACAGAATGAAAGCAGCATGTTCCTCTCCATCGGAGTTTACTCCCAATTTGCAAACAGACGGTGGCCTCATTCCCATTCCTCTGACAACATAATGAGCAAGAATGAACTACAATAACCAAGGCTCAGTTACATAACCCAAATGTCCAGGCTTCCATAGTTTGAAATGACTCCGCATCATCTTTCTTTATGATGCGGAGCCCTGGTAGAGCAGTGGTTAAGAGCTTGGCTGCTAACCAAAAGGCTGGCAGTTCAAATTCAACAGCTGCTCCTTGAGAACCTTTTGGGGCAGTTCTACTCTGTCCTACAGGGTCACTATGAGTTGGAATTGACTTGACGGCAAGAGGGTTAGCTTTTTGGGGTTAGATGATACTAACTTACCTTTCCCCAGTAGAAATGTCCTCAAATACCTTTTCTACTTAAAGTCAAGGGCATCAACTTCCCCAAGAAGACAAAAGAGAAAATGCCTACTCCCACCTTACTCAAGCTGCCCAAAACTTGCCTCTGAAACCCTTTTCTAGTCCCAGGTCCTACTTCTTCATAAGAATTATTGACACAGGCAATGTCCAGTCCCACAAGGAGAAAACCCTACTCCTCAACACAGGGGTGACCCTTCCCTCTGGCCTTCAAAAAGGTAATATATTTCCAGAGAATTCTATTTGTCTTCTATAACATCGTTGTGAGACCCAGGTCTGATGTGGCCAAAACCAAGGCAGTTCTCAGCTTCTCCTCCAGCATGATCCTCCTTCCAGCCATCTCAGCTCCCCACCTCTCATAAACTTTAATATTCACCCACACACTTCCCAGGAACAAGCAAGTAGCACAGAGATGTCTAAATTCTTACAAAGAAAGCCATGTTTCCTGCCACCACCACCCAACAAAGCAATCAAACCTGAAGAAGAACACATTAAAACACCCATTCCATTACCGTGACCCAGCAGACCACACAACTTTAGGGACTTAAGCCTGGGCCTTCAGGTAAATTCCCAGTATTTCTGTCTTCCACAGTAACAAAACAGCGTTTGTTTCTTACCTCCTGACTAAATATCCATTGTGGTAGTTTTCTCAGGAAAAAGGGAAAGACTGCTTCAAATGTAAATTTAAGCCTTCACCTCTTAGAAAAGAAAAACTCCATTCTGGAAGCTTGAAACTGTGGGGCTCTTATGTCCAGCGCCTACTCACCCCATAGAGGAAGACAGATGGCATCTCTCACTGACAATTTTAAAATGTAAATAAATGTATTCTAACCTGACACCATGTTGCCTCTCCGGGTCTGGTCTCAGAGCAGAAGAAAGTTCCCATAAACACAACCAGGGAGTACATTTTTAAAAGCCATTTTTAGATCTCCCAGCTAGAAGGTATCTTAATGACCAAACATCTGCACTGACCAAGGCTGCACTGGATTTTTTACTTCCTGTTCACCTGACTCAACCCCAAAATTCCCTCATTGACCGTTACACCTCATTGGGCTCCACTCCCTCTCTTTTCTGCTCCTCTCTCTCCCTTTCCCTCATTCTCATTTCTTCTCTCTCCTGCTTCAATTTCCTAACTGGAAAATTATTGACTGGACAGCTAGCAAGATAGGGAGGCTTCCAACCTCACCATAGATTCCCAGGCCACAGCTTCCCAAGGAAATATCAAGGCTCCCATACCTGAGGTACCATGCAGGCTGAGATGATGGGCACCATAGAGGTAACTGGGTGACAAGGGGCTCATCTTGCAATGCCTTGTAAAGGCAAACCGAGCACCTTTGTAAACCCAGGGGGTAGGGATTGGGCATTCCAACGTCATTATCTGCATTGAATTTTTCAGTAATCCTAAAGAAAAAGTTAAGAAAATTAAGAAATAAGATTTCTCATATACCAAATTTATGATCTGAGAAGCATGTGAGTCTACTTTAGCATATGCTCTGTGCTCTTCAAATTTTGAACTTAGGACTCCCCAGTCTAACTTACCCATCCATTCTGATGAACAGTGTGATCACTGTTTGAACAAAAAGTGGTTTACTGAGACCAAATGAAATTAGGGGATTCTTATTAAAAAAAAAAATTATTTTTATTTTTATTTTATCCTAATTGCACAGAGATGCAGCCCTCCCCACACACAAACATACAAAAACATATATTCCTTAAACCTTCCTTTTAATCTACCCTCATCAGTCAATAAAATGCTTAGGAAAGAGATAAAGATTTTTAAGTTCCAAGGGATTCATACAAATTCATTCACTCTGCAATTCAAGGCTTTGATGTTGACATTCACTCATCCACCTATTAATTCACTCAACCAATCACTCACTGTTTGATTTGATCATATATGTTCAATTGCATTCATTTGTTTAGTTATTTGTTCACTATTCAATCATTTAAAACAGAAAAAGAAACCAGATGCCATCCAGTCGACTCTGACACATGGTGACCACATGCACAACGGATCCGACAATGTTCTGTTGTGATCTATAGAGTTTTCACTGGCTGATTTTTAGAAGTAGATTGCCAGGCCTTTCTTCCTAGTCCATCTTAGTCTGGATGCTCCACTGAAACCTGTTCCACATCATAGCAATTTCATTCTTTCAACAACTGTAAGAGGCAGTTATGATTATTTCCATTTTTCATAGGAAGAATTATTTCAGAGAGGATTATGTAACTTGTCTGAAGCCAAACATCTAGAAATTGGCAGATCCAGAATTTGCACTAAAAGAGACCAATTAGGAAGCCTTTGTAGTCATCCAACCAAAAACAATGATGACTCACAGTTTTTCCACTGGTTCAGCCCACTTCCCCATGTCAGTGCCCATGTCATCTAGACACTTCCTAAAAAATATGAACCCTTGACTCTCCAAACTGGTCAAACTTGGCTCAGGCATGGTAAATCTGGAAATTTTCAAAGACCTGCAAGCTAAGCAGACATCTAGAAAAAAAAAAAAGGTATTGTATCCTCATACTGGCTTTTTCCATCATCTGATTGTTCAATGCAGGTAACAACCCAGCTGCACTCAGGACGTTAGAGAAACTGCTATAAAACCATCTGGGAAGCCTGGGACAGAGGTTTAGTATTCCATGTGGCATTTCAGAGCCACTCTGCTCAATACAAAGCCACGTACACGTGAATTTGTCAGTCTCTTCCTGGGGTAGGGTTCTCTGAACAACTTTATTTGCTGATTTTTGGATCAAAGCTTCCACTATTGCCATTCCCCTCCACCTAGCTTGGACTTTCTGTTTGATTTGCTTTTCCCGTTGAGCTGATGAGTTTTAGCTAACGATTTACACTGACTGTTTCACCCAGTCTCTCTTTTAATTGGAGCTAAATCCTTGGACTTCTCTTTTTTATCTATCTTCAGTCCTTGGTGATCTACCCAGTCTCATATATGTGTATTTATGCTGATGATTCCAACACTTGTAACTATAGTTGAACCCTTCCTGCAAACTCCTGACTCATATACCTGACCACTTAGTATTTGCACCTGGATGTCTAATGCTGATGCTGTTGTTAGCTGCCGCCAAGTAAAAACAGTCAAAACTAATCTATGGTGATAACAATCCAAACAGTGATTGCCTTTGGGGAGGGGGGACTGAGGTGGGGCACAAGGAAACTTTCCAGGGTAATGGCAATGTTCTCAGTCATGATCAGGATAGTAATTACACACACACACAAAAAAAGGATATCCAAAAAACCAGTTGCCATCACGTCGACTCCAGCTCAGGGCAATCCCATGTGTGTCAGAGTAAAACTGTGTTCCATAGAGCTTTCAATGGCTGATTTTTCAGAAGTAGATCACCAGTCCTTTTTTCAGAGGTGTCTCTGGGTGGACTCGAACCTCCAACCATTCTGTGAGCAGCCATGGGCATTAACGGTTTGCACCACCCAGAAACTCCACGTGGGTATATACATTTGTCAAAAAGCATCAAACCATATACTTAAAATCTGTACATCTTATGGCATGAAAATTATCTCAATTAAGAAAAAAAAGAATATTAAGGGGGAAAAAAATAGAGATAAGAAGAACCCCCATTAAAGTAAAAAGGACAGAGAGCAGTCCATGGTTTCTGTGGCAATTTAAACTTGGTATTTGTCTATGTGTTCAACTGAATTTTTATTACCATGGGATTATTGAAAGTCATCAGCAGCCAGATGACAGCAAAGAGAAGAGAAGAGGGACCTTCCAGAAATAATTTTCCTCATGATTTTTCTAAAGCACAATTTTCAGTCATAATCTTGAGAGAAAACAAACCAAGCAGCTGGGCCTCTTAACAAAGAGGTTGAATAGGGTCCTGGAAAAGAAAGGGGAGAAATTGAGGCAAGCAATGCCTGTTTAGGTGCCAACCACACAAAACCAAGACTCACAAGGTGAAACTCACATCTCCTGTCTGCCAGTAACATGGTTAGAGGCACAGCACTTGATAACGAAGGATCCCCTATTATTGGTGTGATTTGAAGCATATTGTTCAAAACAGCCTAAAACCTAAAATTGCAGCAGCAAACGCATTTATGGCTCTCACTCTCATCTGTGAAAATAGATGGAAATGCAAAAGGAAAGACACTCAGTGGTTCTTTAGGGTCCCCGTGGGCATTGTCCCTGATCTGGACCCAATGCATTCTCTCTTGCTTCTTTTTTTTTTTAATCTTCCTTGCCATTTCAAACTCATCTGGGTCGGAGCTGTTGGTTTCAAAGTTTCCATCTGACCTTCAACCCAGTTTGTTCAGCTCTTATCTCCTTTCTAGTTTTGCACTAATATTAGCAGAATACAAGCAGTGGATGATTTTTAAGGAGATCACGGAACGTTCTGAAAGGCAAAAATAAAGCAAAAAATAAGCTTGGGTTTTGTTAGCAAGTTTTGCCCCTTGCCCGAGATCTGCCCCCTCTCCACACACATGCTGTTTAATTATAAAATTCAGATGTCAGATGGTAGGGTGTGGGCAGCCCAATAACGAAGAAACACTGAGATGCCTTCTAACGTCTACTTAGACTAAATTAACTACGTGAGCAACAATACCGGTACCCTTTTTCCCTTTAAAACTATATATTAACAGAGATGTAGGCTAAATAAATACTGTTTATTGAGGAAGGAATTATGTAAATATGATTTGTAGCATTAATTTGGACATGTAAATTTAACTCACTCAAACATACAAAGGTTTCCATGCAGTGAATATTTCTGAGGTGGTTTAATAGGTTAAAATGAATATGGAGCAGCTGACAGAAAAACAGCCGCAACACAAATGTTGTTTTGAAACAATAATGGAAGTGCCTGCTGAATATTCACAACCATGAGTTTTCAACTCTGAGGTAAATTTTCTTCCGAAAATACTCCCTGTGCAGGCAGATCTGAAAACATGCAAGCCAAGAACATTTTAGGTAAATAAATAGCACAGTATGGGATGGGGGAAGGCTGTTTCTGTAAAATTGGCCTATTTCAGACGACCTGGAAAGCTGCAAGCAATACAAATATTTGGGAGCTTTATGCTACGCCCGAAGTCATCTTTACACCATTCACCATTCACCTTGCCAAAGCATTTACAATGATGACTCAATTAGCAAAGGGAAAAAGGAGTGAACGATTTAGAAGCATCTTATTTAGGAGTATATGTTTAGACTTCATAAAGTTATTTTTTTTTTAAATTGAAGATTGTGAAACAAAAATAACTCATTGCGCTTTCAGAAAAAAAAAATCCGAAGGTTATATTTAAAAGCCAAAAATATACTGAAGTCTTCTTAAAACCAAACAATAGTTTAGTTTAACTAGTGAACAATGCCTACCTTGAGCATTATTCTCTTTTAAGATTATCTACTATATTGGATCAAAGTGACAATGGCGATTTGAAAGATTAGATAGGAAACTTAGGGGGGCAGTGAGTTTATGTTAATGAGGGAGGAACAACTCAGAAAAGGAGGGTGAGAATGGTTGCATAACTCAAAGAATATAATCAATGTCACCGAATTGTACATGTGGAAACTGTTGAATTGGTGTATGTTCTGCTGTGTATATTCCCAACAAGAATAAAAATAAATTACACTAAAAAAAAGAAAACCCTATAAGCACAGTTCTACTCTGACATCCATGGGGTTGCCATTAGTTGAAATCCACTTGATGCAACTGGTTGGACCTCTAGGATCTTAAGACACAGCCTGTGGACAGGCTCCAGGTGGGAATACCATACCCTTCCCTGCTACCAACCCTACCACAAAGGGTAAGAACAACCACTAATCTTTTGTCTGGATGGATTTACCTATTCTAGCTGTCCCTCGTGAGTGGAATCATACAATGTTTTCCTTCTGTGTCTGACTTCTCCGACTCAGCTTAATGTTTTCAAGGTCCATCTATGTGATAGCATGTATCAGAAATTCATTTCTCTTTATGGCTGAATAATATTCCACTTATGGATACCTTACATTTTGTTTATTTATTCATTTATTGATAAACACTTGGGTTGTTTCAACCTTTTGGCTACTGTGAACAGTGCTGCAATGAACATTGGTATACATGTGTCTGTTTGAGTTGCTGCTTTTCAGTCTTCTGCATGTATACCCAGAAGTGGAATTGCTGGGTTGTATGATAATTCTACGTCTAACTTTTTTAGGAACCAACAAAATGTTTTCCATAACCACTGCACCATTTTACATTCCCACCAGGAGCATATGAGGGTTCCAGTTTTTCCCATTCTCTCCAACTTTTGTTATTTTCCCCCCCTTTTTTTTCCAACTGCCATACTAGTGGGCTGTGAAGTGATATCTCACTGTGGTTTTGATTTGCATTTCCCTAGTGACTAACCCAAGCCACGGTATTTTCAATCGCATCATATGTATGTGAAAGCTGGACAATGAATAAGGAAGACCAAAGAAGCATTGACGCCTTTGGATTGTGGTGTTGGCGAAAAATATTGAATATACCATGGACTGCCAAACAAATCTGTCTTAGAAGTACAACCAGAAGCTCCTTAGAAGCAAGGATGGCGAGACTGCATCTTACATACTTTGGACATGTTGTCAGGAGGGATCAGTCCCTGGAAAAGGATATCATGCTTGGCAGAGTACAGGGTCAGCAGACAAGAGGAAGACCCTCAGTGAGGTGGATTGACACAGTGGCCGCAACAATGAGCTCAAGCATAACAACGATCGTAAGGATGGCTCAGGACTGGGCAGTGTTTCGTTCTGTTGTACATAGTGTCATTATGAGTCAGAACCGACTCGACGGCTCCTAACAACAACAACAACAACAATGACTAATAACATTGACTGTCTTTCCATGTGCTTATTGGCCATTTGTATATCTTCTTTGGAGAAACTTCCATTTATGAGCTTCTTTCAGACACGCAAAAGCATATTTTCAGGGGAAAGAAGGGAATTCTCAGGTAAACATTTTCTTTTTCCCTTAACCTGAATGTTGAGGTTGGAAAACACTGTAGATCCACTTTTGTCCTATGTATCCATGGAGAGATAAGTTCAGATGAAAATATTCCCAGCCTTTTGTACACACACATTTGTGTGTGTTTAGAAAACAACACTGCAAATAATCACATAGATAGTAGAGTAGTAGAAAGAACTCGGGAAGCATGGAAGGCATTATCTCATACTGTCTCAGTGAGGGAAGGGCACAGTGACCTCAGCTGAACTTTCACATGCTTTAGCTACCACAGGATGAGAACAAATCTAAACCTTCCGCCAAGCCTGGTCAGTTCTGTGGCTGAAATACAACACTGGAAGTTGAAGTGTCCAAACTCTTGTAACCAGGACTCCTTTCCTCAGACGATGACAGTTACGAGGAGGCTAGACCCATTTCCAACAAGTTCAGCCCAGGGCACTCAGAGACTAGTCGGAAACCACTGGGCAGCCTCCTTGAGGCTAGAAGGGCTGGCCAGGAGAGGAAGGGTGGAACAGGTAGGGACGGAGATAGGTTGTGCTTCTCACAGTTACAAAGCAGCAGAGTGAAAGCCTTAGCAGTTGGCAGAGCAGCCTCACCATAGAGCTCGCCTCTGGCCTTTGGATCCCCAGCCCTATCCTCACTGCGCTCTCATGACCCAATCACCAGCCTGGAAATGCCACAGAGCAGCCTACGCACACAGTATAGGGTCCAATTCCTCACCCAGTCCGCTGATGACTATAGCAGCTGCTATGGTGTCCCAGCCACATCTAGCACCTGTACCACTGCCATGCATACAGGGCTTTCGCTGGCAGTAGGAACCTACTTTGCCACCTAATAACCGACGTGCCATGGAATTAACACCCTTGGGAGCAGCCCCTCCACCGATTATAAACACCCCAGCCCTCTTGGCTCTCAGAGTATTCCCACAGGCTTCAACTCCAGTTGTCCACGTGATGACTTGCTTATAACGCACCATTTATGATAATGCACTATTTATGATAACACACCATTCACTGGTGGCCTTCCCTTCCTCGTCTCACTTTCTCCTTGTACCCGGATCTGCTTCCGGGAGACTCAAGTTAAGATAATGATCCAGCAAAACAACGTCCAAAGCAAGAGATGCCAGGATCCACCTGCCACCTCTTTAGTCCCACAGGGGCAGGGACCTAGAAGCTGGCCTTTCATGGGTCAGAGCAGCCCACAATCTCCCATCAGCATTAGCCCTACTAAGTAGTGGGGGTAGGTTGGGCTGGGGGTCCAGGTCACCTCCTACCCTGACTCTCCTGCTGGTCCATTTGTACTATGGAAGCCCTCCAGCCTACCTTAGTGCCAGGGTGACTGTGAGATGCAGCCTGGGACAAAGGAAGAAATTCTGGCCTGCCACCAAGTAACATGAACTTGAGCAAGCCTCTCAACTGAGCCTTAGTGCCACATCTCTCAAATGCAAAGGTAGTATTAAACATCGAATGCCACCTTCTCTATGAAGACTCCCTTGACGGGGAGAACATAGTGAATCACTTAGTACTGAAGATTCTATGGTCTGACAGTCCACTCAAACCTGGCTCCATCACTGCCAGCTGGAGAACCTCGGATCGGTGCTTAAGCCCTCTGTGCCTGGAGCTTCTCATCTGGAAAATGGGGATGAGAATGGTACCTATGCTATTGGAAGAAGCAAATTAAGTCACTCACCACAGTGCCTGGCAAACAATCTCTCAATATTTTAGCTGCTATTATTGTTGTTTTAATATTATTCTACTCCTTGGGAACCCTGTGGGACATTTCTACTCTGTCCTATAAGGTCACTATAAGTCAGAATCGACTTGATGGCAATGGGTTTGATTTTTTGGTTCAGGCATGGTTAGCCGTGTCCTCTGCATTCCCAGACCTTTTTGAACATATCTCCACTACAGCACCATTTGTCTGGCATTGTAGTTATTTATTTCCATCTGTCTCCTCCAGGTGGATGAGAATGTCCTTCATCTTTGGGTCCCCAGTGCCCTATATCCTCCCCTATAGAAGAATGAGAACGAAAATAGTAGCTGCCACTCAGAATTGTCTGGAAATGAGCAATTAGCACAGTGGCTACCACAGAGCAAGAACTGAATGCATGTGTGCTTCTGTTATTAAATACTCTGGGTAAGAGTTTCCATCTCCGGCAGTGGGCCAGGGGGAAGGGAAGTTTGGAAGGGGTCCATCCTTCCAGCCTCCTATTTCAATCACTTTCTCCTTTCAAGCACTGTAGGATGAGAAGCCGAGGAAACGCTGTCCTCAAACAATCTTTGCTCTTTTAAAGTATTCTGGAGAGAAGGCACTCTGTCTCATCTTCTGCATGCCAGCTGGGGCTGAAAGTCCTGTGTGCTACTCTGTAAATATCAAGTGCCTCCTAAGTGCTGGCTAATAACAAAGCTCAAAACTAGGGCGGGCAGAGAGACCACGAGGAGCTGGTTGCCAAGCATTCTCTGAACCTCTTCATTTTGTTTATATCTTCACGGTCTACTTTTAGTCCCCGGCAGTGGGAACGTAAAAACTACCTCTCCAGTGGAGATCTGACCCTTAAAAACTAATGGAAAGATGAAATCAGTGGATGCAGCAGTCAAAAGAGCATGGTTTTTGGGGTCAGAGAAACCTTGACTAAAATCCTGCCTCTGCCCCTTAGTAACTGGTTCCTTTGGCAAGTTTCTTCTCTTCTCCAAAGTGGAGATGATGTCACCTTCACAGGGTTGTGGCTAAGATTTTTTTTTTTTTTAAAGTTACCGTCGAGTCAAATCTGACTCATAGCACCCACATGTATGTCAGAGTAGAACTGTGCTCCATAGGTTTTCAGTGACTGATTTTTTGGAACTAGATCACCAGGTCTTTCTTCCAAAGTACCTGTAGGTGGACTTGAACATCCAACCTTTTGGTTAGCAGCTGAGGGCGTGAACCGTTTGTACCACTCAAAGACAGCTAAGATTACAGATGGCAATTAACGGGACCTTGCACAACACCTCGTGTAGAGACTCTCTTTATGACAGATAATTCTGCAACTTACTTATTTTCAATCTCTTCTACTTTAGCCTTTCTAGAAATGCTGCTAAGAAGGAACAAGGCCATCTGAGCTTGCCTTTATTTCTTCTTCACCCTGGTTTCTTTCTCTGTTTGAGACTGTGACTTATGGAAAAATGGCCAAAAGATGCTGAACAGAAAGGAAAAGGGAACGAATATGTCAAGAATCCACAAATTTGACATGCTATTCTAGACGGGCTGAATTTTATCCAATATCAAGCGGACAGACACTTAAAATGAAAAATATGCTTTATTTATGAATATCAGCAAAGGTTTAGTTAGAAGTAGCTCCAAAAAATGGATGGTTAGGGCCAAGCAATTTCATTGGCACATTAAGTAAGACCCATAGTCGAATGTTATATCAAAGATAACCATCTGGAACAACCTATATATAAAAGATCTGAGTAGATCTGAGTGGCGAAGACTACTGGTATTACCCAGTCCTCCCCTTCTCCCACAGCAATAGAAAGTTTAGGTGGGCCCATGAACTTCCAGAATGAAGACTACATTTTTTACCCTCTCCAGTTTTGTTTTTTTTTTTTTGCAGGTAGGCGTGGTCAAGCTCTGTCCAAAGATGTGTAAGAGGAAACGGTGTATGCAACTTCCCAGACGTGTCCAAAAAGGAAAGCTTCTTTTTCTCCTTCTTGCTGGCTGGTATGCGGACATAATGGCTTGAACTGGGGCAGCCATCTTGGACAAGGAGGTGAGCAAGGGAATAAAGAACAACATGGAGAGGGAACACAGTATTCCCTGATGCTGTGAATAATCTCACCAACCCTGGACCACCTACTTTCCCATGAGAAAAATAAATGTCTGCCTTCTTTAAGCCACTTGTTATTTTGGATTTCCTGTGTTACAGCTAATTCTAATCCTAACTAATTCAGTCTGAATGGCACAGATACACAGTTGGCTATCAAGCACTGAATTTCTTGAAATTTTATATGCATCAAAATCAGGCATTAAGATGCATTAGTTTGGTTTCCTGTATTTATTGGTTCTGCTATTAACAAAAGTCTCACTTTATAAAGCAACAGGGACTGTCCTGGGTACTGCTTCAATAAAATATTCATGTACAAAAATCTCATTTACTCCTGCCTTTTGATACTTGGGAGATTCAAATGTTGAATGAATCTTTACTACTGAAGATTATTTCTCAGTTGTACACAGAGGCTACTCTTGGGCCACTTCCATCCTTCCCAACTAATACAAATTCTCAGAAGAGATTTCTAGTTCTTTTTAGGGGGGTGGGAGAAAGTGGATAGCTCATCTCTCTGAAGCCACCAAGTGACCCAATCCTACAAACACCTTTTGTTTTCCCATTTGAATCACGGCTCTATCTCCTCATTTCCTTTCCTTTTTTTTTTTTTTTTGGTTCTATTTTTTGTTTTTGTTGTTGTTGTTCTATTTGTATTTTTGCAACAGAAAAAGAAATCTGAGTTACATTAATAAAGAAAAGAAAAACAAGAGTGCTTTCCTTCCTTTTTTTCTCTAGAGACTTTTGAGAGCATCTGCCCCTTTGAGAGACTGAGGAAAGAATGCACATCTGGGGTGAAAGAGGATCTAAACACACAAAACTTTGCATACTCTTCCAAGAGTTCCTAGGGAGCCCTTCCAGGGACCCCGTGTTAAGAACCCACATCCTTGAGTTGAGTGTAGAGTCAGGAGCCCCCTATTTTGCAGGCAGCCACAGGCTCTAACACCATGAACCGCTGTCCACATTCACATCCTCTTGGATTGGTGTAATACCTGAGTACCATTACTTATGACTTTTGTTTAAGTTGATGCCTTTTTTTTTAACTTAAACTTCAATAATATTCATGAAATCACAGATACGGCATGCAATTTATATTTTTTCTAGTACATGTTAGCATACATGGCCACTAAAATACAAGTATGTGCTCATGTACTATTGTTTTAGGTTGATCTGAGACCAGGGTTAGAGTAAACCAGTTGCTGACTCCGACGCAGGGTGACCCTGTGTTTGTCGGAGTAGAACCACGCTCCACAGGGTTTTCAATGGCTGATTTTTTGAGAAGTAGATCACCAGACCTTTCTTCTGAGGCACCACTAAGTGGACTTGAACCTCCGACCTTTCTGTTAGTAGCTGAGCACATTAACTGTTTGCACCTGCCAGAGACTCCAGGATTAGAATACAAATTGTTTATTCGGGGGGTGTTCCCAGGAACACCCAGGGGACTGGAGAAATAAGAGGGAAGAGAAAGAAGATGATTCAGGCACTGCAGTTGGGAGGTATAGTCCACAGCTCAGTGTTTTATCCACCAATTCCCCTTGGTTATTGTTTGAAGGCCACTCCCGCGGGTGTGGAGTGTGGACATTAACTCCCTAGAACCGCAAACTTGCCGTGTAGGTGGACCAAGCTGGCTCCTGCAACCTGAGAATGTCAGAAAAGGTCCCCTCCGTGAAGAGATCTTTTGAAGCTCCTTCTCCCCCTCCACTCCTTACTTACTTCTTAAGGTTAAGCACTAAAGTCTTTTTAGCAGCAAATGTTATCTGGGAAGAATAAAATGTTAAGTCATTAGCAGCCCATAGTTTACATGTCATTAATTTAACAGCTGAGATAAAGTTGTAAGGCTCTAGCTAACGTTTGTAATCATTTATAGCACATTTGCCTTCCCCCTGAGAGTGCAAATTCCATGGGTGGGTAGGATCCATGTGTATTCTGTTCATTGCTGTATTCGCAGGACTTAGCACAGAGCCTGGCATAAAACAGGGCTCAGTCAGTATTTATCAGATGAACGGATGAATAAATAAATACAGAGAATGAGAAATGGCAAGTTTTGGTGGAAGAAGAAAAAGGCCAATAAACCCATCCATTGCCGTCAAGTTGATTCCAATTCATGGCGGCCCTATAGGGCAGAGTAGAATTGCCCCATAGGGTTTCCAAGGAGCAGCTGGTGGATTCAAACTGCCAGCCTTTTGGTTAGCAGCCAAGCCCTTAACCACTGTGCCACCAGGGCTCTAAACTGGTAGGCATTGTAGGTGGAAGGCAGGTGGCCCAGGTTGGGGGGAGGGCAAAGAAGTTGGTAGAAAAGAGTTAAGTAAGCATTGTAGACATCTAAAAGAAGGTCTGCCTATTTCAGGAGAATATTATTTGTGAAATAAAGTTTTATATTTCATTTAGTCTATCTTCAGGACACAGAACATTCCTATATATCAGAAAGCATTGTTGGAAAACCTCGATGCCTTTATTTGAATTGTGATTGAGGCTTTGGTATCACAATCTCGATCCATGTCCTACATATTGGTTTACTCTGGAAAAATCTTAGATAACTAAAAAATATGGTCAATTACATTTTTCACATTAGGTTCCTCTGTTCATTCAGTCCATACGTATTAAGTATTTCATACAAATCCCCGTGTAGAGGAGGAGGAGTTCTTGAACCAGGCTTCACATTGGAAACCCTTCAGATGCTATTTAAAAATACAGATTCCCAGGCCTCTTCCTAGATCTCTGTACCAGAATGTCCAGGGGTTGAACTTGGAAATCTGAATTTTTAAGTTCCCCGTGTTATGGTACAGCAGTTAGGAGCTCAGCTGCTAACTAGAACGTCAGCAGTTTGAGTCCACCAGCCCCTATCTGGAAACCCTATGGGGCAGTTCTACTTTGCCCTATAGGGTCGCTATGAGTCAGAATCGACTCAACCGTAACAGGTTTGGGGTTTTTTGTGTGTGATTTGGAAGCAGCCAATCTGTCACAGGTCAGTCAACCAACATTTAAGAACACTTGCTACTGAGGATACAGAGATGAATTATATTGTTATTTTCATCAAGGAGTTTACAACCAAGACATGATATAAATAACAGGAGGTAAGTAGATGATAGGTATGACAGACCATTGACTTTCTCATGGGAAGACTTCATATGGGAAGCAGGATTTGATCTAGACCATGACAGATAAATAGAATTACAGTGGAGAGGCCAGGAGTGGGGGTAAGGCGGACTTGAGGAAGGAATTTGGTAAACATCTAAAACTCAACAAGAAGCTTGTTTTTATTATGATAAGATCATAGACTCTTACCACAGGAAGAAAATTAGAGATACCTCTTTTTTGCCCCTTCAATGTTCAAGAGGAATCCAGGGCTCAGAGGGATCAAGGGACCAGTGTGTGGTTACACAGCTAGTTACCATTAGGACATGCACTCAGATGCAAGTCTCTAAACTCCCAAGCCAAGGCTCTCTCCACCCTGCCTCCCAGCCCCCTGTTGGTCCAGCCATAGAGCTGGGAATGTGTTTTGGTTACTCCTAGTGACTCTTGGCTCAGGTCCCTGAGAATGCACTGCCATATAGGACAAGGTGTTAGCAACAACTTCCTGGAGGCATGCAGACCACAGGGCCAGCTGTTAGGGTACCCACTTTTCAAGCAAGACCCTGCTTCGAGTTCTCCCATCTCTTACAAATCTCTATGGACAATAACATCAGGAAGGGTGAGAAGAACACACACACACACACAAAGTGAATGCAGTGAATGAGTTCAGTGACACTGAGAAGCCGCCATTGCCCCAGCTGGAGCCACAGACCAGGGAATTTCTGCAAGAGACTTCAAATATTTGGGCTTGTGACAAACTTCCCATGTTCAGCCACATTCACCAGCAAAAACCTGATGGTCCAAATTGTCAGTAGTGCTAGGCCATGTGGACACACCAGCAGGGACCCACCAAGGAGCATTCTGTGTTCTGGCCAACAAAGGTGGAGATGAAAAATCCACTCAATCCGATTTGATGCCTCTGGTTTAAGGGACTGCTGCAGCAACGACATACTTCTGTGAATTTCAAAGGTTCAGCAACATTTTTTAAAATAAGATTTGTATTGAAGTATAACATACATACAAAAAATAAAGTGCACAGACTATAAGCAAATCATGCTACTGGCACCCAGAACAAGAAACAGAAAGTGACCAGCACCCCAGAAGCAATTCTCTTGCCCTTTTCCAATTCCTACCCCCCAAAAAACCAACCATTAGAAGCCTCTTGGAGCACAGTTTTACTCTGACACACGTGGGGTTACCATGAGTCAGAATCAACTTGACCACAATTGGTTTGGTGTGTGTTTGTTTTTTAACCCCCACCAGGAGCCCTGGCGGTGCAGTGGTTAAGAGCTCAGGCTGCTAAACAAAAGGTTGGCAGTTTGAATTCACCCACTGCTCCTTGGAAACCCTGCGGTTCTACTCTGCCCTACAGGATCGCCATGAATTGGAAACGACTCCATGGCAACTGTTTTTTGTTTTAAGGATAGCCACTATCCTGACTTCTAGTTTTCCTGTCTTTGAAACGTGTATAAATAGCATCATGTATTATCTTACGCCTTCAAGGTTTTAAGATAAAACCATAGGTGATTAACAAGAAATGGCCTGCAAAATTCTTTGCAAGCTTAAATAACTATAAGAGTAGAAAATACACTTAACAACAGGGTTTATTCCGCAGCTGGCTAGGACAGCTGTTTGGCCTAGACTTCACTTTCAGAAAGAGCCTCAAATTTAGACTTTTGATATCATCTCCAAATGAGGTTACAAGTACATTCACAGAGATAGATACCCTGACAGGACTGAAATATAGGCTCATCATACAATTTTAAAGCTGCATCCCTTTTCTGAACTATATCACCTATTATGAATTAATATTTTAAAGAAGTCTCATAATTAGTAAATGTAAAATTATATTACCTTGAATTTTTTGGTGTTGAAGAATTACATTGTTAAATGTAAACATTTTATATATACTGCTATTTTGGTAACCCTGGACTGGCTTTCTGCATTATTAACATACTGAAGTCTGAAAAAATTAAAAGTGGCCCAAACCTTGACTCCTAGAGGCCCTGCTTAGTGATGGCCCTGGGGCTGCTGTCACCAGGCCTGGGCAGTGTGTGCTGCCAGTGGAGCTACCTGCAGGACTGGAGCAATAAGAAGGCTGGGAAGGAAGTAGAATTCCAGAGTGGGAAAAAACGTTAACACACTCAGCTGCTAACTGAAAGGCTGGCGGTTCAAGCCCACCCAGAAGAGCCTAGGCTTAGCAATCTGCTTCCAAAAAATAAGCTATTGAAAACCTTATGAAGCACAGTTCTACTCTGATACACATGGGTTTGCCAGGAGTCAGAGTCAACTCCATGACAACTAGTCATTGGTGGGGAAGGAAATGATGCAATTCTTCTCTAACAACTTCCTGCCAGCGAGAGATCATCTTTTAGTCCTTCAGTCTCGTAGCTATCATAAAGTAAGTTCCTATGGCACATGGGGGAGATATATCTGAATCTTTGCACTTCTAATTCAGTGGGTCATCACACCTTCATATTTGCCAAATTCCATTTATGTCTTCAAGTTTTACCCATGCTTCATGGATGTGCGGCTGTAAACACCCTCTTTTCTTCTGAAGTGTTACACCACAACACAACGACCTCTAGGGTACTGTATCCCATTGTGGGGCCCTCAGGTCACTTGCATCCCAGCCACCCAGGATGCTTGCTACATATGCACATTCCTGGACCCCATCCCAGCTCTCCAATCAGAATCTCTGTGGAGGGGGGGGTGCGGGGGGACCCAGCAATATGCATCTTAAGTTCAAGATCTGCAGCTTCTGGGTCACCAAGAACTGTCTAGAATTCTGCCTTCTGAAAATATTAAGTACCATATTACCTTGCCAAGTTGTTTTCCTGCGTACAATCAGTAATGCAGTCATTATAACAGTATGATAAATAGACCTCAACTTGGTGGCTTTGCCAGTAAGTATTCCTTATGTATAAATTCACAAACTTTCTCTATTTCAATTCCAAAGGCTAAGTTCTAGCTTATGTCATGTTTTATGTCTTGACCAAAAGAGTTCCCATATTTGAAAAATAAATGTTTACTGTGATTTGTGTCCTACTACAAGTAACTAACTAATGTTTATGTTGAAAAACATCATATAATAACCTGATATAATATGGCTAAGAGCTTAAGCTGCTAATCCAGAGGTTGGCAATTTGAATCCACCAGCAGCTCCCTGGAAACCCTATGGGGCAGTTCTACTCTGTCCTACAGGGTCTCTATGAGTTAGAATCGACTTGACAGCAACAAGTTTGGGTTTTTGTAATATATACAATATAAAATGGCCATAGTAATGCTATGTAGTTTAGAATGAAGTTTAACATGCAGTATCTTATTTGATTCTTATTATAACCTATATTCAGCATTATTGTCCCATTTTGCAGGTGAGAAAACAAAGGCACGGAGAGCTTTCAGTCCTTCTCATAGTCACTCAGCTGGTAAGGAACCGAGTGTTTTGAAACAGAAAATGATTTGTATACACAGACAGAAACAGTTAATTAAAAGATTCATAAATGCTCTGTATTTCAATTCCAAAGGCTAAATGCTAGTTTAAGTTGCATTTTATGGCTTAAAAAGAAGTATTTTCTTATTTAAAAAAAAAGTCCACTGCACTTTGCTTCCTGCTGTAAGACGAAGACATATTCAAATACACTCAAGGAAATACAAATACAATATTATTTACCGATGTGCATTAATTGCTCTAATACAGGCAGAAGAAATCAACTCAAATGACAGGAGAGTCTACAGTGTTCCGATAATTATGAATACTGCAATTCTTCTTTCTCAATATTTTCATTAGCCTTAATTTGGTCTTTAGGGCATATCTCCACACAAACTGCTCTTCTCAGTCTTAAATTACTTGCTCCTGATACTCTCAGCCACTTGACCTCCAGAGTAAACAGCTGCCTCTTCTTTCTTTAGACTCTTCTTGGAAACTTCATTCAGACACCATTAAAGTAGCTCCCTTGCACATTTTGAGCCAAACCACAGGCTACCAGAGACCATGACCAGTCACCAGTAACCATATAGACCTCACTCCAAAATTTTCCAAGGGGCAGTAATATTCAGACTTGAGTGTGCATCAGAATCACCTGGAGGGCCTTATAAACCATAGCTTGTTCGGTCCCACCACTAGAGTTTCTGATTCAGGAGGCCTAAGTTAGGCCCAAGAACCTGCCTTACTTACAAGTCCCCCAGTGACTCTGATGCTACTGGTCTGAAGACCACACTTTGAGAACCTCTGGACTAGATATTGGAGCCCTGGTGGCTCAGTGGTTAAGAGCTCGGCTGCTAACCAGAATGTCTGCAGTTTGAATCCACCAGCTGCTCCTTGGAAACCCAGTGGGGCAGTTATGAGTCAGAATCAGCTGGACGGCACCGGGTCTGGTTTGGTTTTTGGACTAGATAATGATTGGGCATTTGATTTTCCAGCTTCCTTATTTTTCCCCAGAAGAATAGAGAAGACATGAAAGTTTTTAGAAAAGATGTTAGATAAAAAATGGGCCTGGAGGAGCCTGGTTCTTCCCTCTGTTCACCTAACACCTTAAGAACTGCAGGCTTACAGCAGAGCCACAGCCTGACATCTGTGTTTTTATTTGATTATTTTTAATGTGAAAGCTCATGTTAGCAACATCTTTTTTTTTTCTTTTTTTTTAATTTGCCTGCTGAAAGAATATATACGAAAATGTCAACAGTAGTTATCTCTTGGAGATAGAATTATGAATTTCTTTTGCTTTTTGCTTATCAGTACTTTCAGGCTCTATTTCAACAAATATGGCTGACCCACATAATACAAAATGCAGCCGATAAAAATCAAGTGGGTAAATGGTTTTGCCAGGCATCTTAACAAAGGGATAAGGAATAACCAAAACTTCTTCTTGCTACTCCACAAGCCAAAACATATAAGAATGGATCTATTTTTCAACAAGACCTAAGACCTGCCTACTTCTGCCCCAACCCTCCATGTTACAGTTCACGCTGAGACCGGTGGTGAATCAAGGTATAAAATGGTAATTCTGAGATCTCCAGTTCCCTCCCTGGTCCTTACCCTGACTAAATGCAGGTCTGCTCTTCCCAGCTATCCCCAACCGTCTTGTCCAGCAATGCTGGTCCCTTCACCCCTTTCTCCCAGACATCCTTGAGCTAGAAATGGTGGAGGACAGTTGTGTGTCCGTCCAATATCCTCCAAGTCTCCTGACAGACTAAGGGCAGTGACCTGCAATTTAACCACATTTTCATCCACAACCTCGGAGAGTAGTTTATCCCCAAATTCATATATTCCTCCAATTTACTCTAAGAGCAAAGCTAAGTCACTGAAAAAATAACTAAGATAACTTAAGCTAATGAGTGAGAAAATAGAGGAGTTTTGTCCACTTAAATTTCCATATGTATTTGGGTACTATTTCATAATCTGGAAAAAAATGACAAAAGTTGATTTTTGCCACATTCTGCTTTGCATTTGTTCTATACAAAATAACAGTGGTTTTTCATGAGACTAAAGGGGCACACCAGCCCGGAGGCAAGGACTAGAAGGCAGGAGGGGACAGGAAAGCTGGTAATAGGGAGCCCATGTTTGAGAAGAGAGAGTGCTGACATGTCATGGGGTTGTTAATCAATGTCATAAAACAATATGTGTACTGTTTAAAGAGAAGCTAGTTTGTTCTAAAACCTTCATCTAAAGTACAATAAAATAATAATAGTATTGGTTTTTCTTTACTACATCTGCTAATTTTAAAAGGCTTCTTTTTCTTTTTCCTCATGGATTTTTTTAACTGCAAAATGTAATATTTAGCAGGAAATGGAGATATATGGTTTTACTATTTCACATGCCAATATTTTTTCTTCCTGACCAATTCACCATAAACATCTAAAATAGCAAGCGCTCTTTGTCTCTGGCTTGAATGAACATGTAGATCTGAAGCGTGTGACAGTGGAAAAACCACATTCTCTCGATTATTGTTAATTCATTGCTAAATTAAAATGTATGCAGTCTCTTCTTACCACACAAATCGTCGCTGAAACAAAATAATAATTCCACTGCATTGAACAAAAACATCATCTACATGCAAGACAAGGTTTTTCTTAATGACCTAAAATACGTGTTTTCTCAACAAGACAGAGAAATTTAAAAGGCAATGACAACATGGTGTTTTTCCAGGAGAGAGCAATTAGAAATGAATTAGGGCTTCCGACAGAGTGAAAACAAGAAGGCCCCTGTTTACATCTTACGCTAACTACAGCCCGGGTTTATGAGCCTTCATTATCCAAGAGTCATCTCTCAACCATAGCCTATAAATGGATTTGATTTGTAGCTTTAGCTCAATTGGGATTTGAGATATGTGAGTGGTTTTCGTGCTGTTGTTGTTTTTAACATTAAGAAGGACAGTTTCGTTGTATCTAAACCAATTCCAGCATCAAAAACACAGCAGCTACACTGAATGCTCTCCTGTTATCCCATTTAAAATATTTCAGCATTATTCTGAGAACTCTCAAACCAACTCACTGAGACTCCAATGTCAACCTCTGTAATTTTGAATGGAACTCATTCCTGGTAGCTTTTTACTCTGGCCATTACAGTTAATCATTTGTCCAAACGAGAAAAGCAATTTACAGAAACAAACATGTATATGGAAAGCCTGAGAAAATAAGAGCAGAACTTCCTGGAAGGTCTTCACCCCTCAATTATGCCAGAGGGCTTTAGTGTCCTTTTACTCCCATTTTTTAATGTTACATAGTCATTGTAACAGGTTGTCCTCAGCGACCCAACCCTAAGCAGGCAGGGAGAGATAGGAAGAGTTAAGATTACCACCAGTACCAGCTGCCATCAAGTCAGCTCCAACTCATGGCACTCCCACGTACTTCAGAGTAGAACTGTGCTCCGCAGAGTCTTCAAGAGCTGATTTTTCAGAAGTGGACTGCCAGGACTTCCTTCTAAGGTACCTCTGGGTGAAGTTGACTCTCCAGCTTTTTGCTTAGCAGCCAATCACATAAACCATTTGCACTGCCCAGGCGCTCCAATGACTACTTACTGCTAGCAAAATAGGATTCAACAATGATCTTAGAATTTGAACAAACTCTGGCTTTTCTTGTCATGGACTCAGTTATCATCTATACACCAACAGTTCCCAAATGTACGTCTAGTCTAGTTGACTTCTCTGCATTCTAGATGTAGGGTTATAGGAATATTGTGAATTCACAGCACCTGGGACAACTCAAGACTCAAAAATGTTAGTGGTACAAATGAATGTCCCAGAGATGGAGGAGTCTTGGAGGACATAGTTTTGCATTCCCTCAAAAATATTATACACAGTGAAAGGCGACTCTATAAGCATAACAGAAGAAAGTCCAAATCCTTTAGGGGCAACTTATTATTGTCTTGTAAACCATTTTCGCCTGAAGGAGAACACACGCCAGGCCACACCAACACTCATGTATGCGACTGTTTGCAAAACGAGCTAACTGCATTGAAGGAAAGATTTTGAGTAGTATTTATACCAATGATTACCAGAACAAAGACTTAATATCAAAAATGGCAAAGAGAAAGGCTTCAAAGCTATACTGTATAGGGTTCTGTTGTTGTTGTTATGGGTTGTTTATCTGAATATGTCTTTATTTTTTGACAATTGTTTCTTTTTTTTATTTTAATTATGAAAATTTCCAAACACACCAAGGTTGAGAAGACAATCAACCTGTATGAAAGCCCATTCGGCTTCAAAAATATCAACATTTTGTCTCATTTCCCTTTTTTTTCTGGAGCATTTAAAGCTAATCCTAGATATCACGTCATTTCACTCCTAAATACTCTGGTGTTGTGTGCCGTCCAGTTGATTCCAACTCAATAGTGACCCTACAGGACACAGCAGAACTATCCGATAAGGTTTCTTAGACTGTAATCTTTAAGAGAGCAGGTGACCAGGTCTTTTCTCCCACAGAGCCACTGCTGGATCCAACTCGCCAACCTTTTCAGCTAGCAGCTGAGCGCTTAACCATTGAGCCACCAAGGGCTCCTTTTCGCATCCAGTAGGTACCTTTAAATAGAAAGATATTTTTCATGTACCACAAATTTCTTATATTTCGAAAATGCCAAATACACTACCACACCCAATAAAATTAATAGTCCCATAATATCATGTAGTACTCAGTCCATCTTCAAATTTCCATAATAGTCCAAAAAATAAAATTTTACAATGGTTTGCTCAAACCAGGATTTAAATACGATTCATTCATGTGTATGTGTTTTTGTACTTTTATTTAAAACTCTGTCTTTACCTGAACAACATAAGCTATCTAAGCCTTTAGCAGAAATTACTGTAACAATATATTCACAGGATGTCATGCTAACAAGGCCCTAATGCCCTAATGCACCAATCAGCATGTCGCCATACAGAATGAAATTGTTCAGATAGAAAATAACATTCAGAAATATTCATTACTTATCCGTATTTTTGCAAAAATATTGCATTATAGCATTGCATCCAGGTGGATTTTCTTTCTTCTTAAAATATACATGTTACTAGCTGGCAAGTTTGCAACTGATGTTTTGGAAGAATGTGTTTATCTGTCATTCTGTGTGTTGCTCTTCAGATAACTCAGAGTGCTGAAATAGATTGGTGTCATCATAGCTTTATTAAAATACTTATGTGTTTATATTCACACAGAAATATTCTGGAAGGGAAGCCCACTGACATGTAAGAGTGACTGCCTTTGGTGGTATAATTTTAAAGCTTTGTAAAACCTCCAACCCCAAAGAGCTGAAGTGAACTTTAGCTAAATTTGTTGTTTTATTCAATCCTCAAACATCGTAATTAACATATGACATAAAAATAAACCTACACATGAAAATTCTAGGTAGTCAGATATGTAATAATATGCACCAACATCAGCTTTATGATTTCTTCATGGTGTTTAATTACACTTTTATTATTTGAATAGCTCTGGTGTGGAATCCAAGAAAGAAAAAAAGAGCCAGAGAGTTCTTTTTTAAAAACAGGGAAGAGATTATACTTTGTTTCAACACTTCCTACACACTTAAATGACCGAAAATATTTTCATGCCATTTTTTTATCCACAAGATAATCTCAGATATATTTAAGAAAAAAGCTTCTGCCTTTCTCTACCTATTTTAGGAGTAGTCTATCCTCAAAATGGCTGTAATGTTTCCACACTTGAAGCTAACGTGGTGGGAAGGGATTCATAAATCTGTCAGGGAGGAAAAGAAGAGAAAGAGCAAATATTTCATTTAACCCAACACGTGTGAATGGAGCAAATTAGGTGTACCAGCATACACGTGTGTGCATATAAATGAAAATATTTAAGTGTATGCACACATGTTCTGCTATTATCTCAAACCTGACGGTAAGATTCCATTCCCAGAGCAGCACCTTGCTAACTTGAAAACAATGTAACAAGCACTCAGATAGCGAGGAATTAGACATGGTCCCCTTACCACACCTCCCACATCTCTGTAACTCCAAATCTCTCACTAACAAGTCTCCAAAATCCTCTCTTTGCTCTCATTTGTGCCAGTGGTCACTGGATCTGAGATATATAGATATAGATATGATAGAATATTGTTGTTGTTCTTAGTTGTCATTGTGTCAATTCTAACTCATGGTGACCCCATGTGTTACAGAGTAGAACTATGCTCCATGGGGTTTTCTTGACTTAACAGAAGCAGATCACCAGGCCTACCTTCCAAGATACTGCAAGGTAGGTTCGAACCACCAACCTTTAGGATAACGGTTGTGATAGGATAGGATGAATATATAATTATGTATTTATTTATATTCAAATATCCAAAAGTAAATGGCTGAACAAGTTATTCTTACCAGAGTAAAGAAATTTTGCCCAGCTTGGATTTCTTCCTTCCTTTCCTGCAAATTGAAATCCTTTCCCTAATCAGGCTCTCTCCAAACACATGTGAGAGAGCTAAAAAGGGAGAGGCAATTAAGCATCGCAGAATCTGCTTTAGGCACGTAAGGAGACCTACAAAGGCTTCTAGGACCCAGGCAGTGATCACCTGGCTATACTATATTTGCTCTTCCTGTAACACGTCTCCCCCATCTAGTTGCGATAAAATTGACAGAATTAAAATAGTTGTCTCCCTGTTTTCCTTTGCCCTCCGTTTTCTCCTGTTTCGTTCTTTAAGCTTAGAGAGTTTTAGAAAAGGGGGCTGCTTTGGTTACCATTAAATCAATCTCATCTCATATCCTTTCACAAGCGCAAAATTAATTCTGAGTGACGCTGATTATAGCAACTGTACCCCGGCCCTGATCAAACATAATTACAATTTGATGCAGGGTCCCAGTCATTGTTGGGTCTCATAATAGAGCCTGTGTTTCAGCCCACAGTGCATTGTTAATGAATAGGAGAGACGAGAGGCCACACATTGTCTCCAGCAACGTCTTCTGCATCACAGAGAGCCAACCGCATTGACAAACACGCTAAGATGAGTTATTAGCCATTCTTCCATTTTATAATCATGCAACACCTGGCCCAGGGCAGTCAGTGGGCTCCTTGCTTCCCATTCGGATCTCTGTGACTCCCCCAGCCCTGACACAATACAGCACTCCAATTTCCCTTCACTAAAGGGGAAAAATGATAAAGAGGGCTGAGGGAGGCTTAGAGAGGTGCTGTTGCTGTTTTTAAGTCTCCTTGCTGTTTGCAAGGAATAACTATTGGCAGCAGTCTCACAAATGTAAGAGATGGCTTTGGGAGAGGTAGCTTTTTAAATATTGTCAAGGAGTACTTATAGACAAGGAGCTTCCCGCCAGCTCCTGAAACCTAGGGTGCTTCCAGGTTAACAAGAAGATAAGCAGCTACAAAGAAATGTGCCACTGTCATCTTTGAACCTGTAGACAAGGAAAACCTATTGCATTTTGCTTAGTACCAGCTACCCACAGATTCTCAGTTCATCTCGTTTTCTTTTGACTTTAACTAGTTGCCATGGGGTCAGTTCAGACTCATGGCAACCCCATGTACGTCCAAAGTGGAACTGTGCTCCAGAGAGTTTTCAGTGGCTGATTTTTTGGAAGTAGATCAACAAGCCTTTCTTCTGAGGTAGCTTTGTGTGCACTCAAACCTACAACCTTTCGGTTAGCAGCCAAGAGTGTTAACCATTTCCACCACCCAGGGACTCGCCTCTGACCTTACAAATCTTTATTTCGAGCACTCAACTCATTTTAGGGAAAAGGACTGCCTGTTTTATGACGGCCACTATATTTCAGATTTCTTTTATCTTCACGGGAGTCATAGTTAATTTATCGATCAATCATTCTTTTGTATGAAAAAATTCCAGTAACAATGAATAGGCAAGTTTTGAGCTTACAGGACAGAGAACCTCTGTTTTTGTTTTTTTTTGGGGGGGGTTTTTTTGACAGCATTAGGTGCATTTTCTATATCCTAACATCTCCAGAATTTGGGGAGACAGCTGAGGGAATGAGTGAGAGAGGCCTCTTAGGATAATGGGGTGTGTCTTAGGCTGGGTTCTCTAGAGGAGCAAAACCAGTAGAGCATATAATATATATATAAAAAACCAAAAAGCCAAACTATTGCCGTCAAGTCGATTCCAACTCATAGTGACACTAGGACAGAGTAGAACTGCCCCATAGAGTTTCCAAGGAGCACCTGGCAGATTCAAACAGCTGACCTTTTGGTTAGCAGCCATAGCACTTAACCACTACGCCACCAGGATTTCCAATATATATAGAGAGAGAGATTTATATCAAGGAAATGGCTCACACAATTGTAGAGGCTGAAGCGCCCCAAGTCCATGGATCAGGATAGAGGCTTCTCCTGATTCACATAGCCGCAGGGGCTGGTAGACCCAAGATCAGCAGGTCAGAGAGTAGGGCTCTTGCTCACAGGCTGTGAAGATCAGTGAATCCCAAGATCAGCAGATAAGCTGCTAGCTCAAGTCCCAAGAACCGGTGGTCAGATGATCAGGAGGCAGCTGCAGGATCCAGAGCAGGCAATAGCCAGAACGTCAACTCATACCTGGATGCAGTCTACATAGTCAAGGAAACTCCCTTTCGACTTATTGGCTACTCACAGCAGATCCCATCATGGGGGTGATCACATATAAACACTGAGAATCATGTCCCAGCCAAGTTGACACACAATCTTAGCCATCACAAAGTGCGTGGAGTCAGAACCTTACGTTCAGTCACCCAGGTTGTGCCAGTTTGAAGCCTCTAAAATCACCATCCATCTGTCAGTCAGTGGTGGCTTGTGTGTTACTGTGATGCTGGAAGCTATGCCACCTGTATTTCAAATACCAGCAGACTTACCCATGGTGGACAGGTTTCAGCAGAGCTTCCAGACTAAGAAGAAATGCCTGGTGACCTACTTCCAAAAATTGGCCAGTGGAAACCTGTGGATCACAACAGAATATTGTCTGATATAGTGATGGAAGATAAGCTCCCCAGGTTGGAAGGCACTCAAAATACAGTGTCTGCAACAATGGACTGAAGCATACCCAAGATTGTGAAGATGGCAGAGAGCCGGGCAACATTTTCTTCTGATGTACATGGGGTTGCCATGAGTCAGAGCCAACTCAATGCCAACTAACACAACAACAACAAAGTCAGCTTAAACTGGGACATTCAGTAGTCAATTTAGAAACTGGGTGATGCTACCCAAACCCACTAAAAAACAAACTGGAATCAGAAAGGCAATTTAGATTAACAACTGAAGGTGGTATGTTGAGTTCACAGAAACATGCCCGCAGGCTTAAAAGCAACATTGACCAGCCTTTGTTAAAAAAATTAAAATAATTAGCACCCTGAAAATGCAGCACAGCCCAGCACAGCTCCCTCTCTGAGTGCCCGAACCATGCTGTTGTGGATTGAATTGTGTTCCGCAAAAGTATGTGTTGTAAATCCTAACCTCCATGGGTAGTCTTTGTTATGTTAATGAGGCAGGCTTAGTGTAGGCTGTGTTTTGAGTCAATCCTTTACAAATATAAAACGAGTGGGTTAAGCAAGCAGAGGTGGGGGAAGATAGATGCCAAGCCACATGGAGATCTCCAAGGAACCAGGATACAGAAGCTGAAGAGACAAGGACCTTCCTTCAGAGTCACAGAGAAAGCTTTCCCCTAGAGCTGGCACCCTGAATTTGGACTTCTAGCCTCCTAAACTGTGAGAAAATAAATTTCCGTTTGTTAAAGCCACCCACTTGTGGTATTCCTATTATAGCAGCACGAGATAATTAAGACACATGCTCACATTTTTCTCAAAAACAACCCAAAACAAAACGAAAAACTGCTGATTTCTCTTCCAAGAAGTATTCAAGGTACTTCAACTTTACCATTAGGAGGACGATAAAAGACAAATTCTCACCAAACTCAAGTGGGGGGCCTGGGGATTTCCTCAAGTTTACACAATTGTGAGTGACTTAGTCGGGCAAGGTCAAAAAATTATGAATTCCCACCATTAAACGGTTATTTTTTCAAAGGTCCTGGAAGGAAGGAGGAAGCACATAATAGCAACATACTGGATATACCTCCAAAGGTCAAATCATGCTGACATCATGGAACCAAGCCTTTCTCAAAGCCACTTTTTTGTCCCACCATCAGCATGAAAATGAGAGTCAGGAAGAAGGTAACATTTCTAAGGTAAATGTGATGGTTAAAGTTGTTTGTCAGCTTGGCTGGGCCATGAGTCTCAGTGGTTTGGCAGTTATGTAATGATGTAGTAATCACCTCCATGATGTGATCTGATGTTATCAGCCAGTCAGTTGTAAGGGGAATTTCCTCAGGGGTGTGGCCTACATCCGATATATATGGATGTTCTGGCAAAGGTCACTGGGTTTTGCTCACTCTTAATCCTGCATCTGGCTTGTCATCATCTGACCTCTGGTTTTGGGGACTTAAGCCAGTGGCCTAACATATTGCCTTTTGATCTTTTGATCTTGGATTCATCTCCAAAGCCCAGGACCCAGCAACTACCATCTGACCTGCCAATCCTGGGTTCATCAACCCCGCCAGCTATGTAAGTCAAGAGAAGCCTCCAGCCTGATGCCTGACCCATAGACTTGGGACTTGCCAGCCTCTGTAACCATGTGAGCCATTTCCTTGAGATAAATGTAGATAGATGGATAGATACATATGTAGGGAGATAGATTAGATAGATAGAGAGATAGATGATAGATAGATGATAGGTAGAGAGATGATAGAGAGATGATAGATGATAGACAGATAGACAGACAGATAGATGATAGAGGCAGAGGCAGAGGTAGAGATAGAGATATATGCTTCACTGGTTTTGCTTCTCTGGAGAACCCAACCCAAGACAGTAAAATTGCTGTATTTTGCTCAGGCAAATAACACTGTACCCACTTTCAAATGCATTAAAAATGCATTAGTATAGAATAAATACTTTGTCAGCATCACAAAGGTTGATTTTATTTGTTGGCTAGTAATTGTATCACAAGGAGCCATGGTGATGAAATGGTTAAGCGTTGGGCTACTAACTGAAAGATCAATAGTTCAAACCCACAAGCCACTCAGTGAGAGAAAAGACCTGGAGATCTGCTCCCACAAAGATTTACAGCCTAGGAAACCCTATGGGGCAGTTCTACTCTGTCGTATAGGGCTGCTATGAGTCTAAATCACACAACAACAATAATCCTATCATAGTTCTCACTCATGCTGGCAGCTAAAACCTGGAAATGCTTAGCCAAAAAGATGCCTTGTAAGCTGAATTTTCCAAAATCGAAGCTCTGAGAATTACATCTCATATTTCTTTATTCTCAATGTGGACTAAAGCATGAGCCTTTCTGAAGGGAGCCACTAACCAAAAGTTTGAAGATTGAAGTCTACCCAGAGGTACCTCAGAAGAATGGCCTGGCAATCTGCTTCTGAAAAATCAGCCATTGAAAACCCTTTGGAGCACAGTTCTACTCTGACACACATGGGGTCGCCATAAGCCAGAATCAAATTCATGGCAACTGATGGATTACCCTTCAATCATCCAGTACTTCCCATAGAGCTATGGAGCTCAATATTCAGTGTGCCTAAAAATTCCAGGAGATTTTCTTTAAAAGGTGATTCCCAGGCCCTGATCTCAGAGGTTCAGATTCAATAAATCTGGGGTAGGATCCCCGATCTGCATTTATATCTGATTCTGGTAGAGGTAGTTAAGTTGTCACATCATGAGAAGAGCAGCTATAGAGGAATCCATTCCAAAGAAGGAATCAGAAACATAGACAAAGATTTATAATTAAAGCTTTTTATCCCAGCTCTTATTTATAATATTGAGAAGTTATAAACAACTTAAATTGACATAAATAAGGAAATGGTAGTAGTAATTATGATATATTCTTGAAAGAGATTATTATGCAGCCATTAAAAATGGGCTTTTGAGGGATATTTAATAATGTGGAAAAATGCTAAATGAGAGAAATCAAGATGCAAAATTGTGCATACACTTTACATATATATGAAAATAACTGCAAGGAAATACATCAAACTGCTAATAGGTGGCTATGATTGGGTAGGGGGGTTATGAGAAATATTTATGTTCTATGTATCGCTCTGTATTTTCTGAGTTCGAAACAATGAGCAAGTAGTACTTTCGTAATCCAAAAATAAACTATAAAAAAATAAAGACGTTATAAATCTCTTCTCTGTGTCTAGGCAGAAATACACCCAAATCATCCCACACATAGCTGCCTAGTCTAGTGCTTTTCTTAGGCCCCAAAGAAAGAAATCTTCTAGAGTTAAACAGTTGTCATTTATGTCAAACTTATGTTGTCCCTGTTGAAACTTAAATCTGCTTCCTGTTACTCTTCCTCTTGGACTGGGAGACCAGC
Source organism: Loxodonta africana (assembly GCF_030014295.1). Taxonomy (NCBI): domain Eukaryota; kingdom Metazoa; phylum Chordata; class Mammalia; order Proboscidea; family Elephantidae; genus Loxodonta; species Loxodonta africana. Next base: position 25,156,720 of record NC_087350.1, read on the forward strand.
TGTTCCCCGACTTCCTGGCAGGGTTGTTCAAAGCGCTGTCCAAGCTGGCAAGTGTTTGTTTGTGTCCCTAAGGTCTCCAGGGAAGAAAATCTGTGAACTGTCATTGACAAAAAACTGCATGGGGAGTGGGAGTGGGCAAATGACTGCTATCAGTTACAAGGAATGGGTTCTGGCTTCTGGGCGAGGGCTGAGAAAGGCATTTTCCAGATAAAAGTCTACTCATTAGACTCTTGTGGAAGCAATTAATCAATCAAGGAGTAACATTCGAAAAGCATTTGCCCGGAATTCTTCCACAAGCACAAATTGCTTGGGCAATCCTGTAAACCTTATGAAACAATTACAGAAGAATGTTTCTTAAGAAAAACAAAATTTAACAGTTAAGGCCTAACTTCCCTACAGAACGTACAACAGCTATTATCATGAATGAAGTTATCGTCTTCATCAGTTATTTCTTCTTTCATCCCATTGTCCTGTTGCCCCTCCTGGGGTCCTGATTTTTGTGACGTCTCATTTTTCTGTTCAAAAGCTTTACCAGGAAGTTACTTCACTTGAGACTGGTTTCCTCATCTGGAAAATGGACCTAAAGATGCATATGGGGATTCAAGGAGCCTACTCCACTTCCAGCACCCAGCCTACCCACTTCTCAAGATTGTTTTGGATATTTTAGGTCTTTGAATTCCCACATAAATTTTAGAGCATCACTTCCACTATATTCTATTGGACAAAGTAGCCATTGAGCCATCCCAAATTCAAGGGCAGTAAAAATAAATCTACCTCTTAATGGAGTACTAGTATGAGCACACAGTGAGGGAAGAATTGATGGAAGCTATTTTTTGGAGATGGGAGTCCTGGGTGGTGCAAATGGTTAACATGCTCAGCTGTTAACAAAAAGGTCAGAGGTTCGAGTCTACACAGAAGTGCCTCAGAACAAAGGCCTGGCAACCTACTTCCAAAAAATCAGCCATTGGAAACCCTAGGGAACACAGTTCTACTCTGACATCTATGGGATCACCACGACTAGGAGTTAATTCAACAGCCAACAACCGTTTTTTAAATTTATTTTTAAAGACATTCCACCCTCTAGCCACAATTTGGATCCCTGCCAAATTACACTCACCTCCTTGCAAGATCCAAAAAATCTTGTTTCATTACAACATCAGCTCTAAGTCCATGACTTCATCACCTGAGCCCAGATACAGGTGGGACTCCTCAGATACAGTTTCTCTTGATCAGAAGTTCTGTGATCTATAATGACAAGTTATCTGCTCCCCAAATACCCAACCAAAAACAAAAAAACCAAACTCACTGCCATCGAGTCGATCCTGACTCACAGAGACTCTATAGGACAAAGAAGTACTGCCCCATAGGGTTTTCAAGGCTATAATTTTTACAGAAGCAGACTGCCACAACTTTCTCTCACACAGTGGCTAGTAAGTTTGAACCATCAACCTTTTGGTTAGCAGCCGAGCTCTTAACCACTGCACCACCAGGTCTCCTCAAATATACAACATACAATGTCAATACAAGGATAAGGTAACCACACTAGACACTAATGTTCAGAAAGAGGGAGACATAGCAGTCACTGGTCCATAGAAATTGACCAGGCCTCCAAAATGGTGGCGTAGTGGTTAAGTGGTACAGCTGCTAACCAAAAGGTCCGCAGTTCAAATCCACCAGGCGCTCCTTGAAAACTCTACGGGGCAGTTCTACTCTGTCCTACAGGGTCGCTATGAGTCGGAATCGACTCGACGGCAGTGGGTTTCCAAAGCTGGGAGGGACTAGCTATGTCCCACACTGGCCCCAAATGCTGTTGGTCAAGCTAGAGTATAGCTTTACAATGGGTGTGCCAATGTGTGAACTATGAATGAGTCACAGTGTGCTGCTGGCCACCGCTAACCTGGTGTAGGGGTCCTCACAGGGCAGCCCCAGTAGAGCGGTGTCTGATGGTGTGATGGTTAAGATTGTGTGTCAACTTGACTGGGCCATGACTTCAGTGTTTATATGTAATTACCCCATGATGGGATCTGCTGTGAGTAGGCAATCAATTGAAGGGAGTTTCCTTGGGTATATAGCCTGCATCTGAATATAAGCAGATGTTCTCGCTTTTGCCCTCTCTAGTTCCTGCAGCTGCCTCCTACTGGTCTGACCTCCAGTTCTTGGGACTTGAGTCAGCAGCTTATCTGCTGATCTTGGAATTCATTGATCTTTACAGCCTATGAGCAGAGCCCTGCTCTCCTGCTGATCTTGGGTTCACCAGCCCCTGCAGCTATGTGAATCAGGAGAAGCCTTGCGGTCTTGCCTGCCAATCTTGGAATTCATAGACCTTCACAGCCTGTAAGCAAGAGCCCTGCTCTCTGACCTGCTGATCTTGGGTTCGCCAGCCCCTGTGGCTACATGAATCAGGAGAAACCTCTATTTCAATCCATGAACTTGGGACATTCCAGCCTTTACAATCACGTGAGCTCTTTCCTTGATATAAATCTCTTTCTCTGTCTTTGTCTCTGTCTCTCACTCTCTCTCTATATATATTTATACACTTTACTGGTTTTGCTTTTCTAGAGAACCCAGCCTAAGACAGATGGGGTGAGCATGATGAGGGACACTAGAACACCCAGAGTCCTTGTCACCATGATAGAATGAGAGAGACCAAGGAAATGCCCTACAACTTGACTGTCTGCCTCAGCAGCCCACAGCAGCACATCTTTGTCCCCATGATCAAGGGCAGTTCTAGCTGCTAAAGAAGAGGTAGGGCACATGTGTAGCATGTAGCAGGTCTGAGAAGGCTGGGCTGAGGTTGCTGGCACATCAGCTCCAGGTACAGTCCCCCATCTTTGTCTTTATATCTGTCCAATACTTCTGCCCATTTATGGCTTCTGTGCCCTCTGAGTGGTGTCCAAGCACTAACAGAGCTTTATCATTGTCTTGAAACACTTGCTATACAAAACTTCTATTGGATTTGACACCCATTCACATGTTGGAAACCCATTCCACCACTAAAGAGAGCAAAGAAAGAGTTGCTAGATTCTCTAAACAGAATTTCAACTGTTGCAAATTTTTAAATGGTTGTAAAAATAGTTTAAGCATTTTTAAGCACTGATTTATACAAAGTTTCCATGGTGACTGTCAATATTTTGAAAAGGTTGCCATTTAAAAATCTTGACCAAGATTTGCTCAGAGACATTTGAAGCTTATAAATTATTAAAAAGTTATGTTCTTATTCAGCAATAAAAAGGAATGAATTATTGACATGTGCTACAACATGGGTGAACTGTGAAAACATTATGCTAGGCAAAGCCAGACACAAAAGACCACATACTGAATGATTCCGTTTACATGAAATAGGCAAATTGTGGTGTAGCGGTTAAGAGCTACCGCTGTTAACCAAAAGGTCAGAAGTTCGAACCAAGCAGGTGCTCCTTGGAAACCCTACGAGGCAGTTCTACTCCATCCTATCGGGTTGCTATGAGTCGGAACCGACTCAATGGCAACGGGTTTGGTTTTTGTGGTTTTTTAGGCAAATTGTGGAGATGTAGGGCTGGGGGTGGAGGGAATAGGGAGTGACTACAAATGGGTACAAAGTTTCTTTGTGGAGCCATGAAAATGTTCTAAAATTGATTGTGGTGATGGTTATACAACTCTGTGACTATATTAAAAGCCACTGAGTTGTACACTTTAAATGGGTGAATTATACGGTAGATAGATTAGTTTCCTGGGGCTGCTGTAACCAATGACCACAAATTTAGTTGCTTAAAACAACAGAAATTTATTCTATCATGGTTCTGAAGGCTAGATGTCCAAAGTTAGTATCACTGGACCAAAATTAAGGCGTCAGCAGGACCGCGCTCCCTCTGGAAGCTCTATGGGGGAATTTATTCTTTCCCTCTTCCAGCTTCTGGTGGCTGCCAGCATTCCTTGGCTTGTGGCCATATCCAATTTTCAAAGCCAGCACCTTCAAATCTCTCTCTGCTCCATCTTTACATCCCCTTCTCCTCTGTATGTCAAATCTCCCTCTGCCTCCTTCTCATAAGGATACTTGTGACTGCATTTAGGGCCCATCCTGATAATCCAGGATAGTCTTCTCATCTCAAAATCCCTAACTTTATCACATCTGCAAAGACCCTGTTACTATATAAGGTAATATTTACAGGTTCCGGGAATTAGGACCTTTATCTTTGGAAGGTCATTTTTCAGACTACCACAGCATGTGAATTATATCTCAGTAAAATTGTTTTTTTTTTTTTAAAAATAGGGAGATGTAACTTATGAATAAATAAATTTTAGTATACACATAAAAAAGGAAACCCTGGTGGTGTAGTGGTTAAGTGCTACAGGCTGCTAACCAAAAGGTCAGCAGTTCGAGCCCACCAGTCACTCCTTGGAAACTCTATGGGGCAGTTCTACTCTGTCCTCTAGGGTCACTATGAGTTGGAATCAACTTGACGGCAACTGGTTTGGTTTGGGGGTTTTTTTACACATAAAAATGTTATGTTCATGTTATAGATTCAAGGAAACTTAAAAGACATATCAATCAAATGTAAACTTTGTTTTGATCCTAACTCAAATAGACCAACAATAAAAATACATTTTTGAGACAAATGAAGAGAATTGAACATAGGCTGAGTATTAAGTAATATTGAGAAATTATTTTTAACTTACTGGGGGGTGACAAGGGTATTACAGTCCTATTAGAGATTTATCCTGAAGCTTTTTCGGATGAAATAAAATGGAGGCTGAGATATGCTTTTAACGATACTAGCAAAAAAAAAGGAAGACAAAATAGATGAAAACTGAAAGACAAAATGTTGGTAATTGTTTAGACCATGGGTATGAGGAAGGGCTACTGATCATTATACTATGCTCTTTACTTTGTCTGTGCTTCAGATGTTTCCAAAATAAAAGGAAAAGTTTTGTTCATGAAAGCAACCTCAATTTTCTCATTTACATTTCTATACAGATTTTATTTCAGAAGCTTTAAACAAGTACAGTGTTTTCTATAATACTTTATACATTTTTCCTTATTATAATTCTATAACATAAAGAAACTATATTTAATTTTTTAACAAGCCTCATAGAGACACTCTGAAATTTCCTCTGGTTTCACCCCCAAATACTTTCAAATAATGTCATTTTCTGTGTGCCACGATGTAATAAATTTGGGAAGCTGTGTCCTAGAAGAGTGGGTTTTTTGCAAAGGGGGAATAAATAACAGGCTTTCCAAGTCCTCCAGTTCCCAAAGCACTCAGGGCTCTCTAACACCTTTTTAAAGCGCCTTCAGGAACCAAACGCTTGAGATTGGAACAGAGCCGGCAGCTGCAGCACGGGTTTCAAATGCCCCACTGTTTTGAAAGGAGATCCACACACACGCTCTTTGTGTTGGTTTTTGCTTCCCAAAGGAAAAGCTAAACCCACCCCAGTGTTTTCATAAACTGAAAATGAATGGCTTGAGGGCCGCCACCAAGCAGGACGGAAGAAGACATTTGGCAGAGCAGGCCTCTATGGGGCTTTTGCCTTCCTCCCTCCCTGCAGCCCCCCACCTACCCAAGCCCAAGCCCCAGTCAATTTGCTCCCTGCCAACACGCTGCCAACAAAAGGCCAGAGAACTCCAGAGGGAAGCTCGGGTCCTCAGGGGGGCAGCCTTGCCTGGGGAGCGAGCATGGTGTTAGGTGTTCCTGGTGTTCCTTTGGGGACAGGAGCTGGGTGGTGAAAGGGCTGGTGCCTGCAGCTGTAAAGCCATCAGGAGCTACAGCCAGCTGGTCTGCCTCCCCTCGTCGAACCCCCAGCGTGCACCCGCAACTGTCCCGTACCCTACTCTTCCTCTTTGCAGTTGAGTTTTTACTTTATCTCTGAATTTGGTTGTTTATTGAAATCTGTAACACATGAAGTAAAAATTAAAAAAAAAAAAAAAAAGGTATTGGTCTATTGGTCGGAAATAAGGTCTCACTCCCTAGACAGCCAATGCATTCTTCTAGAGATATTCTATGCCTGTTATCCCTATGGAATCCCTGGGTGGTGCAAACGGTTAAAAGGCTCAGCTGTTAACCAAAGGTTGGAAATTGGAGCCCACCCAGAGGCACCTCAAAAGAAAGGCCTGGCAATCTACTTCTGAAAAATCAGCCACTGAAAACCCTGTGGAGCCCAGCTCTACTTTGACATACATGAGGTTGCCGTGAGCAGGAGGCGCCTCCGCAGCAGCTGGTTAACTATCCATGTGTGTTTACATACATATTCAAGTAATAATACGTGTACTCCTCCCCCCTCCCCCCAAAGCTTACCTAACACGGTTTCTACCTTGTTCTTTTTACCCTTAACTTTGGATCTTGGAGAATATCAGATAGTAGGATGCCTTACACGGTCTTGTTTTTAAGGCTGTATGATATTACCCCTCACGGATGCACCATAATTTACTTAAGCCATTCCAAATCAGGGTGTGCGTAGGTCCTTTCCAGGGCTGTGCTATTCCAAACAATGCTGCAATAAACCTTGCACAGTCTCCAAGCTTTTATGTGAGACTGCCCTCGTTTCCTTTAAACGAAAGACATGTGCAGAGTGTCGACAGAAAACAGAAAGCAACAACAACAAAAAAAACCCTTTCCTGTCACACACAAAATCACTGTTGGAATCTGATGTTGTTTGAATAGAAGGAGCTGCTCCCCTGACAGAATCTAAACAATGTCGTAAGGATTCTGGCTGCAGAGCTGGCTCCTTCTCGTAATTCCTACTCCCATCTCAACAGATGGCTCTGTAGACCAAACCATTGAGGCTCCAGGGTATGAGGATTTCCATTAAAGATTTATTTTCCCCTCACCTCTGACCCTGAACCAGCCCACAGAAAACCCAACTCCATTGTTTTTGCAGCATTTGGTCCCTGAAAAAACACCAGAGCTCTGCCTCCATTCCAGGTTGGCTTTTCTCCCAGAACCTGCTCCCATATACCTTACGCCTGCCTAGCAAAGGATGCAAAGAAAGAGATTGTGATCAATGACCTTTTTAAACCCTCGAGGAAGGAAATAGGAGCATGGAATTTCCCAGAAAAAAAAATAAGACAGTAGAAACCAAACTGGCAGGGGACAAAAGAAAGAACAGGAAGGAATCTGTTTCTGGAGGGAGGTGAAGGCTCTGGGATGAGGGTGTTTGCATACCATTGTCCAAATCGCCTTTCACAGATACTTGGCCAACTGAAAAATGGGCCAGAAGTTTCCCTCCACAACAACTAAAAATCCACTTCTAACAATCAAAGTGGCAAGAAGGAACATCTCTGGGTCAAAAACATTTTTAATTAATTTGGGCAGACTTAGGAGGAAGCAGACTTGAATTAATCAAAAAAAACAAAACAGGATGATGGGTTATTTAAGGAATATAAAATGTGTGCTTTGTGAGCACTGAATGAGGATAAGTGCACCTTCCACAGAGCTGGCCTTAAGAAAATCTATATATTATATGAACACTGACATGTCTGAAGTCTTTACAAAGTTTATCCTATCGAGCACATTAAACATTCAAATCCTGTTTATTAATTTAAGCCACCAGACATCTTTCCTGCCCATTTTATATTAATTAATCCACGTTTCAAATCTGAAAACTGAGGAGATTTTAGCACTTCCATATGGTGGAAACCTTCAAAATCCCTTAAGAGAGTGTTTTACTAATTTGGTGGATATTTCTGTGTAAAAGGAGTCCCTGGGTGGTGCAAATGGTTAACATGCTCCGTTGCTAAGTGAAAGGTTGGAAGTTCAAGTCCACCCAGAAGCACCTTGGAAGAAAGGCCTGCTGATCTACTTCTGAATAACCAGTCATTGAAAAACCCTATGGAGCAAAATTCTCTGACATACATGGAGTTGCCATGAACCAGAATCGGCTCTGTGGCAACTGGTAGTCTGTGTGAGAGGTAAATATTTCAGTAACAGAGAAAGATGGAGGCGTGAGTTACCAAGAGGTTGGCCAAGGCAAAGAAGCCAACCCAGTTGTTCTCGTAGAGGCTACTCTGGACAAGGGCTTTATTATTAAACATCTCTCTCAAACTGGGTGTGCTTCCCCAGATTACTTACGGTTTAGTTCATAATAAGAGATTATATTCTGGACTCACAGAAAGAGTTCAGGTACATGGAATGAGGTCATGTCCTTGAACATGGTAGCACTGTCCTCCCATGGGGGTTCACGTCAGCTTTCAGAGGAGGGCAGGGGACACAGCAAAGGAGGAGCACAAAACCTCAGAGGCCCTGGGGACCTAGCAGGCTATGATTTAGAATTACAGCACCCCAAACCTGGCAGGCAACATATGTAGATCACTAATCCACCCTAGCCTGACCCTTCGGGCCCAGTAAGGGCCATACAGCTGGGCACGGGCAGAACTTGGACTAAAACTCAGGTATCTTAACCACCAAGTCTGCCCATTACATCAGTACTCCTCAAACTTCCATGTGCATATCAAACACTTGGTATATTGTCAAATGCTGGTTCTGAGCTAGCTGGTCTAGGATAGGGTCTGAAGTTCTGCCTTTCTAATAAGCACCCCTGTGATGACAATGCTGCTAGTGCAAGGGCTAATTCTTTGAGCAGCACACTCTTACATCACCATTCTTAACATTCCTAGATTGTAGTAAAATCCAGAAAATAGTCCCTCCTTGTATCGTCTGGGAGTTGATGAAAGACAGGCTTTTCCTTAATTTCTTCTTTATCAAACCTACCTTAAACAATTAAGTCCCCAGATTTGGCCTTCTTCTCCACTGGCAACCTCCCCCAATTTCTGCCCAGCCACTTAGTGGGAAGGGAGAAGGCTACCATAACACCAATGACCCCATTCTCTGAATCAGGAGAATTTTGGGTAAGGCAGAGGTTTAGGTAAAGTGTGGACCCTAAATCAGCAGCAGCAGCACCTGGGAACATGTTAGAAATGTAAATTTTAAAACTCTGGGCCTGGAGCCCAATGATCCGTGTTTAACAAGTCCTCCAGATGATTCTGACACATGCTCAAATTTGAGAATCACAGAGGTAAAACTCACCGCCACGAGCAACCTGTCAGTATTATTTGCAGTTCTGTGTCAAGGAGTGACATCTTATCAAAAACAACACTGGTGGGATATCATTCTCTAAATAGTAGTCACTTTTTATTTATGGTGATGGGAAAGGTAGCACCAAATGTAGGTGAAATATGCACACCCTGACCAAGGTAGCTGATGCCACTAAGTTGTACACAAGAAAAAAATATATTTTTATAAATGCTATGTTATAAATAATTTTGTAACAACAACCCAAATATATATACATACAGACAAAAAGGAACAACAGATGCTGACACTTCTTAGACATAACCAATAACCTTATGGGATTAGTTTTCTTGGTTTGAAGACTTACGGCCATACTCTCGTGGGACAATTTGGTCAATTGGCATAATATAGTTCATGGAATTTATGGTCTACATCATAGTCTGGTAAGTAGTATCTGGGGTCTTAAAAGCTTGCAATTGGCCATCTAAGATACAATTATTGGTCTCTATTTGTCCAGAGCAAAAGAGAAAGAAGGAAACCCAAAAATCAGAGAAGGAACTGGTCTACAGGACTAATTGTCTCCATGAACCATGCATGGCCTCCTCTACCTTGAGACCAGAAGAACTAGATGGTGCCCGGCTACCAATACCAAATGTCCTGCTAAGGGTCACAGCAGATGTATCCTGACAGGAAGGGAGAAGAATGTTGAACAGAACTTCAAATCCTCAAAGAACCCAGACTTACTGCGTCCTGTGAGATTGGAGGAATCCCCAAGACTATTGTCCTGAGATAATCTTTAAACCTTGAACGGAAACTAACCCCTGAAGTCACCTTTTAACTAAATAGCAGGCTAACTCAAAAAGCAAACAATGTCACCCCCTGAGTACTGCACTCCTTTAAACAATTTACTCTAAGAGACCAAATGATCAACGGTTACTCTAAAGCATGGATGAGAATGTTGGAGGGCAGTGAAAGGAAGTTAATGGGAATAGGACAACAAGAATGTTGAAACGAGGTAAAGAATGTAACTAACGTCACTGAATAATATCAGAGAAATTGCTGAATAGGAACCTGTTTTTCTATGTACACTTTCACCAAAAATACAATAAAATATTATTTAAAAAAAAAACACAAAAATTCTTATGCACAATCATTTCCCTGTCCCAGGACTTGGACCACTTACTGGAGCAAGGGATGATCAAAAATTATGACCTACAGCCATTATTTAGAGTGCATTATTACATGATCGTGGGGGCTGTTCATGGCACCTCTTTTCCTTAGAGCTTAAATAGAAGATTTCCAGAATCACAAAGACAGTCAAATTTGCTACCTCAAGCAGGGTAACTGCTAAGCTTTCCTGCCCTTGGCCCTGAATGGAAGAATTTAGTGCATTTCTATCTCTCTCTTTCAACCAAGAAGATGGCTTCTCGCCATGTTCATTCGCATGTGTGTGCACACATAAACTCGTCAACCACATATTCTGGAAAACAGACCATCTCAACCCCCATCCAGCCGAATAGTCTGGAACAACAACAGGTGAAGCTGAGACGACAGAGATCTGTACCCTACTGCAGTAATGTAACGGAAATAAGTATAATTCAGGCCTTCTACCCTCCTACACACTTCCCTCGTTTTTTTCATGAGAAACAATAAAAAAAAACTCATTAAAATGTTTGCTATAATTTTTAAGCTTAATAAAGCCAGCCCTAATAGAACATTTGCTTCTTTGTCTTCCATAAAAAGTCGTGATTCATTTGTATGCAATTCCACCTTGTTTGTTACAATGTTGCCATGGCAACATTTTTTCCTTTCAAGTACCAAGCAAATTGTGGAAGAGTGCACACAAACAGGACGCTTGTATAGGTAAATACTTCACTGTCTGCAGAGCCATTTCACTCAGTGTACCCACTCTCCTCTGTCTCAATACGCACAGCTCTATTAAGATCCAATTTTTGAATTATTTCCTCCCAAGGGCATGCGAAAGCCTTGCTCCACTAGAAGAGGTCCAAATCAAAGACTTGTGTTTAATTTTTTTTTTTAACATTTTCGTTTTTTACAATTTTTCTGGAGGTCTGTGACAAAACAGAAGTTTCAAAAAAAATCAAACCAAGAAGTTAATAACAAAAGTTTTTTTTTTTCCATTCCAAATACCGAAAAAAAATTCCTACCTTCCATCTTCATAGAAATAGTACAACTCTCAGACACCAAATCCAGACTTTGAAAGTGGGTTTCATGCCTCTGTTGGAAACGTATGTACATTTATGTCCTTGTATGTGAGGCAGTGGTGGGTCAGTGGTAGAATTCTCGCCTTCCACGCAGGAGACCCAGGTTCCAGTCCCGGCCAGTGCACCTCATGCGCAACCACCACCTGTCTGTCGGTGAAGGCATGCATGTTGCTATGATGTTATACAGGTTTCAACAGAGCTTCCAGATTAAGACAGGTTAGGAAGAAAGGCCTGGCAATCTACTTCCAAAATCAGCCAATGAGAACCCTATGGATCACAATCGTCCAATATACAATCAATCAGGGGGATGGCGAAGGACCAGGCAGCATTTTGTCCCATTGCACATGGGACCGATTTTACAGCAGCTAACAACATGTGTACTTGTCTAACAGCCTCACAGGTTCTAAGCGTCTAGTGGGCAACATGTCTGTATCACTCATCTCCACCTCTTCAATATCAGCCAGCACAATGGTTCCCAAATGCCCATCCATGGACAAATTCATTGGAATCACCAGGAACTTACAAAAATACAGATTCCTGGGGATTATGATCTGTTCTCATCCGGAGGCTCGATTTGGGAAGAATTCTCTTCCAAACTCATTCAGGCTATTGGCACAATTCATCTCCTTGTGACTATAGGACTGAGCACACTGGCTTCTTACTGGCTGTTGCTGGAGAACCCCCTCGGCTCTTGGAGGCTGCCCATAGTTCCCTGCCACATGGCCTTCTCCATCCATAACATGCCATTTGCTCCTTTAATGACAGCAGGAGATTCTCTCTCTCTAGTCAGCTAAGACTGAGTCATATATAACGTAACAGAATCAAGGGAGTGGCATCCCATCATCTTTGCCATATTCTTTTGGTTAGAAGCAAGTCACAGATTCTCTCACACTCAGGGGGAGGAGATAATACAAGGGCATGACTCATTAGGAGCCACCTTATTGTGTGTCCAGCACACTAATCGTTCACTCTGTCTTTTAACTTCCTCATTGTGGTTAAATTGGGCTGCTAATCAAAAGGTCAATAGTTCGACTCCACCAGGCACTCCTTGGGAACCACATGGGGCAGTTCTACTCTGTTCTATAGAGTTCTACAGGGTCACTATGAGTCAGAATCGACTTGACAGCAACGGGTTCGTTTGTTTATTGTGGTTTTATTTCCTTTCTCTTTCCTAATGGGCTTTATTTTCTACCTCCTCATCTTTATTGTCCATCTTCTTACTTCTCACCAAGATTTATGCTTTTGCTCAGAAATAAATGGGGCTAAAAGAGTTGGCCCATTAAAACAAAAGTTGAAGAAAGAAGGTAAACAGACAAAAACTAGAGTAGTAAGTAAAGCAGATAGTTTATATTCTATGCTGGATTTCTTCCCAACACTCACATTTTTCCTTTAAATTTCTTTAGAAAGCTAATTTTTAAAATAACAAAAAGCAACTTTCATAGCAGAGCGTCATAAGAGCCAGAACTTGTTTCTTTAAAAGAGCGTATAAAGAACTTACATACAAAAAAGAGCAAAGGGAACCAAACCAAAGTGCTTGAAGCTCTAACCAAATCAACCAGCTCCTGAGATCATCAACGAACTATGCTTAGTTTTTAAGAAGTCCATTCTAGAGCCATCAATTAAATAATAATAATTGTTCTTTCAGAGTTAAAGGAACAGTAAAAACAAAAACAAACCAGTTGCTGTCCAGTCCATTCTGACTCATAGCGACCCTACAGGACAGAGTAGAACTGCCCTATGGGTTTCCAAGGAGTAGCTGGTAGATTTGAACTGCCAACCTTTTGGTCAGCAGTCAAGCTCTTAACCACTTCACCACCAGGACTCCTCAAAAGGATAGTAAAGCAGTTTTAAAATAATCTATTTGTTAAATTCACCAATCTCAGAATTAAATTTTTAATTTGCAGAATACAAGTTAACAACACACTGAAATAAAGCCTAAATGTAACAGCAGATTTCTTCTCCATTACAGTTAAGGTCATAGGAGACAGATGAGCATAGTTTTCATTTTTATGCTCAGCAGTGAGCATAGCTTTCATTTGAGTCTATTTCAAACCAGAACACTGTTCTTGGGACAGTAACTTGTATATCATAAATACTCAAACGTTTGTTGGTAATGATTGTGAAAGAAATGTTTATATTCCCTAATAAAAAATATTTGGGAGTTTTATCACAAAAAAAATGATCAGACTTACTGGTCTGACAGAGACTGGAAAAACCCCAAGAGTATGGCCCCCAGACACTCTTTTAAGTCAGTTCACCCTTTGCCAAAGATTGGACCGGCCCATAAAACAAAACGAGACAAAATGGGCACACCAGCCTAGAGGTAAGTATGGGAAGGCAGGAGGGGACAGGAAAGCTGGTAACAGAGAACCCAGGTCAAGAAGGGGAGGGTGTTGACACGTCGTGGGGTTGGCAACCAATGTCACAAAAGAATATGTGTATTAATTATTTAATGAGAAACTAATTTGCTCTGTAAACCTTCATCCAAAGCACAATAAAAAAAAAAGTATTTGGGTAGTTAAAGCACGCATTTAATATCTCATTTGATCCTCACAGTAACTTCGTAAAGTACATTTCATTAGCATTTCCATTTACAGCAGAAAAAAACAGATACACAAAGGGTAAGGACTCAGCTGGTAGGTGGCAAGCTCACACTCAAACCCCTGTCCCCTCCAAGTTCTAGTCTCTTTACAATATACCATCTGCCTCCTACCCACTCATACACTATTCAATATTAATTTCATGACTTTCTTTTCTCTTTGGAGTCTCTGAGTTGTGCAAACGGTTAGTGCACTCAGTTACTAAGCAAAAGGTTGGAAGTTCGAGTCCACCCAGAGGTGCCTCAGAAGAAAGGCTTGGAGATCTAATTCCAACAAAATCAGCCATTGGAAACCCTATGGAGCACAGTTGTACTCTGACACACATGGGACCACCACGAGGCAGAGTCAACTTTGCAGCAACTGGTCTTGTCTCTAATCTCTGTACCAAAAGAGAGAGAGTCCCAAATGATCTCTAACAGTCACTAGGGTTTTAATAGACTGCCAAGGTCACTTTCCACTGAAAAGGAAGTTTCACATTATTTGCTAAAAGAACTCCTAAGAGAGGCTCCCAGCCACGTTGTATGTGAATGTGTGAGTAGATTAGAAAAAGCCCCAGCAGCTGCCTGATAGAGAAATAGGAGTGACAGAGGTTATAAATTATGTCACATGTCAAAGTCACAAGACGACTAATTTCCAGCCCAAATTCTTCTGGACTGTGTGTCCACACAGCTACTTATCTAACACCACATCCCAGAAGGGGGCCTCTTTCAAGAAACTAAAAGCATTCTTTTATTATTGGTTTTATAGGAAGGATTATAAACAAATTCGGTCCTCAGTATCCTGGGGCAGTGGTGGTTCAGTAGCAGAATTCTCGCCTTTTGATTTTCAGCCAATGCACCTCATACGCAGCCACCACTTGTCTGTTAATGGAGTCTTGCGTGTTGCTCTGCTGCTGAACACGTTTTGGTGGAGCTTTCAGACTAAGACAGACTGGGAACAAAGGCCTAGTGATCTACTTCCAAAAATCAGCCAATGAAAACCTTATGCATCACAACTGTCCAATCGCCAGCTGATCTTGGGACTGGCTCAGGATTGAGAAGTTTCATTCCATTCTGCACGAGGTCGCCATGAGTCAGGGACCAACTGGTGGCAGCTAACTACAACAACAACGGTATCGTGAACTTCATAAACTTGATGTAGTTGGGAAGTCACTCATCTTGGTTAACTTCTAGCCTAGCATTCTCAGTTTTAGATTTTCTAGTGTTGTTGTTGTTAGGTGCCATTGAGTTGGTTCCAGCTCATAGTGACCCTATGTACAACAGAACGAAACACTGCCCAGTTCTGCACCATCCTCACAATCACTCTTATGCCTGACCCCATTATCGCAGCCACAGTGTCAATCCATCTCTTTGAGGGTCTTCCTCTTTTTTGCTGACCCTCTACTTTACCAAGCTTCATATCCCTCTCCAGGGACTGATCCCTTCTGATAACATGTCCAAAATAAGTGAGACGTAGTATCACCATCCTTGCTTCTAACGAGCATTTTGGTTGTACCTCTTCCAAGACAGATTTGTTTGATCTTTTGGCAGTCCATGGTATATTCAATATTCTTCTCCAACGCCATCATTCAAAGGTGGTAATTCTTCTTTGGTCCTCCTTATTCATCAACCAGCTTTCATATGCATATAGAAAAAAAAAAAAAAACCTGTTGCCGTGGAGTCAATTCCAATGCATAACAACCCTATAGGACAGAGTAGAACTGCCCCATAGGATTTCCAAGGATCACTTTTGGTTAGCTGCTGTAGCTCTTAACTATAATGTCACCAGGGCAATTAAAAACACCATGGCTTGGGTCAGGTGCACCTTAGTCTTCAAGGTACATCTTTGCTTTTCAACACTTTAAAAAAGTCCCTTGCTGCAGATTTGCCTAATGCAATGTGTCTTTTGATTTCTTGACTGCTGTTTCCATGGGTGTTGATAGTGGATCCAAGCAAAATGAAATCCTTGACAACATCAATCTTTTCCCCGTTCATCGTGATGTTGCTTATTTGTCCAGTTGTGAGGTTTTTTGTTTTCTTAATGTTGAGGTGTAATCCATACTGAAGGCTGTGGTCTATGATCTTCATCAGTAAATACTTCAAGTCCTCTTCACTTTCAGCAAGCAAGGTGTGTCATCTGCATAACACAGGTTGTTAATGCATCGTCCTTCAATCTTGATGCCCCATTCTTCTTCACAGAGTCCAGCTTCTTGGATTATTTGCTCAGCATACAGATTGAATAGGTATGGTGAAAGGATACAACTCTGACACCTTTCCTGACTTTAAACGATGCTGTTTCCCCTCGTTCTATTCAAACGGCTGCCTCTTGGTCTATGTACTGGTTCCTTATGAGCACAATTAAATGTTCTGGAATTCCCATTCTCTGCAATGTTATCCATAATTTGTTATGATCCACACAGTCGAATGCCTTTGCATAGTCAATAAAACAGAGGTAAACACCTTTTGGTATTCTCTTCTTTTAGCCAGGATCCATCTGACAACAGCAATGATATCCCTGTTTCCATATCCTCTTCTGAATCCAGCTTGAATTTCTGAAAGCTTCCTGTTGATGTACTGCTACAACCACTTTTGAATGATCTTCAGCCAACTTTTACTTGCATGTGATATTAACGATATTGTTTAGTAATTTCCACATTCAGTTGGATCACCTTTCTTGGGAATATGGATCTTTTCCAGTTGATTGGCCAGGTAGCTATCTTCCAAATGTCTTGGCATAGATGAGTGAGCACTTCCAGCACTGCATCCATTTGTTGAAACATCTCAATTGATATTCCGTCAGTTCCTGGAGCTTTGCTTTTTTGCAAACGCCTTCAGTGCAGCTTGGACTTCTTCCTTTTGTACCAGCCATTCCTGATCATATGCTACCTCCTGAAATGGTTGAACATCGACCAGCTCTTTTTGGTATAGTAACTGTGTATTCTTTCCATTTTCTTTTAATGCTTCCTGTGTCATTCAATATTTTTCCCCCCAGAATCCTTCAATATCTCAACTCAAAGCTTGAATTTTTTCTTCAGTTCTTTCAGCTTTCAGAGCGTATTCTTTCTTTTGGTTTTCTGTCTCCAGCTCTTTGCATATGTCATCATAATACTTTTTTGTCTTCTCAAGCTGCCTTTTGAAATCTTCTGTTTGGTTCTTTTACTCCATCATTTCTCCCTCCTGCTTTAGCTACTCGACATTCAACAGCAAGTTTCAGAGTCTCTTCTGACATCCATTTTGGTCTTTTCCTTCTTTCCTGTCTTTTTAATGACCTCTTGCTTTCTTCATGTATGATGTCCTTGATGTCATTCCACAACTCATCGAGTCTTCAGTCATTAGTGTTCAAATCATCAAATCTATTCTTGAGATGGTCTCTAAATTCAGGTGGAATATACTCAAGGTCATACTTTAGCTCTCATGGACTTGCTCTAATTTTCTTCAGTTTCAACTTGAACTTGCATATGAGCAATTGATGGTCTGTTCTGCAGTTGGACACTGGCCTTGTTCTGACTGAGGACGTCTCTATCATCTCTTTGCACAGATTTAATTGATTCGATTCCTGTGTATTCCACTTGGTGAGGTCCATGTGTATAAAAATATATAGTTGCTATTTATGTTGGTGAAAAAAGGTATTTGCAATGAGGAGGTTGTTGGTCTTGCAAAATTCTATCATGCAATCTCCAGCATCATTTCTATCACCAACGCCATATTTTCCAACTACCGATCCTTCATCTTTGTTTCCAACTTTCACATTCCAATCACCAGTAATTATCAATGCACCCTGATTGCATGTTTGATCAATTTCAGATTGCAGAAGTTGGTAAAAATCTGTAATTTTGTCATCTTTGGCCTTAGCAGTTGATGGGTAAATTTGAATAATAGTCATATTAACTGGTCGTCCTTGTAGGTGTATGGATATTATCCTATCACTGACACCGTTGTACTTCTGGATAGATCTTGAAATGTTCTTTTTGAGCATGAATTTGATGCCATTCCTCTTCAAGTTATCATTTCTGGCATAGTAGACCATATGATTGTCCAATTCGAAGTGGCCAGTACCACTTCATTTCAGCTCACTAATGCCTAGGATATCAATGTTTATGTGCTCTATTCCATTTTTGACAATTTCCAATTTTCCTAGATTCATACTGCATACATTCAACATTTTAATTATTAACGGATGTTTGCAGCTGTTTCTTCTCATTTTGAGTTGTGCCTTATTGGCAAATGAAGGTCCTGAAAGCTTGACTCCATCCACATCAATATGGTCAACTCTACTTTGAGGAGCTAGCTCTTCCCCAGTCATATTTTGAGTGCCTTCCAACCTTGGGGGGCTCATCTTCCAGCACTGTATCAGGCTATGTTCTACTGCTATCCATAAGGTTTTCACTGGCTAATTCTTTTCAGAAGTAGACTGCCAGAACCTTCTTCCTAGCCTGTCTTAGTCTAAGACAGATTTTCTAGTAACCACATTAAAAAAGAAACAGGTGAAGATAATTTTAATAATATCTTTTATGTAAACCACTATCTCCACAATAGAATCATTGTAAAATAAGCATTAATGAGATACTTTACATTATTTTTGTACTGCTTGAAATCCAGTGTGTATTTTACACTTCTAACACATCTCAGTTTTAATTAGCCACCTTCCCAGTGCTCAGTAACCACATGTGGCTAGTGACCACCATATTGGACAGGACAGATCTAGCCTCAAAGTTAAGAATAAACCATATGTGAAGTATAATACTAAACCCATTTTCCAGATAAAAGAAGAAACCAGGAGTTGAAATTCAGTCTCCTTCTGACTACAGTAAAATTTATATAGGTAGCAATGTTCCAAATTCCTCAAATATCTAGAGTGCATTAAAAGCAGATGAAAATATTCTATGATCCATATGTAGAAAACAATAAAAGATTTTTTTTTTAATAAAAATAACTTTTTCTGTGTTGAGGCAAAGACCTTTGCTGTGGCCAAGGAAGAATTTAGCAAGGGTGTCAAGTAAAATGCATTTAAGAGGCAGGCCAGTCACATAAATGAGTGGGAACCGGGGAGCTGTGTGATAGACAATAGGGAATAGTGGCAACTGTGCCAAATTGTAAAGTGCACACTTTGTCTGAATATGCTGGAACTGAAGACCTTGCAAATAGCACGTGTGTAAAACAAAACCCATCTGGGAATCAAATTTGACCTGTGGGGTTCTGTTTGCAATCCCTAATTCAATGAAACAAGAAAGAGAGCATCCTCCAGGAAGGGTGTCTTTTATTCCCTGGGCTGGGGAATGTGTCTCCCTGGCACACTGCCAGTTTTTCCTCCCAGTGACAGAATTTTCTATGGCGTAAACATGCCTCCCCACTTAGAGTTTTCTGTTAGGTGTTCAGTCTTTAGAATGTTGAAGAAAAGGAAAATGATTAGACATAAATTCTCCATAAGTAGGACTTATTAGTGCAGAGTGGCATGACCTTATATGCACACATATCCTTGCTTGCTCTCTGGTGTGGACTGGAGCATTACACGCCTGCCTTGGTCACTGCTATGAAGTCAAGAGCAGCTTGAGGCCCGGTTACTGTTATTTTGCCCTGCTAATCAGCCAGGCAACACTCAACTGCATAGCTATACGATTCACAGCCATGTGTCCTCTGTCAAACTTCTACCATTCTCTCAACTAGAAGCACTCTTTTAAAGAAAAGGAATTATGGCAAAAAAAAAAAAATCTTTAAAACAAAAGAAGTTTTTGTTCTGAAATTTCTTAAGGAATGTGTGCAAAAGTTTGCCTTGTTGTTGTTGTTAGGTGCCTTCCAGTCAGTTCCAACTCATAGTGACCCTATGTACCACAGAATGAAACACACCCAAGTCCTGAGCCGTCCTTAAAATCCTTGTTGTGCTTGGGCCCATTGTTGCAGCCTTATAACACATAAAGTTTGCCTTATAACAGTTATATTTGCATCTTAGAAGGATTACCAGGTAATCAAAACACAGTTCTCCTAAAAGCAGGAATGTACACAGAAGATTCTCAATAAAAGGAAATAACTTTTGAAATTCTCCATACTACTCTCTGAGTGTTCATGAGATGGTTCCATAGCTAGTTGTTAATCTCAATTTGTCTTCATAGCAAAAATAGAACCCTCCTAATTCTATTAAAGGAAATGCTTTGGACATTATTAGAGAGTAGCATCTCTTGACAGCAAAAAATAGCTAACATTTATTGAGCAATTCTTACATGTTAAAAACCATAACAAGCACTTGACATACTTTAACTCATTTTGAGCTAGATATTATTTTAATTCCTATTCTGCAGATGCAAAGATTGAGGCAGAGAGAGCATAAGTAACTTGCCTGTGGTCTTACAGCTAGTAAGTGGAAGAGCAGGGATGTGAACACAGGCGACTTGGCTACAAAAACCAAGCACTTAGCCTCTTTATAACAGATAAATGTTTTTTCAACAGAGAATCCACTACTTCAAATTGGTTAACAATGGTTCAATATTCTGTCTTAATTCTCTTATCAAGAGCTAGTGTGGAAAGAGCCCCTGATATCACAGATAAGTATAAGATTTTGATCACCAAAGATTCAGTGTTGACTCAGTAAAACGTCTCAGGGAAGGGAACTTGTCAGGACGCTGGACCCTGGAGGTTGAAATATTGTACAGGCCCCTGTCGGCTCTGCTTTCCACTCCTAGATGAAGATGTGGACTTCTAGATTCTGCACTTGGAGTTTGAGCTAGGAGAACCCAGCGTTTGTAAATTTAAAGAAAATAGAAGCACATAGATTGGGATTGTAGGTTCTGAGGATAAAAGGGTGGTGGCAAAGCAAAAACTGAGTGTTTCAGTTCTTTTCCCTACCTATCTCACAGGCACAATATTCCTGGCCTCTGGGTGCTTCCCCCAATGTCCCCACCCCATAGGGAATCGAGGGCCCAAGGAAGGCTATGCCGAGGTCAGCCACATCTGTTCTTCCTCATGTAATGGCTTCCCTTCTATCAAGTTTTATAATCTTTCACTGGCTAAACTGGGAATTTACTCCAAAACATAAAAGGACTGTGGGTATGCAGTCTCTTCTCACTAATACGAACCCGCCTGAAACCCTGTGGAATTGAACTGTGTGTATTTGTGTGCTTGAAAGCAAAAGACAAATGTTCAAAAAACAAAAAATGTATACAAAGCTACATACCAAACTCCATTGCCATCAAGTTGCTTCTGACTAATAACGACCCTATAGATAGAGTAGAACTGCCCACAGGGTTTCCTGCTGAAATGTTTATGGTAGCAGATTGCCAGGACTTTTGTCCAAGGGAGCCACAGGTGGGCTCAAACCACCAACCTTTCAGTTAGCAGCTGAGCACTTAACCATTGGGCCACCAGGGCTCCTATGAAGCTACATAACCAAAATAAAAACACCAAACTTGCCATCGAGTCTATTCCGACTCATAGCAACCCTATAGGACAGAGCAGAGCTGCCCCATATGGTTTCCAAGGAGCGCCTGATGAATTCAAACTGCTGATCTTTTGGTTAGCAGCTATAACTCTTAAGCACTACACCACCAGGGTTTCCAGGTGGTTCTACTCTGTCTTGTAGGGTCATTATGAGTCAGAATTGACTCAACAGCAACAGGTTTGGTTTTTGGTGGGTTATTTGCACAGTAGCCTGTAAAACAAAAATGTGACATACCTTGTAATCTATACTAGTAGCCATAGAGTCAACTCGTACCCATGGTGACCTCATGTGTGTGTCAGAGTAGAACTGTGCTCCATAGGGTTTTCAATGACTCATTTTTTTGGAAGTAGATCTCCAGGCCTTTCTTCCAAGGTGCCTCTGGGTGGACTCACATCTCTAATCTTTTGGTTAGCAGCCAACAGCATCAACCATTTGCACCACCGATGGGTTCCTTATAACCTATAAACTTCTAATATCTTGGATTTGGGGGTAAATTTTTATTAAAGGTGTCTGGTGTGTTTGTTTAAAAAATCTAGTAAACTGACTCCCATTGAAAGAAAAAATACAGAAAGTTCCAGTGAGGGCCATGCAGAAAGACTGCAGCCTTAGGAAACCATTCATTCATTCAATGCATTTCTTCTGTGAAATTTATTAACAGCCCGCTATGTGCTTCTGTGCCAGGTGCTGGCCAGCCTGAGTTAAATAAACCAGAGGAAATAGAGAAAAAGCAAACAGAAAAGCAAGAAACAAAGAGTCTCCTACGATACAAGAGCAAGGGCAGCCAGTCCTAGAGTAATAAAAGTAGCTTGACATTGAGCTCCTTGAAAAGGAAGTTCTTGCAAATTGTGGAACAGCACAAAGACATTTAAAGAGAAAACAGGCAGCTGGGCTTCAGGAACACGGAGGACAACCTGAAATATTTAAGAAAAAAATCAGCCTAGACAAAAGAAGAGTTTTTAAAATGGACTGAGACATACCAAACTCCCCAGGCCTGAAAACCTTACCAATTTGTGGTCAAAAAACAAAAAGATTGGTATATTGACTTGTTGTTCACACTTGAGTCAATTGCTTAGATAGCACTTTAAAGAATTCTATAGGTTTCTTTCAACTGCACTGTAAATCTATATTGTTTTCTAGAGCAAAACAATAATTTGCTTTCATTTAAGATCGTCAGTTTCTCTGCTAACCAAAAGGTCGGCAGTTCAAATCCACCAGCGGCTCCTTGGAAACTCTATGAGGCAGTTCTACTCTGTCCTATAGGGTTGTTATGAGTCAAAATTGACTCAATGATGGCAAGGGTTACAGTCCCCCAAAGAAGCCCTGGTGGCACAGTGTTTAAAGCACCCAGCTGCTAACCAAAAAGTTGGTAGTTCAAACCTACCAGCTGCTCCTTGGGACAAAGATGTGGCAGTCTGCTCCTGTAAAGATTACAGCCTTGGAAGCCCTATGGGCAGATCTACTGTGTCCAATAGGGTCGCTCTGAGTCAGGATCAACTCAACAGTAATGGGTTTAGAGGCCCCAAAGAAGACTGTATTGCTTATTACAGAAATGTTGAATCCCCGTAGGTCTTCCTGGCTTGCGCATCTCTAGTCTGTGTGTCAGGGTTTACAATTGATTGGGCAGTATTAGGTGTGCATGGAATGAAAACATGAACTGTAAGTGGGAGTGCACACATTGTGTCAGTGTGGATAGAAGCAATAATGTTTTGAATGGTACTGACAAGTCATGAGTCACTGACTACACGCGGGAAGATAATTCTCTGGAGGCAAGAAATCACTTGGGGGAAGGCTGCTTTGGCCTTAGCCTTGCTAATTATTTGCTAGAAAGGCAGGCACATAACCAGGTCCAGGGGTCAAGCAACTGTGCATGCCTCACTCTACCTTCTGAGGAGGCAGCAAATGACCACAAGGCTGGTTGACATCAGGGACTCATTAAGAAAACAAGTCCCGGGGCCTCTGGGACCAGCACTCCATTGGCTCCATTCCCAAAGTTCATATGGCACGCACGGTGTGGCCCTAAACTAAGTTATGGCCCTGGAGAAAGCCTGATGTTGAAACAGTGGGGAAGGGCTTGGGCTGACCTGCAGAAACAATGGAAAACACAAGGGGTACATCAGGAGCCTGATAGCTCCATCAATACAAGAATGAGTTGATATATTTGTAAAAAGACGGAACAATTATTTAATCAACTACTATTTATTCAACTCCCCTATAACCAGCAGGGTTTGTTTGTTTGTTTGTCTGTTTTGGCTTTTTTTTTTTTTTTGCTTTTTTGGACCTACCAAAGGATGTATAATATTCATATCAATAACAGTAGTTTTAAAATGTGCAGGGAAGCCAAACAAGTAGAGTTTGAAAGAGTCTTTCCCCACCTTGTACCCTTCCCCGTTCACCTCCCTCACCACCACTGAGACTCAAAGCTGTAAACAAAGCAGCATTAAATTTCTCATAATGTACATAATTATCCAAAAACCAGTTGCTGCCAAGTCGATTCCGACTCATGGCAACCCCATATGTGTCACAGAAGAGCTGTGCTCCACAGGGTTTTCAATGGCTGATTTTTTGGAAGTAGATCACCAGGCCTTTCTTCCAAGGCACCTCTGGGTGGACTCAAACTTCCAACCTCTGCTTAGTAGCCAAGCTCCTTAACCATCTGCACCATCTAAAACCAAAAATCAAACCCATTGCTATCAGGTTGATTTCAACTTCTGGCAAACGCCATGTGTTTACAGAGTAGAACTGTTCCATAGGGTTTCCTTGGCTGCAATATTTACAGAAGCAGATCACCAGCTGTCTTAGTCATGTAGTGTTGCTATAACAGAAACACCACAAGTGGGTGGTTTTAACAGGTGTTTATTCTCTCACAGTTTAGGAGGCTAGGAGTCCGAATTCAGGGTGCCAGCTCCAGAGGAAGGCTTTCTGTCTCTGTCGACTCTGGGGAAAGGTCCTTGTCATCAATCTTACACTGGTCTAGGAGCATCTCAGCACAGGGATCCCAGGTCCAAAGGATGCACTCACTCTCGGCTCTTCTTTCTTAATGGTAGGAGGTCCTTGTCTCTCTGCTCCCTTCTGTCTGCTTTTATCTTTTGTAAAATAAACCGTGAATCAGGCCACATCCCAGGGAAACTCCCCTTACATTAGATCAGGGCTGTGACCTGAGTCAGGGTGTTGCATTCAACCCAAACCCTCTTTAACATAACCTAATCTTGCCTCATTAATCACAGGCAGATTAGGATTTACAACACATAGAAAATTACATCAGATCACAAAATAGGACAACCACGCAAGACTGGAAATCATGGTCTAGCCAAGTAGACACATATTTTTGGGGTTCACTATTCAATCTATAACACCAGGTTTTTCTTCCACAACTCCATTGGATGGGTTCAAACCACTAACTTTTAGGTTAGTAGTCAAGTGCTAACTGTTTGGGCCATCCAGGGATCTTTGCATCACTCAGGGACTCCCATCTATCCAACAAAGTCAGACTACAACCAGTCACGTACATTTAATTTTATGCATTTAAGAGAGGCTTGGGAAAGAGGTGGTGTGGACTGAGGAAAGGAACTCTGGGCATGTGAGAAAACAGGCTAGGAGTGTTTGAGAGAGAGCTATGGCTGAAGCTTAGGGTCTCAAAAACCTCAGAGAAAGAGGCTCAGAGGAGAGAGAGGATTTCTGAGGCTTGGAAATGAGGGGATAAACTCCTCAGGGATAAACACACTAGGAAGCCAATAGACCAAGTTTGAATAGACTAATATAAGACATGGCCAAGGTTGCCTAATAACTGACAGAATAAACCACCTTGAGTGGAAGACTTCCCACTGAACAACCAGGACTTCTGTCATCAAGAATATATTCTTCATGATATGTGCTGAGAATTTTTTTAACAGGTAAAATTAATAGTTGGCTAAATGCAATGCAGTATTCTAGACTGTACCCTGGAACAGAAACAGTATATTAATAGAAAAACAGGGAAAATCCAAATAAAGTCTGGAATTTGGCTAATAGTAATGCACCAATGTTGGTTTCTTAGTTTTGACAAATGCAACGTGGGGTAATGCAAGATGTGGAGTATGAGCTAGGCTGGGGAAGGGCACATAGGAATCTCTTGACTATCTTTGCAACTTTTCTATAAAACTAAAATAACTCCAAAATAAAGTTTATTTTAAAAAAGTAATATTTGAGAAACCTTGGAAGACATGGTCCCCGGACTACCTGTTAACCCAGGACTAAAACCATTCCCAAAGCCAACTCTTCAGACAAAGATTAGACTGGACTATAAGACGTAAAATGATATTCATGAAGAGTGTGCATCTTAGTTCAAGTAGATTCATGAGACTAAATGGGTAGGTCCTGTACAGACATGAGATGAGAAGGCAGATGGGGAAAGGAGCTGGTTGAATGCACATGGGAAATCCGGGGGGGGGAAGGAAGAGTGTGCTGTCACATCACAGAGAGAGTAACTAGGGTCACATAATAATGTATGTATGAGTTTTTGTATGAGAAACTAACTTGAGCTGTAAACTTTCACTTAAAGCACAATAAAAAAAATTAGTATTTGGCACATTTGATGATTAAATCCTAAAGTTATCTGAAAAACTTTCTTAGGAAAATTCATTCAAACCCTCCTGAGTCTTACTTTCAACATTTTTAAAGGGTTCCAGAATATTTACACTAGGCATACAAAACCAACCTTCTTATTATTAGAACTCCCACAATCTTGTGGTAAATTTCTCACCTGTAGCATTCCCACCAAAATTCTAGAATCCTGAGGCAGAGTGCAAAAATGCCTAAGAATCTTCACCCCTTCCTATATCTACCCACTTTGCAATGTGACCTAGCAGCTCCTATTATCAAGAGTTGATTTCCCTTGGTCTCTAGTCACCTGGAACAACTGAGGAAGAAGGAAAGTCAGGAATAGGGGGAGAATATGGAATGTGCAGCTAATTGCCTCCATGAATAACTGCCTCCTCTGCCATGAGAACAGAAGAACTGGATGGTGCCCAGCTACCATCACTGAATATTTTGATCAAAGATTCCATAGAAGAATCCTAATCAAAAGGGAGAAAAAGCAGAACAGAATTTCAAATTCTCATGGACTGCAGACTTCCTGGAGCCATAAAGGTTGAATGAACCCCTGAAACTATTGCCCTGAGATAATCTTTAAACAAAACCAAAAATTTCCCCTAAAGTCTTCTTAAAACCAAAATAAAGTTTAGTTTAACTAGTAAAAACATCTGCCTTGAGCATTATGCTCTTTTGAGAACTATCTACACAGGATAAAATTGACAGCAGCAACTGGAAAGATTAGATAGGAACCTAAGAGGGCAGTGAATTTATGTTAACGGAGGAGGAAAAACTCAGAAAAGGAGGAAGAGAATGGTTACACAACTCAAAGAATATAATCAATATCACTAAATGGTACCTGTAGAAACTGATGAATTGGTGTATGTTTTGCTGTGTTTATTCTCAAGAAAAAAATAAAATTATATACAAGGAAAAAAAGTCTTTTTTCCCACCCTTTCAGTCTGGTCAGGGGCATAATGGCTTCTTTTGGTCAATGAATATGGTAGAATTGATATTGTGCAATTTCTAAGCTCAGATTTCAAGAGGCCATAATATTTCCACTCTCATTGTTGCAATCCTGCTACCGCTATGTGAATAAAGTCAGATTAACCTATAGCAGAACTACAGGATCACATGGAAAGAGATGAGTCACCCAGCTGAGCCCTCCCTAGACCAGCCAGCCCCCAGCCAACCTAGCTGTTGACTGGTGGGTAATCCAAGCAAGGCCAGAAGAACAACCCAGCTGAGCCCAGGCCAAGCTGCCACAATGCAGATTCATAAGCAATAATAAACTATTGTTGTTTTAACCACTAAGTTTTATTTTGTAGCAAAAGCTCAATGAAAAAAATTCCATACAATCTCTTACCCAAACTTGACCTCACACATTAAGACTTTGTCCTGAATTCCTCCGGAGAAATCTCTAATCTGATACCAGCTTCTAGTTTAAATTTTTTTAAAAAAATGGTTGCCAACAACTCGATTCTAACTCATGGTGACCCCAGGCACATAGAGCAGAACTGCTCTATAGGGTTTTCATGGCTGTGACATTTCAGAAGCAGATCTTCAGGCCTGTCTTCTGACTTGCCTCTGGGCGGGTCTGAACCACCAACCTTTCAGATAGTAGCCAACCGCTTAACCATTTGTGCAAAGCAGAGACTCTTCTAGTTTTAAAAAGAAAGACATGGCAAGAAAATGAAGTTATTCTAGAAGCTCACTTATGCCCCCACAGAACCCTCTCTATTGCAAGCTTCTGGATTTATGTCCTTTCCTTTTGCTTTTTTGCCCAATCACTTTCTTTTAAACCTCTCAGGGACCTTATGGCAAAAAAAAAAAAAAAAAAAAAAAAGGATATATTGAGCTCTAAAAGACTGATTAAATATAGCCTTTAAAGGTCAAGTAAAAGTATGCTTGGACAGCTCATCTTCACTCTAGCTCCTTGTAGTTCAGTCCCTCATGGAGTCACATTCTCAGAAGCACAGTGCAGTAAACAAACGTAATTAAAATACGTATGAGTTTTTATCTCAAAGACTAAAGGCCCCAGGAGCGGAGGAGAGTACATTCTTATGCATAGCAAAAATATCTTTAAAATCTGCTCTCCCCATTTCTGTCATATCCTCCCATGAATGGCCTCTCTCAAATGCTAAACAATAGCTGCTTCTTGGTTTTTTTTGACAGCATTCATCTCAACCCTATCTTTCTGCATCTATTATTCTTTTTTTCTCATTCTGGTAGGTTTTTTCCTTTTTTTTTTTTTTCTTTTCCAATATTAAATCATAGCTTCTCCTGCTCCTTCTGCTCTCCTTGCTCTGTAAAATAAGGCCCAAGAGGGGAAGGGGAAGAGAGGAAAAAGTGGCCAAGACCCCAGTTTTCTTTTTTGTGCAGATGGAAGTTGTGCCTAGGTATGCTTAAATGATTACAGCCCCTCTGTACGCTGGCTGGAATCCCTGGGTGGTGCAAAAAGTCACACACTTGGCTGCTAACCAAAGGGTTGGAGGTTCAAGTCCACCCAGAGGTGTCTTGCAAGAAAGGCCTGGAGATCTACTTCCAAAAAATAGAGATCTACAGCCACTGAAAACCTTCTGGATCTCTCTATAGGAGATCTACAGCCACTGAAAACCTTCTGGATCTCTCTATAGGAGATCTACAGCCACTGAAAACCTTCTGGATCTCTCTATAGGAGATCTACAGCCACTGAAAACCTTCTGGAGCATAGCTCTACTCTGACACACACCAGGTCACTATGAATCAAAGTGGACTCCACGGCAACTGGTTTATACCCTGGATAAAAAGTTCTGATTCTAAGAAAAGAGACATATATAAGATATGTTAAAAAAAAAAAAAACACTTTAACAGTTACATGGCTTTTGTGAAATAACTTTTAGATGAGATGTATTTTTAAACGATAGCAATTCTATTTCCCAGAAAGCGTAGCTCTTAAAATTAAAACCCAGATGAGTTTGATTAACGGTGTTTTCAAATGGAGCAGGATTTGACATTTCTCCTCCCACAGAGAAGAAAATGAAGAGTGGAGCTGTCTCCATTCATGGGAACAGCAATTTCCCGATTTCCGGCACTCATTCAATCTGATTCTTGCTTTCTGATGGCAACAACACACAGTCTACCGTCTAGATCGAAGGGGAAGGGAAAACATTATCAAAGGGAAAGAGTACAATTCCCCCCTACCTTGTCTAAAAATGCTGTCTCAAAATGCTCTGTAGGAACTGCTTGCTAAAAAAAAAAAAAATTTAATCTGAAGTGGTGGTTGCTGACATTTTACACATTAAAATCATTCCCGAGGAGATGAAGTCTGCCATCTCTCCCACTCCTGTCTCACCAAACCCCCCTCTCCAGCCTCCTCACCTACTCTCCAGCTGTCGTGAATGGCTTATGCTCCCCTAACCCAGAGCACCCCAACCTGAGCGCTACCACTGGATTGCAGGTGTGAGACATACTGAGCACCCTTCACTCTCAGTGGCCAGCAGTGGTCTGGGCGGCCAGAGTCTCTAGCGGCAACTACCTCCTGCTATAAGCAGCAGCCCCACGCATTTACCAAGAGTGCCTTACAAATGTTAGCTTTTTCTCAGGAGCCATCACTTGCTAAAAGATGGGAAGCACTGCCCATTATGTACTGTGCTTGGATGTTACTGCTCCTTCTATCCAGAAAACCTTTCATCTGTGTCGTTCATACCCATCTTTTCAGATTCAGGAGCCATGGTGGCACAGTGGTTAAGTGATACGGCTGCTAACCAAGAGGGCGGCAGTTCAAGACCACCAGCCATTCCTTGGAAACCCTAGAGAGCAGTTCTACTCTGTCCTATATGGTCGCTACAAGTCGGAATCAACACAACGGCAACAGGTTTCAGATTTAGCTCTGGGTATCTGACTTCTTCCTCTGAAGAGGCTTCCTTGTTCTGCCCTAGCCCTCCATCCAGGATAGGTTAGGTACTTCTCCCTGTGATCTGAAATGTCCCCTGCAGCCAGAGTCTGTATACACTGTGTAATATCATATGTAGTCAACAGCAAGCTCCCCGGTGCTGCAAGTCTGGGAATCATATTTTGAGCAGCTCTGCTCAAAGCAGATCAACAGATAACTCGAACAGATCTCTGCCCTGTCTTAGCAAACACACACATCTGGTCCTGGACTGGATGAATAACCTCAAGGAGAACCTAGTTCTCACGTATTCTGGGTCAAAAGTCAAAAGCTCTTATCGTTTCCCGTCTGGTATTGTTATCAGTCTTCGTTCCTGTTGTTTTTATAAGATGGGCCAAAGGAAATTAATATTCGGTGAAACCTACTATGAGAGACAGCCCAGCACAGGGCTTAAGAACATAACCTTGGAGCCAGACTCCCTGATACCCTGATAACAGTTTAATCTTTCTGTACCTCAGTTTCCTTATCCCTCCTTTACGACACTTCAGTGAGCTCACACATGCAAAATGCGTAGCACGGTATCTGGCACATAGTAAGTGCTCAAAAGCATTCACTGTCATCACCATTACTACCTTTAAGTGCCATTATTATTTGTACATACATTATCTAGTTGATCAAAGTGATTCAGACTTGAAATGATTCTCAGAAAACTCACCACTGCAGAAAGCCACGACTTCTCCAAAAGAAAACACAGAACTGTTTTGTGAGATCAGCCCATTGGCAAGTGAGTTGGACTGCTTGTTACAAAGGCCACCCTTAGCCCTAATTTCCTGGAATTAATTCTAAAATGTTATTTATTTATACAAAACATATTAATTTTCTCTGGTTCCAAGCATATAATAGAATGGTTTCATACTACTAAGAACACATCAGAATTCTCCATCCTTATCATAGGCTTCTTCATAAACCCTGACAAATTTCCTACCAAATGAAAACGGGAATTTTTGCAAAAGTAAAACCACCTCCCAAGGAGTATTACAGCATTTTGAAATGTGAGGTCAAAATCCTGCAACTGTTGCCATCACAAAATCTGAAAAACTTTACCAGATTATTTAATGAACCCTATATATATTTTATAGTTACATTGTTTATGTGGGTTTTTTAAAAAGGAATGTCCCTCATCTAAACCCACACACACACAATCTAAAATTGGAAGTATAAAAACAGAAAGGGGAGGAAGGCTCTCAATCGCTTTCCAGAAAAGCGCTCAAAGACCGTTTATCCATAAACCTCGGGTTCTCATGGCTTCCTCAAAAAGCACTGTTCTCTTCCTCCCGGTCGCCCTAACCTAGCTCCATTTCCCGTCCTCATTACATTTATAAAAGCATTTCTCTTTTTTAACTTATGGAGAAGGACTGGTTAAATGTCGGTTAAATGACTGGTTCAGTGCTTTCCAACCGCTCGGATTCACTCCGGGTCGGGCCTCTCAGGGGTCGTGCTCAGGGGGCGAGTCCGGGCGGGAAGGGACGCTTCTGCGTCTTCCTTCTCCTCGTCCCCGGCAAGAACACTGCGCAGGGATGATGGCATAGGGTCCCCATCGTGAAAGTCTTGCCTGGAGCACAGCCTTCTGGGCCGGGGTAGGTAAATATCGCCGTGGAAAGTGCCAGCCCTGGGTCTGCTCAGAGGAAGCTGGTCTCTGTCCAGGCAGAAAAGGCACGCGGACCATCAGAAACCGCTGGAGACAGGAGCGCTCCAACTAGGCGACCTGAGGAGCCCGAAACGGAGCAGCACGATCTCAATGACTTTCAGGGGCAGTGGGTTTCCAAGCTTACAGACTGTCTCCATTCCTCTAGTCTTCCTCGTTTACACAGCCCCTGCCCCGGGTGGGGGTGCGGGTGCGGGTGGGGGTGGGGGTGGGGGTGCGGGGTGGGGGGGGTGCCGCGCGCGGTTTGGGACTCAAGCTCAATATCACGATTCCCAGTTCAGAGCGCTTCCTCTCTATATAAAGGTTTACAAATCGTGCCAGCCAAGGGCCACTTTCAATTTGGCCCGTGAAGTTTCTGTCCACTGTGTGGTAAACTGTAAATAACCAACCGCCCGCCCTCCCCCACGTTAACTCCCTCTTGACCAAATGAGAGTGAAATGAGGGCCAAGACAATAATTTTATTATTTTTTAATTCGACGAAGAGAAATACAGAACAAAAAAAATGGGGGGGGGTTAATTCCCAAGAAATTATCATGCTCTTTTCCCAATGATCAGATCTCTACAGATGCATAAAAATTTGCTGCCAGAGATTATGGAAAGAGGGAAGGAAGGCAGGAGGAAGGGAGGAAGAAGGGAGAAAGAAGTGAGGAAGGAAGGGAAGGAGAAAAGATGGAGAGGAAGGGAGACAAGAAAGGAAGGAGGGAGGAGGAAAGGAGGAAGAGAGAAAGAATGGAGGTAAGCAGGGAAGCACAAGGAGGAAGGGAGGAAGGGTGGGAGGATGGAAGAAGGGAGATAGGGAAGAAAAAGGAAGGGAGAGAGAAGGGAAGAAAGGAAGGAAGGAGGAAGATGGAAGAGAGGCAGGAGACAGAGGAAGAATGGAGGAGAGGAGGAAGAAAAAGAGGGAAGAAGGAGGGAGGAAGGGAGAGAAGGAGGAAGAAGGGAGGGAGAAAAGGAGGGAGGAAGAAAGGAAGTAAGAAGGAAGAAGGGAGAAGGGGGCAGAGAGAAAGAAGGGAGTGAGGAAGGAGAGGAAGGGAGGGAAGAAAGAAGCAGAGAGAAAGGAAAGAAGGGAGGGAGGAAGAAGGTAGGAAGTGATCAAGGGAGGAAGGGAAGGAGTAAGAAAGGAGGAAGGGAGAGAAGGAAGGATATTTCTCTTAGAAGATTAACAGCGCAGAAATTTTCTTTTATATTTTGCACATTTTTGTACGGGGGCTTCCGATAGCCCCTGACTTTCCAGCAAAAAAATTTTCAAATAAGGATATGAGCATGAACACTCATTTCTTAATGTGGGGAACTGGGCTTGTTTATGAACATGCCTGGTACATCCTTGCCCTGGGGATTACTTTTCCCTGAAATGTTTAATGAGAGCTAACCAGGTCTTTGGGCAGTTCTGACTTGAGTCCAAATAAAACTTGAACCCTGTGTAGGCACAGGCTTAAAAAGAGAAGATTTAAAAAGAAAAAAAAAAAAAAGTACTATTGTGTTCCATATTGATTTGGAATCTTCTTCTCATGCCTGATTATCCACACCTCGTGTTTTCAGGAATATGTCTGATAAAAAAAGAAAGTGGGGGAGATTTGCAAGATTATTTCATGAAATACTAGCACTGGGTGACCCCAGGTCATCCACTTAGCCAACCTCCTTACTTTAGGAATGAGGGAACACAGACCTTGAAAGGTTGTGACTTGGGACTAAAATCAAAGATGTAAATGCATAAACAAGCCTTGACATCAGGGAAAGCCAGGAGCTAACATTTAAGTTTCACAGCAAGTAGCAGGACTACCAGATAAAAATCCTCTAGGCAGTCCTCCCTTCATAGGGATGAAGTTACCCAAGAGTCCTGAGTCTACATAAAGTACTGCATTTCGGAGTCCTTCACTGGTCCTTTTCCCCTTCCTTCTTTTTCCTGAGTTCTAGCTGTTGGATTTTCTATTGAGGTCCCTCAAGTGGGGGTGGTGGGCCAAAACAATAGGATGCCTGGTTCAGGCCCTCTCAAATGCACCCTATGCACAATGTCCACTTCACTCTCTTAACTTGCAAGAGGTAGGAAGCTTTCTTGAGTGTTAATAACATATGTGGCCCTGGTAATGAAAGGGGAACTGAGAAAGGGTAATGGAGAGCAAGCTCAAATCAAAGCAAAAGCCAGCTGCCCTTTCCTCTCTCTCTGCAGACATAAAGGAGTGCACAAGTAGCCCTTGTTTGGGGGCAGGTGGGGAGCTGGGAGAGAGAGCACAAAAGGGGACGCCCCTCTGACAGAGTTCTATTACTTTTTTATAAAGATTAAGAGGCTTCTTTTGAAATGAGGCCTAGAGTTTCAACCTCTACACTAAATAAGACATGACATAATCTGCAAATATCACCTCATTACCCCTCGTGTAAACAACATTCAACTAAAAGAAGTGCGTTTTCTCTTTTAAAGAACTTTTTTTCTTTTCTTCTAAATTAAGATGCTTTTGGTTCAGCCAATGGGAAGAATTAGAACTCATCAAAAAAAAATTTCATTTCATTACAAAGCATCTTTTCTGATCGTAAAGCCATAAAAGTAGAAATCAATAACAGAAAAAGCAAAGAAAAAAATCAAACACATGGAAACTGAACAATACCTTCCACAAAAATTACTGGGTTATAGAAGAAATTAAGGACGGAATAAAAAAAATTCACAGAATCAAATAAGAGTGAAAACACATCCCACCAGAACCTTTGGGACACAGCAAAAGCAGCGCTCAGAGGTCAATTTATAGCAGTAAATGCACACATCCAAAAAGAAGAAAGGGCTAAAATCAAAGCATTAACCCTACAACTTGAACAAATAGAAAGAGAGCAGCAAAAGAAGCCCTCAGGCACCAGAAGAAAGCACATAATAAAAATTAGAGCAGAATTAAATGAAATAGAGAATAGAAAAACAATTGAAAGACTTAACAAAACCAAAAGCTGGTTCTTTGAAAAGATCAACAAAATTGATAAACCATTGGCCAAAATGACAAGAGAAAAACAGGAGAGGAAGTAAATAACTCAAATGAGAAATTAGACAGACAATTCCACAACGGACCCAACTGAAATTAAAAGAATACTGTGAAAAATTATACTTTAACAAATTTGAAAACCTAGAGGAAATGGAAAAATGTCTAGAAATACAGTACCTACCTAAACAAACAGAGGTAGAACAACTAAATAAACCTATAACAAAAGATGAGATTGAAAAGGTAATTTAAAAACTTCAACAAAAAAACACTCTGGCCCTGACGGCTTCACTGGAGAATTCTACCAAACTTTCAGAGAGAGTTAACACCACTACTACTAAAGGTATTTCAGAGCATAGAAAAGGATGGAATACTCCCAAATTCATCCTGTGAAGCCAGCATAACCCTGATACCAAAACCAGGCAAAGACACCACAAAAAAAAAGAAAAATACAGACCTGTATCCCTCATGAACTTAGATGCAAAAATCCTCAACAAAATTCTAGCCAATAGAATTCAACAACATATCAAATAATTCACCATGACCAAGTGGGATTCATACCAGGTATGCAGGGATGGCTCAACATTAGAAAAATGATCAATGTAATCCACCACATAAATAAAACAAAAGTCAAGAACCACATGATCTTATCAATTGATGCAGAAAAGGCGTTTGACAAAGTTCAACACCTGTTCATGATCAAAGCTATCAGCAAAATAGGAAATAGAAGGGAAATTTCTCAACATAACAAAGGGCATTTATACAAAGCCAACAGCCAACATCATCCTAAATGGAGAGCATCTGAGAGCATTCCCCTTGAGTACGGGAACCAGACAAGAATGCCCTTTATCACCACTCTTATTTAACATTGTGCTGGAGATCCTAACCAGAGCAATTAGGCTAGAAAAAGAAATAAAGGGCACCCAAATTGGTAAGGAAGAAGTAAATGTATCTCTATTTGCAGATAACATGACGTTATACACAGAAAACCCTAAAGAATCCACAAGAAAACTACTGGAACTACTAGAAGAGTTCAGCAAAATATCAGGATACAAGATAAACATACAAAAATCAGTTGGATTCCCTACATCAACAAAGACAACATCTAAGAGGAAATCACCAAATCAATATTATTTACAGTAGCCCCCAAGAAGATAAAATACTTGAGAATAAACCTTACCAGAGACATAAAAGACCTATACAAAGAAAACTACAAGACACTACTGCAAGAAACCAAAAGAGACCTACATAAGTGGAAAAACATACTTTGCTCATGGATAGGAAGACTCAACATTGTGAAAATGTCTATTCTACCCAAAGCAATCTATATATACAATACAATTCTGATCCAAATTCCCACAATATTTTTTAATGAGATGGAGAAACAAATCACCAACTTCATATGGAAAGAGAAGAGGCCCCAGATAAGTAAAGCATTACTGAAGAAGAAGAACAAAGTATGAGGTCTCATACTACCTGATTTTAGAATATATTATACCACCACAGTAGTCAAAACAGCCTGGTACTGGTACAACAACAGATACATAGACCACTGGAACAGAATTGAGAATCCAGACATAAATCCATCCACTCATGAGCAGCTAATATTTGACAAAGGCCCAAAGCCCATTAAAAATTAAATGGGGAAAAGACAGCCTCTTTAACAAATGGTGCTGGCATAACTGGATATCCATCTGCAAAAAGTGAAACAAGACCCATACCTCACATCATGCACAAAAAAACTAACTCAAACTGGATCAAAGACCTAAATATAAAATCTAAAACAATAAAGACCACAGAGGAAAAACTAGGGACAATGCTAGGAACCCTAACACCTGGCATAAACACTATACAAAACATTACTAACAATGCACAAATGCCAGAAGAGAAACTAAATAACCAGGCGCTCCTAAAAATCAACCACTTCTGCTCATCCAAAGACTTCACCAAAAGACTAAAAAGACAACCTACAGACTGGGAAAAAAATTTTGGCTACAACAAATCCAATCAGCATCTAGTCTCTAAAATCTACAAGATACTGCAAAGCCTCAACAACGAAAAAGAGAAACAAGTTAATTAAAAAATGGACAAAGAAAATGAACAGACACTTCACCAAAGAAGACATTCAGGTGGCTGACGTATACTTGAGGAAATGCTCACGATCATTAGCCATTCGAGAAATGCAAACCAAAACTACAATGGGATACCATCTCGCCCCAACAAGGCTAGCATTAATCCAAAAAACACAAAATAATAAATACTGGAGAGGTTGTAGAGAGACTGGGACACTTATACACTGTTGGTGGGAATATGAAATTGTACAACCACTTTGGAAATCAATTTGGCACTTCCTTACAAAGATAAAAATAGAACTACCATATGATCCAGCAAACCCACTCCTTGGAATACATCCTAGAGAAATAAGAGCCCTCACACAAATAGATATACGCACACCCATGTTCATTGCAGCACTGTTTACATAGCAAAAAGATGGAAACAGCCTAGGTGCCCATCAACAGATGAATGGATAAACAAATTATGGTATATTCACACAATGGAATACTACGCAATGATAAAGAACAAAGATGAATCCATGAAATACCTCATAACATGGAGGAATCTGGAAGGCATTATGCTGAGTGAAATTAATCAGTTGTAAAAAGACAAATATTCTATGAGACCACTATTATAAGAACTCGAGAAAAGGTTTAAACACAGAAGGAAACATTCTTTGATGGTTACAAGGGTGGGAAGGGAGGGAGAGGGGTATTCACTAACTAGATGGTAGACAAGAATTATTTTAGGTGAAGGGAACGACGCACAATACAGGGGAAGTCAGCACAACTGGACTAAACCAAAAGCTAAGAAGTTTCCTGAATATGACCAAACACTTCAAAGGACAGAGTGGCAGGGGCAGGGGTCTGGTGACCAGGGTTTCAGGAGACATCCAGGTCAATTGGCATAACAAAGTTTATTAAGAAAATGTTCTGAATCCCACTTTGGTTAGTGGCATCTGGGGTCTTTAAAGCTAGCAAGTGGCCATCTAAGATGCATCAATTGGTCCCACCTGGAGCAAAGGAGAATGAAGAACACCAAAGACACAAGGAAAATATGAGCCCAAGAGACAGAAAGGGCCACATAAACCAAAGACTTCATCAGCCTAAGACCAAAAGAACGAGATGGTGCCCAGCTACCACCAATGACAGTCCTGACAGGGAACGGAACATAGGCCCTGATGGAGCAGGAGAAAAGTGGGGTGCAGAACTCAAATTCTAGTAATAAGACCAGACTTAATAGTCTAACTGAGACTGGAGGAACCCCAGAAGTCATGGTCCCTGGACTCTCCGTTAATCCAGAACTAAAACCATTCCCAAAGCCAACTCTTCAAAGATTAGACTGAACTGTAAGACTTAAAATGATACCGGTGAGGAGTGTGCTTCTTAGCTCAAGTAGTTACATGAGACTAAGTGGGCAGCTCCTGTCCAGAGGCAAGATGAAAAGGCAGAGGGGGACAGGAGCTGGTAGAATGGACACAGGGAATACAGGGTGGAGAGGATGAGTGTGCTGTCACATTATAGGGTGAGCAACTAGGGTCACAAAACAATGTGTGCATAAATTTTTGTATGAGAAACTGACTTGAATTGTAAACTTTTACTTAAAGCACAATAAAATTTTCTTTTTCATTTCAACAGATTTTTTGTTCTCTGCTAAGATGTTTTTTGTTCAGAAATTTGGACTCCTGCTGCACAAGAAGCCTTTGACTTTTGAGAAGTCAAACAATGATGATGCTTACCTGATTTGAAGCTGAAAATGAAGTTTCTTTTCCATTTCAAATGAGACCAAGTTTTCTCAGCCTACAACATCCCAATTCCCAGAACTGACCACCTGAACCTCGTAAACAACTTCCCATCACACCCTTCCTTGGCTTGCCCTTTCTTTGCTCTGCTTCCCTGTGGCCCTGGATCCTGGTCTTCCGTTTTTTCCTAATGAAGCAGCTGTGCTGGGGTGTAGCTTAAAGGAGTCACTCTTGCAAGTTTTCACTATTTCACTATCTCAAATTCATTATTACACTTCACTGAGAAGTGCAATTCCTTTGTTCACTTTTTAAAACCGCTAAGTGTGCCGATGGGCAAAGTAAAAATTAGTAAAATTTCCCAGTACCTCACATTAGTTCTTCGTTAATCTATGCTTAGAAAAAATAAAGAACCATAAACTTGCATACAAGCACCCCCAAAGGTTACATCCTAGGGCAGTTGCAAAGCAGAGGGACTGATAACCGTATGAATCAGATGCAAAGATTACAAAAAGTTCAAAATTAATAATTTTCTATTTGGGAGGAAGACTGATGTCTTTTGAGCATTATGATCACAAAGTGGTACGTTCCTGATTTAATTAATAAGAGTCCAATTATATTTAGATTAGTTATCCTAAAAGCATGAATCAATTTGGCAAGGACGCCTCAATAATAATGCAGTCTTATTATTGCTTGGTACTAAGGCCGTGCCCCATAATCATAATTGGCTTATTGATACAAATACCTCCTCCCTTTGGTTAATTTAAAAAGATTTCCTAAGTACTTTCGGCTGATGGGATGGCAACTAATTTTTAGACTAAAAGTTGAAGTGGATTGATTAGAAGCAATTTTTTCTGTTCTGCACAATAAAAAGATGAACTCTGTGGTTCACTGAGCCAATTTGCAGAGCAACCTCTCGTCTCTAATTGCTGCCAGGCTAATGTAGTAGAAGTCGAGTCCTAGGAAGTAGAGAAATCCATTTACCCGGCCATGACATTTAAACAGAAAGCACAAGTAGTGGATTTTTCCATTACTCTTCATTTCAGCCCCGCTACATTCCACCTGTGACCCTTCCGTGATGAAAGCAGTGCGCTTCATACAATTTGGTAACTCTAATAAAGGCCCACTTCAAAATGTTTGAGAGCAGACTAAAAACATTTTTTTAGA
The DNA here is from genome assembly GCF_030014295.1 of Loxodonta africana. Lineage (NCBI taxonomy): Eukaryota > Metazoa > Chordata > Mammalia > Proboscidea > Elephantidae > Loxodonta > Loxodonta africana. The sequence continues at coordinate 25,195,995 of NC_087350.1, forward strand.
AGAGCGTAATTAAGTTCATAACCAATCTCACTAATTCCTGGTAATGTACTGGAAAACTGAATTATCTGATAAACACCCTAATAAATGCACATCTTCCCAGAGTTGGAAAAAATAGCATTCTTCCTCTATCACAAATAACACAGTGCTTGTCACCAATAGTCCTAGCTTTGCACAGGGCTTTTAATTCGTCCAGACTTTTCAACAACGAGAAGCAGGCAGGTTCTCTGGAAACAGCAGGGCCTCCTTTATTGGATATCTTACCAAAAAGAAATGGGAAAGCATCTTCAAGCAGAATCCATTTGAAAACATGGAACAAAAAAGAAAAGAAATTCCATACTGTTATTTCTTTGACAGCTCTCCTAAAACATTTTTGTCTCAGCCAGAGTTTTCCCAGGTAAATTATCATCAAACTGGTACAGAAAAGCTCCTGGGAATGTATCTTCCTGGAGTACGATCCCTATCTTCCCAGTGTCTGGAATATTGCTGTTGTTGTTAGCTGCCAAGGAGGTGGGCCCAGACTCATGGCAACCCCATGCACAAGAGAACAAAATGCTGACCATTCCTGCACTACCCTCCTAATCGGTTATGGATCAGACCTTTGTGATCCATAGGATTTTTACTGGCTGGTTTTTGGAAATAGATCGCCAGGTCTTTCTTCCTAGTCTTCCTTAGTCTGGAAGCTCCCTAAAACTTGTTCAGCATCATAACCACATGCAAGCCTCCACTGACAGATGGGTGGTAGCTGCGCATGAGGTTCATTGGCTGGGAATAGAACCCAGGTCTCTGCATAGAAGGGGAGAATTCTACCACTGAACCACAAACGTTACCTCTTGGAATACAGTAGGTGACTCATAAATGTTTGTTGAATGAATGATGAATGTTTGTAGGGTCCTTGGACTTTGGCAATGGGAAGAAGATCAAAGCAGTATTTTTTAATGAAGCCAAGTAAGTCGGTTTTATTTTGTTTTTTCCCCCAGAGGAGTTGCTCTTGGCCTCTAAAAAAGTAATAATGAAAGAGAATTTAGGATGTTTTACCTCCAGTTGAAATTGCCTCAGTAATTCATCAACACCTCACCTGAAGTCGAAGCATTCTCTTCAGGGTTGAATTCAGAAGCAGATTCCACAAAAAGTCAATCTCAAATGCATCATCTTGTTCAGCTTCAAACAACCCTGTACAATATCACAAAAACAGAAGAAAGTCCTTGGAGGGTTCATTATTTGAAAGTTAAATGGTTTACCCTTTTATTTTCGTTGTTTTCTTAAATTGCTTTGCTAAAAGACTTCTCTGTCACAGTTCTTCTTAGTGTAATTTTAATAGCTTAGATATTAAAACCATCAAGTTGGAGGTTCGAGAGAAAAATGCCAACCTTGTCTTTTAATGACAGCAGCCCAAGCAAAGACACTTTAAATACAGTCAACAATATTCTTGGTGGTTTAACAAGTGTGTTTAAAAAGCAATTTGGCATGCCAGTCTTGGGCTGAAAACGGGTTTTAAATAAGTAACTCAACACAAGCGTTAAGTCTCTGCTTCACACTGCAGTGAGTTGAGCTGACTTGATTTAGGTCGTAGGCATCATTTTTGCAAAGTAATTTCCACAGGGTGGGAGAGTGTGTGCTTATGAAGATTCGTGTTACTGTAGGTTTGTTTTTTGTTTTTTTTAAATCCCATTAAAAAACAAAACTGCATATGACTGCAGTGGTTCTGAGTAACTGTTAAGAACTTCACCACTGTTGGAAGCACTGAAGTTAGATGCTCTAAACTAAAACTTGGTATTTATTGATTTTTTTCACTGACTGCATTAAGATACAGGGGATTGAAGAGGGATGGGGCAGGAGGATGGATAAATACGTGTAGGTAAAGAACTTGCATTCTGGAATTTTCCTCTGAGATTGTGCATTGAAATTAAGATTGCTCCAAAGGTCACAGATGAGGTCAAACACAAGTGAGTTCTCAGCATAAAATAACTGTGATTGGAGAGGGTGAGTGGCAGCTAAGTCCAGAGTGTGAAGTGGAGGGACAGTGACAAGGTGGCTACCACCTGGACAGCAGAGCCTCTGCTGTAGGGTGGATTGTAAGGACCACAGAGTGGGACTTCACACCTGGAGGCTGAGGCGCAGACCATGGCTGACTGAAAGCCTATGTTTGAGGGATCCTTTAACAGGGGTTAATACAAGGCAAGGAATGCCAGGGCCAATGGGAAGGTGTCACTCTGGTGAGGTGTTCCACAGCCAGGTCCTTTCGTCAAGTCAAGTTCATGTGGATATAAAGATTTTGTACTTGTCTGGAAAACCAGTGTGGTCTGGGAAATCATCTAAGGCTTGAGGGTTCATTTGTTTTCTCCAAACTGTCCCAGTAAGATGAATACATCCTCCTCCTCAAGCAGGATAACTTGACAACATTAACAAGACCAGATTTTTTCACACACAACTTAGACAACGATTCTGGCTCTGGGATCCACATTTTAAAAGTCCAGCTGTTTTTCTAGAAAGAAGTCATAGCTACATAGCTTATCTTCATCAACAAAATCAAAAGCAGTAGAGTGAAGGTGTTGGAAATGCAGGTATCAGGGCCAACCAAGTGATGCTTCCGCCACATACGAGCTGTGTGACTTTGGGCAGGGTAATCAACCTCTCTGAGCCCCATCTGCAAAATGGAAGCAGCAAGTTACTTCTATCTTATGGGTATGATGTGAGGATTAAATGAGATAAACCATGGCAAGTACTGAGTACAGTACTTGATAAATGGTGGATCCCATGGATCCAAGAATGATTATTGTTGTTACCAGACAGCAAAATGCTTCTCTGGGCAAGAAGCTGGAATCCTCCTTTTGGGCCTCAAAGGGCATTATGCTCTCAGTTTGCAACCACAGCTATTGTTTAACTTCAAAATCTTCTTAGGAATGTAAACCAAAACCAAACTCATTGCCGTGGAGTCAATCCTGACTGATAGCAAACCTGTAAGACAGAGTAGAACTGCCCATATGGTTTCCAAGTCTGTAAATCTTTATGGAACCAAACTTTCACATCTTTCTCCCACAGAGCGGCTCATGGGTTTGAACTGCTGACAGAAAATGCTAAATCACTGCGCCACCAAGGCTCCTTTTAGGAATATAACAAGGTATAAATAAATAACTGACTAAACTTGAGTCTCCCGTTCTGGAAATTTTTATTTCCCTTTGGCTTCTGTCTGCCTCCCAATTGTTTCTAGATTGCCTCTTCTTAGAAGCAGCTTGATGTATATACTTCAGGCAAGTATTTGGTAATACAAGTCTGTGATCTTTAAGGTTGCATATCAACTTGGCTGGGCCATGATTCTCAGTGGTTTGGCAGTTATGATATAGTTTGGCAGTCCTATGATGATATGATCACATCCATGATGAGATTTGATATAATGTGATCACCTCCATGATAGGATCTGCTGTGAGTAGCCAATCAGTTGAAAGGGAGTTTCCTTGGGGGTGTGGCCTGCATCCAATACAAGTGGACTTTCTGGCTTCCGCTCGCTCCGGATTCTGCACCTGGCTCCTGTTCATCTGACCTCCAGTTCTTGAGACTTGAGCTAGCAGCTTACCTGCCATGCTGATCTTGGGATTCGTTGGTCATTGCAGCCTATGAGCAAGACCCCTGCTGTCTGATCTGCTGATCTTGGGTTTGCCAAGCTCTGTGGCCATATGAATCAGGAGAAGCCTCCAGCCTGACCCACGCACTTGGGATGTTCCAGCCCCTACAACCTCATGTGCCATTTCCTTGATATAAATCTCTCTGTATATATATATTTATACACTTTACTGATTTTGTTTCTCTACAGAACCCAGCCTAAGACAAAGTCCAAACCAAATGTGATTAGTAAAATGAATGTCTGGGAGAAAAAAATTATATCGTGCATTCCAATGTCAAATATTTTCAAATTATTCATTTCGTCGGTGCCTCTTACACAGATAGTTAAGAAATAGCTGCATGCTGTAACAGTGTAGACACATTCAGGAATAAAAATGTGTATATTGTCAGTTCGAGGGACACAATATCTACCCCTTGAGGAAAACTTCAGACCCCCTGAAATACTCATAACTACTTTAAACTGGATCATTACCACTGATAAGTCATTAAATCCACCACCCATCTGTCAGTTTGTCATACTGTAGTGGCTTTCATGTTGCTATGATGCTAGAAGCTCTACCACTGGTATTCCAAATGCCAGCAGTGCCACCCATAGTAGACAGGTTTCAGCAGAGCTTCCAAACTATGAGAGACTAGGAAGAAAGGTCTGGTGATCTACTTCCTCAAATTAGCTAGTTAAAACCCTATGGCTCAAACATAATTCAAATTGCATGACAATAGGAGATAAATTAGCTAACTGGGAGTCCTAAACATTAAAGACTAATGCTCATCAAAAGACTTTACCAAGAAAGTAAAAAAAATACATATATAATAATGATATATCTAAAATATATAGAAAACTTCAACAACTCAACAACAAAAAGACAATCCAATCAAAAAATGGACAAAGGACATTGCCTTGGTTATCTAGTGCTGCTATAACAGAAATACCACAATTGGATGGCTTTAACAAAGAGAAATTTATTCTCTCATAGTCTAGGAGGCTAGAAGTCCAAATTCAGGGTGCCAGCTCCAGAGGAAGACTTTCTCTCTCTGTTGGCTCTGGAGGAAGGTCCTTGTCTTCAGTCTCCCCTGTTTGAGGAACTTCTCAGCACAGGGACCCCAGGTCCAAAGGACGTGCTATTCTCCTGGCTCTTGTTTCTTGGGGATATGAGGTCTCAATGTCTCTCTGCTCACTTCTCTCTCTTATATCTCAAAACAGACTGATTTAAGACACAGCCTAATCTTGTAGATTGAGTCCTGCCTCAATAACATAACTGCTGCTAGTTCACCTCATTAACATCATAGAGATAGAATTTACACATAGGAAAATCAAATCAGATCACAAAATGAGGAACAATCGCACAATACTAGAAATCATGGCCTAGCCGTTGATACACATTTTGGGGGGGATACAATTCAATCTGTAACAGACATGAATACACTCTTCACCAAAGAGGACATTCAGGTGGCTAAAAAACACATGAAAAGATGCTCATGATCATTAGCCATTAAAAACCAAGCACGTTGTGGTCAAGTCAATTCTTACTCATAGCGACTCTATAGGACAAAGTAAAACTGCCCCATAGGGTTTCCAAGGAGTGGGTAGTGGATTCGACCTGCTGACCTTTTAGTTAGTAGCCGAGGTCTTAACTGCCGCACCACCAGGGCTCCAAATTCAGAGAGATATAAATCAAAACTGTAACAAGATTCCGTCTCACCCCTGCAAAAATGGCACTAATCAAAAAAACACAAAAGAACAAATGCTGGCAAGGTTGTGGAGAGATTGGAACTCTTGTAAACTGCTGGTGGTATTGTAAAATGGTACAACCACTACAGAAAACAGTATGGTGCTTCCTCAAAAAGCTAGAAATAGAATTACCTTATGACCCAGCAATCCCACTTCTAAATATACGTCCTAGAAATACAAGAACAGTGACACGAAAAGACACATGCACACCCACGTTGACTGCAGCATTACCATACTTTTTTTGCAAATAATGTGCCCACATAAATAATGCTCCCACACATATAACACACAGCATAGCTCAGTTACAAAAATAGTGTGGGGGGGGGGAGTTGTGTGGTTAGCAAAAAACATATATTGCATGTAAAAATATGGTTTTCACAATAGCAAAAAGATGTAAACAACCTAAGTGCCCATCAACAGATGGATGGATAAACAAGTTGTGATACATACACATTGTGGAATACTATCCAACTGTAAAGTAGTTAAGAGCTCGGCTGTAACCAACAGGCTCGCAGCTCAAATCCACCAGCCACTCCTTGGAAACCCTATGGGGCAGTTCTACTCTGCCCTATAGGGTCTCTGTAAGTCAGAATCAATTTGACGGCAACAGGTTTTGCTTTTTTATAAAGAATAATGAGAAGTCCACAAAACATGTTATAACATGGATGAATCTGGAGGACATTACGCTGAGTGAGATAGCCCAGTCAATCATAAAAAGACAAATATTGTATGGTCTCATATTTATAAAAAGTCAAGAATAGGTATACACACAGAAAGCAACGTTCTTTGATGCTTACCAGGGATGGAAGGGGGAGGGAAAAGGGAATTACTTTCTAGATGGTTAACACTTGTTATTTTTGGTGATGGAAAAGGCAATACCCAATATGGGTGAAGTCTGCACAACTTGGCCAAGGCAAATGAAGACACTAAGAAGTAAACAAGAATAAGGGACAATTCTGGTAAATGCTATAACATATACAATTTTGCAACAACAGTAATAACAACCAAAAAATATGAATGGGATTACACAGATATATATGTATGCATATATGTGTATATGAAGGCATATTTGAGTACATGTGCATGCATGGATAGGTATATATAAGGCACATGTATGTACACGTTTGAGCATGCTGCATATATATTCATATATATAACAAAGTTATGGAGACTTCTTAGACATATCCAAACACCTCAGGGATTGGTTTACTGGGTTAGAAGGCTTAGGACCATAGTCTCATGGGACAATTCAGTCAGTTGGCATAACATAGTTCATAAGGATAATGTTCTACATCCTAGTTTGGTGAGTAGCATCTGGGGTCTTAAAAGCTTGCAAGCAGCCATCTAAGATACTAATACTGGTCTCGAATCAGAAAATAATCCATAGGAGTAAAAGCCCACATGAACCATGGCCTCCTGTAGCTTGAGATCAGAACTAGATGGTACCTGACTACCACTACCAACCATTCTGACCAGGGACACAATGAAAGTTCCCAGGTAGAATGGGAGGAAAATGCAGAACAAAACTCAAATTCCTACAGAAGGCCAGACTTACTGGACTGAACCCCTGAGGCTATCACCCTAACATACACTTTGAACTTGGAACTGAAGCCACTTCCAGAGATCACCTTTCAGCCAAGTAGTGGATTTGCTTATAAAATAAACATTATCACCCATGAGTAATGTGCTCCCTTAAACAATCAACTATATGAGACCAAATGGTCAACATTTACCCAAAAGCAAAGATGTGAAGGCAAGGAGGGGCAGGGAAGCTAGATCAATGAAAACAGAAAAAAACAGAATGAAAATAATGAGAATGCTGACAAATTGTAAAAATTGTAACCGTTGTCACAGAACAATTTGTATCAAAGCTGTTAGATGGTAACCTAATTTGCTGTGTAAACTTTCACCTAAAACACAATAAGATATTAAAAAAAACCCTACAGATCAAAACAGAGTATTGTCCCATATAGTATTGAAAGATGAGCCTCCTAGGTTGGAAGGCACTACATAATAGCAACAATGAACGGAAGCGTGCCAACGATTATGAAGATGGTGCAGGATCAGGCCACGTTTCTTTTTTTTTTTTTTCCTTATTCATTGTTCAGTTATCTCATGCATATGAGGTGACTGAAAATACCATGGCTTGCTGTGAGCGACCATCTAAGATACTCCACTGGTCTCACCCCTTCAGGAGCAAGGGAGAATGAACAAAACTAAAGACACAAGGGAAAGATTAGTCCAAAGGACTAATGGACCACAACTACCACAGCCTCCACCAGACTGAGTTCAGTACAACTAGATGGTGTCCGGCTATCACCACTGACTGCTCTGACAGGAATCACAATAGAGGATCCCAGACAAAGCTGGAGAAAAGTGTAGAACAAAATTCTAACTCAAAAAGAAAGACCAGACTTACCTGACAGGGACTGGAGAAACTCTGAGAGTATGGCCCCCAGATACCCTTTAAGCTCAGTAATGAAGTCACCTCTGATTAGCAAAAAAAAAGATATAAAAATTTTTTAAAAGGAAGAAATCAAACAACATACTGCAGTAGGAAATCTTTGCAAAAGACCTCTTTAAAGAATTAAAAAGCAAAGGTGTCACTTTGAGGACTAAGGTGCACCTGACCCAAGCCACAGTACTTTTTTTTTGTTTTTAGTTGTACTTCAGGCGATGGTTTACAGAACAAACTGGCTTCTCATTAAACAGTTAGTACACATATTGCATTATGATGTTGGTTAGCAACCCCATGACATGTCAACACTCTTCCTTCTCGACCTCAGGTTCCGTATTACCAGCTTTCCTGGTCCCTCTTGCCTTCTAGTCCTCGCCCTGGGCTGGTGTGACCTTTTAGTCTCGTTTTGTTTTATGGGCCACTCTAATCTTTGGCTGCAGGTTGAACCTTAGGAGTGACTCCATTACTGAGATAAAAGGGTGTCTGAGGGCCAAACTCTCAGGTTCCTCCAGGCTCTGTCAGGCCAGTAAGTCTGGCCTTTTTTTGTGAGTTAGAATTTTTTTCTACATTTTTCTCCAGCTCTGTCCAAGACCCTCTATGATGATCCCCGTCAGAGCAGTCAATGGTGGTAGCTGGGCACCACCTAGTTGTACTGGACTCAGTCTGGTGCAGGCCATGGTAGATGCAGTCTATTAGTCCTTTGGATTGATTTTTCCCTTGTGTCTTTAGTTTTCTTCATTCCCCCTTGCTCCCGAAGTGGTGAGACCAGTGGAGTATCTTAGATGGCTGCTCACAGGTTTTTAAGCCCCCAGACGATACTCACCAAAGTAGAATGCAGAACATTTTCTTTATAAACAATGTTATGCCAATTGAGCTAGATGTTCCCCAAGACCATAGTTTCCACAGCCCTCAGCCCAGTAATTCAGTCCCTCAGGGAGTACGGATGTATCTACCGAGCTTCCATGACCTTGACTTGGACAAGTTGTGCTGGCTTCCCCGGTATTGTATACTGTCTTACCCTTCACCAAAGTTACCACTTACCTATTGTCCATTTAGTATTTTTCCACACTCACCCCTCCCCTCCCTTGTAACCATCAAAGATTGTTTCTTTTTGTGTGTAGACATTTTCAAGAGTTTTTATAGTAGTAGTCTCATACAATATTTGCCCTTTTGTGATTGAATTATTTCACTCAGCATAATGCCCTCCAGATTCGTCCATGTTGTGAAATGCTTCAAAGATTCATCATTGTTCTTTATTGTTGCATAGTGCTCCATTGTGCGTATGTACTATAGTTTGTTTATCCATTCATCTGTAGATGGGCATCTAGGTCGTTTCCATCTTTTTGCTATTGTGAATAATGCTGCAATGAACATGGATGTGGATATATCTATTCATGTGACAGCTCATATTTCTCTAGAATATATTCCTAGAAGTGGGATTGCTGGATCATATGGTATTTCTATTTCTAGCTTTCTAAGGAAGCACCCTATGGTTTTCCAAAATGGTTGTACCATTTTGCATTCCCACCAGTAGTGCATAAGAGTTCCAATCTTCATGCAGCCTCTCCAACATTTGTTATTTTCTGTTTTGTTTTGTTTTTTTCTTTTTCTTTGATTCATGCCAGTAATGCCAGGGTGAGATAGTATCTCATCGTGGCTTTAATTTGCATTTCCCTAATGGCTAGAGATCGTGAGCATTTCCTCATGTGTCTGTTGGCCGCTTGAGTGTCTTCTTTGGTGAAGTGTCTGTTCATTTCCTTTGCCTACTTTTTGATCGGATTATTTGTCTTTTTCTTGTAGAGGTGTTGGATTTTCCAGTAGACTTTAGATTAGACCTTTGTCAGATTTGTAATAGTCAAAAATTTTTCCCAGTCTGTAGGTTGCCTTTTTAATCTCTTGGTGAGGTCTTTTGATGAGTGTTAAGTGTTCACTTTTTAGAACAGCCCAGTCATCTAGCTTATTTTCTGGAGTTTGTGTTGTTAGTTATGGTTTGTATTCTGTTAATGCCATGTATTAGGGCCTCTAGCCTTGATCCTATTTTTTCTTCTATGGTCTTCATAGTTTTGGGGTTTATATTTAGGTCTTTGGTTAATTTTGAATTAGTTTTTGTATATGATGTGAGGTATGGGTTGTTTCACTTTTTTGGAGATGGACATCCAGTTTTGCCAGTACGTCTGTTAAAAAGACTGTCTAGTCCCCATTCGATGGACTTTGGGCCCTTATCAAAGATCAGGTGACTGTAGGTGGATGCGTTTACATCTGGGTTCTCAACTCTGTTCCATTGGTCAATGTATCTGTCATTGTACCAGTACCAGGTTGTTTTGACTACCATAGGTGCATAGTAGGTTCTGAGGTCAGATAGTGCGAGTCCTCCTACTTTATTCTTCTCCTTCAATAGTTCTTTCTTTACTTATCTGGGGGCAGCGTTTCTTTATGTTGGGTTTATGTAGAGTTGCCATGAAGAAAGATAAAATTTGTACAGGAAATGAAGATAGAGAGGGAAAGAAGACCAAAGTCATAGTAAAAGGGAATAATAGAAGATGCGGGAGGGAGCGGAAGAAGCTAGATGGTGACCAGGCCTGAATGGGGGCTATAAGTCCAAGGTACACCTGCTGGGAGGACCACCAAGCTATTCACCAAGCACCCCTTTACAACTAGCTGTGCCTGGCTCCTGAACAATGCTGAATAACATCCAGGGACTGCACATCAAAATAAAATAAGTCCTAGAGGTTCGGGTCCCAGAAAGAGATTATTTCTTGAGTGGCTGCTGGCATCCCAAGTTTAGGGCCAGATCAGTGATAATTATCTGAGAAAGTGAATATGTATTTTTTACCTGGGGCCCTGAGCGTTTCATTCTCTCAGACTTTGACCTTGGGTCTTGGCTTTGTCCGTGTCCAGTTACCAATGTCAATGGCTGAAAGGGGGAAAGAGAGCTTGCTCCAACTGCTGAAGGGTAGTTGGAAGGGTGGTTGGGGTGGGAGAGTGGGAAAACAAGTCATTTGGGTCCCCATAAATTTCAGTGTTCAGGGACAAAGCTCCAGTTATGCTCTTCCCATTGCATATCATTTTAATAAGTTTTATCAACAGTGCTGTGGAAACATACAGGGCTTTTTCTCCATAATATTGCACACAGGTAGAAAGGACACCTATTTTTAAATGTTCAGTCATATAAATTAGCTTGAGTCCCAGACTTCAATTTTGAAAGAAAATTAGATTGGATCTAAACCATTGAAGACAAGTGGAGAAAACATTTTAATAAAACTTTATAATTTGACTCACAGTTCCCTGAGCCATCAGTGCTCACTCTCATCAGATGCACCATTACCAGTCAGTTGGTCAGTACCAGTTAATAACCTGAACATTTGTGGGGTCTTTTACCTGGCTGAAAAAGCTGATTATGTTTATTAAAGCTACTTTCATCCATCTTCCCCAACCTAAATTGCTTATCCACTCCCTAAGTCATTGTCAGACTTTTTGTATTACAATGGGTGCCATACATAAATAAATAAAATGCCGTACACTTACTTACATGGTGAGTGCACCAAGCATTTTCACATTTCGTTTTTTTTTTTTTTTTTGAGATAAAATTCACACAACATAAAGTTAACCATTGGAAAGTGCACAATTCAGTGACATTTAGGACATTCACAATGTTGTGCAACCCACCAACTCCATGTAGTTCCATAACGCTGTCTTTGCCCCAAAAGAAAGCCCTGTACCCCTGAAGCAGTTGCTCTCCATTCCCCATTCTCTGCAGCCCCTGGCAACCACCAATCTGCTTTCCATCTCTATGGGGTCACCTATCCTGGACATTTCATATAAATGGAATTATACATGACCTTTTGTGCCTCATTTCTTTTACTTCATCCCATTTATTATCGAATCTACATTATGAGGCTTCAATTGTAAATTAAATATTTCCTTGTAAATTCCTAGAGGATAGTGGCTGAATTTATGTAAATTCTCTTGGTATAGTCCATAATCAATAATACTTTTTGATAATTTTTTTTGTTTTGTTTTAGAGAAAGATAAAGCTATTTATATATATATATATATACCATAAGCAAAGTCCTTGTCAACTCAGTTCACGACATAAATTTAAAAGACAAATACTCTTACAATCACATAGGACAGGGCGGTTAATATTAATGAGGAAGATGAATGAAGCAGACCACAGCAGCTGAGACTGTTCGATACTTGCAATTCTATGCTTTATATTTGTTAACAAATTTAATTATTGTGGTGAATACGTGAGTGGTGGGAGAGTCGCTTGTTATTTCTCCGGAACCAATTTGCCTTGAAATTGTTAAGAGATATTTAATTGGTCTAACTTGAACAAAGAGGAAAAAGCTGGAACACTTTGCATGAAGACAGAAGCGTCGCTAAAATAATTTGATGCACATAAAGCATTATAGCCTGAAAAGAAGAAGGAAAAAAAGGGACTTTAACCCTAACTGCCTAGTCACCTAGTCGAGGACAGCGCTTTGATTCTGGATGAAGAGCGAATGGCTGGAGATATCCGTGTCTGGTGTTTTATTCTGCTGCTGCTGCTGCTGCCACCACCTTACTTTAACTTTGCCAACATTTAACAATTATACAAAAGAGACACTGTTCTTCTAAATGGATACAAATCGAAATGCTTTTCACTTCTTTACTGTACCAACTAATGGATAAAGAGAATTTCTTCAAGGAAATACGGTCATTATCCTCATCATTTTTTTTTTTTTTTTTTGTATTTCAGGCTCTCTAACACATGCTTTTGTGTGCATTTCATGATTTTTTTTATTTAAAAATTTTTAAAGATAATATTCACATAGGAACCCCTGGGTGGCACAAACAATTAAGCTCTCAACTACTAACCACAAGGTTGGCGGTCCAAACCCACAGAGGCACCTCAGAAGAAAGGCCTGGTGATTTACTTCCGAAAGGTCCCGGCCTTGAAAACCCTATAAAGCAGTCGTACTCTGCATTCACGGGGTCGCCATGACCAGGAAGTGACTCAGTTCCGTGGCAGCTAACGACAACAATATTCAGGTGGCTTAGGAATCAAATAATACATAAAAGTATACAGTGAAAAGTGTCACTCTCACTCTGGTTCCCATCACTCAACAGGCAATCGCTTTTAATAATTTCTCACAACCCTTCCAGAGCTTCTTTATGAATTTAGAAACAAATGTAAATACGTATGAATACATAGTTTTATCTCTTACCCTTTTTTCACAAAAGGTTGCATATTTCATCATCTGCTCTGCACTTTTTTGTTTTTTACTTAACAATGTAGTTTATCTTGGAGATCTTTCCATACTAGTTCTTTTGTTTGTAACAGCTGTATGCATTCCACTGTATGAATATGACATAGTATTTTAAACCATTTGCCTATTGATTTACATTTAGGTGGTTTTCAATCTTTTGCTGCTGCTGTAAGTAACCTTGTTCATTCCTTGCACTATTTCTTCTACGGCCATACCTATGAATGTTTTAATCATCACCGCCATTTTACAAACCATTTTCTCCATAATGGTTCAATAGAAACAACATGGGAATGTTGTAAGAGCCAGAGAAATAACCACCCAGATGCTATGACATACTTCATTACATATCATGTATTAGATGCAAACCACCTTTCTCATTAAGGGCTAGCCCAATAGCCATTCTTTCCTTCATTTAAAGCAAATATTTATTGAGGGCCTCTTATGGGTCAGGCTCTGTTCTAATCACTGAGGTTACATGAATAAAGTAGGCAAAGTCCTGATTTTATGATACTTACCCCCTAGTAAGGAAGATGGAAGAAGAATTGATGCCTTTGACTTACGGTGTTGGCAAAGAATATTGAATATACCATGGACTGCCGGAAGAATGAACAAGTCTGTCTTGGAAGATATACAGCCAGAGTGCTCCTTGGAAATGAGAATGGCAAGACTTCATCTCATGTGTTTGGACAGATTATCGGGGGGACCAGTTCCGAGAGAGGGACATCATGCTTGGTAAAGTAGAGCATCATTGAAAAAGAGGAAGACGCTCAATGAGATAGACTGGCACAGTGGCTGTAACAATGGGCTCGAACATAACAACAATTGGGAGGATGGCGCAGGAACAGGAGTGTTTCCTTCTGTTGTACGTAGGGTGGCTATGAGTTGGAACCCACTAGATGGCACCTAACAACAACAAAGACCCCCTAGTAGAGAGACACAGAAATACATATATACAGACATACATACATACATAACGGTATCCTTCCCTCCCTTACAGAAACCAGAGGAGACCGGACAAATCTAAAGTTCAGGTTGTCCGGTGAGTAAATTGTCCTTCATGCCTGTAGTTGAAAAAGATACGAGTAGTGATCATTAAACTGCCGGCCTCCCTAGAGCTGTGGCTTGTATATTTTTAATTATTTGTGTACAAGTTTTATCTTGCCTGCATATGTTCATATTCCCAACTAAAAAAAACTCTTACTACACAGACATTGATTCTCAAGAAATTAATCTATGCAAATTTAATGCAATCCCACTCAAAACCCCAAAGGGATTTTTTGGGGGGGTGGGTTAATTTCATTTTGTTTTGTTTTATTGTGGTAAAAATGCATGTAACAAAACATTTGCCAGTCAACATTTTTTACCTGTCCACACCAGTGGTGATCACGTTGATCACGTTGTACAACCATCACCACTATCCATTTTCAAATTATTCCACCACCATTAACAGAAACATCAGGGCCCAACAGGATTCTTCTTTTTATTATTTATTTTTATTTATTCATTCATTTATTTTGTGGAACTTGAACGACTGACTGCAAAATTCATCTTGTTCTGCCTGGTATGAAAATATACTATGAAGCTCAGTAACTTGTAAAGCATGTTATTGATGAAGAAACAAATAGCTTGATACATGAGAATAGAAAGTCCGTAAATATACCAATGTGTATGAGAATTTAATATTAAATTGACTCAAGTGAAAATGCTGTTTTTAGAGGTCAAAAAAGGGTTGAAAATTGTCAGTTGTAGGAGCTACCACCAAATATGTGATAAAGGTAACATTTTACGTAGTTAGAGAAAAGACAAATTATCCCCCCCCAAATATTGGCTATCCATTTGGGGAAAAAAAAATTAGGTTAGATACTTATCTCACACCAAACATGAAAAAATAACTTATTATGAATCGTATGAAAGATATAACTATTAGAAATATGTGTGTGTATATATATATACATGTTAGTTAAATTATTTAGCATCTGTAAAAGATAAACCCCCAAATCTCAGTGGCTTAAAACTCAACTTCTATAAAAGTTAAAGCAAGTATTTCTTATTGAACAGCTCTTCTCAGGGGGTGATTCAGATCTGGTACCTTCCATATTGTGGTTCCACCATCTTTAATGTGTAGCTCCCCAGTTTTCCCTGCAGGCTGTCAGCATTTCAGCCAACAGGAAGGAAAAAGAGCATAAAAGATCACATGGGCCAGCCCCAAAGTCAGTATTTCTCTTCTGTCCACATTCCACTGGGCAGAACTCAGTAGCGTGGCCACACCCAATTGGAAGGAAGGCTGGAATGCAAAGTCTGGCTGTGTGCTCCAAAGGAAACGGAAAAGAGTTTGCTGAACAGCTAGCCTGTCTCTGCCTCACCTATACATTTTTATGCAGAAGAAAACTAGGAGTATATATTGTAGGCTTCTGGTAAAGAATGTTTTCTTAAGCCAAATTCTTAAGCCAGAAGTCAAAAAATGAAAGATGGACAGATTTGAATTCATAAAACAGAATAGCTTCTCCACAAAAGATACCATGAGCAAAGTTTAAAGAACAAATGAGAAACAGGGAGAAAATATTTACAATTTATAAAAGAAATGATTACTATTCAGGATACAAAGATACAAATGGCTGACAAGGAAATGACAAATGTTCGCTCTTCCTAGAGATCACTGTAATGTACATTAAAACAACAAATGGATTATTTTTTACCCATTAGATTTGTTTTAAATTTTTTAAGGGTTTAAAATAGCCAACAATTGCACTTGTAAATATCGTAGAGAAATACTTCCACACGTGTTCAAAGTGGAATGAAGAATTGTGGTATTGTTTGTAGTAACAAAAATGGAAACCATATAAATGTCCATAGATTAAAGAATGGTTAAATAAACTCTAATATGTCAATCTAATGGAATACAACACAGCAATTTTTTTAATTGGATCTAGATATACTACATGGAAAGTTCTCCAAATATACACTTAAATTTTAAAAAGTCACAGGCTAATATATATAAAAAAATATATATACACATATATGTATCATGATCCCATTTTTATATATGTATATTTTTTTATGTTTATGTGCATGTGTATAAAATACATACATATGCGACATCTATATGAACATTTAGGTGTAAATACGTTTAAAAAAAAAAAAAAGCTAAATATCTTGAAGGATACACACCAAGCTGGTATGTAGCAGTGCTTTTTCCCGAAAAGTAAAATGACAACACTAGAGGGGAGGTTATAAAAGAATTTTTTTTATATTTTTCTTTATATAATTCTGCACTCCTTGAATTTTTTTAATAGGACTATATAACGCATTATTTGTCCAAAAAAAATTATGTGTTGAAATTTTTTTGAGAAACACAAAATAATATAACCCACATACCTTTTTTTCAAAAGACAAAAGACAGACCGGGAAAAAATGTTTGTCACATAAATGTTACAGGCAGGATTGATATTGTTCATATGCAAAGAATGCCTATAAATCAATTTTTAAAATAATAGAAAAATCAGTAATAGGTTAGAATGAAAAACCTGAAGAAATACAAATGGCAAATAAGCATGGAATATGAGAAAATACTCAGTTTCATGAGTGATAAGAAAAATGACTTTCTGAGTTAAGGCTTCCCATATCAAACTGTCCAACTGCCTAAATTAAGTTTAAAAGAATGGGAAGCCACCAATGATCCCACAGGAGCAGATGACAAATTGAGGCTATCAGGAAATGTTTAAAGAAATGGTCTCCCAAGAAATTAAGATTCATGAAGAAGGAAATGAGAGGGATTAGTCAGGAGCAGCTTCAGCAGTAAGATGTCAGAGAGGGAAGGGGTAAATAAGATTGAGTATATGTTAGTATATGAAGTATTGGCGGTTCAGTGGTAGGACTCTCACCCTCCATGTGGACACCCAGATTTGACTCCTGGCCAGTGAATCTCATGTGCGGCCACTACCAGTCTGTCAGTGGAGGCTTGTCTGTTGCTGTGATGCTGAACAGGTTTCGGTGGATCTTTCAGACTAAGATGGACGAGAAAGAAAGGCCTGGTGATCTACTTCTGAAAATGAGCCACTGAAAACCCTGTGAATCACCATGGTCCCAACCCAAAACCCATCAGGAGGATAGTACAGGACTGGGCAGCATTTCCTTCCACTGTGTATGGGGTTGCCATGAATCAGGGCAGCTCAACAGCAGCTATATTCCTGTCTCCATTTTTTTTTTCTTTCCTTTTTTTTTTTAATTGTGCTTTAGGTAATAGTTTACTGCTCGAGTGAATTTCTCATTCAAAAATCTATACACATATTGTTTTGTGACATTGGTTATAAGCCCCACAATGTGACAGCACACTCCCGCTTTCCACCATGAGCTCCTCGTGTCCATTGGATCAGTTCCTGTTCCTTCCTGCTTTTTCATCCTGCTTTTAGACGGGAGCCGCCCATTTGGTCTCTTATATCTGATTGAACTAAGAAGCACATTTCTCCCATGTATTATTCTTTGTTTTATAGGTCTGTCTAATCTTTGTCTGAAGAGTGGGCTTCAGGAATGGTTTCAGCTTTGGGTTTACAGAGCATCCGTGGGCCACAGTCTCCGGGGTTCCTCAAGTCTCTGTCAGACCACTGGCCCCGTCTTCTCGAATTTTCCCTTGTTTTCCTTTTTTATTTCACGCCTGGTTTTTGTAGGCCATTTTGTTCTATTTTATTTTGTAAACTGCCTTCCATTTCTGGAACATTTTGGGGAACAGATAATCAAATGAATGGATGATAATTCAAGTGGTCAAATGAATGAGTGGCTGAGTAAAGTATTACTGTACTGAAAAAGGGAAAGAACCTAAAATGATCTGGTGGGATGGGAATGCTAGACATTCTGAGAAAGAACTACTTTGGCATCACTGAACAATAACCTAGACCTTAGATTCCCACAGAAGATGTATGAGGATTACCAGATGCTTAACGGACTGCTGTTCCTGCATCAGCAGAACTCACAGGCCTCTTGGTTAGGATAGGCTAACTGTTACAACAAACAGGCCCCAAAAGGTATAACAGCTCATACTCTGTAGAAGTGTATTCACTGCTCATGAAATAGTACTGAACAAGTGAACAGGTTGGCAGAACAGTCATTCAGAGAACCCAGGCTGATGAATACACTGCCATCTTCAATACTTGGCTTCCAAGGTTGCCCTCGGAGTCATCTCACTCCATTCAGTCAGCAGGAGAAAAGAACATGGAACGTGTAGAGGTGTTTAAGGGGCCAGGCCTGGAAGTAGTATGTATCAGTTTCAGATAAAACTCAGGCATATGACCACACTTAGTTAGAAGGAAGGCTGGAGAGTGTAGTCTAGCAGTGTGCCTAGAATGATGAGGAGAATGTGGGTCTGGGTAAGTCCCTGGTATTTCCTGCCATGGACCATTAGCAGACCTAGAGTTAGACTTGGATAAGGAACCTCAATAAATTCTTAGCTCTACCCTGTGATTCCCCTTCCCAGGGACCTGGGAACCACATCTACCAAACACCTGTTCAAGAGTTACTTCAGTAATAAATTCCAGATGAGAATTCCACTTCTCAAAACTGCATTTGTCACTGTTGTCGTTGTTAGCTCCCATTAAGTAAGCTCCAACTCCTGGACACCTTATATACAACAATGAAACGTTGCCTGATCTTTACCATCTCCATGGTCATTGGTATGTTGGAGACCATTGTTGTGGCTATTGTATTAATCCATCTCACTGAGGGTTTCCCTCATTTTCACTGATCCTCTGCTTTACCAAACATGATGTCTTTTTCTAAGAACTTGTCTTTCCTGGTAATATGTCCAAAGCAATGTGTAAGTTGAAGTCTTGCCATCCTCACTTCTTCTAAGCAGTATTCTGGCTGTGATTTTTCAAAACTGCATTACCGGAGGCTTTTTCAGAAAACTCTCTCATCCCTGTACAGAGGGAGGAGAGGCAGAGAAAGCCTGTCACTGCAGTGTATTTGAAGAGGGTCACTGTGGCATCACGGAGAAAGCTGCCACAATCAGAAATGGAAGATTGACTGTGCTTGTAAATAGGGAAGACTTTTCTGTGCAGCCCTGTGCATTTACAGAGATAATGTCATCCTGATGTAAATCTTTGTTAAGCCACTGATCAATCCTCTGCAGAAGCACTTTTTTTTTTTTTTTTTTTAGTATTATTTCTATTGTTCACTTCTGCCTTGCTCTAGTAAGGCTATTTCCAGGCTGAGTGGGAAAAATAAAAGAACAGCTGCAACATGTCTCTTAACCATGTACCTCAGTAGGCACCCATTTTGCTAAAAAGAAGAAATCAATTTTTAGTCTCACAAGAGAAAAAATAAAGCCTATTTAAAAGGAAATATTAAGGCTGCCTATTTAAATGCAAATTGAACTACAGTATTTGCGTGCATCAATTATTTTTTTTCAAATATTAGCATTTGCTTATGTGAACTTTTTTGTTTTAAAGAAAAAGACACACATTTAAAAGTAATTCTGAATTTTATGGCAGTTGCTAAAAAGGTAGGTCATTATTAGCCCTGGTACCATTTGATTTGAGGGGCTGGTTTATTTCCAGTGTGAAAAACATCATGGCTTCTTTGACCATCCAAGAAAGGTGAAGACTTTCTGTCCCATGAGACCTCTTATGATTTTGCTTCTGCCTGCCCCTGTGAGACAGAAGAACCAAAGTGAGCAGAGACCTTTGACATTCACAAAACAATCTAAGAATAATACAGAGCTCACATTTGCTGAGTACCTACTGCATGCGTCGAAGCCCTGGTGGCGCAGTGGTTAAGAGGTCACCTGCTGCCCAAGAGGTTGGCAGTTAGAATCCACCAGCCACTCCTTGGAAACTCTGGAGGGTAGTTCTACTCTGTTCTATAGGGTTGCTGTGAGTTATAATTGACTTGACTGCAACAGGCTTGGTTTTTGGTTTTTATTGTGCAAGGCAGGCATTTTCTTCTTCAGATTATGTCAATTAGTCTCCATAATTACCCAGAGAGAGAAATGAATAAACGTTATCATTCTATTTTAGAGATGAGGAAATAAACTCATAAAACTTATCCACAGTCTCACAACTAGCTAGTAGTACACCCAGGTTCAAAGCTAAAGTGTATGTTATTCCAAAGTCCATATTCCTAACCACCATTCTAAGCCTGCTCATGTATGTCCAGGTCAGTTAGGCAAAGAAAATTAGGGATAAAGACAGACATAAAATAATGATAAAAGCATCAATTCAATAAGAATACATAACAATCTAAATGTGTGTGCACCTAACAACAAAGCTTCATGAAGCAAAAACTGAAAGAACTGAAAGGAAAAATAGGCAAATCCAGGATTATAGTTGGAGACTTCAATACTTCTCTCTCACAGTCAATAGAACTAAGTTAGACAGAAAATCAGCAAGGATATAAAAGAACTAAACAATACTATCAATCAACTAAATCTTGTTGACGTTTATAGAGCACTCCACCCAAAGGCAGATTATACAATCTTTTCAAATACTTACAGAACATTCACCAAGATAAAGCATATCCTGGTTCATAAAACAAACCTCAGTCCATTTCGGAGAATTGAATCATGCAAATTACGTTCTCTGACCATAATGAAATTAAGCTAGATATCAATAACAGAAAGATAACAGGGAATTCTACAAACACTTGGAAATCAAATAATATACTTCTAAATATTCCATGGGTCAAAGAGGAAACCCTAAGGGAAACTAGGAAATATTTTATTTGAAATGAACAAAGATGAAAATACAACATGTTAAAATTTGTGAGATGAAACTAAAGCCGTGCTTACAGGGAATTTTTTTTTTTTAATTGTGCTTAAGTGAAAGTTTACAGAGCAAATTAGTTTCTCATTAAACAATTAAAACACAAATTGTTTTATGACATAGTTTGCCAACCCCTCGACGTGTCAACACTCTCCCCTTTTCTACCCTGGGTTCCCCATTTCCACTTGTCTGGTTTTCTTTTCCCTTCCTGCCTTCTCATCTTTGCTTTTGAGCTGATGTGCCCATTTACTGTCATATACATCTTTGACCTACATGTGTTATTATTTGTTTTATAGGCCTGTCTAATCTTTTGCCAAAGGGTGAACTTCAGGAGCGACTTCAGAACTGAATTAAAAGGGTGTACGGGGGCCATATTCTCAGGGTTTCTCCAGTCTCTGTCAAACCAGTAAGTCTGGTCTTTTTTTGTGAGTTTGAATTTTGTTCCACATTTTTCTCCCACCCTATCTGTGACCCTTTATTGTGATCCCCATCAGAGCAGCTGGTGGTGGTAGCCAGGTACCATCTAGTTGTTCTGGACTCAGTCTGGTGGAGGTTGTGCTAGTTGTGGTTCACTAGTACTTTGGACTAATCTTTCCCTTGGGTTTTTGCTTGTCTTCATTCTTCTTTGTTCCAGATGGGGTGGGACCAGTATATGTACCTTAAATGGCCATTCACAAGCTTTTAAGACCCCAGATGCTACTCACCAAAGTAGGATGTAGGACATTTTCTTTATAAACTGTGTTATGCCAGTTGAGCTAGATGCCTCTGAGGCTATGGTCCCCAACCCTCAGCCCAGTAACTCTGTCCCTCGCCGTCTATGAAGCTTCTATGACTTTGCCTTGGTCAAATCATGTAGAGGGGAATTAGAAACATGGAATGCTCATATTAGAAAATACGAAAAGTCTCAAATCGATAATCTAAGCTTCTACCTTAAGAAACTAGAAAACCAGAGCAGAATAAATCCAGTGCAAGAACAAGAAGGGAATAATACAGATATGAACAGCAATCAATGAAACTGAAAACAGAGAAATCAATGAAACCAAGAACTGTTTAAAAAAAAAATTTTTTTAAAGACAGATCAATAAAATTGATAAATCTCTCACAAGAATGATAAAGAAGAAAACAAAGACACAGATTACCAATACCAGGAGTGTAAGAGGGGGTATCACTACAAATTCTGCAAAAATTAAAAGAATAACAAGAGCATGCTACAAACAACTCCACATACATAAATTCAAGAACCGAGATGAAATGGACTATTTCTGAAAAAAACACAAACTACCAAAAAATTAATACCAATAAATTGAATCAGTAGTTAAAAACTTTCTGAAAAAGAATCTCAAGCTTAGAGTGCTTCACTGATGAATTCTAACAAACAATTAGAGAAGGTATAACATGAATTCCAGTAACTTTTCCCAGAAAATAGAAAATACTACCCAACTCATTTTCTGATGCCAGCATTACCCTGATACCCAAAACCAGACAAAGATATTACAAGAAAACTATAGACGAATATACCTTATGAATATTGAATCCAGCAATATATAAAAAGAATAATACAACACACCTGGTT
This sequence comes from Loxodonta africana, assembly GCF_030014295.1. Classification (NCBI taxonomy): domain Eukaryota; kingdom Metazoa; phylum Chordata; class Mammalia; order Proboscidea; family Elephantidae; genus Loxodonta; species Loxodonta africana. Next base: position 25,218,376 of record NC_087350.1, read on the forward strand.
CAATATGCAAAAATTAATCAATGTAATCCATCATTGTAACAGTCTAAAAGATCATATCAATTTATGCAAAAAAATTATTTGGCAAAATTCATACACGATTTAAAAAAAAATTCAACAAACTGAAAAAGAATAAAACTTTGATAAAAGGTTCCTACAAAAAAAAAACCTATAGCTAATATCATACTTAATGGTTAAAGACTGAGTTCTTTCCCTCTAAGGTCAGGAATAAATGGCACAAGCAATTAATGCTCTCAGCTGCTAACCAAAAGTTTGGAGGTTTGGGTCCATCCAGGGGTGCCTCAGAAGACAGGTCTGGAAATCTACTTCCAAAAAATTAGCCATTGAAAACCCCATGGAGCACGTTTCTACTTTGACACACATAGGGTCATCATAAGTCAGAGTCAACTTGACAACAACTGGTTAAGGTCAGGAATACCGCAAGAACGTCTGCTTTCGAAACTCTAGTGCAAAAAGGCATATGAAGAGTTAAGGTGATTATCTAGATAATCTATGCCATAGATGTTATCTCGTCCACTCACTTCAATGCTCCCCACCAGAACAGCCCCAACCTTAACTCTTCACACACACGCAAATACAGACACATAAATACTGTTATCGGGATGTCCTAGTGAAAACTAATTTTCAACCAAATTATCAAAATAGTTGCCTCAATTCACTTTGAGTATGCGTAGGTCGTCTTAGGCGTAATGGCAGAGGAGGGCCGGGAATCCAATTAACAGCAAGATTACGAGGTTTGCATGAAGGAAAATTTAAAAAGGAAAAAAGAAATTTCAATGTGCTCGTATATGAAAATCACTACCCTGCTAGGTCGAGGCGGGCCAGGGCACATTTGATGAAGTTTTCTAACGCCATTATATTCCCTGGTCATAATGTAACATATGTATCTTAATTACAGGGGAATAAAATGATTTAAAAAGCAGAAAGCTATTTAGAAATATCAGTTTATGACAGTTACTTGGAGCTTGCTTTTCTCCCCACATATAATGCATTTGAGCAATTTTAAACTCTATCTAACAGGCCCCCACTTCATGCCTACTCTTGCAAAAATAGGGTTTCACGCAAAATGTGAAAATTGCCACTGGAGCCATTATGTGAGCTACTTAACCTCTGGTAGAGGAGGCTTACTTGCTATATGTTGCTCTGGATGGACAGGGAAAAGGTAGCTAAAAGGAAACGAGGATCCTGTTCCGAGGCCGTGCTTGCCCCTGAGCCTCTTTAAACAATGCCTTTGTTTGGTCCTCATTTCCCAATTGTCTTCTCCAGTGAGGTAGCAATAATTTAGCAGAATTATGTGCTGTCACTTCTGCGTTAGTAAACACCAGGACCTACTGAGTCATTACAGAATAACCCTATAATGAAATGCAGTGAAGAGTTCTAATTAAACTTTAATGTTGCTTAACAACTATTCTACTTTAAAATGAGAATTTTCCAGCCATGTATCCTAATGAGTTATCAGCATGCATTACCACCCAAAAAATGTACAAATGAGACGGTAAACATAGACTATTAACCACCAGTGGGCATGTGTGTGGGAACATTTGTAATCAAAATTAATATACTACATTAAAATTAACATATAAAAACACATCAGAATGCTGTAACTATGGGGAAGGATTTTTATGAAGGCTCATATTTCATTTTGAACGGAGAAAATGCTAAATTATTCCCCATTCGAATAGTAGGCAATAGAGGAGTTAAAGTTGTCTTCTACTAATACAACTTAAACTAAGCTTGTCTACACGTTCTTATAGAGTAACAGAGCTAAAAGGACACTTCCTACCTAAGCTAGGAAATAAGGCCTTCCATTTACTAGATTCTTTAAAATCTGCAAAGAAGTTGGCACCCTTCCCATATTATATCATTCCACTGTTTTCTGGCCCAGTGGTTAAGAGTCCAGCTACTAACCAAAAGGTCCACAGTTCGAATCCACCAGCCACTCCTTGGAAGCTCTATGGGGCAGTTCTACTCTATCCTATAGGGTCGCTATGAGTTGGAATTGACTCGACGGCAGTGGGTTTTTTGTTTGTTTTTGTTTTGTTTTGTTTTCATCTACACAACATTCTCCTGAGCATTTAGTATAAATCCCTTTGATGCTGACCTAAGGGGACATGGTAAAAATCTGTTACCCACTCCTTTCATACCACCGGAAGAATGTCACAGTCCTCCTTTCTGCCTTTACGTCGCCAGGATAAACAGGTCCAATCCATTTCTTCTTTGGAAAACAGCTATCTCCGGACTCGTCTGCCATTACCTGCTGAAATCTATTATAGCTCCTCCTCGCACATCTGTCAAGTCACTTACATTGCTTCTTCTACTCAAAAACAAAAACAGTTGCCGTCGAGTCGATCCGATCACAGCATCACATGTGTCAGAGTAGAGCTAAGCTCTATAAGGTTTTTAATGGCTGATTTTTCGCAAATAGATTGCCAGGCCTTTCTTTTACAGTGCCTCTGGGTGGACTCAAACGGCCAGCCTTTTGGTTAGCAGCTGAGCACATTAACCATTGGCACCACTCTGGGACTCTGCTTCTACTCATAAGGCCTGATTAAGCCCCCACAGGTACACAATTTTACAGTACAACCATGCTGAGGCCAACAAGGTGATTGCCTACAGAATTCTGCAAAGTGTGTTCCTGTTTGGCACTTCCTCTCAGCTTAATCTTTTCCTCCAAGATACAGAGCTAACATAGGTGTTGCCATTGACAAATTTGAAATTTTTATTTCCATTATTCAAGTTCTTATGTTACTAATCCGTAAACCCATTGCCATCGAGTTGATTCCAACTCATAACAACCCCAGAGGAGAGCTGCCGCATAGGGTTTCCAAGGAGCAGCTGGTGGATTCAAACTGCCAGCCTTTTTGATTAACAGCCAAACGCTTAGCCACTGCACCACCAGGGCCCCCTTATGCTACTAGGGATGTGGATCTATACACTGACCCTGAACTTGGATATTTCCCAGCATTGACCTTCCAGGCAGTTGTGTACCCCATACCCATTCATAATAGAAGCTGTTATGCTGCTACTGATGATGTTTGTTTACAGGCGACTGTGACAAAATATATCGGGACCTTTTCCTCCCAGCTTACTCAGAGTAAGTAGAAAAGAACACGTCTTAGCTTTGGCTTTTGGAATTCTCTTTGGCCACGGCTATGTCTGGAACAAGGTTAACTTTGGGAACTTCTGCTAAACTGTCTGCACGGCCTTAGAGGAGAAGGAAAGAAGAAGAGGAGGCACGTAGGGCCTCACTCAGACATGTCGTGTTCCCATTTCCATAGCTTTACATGGGCTGGATAGGGGACTTTCTGCCTCTGTGCAGGGAATTGTCTGTGGCATGTGGAAACAACATGGTGCTGACCTCTGTTCAGTCACCAGAGACCACAGAGATGTTGGGAAGGAGCAAGATTTCCCCTCCATTTGTGATATGTAATTATCCTCCATTTTATGTGTTGTAAATCCTAACCTTTATGAAGCAGGATTAGTGTGGGGTGTATCCTGAGTTGCAGGCTTATAAAAGTCACATCCTTATTCAAGTATCTGATGCACGGGGAGTTTCCTTGAGGGTGTGACCTGCATCCAATATATATGTATATATATATTGGGTGCTCTGGCAAAGTTCTCTCTGGCTCTGGATCCTATATCCAACTTGTCATCATTTGACCTAAGGTTCTTGGGGTGTGAGCCAGCAGCCTGTCATCTGACCTGCTGATTTGAGTTTGTCGGCCCCTGCAACCATGTAAGTCAGGAGAAGCCTCCAGCCCAATGCCTGACCCCAGGTTTGGGACTTACCAGACTCCACAATGGTATGAGCCATTTCCTTGAATTAAATCTCTCTCTCTCTCTCTCTCTCTCTTCTCTCTCTCTCTCTTCTCTCTCTCTCTCTATATATATGCATGTATATATGTATGCGCTTCAGTGGTTTTCCTTCTCTAGAGAAACCACCCTAAGACAATGGGGGAACACACAGACATTTAGACAGGTAACTAGAATGATAGCATTATTGATTAATAATTACCTTTCACCCCTTCAAATTTTGCATTTATGGTAAGTCTACACTATGTCTTTCCATTTGAATCATGCAACATTTATCTGCATTATTATTACATTATGACCGTTTCCCAGCTAGAAGTGGTTCCATTGCTTCAAATTATATCTAATATAATAGATAGAGCTATTTCTTAACTCAGTCTGTGTCTTCCCATAATAAGTGCTCTGAGGTTTCCCAATGTTTTTGTTGTCTCTATCCTGTAACATTTATTAAAAAAGCACCCATTAAATATTCTGTATGAATACCACTGATTCATTCAACAATGTTTTTGGTGAATGCTTTTGGACTAATGAGAGCTGCATAGTAATATTACATAATCTCTGCCTTCAAGGAACTTCTGATCTACAAAGTAGATATGACTTGTACATACCTAAAGAGATAACTAATAATGGATCATGTATAAAGCAATAAATTTAATGTGACAAATGAGTGGCATAGAAAATTAATGACAATATCCTTGATTAAAATTATTTTACTTCTCTTTCTTTCCCATTATATTGTGAGTGCCTTGTAGATAGGTTCTTTTGTAACCCCAGCACCTGATTTTCAAGAGAAAATCTGATTTTCAACAAACTTCCCAGGTAAATCTGATGCACACTGAAGATTAAGAATTGTTACTATAGATGGATTCTGGAAGATGGTAGCATAAACAAACCATCACTCTGACCCTCCCCCAGAAATACAAGAAAATAGTGCTCACCCTTAAGGGACTCTGAATCAGGGAGCATATGATAGCAGTAGGGAACTGCAGACAGGCAAGAATCAACTAATCAACAATGAGTTGCACATGGTAGGAACTTGGTTCTCACACCATCCCTCCCCTCCCCACAGCCATGGAGGCCATCAGCTGCGGTGAACTAGGGAAACAACCAGGAAAAGAATCTGCTTCCCTAACCACCATACTCCCTGCCTGTACAAAGAGGCTGATTCTGCTCTAAAATCAACAAAGCAGACCTCCTCAGGGGTCTATTTAGTGCATGCCAGCACCTCCTTCACCCAGACACTGTCAGCTGCAAGGCTGCTGCAAATTGCTACAGAACACCCCTGCAGTGGAGTGTGCTCCCATAGTCAACAATCTACCTGCCTCCCTGAGCACCCCATAGTTCAGGTCTCTGTAACCAACAAGGTCCATCTCCCTGGGGGTCAGTTCAGGTCTGTCTGCTCCCCCTTCAGGCTGGCACTGAGGACTGCTGAGTAACGCTGCTTGTGATAGGAAGCAAACATCTGGAGTGTAGGCTACACTCACAGGCAACAATCTACCGGGGGGCTCTGATAGCAACAAAGCAGACCTGCATAGGGGGCTAATCAGAACATAACAGCCTTTCTCTCACCCAGTCATGGGCAGCTGCTAGTCTGCTGCAAATTACTACAGAAGGCACTTTGCAGTGGTGTCTGCTTCCATAGTCAGCCCTCTACCCAGTTTCCTGCACACCTCACAGATCAGGCCTCTGAAACCAATAAGACAGACCTCTCTGGGGTCAGGTCGGGTCTGTCTGCTCCCCCTTCCTGTCAAGGTTGAAGGCTGCTGACTGAACCTGCTGTATGCTAGGAAACAGGCATCTTGAGTGGAGGCTACACCCACAGCCAACATACTAACGGGGATGGGGGGGGCCTCTGACAGCAACAAGGCAGGCCTCCCTTGTGTTCCATTCAGAGTGTGACAGTCTCTCCCCCACTTGGTAACTGCTAACTGCTGGACTAATACTAATTCCTACAGAAAGTTTCCTACAGTGGAGCCAGGAGGCAAGTCACTTAAGTGGAGGCTGCTCCCCCAACCGCCAAGGACCCTGGGGCTCTGAAATCAACAGGACAGATCTTCTGGAGGTTCTTCTGAGGAGTGCCAGCCCCTCCTTCCCTTGAAATGGAAGAAAGTCTGCCTGTGCTTCTCCTGAATACCACCTCAGATATAAGCAACCCCCATAAAGCAGGGAAGGAAGCCTCAGGTAAAACAAGCATGCAACATCCAGCTCCGAAGGGGGTTCACTGGGTATGGGCTTTCTGACTGAAAATGTGGTTGAAGAAACAGAGAAGGAATGGGACTAAAAATCAGAGAGAAAGACTGAACCCCTGGAGGGCAGATTGATTAGTGCACGATATCTCACCTAAGTGGTGGTGCCCACTGGTGAACACACTGACCACAGCATGTTCTCTGGTATGTTGAGGAGATATTGAAAGTTGGAAACTAAGATCTGCAACTTTTGAATCCTAATTAAACCAGGGAGGGAGAAGGAGCTATCATAGAGAGGGAGAGGAAACGGTAAGCAAAGGCTGAAGTCTATGCCTGCCTAAAGGTTTTTTGCAGAAAATACTGTGTGCCCCAAATACTAGGGAGAACTGAGAAAGTTAACACCCTCAAAAACGTGAATGCCCCAACAAAAAATTACAAGACTCACAAAGAAAAGACAAACAATGGCCCATTCAAATGATCATGATGAAGAGAGTGAAAGTGCATCTACAGAAAACCAAATAATGAAAAAAATGGAAGAATATAACACAACAATGTTAAACATAGCTCAAGAGTTAAGGGGAAACACAGATAAGGATCTAAAAGAAATAAGGAAAACAAAACGCAAGAACGAAATGGTATTCTAAAAAGAGAGAGATCAAAAGAAACCAAACAGAAATATTGCAACTGAAAGGAACAACTGAAATGAGAAACACAGTGGAAGGATTTAACAACAGATTTAATCAGGCAGAAGAAAGAATCAGCAAATTAGAGGATAAGATAACTGAAGTTACAGAGGCTGCAGAGCAGCAAGAATGGAGGCCCAAGAAGGAAGAGCACAGTTTAATGGAATTATGGGACAACATCAAAAAACCCAATATACACATCATGGGAATTCAAGAAGCAGATGAGAGGGAGAAAAGGAAAGAACACTTAAAGAAATTGTGACAAAATTTCCACAAACTGCAATCTGAGGAAGGACATGAATCTACAAATCCAAGAAGCTCTAAGAACTCCAGGCAGGATAAACCCAAAGAGATCTACACCAACACACATCATAGTCAGCCTCTCAAAAAGTAAGGATAAAGAGAGGACACTGAAAGCAGTAAGAGAGAAGCAAAAGATTCCCACTACGAATAAGTGCCAATTTCTCCTCAGAAACATTGAAGGCCAGAAGGCAATGGAATGATATATTTAAAGTGCTGGAAGAAAAAAAACTGTCAACGAAGAACACTGTCATGAAGTGAATTGTGTCCCCCCAAAATGTGTGTCGACTTGGCTAAGCCATGATTCCCACTATTGTGTGATGTCCACCATTTTGTCATCTGATGTGATTTTCCTATGTGTTATAAATCCTACCTCTGTGATGTTACTGAGGCAGGATTACAGGTAGTTATGTTACTGAGGCAGGACTCAATATACAAGATTAGGTTTTCTCTTAAATCAATCTCTTTTGAGATATAAAAGACAGAAGTGAGAAAAGATACAGGCAGACCTCGTACCACCAAGGAACAAGAGCCAGGAGAATAGCAAGTCCTTTGGACCCAGGGTCCCTGCACTGAAAAACTCCTAGTCCAGGGGAAGGTTGATGACAAGGACCTTCCTCCAGAGCCAACAGAGAGAGAAAGCCTTCCCCTGGAACTGACACTCTGAATTTGGACTTCTAGTCTACTAGACTGTGAGAAAATAAGTTTCTCTATGTTAAAGTCATCCACTTGTGGTATTTCTGTTATAGAAGCACTACATAACTAAGGCAGAATTTGGTACTGAGAGTGGGGTGCTGCGCTAGCAGATCCCTACAATGTGGAAGCAGTTTTGACACTGTGAATGGGTAGCAGCTGGAAGAGTTTTTAAGATTGCCTTGAGGAGAAAGTTGGTGGAATTATGAATGTCAAAGAAAATTCTGGTGAGGACTCAAAAGTGAGGAGAGCTGTTACACTGGAGGTGGTACAGACAGCGAGAAGCACAGCAGCAGAGAAGCAGCAGAACTAAGAGACTAGTGACAGATGGCACTGGAGCTGACCCACAGAGCGAGACAGCTGAGTGCCTTGGTGCAGTGGGGTGCCTCCTAGCACTTATTAGAGGTAGGCTTTCCAACCCACAGAGCAAGAGAGCTGAGTGGCTTCCAGCCGAAGTTTACTGGCAGAAAGGGGTGCCTCCAGACGCTTATCGGTAGAGTTAAAGAGCTCTGGAACACCTGCCTGAGCAGGGAAGACTGCTTGGTCCAGGGACCAAGAAGCCAAGGAACCAGGAAGCAGAAGCTGAAGAGAAAAGCAACACGGGAAGCAGAGCTGCTTCAGTCTCCAAGGGTGGAGTCACCACTGAGATGGACTAGGAGAATGGGGCTGCCCAAATTGGGTGAAGCAGAGTTGCTGTTCCAGTGGGCATGGAAGGTGAAGCTGAAGCCCAGGGCTAAAGGGCATCCACTCAGAATCCAGAAAGCGTGGCCAATACCTAGAGTCTGGAGGGCAAGGGCCACTGCGTAAATGCTCTCAGAGCAGAGAAGATTATTTTCAAGCCTTGCGGGCTAATGAAATGTGTTCTGCTGACTTGCTTGGTGCCTATTATTCCTTCTTTCCCTCCAATTTCTTCCATTTGTAATGGAAATGTCTAGCTTGTGCCTGCCTGTTACACCATTGTACTTTGGAAGCCGATAACTTGCATTCTGGATTTCACAGATGATGATGAATTTTTGGATTTTGGACTTGAAGTTGATTTAAGACTTTTGCTATGATATGATGGGAAAATATGTTTTACATGTGGCAAGGACATGAATTTTGGGGGGCCAAAGGGTGGAATGTTATAAATTGAATTGTGTCTCCCCAAAATGTGTGCCAACTTGGCTAGGCCATGATTCCCACTATTGTGTGATTGCACACCATTTTGTCATTTGATGTGATTTTCCTATGTGTTATATATAAATCCTATCTCTATGATGTTAATGAAGTGGGATTAGATGCAGTTATGTTAACAAGGCAGGACTCAATGTACAAGATTAGGTTTTCTCTTAAATCAATCTATTTTGAGATATAAAAGAGAGAAGTAAGCAAAGATACAGGCAAACCTCATACCACCAAGGAACAAGAGCCAGAAGAATAGCATGTCCTTTGGACCTGGGGTCTCTGCACTGAGAAGTTCGTCAACCAGGGGAAGATTGATGACAAGGACCTACCTCCAGAGACAACAGAGAGAGAAAGCCTTCCCCTGGAGCTGACAACCTGAATTTGGACTTCTAGCCTACTAGACAGTGAGAAAATAAGTTTCTGTTTGTTAAAGTCATCCACTTGTGGTATTTCTGTTATAGCAACATTAGATAACTAAGACAAATACCATACCCAACGAAAGAAAACTATCCTTCAAGAATGAGGGTAAAATTAAAATATTCCCAGACCAACAGTAGCTGACAGAATTAATATCCACCAGGCCAGCCCTACAAAAAAATACTAATGGGAGTTCTGCAGATGGAAGGGTAAAGACACTAGAAAGTAAATCAAACCCATACATAAAAAGAAAGACCCCTATAAAGGCAATTACATGGACAAGTATAAGAGCTAGCAGTAAGATATTCATGCTTGCTAAACCTGTTTTATCCTTAATGCTTTTTAATAACAAATGTATAAAAATCAAGGATAAAATTATGTTACAGAGCACATGAAAAATAAAGAAGTAATTAGTAATGAAAACAAAATGGGGGAGATGGTACACGTATACAATTCCTTGTATGTTACTGAAGTTAAGTTGGTATAAACATACCCTGGGTTGTTACAAATACAAGCTGTTAAATATAATATTCATGGTAACCACTAAGAATATATCCAAAAAAATTGAAAAATACACAAAGAAAATAGAAGGAAACCAAAATGGCTCACTACAATAAACCAACAAAACACAAAAGCAGGCAGTAGTAAAGGACATTGACAAAGAAAGGCTTAAAAAACACATACTCACCCAAATAAATAAAACAGCAGAAAAAAAAATCACTTCTTATTGGTAATTACAGTGAATGTTGTTGTTTTAGGTGCAATCCAGTCGGTTCCAATTCATAACGACTCTGTGTACAACAGAACAAAACACTGCCCGGTCCTGCGCCACCCTCATAATCATTACTATGCTGAAGCCCATTGTTGTAGCCACTGTCAATCCATGTTGTCAAGGGTATTCCTCTTTTTCGCTGACCCTCTGCGTTACCAAGCATGAGTCCTTCTCCAGGGACTAGACCCTCCTGACAGTATGCCCAAAGCACGTGAGAAAAAGTCTCACCATTCTCACTTCCAAGAAGCACTCTGGCTGTACTTCTTCCAAGATAGATTTGTTTGTTCTTCTGGCAGTCCATGATATATTCAATATTCTTCACTAACACCATAATTTAAAAGTATGAATTCTTCTTCAGTCTTCCTTATTCATTGCCCAGGTTCCGCATGCCTATGAGGCGACTGAAGATACAGTGGCTTGTGTCAGGCACACCTTAGTTCTTAAAGTGACATCTTTGCTTTTTAACACTTTAAAGAGGTCTTTTGCAACAGATTTGCCCAATGCAATGTGTCATTTGATTTCTTGACTGCTGCTTCCATGAGTGTTGATTGTGGATCCAAGTAAAATGAAATCCTTGACAACTTCCATCTTTTCTCAGTTTATCATGATGTTCCTTATTGGTCCAGTTGTGAGGATTTTTGTTTTCTTTATGTTGAGGTGTAATCCATACTGAAGGCTGTAATCTTTGATCTTATCAGTAAATGCTTCAAATCCTCTTTGATTTCAGCAAGCAAGGTTGTGTCATCTGCATATCGCAGGTGGTTAACAAGTCTTCCTCTGATACTGATGCCATGGTCTTCTTCATATAGTCCAGCTTCTTGGATTACTTGCAAGGCATACAGACTGAATAAGTATGGTGAAAGGATACAATTTGACACACACTTTTCCTGATTTTAAACCACGAAATAGCCCCTCGTTCTATTCAAATGACTGCTTCTTGGTCTATGTACAGGTTCCACACGAACACAATTAGGTGTTCCAGAATTCTCATTCTTTGCAATGTTATCTGTAATTTGTTAGAATCCACACAGTCAATAAAACTCAGGTAAACATTTTTCTGGTATTCTCTGCTTTCAGCCAAGGTCCATCTGACATAAGCAATGATACCCCTCATTCCATATGGTGTTCAACACCATTCCCAGCATAGTAGACCATACGATTGCCTGATACAAAGTGGCCAATATCAGTCTATTTCAGCTCACTAATTTTTTTTAATGCCTAGGATATTGATCTTTATGTGTTCCATTTTATTTTTGATGACTTCCAATTTTCCTAGACTCATACTTCATACATTCCATGTTCTGATTATTAATAAGTGTTTACAGCTGTTCCTCCTGATTTTGAGTTATGCCACATCAGCAAATGAAGGTTCCGAAAGCTTTACTCCATCCATGTCATTAGGTTCACTCTACTTTGAGGAGGCAGCTCTTCACCAGTCGCATTCTGAGTGCCTTCCAATCTGAGGGGTTCATACCCAGCACTATATCAGACGGTGTTCCACTGCTATTCATAATGTTTTCAATGGCCAATTCTTTCAGATGTAGACCACCAGGTCCTTCTTCCTAGTCTATCTTAGTCTGGGGAAGCTCCTGAAACCTGTCCGCCATAGGTGGCCCTACTGGTATTTGAAATACCAGTGGCATAGCTTCCAGCATCACAGTAACACGCAAACCATCACAGTACAACAAACTGACAGACGTGTGGTAGACAGTGATGTAAATGGACTAAATGCTCCAATAAAAAGACAGAGAGTGGCAGAATGGATTTAAAAAGACATGATCCAACTCTATGCTGTTTACAAGAGGCACACCTTAGAACCAAGGACAAAACAGGTTGAAAATGAAAGAATGGAAAAAACTATTCCCAGCAACTAATATCCAAAAGACAGCTGGGGTGGCAATCCTAATACCAGATAAAATAGACTTTAAAACAAAATCTGCTAGAAGAGATAATTATGAACACTATATAGTGATAAAAGGGTCAATTCAGCAAGAAGATTTAACAATCATAAATATCTATGTACCCAAATCAAGGGAGAAATAGATCATGCTAAAATAATAGTTGGAGACATCAATACACCACTCTCAGTATTGAACAGAACATCTGGAAGGAAAATCAACAAGGAAACAGGACTCGAATGACACTATAAACCAACTAGACTTAAAAGACATATATAGAACACATCACCCAAAAACAGCACAACATAACATTCTACTCCAGGGCACATGGATCATTCTCCAGGACAGACAACATCTTAGGTCACAAAGCAAGTCTTGAAAAGTTTAAAAAGTTTAAAATCATACAAAGTGTTTTCTCTGACCAAAACAGTGAAGCTATAACTTAATAACAGAAGAAAAAAAAAACTGTAAAATATAGAAATATATGGAAGTTAAACAACACATTATTAAACTACCAACGGGTCAAGAATGGAATCAAAAGAGAAACCACAAATTTCTTAGAGTCAAATGCAAATGAAAGCACAACACACCAAAATTATGGGATGCAATGAAGGCAGTACTCAGAGGAAAACTTATAGCATTAAATGCCTACAGGAAAAAAGAAAGATCTCAAATCAACAGCCTGACTCCACAATTCCAGGAACTAGAAAGAAAAGAGCAAACTAAGCGTGAACATAACAGAAGAAAGAAAATAACAAAGATCAGAGGAGAAATAAATAAAACTGAAAATAGGAAAACAACAAAACCAGAAGGTGGTTCTTCGAAAAATCAATAAAATTGACAAACCTAGACTGACAAAGAGAAAAGATGCTAATTACCAAAATAAAAAATGAAAGAGAGGACATTACAACTGACCCAATAGAAATAAAAAGAACCATGATGGAATATTATGAACAACTGTATAGCAACAATAACCTACATGTCATGGATTCAATTGTGTCCCCCAAAAATATGTGTATCAATTTGGTTAGGCCATGATTCCCAGTACTGTGTGATTGTCTACCACTTTGTCACCTGATGTGATTTTCGTATGTGTTTTAAATCCTACTTCTATGATATTAATGAGGTGGGATTAGCAGCAGTTATGTTAATGAGGCCAGATTCACTTTACAAGATTGGATTGTGTCTTGAGCCATTCTTTTGAGATATAAAAGAGAGAAGCATGCAGACATGGGGACCTCATACCACCAAGAAACAAGAGACAGGAGAATAGCACATCATTTGGACCTGGTGTCCCTGTGCTTCAGAGCTCCTCAACTGGGGACGACTGATAACAAGGACCTTCCTCCAGAGGCGACACAGTGAAAGCCTTCCCCTGGAGCTGATGCCCTGAATTTGGATTTCCAGCCTACTAGACTGTGAAAGAAAAAACTTCTGTTTGTTGAAGCATCCTCTTGTAGTATTTCTGTTACAGCAGCACTAGATAACTAATAAAAAAAAAAAAAAAAAAAAAGAACAAATTCTTAGAAACACCCAACTTACACAAACCAATGCAAGAGGAAATAGAAAGTCTCAAGAGACCCATAGCAAGTGAAGAGATTGAATCAGTGGTCAAAAACTTCCCTACAAAAAAAAAAGTCCAGTGCCAGATGGCTTCACTTGGGAATTGTACCAAACATTTAGAGAATTGACACCAATCCTGTTTAAACTCTTCTAAAAGATAGAGAAGGAAGGAATACTCCCTAATTCATTCTGTAAAGCAATTACAACCCTGATACCAAAACCAGACAAAGACACCACAAGAAAAGAAAACTACAGGTCAATATCCCTTATGAATATAAATGCAAAAATTCTCAACAAAATATTAGTGAACAGAATTTGACAGCATATTAAAAGTCATTTATTCCATGAATGCAGGAATGGTTCAACATTAGAAAATCAATAATACACCACGTCAACAGAACAAAGGAAAAGAACCACATGATCATCTCTATGATGCAGAAAATACATTTGAAAAAATCCAACACCCTTTCCTGATGAAAACCATCAAGAAGATTTAAACAGAAGTTCCTCAGTATGATTCAGGGCATATATGAAAAACCAATAGCCAACTTTATACTTAATGGAGAAAAATTGAGAGCTTTCCCACAAGAAATAGGAAACAAGACAAGCATGCCCACTCTTACCACCTCTAGTCAATATTGTATTAGAATTCCTAGCCAGAGCAATAAGACAAGACAATAAATAAAAGGTATCCAGATTTGAAAAGAAGAAGGAAAATCATTTCTATTTAGAGATAACATGATTCTCTATACAGAAAATCCCAAAGACTCCACAAGAAAGCTTCTAGAGCTAATAAAAGCTAATAGAGGCATTTAATAAAGTTGCAGGGTACAAGCTCAACAAACAAAATCAACTGAGTTTCTATACACCAGCAATGAAAATCTGAAAGGGAAATTAGGGAAAAAATTCCATTTACTATAGCATCCAAGAGAATAAAATACCTAGGAGTAAATTCAACTAGCGATGTGCAAGACTTACACAATGAAAATTATAAAACACTCCTCAAAGAGATTAAAGACTTAAATAAATGAAAAGATGTTCCATGTTCATAGATTGGAAGACTTAATATTGTTAAGAGGTCAATACTACCCAAAGCAATTAAATGCAATCCCAATCAACATTCCAACAGCCTTCTTTAAGGATAAATCAATCCTCAACGTCATATGGAATGGCAAGACGCCCCCAAAAAGCTAAATAGCTGAAAGAGTAGAATAAAGTAGGAGGACTCACACTTGCTGATTTTAAAACATGTTATACACCTACAGTAATCAAAACAGCCTGGTGCTGGCATAACAATAGATGCATAGACCAATGGAATAGAATTGAGAGTCAAGGAATAAACACACACATCTACGGTCAACTGATTTTTGACAAAGTGCTACGTCCACCCTATGGGGAAAGAAGAGTCTCTTCAATAAATGGTGTTGGGAAAACTGGATTTCCACATGCTGAAAATGAAATGGGATACATGCCTCACACCGTACACAAAAACAAATTCAAAATGGATTAGGGACCTAAATGTGAAATCTAAAATCATAAAATTCTTAGAAGAAAATGCAGGGGCAACAGCATTGAGCCTAGCTTTTAACAATGGATTATCTAATATAATAACAAAACCACAAATAGCAAAAGACAAAATAAATAAATGGGACCTCATAAAAATTAAAAACTTTTGTTCATCAGAAGAATTTACAAAAAAAGTGAAAAGGCAAGCTACCAACTTGGACAATATCATCAGAAACCATATATTCAGTAAGAATCTAATAACCAATTTATATATCTTTGAAACCGTATAGACTCTAGTTACCTATATAAAGACGTGTGTTATAACATGTATATACACACATATATATATGTCTGTATATGTGTCTTTGATCTTCATTAGTAAGTGCTTCAAATCCTCTTCACTTTGTGTCATCTGCATAACGCAGGTTGTTAATGAGTCTTCCTCCAATCCTTATGCCCGTTTTTCATATAGTCCAGCTTCTCAGATTATTTGCTCAGCATACGGATTGAATACATATGGTGAAAGATTACAACCCTGACACACACCTTTCCTGACTTTAAATCAATCCGTATCCCCTTGTTCTGTCCGAACAACCACCTCTTGATCTATGTAAAGGTTCCTCATGAGTACAATTAAGTGTTCTGGAATTCCCATTCTTTGCAATGTTGTCCATAATTTGTTACGATCCACACAGTCAAATGCCTTTGCATAGTCAATAAAACACAGGGAAACATCCTTCTGGTAGTCTCTGCTTTCAGCCAGGGTCTATCTGACATCAGCAATGATATCCCTGGTTCCACGTCCTCTTCTGAAGCCAGCCTGAATTTCTGGCAGTTCCCTGTCGATATACTGCTACAGCCATTTCTGAATGATCTTCAGCAAAATTGTGCTTGTGTGTGATGATATTAATGATATTGTTCTATAATTTCCACATTCGGTTGGATCACCTTTCTTGGGAATAGGCATAAATATGGATCTCTTCCAGTCAGTTGGCCAGGAAGCTGTCTTCCATATTTCTTGGCATAGACGAGTGAGTACCTCCAGTGCTCCATCTGTTTGTTGAAACATCTCAAGTGATATTCCATCAATTCCTGGAGCCTTGTTTTTCGCCATTGCCTTCAGGGCAGCTTGGACTTCTTCCTTCAGTACCATTGGTTCCTGATCATATGCCACTTCTTGAAATGGTTGAACATCGACTAATTCTTTTTGGTATAATGACTCTGTGTATTCCTTCCATCTTCTTTTGATGCTTCCTGCATCATTTAATATTTTCCCCATGCAATCCTTCACTGTTGCAACTTGGGGCTTGAATTTTTTCTTCAGTTCTTTCAGCTTGAGAAACGCCAAGCATTTTCCATCTCCAGCTCTTTGCACATGTCATTATAATACTTTACTTTGTCTTCTGAAGACACCCTTTGAAATCTTCTGTTCAGTTCTTTTACTTCATCAATTCTTCTTGTTGCTTTAGCTGCTCGACGTTCGAGAGCAAGTTTCAGAGTCTCCTCTGACATCCATCTTGGTCTTTTCTTTCTTTCCTGTCTTTTCAATTACCTCTTGCTTTCTTCATGGGTGATGTCCTTGATGTCATTCCACAACTTGTCTGGTCTGCGGTCACTAGTGTTCAATGTGTCAGATCTGTTCTTCAGATGGTCTCTAAATTCAGATGGGATATACTCAAGGTCATATTTTGGCTCTCGTGGACTTGCTCTGATTTTCTTCAATTTCAGCTTGAACTTGTATGTGAGCAATTGATGGTCTGTTCCACAGTCAGCTCCTGGCCTTGTTCTGACTGATGATATTGAGCTTTTCCATTATCTCTTTCCACAGATGTAGTCAATTTGATTTCTTATTGACTTACTAATGAAGATTAAAGACCACAGCCTTCAGTTTGGATTGCACCTTACCTTAAGGAAAACAAAAATCCTCACAACTGGACCAATGAGCAACATCATGATAAATGGAGAAAAGATGGAAGTTGTCAAGGATTTCATTTTACTTCGATCCACAATCAACAGCCATGGAAGCAGCAGTCAAGAAATCAAAAGACGCATTACATTGAGTAAATCTCCTGCAAAAGACCTCTTTAAAGTCTTGAAAAGCAAAGATGTCACCTAGAAGACTAAGGTGCGCCTGACCCAAGCCATGGTATTTTCAATCACATCATATGCATATGAAAGCTGGACAATGAATAAGGAAGACCGAAGAAGAATTGACGCCTTTGAATTGTGGTGTTGGCGAAGAATATTAAATATACCGTGGACTGCCAAAAGAACGAACAAATCTGTCTTAGAAGAAGTATAACCAGATTGCTCCTTAGAAGCAAGGATGGCAAGACTGCGTCTTACATACTTCGGACATGTTGTCAGGAGGCATCAGTCCCTAGAGAAGGACATCATGCTTGGCAGAGTACAGGTCAGTGGAAAAGAGGAAGACCCTCAATGAGGTGGATTAACAGTGGCTGCAACAATGAGCTCAAGCAGAGCAACGATTGTAAGGATTGCTCAGGACCGGGCGGTGTTTTGTTGTGTTGTGCATAGGGTCGCTACGAGTCAGAACTGACTCAACGGCACCTAACAACAACAATATATACGTGTGTGTGCGTGTGTATATACATATATATATAAAACTTTGACAACTTAACACAAAAAGACAAATAATCATAAAATGGGCAAAGGACATGAATAGACATTTCATCAAAGAAGACACTCAAATGGCCAAGAAACACATGAAAAGATACTCAAGGTCATTAGCCAACAGAGAGAACAAATCAAAACCATAATGAGATACCATTTCACTCCACTTGGATGGTGTCATGGATGGAATTATGTCCTCCAAAAAATGTGTGTATCAATTTAGTATTTCCAGTATTGTGTGGTTGTCCTCCATTTTGTGACTGTAATTTTATGTTAAAGAGGATTAGGGTGGGATTGTAACACCCTTACCCAGGTCACATTCCTGATCCCAATGTAAGGGGAGTTTCCCTGGGGTGTTGTCTGCACCACCTTTTCTCTCTCAAGAGATAAAAAGGAAAGGGAAGCAAACAGAGAGCTGGGGACCTCATACCACCAAGAAAGCAGCACCCGGAGTAGAGCAAGTCCTTTGGACCCAGAGTCTCTACACCTGAGAAGCTCCTCAACCAGGGGAAGACTGACGACAAGGACCTTC
The DNA here is from genome assembly GCF_030014295.1 of Loxodonta africana. Lineage (NCBI taxonomy): Eukaryota > Metazoa > Chordata > Mammalia > Proboscidea > Elephantidae > Loxodonta > Loxodonta africana. Next base: position 25,236,552 of record NC_087350.1, read on the forward strand.
CTCCAGAGCCAACAGACAGAGAAAGCCTTCCCCGGGAGCTGACATCTGAATTCAGACTTCTAGCCTACTGGACTGTGAAAGAATAAACTTCTCTTTTTTAAAGCCATGCACTTGTGGTATTTTTGTTACAGCAGCACTAGATAACTAAGACATGACAGTTCCTCATAAAACTAAAATTAGAACTACCATATGACCCAGCAATTCCACTCCTAGGTACATACCCAAGAGACCTGAAAACAGAGACTCAAACAGAGGCTTGTACACCAATGTCCATTGTAGCACTGCTCACAATAGCCAAAAGGCAGAAACAAAGCAAATGCCCCTCAACAGATGAACAGATAAACAAAATGTGGTACATACATACAATGGAATACTACTTAGCCAGTAAGAGAAATGAAGTACTGATACATGCTACAATATGGATGGAGCTGGAAGACTTTATGCATTTATATTTGTAAGGGATATTGGCCTCTAGTTTTTTTTTCTTTTGATGTCTTTCTGTGGTTTTGGTATCAGGGTTATGTTTGCTTCATAGAACAAATTAGGGAGTATTACTGAACTTTTTGAACAGAGATTCTATAGAAGAATCCTGATCAAAAGGGGGGAAATGCAGAACATAATTTCATATTTTCATGAATCTAGATTTTCTGGAGCCATGAAGGCTAAATGGACCCCTGAAACTATTTAACTGAGATAATCTTTAAACCTTAAGCCAAAAATATCCCCTGAAGTATATTTAAAGCCAAACAATAGTAGTAAAGAATGTCTGCCTTGAGCTTTGTGCTCTTTTAAAATCTATCTATATGGGATCAAATTGACAACAGAAACTCAAAAGGTTAGATAGGAAACTTAGCGGGTGGTGAGTTTATGTTAACGGGGGAGGAATGACTTGTCAAAGAGGGTAACAATAGCTGCACAACTCAAAGAATGTAATAATCAATGCCATTGAACTGTACATATAGAATTTGCTCAATTGGTATATGTTCTGCTGTGTATATTCTCAACAATAACAAAAATAAATTATTATTATTATTAAAAGAATAAAGAATTTCTATTATAGGCAATCGGGAGGGATTTGTGGATTTAGGGCAAGAAAGTGTCATGATGGAGGTGTTTTATGAACACCTGGTATAGTGCAAGATGGAGGAAAGCACAAAGAAACTAGAGATAGAGGGCACGGGATGAAACTGCTCCATTTTTCCATGCATGAGATAACAACCAGAAACATTAGAAATAGTATGGAGGGAAAGGAAGGAGGTGAATATGGAAAACATTGAGAATGAGGAAGCACTAAGCTTGGTGCTGAGCGTTTGCTATGGAAGAAGGGGGGATAAATAACTTGAAACTTATAAAGCCGGAATAATAAGAACAATGACAGCTAATGTGTATTAATCGCTGTGGTAGTCACTGCGGGCTACCTCAACAACCACCCTCAACTCTTCTCTCTTGCTCATCATTCACTGGAAAGGCTAGAAAACTAGACAGTCACTTCACCAGCCTCCTTCCCAGACTAGAGTAGACACACAGCTTAGTCCTGGCCAACAGATGTAGAAAGAAGTCATTTAGGAGGTTTCTGAGAAAGCTTTTGCCTTCCTGACAAAAGGGGCAGTTAGGTCGGCCCTGACTTCCTCCTTCTTCCTGCCTTGAATGCAGATGTGACGCCTGGAGCTCCAGTAGCCTGGTGAGTACAATGTGATAACCAGGAAGGGGAAAAACGAACATGCTAAAGATCGTGGAGGGGAAAGATAGAAGGAAATTGGGTCCTTGGTGGCACCACTGAGCTGCAGCACCAAACATGGAACTACCTGCCTCCAGAATTCTAGTTATTTGAGAAAATTAAATGTGTTTATTGCCTAAGCCACTGTTACCTGGCATTCTGTTACTTGCAGCCAAATTCGACCCAAGCTGATACAAACACTACATACCATACACTGGTCTAAGCAATTTAACTAATACTTAAAACAACTTGATGAGGGACGTGTTATCATCCCCATTTTATGAATGAGGAACTTAAAGTGCCAAGAAGTCAAACAACTTGTCCAAGTTCACAAACCTAGAAAGCAGCATAGCAGGGGTTTGGAACCAGGCAGTCAGCCTCCAAAGCCCTCACTCTTAACCACTACACGTACTATCTCTCAATAATGGTGATATCACAGAGAGAAATAAGAAGGTTGGGAACAGGTGTTACTAGCTGAGAATACAGGTGCAAATGTCCATCAGACAGTTAGAAATGTCAAGTCTGAAACACAAAAGAAATAAAGAATATTGTTTAGAACAAGGAGCCATTTGCATTGAAATAAGCATTAATTTAGGACCTACAGAAGCTCCAAATCCTCCTCTTCTAACTACAAGGTGAGTTGAACAGAACTATAAATAAAACACTTTTTAGCTTGACCTGAATAATGAAGCTTTGTTGACAAAACGCCTTTAACTAGCCAAACACTAGCTCCCTCATCAGTGCAGCATTTAAGTTCTGGCTTATGAGTACATCACTGAAAGGAATGCTGTGGAGCACTCCACTCCTTACTGCCAGGGAAGATTTTTGGCTGTGCACAGCAATTCCCCACTGTGGGCCAGTGCAGAGCATGACCTCAATTTTCATGCTGTGCTGACCCAACAAAATTACCTGGAACCTGGAATAGGGTTTCCAGGGCTACTGATGCTGTCCAATCACCTTCAACATCAGGGCAGCCTGTCCTCAGAAAAGAGGATGGATATTGTTTACCTTCGTACCACTGAGGTTCAGAGTAAAAGGGAAGATGTCTGCGAGAACCAGCGTGAGAAGAGGGAGGAGAGAAGGGGTGACATTTCCAAATTAAAAAAAAAAAAAAAATTGTGGTGATAAAAGCTCGTATTTATTGAGTTTTTTTTGACCCTGTGCCAGGCTGAGCGAAGGGAGTGCCTTTCATGATTATCTCATGCAGCTGATCTCTGGTTTGCTTCTATTTTAACGGACTCTCAAGGTTTCTGGAGAAAATCACTGTTATTCTAATTACTAAAGTTGCCTTGGCACTTGCCCATTACTTGTAGGGTTTTTTTGTTTTTATTTTTTGTTTTGGGTGGAGGGATTGGCCATCTTACTTCAAGAACTAACTAAAGGTTAGCTAGAATATTCTGCTGATACCCTGTGACGCTAGGATATTCTCATGCAAGGCTAACACCCAGGACAACAGACCAGTCCTGTGGAAAATAGATTAACCTTCCTGGGAGAGCTGAGCAGTCATGTGTATGAGAAAGATGCATTGATGAGCTTCCTATCGCCAACTCTGAAATGTTGGTAGTTCCATGATCCTAGAAATGGAGCCAACCTAATCCTCATTGATCCAACACAAGATTGTAAATGCTCAGCTGCACTGGAAAAGGGCTAAGAAAGGGAAAGAAGTCTATTATACAATCCAGGTATTGGTCAGGATGTTTTGTTCTTTCCTTAGTGAAGAGCATCAATTAGCCCAGTTCTGATCTGGACATGCTGAACTTCATGACAAATCACAGATGACACTGGAACAATTTGCCTGCCATTAAATGCTTAAACGATGTTACAATCACTTAAGTAACCAGAGTACACATATTAAAGCCTTAATTTATAATCCTTCTGCCAAAGCACTTCTGTTAGAATTTAATTTAATATTTCCCTAGACGCACACTCCAAGTCCAATCATTACAATTAATTCCAATCTTTCCAATCAAGGGTGCATATCTTTACTTATTCTCTCTGAAAGCAACGCGGATTATAAATGAGTAGCCCAACTCAATGTTCTTACAAAATTATGAATTTCACTGCTGTTCATGATTGTGATCAATTGTCTTCAGGTCCTCAGTCTGGGATCATTTCCCTCTGGGGTGCTTTTTTATTTTTTTGAGAAATTTCATGTAACTACCTTTTTTCTATTTCTTAAAAAAAAAATACATATATATATATAACACATTTGCCAATTCAACATTTTTTATTTTACAGTTCAGTGACACAAATTATTTTAATCATGTTGCACAACCATTACCAGTATGGGATGCTATTTAGAAGCTAAACAACTCTATACTTAGCTGTTAACAACAACAACAAAAAGACCCCCCAAAATAATAATGCTTGTCAAGTTTATTGCAGAGATAAGAATGAGACAGGCTGAGACCCCTCTGAAGGGGTCAGTAGTCCAAGGCCACTGATGCCTCACACTTGGCAGCTGCAAAAGGTTCTCTCTGCCAAGTTCACTGACCAGGGGGCAAGAGGAGGGCATGAGGAGCAGGGGCATATTGCCCTGGAGAAATGGCTTAGCCTGCATTAGTGTTTAAATTCAGGCAGACTGGAATAAAACCTGGAGGCGGTATCTGATCTAGTATTTAAAAAGCATGCAGGGAGGAAAGTACATAGTTAGCAAGTCCTTTCACAATTCCGCCAAAGTTGATTCTTTGTGCCAAAAGAGGGTGAAGGAGAAGTATATTCCCTCTTAGACTTTAAATTCCATGAGGATAGGGACCTTGTAGAGTACCTAGCACACAATCAGAGATTAAGAGATGTTTGTTGAAATGGAAATTAACTAACATGTATGTTATAGATTGAATTGTGTCCATAAAACATACGTGTTGGAATCCTAACCCCTATACCTGGATGTAATCCAATCTGGAAATAGGGTTTTCCTTGTTGTGTTAATTACATCATATCCTAGGAGGGTAGTTTCTTAATTCATCACTTGTGAGTTTAAGATTAGACAGAGAGATAGGCACATATTGGGGAAGGCAGGTGCCAAGGAAAACCTGGGGCAATCAACGAGCCAGGAGTTGACACTGCCGAGACCCTGGTTGGGACTTTCAGCCTCCAGAGCTGTGAGAAAATAGATTTCTGATCTTTAAAGGCACTCATTTGTGGTGTTTCTGTTACAGCAGCACTAGCAAACTAAAGACCTGTTCTATCATTGAATCTGAATAACTACCTGACAAAGTAGGTACTGCTGTCCCCGTTTTACCATGATGAAATTGAAAAAGATCAGTTTGGTAACTTGTTAATAAGAAATAAAGCCAGGACTCACACTGAGGTCTTTCTGGCTCCAAAGTTAATGTTCTTTCCATTATATCACGCTGCTGCAAACCACCTGCTTTGCTAAATTAAGAAAAACCCCTTCTATTTCTTTTCTAATTATAAAATTTACAAGACTTCTATAAATACGAAGCCCCCTTTCTATTCCTGTCTCCTTATTCTCAGCTAATGATCTTGCCCATTCTTTTATTCAAAATATGAAGATGATTCTGCATTAATACCTCTTCCTTGCCTCTTGCCCTTTCTCCTTTGGAAAGAGGCGACACTCCTGTATTTTAAGATGCTCTCCCTCTCATCCTTTCTCTGGGGCTTTAAATGCCAAAAAACCAAACCAGTCATTGTCAAGTCAATTCCAACTCACAACAACCCCATATGTGCAGAGCAGAACTGTTCCATAAAGTTTTCAAGGATGTGGCCTTTTGAAAGCAGATCACCAGGCCTATCTTCCGAGGTGCCTCTGGGAGGTTTAAGCTGCCAACCTTCTGGTTAGTAGTTGAACGCTTAACTATTTGTGCCATCCAGGGACTCCTCTGAGGCCTTACTCCATCATTAATTTCCCCACCCTGACCTCATTTCATTGCATCTTCATTCTTTCTTCTGAGATTTCTTCCTGCCAGTGTACAAATGTTTTGAAATGCTCCTCATTTTAAACACACACACACCACATCCACTCATTCCTACATTCCTGTCCCTCCCTCCCTCTCTTACTCACCAAATTTCCTTCTCAGACCACTATTTCCTCACCATCTAATTTTGCAGTGAAAATGCTCTCTTGATAAACACTGAAGGACCAAATCCAACAGCTTTTTCTCAGTATTCACCCTCCTCAGACTCTCTTAAGCCAGCCACTACTAACAACTCATATCTGTTATCTTCCCTGTGATTTTTATTACGCTGTTCACTCAGCTGCACCTCTCATTCTTCCTTTGGTTTTTTTCCTTGGCCCATTTCTCATCTCCTTTGGGAATTTTACTCAATCTCTTCTAGCCCTAGAGAGATTTACTTCTTCAATCTTGACTAGTGATCCAGTCTACATTTCTAACTGCCAGTTGAAATCTTCAGCTGACTGTACTAGGTTGGATAGTGTTCCCCAAAACTTCATGTCTACCTAGAGCCTTGGGATGTGACCTTATCTGGAAATAGCATTTTTGCAGATGCAATTAGTTAAGATGAGGTCATACTGGGTTAAGCGGGGCCCTAATCGCAATGACTAGCGTCTTTATAACAGAAAGGAGAGGGAGATCCAGACACAAACACGCACAGGGAGAAGATGGCCACCAGAAGATGAAGACAGAGATTATGTAGTCAGAGGCCATGAAACACCTGTGGCCACGTGAGACTGGAAGAAGCAAGGAAGGATTTTTCCCTAGAGCCTTCTGAGGGAGCATGGCTCTGTGACACCTTGATTTTGAACTCCTACCCTTCAGAAAGTGAGAGATTAAATTTCTGCTGTTTTAAGTCATCCAGTTTTGGTAATTTGTCATAACAAATTGTTGTTGTTAGGTGTTGTCAAGTTGGTTCCAACACATAGCGACCCTATGTACAACAGAAGGAAACACTGCCTGGTCCTGTACCATTCTCACAATCATTGCTATGTCTGAGCCCATTGTTGCAGCCACTGTGTCAATTCATTTCATTGAGGGGTCTTCCTCTTTTTTGCTGGCCCTCTGCTTTACCAAACATGATGTCCTTCTCCAGGGACTGATCCCTCCTGATAACACATCCAAACTCAGTATGTTCAAAATACAACCATCTTTCTTCTTGTTGATATTTATTTGTTGTATTGTAAATATTATTCTACTCATTGTGAAAAAAATAAATCACAGGTTAAGGTTGCAGATTTCCAGTTCTAGAAAAGCCCGTTATTAATCTTAGGACTTACTTTCTTTTAAAAATATATCCTTTTTCAAAAGTCATTTATAGTTTTCAAAACCATGCACATTAAAAAAAAAATTTTTTTTAAGTAAAGAGAATAATTCAAAATAGTATATTGTATACAGTAAAAGGTAGGCTGTACTCCCACCCTGATCACTAGTGTGATCAGTATCTACCCAGAAATACTCTGTGTATCCGCAAGTATATCTGTATAGCTAACCCTTAAAAACAGCAGTATACATAAATGTTGGCATAATATACACATTATTCTCCAAATTACTTTTTTTCACGTAACAACATACTTTGGAATTTATGCCTTATGAAAAACATCTCATTCATTTTTAATGACTTCATAGCATAGCATGCATGCATTCCCTTTGATAGACATTTAGGTTGTTTCCAGGTTTTGTTTTACAAGCAATGCCTCAATGACTAGTGTGGGAACTTGTGTGGATAAACCTGTAAGACAAAGTGCTGTAGGTAAAATTGTTAGGTCAAAGGGTATGATCATTCTAATTTTTAATAGGCATTTTTGCTTTTTAATTTTATTTTTAATAAAATTTGTATTTTTAAAATTTTCATTATGTATTTCCTTCAAAAGGATTATACCTCCTTACCCCTCGCAACAACGGAGTGGGGGGGGTTGTTAAAAACCAAAAGCCATTGCTGTCAAATTAATTCCAACTTTTTTTTTTTTTCATATCATAGCGACACTATAGGACAGAGTAGAACTGCCCCATAGGGCTTCCAAGGAGCAGCTGGTGGACTTGAACTGCCGACCTTTTGGTTAGTAGCCGAGCTTTTAACCACGTGCCACCAGGGCTCCAACGAGGGATTAGATAACTAAAAAAAAAAATAACTGGAGTGAATTCAAACGGTCTTAAAACTTTTGAAAATCCCCAGCTTCCATTTTCTGTCAAGCATCTGACCTTCCTTCATGATGGGGTAAGGGGAGGCAGGGAGACACAGTGGGAGGACAAGCAGGTATGGGCAGTCTTGGATTCTGGTTATGAGGGCCACCTGGAGGAGTGCGACGGCCTCAGCAGAAAGGTGTTAGAGATGTATGAACAGATTCCCGGGGGTTACTGTGATTCTCATAAGGGACCAGCCAGAGGAGGGACGTACACCTCTATCAAGGCATCTACAGATGGAGATCTGCAGCAATTGGGGGTGGGGGAGGTAGTCTCTGCAGAAAGCCCTAATGTGCCCCAAGGAAGTCTGATCACTTACTAAGTTCAGACAGAATTAGCCTTAAACAGCTTCAAAGCCCAGGGAACACCAACCAGGCAAGACCTTTCCTATCCCTTATCTCTTCTACCCTGGACATGTCAGCGGAGGATAGAGAGGAGCACAGCCCAATGTAGTCTTAACTGATAGATACATAAGCACACACCCTCAAAACACTACTGCCCTGTGCACCAAGACATGTGCTAGGATGTTCACCGAAGCAATATTTGTAAAAGCAAAATGCTGGAAACAATCTGAATGTCCATCAAGTAGCATGGATGTCTAAAATGTGGTCTTTCCCTACAGTATTATGTAGCAAAACGAATAAGCTGTAGCATACAGATGAATCTCAGGAATATAAAGTTGAAAGGAAAGCAAGAAACATAAAAATACGTGTTGTATGATTCTATTTACATGAAATATATAAACATGCAAAGCATGCACGCAAAGTGAAACAATATATTATTTAAGGATACATAGAGAGTGGTAAAATTAAAGAGAAAAGCAAGAAGAGTATAAACACGAAATTCCCTTCTGAAGGCGGGAAGTAGAAGCGGAAAGAAACGTACAAGGCGATTGATTCTAAAGGATCAGGAATATTCTAGTTCTTAAACTGCGGGTGGGGACCCTGGTATTTGTTTTCTCATCATCCTTCAAACCTTACGCATATATTACAAATACTTTTAATCTGTTCGATATTGAATAAAAACAAGTTTTAGAAAAGAAAACATTGCAGTACGTATTTTAATTATTCATATTCTTTGGCTTTTATTTTGTTTTCTTTCATTGTCATAACCATGGGTAATGCTTGAAAGCATTTAGCACAGTGCTCAGCAAATGGGATCTATTTCTATGTGCCTCAGACTCATCACGTGCTTGCCCTTTGGGGATTTATTTTTTAATGGGACAGTAGCAAGAGCATAAATATTTGCTGATCAAGGCTGACACCAAGCAGCTTTAAGCAGTTAGAGGCCTTGTCAGCACAACCCCCAACAGAAGTAGGAAGACAAGAATTTTCACACTGCCCTTACAATGACAAAAATTCAGTTTGAATTAACTGTCCTACCTGCTGCATCTGTGTTCACCGTCACAAGACATCACTGCCCACCTGCACGCTCCCTGCTCCAGAACCCTGGGCAGTTACCATCAGCATACTGAATCAATAGAAACCATAGATCCATTTATTGAGCACTACTCACTGCACTTTGCTATGGTGCTGGAAGCTATGCCATCGGCATTTCAAATACCAGCAGTTTCACCCATGATGGAAAGATTTTGGCAGAACTTCCAGAGTAAAACAGGCTAGGAAAAAAGGCCTGGCAATCTACTTCCGAAAATTAATGACAACCCTATGGATCACAACAGAACATAGTCCACTATAGTGCTGGAAGATGAGCCCCCTAGGCTGAAAGGCTCTACACAACAGGTGGAACAATGGACTCAGCCATACCAACAATCACGAAGGTGATGCAGGACTGGCCAACGTTTCATTCTATTCTACATAAGGTCACCACAAGTCAGAGGCTACTCGATGACAACTAACAACAACACTCTGTGCTGGGCACTGCTGTCACATTTAATCCCCTAACACCCCTCAGGACTAGCTTTTTTTAACCCCAGTTTACAGAAGAAAACCAGCTCCGAGAAGGTAAACAACCTGTCTAAAGCCACAGTTAGTAACAAGTGATGGAGGCAGGATTCAAGCCCAGGTCTTTCTGACTCGAAAAACAAACTTCTCACCTGGCACCCAAGAATCTCCATCGCTGGGCTTCCCTTGTGTATCCCGTTTCCCGATGAACTCTCCTTTCCAGTTAGGCAAGTCTCCCTAATGTCTCTTGAAGAAGTCAGACTTCATTTGTGTCTTTGCCATTCCTTATGCTATCCCCCTGCTGTAAAAGTCCTTCCCTTCTTAACCCCACTCACTCAAATCCTACAGCTCTTTCAAGCTTCAGCTTGGGACTACTCTCCTTCTGAGGCCTTCTTGCGCCAAACCAACTCCAGAGCCATCTCACTTTCTCAGAATCCTTTCTAGTTGTTTTATTTACCAGAGTATAGGTCCCACAAGATCCAAGAAGAAATCTTCATTTCTGGCATCTTGTTTCCCTTTGTTTGGGACTCTCCACACAGACACCCACTGCCTGTCAAATAAATGAAGGAATCGGTGATTTGGACATTGTACAGACATAATTATAATCCTTGCGGCAATGATTCCAAGGGGATTCCAAATCCCCCTCAGGGCTTGTAAAACATATAGACGCCAAGTTCCATTCCAGAGACTTGATGAGTCAGAATCTCCGCAGGTGGGAAGCGGAGGTAGGAGGTGGGAGGAACTGATTTTGAAGTGGACTCTCAGATGACAACCTTACAATCTGTTGCAGTCCAGGACCATGTTCACCCAGAACAACACCCAAGGAACAGCCATATAGAGAAAAGTCAGCCAAAACTCAAAGAAAGGTGTATCTACAAGACAATCAAGAAATCTGTCTCCTTGTGGGAATGATTGTTTTGAGGGGAGAAGGAAAAGGAGAAAAGGAAGAAAAGAAGCAAAGGATGAAGAGAGGGAGGAAGGGAAATACAGACAGGAAGAAAAAGGAAGGGGAGAGTGGAAAAGAAAGGAAGGGAGGAGAGGTGAGGGGAGAGGTGGGAAAAAAAGAAAAGAGAAAGGAGTTGGGCTGTGATTTTATGATATTTCACAGAATCTCAAGTCAGCTCATTCTGCATTTGAGCAGATTCTTAGGATTTTCTTACCTTGACCCAAAATCCATCCCTGTGGCCTTTACATCAGTGCACCTAGTTCTGCCCTGACAAGCCTTACAGAACTAGGCTATCTAGGGGTTTCAAATGCAAATACAAGGTCAAGAAAGGTGAATTAGAGAGTGGAAGCCCTGTCTAAAGGAGGTAGCAGTGATTCAGCTCAGGATAATTGTCTCCATTCAGTTCAAGCTCGTGGTCGCCAGATCATCTATTTCAACAGGAAAATTGTGATCTCTCACGATTCTTAAATATCTACTTTTCTTCTTTTTAAACCCTGGTCTGGTCTGTCTTCCCCAGGATAAATATCTTTAGTTCTTCAACCACTCCCTGCCTAACACACTGTCAGGTCTCTTTTGCTTCTAGCAAAACACTACACTCCTGTGCCACCTAATTAACAAGAGAAAAGTGGTGTGATTACCTCATTCTTTCTAAACGCCGCCTTCTAGACCATCATTAGGTATCATAATGGCTACACCACGTTGCAAGGAGCCCTGGCGGTGCAACAGTTAAGCACTCAACTGCTAACCAAAAGGTTGGCAGTTCAAACCTACCCAACCACTCCCGGGGGGAAAGACCTGGTGATCTACTATAAAGACTGCTGCCTAGAAAACCCTATGGGGCAGTTCTACTCTGAGTTGAAAATGACTCGACAGCACACAACAACACATCATGTTGCAGATGCTGGGTATTTTTTTCTTATACATGCTGCTGCTAAGTCACATTTCCCCCATTGTAAACTTCTGCAATTGTATTTTTCGGCCCTAAGTATAAGACTTCTAAATTATTGTTATTAAATTTCCCTTGAAGTCTCTGGAGTCCCTGGGTGGTGTCAAATGAAAGGTTGAAAGCTTGAGTTCACCCAGAGGTGCCTTATAAGAAAGACCTGGCAATCTATTTCCAAAAATTAGCTATTGAAAACGCTGTGGATAACAGTTCTACTCTGACCTACATGGGGTCGCCATGAGCTGGAGTCAATTCAAGGGCAACTGGTTTTTTAACTGGTTTAAACACATCTTATTGGTTTCTGTCTATCACCCTAGGCCGTCAAAATCTTTTTTGGATTTCGATTCTGTTATCCAGTATATTTTCTATCTCTCCCAAATTTGAAAAGAACAACTTGTTAACCAAAATTCTGTGGAAAAAATTACTGATCATTTTGATCAAAGATTCTATAGAAGAATTCTGATCAAAAGGAAAGAAGAACGCAGAATAGAATTTCAAATTCTCAAGGGAATTCAGACTTTCTGGATCCATTGAGCCTGGATGATTCCTGAAATTATTGCCCTGAGATAATCTTGAAACTTTAAACAAAAACTATTCCCTGAAGTCTTCTCCAAGCCAAAAAATAGTTTATCTTAGTAAGCAAAGTATGTCTGCCTCAAGCATTTTTCTCTTTTTAGGGATTATCTATATGAGATCAAATTCACAACAGCAACTCAAAATGTTAGATGAGAAGCATAGGCGCAGTGTCTTTAAGTCAATGTGGTGGAACAATTTGGAGAAGGGTGCTGTCATGGATTGAATTATGTCCCCCCAAAAATGTGTGTATCGATCTGGCTGGGCCATGATTCCCAGTATTGTGTGATTTTCCTACATGTTGTAAATCCTGCCTCTATGATGTTAATGAGGGAGGATGGGCCGCAGTTGTGGTAGGAGGCAGGACTCAGTCTACAAGATTGGATTGTGACTTGAGGCAATCTCTTAAGATATAAAAGAGGGAAGCGAGCAGAGAGACAGGGGGACCTCACACAACCAAGAGAGCAGCACCAGGAGCAGAACGTGTCCTTTAGACCCGGAGTCCCTGCACCTGAGAAGCTCCTCAACCAGGGGAAGACTGATAAGAAGCCCGACAGAGAGAGAAACCCTTCCCCTGGAGCTGACACCCTGAATTTGGACTTTTAGCCTACTTCACTGTGAAGAAATAAATTTCTCTTTGTTAAAGCCATCCACTTGTGGTATTTCTGTTATAGCAGCACTAGATAGCTAAGACAGATGGTGAGAATGTTTGTACAACTTGAAGAATGTAATCAATTTCACTGACTTGTAACTGTAGAAATTGGTGAAATGGTATATGCCTGTATATCTTCACCAAAATATACAAAAAATAAATACATGATTCCATGGAAAAACATGTGGTCTTAGTTATCTAGTGCTGCTGTATCAGAAATACCACAATTGGATGGCTTTAACAAAGAGAAATTTATTTTCTCACAGTCTACTAGTCTGCAAGTCCAAATTTAGGGCATCAGCTCCAGGGTAAGGCTTTCTTTCCCTGTCGGCTCTACAGGAAGGTCCTTGTCATCAATCTTCCTCTGGTTGAGGAGATTCTCAGCGCAGGGACCCCAGGTCTGAGGGATACACTCTGCTCCCAGTGCTGCTTTCTTGGTGGTATAAGGTCCCCCTGTCACTCTCTTCATTTCTCTCTTTTATAGCTTAAAAGAGATTGGCTAAAAACCCAGAACCCAAAAGACACTATCTAATCTTATAGATTTCATCAATATAACTGCCGTTAATCCATCTCATTAACATCATAGTGATAGGACTTACAACACATAGGGAAATCACATCTGATGACAAAATGGTAGACAATCATACAACACTGGGAATGATGAACTAGCTAAGTTGACAGATGCTTTTGAGGGACACAATTCAATCCATGACATGTCAAATTGCTGAATTCTAAATCACTAAATGTATATTCCTATTTTCTCTAAAATTTTCTCTAGTAACCTAATAATATCTATCAACACTTATTTTTAAGTATATTGATGATACTGTGATTTGTTTTTGTTTTTTTAATTTTTTAAAGACTTTAGAGAAATGTTACAAATAAAATGATGTGATATCTGGGAATTGCTTCATAATAGGGGTAGTGAGAGAAGGCAGAGATGAAACAAGATTGTCATTGAGTTAATAATTATCAAAGCTAGGTGATGGGTGCACGGGATTCATTATACTAACTTCTCTACTTTTCAATGTGTTTGAAATTTTCCGTAACAAAGAAGTTTTTGAAAATCACTTTAGCTGTCTTACGGAGAAGGGATTTGAAAATGATATAAAGAGATTGGGAGATACTAGTTGTTGTTGTTGTTAGGTGCCATCGAGTCTGTTCCAACTCCTAGCAACTCTATGTACAACAGAACAAAACATCGCCCTGTCCTGCACCATCCTCACAATTGTTGTTTTGCTTGAGCCCACTGTTGCAGCCACTGTGTCAATCCATCTCATTGAGGGTCTTAATCTTTTTTGCTGACCCTCAGCTTTACCAAGCGTGATGTCCTTCTCCAAGGACTGATCCCTCCTGACAATGTGTTCAAAGTATGTAAGACATAGTCTCGCCATCCTTGGTTCTAATAAGCATTCTGGCTGTACTTTTTCCAAGACACATTTGTTTGCCCTTTTGGCAGTACATGGTATATTCAATATATTCAATACTCTTCTCCAATACCACAATTCTTCTTCAGTCTTCTTTATTCATCGCCTAGCTTTCACATGCATAGGAAGTGATGGAAAACACTTTGACTTGGGTCAGGTGCATCTTAGTCTTCAAGGTGACATCTTTGCTTTTCAACATTTTAAAGTGATCTTTTGCAGCAGATTTGCACGATGCAATGCGTCTTTTGATTTCCTGGCTGCTGCTGCCATGGGTGTTGGTTGTGGATCCAAGTAAAATGGAATCCTTGACAACTTCAATCTTTTCCCGTTTATCATGATGTTGCTTATTGGCAAAGTTGTGAGGTTTTTGTTTTCGTTTTTTTAATGTTGAGGTATAACCCATACTGAAGGCTGTGGTCTTTGATCTTCATCAGTAACTGCTCCAAGTCCTCTTCACTTTCAGCAAGAAAGGTTGTGTCATTTGCATATCACAGGTTGTTAATGAGTCTTCCTCCAATTCTGATGCCCTGTTTTTCTTCATATAGCTCAGCTTCTCCTATTATTTGCTCAACATACAGATTGAATAAGTATAGTGAAAGGATACAATGCTGTTGCACACCTTTCCTGACTTTAAACCACGCAGTATCCCCTTGTTCTGTTCAAATGACTGCCTCTTGATCTATGTACAGGTTCCTCACGAGCACAATTAAGTGTTCTGGAATTCTCATTCTTCGCAATGTTATCCGTAATTTGTTATGATCCACACAGTCAAATGCCTTTGCATAGTCAACAAAATACAGGTATTCTCTGCTTTCAGCCAGGAGTCATCTGACATCAGCAACAATATTCCTGGTTCCATGTTCTCTTCTGAATCCAGTTTGAATTTCTGGCAGTTCCCTGTTGATATACTGCTGCAGCCACTTTCGAAGGATCTTCAGCAAAATTGTACTTGTGTGCAATATTAACGATATTGTTAGATAATTTCCGCATTCAGTGGAATCCCCTCTCTTGAGAATAGGCATAAATATAAATCTCTTCCAGTTGGTTGGCCAGGTAACTGTCTTCCAAATTTCTTGGCATAGATGCTTGAGTACTTCCAGCGCTGCATCCGTTTGTTGAAACATCTCAATTGGTATTCCATCAATTTCTGGAGCTTTGTTTTCTGCCAATGCCTTCAGTGCAACTTGGACTTCTTCCTTCAATACCATTGGTTCCTGCTCATATGTTACCTCCTGAAATGGTTGAACATCAACCAATTCTTTTTGGTATAATGACTCTGTATATTCCTTCCATCTTCTTTTGACACTTCCTGAGTTGTTTAATATTTTCCCGATAGAATCCTTCAATATTGCAACTCGAGGCTTGAATTTTTTCTTCAGTCATTTCAGCTTGAGAAATGCAGAGTGATTTCTTCCCTTTTGGCTTTCTATCTCCAGCTCTTTGCACATGTCATTATAACAATTTACTTTGTCTTCTCGACCGACCCTTTGAAATCTTCTGCTCAGCTCTTACTTATCATTTCTTCCTTTTGCTTTGGCTAGTCTACCTTCAAGAGCAAGTTTTAGAGTCTCTTCTGACATCCATTTTGGTCTTTTCTGTCTTTTTAATGACCTCTCGCTTTCTTCATGTGCTATGTCCTTGATGTCATTCCACAACTCATCTGGTCTTTGGTCGTTAATGTCCAATGAATCAAATCTGTTTTTTTTAAAAAAAAAAAAAATTCTTGAGGTGGTCTCTAAATTCAGGTGGAATATACTCAAGGTCCTACTTTGTTCTCATTGACTTATTCTAATTTTCTTCAGTTTCAACTTGAATTTGCGTATGAGCAATTGGTGGTCTGTTCCCCAGTCAGCCCCTGGCCTTGTCCTGACTGATGATATTGAGCATTTCCATCGTCTCTTCCCACAGATGTAATTGATTTGATTCCTGTGTATTCCATCTGGCAAGGTCCATGTGTATAGTCACCGTTTATGTTTGTGAAAAAAGGTATTTGCCATGAAGAAGTTGTTGGTCTTGCAAAATTCTGTCATGTGATCTCCAGCATCACTTCTACCACAAAGGCCATGTTTTCCAACTACTGATCCTTCTTCTTTGTTTCCAACTTTCGCATCCCAATCTTGAGTAATTATCAATGCATCCTGATTGCATATTCTATCATTTTCAGACTGCAGCTGCTGATAAAAATCTTCTATTTCTTAATCTTTGGCCTTAGTGGTTGGTGCATAAATTTGAATAATAGTCATATTAACTGGTCTTCCTTGTAGGTGTATGGATATTATCCTATCACTGACAGCATTGTACTTCAGGATAGATCTTGAAATGTTCTTTTTGACAATGGATGCAACACCATTCCTCTTCAAGTTGCTGTTCCCAGCATAGTAGACCATATGATTGTCCAATTCAAAATGGCCAATACCAGTCCATTTCAGCTCACTAATGCCTAGGATATCAATGTTTATATGTTCCATTTCATTTTTGACGACTTCCAATTTTCCTAGATTCATAGTTTGCACAATTCCACTTTCCAACTACTAATGGATGTTTGCAGCTGTTTCTTCTCATTTTGAGTCATGCCATATCAACAAATAAAGGTCCTGAAAGCTTGATTCCATCCACATCAATAAGGTCGACTCTACTTTGAGGAGGAAGCTCTTCCCCAGTCATCTTTTGAGTGCCTTCCAATCTGGGGGCACATCTTCTGGCACTATATCAGACAATGTCCCACTGCTATTCATAAGACTCTCACTGGCTAAATCTTTTCAGAAGTAGACTGCCAGGTCCTTCTTCCTAGTCTGTCTTAGTCTGAAAGCTCAGCTGAAACCTGTCCACCATGGGTGACCCTGCTGGTATTTGGATACCAGTGGCATAGCTTCCAGCAGCACAGCAATACGCAAGCCCCCACAGTTGGACAAACTGACAGACACTTCGGGGGAGATACTAGTTAGGAGATATGATATTCTAATAGAGAAAGTTCATGATGGTTTAGATTACAGGAAGATATGGGTCTTAAAACCGGAAGTGCCAAGTGCCAACCAGGATGATTTTTAAGGGACCCATACCTGGACACATCATAATGAAATTTTATAAAAAAAAAAGAAAAAAAGAAAGAGGGGGGGGAAGCTAAAATCTCCAAGAGGGAAAAATACATTTTCTACAAAACAGCAAGAAGCAGATTGATGTCAGACTTCTCATTAGCAATCTGAACACTAAAAGATGGTTAAATTTTCAGGAAAAAAAAAATTAAATATAGAATTATATACCTGAAAAATTTATGTTCAGTATGAAAGGGAAATAAGAGCTATTTTCGTAAATCCAAAAACTTAGAAAGTTAATGAACATCAGGTTATTTTGGAATAAATTACTAAGAGATCTATTCCAACACGATGAAAACAATGGACATGGATACAAAAAAAAAAAAAATGGTGAGCTGTCATGGATTGAACTGTGTCCCCCAAAAAATATGTGTCGACTTGGTTGGGCCATGATTCCCAGTACTGTGTTGTTGTCCTCCATTTTGTGATTGTAATTTTGGGTTAAAGAGGATTAGGGTGGGATTGTAACACCACCCTTACCCAGGTCACATCCCTGATTCATTGTAAAGGGAGTTTCCCTGGGCCGTGGCCTGCACCACCTTTTATCTCTCAAGAGATAAAAAGGAAAGGGAATTGAGGTGGGGGGGGACCTCGTACCACCAAGAAAGCAACACCAGGAGAAGACTGTGTCCTTTGGGCCCAGGGTCCCTGTGCCTGAGAAGCTCCTCGACCAGAGGAAGATTGAGGACAAGTATCTTCCTCCTGAGCTGACAGAGAGAGAAAGCCTCCCGCTGGAGCTGATGCCCTGAGTTTGGACTTTTAGCCTGTTTTACTGTGCGGAATAAATTTCTCTTTGTTAAACCTATCCATTTGTGGTATTTCTGTTATAGCAGCACTAGATGAATAAAACATGAGCATAAACCCAGTAAAATATTAAGCATAAAGTTGCTGATTTATACTGTTGTTTTTTTAATTACAACCTGAAATTGAAAAATCACAGATGAAATTCAATATCAGAGATAGGAAGAAAGGTTAAAAAAGCAAGGTAAATCTTGATAAGACTATTATTTTGTTAAGGGGAAAATACACCCAATGATTAACCCTGGATTTCAAGAGAAAAATAAAAATTTAAGTACGTATGTTAAAGGTTTAAGAGTAACCATTTTATCAAGAGAAATAAAAAGCTCAACTTTCAAGTCACTAAAAGAAAAAAATATAGAATGAAGAAAATATATTAACCCAATAAGAGACAGGGAAGATGAGTTAGCTAAAACTAGACAAACAATTTATTATGGACTTAATGCTATGCGATTTGATACACATGAGTTTCAAGTTACATAAAAGATGAAATCATCTAAATTACTTAAGAATTGCTTTAGTGAATGACATTTAGGATTATTTAATCATTATTACTTAAAATAAAATCCACAAGAGACAGTCTTTAATTATTCTAAATCATACTTTTTAATATTGAATGTTTATTTTATAATAATGATTTAATTCATTCTCCTTAAATTTCCTGATTCCTTAGTTGAAAAAAAATAATAAATGGTTAAAATCTGTCAGTACACAAAGGTTCCTGGGTGGTGCAAATGGTTTGCACTTGGCTGGTAACCAAAAGGTTAGTGGTTCAAACCCAACCAGCAGCACCATAGAAGAAACAGACCTGGTGACAGGCTTCTGTAAAGACTACGGCTTAAAAAAAAACCCTATGGAACAGTTCTACTTTATAACACATGGGGTCTCCTAAGTCAGAAATCAACAAGAAAAAAAAATTATCAGTACACAAATAAAAAATCAATGATTCTGACTTTTGATTCTCATTCTGACAGTCAACACTGTCCTTTTGCACTTTCTGAAGCATTCCTGTTCCTGTCTTCAAAAATTGTCAGAATCAACTTTTTCAGAACTTTGGAAATTAATCAAAGGCTTGCAGCAATCCAGATAGCATTTATTCAAAAAAAAATCATTTAGTCATAGTAAGAACAGCAAGCTTTGTGGTGGATTCAATTTACTCTAGCCCCCCGGAATCCCTAGGTAGCATAAATGGTTAAGTGTTCAGGTACAAGATGGAAGATTGGCTTTCAAACCCACCCAGAGGCGAGTCAGAAGACAGGCCTGGCAATCTTATTACAAAAGCTTACAGTGTTGCATCCAAGATGCATCAATTGGTCTCAACCCACCTGGATCAAAGGAGAATGAAAAACACCAAGGTCACAAGGTGATTATGAGCCCAAGAGACAGAAAGGGCCACATGAACCAGCAACTACATCATCCCGAGACCAGAAGAACTAGATGGTGCCTGGCTACAACTGAAGACTGCCCTGACAGGAAACACAACAGAGAACCCCTGAGGGAGCAGGAGAGCAATGGGATGCAGACCCCAAATTCTCATAAGACCAGACTTAATGGTCTGAATGAGACTAGAAGGACCCCAGTGGTCATGGCCCCCAGACCTCCTGTTGCCCAGGACAGGAACCATTCCTGAAGCCAACTCTTCAGACAGGGATTGGACTGGACAATGGGTTGGAGAGGGATGCTGGTGAGGAGTGAGCTTCTTGGACCAGGTGGACACTTGACACAATGTTGGCATCTCCTGCCTGGAGGGGAGATGAGAGGATGGAGGGGGTTAGAAGCTGGCGAAATGGATACAAAAAGAGATAGTGGAGGGAGGGAGTGGGCTGTATCATTAGGCGGAGAGTATTTGGGAGTGTGTAGCAAGGTGTATATGGGTTTTTGTGTGAGAGACTGACTTGATTTGTAAACTTTCACTTAAAGTACAATAAAAATTATTTTAAAAAAAGTTTACAGCGTTGGAAACCTATGGAGCTGCTCTACTCTGCACACAGATGGTCACCATGAGTTGGAAATGGCAACTAACAACATCTCCCAGGTGGTGCATCTAATTTGTGTCGGACTACTAACCTGAAGTTTGGTGGTTCAAACCCACCTAGCAGTACCATGGAAAACAACCTGATGATCTTAAGTTTCCTTAAGATTACAACCAAGAAAACAGCTCTCTGTAACACACAGTGTCACCTTGAGTTGGAATGGACTCCACGGCAATGAACAACAAATTCCCATAGCCCCTTCCCTAGCTTTTTTGTAGCTTTGAAAATTAACATCCCACTCAAACCCAAACCAAACCAAACTCAGTGCCGTTGAGTCCATTCCGACTCTTAGCGACCCTATAGGAGAGAGTAGAACTGCCCCATAGAGTTGCCAAGGAGTGCCTGGTGGATTCGAACTGCCAACCCTTTGGTTAGCAGCCATAGCACTTAGCCACCATGCCACCAGGGTTTCCCAACATCCCACAGTCATGGTGAAAACCAGAAGACTTGCAGACACTAAAGGGGGCAGAACAAGGTTAGAGCTCCTTCAAAGCCCCATTCCCAGAGATTTATTTGACCCGTTTGGAAGATAAAGTTATTATTATTTGACCTGTTTGGAAGATAAAGTTTGGAAATCTCCCAAAATGGAAAATAAAAGACGGTATCTTAGCTAGTGCTGCTGGAACATAAATAACAGAAATTTACTCTCTCATGGTTCTCGGGGCTAGAAGTCTGAATTTACGGCATCAGGTCTAGGAAGAAGGTCCTTCTTTGTCTCTTTCAGCTTCTAGTAGCTGCTGGCAGTCCTCAGGTTCCTGGATTTGTAGATACATATGTCCTCAAGGTCACATGGCATTCCCCCCCGTGTGTTTTTCTGTGTCTGTCTCCCCTTTACAAGACACCACTTAGAAGGAATTGGGTTTCAGATCCACTCTACTCGTGTATGACCTCATTAATACGACCAAAAAAAAAACAATTTCCAAACAGGGTCACATTTATGGTTAAAGGGGGTTAGGACTTGGTATCCTTAAACCAAAAACCAAACCCATTACTATCAAGTCGATTCCAACTCATAGCAACCCTACAGGACAGAGTAGAACTGCCCCATAGAGTTTCCAAGGAGTGCCGGGTGGATTTGAACTGCCAACGTTTTGGTTAGCAGCCGTAGCTCTTAACCACTACACAACCAGGGTATCCTTATGGGGAACATAATTCGATACATAACAGATAATATAGAGAAAGTATGAGATAGGTAACAGTCAGAAAAAGTCGATCTGAGAAGCCTCAGATCTGGTTGATAAGGTTTCAGAAAAAATGGAGGAGAGAAAATTATCGAAGACATTATACAAGAGGTTATCTCAGAACTAAAGAAGGACACGGATCTTCGTTTTGAAAAGTCCCATCAAGTGTCCCTCAGAATGAGTGAAAAAAGACATAAACCTTGTCATGGACTGAATTGCGTCCCCCAGAAATACGTGTATCAATTTGGCTAGGCCATGATTCTAAGAATTGTGTGATTGTCCACCATTTTGTCATCTGATGTGATTTTCCTATGTGTAGTAAACCCTATCTCTATGATGTTAATGAGACGGGATTTATGGCAGTTATGTTAATGAGGCAGGACTCAATCTACAAGATTAGATTGTGTTTTAAGCCAATCTCTTTTGAGATGTGAAAGAAAGAAGTGGGCAGAGAGACAGGGGGACCTCCTACCACCAAGAAACAAGAGCCAGGAGAATAGTGCATCCTTTGGACCTGGGCTCCTTATGCTGAGAAGCTCCTAGACCAGGGGAAGATTGATGACAAGGGCCTTCCCCCAAAGCCAACAGAGAGAGAAAGCCTTCCCCTGGAGCAGGTGCCCTGAAATCGAACTTCTAGCCTTCTAGACTGTGGGAGAATACATTTCTCTTTATTAAAGCCATACACTTGTGGTATTTCTGTTATAGCGGCAATAGATGACTAAGACAGACCCAGATACATTTCTTTGAAATTTCAGAACCCCAAAATGAAGAAAAATCCTAAACTCTTCCAAAGGAATAAAAGGATGTGCCAACCTATTTATCGGCTTGTCAATAGTCCAAGGTACTAGAAGTTAATGGAGTAACTCCTTCAAGATTCTGAGGAAAAATTATTTTCAAAGTAAAATTCTATACCCAAACTTTCAATCAAGTATGAGGAGAGAATAAGGACATAGTCGAGCATGTAAGGACTCACAAAATTTGCTTACTCCATACCCTTTCTCTGGATATTACTAAGCATGTACTCCACCAAGATGAGGGAGTAATAAAGCAAAGAGTAATCAAAGAGAAATATTAAAAGGGAAATCCTAAGTTAATAACCCTGTAACAAGCCTAGAAAGCAACCAGTCCACAAACCCAAAAACCAAACCCACTGCCATCAAGTCAATTCCGACTCACAGCAACCCTATAGGACAGAGTAGAACTGCCCCATAGAGTTTCCAAGGAGCACCCGGCAGATTTGAACTGCCGACCTCTTGGTTAGCAGCCGTACCACTTAACCGCTATGCCACCAGGGTTTCTAAACCAGTCCACACATCCTTTATATCAATAAAATTTATAATACATACATATATACCAAGAGAGCCAATTGTTAAACATTTACCAGCACACCACTGGAAGGAGTCTGGTTTGAGGCTTTAATAAGTACAGTTAGAATCTCCAATTGAACCTGTCTCCATTTTTTTCAGTGGTTCAAGTGTTGGGACATAGAACTCATAAAGAAAGAAATAAAATCCAACACAGTGCTTGGACTCTGTGTGAACACATTTAGACAGATTTAACATGATAAATGCTTTTCATGTTAAACTCAAGTTTTCAACTTTCAGCTTAAGTCTACTAAAATTCATCTTCTACCCTCTGAGAAGATAAGCTAGCCAAACACACATACTGCAAAATTGTAAGATGGATGCAAGCTGTCTGCGATTCTAAATTAGATTTATTACTTTTATAACAGACCACACCAAAATCTGGTGCCAGAATGGTAATAAAAAAACAAAAACCAAACGTGTTGCCTTGGAGTCATAGAATGGTAATAGTGATTATTAACTGTGCAAGATATTCGCATACTTCCCCCATCTGAGCCTCACAAAATTGCAAGCTATAAATCATCATCCCTGCTTTATCAATGAGAAAACTGAGGCTCAGAGAAATTAGGCAAATTGCCAAGAACACATGCTCTAATACCATCATCTAGCAGCTCAAAGCACTCCCTGTGACATTGGATCAGGCTTACCCTCTTCCAAATGACCATGCGCTCCTTTATTAGCCCTGGGACACCAATGAGTGAATAATCTCGTTAAGGTGTTGGAAAATAATTGTTTGAATACTATAATTCAGATTAGGGTGTAAAGGCATTTTACTAATTTCTTAAATCTCTGAAATAGTGGAGGAGAGGAAAGCAAAGGATTGTTTTGTTTGTTTCTTGTTAGTACATTCAGGACGGTTTGGGAGGGAGGAGCTGTCCCAGAGATACCTTCCTGGTGCCCCTTAGTTAGTTTTAGACTCTATCACAAAAAAGGCAAAAATCAGGAACTTATTCCCCCTTTTGAAAGTTTGTGAACTCCAAAAATAAAGCCAAGATGGGAACGCTTCATACATTTCTTTTGTATTCTCCTTCTACCTTCTACTCCTTATTCCCCCACCTCCACTCAGAGTTAAATGCTGAAAATTTAAAAAGCTCTTGAGTAAATGGCTTGAAAACATTTGTGATGTTCATAATGTAAAGTGCTCAGGGTATCTGTTATTTTCTGGATATGTAACTTAGCAAAAACACCTTAGTTCACTGATTATTTTCCTACAAAAAAAAAAAAAACAGATTAAATAAATTTGAGCTTATTATGTAGCTTTACTTCATTTCGTTAGAATTAGGGTCCCATAAAATTAGCCTAATAAATCAGGCCATCATGGAAAAGTAATAATGTCGAATACATATTTAAGGTTGATTTATACTGAGTCCTCTAAATGCATTGTGGATCTTCTTCCCTGAATCGTAAAGCTACCATCGATACCAACAGTAGAAGTTAACAAATGTTTAAAGGAAGGTACCAGATTTACTGAATTTGTTTATAGGATAATCATCTGTTTCTGACTCCTAATTGTTCAAGACAGTTCCAGCAACTTGGTGTTCTACCATTCATCCCAATGTTTGAGAGGTAGGTAGGACCATCATCGAAGTTAGGCAACTGACAAAAGAAGGAATACAAATGATCAGATTAGCTGAGATTTTTTTTTAATGACAATCCTTTGTGAAGTACTTGAGAGGTTGAGCAGCCAAACTCTTACACACTCCAGGCAGATGTATGAACTAGAAGAACTCAAAAAAAAAAAAAAAAGAGTAATAATATCTACCGCTGAGTATTTACCATGTACAAGATACCGTGCTAACTGCTTTAAAACAATACATTCTCACATTATCTCCATTGTGTAGATGATGAAACTGATGTCAAAAAGGTTAAGCAACATGCCCAAGGTCACAAAGTAAGTAAAAAACAGAGAGCTAGAGGGTTATTTGGCAAAAAGTATCAAAAGCCTTTAAAATTCATGTATGTTTAGAACCAGCAATTCCTCTTGGAGTTTATCCTAAAGAAATAATTAGAGAGGTATACAGTTATATTTGTACAGTGATGTCTGCTGCAATATTATGTATTTAAAAAAAAGAGAGAGATGAAAACAACCTAAAGATACAACAACAGCCAAATGACTACTTTCAATATAGTTTCAGGCTTCTGGTTTTGATGCAAAGGAATACTGCTTGGCTACTTAAAATGAATGTGTAACTCTATACTTACCAGGATGGAAAATTATTCCCATGTTAAGTGGGGAAAGCAAAATACAGAGTAATGTATGGAGCGTAACCCAGCTTTTATAAAAAATAGTATATATAGTAAAAATCAAGAAGAACATACACCAATATGTTAATTCATTATATCTAGCAATGGGATTTCGGAAACCCTGGTGGCATAGTGGTTAAGAACTCCGACTGCTAACCAAAAGATGAGCAGTTCAAATCCACCAGGTGCTCCTTGAAACCCTATGGGGCAGTTCTATTCTGTCCTATAGGGTCGCTATGAGTCGGAACCAACTCGATGGAAATCGGTTTGGTTGGTTTTTTTAGTAGTGGAATTACAGTGATTTATTTTCTTTACTCACATATATTTTCTAATTTCTTTACAACAAAAATGGACTACTGTCTTAGGCTGGTTTCTCTAGAGAAACACAACCAGTGAAGTGTGTGTATATATATACGTATATATATATATATTAAAGAGAGAGAGACAGATTTATCTAAAGAAATGGTTCATACGGTCGTAGAGGTTAGCAAGTCCCCAGTGGGTCAGTCGTCAGGCTGGAGGCTTCTCGTGACTCATGTAGCTGCAGGGGCTGACAAACCCAAGATAGGCACATCAGACAGCAGGCTGCTGGCTCACAGGCTACCAAGGCTGATGAATTCAAGATTGCCAAGTAAGACGGCAAGTACTGACTCACAGGCTGCAGAAGCTGATGAATCCCAAAATCAGTAGGCAACATGGCAGGCTGCTGGCTCAAGCCCTAAGAACCAGAGGTCAGATGATGACAACCCAGATGCAGGATCCAGAGAAAGTGAGTGAGCTTTGCCAGAACGTCTGTATATATTGGATGCAGACCACACTCCCAAGGAAACTCCCTTTCAATTGATTGGATGTTGACATCAGATCACAAAATGAAGGATGACTACGTCATTACATAAGTACCAATTACAACATTACATAATTGCCCAATTACATCGTAACTGCCAAACCAATGAGAATCATAGCCCAGCCAAGTTGACACACAACCTTAAACATCACAGTCTACCCCTTGTCAACTTGACACTTGTACACAGCTCCTTAAACCATGCACAATCTCTAAATAAAGAGAATTGCAAAGTCATACTTGCACCTAACATGATACAACTAACATGTATACAATTGAAAACACACTAGCCCTGTTTACATTTTATATTTTATATAAGGGAAGAAAACAAAACTATATACTATATGTATATTTTATATATATATATGCACACATACACTTATAATAAAACAATGAAGAAATACTCATAACAATTAGAGTCCTCATTTCTTCAACTGTCACATGGTCGTAACTGGTATTTAGAACTACTTTCTTACACCATCTATTCCGTATTCCCTTTACCTTCAGCAAGCATCTCAGTTTGTCATGGTTCTTTGCCTGGTGGGGTAACTTAAACCATTATACCTGAAGGGCCTGGGCCATTAGTAGTCATGTCAGAATCAGGTTGCTGGAGTTCTCTATTGACTTCAATCACAGAGCATGATAGTACTAAGAGATGCCCTAAGGGATCTCTTGTATTCCAGACACACTCTTCTATACCTCCACTATGCAACACCATATTCAGTTTCCCCCTGGTAGTCAGGATCAAAATCACATCAGCCAATATGGTAACTCCCTTCTTTGCCTGTTGATTCAGAGACATGAAGAGCCCCAAGTAGCCTGGTGGCGTTCTCAGCTTCCAGTTCAATGCAATCTGTGTTGAATCTCCAGGTGAGAACATTCCTCCCTTTGGAACTAAGACCTCTAGACTGCAGAGCATAACATTGCAGGGACAAGAAGAAAAAAAATTTGCAAGCGGGTTACTAGGGTTAATAGTGAGTGGTGCCACTCCTATCTCCACTCCTTGACTCCTGGACCTTTGAATCCTGGCTATGGGAGAAACAACACCATATATTGGATGCTGATTTAAAGAATATACAGCCTTCTGGAGAACATTGCTCCAACCCGGCAAAGTATTGCCAACTAGCTGACACCACCATTGTGTCTTTAGGAGGCCATTTCATTGTTCTATTCAGCCAGCTGCTTCAGGATGATGGAGAATGTGGTAAGAGCAGTGAATTCCACGAGCATGGGCCCACTGCTGCACTTAACTTGCTGTGGAGTCCTCTGATCCAAAGCTACTCTGTGTGGGACACCGTGACAATAGATAAGGCATTCCGTGAGTCCACGGATGCTAGTTTTGGCAGAAGCATTGTGTGCAGGGAAGGCAAATCTGTATCCGGAGAAATTGTCTATACCAGTAAGAACAAAATGCTGCCTTTTCCATGATGGAAGTGGTCCAATATATTCAACCTACTACCAGGTTGCTGGCTGATCACCTCGAGGAATGGTGCTGTACTGGGGACTCAGTGTTGGTCTCTGCTGCTGGCAGATTGAGCACTCAAAAGTGGCTGTACCCAAATCAGCCTTGCTGAGTGGAAGTCCATGTTGCTGAGCCCATGTATAACCTTCATCCCTGCTACCATGGCCACTTTGTCCATGAACCCATCGGGCAATGAGGGAGTGCCTGGGGAAAGAGGGTGACTGGTTTCCACAGAACACGTCATCCTATCACCATATTGTTAAAATCCTCCTGTGCTGAGGTCACCCTTCGGTGAGCATTCAGGAAACACAAATATCTTCACTTCGATGGTCTATTCAGTCTATCCACATACCTCTTCCCCACATCTCCTTGTCACCAATTTTCCAATCATGTTCCTTCTAAGTCCCTGACCATCCAGCCAAGCCATTGGCCACAGCCCACAAATCAGTATACAATCACACATCTGGCCATTTCTCCTTCTAAGCAAAGTGAACAACCAGTTACACTGCCCAAAGTTGTGCCACTGGTAGGATTTCCCTTCACCACTGTTTTTCTGAGAGTTTCCAGAAAGGGGCTGTGGTGCTGCTGCTGCCCACTGTTGAGTGGTGCCTGCATATCATGCAGAACTATCTGTACACCAGGCACGAGTTCTCTCTTCCTCAGTCAACTGCTCATAAGGAAGTCCCCATGAGGCCAGAGGTGCAGACCGGTGGAGGGTGAGTAATGTGACAGGAGTGGAGACCATGGGTATTTGGGCAACTTCCTCATGTAACTTACTTGTGCCTTCAGGTCCAATCTCATATATACCACTGTCATTTAAACATGGAGTGCTCCCGTGCATGTCTGACTTTATGGCTCTGTGGGTCAGACAACACCCAGTTCATGATGGGCAGTTCAGGCTGCATGATGACTTGGTGGCCTGTGGGTAAGCATTCAGTCTCTATTAAAGCCCAGTAACAAACCAAAAGTTGTTTCTCAAAAGGAAAGTGTTTATCTGCAGAGGATGGCAGAGCTTTGCTCTAAAATCCTAAGGGTCTGTGCTGTGACTCACCAATAGGGGCCTGCCAAAGACTCCAAACAGCATCTCTATGTGTCACTGACACTTCAAGCACTATTGGATCAGCAAGATCTTATGGCCCAAGTGGCAGAGCCACTTGCTCAGCAGGCTGAACCTGTTGCAGAGCTTTTCTTGTTCTGGGACCCACTCAAAACTAGCAGCTTTTCAAGTCAATTAATAAGTAGGTGAGAGTAGCACACCCAAAAGAGAAACATATGTCTCCAAATTCCAAAGAGGCCCTCAGGCATTGTGCCTCCTTTTTAGTTCTAGTAAAGGCCAGATGTGACAAATGTTCCTTCACTTCAGACGGAATATCTCAACATGCCCCACATCACTGGACCTTTA
The DNA here is from genome assembly GCF_030014295.1 of Loxodonta africana. Classification (NCBI taxonomy): domain Eukaryota; kingdom Metazoa; phylum Chordata; class Mammalia; order Proboscidea; family Elephantidae; genus Loxodonta; species Loxodonta africana. The sequence continues at coordinate 25,265,229 of NC_087350.1, forward strand.
GAAAGTTCACTGAAGTGAAAAGCACCTGAATTTTTGTTTGAATAGTTTTCTACCCTCTAGCACACAAATGTCTTACCAGTAAGTCCAGAGTCATTGATATTTCTTCCTTAAAAGGTCCAATCAGCATAATGTCATCAACATAATGGACCAGTGTGACATCTTGTGTAAGGGAAACGCGATCAAGGTCCCTGTGAACTAAATTATGATATAGGGCTGGAGAGCTGATATATAGTTAAGGTACCTGTACCGATTGCCGTCAAGTCAATTTCGACTCATAGTGACCCTATAGGACAGAGCACAACTGCCCCATAGGGTTTCTAAGGAGTGGCTGGTGGATTCAAACTGGTGACCTTTTGGCTAGCAGCCGAACACTTAACCACTGCACCACCAGGTCTCCCAACCCTAAGGTAGGACAGTAAAAATGTATTGCTGGCCTTGCCAACTGAAGGAAAACTGCATCAGGTGACCTTTTGAAATGGGAATTGAGAAAAAGCCATTGACCAAATCAATAGCTGCAAACAAGGTACCAGAAGATGTATTAATTTACTAAAGCAATGAAACCACATCTGGAACAGCAGTTGCAATTGGAGTCACCACCCAATTAAGTTTATGATAATCCACTGTCATTCTCCAGGATCATCTGTTTTTGCACAGGCCAAAAAGGCAGGTTGAATGGGGATGTGGTGGGAAGTCCTTCAAGTCTCTGATGGTGGTAGTAATCTCTGCAATCGCTCCAGAAATGCAATATTGCTTTTGGTTTACTATTTTCCTAGGAAGAGGCAGTTCTAATGACTTCCATGTGGCTTTTCCTACCATAACTGCCTTTACTCCACATGTCAGCCATCCAATGTGGATTTCTGCCATTTGCTGAGTATATGTATTCCAATTATTCATTCTGGAACTCGGGAAATCACTAAAGTATGGGTTTGGGGACCCACTGGACCCACCGTGAGATGGACCTGAGCTAAGACTCCATTAATGACCTGACCTCCATACACCCCTACTCTGACTGTTGGGCCACAGTGACACTTTGGGTCTCCTGGAATTAGTGTCAGTTCAGAGCCTGTGTCCAATAATCCCCAAAATGTCTGATCATTTCCTTTTCCCCAACAGTTACTCTCGTAAAAGGCCATAGATCCCTTTGGGGAAGGCTGGGAGAAAGATTAACAGTATAAACTTGGAAGTGCAGTGGGGTCCTTCCTCAAGGGGACCTGGCATCCCCTTCATCCAAGGGCTTATAGTCCTGTAAACTGGCTCAAGTCTGGGAATTGATTGAGGGGTGGTGACTCTCTATTCTGGCAATTCAAGTTAGACTGCCATTCACTTGACCTGGAGTTCTTTGCTTGTACAGATCAGGTAAATATTTAGTAGATTTCCCATCTATTTCACTCCTACGGATATCATGATTAAGTAGTCAGCACCATAAATCCAGACAAGTCAGACTATTAGGATTACTGCTTTGACTCTGCTGTCCTTTATGATAACCACACCCACCCTGTCTTGGTTGATTAAGTGCTACCACTTGGCTCCTACCATCATGAGATCCAATCAGCCCCATATTAAAACCAAATCAAACCCATTGCCATCGAGTCAATTGAGACTCATAGCGACCCTACTGGACAGAGTAGAACTACCCCATAGTAGAAGGAGCACTTGGTGGATTCAAACTACTGACCTTTTGGTTAGCAGATGTAGCTCTTAACCAGTATGCCACCAGGGTTTCTCCATATGAGTTAGGTGACTTAATATAGTTAGGACAGTTCCCACTGTCAAATCTAACCTGTATTAAAGAGCAATCACAGCAGACTTCAAGGATGCTGGGGATCCTTTCACAAATTTGTTCCTCACCATTGTGGTAAAATGTGTGTCCTCTGGGCACTCCATGGGTGGGTTTGTGGGTCCAACCTAATAAATCCAATCTAACATGCCAATTTTCCTAAACCTTTGGATGCCTTCTTCTACAGTATACCAAGGCAGGTCTGGTACTTCAATTTGATTTAGTGTAGGTAGGCCACTCCTTAATCCATGCTTCAGTGAACCAACCAAATAAACTATGATATCCTTTTCTAACCTCTGAAACATTGAATGAAAGATTTGTGCTTAGTGAGCCCATATCTATAAACTCAGACCAATCCAGCCTTATGTTCCTTACACCATTATCCCACACCCTTAACAGCCCTTCCACACATATTTCCCAGGTTTCTGTTTGTATGTTAGAAAAAACAAGCAGTTATTTTGTCGTATAGCATACCTCCTCCTGGGTCACACTTTTTACTTCACCTTTTGGGGCGCACTGGGACTTAAGTCTAGTTATAGGTCTAGAAGCAAAAATGGGTGGTGTGGTGGGTCCTGGGGACATTCAGCAATGTCTTGTAAAGTATCTGCTCCAGGTGACACTCTGGCAATGACTTAGACACTGCCCAGGAGATAACTTAGACAAAGGCTCTTCAGAAACATCTGGGTTAATCATATCAGATGTGGGTAGATGGTACAATAGTTTTACTGGGGAGGGTGGCTTAGCAGATAAAGAGGAAATAATCTCTTCAGATGAGAGTAAAAGGGCTGGTTCTTTTGGCAGGAGTGATTCAGTAGAATTTAGGGGCTCAATGTCCCCAGCTGCCTGATTATCTGCCCATATGTCCCCATCTCAAGTTTCAGGATCCCATTTCTTCCTAATTAACGCACTCACTTTAACTTCAGACACCATTCAAGGTTGGGAATTCAATTGGCATTGTACTCTGGAAACCCTGGTGGCATAGTGGTTAAGTGCTATGGCTGCTAACCAAAGGGTCAGCAGTTCGAATCTGCCAGGCGCTCCTTGGAAGCTCTATGGGGCAGTTCTACTCTCTCCTATAGGGTCACTATGAGTGGGAATCAACTCGACGGCACTGGGTATTGTAACTCTGCCACTCCTACAATAAGACTCTGGATTTGGTTTTTGGTAATATCAGTTCTGTTACTACACAAAATAAAGCTTACTTTCAAGGCACATGTGGCAACTTTCAGGGTTTTTATGCCAAGCTTGAGCTGTGACTCTGAAGCCCTGAGCTCATTTGTTTCTTTCAACACTTTGTCTAGTGAAAGTAGGGGCAACCAACAAGCTTCCTTACACTTCTCATTTTGACAAAATTGTAGAAAAGTACCAAACATGCAATCACTCAGAGTCTTGCTTCTCACCGATATTTAATCTACTCGTGATTATACTTTGAGTATTAATATTGCCACCCCACACCATGGATTAGCAGCCCCATCTTTACTACTGGAGCAGAGTCATCAGTGCTTTTAAGACTAGTCAGGCTTGAGAACCAATTAAGAAAACTCATCCTTATGACTCTGTTTCTCTAGAACCATCCCACTCCTGGTACCAAATATCTTAGGTGGGGTTCTCTAGAGAAGCAAAACTAGTGACACATATACATATAAATACATGCAGAGAGAGATTTATCTGAAGGAAATGGCTCACACAGTTGTAGAGGCTGGCAAGTCCCAAGTCCATGGGTCAGGCATCAGGTTGGAGGCTTCTCCTGACTCATGTAGCTGCAGGGGCTGACAAACCCAAGACTGGTAGGTCAGATGGCAGGCCACTGCTCACAGGCTGCAGAGACTGATGAATCCATGATTGACAGGTGAGACAGCAGGCTGCTGTCTGACAACCTGTGGAGGCCTACAAATCCCAAGATTGACAGGCAATATGGCAGGTTGCTGGCTTAAGTTCCAAGAACCAGAGGTCAGAAGATGATGATCCACATGCAGGATCCAGAGCAAGAGAGTCCACTTTGCCAGAATGTCCATATATATTGAACGCAGGCCACATCACCAAGGAAACTCCCTTGTCAGCTGATTGCCTACTCACATCAGATCACAAAATGAAGGATGACTACATCTTTACATAACTGCCAAACTATTTCACTACCTAACTGCCAAACCACTGAGAATCATGGCCCGGCCAAGTTGATACACAACCTTAACCATCACAATTACCTATATAAACATTTGTTTAAAAGCTCATAACAGAACTCTTATACACTGCTTATGGGAATATAAAATGATACCACCACTTCGGAAAACTGCTTAGGAGTTTCTCATAAAACTAAACATCTTGTTGTTGTCAGTAGCCTTCCAGTTGGCTCCAACACATGGTGCCATTATGTATAACAGAATGAAACATTGCCCAGCCTGGCACCTTCCCCACAAGACTCCTGGGTGACAGACAAAGGACTTTATTACTCATGGAACAGCACGGGCTTCATGCTCACATTGGTTCCTCTTGCCCCCTAAGTCCCATGAGGCAACTTGAAGTTGAGCCCAGATGAATGCTGCATATACAGGTTTACCTCATAGCTGAGGAATCCTGAGCTTAGGAAGTCCTAGTTTTTTATCCAAAAAAAAAAAAAAAAACCCATTGCCATCAAGTAGATTCCGACTCATAGAGACCCTATATGGCCGAGTAGAACTACCTCACAGAGTTTCCAAGGAGCACCTGGTGAATTCATACTGCTGACATTTTGGCTAGCAGCCAAGCTCTTAACCACTATACCACCAGGGCTCTAATAAGCAAACCTGCCCAACCTTTGCCCCAGAGGGAAAAATTGCCTTTCTGATTATACAGGCCAGCTACAAATCCTTGCTCTATGCCCAAGGGAGACACTATCTTCTAAGGCTATGCAAAATCCTTAAAGAAGATAGCCCAGAACAAAAGACTTTGAGGGCCTCTGCTCATAAGAGATACAGAAACATGAGAGGTCTATAGAAAATTGTCACCCAACACTTTACTAAATGTACTGGTGTGGTTTTCCTTCATTCTTCCTACTTTATTACTGACAAATCTTAGTTGGCTGTCCTGAAGGATTTTAACCAACCAAACCAAAAAAAACCAAACCCAGTGCCATCGAGTTGATTCCAACTCATAGCGACCCTACAGGACAGAGTAGAACTGCCTCATAGTTTCCAAGGAGCGCCTGGCGGATTCAAACTGCCAACCCTTTGTTTAGCAGCCATAGCACTTAACCACTACACCACCAGGGTTTCCGATTTTAACCAAAGATGAGTTCAATTTAAATCTTACCCAGAGACAAATACTTATAAAATGGTTCATACTAAATAATTTCCAAATTTTAAAATACAATCCTGAAATCAAACAAGGATTAACCATCTCAAAAGCAAATCTTTTGTTTTTCATTTTAAGATATTATGATGTCTGATAAAAAAAAAGTCATTAGGGAAATGTAAATTAAAACCACAATGAGATACCACTACACAATCAGCAGAACAGCTTAAACTCAAAAGATTAAAGTGTTGACAAAGATGTGGAGGAACTGGATCACTCATATTTGCTGAAGGAAGTGTAAAACGGTACAAATAACCATCCAGTAGTTTCTATAACTCAAACATACACTTATCCTGTGACCTAACAATTCCACTACCAGCTATGTAGCAAGGAGACATGAATACAATGGCCCACAAAAAGACTTCTACAAGAATGGCTATAACAGCTTCATTCATCAGAGCCAAATCCTAGAAACAGCCCACACGTTCATGATCAGGAAAATGATAAACAAATTGTGATATGTTTTTACAATGGAATATTGCTCAGAAATAAAAAGTAATGATTACTGATATACACATTATGGATAAATCTCAAAATCACTATGCTGAAAGTGGCCAGACACAACAGCGTATCCATTTTTCATTCCTTTTTATTGCCATATAATATTCCATTTTGTTTGTCTATTCATCAGTTGATGGACATTTGGGCAGTGTTTCATGCTGTTGTACATAGGGTTGCTGTGAGTTAAAACTGACTAGACAGCACCTAGCCACAACAGTATATGCGTGAAATAATGCAACTGAATTTATTTTCTTTGTTTTGTAATATGTCAGCCTAAAGACAATTTCTAAAATCTTTTTAAGTAACTTAGGCTAGATTGAGTATGTGGGATGTATTTTGTTAAGGGAAAAAGGGGCAATTTTGTCCTAAAGAAACTGGTAGTTCCAGAATAAGAAAAAGGAAAGCATAGGACAAAATACTGGAAAACTGCTTAGGAGTGGGAAAATGGAAAATAAATGTTGGAAAATATAGAAAAAAAATTCTTTAATTACTGAAGAGTTAACTTTATCTCCGTATAATCTGCCTAGAAGACAAAGGTTCTGTGTCATTATAATGACTTCCTGAGTTCCTGTTAACTGTTCCCACTTTGTAAGGGGAAAAGTGCTAAAAATAACGTTTATTTAATGTGTTATGAGTTGCGTGAAATGTGTTGTCAAATCAGGGAAATTGTGTAATTTTCTTTAGGTTAAAAATTTGCATGAGTGTTAGTGTCTCTTTTATTCCTGGTATTATACAAGAGTATAATATTATCAGTCATAATTTCAGGTATTTTTTAAATTGGTAACTTGGTCACAGCTTTATTTCTTTAATTTGAATCTCACATCATCAAAGCTAATGATTTTAACTGGAGGATTCACATAGTTTACCTATGGAGTTTTATTCAGATGTTTAGAGACTTGATAATCTTGGTATATCCTAACTACATAGTATAATGTCTCAGGAATATTACATGTTGTATCCGAAGTTCTTTGAAAATAGGGTTAATCATTATGTTTAGAGAAGTTTTGTCTAAAATTTGTTTAATTTTTATTTTGCTTGGTATTACTTTTGTAACAAATTCTCAACAACTTTTTTATTAGTAGTAATAAATTAACCATGGCCATTTTTAAACTTTGTCATCTACACATAGTTTTCACTTTGCTGACTCCCTGAAAGTTCATGACCAGAGTATTTCAACAAAATGGATTATATCAGGGATTTATGGGAAGGAATGTGATAAATATTTTGAAGATGGATACTACTAGACTGAATCAAGGTTTCCAGGATTCTGGTGTAGAAGCTGATGGATTTTCACAGACTGCCCTTCAGAATCTGATGGAACAAAAATTAATTACATAGGACTGAGTGGATGAGAAGATTATTATGGATGGGTTTCATGTGAGGAATATTGTTGATGTTTTGATATTCTATTTTCTGGATATAAGAAACCACTTTCTCCTAAACTATGTAACTAATGGTTTGTCTGCTACCTGCAGACTGGAATGGTTCTTGTTATGCTATTCCTATGTGTCTATACATTATCAGTTAACCAAAGGGAAAAATAAGAAATATGAGAGCAACATAAAAATTAAGAGTAGAAAAGAAACTTGAAAAGGATTAAAAGAAGAAAGCAGATGACAAAAACTCTTACCACAGGATACTTTATAGTCAGTATACTACTATTAGTTACTGCAATAGCTGATTCCTGCATTAAAAGGAAAAAATTAGATTTCTACTTGTTTTAAGATATTATAACCCTCAAGTTAGAAGCTTCCATTGATAAATTTAGAAAAGCTGTGAAGACCATAACTAAAGTATCTGAAGTTCGAACTACGACTTTACAAAATAGATTAGCATTAGATTTCCTCTTAGTCTCCCAAGGAGGAGTCTGTGCCTTAATAAGTGTTGCTGTGTCTATACTGATAAAATGCAATCTGAGGTTTCCCAGAAGGTAGCTGCTACTGAGGCACATGAAAAACATTTACTGATGCTGCTCGTGTATAACCAAACACCTCACGGGATTTGTTTTCTTGGCTCAGAGATTCAGGGTCAAGATTTCACTGGTTATTAGCCTAGTCAATTAGCATAATATTGTTCTTAGTGTTTCTGTTCTACCTCCTAGCTCACTGTATAGTATTTGGGTCTTAAAAGCTTGGGAGCTGCCATCCAAGGTACACCAACTGGTCTCTATTCATCTGGAGCAGCAGAGAAAAAGGGAAGTCAGGTGGAAGAGGAACGAAACTCCATGTCTGATTTCCTCCATTAACAACTGTCTCCTTTGCCACAAGACCAGAAGAAAATTGAATGGTGCTCAGCTACCATTTGTTAAAACAAAAATCACATTAATCCAATAATAAAAATTGATCTAAGTTTGTTGAATATATGATTTGCAAATTGGGGTAACATTTCCACTAAGGAGTCAAAAATGTTCTGAAAAGAACTTCCAAAGTTCTTATACTGCATCTTATCAGCACTGTTACGGAAACAGGCCAGGACAGTGTTTATATGTTACTAGTTCACTCTAAAACAAAACTTCTATTCTGACCTTGGAGTTTCTGTTCCTTCAAACTACTGCACATAGATGATTCTTCAAAACGGCCCAATACCTAAAGCAAAACGTCTCCACTGGTATATCTAGACCATTGTTTGATTCAAAGGTGGCTTTTAGAAACCAGTTTCTTCAAGGTTCAAGGTTCAAAAGGACTTCTAATGGGCAATGGCCTTGGCAAGTTTCCCTAACTCCATGGACCCCAGAAATCTGGATTCCAGGAGAGTTAAAACTGTTTCTCAGATTAATGAATGCTTTTGATCAAAGATTCTATAGCCGAATTCTAACCAAAAGAGTAAACTTATATATGGGGAAAATTAGTATGTAAACTAAAAACAGAGTTTAAGAGTTTAAGAGTTGATACTGATTCCTCTGGAGAGCAGAATGAGAGTGGGAAAGGAGCAAGAGTAAAAAGGGGATTGCTGCTTTTCACTTTGTTTCTGTTTTTGAGTCTTTGTTTTCATTGAGTCTTTTTATACTATGTAATTTTGCAATTATGTTTGTGTTACTTTAAAAAATGCTTTTTAAATGTTCTAAAAAGCCTTTAAAGTAATAAAAAAAAATTTGTTAATCATTTAGCATAGTGCCTGGCATTCATCAAGAAACTTGCAGCCATGGCAAAGATTCTTGGATTTATATATGACACAAAAGCTTCAAAGCCCACCCATTTTCAGGTTTGGACAAGAGAATATACTATGTTAACCAAGAAGTCCCTGGGTGATGCAAAAGGTTAACGTGTTCAGCTACTAACTAAAAGGTTTGAACTTCAAGTCTGCCCAGAGACATCTCAGAAGAAAGGCCTGGTCATCTACTTCCAAAAAATCAACCATTAAACACATTAAACACAGTTCTACCCTATATACGTGGCATCTCCATGAGTTGGAATCAACTCAATGGCAGCTGATGTTTTTGTTTATTTTTTATGTTAACCAGAAAACAGAGAGGGCTATCCAGATATTTTGGACCTCTCAGGACCTCTGCATGATCCTGGTAGCTGGAAGGGGAGAGTTTCCAGCAATGACTGAGATTTAATTTGTCACAACCCTGGACTACAGCATAAACTACATAATTTGCGGGGTTGAGTTTGAGGAATGGGAGTTTCTTCCCAGGCCAGGAGAATGGGAGTTTAAAGTCAAATTAAAGATGAAAAAAATGTGTGCACGAATGGAAAACTATGCATTGTCTAAAGAACAACTGTGGTGAAATGAGATCCTTTATGTGGCCTTTTGCCTTGGTTCTTTGGAAAAACAGCTTGAGAGCTTTTTCCCCTAAGCCCTGCGAAGTTATCTTTTCCCTAGTTTTCCACCCCAGAGGGTTTGTTACTTTTGTTCGGGTTGACTGACATTTCCTGAGCAAGCTCTAAACAACTTGACTTTGTCTGGCCCTGTGCTGCAGGCTACCCTGTGATTGGTATGCATCTTGCAAGGATTAGTCAATAAATTATGCAAATAAAGTGGCTATGAATCATGCAAATAAAGTGTCTGTGGCCCACCAGTTGGACTGGTCAGTTCATGACCCTGGTGGGAGGTCCACGCCTTGAAATCAGAGGAGTTTGCAGATACAAGTAGGCAACACTACAGAGATTTTTAGAGACAGAAAGAAGTCAGAAGAGCAGAAGGAAAAAATAAGAAACAGAGGAGGCAAGGAACCTCCTAAAAGAACGGTAACATGGGTCAAGGGCTGTGACACTGAAGACAGCGACAGGCCGAGAAGGGGCCCTGCAGCAGTCATTGGTGACAGTATACAGGACCAAGAGGAGCCTGTCCTGAGTGAGCTAAGAGGCACCCGTCCTGAGGGGACCAAGAAGAGGCCTGCATGGCCAAGGGGAGCTGAGAGAGCTGTCCTGCACTGAAGAAGGGACACTTTGCCTACATGCTTCCTGATCTAGACCCTGACTTGTAGCCTGCTGACCCTGATCCCAAGTTGTACCCTGTTCCTTAATAAGCCACTTAACTGTAAGTATAGTCCATGTCACAACTCCATAAACTGTAGATAACTGATTGCAATGCAAAACGATCCTTTTCTATAAACCTGCTGCCATTTAATCGATTCCGACTCATAGAGACCCTATAAGACAGAGTAGAAACTGCCTCATAGTTTCCAAGGAGCACCTGGTGAATTTGAACTGCTGACCTTTTGGTTAGCAGCCGTAGCTCTTAACCACTACGCCACCAGGCTTTCCATCCTTGTCTACAGACATGCAAATTCTGCCCTGCCAGATACAGGTTGACTGCCTTTTCCCACTGTGGAAAAATGAATTTTGCCTCCATTTTATTATTTTATTAATGCCTCCATTTCACTAATTTCAACATTCTTTTATTCCATATAAAATTTGTGTTTTGGCTTCCCCTTTGAATCACTTCTAACATCTGCCTGGTTTACTCACTGATTGAGTTTGTCAAAGAATAAAATCCCTTACTCCGTTAGAAGTTAAAAAAAAAAAGTTTTACTGTGGAATAACACAGCTCGAGCTAAGCAACACTAAGTAAAAATACAAAGAACTTGACTATTCATGTGCAGTTGGGGGGCTTACATATAGAAAACAAAGGAAAGGTGGGGGTTAATGATTTATTATAGATAAAATCAGCTTCAGCTTTGAAGTTCTTTGATAGTAAAAGGTCAGCCATTTGGCTAGGAGGGAGTGACAATACTCCCCAGGTGAATGGTGCCAGCAGTTTGGTTATACATGATTAGAGTCATAAACACATTGCTCCCAGGAATAAACTGTTTACATCCGGACCTTTTGCTCCCTGGGAATGCATGTTGGCCATGCCATTTTGAGATCTTGACATGACTGCCTCCATTTTGAAACTTTCCATCCACATTTTCCCCTTTTGATCAAGCCTTTGCTCAGGGGCGCTGATCACTCACAATACAGTAGACTTTCTTCTGCAAGGACTTTGTTTTCCTGAGGATCTTTGGCTAATAAAGTTATTTTTCTTCACCTTGCTGAGCTAATAAGCCTTGTCTTCAGGATGAGTAGGTTTTATGGCAATCATCTTAAAGGACAAGGCCATGTTGGAGGAATATTTCTCCGTCAAGACAGAACAATCGAGGTCAAGATGAAACATGCCCAAAGAGACAAAAGGGAAATGATTACACAACATGATCACTGGTGAAAGCCTGTGAAACTAGCATGATTTTATGTGAAGGGTCAAATGGTTTTGAAGTATAGCATGTCAGGAATAAAATGTGTTAAACTAAAATAAAACAGCATTTTATAATTACAATAGTAGAAACCCACTAACCCACTGCCTTCGAGTCGATTCCGACTCATAGTGACCCTATAGGACAGAGTAGAACTGCCCCATAGAGTTCCCAAGGAGCACCTGGCGGATTTGAACTGCCAATCTCTTGGTTAACAGCTGTAGCACTTAACCACTACGTCACCAGGGTTTCCAACAGTAGTAGAGGCAATGAGAAACATAAAGATTCCAAAATAAGTAATAATTTTTTCCACTACCCACCCCATGAAGAAAACCAATTATTTGTAATTTCAGTTATGGAAGAAACAAGATTGTTGAAGCAAGATACTACACACTGCATATGATCAACAGTGAGTGTAATATTATTACTATTGTCGGGAATAACAACACAGAAATCAGATTTTATTATGGCACAGTTGCCTTCTTGGGCTGCAGTGAGAATGTCAAGGGCAATTCTATTTTGGAATACTACTTTTCTCATCACTGTCATTTTGGTATCTCTTGAAGCCCATGAACACTATCATTTAGGACAGTTTGTATATATTTGGTTAATATTTCTACATGTGCCATAACATCTTCAAGTCCTGCCTAAGGTAAGAATACTGCCACTGTATTATCAATCCACTGAAGCACCATTTGAGACCATTGAGCTCTTAATATGGGTACACTAGCTGGTAAAGAGAGATTAGTTAAAATACATGCTTGAGTCCAGCTCAGGCTCAGAGAACATCTTCTAATCCAGCCTGGTGGAAGTCAGGGCTAAAGGTTGGATCCACATAGCTGAAAAGTGCCATTAGAGGCTACCCAGTAGGTACCTGAGCATCATAGCCAGTCAGTGGAGAACCAATCAGTAGCTTGTAGTGTTATAACTGATGCACGTTCAGACACTGGAAGATATCCCATAGATCTGGTGATAGCAGGGTTATTCATATGGGTGTGGTTAGATTGTTCCCAGCAAAGGGAAGCAACCTGACGTAGCCTCCCCACTTGGGAAGTTAACCAGATGAACCAGTCCCACAGTTGTTGATATGGGCCTACAATACAAACAGTACTGTTGGTGGGTTTGGAGGATTTTCAGCTAGTCCTTCTTGGGCAATTTTACCTAGTAATGTACGGGTTGTGTAAGACTAAAGGTTACGGCCTGGGTCTTGTTCAGATCCGGAGAGGCCAGTTATCAATGGAAAATCTAGCAATAGTGATTTCCTGTGTAATGAACTATTTCTTCACTGTTCTTGTATCCATTGATCAAGAGCAAACCAACCAGATCCCTGTAATGGAGAGCTCCACTAGGCAAGGCCAGACTGACTTGATGTTAGGACACCACATATACTACAATCAAACCTTTTAATATAGCGAAGAAAGATGCTCAACATGATTAGTTAAAACCCACTGCCATCGAGTCAATTCCGACTCATAGCGACCCTATATGATTATTAAAAAAAAACAAACCCATTGCCATTTTAATAACTAATTATGTTGAGTATCTTTTCATGTGTTTATTGGCCATTTGTATATCTTCTTTGAAGAAAACCCGTTAACCCATTGCCATGGAGTTGATTCCAACTCCTAGCAACCCTATAGGATGTAGTAGAACTGGCCCATAGGGTTTCCAAGGAGCGGCTGGTGGGTTCCAACTGCTGACCTTTTGGTTAGCAGCCGAGCTCTTAACCACTGCGCCACCAGGGACATCTATTCAAATATTTAGCCCATTTTCTAACTGGGTTGTCTTTATTATTGAGTTGTAAGAGTTCTTTATATATTCTGGACACTAGACCCTTATCAGATACGATTTGTAAATATTTTCTACTTCTAAACTTATGAATTGTATCCCCCAAAAATGTGTGTCAACTTGGCTAGGCCATGATTCCTAGTATTATGTGGTTGCCCACCATTTTGTGATGTGATTATCCTATGTGTTGTAAATCCTAACCTCTATGATGTTGAGGCACGATTAGAAGCAGTTATCTTAATGAGGCAGAACTCAATCTACAGAATTAGGTTGTATCTTAAGACAATCTATTTTGAGACATAAGAGAGAATCAAGCAGAGAGAGAGGGACCTCATATTACCAAGAAAGAAGTGCCAGGAGCAGAGCACAGCCTTTGGGCCCAGGGTCCCTGTACTGAGAAGATCCTAGGCCAGGCAAAGATTGATGACAACCACCTGTCCCCAGAGCCAACAGAGAGATAAAGCCTCCCCCTGGAGCTGATACCTTGAATTTGGACTTCTAGACTCCCAGACTGTGAGAGATAAATTTGTGTTTGTTAAAGCCACCTATTTGTGGTACTTCATTACAGCAGCACTAGATAACTAAGGCTTAAGTGTTGCCATTTCATTTTCTTAAGTGTTGCCGTTTCATTTTCTTGATAGTGTCCTTCAAAGCTCAAATTTTAAGTTTTTGATGAAATCCAACCATTTTTTCTTGTGTCACTTGTGTTTTAGAGGTCATATCTAAACTTACACCTATGTTTTCTTCTAAAAGTTTTAGTTATAGCTCTTACATATTAATTTTTGTTTATGCTGTGAAGCATGGATTCAACTTCATTCTTTTGCATGTGGATACCCAGTTGTCCCAGTACCATTTCTTGAAAAGACTATTATTTCCCCCCATTGCATTGTTTTAGTATCCTTGTTGAACATAGATTACACATCACTTTAACAAATGAGTTATTCATCTTTTATTATTCATCTTTCCTTTCTTCTGATATCTGTTGTATTTTTTTAGGTATTTGACTATTTCACTTTTTTAGTTTGTCAGCACAAAGCTAATTATAATATCCTTTTGAAAGATTTCACATGTATGTAGCAACAGTGGGCGTTATCCCCATTTCATTCCAATACTTACTTATGCTTTCACACTTTTTTCATAGTCTTTCCAGGGGTTTTAATCTTCTCAAAGTAGCAACACTTAGTTTTGTTCATCCCTTCTATTCCAATAAATTTGGCTCTTTTATTGTTTCCTGCCTTCTTTGTGCTTCATTTCCAGATTTTACAACTTATTGGGATAAATGCTCAGCTCACTTGATTTTCAGCCTTTGTTCTTTTCTAACAAATGAATCTGATTATAAATTTCCCTCTAAGCATGGCTTTAGCTATATTCCAAGAATTCTGATGTTTTATTTGTATAATTTAATTAAAATGTTGTCCAATTTCCCTTGTGATTTTTTTCCTTAACCTAAGGTTACTTTGCTGTATGTTTCATAGTTTCAAACATGGGATTTTCTAGTTGTTTTTTTTTCCCCAAGTTTAATTATGGTCAGAGAATAATACTGTGTGATTTCAATTCTCTGAATCTTGTTTATACTTTATGGTACACCATATAGTCAATTTGTGTAAATGTCCCATATGTACATAAAAAATATGTACTATATATTTGCTAAGTACAGTAGTCTATACACATTAGTTAAGTCATTTGTTAATTCTATGTATTTTCTATGTCTACCACCTTTAAAAATTTTTAATTAAGAGTGTGTTAGAATATTCCTCTATGATTGTGGATTTACCTATTTTTCCTTGTAGTTCTTTGTTTTATAAATCTGGAAGCCAAATATCAAATTCTATGTATTTAAAACTGCTAAAACCTTTCTGGTAACCCTGGTGGCATACTAGTTAACAGCTATGGCTGCTAACCAAAAGGTCAGCAGCTCAAATCCACCAGGTGCTCCTTGGAAACCCTATGGGTCAGTTCTACTCTGTCCTACAGGGTCACTGTGAGTTGGAATCAGCTCAGCGACAATGGGTTTGGTTTTTTGCTTTTAAACCTTTCTAGTGAATTAGTCCTTTTACCATTACAGATTGACTCTCTTTACTACTAGTAAGTCCTTGGCCTGAAATTCTACTGCTTGGATATTAATATAGCCACCACAGCTTTCTTTTGATTAATGTTTATATAACTTTTTATACCCTTTCACTTTTTTGTGTCCCTATATTTTTGTCTCTTGAATATAATTGGGTTTTGTTTTTGCTTTTCCTATATACCACATTTTATTTGTTCTTTTCTCTTTGTTTTCTTTTGTGTACATTTATTCTTCTGTCATTCCATTTTTACCCTATTAGCTTGGTAGTAATATACCCTTTAATGAATTTTTTAGTGAGGTTGCCCTAAATATTACATGAAACTTTGAATATTCAAGTCTAATATAAAACTACAGTTTAACCTTTCCTTAGACAATACAAGAACCTGAAAACACTTTTTAACTCCATTTAGCCCTCTCCCAATTATACAGTTCTCAGGAACTTTGTTTTTTAAAACCCTCAAGACATTATTTTCAATTTAAAATCACTCTTTAACCCACATATTTACCTTGTTGATCATCATTCCTTCTTGTACCTCCAAGCTCCCATCTGGTATCATGTGGTTTGAAGATAACACTTTTGTGATTTCTTTTAGGTAGGTTCAATTAGGGAAAATTTCTCATTTTTTGTGTGTGAAATGTCTTAATTTTACCTATTTCACCCCGACTTTTGAAGGACACTTTTGCTTGGTATATAACTTTCGGTTGGTAGTGATTTTCTTTCAAAACTCAAGGATATCATTCCATTATCTTCTGAATTTCATTGTCTCTGTTGGAAAGTCAGTTCTCACATTTCTGGTCCTTTGAAGATAATATGCCGTATTTCTTTCACTGCTCTTCAGATTTTTTTTGCTTTTCAATAGTATTAGTAATATTTGCACAGGTATGATTTTCTTTGAATATACAATTAGTCTGTAGCTTGATGGATTATCATTTCATAAATTTTTCATAAATCTCAAGCATTAATATATTCTCTATTTCTTCTCTTTATGGGACTCCAGGTGCATGTTGTTAGACCTTATCTCTGATTTCCCTACATCCGTTTCATTATTTTCTTGTTATTTTCCATTCTTTTGTCTCTGCATGCATCATTCTGAATATTTTCTTCTGGATAAATTTAGTTCACTATTTTGTTTCATCCAATGTTAAACTCATCCACTGAATTCTTAATTTTAGCTATTATATTCTTTATCCTTACAATTCCCATTCAGTCTTTTAAATTCCTAGATGCCTGCTGAAAATTTCTATCTTGTCTTTTCACTTTTCCTCTTGAGCATATTATATAGTCATTTTTAGGTACATGCATGACTAAGAGCTTTGTGTGGGTACCTGCTAACTCCATAATTGGGTAATTTACCCACCCAGCCACAAGCAGTGCTGGACAAGGGCAGAAGCCAACTCAGCAGAGGGGCCAATCCAGGTTAAGACTAACAGAGTAGTGAACATATTATCTCTGTAAGATCCACTCCCAAAAGGAAGAGAAAGCATATCTGATAACACCTATTTTTCTCTTCCCCAAATTATCAACTACATAAGTCATTCCTCTTCAGAGATAGGTTGAAGTAAAGGGGCAAAGAAAGTCTAGGAGTGTAAATGATAGCAAGGCTCCATCCCCCCTCCCTCCCTCCCGGAAAGAAACATTTGGAGTGGGAAAGTTGCATTTACCCTTCATTTTTTAAATTTGGACTGTGAGCTCATCTATAGTTAGGCTGTCTGTAGGAACTGTGTGTGGACTGAGTCAAGAGTACATACCTCTCCTAAGAGAATGTGTATTTCCTTCTGCCAGGTTAGTCAAGTTTTCTTGAGGTTTTTCTTTGTTTTTGGGCAGATTTTTCTAGTGTACTGTTTTCCTGATGAGGGTAGATATTTGAGGGGCTGTGTATGCAGAAGTTTTGGGGCTTTAAGTACCATGCTATGGAACAGATGATGGGAAATCACTAAAGGATATCAAGCAAGGGAATAAAACTAATGATTTGATGACTTATCTGTATTATCAATAAACACTTACTGGAGTTACTAAAGTGAGTAAAACACTCAGCCATGATTTTATGCCCTAGCAGATTGTCATGGATTGAATTGTTTCCCCAAAAAAATACTTGTTAACATAGCAACCCATGCTAATAGGATTAGGGTGGGATGCAACACCCTTATTCAGGTCACAACCCTAATCTGATATAAGGGAATTCTCCTTGAGGTGTGGCCTGCATTGCCTTTCATCTTACAAGAGATTAAAAAAGGAAAGTGAAGCTAGTAAGATGGGGGAAGAGAGATGCCTAACCACATGAAGATCACCCAGCAGCAGAAGCTCAAAAAGACAAGGAACTTCCTCTGAGCTGACAGACAAAGCCTTTCCCTAGAGCTGGCACCCTGAATTCAGACTTCTAGCCTCCTAAACTGTTGAGAATTTTGTTTGTTAAAGCCATCAACCTGTGGTATTTCTGTTATAGCAGCACTCTATAACTAAGACAGGAATATCTGGCAATACCTGGAGAGGTTTTTTTTTGGTGTCACATCTGGGAGGATGCTACTGGCATCTAATAGTAGGGGCCAGGGATGCTGATAAACACTCTATAACGCATAGGATGGCCTCCTACAACAAGCATCCTGCCAAAATGTGATGGTGTCAAAGTTGAAGCAAATCAGTAAGTACAATAAAATCACATGATGTTAGTCTACAGAATGTACAGGAGGGCATGGAAGCAGGCAGGGGAATTCACAAAACATTTCAATGGGCACCTAAAGCTTAAACTGAGTTTGGAAATGTGAGTGAATTTGGGTGGTGCAGGAGTCAGGGAGTATGGGCACTATGAGCATGGGTCTGAAAGCATGAGGTGTATTTTCCGATAGGTTTGGGAAACCACAAATACTTTGGTCTGACTAAAACTTAGGGCCAGTCTAGGTAGGAAGAAGAGTAACAGGGGTAAGATGAGGTCAGGAAAAAAAGGCAGTGACCAGATTACAAAAGGGCTTACCTACTAGATGAGGAGTTTTGGACTTCACTGTGTAAGTAAGGGAGGCAGGGAGCAGTTGATAACGAAGATTTCGAAGAGAAAACAAGAAAATATGTATTTCAGAAAAATCATTCTGCCAGCATTATGGAGAATGGTTTGAAGGCAAAATAAGGCAAAGACTAATTAAGGAAAACACTGAATAATCCAGGCCAGAGATGAACACAGAATCAAAGCACTGAGAACCAATATAGAAGGGTAGATTGAGATGGTAAAGTATGATACCCAGCCTTTAGTAACTAAATATGAAGAGAGAAAATAAGGTCTAATCTCAGCTTTCAAGCACCACTCACAGAGTACAGGAGGGGAACATTTAGGAGAAAGATAATTAAAGATAATCTCATCCCATTAGATCTTTTGTAGTAGTAGAGATTACTATTAGAGAATATAGCAGCAATCATCTGTCTTGTGCTTTCAACTGATTATCATCCTTCAAACAGTAACAGCAAAAAACTAGAAAAAAAATTTTCTACTACTTCTATATCATATTTTTATATACATACTTCTTACTTCCAGATTTTTTCAATTATTTTCATTAAAATAAAATGCAAATAATGCTTTCATTTAATTATTAAGCATTTTTTAAAATTCAAGGCACTTGAATTTAAAAATTTTAGAAATAGTAATAAAAATAACTTTGCCTTTCAAATGTAACTTTTTAACAGCAAAATGGAAAAGATGGTAAACAGCCTCCCTTTAAAAAATCAGCACTGCCAATAAAACTAAAGAAATGCTTACACGTAGAGCTAATTCAGAAATGGAATACCACCCAAAAAACATGGATAAAGGTCTTAATGCGATAAATAAAATCGTTACTGGATCTTAATAACTAAGTTTTCAACATGCCATTTAAGATAAACTATCCTTGAAAATGATTTTTTAATCATTCAATAAAACTTCTGAAATAGTATCTAGTTAACATTAAGATTCACCTTAAATATACCACGCAAATATTTATAATCAACAAAATAACCAGTAAACCAATTTGCATCCGGAAGTCCAACATTCAGATACACTGGATTCAATTTTTTTCTAAGAATAACAATATAAATAAATCTTTTTGGGTACTCAATTTATTAGAATTAAAACTTTTTTTTTTTATGTGTAATTACAGGTAGTCCCCGACTTACGAGAGGGTTCCGTTCTACGGACTTCGCCATCAGTCAGTTCTCACTTAAGTTGAATACCTCTTTTTTTAATTTAGTTTTCATTATTATTGCCTTCTATTATCACTATCTTTATAAATTCAGCCTTTGTCTTTGGGGATTGGAAACATTACATATAAACATCTATGAGTGAACATCTGAGAGTAACATCAGCAAATTACATGCTGCAACATTGTATGTAGTACAAAAGAAATAGCAGTCCCAAGTGTGGCTCATCATAACTCGAATACATCCTACATCATGGACCACCTGTATTAACTTTCAACAGTATGACTCATCACTGAATACCACAGTAATACTTTGGTAATCATCTTATGTGAAGGAACAAATGGAAAGCAAACTCCTCAACAATAAATTCTTTCAACTAAGGTCCTATAAAACAAATTTTATTTAAAAAACTTATACATGCAACAAGCATGATTAAACATTTTAAAATTAAACTGAAATAAATTATGAAACTATTCTTTTTTACAAATTTTCAAAAATACATAAAGAAAATTGTAATTCAAATATACCCTTGTTACTTTGTTTTCTAATACTATTTTAGTAAATTATTTATTCAACCGCTTCTTTAGATTCTCAAGGTGTTCCATATTAACATCTTCCAATGACAGTATTATTGCTTTAGACGAGGAGGGATTAAACGAAATAGTCATCAAACAGCACAAATCTATTAGATCTCTTTGACATCGCTGCAAACCTTCTAGAAACTTCTGGTATTGACAAGGATTCTTTTTTAACTGTTTCATTTCTGGTACTGAAAATCCTATCAGACTAGTAAGTATTTCATTGGCAAAGTTTACATCTAGATACGCAGTGCCATCAGAAATCTTTGCAGTTATATTCCAAATGCCACCAGAGCTTGAGAGATTTCCAGTTAAGGTCACAATAAATGCTTTGACTTTAACTACTGTAACTTCCTTTGGTTTGCTGGCCATTAAAACAGACAAATAGGTAAAAGGTGGAGAATACAAATCCATGGTGACAGAATGATTACTGTTATTCTCTGATGATTTTAAAGACCAAGTCTGTAAATGGTGATCATTTTCATTAGACATTTGTAAATTCCTTTCTGGTACATGACTGACCAGCTCTCTACTTAATATTTCATTATTAGAGGACTGTCTATCTGAACTGCTGATGGCTTGTTTTACTTTATTATCTGTCTTTGAGTTCTTATCTTTATTTGTAAAATCATTGGGTGGGGGCACATTATGACCAACTGAAAAAACACTGCTATTTTGTTCTCTAGCAGATGGACTACCGAAAGATCTGTCTTCATTAGTTATTTGTTCAGATACTTTTTTTTCATCCCAGTTGTTGTTTCCATTTTTACAAATCAAAGAAGAATTATTCAGAGTATTAGATTTATGTGAAATTCTCTCTATAGTTTTATCTGTGTTCCTGTTCAACGTCGATGGCTGCAGTTCTTTAGTCTCCAATTGTTCTTTCTGGACAGTTTCTTCTAAAAGTAAGACCTCCTCCAGTGAAAAGTCATCTAATTCTCCATCAGTGAAATGCACAGGTTGATTTGGTGGTTCCTCCTTTGGTCTTGGAGAAATAACATAACCTGGTTCAAAACTTGACTGTCTTGTGGTTTTAGTACTTGAAGAACTACCTGTGCTGAGATATCCTCTTTCTAAGGTGTCATTATTTGCTGCAAGTTCATCATTTTCATCAAGACTTGCCAAGAGTTCTTCATCAGAAGGTCCTAATGCAGGATCTAGAATATCTGTATTTCTGGGAAGGCTTTGGTTGGAATTACTTGGAATGACAGAGACTAAAGGATCAGATTCCCCAATTAATCCTGCAAGTACTTTTTCTTGGGCATATTCTTCTAAAAGAGCATCTACTTCACCTCCCAACACCTTTACATTTTCTGGCTTCAATAAGAGAACACCAAGTCGGAAAGAAATGTTTCCATAAATCAAAATTTTTGTGCCTGGAGGAAGACCACTATGAAGAGCTGGAATAGACTGATATTCCATTCCCTGCATTTGTATGATCCCATCAGTTATCTGTAGCATCAACATTCGTGAAGGCTTTGCTTCCCAAGGTTTCTGGGGTACTTGTGTTTCAGCTGTAACGAGATCATTTGTTGTATTCTTTCCTCTCAACTTTTGTATCTGGGAATATGCAGGCTGACTTACATCAACCAATGAATTAATCTGCACAGCATAAAATCCATTCAGTTCTCCTTTTGGAACTTCCAAAACGCCGTCAGGTAGAAGAGGATGCTCCAAATCTCTCAAATCAGTTAGGAGCCACTGCTCAAATACTTGTTTATTAATTTGTGCCTGACTCAATTTAACATTATTATTTTCTTCTTGGATCCAATTAATACAAGCTTCCAGCCACATAAGAGGTACTTTAACATGCCACGTAGCAGAAAGCCAGGTTTCGACTCTCAATGCAATACTAGTTACACTCATTTCTTTTCAGTGAAAGAAATATTATGTATCAATTATCTAAAAGAAAAAACATAAATTGTGATAAATCAGTATATTTAGATATAGTTTCTATAATGCACCAACAGGCATAACCATATCCTTTAGATTCTTCTCCCTTCAGCATCTTAAAATTCTTTGACTTTCTCTATGACCAATTCAAATGCCACAAGTAATCAGATGGCATAATGAGAAAAGTAAAAGGTTTTGAGACAGATCTATCTAGGTGTGAAAACTGGCTCCGCCAAATTACAAGCTAAGTGACCTAATATAAATTTCTTCATTCCTCTAACCCAGCTTTCTCATCTATAAAATACCAATACTACCATCTATCTGACAGGGTTGTTATAAAGATTACAGAAATAATATTTGTAAAGCATAATGTCAAACCTATGGAAGACACTCAGTAAACAGTAGTTACTATTATACAAATATAACAATCACATTCTAATTACTTAAAATTTAATTAAGATGCAATGCCCATTAAGGTTCATTTCACTTCTGTAAGTCAGACTCTTAAAACTTACACCACGTGTTTGCCATTTAGCACTTAAGTATGTGGTCTAAGGATAAAATTATAACTAATGTAACTGTAGACTTCGAGCTGATATAAAGCCTCTTATTTATTTGGCTAAATATTCTCAACAGTTCTGCCAGCTAAACATACACAGTTACTTTCTCAATATGATAAAGCAGCAGCAAAACACTAAGGACTAATCAGCCCTGTGTTCATAAAAGTAGACTGTTCCTTCCACAAATGAAGATGTTTAAGAGTTAGAATTTATATAAGTCTTAATACGTTCATAAGACAACTTACCACCTGGACAGGAGCACATGATTTGATGACAAGATTTGTAACTGGCTGTTCAGTGGAATGCTTGTAACCTCTACGGTTTAGAAATGGCTCTGGGAGCTAAGACAAGAAACAGTAAAGGTTATAAGATAAGCTGTAGAATCACTGGCCCATTTTCAGGAGTACAAGGGTTTGGTGGTACAGTTTTTGGGGATCCTGTGATCAATCAGTGTGGAAGCAACATAGAATAAAAACATGAGGTGTGGAGTGAGATAAACAAAAATGAGTGACTCTGAGAAAGTTACAGACTCTAATTCCGTTTTCTTATATATACGTCCTCATAGGGCTAACGTGAATACAAAAGGAAACAGAAGAAGCAGTGTATACATAATGCAGTTGAGTACAGGCTCTGGAGCCAGACCTTACAAACTCTGTGACCTGAGACAAATTACTCAACTTCAAGGTGTCCTACATCTCTTCTGTAAAATGAGAATAGCATTTTCCTCATAGGTTATGAGGATTGATTATGTAATATCAGCAACGCAGAACCTGACACACAGTAAGATCTCAGTAAATGTAAATTATTATTAGAGTTAAAGCAAACTTACTACGCTACCTGGTAAATAGCGGCCCCTCAAATTTAAACGGAGGCTATCTCCACAATGACTCTCTAGCAAAGGGTGTTTCTGCTTCTAATCTCTCAAATTCACTCAAACTTTTATACAGCTATCAATCGTCTTTCTAAAGCACTATTTAGGTTATCAATGTAAGTCTGTTCAAAAATCAGCCAAGGTTTCACACTCCCTAGAGAACAAAGTCTAAATTCCTTATTATGACCTTTAAGAATTTAAGTCAGATTATCTAATAGAATAACAAAAGCACAAACAGAAAAACACAAAATAGATAAACAGAACCTCATAAAATTAAAAACTTTTGTTCATCAAAAGACTTTACCAAAAAGTAAATGACAAACTACTAACTTGTATATCCGACAAAAATCTAAGAACCAAAATATATATATAAAACTTCAACACCTTAACAACAAAAAGACAACCTAATCATAAAATGGGCAAAGGACTTGAGTAGATGTTTCACAAAAGAGGGCATCCAAATGGCCACCAAACACATAAGGAGATGCTCAACTTCCTTAGCCATCAAAGATGTCAATCAAAACCACAATAAGACACCATTTCACTCCCACTAGGATAGCTACTTAGAGCAACTCATCGGACACTATGAGTCGGAATCAACTCAATGGCAACAGGTTTGGTTTTAGGATGGCTAAGATTAAAAAAAAACAGAAACTAACAAATGTTAGCGATGATGTGGGGAAACTGGAACCCTTATCCACTGCTGGTAGGAATGCAAAATGGTACTGCCACTGTGGAAAATAATGTGGCGGTTCCTCAAAATACTAAAAATAAGACTACCATATGACCCAGCAATTCCACTCCTAGGTATATATACCTAAAAGACTTAAAAGCAGAGACTCTACAGATATTGTACACCAATGTTTATTGCAGCACTATTCACAACAGCCAAAACGTAGAAACAACCTAAATGTCCATCAATGAATGAATGGATAGACAAAATGTGGTACATACATACAATGACATACTACTCAGCCAGTAAGAGAAATGAAGTCTTGATACATGCTACAATATGGATGGAGCTTGAAGACATTATGCTGAGTGAAATAAGTCAATTACAGAAAGACAAATATTGTATGACCTCACTTACATTAAAAAAACAAGAATGGCTAAATGTATGGAGACCAAAGTTTCTTAGTGGGTACCAGGGGCAGGAGGGAAGGAGGAGAGAGAAAGTTATTACTTATGGAGTATTAAGGTTCAGAACTACCCGTAAACCCAAGGTTCAAACTAGGTGATGGAAAAATAGCACTGATTAAGGGTGGGTTACTCAGCCAATTAATGTTACTGCTGTCAATAAGTTGTGAACACCTGTGAAAAGTTGAATACGTGAAAGTCATGTGATAAAATACATTTACAACAACGACCCCTAACCCCTCCAAAAAAAAGAGTACCTGCTGAGGCTGCTTATATACAACCAAAAGCCTCATGGGATTTGGTTCCATGGTTTGGAGGTTTAGGATCATGGTTTCTCAAGACATCCCAGTTAATTGGCCTAATAATGTGTTTAGTGCATCTGTTCTACCTTCTAGTTTGTTGTGTAGTGCCTGCGGTCTTAAAAGCTTACAAGTGACCATGCAAGGCACAACAATTGGCCTCTCTTCGTCTGGAGCAACAAAGAAGGGGAGTCAGGGATAGGAGGATATGGAATTTGTGGCTAATCACCTCCATGAACAACTGCCTCCTCTGTCATGAGACCAGAACTGGATGATGCCTGGCTACCATTACGGAACATTTTGATTAAAGATTCTGTAGAAGAATCCTGATCAAAAAGGGGGAGATGCAGGAAAAAAATTTCAAATTCTCATGGAATCCAGACTTTCTGGAGCCATAGAGGCTGGATGAACCTCTAAAACTACTGCCCTAAGATAATCTTTAAAATTTAATCTAAACATATCCCCTGAAGTCTTCTTAAAACCAAATAATAGTTTAGCTAGTAAAATACGTCTGCCTTGAGCATTGTGCTCTTTTAAAATCTATCTATATGGGATCAGGTATTGACAACAGCAACTCAAAAGATTAAACAGGAAACAGGGAGCAATGAGTTTACGTTAATGGGGGAGGAACAACTCAAAAAAGGAAGGTGAGAATTGTTGCACGACTCGAAGAATGTAATCAATGTCACTGAATTAGTGACTCGTACATGAATGTACATGAATTGGAAATCCTGGAGTGTAGTGGTTAAGTGCTACGGCTGCTAACCAAAGGGTCGGCAGTTCGAATCCGCCAATTGCTCCTTAGAAGCTCTATGGGGCAGTTCTACTCCATCCTATAGGGTCACCATAAGTCAGAATCGACTCGACCGCACTGGGTTTGGTTTGGTTGGTTTGGTGCATGAATTGGTGTATGTTATGGTATGTATGTTCTCAACAATGAAAATTATTAAAAAAATAATAATTTAAGATCTTCCATGATCTAGCTACCACACAGTTTCATTTCCTAGTAATGATGATGACAGCACCATTTACTGAATGTTTATTATGTTCCAAGCATGCTAATCACTTTTTTTATATTTCCAGGTAATACAGCAAACTCTCAGCTAAGTATTATTATTCTCATTATATAGATGAGGAAGCGGACGCTAAGAGAAGTTAAGCAATTTTCTCAATGTCACACAGATTTAAACCCAAATCATTCAGTGCTCTCAGCTACTGCAGAGCACAAATGGCTTACATTTAAAATTACACAGTTGTAGGGTCTTAAAAATTGCTTTACATATGTAATTTAATTGTGTCCTGTGTATTTTTTTATATATCCTATGCTCCAATCAGACTAAACTACTGAATGATATGTATGCCCCTTCCCCATCATGTCATGCACTCAGGCTGTGTTCTCAGCTTTAAAAGCCCTTAACCTTTCATAAAACGTGGTACATACATACAATGAACTACTGCTTCTCAACCATAAAGAGAAACGGAGTTCTGATACATGCTACAACATGGATGAACCTTAAAAATATTATTCTGTGTGTAACGTAAATCACAAAAGGACAAATACTGTATGATCTCACTTACATGAAATAACAAGAATAGGCAATGTATAGAGACCAAAGTTTATTAGTGGTTACGAGAGGCAGGAGGGAGGGGGGAAAAGGGGAATCATTATTTAGGAAGTAGAGTTTCTGATTACAGTGATGGGAAATATGGCAACGATTATGGGTAATGCTTGCACAACATAATGTAATTGTTATCACTGAATTGTACATGTGAAAAATGCTGAATTAGTAAATGTTGTGTTACATATATTTTTACAATTAAAAAAAAAAACCCTTACCTCTTCACAGGACAAAGAAATCCTATTCATCCTTCAAGAATCACATCAAATACCACCTTTTGTGAGGACCACTAGACTATTTCTATATTCCCACAGCCCTTGTATGTGCCCGTTAAAATGTTTTGTGTTTTCAAAGGACAGAGTAGCAGGGGCAGGAATCTGGGGACCATGATTTCAGGGGACATCTAGATCAACTGGCATAACAAAGTTCATTAAGAAAATGTTCTGCATCCCACTTTGGTGAGTGGCATCTGGGGTCTTAAAAGCTAGCAAACAGCCAACTAAGATGTATGAATTGGCCCCAACCCTCCTTGAGCAAAGGAGAATGAAGAACACCAAAGACACAAGGAAAACATGAGCCCAAGAGACAGAACGGGCCACATAAACCAGAGACTCCATCAGCCTGAGGCCTGAAGAACTACATGGTGCCCGGCTACCGCCAATGACTGCCCTGACAGGGAACACAACAGAAAGTCCCTGATGGAGCAGGAGAAAAGTGGGGTACAGAACTCATATTCTAGTAAAAAGACCAGACTTAATGATCTGAGACTGGAGAAACCCCAGAAGTCATGGCCCCCAAACTTTCTGTTAACCCAGAAGTAAAACCATTCCTAAAGCCAACTCTTCAGACAATTAGACTGGACTATAGAAAGAGTGTACATCTTAGTTCAAGTAGATAAATGAGACTAAATGGGCAGCTCCTATCCAGAGGTGAGACGAAAAGGCAGAAGGAGAAAGGAACTGGTTGAATGGACACAGGAAATCCGGAGTGGAAGGGAGGAGTGTGCTGTCACATTATAGGGAGAGCAACTAGGGTCACATAACAATATGTGTGTAAGTTTTTGCATGAGAAACTGACTTTACTTAAAGCACAATTAAAAAAAAAATGTTTTGTGTTATCCTGGTTACATATCTACACTCCTCACTAGGTTATAAACCCCTTGAAGTCATGCATATTTATCTTTGAATGTTCCACAGAATCCCGGGCATGCTGCTTTACAGTCCACATATTCTGAATGAATTAAGTTCCCTGCACTGGTAAAAGGGAGGGCTGCAGAGGTTCAGTGGTAGAACTCTCTTTCCAAGAGGGAGACTCAGGTTCAATGCCCAGCCAATGTACCTCAAGCACAGCCACCACTCTTCTGTCAGTGGAGGCCTGCATGTTGCTGTGATGCTCAAGAGGCTACAGAGGAACTTCCAGACTAAGACGGACTAAAGAAGAGAGGCTTGGTGATCTACTTCCAAAAATCAGCCAACAAAACCTTATGGATCACAATGGTGTGACCCTAATACCTTGCAACATGTTTTCTCCTATTCAAAATGCGTGATTGAGAGCTTGACATAACGAATGCCATAATGATGCTCGAAGTACCCGACGAGCATTTTTTATTGCACCAACTGCACTGGTCTCTTCCAAAGGAATGCGGAGCTCTCTCGGCTCCTGTGGCCTTGGTCTTTCTCCACTTCTTTGTTCTCTTGAGAAATGGCTTTCAGCCTGCAAGGCGGCAGCTACGAAGGCTGCCTGGCGCTTTTGATCTGCAACCTTCTTTCTTGCTCCTTATCTCAGTCAGAGTGGACTTGGCAGGGCAGTTCCCCTAGCCGAGAGATTCTTAGGCTTTTTTCAGCCTGTTACAAACATACGGATTAGAGTCCAAATGCCCGACATGCCTATCTTTAGTTTAATAAAGAGTTTCTTGTAGTCGTTTTGTGATGTATAGGACCAGCTGTGGGCTATATGCTTAAAAACATTTGGTAATCCCTGCCAGAATGATATATAAGCTCTGATGTAAAAAATTGCTCTTTGGGATTCCACAGAGTCAGAGCCTGTTTGCTGCTGGGTCCCCAGTGATGTATACATCTCCTGAATAAACTTTTTCACTCTTTCTGTCGTGGAGTATGTTTCATTGGCTCGACCGCTCCAGGGCACAGACCCCAATCATGTAACAATGATCTGATCCCGTTGTGCCATGGGGTTGCCATGAATTAGGAGGTGACTCAATGACAGCTAACAATAACAGTGATAAAAGGGATCTCCTGATGCTCCCAATTTCCCAAAGGGTGTCTTGTGACAAAGACTACTTGGGGAGAATGATACTGTTGACCTTTGAAGTATGGATATAAAATAATGAAAATGATTTCTGCCTGTACTTATGAAAATGTTTCATTTTTCTGAAGTCCTATTCACGCGTCATACCCCAAAACTAAAGAAATCTCTAGGAGCTACCAACTCAAAATGCAGAGACCTATACCAGAGAATTATCTGATTACTGCAGCTATCTGAAAAACTAAATCCTGAACAGGTCACAGGAATAAAAGAAAAGAATGGACTTCCCTCTACTTCGTAAAAACAAGAAGTTTCCCAGCTACAACCACTGTGGAAAATTATTTGTTAATATCTACTAGACCCGGCAATTCCATTCCTAGGTACATACTCAAAAGCATGTTATAGTCACCAAAAGACTGTCACAGGAATGTTCATAACAGCATGATTCCTAATACCCCCCCCCCAAAAAAACCCAAACCCATTGCTGTCGAGTCAATTCCACTCATAGTGACCCTGTAGGACAGAGTAGAACTGCCCCATAGAGCTTCCAAGGAGCACCTGGTAGATTCCAACTGCTGACCTTTTGGTTAGCAGCTGTTGCTCTTAACCACTACCCCATCAGGGTCACAATAGCCAAACTAAAAAAACCCCAAACATCCACCTATAAAAGAATGAATAAATTAAATTACAGTATATTCATACAAGGTCCCTAGGTAGCACAAACAGTTTGCATGTGACTAGTAACCTGAAGGAATGCCTGGTGGGAAATTCAAAAAAGTTAGAGGACTCACTTCATATAGGCTTATTATAAAGCTATAGTAATCAAGACAGTGAATTACCAGCAAAAGAATAGACACACAGACTAACAAAAGCAAAGAGTCTAAAAAAGACTCACATATGTATGATCAATGAATTTTCCATGAAGTTGCGAAGGTAACTCAATGAAAGGACAGTCTTTTGAACAAATGGTGCTGAAACAATTGGCCATCCATAAGCCAAAAAAAAAAAAAAAAGACCTCACACTGTACATAAAAATTAACTAAAAATGGATCACAGACATAAAAGTAAAAATATTGTAAAATGTCTACAATAAAACACAGGAGGAAAATCTTTGTGACCTTAGTTTCCTAAGATACGACACCAAAAGCATGACCCATAAAACAAAGAAAATGATAAACTAGGCTTCGTTAAAATTTTAAATTTCTGATCTGCAAAAGTCAGTTAAAAGAATAAAAAGTCACAGACTAAGAGAAACATGTAACTATCGAAAGACTTGTATCTACAATACACAGAATTTTAAAAATTCAGTAAGAAAACAAAAATCCAATTTAAAAATGAGCAATAGATTTGAACAGATACTTTACCAGTGAAGATATATGATTGCAAATAAACACATTAAAAGATGCTCACTTTCATGAGACATCGGAGAAACGCAAAACTAAAACCACAATGTGGTACCACTTAGAACAGCTAAAATAAAAAATAACTAACAATACCAAGTACTGGAATTCTTATATGTTGCTGGTGGGAACACAAGATGGCACAACCACTTTGGAAAACAGTTTAGCAGTCTCTTAGAAAGTTAAACACACACTTATCATATGATCCTGTAATCCCACTGCTAGGTATTTATTCAAGAGAAGTGAAAACTTAGATTTATTAAAAACCTGTATGTAAACATTTCTAGCAGCTTTATTCATAATTGCCGAAAACTAGAAAACAATGCAAATACCTTCAAACTGGTAAATGGATAAACAAACAAGTACGTCCATACTATATGATAATAAAAAAAGGAACAAACTATGGATACATGCAATAACACAGATGAATGTCAAATGCACTATACTAAGTGAAATAAGCCAGACAAAGACTGTGTAATTCCATTTATATAACATTCTGGAAAAAGCAACACTATAGAAACATAAAACAGATCAGTGGTCTCAAGGGGCTAGGGATGTGGAGTGGAGAGCTGGCTACAAAGAGGTAGGAGGATATTTTGGGATGACAGAACTGTTCTGTTCTTGATTGTGGTAGCGGTGAAGTGAATATATGTGTTTGTCCAAATTCATAGAACTATACACCAAAAAGCACGAAATTTTACTGATTATAAATCACATCTCAATTTAAAACAAAAAAACTAAACACCAAAAGAACAGAAATATAGTAATTTTCGAACTAGCTAAGGAAAACATTAAGAATAAAGAAAACAAGCAATCCAACAGAAGGCACAAAGGGCTATATACAGAAACAATAAATAAAATGATAAATATGTCAACAATCATAGTGAACGTAAATAAACTCACCCACTAAAAGATACTTTCGAAGTGAATAAAGCAAATCCAGCTGCACGCTTCAGAAGAGACAGACCTAAAACAAAATAACACCAAAATATTAAATAAATTAAAATAAGGTATGTTAAAACCACCGGATTCAGAGGAGGACACGGAAAGAGGGATATCATTACTTGTGTCAGATGGATCTTGACTGATGTTTACCTGTGTTTTATTGACTATGCAAAGACATTTGACTATATGCATCATAACAAATTATGGATAACACTGCAGAGAATGGGAATTCCAGAACACTTAATTGTGCTCATGAGGAACCTGTACATAGACAAAGAGGCAGTCATTTGAACAGAACAAGGGAATTCTACATCGTTTAAAATCTGGAAAGGTGTGTGTCAGGGTTGTATCCTTTCACCATATCATTCAATCTGTATGTTAAGCAAATAATACAAGAAGCAACTATCCGAAGAACACGGCATCAGGATTAGAGGAAGACTCATTAGCTACCTACAACATGCAGATGACATAACCTAGCTTGCTGAAAGCACAGAGTACTTGAAGTACTTACTGATGAAAATAAAGACTACAGCCTTCAGTGTGGACTACACCTCAGTATAAAGAAAACAAAAATCCTCACAGATGGACCAATAAGCAACATCATGATAAATGGAGAAAATAACGAAGTTGTCAAGGATTTCCTTTTACTTGGATCCATAATCAAAGCCCATGGAAGCAGCAGTCAAGAAATCAAATGAACCTGGACCGAGGGAGAATGAAGAACACCAAGGACATAAGGTAATTACAAGCCCAAGAGAGAGAAAGGGCCCTGTAAACCAGAGACTACATCAGCCTGAGACCAGAAGAACTAGACGGTGCCCGGCTACAACCGATGACTGCCCTGATAGGGAACACAACAGAGAACCCCTGAGGGAGCAGGAGAGCAATGGGATGCAGACCCCAGATTTTCGTAAAAAGACCAGACTTAATGGTCTGACTGAGACTAGAAGGACCCCGGTGGTCACAGCCCTCAGACCTTCTGTTGGCCCAGGACAGGAACCATTCTCAAAGCCAACTCTTCAGACAGGGATTGGACTGGACAATGGGATGGAGAGGGACGCTGCTGAGGAGTGAGCTTCTTGGATCAGGTGGACACTTGAAACTATGTTGGCATCTCCTGCCTGGAGGGGAGATGAGAGGGTAGAGGGGGTTAGAAGCTGGTAAAATGGACATAAAAAGAGAGAGTGGAGGGAGGGAGCAGGCTGTCTTATCAGGGGGAAAGCAATTGGGAGTATGTAGCAAGGTGTACATAAATTTTGTGTGAAAGACTGACTTGATTTGTAAACTCTCACTTAAAGCACAATAAAAATTTAAAAAGAAAAAATCAAATGACACGTTGCCTTG
Source organism: Loxodonta africana (assembly GCF_030014295.1). Lineage (NCBI taxonomy): Eukaryota > Metazoa > Chordata > Mammalia > Proboscidea > Elephantidae > Loxodonta > Loxodonta africana. The sequence continues at coordinate 25,297,434 of NC_087350.1, forward strand.
AGCAAATCTGTTGCAAAAGACTTCTTGCAAGTGTTAACAAGCAAAGGTATCACTTGAGGACTAAGGTCCACCTGACCAAACTCATGGTATGTTCAATCGCCTCGTACGCATGGGAAAGCTGGACAATAATGAAGACCAAAAAAGAATTAATGACTTTGAATTATTGTGCTGGTGAAGAATATTGAAAATACCATGGACTGCCAGCACAAACACATCTGTCCTGGAAGGAGTGCAGCCAGAATGCTCCTTAGAAGCAAGGATGAAGAGACTTCTTTGGATGTGTTATCGGGGGGACCTGTCCCTGGAGAAGGGCATCATGCTTAGTAAAGTAAAGGGTCACGGAAAAAGAGGAAGACCCTCAACAAGATGGATTGACACCGTGGCTGCAACAATGGGGGTCAAGCATAACGATGGTGGGGATGGCACAGGACCAGGCGGTATTTCAGGGTGGCTGAGTTACAACCGACTCCACGAACTCAGTAACAACAACAAAACCAGCAGGTACAATTCCATGAGGCTACAGCTTAGTGACATCTTATCATCGATATTGAGATCTGTACTTATATAACCGAGATTCAAAAATACTATTTTATTGCATCTGTTAGAATCACTGTTTTTAATCTCAAAAATTACTCCAGGTCCATAGCTCTTTGGTGGCTGATTCAATAAGTTACCTATTTGCCCCCACTAAAGTTTAAACACCACAGTGCTGGCAAACGGACCTAGTATAATTTGAAAGCAGTTACTAGGAGTATAAACTGAAATCAGGACAAAGCATACTTTCAGAATAGTTGTACATTGTTTAACCGAATTATCAAACATACTTGCCACAATTACAATCAATTTGCTTGCAAGATGTTTTATCCTACAAAACACCTAAGTTATTATTTGCAGCTATACAACTCAAAAGCTATTTTCTACTCAAACCTTTTATCTACTAGGAAATAATACTGTTGAAACTTCTGGCGAAGGAAGAAACCACTAAGAAAGGCAGAAAGGTTGACTGGTTGTGAATTGAAAAGATCAAGACTGGACAGGGCATGAATAACGATGAATTTCAGAGATACTAATTTTATATTCCAGCAGACGCAGATGTGTAAACTAAGAGCTGAAGGTAAGCATTTGCTGAAAAGAAAAATTAAAACTTATTTATAAGACTGTGCACATTTTTCAAAAGACTTTTACATCTGCTATATCTCAAAGCAATCTTTTGCGGTAAGAAGGCATGGAGACTGCCTGGCTCACCTAAAATTTCATACCCAGCAGCAGTCCCAGGGCTACAGCTCAAATTCTGCTAATCTCCATTCCTGCCCCTTTTTGCAGGTACTGCTGACTCAAGGGCAGTGAGTCATTTGCATGTAAAGTTCACTTACACATACAACCCACACACAAATGGTCATCCTTTAAGAGTACCATGTTAGCACAATGAACAGATTTTTCTTGATCTCATTTAAATAGCCAGGCTCACCTAGTGCATTCTAAATTATTTCATTCACAAAGTCAGTTAAAAGAAAAACTAAAAACATTACATACCACGTTCATATTTGTGACAGTTTCAAAACAGTGTCAGGGTTAAGCACTATTTTTCATTTTGCTATATTAAAAACCACATAAAACAAAAAATTTAAAATACTATAAATTGGTAATTTGTAAGGCTTATGTTTTTTTTTTTATGTTATCATTTTATTTTTTATTTATCCCAAACACTCACTTATTTGGGCTATTGAACACAACAAATGACAAAACTCCTTTCAACGCACAGTTGAGAAAAATTCTGAGAAACCCTGCTCAGTGAACCACAACCAAACTGTTCCATTAATGTGCAGCGGTTCTAATTAACGATTCTCTCCAATTAGTACCCTCCAGGAGCTGACTCTCCACTTCTGGAGCTAAGTGACATACTATAATTTTACAGGAACGTTATCGTAACTAGGCAAGGAAAAAATTCCAATGACTAGAGCCCAAAAAAAAACCAAAACATTTTTTAAATACAAACAAATGTGATGAGACATTTAATATTATAAGGCATTCAAATATTTTAAGAAAAAGGCAAGAACTTTAGTGGGGGAAAGTGTTGAATGCACGTCTGTTACACAAAATTCTTAACAGCCAAGTTAAGGCAAGTGGATGGTGGGATTCATCCAGGACATGGCCACATTCTCCCACAACTGTATGTTGGTAATAATTGTAATAAAAACATGATTCTATGTATAATAGGATTTTTTTCCCCTACAGGTTAGAAAGGTTTTTTTCATTTTTTAAGGGGAAAAAAGTATTATCATATGGGTCCTGCATTATGAATGTTTAGAATGGTTTTCAATAGTTGAGACCCTTAATAATTTTATTACTTTCATCTAGTCTATCAGAGAATTCCCAGGATTTCTGTCTTTCCCTTTCTGGAGAAATTGGATAACCACAGTCACTGCAGGTAGAAACAGCTCAGGAGGTTACGTAGTTAGGGCAGCACAACTTCCTATCTGGTAATACACAAAGAAGAGCCCCAGATCCTCAAGAACTCCACTGTCCAAGAAAAGAGAAATAAATATGGGGAAAAAAAAATTTAATTGCACATTAAGAAACATTCATGAGCTCTGAGAAACAGTATATGCTTAATTGGAGCCGTGGTGGGGCACTGGTTAAAGGGTTCAGCTGCTAACCAAAAGGCTGGAAGTTCAAATCCAGCAGCTGCTCCTTAGAAAACCCTCTGAGGCAGTTCTACTCTGTCCTAGAGGGTCACTATGAGTCAGAATCAACCCAACGGCAATGGGGATGTGTTTAATTGGGGAGGGAAAGGAATAAAATTTGTTACGTACCAAAAAAAAAAAAAAAAATGTTCACGATCCACTTCTTTTACTTTCCAGAATTAATCTTAAGGAACCCAGAAATGACAAAGATTTACGTGCTAGAACGTTTGTAACAGTGTTTTTATATCGTGGAAAAAGCAAAAACTGGTTCATAGTGGGGAATTCCATAAATAATAGTTATAATATTTTAAATAATAATCCAGGTGGCTAGTGCACAATCTCAATTATATTAGCTTATCTAAAGTAAATTCCACAGCTAAGTAATACTACCCTTAAATCTGAGATTCCAAAGTGATCATGCAAATAATTACAGCAGACAAACTGTAATTAATCAAGCTGGCAAGTCCTTGAATGAGCAGATACAATATATAGAAAATCCAAGATGGGAAAAAGACAGGATTGCCTATAATTTAAAGCATAAACCTAAAGAAAAAATTAAAGGTAAAGAGGTAAGGGAGAAAACAAACAGGAAAAGGAAAACTAAACCCCAGCTACAATAGCATGTAAAGAAGCTGAGGAACAGCTTTCAACAGGACTGAGTCAGTCAGGCAGGGCCCAGTCAGGGGGCAGTGAAATTGGGAGGAAGAGGCTCCTCTATCTTCAGGGCTGCTTACTTTGGATTCCGGCACATCACTTCATCACTGCTTCTCAGCAGCAGAAAATGATGGCTGCAACAGAAATACTAACTGGAAAGGAAACATCATTATTACAGTCCCCTTACATGTGCATACGTGTGTAGTGAATTGTCCCAGGTTTTACATGACACTCAATTAAATGTTGTAAATCCTGAATGGAAGGTTAAATCTCTATAATCCAAGCATTTCCATCAAATTTTAGTTGGATATTTAATAAAAACGTGAACTACCAAAACCAAAACTATCTTGTTGGTTTCACCTCATTAACAAGACAACATGCTCTTCATGGTGGGGGCCATTAAATAAATTGTATTACTTGAACAGACCTTTTATAAGGTCCACAATCCCAGGCACTATGCACTTAACAGTTTTTGTTAAAGTGTACTCCCAACCTGTAAATGCTGATACTTCACGGGGAAGTGCTCAGCTTCCCCTAACATAAGTTTTCCTCTTAATCAGGCAAGTGAAAGATGATCCATGGGCATAATCATAGCTCTTATAAAGGAAGCTGATATATGTATTTTGCAAACGATGCAAGATGGAAATCAAGTTACAGTTGAAATGAATCAGCACAAATTCATCATCCCCCCAAAATTTTTAAGGTATGTTCTGCTACTGGTGGGTTTAGCTCTATGTGTACACTATCACACGAGTTTGCTCCAGGAGTGATGAAGAGTCACTTATGATGTGGAAAGCAGGTATTAACAGGGTTGGCAATTTCCCAGGTTTGTCACCTAATGACCTATAAAAAATGACCTATACACCTTAATAAATCATCAAAGTTTGGCACAGGGGCTTTGGAGATGAATAACCCAACACTTAAAAAAAAAAAAAAACACTTAGCAAGTATAAATTAAATGTGCTTAAAATGGTGAGATCTTTGAGGGCGGGCTGATTCCAGCAGAATCCAGACACATGCTGTGCGTTTTAAAGACTTGAACGAACGGAACGCGGATGTCTACAACGTTTTTTACGCTCTGCATTCATTTTAGGAATACTTTATTTTAGGAATGTTCATTTTAGGAAATAAATGCAATATTTACTTCCCCAACTTTTTCACAGAATCAACCGCAGTGCCGACACTACGGAATACCCGTATCGTGGGCGTCGTGAACTGAGAGCGCCGTACAAATGCCCGGGCTCCCCCGAGTGTTCGGACTGCGGCAGGCTCAGGGCCGAAACCAATGCGGAGAAAACTGTCCCGGAGTGCGAGGCTCGCCCCGCACGGGCCTGGGGGGGCGGCCGGCGTTTTCCGGCGGCCGGAAGGACGCGAACCGCCAGCTGCGCCCTCGGCCCCTAGCCGCGCATGAAGGACGCTGCGGCCCGTTACACGCAGCGGGTTTCCGAGGCTTGGACCCAGCCCGGCAGGCGGCTCGGGCCGCCGGCACTTACCGACCAGCAGCTCGTCCCGCAGCTTGACAGCCCGGGACGGGGGTGGAGGGGGGCGTCAGGGAGGGAAGGAGACGCGAGTATGGGCTCTGGAGACGTGGACATTCGTCTGGGCCTAGCACCGACCGGGCGTCGCGCATTCCCCTCGCGCAACAGCGGTTCCGGGCCGCGCGACCGTAAAAACAGGAACCGTCACGGCGCGCTCCCTACGCGTGTTTTGCCTCTTCCCGCCCGATTTGCCGCGCGCTCACGCCCCTCCTCCGACACCAAGGACTCCTTCGGGCCTTGAAGACGCCCCGCCCCGTGCGCGTGAGCAAGACAACCTTTAGATCTCGCGAGAAGCCCCCTCCCCCCGCTAGTACAGTGCGCAAACGAGAAAGGAGGAGGGCGCTCCAGGCGAAAGCACTGCAGACGCCATTATCCTCTGTTTCTCTGCCGCACAGACCTCGACGTCTTGCCTGCGTTCCGCTTGTTCGCGGCCTGTAAGTAATTGGAGTTATTGGTCTTGGGTAATATGTATTCAGGCAGGGGTTTGGCCTCCCTGAAAGGCTGCTTTCACTTTTTCCAAGCCTGGTTTTTCTCGGGCCCTTAGCGGCCTCAGCCTGAAGGGAGGCGCCGGCGGAAGGCGGGGTTGTCGCCTCCTCCGGGCTTTGATTGACGCGGCCTTGGGCCAATCTCTTTGCCCTCGCGCCACCGCTGAAGCTTGGGCAGCCAATCAGGCGCGGCGGCGGGGTAGGCTAGCCGAGCAGGAGAAGGCGGGGGAGGGTGGTGGGGGCCTGCGCTCGTTCTCTGTCTAGCTGTGACCGGCTGAGGCGGCGCGGCGGCGAAGGGACGGCGGCCTCGCGCGGTGAGGAGCGGAGCCGGGAGGGCTATCTGTGAGGCGAGGGTGGGAAACGAGTTTTCCCGCTTGAAGTAGGACTTTTTAGGGGGTGCTTGGCGGGTTCCCAGCGAGGAGACGTTGCCGGCTTTCCCCTCCCCCATCTCCGCCATTTTCCTGAGCGTGTATCTGCAGTCCGCGTCGTGGTGCTAGAGATTTTGGGGGAATTGCGGGTGTGTTCTTTCAGGATGAAACATAGTTATGTGGGCTTGGGAAGTAGGCCCCTTGCTTGGGAAGAAGGGGTCGGCGGGCGGGAGCCCGAGGCGACCTGCCTCGCGCCGCGGCGTCGCTCGCATTGTGTGGGCCTCGCCGCACTGGGGTCCTCCTGGCGTGGGGCTGGGCGAGAGCCGGGGTCATCGGGATGGCCCGGGCTGCCTCGGTTGCTTTGTCTCCCGCGGCGGGCGGGGGGAGGGGTGCGGGAGGCTGCGATCTCGGGACCGCGTGGTGGGTGGGGGAGGGGGTCCACGCTCAGCTCCGCCTAGTAGCACGTAGGCGCCATTACGCGGGCCGCCATTTCCCGTCGGATCCGGGTGAGGAGAGGTGCGGCGCGTTTGCCATCGCCTCTGACTTTCCTAAGTCCTGTCTAGGGAGGACCGGGGGTGTTTGCGCACGACTGCCCGAGTGCATACTTAACGTATTTTGGGGGTCTGAAGGATGGCGGGAAGGGACCTAGCCGATTAACAGCGGCGACGTTATTCTTAAATGTAGACTCTCCTATTTTTTTTTTTTTAAGCTCTCGTATCCAAATTTTTCGCCATGCCTCAGCCTTTAATAGTCATGGCCCAGTAGGGTTTTTTCTGGTCGTTAGAAGAGTGGGTTTATCAACAAACGTTATGGAAGGATGGGCGGCGAAATTGCCGCCTTGGTTTTTGCTTTTTCTGTATCTCGGTGATGTCTGGGCACCTCTCTAGTAGAAGGGGTCACTTGGCTTTTTGTGCCGTTCCGAAGAGAGCATCTGAAAGGTGTTTGGGTCCCATCACCGTTATGGCATGTGGGATCTTTAGTTTTTTTATGTCGATGTAATTGTTAAGCTATACTTTTTTCATTCTAATTTAAAATGTCCGTTAGTGAGGAATATAGAGTGTGCAAAGATTCCATTAGCTCTGTTAAGTAACCGAGTCGTGTTGTGTACTAGGTTTTGAGATTTAGTCTCTAGTAGAACTGATTATTGGGTATGACTTGTATTGCCGTTATATTTGTGAACTCCCAGGATTTCAGAAAATACCATGCAGTTGTAGGAAACCCATCAAGATCAGAAATTCCAACATAAAAATAATTTTGTCTCCTCTAAATAAGATGCAGTTAACAGATTTTGAAAAACAAAATCGAAACTGATAAGCTCATGTGCTGTCTGTCTTTGTATACAATAGTGAAACGACTAGTTGCCGTGGTGGAAGTCAATTCAGTGGCTTAAAAACTAGTGTTTTCCATTAGTTTAAAAAAAAAGTGTTGTTTGAGTTTTGGCAGTCGTTTGGATTTTAAAATCATGAGATGAAGAATCAAGTTTTAGAAATGGTCATGTAGTTTGTGTTCAAGTCAGCATTATGGTCAGAAATTAGTGTTCAGTTATAAGAATGAACAAAAAAGCAAAACTGATTTATGTTTTTATAGGCTACTGCAGCACTAGGGTGTCAGTTGTTGGTCCCGCCCAGAACAGTTCTGCTCTGCAAGGATATATAATAACTGGTACGTTCCAGAAGCAGAGTCATTTCTTTGCTTGTCTTAATATTTAGCAAGATACCAGGCTTACTCTACCATGAGCCAGATATACTAGCTGCTCTATTTTTTAACAGATCGGTGTGTCCGTTTACTACAAGAAAATGGAAACTGAACAGCCAGAGGAAACCTTCCCCAACACTGAAACCAATGGTGAATTTGGTGAGAAAGCTTATTTCCCATTGTATTGTTTTTGTTGTGGTTTTAATACACTGTTGTCTTTTATGTAAATCATTTTAATTTCATAGCTAGAAATAATCTGTTGCTCGCATCTTAGTTTGAAGTATTGCCCCGCGGTAGATTGTGTTTATTGAAAGCGAAACAGGCTTTGATTCATATCTGAAAGAACTAGATTTATAACAGCTTTTGTCCTTGAAAAACACTTGAAATTAGGGACAACTGTGCTTCAAACAATGAGTTAATTTAAGTTTAAAGTTAGGTTAAAACTAGAATGTAACGAAGTGCTGTTTCTTGAAGACATTGGTCATGTTGTTGAAATCTTAACTGTTAATTTTTAGGTAAACGCCCTGCAGAAGATATGGAAGAGGAACAAGCATTTAAAAGATCTAGGAACACTGATGAGATGGTTGAGCTGCGCATTCTGCTTCAGAGCAAGGTATGAGTTTATTCTCGATGATTTGGAAGTGTTTTAATACTCCAGCAGAAATTAAGATTAGTTATTTGGTTCTTTGGGCAGTCTTCAAAATCTTACAGGTTAAAGAATATAAAGGATTTGTTTCGTGTGATTTTTTTTTTTTTTTTTTTTTAACCTATAGCTTTGGTATATAGCTCTGGTTTTTATTTTGCTGACAAGATAAAAACCATGTGATGAACCACTACAGGAAGATGGGTGGGTGTAATCTTTAGGGCATCAATGAATTGGCTCTTGATTACGTGGTGAGTTTATTTTAGAATATCTTGGTTAGTCATTTATGTGCAAGATGAGGGTATATAATGTCGGTAAAAATTACTTTATTATTTTAGAGAAGGGTATTATAAAATTAGTAAGTGTTTATGTTACATACCCGGAATGTGTTTTTGGCATTCTGGGTAGAGAATTGGTTTTATCCTGAGGGTTTGGATATCCCCGAATAGATTTTCAGCCCAGTAACAGGTTGGAGCCGGGATTTTTGGAGGGGCAGGGAAAGGGGTCAAAGCCAAGAATGTTGGGAGATATATATTAAATTTATAGAAAGGCAAAAAAAAAAAATCCTCTTTTTACTTTCTCCAGAATGCTGGGGCAGTGATTGGAAAAGGAGGCAAGAATATTAAGGCTCTTCGTACAGACGTAAGTATTAAAGAGTTTAAACTACTAAACAAGCAGCTTCTGTTTACGTGTTTCTAGAAGTTTAAAGATTTGAATCAGAGGAATCATAGACTAGACATAAGCCATTTGTAATGATTAATTACATGGATGATTTCTCAATTTGCCATTTTTGTTTTTTAACAAAACTCAAAATTGAGTTATGAAGGAGGAGGTTTATATTAAACTCCTTCATTTACTAATAGGATTCAAGCAAATTAATCACTTCAAAGCAAGATAACACCTAAATTAGAAATATTGACAAAAGTATAGAAACTTAATTGCACCATTTTCTGTGTGAGTAGATTGCTGTGTTACTGAAAACCATTGCAGGTGGCTGATTAAACCCCCAATTTTTTTTCTTTTAAGTCCATCTGTTCTTTTAACAGCTTGCCCGTGGAGCACAAAGAAATTAGTGTTGAGGTTGCATGATTTAAATGTGGGTAAAGAATAGAGCAGGAACATACTCGCACAATTGGGAAGCGGTTTGTTACTGCATATAATTTTAAGTCTTCGTATTTTATAGTGGGTTGACTCTTGTGATTAGACACAGTAAATGTTGGCATCCCCAGAAGTTAGTGTATTTATTTATAGGACTTTGCTACATGAAAATTACTGAATTTTTTCCTCAGCGTACACATTGTTTTATTTTCTTGCTAAAATTGAGGCAAATAATAACTTGGTGTTGAATACTTATTTGACAGTTTTTTCATTTCTCTCTTGGTCGCAGATCTTTGTATGTTCCTCTTGAATGCTATAAACTGAACTTGAAAATTTTAAAATTTTATAAATCTACCTGTTAGGATCTAGGAGTGCATTTTAAACCTTCAGGAAACAACTAGTCTTCTAATAGGGTTTTTTGGTGGTGTGGGAATTTTCGTTTTGTCTTTTATAAATCTCTCTCTTCTTAATCCAGATGTTCTGTATAATAATCTGGGTTAGTAATTTTCCCCATTTCCTCAAGAGTTTCAGTAAACTTTGAGTCATGACAGGTTTTGTGTCTACCCTCAGGAGCCAGCCTGCTACTGAAACATCATTTATTTACAAAAAAAAAAAGTAGCTAGAACCATCATTTTAAGATCCTTAAATGTTAAGCCACAGTCAGATATAGAGAAGTCCATTATTGTGTTAGTCTTCAGAACAACTTAAGCTTGTTTCATTAATTGAGAGTATGAGTATAGTTTGTATTAAATTAAAATTTATTGCTTTTCCCCCTTTTCCCTCTCCTTGTTTTTTTGGCCATATATCTCCGTTGCCCATGTACTGGATCGACTTACCCCTGCGTTGCCCACCATGACGTTGGCCCATCCGCCCCTGAACGCCCATGTGAAAACCCTGGTTGGCTATGCCCAAAAATGTGCTCGTTGCCAAACGGGTACCATACTTGACAACTTCTGATTGAATGCCCATGCCCAATGCCAACATCCACGAACGCCAATGACCAATGCAGTACAATGCCAGTGTTTCAGTCCCAGACAGCAGTGGCCCCGAGCGGTATGTCCCAACAGTTTATGCCTCACTGCCTGATTAGAAAGAGAGAAATGTATTTTATTACCTGCCTTTTATATAATTAAATAGTATCCCCTTTAGACGGTGTATTGTTTTTCAAGTTTCTGTCTTATTTTCCCCATTAAGTCTTTTTGTCACTGAACTTTTACCGTGAGTTGCCCACCCAAACGATCGACTAATTTTATTTCGATGGAAGGAGCACAGCTTCAAGTGTTGCATATTTGCTGCATTGTAAATCAAATTGTTACCGAAATAGTCTCTCGCTCTGTCTTCGTGGCCCACCTTTGCTTCCCAACATTGCCTGTTCATAATTTTTTCTGATGAAATGCTAACTCTGGTTCACTTTCCTTCACTTCTCATTTGTGTTGTCTTTGTTTTGTCTTGCATTTGTATTTGTTTTCTTGCAGAGCCCATTAGTGATCTAATTTCTAACTGGTATCCATAACCTTATTCCAAATATAATGTTCACCACTTGCATATCCTCCCCCTTCCCCCAACTTTACCTAAGACAAGGTGTGCCAGTTATACCAATGTAATAGCGAGGGTATTCTTAATTAGTGGTGGCGGGGAACATAAATATCAACTCTGCTTCAGTTCTGGTCAATTTATTGCCCACTTAATCTGAGCCCTTCCAAAAGCCCATTCTCTCTGTCTCTCTGCAAGTCTAATACTGTTACCATGTTTGTATTGGGCATAAAACAAAATGCATGTGAGAAAAATCTATAAATAGGCTACTGTAAATGGGGAGTATTAAATAATTGTATGTTACTTCTCTGTAAACGTTTGTATGACTTGTGACAAACAAAACTCATTTTTCTTTTCCACCTTTTTTGTACTATCTGGTATTTGTGATGTTTGACAGCATATTGAGTATCAGTGCTGATATTGAAACAATTGGAGAAATTCTGAAGAAAATCATCCCTACCTTGGAAGAGGTAGGCTCATGTTTTTTGTTTATGTATTTGGCAATGAAAGGGGGAATGTTTGTTTTATTGAGTTATAATGGGGGAGGTGGATAGTACATTTAACAGTTGATAGTAGCCATATATTAAAATCTGTTTTTTAACGTACAGAATCATTATACTTAAATTACTTGTTATTAGATACAGGTGACCACTACTTAAATACGAACTACTTGTGGTCACATACTTAATGTGGATTTAGTTTATATTTTAGTCGGTTTTAGTCTTAGAGGGTTTTCCCCCCTTGAATAAAATGTGTGAATATGTTAGGAAGGAGAATCATTTTGCTCTGATTAGAGAATTTTTAAGCCCTCTGTAATCTTTTATTTACTAGGTATGCAGAGAAAAGTATTTTATATTTATTCTTATTGTAGATAAGCAGTTTCTTATTTGTGTAACATAGACTTAAAATGTGTTGTAGTAGCTTTACCAATATATGCGACAATAGCCTGATCAGACTAGACACTTAACCTATTACTCTTATTTTTCTACTTTCAGGGCCTGCAGTTGCCATCACCCACTGCAACCAGCCAGCTCCCGCTCGAATCTGATGCTGTGGAATGCTTAAATGTATGTCATAGTGCCATTGAACCCCACTGAAGTATGGAGCCTGGCCCATAGGATCGATTTTATTTTTAACATAGTGTACTTTTCCCATCTCTAGAAAAACCTTAAAAACATGATAAATGAATGGTCTTACAACTCACTGTTGACCCTGCTCCATGCTGCAGTGGGAATTAACTACATTCGCAAAGTGCTTTGCAGTCATTTTTATTATGGTGTTATTTGAATGTTAATAATAATTTTGTGGTAACAGCGACATGCTAAATGGCTGCAGTGTGGGTATGGTGTTGCAGGACCTGAAAATAAAATAGTTTTTTAAGGTGGTGCAGAATGTCCTTTTTGGGCCTGGCTATTGAGGATAATAAGCACATAACTGGTAAAGTTATTGAAATATAAATTCAGGTTGCTCACTGCAACAGTATTTTGTTACGCTTATAGCAGATAAGTGTATGTTGGGGGATTCTTGATTTCGGACTAAAATTTTACAAATCTCCCTCCGCAGTACCAACACTATAAAGGAAGCGACTTTGACTGCGAGTTGAGACTGTTGATTCATCAGAGTCTGGCGGGAGGAATTATTGGGGTCAAAGGTGCTAAAATCAAAGAACTCCGAGAGGTAAAGGCAGCTTTTGCTTTTCTCCGCCTGCCATATTTTTTACTGGAAAGTAATTTTTTTCTCTAGATTGGTTTAGTGGGCTTCTCACTCCCCCTTTGATTTCCCTCCCTAAGATCCCCCATTATTTGTATCATTTAAATTGCTGTTAGAACAACAAAAAGGCCTGGCAACACTAGATAAGTTATTTTGTCAAAATTTTTACGTTTCACAAAGCCAGGCTCTGCCCCATAGTTAGTAACAAAGTTTTTATACTGGGCGGGGGGGCAGGGGGGAGGTTACTAAATTCAAATGAAATTGTACCTGAACCTGGAAAACTAGTATGTTTTTATCCTTTTTTAATCTAACTAATTTTTCTCTTTGTGAACCTGTTGCAGAACACTCAGACAACAATCAAGCTTTTCCAGGAATGCTGTCCTCATTCCACTGACAGAGTCGTTCTCATTGGAGGAAAGCCGGATAGGGTTGTAGAGTGCATAAAGATCATCCTTGATCTTATATCTGAGGTATCTTCAGAATACTTTAGATTTAATTTTACGGAACCAAAATTCATCTCGTTGAAAAGTCATTTAAGGATGTTTAGGCAAATAGCTTTTACTTTCTTTTTGTCTACCAATTGTTTTTAAAATTCCAGCTCTATTTTCTATCACCCAGACTTCATCATTTTAATTTAGAAATGCTTTGGGAAGCGGTAGAGGGTGGTCATTTGCTCATAGGTGATTTTTTTTTTTTTTTTTTTTTGTAGTTTCTTGTGTTTCAAATAAAATTTTGGGGTCGGTTGTGGAAGCAAAAGCTACACAGTCCCTCTAGTACTGCTGTTTAATGCTACATTGCTCAGCTTCCCATCCGTTTTTTTATAGAATGTACTGTGATGTGTCCATAGTCGTTTTCTGTGTGTGAAACAGGGAGGAGGTTTGTAGTCTCTTAAGACTTAACTGTGTGAGTAGACGGCTGTTTTCTTCCTTGCGGAGAGTAATGCTCACTTTGTTGTTCAGGACCTGCAAAGTATTGCTTTTTTTTTGTTTCGTAATCTTTTTTTTTTCCTAGTTACTATTTTTGCCTACATTCCCATTCTTAGCTCCAAGGGGGAAAAAAGGGGACTTGAAATGTTTTGTTGAGAGAAGGGTTGGTAAAAACCAAGGTTTTTTACCTTCATTCTGTAAAGTTGCTGTATTTTTCTTTTAGTCGCCCATCAAAGGACGTGCACAGCCTTATGATCCCAATTTTTATGATGAAACTTATGATTATGGTGGCTTTACAATGATGTTTGATGACCGGCGTGGACGTCCTGTGGGATTCCCTATGCGGGGAAGAGGTGGTTTTGACAGAATGCCTCCTGGTCGGGGTGGACGTCCCATGCCCCCTTCTAGAAGAGATTATGACGACATGAGCCCTCGTCGAGGACCTCCTCCTCCTCCTCCTGGACGAGGTGGCCGGGGTGGTAGCAGAGCTCGGAATCTTCCTCTTCCTCCACCACCACCACCTAGAGGAGGGTAAGTTGTATGACTTAAAAGAGGCTGCATATAGGGATTAAGCTATGAGTCAGAATTGACTCGACGGCAGTGGGTTTTATAGGGATAAGCAGGGTGGGTAGACTTTGGTTTGATATGTGTAGTATGTAAATGTAAACAAGCTGAGATTACAACAGCTGTTATGTTTGCAGAGATCTCATGGCTTATGACAGAAGAGGGAGACCTGGAGACCGTTACGATGGCATGGTAAGCTTTCACGTAGCAACTTCTGTGGGTGGGTTGTAAGAGGTCTTAAAGTTGAATGGTTAAAGTTGAAATAGTAACGTAAATCGTTTTGTTCTGTTTCCTGGAGTATTAGGACTTTATTGAGCCGTCTTTGTTCACCCAAAATATGTAGCTGCTGCCCTGTATTACTTTTTTGGGGGGGGGGCATGAAATAGGATGTAGCTGTATAAAAATCATAATTGTGACAAATATAACGGAGGTTCCTGTTAATAGCAGTGTTTATCACTAACACAGGTTGGTTTCAGTGCTGATGAAACTTGGGATTCTGCAATAGATACATGGAGCCCATCGGAGTGGCAGATGGCTTATGAACCACAGGTTGAGTATCATGTTTTAGCATGCATACCAGTTATTTAAGATGTTTACTTGCTCATCCATACGTGTTTCGTCCCCCCTCCCCCATGTGGTGTGTTTGTTTCTTTGAATGCTGTGTACCTGAATGTGTGTTTTTCTTTGAGGATTGTCTTCTGAATTATGTTCATTTGAAGTAAACTCGGGAGGCTTTGGGAGAACTTGGATTTCCTAAACTGATGGGTTTTCATGAGTATTAAGGTACTTGGCTGAGAAATTTTGAAGGCAAAGTAATTTTCTGTTTTCTTTTTTCTATTTTTAGGGTGGCTCCGGATATGGTAAGTTTTCTCCTTTGTGAAATCAAAATATTTCATGTTTTCTAAAAGAACTTGATGCTCATTATTTAAATCAGATTATTCCTATGCAGGGGGTCGTGGCTCGTATGGTGATCTTGGTGGACCTATCATTACCACACAAGTAACTATTCCCAAAGATGTAAGTATTTCTAATGAATTTTTTTTTCTGATTATTGAGCCTTAAATTCCCCGCCTTTTAAATAAAAGTTGTTAACAAAAATACTCTATTTGAGGGTTGAGATTGTGTTTTAAGAGCCTTCAGTGAGGTGTCATTCTGCAGTTTGAGGCTTAACAAATGATGTCCAGGATTACTAAAATAAGCACTTAGTGTAACCCTTAGTCGGCTTATTAAGGGAAATTTTAACATGGGTGGTAAACATACGTTTTTATCCACACCTTGACTAGTTAGGGGCATTAGGTAATAAAGCAGTCCTCAGTAAATAAATACAGAATTGATACATCTGGTGGCTATTAAAAATTCAGTTGATAACTTGTTAAAATGTGTCCCAGACACTTTATTTTATTTTTCAATTTTTTTCAGTTGGCTGGATCTATTATTGGCAAAGGTGGTCAGCGGATTAAACAAATCCGTCATGAGTCAGGAGCTTCAATCAAAATTGATGAACCTTTAGAAGGATCCGAAGATCGGATCATTACCATTACAGGAACACAGGACCAGATACAGAATGCACAGTATTTGCTGCAGAACAGGTCAGTTTAAGTTTAGCTTTATGATAATTTAAACATACTAAAACTTTAAAAAGCTTTCCCTCTCAGTTGATTTTTCTTTTAGAAGCCATGGTGTCTTAGCCTTTTGGGGACCTAACTTCTAAACACTCTAATAGCTTTGCCTTAATTTTTTTCTGCTTTCTTACTAAAAACGAAGACATTCAATACTAATCTTGCTGGAAGAAGCCCTAACCAAGTAAACTTCTCCATTTCTCTGGTGAAAACTGCTGCCAAAACCACATGTTAAAATAATGCAAAGCCTGTAGAAAATATAGAAGATTCAGTGGATGTTGGTCTAGTTCTGTGTGGAAGACTAGTGATTTTGTTGTTTTTAGATAACTAAATTGACAACAAATCACAGTCTGCCATATGGCACAGGCCATGCCTCTACAGGACAAGTGATTGGTGCTGTTAAATGCAGCATTTCACACCTTACTGGCTTTTCTTTGTCTTCTCTATCAAACATTAACAGCTTGATTTCGTTTTCTTAATTCTGTTTTTCTAATGTCTAATTTATTAATCACTTTTCTTGAACTTTACGCTATTTTAATTTGCAATTGCTAATGTTTAATTCTTTTAAATGTATTGGACATGATTATGATTTTGACTTAGCATTGAAATTGTCTTAATGTTGATTCAGATGTTAAGAACAAAAATTCTAATTCGTACTTTTTTTTTCTTTTCTTTTATAGTGTGAAGCAGTATGCAGATGTTGAAGGATTCTAATGCAAGATATTTTTTCTTTTTTATAGTGTGAAGCAGTATTCTGGAAAGTTTTTCTAAGACTAGTGAAGAACTGAAGGAGTCCTGCATCTTTTTTTTTTTTTTTATCTGCTTCTGTTTAAAAAGCCAACATTCCTCTGCTTCCTAGGTGTTCTGCATTTGAGGTGTAGTGAAATCTTTGCTGTTCACCAGATGTAATGTTTTAGTTCCTTATAAACGGCGGGGGGAGGGTGTGCAAAAACTAACATTGAAATTTTGAAACAGCAGCAGAGTGAGTGAATTTTATTTTTTGTTCATTGTTGGTGGTTTAAAAAAAATCCCCCCATGTAATTATTGTGAACACCTTGCTTTTGTGGTCACTGTAACATTTGGGGGGGTGGGACAGGGAGGAAGAGTTAACAATAGTCCACATGTCCCTGGCATTCTCTTCAGAGCAGTGTGCAAAATGTAATGCTCTTTTGTAAGAAACGTTTTATGATTTTTAAAATAAATTTAGTGAACCTATTTTTGGTGGTCCTTTTTTTTTTTTTTTTTTTGAAGATTTTTCATATGGCTGAATTCCTCAACCCACCCCCAAACTAAACACTAAATTTGACTTTCAGCTCTTCTCTTGGATATAAGTGCATCTCTTCTTGGACATAGGCAAAATATCGTGGCAGATTGAGTGCTGACTTGATGGTTTGAAAGTCCATTATCGGGAAGAAATCCCATCACACATACGCTTACAATAAGTCTGGGGTTGTTTGTTTCGTTTTTGCAAATGCTTGCCCCTACTTTGAAACAATTTTCTATATTATTAATGATGAAGAACCCAGATGGGGAGCAGTACAACAAATCGGGTAGTGATAGAAGTACATACCAGAAGCCTGATTGGCAGCAAGTTTTATTAGAATAATACTGGGTTACGGACGTGACTGATGGTGGATAAATTCTGATTATTTTTATTAGATAATTTCTCACCTATAGATTTATGCTGTCAACCTGCTAGTGTCTATTAGTTAACTTTGTAAAATATATATATATTCTTGTTTTCCATTGTATGCAAATTGAAAGATAAAGATGTACCATTTTTCTGTTGTATGTTGGATTATGTAGGAAATGTTTGTGAACAATTCAAAAAAAAGATGAAAAAAGTTCCTGTGGATGTTTTTGTGTAGTATCTTGGCCTTTGTATCGATAGTTTAAAGTTCACTTTCAAATAAAACTCCCATGATGCTAGATTTGGTGTGTGCCCAGTTTGAACTAGGGTTGATCGACACATGTAAAATTTGTTCAAACATTCCTCTTGTAAGGAAATACAGTGATTTTAAATTATTTCTTGTGTGAAGTGTTTTTCTAGCATTTATAAAGGAAAGCTCATCTGTAGGATTGATTACAAATTGCACTAGTTGGGCTCTTGATGCGTTAAAAGTAGTTTGGCATAATGAGAGTGAGTCATTCAATTCTAGTTCTATTACCAAATTACGAGAAATCAGTTTCTTAGGTTTCTGTCTTTAAAATAGCTGCTAGTTTGATACTTGAGGATATTGGAAAATAGTGTAATTACTGAATATGGTTCTTGGTTTATAATCAATAGAATATAACCTGTTAACATCAAAGTGTCCAGAAAGCATGACGGCAGGGTAACATTTGTATTGAAAAGGATTCAAAAATGCAGTTCTGTTCTACTGAGGTCCTAGGAAGGAGGTTTATATATAAGAATATGAGGTGGGCAGTATTCCTATAGTGGTACATGCCAATATGCTTTTCTATAGAACTTGTGAGATAGATACTGTGACAGCATCCTTAAGATTTCTCAGTGGTGCAAACGGGTAAGCAGCTCAACAGCTAACTGAAGGGTTGGCGGTTTAAGCCTACTCAGGTACCTTGGAAGATGCCTAAAGGTCATATAACTTGAAAGCTCAGTTCTCTTCATGTGGGTTAGCCTTGAGTCTGAATCTACTTGGTAACACTGGTAGTTGCCCCAAAGGTGAAATTAGGCTGGATTCTCTGTGGGTTAACATTGCTTCTTAAATACGCGTAAGGTGGAGCTGCTGAGGGCGGTATATCCTGCATTTGCTGAAATGAGCCCTTACTCTAAAGTTAATGACATTTTAATAAAATTGTTACTCCTGTGGGAGAAAAGTATACCAGGAGAACACTGCCTTTCAAAGTTGGCAAAAATTAGGTAAATACTATATGCTGAATATTAACTAAAAAGTTTACATTTTGCCCTTTATAAATCCTGACCTTCCACGAACCTACTGAAGATAGAAGATTTGCCTTTGAAGAATTAGGTATACAGTATTGGGAGGGAGCGGTCTTCTGCATTATAATTCCTATTGATTGGTCAACCAGTAGGTATTCAAAACATGGTCTCAACTAGGTTGGGTTGAGGAAATTCTCAGGAGGGATGAGACAAACATACAAATTTAAAATCAGTTCATTAAGCACTCAATTTTAAAACATCTCAAAAATGTTATTAGCTACTGTTTTTTTGAAAGTCTGTTACCAAAATGTCAACAGATGTGTTTGAAATGAGATTGCACTAGTTTTTCAGGATTAAAGGGAGGAATTTAAAACCTTCCCCTATTTCTAATTCAAATTTTAATAGTTTGTCTTCTGTTCAGGCTAAATGTAAAATACTTGGGTTTTCTTGATCGCGTAGTTAATTCTAAATCTCTGATCATTGACACTACTGGAGTACAGAAACAACCAGGAAAGCAACTGTCAGCAATTTTTCTCTCAAACATTTCAATGGTTTTACAATGCCTTAAGTGTTAGTGTTCAAAATGAAATTACTCCTCCACAATGAAATAAAAGATCTTGTGATTTGTTTAACTTTGCTAGGTAAAGGTCTGTATTTAAAATGCTAGGCCATGGAAACTCAATAGGTTAGTCTGATTTTAAAATGAGTGCCATCAAAACTTTATTGGAAAGGTTTCAGTCTTGATGGTAGTTTAATTCAACATTGAATATTTTACAGCTCCCGTTTATTGTCAGTTTGCCATTGCTGGCAAGTTTAAAGTACCCAATCTCTTGGTGGCACTGAACTTTCAGAAAGCAGTATTACAGTGTTTCTGAAACACTAAGACCACCAAGGATGCTGGTTGAAAACAAATTCCCAGGCCACACCTCAGGCTGTACTGAATTAAAACAATCTGTAGGTGGGGGCCAGGAGTCTACATATTTACTGAATTCCCCAGATGATTTGGAGTTTGAGGAGCATTGTAATACAGCAAAATGTAGTAAGAACCAGAGATAATGTTTATATATTATTAACTTACCAAGTATATGATTACTGAGGTTTTGCCAGGCATGGTGCAAGGCATAACTAAGGATACAGTCAAGCAAAATCAGACGAGAGAATCCAATAATAACAACAGCAGATGTCTAAAACTGATGAGATGGAACCACAAACTACTGTAAGATGTGTTATAGAAGCCCTCTCCCCCCACGAAAAAAAAGTATGTGTATACACACTTAACAATGTTTAAAACAACAGCCCTTCCTAAAGTGAAACTAGAAATCCCAGTATCTTGCCCCAGATAATTTGGAAGCCAAAATTCTGCCCTCTCTCAGCAGATGAACGAAAGCAGACATTGGTGCTTATATATGTATACGTGGATATCACCTGCCCAAGCCAGGCCTCTCCCCTCCCAGTCAAGAAGTCTGGGCTGAGGAAAGGAGAGAAGGGAATACATACCTGGAGAAAAAGCCCAGGCAGTTAGACTTTTTTTTGTATTTAAACAAATTAATCGAGTCCAGGTGGTTTTAAGTGCAAATAAACACTGGGTGCAAATGTGGGTGAGTTCTATTTGCTGACTGAACAACACAAGCCACAGGGTTGGGGCAAACCAGCTAACCTATAACCTCCACATCATTCTGTTTCCAGGGTCCATAAGGATTTCCTGTCCTCCCACCCAACATCTCTCTACTCCACAAACCCCTCATCTCCATCCCTACACCACCACAGTCACCAAAACACACCTTTCAAAATCCTATTTGAAGTACTTTTCCTGTTGGCTTGTCTTTTTTCCCTTTCTTCCCCTGAAGCCTTTCTACCATTAAGGTAAGGGGGAGGCCAGTTCTAGAATAAAGAAGTCTGTAGAGTAGGGAAGAAAAAGCATGTGATTTAGCTGCTTCTCTGATCAAAAGCAGGGAGCCCTTTTGATAGGAAGGAGAGGAGGAGAACAAGAGTAGGGTAGAAAGGGCCATCTAGGTCCCTCGGAAACCTCCCTAGAATTCAGGCTGGAGGCGAGCAAGTGGGGGATGGTTAGCGAGAGCAGGAACCAGATACCTCAAAGCGAAAATCAAAAACACAGGTACAAGCCTCTGTAAGTAACCCTGAGAGAAAACCCCCTTGCAAAATAAGACCACATGGGGTAGTCAAGCACAATAGAAACAAAGGCCTATCATGTTTCGGCACACAGTCTGAGACTACATACACACACATACAAAACCCACAGAATTTCCTTTGAAATTCATAGAAAATGAAATTTGTTCTAAGAGGGACAACAGTTAAGAGCTAATGGACTTAATAGCAGAAACTCTAAGCCCAGTCAGGTACTACAGAGAGTACATGGTAGCATCTCAAAGGATCTCCCATACCAATGAAAGTCAAGGTGGGATCAAGACAATCAAGGAAGACCACTGGGGCTGAATGCTTAGAAACCAAACCACTGGTTTAACTAAGGTCATTCAACAGTATCTATGGAGAGAGCAAAGGCCAAAATTCAGGCACCACAGCAACAGGTCAGACAGCTTGCTGACCAAAGGTCCTTTCCCTCCTATCAGAACATCTAAACCTCCCTTTGCATCCAGAAGACATCTTGCAAAGAGGGAGGTGAAAGAAAGACCTTTGAAAGAAAGCAAACAACCTTAATAAGGGAGTTGACCTTTAGATTTCTGTAACTGAGTATTTCCCTTAGATGAGACCATTTAAAACTGGAAAAGGCCAGAGCAGTCTTGGAAGACACTTTGCCTGGACTGTCTCCTTGCTTGGCCAACCAATAAAGTTCACTTTCATTCTCCGCAACTCAGTCTCTGTCTTTTGATCCTGACAAAGTTGCACGGAGCAAAAACTGGAGTTCCAGCGACATTTTCTGGCGAGCCAGCCAAGAGTCATCGTTTGATGTCAGGAGGTGGATGGGTCAGAGGACCCAGCCGAAAGTCAAGCATGTGCCGGATTTCTCCATGGGACAGTCAGCAGGTCCTCGAGGCCGATACCACTCCCACTCCCAACGGTGATGCCTCCTAGGGAAACAGAATGCAACCTGTGATTCCCTGGGGAGGAGGACATTTGTTCCTCAATGAATAACAACTTTAAAATTGCCTTAACGATATAGTCTGCTGTAACAGTTTGCTTAGGTCTGTTCTGTTTTCCTGTAACTTGTAAAACTTGCATAAATGTGACCTCGTAGAAGTCTGCCAGTACACCGAAATTCTGCATGTCGAGGCGACCTCATAGGGGCCAGCAGGTACACCGAAACTCTGTAATAGCCACCTAGGACTCCTAAGGTAATTGTTCTCTGTTCTGATATTCTCTTTTAGCCATGGGTAATTCTAAAAGTATTCCTGATTGTTCACCCTTAGGATGTATTCTGAAAAACTGGTAGAAGTTCAGGTACGATCCTATGAAGAAAAAGAAACTTATTTTCTTGTGTAATACAGCCGGGCCACAATATAAATTAGATGATGAAAGGTGGCCAGTTAAATGAATCTTTACAATGTAACACCATACTGCAGTTAGATTTGTTTTCTTCTCGCATGGGAAAGTGGGATAAAAAGTATTATGTAGAAGCTTTTATGATGTTGTAAAGAGATAAAGAGAATCAGGAAAAGTGTAAAGTGTGCCTTCAGACCGCCAAGGGGACTAAAGGTCAGAAAAAGCCAGAAATTTTAGAACAACCCCTTGAGGAATTCTCAGACCCCCTGGGTCTGCCACAACCTTCACCCCTTACCCCCAGCTCCCCTCAAGCCCCAGGGACCACCACTTGTACAGGGTCCCTCTGGAAGCTCCTCCACTTCTGTCTCCACTATACATGAAGCAGGGCTATTGGCCATCAGATTCGGCCTCAGAACAGGTGCCCCAACCACGTCGGAGCCATCAGGCAGGGCTTTACCCACCTCTGACAGACTCCAGCTGCAGGTGCAGGCATGGTACTTGAGAAAGCTCACGAAGAAGCCAAGAAGCATCATGCTGAGCAGGCCCAAAATTGGGCAGCGGCTGACACCATCCCCCTTAGGGACCCCGGCTGGGGCCCTAATGTGCAAGAACAGCAGAGTCCTTTGAAAATGCTAGGCTTAATCAGCCATTTTCATAGGGCAAAGTGTCCCAGACATCCAAAAGAAACTTCAGAAAGCCGAAGGGGGCATAGCCATGTCAATCCCAGTTGAGATTGCCTTCAGGGTCTATACAGGCAGGGAAAAGGAGAACAAAGAACTTTCAGAACAGAGAGAAAGCAGGTGAGCAAAAGAGCAAGCTAATTTTCTTATAGCCACCTTGGATCAGGGGACTGGCAGGAATGCCAAAGAAAAAGAGGGCCTCCCAAGCAGACAAGACTTAAGCCTGGTGATAAACCCCAGTTGGATAGAAACCAGTGTGTCTATTTTAAAGAAATGGGACACTGGAGAAAGGAGTGCCCCAAGAGGCTTCAAAATAAGCACCCACTGAACCCAAATAAACCTCTGGGAGTAGCCCAGCTCCCAGCCACGGCATACTCTGAGGATGAATCAGACTGAAGGACCCAAAGGCAAGTCCTCCACCTGAGCCTCTGGTTACAATTAAGGTGGAGGGAAAGCCCACTAAGTTCCTAGTGGACACTGAGGCCACTCACTCAGTCTTAACTAAAAAACAACTATCTGTTTAAGAAACTGAGTCTTCAACCATGGAGTATGAGTTTATTCTTCAATGTTTGCATTCTGTTAACTGTGATTTTTTTTTCCTTTGGCCTACCTGTTCGTATTTCACCAGTTTTAAAATAGTAGGCCTCTTATTTTTTTTAAGCTAGACCCTGTTTCATGCAAATATGAAGCTGTGGCTCCCAGACCCCGGGCACCTTGCTTTAACTAAATCCAACTCCCAAACCCTATGCCTGGGCAATCCAATGTTTAGATGGCTCAACAAAACCCTTCTGGTCTTTAGGACTAACTACTCTGTTTTGACTGCATGTTTAGACCCTGACTCCTACCTCCTAGCCAAATTCATTACTAACAGACTAAGCTCTATCAACCTCAATATGGTCCTGACACAATAGCCAAGCTATCAAGCCATACCACTACCCTCACCTTATGATCTTAGGCTGGAAACTAGCCAACAGTCCCAAGAGGGAGAACTCCAAACTTTTAGAATTGCCCCACCCTGGCTTACCACCCTTCTCAGCAGGAACCAGTTCAAAGAGTCATCGTCCAGTCTCCCCTTTCCTGCAGTTCATTGTCTTGCCACTAACTAATAACTGTTAGTATCAAAAGAAAAAGAGGGAATAAGACAGAGCTAGCCATAGAGCCATTTTTTCTTAGCCTAAAGACAGCCTCTCACCCAGCCCATTTCCTGGAGTGCTTTCTTTCCCCCCTCAGAATCCCATTGAAGGGAAACAGCAATGGGCTGGGCAAAACCAACTAAAACTGGTCCTGCCCCACAACTTGGCACTCCACATAACCTTTAGCTCATTAACTGTTCTCAAACCAAAGGACTCCCTTTAATAATCCTTGTAAGTTTGGTTTGGTTTTTACATATTCCCTTTATTTCTGTTTATCTGGAAATGTCCTAATTTCTCCATTATATTTGAATGACAGTTTTTCAGTATACATTATTCTTGGTTGGCAATTTTTTTTCTTTCAAGGTTTTATATATGTCATCCCATTGCCTTCCTGCTGCGTGGTTTCTGCTGAATAATCAGAGCTTAGTCTTATTGTTTCTTCTCTGTCTGTGACTTTTTGTTTTTCTTGAGCTGATCTCAAGACTTTGTCTTTGGTTTTAGTGAGTGTGATTATGATACGCCTTGGTGATTTTCTTTTGGTGTCTATCCTACATGGAGTTCATTGGATGGTCAGCTTTTAGTCTTACATGATATTAGGGTAGTTTTCTGTCAGCAATTCTTCAAAATGATCCTCTCTGTGTTTTCCATTTTCTCTCCCTGTTCTGGAACTCTGATCACTTGCAAATTTTTGCTTTTGATTGCATCCCACATAATTCTCAGGGTTTCTTCATTTTTCTTCATTCTTTTTCTGATTTTTCTTCAAACAGACTTGTATCCAAGTGTTTGTCTTCAGTTTCACTGATCCAGTCTTCCATCATTTCAAACCTGCTCCTCAGTGCTTCTATGACACTGTCCATTTCTGAAATCTTGTTTATCTTTTAGCATTTCTAATTGTTGTTTTCGTATGATTTCTGGTTGTGAATTTATTTTGGCACTTTATTCCTGTATTATTTTCCTGAATTATTCCATTTTTTTGTCTGTATTTTCCATTAATTTGTCGGCCTTTTCCATGAATTTGTCTATTTTTTCCTCATTTTTGTCCACTTTTTGCTTCAATTCTTGGATAGCTCTGAATATTAGAGATTTGAATTCCCTGTCAGGTAGTTCTAGTGCCTTTTCTTCTACCGGAAAATTATATGGTGTTTTATTTTGGACACCTACTGGAACCATCCTGTCCTGTTTTTGAATATGTTTTGATATTGTCTGCTGTCTTCAGGACATTCAGTAGTTATTTTCTTCATCTCTTGGTTGTTGATCTGTTTGTTTCATCCTGCTTTTTTGTTTTATTTGGTTGTGTCTGAGCAGACAGGCTGTGCATTCTTTGTTGTTTGCTCGTCTGCGGTCATGACATTTTTCACCTCCTTGTCCAATGGGCAGGTCCAGTCGCTCAGCTATGGTGCAGCAGGGCAGGTCCAGCTGAAGGGGAGGGGCTGGGATGGGTTGTTTGTGGTACATACTAGGGCCCACAGGGCAGGCCAGGAATCATTGCTGGGCAGATTCTGGTAGGCCGTGCCTGTGCTGCTCAGGGGTGTGATGTTCAGCGCACAGTGCAGGTTTGCAGGAAGGAGTGGAAGGTTTGATGTGTGGAGCTAATATAAGTATGGGAAAGAGGAAAGAACAGAGAGAGAAACAGGAGCCAAAAACAAAGAAACAAACAAAAGAAAGTGCTAAGGGAGCTTACCATTGGAGCAGAGAGATGAGAAACCAAGAAATGGAGAAAAACAAAAAGGAAAAAAAGAAGTAACCAGATAAAAATTTGAAAAGAAAGAAAATAAAAGCCCCCAGGGGTCCCACTGGGTGTGGCCACAAAGACCAGGGAGTGGTTCCCAGGCTGGCTAGAGGGGGTATAGATGTCACACAGTGCCAGGTATTCAGGAGACAGAAAAAGAAGGTAAGTATAGAGAGATGAGAACTGAGACCTGAAGAAAGATAGAAAAGAAAAAAAAAAGAAATACCCCCAGGAATCCCACCAACTGCGGAAGTGGCTCCTAAGCTGTGCAGTGCAGCCTGGCTAGAAGGTGTTCCCAAGCTGCGAAAAGAAGAAAACAAACAAACAGAACAAAGCAAAACAAAACAGAGCAAAAAAAAAAAAAAAAAAAGCCCCGGGGATCCCACCAGCATGGTGTCTTGGGCCGGGGGAGTGGTTCCCCAGTTCAGTGGTGCCTCACAGCCTTTCAAGAAGAAGCAAAGATGGCATATGAAGCCATGTGTTTGAAAGGAAGGGGGAGGGGGGGAGTTGGTGGGAGGCACGGAACAAAACAAGAGAAATGGAAAAAAGCAACATCAGCAACAGACAAATGGCACTCAGGTCACCAGCCAGTGTTGGCAGGGCAAATCCAAGTGGCCTGGGGTGGAAGCATTTGCCTGCTAGCCAAGAGACTGCAGCCACCTGGAAGCAGAGGAGACTGAGGGGGAGGAAGTAGGGTGGAGTTAGGAAAGCATATATTGCTGGTTACTGGGCGCTTTGTCTCGGCTGGGAAGTTCATGAAGCTGCTTTTCTGTACTCACTGTCTGTCAATCTCCGATGTGGGTGGAGTGAATCCAAGTGGCACGGAGGCTTCACTTCCTGGCTGGCCGAGCCACCGCTGCCAACCAGGAAGGGTGGAGGTAGAGCAGCAGGGAGAGGATGTGAGATGGGAAAGCATGTATCGCTGGTTACTGGGTGCTCTGTCTTCTGCTGGGAGCTCGGTGAAGCTGCTTTCCTATGCTCCCTGTCCACCGATCTCCTGCAGAAGTCCAAGATGGCAGATACATGCTGCGTTAGCTGATAGGAACCTCCACACATATTTCTCCTCGTTCTCTGTCTCTGTCAGTTTCTTATTCCATTTGGTGCTTTCCTGAGTTCTTTATCACTTCATTTGATACTTTAGGTTCCAGGAGTGACATCTGTCTCTGTTTTAACTTAGTTTTTTGGGTCTTTGCTGTGGAGGGACGGTGTGGTACTTCTGTCTATGGCACCATGTTGGCTGAAATCCCCGAAGGCTGTAGTCTTTATCTTCATCAGTAAGTACTTCAAGTACTCTTTGCTTTCAGCATGCAAGTCATGTTCTTCTTCATATAGTCCAGTTTCTTGGATTATTTGTTCAACATACAGATTGAATAAGTACTGTGAAATGATACAACCCAGTCACACACTGTTCCTGACTTTAAACCACACAGTATTCCCTTGTTCTGTTCAAATGACTGCCTCTTGGACTATGTACAGGTTCTGCATGAGCACAATGAAGTGTTCTCAGATTCCCATTCTTCACAATGTTATCTATAATTTGTTACGATCCACACAGTCAAATGCCTTTGCAGCATCAGTAAAACACAGGTAAACATCTTTCTGGTATTCTCTGCTTTCAACCAAGATCCATCTGACATCAGCAGTGATATCCCTTGTTCCATGTCCTCTTCTGAATCTGGCTTGAATTTCTGGCAGTTCCCTGTCCATGTACTGCTGCAAACACTTTTGAATGACCTTCAGCAAAATTTTACTTCTGTGTGATATTAATGATATTGTTCAATAATTTCCACATTTTGTTGGATCACCTTTCTTTGTAATGGGCACGAAGATGGATCTTTTCCAGTCGGTTGGCCAGGTAACTGTCTTCTGAATTTCTTGGCTTAGAGGAGCGATCACCTCTAGCACAGCATCCGTTTTTTGAAACATTTCAATTGGTACTATGCCAATTCCTGGAGGCTTCTTTTCGCCAATGCCTTCAATGCAGCTTGGACTTCTTCCTTCAATACTATGGGTTCTTCATCATATGCCACCTCCTGAAATGGTTGAAGGTCTACCAAATCTTTTGGTACACTGAGTCTGTGTATACCTTCTACCTTCTTTTGATTCTTCCTGTGTCATTCAATATTTTTCTCATAAAATCCTTCAATATTACTTGAGGCTTGAGTTTTTTTTTTCTTCAGTTCTTTCAGCTTGAGAAATGCTGAGTGTGTTCTTCCCTTTTGGTTTTCTAACTCCACATCTTTGCACATTTCATTATAATACTTTGTCTTCTTTAGCCGCCCTTTGAAATCTTGTGTTTAGCTCTTTTACTTCATCCTGTCTTCCAGATACTTTAGCTATGCTATGTTCAAAGAAAAGTTTCAGAGTCTCTCCTGACATCCACTTTGGTTTTTTCCTTCTTTCTTGTCTTTTTAATGACCTTTTGCTTTCTTCATCTAAGATGTCATTATGTCATGCCACAACTCTTCTGGTTTTTGGTAATTAGTGTTCAGTGTGTCAAATCTATTCTTGAGATGGTCTTTAAATTCCTGTGGGATATACTCAAGGTCATACTTCGGCTCTTGTGAACTTGTTTTAATTTTCTTTAGCTTCAACTTGAACTGGTATATGAGCAATTGATGGTCTGTTCCAAAGTTGGCCCCTGGCCTTGTTCTGACTGATGATATTGTGTTTCTCCATGGTCTCTTTCCACAGATGTAGTGATTTGATTTGATTCCTGTGTATTCAAACTGGTGAGCTCCACATGTATATTTGCTGCTTAAGTTGTTGAAAAAAGTATTTGGAATGAATAAGTTATTGTTCTTGCAATATTCTATCACATGATCTTCTGCATTGTTTCTATCACCAAGGCTATGTTTTCCAACTACTAATTCTTCTTTGTTTCCAACTTTTGCATTCCAATCACCAATAATTATCACGTATCTTAATTGCATGTTTGATTAATTTCAGATTGCAGAAACTAGTAAAAATCTTCAGTTTCCTCTCATTGGCATTAGTGGATGGTGGGTAGATTGGTATAATAGTCATATTAACTGGTCTTTCTTGTAGATGTATGGATATTATCCTATCACTGGCAGTGCTGTACTTCAGAATAGATCTTGAAATGCTCTTTTTCATAATTGAATGTGATGCTATTTCTCTTCAATTTGTCATTCCCAGCACAGTATACCATATCATTGTCTGATTCAAATGGCCAATACCAGTTTATTTCAGCTCACTAATGCCTAGGATATCAATCTTTATGCAGTTCATTTCATTTTTGACAATTTCCAGTTTTCCTAGTTCATACTTCGAACATTCCATGTTCCAATTAATGGATGTTTGCAGCTGCTGTCTTCTCATTTTGAGTCACATCACATTGGCAAATGAAGGTCCTGAAAGCTTTACTCCATCCACATCATTAAGGTCAGCTCTACTTTGAGCAGGCAGATCTTCCCCAGTCATATTTTGAGTGCCTGAGTGGTTCATCCTCCGGCAGTATACCAGACAATGTTCTGCTGTTATTCATAAGGTGGTCAATTTTTTTCTGAAGTGGACCACCAGGTCCTTCTTCCTAGTCTGTTTCAGTCTGGAAGCTCAGTTACAGAGGGCATATGGAAATTTGGGAGCCCTGGAAAACCCCATAGAAGCAGGGGAGGTAAGGTTAATGCTATCAAACCATAGATTCTAGATGGAGGTTATTTCAGTTGATTTGGGGCCTTGATATGCTAGATCTTATCATTTCTGGATCATTTATTCATACCTGTGTCTCCAAGTGGCACCAGTTCTGTATATAATTCTTACTACGAGCTGAAACTAGTCTTCAACTTAGACCAATATCATGGCTTGACTAATTTTCCCCTGCCATATTCTGCTTCCCTCCTTCCTCTCAGCTGAGACCACTCCTCCAGTAAATCACTTGTACAAAACTCCCATTAGGGCTCTGCATCTAGGGACTTGATCTAAGAAAGCTGAATGGAGCTAAAGAAAAATGTACATCAAAATACTTGACTTAGGTTTTGATACAGTAACTAATGAGACTTTGGTTTATCTCCCTCTGGGGAAGGGGCTTATAAGAATTTCTATATTGTGTTAGGAGTATTTTTGAAAATGTATTAGCATGCTGAACAGGGCATTTTTTTTAATGACAGCATCAGTTTCCCCTTTGTAATAGTACTCAGTTTTCCTTTTGGAGTTTTTCTCTCCCTGTTGTGTATAGACTTGATGAGATGGAAATCCCAGTCCTTAGATGTTCCTTATTACCCAAGAGGGTAGGCATTTGACCTAAGCCTAGCCAATGAGACTCCTTCTCCTGGGATTTTGAATCTAGAGCAGAATGATGCAAGTGAGTTGTAATGATTTTATTGAGTTTTTCAGCAGCACTACTACAAGAGACTTTCAGACAATGTCTGCTCTCGATACTCTCTCGAACTGCCTGATTTCTGTCCTTTACTAGTCTGGTTCTCCAATCTCTCCTTCCATCCTGTGAACTCTTTCACAATTTTTCAATAAATTCTCTTTTGCTTAAATTGGCCAGAGTCAGTTGCTATTACATGCAGCCTTTCGATCAAAGAGGTTTATCTCATACAGGCAGCATGGCTAATTTCAGGGAGGGCAGCAACAAAGTATGGGTAACAGCCGCTTGTTCCATCTCAGCTGCCTCTGCTGCCAACCAGTGTCTCTTGGGCTTTCATGGGTATGCTGTTTGGGGCTGAACAGCCATTTTTTTGGAGAGCAGACACTACCTCAAGGCTATCTGCCACTGAGCATCTGGGCCAACCAGCAACATGCCCCAAGTTTCTGACTCCTCCCTCCACTTCCAGACTTGAACAAAATGCCACTCTTGATGGACAAGGGATCTGATTCCCTGAGCAGCCACCAAAAGGGCTGGATAATTGTGATGGTTAGTTTTATGTGTCAACTTGGCTAAGCTAGCATACCCAGTTATTCAAACACTGATCTAGGTGTTACTATGAAGGTATTTTGTAGACGTAGTTAACATCTACAATCAGTTGACTTTAAGTAAAGGAGATTATCCTTCAAAATGTGGTTGGGCCTTATCCAATCAGTTGAAAGGCCTTAAGAGCAAAATTGAGGTTTCCCTAAGGAAGAAGAAATTCTGCATCAGCTCTTACCTGAGAGTTTCCTGCCTGCCAGCTTTCTCTGCAGATTTCAGACTTGATAGCCCCCCAATTTCTTTAAGTAAATCTATCTCCTACTGTTTCTGTTTTTCCAGAGAATTTTGACTGTTACGATGATGCAACCCACAGCAATGAAAGAATTAACTCCTTGGGGCAAACTCTGACCAACGGGAAATAAGAGACAGGAGAGATTACTTTCTTCTTCTCCCTCCCTTCCTTGAATTACTCTGAAGCAGTTTCTCCACACATAGCCTGCCCAAAGATTTCCCCATGACTGTGGCAACACATTTTTTTCAAGGTTCATCATGAAGTAGTGGTCAGTACAATACTGTAGCATCTTGTGTTGTTTCCCATCTGAACCTGCCACGCTCTCTTTCCCCTCACTGTCACTGCCCTTAGTTTGCACCTCATAAATAAAACATCAGCACTTAGTCCCTGTCTTGGGTTCTGTTTTCGAGGGAACCCGAGCTAAATATTCCCTTGTACTTCTTTATTTTTGTTATATATGTATATATACAATTTGTACTGCTTTTTATAATATTTATAAAACACTCTTCTCTTGAGTAGGAAATATTAATTTTACTAATTAAAAGCTACCTATATAGTGGTGATGGTTGCATGACGTGATGAAAGCAACATCACTGAATTGTACATATAAAAAATGTTGAAATGGCAAATTTTTGTTACATACTCACCACAATAAAAAATTAATTTAAAAAAATTTTTAAAAGCTAGCTATGATTCAAAAATTCTGTTTTTCAACTGCAGTGATAATGGTATATAATGGAAAACAATCTATTTATTCCATTATAATTTAATATTTAAAATCAGAATTTGTGTAGATATTGTCAAAAAAATTCATTGGAGGATGTACAGTTTTGCAAAAACAGTAATAACTAAAAATATGTGTATGGTTACATAGATATGTATGCATATATATGTATAGAAAGACATATGAATATACGGAAGTGCATGTATGGCTGTAACTGTAGGCATGTGTATATTCATGTTTGTGTGTACTCCATATAGTTTCAAATATAAAATGAAGCACATAGGGGGCATAGTTATGGATACTTACCAGACAAAACCAAACAACTCATTGGATTGGTTTATCTGCTTTGAGGGTTTAGGACTGCAGTCTTGTGGGGTAAACTCAGTCAGTTGGCACAATATAGCCTCTTAAGACAATGTTCTACATCCTAGTTTGGTGAGTAGTGTCTGGGGTTTTAAAAGCTTGTAAGCGGACATCTAACATGCAACTATTCGTGTCTGCTCATCTGGAGCAAAAGAGAAAGAAGGAAACCGAAGACTCAAAGAAGAAACTAGTCTACAGAGTGATCTACACATACAACTGCTTCATCTACCTTGAGACCAGAAGAACTAGATGATGCCTGGCTACCACTACTGACCTTTCTGACCAGGGACACAATAGATAGACAGAATGGGAGAAAAATATAGAACAAAACTCAAATTCCAAAAAAAAAATGACCAGACTTACTGGACCAGTAGAGACTAGATGAATCCCTGAGATTTTTGCCCTGGGATACCCTTTAAACATGAAACTCAAACCACTCCCAGAGGTTATCCTTCAGCTAAATGACAGATAGGCCCATAAAATAAATGATATCAACTTTGAGTACTGTGCTCCTCTAAATAATGATCTAAATGAAACCAAATGGTAAGCATTTTCCCTAGACCAAATATGAGAAGGTAAGAGGGGACAGGGAAACTAGATTAAGGGAAGCAAAACAACCAGAATGGAAATAATGAGAATGCTGATATATTGTGGAAAATGTTTAGAAATTGTTAAATGAGAACCTAAACTTTCACCAAAAGCACAATAAAATATTAATAATCAGAAATTGAAATGTCTAAGTCACAATTTTCACCAGAGTCTATTCTGTTGCTAAGCCATTCGTTGTTATCAGCTGCTGTTGAGTTGGCTTTGATTCACAGTGACCATCGCCCAGTCCTGTGCCATCCTCATAAGCATTGCTATGTTTGAGCCCATTGTTGCAGCCACTGTATCAATCCATCTTGAGGGTCTTCCTCTTTTTCACTGACCCTCTACTTTACCAAACATGACGTCTCTCTCCAACGATTGGTCCCTCCTGCTGACAGGTTCAAAGTAAGCAAAACAAAGTCTCACCATCCTTGCTTCTAAGGAGCATCCTGGCTATACTTCTCCAAGACAGATTTGTTCATTCTTCTGGAAATCCATGGTATATTAAATATTCTTTGCCAATAGCACAATTCAAATGTGTCAACTCTTCTACAGCCTGCCTTTTTCATTGTCCAGCTTTCACATGCATAAGAGGGGAATGAAAATACCATGGTCAGGCTCACCTTAGTCATCAAAGTGACATCTTTGCTTTTTAACACTTTGAAGAGGTCTTTTGCAGCAGATTTGCAAAATGCGATTTGTCGTTTGATTTTTCTTTTTTGAACATTTTGTTGTGCTTTAGGTGAACGTTTACACAGCACATTAGTTTCCCATTCAATAATTCATACACAAAGTGCTCTGTGGTAATGGTTGCAATCCCTGCAATGTGTCAGCGCTCTCCCCATTTCCATCCTGGGTTCCCCAATTCCATTTGTCCAGTTTCCCTGCCCCTTCCTGCCTTCTCATCTTTGCTTTTGGGCAAATCTTGCCCATCTGATCTTGTGTGGTTCTAAGGAGCACAATCCTCACAGGTGTTACTGTTTATTTTATGGGCCTGTTATTTGGCTGAAAGGTGTTGTCCGGGAGTGGCTTCAGTTCCAAGTTAGAAGGGTGTCTTAAGGCGATAGTCTCAGAGATTCCTTCAGTCTCTATCAGATTAGTAAGTCTGGCCTTTATGAATTTGAATTTTGTTCTACATTTTTCTTGCACTCTATTCGGAACCTACTATTGTGTTCCTGGTCCGAGCAGTTGGTAGTGGTATCCTGGCATCATCTAGCTCTGGTTTCTGGCTTGAGGAGGCTGTGCTTCATATGGGCCATTAGTTCTTTGGGCTAACTGCTTCCTTGAGTCTTTTTTTTTTTTTTTTTTTTCCACTCTCCTTTGCTCCAGTCAGGAGATCCACAGATATATCTTAGATGACCACTTACGAGCTTTTAAGACCCAAGACTTTACTCACTAAAGTAGGATGTAGAACATTATTTTTATGTTATGCCAATTGACCTGGGTTTACCCTGAGACTATGGTCCTTAGTCCTCAAGCCCAGAAATTCAGTCCCACAAGGTATTTGATTATGTCTAAGAAGCTTCTGTAAACTGTGCTACATATTCTATTATATATATGAATATATATGCAGTACATACAAACATGAAAGCAAAAATATCCACAACCATTCCTATATATGATGTGGGTATACTCCTGTACAACCTCCCAAACCTATTTAGCATACATATCTACCTATGTATCCACTCATAAACTATTGTTTGTTGTTACTGTTGGTGCAGGATTGTATATGGACAGTATTAACCGTACTTGCCCTTTATTCTTGCTTACCTCTCAGTGTCTTCGTTTGCCTTGGTCACATTGTGCTGACTTCCTCCATATTGTGTACTGCCTTTCCCTTTCACCTGAATGAACACTTCGTGGCATAGTGGTTAAGAGCTTGGCTGCTAACCAAGAGGTCAGCAGTTCAAATCTACCAGCTGCTCCTTGGAAACCCTATGAGGCAGTTCTACTCTGTCCTACAGGGCCGCTATGAGTTGGAATCGACTCCATGGCAACGGGTTTGGTTTTTTGTACTATCTAATTAGTGATTCTCCCTCCCTCCTCCTTCCATCCTAAATAACCATCATAAATTGTTTCTTTCTGTGTGTAAACCTTTCCTTGACTTTTTATAATAGTGGTCTCATACGATATTTGTCCTTTTGTGATTGACTTATTTCACTCAGCATAATGTCCTCCAGATTCATCCATGTTTGAGATGTTTTGTGGATTCATCATTTTCTTTATTGTTGAGTAGTATCCCATTCTGTGTAGTTACCACAATTTGTTTATCCATTCATTTGCTGATGGACACTTAGGTTGTTTCCATCTTTTTGCTTTTGCGAATAATGCTGCAGTGAACATGCGTGTGCTTATGTCTATTTGTGTAATGGCTCTTATTTTTCTAGGATATATACCTAAGGGTGAGATTGCTGAATCATACAGTATATCTATTTCTAGCTTTTTAAGGAAGTGCCAAACCATTTTTCCGTAGTGATTGTACCATTTTACACTCCCACCAGCAGTATCTAAGAGTTCCAATCTCTCCACAGCCACCCCAGCATTTGTTGTTTTCTGTTTTTTTTTTTTTTTGATCAGTGCCATTATTGTAGGGGTGAGATAGTATCTCACTGTATTTTGATTTACATTTCTCTAATGGATAGTGGGAGCCCTGGTGGTGCAGTGGTTAAGCATTCAGCTGCTAATGAAAAGGTCAGCAGTTCTAATCCACCAGCCATTCCTTGGAAACCCTATAGAGAAGTTCTACTCTGCCCTATAGGGTTGCTAGGAATCAGAATCGACTCAATGGCAATGGGTTTGGGGTTTGGCTTTTATAATGGTTAATGATCACGAGCATCTCTTCATGTGTTTGTTAGCTGTCTGATGTCTTCTTTGCTGAAGTGTCTATTCATGTCCTTTGCCCAATTTTTAATTGGATTGTTTGTCTTTTTGTTGTTGAGATGTTGAAGTTTTCTATATATTTTAGAGATTAGACCCTGTGGTGCAATGGATCACTTTTGTGTGGCCTTTCTCGCCATAGTCTTGTAACGCCCATCCAGGTGATTGGGTGGGACTGTGCAGATAGGGTAATTGTGGCCCACCAAAGGGATTGGTCAGTTTTGCCATCCTGTTTGGCTTGACGTGAGTCATCCCAGAAGCAGGACAGAGAGGATTCCACTACCACCAGGGAAGGAGAGCCAAGAGTGGAGCGTGTCCTTTGGACCCAGGATCCCTGCGCTGACAAGCTCCTGCAACCAGGAGACAGTGAGAGCTGTAACACACAAAACAACGAGAAGCTGTGGCAAAGAAACCGCGGCAGGAGAGACTGGCAGGAAACAGTGCAGTGGGCTTCCCAGCCCACAGAGCAGGAAAGCTGAGTGCCTTTGGGCTGAGGCTTACTGGAGGAGTGGGGTGCTTCTGGGCATTTACTGGCAGAGCTAAAAGAGCTGTGTAACACTTTCCCCTGAGCACAGCAGAGGCTGAGGGGCTAGAGAGAGCCATGCCTGTGGCACGACTGGGAAGAGGTTGTCCTGATGGAAGAACTGTATCCTGAGTGTTCCTGGGCCTGAATTGTAACCTGTTACTTCCCTAATAAACCCCATAATGCCTGTGAGTTCTTTGTGGCCATTGTAATGAATTATCAAACCCATCACATAAGTAGAGAGTGCTAAGGGAGGGATGATTGGTGTCAGAATCGGTAAAGACGGCAGAGAGAGGAGGCATGTCTGACCTCAGCTTCACAGGAATCAGCCTTGGGCTGTTGATCTTGATTCTCCTTCCCCCTTATCAAGTTAAAGGAGGTCAGAAGCTGCCCTCACACCATTTTTACAGACTCTTGCCAGTTATGTCATTGCCAAAAAGTTTTTCCCAATCTGTAGGTTCTTTTTACTCTTTTGGAGAAGTCTTTTGATGAGCATAAGTATTTAGTTTTTAGGAAGTCCCATTTATCTATTTTATCTTCTGCTGTTTGTGCATTTTTAGTTATGTTGATCGTCTATTTATGCCATAGATTAGGGCCTTTGGGCTTCTCCTTATGTTTTCTTCCAGGAACTTTATAGTTTTAGGTTTTACATTTAGGTCTTTGATTAATTTTGAGTTAGTTTTTGTGTATGGTGTGAGGTATGCATCCTATTTCATTTTTCTGCAGATGGATATCCAGTTTTGCCAGCAACATTTGATGAAGAGACTATCTCTTCCCCATTTAATGGACTTCGACCCTTTGTCAAACATCAGGTATCCGTCGTCTGATTTCTCGAGTGCCTCTTCCATGGGCATTGATTGTTGATCTAAGAATGAAATCCCAATTTCTTTACCATTTATCATGATGTTGTTTATTGGTCTAGCTGTAAGGATTTTTGTTTTCTTTATGTTCAGGTATAAATCATACCGAAGGCTATAGTCTTTTACCTTCATCAGTAAGTGCTTTAAGTCATCTTCACGTTTGGCAAGCAAGGTTGTGCCATCTGCGTATTTCAGGTTGTTAATGAGTTTTCCTCCAATTCTGATGCTGCATTCTTCTTCACAGAGCCCAGCATCTAGGATTATTTGTCAGTAAGTAGACTGAATAAGGTGAAAGAATACAACCCTGCCACATACCTTTTCCAGTTTTAAATCAAGCAGCCCCTATAGCCACAGTCTGAATATCACTGGTTGAAACTTTACACGTAGACAGAATATTCTATATTCAATATGAAGAGTAGGAAGAGAGAATGTCTTCAACAGCACTAAGAAAACTGGAAGCCAAAAAATTTTAAGGAAGTGGTCAATCTTAAATGTTGAATATAGGTAAATCAAGGAGAAAATGAACAGAGAAAAATTACACTATAGTGAACCACATCTCTTTTCTGCTAAACCTTCTTATGGCTTAAGTCTGCTCAACACTTTGGGGATATGGGGGGAGAAATAAAATAATTGAGGTGTCCTCTATAGGGTCGCTGTGAATCAGAATTGACCCAGTGGCAGTGGGTTTGACTTTTGTTTTTTATGTCTCAGCTATCTAGCACTGCTATAACAGACATACAGGTGGATGGTTTTAACAAACAGAAATTTATTCTCTCACAGTTTGTTGTTGTTGTTGGGTGCTGTTGAGTTGGTTCCAACTCAACACGACTCTGTGTACAAGAACAAAACCCTGCCTGGTCCTGCACCATCCTCACAATCGTTGTTACACTTGAGCCCATTGTTGCAGCCACGGTGTCAATCCATCTCATTGAGGTCTTCCTCTTTTTTGCTGAACTGCTCTGGAGGAAGGTCCTTGTCATCAATCTTCCCCTGGTTGAGCAGCTTCTCAGCACAGGAACCCTGGGTCCAAAGGATGTGCTAGCTCCCAGCTCTTCTTTCTTGGTGATAGAAGGTCCTTTCCTCTCTGCTCACTTCTTTCTTTTATGTCTCAAAAGACAGTGCCTCAAGATACAAACTAATCCTGTAGATTTCATCCTGCCTCATTAACATAACTGCCTGTAATCCTACCTCATTAACATCATAGAGGTTAGAATTTACAACACATAGGATAATCACATCAGATCACAAAATGGTGGGTAACCACACAATACTGGGAATCATGGCCTAGCCAAGTTGAAACACATTTTTGGGGGACACAATTCAATTCATGACACCTATCTTCAGAAAACCTGATTTACTTCTCTGCTTAACTCCTGTATATACAATAAACTACAATCTCCTCACCAGCAATGTCTATTGTTCATCCATTACTCTAATCAACTTTTGCAACTTTTTCTCAAGAATATCTCTTAACTTTCTATTTCTTTGTTGTGTATGATGACAGAAAACAGCAGATGTAGCAATAATTGTTGCCAAGTGCTTGACATTTAATTTAGCTATTCAGAATGATGACTCTCTTGATGGCTGGAATAACTTAACTTGGATACTGTTCAGGAAGGGGTAAGGTGATAGGGACATAACACCACTGATCACATCTCTCCTCTTTGTTAACCTTGTAAAAATGAAAGATTAGGGATGAATGAGAGGCCATCATGATTTTCTCTTCAAAAGCCTATGCCTACAGGGTAGAACTTCTGGCAAATATTTTCAAAAGAAACACTCAGCTGACATGTTTCTTTGGTCCTTGTACTTTCTTCCTCCTTTCTGCAGACACAATGCTTATAGTTGTGGAGCCATCTTATGACCACAAAGATAGAAATCATATGCTAGGGGTGGTGTGTCAGAGAGCAAGAAAGAGCCTAGTTCCTTGCTGTTATTCTCAAACAGCTGCATCAGCCAAGGACTGCCTACCTCTGGACTTATTATATGAGAAAAAACAATCCCCTTTTTGTTTGACTCACTATAGTCTGTTTTTTTGTTGCTCGAAGCACAATCCTACCCAGACATTTGATTGTCTGCCTTCTCTACCAGATCATAAGATGTCAGACACGAGGTCTGTATTTGCTCCCTATGTGAGATAGAAGCTTTCATAGCAAGTAATAGAAAACGCAAGTCAAAGCTGCTTTACTCTTTTTTTTAAATAATTTTTATTGTGCTTTAAGTGAAAGTTTACAAGTCAGTCTCTCACACAAAAACCCATATACACCTTGCTACACACTCACAATTACTCTCCCCCAATGAGACAGTCTGCTCTCTCCCTCCACTCTCTCTTTTTGTGTCATTTTCACCAGCTTCTAACCCCCTCCACCCTCTCATCTCCCCTCCAGGCAAGAAATGCCAACATAGTCTCAAGTATCCACCTGATCCAAGAAGCTCACTCCTCACCAGCATCCCTCTCCAACCCATTGTCCAGTCCAATCCATGTCTGAAGAGTTGGCTTTGGGGATGGTTCCTGTCCTGGGGCAACAGAAGGTCTGGGGGCCATGACCACCAGAGTCCTTCCAGTCTCAGTTAGACCATTAAGTCTAGTCTTACGAGAATTTGGGGTCTGCATCCCACTGCTCTCCTGCTCCCTCAGGGGTTCTCTGTTGTGTTCCCTGTCAGGGCAGTCATCAGTTGTAGCCGGGCACCATCTAGTTCTTCTGGTCTCAGGATAATGTAGGCGCTGGTTCATGTAGCCCTTTCTGTCTCTTGGGCTCATAATCACCTTGTGTCCTTGGTGTTCTTCATTCTCCTTTGATCCAGGTGGGCTGAGACTAATTGATCCATCTTAGATGGCTGCTTGCTAGCGTTTAAGACCCCAGATGCCACTCTTCAAAGTGGGATGCAGAATGTTTTCTTAATAGATTTTATTATGCCAATTGACTTAGATGTCCCCTGAAACCATGGTCCCCAGACTCCCGCCCCTGCTACGCTGGCCTTCGAAGCATTTGGTTTATTCAGGAAACTTCTTTGCTTTTGGTTTAGTCCAATTGTGCTGACCTCCCCTGTATTGTGTGCTCTTTCCCTTCACCTAAAGTAGTTCTTATCTACTATCTAATTAGTGAATACCCCTCTCCCACCCCCCTCCCTCCCCCCTCTCATAACCACAAAAGAATGTTTTCTTCTCAGTTTAAAATATTTCCCAAGTTCTTATATAATGGTGGTCTTATACAATATTTGTCCTTTTGCAACCGACTAATTTCACTCAGCATAATGCCTTCCAGGTTCCTCCATGTTATAAAACGTTTCACAGATTCCTCACTGTTCTTTATCAATGCGTAGTATTCCACTGTGTGAATATAATTTATTTATTAATTCATCCGTTGATGGGCACCTTGTTTGCTTCCAGCTTTTTGCTATTGTAAACAGTGCTGCAATAAACATGGGTGTGCATATACCTGTTCCTGTAAAGGCTCTTATTTCTCTAGGATATATTCCAAGGAGTGGGATTGCTGAATCGTATGGTAGTTCTATTTCTAACTTTTTAAGGAAGTGCCAAATCGATTTCCAAAGTGGTTGTACCACTTGACATTCCCACCAGCAGTGTAGAAGTGTTCCGATCTCTCCACAGCCTGTCCAACATTTATTATTTTGTGTTTTTTGGATTAATGCCAGCCTTGTTGGAGTGAGATGAAATCTCATTGTAGTTTTGATCTGCATTTCTCTAATGGCTAATGATCGTGAACATTTCCTCATATATCTGTTAGCTACCTGAATGTCTTCTTTAGTGAAGTGTCTATTCATATCTTTTGCCCGTTTTTTAATTGGGTTATTTGTCTTTTTGCAGTTGAGTTTTTGCAGTATCGTGTACATTTTAGAGATCAGATGCTGATCAGAAATGTCATAGCTAAAAACTTTTTCCCAGTCTGTAGGTAGTCTTTTTACTCTTTTGGTGAAGTCTTTGGATGAGCGTGTTTGATTTTTAGGAGCTCCCAGGTATGTAGTTTTTCTTCTACGTTCTTTGTAATGTTTTGTATACTGCTTATGCCATGTATTAGGGCTCCTAACGTTGTCCCTATTTTTTCTTCCATGATCTTTATCATTTTAGATTTTAGATTTAGGTCTTTGATACATTTTGAGTTAGTTTTTGTGCATAGAGTCAGGTATGGGTCTTGTTTCATTTTTTTGTGGATGGATATCCAGTTATGCCAGCACCATTTGTTAAAAAGACTGTCTTTTCCCCATATAACTGTTTTGGGGCCTTTGTCAAATATCAACTGCTCATATGTGGATGGATTTATATCTGGATTCTCAATTCTGTTCCATTGGTCCATGTAGCTGTTATTGTACCAGTATGCTTTACTCTTTAACTCTACATAATGGGAGATCCAAAAGTAGGACAGACTTTAGAGCTGACATAATTCCATTACTACAGCTCCATTTCTCTGCTATTCTTTTGGCATTGCCCTCCCCCATGTGCTGGCTTCACACTCACGTTGCCATGAAAATGACAGCAATTCTAGACCTCACATCTAAGCTCAGTCCAGAGGGAGTGTCAGGGACTTCTGGAAGTTCTCCAGGAAGAGTGAGAAAAAAACTTTCTTGGAAGCATCTAGCCAGTCTATCCTTACAAGTCACTGATGTGAACTGGGGCACATGAATGATCCTAACCCAGTTCCTGGTAAGAGGGTGATATTTTTGTTAGACCAGTCTGGACCACTCCCAAAGCCGAGAGTACTAAGCAACAGGGACTGTAGCTAAGAGGGAAGGATCTCTGAACATCAAGGTTCTGTTGGGAAGTAGGAAGGAGAGAATGAGTGCTGAGTAAGTCCAGAACTCATTTTTATATTCCCAGCACTTGTATACATACCAAAAACCAAACCTGTTGCCGTTGAGTCAATTCTGACTCACAGTGACCCTATAGGACAGAGTAGAATGGCCCCATAGGGTTTTCAGGGA
Organism: Loxodonta africana; assembly: GCF_030014295.1. Classification (NCBI taxonomy): domain Eukaryota; kingdom Metazoa; phylum Chordata; class Mammalia; order Proboscidea; family Elephantidae; genus Loxodonta; species Loxodonta africana. Next base: position 25,338,895 of record NC_087350.1, read on the forward strand.
GTGCCTGGTGGATTCAAACTGCTGATCTTTTGGCTAGGAGCCATAGCTCTTAACCACTACGCCACCAGGGTTTCCGATCTGTATACATACAGCACTTAAAAATAGTTTTAAAAATTGTTTATTCTTTATCTCAACTATAAATTCCTTGGGAAAGGGAAACGTGTTTTATGCTTGTTTATACTACTCCTGAAGGCCCTGGGTGGCACAGTTAAGCACTTGACGAGTAACCGAAAGTTTGACAGTTTGAACTTACCCAGAAGCACCTTGGAATAAAGGCCTAGCAGTCTGCTTCCAAAAGGTCACAGCCTCAAAAACTCTGCGGGGTGCATTTCTACTCTGACACACAGGGGGTTGCCCTGAGTCAGAAGGGGCTCCCCAGCAACTGGTATAGTACTCCTAGTGACTAACTCAATGTGGCAAACATATAGGAACTTAAAAGCTGTTGATTTTTTCTGTCAACAAGCCTCAGTGAGAGGAAGAAATGCCCTGAATTATTTTATCTGCTAGATTCTGTTGCAGACTGCTAAATTTTCTTTCTAATCAATTTTTTTGACTCCCAAGACTTTAAGCTGCTGGGGTAGACAGGAAAAATCCCAAACGGACAGATTTACATTTATCCAACAACTGTATTAACGTACTAGTGACTTTGTCTGGAAATGTAAACCATAGATGAGTCCTTAAAGTTCCCTTTTCTTACCAAAATGAAGAAACTGAAAAAATGAAGATGTTCAGCTTCTCTAGGAACAAAGCTGCCAAGCTTAAAAGTTCCAAATCCTCCAGAAGTCCAGGGAAGAAAGTTTACTGCTGACAACAAAAGATGACTTACTCATGATTTGCAAAGGTGTGAACAGTTTATATTCTCCATGGAGAATTAAACCTGCCACGGAGGAAAAAAAAGCATGGCTCTATATTAAAATTTCATCACCAGGCAAATTTTGATCATCACTGAGTCCTTCCTACACGGCTCTCCTATTAAAGATTATTAAAAAAAAAAAAAAGTTTGGGATAGTAAGGTGATACTGTCTTGACCACCAGAACAGCTAGCACTGGTGAACCTGCCTCTTTGTGCTTCTGATTTGGGAACTGACAAAGGTTCCAGTCTCAAAGCTGACCCTTGCTTTGACCTGGGGTTAGTCACTGACTCACTCAGCTTCACTTGCAAAATAGGAATCAGAAGAGCCGTTTTTGTCATGATAGGGACCAAATGAGATTCAGTACTTAAACACAATCCAGACACAGAATTTTAATCATTTGATACACATATTTCCTCAACCAAGCACCCAAACGTTCCAACTAATGCTAACCGTTCATCTAGCCTCCAAATGGATCAGGAACTTAGCAAAGGAAGGAAGCGGCCTGCGCCAGCCTTGCTCAGGGACCGCTGTCCGGTGTCGCAGTTTGGGGGTGACTCGACCCCCGCGCCAAAACCGAGGATCGTAATGTGTGTCGCGGTCTCGAGTCCCGAATGAAGGGCGTCATCGAGCGTCTCGCCCAGACTTCGCCCTTCGGGGAGAGAACAGCGGGAGCCTGGGGAGGGCAACGCGGTACCGCGATTGGAATCACCGCGAACTGGACCGCTGCGGCGAGCCCCACTTGCCGCGTGTCGCACGCAAGGGAAAGGGGCGGGGAAACGAGGGCAAGAACAAAATGGCGGCGCTGCCGCGCGTCTCGGGGTGGGCAAGCGCGAGCCTGGACCTTCAGGACCGGAAACGGGCCAGGGCGAGAATAGGCAGGGCTGCTTACCCGGAAATGCCTGCGGGCCTCGGCCTGGCGTGCGGCCCGGCAGTCTCCGCGGTTTCGGGCCGAGCGAGTGCCGAGAGAGTGAGGGAGCCCGCTGGCCCGCCGAGCCCTCAGCTCACCTTGCCACTCACTAGGAGGCGGGGCCCTTATTAGGGCGGCGATCCCACGGCGGGGTAGGGTGGGCGAGGGGCTCATGAATCCTGGATCTTGCCCTGCTAGAGAGTTTGGCCAGTCCGCGGTCAAAAGCGTGGTCTCCCCGACCTATAGGGGAAGGGCAGGATGGACGGGATCCTAACTCCCAGAGAATCCGCAAAGTTCATTGCAGAAAACAGTCAGGATGTGTTCATCGACGGTGCAGGCGTGCGGAGTGTGGCCGAGCTGCTGCTCGCGAAGGCCTCGGGGCCGGACCTGCGTGTGGCGGGGTGGAAGACCCTTCATGAGCTGAATCCCAAGGCGGCCGACGAGGCCGCGGTCAACTGGGTCTTCGTGACAGACACGCTTAATTTCTCCTTTTGGTCGGAGCACGACGAGCACAAATGTCTGGTGGGGTACAAAGGAAAAACGTACAGTGGATACTGGTCTCTGTGCGCCGCGGTCAACCGAGCCCTCGACGAAGGTTGGTGCAACATCTTCCCGTCCAAAGTTTCCTGGGGTCCCAAGGAGCGAGTTGGGAGGTGGAATAATGTGTTAATCAGGCAGACCTGAAGTTCTTCATTGCCAGCCCTTCGGCTTAAAATAAAAGTACCAGAAGAGGCCGACATTAAATCTTTAGTGGAAATGATTGTAATATTTACCGTTAAATGCATAAGCATAAAAGTGAGCTTGCTAAAAAATGGCACTTTGATGACACATGAAGAACAAAGGGGTAGCTATTAAAAAACATTTAAGCTGCCAGAATACACTTGATGTAAAATTACAGTTAAGTACATACAAGCAAATAGAAAATGAAGGTTCTTCTGATTTTTTAAATTATTTTTTCACACTTTTGCTGCATTCTTCTAACACTCTTACTTGGTTTCATATTAGTTGTGTGTTGTAAAGGCAATCGTCTGATGAATATACAAATATGAAGTTCCTCTGAAAAAAAATTTTTTTCTTTAAAGGGATTCCAATAACTAGTGCCTCCTACTATGCCACAGTGACCCTGGAGCAGGTTCAGCATATATTCCGTTCTGACACAGACGTTCTCATGCCTTTGATAGAAGACAGGCATAGGATTCTCAATGAAACCGGGAAAATTCTGCTTGAGAAGTTTGGAGGCTCTTTTCTTAATTGTGTCCAAAAAAGTGAACAAAGTGCACAGAAGTTAATGCATCTGGTAGTTGAAAGTTTTCCTTCGTACAGAGATATAACTGAGTTTGAGGTGAGTTGCTTCTGTTGGGAATTTTAGAATTCTTAAGGATCCTTAATGAGTTAACTCTCCTACTTCCAGAACTCCTTCTGAGAATAGAAACTAAAGTTTGGAAGTTCATTCCCTGTAGATAAGAAATAGTAACTGATTTCTAATGAGTATATCAGCATTACTCTTCTGTCCCTTTTTTCTCTGTACTTTTCAAATGTTTCAAACCTAACCCTCAGTATGATATTGTCACTTGAGGGTAAGGTCCTTTTAGTACTTCAGAAAATTTGGATGAAAATCACAACGCATACTAAATTCTACTCTAATAAGAAGGGTTTTTTTTTTTTTTTTTTTTGCAAAATTCAAATGTATGTACTGTGGGTTTTCTTTTTCATAGTCAGCATACTTGAATGATGTTGTTTGCTTTATGGTACAAAAAAACATTGACTAGATGTATTTTTTAATGGTGAACATTTTTCTCTTCTTCCAGGGTGCACCTGGATTTTGTTTTTGTAAAATTCTTTTAGAATCCTTTATCACTGTGTATTTTAATTGTGACACAGAATTGGAGGCAACTTCAGAGGAATCATATAATATAAATTTATTCATTGAATAAGCTAATGGATACATAGACCAAATTGAAATTTTATAGCTATCGTCTGTAATTACAATTCAGTAACAATAACAACTAAAATTACCAATAATACTGTTTTCATTGCTCCTTATGACTTACAAGGTGTTTGCACATACAATCTCATTTGATCCACAGAACAGCTCTGCAGGGCCTAAGGACTAGATGCATTGTCCCCATCTTACAGATCAGGAATCAAGTCTGAGAGGTTAAATAGTCAAGAAATAAGTAGCTAGCCTTTCAAGTCTACATTTTGTCAGTCTGCCTCCATAAAATGAGAGGTGCCTGATTATGTTAGTTAACATTCTTTTAATTGCAAGTGGCAGACAAAAACTAGAAAAAGTTTGAATGAAGACTTTTTGAATGGGATTGGGGGCAGGGATATAGCTGCTTCATGAACATCCAGGACCAGGGACTCAAATGCCATCAGGATTCTATTTCTCACCTTTTGCTTCTGTGATGCCACTTTTACTGCAGACACATTTCTCCATGAAGTAGAAAATGTAACTCTTCATGAATTTTACATCTTAACTGCTTCAGCCATCAAAGAAAGGGAGGTGCTCTTTCTCAGTTCCAGTTCCAAAAGTGCTGGACAAGGACTGATTGACCTGGCAAGGATTATGACCAATTAAGTGTGGATGGGGCAGAGGCAGTTCCTAGAAGACAGGCCCTAGGCCACTGTTGAATTTCATTATGTTTCTGACTGACCATTTTACTAATGCAAGGGTTACTTTGAGGTTAGTCTTTGTCTTTGAGGTATAAATCATTTCAGCTGTTTCTTTTTTCCAGGAAATTGTGGATCAAGTTCTTTGCAACATCATTCAGGCTATCTAAAGATAGTAAACAGTGTGTGAAAGAAATCTTATCTAACTGCCATTCATGCATGTAATAATCCATATATTCTAGAATCTACAGGGTTGTAGTAGAAGAAAGACTAAGGTTAAATTTATCATGACGTCAGGATGGAATGAATTTGGAACACCGTGTAGTTTACTTTCAAGTTGTCCTGTGTTGAATTTGTGTTTTGGAGTAAAGAAGTGAATGTTTTTGTAAATAATAGTATTGATATAGCAAGCATTTACTGAGAGTATTTTATTTACAGCACAGTGCTTTTGATTTGCTTTGCTGAAAAGTTCAATTTTTAAAAGATGCACTAGGATATAGATTAATTTTAAAATTGGTACATTGAGCCATTTCCCATCAGTACTAATTTCTAAAATACATTCTTACAGAAAAATCCTTGAAATGTAACAAAAATCACACCTAAAAATCTTAACACATTTTTAAAGAAATAGGCTTTTGATCTTTTTTTTTCATACAGTAGCAAGTGAGATTATCATTGGTGTTTGCCCAAAAACATTGTATTTTTGTAGCCCTTATGGTTTTTTTATGGCACCTAACAATACTGAACACATGTGGGCGCGTCGTAATGCCTTGATCAGTCAATTTAAATTTAAAGTGTTAAATTCAAATATATCTTTTTATTCATATTTTTAAATTTTCTAATTGCAAAAGTAAAAATATTAATTTTGGAATTTGTACAGAGAAGCAATAGCCATTCAATCACCCAGAGATAACCACTGTGTACAATTTGGTCTTTTTCTATGTGTGTGAATACATGGATCCAGGAACAAAAATAGGATCGTGCTGTATAAGTTTTTAAATTTAACGTTGTATTATGAACATCTTTCTAATGTTGATAAAAATTCTTTTCAAAGCACCACTTTTAATGGCTTCCCAATATCCCACCATATGAATGTACAGTACCATAATTATTTGTCAGCTGTTTTTAGTTTTATGCAGTTATAGGCTATACTGTACACTGCTTAACTAAATCTTTCTAGAAACCATAATTATTTCCTTAAAATGGATTCCTAGTAGTGAAATTGCTGAGCCAGAACTTAGCTGGGATTTTCAATGCTAACTACTCTCCAGAAAGATGATAACCAGGACTGTTAGCAAATGAAAGTGCCCTTTCTCTACCCCTTCACCAACATCGGCTGCTATATTTTTTAATCTTTGACAATTTGCACAAATACAGTTGTAATTGCTTTAAATATGTACTTATTTACTCAGACTACTTTTCATTATTAGACACTAAGAACAAATTAATGAAGTTAGAAATTTTAAAGATTTAGATCTGTTTCCAAAGCTGGCTGTGCCCCAGAATCACTTAGGAAGCTCAAAGTTCAGATTATGTTTCCAAGTCCCATCCTCAAAGATTCTGATCAATAGATAAAGGAAAAGAGAAGCTACTTGGGGTGACCTTTAAATGGCTCTGATTTAGACAGGCAGTAACTATGTGAAAGTCCTAAGTAATGAATCTGCTTCCTGAAGCTAGCATCTTGACTCTGACGTACTGATAAATATACATGAGAAATGTCACATTTGTGATAGTTCAGTAGATAACATTTATAATCTTTAACCTTTCCATTTGTTCATGATAAATTTATTGAAGAATTTTTTAATGAAAATTAACTCGTGGTCATAGAGTTTTCATTGATAATTATATTATATAAAGGTATTTTGAAAATAGTGTGTTCACAAAGCAGTATTAGGGAACATATAGGGAATTGTTATTTTGGGATTTACTGGTAGTTTCAGTAATATCAGTTAATACTTTAGAGACCCAGAATTTGATTTCTAAAACCATAACCAGCTTATTAAGAAAATGTTTTATAGATCAAATTTATTTTTAGATTCTTCCCTTAAATCTTTGTGTGTGTGTTTTCATTTTAAGTGGTATTATAATCTTTATGATGTACTAGACCGCTGCCATGGAAACAGTGGTCACAATTAGACAATTTATACGTTTTCTCAGGTGCTATTGCTGATTTTGTTATACAGGTTTGGTCCTAGTTTTGTCCATTTTGCTTTATGATCTTGAAAAATAGCTGTAATAGCTTCTATCTATTGTAATAAGGAGCCCTGGTTAAGAAGAGCTCAACTGCTAACTAAAAGGTTGGCAGTTAGAATCCATCAGCTCCTCCTCAGAAACTCTACAGGGCAGTTCTGCTCTGTCCTATAGGGTCACTGTGAGTCAGAATCAATGGCAATGTTTTTTTTTTTTTTTAATGGTAATAAACTTTATGGTATAATTGTATTTAATAAACAGTTGAGTTTTATGTCTTGCTTTTTATAAACTAGACCTGGAGCTAGAAACCTTGCTAGTGTATATAAGGCCAGTTTATATAGAGGAACAATTGCCATGTTGCCACATTGGATGAGTTTGGGAATATAGATTCATAGCATCATGTAGGAATGCATCTTGATGGTGATTTGTGCCCCCAGCACTAATTTAGTTTACAGACTTTACACATGTCCAAAAATGACCATATGTGTTTGCCCTGGAAAACACAACCCTGAATTTCCTAACGGCAACCTTAGTATTAATTTACTTAGTAAAAGTAGGTCTGGATTGATTTCAGTAGATGTACCATAAGGTTAAGCAATAGTAGATTCTTTCTCATTATTATAGAGTATCATTGAAGTTTTCTTAGGACCATATTTTTGCAAATAACGTGCTCACACATATAATGTGTGGCATAGCTTGCTTACAAAAATAGCAAGGGGGGTTGTGTGGTTGGCGAAAAACAAATATCGCACGCACTATTTGCATAGAAATGTAAAGAAAGGAGTTTTTATTATCATCTTATGGAACTCCTATTTGTATGGAGCCTTTCTTGAGGAATTTAATTTTCCATTTACTCATTTATGTCATTTACTTACTAAAATATTTTCTGAGATGGTCAGGAGATATTTTGGGAGCCAGTAATATTAATTTTTCCCATTTAGCAGACAAGCAGTTGTATAAAGATGATGTGAGGTTTTTACCATTGGTATTAGGACTAGAAGTAAATTGTAATTAATCTGTCTTATGCTTTCCATGGTCTATACTGATCTTCATTTGTAGTTTTACAGAAAATTCCTGAGTTAAATTATAACCTACCATCTTATAATGCTTGGTTAAATTTGTTTCTTCATGTATAAATATAGTCAGGTTGTTTTAGTATGTGGACTTACATATTGACTTTGACCATTTGCAAAAATGGTAGAGTAGATAATTCTGGTTGTTGACCAATTATATTTTAATCACTGATGTAAATTTACATTAATCATATTATCTGAAAAGAGTTAAAAATTAGTGAATGCTGTGATTATCTTAAAAAATGAACTTCGGAATGATTACTTTCTTTATACTCTTCGGTGTTTTATTCAATTAAGGGGAATTGCTGTTGAAATCATAAATATATATACATGTATGTATGAAATTTAAGAAACTTTTCAAAGGACTAGCCACTAGACATAATAAGCTATCAGATAATGGTGACACCTAGAATGTGTATATGGAGTAATGCCAGTGAAAAAGAATGCTAAATAGTACTGATTACATAAATTGCATTTTATGTGCCAGGAAAAAAATAGGAAGTAAATTTGTAGCAATGTAGAAAATTTAATGTTTATTAGACCTTTTTTTTTCTGTAAAAAGTCTATAAATTCTTACCAACAAAGTAAGAAAGATTATTCTGCCCCTGAAAAATGTTTATAACATGCACCTTTTTTTTATACCATGCATAATAAAGCTTTCAGATACCTGGGTAACACTTATATTCTCTTCATTCATCAGGGGAAAAGGATTTCTTTTTATAAACGGGCCCAAATCCTTGTGGCAGATACATGGAGTGTGTTAGAAGGAAAAGGAGATGGCTGCTTTAAGGACATCTCCAGTATCACCATGTTTGCTGACTACAGGTTACCTCAGGTTCTTCTTCATCTTGGGGCCCTGAGATACTCTGATGAACTACTAAAGAAGCTTCTTAAAGGTTTGCAACCTAATTAATTCTTTGTGATACAATGAATTGTTGAATATCCATTTAGTTTTGTTAACACATTCTTCTTTGTTTTAAAAAAGGCACTATTTATTGCTAAAAGTATATGTTAAAAAAAACACAAGAGGAATTAAAGCATAGGGGAAATTGCTGTTTTTTTTTTTTTGTTTACCTGTAGAATACTGGTATTGTCTAAATAGTGCTATTTGGACATTATAATTTCAGAGCCTAATAAAAAAATGAAACCTAAATTTGTTACATAAGGTGTGCAACACTGTGACAGTTCAGCTGAAGAGCATTGTGATGTAAAAGGCCGACTGAGAGACAGGTAGTGTGTAGTGGATTTGGAGTAGGAGGCGCCAGGGTCTGCCACTGGGTTACCTCACACAACTCAGGCACTTCTCTAGGCTTATTTATTCACCATTATTGCATTAGATTACTGATTCTTAAGAGCGGAAGCCTTATTAAAATATGTGAATATAGATACATTGGGTTGAGAAGAATTGGTGAAAATTAGCTTTTTGTTTTTTAAATATTCCTTTGTATAAGAAAGTTATGTTGTTTGATTTTCATGTTAATATGACATGTTAATTTCTTCAATTGGGGACAAGATTTTCTGCTATTAATTTTTTTTGAAAAGTAGTTTTACAATTGAATTGTTTTGTTTTGTGGAATAGACTTAAATCCCTGAAGAGAGAAATAACATAGAATATAAAAGTACCGTTATTCGCATGGTTGATTCTGTCAGGTTTTAATGCCACCTCGGGCAATCCATTTGTCCCTGTGTTTCCTCTTTTGATAAAGAACATACAATCTTATGTAGTAATGCTCATGCCTTGGGTCACTAAGGGTTGGATACCTTTAAAAGGGACAACATTTAGCTGTCATGGCTTTTATATACAGCTGTATTTTTTATATCTTTTTCTGGCTTATGTACGCACTGTTCATTCCTATCTTTAAGCATTCTCTTGCAGGGTTTCCCTCACTCAGATGTTGTTTTTTCAGTTCAGATTCAACACATTGACAGAGACTTAGCTCAAATGCTACTTTTCGGCATAAGCTTTTCCTGACTCCTCAATTTTCATAGCACTTAAATGTCTCTGCTAGTGTGAAAAAACCAGTGAGAAGGGATTATCCACCATAGTTGTACACAGCCATCTGAATTTTTTTCTCCCATCCATTTCAGTTCCAGAGGCTTTTTCCAGATGTCCAGCTATAGTTGTTACTGCCTCCAATATACCTGGCTTCTAAAAGGGTACTCTGGTATCCTTAGATATATGGACAGCTACTGTTAAGTGAACTCTAACTCATAGTGGCCCTATGTACAGCAGAATGAAAAGCTGCCTGGTCCTGCATCATCCTCAGGATTACTGGCATGTTTGAGTCCATCGTTGTGGCTGTTGTGCCAGTCCATCTCACCTAGGGTTTCCTTTACCCACGTTGGCCCCCTGCTTCACCAAAGTTTGTCCTCCTGTGTCGATTGATCTCACCTAATCACATGCCCAAAACAAGCAAGTCAGATAATGTTCTGTTGTAATCCATAAAGTTTTCATTAGCTAATTTCCAGAAGTAGATCGCCAGGCCTTTCTTCCTAGTCTGTCTTAGTCTGGAAACTTTGCTGAAACCTGTCTACCATGGGTGAACCTGCTGGCATTTGAAATACCAGTGGCATAGCTTCCAGCATCACAGCAACATGTAAGTCATGGCAGTGTAACAAATGCTGATGGGTGGTGGCAGCTGTCCTTAGGGTAGACAAATTCCTTTCCTCTTTATTTAAGCAAAATTGGATTTTTTTTTTTTTTTTAAAGAACTTTAGTGGAAAACTAGGGGAGAAAAAAATAAAAAGAAACGATGAAAGCGAAGGGATATTCAAGTATAGTGCACTGATTTTTTTTTTTTTTTAAACCTATCTTAAGTGAAGGAGCCCTGGAAAAATGGTTAAAGAGCTTGCCTGCTAACCAAAAGGTCAGCAGTTTAAATTGACCAGCCGCTCTTTGGAACCCTTACGGGGCAGTTCTACTCTGTCCAATAGGGTCACTGTGAGTTGGAGTCGACTCAATGGTAATGGGTTTGGTTTTTTGTGTATGTGTGGATCTTATGTGAAATCTAGGGCCAGGTTGGCTTGACTGGATGAAGTTGGAACTTTCTTTAACTGGTTTCCAGTGATACTGCTTCCAAACCTGTGGATGTGCTATACTTATGTTCCTTTCCCTCTCCCCTTTTCGGGAAATCTCCAGTTTTCAGCCCTTGGAAGCTCTATCTAGATTTCTGTCTGCTTTATCTTTAACCCATCTCTTTACCAAAGGCATATTTCTTAGCAGTTATGAAGATTGACATGCAGTCTGGCTAAACCTAGATTTTTCACTGTGATTCTAGGGCTGACTTTTAGGTCTAATATGGTAGCATTATTACCTTCCTTGACTCTAATCTATGCTTATCAGTCCTCTCAAATGGTTTCAGTCATTTTCAAGTGTTTTTCTGTTTCAAAGTTCATGTCTGCATTCTATACTACAAGCTTGCTCTATCAGTTATCGTGTTGGTTTCCTAGGGCTGCCATAGCAAATTACCACAAACTAAGTGGCTTAAAACAACAGAAATTTACTGTCTCATAGTTCTAGAGGCTAGAAATCTAAAACTAAGGTGTCAAACAGGGCCATACTCCCTCTGAAGGCTCTACAGGAAGATCCTTTCCAGCCTTTTCCTAACTTCTAGTGGCTCCCAGCAATCCTTGGTGTTCCTTGACTTGTAGCAGCATTACTCCAATCTTTCCCTCTATCTTATCTGTGTGTCTCCTCTGTATCTTTCTGTCCTCTCCTTATATAAGCATACCAGTCATTGGATTTAGGGCCCACCCATCTGCAAAGACCCTTTTTCCAAATAAGGTCACCTTCACAGGTACTGGGGGTTAGGACTTAAGCATAATCCTTTTGGGAGACACAATTCAACCCACTATAGTTATCTATTGCTGTATAACAAATTATGCTAAAACTTAATGGTTTAAAATAACAAACATCACAGGTTCTACAGGTCAGGAATCTGGGTGCTGCTCTCAGCTGGGGCTGCAGTCTCATCTGATGGCTTGACTTGGGGGCAATCTGCCTTCGAGTTCACTGTCATGGTTGTTAGCAGGCCTTGGGCCCTGACCACATGGTTCTCTCTACAGGTCTGCCTCCCCACAGGGCAGCTGGCTTCTCCCAGGGGGTGAGAGATCCAGGATAGAGCGAGAATACAAGAGCATCCCAGACAGAACCCACAGTCTTTTGTATCCTAATTTGGAAGTAACATTCCATCATTTCCGGTAAATTCAGTTTGTTAGAAACAGGTCATTTAATGTAGCCCACACTCGAGGGCAAGGGATTACACAAGATGGGGAAGACCAGGAAGCAAGAGTTTGGGGGGTCATCTTAGAGGTTGTCTACCACAGTTGTCTTTTCTTATTTAGCTTTGAGGCCTGGAATTCATACATGATTTGGCAGTTCTGCAAGTTGATAGCCAAGTTTGAAGGACTTACTTAGCATTAGAATTGAAGAAGGATGGTTGTATGCTAGTACTTGGGGCAAAATAAGGAAATGGAGGGAGCCAGTTAGTGTTTACACTGCCCTCGTGGTGCAGTGGTTAAGCACTTGGTTGCTAACCAAAAGGTTGACTGTTCAAACCTACCAGCTGCTCCATGGGAGAAAGATGTGGCAGTCTGCTACCGTAAAGATGAAAGCATTGGAAACTGAATGGGGCAGTTCTACTCTGTACTATAGGGTGGCTATGAATCGACTCCATGGCAGTGGGAGTTAGTGTCTGTTCTCCTACCTGCCCCATTGATCAGTGCCTAAACCTAGGGGAGAAGTGGGTACAGGGGACATAAGGAACACTACTTTAGATCCCAGGTGACAGAGTGGAGCCCAGAGGGGCTAGGTGCATTTTCCCTACTTCTGTGGATCACAGGGTCTCTGAGATACATAGAAGCTTTATGTGTCGGGGTACAGATTGGTGGCCAAAGGCCAAATATAGCTTGCCATGCATTTCATTTGGCCTGAACAGTGCATTAAGCAATTTTTAATTAGTTGCCAACACTAATGAAATTAATTAAACACTAATTAAATTTTCTCAGTTGCCAATTTGAATTATTTGAAAATTAGGAGATCTCAGTAGTTGGAAAATACGGCATTGGTGCTAGAATGATGCCTGAGATCGCATGATAGAATTTTGCAAGACCAACAACTTACTCATTGCAAATACCTTTTTTCAACAACATAAATGGTGACTATACACGTAGACCTCACCAGATGGAATATACAGGGATCAAATCAGCTACATCTGTGGAAAGAGACAATGGAGAAGCTCAATATCATCAGTTCTAACAAGGCCACGGGCTGACTGTGGAACAGACCATCAAGTGCTCCTATGCAAGTTGAAGCTAAAGCTGAAGAGAATTAGAGCAAGTCCATGAGAACCAAAATAAGACCTTGAGTATATCCCGCCTGAATTTAGAGACCATTTCAAGAATAGATTTGACACATTGAACATTAATGAATGAAGACCAGACAAGTTGTGGAATGACATTAACGAAATCGTACATAAGGAAAGCAAAAGGTCATTAAAAAGATGGGAAAGAAAGAAAAGACCAAAATGAATGTCAGAAGAGACCCTGAAACTTGCTCTTTAACATCAAGTAGCTAAAGTAAACAGAAGAAATGACGACATGAAGAGCTGAACAGAAGATTTCAAAGGGCAGCTCAAGAAGACGAAGTATTATAATTACATACATGAACACCTGGAGTTAGAAAATCAAAAGGGAAGAACACTCTTGGCATTTCTCAAGCTGAAAGAACTGAAGAAAAAATTCAAGCCTTGAGTTTTAATATTGAAGGATTCTATGGAGAAAATATTGAACAATGCAAGAAGCATCAAAAGAAGATGGAAGGAATACACAGAGTCACTGTATCAAAAAGAATTGGTCCACATTCAACCATTTCAGGAGGTAGCATATGATCAAGAACCGATGGTGCTTCAGGAAGAAGCCCAAGCCGCACTGAAGGGATTGGCAAAAAACAAGGCTCCAGGAATTGATGGAATACCAATTGAGGTGTTCCAATAAACGGATGCAGCCCTGTAGGTGCTCATTCATCGATGCCAAGAAATTTGGAAGACAGCTACCTCACTAGCCGACTGGAAGAGATCCATATTTATGCCCATTCCAAAGAGAAGTGATCCAACAGAATGCGGAAGTTATCTAACAATATCATTAATATCACAAGTAAAATTTTGCTGAAAATCATTCAGAAGTGGTTGCAGCAGTACATGGAAAGGGAACTGCCAGAAATTCAGCCGGATTCAGAAGTAGACACAGGGTGAGGGCAATCATTGCTAAAGTAAGAAAGATGGCCTTGGATGAAAGCAGAGAATACCAGAAAAATGTTTACTGGTGTTTTATTGACTATGCAAAGGCATTTCACTGTGTGGATCATAACAAATTATGGATAACATTGCAAAGAATGGGAATTCCAGAACACTTAATTGTGCTCATGAGGAACCAGTACATAGACCAAGAGGCATTCATTCCAATAGAACAAGGGGATAACTGTGTGGTTTAAAGTCAGGAAAGGTGTGTGTCAGGGTTGTATCCTTTCACCATACTTATTCAGTCTGTATGTTCAGCAAGTAATCCAAGAAGGTGGACTATCTGGAGCACAGCATGAGGATTGGAGGAAGACTCATTAACAACCTGTGACACGCAGATGGTACAACCTTGCTTGCTGAAAGCAGAGAGTACTTGAAGCACTTACTGATGAAGATAAAGACTATAGCCCTCAGTATGAATTACACCTCAACATAAAGAAAACAAAAAACTCACAACTGAATCAACAAACTATATCATGATAAATGGAGAAAATATTAAAGTTGTAAAGGATTTCATTTTACTTGGATCTGCAGTCAATGCCCATGGAAGCAGCAGTCAAGAAATAAAATGATCCGTTGCATTGAGTAAACCTGCTACAAAAGACCTCTTGAAAGTGTTAAAAAGCAAAGATGTCACCTTGAGAACTAAGGTGTGCCTGACCCAAGCCATGGTGTTTTCAATTGCCTCATATACATGTGTTGGCGAAGAATATTGAGTATACCTTGGACTGCCAGAAGAAGGAACAAATCTGTCTTGGAAGAAGTACAGTCAGATACATCCTCCTTAGAAGCAAGAATGGCAAGACCTCATCTCACGTACTTTGGACATGTTATCAGGAGAAACCAGTCCCTGGAAGAAGGACATCATGCTTGGTAAAGTAGAGGGTCAGCGAAAAAAGAGGAAAACCCTCAATGAGATGAGTTGACAAAAGGCTGCAGCAGTGGACTCAAGCTGAACAACAATTGTGAGGATTGTGCAGGACCAGGCAGTGTTTCCTTCTGTTGTACATGGGGTTGCTCTAAGTTGTAGCTGACTCCATGGCACCGAACGACAACACATAAAAACCAAACTTTGACTTCTCTTGTAAAAGTAGAGAAATAGGAAAACTTGGGTCTACCTGTAGACAAGGCAGCACACACCCTGTAGTTCACCACAGTTTGCATCTGCCTGCTTCATCCATTGCATTAATGCCTGAGTTTAGATTTGGTTTAAATTACCAAAACTAAAATATATCCGAGGCTTACAGTTTATAATTAGTGCTATTTTAAATACAGGCAGTAGTTCGTTCTGTTGTACATGGGGCTGTGTAAGTCAGAACTGACTCGACATCCCCTTACAACAACAGTGTATTTCGTTCTGCACTGAAGTTTTGTGTAGAGTTTATATCATCGAGTGTTAATATTTCTTGTTCTGATTTTTTTTCCCCTTGCAGGAGAAATGCTCTCATATGGGGATAAGCAAGAAGTAGAAATCAGAGGGTGCTCAGTTTGGTGTGTTGAGCTGATCCGGGATTGTCTTTTGGAGCTTATTGAAAAAAAGGGTGAAAAAATGAGTGAAGAGATCAATGCCATTCTTCTGGATTATTACTTATGGGACTATGCTCATGATCACAGGGCCAAAATGAACGGAATTCCATTTCATCGCATACGTTGCATATATTACTGACCTGAAGTGTAAACTGATCCAAGGAAACCTCCCTGCGTTTGTCTGTCACTTGTACAGTTCTGCTTGGATAGTAAGAGAAGATGGTACAGGCCATAGGAACAAGAAAATTGATTATTCAGTCCCCACTGAAATTTTTTTCCTGACATGTCACCATGTATGCCTGACTTTATCCTTTTTTGCCTATTTAGTTTTGACTACGTTTATCCTTTCTGCGGACACATGATTGATAGAAATAATGAAGAAATTGTAATGCCTTCCCCTTTTAAGTCTTAGATTTCTTAAAATTAATCATGCCTTATAAAATCTGATTCATCTTCAGTGAGAATATTTTGTTCATTCAATTGATATCTTTTCTTGAGGTGCAGTAATTTTTTATATGCTTTAATCATTTGATAGTAAAAAAGAAGAGAGAGGGTAGGGTCTTTGATGTATGAATGCTGTCGCTCTTGTAAAATCAACCTTGACTATTTAAAATTTTTTTTATTGGTAATGATATTGGGTACTGTATGTGATGATTTTCAGTTTAGGATATCTGCCAAGGATTTTTTCCCCAGAGTAACTGCATTGGAATTGAATAAAGATTTTTAAAACTTTTTTTAAACCTGGAATGGATTATTTCATTAAAATAGAATTTACCACATACAATTTAGAAAGGTTTACAATAGATTATTTACTTTCTGTCGCAGAACTCTCATTACCTACCAAGCACCTTCACCTTCCTTCTAACAGAATCTCCTTGATTTTCTTAGGTATCTACCTTGTTTGCTTGCGTTCAATTTGTGTGAATCAGAAAAATGTGTCTTTTCCCCAAGCACTTTACTGCCATCTGCTGGAAATTTGTCATAACCTCACAAATGACCATGATTATGCTTGTCGATAGAGCTCAGGTTGAGCAGTGGTTAAGAGTTCAGGCTGCTAACCAAAAGGTTGGCAGTTCGAACCCACCAGCTGCTCCTTGGGAACCCTATGGGGCAGTTCTACTCTGCCTTATAGGGTTGCTATGAGTCAGAATTGACTCAATGGCAATGGTTTGGCATTTTTGGTATGCATGTGAGTGGGGACCTCTGGAGCTGTGCAGTGCAGAACTTGCACAATCATAAGGGGTGATCTTATATCCATCCCTCCCCCATATGAGTCGAGGGAAGGTGATTCCCATCTCCAGTTCCAAAGGTAGATCTGGATTATACGAATGGTTTGACCATTCCTGGCAATCCTATTTTCCTTGCCTGTGATCAGTAATAGATATATAATCAAGTTCTGTCCAGTCTCATAAAGGGAAGTTTGCTGGGAGTCATCTGGAAAAATTTTCTTCACTTTTAAGAAAGATATAAAAGGAGAAAGTCTTTCTTCCTCTGAGTAACGTTCTAAGTGTGATGCCTGAAACTATAATAGCCATTTTGTGGAGCCAGAGGCTTGATTTACCTACCATGCCTGAGCCCATTGTACCTGTGAACTTTATACCTAAGATAACACATTTTCTTATTACAGCCATCATTTTGAATTAGTTTTCTGTAACTTGTAGTAGAAAGCATAATAACTAGTATTATAGTTTTCAATTTAACCCTTGAAGTCAAAATTTAAATTCTCTGAGTCAGTATCAGGCATGAGAAATACCCATGTAGTTTTTGTGGTAAAGACCTCTTGCTGTTTCCTGGCATCCACCCATGCTCCTTACATAGTTTAGCTGATACCCAGAAATACAGACTTACTTCCCCAGCCTCCTTGGCAGCTACTTATGGTCATGCCACTAATCTCTGGTCAGTAAGATGAAAGCAAAAATGTAATGTGGCAGTTGCTGGGGACCTTCCTGTCAGCCGTTTGCACTCTTCAATTTCATTGCTTTTTCAATCCTGCCAAGATTAGAACATAGACATCTTGGATCATGATCTCAGGTCATTAAAATGAGGGGTTGCAAAACTGATTATTTTTTAAGCTAGGTATTTTTTTTGTTAAGAAGAACTTGTCCTCATCAACTGTTCGGTTATGTTTTGAGGTATGTTTGTGCCCAAAAGGCAGAATAAATGTTTGATTTTTCCCCTTTGTTTACCAGTTTTCACAACAATGAGTTTGTATCCTCTGAAGGTAACCAATTTTGTGGAGGGGAGTATCCTTATGACACTAATGATCTTTATGTTTGATGAGTTTCAATCCATTGCAATTCTTTGCGGTATGCCAGTTGTCCCACCTTTGGTTGGTGAGAACTCCTTAAATTACTTCAACTGTTTCATAGAAGTAATTGAAGGTCAAAGAAGTTGTCATTTAGTTGGTTAAAGGCCTCTTGGTGTGCTTCACCCTTTCTCCATCTTTTTATCTGAAAGTATTTTGAACTTTTCCCCCTTTAGGCCGTTGTTTGAACTATTCTAGCTATCAAAATCCAAGGCCCCATGAATTGGATAATTACTGACTGACGGGTGGGTATATGACAGTTTGTTATTCTGTCTACTTTTGATTTAACGTTTTTCTGTAAGTTTTGATTTTTTTTAAATTCAAGGTCCAGCTCAATTATTTTTATCTAAACTTCTTTGATCTCTTCAGCCAGAAGTGGTCTCCCCTCCCTGTTGTGAGGGTCCTTTTTGGGGTGAGGGGGATGGGGAAGCACTGACTCTTCATCTTTTGAGCCGCCAACTGACATCTGAAGCTCTAAATATTTGGGGACTGAATGAACTCATAAGTTTATTTTCTCAGTTTTCAAATTTATCCTCCTCAGAGTTTCTTATTAGCAGCCCACAATATGTTGATGACCTAACCTGTCTTGCAGAAAGTGAAGAGGACTTGAAGCACTTACTGATGAAGGAAGATCAAAGACCATAGCCATCAGTATGGATTACATCTCAAAGAAAACAAAAATCCTCACCACTGGATCAATAAGCAGCATCATGGTAAATGGAGAAAATATTGAAGCCATCAAGGATTTCATTTTACTTGGATCCACAATCAACGTCCATGGAAGCAGCAGTCAAGAAATTGCATTGGGTAAAATCAAAGATGTCACCCTGAGGACCCAAGCCATGGTGTTTTAAATCACCTCATATGCATGTGAAAGCTGGACAATAAGTAAGGAAGACCAAAGAAGAACTGATCCCTTTAAATTATGGTGTTGGCAAGAATAGTGAATAATACCATGGATTGCCAGAAGAATGAACAAATATGTTTTGGAAGTACAGCCAGAATGCTCCTTGGAGCAAGGATGTCTTACATACTTTGGACATATTATCAGGAGGGACCAGTCCCTGGAGAAGGACATCATGCTTGACAGATGGTCAGAGAAAAAGAGGAAGACCTTCAACGAAATGGATTGACCCAGTGGCCGCAACAGTGGGCTCAAGCATAACAACAATTGTGAGGATAGCACAGGACCAAGAAGTATTTCATTCTGTTGTACGTGGGGTCACTATGAGTCTGAACCAACAAGATGACACCTAACAACAACAGAGTTTCTTGATGTGGTATAAACCAAAAGCAAAGGCTTGTTGCCCAATTAGGGTCCGTGCCCTGGAGCAGTTGAGCCAATGAAACACACTCCAAGTCGGAAAGAGTAAGAAAGTTTATTTAGGAGATGGCCACCAACGGGCAGTCCGACAGCAACGCAGGCTGTCTCTATGGAGTCCCAAAAGGCATTTTTACATTACAGCTTATATATGATTTTTACAAAGGTTAGACGTGTCTTTGTAGCCTGCAGATGGCATGGCTGGATGAGTTATTCATTACAAGGTAATTACAAGAGACTCTTTATCAGACTAAAGGGACATGCCAGACATCTCCTTATCAGGCTAAAGATACACATGCCAGACATCTGGGCTCTAATCTTCCTGTGGGGGGTCATAAGTCATAGGTGGCTGGACAAAGCAAAACAAATTCATTTAAAAAGGTATGTGGAAAGGAGAAGGCAGGCAAGAAAGAAAAAAAAAACTTACAGGTTCATCAAGACGCTGTGTCAAGCTCTCAGTTGCCCATTTTGAAAAGGAGAAAACATGCTGGGGAGTATTAGGGTCACAGGCTTATCAGCTTTTCACAAGCCTGCCCTATAGCCAGTGGTACCTAACTGCTGTGACTGCCCCCAGGAGGTGATCTGTGTGGAAAACCACAAATAGGGACAGGTGTAGGCAGGAGTGGGACATGAGTACTTCCAGGGAACACATACCCTCTGACTTACTTCCCCAGGCCAGAATTACTTGATAAATCAGGATAAACATCTAGCCTACTAAAGGCTTTTGTTGTTGTGTTGAGTCCAGTACCAAAACAAAAAAACCAAACCCGTTGTGGTCAAGTTGATTCTGACTCATGGTGACCCTATAGGACAGAGTAGAACTGCCCCACAGGGTTTCCAAGGAGTGACAAGTAGAGTTCTTAACCACTGCACCACCACGGCTCCATGGAGTCCATCAGGACTCATTTATAGGGACCCTATGTGATACACGAGTCCAGGTGGAGTGCAAAGGTTAAGGGCTGGCTGGTAACAGATCATTATTTTGAACCTCCCAGCCATTCCGCAGGGGAAAGATGTGACAGTCTGCTTTCATAAAGATTTACGGCCTTGGAAATCCTGTGGGACAGTTCTACTCTGTCCTATAGGTTTGCTGTGAGTCGGAAATCAACTCCATGGCCACGGGTTTGGTTTGGTTTTTGGAATTTCATTCCCCTGCTATGACAGACGTGGTCATCCAGGCCCAGAGGTGTGAAGCAACTTAACCCTGGTCACTAGCCTGCAAAAGCTGGGAAAGGCCCTTCAGGGGAAAGCTCACCTACCCACCCCCCCAACACCCCACGGCCCACCTTCAGCCCATTGTCCCCCCAGGCTCATGCTCCCAGGGCTGGCGGTGTCCCCGCCGTTGCGTTTCTGTACCTGCTAGCACACCCTGGAAGCCCAAGAGCAGCACATGGGTAATGCGGTGTGCCCAGCTCTCGCTGCTCCTCGAAGCAACACGACTACTGGGCCGCCAGTGGACTCAGGCGCCTCTTCCTGCTCCCCCCTTCCCTCCTTCCTGCTACCTTCCTTTCCCGTCCTCTCCCCTCCTCTCTCTTCCTTTACTCCCCCTCCTTTCTCCTTCCCTCTACTTCTACTTCTCCCCCTCCTCCTAAGTTCCTTCATCCCTTCCCCCTTCTTCCTGTTGTAGAGAAAAACTTGAAGGCTGTTTCAAGTTAAAACAGAGAGATTTATTAAGCATTTAATACAACTGCAATTCCAACTCATGGGGACGTCACATGTGCAGAGTAGAAAAGCTGCGTGGGGTTTTCAAAGTGGGTTGGAAGTATGACAGCCTTTCGGCTAGTAGCTGGGGAAACACATAGCCCACTGAAAATGGAACCAGGTGGTCCCGGGGCAGTGTCATTATACAAGTATTCTTACAGGGTCAAAAGAGGAACCAAACCATAGGGAGGATAATTACAGGAAAAACAATGAATATTGTCCTACTCACACTGATTGGTTACTGATTATTAATAGTAAGGTTATTGATTACAGATAGTTCACAGGATGCTTAGATCATGATCACAAGATGCTTACATGTATTTTCTCTGTGCAGAAACATCTTGATGGCCACAGTCCCCAGACAGCACTCTTCCTGAGCACGTGTATTTGGAGGGGCAGAGATGGCCATGTGGTTTTACATCCTGGTTTTGACCACCCAGTAAAAACATGTTTTTCTCAAAAAACATAGCTGTTAGTCTAAAAATACAGATTAAAATTAGATGCATGGTCAGCATGCCTCTGTCACTAACTGCACTGCAAGTTCTTTTCCTAAGACATTTCTCTTCCCTTCTCTCCTCCTCCTCCTTCCCACTTTCCTCCTCCTTTTATTTTCCACCCCCTCCTTCTTCCCCTCTCCCTCCTTCCATCCCTCTCTCTGCTCCTTCCCACCGACCCCGCTGTCTCTTTCCTTCCCCCCTCCTCTTCCCTAACATTCTCCTCCCCACTTCCCTCATCTTGTCTCTCTACCCTTCTTCCTCCTTAGTCTCTGTCTGCTTCCTGCTTTTTCCACAGATGCCCAAGGGTCTCAGTCTTGTGTGCCTTTTGCCAGGATAACTTCTCTCTTGGTGGATTTTGGGGAGGTCTGGGGAACATAATCAGCACGGAGCCAGCTCCTGAAGTTTGAGAAGATGAGAATGTAGAAATAGGATCCGGGAGATTTTTTTCAGTTATGTTGATTCATTCTGAACTCCCGCTTAAACACAATTAGTGCATGGCCCGGGAGCCTCGCCTTCTCACACGCCCACCCCCACCCCCGTGACTCAGTTTCCTTTAGTAGCCTTTGATTTGCAACCAGTTCAAAAACTTTTTTAAAAATTTCTTAATTCTTCTTCAGCAGCTACCTAATGGTTTGTTTTCCTCTACAAAACTCAAGTCATTTAGCCAAGGTAACTTATAAATACACTTTAACCAAAGATCATTAGGAACACACCTACGGTAAGCAAGTTGGATTAATCACTAACTGCAGGGCGGGTCATCTCAGTAAGAGGGTGATTTTGAGGCAGGGGTTCCAACCTGTGGTTCGAACCCCTGCTGAGAATTTGCATTTCTAACAAGTTCCCAGGAGATGCCAATGCTACTGGTTAGGGACCAATGAGAACCACTAGCAGAGCTGTTGTCCTTACGTGCCTTTGAGTTAGTGCTGTGGAGCCCATTCTGACTCATAGCAACCCTATGAACAGGACAAAACACTGCGTGGTCCTGCACCATCCTCACAATTGTTGCTGTGCTTGAGCCCATTATTGCAAGCACTGTGTCAATCCATCTCGTTGACCCTTTTTCGCTGACCCTCTATTTTACCAAGCATGATGTCCTTTTCCAGGGACTGATCCCTCCTGATGACATGTCCAAAGTGTGTGACACATAGTCCTGCCATCCTTGTTTCTAAGGAGCATTCTGGTTGTACTTCTTCCAAGACATATTTGTTCACCCTTTTGACAGTCCATGGTATGTATATTCAATATTCTTTGCGAACACCACAATTTAAAGGTGCCAATACTTCCTCGGTTTTCTTATTCTTCGTCCAGCTTTCACATGCATATGAGGCGATTGAAAACATCATGGCTTGGGTCAGGTGCACCTTAGTCTTCAAGGTGACATCTTTGCTTTTCAACACTTTAAAGAGGTCCTCGTTAGCAGATATATCCAATGCAATGCGTCGTTTGATTTCTTGACTGCTGCTTCCATGGGCGTTGATTGTGGATCCAAGGAAAATGAAATCCTTGACAACCTCAATCTTTTCTCCATTAATCATGATGTTGCTTTTTGGTCCAGTTGTGAGGACTTTTGTTTTCTTTATGTTGAGGTGCAATCCATACTGAAGGCTGTGGTCTTTGATCTTCATCAGTAAGTGCTTCAAGTCCTCTTCACTTTTAGCAAGCAAGGTTGTGTCATCTGCATAATGCAGGTTGTTAATGAGTCTTCCTCCACTCCTTATGCCCGTTCTTTTTCATATAGTCCGCTTCTCAAATTATTTGCTCAGCATACAGATTGAATAGGTATGGTGAAAGGATACAACCTTGATGCACACCTTTTCTGACTTTAAACCATGCAGCATCCCCTTGTTCTGTTCAAACCACTGCCTCTTGATCCATGTACAGATTCCTCATGAGCACAATTAAGTGTTTCAGAATTCCCACAATGTTATCCATAATTTGTTATGATCCACACAGTTGAATACCTTAGCATAGTAAATAGAACATAGGTAAACATCTTTCTGGTATTCTCTCCTTTCAGCCATGACCCATCTTGACATCAGCAATGATATCCCTGGTTCCACATCCTCTTCTAAATCCAGCTTAAATTTCTGGCAATTCCTTGTTGATATATTGCTGCAGGTGCTTTTGAATAATCTCAGCAAAATTTTGCTTGCATGTGATATTAATGATTTTTGTTCGATAATTTCCACATTCGTTGGATCACCTTTCTTAGGAATAGGCATAAATATGGACCTCTTCCAGTTGGTTGGCCAGGTAGCTGTCTTCCAAATTTCTTGGCATAGACGAGTGAGCACTTCCAGCACTTCACCCGTTTTTTGAAACATCTCAGTTGGTATTCAGTCAATTCCTGAAGCCTGTTTTTCACCAATGCCTTCGGTGCAGGCTGGACTTCTTTCTTCAGTACCATCAGGTCCTGATCATGTGTTACCTCCTAAAATGGGTGAATGCCAACCAGTTCTTTTTGGTGTAGTGACTCTGTATTCCTTCCATCTTCTTTGTATGCTTCCTGTGTCTTTTAATATTTTCCTCATAGAATCCTTCAGTATTGCAACTCGAGGCTTGAATTTTTTTCTTCACTTCTTTCAGCTGGAGAAATTCTGGGCATGTTCTTCCCTTTTGGCTTCCCATCTCCAGGTCTTTGCACATGTCATCATAATACTTTGTCTTCTTGAGCTTCCCTTTGAAATCTTCTGTTCAGTTCTTTTACTTCATCATTTCTTCCTTTTGCTTTAGCTACTCTACATTCAAGAGCAAGTTTCAGAGTCTCTTCTGACATCCATTTAGGTCTTTTTTTTTCTCTCCTGTCTTTTTAATGACCTCTTGTTTTCTTCATGTATGATGTCCTTGATGTGATTCCACAGCTCGTCTGGTCTTTGGTCATTAGTGTTCAATGCATCAAATCTATTCTCGAGATGGTCTCTAAATTCAGGTGGGATATACTCAAGGTCATACTTTGGCTCTCGTGGACTTGTTCTGATTTTCTTCAGTTTCAGCTTGAACTTGCACATGAGTAATTGATGGTCTGATCCACAGTCGGCCCCAGGTCTTGTTCTTACCGATGATATTGAGCTTTTCCATTGTCTCTTTCCACAGATGTAGTCGATTTGATTCCTGTGTATTCCATCTGGTGAAGTCCATGTGTATAGTTGCCGTTTATGTTGCAATAAAGAAGTTGTTGGTCTTGCAAAATTCAATCAAGCGATCTCCAGCATCGTTTCTATCACCAAGGCCATCTTTTCCAACTACCGATCTCCCTTCTTTGTTTTCAGCTTTCGCATTCCAATCACCAGTAATTATCAGTGCATTCTGATTTCATGTTCGATCAATTTCAGACTGCAGAAGTTGATAAAAATCTTCATCTTTGGCCCTAGTGGTTGGTGCATAAATTTGAACAATAGTCGTATTAACTAGTCTTCCTTGTAGGCGTATGGATATTATCCTATCACTGACAGCACTGTACTTCAGGATAGATCTTGAAATGTTCTTTTTGACAACGAATGCAACGCCATTCCACTTTGAGTTATCATTCCCAGCATAGTAGACCATATGATTGTCTGGTTCAAAATGACTAATGCCAGTTCATTTCAGCTCACTGAAGCCTAGGATATCGATGTTTATGCCTTCCATTTCACTTTTGACGATTTCCAGTTTTCCTAGATTCATACTTCGTACATTCCAGGTTCTGATTATTAATGGATGTTTTCAGCTGTTTCTTCTCATTTTGAGTTGTGCCACATCAGCAAATGAAGGTTCCGAAAGCTTGACTCCATCCATGTCATTAAGGTTGACCCTACTTTGAGGAGGCAGCTCTTCCCCAGTTGTATTTTGAGTGCCTTCCAACCTGACAGGCTCATCTTCCAGCACTGTATCAGACAGTGTGTTCCGCTGCTATTCCTGAGTCTTTCGCTGGCTAATTCTTTTCAGAAGTAGACTGCTGGGTCCTTCTTCCTCGTCTGTCTTAGTCTGGAAGCTCAGCTGAAACCCGTCCAACATGGGTGACCCTGCTGGTATCTGAATACTGGTGGCATAGTTTCCAGCATCACAGCAACACATAAGACCCCACAGTATGACAAACTGACTGACACGTGGGGGACTAGCAGAATAGTGGTCCTCAAAATTTATTATACATAAGAATTACCTGGGGATCTTGTTAAAATGTAGAATATGATTCAGTATATCTAGGGTGGAAAATCAAATTCTCAGCAGGGGTTCGAACGTGAATGAACCAGTTCAAAGCCCTGTTTTGAGGAGGGTCCAAGGAAGCTGGGTTAGCTCTAGATTGGATGCCGTTGGAAATCCAGGGCAATTCTACGAATGGTCACCTCAATAAAATTTTAGGCTAAGGCAGACTACAGCAAAGATGAGCTGTAAATTGGTAAAGAAGTAGCAGTCACTCATGTTTGTCGAGAGAGAGGATGCATAGTATTTTGTGTATGGCACAGTGACGTTGATTTTATCTATCTTAGACATAATTATGAAACAGGCTTATTTAGTCTCACTTTTTCATCATTTCCGAGTAACCTTGTCTGATGTTGGTATTTTGTGAGATTATGTCCAACAGAATAACATGGCCAAACTGAGTGCCAGGCCAACTTCTGTTAGGAGCTGCTTATTTTCTTTTCTCAACCTTTAACCTCCTTCCTGACTGGCTCCAAAGTAAATGAATAGATTTCACACAATTCATTTATTGTGCCCCTTCACTATATGCCCCCTCCTCTGATGCTGAGTGGGTCGTGGTTTAATAACCTGGTTGGGTAAGCATAGACAGTGACCCACAATTTGTGTCAGCCTTGAGGCAACTACACGTTCTTCCCTTGTAATTCTGTGACCCATTTCCCTTTCAGTTTTCTTAAATTACCTTTTTTTTTTTTTTGGCCTCAATATTTGATTCTCAGCCCTTGGGTGGATGCCATTGTCAAAGACAAAACCTGAACAGGTAAGGGAATAGGAAGAGTCCCTGGGTGGCACAAACAGTTAAGTGCTCAACCACTAGCTGAAAGGTTGTCATGGCTTGAATCCACCTTGAAAACTGTCTTGGTTATCTATGACTGCTATAACAGAAATATCACAAATTGATGGCTTTAACAAAGAGAAATTTATTCTCTCACAGGCTAGGAGGCTAAAAGTTCGAATTCACGGTGCCAGCTCCAGGGGAAGGCTTTCTCTCTCTGTTAGCTCTGGGGGAAGATCCTTGTTATCAATCTTCTCCAGTCGAGGAGCTTCTCAGTGCAGGGATCCCAGGTCCAAAGGTTGAGGGCGCTTCTGGCTCTTCTTGCTTGGTAGTACTGTGGTTTCCATTTCTATCTGCTCACTTCTCTCTTTTATATCTCAAAAGAGATTAACTCAAGACACAACATAATCTTATAGACTGAGTCCTGCCTCATTAACATAACTACCTCTAACCCTGTCTCATTAACATAGAGGTAGGATTTACAACACAAAGGAAAATCACATCAGATGACAAAATGGTAGACAATCACACAATACTGGGAATCATGCCCTAGACAAGTTGACACATATTTTTGGGGGACACAACTCAATCCATAACAAAAACCCTATGCAACTTTTCTATTCTTCACATATTAAGTCCCCCGGAGTGGGACTCAACTAATAACAAAAACATTGCAATAGGAAGAGCACCTCAGATCTGAAGATCAGAGTGGTTTTGCCTTGGACTTTTATAAGGAGTATACAAGTTACACATGGGGTGAATGACAGTTGGGGTTGTTTTGTTTGTTGTTAGGTGCACACAAGGGAAGTCTCAGTCAGCTATCTGATCAGGAAATGTTCATCTCTTCATTTAGTTAGTTTCAGGACAAACTAGCTTTGTCATGAGACAAAGAATGGGAAATTAGATGATCTGTGTCTGGCTTGCAGGTTCAGACAAAAGGGGAAAGGTCTGTGTTTGGCCTTGCCACAGGTACACAAGGGAGTCATCCATGAATCTTATGGGAATCATGAGCAAGAATGGAGAAAGTCTTATGTAATCATTCAGAGATAGGTGGTTCTTTTTGGTAAGCAGTTTCTGGGACACAAAAAGGTGAGGGAATTTAGAAAACAAAAGGTTGGAGGGGGTTCTCAATTTCATTGTTTTCCAGGAGCACCGGACTCAGGTAAAGCTCAACATTGTCACCATCAATCTTTTCTTGTGCTTGTGCATTGGTTGGGAATAGAACAGGCTGGCCTGGCCTAGTTAAGGTTTTTATTTGCCTACTTATTTTATTTGCTCCCAAACCATGGGAGGCAATGACCTTTAAATTAAGGAAGTCAAAATTGTGAGTTTTCTACAGTATAAAATTTCCAGAGTTAAGATCCAGGGGTCTGGGATCCCCTGAGGGGAATTACTATAAGCTCACTGTGCTGATTCTGTCATTAATTTTTGAGCAAATTAGTTAAAATCTCTATCCCTGTTTAATTGATCTATCTGAATTGGGATAATCTGAACCTGATTTTCTAGTTCTGGCTCCAATTATCTTTTTGTATCATTATTTTATGGAACGTATGCATGTCTCACATCATCTATAGGATGAAGTAGGATATATATTCATAAAATAGCAATAACAACTCTTTTGTCTAACTCAGGGATATTGAGTATAAAATAAATTAATGTATGGCGGGACTAAATAATTTCTAAGATTTCTTTCAGGTATAAAATTTGCTGGCTAAAGTAACAGGGAAGTGTGGTGCAGTGAATTACTATTATATGGTCCTTCTATCCATGGTCTTGTGACTCCCACAAAGTGACTGGGTGTGACTATGCAAATAAGGTGCTTGTGGCTCACCAAGGGGATTGGACAGTTTTGCTAGATGCATGGAGCCCTTGAAGGGGTGGGACCACGCCAATAAGGTATGTAGAACCTCAGAGAGGATTAGTCAATTTTGCCATCCCACTAGGTTTAAAGAAAGCCAATCCCAGAGGCTGGGAGGGGGACCTCACTACCATAAAGAAGAAAAGCCAGGAGCAGAGAGTATCTTTTTGGACCTAGGGTCCTTGTGCTAAGAACCTCCTAGACCCAGGAGGCAGAAAGAGAGCTGTAACACCTGAGAAAGCAAGAAGCGGCGGCAAGCACAGCAGAGTCCACCTACAGTGGGTGTGCTGATGCGCAGAGTGAGAAAGCTGAGAGCCTTCAGGCAGGAGGCTTGCTGGCTTATGGAGTAAGGTGCCTCCAGGTACTTATTGGCAGAGCTAACGAAAGAGCTTAAACACTTGCCCAAGCAGGGCAGAGGCCCTGGCTGAGAGGAGCCTGTCC
Organism: Loxodonta africana; assembly: GCF_030014295.1. Classification (NCBI taxonomy): domain Eukaryota; kingdom Metazoa; phylum Chordata; class Mammalia; order Proboscidea; family Elephantidae; genus Loxodonta; species Loxodonta africana. The sequence continues at coordinate 25,367,429 of NC_087350.1, forward strand.
TCGGAGAGGGTGAGAGGAGGCTTGCATGACCAAGGGGCAGGGGTGGATTAACCAGTAAGCAGGGAATGCACAGATTTACGGTAAGCAAGGTACACATGGGATTACTTGTGTTACTAATCTTAGTGGATAATTTCACAAGGTGTTCCCCACATCCTGTGGCAGAGTGGGGTGCCTGTGGGCACTTATCAGTGGTACTAGAGCTGAGTGCCTTCCGGCCGAAGTTTACTGGCGGAGTAGGGTGCCTCCAGGCACTTATTGGTGGAGCTAAAGAGCTTTGGAACACTTGCTCCAGCAGGGCAGATTTGGACAGTGACTCTGGGAGGCCAAGGAATCAAGAAGCAGAAGCCGAAGAGACAAGGAACACAGGAAGCAGAGCTGCCTCAGCCTCAAAGGATGGTGTTGCCACTCAGATGGACTAGGAGAATAGGGCCGCCCAAAGCCGAGGGAGCAGAGTTGCAGTTCCAATGGGCCTGGAAGGTAGAGCTGAAGCCCAGGACCGAGGGGCCTACACGTAGAATCTGGAGAGTGGCCAACACCTGGAGCCTGGAGGGCAGGGGCATTGTATAAATGGTCTCAGAGAACGGAGAATTATTTTCAAGCCGAGAGGGCTAATGTAATGCATTCTGCAACTTGCTTGGTGCCTTTTATCCCTTCTTTCCCTCCAATTTCTCCCATTTGTAATGGAAATGTCTAGCTGCGCCGGTTCCACTAATGTACTTTGGAAGCAGAAAACTTGTATTCTAGATTTCACAGATGAAGAAGTTTTGGATTTTGGACTTGATTTAAGACTTTTGCTATATGATGGGGTGAATATGTTTTACATGTGACAAGGACATGAATTTTGCGGGGGCTAAAGGGTAGAATGTCATGGATTGAGTTGTGTCCCCCAAAAATATCTGTCAACTTGGCTAGGTGATGATTCCCAGTATTGTGTGATTGTCCACCATTTTGTCATTTGATATGAGTTTCCTGTGTGTTGTAAATCCTACCTCTATGATGTTAATGAGGCAGGATTAGAGGCAGTTATGTTAATGAGGCAGAACTCCACCAACAAGATTAGGTTGTATTTTAGGTCAATCTCTTTTGAGATATAAAAGAGAGAAGTGAGCAGAGAGACGTGGGGACCTCATACCACCAAGAAACAAGAGCCAGGATAATAGTACGTTCTTTGGACCCAGGCTCCCTAAACTGAGAAGCTCCTAGTCCAAGAGAAGATTGATGACAAGGACTTTCCTCCAGAGCTGGCAGACAGACAAAGCCTTCTCCTGGAATTGGGACCCTGAATTTGGACTTGCAGCCTCCTAGACTGTGACAGAATAAATTTCTCTTTGTTAAAGCCATCAATTTGTGTATTTCTGTTACACTAGCACTAGATAACTAAGACAGCAAGGTACCCACAGGCTTACAGTAAGCAAGATACACATGGGATTAACTTGTTTTTACTTACTAATCTGTAGAGCACAATTTCACAAAACCCATGTGAAACTGTGCACTACAGATTAAAGCTCTTGTGTACTGCACTTATTAGGTAATCTGTCCCCGCCAAGAGGAGCTGAGAGAGCTGTTCTGCACTGAAGAAGGGAAGGATGTGCTCTCCACTTCGGGGGAGCTTTCCGGACTTTGCCTACATGCTTTCTGATCCTGATCCTGAATTGTAGCCTGTTGATCCTGATCTCGAGTTGTACATGTTACTTCCCTAATAAACCCCATAACCGTCAGTATGGTCTCTGAGTTCTGTGTGGCTATTGCAATGAATTATCAGACCCACCAGAGAAGTAGAAAGCTCTGTGGGAGGGATGGCTGGTGTCAGAATTGGTAAAAAGGTTGCCAAGTGGAGGTATGTCTGACCTCCTTCTCACAGGAATCAGCCTTGGGCTGATGCTGCTCTTGATTACCCTCCCCCCTCATTAGGTTAGACAAGGAGGTCTGACCACATGCCATTTTTACAGGAAGTCTGGGGGACTATATCGTTGTGGCATTCAGACTAAGGTTCTCTTTTCCATATAGTATATTCCTTGTTTCCTTTTCCTTTCTGTTTTGGTTTCTTGCTTTTGTTAAGAATATTTTCCTTTCAAGTGAAAGAAACCAGATTGAAACTAGGTAATCAAAAAGGAAAAGTAATAAGGAACAAAATGATAAGTCCAGGGATAGAGTTGGCCTTGGCCTTAGCCATATCCAGGAGACCAATTGTGGGCCAGGGATTAAAATGCTATCACAAGGATCACATCTCTTATTTCTTTTTGCTCTGCTGGCAGAGGTGACTCTAACAGCTAGTGAGTGATTCCAGGCAACAGAGAACATATCTTTGCCAATAGCCCAAGCAAAAGTCTGGCAAAGCCTAATTTGGGTCTCAGGCCCACTGCTATGGGCTGGGATTAAGGGCCAAGTAATTGGCTGGTCTACCAGGTAGAGCAGGGGGAGTTCTTGGAAGAAAAAGAGGTGGTCTTCTAACAGAAAGGAAAAGGGATGGTAGGTAGTCAAAACAACCTTGTCTTCTACACCTTCACGGGGATCTTGTCAAGTTAGGAATTTCTGAAGAAGAGCTAGGGAAATGGTAAGGCTACATTCTGAGGTAGTCGGAGAGAACTAATCCAGTTCCTGTCTGGAGGTAGGAAAAACCTAATAACTCTCTCCCTTCCTTTACCATTCCCAGTTCACTATTCTCAGGCAGGTCAGTTGGCATGTAAATTAATCAGTATTCTTTTGTTGCAGGGGTGGACTTAAGTTATTAAAGCTCAATAAATGAGTTAAAACAAAAACAAAACAATAGGTCACACTGGTATTTAATGAGAAATCTAGAAATGTTTACTTTGAGACTTAAAAATGGTATTTGGAAAACAAAAAATACAAAATTCTACGAGTTCATAATCATTCAAAAAAAAAGGAAGCCCACTGGTTGACTTTGGAGGTAGGTAAGGACCAATTCATTATTCTCAAAATTGGTAAATAAAGGGAAAGGATCAAGCATTTACCCTGCTGTTCCTGTACTAACTGTACTTCAGGGTAACCTGAAGGAGGGAAAGCTCTTCTTTATAGGACAATTCCAGCTAATAAATGGAAAAGGAATATTAAAGTTGGAAAGTTACCATATTGCATCCGCTAAGGAATTAGTGGATCTGGAACGTGACCATTGGTGACTGTCAAAACCATTCAGTACACTGTTGGTGGTAAACTTTTTAATGAATGGACTAAGCTGAAAACACCTGAATTCACTAAGAGTTTTAACATCACTGAAAGTGATAATCTCCAGACATTATGTGCCTCCTAGTGTGTTGCAGTAGGAAGCATACAACCCCATTTATGAATGATTCTTGCCAGAAAAAATTGAACCTGAATCTAATCGAGAATGCAGATCTAATCACTGGTCTACAGGAAATTCAGGAAGTAGAGGAACAGGTTAGATATCAACAGCAAGGTGCAATCAGTACAATCCAGAATGTGAGAAATTCTACTGGGCAATGGCACAGTTTCTTCAACAAATAAATGGTATCAAAAAGGTAGGGGTAACTATTATTAAAAACATAATTCAGAGGCATACCAACTAAATGTTATGGGTGGATATTATTTTGATGCTGATATGAGTAAATCAATGGTAAAAAAAATAAATTACGAGATGCATTATGTAGAAAGTTTACAGTTTAGTCTTGGGGGTCGGCAGTGTGACTTTGTCATCTGACAGACTTAGGCTTCAGTCTTGTCTCTGTCATTAATGAACTGTTATGGATTAAATGGTGTCCCCTCAAAATATGTGCTGGAATTCTAACCCCTATACTTGTGGATGCCATCCTGTTTGGAAATAGGGTATTCTTTGTTATGTTAATTAGATCATACACTGGTAAGGGCGGGTTCTAAATCTAACCACTTCTGAGTTATAAAAAGATCAGATTAGACACAGAGATACGCACTCACAGAGGGAAGATAGACACCATGTGAGGATCGTCTACAAGCAAAGGAACCAAGGAACACCCAGGGCTACCGACAGGGAAGGATCTCACAGCTGAGTCCCTGATTTGGACTTTTAGCCTCCAGAACTGTGAGAATAATGTCCTGTTTTTAAAGCCACTCAGTTTCTAGGTAGCTAAGAAACCAAGTATGTAGCCTTGAACAAGTTGCCTGTTTTTTTTTTTTTTAATTTCCAAACATTTATTGAATCTCTGTCATTAGCTTAATAGCTCCTATATTAGATATGGACTGTGCTCAACAATGGAGACATACAGATAAACAAGACATAGTCTCTGCCGATGCTAGACAGTAAAATAGCAGGAGATGAGTCTGGTGGGGTAGGTAACCAGTTGCCATTGTGTCGATTCTGACTTACGGTGACTCCATGTGTCAGAGCTGAACTGTGCTCCATAGGGTTTCCAATGGCTGATTATTTTGGAAGTAGCTCACCAGTCCTTTCTTCTGAGGCACCTCTGGGTGGATTTGAACAGCCTGTGGATTCCCAGAAAGGTAGGAAAGAAGGAGATTATGAAAGGCCTCAAATGCCATGTCAAGAAGATTGGATTTCATTATGAAGAACTACTGAAGGTCTTACTTTTTAAAGTCTGTCCTTTCTGTTTATAAAAATGATACATTTATAAGTTAAGAAAAAATTTAAATGTAATACCAATAAAAAAATCTCAAGGGAGCTTTTTTATTTATTATTATTGTACTTTAGATGAAGGTTTACAGAACTAGCTTCTCACTAAACAATTAGCACACATATTGTTGTTAACATTGGTTAACAACCCCATGACATGTCAACACTCTCCCTTCTCAACCTTATGTTCCCTATTACCAGCTTTCCTGCCCCCTCCTGCCTTCTAGTCCTTGCCCCTGGGCTGGTGCACCCCTTTAGTCTTGTTCTGTTTTATGGGCCTGTCTAATCTTTGGCTGAAGAGTGAACCTCAGGAGTGACTTTATTACTAAGCTAAAAAGGTGTCCGGGGCCATATTCTTGGGGTTTCTCTAGTCTCTGTCAGGCCAGTAAGTCTGTTCTTTTTTTTTGGTGAGTTAGAATTTTGTTCTACATTTTTCTCCAGTTCTGTCTGGGACCCTCTACCGTGACCCTGTCAGAGCAGTCAGTGGCGGTAACTGGGCACCATCTAGTTGTACTGGCCTCAGACTGGTGGAGGCCATGGTAGTTGTAGTCCATTAGTCTTTTGAACTATTGTATCTTTAGTTTTCTTCATTATCCCTAGCTCCTGAAGGGGTGAGAGAGTAGAGTATCTTAGATGGCCGCTCACAGGCTTTTAAGACCCCAGACACTACTCACCGAAATAGAATGTAGAACATTTTCTTTATAAACTATGTTATGTTCCCTGAGACCATGGTCCCCACAGCCCTCAGTCCAGCAATTTGGTCCCTCAGGGATTTTGGATGTGTCTATGGAGATTTCATGACCTTTCCTTGTACAAGTTGTGCTGGCTTCCTCAGTATTGTGTACTGTCTTACCCTTCACCAAAGTTACCATTTATCTGTTGTCTTAGTGTTTTTCCATCCCCACCCCTCCCCTCCCTCACAACCATCAAAGATTGTTTCTTTTTGTGTATAAACCTTTTTATGAGTTTTTACAGTAGTAGTCTCATACAATATTTGTCCTTTTGTGATTGACTTATTTCACTCAGCGTAATGTCCTCCTGATTCATCCATGTTGTGAGATGCTTTGAAGATTCATCATTGTTCTTTATCGTTGCATAGTAATCCCTTGTGTATGTATGATTGTTTGTTTTAACCATTCATCTATTGATGGGCATCTAGGTTGTTTCCATCTTTTTGCTTTCGTGAACAATGCTGCAATGGACATGGGTGTACATATGTCTTTTCGTGTGATGGCTCTTATTTCTCTAGGATATATTCCCAGGAATGGGATTGCTGGATCATATGGTATTTCTATTTCAAGCTTTTTAAGGAAGTGTCATATCATTTTCCAAAGTTAGTGTAGCATTTTGCATTCCCACCAGGAGTACGTAAGTGTTCCAATCTCCCAGAAGCCTCTCCAACATTTGCTATTTTCTGTTTTTTTGATTCGTGCCAGTAATGCTGGCGTGAGATGGTATCTCATTGTGGTTTTGATTTGCATTTCTGTAATGGCTAGTGATCTCAAGCATTTCCTCATGTCTTTGTTAGCCGCCTGAATGTCTTCTTTGTTGAAATGTCTGTGCATTTCCTTTGCCCACTTTTTAATTGGACTTTTTATCTTTTTGTTGTAGAGGTATTAGATTTTCCTCTAGATTTTAGAGATTAGACCTTTGTCGGATTTGTAATAGTCAAATTTTTTTTCCCAGTCTGTAGGTTCTCTTTTTACTCTTTTGATAAGTGTAGTGTTTTTTAGAAGATCCCAGTTATCTAGCCTATCTTCTGGAGTTTGCGTGTTGTTAGTTATGGCTTGTATCCTGTTAATGCCGTGTATTAGGGCCTCCAGTGTTGATCCTGTTTTTTTCTTCTATGACTTTATAACTTTTGGTTTTATATTTAGGTCTTTGATCCATTTTGAGCTAGTTTTTGGGTATGGTGTGAGGCATGGGTCCTGTTTCTTTTTTTTGCTGATGACATCAGTTTTGCCAGCACCATTTGTTTAAAAGACCACCTTTTCCCCATTTGATGGACTTTGGGCCTCAAGGGAACTTTCTTATGGCAATTGTCAAGCAGATTCAAAAGTTCTTCTGGGAGAGAAATGCCAAGATTAGCCAAGAAAATTTATAAATAGAACGATGAGGAAGGGCTTGCACTATCAGATAGCAAATTATACCAGAAAGCTATAGTACTTAAAGCAGGAAAGTACTAGTATTGGAATAAATTGATCCATGTAATTGAATAGAGGCCTTCCAAATAGACCCAATAAGACTGTATCCTATTTCACTGATACTAAGACTTTTTTTTCCTTCTCATTTCACTTCAAGTTATATTAACTGAAATATATTTTCTTATTTAAGCTAATTTGGGCTGGGATTTATATCACTTGTGACATAAAGCATCCTAATGATAAATCTTCCAATAAAGACTTTTTTCCCCCCTTTTCCTTAAGTAAACCAAGACCCTAATTGATGATTCATCTATAAAAATAACATGTAGCCTCACCACCTGCAAGGCACAGCTCCTTTAAGTGGGAGATCCATCTGTCGGTCAGTTTCTTGCACTAGCCCCAAGCTCAGCTTGTCCCCAGAAGACAACCCTCATGGGGCTCAACCTTATGTACCTTACAAGGGGTCCACTTGGACTAGGGGACAAATCACACATCCTTGCCCTGCCAAACAGTGAGAGCTCAAGCTGCACCACTCCCACACCCCTCTCTGCCCTGGCATTCACTTGGTTCTCTCCAGTCCAGAGAAGCACAAAGGCAGATCAGCCTGCCTCTTCCTCTAGCTGGTGTCCAACCAGAGGCCCACTGCCTCTTCTTGCAGCTCTTCCAGGCTCTACAGGCCACTTTTGGAGCTTTCTTTGGCTTAACTTTAGGAGGGAAACCTCATATTTGTGAATCCACTACTCTACAAGGCCCAAGACCCCACTCTCTCTCTTACTACCCCAACCGCCTTGTATGAAGACTTTAAAAGGAGATGGGGTTGGAGCTGGGATGAAATCAGCTTTATTCTGCTGTTAACTTTGAGGGGTGGTGTCTAGCCCCAGTGACTGGCACTGTCTTTACAATATGGGGAACTTAAGTGATCCCTTCTCTTCAACTTCGGAGTCATCAATTTTGGGGCATCAGGAAATGTCCCATTCCAATCCTGTTAGGCATTTGCTGACCTCCTTCCTCAAAATGTGGCCTCTGGAGACATGCTGCTGAGCCTTCCTTTGTATCTCAAACTTACCGTTATTTATTGAGGCTTTGCCAGTGGGCCAGCTGACCTACCAATTTACACTCATTGTGCTTTTCCTTTTATTAAAAGTTTTAAAAATGCAACATAATTAATGGATTCACATCTGAATTTTTTAAAATGTGAAATAATTCAAATTAATGAGCAGCTTTCCCTTTCATTCCTAACTTTCATGAGAGAAGGAGTACTTTTTGAAGATGCTTAGATTGTGCTACTAAAAATGGAAGGCACTGAGGCATTTAAAACACAATTGATCCAGCAACTCCACACCCAAATTTCAATACCCCCCCAAATTGAAAAGAGGTATACAAATACTTGTATATGAATGTTATTATTATTCTGTAATATTGTGTAATATTATTATTCTGTAACATTCACAATAGCCTAAAGGTGGAGACAACCAAATGCCCATTAACTGATGAATGAATAAACAAACTGTGGAATATTATTCAGCTATAAAGAGAAATGAAGTTCTGATGCATACCATGACATAGATAAACTTCAAAAATATTACGGTAAGTGAAAGACGCCAGACACAAAAGGTCACATGTTGTATGATTCCATTCATAAGAAATGCTCAGAACTACTCAATCCATAGAGACAAAGCAGCTTAGTGGTTACTGGGGCGAGATAATGGGGAGTGACTGCTAAAAGGTATGGGTTCTTTTGGATCATGAAAATGTTTTGGAACTAGATAGGGGTGATGGTCACACAACACTGAGAATGTACTAAATGTCACTGAGTTGTACACTTGAAAATGGTTAATTTTATGTGAAATTTCCCCCCAATAAACTAAATCGGTAGCCACAATATTGAAAAGTAACATGGAATCCTTCATACTACAAAGGGGCGGACACTTACTTGGAGCTCAGTACCCTGAGATCCCACAATGGAGTTGGCGGGCTACAACTAGCGTTAGTAAGGACGCTCGGAGGCGGGCAGCGGGCGGGGGCGCGGCCGGGACGCGACGCCAGGAGAGGGCGCGTCGGGGCGGCGGACGGTTGCCGGGAGAACCGGCGACAACAAAAGGCGCGGCGGCGGCGGCGGCGGCGCGGCCGGAGCCGAGCGGAGGAGTCCTGCGCTCGCCGCCCCACACCCGGGCTGTCCCGAGCGGGTCAGTGCGCGGCGGGACGAGCCGGGCGGTGCGGGGTGTGGCGGCCTCTCGCCCGCCGCCGCCCCTGCGTCTGCCCCCGGCCTGCCGTTGGGAAGACGGGGCGCTCGGGGACAGCCGCGTGGTGGGCTGGGGGTGCGGTTGAGGCGCTGGCGGGGCCGAGAAGGGCGGCCGAGGGGACCTGGAGTCGGGGCTAGGAGGCCCGCGGGACGACCGGAGGCAGAGCGCCCCTTCCGGAGGGAAGTTGGTCCCCTTAACGTAGAAGAACCCGGGGGTGGGGACAGGCGAGGGCCAAGCCTCCCTGAGTCTGATCACGTGGATCTCTCGTGTTTGTACTTGTAACTGCAGGATTTGAAGGGAGGGGGAAAGGGCCAGCGTCTCTGGTGCTTTCGTTTTGTCTCAGACCTCCTTTTTCCACGTAGATGTGGAAACTTCGGTACGTTCTTCCCTCAGAGGCAAGTGATTTTGGAGGAGAAAGGGTGCCCACGTTCGTTCATTCCTTTCTTTCTTTGAAACACGTAAAATAACATTTACCGCCCTCTCCATTTTTTTTTTAAATCTTCAAGCGTTGTTTTTCCCTCCTTTCTACTCCCTGTCTTCTTTATCAAATTGTTTACGCCCTTGGGGCCCTCTCTCAGATCCTTATGCGATTTACTAGGCATCTGCTGTGAAGTTTCTTATGGAAATATTAATTATTAAAAAGCACGATTTTTTGACGGTCACTACTCCTGAAAATCCGTTGAGTGTGCCTAAATATTCGCAGCCAGTCAGATTTCACTTTTTTTTTTTTAACATTTATTGGTGGCATAATACATATGCTTCTGATGACTGTTACTGATCTGAAGAAGTACTATAGAGTATTAAATTTTGAAAAATTTAAATTCTGACTGATTTTTTTTTACAAGATTTATGTTTTTGAGCCTCTTATTATTTTTTAATGGTTAGACTAGATGACTATCAATTGCCTTTATGGGCAAATTCTTTCTAGGTATTTCTGGTATAAAAACCAAGAAAGTGTAAATATGTCAATTACACTTGGTACTTTTATTAACAATTTCATTTAGTATTTGCTTAACATAGACCATGACTTTTGTTTTAATGTGATGGCATTAAAAAAAGAAACAAATGAATCTATATGATAAAAACTTAAAATGTAGGTGTTCAGAGCTACTTGGAAGAATGAACTCATACAGCGTCCCTGTAATTTCTTTGGAAGTTTTCAGTACCGATAGATTGTAGAGTCCTTTAGGATCCAAAGAAGGATTTACCATAAATATGAGCATGTATTTTTTCAGTGTACAATTTTTAAAAAAAATTTTTTACTGTGCTTTAAGTGAAAGTTTACAAATCAAGTCAGTCTCTCATACAAAAATTTATATACGCCTTGCTGTATACTCCTAGTTGCTCTCTCCCTAATAAGACAGCACACTACTTCCCTCCACTCTCTCTTTTCCTGAAAATTTGGCCAGCTTCTGACCCCCTCTGCCCTCTCACCTCTCCTCCAGGCGAGAGCTGCCCACATAGTCTCATGTGTCTGTTTGATCCAAGAAGCTCACTGTTTACCAGTATCTTTTTCTGTTCCATAGTCCAGTCCAATCCCTGTCTGAAGAGTTGGCTTTGGGAATGGTTCCTGTCTTGGGGTAGCAGAAGGTCTGGGGACCATGACCTCTGGGGTCCCTCTAGTCTCAGTCAGACCGTTAAGTCTGGTCTTTTTACAAGAATTTGAGGTCTGCATCCCACTGCTCTCCTGCTCCCTCAGGGGTTCTGTGTTGTGTTCCCTGTCAGGGCAGTCATCAGTTGTAGCTGGGCACCATCTAGTTCTTCTGGTCTCAGGCTAATGTAGTCCCTGGTTTATGTGGCCCTTTCTGTCTCTTGGGCTCATAATTACCTTTGGTGTTCTTCAATCTCCTTTGCTCCAGGTGGGTTGAGACCAGTTGATGCATCTTAGATGGCCACTTGCTAGCATTTAAGACCCCAGATGCCACTCTCCAAAGTGGGATGCCAAATGTTTTCTTAATAGATTTTATGATGCCAGTTGACTTAGATGTCCCCTGAATGACCATGGTCCCCAAACCCCCACCCCTTCTATGTTGCCCTTCGAAGTGTTCAGTTTATTCAGGGTATAGAATTTTATTAGAATGATTAAAACTGCCAAAGTCAAGTGTGTCTCTTTGTTTGGGCCATTAAAGATAGTTTGTAGACTCTGTTTTGGGATTTTATAGCCCAAGGGAGCTGCTAATTTTTTACTCTCAGTGGGTTTTTAGTAGAGTGATGTAAATGTTTTTTGTTATTGTGATCCTTTTCAGTCTATCCTCTCACAAAACTATAAATGCAAACTACTTCTGCAGAATTTTTTTTTTAATGCTGTTGTAGTCAGCTGCTGTTGAGTTGGCCAGACAGTATGACAGCGCTCTGTGTAACTGAGCACATCAGTGTCTGGACCTGTGCCATCTGCATGATCTCTTTCGGATAGGACAGTGTTCCATTGTGATCCAAAGGGTTTTCACTGGCTGATTTTTGGAAGTAAATCACCAGGCCTTTTTTCCTAATCCATTTTAGTCTGGAAGCTCTGCCATTTTAAAGGCTAGTGGATATTAAACGTGTCATTAATATTTTTGTAGTAAGTAGGTAGTGCTTAAAATGTTATTTTAATGTAGTAGTCTGCTGAGTTGCGTAATAATGATACTGTTCAAGACCCACCTTCTGTAAAGGCTCCAGCCCTACCCCAGACTGATGGCTTTTCACCCTCTGCGCTTAAACATTATCATAGATTGTTAATGTTCTTTAGCTTCTTTATGGTGTAAGCTTTATCCTATCAAGACTGTGAACATTTGTGTGAAAGATTCTGTGTCAATGTATTTTCATTTTTCTTGGGTATATACCTAGGAGTGGAATTGCTGGGTCAAATGGTAATTCTATTTAACTTTTTGAGAAGCTGCTAGACTGTTTTCGAAAGTGGCTGTATCATTTTACGTTTCTACCAGCCATGCACAGGATTCCAGTTCCTCCGCATCTTCACCAATACTTGTTATTATCTGTTTTTTGATTATAGCCATCCTAACCAACCAACCAGTTTCAGTGGAGTTGAGTTCAACTCATGGTGACCCTGTGTGTGTCAGGAGAGCATAGCTGGCCTAACCCAATTGCTGTCGAGTCATTTCTGATTCACGTTGACCCCACGTGTGTCAGAGTAGAACTGTGCCCCATAGGGTTTTCAATAGCTGATTTTTGGAAGTAGATCACCAGGCCTTTCTTTCAAGGTTCCTCTGGGTAGACTCAAATCATCAGTGTTTTGGTTAACAGTAAGCTCGTTAACCATTTACACTACCAGGGACTCTGTAACTCTCCTACCCGTTGCTATTGAGTTGATTCCAACTCATAGCGACCCTATAGGAGGGAACAGAACTGCCCCATAGGGTTTCCAAGGAGCGGCTGGTAGATTCCAACTGCTGACCTTTTGGTTAGCAGCCTTAGCTCTTAACCACTGTGCCACCAGGGTGCCCTAATGGGTGTGAAATGAGGCATTAGTTGGTTCAGTGGTAGAATTCTCACTTCGCATGCAGGAGACCCAGGTTTTAATTCCCAGCCAGTGAACTTCATACACAGCCACAACCAGTCAATTAATGGAGGCTTGCATTTTGTTATGATGCTGAACACATTTCAGCAGAGCTTCCAGACTGTGGTGGACCAGGAAGAAAGGCCTGGTGATTTACTACTGAAAATTAGCCAATGAAGAGATCACAATGGAACATTGTCTGACCTGTAAGCTATCATGGGAATGGTGCGGGACTGGGCAATGTTTCATTCTGTTGTGCATCAGGTCACCATGAGTTGGGGCTGACTTGAGGGAGTTGCATTTCCCTGATAGCTAATGATGTTGAACATTTTGTTATTATGTGTCTTTTTAATTTTAGCCCTACTAGTGAATATAAAGTGGTATCTAATTATTTTCATTTGCATTTTCTTGATGGCTGATAATGTTAAATATCTTTTCATGGGCTTATTGGCCATTTTATGGGCATATTTGGTTTATTGGCATAAACATTGATACCCTAGGTATTAGTGAGCTGAAGTGAGCTGGTATTTCAAATGGTCTACTATGCTGGGAATGACAACTTGAAGAGGAATGGCATCACATTCATCGTCAGAACATTTCAAGATCTATCTTGAAGTACAGTGCTGTCAGTGATAGGATAATATCCATATGCCCACAAGGAAGACCAGTTAATACAACTGTTATTCAAATTTACACACCAACCACTAAGGCCAAAGATGAAGAAATTGAAGATTTTTACCAACTTCTCTGGTCTAAAATTGATCAAACAAGCAATCAAGATGCATTGATAATTACTGGTGATTGGAATGCAAAAGTTGGAGACAAAGAAGAAGGACTGGTAGTTGGGAAATAAGGCCTTGGGGATAGAAACGGTGCTGGGGATCCCTTGATAGAATTGTGCAAGACCAACAACTTCTTCATTGCAGATACCTTTTTTCACCAGTATAAATGGCGACCATACATGTGGACCTCGCCAGATGGAATACACAGGGATCAAATTGACTGCATCGGTGGAAAGAGACAATGGAAAAGCTCAGTATCACCAGTCAGAACAAGGCCAGGGGCTGACTGTGGAACAGACCATCAATTGCTAATATGCAAGTTCAAGTTGGAACTGCAGAAAATTAAAACAAGTTCACGAGAACCCAAGTACAACATCAGATATATCCCACCTGAATTTAGAGACCATCTCAAGAATAGATTTGATGCGTTGAACACTAATGACAGAAGACCAGACAAGTTGTGGAATGACATCAAGGGCATCATATATGTTGTGGAATGACATCAAGGGCATCATACATGTTGTGGAATGACATCAAGGGCATCATACATGAAGGAAGCAAGAGGTCATTAAAAAGACAGGAAAGAAAGAAAACACCAAAATGGATGTCAGAAGAGACTCTGAAACTTGCTCTTGAATGCAGAGCAGCTAAAGCAAAAGGAAGAAATGAAGTAAAAGAGCTGAACAGAAGATTTCAAAAGACTGCTTGAGAAGACAAAGTAAAGTATTATAAAGACATGTGGAAAGAGCTGGAGATAAAAAACCAAAAGGGAAGAACATGCTGGACATTTCTGAAGCTAAAAGAACTGCAGAAAAAAATTCAAGCCTCGAGTTGCAATATTGAAGGACTCTACTGGGAAAATATTAAACAATGCAGGAAGCATACAGAGAAGATGGAAGGAATACACAGAGTCACTGTACCAAAAAGAACTAGTCGATGTTCAACAATTTCAGGAGGTAGCATATGATCAGGAATTGATGGTACCGAAGGAGAAGTGAAAGCTGCACTGAAAACATTGGCAAAAAACAAGGCTCCGGGAATTGAGATGTTTCAGCAAACAGATGTAGCGCTGGATGTGCTCACTCGTTTACGCCAAGAAATTTGGAAGACAGCCACCTGGCCAACCAACTGGAAGAGATCCGTGTTTATGCCTATTCCCAAGAAAGATGATCCAACCAAATGCAGAAATTATCGAACAATATCATTAATATCACACACAAGTAAAATGTTGCTGAAGATCATTCAAAAGTGGCTGCAGTAGTGTATCAAAAGGGAACTGCCAGAAATTCAAGCTGGATTCAGAAGAGGACGGGGATACAGGGATATCATTTCTGATGTCAGATGGATCCTGGCTGAAAGCAGAGAATACCAGAAAGATGTTTACGTGTATTTTATTGGCTATGCAAAGGCATTTGACTGTGTGGATCGTAACAAACTGTGGATAACATTGCAAAGAATGGGAATTCCAGAACAGTTAATTATGCTAGTGAGGAACCTGTATATAGATCAAGAGGCAGTTGTTCGGACAGAACAAGGGGATACTGCGGGGTTTAAAGTCAGGAAAGGTGTGCGTCAGGGTTGTATCCTTTCACCATACTTAATTCAGTTTGTATGCTGAGCAGATAATCCAAGAAGCTGGACTATATGAAAAAGAATGAGTCATTGGGAAGATTCATTTTCAACCTATGATATGCAGATGGTGCAACCTTGCTTGTTGAAAGTTAAGAGGACTTGAAACACTTACAGATGAAGATCAAAGACCACAGCCTTCAGTATGGATTACACCTCACCATAAAGAAAACAAAAGTCCTCACAACTGGACCAATAAGAAACATCGTGATAAATGGAGAAGACATTGAAGTTGTGTAAGATTTCGTTTTACTGGGATCCATAACCAACACCCATGGAAGCAGCAGCCAGACAATCAGATGATACATTGCGTTGGGCAAATCGGCTGCAAGAGACCTCTTCAAGGTGTTAAAAAGCAAAGATAACACCTTGAAGACTAAGATGTGCCTGACCCAAGCCATGGTGTTTTCTGTTGCCTCATATGCATGCGAAAGCTGGACAAAGAATAAGGAAGATGGAAGAATTGACACCTTTGAATTGTGGTGTTGGCAAAGAATATTAAAATATACTATGGACTGCCAAAAGAATGAACAAATCTGTCTTGGAAGGAGTACAACCAGAATGCTCCTTAGAAGCAAGGATAGCGAGACTACATTTCACATACTTTGGACATGTTATCAGGAGGGATCAGTTCCTGGAGAAGGACATCATGCTTTGTAAAGTAGAGGGTCATCGAAAAAGAGGAAAATCCTCAACTAGATGGGTTGACACAGTGGCTGCAACAGTGGGCTCAAGCATAACAATGATTGTGAGGATGGCTCAGGACTGCACAGTGTTTCTGTCGTACATAAGATCACTGTGAGTCGGAACTGACTCAACGGCACCTAACAACACCAACATTGGCCGTTTGTATATTTTCTTTGGATATATGCCTGTTTAGATCTTCACCAATTTTTAAATTGGGTTGCCTTTTATTATTGAATTGTAATAGTTCTTCTTATGTTCCAGATACAAGTCCCTTATCAGGTATTTGATTTGCAGATATTTTTTCCCACTCAATGAATTGTCTTTTGACTTTCTTGGTGTCCTTTGAAGTGTAAAAGTTTTTAGTTTTGATGAAGTCCAGTTTATCTGTTTTTTCTTTTATTGCTTATGTTTTTGGTATCATATGTAAGAAATCATCGCCTAATCCAAGGTCCTGAAGATATACCCATGTGTTTTCTTTTAAGAGTTTTATAGTTTTAGTTCTATTATTTAGGTGTATGATCCATACTGGATTAATTTTTGTGTATGGTGTGTTGTAGGAGTCCAACTTGATTCTTTTGCATGTGAAGATGCTATTGTCCCAGTGCCATTTGACAATTTTTCCCCCCACTGGATTGTCCTGACCTGGCACTCTTGTAGAAAATAAAATGTCCCAAAATGTGAGGGTTTTTTTTCTGGATTCTCCATTCTATCCCATTGATCTGTATGTCTGTGTTTATGCCAGCATTATTCTGTCTTGCATACTGTTGCTTTATAGTAAGTTTTGAAGTCAGGGAAGTGTGAGTTATAAAACTTTGTTCTTTTTCAATATTATTTTGGCTATTCTGTGTCCTTTGAGTTTCCATATGAATTTTAGGATCACTTTGCCAATTTCTGCAAAGAAGTCAGGTGGGATTTTTATAGGGGTTACATTGAATCTGTAGATCAATTTGGGGAATATTACCATCTTAACAATAGTAAGTCTTCCAATCCATGAACATGGGATGTTTTTCCATTTATTTAATTCCTTTAAACAATATTTTGTAGCTTTCAGAGTATAAATTTTACATTTCTTTTGTTAAATTTATTTCTAAGTATTTTATTCTTTTTGATGCTTTTGTTAATTGAATTGTTAATTTATTTTCCAAGTTGTTCATTGGAAGTGTAGTTATCAATTTATTTTTTAATGTACTAACTCCACTAAAGATATTCAGAATAAGTATAACATTTAGGAGTGGAAAAAAGTTTTTTTTGTTAGCTTTGAATAAAAATTCAGTTTTAAGTTCATGTTGATATAGAAATCTTTAACACTATTTCCATGGATTTCTTTCTAATATTTGTGGCAGAGAGGAGATGTTATTTTTGAATATATAACTATAAAATCTATTACAGTATAGTTTGCTTTTTTAACATATGTATACAATTCCCCAGTTATTTTCTTGCCTTAATTTTCTAATTCCCTATTTAGTCAATATTTAGATGAATGAACTGGAAATCATATTACTACTATAGAAAGAATGGCACAATGGAATCCCATGTACTTATCACCTAGTGTCAACATTGACTAGCTCATGGCTCCTACCTCCTAGATTATTTTGAAGCAAATATCAGACATTGTGTCATTTCATCTATAAATTAATGACATAGTTTTATGAGATTTATTCTTTGTAACTATTTTATATTGCAACAGAACCTGCTATAATTGACTTTACTTTAGGAGATAATTAATTCATTAATTTATTTTTATTTTGATACACAGGAGTCCAGGTGTTATGTAAAATGGATGTTTCTCACACTAGATACTGAATACTAAGTAGAAAGTCTAGTTAGCAAAATCTGAGCTGCCATGGAAGAAATACCAGTAAAAGTTGCTGTAAGAATTAGACCTCTGCTTTGCAAAGAAGTTCTTCATAACCATCAAGTGTGTGTGAGAGTTATTCCAAACACTCAGCAAATTATCATCGGGAGAGATAGAGTCTTTACTTTTGATTATGTTTTTGGCAAAAGTTCCACTCAAGATGAAGTTTATAATACGTGCATAAAGCCGCTAGTGTTGTCACTCATTGAGGGCTATAACGCAACAGTTTTTGCCTACGGACAGACTGGATCTGGGAAGACGTACACCATCGGGGGAGGCCACGTTGGTAAGAGTGTCTTACTCTTTGACTTTTATCTGAGACATTAGAAAGAAGGTAGAATGTGATAATATCTGACATACAATATGTGCTCAAAATATTGAGTGAATGAGGAATAATAGGATAATCAAATGTGATCATAAACCATTGTCTTTGAAAGATGATCCATAGTTATTTTTAAATATAGTTTTTAAATATTGATATTTCATTGAATAATCTAATTTATGATTATATTTGCTCGAGGAAAGAAGTTTAAGGGGAGATGAAACTTTTTAGACAATGTTCAGCCCTTTGTTATTTTGAACAGAATTTAAAATAGAAATGAGTTAACACAATCAAATTTTGCATTCTTTAACTATCTAGTTATAAATATTAAGAGTTCTATAATCAGGACTTAGAGGCAGTAGGAGAAAATTTTTTTCAGTTTTCTAGCCAGATTTCTATTTTAAACACTGAGTATTTTAGAATCTAACTTCTCTTGCTTATAATTCTAGTTTGGAAAAGGTAGAATGATAGAATTTCCTTTAGATCTGGAAGGACCCTGGAAATCATCTCTCTTCATTTATAAGTGAGGAACTCCAGCTCAGAAAGATGAAGGAGTTGTTCTCTTAGGCATCTAGTGAGGGGACTGGGATCTAAAGCCAAGTCTTCTGTTGAGATTCTTTGCTGTTATCAGCATTTTCCTATGAAAAGCAAACTTTTTAATGTTGTGCGTATCTATCATTGTCAGAATCGTAGTATTCTTTTATCGGTATAAATGGCTCTCAATCGCTTTTATTTTCGTAGAACTTCTCACATGTAGAGTATGTGACTTCTAGAAACATCTCTCTTTACATGCAGGGATTGGGGCAGGGGCTCTGGAGAATGACTGTGTAATTTGAGGATGCTTTCCAAAAAAAAAAAATTTTTTTTTCCCATAGAGTAAATGGTTTGTGATCTTTACTATTATAAAATAGTTGTAGTGTATATCTTTTCATCTATGTGTTAGTATTTCTGTAGTGGATAAGTTGAGTCAAATGGTATGCGTGTTTAAAACGTGGGTAAAAAAACAAAACAAAACCCATTGCCGTCGAGTTGATTCCGACTCATAGTGACCCTACAGGGCAGGGTAGTACTGCCCTATGGGGTTTCCAAAGAGCTACTGGTGGACTCAAACTGCCAACCTTTTGGTTGGCAGCCATAGCTCTGAACCGCTGCACCACCAGGGATACTGACAAATTACTCTCCAAAAAGATTGATTAACTTCCATTTCCACCAGCAATATATGAAACACATTTGCTCATATCCTTGCCATTACTGGATATTATAAATTCAATTTTTACCATCTGATAGGTGAAAAATTGTGCTTTGTTGTTTTAAGTTGCAGTTTTTGGAATATTAGTGAAATTAGTGAGCGTTTTGAATTTCCAAGAGTGTATTGGGTCAGTCATCTGCTGTTTGATTACTGACCATGCAAATAACAGTTTTTTTTTCCAATAAATATTTATTGAGCAGCTGCAGTGTCTAGGGTACCATGCTAGGCACTTTGGCAGAATGAAAATCTCTTCTTTTTCAACACGATGTCTATTTAAACTAATACCTACTTTCCTGCTTTTCAGAGCCTAGGATTTATGCAGACTTTTACCAGGCATAACCATTTTCTAAAATATTATGTTTGTGTACCCTTTAAATAGCATATGGAGTGCCCTGGTGGTACAGTGGTTAAGTGCCGGGCTGCAGTTTGAACCCACCAGCTGCTCTGCGGGAGCAAGATGTGGCAATCTGCTTCCATAAAGATTACAGGCTTGGAAACCCTATTGGGCAGTTCTACTCTGTTCTATAGGGTTGCATTGAGTAGGAGTCAAGTTGACAGCAATGGGTTTTTAAATAGCATGTAGTAGGATTGCTACTGAGCTATAAAAACTTCACAAGTTTTCCCTCTGACATAGTGACTATAATGAATATAAGCCTAAAGTTGAAAATGTGTCATCATGTTTAAGTTACCAAAATGTGTATTCAAGCTTTATTGTAAGTATTACTTGAAATTCAGCTTTTGATGATTTTGAATTATTGTGTTTTATTGTCTGTTGTGGTGGGGAATGAATGAGCTGCTTCTGGTCAGTTGTATATTCTGGCTAATCTAGAAGGCTTGCACAACCTGTAGTTTGAAAAGGTTTAGGCATTACTATTGCTTAGTTCTTGGAAGCTCTCAAAAAGGAATCCTCCCTTTCTCCCTGTATTGGAAAAACCTACAGCTTCCTGCACTTGCCACAAGGTGGCGATCCTGCATCTTAAATTAGGTGAAAGCAGAGCTTGGAAGCTGTTCCGGTTCGGACCCCTGCTGAAAATTTGCATTTCTCCCCCAGATTTACTAAATCAGAATCTACAGTTTAACAAGATCCCCAGGTGATTGTTATGTATAATAAATTTTGAGAACCATTGCTCTAATGATTCTCAGAATTGTTCCCTAACGGGCAGCGTTAGTTAGCATCGCCTGGGAACTTGTTAGAAATGCCAATTCTCAGCAGGGTTCGAACCTGAGAAGGAACCTGTTGGAAGCCGTGGGTGAAAGGCAGCCCAAGTTAAAAGAGGCTGAGATTTTCAGCATGACTGTAAAATTAGAGGACTGGCTTTTATTGCCAACAGTCTGATTATTGGTAGTCAAACTTGGAAACCAGCCATTTTTAAGATTCACTCATTGGCGACCTTTTTTTGCTTGGAATGTATTTTTCTGAGAACAGTGCTAAAAACAGTAGACAGGTTTCTGAACTGACCTACAGAAATTTATTTAACCTTTACTCCAGAGTTGTTCCTCCAGCTGTTTTAAATTTTATTTCACATGCATTTTTGTAAAGCTTTTTTAACTCCCTTTTTGACACGAGATGCGGGCACAAAGCAATGTTCATTCTTGACGTTACTGTACTAGTGTGTGTTCTTGGTTGTGGAAGCTGAGGGCGTAGGCAGTGCTGGAGGAAAGAGGTGTAGGGGTGTTCTGTCCCTCGTGGCAGAATTGGGGCATTTCTCTACCTCTCCTGCACACGCCCAATCACTGTAGGAGTCTGGCTTGCTTCCCTGTACTTTTCATATTCTCTTCTACCCTCAAGTTACCTGCCCCTTCCCACCCTACCCAGAAACCTCAGAACAGATGCTCTTGTCTAACTGCGAGTAAATGTTATGAGGATTTTTATCTTTTGCCTTTTTAAAACCCTCCCCCCCCTTTTTTTTGGTGTTGAAAATAATATATAACAAAACATTTGCCAATTCAGCAATTTGTACATGTACAGTTCATTGACATTGATGCATTTATCACGTTATACAACCATCACCACTTTCCATTTCCAAATTTTCCCGTTACCCTTAGCAGAAACTCAGTGCTCCTTAATCAATACATCTTCCTTTCCCCCTCCTTTCTGCCCCTGGCTGCTACTACTAAACTTTGGTCTATATGCATTTGCTTCTTCTAGGTATTTCATGTAAGTGGGTTTGTATGATATTTGCCCTCTTGTGACTGACATACTTCACTCCCCGTGTTCTCAAGGTTGTAGCACGTATCAGGACTTCATTTCTCTTTACTGCTGAGTCATATTCCATTGTATGTATATGCAACATTTTGTTTATCCATTCATCTCTTAATGGACATTTGGGTTGTTTCTACCTTTCGGCTATTGTGAATAGTGCTACAGTGAACATTGGTGTACAGGTTTCCGTTTGCATTCCTGCTTTCAGTTGTTTTTGATATACATACACTTAGGAGTGGAATTGCTAGATCATATGGTAATTCTATGTTTAACTTTTTGAGGAACCACCGGATGGTTTTCCACAGCAGCTGTACCATTTTCCATCCCCACCAGCGATGGATGAGCATTCCTGTATCTCCACATCCTCACCAACACCTGTTGTTTTTTAGTTTTTTTTTTTTTAATCATAGCCATCCTAGTGGGTGTGAAGTGATAATCTCATGGTGGTTTTGATTTGCATTTCTCTAGTGACTAATGACTTTGAGCATCTTTTCATTGCTTCTGGCCATTTGCCACTTAAAAAAGGATACTTACTAACATAAATGAGTTGCTCTCCAGTGATGGGGATTCCACCTAGTCTATAACAAAGTGAACTAAAAAATAAAATAAAAAAAACAAGCCCATTGCCATCGAGCTGATTCCAACTCATAGTGACCCTATCGGACAGAGTAGAACTGCCCCATAGTGCTTCCAAGGAGTGGCTGGTGGATTTGAACTGCCAACCTTTTTGTTAGCAGCCGTAGCTCTTAACTACTACGCCACCAGGTTTTCCAATAAATAAAGATATTTTCGTGCAAAGGACTCTGAAATGCATACATTAGCCTCACTTGAGGTCATTTTCCTGCTTTTTGCAACTTTTTTTTTTCTTCAGAATCTGCATGTTGTCAAAAAGCTCAAATATTTTCATAAAAATAGCTCCCACTAGTAGTAGGACACTAGCAAGTACCCCAGGGATGGGGTGGATGTCAGCAGGGGCAGCTCTTTGTGTAGAAGGAGTATTTTATGCACTAAAGTCTGCCTCCCTGGATCTTGTATTTAAGGAGCAGGGGATTAGTGAATTGAGAAATGCAAAGTGCTTATAAAAAGACATGGCCTACTTATGGAATAAAATGCCACCCCATGTAGATTTATCTTTTATATTAAAGTGGGTTTTTGTACTAATTCTCTATATGTTTAAAACTTTTAATTTATTTTGAACTATATATATATTTGAAAAATTATTTCTAATGGTAAAAAATTCAAATAAAATTGTAAGGTCAGAGAGTGTTTCTTTTACCAAACATACCCAGATGAGATTTGCTCTGCAATTGCCTTTTTACTTCATAGATCTTAGGCATTTGTAGAACAGCAGGTGCATGGTATACCATTGCTAACTCACTCGCCTTTCTCCTGTCGATGGATTTATTATGTCGTTTGGAAGTTTGTCACAGTTACAAGCAATCTTTATTGATTCTTATGTAACATCTTTGAGTACACGCGTATGTATTTCTTTAGGAGTGTAAAACCAATATATCTGAAGTAAAAGGTGATTATATTTAAAATTTTGATACTCTTGATAGTACCAAATGGTTCTCCAAACAGGCTATAACAATTTACATTCTCATAGCATGTTAGAGGGCCAATTTGCTCATATCCTTGAGAAAACTGGGCATTCTCAAATTTGACGTCTTTGCCCATACAGTATTTTTTAAAATTTTTATTGTACTTCAAGTGAAAGTTTACAAGTCAGGTCAATCTCTCATACAAAAATTTGTATACACCTTGCTATATGCTCCTAGTTGCTGTCACCCTAGTGAGAGAACACACTCCTTCTCTCCACCCTGTATTCCCCATGTCCATTCAGCCAGTTTCTGTCCCCCTCTGCCTTCTCATCTCCCCTCCAGACAGGAGCTGCCCACATAGTCTCATGTGTCTACTTGATCCAAGAAGCTCACTCCTCACCAATATCATTTTCTATCTTATAGTCCACTCCAATCCGTGTCTGAAGAGTTGGCTTTGGAAATGGTTCCTGTCTTGGGCTAATAGAAGGTCTGGGGACCATGACCTCTGGGGTCCCTCTAGTCTCAGTCAGACCATTAAGCCTGGTCTCTTTACGAGAATTTGGGGTCTGCATCCCACTGCTCTCCTGCTCCCTCAGGGATTCTCTGTTGTGTTCCCTGTCAGGGCAGTCATCAGTTGTAGCCAGTTACCATCTAGTTCTTCTGGCCTCAGGCTGATGTAGTCTCTGGTTTATGTGGTCCTGTCTGTCTCTTGGGCTCGTAATTACCTTGTGTCTTTGGTGTTCTTGCCCATACAGTATTTTCAACAGTGAATAATGAGTAAATAATGATTTGATCATTTTGAACATAATTTATCATCAATTACAATGATGTAATATTAGTAGCATTTTAGTATTAATAGTTGATAGTATGTTGGATAAATCAGCTTTTGCTACTTCTTAAAACAATAACCTTTCCGTCACTCACTTGCCCTGCTATCTCCCATCCCACTTCTCTGCATCCCTTTGCAGCAGAACCTTGAAGGTTGTTTGTGACTTGTTTCCGTTCTCCTCCTTCCATTCTTTTTTTTTTAATTTTACTTATTTTGTTATCGTTATTAAGAATACACATAGCAAAACATATACCAATTCAGTACTTTCAACATGTAACATTTGGCGACACTGACTACATTCTTTGGGTTGTGTAACCATCCTTACCCTCCTTTTCTGACTTGTTCCTCATCCATTAGCATAAATTCACTGTCCCCTAGTGTTCCTATCTGATCTTTTGAGTTGCTGTTGTCAATATGATCCGGTATAGATATGTTCTTAAAAGAGCATAGTGTTCAAGACAGACATTTTTTACTAGTTAAGCTAAGCTGTTTGGTTTTAAGAATTTCCCATTCTTTCTTAAACCCGCTCCATTCATACTTTCACCTCCACTGCTCTTGTTAGGATATCAAAAATCACCTTCACTTTGCTAGATTCAGTGGTCAGTTCTTATTTGTCATCTTACTGGACCTATCAGCAGATTTGATACACATCCTCCACTTGGTTTCCATGCCACCACATTCTTGGGTTTTCCTCCTGCTTAAATGGTTGCTCCTTCTCTGGCTGTCACGTAGGTTCTTTATAAATGTGCTAATAAATGCTACAGTACCCCAGGGCTCAGTTTTGTTGCTCTTCTCTCCACTCCCTCACCCAGCCTCCTGACATCAAGTACCATCTACATGTAGATGATTTTCAATTTTTTACTTCCAGTCCAGACTATTTATGAACTCTGAATTCATGTATCCAACCTTCCCATTTTAATGCCAAATAGATATCTCATACTTGATAGATCAAAAGCTAAACTTATACTATTTTCCCTTCAAACCAGCTGAATACCCATGCTTCCCATATTAGTTGATAGCGACTCTATCCTTCCAATTGCTTAGGACAAAACCCTGGAGTCGTCCTTGACTCATCGCTTTCTCTCACACCCACATCCAATCTGTCAGGAAATCTTGATGGCTCTACCTTCAAAATAAATCTAGAATCTGGTCACATATCATCTTTTTTCTGCTACCATCCTGGTGTGAGCTACCATCATGTCTTTCCCCCTCATCCCCTCAACCCCCGAATTCCTGCAGTAGCCTCCTAAGTGGTCTTCTGCTTTTCCACCTTCCCTCTCGTGGTACAGGCACAGCACAGCAGCCAGAATGGTCTTTTTAAAACCCAGGTGAGTTACTGCTCGAAGCCCTACAACGACTCTCATCTCACACAGAGTAAGAGTCAAAGTCCCTAGTGGTCTACCAGGCCTACATGATCTGGCTCCTGTCACCTCTCTGACCCCATCTCCTGACATTCTCCACTTGCTCACTCTGTTCCAGCCACACTGGCCTCCTCGTTTATGGAACACAGCAGCTTAGGCATTTTTCACTGGTTCGTCTGTCTGTCCAGACACTCCTCTTTAGGTCTGCACATGGCACACTCCGTCACCTCTTTTAAGTCTGCCCAAATGTCAGCTTCTCAGTGAGACCCGTTGTTACAGTTATACCTCAATCCCCTTTACCCTGCACTTTTTTCCCTCTCCAGGCACACATCACTTTTTCATATACCATACAATTCACTGAGGAGTCCCTGGGTAGCACAAACGGTTTAGCGCTTGGCTAGTAACTGAATGGTTGGTCGTTCAAATTCACCCAGAAGTGCCTCGGAAGAAAGGCCTGATGACCTACTTGTGAAAGATCATGGCCATTGAAAACCCTATGGAGTACAGCTCTACTTGACACACATGGGGTCACCATGAGTCGGAATCAACTCGACGGAAATTGGCACTGATGGTTATAATTCACTTACCAGTTATTCTTTTTTGCATATTGTCTATTCAGTAGACTCCCACAGGGCAGGGATTTTTTCCTCCTTGTTTTGTTCACTGATGGCTCCCAGGTTCCTAAAATAGTGCCTGGAATATGATAGGTACTAAGTAAATACATAAGTTGAATGAATGCATGAGTGAATTTTGAGTAAGGCCATGCGCATCAAAACTTTTACCCATGAATTTTATAGTTGTGATAAAAAAAAGTAAGATATGTAAATGTAAAAAATGAATTTATTAACTGTAAATGTTGGGTTGCAGATTCTTATAGTGTAAGTTTCAGATGTGCTTTCTTTTCTAAATTTTCAGCTTCAGTTGTAGAAGGTCAAAAAGGTATCATTCCTCGTGCTATACAAGAAATATTTCAAAACATCTCTGAAAATTCTAACGTCGACTTTACTATAAAAGTATCTTACATAGAAGTGTACAAGGAAGAACTAAGAGATCTTCTAGAATTGGAGACATCCATGAAGGATCTTCACATCCGAGAAGATGAAAAAGGAAACACAGGTGAGGTAGCCTGTTGAGTTGATAGCCTTCATTAGCAAATGGATATAATTTAATTCAGCTTCTGGATATGTACTTAAAAATAGACATAGAAGCAAAGTAAATTTGTTTTTAGCTTTAAATTGAATAGCTTATTGATAACCAATATCAGTTAAATTACCCAGGTAAAAAAGAAGTTCAGACTAGTTGGTAAGGTGAAGCTATTCAGTTACAATTCAAATTATTTATGCCCTATAATTACCCTCCTTAGGGCAAACTTAGGTGAGACTGTGAAATAGACTGAAGTTATTTTTGCACCTTTTTCTCCCTGCTCTGTCCCTGGATTGGGGGTAGCTTCTCCCTTAGTTGTTCATTCTAGTTGATCCAGAACTCTCCTATCTTCCTCTTTGGTTTTTGTCCAGCACGCTTATTTCCTCCTCTCTCTCTCTTTTATTATTTAGAGAGTTTATGTTTATGCTTCATCATATTGACATTTATCTGTCCTTTGTTATGTTCCTCAAGCTCCGACTTCCTGTGTTAGCAACCTGTTAATCCCATGAACTAATACCCATTTGTTTGGAAATGGGAAAAGTTTAGAATGGCAGGGTGAAAGTGTTATTTTAAAGAATGACACTTTCTGCTTTTCTGATTTAAAAGGTAAGATGTTCATCATAGAACATTGGGGAAACATAGAAAAGTGTAAGGAAAAACGTTGAAGATCACCTTTAATCTCAGAAGCAACTTGTTTCCTTTCAGATTTTTTTCTGTGTACATGTAAGTTAACTGTGTATTTTTTAAAATATACTTGCCACCCTGTGTATGGTTTACATCCTGTTTTTTCACTTAATATTTCTATTTTGAGCATTTTCACATCAGTAAACATTTTTCAAAATTATGACTTCATGGTCATATGATAATTTTTCTTGTGGATGTGTTATAATAATTTAACTAATAGCCCATTGTTGGACACTTAGATTGTTTCCAGGTTTCCCTATTATTCATGAGTTTGCAGTGATTGTTACTGAGTGTCTCCCTCTCCCAGAGAACACGTTTAATAGCTTCTGGAGATGAAGTAGCCACCTCAGAGGAGTCACTCCCTGAGGGGAATTTCCTACCAGTTAGAAAAGAATCCCTGCTAGCACAATGGTTAAGTGCTCTGCTGCTAACTGAAAGGTTGGTGGTTTGAACCCATCAGGGGGTTCACGAGAAAAAAGACCTGGCAATCTGCTCCTGTAAAGATTACAGCCTAGGAAGCCCTATGGGGCAGTTGTACCCTGTCACATAGGGACTCTATGAGCCGGAATTGACTTGAAGGCACACAGCAACAGAAAAGAAGGTTTAAAAAAGCCGTTGCCGTGGGGTCGAATCCGATTCACAGCGACCCTATAGCACAGAGTAGAACTGCACCCTGGGGTTTCCGAGGAGCGGCTGGTGGATTCAAACTGCAGACCTTTTGGTTAGCTGTTAACCGCTATACCACCAGGGCTCCGAAAGATAGTTATTGCCATTCAAATAGCAGCCTGCAGAGAGTAGTAAATTTTGCATCCTTATAAGCCCTGTCCTGGGAGCTCTGGCATTTCTGGATGTTTGAAGAAATTGGAGTTTATTTTGGTTTGTTTTTTAGAAACATGGTAGTTTCTGATCTTATTATGTAATTGAGTACAGTTTATCTTTTACAGATAGAATTCAGATTGATGTTTCAAGCTTCTGTATCTTATGGAATGTAATTATTGAGATGTTTTTATCTTTTTACAAAAAATTACAAAAATAATATACATTTATTGTTCATCAGTCAAACAGTACAGAAATATACACTGCCATTCCTGATAAACTTGATGATCAAAATATTCTATAGCTGATATCAATCCTGCAAAACTTTTGGAAGGATATAACAAATTGCCTTAAGACAGATTGCCATATGTCATGTATGATGTCTCACCCTCAACTAAAATGAGTTTATTTGATACATTTATTTAGTACCACTGTGTAAAGCAGTGGTGTTGACCCTGACTGCTGCATAATTAGAATTACCTGGGAAGCGTTTTTAAAACTATTGATTTCTGGGCTCTACTTCTCAGACGGAAACCCTGGTGGCTTAGCGGTTGAGTGCTACGGCTGCCAACCAAAGGGTCGGGAGTTCAAATCTGCCAGGCCCTCCTTGGAAACTCTATGGGGCAGTTCTGCTGTGTCCTATAGGGTCACTATAAGTTGGAATCAACTCGATGGCACTGTGTTTGGTTTGGTTTTGGTTTACTTCTCAGAGATTCTGATTTAATTGGTCTGAGATGGGACCTGAGCATTGGTACTTTCTTTTTTCTAAAGCTCCCGGGTGATTTGTGTCTACGTTTGAGAACCATAATGTTCAACTTAACATTAGCAAATTTTTATCAAGTTTTACTGTGATTCATAGTTACATTGTAATATTCTGTAATTCCTAATATTTTTAACAGTGCCTGTTTGTAATAAGGGTACTTTAGAGCTTTAAATGAACTAGGTTGTTAAAAAAGGTGGCATGATGGAAAAAGGTAAGTAAAGTGATTTTTTTCCCCCCAAAGAAACAGTGACATGACAGGGTCTGATTAGAGAGGAAGCATGGTGCTGTGATTAGAGCATGGGCTTCGGAGCTTTAGTGCACTGGTTTAAGTCCCAGCTCTGCCACGAACGGCTTTTTCTCAAAATGTATATAACAAAAATTTGCCATTTTAACCATTAAAAATTTTTTTTTATTGAGAGTGATATAAATATAAACATTTGCCATTTCAACATTTTTATATGTATAATTTAGTAAGATTATGTTGATCATGTACAACCATCATCACTATTTCCCAAAGTTTTCCATTACCCACCTACACTTTTTTGAAGTATTTTTGGACATAAATTAATAATGCAGGGAGTAATCATGTGTTATTTTTGGTTCTTATTCTTCTGTTGAATTAGAAAGATTTTTGCTCTTTTTTTGAATTGCCATATGATATTTACCTTGCACTCTGATGGTATGTGGGGCGTACATGCTATAAAAATGAATAACCAACTTTATTCGTACTGAATTGATTTCTTTCTTTCTGGTTATGATTCCATAATACCAAAAAAACTTAAATCTAAGGATGGCTCGAATATTAATAGAACTCCAAAGAAACAAATTTCTTTCAATGCAAAGCTGTATTAGTGACTCTACAAATCAAAATACTAGAATAATGAATTTTTCTCTCGTCAGATATTTGAAAGAATTGAATGTGATGTGTGACTCCAAATAAACAGGATTGCTTTTTAAAAATTACATATTTTAGAACTTAAACATCAAAATGAGTGTTGTCTGTACAAATAGTTCCTTTGAGAGATTACCTAAAATTATTTAATGACGTTGTTGACATTACTATTGTTTGAAACACTATCGATTTCTTTAAAGGGGCTGTGTTGGCTGGGCTGTTACGGCAAATTATAATGGTTAGGTGGCTAACTGTCCTGGGTTTAGATCAAAACTTGGTTAAAAACTTGCTATTGCTATTTTAAGTGATCGTTGGGGCTAAGGAGTGCCTGGTGGAGAGCGCGGATGATGTGCTGAGTCTCCTAGAGATGGGGAACGCAGCCAGACATACAGGAACCACCCAGATGAACGAGCACTCCAGTAGATCACATGCCATTTTTACCATCAGCATTTGCCAAGTGGAGAAGAATATGGAGGCAGCTGAAGATGGATCTTGGCAATCCCCTCAGCATATTGTTTCAAAGTTCCACTTTGTGGATTTGGCTGGATCAGAAAGGGTAACCAAGACGGGGAACACGGGTGAACGGTTCAAAGAATCCATTCAAATCAACAGTGGGTTGCTGGCTTTAGGAAATGTAATAAGCGCTCTTGGGGACCCACGCAGGAAGAGTTCACATATTCCATACAGAGATGCTAAAATTACCCGGCTTCTGAAAGATTCTTTGGGAGGCAGTGCCAAGACTGTCATGATCACGTGTGTGAGCCCATCCTCCTCTGATTTTGATGAGTCCTTAAATTCTCTCAAATATGCTAACAGAGCCCGGAACATTAGAAACAAACCCACTGTAAACTTCAGCCCTGAATCAGACCGTATGGATGAAATGGAATTTGAGATTAAGTTGCTTCGAGAAGCTTTGCAAAGTCAACAGGCTAGTACCAGCCAGACTAGCCAGACCCATTCAGAGGGGACTCCTGATAAAAACAGGATCCATTCTCTTGAGGAGCTAGTAGTCCAGCTACAAGGAGAATGTCTGGGTTACCAAAATTGTATAGAAGACGCCTTTACCTTCTTGATGGACTTAAAAGATGGTGTCAGACTAAACCAAAAGCAGCAACACAAACTTCAGGAGTGGTTTAACATGACCCAGGAGGTGAGGAAGGCAGTGCCCACCTCATTCAGACACCGAGGCTTTGGAAACATGGAAGAAGGACCACAGCATATTACAGTTCTCCAACTGAAGAGAGAGCTTAAGAAATGCCAGGTACAGATATCACTTTTACAAGTAACTTGTTTGAGAATTGATTTATCTGTGCAAGTAAATTCTGAGGGTCACTTTGAAATTGTAGAAGTTTTTAAAAAGGATTATATGTGAAATGTCTTTGCGTGCCTTTCTCTCACTCTTTACCTCCTCTTTTCTTACTGTTTTCCCCTCACGATTCATATCTTTCTTGGTTCCTCCTTCCTTCTCCTCTGGTTAATATGTATCTTAATTTGTCATATTTATTAAATGGAATGTTGTAGACCTGATTGTAATTTAGAAGATGAAAAGAAACAAAATTTCAGAAACAAAATTAAGTTATACTCCACTGAGTTTTTCTTCCTCTATGGTCAATGGTTCTTAAAGGAAAAAACACTTCATCTCTTGAGTTTAGAGTTTATTTTTTTTAAACAAACAAATCATTTCATATTTTATAATATTTAGGAAATGTAGACAGGTTCATGTGTGTATATTTCAGAATTCCATTTTTTTTTTTTAATTAAGAAAACATTTACTAAGTGAAGATTATGTGTCACTGGGTGTTTTAGTTATCTAGTGCTGCTATATCAAAAATACCACAAGTGGGTGGCTTTAACAAGCAGAAATTTATTTTCTCACAGTTTCGGAGCCTAGAAGTCTCAATTTAGGGCGCTGGCTTTAAGGGAAGGCTTTCTTCCTCTTTTGGCTCTGGGGGGAGGCCCTTGTCTCTTTTCATCTTCTGTTCCTTGGCTCCCTGGTGATCTTCATGTGGCGTGGTATCTATCTCTCCCCATCTCTGCTTTCTTAATTGGTTGCTTGCTCATTCTGCCACTCTCTGTCTCTTTATTGGTGCATTTAGTTCATTTACATTCAGTGTAATTACGGATAGGTATGAATTTAGTGCTGTCATTTTGATGTCTTTTTTTGTGTGTTGTTGACAATTTCTTTTTCCCACTTAATTTTATGTGCTGAGTAGATTATCTTTATATATTGTCCTTTCCTTATATTCATTGTTGTTGATTTTATTTCTGCTGAGTCTCTACTTTTTTCTTGTATTTTATTTTGATGTATAGGATAGTTTGTCTCCTTTGTGGTTACCTTATTATTTACCCCTATTTTTCTAAATTTAAACCTAACTTTTATTTCTTTCTATCGCCTTGTTTTCCTTTCCATGTGGAAGATCTATGACTAGATTTCCTAGTCCCTCTTTCTTGTTTTAATGTTATCTTCTTTTAACATTGCTGCTTCCCTGTTTTGAGCGTTTTTTTAATCTTGATTTATTCTTGTGATTTCCCTGTCTGGGCTGACTTCTGATTGCTCTGCCCAGTGTTCTAGTCTTGGGTTGATACCTGATATTATTGAGTTTCTAACCAAAGAACTCCCTTTAGTATTTCTTGTAGTTTTGGTTTGGCTTTTATGAGTTCCCCAAACTTCTCTTTATCTGGAAATGTCCTAATTTCACCTTCGTATTTGAGAGACAGTGTTGCTGGATATATTCTTGGCTGGCAATTTTTTTTCCTTCAATTTTTTGTTTAAGTCATCCCATTGCCTTCTTGCCTGCATGGTTTCTGCCAAGTAGTCTGAGCTTATTCTTACTGACTCTCCTTTGTAGGTGACTTTTTGTTTCTCCCTAGCTGCACTTAAAATTCTCTCTTTATCTTTGGTTTTAGCAAGTTTGATTATAATATGTCTTGGTGACTTTCTTTTAACATCTACCTTATGTGGAGTTTGATGAGCATCTTGGATAGATATCTTCTTCAGTTCGTTCAGCTTCAGAAATGCTGAACGTGTTTCTTCCCTTTTGGTTTTTTTACTGCAGTCTTTGCATATTTCATTATAATGCTTTACTCTCTCTTCTCAAGCCACCCTTTGAACTCTTCTGTTCAGCTCTTTTATGTGATCTTTTCTTCCCTTCACTTTAGCTACTCTACATTCAAGAGCAAGTTTCAGAGTCTTTCGACATCCATTTTGGTCTTTTCTTTCTTTCCTGTCTTTTTAATGACCTGTTGCTTTCTTCATGTCATCCCACAACTCACCTGGTCTTTGGTCACGAGTGTTCAGAGCATCAAATCTGTTCTTGAGATGGTGTCTGAGTTCAGGTGGGATATACTCAGGGTTGTGCCTTGGCTCTCTTGGACTTGTTTTCATTTTTTTCAGCTTCTACCTGAACTTGCAAATAAGAAACTGATCATCTTTTCTGCAGCCGGCCCCTGGTCTTGTTCTAATGGATGACATTGAGCTTTTCCATCATCTCTTTCCACAGATATAGTTGATTTGATTCCTGTGTATTCCATCTGATAAGGTCCATATGTATAGTCATTGTTTATGTTGTTGAGGAAAGGTATTTGCAATGAAGTCATTGGTCTTGCAAAATTCTGTCATGTAATCTCTGGCATCATTTCTTTCACCAAGGCCATATTTTCCAACTACCAATCTTCTTTGTTTCCAACTTTCACATTCCAATCTCCAGTAATTATCAATGCATCTTGATTGCATGTTTGATCAATTTGAGACTTCAGAAGTTGGTAAAAATTTTCAATTTCTTCATCTTTGGCATTAGTGGTTGGTGCATATATTTGAATAATAGTTGTATTAACTGGTCTTCCTTGTAGGCATATGGATATTATTCTATCACTGACAGAGTTGTACTTCAGCATAGGTCTTGAAGTATTCTTTTCGATGATGGATGCAATACCATTCCTCTTCAATTTGTTATTCCTGGCATAGTAGACCATATGATTGTCCAATTCAAAATGGCTAATACCAGTCCATTTCTGCTCACAAATGCCTAGGCTATTGATCTGTATGCATTCCATCTCATTTTTGATGACCTTCAGTTTTCCTACATTCGTACTTCATACATTACACATTCCATTTGCTAATGGGTGTTTTCAGCTGTTTCTTCTCATTTTGAGTTGTGCCACATTGGCAAATGAAGGTCTCGAAACCTTGACTCCGTCCATGTCATTAAGATTGACTCTACTTTGCAGAGGCAACTCCTCCCCGGTCACATTTTGAGTGCCTTCCAAGCTGAGGGGCTGATTTTCTGGCACTATATCAGTGTTCCACTGCTATTCATGAAGGTTCTCCCTGGCCAATTTTTTTTTTACAAGTACATCACCAAGTCCTTTCTCCTGCTCTGTCTTAGTTTGGAAGTTTGCTGAAACCTGTCCACCATGGGTGACCCTGGTGGTGTTTGAAATACCAGTGGCATAGCTTCTAGCATCACAGTAACTTGCAAGCCACCACAATACGACAAACTGACAGATGAGTGGTAGACCTCCATTCTGGCCCCTGTAGAGTCATACATACATTTGTAAAGTGAAAACGATTTTTATAAATCAACTATGTATTCTTTGCTTTCCTGGAGCCTTAGTAGAAAGAGCTCAGACTCTCACCCAGATACACCCTGGGGTTGAGTCTCAGGAGTTTGTTTTACCCATGGTGTCATCTTGGCAAAGGGTTTTAATTTCTCTGAGCCTGTTTATTCATCTGTGAAAATGGAACTATAAGCTGTTTCAGCGAGATACTGAAAAAATGCCAAGTCAGTATCTGGCATGAAGTAGGCCTTTGACAAATGTTAATTTTCTTTCTGTTTATTTAATTTAAAAATTGTTTTAAATGTATTATTTGCATCTCCCTATTATACTTGAGGAAACCCTGGTGGTGTAGTGGTTAAGTGCTACAGCTGCTAACCAAAGGGTCAGCAATTCAAATCCTCCAGGCGCTCCACGGAAACTCTATGGGGCAGTTCTACTCTGTCCTATAGGGTCGCCATGAGTCGGAATTGACTTGACAGCACTGGATTTAGTTTTTGGTTTGATTATACTTGAAAACAAACATAATTTGTTGGAACCTAAGAAATAACTATTTGTTCAGCCATGTTATCAGACTTCTTCAAAATATATCTCTACAGAGTGAATATGTGCAAAACCAAGAAACAGGTACTGATGTATGGTTTATTAAGAGATAAATGTAAGTTTTAAGAATACATGCTTATACCCTATAGTTCAGAGCTGGAAAAATGTGACCCTTTTAGTTTTTAAAAGCATGTGTTAAAGTCTCATGGCATTTCTAGCAAAATTGCAAGAATCTTATCGAATGTACAGGCTGTCTCCCTCTGTAAAGCCTTTATATTAAAAATTTGAGGTACATACAATGGTTCATTAAAAAGTAGGTGCTACTTTGTGACTCACATCAAAACGTTACTATTACTTTTATTGTATTATTATGTTAAAGATGTTTTAGTGTACCTGGAAGTGTTCCTGTAATGTTTTTTATGCATAGAAAGGTACACTGTATACTATACACTAAGACAAACATTTGACCAACTAACGTTAGATATGAACTATACCTAACTGTTCCGACTTACATACAGATTTAACTTAAAGACAGACTTAAAAACAGAGTCGGAATCGACTCGATGGCACTGAGTTTTTTTTTTTTGGGAACAGAACTCATCGTAACCTGGGGACTGCCTGCACTCTAGAACCTAAATGACTGGTTTGCATTTTAAAATGCAGGAAATACAAATCAGGAAAATCGTGCTGTCTTCATGGTCATTAATTTCTATGCTATAGCAATGATAGGTGCTCTCAGCTATTTCTGTCTTTCTTAGAAGGAAACCAGGATGTTGTTGAAAATAAAAAGGTTGAGAAAAATTTTGAGAGACATCATCGAGCTGTCATCAGATTGCTATTTTTGTAATATTATGTGGGTTCTCGCGAGTCTTCACAGCCTCTGAATGCTTTCAATGGTGAATCTCACCTTTCTCTCCTAGTGTGCTCTCGCTGCCGATGAAGTAGTATTTAATCAGAAGGAACTGGAAGTGAAGGAGCTAAAGAATCAAGTGCAAATGATGGTGCAGGAGAACAAAGGACATGTTATGTCTTTGAAAGAAGCACAAAAAGTGAATAGATTGCAGGTAAGGCTTCTGTAGATTTAGTTGTAATAGGACCTAACTAAATTTAGTTAAAATAGGACACAACTAAATAGAATAGCACTTTCGTGTGTGTGATTAATTTTTGTCGACAATTTCTACATATATAATTCAGTGACATTAATTATATTCTTCAGGTTGTGCAACCATTGTTGTTGTGTGCCGTTGAGTTGATTCTGACTCATAGCAACCCTATAGGACAAAGCAAAACTGTTTTATAGGGTTCCTTAGGGTGTAGTCTTTATGGAAGCAGATTGCCAGGTCTTTTCTTCCACTGAGCAGCTGGTGGGTTCAGACTGTTGACCTTTTGGTTAGTAACTAAGTGCTTAACCATTGCACCACCAGGGCCCCACTATCCTTTACCAGATGATTCTAGTACCATTAACATAAATCAATGCCTCTTAAGCAAACACTCTCCCTTTCTCCCTTCCTCCCATGGTTGGTAACCACTAAAAACCTTTGGTTTCTATATATTTACTTATTTCATAATAAATGAGATCATACAGCATTTGTCCTTTTGCGACTGATTTTGCTCAGCATAATGTTTTCAAGGTTCATCCATGTTGTGGCATGTGTCAGGACTTCATTTCTCTTTAAGACTGTTATTCTATTGTGTGTATATTCCACATTTTGTTTATCCATTCATCTGTTGATGGGCATTTAGGTTGTTTTCTTTCACCTTTTGGCTATCGTGAAAAGTGCTGCAGTGAACATAGGTGTACAGGTTTCTGTTTACACTCCTGCTTTCATTTCTTCTTGTTATATACCTAGGAGTGAAATTGCTGGGTCATATGGTAATTCTGTGTTTAAGTGTTTGAGGTATTACCAAACTCATCTCAACAGTGGCTGCACCATTTTACAATTCCACCAGCAATGGATTGGAGTTCGAGTTTCTCTATATCCTTGTCAACACTTATTTGGTTTTTTTTTTTCAAATCATAGCCATCCTAATGGGGACACCAGCTTTCTTTTGATTAATGTTTACATGGTGTCTCTTTTTCCATTTGTTTAAAAATCTTTTTATATCTATTTTAATTGTGTTTCTTGTAAGCAGCATATGGCTAGATTATTTTAAAATTTTATCTGATAGTCTTTATTTAATTGGGTGATTTAGTTCATTTATGGTTTTCTATAATTACTGTTGTATTTTGGCTAAAATCCATCATCATGCTTTTTATTTATCCTGCCTGCTCTATGTTCCTTTTTCTCTCCTTTTCTACCTTCCTTTGGACCAATTGGGCATTTTTTATTTTTCTATTGTTTCTCTCCATTAGCTCAGAAGTTGTTCTTTTACTTTTTTTTTTTCCCAGTTGTTCGCCTGGAGAGTATACCATGTACCCTCGACTTATTAAAGTCTAGTTGTTTTTTTTTTTTATTAATTTTTATTAATTGGTATTTTTACTCTTTTCTCAGACAATATAAGGCCCCCATTTAACACTTATATGCCACTGGTATTGAATATCCTAATTATCTGAATACATGACTTTTTAAAATAAGGTTGTGTTTTTATTGCTTAGCATTAACGCAATGAACCATTAGGATTTTCCCCCCTACTTAACCATTGTAGAACACGTGATGTGTCAGGATGAATGACAATTTCTCGTTTACATAATTTTGTGCTTGTAAAATAAAGATTGATGTTAGAACTTCCTGGGTTGGGCATGCTTCATATGCTTCAGATTTTTTCTTTAGAGGATAAGTAAAAAGCCAAACCACACAGACACTCTCTCACATACTCCTAATACAGAATTTTTTCTACCTTTAATTTCTAAGTTCTCCTTCCTGCCAGGACTACCAGTTGGTTATCTTCTATCTCTTTGTGCTTTTAGCTTTCTTTTTCACTGAGTAAAGTCTTTCACTGCATTGCACCTGTTACTACCTGCCATCTTCTTTGCTGCCATCTCTGTTGCCTGCCAATTATTTCTCCACTTTTCAACATTGTTGCCTCTTGTTACTTCTTGGGTTTCAGTCAGGAAGCCCATGCTTTTGTAAAGATCAGCTAATCAGAGACCGTCAGGTTGGCCAACCAACCAATCACAGTGTATGGGAGCATTATCTTTGAACATTTGGCTGTGTTTGTTGTTGCTTACTATTAAAAAGTTTTTCTCTCAAAACAAGCCTAGATACTTGCAAACACTAGTCTTTGGATAAATGAAGTTTTATTATATTGTTAAAGTAGTTGTGATTTGGTCAATGTATATTTATTTTTAACCTACATTTGTATTGAAGTTCTCCACTTAAAAAATTCTCTTCTTCTACAAAGAACGAAAAAATAATAGAACAACAACTTCTTGTGGATCAGCTGAGTGAAGAACTAACAAAACTTAACCTGTCAATGACTTCTTCAGTGAAGGAAACTTGCGGAGATGGGCCAGATGCCAGGATACCTGAAAAGAGACCGTTTACTGTACCATTTGATAATCATTTGGGGCATTATATTTACATCCCAGCAAGACCAGATTCCAGGAAGGTAAAGTCCAAACATTAATCTTTTTCTTATTTTGAGATTTAAAAAATATTATATACGATATAATATCATAGTGTATGTGTATACAACCTCAGCTTTTTTTTTTTCTATTTGGTTTCATGGACTTTGATGTATATACTCTTACAAGCGTGGTACTTTTTAATAAAAAATGAATAAACAGGAGAATGTATAGTTTTATTTGGTGGGAATAGTTGGATGAAGATAATGTCTGCACTTCATTAAGGAAAAAAAATTATCTTTTGCCATCATATTTTCAGACAATTATGGTTAAGTCTGATATCTTAATGAATTTTTTTTTCTTTAACCGTACCAGGCTGAGATGATGTTGTAGGATATTTATTTTGAGTTGTGCTCTATTTCTTAGTATTTTTAAAATGACATTTATGCATTATTTCAGCCTTACCAAGTTGATACAATTGGTATGGAGTTTAGTTTTATTTTTTATTTATTGTAAATATATGTGTGGGTGATAAATATATGCACACACAGAAATCTCTACTATGGAAAAGACTAATTAGCAGATTCATGAATTTTGGTTCCTATTTACTAATTTATGAAGGGAAATGATTTATTTTTGTGAGAACCACGCAGTGGTGTAGTTACAGAGGTAAGAACTATCAGAGGCAAGTGACATATGAGCCACATCAGAGACTTTGCAGCCAGGCAGGATGCTTGGGTGTGAATACCAGCTCCGGTGTACAGCTTAGCAGCACGACTAAGAGCGTGTGAGCCACAGGTTCCTTATCGGTAAGAGTGGGGGTGACAGGCGGGTAGATGGAGGATGTACATGAGATGCTGACTCTGAAAATGCCTGGTGTGGTGCCTGACCCGCTGCACCCTCAACATAAGTCCGTGGGGTGCCAGACGCCTCAGAGCGTGGGGTGCCAGACGCCTCAGAGTGAATAAGACAGGTGCTGCCCTATCTGGATGTTTTCCAGTTTGGAGTGGTTGGATTTTAAAATTTAAACCATTGTTATTATTCATTTCAGTTTTATTTTGGAGAGTTCTTGACATTTTCTTTATGGTTGGATATATGGTAAATTTTCATAGAATGTTTGGGAAGAAAGATAAATTCTTTCCAGGATTCAAATTTGATATTTATTAATTTAGCTTAATAATTATATATGTCACATCTTCTATACATAAAATTTCTTTGCTCTTGGCTACTTGCTGAGTCAAAATCGACTTGTCGACACCTAACAACAAGTAGTAATGTGAAAATTTCCTATTTTTCTCCCTTGTTTTATTTCTTAAAAATAACATTTGTGTTTTCTGGTTACAAAGTGGCACGTATTTATTCACTCTTTCTTGGTCTCTGTTTCTCTGTGTCTTACCACACACACACACACACACACACACACACACACACACACGGTTTTGGGGAGATAGAGCTCCATGCCATTGTGAGAAGGGCTAAGCCCTTCTATTCTAATCTCTAGTTGTTTGATTAGACCTGACACAGTCAAAACTAGAATAAAGACTTTCACAGTCAGGGTTTCATAGTAGCAAATTTTTAGTTTTGTTTTTAAAAATTTTCTTCTACCCAGAAGATACTCTTCCAGACACCAAAAGAAAGGAAAAAGGAGAAAGATACAAAGGTCATATGATGAGCAGTGTTGAGAGCCCTCCCACTCCTCCTGTGTGTCCAAGGGATCCCGGCCACCTCTCTTGCTTGGACTAGTCCCTCTGGCATACATGCAAAGGCTGGCTTGCATGGGAGATGCAGCATACCAAGACTTACTCAATTCTGTCTGCTATTCTTTTGGTCTAAGGGTGAGGGGAAGATTTCATACTGGATGCCAAAACTAGCTAAATTAAGCCAAAAAGGACATATGAAATACCATTTCATTTTCTTGTAGATTTCTGTCTCCCTGGCAGATGTCTGTTGTTAGGTGCTGTTGAGTCGATTCCGACTCATAGATACCCCCTGCTCAACAGAACACTGCCCAGTCCTGCCCCATCCTCACAATCTTTCCTATGTTTGAGCTACTTCTTGCAGCCACTGTGTCAATCCGTCCTGTTGAGGGTCTTTCTCCTTTTCACTGACCCTCTACTTTACCAAGCATGATGTCTGTCTTAGTCATCTAGTGCTGCTGTATCAGAAATACCACAAGTGGATGACTTGAACGAAGAGAAATTTATTTTCTCGTAGTCTAGTAGGCTAGAAGTTCAAATTCAGGGTGTCAGCTCCAGGAGAAGGCCTTCTCTCTCTGTCAGCTCTGGAGGAAAGTCCTTGTCGTCAATCTTCCCCTGGACTAGGAGCTTCTCCGCGCAGGAAACTCAGGTCCAAAGGACACAATCTGCTGCCAGTGCTTCTTTCTTAGTGGTATGAGGTCCCTAACTCTCTGCTTGCTTCCCTTTCCTTTTATCCCTTGTAAGATAAAAGATGGTGCAGGTCACAACCCAGGGAAACTCCCTTTACATTGGATCAGAGATGTGACCTGAGCAAGGGTGTTACATCCCACCCTAATCCTCTTTAACCACAGGCAGAGATTATGATTTATAACACATAGGAAAATCACAAAATAGAGGACAACCACACAATAATGGGAATCATGGCCTAACCAAGTCGACACATATTTTGGGGGGACGCAATTCAATCCATGACAGTGTCCTTCTTCAGGGACTGGTCCCTTCTGATAACGTGTCCAAAGTACAAGAGACCAAGTCTTGGCATCTTCACATCCAAGGAACACTCTGGCTGTACTTCTTCCATACAGATTTGTTCCTTCTTCTGGCAGTCCATGGAATATTCAGTATTCTTTGCCAACACCGTAATTCAAATGTGTCAATTCTTCTTGGGTCTTCCTTATTCATTGCCCAGCTTTTGCATGCATATGAGGTGATTGAAAATACCATGGCTTGGGTCAGGTGCACCTTAGTCCTCAAGGTGACATCTTTGCTTGTTAACACTTTAAAGACGTCTTTCGCAGCAGGTTTGCCCACTGCAGTATGTCATTTGATTTTTTTTTTTAATTGTAGTTTAGATGAAGGTTTACAGAGCAAAGTCATTTCTCATTAAACAATTAATACACATATTGTTCTATGACATTGGTTGCCAGCCCCATGGCATGTCAACACTCTCCCCTTCTCGACCTTGAGTTCCCCATTACCAGCTTTCCTGTTCCCTCCTGCCTTCTAGTCCTTGCCCCTGGGCCGGTGTGCCCATTTAGTCTTGTTTTGTTTTATGGTGGACTTGTTTTAATTTTCTCCAGCTTCAACCTTAACTTGCATATGAGCAATAGATGGTCTGCAGTCAGCCCCTGGCTGTGTTCTGACTGGTGATATTGAGCTTCTCCATTGTGTCTTTCTACAGATGTAGTCAGACTGATTCCTGTGCATTCCATCTGGTGAGGTCCATGTGTGTAGTCGCTGTTTATGTTGTTGAAAAAAGGTATTTGCAATGAAGAAGTCATTGGTCTTGCAAAATTCTATCATGCGATCTCTGGCGTTGTTTCTGTCACCAAGGCCATATTTTCCACTATTGACCCTTTGTCTCTGTTTCCAACTTTTGCATTTCAATCACTGTAATCATCAATGCATCTTGATTGCATGTTTGATCAATTTCAGACTGCAGAAGCTGATAAAAATCTTCAATTTCTTCATTTTGGCATTAGTGATTGGTGCATAAATTTGAATAATTGTATCAACTGGTCTTCCTTGTAGACGTATGGATATTATCCTATCACTGACAACGTTGTACTTCAGGATAGATCTTGAAATGTTATTTTTGACAATGAGTACAATACCATTCCTCTTCAGTTTATTTCTGGTGTAGTGGACCATAAGATTGTCTGATTCAAAATGGCCAGTACTAGTCCATTTCAGCTCACTAATGCCTAGGCTATCGATCTTTACGTGTTCCATTTCATTCTGGCAGAAATCTAGCTAATCTAACATTTCCTTGAAGCGAAAATAGTGTGGTGAGAGAAATATTTCCTCAACTTAAAATAATGCTAAAGGAAAAGGGCAAAATGGCTTAATCATTTTGACACTGATATTTCTTTGTGTTTATTTACACATATTGGAGAGAAAGAATGAAAAGTCTGTTCAGGGTTTTCCATTGGTCTTAGATATTTTTAAAGTGTACTGCTTATTATATTTATACATATACTTTAATCCCTAGCATTTCTCAATTAACAGCATATCATGAATATTTGACAGTCATTAAATCTTCTTTAATACATCATGATTTTTCATGACTGCCCAATATTTTATCCTAAGGACATACCATTGTAGAGGGAGTGGAGGTAGCTCTGGATTTCTTCCTGTAGGGAGGTTTGGATGGGAGGGGGATACAGACCTTCAGCAGCAACACTATGGTTCTCCAAGTTTCTGAACTGGGAAAAATGAGGCAGGGAACAGTTA
The DNA here is from genome assembly GCF_030014295.1 of Loxodonta africana. Classification (NCBI taxonomy): domain Eukaryota; kingdom Metazoa; phylum Chordata; class Mammalia; order Proboscidea; family Elephantidae; genus Loxodonta; species Loxodonta africana. The sequence continues at coordinate 25,409,682 of NC_087350.1, forward strand.
CCCCACGTGGCAGGTGGCAGGACCCTGGACCTGTATTACACTTCATGCACTGTTCTCTGGGTGGGCTACACATTTGTGGGCAGTGCCTGTACTGTGTTTAAGAGCTGTGATGTTGTCACACTTGCCTCTCTTAGGTTACATTTTTGAATATTGTTTTCCGTGAAGCTATTATTGAAGACAGAAGAGCTTTCTAGAAGAGGACTAAATGTGTAAATTCTGAAAGAAGTGGTATGCTTGAGGCATAACAGTATTTTGAAATGAATTTTGGCTTTTTTTTGGGTAGGGACCATGTTTTCAGTGAAAAGCTATTTTAAGAGTACCTATCTAATAATTTTGAGAAATAGGATAAACAGAAGTTTTAAAAATCACTTTTTTTGTTGTTGGGTGGGGTAATCACTTGCCAGGTCTACACGAGTCCTCCCATGTGCTCTCTGGACCGAGTAGTTGCGGGGTTTCGAACACGAAGTCAGATGCTGTTGGGTCAGCTAGAAGAACAGGACGAAGTCCTGCACTGCCAGTTTTCTGATAATAGTGATGATGAAGAAGCCGAAGGCCAGGAGAAACCTGGAGTTAGGTATGTTAAACATAGACTGGTTTGATCCATATTATTATAATTACATGATGCAGTTCATATATACAGATATAGGTTTGTTTTTCATTAAGAGATATCTTTTCCATGTAATGTAAGAGTAGGTTGTTTTTGCTAAATATACTGTGAAGTAATGTGTTATGAAGGAGCCCTGGTGGTGCAGTGGTTAAAGCCATCAGCTGCTTAACCAAATGTGTTACAAAGCCAGTGTTTGAACACAAGTCATCAGTCTTACAGTCAGAGAATAATTTTGCTTTCAGACCTTTCACAGTTGTTGGATTCTGATTTTGAGAGGCAATGTTTTTGAATTTTCTGATTCTGCTGCCACCATGGCAACAAACGTTGCATTTTCCACTGATTCCTACATGACAGGGTAGGAAAAAAAAAAAAAAAAATTTTTTTTTTCCTACCCTGTCATGTAGGGGCATCCTTTTATTTTGAGGAATATTAGTGAAGTTCTGTTTATTTTATATAATACTTTTTTTAACATTACTGTCACTTTTTGGAGAAGCCCTGATGGTACACTGGTTAAAGCACTTGGCTGCTAACTGAAAGGTTGGTGGTTCGAATCCAAGCTGCTCTGAGGGAGAAAGATGTGGCAGCCTACTTCCGTAAAGATTGATAGCCTTGGAAACACTATGGGGCAGTTCTGCTCTATCTTGTAAGGTTGCTATGATTCAGAATCAGCTTGTTGGCAATGGGTTTGGTTTTTGGTTTGGTCATTTTTGGGGGAAACTGATTTGAGGGCACATTAGAGAAAGCTAACATACAAATTACCTTTGATTGTGATTTTTTTTTTTTTTCAGACAATGTAGAAGTCGCCCATGGATTCAAAAGCCAGGCCCTGTTTGTTCTCTTGTGGAATTAAATGATATTCCGGATCAAACACACAAGTCTACCTCGGCAAATGAAGGTACATGGGCTTGAATAATTTAGATCTGATGTTTATAAGACACTTTTTTTTTTTCAATCGATAGGTTAAGAAACATCTAGGAGTTCTCAAGGACTAGTGCTTGGCAGGAATGCTTTCCTGTTTAGAGGAACTTCCTTTATGCCGTCTGTTCAACCTCTAATTTTTCAGTCTTTGTATTTACTCCTTAATAGAAGTTTTTTTTTCCCACTTAAGACCAGGCAGTTTTCGGTAGAGTTATAGACTAACTCTCAGAATAGGGATTTTATATTCAAGCCTGAGTTGAAATTCACTGTATTTTTTATGATGATAGTCCCCTTTTATCCATGGTTTCGCTTTCCGCATTTTCAGTTACCTGCAGTCAACCATGGTCCGCAAATGTTAAATGAATAGTGTAATGAAATCTTTTGCTGTCATACTGTGTCCCGCCCAGGGACTGTGTTCACATAACTTATGTTACAGAATATTGTTATAATTGTTCTATTTTATTATTAGTTACTGTTCTTAATATCTTACTGTGCTCAATTCATAAATTAAACTTTATCATAGGTATGTGTGTATAGGACAAAACAGTATATATAAGGTTCAGCACTATCCATGATTTCAGGCATCCATGGACGTCTTGGGATGTACCCCACAGCTAACAGGGGACTACTGTACTTTAAAATCTGTATAAGTGGTTTACTAGTGTGTCTGCTGATTTATTGGCATGCATGCCATCATTTACAAACTTATTTTTTTACTTTTTTACTCTTTTACTGTGTATTTTATAATCTCACATGTATTTGGCATTAGAGTTTACTGGGGGCTCATAATGTCCTAGTACATAATTAATGAGAATTTTTGTGCATCAAATAACACCATAAAAAATGTTTATGTAAAGGAAAAAAAAAAGGAATACTCAAACTGTAGTAAAGGATACAGATAAAAAAGAACAAAATGTACAGAAAAATAAAAGCTCCTCTTCCTCTCCTAACCCTTTTCTCTAAAGGTAGCTACTCACATATGTGTCTAAGTTAAAGTGTTTTTTTTTTTTAATGTTTATGTAGTGAAAACTATAGGATAGTAGGAGATTTTAACTCATCACCCTTGGCGCATGAATGGTCAAACCACAAAAAAAACAGTAAGAATATAGGGACTATAAATAACACGATAAATAGGTCCTACACTATGAAGGTAGAGAACATCTTTTTAAGAGCTTATACATGTAATCTAAAAAACTGACTATGTATTATGTCACAAGTAAAGCTAAAATAAATTTCAAAATGTAGAAATATTATATAGATCAGTGCAATACAGTAACCATCCTTGATCTGTTTGTTACTGCTCTGTGACCAGGTCAGAAACTCAGGCTGGAATGTAATCAGTGTGCTACTTCCTTCATGGAGAAAGTCTTGCTATGAAAAAACAAAAACTCCAAACCAATGTCAGCTAAACTAAAGCAGGGTGCTTAGCGACGTAGAGGATTTACACTGTTGTGCAGGACAGCGACAGATAGTACCACATACCGACTAGCATGGCGTCAACCACATTCTTCAATTACAATAAAACCAGAAATTAATAAGAATAAAGCCAATCCTCTACTCACTTGGAGATTTTACACCTTTTGCAAATAACTCGAGTTAGAGCAGAACTGAAATTACAGAATTCTAAAGGCAAGGAGGAATCCCTGAGTGGCACAAACAGTTAAGCATTCAGATACTAGCCAAAAAGTTGGAGGCTCAAACCCACCCAGAGGTGCCTTGGAAGACAAGCCCAGTGATTTGCTGCCAGAAGGTCACAACCTTGGAAACCCTATGGAGCACAGTTCTGCTCTGAAATACATGGGGTCACCATGAGTTGGAATCGACTCGACAGCAACTAACAGCAACATCCTATCTTTATAGAGCACACACTCTTAACCAAAACATTCCACTAGGTGTTAAAACCACAAAAATAAAGCAGCGAAAACCTGTGTATCAGAATCAAAGACATGACTAAAGCCTAACTTTTTGTTTTTACTTTTTAGGAAATGAAAACTCTAACGTAAGCTAGAAAGCTAGTCTCTATTATCGTGTATTTTTTCCTGTCTTTCCTTCCCTCCCTCTATTTGTCCCTTCTTCTGTTCTCTCCAGATTGCTTTTCTTTTTTAATTCTACTTGTGTAGAATATTATACGGAGCAGATAGTTTTATCTCTGTTTTATTTCTTTTAAAGATGTAAAACTTGAATGTCTCCAGGAAAGTCAAGAGTTAAATTTGCAAAAATTAAGGAAGTCCGAACTCTTACTTACTGAAGCCAAGCAAAAAATGAGAGAACTTACAATTAATATCAAGATGAAGGAAGATCTGATTAAAGAGTTAGTAAAAACAGGTAATAGTACTCTGTTAACCAGCTCTTAGGAAAAAGAAGAACTTTTAAAGTTGTTTCTGATGTTGTCACATTTACCTCAGTTTTGGAGGCTTGGGACTGTCCAGTGTAGCTTGGAATTTGGTACGACAAGTTGTGTTTTAGAACCAGTACGTGGGAGGGAAGTCCACGTGGCGCGGTGGTTAATAGCTAGGCTGCTGACCAAAAGGTCGGCAGTTTGAATCTACCAGCCGTTCCTTGGAAACCCTGTGGGACAGTTCTACTGTGTCCTGTAGGGTCACTATTGAGTTGGAATCGACTCGATGGCAATGAGTTTTTAGTTATCAAAAGAATCTTATTATACTTTGATCTCATCTATGACTTGTTCTAACCAGGTTGTACCAAAACTGTGCTATTCTAGAGCGAGTTTGCCAGTCTAGCTCAGGGACAGTTGACTCTGAGGGCAATTCCGAGCCAAGTGTTTAGGGTCAGTGGTTGGACTTAGAATGAAAGGAGATCTAGAAATACCTATATTCTATTTTCCCTATTTTTTAAATATCCCTAAGAAAAGCATTTTGGAAATAATTCATCTTAAGTAAGTTGATGGAATGAGAAGAAGAGGGGCCAGCTCTAGATTAAAAGATTCTTAAGGGACATAAAATAATCAGAGATATTATTGACCTTGTTTGGATCCTGATTAAAATTAACCAGTTGTAAAGACTTTTTTTTAATTGTGTAAAGACATTTTTGAGACAATTAGGGAAGTCCAAATATGGGCTGGGAGTATTAATATTGTTTGGTACGATAGTGACTTTTTCCATATGTCCATATTTTACATAGATGCTTTTTGAAGTGTAGGTGAAATGATATAATATCAGGACATTGCTTTATACTATTTAAGCAAAGTAAAGCAAAATAAAAACAGGCATAGATGAAGCAAGATCTTCATAACTCTTGAATCTGGGTGATGGGGGTTCATTATCTTATTTCCCTACTTCTTGTATGTTTAAAACTTTTCATAACATTAAAGAAAGAAAAAGAATTCAAGGAGATAGTTTATGGATAGAAACAAACCAAAGCGTACAAAGCAAGAAGCCAAAGAGTCATTCCAAATATGCTTCTTAATTGGAGTTTGCTGCCAGCAAAGCTGAACTGTAAATTAAGATCAGAAATGTCACGCTAAAACACTAAGGGTGAATCAGTGAGAAGGTTGCATGGTACTAGATAGGAACAAAAGGAACTAATCCATAGGGACCACCTGGCCAGTTGTGTTTGATGCTGGTGGCTGGGAAACGCTGAGTTTTAATGCTGGGCCTTAACTAGTAACACTGCCCAGCTGGATTTTTTAGAATAGAACATTTTCATGTGTGTATTGTTTTAATGCCTTTTTTTTAATATAATGAAAAATTATTATTATTATTGTTATGGTGAAGGTAATGATGCCAAGTCTGTAAGCAAACAGTATTCTCTGAAAGTAACAAAACTAGAGCATGAAGCAGAACAGGCGAAAGTGGAGTTAACTGAAACGCAAAAGCAGCTACAGGAACTGGAAAACAAAGAGCTTTCTGACGTTGCCTTGAAGGTAAAGTTACAGAAGGAGTTCCGTAAAAAGATGGATGCCGCAAAGCTAAAAGTCCAGGTAATTGTAAAGATGTAATTGTGAAACGTATTTAGGTCTCCTGCTTTTAGAGATTGTTGTACAGAGATAGGAGAGAAGTAGGATTCAGTGTTTAGGATATAGGGTATAGAACCAGCAAGAGAAACTGAGTAGCGACTTTTCTTTTCCAGTGTACTGGTCAGTTTACAAGGAGGCTTGGTGGTACAGTGTTTAAAGCTGGGCTGCTGACCAAAAGGTCGGCGGTTTGAACCCACCAGCTGCTCTGTGGGCGAAAGGTGAAGTAGTATGCTTCTGTAAAGATTACAGCCTTGAAAACCCTGTGGGGCAATTCTGTTCTGCCCGATAGGGTCTCTGTGAGTCAGAATCGACCCAGTGGCAGTGGGTTTGGTTTTAGTATATTTCTTCATTTAAGAAGAGTTATTTTAATCCTATTATCAAAAGAATCCTTGTTGTTGTTGTTGTTAGGTCGAGACAGTTCCGACTCATAGCGACCCTGTGCACTACAGAACAAAACACTGCCCGGTCCTACGCCATCCTTACAGTCGCTGTTATGCTTGAGCTCATTGTTGCAGCCACTGTGTCAATCCACCTCGTTGAGGGTCTTCCTCTTTTCTGCTGACCCTGTACTCTGCCAAGGATGATGTCCTTCTCCAGGGACTGATCCATCCTGACGACATGTCCAAAATATGTAAGATGCAGTCTCACCACCCTTGTCTCTAAGGAGCCCTCTGGTTGCACTTCTTCCAAGACAGATTTGTTCACTGTTTTGGCAGTCCGTGGTATACTCAATATTCTTCGCCAACACCACAAAAGAATCCTTGGGTGACTCAAATCGTTTAGTGCGGGACTACTAACCAGAAGGTTGGTGGCTTAAACCCACCCAGAGGCACCTCAGAAATAAAGCCTGGCAATCTGCATTTGAAAAGGTCACAGCCTTGAAAACCCTACAGAGCAAAGTTCTACTCTGCACATGTGGGGTTGCTATGAGTCAGAATCAACTTGATGGCAACTAATAACAATAACATTATCAAAAACCATATGACAAGAAATAAAAATAACCATAGTCAATTGTCTCTTTAAGTCAGTTTTCTAGAACCGTAACTGATTGGTTTAAGAAAAGTTAATAACTTTGAGTATGACAACGCATCCTTAATTTCCTAGTGCCTGGATTTAGCTATAACTTCAGAAATAGCTACAGTTGAAATTTCCATTCTAGAGGAGCCATTTCATTACAGAGAGATTTTGTGTAATGAAGCCATTTCCAGGTACTTTTGGGATGGTCATGGAATTGAATTGTAACTTAACCTATTAAGAATATTTTTTTTTGGAAACTGTGACACAAATATTCTTTTCTTTCAACAAAATATTGTTTACTGCACACCTCCTGTGTGCCAGGCCCGGTCCTCGGTGGGGCTGCAGAGGTGAACAGGCCAAAAAGTCCCTCCTCCCAGGGAGCCTAGATTCTTCCTACCTCAAACTCCTGGACATCTTCAGTAAAAACGTTTACCTAAATAGCCTTTCAAGTCACCAACCAACTCAAAATAATATGACTTGGATGTTTGAACTGCTTAGAGGCTGACATGATAGTTGTATATGTCACGCTTTCCACTCTCCTTCAGAACGGTTACTTTCAGAATACATATTTTCATCATGTAGTAATTCACCTGAGAGAGCTTGGGATCAATTCTTTTTCACTTCTTGACCCTTTTATTGGGGCTACAATGTCTAACAAAATATTCATATTCACAAAACATTACTAGAACAAAACAATGAAGATTTGTCTTTTATGTTTACTGTGAAATGTTATTTATAGTTTCATAGGTTTATATACTAGCTTTAGTTCTATTTGTAATCCTTATACTCAACCTTAATAAGTAATAACCAGAATTACTGTTTTTTTTAAAGAAGTTATTTACCATACACTTCTATCGTTTAAGTCATATATAGATTTAGCAAAGACTATTTTTATATTTTTTCAGTCTCACATAACTAAAATGGTTGTAATTGAAAGATTATTATAAGGTTTGTGAATTATCATGTCTTTTTGTTTCCCATGTTCCCTGCCGCATATCCTTTTATTTTAGGGGTAACTAATTGCTGTTGAGTTGATTCCAATTCATGGTGACCCCATGTGTGTCAGAGTAGAACTGTGCTTTGTGTGGTTTTCAGTGGCTGATTTTTCTGAAGAAAGCCAGGCCTTTCTTCCAAGGTGCCTCTGGGTGGACCCAAACCTACAGCCTTTCAGTTAGCAGTCAAGTGCATTAACTGTTTGCAGCACCCAGACACTCCTCTACGGGTACTGGTGAGGAAAGGAAAAGGAAAGACACAGAAATTAAGCTCAAAAGAAATATCTGCTGCAGCAGAGGACTGAAGCAATTTTTATGTGTAGTTTTAGAAATTTCTGTGGCTTTGACATAACCGTGCACTAATCATGGAGATGAAGATGATGAGGATGGTGGTAGGGGTGATGATGAGGACAGCAGTTACCATTTGTTGAGCGTCTGCAGTGCCATATACATACCAAATGTTTTAATGTATTATTTGATCTTTATTTAATTCTTTGAAGTTGGTGTTTTTGTCCCCATTTAACAAATGAGGAAACTGAGTTTAGAAAGGTAAAAGATCTCATTCAGAGTCACGTGGTGCTGATGATAATACCAGTTTTTAGTACTCTATCATACCCTTTAAAAATATTGAAATACTAGTGTTTTTACTGGTGGGGTGCAATTATTTCAATATTCAAAAAACGAAATCTATGTTTTGTATGTCTTTAGATGTACATGGAGTCCTGGTGGCGCAGTGGTTAAGAGCTCTGCTGCTAACCAAAAACGTTGGCAGTTCAAAATCCACCAGTCACTCCTTGGAAAGCCTATGGGGCAGTTCTCCTCTGTCTTATAGGGTCACTATGAATCAGAATCAACTTGACAGCAGCGGGTTTGGTTTTTCTGGTTAGATGTACACAGAGTTACATGCTGCAATAGTATCTTAATTCTAACAAAAGTATACTTTTGAGCCCCTCTGTTAGGGAGAACAGCATCTGTACAGTAAGTATAAAAAACAATACCAACCGTATCTCACTTTTAGATAAAATTATCGGTTTTTATACTGATATTTTCAATATTAAGTGAAATAGAGACTAAAATGCTGGTATGGTCATTTTTGCTCCATGATTGCAGTTACTGTCAGTGATAGTGGCAAAGCCTGTATACACGTCCAGGGATGGGAAACTGCAAAGGCTGTACTGTGGCCCCTGAGCCAGTGGTGCTCAAAGTAGTCCATCTGGGGACTGTTCATTGTTAGTCTGCAAGAGATCAAGGTAGATCAGCGCACTGTTTCCCTCATCAGGAATGTCTTGCAGTAAAACAATGCCAGCTGCATCTAACAGTTTGCTTAGTGGTGCCGATTGGCAATAACAAACAGTCCCCAGACTAGCACTCGTCCACAGTGCACGCTTTGAGTAGCACTGCTGTAAGCTACAGTGTCTGTGAATAATTTAGTTTAATTTAAACAAGATGTGTTTCCGTTATCAATTTATTGCTAAAATAAAGGAGTGTCTCCCGGGAGAAAGCTGTGGCAGTCTGCTTCCATAAAGATTTACAGCCTTGGAAATCCTATGGGGCAGTTCTGTTCTTTCCTGTAAGGTCACTATGAGTCGGCATCAACTCAATGACACTAGGTTTGGTTTTGGTTTGGAAGAGGTACTTAGTGCAATGCTAAGCACAAAATTATAATACTCTGGTGTTTTATATTAATAGTGTAAACTCTTTGAAAATGTTAGCAAATTGTTAACGCTTTCTGCAGGTGATTTTATCTAGATGGGGAGGAATTCAGCTTAAGATAAGTGTTAAAATAGCAATTATAATGGGCTGGTCACACTCAGGGGAAATGGTATCACTTCTGATCATCTTTACTCAGGGATTAGTGGTTTAGACTACAGCTGGATATAAAAACAAAGGCACAGTAGAATAACATGCAGTCATATAGAAAGAACACATCTATGTGGAGAGATCTCTAAGATAGGCTGAAAAGAAAAAAAGGAGGTGGAAAACAGTATATATAAGAGATACACAAAGCTGCATGCATACATATGCATAAATTATTTCTGGAAGGATGTTTAAGAAATTGGTAATTTTCATGTTAGAGAGCAGGACAGATAGATTAGGAATCTGAAATAAAAGAGTCTTCTAAAATATAAATTCTATTTTGAACTGTTTTAATTTTTACCATGTTGCATATAATATTTTTTAAATGAAAGAACTCTAATAAAAAAAGCAGAGAGATCCATTTTGTTCTGCTTGGTTGTCGGCATCAGGAAGCCCCATCACTCTTTACACTTTTACATATCTGGTGAAAATAATGGTTGCTTAGTTGTAAAAGAAGAAATGTAGAGAAACAATTGTCTGTGAACTTACCAAAAATAAAAATGAGGCAAAATGCCTCCTTTGCCATTAAGTGAAAATATAAGTTTAGTTGAGGGATGCGAGAGATGTGGTTTTTCATGTTGAAATATCCTGTGTCATTTCAGGTTTTGCAGAAGAAGCAACAGGACAGTAAGAAATTGGCATCACTGTCGATCCAAAACCAGGAACGTGCTAACGAACTAGAGCAGAATGTAGATCACATGAAATATCAAAAGGCACAGCTGCAAAGAAGACTTCGAGAAGAGAATGAAAAAAGAAAGCAACTGGATGCAGAAATTAAGCGGGATCAACAAAAAATCAAAGTAATACTGTCATACTTTCCTGCTCAGCATAATATGAAATGTTGAACGGCTCAGAGCTAATGAAGCCAAGGTTTTGATTCCATTATCTAACCTTGGCCTGCCCTTGGCTGCTGTCCTTATTCATTTGAAAGCCTTGTTCATCTACATTGTAGAACCTGTTTGTTGAATTCTGAGTACTGTCATGAGGGCTTTAACTTCACAAAAGAAGGTACAGTGATATAGTTTCTCTTACTAGGACCTTAACTTTAGCTGAGGGTGTCAAAAACATAAATACATATAACAGACTCATTTCCCATTTTCAAAGTGATTTGACACGGGAAAAAAAAAAATAGGGTAAAATGGTACCGTTTCACTCACAGTGAGCAGAAGCATGATCAGACCGGTATGCCCAGAAGTCCTAGAGCACAAACTGGGCTGGGGAGGACCTGGTGGTGTCAAGCTGAGACTCTAGAGTCCCAGACTAGCCTGGATTCAAATCCCAGCTCTCTCAGTTTCAGCCTGGGTCACTTGTTGAGAAAATCACTTACCTTCTCAAGTCTGCTTATTCTTTTTTTTTTTCCATCTAAATTTTGTTTTGTTGTTAAGAATATACACAGCAAAACATACACCAATTCAACCATTTCTACATGTACAATTTAGTGACATTAATTATATTCCTCAAGTTGTATAACCATCCTCACCCTCCTTTTCTGAGTTGTTCCTCCCCCATTAACATAAACTCACTGTCCCCTAAGGTTCCTATCTAATCTTTCGAGTTGCTATTGTCACTCTGATCCCATATGGATCTTAAAAGAGGATAATGCACAAGGCAGACATTTTTTTTTTACTAGTTAAGCTAAATTATTGTTTGGTTTTAAGATGACTTCAGGGGGTATTTTTGGTTTAAGGTTTAAAGATTATCTCAGGGCAATAGTTTTAGGGGTTCATCTACCGGTATGTTTATTCTTAACTAAAATTACCTAAATCATATTTGCCTCACAGAGCAGAAGATGATCATAATAACAATAGCAAACACTTTTCTAGTATGTTCCATGTGTCAGGCTCTGTTCTGTTGAAATGTTAAGCTGATCCCAAGGCTTAAGGACGTTTCCTAGATTTTTAACATAGGAATATAACCTGTTCTCACATCTTAAAAAAAAACAATTTAAGCTAAGTTACTTAATTCTTTGTAATAATAACTATTATAGTGATAGTTAACATTTATTATTTACCTTTGATCAAGACTGTGCTAAGCACTAGAACCCTGGTGGTACAGTGGTTCATTGGTCGGCTGCTAACCAAAAGATTGGCAATTCAAATCCACCAACTGCTCCTTCAAAGCTCTATGGGGCATTCTATAGGGCCGCTATAAGTTGGAATCAACTGGATGGCTTTTTTTTTTTTTTTTTACTGCTAAGCACTTATGTGCCTTATCTTATTTAGTCCTTTTTTCTCCTGTATTTTCAGCTTTGTTTTCTCATGAATTCTTTCTTTAAACATCTGAGGTTTTTCTCAACATGAGATTATCCTCCCTCAACCTTATTTTTCCCTTTAACTACTCTCTCTCTTTCCCTTCCCCTTCATAACCAAACTTCTTGGAAAAGGTGGCTGCTTCTGTTTCCATTGCCTCTGCTTCCTCTCATTCTCTTCCTTTCCAGCTAGTTCTGACTCTGCCACCCACTTCAAGGCTCTACTACCCACTTCAACATGTCTGACTAGTGTTGTCACTAAAGTTCTTATCTTACCTAACACCTTAGTTGCATCCAGCATAGTTCAGCACTCTTTCCATCTTGAAATATTTCCCCCTTTGCCTTTGTGACATCACATTCTCCTTGGTTTTTACTCTCTTCCTGGTTGTTCTTGGTCTTTGCTAGCTCATCCTGCTCTACCAGTCCTTTAAATATGGGAGTTCCTCCAGGCTCTGGCTTTTGCCCTTGGATCTTTTATATTCTTTCCTGGGTCCCCTCATCTTTTTCCATGGCTACAGTCAAACTGACAACTCCAAATTTAATCCTTAATCACAGATCTGTGCTTTGAGCTCCAGATCCACGTATGCAACCATGAATATCTTCACTAGGTTAACCTGTAGATGCATTCATGGTCTTCCTTACTTACTTCCTTCCCCCGTGCCCCTCTGTGAGGGAGAATGTAGTTCTCCAGTGTGGTAAATTAGAAATCTAGGAGTTATCCTTGACTCCCCCCTCTTCCTCATGACCCATATCCAGTGAACCACTAAGTATTACAGATTATATCTTCCTAATAGCTTGAATCTGTCCAATTCTCGTTTCCACTAACAACCTACTCCTTGTGACAGTCCTTCCTACAGTGAGGCTCATGCCTGCCTGATCTCAGCTTCTGCCCTCAGAGCCCACAGTTTAAACCATCAAGACACATTACTCTCGAACTCCATGCTTAGGGAAAAGAACAACAAATTATCTTGTTTTAAGAGTGCGTAGTCTGCTGAAATGCAACTCTGCTTGTTACTTAAAATTTTTACATTCTTTCTTAGGGCAGTTTTGTTCCTTCTAGCCACATCTTCCTTAATTCTAGCCCAGTGATTCATTTAAAGGTAGGACCAGTCCCTGGAGAGGGACATCATGCTTGGTAAAGTAGGTCAGAGAAAAAGAAGGAAGACCCTCAACAAGATGGATTAATACAGTGCCTGCAAAATGGGTTCAAACATAGCAGCAATTTGAGGATGGTGCAGGACCGGGCAGTATTTCACTCTGTTGTATATAGATTTGCTATGAGTTGGAACCGACTTGACGGTACTTAACAGGGAGTATTCCAGAAAATGTCTGCCCCAAAGATATATTGAAATTTCCACTTTATGCAAAAACAGAAAGCCTGGTCATGGTCCTAAAGGACTTCCCTCCTTCTGTTTGGAGCTAACTTTCTGACACTCTTGTTCATCCATTTTCTACTTGTCTCTACTATTTCCAGAGAATACTACAGCTTCTCACAGGTTCTTAGAGCAGCAGTTCTTTTTTTTTTTTTAATTGTGCTTTAGATGAAGGTTTAGAGACCAAATTAATTTCTTACTAAACAGTTAATACACATATTGTTTTGTGACATGGGTTGCCATCCCCATGACATGTCAATACTCTCCCCTTCTTGACCTTGGGCTCCCCATTACCAGATTTCCTGTCCCCTCCTGACTTCTCGTCCTTGCCCCAGGCTGGTGTACCCATTTAGTCTCGCTTTGTTTTATGGGCTTGTATAATCTTTGGCTGAATGGTGACCCTCAGGAGTGACTTCAGTACTGAATTAAAAGGGTGTCCAGGGGCTATACTCTTGGGGTTTCTCTGGTCTCTGTCAGACCAGTAAGTCTGGTCTTTTTGTGTGTGTGAGTTAGAATTTTGTCCTACATTCTTCTCCAGCTCTGTCCGAGACCCTCTATTGTGATCTCTGTCAGAGCAGTCAGTGGTGGTAGCTGGGCACCATCTAGTTGTGCTGGACTCAGTCTGGTGGAAGCTGTGGTGCTTGTGGTCCACTAGTCCTTTGGACTAATCTTTCCCTTGTGTCTGTGGTTTTCTTCATTCTTCCTTGCTCTAGTTGGTGTGACACCAGTGGAGTATCTTAGATGGTCGCTGCAAGCTTTTAAGACCCCAGATGTTACTCATCAAAGTAGGATGTAGAACACTGTCTTTATAAACTATGTTAAGAGCAGCGGTTCTTAACTGAAGTCCATGGATGGACTTTAAAGAAGAGTTATGAGATCCTTTGAAATTGTCAGTGACCTTGGGCTTTTTACTTCTCTAAGCATCAGTTTTCTCATCTATAAAACAGAATTTCTAATAGTCCTGCTTCATAGGATTATTGTGAGGATCAAATGGAATATATAAATAGATGTGAAAAAGTACTATGCCTGGTACACAGTAATTTTAATATTATAACAGGGATTACAATATGAGAAAAAAGCAATAGTGTCTACAGCAACATGTAGAACAGGGAATTTGACCTTCTCTACTGCAGTATATACAGTTTAAAGTATATGTGAAAGAACAGGAATAGGAGAGAGTCAGCTCCATGTATAAGGTGCCTTTATTTCAGCATCCTGACGTTGCTGTGACCATGACGGACTAAGTTATAACTATGAACTAGAGCTAGGGAACCCATGGCCATTGAGTCGATTCTGACTCATAGTGACAGAATAGAACCGCTCTATAGGGTTTCCAAGGAATGGCTGGTGGATTCGAACTGCCAACCTTTTGGTTAGCAGCCAAATGCTTAAGCACTGTGCTACCAGGACTCCAAAAAACCAAACCAAACCTGTTGGCATCGAGCCAATTCCAACTCACAGTGACCCTATAAGGCAGTAAAACTGCCAAATAGGGTTTCTAAGGAGTGGCTGGTGGATTAGAACTGCTGTCCTTTTGGTTAGCACCCAAGCTCTTAACCACTGCACCACCAGGGCTTCTGTAGAGCTGGGGAAGCATGAAGAATGACCCATTAAAAAAAAAAAGAAAGAAAACCACTACCATTGATTCTGATTTATAGACCCTATAGGATAGAGTAGAACTGCCCCATAGGGTTTCCAAGGCTGAAATCTTCACAGAAACAGACTCTCACATCTTTCTCCCATAAAGCAGCTAGTGGGTTTGAACTGCCAACGTTTTGGTTAGCAGCTAAGCACTTAACCACTGTACCACGAGGGTTCCTTATGAGAAATTAGTAGGTGGTTAATAATACCTGCCACCTGTCTATCAGTTTGTCACACTGTGGTGGCTTGCATGTTGCTATGATGCTGGAAGCTGTGCTACTGGTATTTGAAACACCCATGGTGGACTGGTTTCAGTAGAACTTCCAGGCTAAGACAAACTAGGAAGAAAAGCCTAGTGATCTCCTCCTGAAAGTTAGCCAATGAAAACCACATAGATCACAATAGAATATTGTCTGATATAGAAGATGAGCCCCTAGGTTGGAAGGCACCCAAAATACACAATGGCCACAATAATGGATGTGAGCATATGGAATGATCGTGAAGATGACGCAGGATCAGGCAGCATTTTGTTCTATTATACATGGGATTGACATTTGTCGGAGCTGACTCAATGGCAACTACCAACAGCAATTAATGTAATACAGTGCAAATTCACTCATAACTCAGATGGGCATAGAAAGTTTCTTTATTTAATCTATAGCAGAGCTGTCTTATTTATGAGCCCCTTAACCCCACCCATGTTCTCATAATTGCCGGAAAGTGGGAACTAACCAAATGTCTTAATTGGTTCAGATCTTTCCCTGTTAATTTAAACATTTTCTTTAAGTAATTCTTGGAGTTTCTAAAATAAGAACACTCAGCCTCTTAGCCTCTCCTCTCTTTCCTTCTTTCCCTAAGACGGCACCCAGTGTATGTGGTAGTCAGGTGTGTAGTTTTTATTGCAGCCTGTGGAGTTGAGGGGGGAGGGGTTCTTGACTTCCTTGGGTGTGACTGGCTGGAATCTGCTCCTCCTTGTCTACCTTGCCCAACTTACCTTGCTGGCGCATCATGATGAAGCCCATAGCTGGTATAACTCATAGTCTGATCTTGCTCTCGGCGTAGAGTGTAGTGGTGCTTTTGGCTGACTTTGGCTTCATCTCATCTCCCACTGACATTCTAAACCCCTCTCAAGGCCACTAGGTTTTCCATCTAGCTTGGGTCCAGCAGCCTGTTCTCACCCCTAGTTGTGGGGTCAGTTCTCCATGATAACTGATCCCCATTGGCTCTCAACTCTGAATCCATCCCACATGAGTTTGAGGAGTGCCAGCTAGTCTCTTTCCTGACTGGAGTGCTTTGCTCTTTCAGCGAGGCTGGGCCCCTGGATGGCAGTCTGCGTTCTCTCTCCTAAATGGGAGGAAGACGCAAAGGCCCCATCTAGCATTGGCGATACCTTTACTTACACCTTTTGGGGGCAAAACTTAGAGGAACATTGGAACACACATCTTTCTTACTGTCTCTTTTCTCCTTTCTACCATTCCCAGGGATGGAAAGTGATAGGCTTTCTTTTACTTCCTTCGTATTAGGCTTCCAGAATGATTTGTGGAGAAGGTACGGTTTTGATATTATTACTAATTTGTCGAATTAATAGAAAGATGAAATAAAAAATGAAAATATTCAAATAAAAGCCCTATGTTTTATTATTAGATTTAACAAAATAGGAGTATTTTTTCCATTTGCTACAAAAGTTTCCAAATACTTCTGGTTTCTGTATTATCATGGAGCAATAACAGATAGTACACGGACCTACCCATGTTGATTCACGACCTTCCTCCTGATTCCTGCCAGGTGTTAATGGCGGACAACAGCATCTTCTCTGTACCCAGGAGAGCACCGTGAGCACTGGGCCTCTTAACTTGACTCTTAAGATGTGGATGGACACTAAAGCACTCTTCACAGGACCATGATCTGTCTTGCAAAGCTATTCTCAAGTTGCAAAATCCCATTTTTGAATGCTAGAAACACCATGACTTTTCTTAATGCATTTCTGATGTAATGCATCCTAATATCCCCAAGGCAGATGGGTGAAGGTAATGAGCTCACTGTGAATGTAATGAGCTCAGAAAGGCAGAAGAGGAAAGTACATTTATAATTTTCAGATGCTGGCTTTTATGGTAACTCGTAACACTGAAAAAGAATGAAGAAAACACCCAGTTTTGCTTGTAAACCCTGATTTTTGCCATTTGATTTCATAGCTTCTGGTGAGGGGCTAATATTTTTTTCTTCTCAAATAATATTCATATACTAATTTTCAATCTTTTTGCAACTAAAAGTAAATGTTAAGAAAATGATCACGGAGTTTATTACACTTAAAAAAGAAAGTGATTATCTGCATGAATATTTAACGATAGCAAGGTAGTAAAGCAATGAGGTGTTTTTCTTTCTTTTTCTGTAGGAACTACAGTTAAAAACAGAACAAGAAGAAGGTCTAAAACTGAAAGCTGAGGACCCCGATGAATTTAATATGAAAAGGAGAAAAGGACCATTTGGAAGTATAGGCCAGCTCCAGGTTTGTTCATTCTATTTAGTGTTTCCTGAGGGAGTTTTTTTTAAAGATTGCCTAAAAAGAGGTTAAAAAGTGGTAGGTTTTGAATAAATCTTCAAACCCTAGACTTTTTCCACTTAAGTGTAAAACTTCTAATTTTTTTTCCTGAAACTTTATTAAAAAATTACATTCTTATCTAGAAATGTGCTATATTCTTATTTCAGGAAAGATGGGCTTATTTGAAAGTTGTTGTGGAATGTGAGCATGGACCCATGTTCACTAGGTTGTATTTATTCCCATATAAAGGCTAGTCTATTGCCATGGAAACAAGTATAATTCTAGAAATTCTGCTTTCCATTAAAACATAACCAAATTGTATGTGCACCATATATAATGTGTTGAAGAGCTATTATTTTAGTACCATATTTTAAAAATAAAAATTCACAATCCAAAAATAGGTTCAAAGTTCAAAGAAACTAAAAATTTTGATTTTATATACAAAATGGCAATTATAAAAACCTTACTGAAAGAATACCATACTTAAAATTTTAACTGCAATCAAAATGAAAATATACTTACCTTGATGTTGAAAATTTATTCTCTCTTCTTAAACTTTACATATTATACTTTAATAGTGAAGTTTAGGACACGGATTTAGTCCCTGTTATTTATTTCACTGGGGTATTTTAGAAATCGGTCATGAGCTCTCTTTCTGACATTCTAAAAAAAAAAAAAAAAAAAGCATTTCTGGGATGGAAATGGTATGTCAAGGGAAGGGGAACAGGAATGCACAGAAAAGTGAGGCCCACTTTTCAAAATGTTAAGGACCTGAATTTTAAATTCATGCAGTGATAAAAATATTTCTGTTCCTTGCACTAGCTGTGTTGGGTTTAAAAAAAAATAAAAAACAACTTCATGTGTCTTTAGTGTTGCAGAACAAAAACCCATTTTCCAAAATTTCACTATAAACAAGGGTGAGACTATAAGGTAGTCAAATGAGTATCCAAAGATCTTATAATGGGACATTGATTTGATACGAAGCTCCTTTGTAAGAAGAAAGTATTTAAAATTGGAACTGTGTAGTATAGCCTATTTTTATAAAAAGGGAAAGAACATAAGACATTTTCAGAAAAGTTACTAAGGTATACTGAACTGTACAAATGATAACCTTTATTATATCAAATGCAGAAAAAATGCAGACACCTAGCCACTCTTTAAAGCACAGCTAAAATATTACCTCCTCTGTGAAGCTAGGAAACTCTGGTAGCATAGTGCTTAAGCGCTACAGCTAGTAACCAAAAGGTTGGCAGTTTGAATCTACCAGTTGCTCCTTGGAAACTCTATGGGGCAGTTCTACTCTATCCCGTAGGGCTGAGTTTTAATTGACTAGACGGCAACGGGTTTTGTTTTGTTTTGTTTTGTTTTCTGTGAGGCTGACACTGACGTTTCTTCCATTTTGCAGGCAGAACTAATTTGTCCTTTCATTTTGGCTTACATAGCACATTGGAGTTAGTCGTCGTTATGGATTCAATTGCGTCCCCCCAGAATGTGTGTCAGTTTGGCTAGGCCATGATTTCTAATTGTGCAATTGTCCACCATTTTGTCATCTGATGTGATTTTCTTATGTGTTGTAAATCCTACCTCTATAATGTTAATGAGGCACGATTAGAGGTAGTTATGTTAATGAGACAGGTCTCAATCTACAAGATTAGGTTGTGTCTTGAGTCAGTCTCTTTTGAACTATAAAGGAGAGAAGGAAGCAGAGAGACAGGGGACTTCATACCACCAAGAAAGAAGCACCAGGAGCATAGCGTGTCCTTTGGACCCAGGGTCTCTGTGCTGAGAAGCCCCTAGACCAGGGGAAGATTGATGACAAGGACCTTCCCCTAGAGCCAACAGAGAGGGAGAGCTGTCCCCTGGAGCTAGCTAGCACCCTGAATTCAGACTTCTAGCCTCCAAGACTGTGAGAGAATAAATTTCTCTTTGTTAAAGCCATCTGCCTGTGGTATTTGTGTTTTAGCAGCACTAGATAACTAAGATAATTGTATATAGCATTTATCATCAAGAGTCAAAATTATCTGGGTTCTGTTTCTGTCACCCCAATTGGAATGGAGATTACAAAGCATATCTTATTCATCTTTCAGATGCCATTCAGCACAGATCCCAGTCAAGGAATGTTTATAGAATATGTTTAAAATAATTGCTAGACTTCATTGGGGCTCCTATATGTGTTTCTAAGGAATAACTGAATGTAAGAAAACTAAAGTATTTCTATAGTTGCTTTGGGGTATCTTCCCTGTACCTAATAATCACAGAACTAGTGTTTTAGGCTTCTGTGTCATTTGGACGTGACAGTGCTTATAGAACCGTACAATCTAGGTCTGGATGGAAGACTGCATAGCTTTGGGTCTTTCTGGCCTTGGCCACTTTATGCTTTTTCTCATGCATATTTACTATCCCACTGTGTTAACAGAGTGTTCTAGGCAGTGTTTTTATCAGGTTTGTGAAGATCTGGAAAACAGGTGACAATGTTGATTTGTTTTCTTATTATTTGTTGTTTTGGTGGCATTGCCTCATTAACTATGTTCACAGTGCATATGTACTCAGTGGCATTTATCTTGGACAGTCCTATTTTATTCATTTTTGTTTGTACTTATTTCTGGGGTATGCTTAATTCAAGTGAGTAGTAAGATATTTATTTTGGAGATTTATTTTGTAATTATTTTATAAAATAATTTATAATTATTTGATGTTCACAAGCAACAGTGCAGATTGTATTTCCATGCTTCATCATCTAGGTCTTCCATTGTGTGCATTCGTTTATTCACCTCACTGATTGAATCATTCATTCACTCATTCATTTAATGTTTTATGGAGTACCAACCATAGGCCAGAGAGTATACTAGGCATTGGAGATAGACTGATGAAAAGCACAGCCCCTGCAATCAACCAAAGAGTTCAAGTGCAGGACACAGGCTAGTAGAGCAACCAACAGTCTTAAGTGGAGACGTGCATCCTACAACAGAGAAAACGATCTCCAGCAGGTTCTGAGGACCAGCTCTTAATATACGTAAAGAAAACTGGCAGCCCTTTCTTTGTCAGGTTAAGAACTCCCAGGCCCCGTAACATATTTGGGAAGTAAATTTGAATTCCTTATGAAACAATACCGCAACATGTTAACTGGAACCACTTCTTTTTAAATTGTGCTTTACGTGAAAATTTACAGCTCAAGTTGATTTCTCATTCAAAAATAAATACACATATTGTTTTGTGACATTAGTAACAATCCCCACAATGTGACAGAACAGTCCCCCTTTCAACCCTGTGTTCCCTGTGTCCATTTGACCAGTTCCTGCCTTCTCATCCGGCCTTTGGACAGGAACTGCCCATGTGGTCTCGTTTGAACTAAGAAGCACATTCCTCGTGTGTATTATTTTTTGTTTTATAGTCCTGTCTAATCTTTGAAGAGTGGGCTTCAGGAATAGTTTCAGTTCTGGGTTAACAGAGCATCTGGGGGCCACAGTTTCAAGGGTTCTTCCAGTCTCAGTCAGACCATTAAGTCTGGTCTTTTCATGTGAGTTTGATGGGACCACTTACTTCTTGAGGGTTTCAGATAGGAACACTGATTTCTCATCCTTGCTGATAGTTTTTAAAAGATCATTTCAGATGTTGCAGACAATCTGAAGTTATATTATTATCATACAAATGTTACGGCAGAATAAAAAACAAATGATTGCATTTCTTTGGAATTTTAATGTAGAAATTGGATGAGCAAAAGAAATGGTTAGATGAAGAAGTTGAAAAAGTTCTGAACCAGCGCCAAGAGTTAGAGGAACTGGAAGACGACTTAAAGAAACGGGAGGCCATAGTTTCTAAGAAGGAGGCCCTGTTACAGGAAAAGAGCCACTTGGAAAATAAGAAGTTGACTTCTAGTCAGGTATTCTATTTAATACTGGTCTATAGTTGTAAAGGAGCCCTGGTTGCATGGTGGTTAAGTGCTCGGCTGCTAACCAAAATGTTGGCAATTTGAACCCACCAGCCGTTCCCCAGGAGAAAGATGTAGCAGTCGCTTCCATAAAAGTTACAGCCTTGGAAACTCTGTCCTGTAGGGTTGCTGTGTGTCGGGATTGACTCGATTGAAATGGGTTTGGTTTTTTAATGGTTGTAAGCCATATAAGGAAACCCTGGAGGCATAGTGGTTAAGTGCTACAGCTGCGAACCGAAGGGTTGGCAGTTCAAATCCGCCAGGCGCTCCTTGGAAACTCTATGGGGTGGTTCTGCTCTGTCCTATGGGGTCGCTATGAGTCAGAATCAACTCGACGGCACTGGGTTTTTTTTTTTTTTTTTTTAGCCATATAAATTATAGGACGTTATTTTCTAAGAAGTAAATGAAACCATTATTCTTAACGTTTCTACCTCGGTATAACAGGTAGATGGGTGGAGACCTATACTTACCTCTGTTCTGTCTTCCATTCCCCCATCCACATAGAAATATCTGTTAGCCACAGGTTGCTGGGTATGACACTGAGGGCAGACCCTCTGAGTTAGTTACTGCTGCTATATCCAGGTAGCCTTCTCAAACTGGGGCCAAGTTGGGGGCCAGGTTTTAAAAGCTTCCCCTCAAAACATGTAAATGACAGCGAAGGAGATCAACAAACCAAAACCTCAAGTGAGTAAATGGAAGAAAATGACCTGGGACCTTTATGATACACTGTACATTCCAAAGGAAGAAGGGAAAAAGAAAATGGAATGAAGAGGAAATCTTTCCCCTGAAAGATTTTCTTTACTTCATGACACAGATTCAAAAAAATATTTTCTAGTTTTAAGGAGATGTAGTATCTAGGAAGCAGGAACATACTGAGATAAGTAGAGAATGCAATAGTAGATCAAAGCAAAATTCTCTGAAACTGTTTTAATGAAACAAAAGAGGAACTTGAGATTGCTATCTTAAGGCTTGCCAGGTTATCTCTTCTGAATAAATGACATAAAAAGATTACATCTTTTTCAGTGTTGGATAAATATTCAAAGGACTTGGTCTTAAGCATTTCAGAAAAGGAACACGATGGACTGAACACATGTATATTCTTCTGCTGCTTCTTGAACCCCACTAAATTGATAGTAAAGGAATATAAAGGCTATATTCATACCATATAACTCAAAATAGATCAAAGACCTAAATGTAAAAGCTAAAACATATCTGTAAATCTTCATGTCCTTGGGTTAGGCAACGATTTCTTGGATAATACACCAAAGGCACAGACAACAAAAGAAAAAAGAGATAAATTAGACTTCATCAAAATTAAAAACTTTTGTGATACAAAGGATTTCATCAAGAAAGTGAAAACCCACGAAATGGGAGAAAATATTTGCAAATCATCTATCTGTCTGATAAGGGACTTGTATCTAGAATATACAACTCAATAATAAAAAGACAAAATGATCCAATTTTAAAAATGGGCAAAGGATTTGAATAGACATTTCTCAAAAGAAAATATATACATTGCCAGTAAGCTCATGAAAAGATGCTCAACATCATTAGTCATTAGGGTAATGCAAGTCAAAACCATAATGAGATTCCTCTTCATACTCACTAGAATGGCTATGATAAAAAAGACAGATAATAACAAGTGTCAGTGAGGATGTAGAGAAATTAGAACTGTCCTACCTTGCTGGTGGGAGTGTAAAATGGTACAGCTGCTTTGAAAAACTATCTGGCAGTTCCTAAAAAGGTTAAACATAGAGTTACCATATGATGCAGCAGTTCCACTCCTAGGTATACCCAAGAAAGATGAAAACGTATGCCCATATAAAAACTTGTACACAAGTGATCATAGAGGCATTATTCATAATAGCCAAAAATAGAAATAACACAAATGTCCATCAGCTAATGAATGGATAAATAAAAAGTGGTATATTCTTAAAATGGAATATTATTTGGCAATAAGACGGAATGAAGTTCTGATACATGCTACAACATGGATGATCTTTGAAAACATGAATGCTAAGTGAAAGAAGCCAGTCAAAAAAGACCAGATTATATGATTCTGTTTATATAAAAATTCCAGAATAGGCAATTCCGTAGACACAGAAAGTAGATTAGAGATTGCTCAGCCCTGGTGGCGCAGTGGTTAAGAGCTTGGCCGCTGATCAAAAGGTCAGCAGTTTGAATCTACCAGACACTCCTTGGAAACCCTATGGGGCAGTTCTGCTCTGTCCTACAGGGTTCCTATGAGTCGGAATCAACTCCGTGGCAGTGGGTTTGGTTTTAGGGCTGGGGGAAAAGCAAGGGTAAGGAGGTAAGAGAACAAGGGAAATGGCTGCTAAAATTGATCGTGGTGATGGTTGTATAGCTCAATGAATATACCAAAAATCACTGAATTTTATACTTTACATAGGTGAGTTATATGGTATGTGAGTTATATCTCAATAAAGCTGCTATTAAGAGGAAAAGCTATAAGCCCATAAAAGGAAAGAGCAGTAGAGGAGAGACAACAGAGGACAAAAGATTACAAAAACACGTTTGTAAGATGGAAAGCAAGTAGACGAGTGGTTACTGAGTTAGCAGAACAGAGGAAGCTGAAATCTAAGTGCCTACAGAGGGATACCAATGAGAGTCAAGGTTTAGCTTTTATTTAAAAAAAATTATTAAATAACATCTTTAATGAGATATGTCTTGGAAGAAGTACAGCCAGAGTGCTCCTTGGAAGCAAGGATGGTAAGACTTCATCTCACGTACTTTGGACTTGTTATCAGGAGGGACCAGTCCCCGGAGAAGGACATCAGGCTTGATAAGGTAGAGGGTCAGCAAAAAAGAGGAAGACCCTCTATGAGATGGATTGACACAGGGGCTGCAACAGTGGGTTCAAACAGCAACAATTGTGAGGATGGCACAGGACCAGGCAGTGTTTCATTCTGTTGTACTCATGGCGTCACTATGAGTTGGAACCAACTCAATGGCACCCAACAACAACAACAGTTCACATAACATCAAAAAGACTCAGAAATGAAGGGACTAAGATTTTCAGAAGACAACGGTGAGCCATAAGGATGAAAACAGGGCATGGTCAGGAAATTATCTTTTTCTCATTCTGGGACAAGATGATTTATTTTATGAAGAATCGAATGAGACATAGCAGAGGGTAGGGGTAAGCGAAAATATTACAAACAAGAATGAGTAAAAGTCTACATATGAACTCTGAGGTGTCTATTTCCTGATCCCTACCTGGATCCCAGAAACCCTGGTGGCATAGCGGTTAAGTGCTACAGCTGCTAACCAAAGGAACGGCAGTTCGAATCTGCCAGGCACTCCTTGGAAACTCTATGGGGCAGTTCTACTCTGTCCTATAGGGTCACTATGAGTCGGAATCAACTCAAAGGCACTGGGTTTGGTTTTGGTACCTGGATCCCAGAATGCTGACAGCCAGCCTTATACTTCTCAGCAGGAGATAGTTCTCCTAAACAACCTCTGAGAAAAGAGTTAGAAATACTTAAAAACTAAGTGGCTGGATCCCCGACATGGTCGGTGGTAAAGCCCACTGTTGACAAATCTCAGTCCCACACACAGCTTTTTATCATCTTTCTTAAGTGTGACTCTCAAATGCGAACGGACGGTTGAGGAATGCCACTAACTTTAAAGACAGAGACCAAACAAAACAAAAGAAGAATGGAGCTCAGAGAAATTAAAGATAGAGCAAGTGGCAGAAAAAAGTTAATATCCTCAGTGTGGTAAAAGATAATAGTCTTTCCATAAAATAAGAGTTGCATGTTAAAAATATGAATGAACTTTTGAAAATTAAAGGGGTTGGAGGATAAAACTGAGGAATTATTCCAGGAAGTATATAAAAAGATGAATCAATAGAAATAGGAGAAAGAAAATTGGCAGGTAAATCCAGGAAGCTCAACATCCAAGTAATCAGAATTCCAGAAAGATACAACAGAGAAAACCCAGGATATCATCAAGACATAATATAAGAAACTTCCCAGACACTTGAACACGTGAGACTCTAGACTGAAATAGCCCATCAAGGGCCCAGCAAAATGAGTGCCCAAAGCACATCACTGTGAAGTTTGAGTATACTGAGGAAAAAAAAAAAAAGATTCTAAAGCTTCTACATAGAAAAGACCCGTACAAATCTCAAGAATCAAAATGGCATTGGACTTCTCAACCTTTCTCATTATAAGTTAAAAGCAATCTTCAAACTCATGAATAAATGATTTCCAATCAAGAATTCTTTTCTTAGCCAAACTCTCAATCCAATGTAGGATAGAATAAGGACATTTTGGGGCCGAAAAAAAAAAAAATTATTTCCCCTCTAGCTTGTCTCAGGATGCACTCCACAAAAATGCGGGCATACGTCTGGAAAAGAAAGACTGGGAATCCTGAAAAGGTGATTCAGCATGGAAATTTCCAGGATAATACCAAAGGGACGTCCCAGATAAGTTTAGTCTGGAGCAGGAGGATGGTGGCTTAGGCAAAATGTTTCTAGAAAAAAAAAATGGAATGAGAAGATTTCCTGATGAGTTTGATCAAGTGAAAAAATAATGTGGAATTTTTTTTTGATAGTTCAGCTATGAATAATATTCATATAGTCATAATTAACTGAATATTGATTTAACTAATAGTTGCATGTAACATATTGGGAAAATGGAAGGAGGGGAAAGAAGGAGAAATAGAGAAGAGGAGGTATGAGAATGCTAAATCCTTAACTTCCATAATAAACAGGCAATAGGACAGTATCTAAAATTGATAGTTATTAAGAAACATGGACATAAAAACTGTAAGAAATAACTAGGAAGTGATTTCTGGGGAATGGGACTCAAGTGTGGGTTAGGGGACTGTTGTTTTTTGTGACACACCTTTTAGTAGTATATACATGCAATTACTTTGACAAAAGTAAATTCTAAAAAAATGATCTTAAATTGGGAAATAATGAAGATGTCAATAAATCTAACTGGCCATATTTCCAGACCAGAATGAGATAAAAATGGAAACAAATGATGGGTCAAAACAACAAACCAAATTTCAACCTCTAGGGAATTTTAAAGGCCAAGGAAGAGTTCAATTTAGAAAATAATGAAAAACCTATGCTGTGTGGTCTAGCATGGCCAAGGCAATAATTGATAGTAAATTCATAGTTTGAACTTACATTTTTTTCAAAGATGTTCAACTTAAGATTTTAGAAAATGAACCAAATAAAAAAAAAATTCCATGGGTGAAAACAATAATGTAGAAGCTAAAAATATATTCATTTGGTAATTTTCTCTATGTGTTCCCTAATTTATATACTGTCTGGTTTTCTAGTAACTTTTCTCAGGGTATCTGGTGGGTTTGTCTTTTTAGGCCTTAAACAAAGATAGTTTGAGAATATCGACTCGCCTAAACTTGTTGGACCAAGAGTTGTCTGAAAAAAGTGTGCAGCTCCAGAGCAGCACAGCTGAGGAGAAAATTGAGATTTCTGAACAAGTTCAAGCCCTCCAGAAGGAAAAGGACCAGTTACAGAGACGAAGAAACAGTGTGGATGAGAAACTTAAAAATGGTAGAGTGTTGTCGCCTGAAGTAAGTCAGTATTCTTTGGAACTGGAAGTGCTGTATGACGGATCACTTGGATGATTTCCTTGGTCTTTGTCACGTAAACATAAAAGTCAGCAGTCTGCTAAACTTTGTTTCACTGAGACTTCTTCCAATGTCATGAGTTCTCCTGGCACCTGTTTGGTGCCAGTAAAACATACCTGACTTGTGATGTCCTCACACAGAGGTCCATGGACATGGCCTCTTCCTGGCACTGCCAGGGGTTGGGGGACTGATACTCTCCTTGAGTGTGGCCTTTCTCAACCACGGTTTCTCATCTGAAATCACAGAACACAGAAAATGATTGGAGGGACTGTTTTCTCAGTTCTTCTAAGGATGACACCTCACTTCTCTCTGTGTACCTTCTTAAATGATACTAGGTAATTCAGTACATGCCGTGGATGCCTGGGGCATTAAGGGCTCATTCTTTCATGGAATCTTGATTGAGAAAGTCCCAGTGTTGGGGATCGTGTTCCATACCCTGTCCAGCCAATAGACACAGAATTCAAATCCTGATGAAATACCTTCTAGTTGTAAATATTTTTCATTTAGGGGAGTATATAGCTCCTCTCACCTTTTAAAAAAACGGTTATGTAAAAGATTCGTTTATTGGCTATTGAATTGCACCAGACTTTGTCTTTTTTTCAGAATTTTAACTCAGTTGGCAAAAATACCTGTGTGTTACTGTCAGACAAAGGTGAATTTTTATGCCTGAGTTTTCTCTGCAGAGGTTTATTGTTGATGTCATTATCGAAAGCAAGGGGAAATTACTAAGAGAAGCTGGGTAGCTGGCCATCGTACACCTGACTGAATCTCGTGGTGTTTCAGACCGGAGCAAGTGAGAGAAGTTGTGGAGGCTGGTTAAGAAGGAACAGAAAGAAGGACAGCATGAAATGAAATTATGCTTACTGAGTTGGCGAAAGGCATCGAGGACTAACTTGACTGGGGACTAAGTGGCAGCTGAAGGACCGTGATAAGCCTCCACTGTCCTGTTCTGTAACTTAACTTGGGTAGTGGTGCAGGGGCTCACAGAGGCAGGCTGTCCTCCCGAGGCTGTTAAATTGGAGCTCCAAGCTTGTAGATTTGAGCCTAAGACTTGTATATATTTAAGGAATTCCTGCC
This sequence comes from Loxodonta africana, assembly GCF_030014295.1. Lineage (NCBI taxonomy): Eukaryota > Metazoa > Chordata > Mammalia > Proboscidea > Elephantidae > Loxodonta > Loxodonta africana. The sequence continues at coordinate 25,437,483 of NC_087350.1, forward strand.
TGCCCAGGACTGTGACTAGGTCTTATGGAAGAAACAAAAAACTGAAAGCATTATTCTTCCCTTGAAAAATCATACTGTATCTGGGGAGAAGAGGCAGAAACATAAGAAAACCCTAAACCCTGAAAAACATAAAAAAGCAAGTTACCAATAATGTAATAAAGTTGTACTTATTTCAGTATTTATAGAAAGCAATTCAGTGACCATTCGGAGGTAATATTCATCATAGAAGCCTCCAGTGGGTTGGAGTCTTGAGCTGGATTATGAATAACATGGTATATACTGGCAGATAAAAGAAAAAAGCTCATTTAGGTAGAACATCGTTTAAAAAGCCATATAAATAAAAAAATAGAAATGGGAATGAGCAAATTACATTTGCAGAATAGAGGGTCCCTTATTATCAAAGAGCATTTAAGTTTCTACTTCACGTGGGATTCTATAACTAACAACATTGTTTGGGAGTTTGTGGTGATAGTAATAGCACGATACCTGATACCTATTTTGTAGCCACTGAGGGTTGGTTTGGGGCACTGATGAGGCTCCTGCCGTTGATGGGGTTCCATTTATTCATAGCGAGCTCCTATGCACCCCTCTCCACATGGTTAGTTCTCAGTGTAGCTCTGAAGTGGGCTCTGCTTGCACGATTTTTTAAAAGCCAAGATTACTGTTCCTCAATAGATCTGCCAATAGTAGATGATTGCAGCATAAGAGTCTAACGTGACACAAGACATCAGTAAAATCTAGGGGGAACATCTTGCTGTTTTGATTTCTTTAAACTTGCTTAGAATTATTTTCTCTTTACAACATAAATTAAAATATTTTCCTAATTGCACTACTTTATGGGGAGCGTTGGTAAAAGATTTCAGACCACTCTGCTAGTAGGGAATTACCCAACAATTTTTTTTTTTTTTATTAACTTTCATTAAGCTTCAAGTAAACGTTTACAAATCCAATCAGTCTGTCATATATAAGTTTACATACATCTTTCTCTGTACTCCCACTTGCTCTTCCCCATTGAGTCAGCCCTTTCAGTCTCTCCTTTCGTGACAATTTTGCCAGCTTCCCTCTCTCTCTATCCTCCCATCCCCCCTCCAGACAAGAGTTGCCAACACACTCTCAAGTGTCCACCTGATATAATTAGCTCACTCTTCATCAGCATCTCTCTCCCACCCGCTGACCCATCCCTTTCATGTCTGATGAGTTGTCTTCGGGGATGGTTCCTGTCCTGTGCCGACAGAAGGTCTGGGGAGCATGGCCGCCGGGATTCCTCTAGTCTCAGTCAGACCATTAAGTATGGTCTTTTTATGAGAATTTGGGGTCTGCATCCCACTGATCTCCTGTTCCCTCAGGAGTTCTCTGTTGTGCTCCCTGTCAGGGCAGTCATCGATTGTGGCCGGGCACCAACTAGTTCTTCTGGTCTCAGGATGATGTAGGTCTCTGGGTCATGTGGCCCCTTCTGTCTCTTGGGCTCTTAGTTGTCGTGTGACCTTGGTGTTCTTCATTTTCCTTTGCTCCAGGTGGGTTGAGACCAATTGATGCATCTTAGATGGCCGCTTGTTAGCATTTAAGACCCCAGACGCCACATTTCAAAGTGGGATGCAGAATGTTTTCATAACAGAATTATTTTGCCAATTGACTTAGAAGTCCCCTCAAACCATGTTCCCCAGACCCCCGCCCCTGCTCCCCAACAATTTAATATAGACAAATTACCGCCTTTTCTCTAAGACCTAGAAACTAAAGAGAGATACTTTAACTCTGTTTTTCTAGTTATACAGAGCAGTTGCCTGGTAAGTCACGTACAGGAATATAAGAATTTACATGTGTGTTTATTTCATCTTCTAAAATTCTAATTTTTATGTTTTATAATTAGGATATACGTATAACTTATAAAGAAATATACATATATGGAGTACTTGCTCAAAAGCTTGCTTTTGTTTTTTACTCACGAGGATGTGTGATCAAAAAGTTTGCAGCCATTGCTTTAGGTCCTTGTTACTCAGAGTGCGGTCTTCGGCCCGGCAGCGACAGCATCACCTGGGAGCTTGTGAGAAGTGCAGTCTCAGGACCCACGCAGACCTGCAGAATCAGAATCTGGATTTTAACAAGATCCTCAGTGCACACTGAAGTCTGAAAAGCAATGCTTTATAATAAAACACATAGAGCCAACTCTTGATAATCTATGGTTTGTGTTGTGGCACATTTTACATTCTGTGACTCTTTGCCATTGCCACCTAACACTCTTCTTGTCAACCTACACTTCCTGCTGGATAGAGGGAACCACAAACATTTATATGCTGAAGCCTCAATGGAATGGGGCTCTCCCCAGGGTTCTGTGGTCACAGTGTCTTATAAATTCTCAGTACTTCCTTAGCTTAGGTTCCAAACTATAGTCAGTAAGTTAAGACCAAATTCTTCTCAGCTGTGTATAAAGCCAAACTGTTTCCACATTTTTTTCTTTTTGTAAAATATAGTCACAGTGTACATTCAAAGTCAAATATGTTTTTTGCATAATTCACTTTTATTTTGTGGTTCCTCTTATCCATTTACCTAAGACCCTTTCAGGATTTAAATTTTTTTCTTAAGATGAATATTATTTTGTTCTTTATGGAGTGATTATCAAGTCTTCAAGTTCTTGATGGTTAAGTGATTGTACAGAGAAAGAGAATGGCTGTTGAAATTTTTTTTTTTTTTAATGGTTCTTTCAGGAGATTTTATAAAATGCCTTTTAAAATAAGTACTATTGAACCCTTCCCACATACCTTTTCCTTAAATTTCCAGAAAAGGAGTTCTGGAAGTCACTCTATTCTTCAGGTAGATCAGAAATATTAACATTATTTTCCTTTGGTTTGCTGGGGGAAAGAGTGGAAAGAAATATTTGGGTCATGTAATCAAGGATATACAAACTATTCTTTTCCTTCATTAATTTATTCAGCAGACATTTGTTCAGTTCAAACTCATATACTGGGCTAGGCAATAAGGTTATGAACATGGATAAGACAATCGTCCCTCAAGGAACTTAAAGTCTAGGTGACCTCAGCAACCAATATAGGTGTACTGAAACATATCCAAGTCTCAAGTTATGTGACCAAGCTGGAAATAATTTCTTACCAGAAAATCGGGTTCTCCAAAATACCATGTTATTTGGATAGTTCAAAGAACTTCTAGCTTTTCTGTGGCAGGAATTCCTCCGATTTTTCTTTCTGCTAAGGAAATCTTCTGTGGTATGTGAAAAAATGTTATGCTGTCACCATTTTGAATGCCTGTAGTGACATTTCATAGGAATCTTATGAAATCATGTCTGTTAATACTCACTTTTTTTTTTTAATGCCATACTTGGGTTTTTTCCCCCCAGAGCCTCTTCTCCGATTACCAGTTCTTAATAACTTGTTCTAAATCTATTTCTTCTTTCTCTCCTAGCAGGGTGGGATCCTTGATGCCGGCGGGAGGTGGGGGGGTTCACATCTCACCAGTGATAATACTGACATATAATACGAACTTTAGGAGCTATAGAAGGGAGATATATGACAATACTGCCAAATGTGTGAGCCTTTGTTCAAGAGTATTCTTTAGATTAGATGTGTTTAGCATTTGCTATGTGACTTTGGTGTATTTCATAACCATCTAAGCTTCTGCCTCCTCCATTTTACTACAGAAGGTTTACTGTGAGGATTCAATGAGATTGTATATTTTATATGCACACACACACACACACACACAACCACACACCTGTTTACAAACAGTGCATTTATAAAGCATAGGAAGCACTGAATAAACTTTTTTTTAATTAAGCAGATAAGAGAACAGTAATGTCCATTACACTTAAATAGCATTAGTGAGATTTGCATATATGATAAAGTCCAAGTTATACTATAATTAAAGTGAGTGATTTCTATTGTATTATATCTAGGAAGAACATGTTCTTTTCCAACTCGAAGAAGGAATTGAAGCTTTGGAAGCTGCGATTGAATACAAGAATGAAAGTATCCAGAGTCGCCAGAACTCGCTTAGAGCTTCGTTCCAAAACCTCTCTCACAGTGAAGCAAATGTCTTGGAAAAACTAATTTGCCTGAATCCTGTTGAGATCAGAGCGATTCTTTTCAGATATTTCAATAAGGTTTGTTTTGGAGGGACAGGCTGTTTTCTTAAAAAGAGAGATCAAGATGTTTTATATCCCACATTGTGAATTTTTAAAGAAATTGAAAGGCTCCAAGATTTGATGGTATAACTACACATTTAACCCTGAGTTCTCTTTCCAGTACTGTATGTTGCCATTGGAAAGCTTTGTGATTATCCAAATATGTAGGCCCAACTTTGTGGGGTTCTTTTTTTAATGATTTTTTTGTGTGTTTTCGGCGAAGGTTTACACAGCAGCTTAGTTTCCCATTGAACAATTTCTACACAAGTTGTTCAGTGACATTGGTTACATTCTTCACAATGCATGAATATGCTCATTATTTCTATTCTAGTTGTTCCGTTTCCATTAATTTAGTTTTTTCAGGGTTCTTAAAGTTGGGGGGGCTCTCAAATGGATTTTTTGAAATATTTGTAAAAACCAAAGAATTTAAGTTATATTTCTTGGTCATTATTTCTAGATATTTTCTTGATTTGGATGTTGCTAGTTAGCATTCATGAAAAATCAAAGGGCCCTCCAGGTATTGGTTCCCTTTCCTTCGTTGCTAGATGGGAGGGTCTGCAGCGCAGCAGTACCATTACTTTCTCACCATTACTTGTGAGTTGAAATGGAGACGAAGTGGTAACATCCATGGCAAAGAAAGTAATAGATTTTAGCATTAACCCAAATTTGCTTAATAACAATTAAAATTTTAAACCAATTTAACAACTTATTAATCCCGAGGTGTTTCATAGCATTGAAGAAATATATTCATATTTTCTCTAATGTCTTCTCCTCTTAAGATAAATATTATGAAGAGTTAAATGACTAGATAATTCTTCTCTCTGAAAAGTATATTCATTTTAAGGGAATATTGGACAATGTATGAAAAATAAAACTGAGTTTTTTTCAATAAAATTCTAATTCTGTTAAATAAGTGAAATAAAGATGAAAAAAATTAATGCAAAAGTTATGCACAGCCCTCCTCTCAAGTAATCATTGTCACTGATAATCGTCCTCTGTTGTTACCGGTGAGAAGGGTGTCCTGTCACTGATTGTTTGGAGGGCAGGAAACAGTGGAGTGCTATCCCCAGCTTTGAGGGAGAATAACTCTTTGTGGTGTTCTTGAAGCAAGGGTTCTTAACCCAAAGAGACACCCAGGCCAAGCTCAATGGGTTCTCTGGGCCCTAAGAATCCCCTGTAGAAACAAATATTTTTCTAGAGAAAAGGTCATTAGATTATTAATGAGGTCTGTGACACAAGCCATTGTCTGAAGTGTTTTCCTATCAGTGCAGAAAAGAACCCAGTGAAACTAAATCCATGATCTGACATTGAACTCTGTTTGGGGGGGATTTATAGTTAAAGAATATTCTGTCACTTGTTTATAATGTGTATTTTGGGGTAAAGCTAGGAATTATCTAGATATTACAATAGTCTTTAGTTTCTCGTTCTTACCCTTAGCCTAGAGAAACAGAGTTATAGAAATATAAAATATAAACTACAGATCATGTCTAAGAAACTAAGGAGGGGTAGTTATTAGAACAACATCATATTTAAAATGACGTTTTACCAGTTCAGAGTCCCAACAAATTCAAAAGGCTGTCACTTTATTGGCATGTTACAGAGCATTTGCCCAGGGACCCAGTCCCTTTGCAGTAACTGCTGATACCACAGTGATTAAGGAAGTTCATCTGTTTGTATGTAGCCATCTATTACATCAGGCTATCTAAGACACCTCTTAAAAGGTTAAAAATGTATTTTCTAGGTGGTTAATTTGCGAGAAGCTGAACGGAAACTACAGTTACAGAAGGAAGACATGAAGACGAAGGTGCTGGAACAGGATAATGTGGTTCGTGAGTTGGAATCCGCACTCGAACATCTGAAACTGCAGTGTGACCGGAGGCTCACCCTCCAGCAAAAGGAACACGAGCAAAAGATGCAGTTGCTCTTAGAGCATTTGAAAGGTAACTTCCGTTTTCTCAGTTTTATAAAGGTGGTGTATAGCTGAGGTACTGAGGAAGGAAGACAGGGCAGAACTGACATTCAGAACCCCAACCTGTAGAAGTACTTACTACTTATACATGTTTTGGTTACCACGTTTTAGGATAGTAGACTTGCACGCAGGGTGTGTTTATGCTCAAAGTGCTATCTCTTCTGCCTGCCCCCAGTACACACACACAAACAGTTGCCCTAATTTTTATATGAAAATATGGGATTTTTTTTCTGGCTTTTCAGTGTACAGTTGAAAATTTTCCCTTAGGGATATAGTACTGTGGTATTTATTTTCCATCCACAAAATTAAAGCATTAGGCTCTGATTTCTAGATTGTTGTTCTTATTGTAATTTTTAGCTGATTATAAATTTTATGCATAAAGTTATCGTAGGTCAAAATTACTACTGATGGGCACCTACAGTGGTTAAGCCATCAACCCTGATGTAGAAAGAGAGCTGTCTCAACAATCAGGCATCACATTACCTGGGCACATGGCCAATAGATGAACAGTTGCCATGGCAACAAAATCACTATCAGGTAATACCGTTACTGCTTCAATCCAGGCTGCTTAGTCCCAATTCTCATGAATTTATAGCTGGAAATGGGTTAAAAGGGATCTGGAAGAAGCAACATGAGTAAGCAGAAAATTGGAAGATACATGAATTTCTGTGTCAACGCAGTTTGCCTCTAAGTTCATCCTATGACCAGTTAATCAGCAACCAGTTGTCTAATGACAACGTTTCCTTGATAAATATATGTCCCTGCATGTATCACTGCGCTCCAACATGCTCTCCTTACCTTATTTTAGCTCTGTCTTATTTTAGTCTCCAAAAGTGATGTTTTAATTGAGTTTTTATGTATTTTGAAAGTGATTGGCATTGTCCCATAAGAGCTCATGCCATAGTTAAATGAGAGCATTTTTAAAAAGCATTCATTTCTATGGCTATACAAGTTTTTCATTAACAATGCTACAGCTGAAAATATTAACAGTTTATGAATTTTTCTAATTTTGATGGGATGTGGGAGATAAAATTAAGTTCATTTATACAATATACTTTATGGAGATTCTGATTTATGATGCCCATAATTTTAGGTATTTTTAAAACAAGGTAAGTTGATTTAAAATATACAAATATACATAAATATAATTTTGCAAAACAGCCAGTTCTAACACAATTACAAACCAGTAGTACCATTTTATAAATATGCCAGTAGGACAGAGCTGTTCCAAGGTACGTATTTTCTAAAGGTCAGTAAATTGGGCTTTACTGTTATAGAACATAACCCAATGGGGAAAGTTTTAGACAGTAATAATATAACTTGAGTTATACTGTGGCACAAACTAGAAATTTACCTATGCTCCCTATTAATTTAATCTTTCTAGCTTCTTTTTGACAGGTTTTTGTTTTTGTCTTTTCTGTGTTTTTTGTTTTGGGCTGTGTATTTCTTGGGCCTATAAACCCTAGAATTACAACTTTACATATAACCAGAGTTCCTGATATAAATGCAACTGATGGACAGAGTTCCAAAAATGTCAATGTTTTATAGAAAGCACCTTACTTCTGCTCTCCTAATGATAAATCTAGTTAGTGGCTACTGCAGATAGTGCTTATGAATCATGAAAACATGGTGGTTGATAGGGGATGGGGAGGGGAAGGAGACAAAGGTCTCAATCTTTGAAAAAGTTTACAGGCAGAAGATTCCAAATTGTAGCTGCCAGTCCATTCAAGTAGCAGATGTGTGTAACATACTTCTGACCCTTTAAAAACAGTCTGGATGTCATGTTAGAACATAATTTTGAGTCATTTATTTAAAAGTGATTTTAAATGTGAATTTCTGTTTTATAGAGCAAGATGGGGAAGGCATTGTGGAAACTTTAAAAACCTATGAAGGTAAAATCCAGGAGCTGGAAAAAGATCTTTATTTCTATAAGAAAACCAGCAGGGATCTTAAGAAGAAACTGAAGGAACTGATAGGGGAAGCGATTCGGCGGCAGCTGGCACCATCAGAACGTAAGACACTTAGTGTGGCTCGTCATGCTGACCCGGTTTCCCTAGAATGGGAGATAGCTAATGGAATACCTAATTTGCTATTCCACCTACGTACATATTCAATAGTTTTATTCTGGCTATAAAAAGTAATATACAGTCATTATAGAAAATTTTGAAAATACAGAAAAAAAGGCAAGGAAAAAAATCACCCATAATCCTATCCACAATTAGCATTTTAGCATAATTCTTTTCAGTGTTTTCCCCATGCTTTAAAAAATATATAGTTGCAATCATGTTAGGGATATAACTTGTATTATATCCTACCTCAAAATGCTACTCTAATATAATGACCTTAAACAAGGTTTATTTGAATAACAAAATTTAAATATAGCAAATTCTGAGTTCGCTAAAATAGCTTATATGCATAAATCATCAGTATCCTAGCTAATATGTAACGTATTCTTGGTTATTCAGTTAATCGGTTTTTTATGTAATCCTTTCATTTTCTCCCTACCAGATTTGTATTTATCTTCTTTGAATATTTCTAGCATTTTCAAATAGCAGAAAAATCTTTTGGCTGCATTGTCTTGGTCACTTCTTGGTCATGTCCTTGTTGCTTCTGTTTTCTAACACATTTTGTGAGGATTAAATCAGTCAGTATTGACCTGCAGTCTGTCTACTTTTTTAAATATTTAAAACCCTATCCTGGAATCAGTTTAAATCATAAAAACTATATGTGAGTTTACTAGAGACAGGAGATCTGAGTTAGAATCCCAACTTCTTTTATTCATCTTTCTCTAGTCTGTTTCTTCAGTTGTAAAATGGGGAAGTACAGTACCATCTACCAGGAAGGTCTGCGTGTGGAATAAATGAAATAATATAGTTAAAAACATCCAGCACAGGGCCTAGAAATTCACTAAATATTTGATGAATGATTGAATTTTAAATTATATATTAACACTTCTTTTTTAAATGTACAACCTCTGTACTTCCAAAAATATCTATGCAGCTTATAAAAAAAACATGCAATAATTAAAACAGATAAAGAAATAAATCCAAGAGCAGTTGGGAGTATGTAGCAAGGTGTATATAAGTTTTTGTGTGAGAGACTGACTTGATTTGTAAACTTTTACTTAAAGCACAATAAAAATTAGAAAATAAATAAATAAATCCAAAAGAGATAAATGAGGTAATATAAAGTCCCCATATAGAGCATAGTAGGAACTCAGTAAATTATATCTACTTTTATTACACAGAGGAAAATATATCAGAACCTTAGATTAGTAAAGTTAAATGTGGACCTGAGCTTCCTAGCAGTCACAACAAAAACGGAAACAAAAGATTGATTATATGCATTTTCTCTGATAAAAAAGTATGTCAGTTTTTTGTTACATTTTATCTTTTACAACTGAGTGCCATCTGTTGATGGACAACATAAATATAATTTATTAGACTTACTGATGTCACACATTTGGAGTTAGTGCTTCCTGTGGCCACATACCACCTACCTACTTAGATGAAAGTCACTTCCATTCTCTTAGCTGCTTTCCATTACTTAAGGCACCCTATAGGACAGAGCAGAACTGCCCCATAGGGCTTCCAAGGAGTGCTGGTGGATTTGAACTGCTGACCTTTTTTTGGTTAGCAACTGAACTTTTAACCACTGTGTCACCAGGGCCAGAATAAATTGTAGTGGTTCAGGTCCATGACTTTTAAAGGAGTATTGTCAGATTGTCTTCCCTGGATAGGAGAGCAACTCTTCAGCCATAACTAGGGCTCAAATTTGCTTAGTCCGTTTTATCCTATATGACTGTTATGTTGGGATCTCACAGGAGTTTTTCCCTAATATCACTGAAAAGCACTTCCATGACTCTGATTTAATTAACACCAGAAAAATTCATGCCCTTGCTAGTTTGCACCCCAATTTTTTAGGTTTATTAATATTTCGGTTGCTTTTGAATGGCCTTAATGAAGACCAGTCTTTCTACAGTTTTTTTTTTTTTTGCCATTTTTTGTTGGTGGTGTTCTCCATCACTTAAAGCAAATAAATGAGAATAGAATCTAATGGTTCAGGTTCATGATTTTTGAGGAGAAAGAATTCTTAGATTTTGTGACTGAATAATATAACAGTTACTATTCTAGCAGAATTACTATTACTATTAGGATGATCTATTATCTAGTAGTAGAATTACTGTTACTAGTAGAATAGTAATAATTAAGGCCCATAATTAGTTTAAAATCTGTCTTATGATAAAAGATGCCTAGTTAAATATATTTATGTAAAGTACATATACTCATAGCTGAAAAATCCTTTAAATCCTTAAAAACAATTTTCTTATTTTTAAGATGACCAAGAAAAAGCCCAGGGACCTGTACTAATATTCTGCACTATGAATATAGTTAGACGTAGAGCCAGAATTAGAATTTAAATCTACAAACACAAAACTAGTAGTGTTTTTTCTCATTAAACAATACTACCTTTCCATATTCTGGTGTCCTACCTTCCTTTTATTTCCCTTCCCACTATCCCAGGTTCCAGTTACATCTGAGGACCAGACCAGGTCTTTTTAAACTGCTCTGCATCTCTGTGCAGGATGTTTCTTTTGTCTGCCCTCTGCCTCCTCTCCTTTCCTACCGGGCGTACTCTTTTCATCCTGTATGAATCAGGCCAGAGGTTTCCTCCTCCCCAGGTGCCTGGGCACTTGCTACATTTGTTTGTTTATAGCACATGTCACATGGTCCTGGGCTGTTAGCCTCCCTGATTGCGTCTAGATTGTGATGCCCGTTATGTTCCTCTTCAGACAACAGATGCAAGACTAGTCTGCACATTTGTTGTTGTTGTTTACATGAAATGTGTATGTGCATACACACATATAAAACAGATTTAATACAAATATAAAAAAGAGGCCATGAACCTCTCTTTATGCATACTATCTGAACTATTAAGTGATATAGAATGTAATTTAATTTAAACTTAAAAGTCTATAGTTAATTAGCTAGGAGTTCTTAATAGGGGCTCCTTCACAAAAGCTGCCGCAGTTTTCTGGGGGAAAATGGGAATGAAGAAATCAGCAGGACAGTTGTTTAACTCAGCCCTTATAGGCCCAAGTACCTTTCACCATGAGGAGGGAGAAATCTCAGAAGCTGCCCATGTGGTGCAGGCAGAGGCCCCTTCAGCACAGTTCTGTTTGACTTCCTGAAGTTCACCAGCTAGAACAGAGATCCCTGGAAGAGGGAAACTTTCTCTATTTGAAGAACCTAAGTGGGCTCATACTCCATGGATGTGAGCCTCTCCAAAGAGCCCATGTCTGCTCTTTCACATCTGATCTTTAGAAAGTAAGATGCCTGGCTCCCCTCCCCCAGGCACTGTGACTTGGCGTCAAGAGTTTTAAAAGCTTCCAGGTGACTCTAATTAATGTGCAGCAAAGTTGGGGAGCCGTTGTCTATGGCCAACTTAGTGAGTGTCAGCTGTAGTTCCATGTGAGGATCTGTGTCATTTGCTAGTCCAGGTTTTTATTTTTGAGAGAATTCAAAACACTAGAAAAACGGTTTTGTTTTAGGGCTAGAGGTCATAAACTAAAATGCCTAAAGGAGCTGGGAAAGCAGTCAGCTGTTCAAGTGGGCAGTGGCTGTTCTGCTGTAGCTGCTGGTTGCCATGCAGGAATGGGGGCCCAGTACTGTTGGCTCATCTGGTTTTTCTAGAAAAGCCAGAAATACATTTTCTTATATGAATCTTTCCAATTTTTAAATTTTGGGTCAAATAATTAACATTGTAAAACAAGGCTGTGGACCAGATTTGGCTGGGTCTGCCAATGTGCAATCTCTGTTTTAAATTCTGCAGTCTTTGCAGAACTAGCAGTTTACTCAGCACATGGCAACATGTTAAAGTTAGCATTTTTCATCTTATTAGGCCTAGTACCTGTATGGACTTTCACTTAAGCAAGCTTTTGTCCTTGATATTTAGATGATTCTATTACATGAGGACCCCAAGCTTTGATCTCTTCACACTAATCACTCAGTGAAGGGGTATATGCTCTCACCTCCATTTGGATGGTGGAAGTTGTGGCGCACACCCTGGTGTGCATTAGGACAGCAGAACCTTGCTGTCATGCCGGGAGTGCCACTCAAGACCAGGTTTTGACTCCTGTTCTGCCAAGTCCCACAAGGTTCCCTGGAGACGAGAGGAGCAGTGCTGGCTTCGCTCGGCCAGGATTTGAAATGTGATTTACCAGTGGCAAACCCAGGACAGGTGTGGAAAGGCACCCCTTTGTTTCCAGGGAGTACCAAAATCCCTAGAAGACTTTTTCACCTTTGTCCATGAATTAAAGTTCTGAATTATTCACAGGCAAGATGCCTAAAAGTGAAATTAGAATAATTCATATTCACACTTCTGTTGGCCTAAAAGAAATCATTTAACAAAAGAAGATAAAAGACATCATTTATCTTGAGGGATAATAATGAAGTTATATTAGAGTATTATGGTTAAAATACCTAATTTTGAGGAAAGAATTGCTAATATTTTTGTTTTTTGTGTTATTTTTAGATCATGATGCTGGAGATGGAGTCCTGAACCCAGAAGAAGCAGGCATGCTTTTGGAAGAATTAAAATGGACATCTGGAACTGAAAATATGAAATTAAGTGGGAAAGAAAAAGAAATAGACAGTTCAGCAAGCAGTTTAAGGACACAACCAAATCCTCAGAAGCTTTGGGAAGAGGGCTCAGAATTCCCTCCAATTCATAGCTCTCTAGCACCCACTAGTGGGCATTTGTTAAGCAATGATGATAAAATAGAAATAGATGAAAATCAGTTTACAAAATCTCACTGTCGACCATCACCCCAAATTCAGTCAGTGGGAAATGTGGGACAACTTCATGGAGTCACGCCTGTAAAGTTGTGTCGCAAAGAGTTACGTCAGATTTCTGCCTTGGAACTCTCCTTACGCCGCTCCAGTCTTGGAGCTGGGGTTGGATCGATGACTGCTGATTCCCTTGAACTATCTAGGAAACCGAGTGACTTAAAAACTTAAGTACTTAATAACAGCATTTCTAACTTGGTAGATACGTAAAAAGATTCCTTTTTCTAATCTGTTAAAAATTAAAGCTTAAGCTGACTGGTTCTTCCCTCAGGATAAAGAAAGGAAGGAAGGAACCCCTAAGCCTTTTGCATACTGTAGATGTGTTCGTCTTCCATGGTGTATTTGGGGAGTTTTTGTTTATATTTCCATAATAACTAAAGGAACGCCTTTTCCAATAATTGATAACATTTAAATGTTTCCATTTATAAGATTGATTAAAATTTTTTTTCAGGCGTTACTTGAAGAACAGAGCTGCTAAGAGTAGAATAATCCATCAAATGTATAGTTACATTACTCTTACTCTCAAATATATTTTTGTTATTTTTTACAAGGAGATAACCAACTACTGCTGTATCAGGGAGAGTCACCGGCTGCATGTCCTTTGGCACAGCTGAAAATCTGTGCCCAAATGCAGTCTGTGGGCTAAGGCAACTCGCTAGGTTTTTGGATTAAGGTTAATTTAAGTTCTTCGGAGCCCACAGAAGTTGTGTGCCCAGTCTTTTTAAACCTGGTATTTGCCTTTTTTCAAGAATTACTTTTTATTTATGTTATACTGTTTGCTTGCTAATATTATGGAATATAAGTTTTCATCTCTCCTGCCCTACCTACTCAACATATCTATTATGCTACTAAAATTGAGGGAAATGGATGCGATTCAGTGGAACAGGGAAATAATTTTAGAATAACATTAAAGCAGTCTAACAGTTCAAGGAATGAACGCTGGTGGTGACATGATTTGGTTACGTGGAGTACACCCGTGGAACTTGAAATCTAGCTAGAGGGTCTTTAGCTAATAAGTGGATGGATTAAAATCTGAGATTTTCCTCTACAGCCTGCTTAGTCACTGTGGTCCCTTTGCAAACAGGCAGGCTGAACTACTTTGGAGCTGTAAATATGTGATGGAATTTTTGCTAAAATTTTCCTTAAAGTTTTTTTTTTTAATCTAAATCTTATTATATAATGCACATGTTAGTTTGGAATTAAGAACTGAACATTGATTTGCTCACCAAATACAATTTGTGCTTTTTCTTCTTATTTTTTGATCACAGGTAACATCCTATTATAATGACCTTCAAAACTGAGGTATTACTTGGTTATTTTTCCACACTTTCATTTGTAAGCCAAAGCTGAGTTTCTTAAACTAATTAACGTGTGGGTGCGGGAGTAACAAAGCCACTCTGATCAATGGATGCCTACTCAACCAGTCACCCGCTTCCTTGCTGAATGCCTATTTTCTTATCTAATGCTGCTCCTGGATTTTTCTTTTGCCCTTTCCTCTACTGCTGTTGACCCTGACTGTCTTACCTAAGACCCAAACTATCGCCCTGTGCTCAGACTTAAGGCTTCCTTTTTATAACTTCTAGCCCCTGAGGAGTAGGGTTCTCACCTCACTGCTAAAACCTAGTTCTTATAGGAAAACAAAATAAATGAACTTCTAAATTGGTGAATAGTTTTTGTGTCTATTAAGCATGGTACTAAAATTCATTTAAATTGTCATTTAAATGGGTTTAAATTATGGACTTACCTGGGAACTGAACCACACTTTGTAACACTGGCCTAATAAAAAACTGTTTCCTAAGTTTCAAACAAGTAATTTGAAAACTCACTTGGAAATTTTACTTTTAATAGGAACTCTTTGAGGTCAGATACTGGTTTTCAGCTAGTTTTCCTCTTTCTGCTTTTGACCTTTGGTTTGTATGATATATGATATATACGTATATGTTTATATATACAGCATAGCAAAAGGCCAGTGCTTTCAACAAAGTACAGCAATTATTTATTAATAAATACACATTTATTAATGAAGGTTCTATTTGTAAATTGCTTCTAAGCGTAAGTAATATGCTATGCCTTGATTAGAAAATATTCATAAAAGAATCTATTCTGACACTGGAATCCTGTTTGCCCAGGAAATTGACAAATAATTGTTTTACTTGTAGAAATATAAACACATTTACTAAAAACCAATTCACTAACAAAACAAAATTTATATCAAACCAACAATGATCACATTTAATAAATATGAACTGGGTTTTAAATAGCAAAGGTACTATTTCTTCTTCCTTTTGGTTGAATATATATATATCCTTCATAGGCTAAGATTTCATACCCATACGCAAACACATGCAATATAAATAATGTGCTGAATTACATATTCTAAAAGGGCATTCTGGTTTAGTCAGTGCCCTCACAAAGGTAAGAACAGGATACCTCCCCCAAGGCAAGTCAAATTATTTCTTTACGTATACTAATTATAGATATTATTCTTTTTCACATGCTGTCCTTACTTAGTCTAAACATTTTGTCACTGTGTTTGCTTTTTTGCATGTATATAAAATGTTTTGTACTTTTCTTTTTTTGTTTATGATGTTTTTTCTCTCCACCTGTAACAGCATTTGAAAGGAAAAATACTTGCTTCTGTAAAGTACTGCTTCCCTCCAGAACTCTAGAGTGTTACAGACGACAGAGCTGTAGAATTCTGTAGGTATGGGAATCACAGGTGGTGAGAACGTTAACGAAGGTGCTTTTATGCTTAAATATTTTTCTTTTGTTAATGTATTTTTTGGGGTTCCCTCAGTTCTTCATATCTTCACAAACTCAGAGTCAAAGCAATCAGCAAAAATACATATGATCTTCAGTAATGTGGACTTTATTGCCACTAGTCATTGCCTTGTTTTCTATTAGTCCGGGTCGATAAAGGGATGAATGTTTGACAATGGGTGTCTTAGAAGGAAAAAAAGAAGGTCTTCTACTAAGTCGTAGAATGAATTAAATTACACTGTAGTCAAACCCTTAGTGGGGGTTCAGTTCTATAGTAAACACAAAGTAAAACTTACCCTTGAAATGTTTTTAAATTGTCCATAAAAGTACAGATGATGCAGTAGCTTTTACTTGGGGGTTATGTTGTCTGAAAAATTAATGTAACTTTAGAGTCATGGTGCTACAAGATGCTTACACCATGGGAGGCCTGGGGGAACAGAGAGCTACTGTTCAGCAGATTCGTGTCTCCGTTTTCTTTCTTTATCCTTTCTTTGCTCCCACTACCCTGGGGGAGTATAGCCAAATTCTTATACATTATATTCAAGTATGACATGTTTCTACCCTTTTAGTTATTTTCTTAAGCACATACATATACGTCACTTTTTAAAACACTGGTGGTACCAGTATCTGAAAGTTCAAGTAGAAGGTCACTGATGTCCACAATTCCTCTCTCATTTCCACTAGATTTAAAAAATATGTATTATGTATATTTACATTTAAAGTTGTAACAGGCTGTAGGCTGCCTTAGTAATGATAACACATTCTTCTACATTTATGTTTATAAAAACTGAAAATAAAGGTGAGGATGAAATAATTTTGCAGTAATTATCTCAAATGCATTGGGTATGTAGTCTTTTTGAGCTCACATGGGCAGAAGTATACAAAGGATGGGGTGGTGGGAGCCCCTGCCCAATAGGAAGGACTGTTTTATCACAACCATTGTTTAGCATTGCTGCTGCTAATAAAAGTCAGACTAACTTATTGTGGGTTTGGTCATTTTTAAATTCTCTACAGTCAGTGCACACCTCACTGCCTGCACCAGGTGTGGACTGCTCCCATTCCTTGCTTTTGGAATGCATTACATATGGGATACCAATTCTGGAATGGTATTTGATTTGTATAATGGCCTCCATGTTGATTCTAACGTGACCCCAACGTGGAGGTATTTGGAATAAGGGAAATTATAAAAAGAAAACTCAGGAAAACTTGATGTTGTAATCTTGGCTTTTGATATTTTGCATAGTTCTCATTTTCCCCTTTTTATATTTTTTCTTCTAGAATTTTCCTCAGTGAAGAAACAGAATTGCCACTATTTGAAATGTTAGCAGTATAATTTGATTGAACCCAAAGATATTGAATTAGATTTACACATTATAATCTACTGGGTATAACACACAGCTCTACTGAGTAATCTCTACAGTACTTTAAGAGAAAAATATAACAATCTCACAGACTTTGTTACAATGAGCAAGATCCCCATATGCCCAAGGAACAAAACTATACACAACAGAGAAGAGCAGAGAACTATTTAAACATTTAAAACATTTTATACTTATGATTCTTGGAAATTTAAAACTCCATTTAGCATTTATATTTGTGTTAATTAAAGCAGAACAAAAGAAACGTATTTTTAAAGCTATATTTGGATAAACCCGTTGTCATCAAGTCAATTCCAACTCAAATCGACCCTATGAGTCAGAATTGACTCGATGGCCATGGTTTTATGCAAATGTAGTTTTAAAATACATTTCTTTTGTTCTATTGTGTAATTATTGTTTCAAACTTGTTACAGTATGTACAAAGCAAGGTGTAATTTTCGAGTCTAAAGTAGTAAATATTAATAGAATTTATTTGATTCAAGGCATTTCATTTTTAAAAGAACCACTTTTGGACACCCATCCCCAAATTACAAACAATTATAGACATGGGCTTACTTACCCTCCCCAAAATGTTCCAGGATTCAAAATAGCTCTGATAAGACAGGTGATTCAGGAAGGCAGGCGGGGGAGGGAGGAAGAGAAAAAGGTTTATTTGAAAACATTCCAAAGACCAGCAAAGAATTTTCAAAATTATTTTGAGAGAATAGATTTTATTTCTCTGGCAAAAAAAGAGAAACTTAACTTTAACCTTTGGCTACCTCTAAACCCTAAGGAATAGTATCAAACTTGGCAACGGAAAATATACATCCCAGTTTTTGTACTGGTTCCTTTTTCTACGATTACTGTTAGTAAAGGATTATATAAAAATGCCATACTAGGCAGAACTGGAGTGGAAATTGTGGAGCCATTCAGTAGAGAATTACAAGAAACAGTAGTTTTAAACAAATCCCAACTTCCTAACAACACAAATGGAAGACAGCAGTTAAGACTATACCAAATAGAAGAACCATAAATGGGATGCCAAAACAAATACACAAAAAATGAGCAAACATTGTGGCCAAAACTGACAGGACTAGTCTTTATAACGCCATGCTATCTCAAACCTTTTGCTTAGTTTTTCTCTGCTAAAATATTCCTGAAAATTTCTACTGAAAAACCTCTGGATAAAAGACTCCCATTCATGATTACAAACCAGCAATTATTGGTCCTCCTTGACAGGATGAATTGACGTTACTCATTTTGGTTCATGGCCTGCAGTGGCATTTCACTATTCTACCACGTAGGGGTGAAAGGAGTGAGACGCATTTACCTGTATTCGAATGATTTACAATTTTGATAATTTGTAAGTGTTAAAATTATCAACATTTTTGTTACTTTCTAGCATGATTGTCTTTTCTTGATGGAAAGAGTGGGAATGGGCAAAGTATTTTTATAGTGAAGGGCCAAACCCTTTTTGAAATTCCCATCACCTGGGGGTTGGACAGCATCTGAATCGTTCGGTTGGCTAGGCCCATCTGTTTCACTGGACATTTTCCAGCTAGCACAAGGTGTCACTGGACATGAGTGGAATAACCAAGGTTAATATCTTATTAATGGAGTACATCAAATAAAGGTATTTTCTGAAATACCCAACAGACTAAAACAGCAATGTCTGAATCACTCTCTTGCATTTTAAATCAAAATAATATTTTTCAAATACATCTCAAGGTTTTTTTTTTAACAAATTAATCAGGAAGAAACTGTGGTTTTTACTATACGGTAAACGGCCTGTTGCTTTATTGAATAAACACATGCATTTTGAAAACAAAAGCATCATGTATCTTTAAGATGAATTCATTATAAAGTAGATTTTTCATAGAGTTGGTGGCCAAAATGGGATGACTCTGTGGCACAAATATGTGTGCTTATTTTATATATATCATAAATTAAAAAATTAATTCTCAGTTTTAGTTATATATGCTAGGAACAGTAAAAGTAACATTCTCTGGGAAGTTTCATGAGAATTTTATTCTCAGTGTTTTAAAGACTTAGGGAATCATTCTTTTTAGGCATTCTTAAGAAGTGTTTCATGACTAGTCCTTTGATGTATGAATAAAGTAACTATGTTGTTATTGGGTTTCTGGCTACCAATTTTTGGCTATTTTTACTTCTTTCTTTAGTAAGAATTACATTTATGAGTTACTGATGAAATGTGGGTAGAAAACAACTTTTCTTAAAACTGAGAATGGTTTCCATTTGGCAATCACAAAAATATTTCAAACTCTAAATTTTTTCCCCAAGGAAACTATGTAAAATAATAATTTTTGGTACTGTAGTCCTGGTGGCGCACTGGTTAAGAGCTTGGCTGCTAACCAAAGGGTTGGCAGTTCAAATCCACCAGCCGCTCCTTGGAAACCATATGGGGCAGTTCTGCTGTGTCTTATAGGGTCACTGTAAGTTGGAATCGACTCAACAGCAGCGGTATAGGTAGATCAAATTAACAGCAAAGTCAGTCTTCACTTGGCATTTGATACTCTTAACCACCATATACAAGAAGCCTATTAGAACTAAATCCGACATTACCATGGTGGCGTCTCCTTCATAAGCATTAAAGGGAAGCTCGTTTCCCCTAGTTTGTAAATATCTGCCAACATTAAGGTGGTGGTTGTTAGTGCCCTGCTCATGGAGATACCACACGCAACGGAATGAAACTGCCCAGTCCTGCATCATCCTCATGATCAGTTGCAGACTGGTCCACTGTGATCCATAGGGTTTTCATTGGCTGAATTTTGGAAGGAGACCACCAGGCTTTTCTTCCTAGTATGTCTTAGACTGGAAGCTCCACAGAAACCTGTTCATCATAGCAACACACAAGCTTCCACTGACAGAGGGGTGAGATATACTTTTGTCTCTTTTAGATCGAAGTACCCTGAACTGAGCAGGCAAGTAACCAAAGAGAAGGCCAAGACTCTAAGTGTCACGGAACTTACAATCAGAAGAATTCTAGTGGATTGTGAACAAATAAATCAGGAAGAGAAAATAGTAATACACGCTTTTTCTGAGTTACCTTCAGTAGCACTAATGTCCTCTTAATAAGGTTTATTACAAAGTTAAGTATTTCCCATAAGAAGAGAAATTAGGTGCAGTGACCTGATTGTGTGAGTTCAGTTGGCCAAGCCACAGCAAAGCGAACACCCTTCAGGACCAGGGCCAACAGCCACAGCACAGCGAGCACCCTTCAGGACCAGGGCCAACAGCCACGGCACAGCGAGCACCCTTCAGGACCAGGGCCAATATCCTGGGGTTTACCTATAGGGTTGCTATGAGTCAGAGTCGACTCGACGACACTGGGTTAGTTCTTTCATACGGGAAAGTCTAATCCTCTTTTAAAGGGTGAGCTGGTAGCTAAAGTTACCTATCTTCTGAAAACATCACAAGAATGGCATGTATAGATGACAGGTAAAATTTGTAGATTTTAGATTTATAGGCGTTTTTCCCATATTGTCTATTAATCTTTTATTATATATCATTAAGCTTCTGTAAGTACCATACCAGATGGCTGATCTTAAAATTTATGCATAGTACAGTGGAACTCTCAAACGTGTGTGGATTTTGTACTATTGTTAAATTAGATATGCTTATTAAACATTTTCTCTGATTTCATTAAAATATTTTTAACATTCCTACTGTATGCCATGCATTTTTATAAGCATTGAAATAGAGGTGAGAACTAAAAGCTCCATCCCTCAAGGAACCTAAATTCTAGTGATAAGTACTAGGGTAAAAATAAAAGAGGGTAAGGGGCTAGAGAATCAGGGGATCCTTTCTTAGATGGAAATACACTTATGATCTAGGTGTGCGTGCACACACACACACACACACAAAGCTGTGTAACCTAGATGCAAACTCACTATCCAAAAATCGCATTTCAGTTGACCAATTTACATGCCCAAAAGGGGAAAGTATCATACATCGTATCTGAACACAGAAATCACATCCAACTAGTTTTGATCTGAGGAGAGCGCCAATTAATATTGCCGAGCCCATCTAATCCCTTTATAAACAGGAAACTGCTCTAGATTTACTACTTTGATCTATACTATTGCTTAGAATTTGTTCCTAGTACATTTCTCTTTATTTTTTTACTGAAACATTAATTCACATAAAATTCAGCATTTTAAAGTGTACAATTAGTGTACTCAGAATTTTAGTACATTCACTATGTTGTAAAACCATCGCCACTAATTCCAGAACATCTCCATCTCTCAAAAAGAGAAACCCCAAACTGTTAGCAGTGGGGCCCAATTTCCCCCTTCCTCTATCCTCCAGGGAAACTCTGGTGGCGTAGTGGTTAAGTACTACAGCTGCTAACCAAAGGGTCGGCAGTTCGAATCCGCCAGGCGCTCCTTGGAAACTCTAAGGGGCAGTTCTACCCTGTCCTATAGGGTCGCTATGAGTCGGAATCGACTCGACGGCACTGGGTTTTGTTTTTTGGTTTTCTATCCCCCAGCAGTCACTGATCAACTTTCTGTCTCTTTGGATTTGCCCATCCTGGATATGTCATTGAAATGGTATCAATATATGGCCTTGTGTGTTTGATTTCTTTCACTTGTATAATGTCTCACGGTTCATTCATATTGTAGCATGTAACAGTACTATGCTTTCCTAAAATTTTTTTATAATTTATTTTATTTTTGCTGTTGAGAATATACACCAATTCAGTAATTTCCACATGTACAATTCAGTGACATTCCTAAGTTTTGTTTGTATCTTTCAGTGGTGACCTCGTTTCCTGTTTGCGTTACCTTTATGGGCTTACACCTTTTTTATTTTTTCACTGTCATCTTAATGAGGTTTCTGGATTAAGTGGAGAAAAATTATGTGCTCAGTGTATACCATGTTTAACCAGAAGTCTCCTTACCATTAGGTCTTAACATGTATATGTGTAATGAACATATTTTATAAGAAAAATACAAGTATAGTTACAGGCAGTTACATAAGAAGCTAATCTAAGTAAAATAATAAAATAACTATACTGCCGTTGTTGTTAGTTGGTGTCAAATTGGCTTCAATTCACGGTAACTCCATGTACAACAGAATGACTCATTGCCTGGTCCTGCCCCTCTTCACGATGATTGGTATGTGCAAGTCCATTGTTTCAGCTGCTGTGTATTCTGAGTACCTTCCAACCTAGGGGGCTCATCTTCCAGCAATGTATCGGACAATGTTCTGTTGTGATCCACAGGGTTTTCAATGGCTGATTTTCAGAAGTAAATTACCAGGCTTTCCTTCCTAGTCTGTCTTAGTCTGGAAGCTCTGCTGAAATCCTTCCATCATGGGTTGTCTTAGGCTGGGTTCTCTCTCTTTCTCTCTCTATACATACACACATATATACGGAGCCCTGATGGTGTAATGGTTAAGAACTTGGCTGCCAACCAACAGGTCGGCAGTTTAAGTCCAATAGTCGCTTCTTGGAAATGACTATGTGGCAGTTCTACTCTGTCCTATAAGGTTGCAATTAGTCAGAATCAACTCAATGGCAAAGGCTGTGTGTGTATATACACATATATATACACACACACGTATGTATGCATATGATGTACATACCTCTACATGTATGTATATGAATATACACACTCATAGATGGAGAGATTTATTTCAAGGAAATGGCTCATGCAATCGTGGAGGCTGGCAAATCCCAAGTCCATGGGTCAAACATCAGGCTGGAGGCTTCTCCTGACTCACATGGTTGCAAGGGCTGCTGAACCCAAAATTGGCAGGTCAGATGGCAAGCTGCTCGCTCATGGAGCTTTGGAAGCTGGCGAATCCCAAAATCTGCAGGTCAGAGGCAGGCTGCTGGCTCACGTGTCAAGAACTGGAGGTCAGAGGATGAGAAGTCAGACGCAGGACAGAGAGAGGGTAAGCTTTGCCAGAACGTCCATATATATTGGGTTCAGGCCATAGCCCCCAAGGAAATGCCCCTTTCCACTGAATTGTCTGCTCACATCAGATCACAAAAGAGAGGATGATTATATAGTATCTGCCAAACCACTGAGAATCATGCCCTAGCCAGGCTGAGGCATAACCTTAACCATCACATGGGTGAACCTGCTGGCATTTGAGATACTGGTGGCAGAGCTTCCAGCATCGTAGCAACATGCAAACTATTACACTATGACAAACTGACAGACAGATGGTGGAGAATAACTATACCTGATATTTATTGTTTGAATGATTGCTTCTTGGTCTATGTACAGATTTTGCATGAGCACAATTAAGTGTTCTACAATTCCCATTCTTTGCAATGTTATCCATAATTTGTTATGATCCACACAGTTTAATGACTACATAGTCAATAAAACACAGGTAAACACTTTTCTGGTATTCTCTGCTTCCAGCCAACATTCATTTGACATCAGCAACAATATCCCGCATTCCACATTCTCTTCTGAATCTAGCTTGAATTTCTGGCAGTTCCCTGTTAATGTACTGCTGCAACTGTTTTTGAATTATCTTCGGCAAAATTTTACTCGTGTGTGATATTAATTAAATTCAATAATTTCCACATTCTGCTGGATCGTCTTTCTTTGGAAGGAGTACATATATGGACCTCTTCCAGTCAGTTGGCCGTCTTCCAAATTTCTTGGCATAGATGAGTGAGCATTTCCAGCATTGCATCCATTTGTTGAAACATCTCAATCGGTATTCTATGAATTCATGGAGCTTTGTATTTTACGAATGCCTTCAGTCATACTTGGACTTCTTCCTTCAGTACCATCAGTTCTTGATCATATGCTACCTCCTGAAATGGTTGAACATCAACCAATTCTTCTTAGTACAATAACTCTTATTCCTTCCATCTCCATTTGATGCTTCCTGTATCATTCAATATTTTGTCCATGTTATTGTGCCATCGAGTCAGTTCTGACTCATAGTGACCCCATGTACAACAGAACAAAACACTGCACAGTCTTGCACCATGCTCACAATCATTGCTATGTTTGAGCCCATTGTTGCAGCCATTGTGTCAATCCATTTTGTTGAGGGTCTTCCTCTTTTTTGCTGACTCTCTAACAAACATGATGTCCATCTCCAGGGACTGGTCCCTACCACAGAATCCTTCAACATTGCAACTCAAGGCTTGAATTTTTTCTTCAGTTCTTTCAGCTGGAGAAATGCCAATAGTGTACTTTCCTTTTGGTTTTTTAACTCCAGATCTTTGTACATTTCATTATATAATACTTTACTCTGTCTTCTCGAGCTGCCTTTTGTTCAGCTCTTCCTGTTTAGCTCTTTTATTTCGTCATTTCTTCTGTTTGCTTTAGCTACTCTATGTTCAAGAGCGAGTTTCAAAGTCTCTTCTGACATCCATTTTGGTGTCTTCTTTCTTTCCTGTCTTTTTAATGACCTTTTGCTTTCTTCATGCCTGATGTCCTTGATGTCACCCTACAAGTCGTCTAGTCTTCAGTCATTACTGTTCAATGAGTCCAGTCTCTCCCTGAGATGGTCTCTAAATTCAAGTGGGATATACTTAGGGTCGTATATTGGAAAAGGTAAGCGTCAGTGTTGTATCCTTTCACCGTATTTACTCAGTCTGTATGCTAAGCAAACAATTCAAGAAGCTGGACTATATGAAGAAGAATGAGGGCTCAGGATTGGAGGAAGACTCATTAATAACCTGAAATATGCAGATGACACAGCCTTGCTTGCTGAAAGCAAAGAGGACTTGAAGCACTTACTAATGAAGATCAAAGACTACAGTCTTCAGTATGAATTATACCTCAACATACAACAAAAATCCTCACAACTGGACCAATAAGCAACATCATGGTAAATGGAGAAAATACTGAAGTTGTCAAGAAATTTCACTTTACTTGGATCCACTTCCAATGCCCACGGAAGCAGCAGTCAAGAAATCAAACTGATGCCATCAACTAATAGGTTCTCGTCAAGCAGGCTAGCAAATGGAAGTCAGCCAGACAGAGGGTTGGAAGAACAGAAAGGTTTATTCACAGTTTGCAAACTGGGAGACAGGCAGGGTCTCATGACCTAAGGCTGCCAGTTCCCTGAACCAGGGCAGATTTGTTCCTTTTATAGGGAGTGACATACATATGCATGAACAGTGAGGGGAGGATTTTCAGTCTTGTGATGCATGTGCAGTCCACATAATTTTAGTGAATGAGTTTTTGCGCATGGCTCTAAAAATACTGCCCACAGCCCTAAAAAACTGGTGACAGCTCGCCACTTATACCCAGGAAGGTCATATAGCGGGTAGACCTGGAGTCAGTGAGCCTGTGCCTCGGCCTCCTGCCAGCAGAACAGAAGAAACCTGGGGATTCCACCAATCATGGTGAAGTGCTGTAAGAGTTGTAACAAAAATGTAGCAAGAGTAGACTTTTCTGAAAAACAACTATTATGGGATGCTTAATAACCCTTTCATGACTGCCTGCTTCAAAACAATGTATTGCATTGAGCAAATCCGCTGCAAAAGACTTCTTTAAATTGAAGAGCAAAGATGTCATTCTGAGGACTAAGGTTCACCTTACCCAAGCCATGGTATCTTCAATTGCCTCATGTGCATGCAAAAGCTGGACAATGAATAAGGAAGACCAAAGAAAAATTCATGCTTTTGAATTATGGTGTTGGTGAAGAATACTGAATACATCATGAACTGCCAGAAGAATGAACAAGTCTGTCTGGAAGAAGTATAGCCAGAATGCTCCTTAGAAGCAAGGATGGCAAGACTTCATCTCACACACTTTGGATATGTTATTAGGACAGATCAGTCCCTGGAGAAGGACATCATGCTTGGTAAAGTAGAGCATCAGCGAAAAAGAGGAAGACCCTTAACGAGATGGACTGACAGTTGCTGCATCAATGGGCTCAAGCATAACAATGGTTGTGAAGATGGCGCACAAGCGGGCAGTGTTTCTTTCTGTTGTACATAGGGTCGCTATGAGTTGGAACCGACCTGACGGCACCCAGTAACAACAACAAATAAGCAAATGAAAGAAGCAGAGATGGGGAAAAGAAATGCCAAGTCATATGAAGATCTCCCAGGAGCAGAAGCTCAGAAGAGACAAGAATCTTCCTCCAGAGCCAACATAGAGAGAAGGCCTTCCCTGTCAGCACCCTGAATTTGGACCTGTAGCTTCCTGAACTGTGAGAAAATCAATTTGTTTGTTAAAGCCAACCACATGTGGTGTTGCTGTTATAGCGGCATGAGGTAACTAAGATACTTGGTAATACAGAGGGTCAGCAAAAAATAGGAAGACTCTGAATAAGATGGACTGACACAGAGGCTACAACAATGGGCTCAAACAAAGCAACAATTGTGAGGATGGTATAGGTCTGGGCAGTGTTTCATTCTGTTGTACATGGAGTTGCCATAAGTTGAAACCAACTCAATGGCACCTAACAACACCACAAACATTTATTGATTGCTTACATGTCCCAGACGATCTTTTAAATGATTATATATATTACATGTATTACCCTCACAATAGCCTCTGACATGGGTGATATGATTCAACCCCTGGCAGTCTAACTCCAGAGCCCCTGTGCTGTATAACCTGGTACTGAATTTTCTAGACTACAGGTAATCTTGTTATTTTCAATTTGTTAGGTCTCTAGTTAATCCCTATGTATTATTAACTGAAGCTATACCCGAGGTTTTTAATGTGGATTTTGACCATTTGCTGTGCATTATTTGATATGACATAGCTAGCACCACTGTTGATGTATCTATCTGAAGTACATGGTGGAGGAAGAAACAAGCAGATAGTCTATGACAAATTTTCAAGCACAAGTCATTTAAGCTGGGAAGCTTGGTGTGTCTTTGTTTCATAATATAGACAGATGTGCATTTCCTCTGAAAGGAAGTAGTCACCAAGTATAATTTGAGAGGTCAAAGAGAAATAATTAGAAATATTATACTTGTAACATAAAACTTAAAAGTACCTGTTTAAATGAAACTTGTTACCTGCACAAGCTTAACACATTAAACCACTAATAGCCTTGAACACCCTTACTCAAAGAATTCAACCTCTCAGTCTTTGAAGATTTGAATACCAGGTTCTCTCCAACACTATTATCACTCCCTGGATATTTCCTTATGTAACTGCGTAGATTTTCCTTTCATAACATACGCTGATTCTCAGTTCTTTGACTTCCTCTCTTCAAGTGACCTTGTACCCTCTGACCCTCTGCTACCTTCTCTCATGATCATACCCTACACCTTGATATTAAGGAGGAGTCCCTGGGTGGTGCAAATAGTTAACTCACATGGCTGCTAGCTGAAAGGTGAGGGAGGGGGTTGAGTCCACTCAGAGGCACCTCAGAAGAAAGGCCTGGCAATCTATTTCCAAAAATCAGTCATTGAAAAGTCCATGGATCACAGTTCTCCTCTGAGACACATGAGGTCACCATGAGTTGGAAGCAACTCCATGGCAACTGGTTTGGTTGATGTTACTGATAACTACAGCCTCTCTTAATTTCAATTTCAAGCTTCTACTCCCGAGCCCCAGTGTCCTATTTTTCCAGTTCATTCCCTACAGTCCCTGAACTCCCATAGTTCTTCAATCTGATCAGAATCACCACTCCATTCACCCTACTATCTTTTCATTCTTCTCCACCCTCTTCACAGCCTTACTTCTTTACAGGTCCAAAATTATAATGCCTCCTTTGCTTATATCCTCAACTAGTTTGCCCCTCTCTCCTGACACATACTTCCCTGACCAAACCCTAGTCCCAGTTGATCCAAAACTACCTATTTAGCACCTGCACAGAAGCAACTAAATATGGCTGAAGAAAAATGTACAACCGTATTGACTAATCTCACTATAAATTCATGACCACTAACTCGATAAACCCTTAGCAAATCCAAAATACCAAAGCCATTGGAGTTGAGTCAGACTCGTAGTGACTCTGTAAGACAGAGTAGAACTGCCCTACAGAGTTTCCAAGGAGCAGCTGGTGGATTCAAGCTGCCAAATTTTGGTTAGCAGCTGAGCTCTTAACCACTATGTCACCAGGGATCAAGGGCCTTAGTAGCTGCCTGGAAATTGTACTATGTTTCCCTAGTCCATTCACTCTCCCATACTCATAAACTACTATTTCACCTCTCTTCCTCCCCCATCATCACTTTTGGTTAATAATTACATTAGCTAAAGTAGGTTAAAGTGCTATAACAAATAGAACCCAAAATGTTATGACTCCAACTCAACAGTAACTTGTATCTTACTCACATAATAATCCAGAGTGGGTGTTCCAGGACAGTCAGGAGGCTCTCTTTCACTGAGGCACCTTCTGTTTTGTGGATCTGCCATCCCAGGAGCTTGTAGTCATCAGCATTATAAAAGCAGGGTTGCTATGTCCAGTGTCTACCTGGCAGAAATGGAAATGACATGAAGGAAGCACACATACTCTCTTCAAGTAAAGGCCTTGGCCTGGAAGTGGTAGAGATCATTTCTGCTCATATTTTATTGGCAATACCTTATGAATTGATTGTATCTAACTGTAACAGAGGCTAAGAAAAGTACTCTGTGTGTCCAGGATGAAGAGGAGAATAAATTGTGATGGGCAATCATCAGTCTGCCAAAATGATCTTGCTTCTTATTTCAGTGAGAAAATATAAGCAATTAGAAAATAACTTCTGTTACGACAGAGGGGAAGAGTGGGAAGAAAAATACTAACTAGATAGTAGATAAGTGGTAACTCTGGTGAAGACAGTACACAGTAGTGGGGAAGGTAGTACAACTTGACCAAGGCAAAGTTGTAAAAGCTACATAGACATTCAAACTCCCTCAGGGACCAAGTTACTGGGCTAAGGGCTGGGGACCATGGTCGTAGGGGTCATCTAACTCAACTGGCATAACACAGTTTATAAAGAAAATGTTCTACATCCGACTGTGGTGAGTAGTGTCTGGGGTCTTTTTAAAAGCCTGTGAACGGCCACCTAAGATACATCTACTGGTCCCATCCTGGTTGAAACAAACGAGAATGAAGAAAACCAAAGACACAAGGGAAAGATTAGTCCAAAGGACTAATGGACCACAACTACCATAGCCTCTATCAGACTAAGCCCAGTATGACTAGATGGTACCTGGCTACCACCACTGACTGCTCTGACGGGGATCACCATAGAAGGTCCCAGATAGAGCTGGAGAAAAATATAGAACAAAATTCAAATCCACACACACAAAAAAGATCAGACTAACTGGTCTGACATAGACTGGAGAAATCCCAAGAGTATGGCTCCCAGACACCCTTTTAACGCAGTACTGAAGTCACTCTTGAAGTTCATCCTTTAGCCAAAGATTGTTGTTGTTGTTGTTGTTTGGTGCCATCAAGTTTGTTCCAACTCATAGTGACTCTGTAGGACAGAGCAGAACTGCCCCATAGGGTTTCTAAGGAGTAGCTGGTGGATTTGAACTGCCGACCTTTTGTTAGCAGCCAAGTTCTTAACCACTATGCCACCAAGGCTCCCAGCCAAAGATTAGACAGGTCTATAAAACAAACAATAACACATGTGAAAGACGTGGTTTGCAAGATCCATACCTCACACCATGCACAAAAACTAACTCAAAATGAATCAAAGACCTAAATATAAAATCTAAAATGATAAAGAATATGGAAGAAAAAAATAGGGACATTAGGAGCTCTAATACATAGCATAAATAGTATATAAACCATTACTAATTCTCATAAAAAGACCAGACTTAATGGTGTGACTAAGACTAGAAGAATCCCAGTGGTCATGGTCCCCAAACCTTCTGTTGGCCCAAGACAGGAACCATTCCTGAAGCCAACTCATCAGACATGGATTGGACTGGACCATGGGTTGGAAAGAGATGCTGATGAGGAGTGAACTACTTGCATCAGGTAGACACTTGAGACTACATTGGCATCTCCTGTCTGGAAGGGAGATGGGAGGGTAGAGAGGGTTAGAAACTGACAAAACGGTCATGAAAGGAGAGACTGGAAGGAGGGAGCGGGCTGATGCGTTAGGGGGAGAGTAAGTGGGAGTTTGTAGTAAGGTGTATATAAGTTCATATGTGAGAGACTGACTTGATTTGTAAACTTTCACTTAAAGCACAATAAAAATTAATTAAAAAAAAAAGAAATTGACTTAAGACACACACACACAAAAAATTACTAACAACCCACAAATACCAGAAGAGAAACTAGATAACTGGGAGCTCCTAAAAATCAAACATCATGCTCATCCAAAGACTTCACCAAAAGAGGAAAAACGTTATCTACAGGCTGGGAAAAAGTTTTTAGCTATGACATTTCCAATCAGCATCTGATCTCTAAAATCTACATGATACTACAAAAACTCAACAACAAAAAAGGAGATAACCCCATTAAAAAAATAGGCAAAGGATATGAACAGGCACTTCACTGAAGAAGACATTCAGGTAGCTAACAGATACATGAGGAAGTGCTCATGATCCTTAGCCGTCAGAGAAACACAAACCAAAACTAGAACGAGATTCCATCTCACTCCAACAAGGCTGGCATTAACCCAAAAAACACAAAATAATAAATGTTGGACTCCAGACAGGGATTGGACTGGACTATAAGATAGAAAATGATACTGGTGAGGAGTGAGCTTCTTGGATCAAGTAGACAAATGAGACTGTGTGGGCATCTCCCGCCTGGAGGGGAGATGAGAAGGCAGAGGGGGACAGAAGCTGGCTGAATGGACAGGCAAATACAGGGTGGAGAGGAGTGTGCTGTCACATTAGGGGAAGAGCAGCTAGGCGTATATAGCAAGGTGTATATAAATTTTGTACGAGAGACTGACTTGATTTGTAAACTTTCACTTAAAGCACAATAAAAAAAAAAGTGCTTCATAGTTCAATCACGTATATGAGACTACATGGACACACTGGCCCCAAAAAACAAAGACTTGAAAGCAGGAAGGGACAAGAAAAGTGGATGAATGGAAACGGAGAACCTAGGGTGGAAGAGCGGAGTGTTGACACATCGTGCGGCTGGCAACCCATACCACAAAACAATTTGTGTATTAGCTGTTTAATGAAAAACTAATTTGCTCTGTAAACTTCTACCTGAAGTATAAAAAAGAAAAAGAAAACTTCTACTTTCTTCCACCAGCAAATCCACCAACCATATGTCCCATATATCTGGGAATTGGAGGGATTAGAGATCTACGCTGTCCCTCGTCACAAGGGGGCAGTCTCCAAGCTTTCAATTAGAGCAACATTGTCATTAATACCATCCCACCTAATCACAAAATCCAAAAACATCTTACATCCTTGCGTTTTCCAACCTCTGTGGTTTTGGATATTGTTGGCCAATACCTCCTTCTGCCCTGCCTTTGCAAAATTCCCATTTACCTTGCTTTGGCAATTCTGCATCACGCTGGTTCCCCTCCCATCTCTCTTATCCCTTCTTTTTTTTCTATTTATTTATTTTTTCATCACCCTCCCCCCCTCCTTTTTTTTTTTTTTTTGCTGGCTTCTCTCACTTAGATCAGAAGAACGTCTCAAACTTTAACATGACAAAAATCACCTGGGGTTCTTGTTACGTTAAAGATGTTGATTTGACTGATGTGTAGCGAGGCCAGGAAACCCCAGTGGTGTAGTGGTTAAGTGCTACAGCTGCTAGCCAAAGGGTTGGCAGTTCAAATCCACCAGGAGCTCCTTGGAAACTCTATGGTGCAGTTCTACCCTGTCCTATAGAATTGCTATTAGTTGGAATCAACTCAGTGGCACTGGGTTTGGTTATTTTGGTAGTGAGGCCTGAGAGTCGGCCTTTCAAACAAACTCCCTGATGCTGCCAATGCTGCTGGTCCGTGGACCACACTTTGAGTAGCAAGTAACTAAGAAGTTCTACAAGGTTCTGCCCTTTGTTTTCTTCTTTTCTCTCAGTTATAACACTGCTAGGCTGATAATTTCCCAATCTACTTTCTAGTTCAAACCTCTTCCTCATATTTCAAAACTTTTATTTCTAATTTTTAGTGGCTACTTCTATTTGACTGTCTTGCCAACTCTTCACACCCTTCAAAATGTCCAAATCTAAACTGATGGTCTCTCAAAAAGCAGCTCCTTTGTCTAACTTTTCTATTTCTTATAATGGTCTACAAATTCAATCTTTCTCTCTGACTCTCCCCACAAAATAAATTGCCAAATTCTGTATTCTGCTTCCACATCATCTCTCAACTACGCTCTTTTAATCCCTCCTGCCTGCCTCCAGTTTAGACTCACCATTTTTTCTGGCGTACTGCAAGTCTGTCTGGCAGTTTTCCCACCTCTAATTTTTGTATTCCATCACGCAGAGGTCAATAGTACAAACACAAAGCCTTGCTTTTTTCCTTAAAAACTTTTAAACCACAAAAACTCAAAATATGAAATTAAACACAAATTCTTCCAGTTGGCATCCAAGGCCCTGTTATCCTTTGACTCTGCTACTTCTCAACATGCCTAGAGACTTGCCATTTGCTCTTTCCTGAATACAACTTTCATCAATCTGTCTTCATGTATTTTTTCATGCTATCCGCTCTTGAGGAAACCCTGGTAGCGTAGTGGTTAAGTTCTACAGCTGCTAACCAAAGGGTCGGCAGTTTGAATCCACCATGCACTCCTTGGGAACTCTATGGGCCAATTCTACTCTGTCCTATAGGGTCGCTAGGAGTTGGAATCAACTATGAGTTGGAATCAACTCGACGGCACTGGGTGGGATCCTCTCTTGAAGGAGCCCTGGTGATGCTGTGGTTAAGTGCTGGGAGGCTAACTGAAAGGTCAGCAGTTCAAACCCACCAGCTGCTCCATAGGAGAAAGATGTGGCAGTTTGCTTCCATAAAGATTACAGCCTTGGAAACTCTATGGGGCAGTTTTATCTCTTGCTATAGGGTGCTGAGTAGGAATAGACCCCAAAGCAGTGGGTTAGATTCCCTTTTGAGTCCCTGGGTGGTGCAAATGGTTAAGACCTCAACTACTAGCCAAAAGGTTGGCAGTTTGAACCCACCCAGAGGCTTCTCGGAAAACAGGCCTAGCGATCTGCTTCTGAAAAATCAGCCACTGAAAACCTTACAAACACGGCTCTTCTCTGACACACATGGGGTAGTCAGGAGTTAGAATTGCCTGGAAGGCAACTAAATACATCACCTCTTGCTGTAAACCCATTGCCCATCTCCTTCAAGGTCAGTCCTAAGTGTTGCTTTTCTTTAGTGATCCCCCAGCCAGATGTGAGCTGTTCTTTGATCCACAACGGTAACCTCTTTGTACTTCTCAAATGGCACCTGTCATGATCTGTCTTTTATTATAACTGTTTTATCTTTGTCTTATTCCTTACTCATTGAGGTAAGGATAGCATCTTCAACTCCCTTCTGTAACCATGCAGCATCTTACCTGTGTGTGTCTGATAGATCAATCAAACTGACTTAGGGAGATAATATAATGCAATGGTAAGCGCACAGAATTTGAAGTCAGTACAGCTGAGTTCTGGCTCTGTTTTTTATTAGCTGTGAGGCTTTCGGTAAGTCACTTAACTTCGCTTGTAAAATAAGGATACTGCTACCTGATGGAGCATCAAAGGAGGTGACGTGAAAGCGCTGTGTAACTCTGCAAAGAATGTTAGTTCTTTCCGTTACAGAGACCAAATGCAGTTTTGCTACGCAAATCTTGATCTGCAGGACCATCACCACTTCACTAAGTGGAAGTGCAACCTCGATTTGCTGGGAACCCGGGCCACCTGGTCCCACAGTCCTTTCCCACTCCTGAGCCCTCTGTGGTCCGCGATGCAGGTGATCTCTCTGAATTGAGGAAGAATGGCCCACGGTCTTATTAGCTCGAGATACCCCAGGAAGGGCCGCTCTGGACAAGCCCTTCTCTTCCCCGTAGCTCCGAAGACCGGGCGCCACCGCCTACGTAAAACGTTTGGACCCTGCCCGGCCCCCGTAGCTCCCCTGCCAGCAGGTGGTTCTGGACGTCTCCCCCAACTCTGAGTGCTCACGTCACCGGCGAACCTCTGCCCACGCGCCAGCGCCGCAACCAACCGCGAAAATAAACAAACCCCCGCGCGCGGCGGCTGGCGCGCCAGGCCCCGCCCCCGCTCCCGCCCCGCGGCTCTCACGCCGCCCCCTCCGCCGGGACTTTCCTCCCGCCCCCCGCTGGCAGCCGCGCTCTCCCCGCCCCTCACCGCAGCCAG
The DNA here is from genome assembly GCF_030014295.1 of Loxodonta africana. Classification (NCBI taxonomy): domain Eukaryota; kingdom Metazoa; phylum Chordata; class Mammalia; order Proboscidea; family Elephantidae; genus Loxodonta; species Loxodonta africana. Next base: position 25,471,725 of record NC_087350.1, read on the forward strand.
CAGCCGCGCTCACCGCCGTCGCCGCGGTCCGCCCAGCCGGCCTGGCCCCGGCGCCCGCGAACCCGTTAGTGCCCGGCGTCCTGCCCGCGCGGCCGACGCGCGATCCCCGCGCGGCGCGAGCCCGCCCCCTCCCCTCTCGACACTTGACCCAGCCTAGTCCCAACGCCCGTGCGGCCGCCCGGAGAGCCGCGGGAGCGGCGGTGGCGGCGGGGGGAGGAGGGAGAGGTGGGCCGTACCGGCGGCAGGGGAGGCCCGGTGAGTACCAGGAGGGCGGGCCCGCCCCGCGGGTGCCCGCGCTGGCGCCCCTCAGGCGGTTGTGGCGCCTCGGCCGCGCTCCCTCCGCGCCGCGGGCTCGGCGGTTAGGGGCCTGGCCTGAGGCGACGGGCACTGCCGGCCGGAGCCGCTGGGTAGAGAGCGCGGGAGGGCCGCTCTCGGGGAAGGGTCCCGACGCTCGGCGGAGGGCTCGGGGGCGGCGGGGTGGGACCTGCGCCCGACCCCAGGCCTTGGCTCCCGGTCTGTGGCCGCGACTCCGGAGGCCCCGCGGGGACCAGGGCCGCCCAAGTGACAGGTGCCACCGTCCCCTCCCCGCCGTCCGCATCCGCAGTTTAGCTCTGCGAGGGCCGCCGCCTCCCGCGCTCCCTCCCGGGCCGCCGGGCGCTCGGAAATTTCTGGAGCGACGACCTGACTCGCTGTTTTTTCCCTTTCAGGTTTTGAAGCCGCTTTTCTGCCGGAGTTACTAGGTCTCACCCAGTCCTGTTTCTTTCTCTGTGTACTTTGTGCGAGTAAGTTTTGGAACATCGGTTAACCGCTTATGGGTGAAATTTGGCTTTCACTCATGAATGAGGTATAGTATATTACTCTTTGAGTATCGCGCTTCCACCTTCCCTGCCATGTATTGAAAAGTAAGCGAGCAAGATTTTTTACTTATTTTTTTCTGTTAGTGTTTGGAAAAAATAGCTTTTCAGACTTTTTGTTAGATCCTTAACGTTTAAGTAAATGTTAAATAGTAATGGCAAAAATGGTTTATTAAAATCGTCTGATGGCCTTCTTTCCCAGGCCCTTATACGTTTTTTTCATTCTCACTTTAGCCAGGTTTTACAATTGAGTAGGTGCTACAGGTTTTCGTTACAAGCACTAATGAAAGATCATCTTTCTTACGTGGAAAAGTCATTGAATCATCACTCGACATTGTCTCTGTATAAATTTGTTTCTGATTTTAACCTGTATTATCAGTTCGAAAAATGGACGTGAAGTTACATTTTGAGAAACTTTATGGCAGACTGAAATACTAAAAATCTTTAATCTGTAGAAATCCTAGGTTTTTTCTCAACAAGTGTTTAACACTGTAGTTGGTATGAATCAAATTCTAATTAATGGAAAGGATTTTTAAAATGCTGTAAATGGTTATAACAAATTTATTTGTAAGATACCAACCTAGTAGCTTCAACTCTCTGAAGTAAAAGCAAGAGCAGAGAAGGAAATGAAAAGAACACTGAGGAAATGAAAATAGATGTGGAGACTCAGGAGAATCCTTTAGTCCTCAATCAGTACCTGCTTGTGTTTTTTGGTTAGATGTCTCAGCCTACAGATATTAAAAAATAGATATTAGGGGCTATGAATTGGAGAGAGGAGGCAGTACCTAACTGTGAGGAAAATGGAATTTAGGGCATACCCGTTAGTTTGCAGTAAACGTGTACTAGGCAAAGTTTTGATACATGCTTGGCGCTGGTGGTTGTGAAACTTGGTGGTTGTAAACTTTAACTTTTAAGAAATCAAAGTGAACAGTACTGTTTACTTGAGTTATTTGGGGAACAGAGCATGAAATAGTACAATTTTAAATTTTTATCAGGTGTTGAATTACTGATATTCAGTGTCATTTCATTTTTAGGGCACTTTTTCACTTTTAAAAATTTTACATGTCAACGAGGCCATTTTAATTGGTATCTATAGAGAGATAGGACATATAATTAGCTAGCTAGCTGTATAGCTGCTGCCTAGCCAACTCCAACTCATGGCAGCCCCATGTACAGCAGGATGAAGATGAAGTATACAATCGCCAGCATGTTCCAGTCCATCGTTGCAGCTGTTGTGCCAATCCACCTCACCAGGGGTCTCCCACATCCCCTCGCTGGCTCTCTGCTTCACCAAACCTAATGTCTTGGATTGATCTGTCCTTTAAAAAAAAAAAAAAAGTTTTTTTTTGAGTATGACGTGTCCAAAGGAAGTGAACCAGACAATGTTCTGTTGTGATCCTAGGTTTTCATTTGCGCTAATTTTTGGAAGTAGCTCACCAGGCCTTTCTTCCTAGCCTGTCTTAGCCTGGAAGCTCCGCTGAAACTTGTCCATCATGGGTAACCCTGCCGGTATTTGAAATACCAGTGGCATAGCTTCTAGCATCATATCAACACACAAACCACCACAGTATGGCAGACTGACACGTGGGTGGTAGAATTGGCATCTATATTGCATTAATTTTTTTAAAGTATGCTAACTGGTGTTAATGAGAGATGACTATCATTCATTTTATAAAAAGTGATGTATATGGTTGCTCTTGAATTTGAAGTGCCCTAATTCTGGTCCCCAGTGGGTTAAGAGGTACGACTCTAACCAAAAGGTCAGCAGTTCAAATCCACTAGCCACTCCTTGGAAACCCTATGGGGCAGTTTTACTCTGTCCTATAGTGTCACTATGAATCAGAATCAACTCGACGGCAATGAATTTGGTTTGGGACTGAGATATGGGAGAAAGACGTGGCAGCCTGCTTCCGTAAAGATTTACAGCCTTGGAAACCATATGGGGCAGTTCTGCTCTGTCCTGTAGGGTTGCCATGAGTCAGAATTGACTTGACAGCAGTGGGTTTGGTTTTTTCAGACTGAGACATGGCTGGTTATGGCTACATCTTTCCTAGCCCCTGTGAGGTCATAGGCTAGAGGAATAATGAGGTCATAATGGCAGTGGTCCTTAGAACCTTGATAGAGCACAAGCAGCACAGGAATACCAGCCATTTAGAAATCCTGCTGCTTGCAGTGTAGGCTGTTCATGTATTAGAAATAGTTTACTTAAGCATCCGATGTATCCTAGTTCTTTCTTTGCTTGTTTTTTCTGTATATATATATATTTTTTTAATTTTATTTTGTTTTTGTGTTTGTTGAGACTATGCACAGCACAACATAATGACAATTCAACAGTTTCTTCATGTATAATTTAGTGGCACTGATTACATTTTTCAAGTTGTGCAGCCATTCTCACCCTCTTTTTCTGAGTTGTTCCTTCCTTACTAACATAAATTCACTGCCCCCTAAGGTTCCTATCTAATCTTTTGAGTTGCTGTCAGTTTGATCCCATAGAGAGAGTTCTTAAAAAAGCATAATGTTTAAGGCAGATTTGTTTTACTAGTTGAGCTAAACTGTTGTTTGGTTTTAAGAAGATACCAGGATATTTTTGGTTTAAGGTTTAAAGATTATCTCAGGGCAGTAGTTTCAGGGGTTCAACCACCCTCTATAGCTCCAGAATCTTTTGAGTCCATGAGAATTTTAAATTATGTTCTGCAATTTACCCCTTTTGATCAAGATTCTTGTGTGTGGAATGTTTTTTCAAAATGTGCAGTATTGGTAGCCAGGCACCAGCCAGTTCTTCTGGTCTTCATGGCACAGGAGGCAGTTGTTAATGGAGGCAATTAGTCACACATTCCATTTCCTCCTTGTAGCCCTGACTCTCCTTTCTCTGTTGTTCCAGGTGAATAGAGACCAATTTTTGTGCCTTAGATGGCTACTTGCAAACTTTTAAAATCTCAGGCACTTATGCAACAAACTAGGAAGTAGAACAGAAGCACTAAATAATTCATTGGGCCTGTGAACTGGAATGTCCCGTGAAACCATGACCCTAACCCTCCAAACTATGGAACCAAATCCCATAAGGTGTTTGGTTGTACATAAGCAGCCTCAGCAGCTACTCTTTTTTTTTTTTTTTTTTTGTCTTTGTTGTAAATATATCTATCACACAACTTTTGCCAGTACAACTTTTTATAGGTATCTAACTTACTGATAGCAATTACTTTAGTTGCCTGTACAACCATACCCTTAATCAATACAATTTTTCTGTTGCTGTTAATGCCACCTTTTCCCCATCGCTACCACCTCTGTGGTCTTTGATGAAGATCAGAGACCACGGGACCACAGCTTTCATTATGCATTACACCTCAACATAAAGAAAAAAGAAATTCTCACAACTGGACCAGCAAAACATCATGATAAACAGAGGAAAGATTGAAGTTGTCAAGGATTTCATTCTACTTAGATCGGCAGTCAACACCCATGGAAGCAACAGTCAGGAAATCAAAAGACGCATTACGTTGGGCAAACCTGCTACAGAAGACCTCTTTAAAGTGTTTAAAAAAAAAAAGAGCAACGATGTCACCTCGAAGATGAAGGTGCACCTGACCCAAACCGTGATGTTTTCAATCGCTTCATATGCATGTGAAAGCTGGACAATGAATAACGAAGACCAAAGAAGAATTGATGCCTTCAAATTGTGGTGTTGGCGAAGAATATTGAATATACCATGGACTGCCAAAAGAAGAAACAAATCTGTCTTGGAAGAGGTACAACAGGAAAGCACCTTAGAAGCTAGAATGGTGAGACTGTGTCACACATACTTTGGACACATTATCAGGAGGAGTCAGTCCCTGGAGAAAGACATCATGCCTGGTAAAGTAGAGGGTCAGCAAAAAAGAGGAAGACAAGGAGATGGATTGATACAGTGGCTGCAACAGTGGGCTCAAGCATAACAATGATTGTGAGTATGGCTCAGGACTGGGCAGTGTTTTGTTCTGTTGTACGTAGGGTCACTGTGAGTTGGAACTGACTGGTCAGCATCTAACAACACCACCACCCCTGGTAACCACTAATAAACTTCGGTCTCTATACATTTGCCTTTCCTTGTTTTTTATATAACCGAGGTCATGCGATGTTTATCCTTTTGTGATTGGTTTATTTTGCTCAGCATAATGTGTTAAAGCTCCATTCATACCGTAGCATGTATCAAGACTTCATTTCTCTTATTGGCTGAGTAGTATTTTATGTATATACCATATTTTGTTCATCCATTCATCTGTTGATGGACATTTTGGTTGTTTCTACCTTTTGGCTATGGCGAATAGTGCTGCAGTGAACATTGGTGTACAAGTCTCTTTTCGAGTCTCTGCTTTCAAGTCTGTACCTAGGAGTGGAATTGGTGGATCATATAGTAGTTCTACTTTTAGTTTTTTTGAGGAACCACTACACTGTTTTCCACAACACCTGTACTATTTTGCATTCCCACCAGCAATGGATAGGGGTTCCAGTTTGCCCACATCCTTACCAAAATTTGTTCTTTTTTTTTTTTTTAAATCTTAGCCATCCTAGTGGGAGTGAAATGATATCTCATTATGGTTTTGATTTGCATCTCTCTGATAGCTAATGATAAAAAAAATGATGATGCTGAGCATCTTTTCCTGTGTTTGGTGGCCATTTCAACGTCCTCTTTGGTGAAATGTCTGTTCACGTTCCTTGCCCATTTTATGATTGAGTTATTTATCTTTTTGTTTTTAAGTTGTCAAAGTTATATGTATTTTTTTATTATCAGATCGTTGTCAGATATATGGATTCCGAAGATATTTTCCCAGTCGGTAGCTTGTCTTTTCACTTTTTTGGTTAAGTCTTTTGATGAACAAAAAGTTTTAAGTTTTTATGAGATCCCATTTACTTATTTTATCTTTTGCTGTTTGTGTATGTGTCATTATATTAGATAATTCACTGTTGAAAGCTAGGCCTGACAGCATTGTTGCTGCTTGTTCTTCTAAGAATTTTATGGTTTAAGTTTGTACGTTTAGGTCCTGAATCCATTCCGAATTTGTTTTTGTGTATGCTGTGAGGTGTGGATCTTGTTTCATTTTTCTGCTTGTGGAAATCCAGTTTTCCCAGCACCATTTATTGAAGAGACTTTTCTTTCCCCCCTTTAATAGATGTAACACCCTTGTCAAAAGTCACATGACCTTAGATGGGTGGATTTATTTCTAGATTCTCAATTCTATTCCATTGGTGTATATGCCCATTGTTATACCAGTACTAGGCTGTTTTGGTTACTGTAGCTGTATAGTGTGTTTTAAAATCACGAAGTGTGAGTCCTCCTACTTTGTTCTTCTCTTTCAACAGTTTTAGCTATTTGGATCCTCTTGTCATTCCTATAAAGCTGAGAATCGGTTTTTCCATTTCTGTAAAGAAGGCTGTTGGAATTTTGGTTGGGATTGTGTTGAATCTATAGACTACTTTGGGTAGTATCGATATTTTAAGAATATTGAATTCTCCAGTCCATGAACATGGAACATCTTTCCATTTGTTTAAGTCTTCCTTAATCTCTTTCTGTAAGTTTTATAGTTTTTTGTGTATGTCCTTTATGTCACTGCTTGGATTTATTTTCAGGTATTTTATTCTCTTAGATCCTAGTGTAAATGGAATTGTTTACCTAATTTCTCTTTCAGATTCTTCATTGCTGTTGTGTAGAAACCCAGTTGATTTTTGTTTTTCAGCCTTGTACCCTGCAACTCTGTTAAATTCCTGTATTAACTCTGAAAGTTTTCTTCTAGACTCTTTGGGATTTTCTTTATGTAAGATTATATCATCGGCAAATACAGATAATTTTACTTCTTTTTTTTTTTCCCTCCCAATCTGGACATCCTTTATTTCTTTTTCTCTGGCTAGGGTTTCTAGTACAATTTTAACTATAAGTGGTAAGAGCAGGAACCCTTGTCCCCAGTTTCAAGGGGAAAGCTCTGTCTTTCGCCATTAAATATAATGTTGGCTGTTGGCTTTTCATGTATGTCCTGAATCATATTGAGAAATTTCCTTTCTATTACAGTCTTCTGTAGGATTTTCATCAAGAAAAGGTGTTGGATTTTATGACATGGTTTTTCTGCATCCATAAGGGTGACAATGTGGTTCTTTTTTTTTGTTCTACTGATGTGGTATATTACATTGATTGATTTTCTAATGTTGAACCATCCCTGTGTTCCTGGAATAAATTCCCATTGGTCATGGTGTATGACTCTTTTAATATGCTGTTGGATTCTGTTCACTTGTATTTTGTTGAGGATTTTTTCATTTTGGTCTCTATAGTTTCATTTTCTTGTGGATGTCTTTTTCTGGCTCTGGTATCAGGGTTGTGTTTGTGTCATAGAATGAATTAGGGAATATACCTTCTGTCTTTGTTTTTTGGGAGAGTTTAAACAGGGTTGATGTCAATTTTTCACTAAATGTTTGGTACAATTCCCTAGTGAAGGCATCTGGTTCACGACTTTTTTGGGGGTGGGGGGAGAGTTTTTGATCACTGATTTGATCTCTTCATTTGTCATGGGTCTGTCGAGATTTTCTGTTCGCTCTTGAGTCAGCTTGGGTAGGGTGTGTGCTTCTAAGAATTTGTCCATTTCGTCTAGGTTGATGTCCAGTTTGTTACCATATAGTTGTTCATAATGCTCTTTGTTCCTATCATGTCAGTCGTAATGTCCCTTCTTTCATTTTTTAATTTTGGTTATTTGTATCTTTGCTTTGTCAGTCTAGCTAAAGGCTTGGCAATTTCATTGATCTGTTCAAAGAATCAACTTCTGGTTTTACTGATTGTATTGTTTTTCTGTTTTCAGTTTTATTTATTTCTGCTCCGATCTTTGTTATTTTAGGTTTAGGCTTAGTTTGCTCTTCTCTTTCTAGTTCCTGGACTTGTCAAGTTAAGCTGTTAATTCGAGATCTTTCTTCTTGTTTTATTTATGGATTTATTGCTGTTTCCCTCTGAGTACTGCCTTTGATGCATTCCATAAGTTTTAGTATGTTGTGCTTTCGTTTTCATTTGACTCTTAAGAAATTTGTGATTTCTCTTTTGATTTCTTCCTTGACCCATTGGTAGTTTAATAGTGTGTTGTTGAATTTCCATATGTTTGTGTATTTCCCAGTTTTTTTTTTTTTTCCTGTTACTGATTTCTAGCTTCACTCCATTGTGGTCAGAGAAAATATTTTGTATGATTTCAGTCTTTTTAAATTTCTCAAGACTTGCCTTGTGACCTAAAATTGGTCTATCCTGGGGAATGATCCATGTGTACTGGAGTAGAATGTATATTATGCTGTTTTGGGGTGAAATGTTTTATATATGTTAAGTCTGGTTGGTTTATAGTGTCATTCAGGTCCCGTTCCCTTGTTGATCTTCCCTAGATGTTCTGTCCAGTATTAAAAGTGGTATATTGAAGTTTCCAACCGTTGTTTTAGGGTAATCTATTTTTCACTTCAGCGCTCTCAGTATTTGCTTTCTGTATTTAGGTGCCCTGACGTTGGGTGCGTCTATATTTATGATTGTTAAATCTTCTTCATTAACTAAATCTTCTTCATTAGCTGACCCTTTTATCACTGTGTAATGTCAGTCTTTATGTCTTCTGACAGATTTTGTTTTAAAGTCTACTTTGATATTAAAATTGTCACTTGAGCTCTTTTGGTTGTTATTTACATGAAATATTTTTTACGTTCTTTTACTATCAACTTATTAGTGTCCTTGGTTTAAAGTGTGTCTCTTGTAAACAGCATGTAGGTGAATCATGGTTTTGTTTTTTTTTTAATCCATTCTGCCACTTTCTGCCTTTTGATTGGAACATTTAGTCCATTTACATTCTTTTACATTCCTTGTAATTACTGTTAGGAAATGACTTCTTCCATTTTATTTGTTTTTTGTGTGTCTTAAGCCTTCTTTTTCTTTGTTGTTGAGTACTAGTTGCTTTTGTCTTTTGTTACTTCATTGTAGTGAGGCTTTTTGGTTCCCTTCTCTTTTCCTTTGTGTATGGGTTCTATGTATTAGTGGTTGCCATGAATATTATACTTAAGAGCTTGTATTAATAAAAATTTAAAACATAACTTTAGTAACATGCAGGAAATTCTTTATACCGTTCCTCTCCCATCCTTTTGTTATTGTTTATTAATCACGTCTTTATATTTCATGTGCCATATAACCTAGTTTTTTTTTTTTAATAATTTTTATTGTGCTTTAAGTGAAAGTTTACAAATCAGGTCAGTCTCTCACACAAAAACCCATATACACCTCGCTACACACTCCCAGTTACTCTCCCCCTAATGAGACAGCCCACTCTCTCCCTCCACTCTCTCTTTTCCTGTCCATTTTGCCATCTTCTAACCCCCTCCACCCTCTCATTTCCCCTCCAGGCAGGAGATACCAATATAGTCTCAAGCGTCCACCTGATCCAAGAAGCTCACTCCTCACCAGCATCCCTCTCCAACCCATTGTCCAGTCCAATCCATGTCTGAAGAGTTGGCTTTGAGAATGGTTCCTGTCTTGGGCCAACAGACGGTGTGGAGGCCATGACCACTGGGGTCCTTCTAGTCTCAGTCAGACCATTAAGTCTGGTCTTAGGAGAATTTGGAATCTGCATCCCACTGCTCTCCTGCTCCCTCAGGGGTTCTCTGTTATATTCCCTGTTAGGGCAGTCATCAGTTGTAGCCGGGCACCATCTAGTTCTTCTGGTCTCAAGATGATGTAGTCTCTGGTTCATGTGGCCCTTTCTGTCTCTTGGGCTCGTAATCACCTTGTGTCCTTGGTGTTCTTCATTCTCCTTTGATCCAGGTGGGTTGAGACCAGTTGATGCATCTTAGATGGCTGCTTGCTAGTGTTTAAGACCCCAGATGCCACTCTTCAAAGAGGGATACAGAATGTTTTCTTAATAGATTTTATTATGCCAATTGACTTAGATGTCCCCTGAGACCATGGTCCTCAGACCGCTGCCCCTGCTATGCTGGCCATCGAAGCATTCAGTTTGTTCATGAAACTTCTTTGCTTTTGGTTTAGTCCAGTTGTGCTGACCTCCCCTGTATTGTGTGCTGTCTTTCCCTTCACCTAAAGTAGTTCCTATCTACTATCTAATTAGTGAATGCCCCTCTCCCACCCTTCTCCCTCCCCCTGCCTTATAACCACAAAAGCATGTTTTCTTCTCAGTTTAAACTATTTCTCAACTTCTTAATAATAGTAGTACAATATTTGTCCTTTTGATTTTTTAAAATTTCACTCAGCATGATGCCTTCCAGGTTCCTCCATGTTATGAAATGTTTCATAGATTCCTCACTGTTCTTTATCGATGCGTAGTATTCCATTGTGTGAATATACCAAAATTTATTAATCCATTCATCCGTTGATGGGCACCTTGATTGCTTCCATCTTTTTGCTGTTGTAAACAGTGCTGCAGTAAACATGGTTGTGCATATATCTGTTCATGTAAAGGCTCTTATTTCTCTAGGATATATTCCAAGGAGTGGGATTGCTGGATCGTATGGTAGTTCTATTTCTAGCTTTTTAAGGAAGCAGCAAATCAATTTCCAAAGTGGTTGTACCGTTTTATATTCCCACCAGCAGTGTATAAGTGTTCAAGTCTCTCCACAGTCTCTCCAATATTTATTATTTTGTGTTTTTTGGATTAATGCCAGCCTTGTTGGAGTGAAATGAAATCTCATTGTAGTTTTGATCTGCATTTCTCTGATGGCTAACGATTGTGAGCATTTCCTCATATATCTGTTAGCTACCTGAATGGCTTCTTTAGTGAAGTGTCTATTCATGTTTTTTGCCCGTATAACCTAATTTTATCCTTGCCATTCATATATTTGTTATTAAAAACATAAAGGACAAAACATTTAGAATTATCAAGCATTAATACCTGCTCTTGTTCATGCATTTCCCTTTCTTAGGGATCTTTCTTTTTATATATAGCTTTGAATTACTTTCTGTTGTCTTTCCCTTCCATCTACAGAACTCCCTTTAGTATTTCTTTTGTAAGGCTGGTCTAGTGGATATGAACTCTCTCAGCTTTTGTTCATCTAGAAATGTTTTAATTTTACTCTTATTCTTAAATGTTTTGCTGGGTATAGTATTCCTGGCTGAGTTTTATTCTTTCAGCACTTTAATAAATATATCATTCCGTTGCCTTCTGGCCTCCAATGTTTCCAAGGAAAAATTGGCAGTTAATCTTATTGGGGATCTTTTGTATGTGACTGTTTGCTTCTCGCTCAGTGCTTTCAGGATTCTCTCTTTATCTTTAGTTTCTGAGAGCCTAACTATGAAGTGTCTTGGTGTAGATCACTTTGGTTGGGATTCTTTGAGCTTCTTGGATTTACGGATTCATGTCTTTCCTTAAATTAGGGGGATTATGTGTCGTTATTTTTTCAGATATCCCTTCTGTCCCTTTCTCATTTTTTTCTGGAATTCCTGTAATGTGTATATTAAGTCTCTTGTTGTCCCGTAATTCCATTAAACTGAGCTTAGCCTTCTTGTTACTCTTCATGTCTATAATTTTAACTATTTTATTCTCTAATTCACCTATTATTTCTTCTGCCTGACTAACTCTGGTGTAAGTCCTTCTGTTGTGTTTCTCATTTCAGTTATTGTCCCTTTCAGTTGCAGTATCTTTTTTTAGATCCTCTTTTTGTTTGTGCATTGTTTTCTTTATTTCTGTTAGCTCTTTGTCTATGTTTCCCTTTAGTCCTTTAATTGTGTTTAATGTTGTATTACATTCTTCATTTTTTTCATTATTTGGTCACTTGGATGGGCCGTTGTTTCTCTGTTCTTTGTGTGTCTTGTGAATATTTTGTTGGGGCATTGGAAGTTTATAGGGTGTTAACTTTCTCAGTTTCCCCTAGTGTTTGGTGTTCTTGCCTGCTCTACTTTCTGTTAGAAACTCTTAGGTGGGCAGAGCATTTGGCTTTCGCTTACAGTTTCCGTTCCCTCTCTATGATAGCTCCTTCTCCCTGCCTGGTTTAACTGGGATTCGAAAGTTTCCAGATCTCGTTTGTCAACTTTCAGTCTCTCCCCAAAACACCAGAGAACACGCTGAGGTCAGTTTGTCCACCAGCAGGTTCTGCCACTCAGGTGGAATACCTTGTACAAATCAGTCTGTCCACCAGGGAGCACAGTCTCCTCTCTCTGGTTATTACCCCCTTCCCTTGGGTCTTTTTGCAGTCACGTTTTTAGTTGGAAGCTCCACACCCAGCAAGCCCCCTTCAGGGCTGCGTGTCAGCCTCCGATTTTGGAAAAGATATCTTTCCTTGCCCTTTGGGGGCTTAGGTAGCGTACCTCCTGACTCCACTGTAGGAAACCTCCCGCAGGAGTTCGTATCAGTCCAGCAGCCAGCATTTACTGGTTGGGGGAGGGGTAGTCACATTCTGAATGGACCCCCAGGAAGGTCTGCCGTATTGCCCAGTAGTATGTTGGCTGTCTGTGTAGCCTCCACTCAAGGTGCCTGCTTCCTAAAATACAGGAGCCCCAGTCAGCAGTCCTCAGCACTGACTGAAAGAGGAAGCCAACAGATTCAAATTGATCCCCAGGGACGTCTTTCCTATTGATTTTAGAGGCCTGAACTATGCGGTGCACAGGGAGGCAGGAAGAGTACTGACCATGGGAGCAGACTCAACTGTGGGGGCCTTCTGTAGTAGTTTGCAACAGCCTGGAAACCAACAGTTACCAAGTGTGGGGGTGTCATGCTCTGATCAGATCCCCATGGAGGTCTGCCTTGTTACTGTCAGAATCCCCTTGGTAGATTGTTGGCTGTGAGTACAGCCTCCACTCAAGATTTCTGCTTCCTACACACAGCAGCCTCAGTCAGCAGACCTCAGTGCCAGCTGGAGGTGGGGGCAGACTAACCCTAATTGGCCCCCAGGGAGGTTTGTCCTGCTGGTGTCAGATGCCAGAGCTATGGGGTGTGGAGGCAGGCAGGTAGAGTGCTGACTACAGGAGCAGACTCCACTGCAGGGCCCTTCTGTAGCAATTTACATCAGGTGTCTTAGTTATCTAGTGTTGCTGTAACAGGAATACCACAAGTGAATCGTTTTAACAAAGAGAAACTTATTCTCTTACCATTTAGGAGGCTGCATTCAGGGCACCAGCTCCAGGGGAAGGCTTTCTATCTCTTGTCAGCTCTGGGGAAAGGTCATTGTCGTCGGTCTTCCCCTCGTTGAGGAGCTTCTCAGCACAGGGATCCCAGGTCCAACAGTTCCAGGTCCACTCTACTCTGCTTTTTGGTGTTAGGAGGTCTCTCTCCTTTCTGCTCAATTCTCTCCTATTTCAAAAGAGATTGACACAACATGAAACCTAAACCTGTAGATTGAGTCCTGCCTTGTTGACATTACTGCCTCTAATCCTGCCTCATTAACATCATAGAGGTAGGATTTACAACCCATAGGAAAACCACATCAGATCACAAATGGTGGACAGCCACACAATACTGGGAATCATGGCCTAGCCAGGGTCACACATTTTGAGGGGACACAATTCAATCCATAACATCAGGCTTGTAGGTGACACTGTTCAGGCGGGGGAGGGGCTGTCACATTCTGTATGAACCTCCAAGGGGGTCTGCCTTGTGGTCAGAGCCCTCTGTGTTGTATGTTGGCCCTGGGTATAGCTTTCACTAAAGATGCCTGCTTCTTAGCACACAGCAGCCCCAGTTAGCAGTCCTCAGCACCAACTGAAAGGGAGAACAGACCTGAATTGACTTCTTAGAAAGTCTGTCCTGTTGGTTTCAGAGGCCTAAGACATGGGGTGTGCAGGGAAGCTGGTAGAGTCTTTACTTTGGGAGCAGACTGCACAGCTCAGGCCTTCTGTAGCAATTTGCAGTAGGCTTGCAGCTAACAGTGTCTGGGTAGGGGAGGTGCTTGCGCACACCAAATGGACCCCTGGGGAGGTCCGCCTTGTTGATTTCAGAGTGAAAGCTTGGGGTCCTGTCTCTTTGTACAGGCAGGGGCTATGGCAGTTAGGAAAGCAGGCTCTTTTTCTGGGGCTACTACCCAGTTCACAGCACATAGCTGGGTGAGGGGTAGGGGTGGTGGAAGAAGTGATTTTCCTACCTTATGTGACTCGTTGATTTGATCTTGCCTATATACAGTTTCCCACTGCTTTCCTCTGCTCCCCAATTCAGTCTTTCAAATACACTGTTTCCTCCTTGTATTGTATTTGTGGGGGAGGGTCTGAATGATGGTTTGTTTATGCCTCTATCTTCGTAGAATTCTGTCCCCATTTTCTTTAATGACTACTGTAAAACCAAATATGTTTCCTAAACTAAACTAGTTGTGATGGTAAGTAAGTAGAATGCACTTACCATAATGAAATATTTTTGAAACAGCTTTGTAGATTAATCATTGTTAATGCATATTTGCATCATGCAAACTGTAGATTTCTATAGTACACTGCTCTTTGACTGTTTATCCTATTTGTTGAGCACATCTTTAAATGCGTAAATACTGTGTACTTGGAGAGTGTAAACAGCATTTAAAAAAAAAAAAAATTCAATACATTTATCATCTGTGCCAGGTCCTGTGGTATTTGTTAGGGACAGAAAGATTTGCCCTTCAGGAACTTGAAATTACGACTGTAGGGAACTAGGTACAACAATAAACAGACAGTTTTAATGGAGTCGTTACAATAAAAGAAATTAATATAAAGCACAGAAATGCTACAGAGGAGGGAATGATTAATAGAGGAGCAGGTAAGAGAGTCAGAGTCGACTCGACGGCAATGGGTTGGGTTTGGTTGGGGGATTAGAAAAGCTTCACAGAGATGCTGTCGTCACCTGAGCGGGATTTTGAGGAATAAATAGAAGTTTCAAATGGAAGAGATGGAAGGCATTCTAGGCAAAGGGAACAGCATAGCTAAATGTACCAACAAGTAAAACTAATTGTGTGTTCAGGAAATTCTGAGTAGTTTGGTTTTGGCGGGGTACAAGATTGGAGCAAGCAGAGTTGCTGTAGAAAGTCCTAAAGTGTACTGTCGTATTTTATAAGACAAATGGCTTTTTGAGTATTGAGTGTATAGATAATGGAGACTTGACTGTAATTTGGACTTTGCCATTATCTCAAGTATAGAAGAATTACTAGTTTTTACTAAGAATAGTTGTTAAATTATAGACTACATTCATAAGATGGGCTGCTTGCTTATTTGTGAACTTTTTTGTGTTTCTTTTGCATTTTGAGGTGAAACATTTCTTGTGTTTTTTATCTTACGAATTTTCCTTTGCCTGCCTTCAATGACTTGCATTAGCCCTTATTTTTAAAAGAAATGGGGGGAAAATACAATAATCATTTGATTTCTGTTCGTATAGGCTAAACTGGATTTATGTAGTACTTTAGTTTTTTTTTTTTTTAGTTTTTAGTAATATCTGATTAAAGCGATTGACTACTAACCGAAAGGTTGATGGTTCAAAACCACCAGTGGCTCCATGGGAAAAAGATGAGGCAGTCTGCTTCCGTAAGGATTTACAGCCTTGGAAACTGTATGGGGTCACTATGAATCGAAATGTACTTGATGGCAGTGTGTTTAGTAATATCTAAGGAGCCCTGGTGGCACAGCAGTTAAAACACTTGGCTGCTAACCGAAAGTTCAGCGGTTCAAACCCACCAGCCACTCCACAGGAGAAAGATGTGGCATCCGTCTGCTTCCTTATAGGTTGCAGCCTTGGAAGCCCTATGGGACAGTTTTACTCTACTCTGTCCTTTAGGGTTGCTTTGAGTTGGAATCTCCTCGACGGCAATGGATTTTGTTTTGGGGTTTAGTAAATCTAAACGTCTGTTTAATACACGGCATCAGCGACCATTTTCATAGAGTGATCAACATAATGCAGCTTAGTGGATGCCCATTATACTTTTGCATCATATGCCTTCGATTTGTCTGCATTTCATGCTGTGTGAGCACGTCAGAATTTAAGTGTGTATAAATGTCTGAGCATGTAAGTGTCTGGATTTTAAAGCATATGTGTTTGAAAGGGAAAATGGGAGAGAGGAAAGAGCTGTGTTTGAATCTGTTTATCCTGATGGCCCTTGGATGTGAATGGAGGTGGAGATGCAGAAGTTCAGGCACAAGACTGTGGGTGTATGAGCCCTAGACATGCTTTGAAATAGTATCTTTAAAAACCCTGATGTTTGCATGGTCTGGTTGTTTTTCCTTGCCCTTTTTCTTTTCAAGTTTTTTTTAAAGTTAATGATCTTCTGGATTGTATAACATGACAGCCTTTTCGTAAATTCTGGAAGATTGGTTAATGAAGGAAATGTTTTCTTAAAAGTATGCAACTTAAGCAGTCTTTGATGTGATTTTCTGTCATCTGTGACTCTCTGACTTTTGCATTACTAACATGAAGGACCAGAGACACCTCATTGTCAATTCTAACCTGTAATTGTCCTTTCTAAGCTTTGACACAGTTAAGAAAAATTGGTATTGCACTGACACATTATGTTTAATTTTTTCTATTTGGATGTAGATGAGAGTTTTCCTCTTTGAGATGAGTTTTTTTTTTTCTTATAGGGAAATAATGAAAACTTTTAAAAGGAAAATAAACACGAGTAACCTCACGTACTTTTTGGTGTGCATATAAAAAACACACATATCCGCAAATTGAGGATTGTATGTTATATAAAGTTTAAATTCTCTTTTCATTTAAAATTTACGTTTCGTTTCTTCAGTCTGAAGTACTGGTCAGTGTACCTTTTGTTAGAGTAAGTAGATTTTTCCCATGGTTATTGAGGTCAGTGGTGTGTTGGCTACTTACCACCTTCTTTAAAAGGTACAGAATGGAGCACAAATGATTGAACCCCTCCAGTTGTCCCATCTCCTTACCCCCTCAGCTGCAGACTAAGTAGAGCTATATTTTCCTTTAGTATTTACTGTTACGTGAAAATACAGTGCAAGTGGTTGTCGCTCTCTTGTTCTCCTTTTTGTTCCCTACCCAGACAGGGAACAAATAATTATAAGTAAGCATATCCCTCTTTCCATTCTGCCCCTTCCTAAGTTAAAAAAGTATTTCAACACGTGGGCTGCTGAGGTGGTATAGCATAGCCAGAAAATAATTATTTTCTCTTTTATTTATCATTGGTTCTTTTTTCAGTTGTTATTTGTTCTCAATGCTTTGTTTTGACTTTGTCTTTCTGTCTTTTCTATTACTTCTTTTTACTCATTCAGGAAACATTATTTTCTGTGTACCTACTGTTTAAGACACAGTCTGTACTGCCTTCACATGCTTACTAATGAATTGATGCAATTCTTGGGTTTCAGGTAGATCAGTGCGTTCCTTCTCCAGTATGTTAGGTGTTAACCTTTAGTTCTTTGACTCTTTTCAGTGGCTGACTCCTCAACCACTACTTCTCAGTGCCTACTCTTTTTCCTTTTACTTCAGAGATTAAAGCCTTAGCTTCTAGAAGGTCCAGATGTTGAATTGATTCCCTTTTTTTTTTTTGCTACATCAAAACACTTTTTTTTGCAGTGGAGTCAGATGTGCTTAGTGGTCAAATTGTTAAATAGCTTCTCAGTTATCCTATAGTGATTCTGTAGGACAGAGTAGAACCATAGGGTTTCCAAGGAGTAGCTGGTGGATTCAAACTGTTGACCTTTTGGTTAACAGATGAGCTCTTAACCACTGTGCCACCAAAGCTCCCTTAAGATCTCAAGATATATTTCAGCCTAATAATAATAGTAAGAATTCCAGTAGATGCTTACATTCAAGCGTTTATTTTTTGCTGGCCGCTGTTCTGAGCGCTTAACATGTATTATTTATTCATTATACCATCTTGGTAAGATAGGCACCCTTACCCCTGTTTTCACTGCTCAGGGGTTCACAGTCAGCAGCAAACTGGGTTTGACCAGGTATTCTGGTGCCACGTTAGCCCTCGTGCAGCAGTGTTCTCTGCCAACTAACTTCTCCATTACTAACATAAAGGACCAGAGGCAGCTCATTGTCCTGAAATTGGGAGCTATCAAGGAGTGTCTGTATTGAGCTGCATGGAAAAAGATGTGTTACGTGTTCTTTATGGATACCTACGACAAAACACAAAGTATTAGGGAAGTTACCAAATGTTGAATTTGTTTAAAACCTCAGAATCTTTTCAGAGTTTCTAATGAGAAAATTTTTCTTTTGTGAACATAAATTTTTAAATAAAAGTACAGCAGTTGAAATTATTTTTAAAGAAGCTAAAAGCTCTTTTTATCAAAAATGTAATACTGAAATTTCTTGTGATAAACTGAAAGGATTTCAAATCCAGTTGGACTTTTTAACTCCAAGTGTTTTAAAATAATGATGAAGCTCTCATTTGCAAAAAGCATATGCATTGTTGTATCTGTCACCCTGCAGCTAGATTTTATACCCATAAAAAGCTTGTCATAACAATGATCATGAGGATGACGCAGGATCAGGCAGTGTTTTGTTCTCTTGTACCTAGGGTTGCTATGAGTTGGAACTGACTCGATGGCACCTAACAACAACAGCAAAAGGGCATGTCACTGGCAAAGGGGGAGAAATATCTGCTGTCTGTGAATGTAGAGATTTAAGGCCATTGCTTTGAACCTTGCTCAGTAGGAGACTCCTGACCTGCTGTGGCTTGTACTGCATGCCTTGCTCTTCGGGCACCTGGAACACAGACTCTTTCAATAATTCCTTGGGTCTGTCTACCATGATGGGCAGAGTACATTCTGCAGCTGGCTGATGAAGTAGATTTCCAGGGGGTAGAGCACGTCCTTCGTCATAGCTGACACTTAACTGTAGAGCATGCGCTGGAGCTATCCTCTGAGGAGCACCAGATAAGTCTCCTTGCTCAGGAGGTAACTGCCCAGGGGTTCTGACTTCTCCAGGGTTCTCCAGGGTTGCCCTAAGGCCTAGGGAAGGGAATCTTCACCTGGGAGTACAAAGGAAGCTTTGCCCTATGCCACAGAGAAAATTTCTCTGAGCCCTGGAGAGAGGTTTTAGAACAGACATTTATGAACATTTAACTCTTGGAGGACAATCCAAATGTGATTTTCACCATGTTGATATCAGTAGTAGAAGGGAAAAGAAATTTGTGTATGATATCAGTCATGATAAGGCTAAGTTGTACCGCAGTAAAAACCTGAAACTCATAACAGCTTAAAGCAGAATTATATATCGCTCCCCTGTTGAATGTAGGCCTGATTATTAGACTTGCTTTGGCCAGTATTTTGTGTCATCTGATGTGATTTTCCTATGTGCTGTAAATCCTGTCTCTATGATGTTAACAAAGTGGGGTTAGCAGCAGTTACGTTAATGAGGCAGGACTCAATCTACAAGATCAGGTTGTGTCTTAAGTCAGTCTCTCTTGAGACACAAAAGAATGAAGTAATCAGTGAGACATGAGGACCTCATACCGCCAAGAAAGCAGCACCCGGAGAAGAGTGCTTATCCTTTGGACCTGGGGTTTCTGCGTGGAGAACCTCCTAGACCAAGGGAAGATTGATGACAAGGACCTTCCTCCAGAGCAAACAGAGATCAAAAGCCTTCCCCAGGAGTTGGTGCCCTGAATTCTGACTTCTAGCCTAGTAGACAGTGAGAGAATAAATTTCGCTTTGTTAAAGCCATCCAGTTGTGGTTCCAAAGCTCTGTAGCTCCAGCAATAAGTGCCTGGGAGGTATCCCACTCCACCAGTAAATTTTGGCCAGAAGGCACTAGGCTCTTTTGCTCCATGGGTGGGCAAGCCTAGCTCCACCAGTAAGTGCCCAGAGGCACCTCACTCCACCAGGAAGCCCCCTGCCAAAGGCACTTAGCTATCTCACTCCATGGATTGGCTCCAGGGCTGTCTCACACTAGTCTCCTGGTTCTGCTGCTGCCGTTTCTCAGCTGCTGCTTCTCGCCATCTGTACCTTCTCTGGTGTTACAGCTCTCTGCATTTCCTTCTGAGTCCTCTATCCATTCACGGTTTCAAAACCACTTCTACATTTTAGGTATCTGGTAGAGCAGCACTCCACTCTCAAATTCTGTCTTAGTCATCTAGTGCTACTATAACAGGAATACCAGAAGTGAATGGCTTTAACAAAGAGAAATTTATTCTCTCATGGTCTAGTAGACTACAGGTCCGAATTCAGGGTGCCAACTCCAGGGGAAGGCTTTCTCTCACTGTCAGCTCTGGAGTAAGGTCCTTGTTACCAATCTTCCCTTGGTTTAGGAACTTCTTCGCACAGGAACCCCGGGTCCAAAGGATGCACTCTGCTCTGGATGCTGCTTTCTTTGTGGTATAAGGTCCCCATGTTTCTCTGATCACTTCTCTTCTTTCATATCTGAAAAGAAATTGACTTAAGACACAACCTAATCTTATAGATTGAGTCTTGCCTCGTTAACATTACTGCTACTAATCCCACCTCATTAACATCATAGAGATAGGATTTACAGCACATTGGGAAATCATCTCAGATGGCACAGTGGTGGACAATCACAATACTGGGAGTCATGGCCTAGACAGGTTGACAGATATTTTGGAGGGACACAGTTCAATCCGCAACACTCCCCCATTAACATAAACTCACTGTCCTCTAAGGTTCCTGTCTAGTCTTTTGAGTTGCTATTATCAATTTGATGTCATACAGATATTAAAGAACGTAATGCTCTTACTAGTTAAGCTAAACTGTTGTTTGGTTTTAAGACGACTTTGGGGTATTTTTGGCGTGAGGTTCAAAGATTATCTCAGGTCAGTAGTTTTGAGGGTTCTTCCAGCCTCTGTGGTTCCAGAAAGTCTGGAGCCTGTGAGAATTTTAAGTTCTGTTCTGCATTTTCCCCCTTTTTTCAGGATTCTTTCTATGGAATCTTTGATCAAAATGTTCAGTAGTGATAGGCACCACCCAGTTCTAATTTTGTAATATTTTTTGTCTTGTAAAACAACTTATGAAGCCTTAATTCTCATGCTTGCAGGAAAGATTTAAACTTAAAAATATGTCATAATTTATCAGTATGTTGTCATTTCTATATGTAGTGGTATTTGATTTGCATACTTCTAGTCATTTTTTTAGTCATAGCAGTGAGTTCTAACGTGGTGTTGTAATAAAAAATACTTTGATTTAATAGCTGCTAGATGACATCTTCAAATATCTGCTCTTATTTTGATTTTTCTTCATTGTTTAACAAAAAAAATTGAAAGGTTTCCAAATATTTTTCTGGATTGTTAGGTTAAGGTAGAAGATTGAATACGTGCTTCTCATTCTTGTTCCCTCCCAAAAACGTACTTAAACTGTAGTATATGGTTACTTTACATAGTGGACCCCAATGATTCTCACCTTTTAGTATTCACACTTCTGCGTACTCCCTCCAATGCTGAATAGGGGTAGACCTATGTAACCAATAGGAAATGACCATAGCTAGTTCAGATGTGAGGAGCCCTGGTGGCACAGTGGCGAAAGTGCTTGAATGCTAGCTAAAAGGTTGGTGGTTCAAACTCACCAGTCATGCCACAGGAGAGGGAAGTGGCAGTTTGCTTCCGTAAAGACTTAAACAGCTTTGGAAACCCTGTAGGGCAGTTCTCTGTCCTATAGGGTTGGTATGAATCAGAATCGACTTGTTGGCTGTGGGTTTGGTTTTTTTGGTTTAGTTCAGATACGAGCACTGTGACTCGAGACCAAAAACCCAAACCAAACCCAGTGCTATCGAGTCGATTCCGACTCATAGTGACCCTATAGAACAGAGTAGAACTGCCCCATAGTGACTGGCGGATTCGAACTGCCGACCCTTTGGTTAGCAGCCGTGCAACTTAACCACTATGCCACCAGGGTTTCCGACTCAAGAGACAGACATGATAACACCATAAAGAAAAACGAAGGATGAGTAACATAAAAGTGGTTGTCTCTTCTACATCAGCCTGAAACCAGAAGAACTAGATGGTGCCCAGCTACAACCGACGACTACCCTGACAGGGAACACAACAAAGAACCCCTGAGGGAGCAGGAGAGCAGTGGGATGCAGACCCCAAATTCCCATAAAAAGACCAGACTTAATGGTCTCATTGAAACTAGAATGACCTCGGAGGTCATGGTCCCCAGACCTGTTAGCCCAAGACAGGAACCATTCCTAAAGCTAACTCTTCTGACAGGGATTGGACTGGACTATGGAATAGACAATCATACTGGTGAAGAGTGAGCTTCTTGGACCAAGTAGACACATGAGACTCTGTTGGCATCTTCTGTCTGAAGGGGAGATGAGAGGGTAGAGAGGGTCAGAAGCTGGCTGAATGGACACGAAAAGAAACAGAGGAGGGAAGGAGTGTGCTGTCTCATTATGGGGAGAGCAATTAGGAGTAGATAGCAAGGTGTTTATAAATTTTTATATGAGAGTCCAACTTGATTTGTAAACTTAAAGGATAATAAAAAAATTTTTTAAAAAGTGGTTATCTCTGGATCAGGGAATGCTACTGGGGAGACTTACACAGCGGTGTGATAATGTTCCCTTAATCTTAGCTTGGGTACTTGCGGTGTTCATTTTATTTTTTAAACTGAATATTTTATTCAGTTTTTGTGTACCTGATATATTTCAAAATAAAAATTAAACATTTATGAGTTGCACAATTTGTTAAGAAAATCCATTTCTTCGGAATTGAAAGAATAGCCTCCTAGTGGTTGCTGGGCTTCTTTCGAATTGCAGAGTAAAGTTCAGCAAATCTAGGTTGAGATCCTGACTCTGCCACTAACTTGCAGAATCACCTTAGGCAAGTCACTTAACCAGTCTAAGCTCCAGTTACCTCTTTTGTAAAACAATTTAGAAATTAGTAGAGTATCTTTAAGATACTTTCTAAGTCTAAAATATTCTAAAAAAAGCTGTCCAAGCACTAAATGAACCCACTCCCAACTATGCTGGGAATGGTAGGGTACACAGAGACTAGTGAACTAAAGAAAATGTGGAAAGTGATTTTGAAGTTTCCTTTGGTTGAGGGAGCGTAAGTTCTCTATTTTACTGTCAGTTCTGTGCTTTAGTAGCAGTCTCTAGACTCAGACTTCAGGTATCATTTTGTATGTGATAAGAATGTTCTTTCCTACTCCTTTTTATCCTTTTTGGAAGTTGGAGGTAAACATGTAGTTGGACTAAGGGTCTCCCTTTGATGTGCACAGTGAAAAATGATATTCCTACTTAAGTATTGTGAAGATTTTTCATTGTAAACCATATTAATTTCAGGTGCTGTCCATAAAATATGTATATATTACAGAAATATTTAAGGGAAAGAAAAATAATGAATTTTTGAAGACCATATATGGAAAAACAAATACATTATATTGGTGGTCTTATAATACTTACTATCTATGAAATCTCAATTTATCATTTATTTTACATTGTACATTTAAAAAGTATGTTATTACCAAGAGGACTGTGGGTATGAATCCAAATGTATCAAGTCCGGTGTCAGGAGAAATGTTTTCTATATAAGTGGTGGTTTTCGAATCTAGAATAGATTTTATTGAACATTCTTATTCATTTGCCTCCTCTTTCTCCTATCCGCAGGAATTATTCTTGACAGAAGTATTTTAAAAGAACAATTTTTACAATGGCCTCAGCAGTACTTAGTTCTGTTCCCACTACTGCTTCTCGTTTTGCCCTGTTACAAGTGGATAGTGGCAGTGGTTCCGATTCTGAGCCTGGAAAAGGAAAAGGTCGGAATACTGGGAAGTCTCAAGCTTTGGGAAGTAAATCAGCTACAAATGAGAAAAAGAGAGAGAAAAGAAGAAAGAAGAAAGAACAGCAACAGAGTGAAGCAAATGAGGTAACAATTATAATT
Source organism: Loxodonta africana (assembly GCF_030014295.1). Classification (NCBI taxonomy): domain Eukaryota; kingdom Metazoa; phylum Chordata; class Mammalia; order Proboscidea; family Elephantidae; genus Loxodonta; species Loxodonta africana. The sequence goes on from NC_087350.1 coordinate 25,495,304, forward strand.
ACTTGTTAAATGTCTGCTTTCCCAGTAGACTGTTAAGTATCATGACAGGCACTATCTTGTTCACCCATATATCCATAGTACCTGGTCCGTAGGTACTCAGTAAATATTATTCAAACAAATGGATGAAAATTTGTGTGTATTTAAAATCAAATGTAATAAATATTTTTAAAAGCCTTTTTTTTTACTGTGAAAGTTTACAGTGCTCATTCCAAAAAGTTTCTGAAAAATAGAGAAGTATTAAAAGGAAACAAAGGTCATTTGTAGATCTACTTAAAGATATAACCAATTATAGTTGGTATGTGTTTTCTTTACATCTGCATAAGTTACATGAATAAACTTACGTAGCTATAAAGAAAACACCTACCAAAATATTAAAAAGTGTATTCATATCTTATTTAACAAAAATGGGATTATATCCTAGACCATTTTACAACTGTTTTTTTTTTTTTTGAATTAGCCATGACCAGTTTTCCCTAACAGTAAACTAAAGATCTGCATTATTTTAAGTGAATAACCAAAAAACCAAACCTGTTGTTGTCAAGTTGATTCCGACTCATAGTGACCATATAGGACAGAGCAGAACTGCCATTTAGGGTTTCCAAGAAGTAGCTGGTAGATTTGAACTGATGACCTTTTGGTTGGCAGCTGAGCTCTTAACCACTGCACCACCAGGGCTCCGTTTTAAACGAATATACAGTATTTAATTATATGGATATATTGTACTTTATTTAATTGAACCATTGATAAACATTTAGGTTGTGTCTCATTTTTTACTATTATGGAGAATCTGTGACTGGCCTTGAACATACATTTTTATGAATTTGATGGTCTATTGCTGATGGCAAAGTGGTTAAGTGCCCAGCTGCCAGTCAAATGGTTGGCAGTTCAGTCAAACTGTAGGAGACCATGTGGGGTAGTTCTGTCTGTCCTATAGGGTTGCTGTGTTAGTTATCATAGTGCCACTATGACAGAGGAAACCCTAGTGGTTTAGTGGGTAAGTGTTATGGCTGGTAACCAAAAGGTTGGTGGTTGGAATCCATCAGGCACTCCATGGAAACTCCATGGGGCAGTTCTGCTCTGTCCTGCAGGGTCACTGTGAGTCAAAATCGACTCCATGGCAGTGAGTTTTTTTTTTTTTTTTTTTTCACTATGACAAATACAACAAGTGGGTGGCTTTAACAAACATTTATTTTCTCACCGTTTAGGAGGCTAAAAGTCTGAATTCAGGATGCTGGCTCAAGGGCAAGGCTTTCTTTCTCTGTCAGCTCTGGAGGAAAGTCCTTGTCTCTTTGAGCTGCTGCTGTTGGGTGATCTTCCTGTGATTTGGCATCTCTCTTCCCCCATCTCTGCCTCTTGCTTGCTTAAACTTTCTTAAGTCTCAAAAGAGATTGATTGACTCAAGACACACTCTCCACTAATCCTGTTTCATTAACATGACAAAGACAACTCATTCCCAGTTGGGATCATAACCACAGACATAGAGGTTAGGATTTACAACACTCCAGCTGCTGAAAGTGGTTTATATCTCATCACTCCTATTTTTTTGGAACAACGTTGTGATTATCAGTCAAAATTGTTGCTCCTTATTTTCAGGCCTCTCTGTACTTTTCTCCGTTGTTTCAACTACTGTTTCAGGTTATTCTTATTGTTGGCAGTAGATCAGCCAGTAGAGTTTTAGTCCTTTATGTTTTGCGGACTAGGCTCTGTATTTTTCAGGACTAACATAGCAGTTGCCAGAATTGTTTAGGTTGTACTTAAAATTTTTAATTTTTAAATAATTAAACTTTAATCTTTTTGACTATATTTTACATTTTAAAATGCACAGTTGTTTTTCTGTTTTCTATTCCTGTAAACTCCCCTTTAGACAAGAAGAATCATTAAAATGTTGCATAATACAGCATAACCCATTCTCACTTTATTAATCATTTCATCTATTCATCCACCAACAGTATCTCAAATGCTGGAAAAATTAATAATCTACAAGGATTACAAAACACAAACACCAACTTCATTTCAGTTGTTTGAGTTAGCGTAAAGATGTTTGGAATAGTATTCAAAAGTATAAAAATATTTATGGATTTTTTTAACTTCTAAAAATCATTATTATCATCACAGAAATGGTAAACCAAATTTAATACATATTTTTTGTTTGTTTTTTAGCTTAGAAATCTTGCTTTTAAGAAAATTCCCCAGAAATCCTCTCATGCCATTTGTAACACTCAGCATGAGCTGTCATCATCCAACCCAGTACAGAAGGATTCACGAGAAGAAAATTGGCAGGAGTGGAGACAAAGAGATGAGCAGGTACAGCTAAGTAAATAAAATTATTTTGTTTTGTTTTTCATTGAGTTTATGCATTTTTAAGATGGCAGTGCATCAGAATCCTTGTCACCACCGTTTCTGCAGAGGAGTTTTTATTGGCTTAAGGCACATGTATTTGCTGCTTTTAACAAGAGGCTCTGTTTTTTCGTCTACTAGGAAAGAAGATTGCACATTAGTTTTGGTAATTGAAAGCATTTATTTTTAGGTTTTTAATTCATTTGCCCTTTTACAATGAGGAAAAGCTAGGGAAGGTAGAGGAACAGAATTCAATTATTTCAAGTTAAAACAAACAAACACATTTGTGAGGCCAGAGGGCTCTTATTAAAAATACCCAGAAATAGGTTTGCTTAAAAAAGAAAGACAAGGGGAAATTTTTCAACCTTGGTGTAAAATAGTTTATGGCATTTGTCTCTTTAGCTTACTTACTTGATGACTTGTTCTTCTCTACCTCTATTAAATAAATAACCAACCGAAATACATAATTTATTAAGAGCAATCAATTTTTTTTTTGATAGTATCCAGGAAAATAACATACTGAGCCTAGAATGTACTCTAGAAGATGCTGAATGTATAGGAATTGAATAGTTATTTATTTGTTGGCATATCAAACTATCATTCGATCTATCTGGAATGGGTATTGTTCTGGCAGATGTTTAGTCTGCTAGAGTGGTTACCCCTATCAGGCTTATTTCACAATTTTCAAAGAGTTGGACTATACTAAACTACATACTTATACTATACTACTTAAAACTTTTCTTCAGGATTTTTCAGTGTCTCAGGCTCACCATTATGTGAGTGCCAATTATCACTAGAGCCATACAGAAATCCAGGTGCTGAAACATGGTTAAGTCATTTTGTTCTATTTCTGGGAGAGTTTGACTCTTTTTCCTTCTACAGCATTTATTATGATGAATTCTTCTGGTTTGAAGTGATGTTGGTCTTTTACAAGTCTAAATGTTATACTGTTCAGACAGTGAGAGAATTTACCAGTGTCTTCACCAGAGACATTTTCTCCCAGTGACCCTAAGAGCATTGGAAAACTAATAAACACTAAAATTTGCACCAAAATAAATTTCATGGGACTTGAGCACAGATACCTGATTACCAGTCCTTCTATCCCCACTGATTGCTATCAAAATGACTACGTGATTATGAAAAGGAAATATGTGACTTAGCCCTGACCTACATAAGGATGCCATCCAAGATCCAGGAACTTTGAGAAATTTTGCTGGATATACTATTGATAGATCACTTATGAAGCTGTGCCTTGTTTGGAAGTCCCACTTCCAGGAAAATAATCCAGGTTAGAGGATGTAGAATAGTTCCTGGGATAATCACACTGAAGGGTAAGGAAGAGATAAGGGCAAACCTTGGGACAGAGCGACAGTATGCCACTTGAAATCCACTACTGTGTGGAATATTAGAATCCTGTGGTGTAATGAATCACTTTTGTATGGCCTCTCTCTCTGTGGTCTTGTAACTCTCAACAAATGATTGAGTAAGACTAAGGAAATACGGTGACTGTGGCCCACTAAGGGGATTGGACAGCTTGCTAATAATGCAAATAAGGTGGGTGGTACCCTTGAGCAGGTGGGACCATGCAAATAAGGTATATGGAATCCTAACGAGGGGATTGGTCAGCTTGAAATGAGCCATCCTAGAGGCGAGAAGGGGGAGTGCATCCTTTGGACCTAGGGTCCTTGCACTGAGAACCTCCTAGACCCAGGAGAGAGAGCTGTATCCCTGGAGACAGCAAGAAGCAGCAGCAGGGAAATGGAGGCAGCAGAACTAGGAAACCAGCAGGAGATGATCCACTGAGCTTCCTAGCACATGGAGCAGGGTAGCTACAGTGGGTGTGTTGACCCATGGAGCGAGAGAGCTGTGTGTGTGCAGAGGCTTCCTGGCAGAGTAGAATGCCTCCAGGCACTTGTTGGTAGAACTCGGCTTGCCAACCCGTGGAGAAGAGATCTAAGCGCCTTTGGGCTGAGGCTTAGTGGTGGATTGGGGTTCTTCTAGGCACTTACTGGCAGAGCTGAAGAGCTTTGCAACACTTGCCTGACCAGGGCAGAGGCCAGGCCGAGGGGATGAGAACCAGGGACCGGCCTGTCTGTTGACATAGCTGAGAAGAGGCTGTCCTGATCAAGGAACTGTATCCTGAGTTGTTTCTGATCCTGAGTTGTACCCTGTTACTTCCTTAATAAACCCATAACTCTGATTATGGTCTGTGAGTTCTGTGTGGCCATTGCAACGAATTATCAAACCCAGCAGAAAATACGGTGGTGTCAGGATTTGTAAAAAGATTGGAGGGTGGAGGTATGCGGGACTTCCACCTCATCGCAGTCAGCGTTGGGCTGTTGATGCCGATAATGATTCTCTCTCCCTGCCACCGTGAAGTTAGAGGAGGGCAGAGATCCCCCACCATGCCATTTTTATAATTTCAAGTAGTTAGACTCTACTAGGCAGAAAGCCCCCAGTGTGGTGGGTGTTCCCCCTGACAGTGTAGGGAAACAGCAATATGAGCAAGTCCAGGTACGGAGGCTGACCCAGGCAAAAAGCTGGATATAGAAAGTTTGCCTGTTATTTGGCAGCTTATTTCAAACATAAGAGAAATCATGCTAAAACAAAGTTTTCTATTCCTAAATCACCAAATTGATAATAGAAATTTACTCAACCTATGCCTCAGCCTGAAATCTGGGTGCCAGCATTGAGTAGCAACCAGATGCATCCACTTCACCTGTTGTTGTTTTTAGGCACCATGGAGTTGGTTCTGACTCATAACAACCCTATGTACAAGAGAAGGAAACACTGCCCTGTCCTGTGCCATCCTCACAATCGTTGTTACACCCGAGTGCATTGTCGCAGGCACTGTGTCAGTCTGTCTCACTGAGAGTCTTCCTCTTTTCTGCTGACCCCCTACTTCACCAAGCCTGATGTCCTTCTCCAGGGACTGACCCCTCCTGATAGTTTGTCCAAAGTATGTGAGACATAGTCTTGCCATCCTTCTAAGGAGCTTTCTGGTTGCACTTCTTCCAAGACAGATTTGTTCGTTCTTTTGGCAGTCCACAGTGTATTCATCATTTTTCGCCAACACCACGATTCAAAGGCATCAATTCTTCTTCGATCTGCCTTATTTGTCATTGAGCTTTCACCATAGCTTGGGTCAGGCACGCCTTAGTCTTCAGTGGGACACGTTTGCCTTTTTTTTTTTTTTAAACACTTTAAAGAGGTCCCTTGGAGCAGATTGGCCCAGTGTATCTTTTGATTTCTTGTCTGCCGCTTTCATGGGTTATTGATTGTGGACTCGAGTAAAAGGAAATCCTTGACAACTTCAGTCTTTTCCTCATTTATCATGATGTTGCTTATTGGTCCAGTTGTGAAGATTTTTGTTTTCTTTATGTTGAGGTATAATCCATACTGAAGGCTGTGGTCTGATCGTCCTTCAGTAAGTGCTTCAAGTCCTCTTTGTTTTCAGCAAGCAACGTTGTATCATCTGCATAACACAGGTTGTTAATGAGCCTTCCTCCAGTCCTGATGCCTATCCCATTCTTCTTCATATTGTCTACCTTCTCAGGTTATTTGCTCAGCATACAGATTGAATAAGTATGGTGAAAGGATACTTCCTGACTTCAAACCATGCAGTATCCCCTTGTTCACACAACTACCTCTTGATCTGTGTACAGGTTCCTCATGAGTATAATGAAGTATTCTAGAATTCTCATTCTTTGCAATGTTATCCATAATTTGTTATGATCCACACAGTCAAATGCCTTTTCATAGCCAATAAAACGCAGGTAAACATCCTTCTGGTATCCTCTGCTTTCAGCCAGGCGCCACCTGACATCAGCAGTGATATCCCTCATTCCACGTCCTCGTCTAAATCTGCCTTGAACGTCTGGCAGTTCTCTGTTGATACACTGCTACAGCCGCTTTTGAATGATCTTCAGCAAAATTTTACTTGCGTGTGATATTGGTATTGTTCAATAATGACTGCATTTGGTTGGGTCACCTTTCTTCAGAATAGGCGTAAATATGGATCTCTTCCAGTTGGTTGGCCAGGTAGCTGTCTTCTGGATTTCTTGGCATAGATGAGTGAGCACTTTCAGTGCTGCATCCACTTCACCTACTTACAAGCAAACACGGGACCTTACTTGATCTCATATTAGCTGAAGGGGTTTCTGCCATATACAAGAAAAAGAACATCGCAGTATCCAGCGTAAAAGCGAAATTTGAAAAAAAAAATAGACAAGAGGCAAGGTTTGCCACGGGGAGCGGAATTTAATTTTAAGCAGCATCTACTTTGTGCTTTAATAAAAATTAAGGGGCTAGAACATTTTGTAAAAGTCAAGGGGATAGTAATGTTATATGTCAAGGTGAAATTAGACAATAGACTGAGGTGGAAAAGTGGCTGAGAGACTGAAATTAAGAGGGAGCTGGATGAATTTAAAGAATAATAAGGAAAAAAAATCTTAGCAGAATTTTAAAAAACTTCATTAGAAGGACCAAAGAGCAGTATATATCCTGAAGAAAATTGAGTCGCTTGTTTGAAGGAAAATTTGATATAAATTTTGCAGATAAAATCTACATGGTAGATATGAAACACTGAACTGAAATCCAACAGAAGCGTAATTCATGTCTCTGAGACAAATAGAACAGAGGCAACTAGCAAAGATAATGTTGATAAAATTTTTCCTAAACTAAAGATTGGCATCTGAGCTTGAAAGAATTGAAGCCAGCTTTAACTGTTTTTAAAAGTTTTTAATTTTAGTAAGGAGTAAGGAAGTAATACTGTGAATGTATGCACAGAAGAAAACAGGTTGCCTATGAAACAAACAAACAAAAAAAACCAAAATCTGTTGCCATCCAATTGATTCTGACTCATGGTGACCCTGTGGACAGAGTAAAAGTGCCCCATAGCGTTTCTAAGGCTGTAAATGTTTACTGAAGTAGACTACCACATCTTTCTCCTGTTGATTGGCTGGTGGGTTTGGACCGCCAGCCTTTCGGTTAGCAGCCAAACTCAGGCTAGCCACTTGAAATGCCAGAATTCCACACCCAAGCATTTGTGAGAGAAACACGTTCTTAGAAATATGAGGTCTTAGAAAGCATAACAACATTACGCTTTCTACAAATTTTCTGAGATGTGTTCCTGCCAGTGTCTTAGTTTGGGTTCTTTAGAGGAACAGAACCAGTGATACGTATATGCTTATATATATACGTAAAACCAAAAACCAAACCCATTGCTGTCAAGTCAATTCCAACTCATAGTGACCCTGTAGAACTGCCCCATAGTGTTTCCAAGGAGTGCCTGGTGGATTTAAACTGCTGACCTTTTGATTAGCGGCCGTAGCACTTAACCATTATGCTACCAGGGTTTCCATGTATATACATACACACACGTACACACACATGAGTATATATATATATATATATGGAGAGAGAGAGAGGGAGAGATCCACAGATAGATGTGAATGGAGATTGAGATTGATTTACTTCAAAGGATTGGCTCACACAGTTGTGTGGCTGCCAGGTTCAAATTCTAGGCAGCATGTCAGAGACTTCTGCAGGCTTAAGTCCCAAGATCCATAGATCAGGTAACGAGAGTGCAGGGTCAAAAGAGAGAGCCCTGCCAGAATGTCTATTTATATTCTGAAGGCAGACTACACTGCTAAGAAAACTCCCCTTTCAGTTGATAGGTTGATCACATCAGATCACATTGTGGGAGGTGATTGATTATATTATACTACACTACACTACACTACGGAACAGCAACTAGTCCGGTGTCTGGCCAAACCACTGGGAATTGTAGCCAGCCCAACTTAACACATAAAACTAACCATCACAAAAGGTAAATCCAAATAAAGAGCACAGTGATTGGAAGGTACTAGTGGTGAGCCTTGAAGCTAGTTCAGTATAGAATTAACTAGTGTTTGTACATGTAGTTATTAAAGAGAACATAACCCATTTGAAGAATTGAATCTGAAATGAAATCCCTATCTATGAATACAAAAATTAGGAAGAAGGGAATAAATCAGAGGAGTACTAAGTATTTTTAAAATTTTCATGTTGATAGAATAGTTCTAAGTACAATTTAAAAAAATTTAAAGATAACTACTTAATAGAAATGACTTCATATAGCAAAAGATAAAAAGCAAAGGAAATTGCAAGGAAGCCTTTGAAACAAGGTATAGAAAAGGGTAATAGACAAATAATTTGTTTTGTCAATAAATACAAATAGTTGGACTTATTCATTAAAAGATAAAGACCAGTTGGGGCAATCTTTCTGAACAATAGTTTGATCTTGTAATTTTTTACTCAACATTAACGGATACGTTGATCCTGAAAAGATAGGTTCAACTCTTAGCGATACTATATATTTTGCTGAATTAGCCACCTAAACCAAAAAACCCACTGACGTGGAGTCAATTCCAACTCATGGCGACCCTATAGGACAGAGTAGAACTGCCCCATAGAGTTTCCAAGGAGCGCCTGGTCGATTCAAACTGCCAATCTTTTGGTTAGCAGCTGTAGCTCTTAACCACTGCACCACCAGAGTTTCCTGTGCCACCTAAGCTACCAGAAATTATAGAGATGATATTTACTGCATTATTACCAAACCAAAAAAATCAAACCCACTGCCGTCGAGCCGATTCTGACTCATAGCTACCCTATACGACATAGTAGAACTGCCCAGTAGAGTTTCCAGGGAGCATCTGGTGGATTTGAACTGCTGAACTTTTCGTTAGCAGCTGAAGTGCTTAACTACTGCGCCACCAGGGTTTTCTACTGCATTATTAGTGTCTTAAAAAATATTTTTATCTTATTTTTCATTTTAAAAGCTTGTATCTATCCCAGCATACCTAATTGTGGAAAAGTAGCGTTATACTCTGGCCCATTTCTTTGTATAGATATATACATCTGTTACGGATTGAATTATGTCCCCCCTTTTAAACATGTATTGTAAATCCCAACCTCTATGCCTGTGGGGAAATTCTAGAAGACTTAATTGTGGGCATGAGGAACCTGTACATAGACCAAGAAGCAGTCCTTCAAACAACAAGGAGATATACTGCATGATTTAAAATCAGAAGCGGTGTGCATCGGGGTTGTTGTATCCTTTCACCATTCTTATTTAGTCTGTATGCTGAACAAATAATCTGAGAAGCTGGGCTATGTGAAGAAGAACGTGGCATCAGGATTGGAGGAAGACTCAGTAACCTTCAGTATGCAGATGACACAACCTTCCTTGCTGAACGTGAAGAGGACTTGAAGCACTTGCCTATGAAGATGAAAGACCACAGCCTTCAGTATCATTTATGCCTCAACATAAAGAAAGCAAAAATCCTTAAAACTGGACCAGTAAGCAACACCGCAGTAAACAGAAAAAAGGTTGACATAAAGAATTTCGTTTTGCTTGGATCCACAACCTACACCTACCTGTGGAAGCAGCAGTCAAGAACTCAGCGAATTGCATTGGGCAAATATGCTGCTAAAGACCTCTTTCTTTAGAGAGGTAAAAAAGCAAAGGCGTCACTTTAAGGACTAAGGTGTACCTGGCCCGAGCCATAGTATTTTCAGTTGTCTCATATACATGCAAAAGTGGGACAATTAATAAGGAAGACCAAAGAGGAATTGATGCATTTGAATTATGGTGTTGACGAAGAATATTGAATATACCATGGACTGCCAGAACAAACAAATTTGTCTTGGAAGAAGTACAGCCGGTCCCTGGAGAAGGACATCATGCTTGGTAGAGGGTCAGTGAAAAAGAGGAAGACCCTCAAAGAGATGGACTGACACAGTAGCTGCAACAATGGGCTCAAGCATAACAACAATTGTGAGGATGGCGCAGGACCGGGCAGTGTTTCTGTTCTGTTGTATATAGGGTCACTGTGAGTTAGAACCAACTCTAAGGCACCTAACAACAAACATGCCTGTGGCTATAATCCCATTTGGAAATGGATTGTCTTTGTTATGTTAATGTGGCAGGGTTAGTGTAGGGTGTATCTTGAGTCACTCTCTTATTGAAATACAAAGGAGATTAAATTAGCGGGGCAAAGAGAGAGATGAGGTAAGGTAGATGCCAAGACCCGTGGAGATCTCCAAGGAACCAGGAAGCAGAAGCAAAAGAGGCAAGGACCTTTCTCCAGAGCTGATAGAGAAAAAAGCTTTTCCCTAGAGCTGACACCCTGAATTTGGACTCTGAGCCTCCTAAACTGTGAGAAAATAAATTTCTGCTTGTTGAAGCCACACCTGTGGTGTTTCTGCTATAGGAGCACTAGATAACAAAAACAGAATTTGCTACCGGCAGAGTGGGGTACTGCTTTAACAGATACCTAAAATGTGGAAGGAGTTTTGAAATTGGGTAATGGGTGGAGGTTGAAAGTGTTTTAAGGTGCCTAGTAGTAAAACCCTAGATTTCCTTGAAGAGACTGTTGGTAGAGTTATGGATGTCAGAGGCAATTCTAGTCAGGGCTCAGAAGGAAGTGAGGAAAGCTACAGAGAAAGTCTTTATTGTCTTAGAGGATACCTATGTTCCAGCAAAAGAATGTTACTAGAAATGTGGACGTTAAGTATGCTTCTGCTGAGGCTTCAAAAGACAATGATGAATTTGTGATTGGACAGTGGAGGAAGGGCAAGGCTTTTTATGCAGTGGCAGAGAACTTGTCTGAATTATGTTCAAATGTTTAGTGGAAGGAAGAACTTGTAAGTGATGAGCTTGGATATCCAGCTGAGGAGATTTCTAAGCAAGACCTTAAAGGGGCCGTGTGATTTCTCCTTTTCGCTTATAGTAGAATGTGAATAGGAGAGAGATGGACTTAAAAATGAATGGTGCATAATGAAAATAGAACTTAAAGATCTTGAAAATTTCTGTTTTACAAACTAAGGACATGTGTTCTAGAATGTTCACCAAGGATGTGGCTATACTATCTTTTGTTAAAGAGATTAAGCCTGTGACTGATGGATCTAACCACGTACCATGACAGAAAACCCATCAGCGTAGACTGAAGGGGACAGAGAAAGAAAGGAAGGAATGTTGTCTGCCACTTGAAATTCCACAGGCGGGAAACAGGCCAAAGGAGCTACAGTTGTTGTCCTTCAAGAAAAGAAAAGGGCCGTCCCTGGAGCAGCTTGGAGATTATCAGAACTTTGGAAGGAGCACAGGAAGCAGAGCCTTCTTGGCTTCAAAGGGTGGGTTCATGGTCTCCTAGGTTTCAACTTGATCCTGGAGTGTGGGGCTGCTGTTCAAGTGTGCTGGGGGATGGTTCTGCCGTGTCCAAGAGGCAGAAGAATGGGGCCTGCCAGGGCAGAGGAAGTGAGGTTACCACTCGGATGGACTAGAAGAATGGGGCCACCTGAAGCCAAGGAAGCAGAGTTGCCATCCCAGAGGGCCTGGAAGGCGTGACTGAAGCCCAGGGCCTAGGGTCCTCTACCCAGAATTCAGAGGGCATGGCAAACACCCAAAGTCTGAAGATTGGGGCTGTTGACCAGGTGGTCTCAGAGAACAGAGGATTATTGTCAAGCCTTAAGAGCTAATGTAAATTGTTCTGCTGGGATTTGGACTTGTTTGGTGCCCTTTACCTCTTCTTTTCTCTCCAGTTTCTCCTAGTTGTAATGGAAATGTCTACCTTGTGCTTGTCGCATCATTGTACTTTGGAAACAGATCATTTGTAGTCTAGATTTTACAGATTGGCAGATGAAGAGGAATCTTGCCCCAGGATGGAATATGCCTAAAGTCTCACCCATATTTGATTTAGATGATTCACAAGATGAGATTTTGGATTTGGAGTCGATTTAAGACTTCTGGGATGATGTGATGGCAAGGACATGAATTTTCAAGGGCCAAAGGGTAGAATGTTATGGATTGAATTATGTCCCCCCAAAAATGTATTGTAAATCCTAACCTCTATGTCTATGGTTATAATCCCATTTGGGAAGGGCTTGTCTTTGTTATGTTAATGAAACAAGATTAGTGTAGGGTATATCTTGAGTCAGTCTCTCTTGAGATAGAAAAGAGATTAAACAAGCGAGCAGAGAGAGACGTGGGGTAACATAATGCCATGATACGTGGAGATCGCCAGGGGACCAGGAAGCAGAAGCAAGAGACAAGGACCTTCCTCCAGAACCGACAGTGTAGAAAACCTTCCCTTAGAGCTGGCACCCTGAATTTGGACTCCTAGCCTCCTAAAGTGTGAGAAAATAATTTTCTGTTTGTTAAAGCCATCCATTTGTGGTGTTTCTGCTATAGCAGCCCTAGATAACTAAGACAACACCAAAAGATGTTTTATACTTTAAGTGGGTGAATTTTGTGGTATGTGAATTATATCTCAGTAAAGCTGTTTTTAAAAAAGCTTTGTAGGTCGTGGCTGCGATTTGACTGTAGTCATAATTTACTATTTCTGTTAATACTGAATTAAGACCAAGAGACATACTGCTCGTCAGCAGCTGCTGCCTATGAGTAAATCTCTGGGCAGATGTTCAGGTGTAGCCTCTTCTCTTCACTACGCATTGATGTTACTCATTCCAGTGAACCTTTTTTAAATGTACATCTTGATTCAAAAATAATTAACTGAATAGAAAAATCTCTTTTCATGGGTTTTCGGTGAAAAACAGACTAAATTTTATTATGTATTTCTTCCTCTTACTGTATTGATTCATACTCCACACATCACTGGTTTTGTGCAACTTTGAAGTGAAATATCTGCTAGCGGATGCATGATATTAATTGTTCTTTCATTTGGCATCCTCAAGTCCATTTGATAAAGAAACTTTGCCAGTAGCACGTTATGCTGCTTTTGTGAGTATGATGTTTGTCATTAACTTTGTGACCGATACAGTAAGTCCTTTGGCAATAGATTGACTTCTACCTTGTTTCCCTATAAGGAGTGAAAATTCGAATAAAACCTCTGTGATTTTTGGCTCTTTACTTTCTTTAGCAACAAAATTCATCTGTTTTGTGCTGGAAAGCATTCCTTAGTACTTGTTCTTGAAAGACTTAAAAAAGGTCACTGTGCTTTGTATGGAAGTGATATAAAAACTGTCACGTCCTTAGGCCACTGGTCCAACAAGGTTTCATAGCAGATGAAGCTAGGAGCAAACAGATAAATGGTGACTCCATAAATCAGAATTTGAAATACCTATTTTAATTTTCTACTTAAATTTTTTTCTTTTCAGCGGCTTACGTGGCATCACTTTTTTTTTTTTTTTTTATCGTGCTTTAGGTGAAAGTTTACAGCTCAAGTTAGTTTCTCATACAAAAATTTATACATAGATTGCTAAGTGACCCTAGTTGCTCTCTCTGTAATGTGACAGCAGGCTCCTCCTTTTCAACCTGGATTTCCTGTGTCCACTCAACCAGCTCCTGTCCTTTTGCCTTCTCACCTCCTCTCCGGACAGGAGCTGCCCATTTAGTCCCGTGTATCTACTTGAAGAAGCACACTCTTCACAAGGATCGTTCTATATCTTACAGTCTAATCTTTGTCTGAAGAGTTGGCTTCAGGAATCGTTTTAGTTCTGGGTTAAAAGTCCGGGGGCCATGTCTTCTGGGGTTCCTCTAGTCTCAGACCATTAAGTCTGATCTTTTTACTAGAATTTGGGTTCTGCGCCTTACTTCTCGCCTGCTCTGTCAGGGACTGTCTTTTGTGTTCCCTGTCAGGGCAGCCATTGGTGGTAGCCAGGCACTGTCTAGTTCTGGCCTCAGACTGATGGAGTCTCTGGTTTATGGGGCTCTTTCTGTCTCTTAGGCTAATTTTTTCCTTGACTCTTTGGTGTTCTTCATTCTTCTTTGCTCCAGGTGGGTTGGGATCATTTGATGCATCTTAGATGGCTGCTTATCAGCTTTTAAGACCCCAGATGTATGTGGGATCACATTTATCTTAAACATAGACTTACATTCTATATTCACTGTGTTAGAGTTCTGTTCATTTTTAAGTTTATGATGTTTTTATGAGTCACATTCCTAGTTCTATTCTCATTACTACTTTAAATTCTTTAGTGAACAATTGAATCATATTTATTACTTGGAGATAAATAAAATACGTAACAAAAATGCGGAGTTAATAAGTGTAAACAATACTCAAAAGATATGAAAATATATTAGCTGAGATGAACTGAACCAATGATTAGTGTGAACACATAGATGCAATTTTTGTAGAGCTTTAACAACCTTTAAAATCATAATGTTCAATAAGAATATCAGGATTTTTGGCAAAATAATTATGCCTTCCAAATTAGCGAAAGATATATGGTACATTCTTTGAAAAACACTGGGTTAGTAGATCGCAAGACACTGCTGTGGCTAATCGGTTGGCTGCGAGTGTTTGGACAGATGTCTTCAGAGTGGTACTCTGTTGTTTTACAATACCCATGTTTCCATGATGCCAAACTCTTTTCATTTGGAATTTGCTTTGCTTGGATTTAGGATGAATAAAATCGTTATGCTACCTAGTTACTAAAATTTTTTATGTCTAGTTCCAAAATATTTACTACCCTTACAGGTTTTTCATTAGTCCATCATAGTCCTTAATTGATCACAAACTCTTGAGCTATAGGTTTGCTTAAGTAGAAAAAAAAAATGTTTTACTGATAGTTGGGGAGTAGGAGGCAATGAAGGAAGCCAGTAGAAAGTGGGTCTGAAGTACTCCATCTTGGGTACATGTAAGTATCTTCTTCAATTCTGTAGGCATTTTTGAGTGCCAACTACTTCTTTTTTTCCTTTCCTTCACCTGTAGGTCCAAGGAAAATGACTGTGAGGAACTCTGAATATATATACTGTATTTATAGCAGTCCTAAGATATGTTTAGAGAATTCAGAATCATGTTTCCTTTCTCTTTCCTGACGTTTTAGTCTCTGTGCTACCATTCTCCCTTTATCTAGGGTCAAAAATCTTATCTTTGGTTCATTCTTCTTTCATACCTCATATTCAGTCAGTGTTTCAAAGCTTGACCAGTGTTTTATAAGATGTAGCCTTCATTATTTTATGCACTGCTACTTTCTGGTCCAGGTTCCTGACTGAGATTACAGTGGCTTAGCCAGTCATGTGGGTTCTAGTTTCTCATTATTCTAATATTCCAATTTATTTCTTACACATAAATCGTTATTCCTTTTTCAGCTGCCCCAAGTTCCTAATTTTTAAGGAGTAGACACTATTTCTACCCTACCTAAACAAGCTTATTTTCCACTGTTCTCTAACGTAGTGGAAGGGAGTTCTCATTTACTCTGTGTCTCATTACTGCTGTTTTGCCAGGCAGAGACTGTCCTAGGTATTTTACATGTGCTTTTTAAGTCCTCAGACCTACATGCAATGTTGGCATTCCTGTTTTCTTTTTACATATGTGAGGAAACCAAGGCATGCAGAAGTTACTTAAGTTGCCCAAGGTCACAGCTAGCATGCATGGAATAGGAATTTAAATTATCCATTTCCATGATCTCCCAAAGCCAATGTTTTTTCCAAATCTCCTTCTTGTGTAAAATTCACCTTTTATTAGGCTGGCTTTCCTTGGTATCCCATAATATATGTATTCTTAATACCGTATCCTTATTCATATGGCTCTTTTTTCTGGAATTCTTCTGTTCCTCATATCCATACCTTGGGATCAGCTTAAATTCATTTCTTTCTGTATGCCTCTCTGAATTCTGTTTGTCTTTTTTTTCCTCAACTTTTATGTCTTATTCTATTCCTGTAGCTCATATGTGTTAGTCTTGTGTCCCCAGCTGGAGTAGAAATTCTTTGAGGAAAAAAGCTGCTTCTTTAAACCCCACAGGCAGGGCACAGCACATAGAAGGCTCCCAACAAATCTTTCTTGATAGGTTGATCATATAGTGACATTTTGGGGAAGGTTTTTTTCTAGTTTTCGAAGGTTTAAATTGAAACTTAAGTCATCTTTGTCTCTTTGTATTTCCTTGTATACTAGCTTGTATTAATATTTCAAAGATAGATATGTTCTAAACTGCTATAGTTAGAAAAATGAAATGCTGAGGAGAGCCATAATTTTTACCTTAGAAGTTTCATTTCATTCAATTTTTATCATGCTATTAAAATTAAAATTAGCTACCTTAATATTCAAGTTCTGTAACAGCATAAAGAAGAATAATGACATTTTGCAAGACTCAACTTCGTAACCAATTCTCTTGCCCAGTAACTTCTTTTCGGAACATCAGTCAGAATATGTGACATATTGGCAATAATTTAAAATGCCCTTTCCACAAATATTAAATTGTCATTAATGTGAATTAAAAGTTTAGTGGTATACTGAACTTTGTTCAGAATAAGTTTAAGTAGTTTTGTTGACTTTCCCTGTGTTAGGATGACTAGTTTTTAATTATAAAGAAACATTGGACTCAGTTTGCTTTGAGTTTAGGTAGGGAAATTGGTGACTTAAACTTTCTTTTTGTGTAACACTGACATGATTTCAATTTTTTTAACCTTATAACTGTATATTGCCTGTTTTTGAATACTCATTTATATAGTAAATTATCTAAAAGCTTAATTATCTAAAAGGTTTATTATTTTTTCCTGCTCATTACTAATTCAGATTGGATTAATTTTTTAACTCTTTTCAATTATTTATGAAATATGTACAGTTTACTCTGGGGTTAATCAGATTTTCAAGTGTTATATACCCTAGTTTGCTGCACTATTTACTATTTTAATTCTAGTTTTAGTTTTTCTCTGAGTTAAACTGATGTTTTTCTGTGGTAAACTTTATCTTTTTTTCTCTTTTGCTACTATGTCAATATAGAATTAGACGAGATGGTTCCAGAGAAATGACTTTGGTTAGGAATAAAGTTTAGTTTATGGTGTCCAGTACTAACATTTTTCTAGTTTTCAAGGTATCGCTTTGAAGTAGATCACCCATTTTTGGAGTTGGTTTTTGTCGTAGTTAAGCAACAGAAACTGAGCTCAAGAAATTTAGGCAAAAATCATTTGTTGGAAGGATACTGAGTGATTCACAGCTTAGAATTCAGAACTAAACAACTAGGCCTTGGGAGAGATAGGGACTAGGCACTTCTGGGGCACAGAGGCCAGAACTAGTAGACTTCACTTTTGCAGAGGTATCATCAGGCGATTGAGTACTCCTTTGTGTTTTCTTTCTAAATTTAATTCTTGGGAGAGCAAAAAAAAGTTGGCTCACTTGCCCCACACCTTGTTGTTGATGATGGTAGCTTGGATGCATGTCTGGGTACAGTGGTGAATGGGGTACAGTGTTATATGTTGGCAGTCCTGCCAGAATCCTAGAACATTGAAATAAAATGTAGTTACTCAAAAGAATAAATGAGAAGAGTGAGCTAATTAAATCAGGTGGACACTTGAAAAAAAAAAAAAATCCTAGGCATTGAAAAAATAAATAAATAAATAAATGAAGGATTCTGAATAGACAAAAACAGATGTCCACTAAATTTATATTTTTGTCATCTGGTACATATAGGTGGACACATAAATGTACACAATTCCAGAATGTTTATTCCTGTCATGTTATCAGTGTTCTGTATTCAGCTGCAAGTAAACTACTAACCTTATCCCCAATAATAGACAACCCAAAGTCCTATCCAACTACTGCAGCAATTTTATTTGGTGGTTAGGAAATGTAATTCTTGGAGAGTAATTTGATTGGAGGGTGGTGGAAGCTATATTGGAATAAGTTAAAATGAGGTGGGTGATGAGAAAGAGGAACCAATAGATATGGGTTTCAAAAATGCAGTTTTTTAATAGAACTAGATTATTTAAAAATAGGGCAACCATATAGTTTATCGTTTTGAGGGTAAAAGGACACATTGTAAGTAATTATGTTGTAACATCAGGTATAAACCAGGAAGTTTGGTCATCATATTTAAAGGTTCCATACCTATGGTTTATTATGTATTATGGAAATGGTATAACATATTTAATAATGCTTATTATTCTTTTCCATTGTTCTTGCATTTTTTGAGTAATAATCACTGTTATAAAACTGGATGCTGTCTCTGACATCTCCTAGAGTATCTTTTTATTTAAATGCAAGGTTTTTTCTTTTATTAAAGTGAAAAAGCAAGGTTATGTAAT
Source organism: Loxodonta africana (assembly GCF_030014295.1). NCBI lineage: Eukaryota > Metazoa > Chordata > Mammalia > Proboscidea > Elephantidae > Loxodonta > Loxodonta africana. Next base: position 25,513,665 of record NC_087350.1, read on the forward strand.
ATATAACAAATAATTGACAATGAAGGGAGAAATTGAAATCTCAAAATTGGAAGTTTTTCATTTGGTATCTTCTATAATATACAGGGTTCTCTAGTTTGGCGTAGATAGATAACTTTAGAGATTACCGATGTTATTTTTTAATGTATTTGTTTCCTTTTCCTGTATATATTGTCATGGTTATTTTGCTTGTGCGGTATAATTAATGTTATTATCTGTTTATTGTGAAACTTTTTTGTTTTTTTTTAGCTGACATCTGAAATGTTTGAAGCAGATCTTGAGAAGGCATTGTTGCTGAGTAAACTAGAATATGAAGAGCACAAAAAGGTATTTACACATTTATTGATTGGACATTTTAGAAGTTTAAGTAGTCAAAGGTTAGGTTTTTCCTGAATTTTAGATAAAAGTTTTAAAGTTTGTCCTAAAAACTCATCATTTTAATAAAATAATATCAAAATGTTTTTAAAATAAGAGTCCTCAAATTTTGAGAGACAACAGGAGCACGTGGACTAAGTTTTGTCTGGTAATTTGGAGTGTTTAATTAAGAAATTCTTCCACCCAAAACGAATGGAAGGAGAGGAAATGAAATTCACAGCAGACGATTTATTTTAACTTACTTTCAATGAACATAGGAAATAACTAGATTTAAAAATTTAAGTAAGTATGGGTGTTGTAGCCTAGGAACATTCCTCAAGAGACCCTGTGGTCAAGAGACCACAGCACTTAGCTAAAGTAAATGGGAGGCCGTTTCTAATATTTTGGCCCAGTAAAATTCAGTATTTGTCACTGAGCCTCAATATTGGACTGTGTGCTGAAATGGCATTCTGTAGTTTGCGGCCGTAGGAACATTTAAGTAAAACCTAGTGTTGGTTTCTGTATTTAAATTGTGTGAGCATTTATTATTTTCTTATCATTTAAAAATGTAGCCCTTTACACTTAATGAGATGTTTTGCCTGTAAAATTTATTCTTGCTTGTGATGACTCAGTGATTGATTGATTGTGGTCACTGGTCACAGTTAAGGGCCTTTAGCTCCTTCATTCAAGATGAAAGGAAAAGAGGAAATAAAACTCACAGTAGATGATTTTGATACTTAATTAAAGTTTGGGAAAAGGACAAAAGTTGCAGGCAAAATGAACTTTGTGTATTGTATATGTTATTTCTATTTTCCACATCCCTATTATCTGTTATTCTAAATGATCAGGCATGTTGCTTACCCCTTTAGACACCCGTCAGGCAGTTACAAAAATGGATACATCTAGCTTTGCTATGATTTAATCATTTAAACAGACTTTCAGGTTACACTGGAAAGCTCCTGTCTTGCTCAAATAGTAGATAAAATTTAGCAAATGGAATATTATGTTGCAATAATGATGTGTTGTGTGAGGTGTATGTGTAGATAATAAAGTTAAAAAGATTAGCCTTATCCATAAAGGAGGAATAGAGTAGATGAGGTTGATAAAATAACATACTCCCAACAGAGGAAGGAGAAGAGTCAGGAATGGGAAGATAAAATGGAATATGTGCCTAATTGCCTCCATGAACAACTGCCTCCTTTGCTATAAGACCGGAACTGGATGGTGTCTGGCAACTGTTACTGAACATTTTGATCGAAGACTCCATAGAAGAATTTTGATCAAAAAGGGGGTAAATGCAGAACTGAATTTAAAATTCTCATGTACTGTAGACTTTACGAAGCCATGGAGGCTGGATAAACCCTCAAAACTGTTGCCCTGAGATAATCTTTAAACCTTAAACCAAAAATATCCCTCGAAGTCTTCTTAAAACCAAATAATTTAGCTCAACTAGTGTAAAAAAAAAAAAATTTTTTTCTTTCTAGTGTATAAAGTGTTTATACACTCAATACCATGCATATTATAACTATAATAAAAACAAAAATTCATGCCTTGGCCTGTAACCCCCTTCTAGTGACCACCTTCTTTTTCTTCTCCTTCCTTTCCGGACCAAACTTAAGACAATAACCTACAGCCAATTTCTTCTCTCAGTCTCATCCTACTGAAATCTGGCTTCTGCCAGTCTCTTGGCACTAAAGTTAAGGTCAGCCTCCTCCAAATTGCCAAATGTTGTAGGTATTAAACAATGTCTCCCTTGAGCATTATGTTCTTTTAAGATCTGTCTGTGTAGGATCAAATTGACAACAGCAACTCAGAAGATTAGATAGGAACCTTAGGGGGCAGTGAGTTTATATTAATGGGGAGAAACAACTCAGAAAAGGTAGGTGAAAATAGTTGCACAACTTGAAGAGTGTAATCAGTGTCACTGAATTGTCCATGTAGAAACTTGAAGGTGTATGTTTTTGCTGTGTATATTCTCAACAGCAACAACAACAAAAAATAAATTATTAAAAGAAAACCCTGTGGTTTTCGAAATGGAACAACCAGAACAGAAATAATAAGAGTGTTAACACATTGTGAAAATGTAACCAGTGTCACTGAGCAAATTTGTGTAGAAAGTATTAAACGGGAAACTAATTTTCTGTGTAACAAACCTTTACTGAAAACACGATAAAATGTTATTTAAAAAAAAAAAAAAGGATATCATGCTCCCAGCCAGTTTTCTTAGCAGAGTTATAGGCCTGGTACCCCAAAATACTGGTTTTATCAGGCAATAAAGACTGTCAGAGAACTGAGGGATTCCTTGTATGCTATAGCTAGTTTGATACAGTCATTGAGTTAAATCAGTAGTCTGGTAAAATAACCTTTATTTTCTAACCTAAAGAATTTTATAATTGCTAACTAAAGTTTGGGATGGCATTTTCTATTCTGTTCTAAAACTCGTTCATCAAATATATTTGAATAACCAAAATATGCTAGGCACACAGAATACAAAGATAAAGACATGGTCCCATCCCAAGAGTTTAGAGGAGGGAGACATACATATGTATTCTTGAGAGATGAATGTCCTCGGTGCAGTTGGGATTACAGAAAAATAGCATTTTCTGTGCCTTTGATGGCAGTGGGTTTTAGAAAAGAATTGTTAAAGAGAAGTCTTAATAGATCAGTTACAAGTTCACCAGGTAGACAATAGGAGAGCAGACATTCCCAGGCAAGGACTAGCAAGTGTTCAAAACATGTACATATGAAAGTATAGTGTATTTGAAAAACTACAATTTAGGAACCTAGAGTCACTGGAGGTAATAGTCAGAAGGATAGGATATAAAGAATTTTGTATACTAGCTGTGGTTCCTAACCAAAAGGTCAGCAGTTTGAATCCACCAGGCGCTCCTTGGAAACCTTAAGGGGTAGTTGTATTCTGTCTGTTAGGTTCGCTATGAGTCGGAATTGACTACGGCAATGGGTTTGGTTTTTTTTTTTTAATATATATACACCAGGCTAAAGAGATTGAGTTTTACATATCTGTTGTCAGACAGCTACTGAGTATTTTTAACTTTTACATTGATTTCAGATTTTCATTTTAGGAACTTGTGCTGTAGCAGTGTAGAAGATGGATTGAGGGGCTAAAATTAGAAACTGTTGCAGTGTCCAAGCAAAAGAAGCTAGAGAAATTACAGAGGATACAAAGAAAAGAGAATAGATTGAAGAGATCTTTAGGAGATAAAATCAACAGGACTTAGTGACTAATTTGGATATAGAGTGTGTAGCAAGAATAGGCAAAGATGACTGTAAAGTTTTTAGTGGGGGCATTTGTGTAAATGATAGTGGCAATAAACAAGGTAATTACTATAGAGTTAAGTGGGGAAGGCAGAGTGGGTGAGATGGAAGGATATCATAGTTAGCTTGGAGATGCTTATTAAACATTCCAGATGAGTCGTCCATACATACAGAAGTCATCCAGATATAGGTAGGTATAAAGCATTAAGAAAAATAAGTTAAAAAAGGAATAATGGCTAACATCAACTACATTTTTAAGAAGAGGATTAGGGAAGAGAAGCCAGTGCAGGAGACAGAGAAGTAGTCAGAAATGAATGACAAAATCAGGTGATGCTTTAATACCTATAACATTTGGCAATTTGGAGGAGGTTGACCTTGACTTTAGTGTCAAGAGAATGGCAGAAGCCAGATTTCAGTAGGATGAGAAATTAAATGAGAGAAGAAATTGGCTGTAGGTTATTGTCTTAAGTTTGGTCCGGAAAGGAAGGAGAAGAAAAAAAAAGGTGGTCACTAGAAGGGGGTTATAGGCCAAGGTATGAATTTTTGTTTTTATTATAATGTATAATATGCATGGGATTGAGTGTATAAACAAACAGGTATACTTTGGCTAGCTTAAGGTTTTAGATTTTTTAGTATTTACTTTTTATTCTTAAAAAAACAGAACTTTAAGAAATGTATTAGCTGTTAATGGACTGATGTTACTAATGTAAACTAAGCTTAATTATTGTTGGTAATTCCTTTCAGGAATATGAAAATTCTGAATATGCTTCAGCTCAGTCAAAGGGTATGAATAAAAAAGATAAAAAAAAGAATCAGCAGGGAAAAGACAAACCTCTCACAGTATCACTAAAAGATTTTCAATCTGAAGGTAATGTATGTGTGAAATATATTATGCTAGACGTATTCTAAGGCTCTGTATTTGTTCTATGATTTAAGTCGTAAGTAACCTTTCTAATTTTTAAAAATAAGGGAAAGTTGTTTCATTGATATGTTATTTAGAATATAAAAAAATGTGAACTTGTTTGGAAATAAACCATTTGAGGATTAAAGTAATTTAAAAATCAGTAATTAGAAGCCCATAAAACTTGAGTAAGAATTTATCTTTTTGTATTCGGAGTTTCTTTTCTAAAACTCACTGAAAGTAAAAACTGACATTCATAGTTTTGGAGTTATCTTGAAACACACTATTGTCCTTATACATGAAGTGATTTCACTTACACTAGTCCAAGGATAGTATCTTCAGATTTCATCTGTTGTTGGTCATCCTCTTCAGGTTATTTGCAATTTCATCTTAGAAAATTAAAATATAAATTTTAGAATGAAGCATATTACTGGAAAACTGTTTATAATATCATTTGTGTTTTTAATTGAACAGAGAAGACAAAGAAATTATATCATCCATCAAACTTTTGAAGACAGACCAAAGCACATTATTATTATTTTTAAGACATGTTACTGTTTAATGCAGGAAATGGTAAAAACCCTAAACCTCCGGTGTCTAATATGATAACCACTATTCATGTGTGTCTCGTGTGACAATTTAAATATAAGTTAATTAAAATTGGCTAAAATAAACAATTTAGTTCCTCAGTTGCATTAGCCACCTTTCAAGTGCTCCGTAGCCACATATGACAAGTAGCTTCCATATACTCCAGCACATAGAACATTGTGATGATCACAGAAAATTTTATTCAACAGCATTGCACCTATACCATCAGAATAATTGCTGACCAAATGAAGAGCTATCTGTTCATTGACAAAGCAATATGTTTGATTCATATGAATTTAGCCTTACATTGGGCATTTGTTCTGTGAGGATTAATAATACCACAGCAGTAATCTTAAAAAAATCTAAATACTTTTGTTTTCAGAAACACACCATTTGGTGAAGTGAGGAATGCATTTAGAGGGTTATGTTGCTTTCATTTGAGAGTCAAGAGTTTCTCCTATAATCTGCCTCTCTTATTAAGTTGTTTTGCTTTGGGATTAAAAGAATATATGCATGTTAAAATAAAATTTTCAAGGTTAGTAAGAAAGATTTTATTTGAGAAATTTATTTCATTAAAGACTAGGCAGAAATAACCATGGAAAGAATGCTTTTTAAAACTATTTTCCATATGTTTAATTTATTAAGTACTATGTAAATTGATTGGATACACTGAGAAAGATATCAATGTGATAACTGTTAAAGGGAAGCTACACAACTTGTGATTTTGGCATTATTTTTAGTCTTTAAGAGTGGGAAATTTCTGTTGTACACAAGAAGCATTAGATACCCCGATCATTTCCCATTTAAATATGAGCACTTGCCTCTTATTTGTGCTTTAGGTCATCCTTGGATATGTGTAGATTCCCTGATGTTTTCCTTGTGTTTATCCTGCCCTCAGTAATCCCTTTTTAGTAATGCTTGTTGTTACTAAGTCAGCAATTTGTTTTGTCTAGATATATTTAATTATCACGGGTTCTTTTTTTGTATTCGTTCTATATATATACATCAATTTTTTAAATTTTTATAGTATCAGATTACTATGATGTATATTTTTTAAAATAAAAAAAAAGCTAGCAGTTTTAAAGGTCACAAATTATTATTTTACCTTTGATTTCATTCTACAAGGCATGGTCTGAACGTTTTTTTGTAGTTATTAGTACCTGGTGATTTGAATTTTGGACATACTTGTCCTCCCTCAGTCTGCCCTCTGGCCCCCAAATTATGGAAACCATAAAAGTGAACTATGTGGAATTCAATTGTTTAAAAATAATACCCTTTGGTGTGGGTGGTGTTTACTGAGTTCTTGTAACACTAGTAAGGCCTGATCCCTAGGCTGAGCAAATTAATGGTAGACTCTAATCCCTAGAAAAATAAATCAGACCTGAGTTCTAGAAAACCCCTAGATGACTTCTAAAACTCTTACTGTAATTTTGAAATTATTTTCAGATACTTGGAATTTTTTATATGTTAAAGAATTCTGTGTGTTGATTTCCTTCAGTGAAGTTGCACCATTTGTTTTTTTTTTTTTTTTCATTTACAGATCACGTTAGTAAAAAGTCTGAGGTAAGTCTTAATTTAACCATCTTCATTCTAGAAAATACTTGATCATTTTAAGAATAATACTCTTAATGCTTAGCAGTAAGTCTTTTACAACTTATGGCCATTGAAAGGATAACCCATAGGTTTTTTTGAGTGAACCTAATCATGCTTCTGAATATTATAAGGGTATAAGATACATCATAGTAGAATAAAAATAAATAATGTATGTGAAGTATAATATAATTTGGCTTTATTATTCTGAATTTTTTTGTGGATCAGAAGGCCTGCTACTTGAGTGCCAAACTTAAAATTTCAGAGGAAAGTGGCGAAACAGTCTTAAGACTGTATTTTAATCTTCGCTAAAAACTTACCCTGAGACTGTCTCTCAAGGTATTTTGGAATTAAAGAAATTGCGAAGTGACCTGTGATTATGTAGTTTTACCCATTGGTGAGGTTAACCTGGATAGTTACATCTCTTACCATTCACTGTTAGAGGATTGTGCAAAGCCTACATACATGCCTGGTTTTGTTGGTATCTTTCATGTTTTTTTTTCAGTGCTTCCTTTTCGACCCAATTCTTTGTAATCTCTCTCACGCTGCAACAATTAGAATAGAAATGACACTTGCTAGAATGGAGAAAGGGAGACAATTAGCTTTTCTCCGTTAGATGTCTGAGAGATATTGGCTACCACTGCTACCCAGACCCCTTCACTACAGTGTAGTCAAGAACATCCCAAGAGAATTCGAGATAAGTAGAATGAATAAGAGAGTAGGTTCTTGTACATACCTCTTTGTAAAACCTTAGCTTATAATAACTTGTAAGGAGCATTGTATGATCTTTAAAGTTACTTTTTTGTTTGTTTTTTCATCTTAATATGTTGTCTTTTTAAGTACCTGTACTGGTGGGAAGAGTATAGCATATGTACCCGTTTCTCTTAGTCCCATTTTTATCCAGCCTTCATGATGCCAGTCCTTCTAATATGTCCTATAGCTTTAAAATTTTAGTGATCATCATATGTCTTGAGGCCTGAAAGATCAAGTCTTCAGTATGCTTGAATAGACCATCTCTGGAAGGGTATGTAAGAATTATGACAGTAGTTGCCAAAGGTAGGGAAGAGGGGATTACTGAGACAGACATAAAAGAAGGGCTTACTTTTCACTGTATAAACTTTTGAATTTTCTGTAATGTCTGTGTACTACTAATTTAAAAATTATATTACAATAGAATGCCCTTGGGTGAGGGAGGGAGCTGGAGAACAAAACCAGTCCTATCTGGCTCCACAGCCTTCTCCTTTTTTATTGCAGTTTATCTTCACCATGTTTACCTTTAGGTGGTTAAATGAGCTTGAATAAGTAATTTATTCACTTTAGGCCCTCGTTATATTTGCCTTTATTTTTAAAAGTAAACTCAAAGGAATAAGGAGGAAAATAGAAAATAATCATTAGATTTTTGTTTGTATAGGATAAAAACCTGATTTATGTAGTATTTTAGTAATATTTCTACCACGCATCTGTTAGTTTGTCCTACTGTGGTGGCTTGCATGTTGCTGTGATCCTGGAAGCTATGCCACAGGTATGTCAGATACCAGCAGGGCCACCAATGGTGGGAGGTTTCAGCGGAGCTTCCAGACTAAAACAGACTAAGCAGAAGGTCCTGGTGGTCTACTTCTGAGAAAATCGGCCAGCAAGAACCTTACGAACAGCAGCGGAACGTTGTCTGATACGGGGCCAGAACACGAGCCCGCAGGTCGGGAGGCACTCAGAACATGCCTGGGAAGAGCTGCCTCTTCACGGTAGTGTTGACCTTGATGACCTGGATGGGGTCAGGATTTCAGGACCTTCATTGCTGATGTGGCATGACTCAAAATGAGAAGAAACAGCTGCATCACCCATTAATAATCAGAACATGGAATGTACAAAGTATAAATGTGGGAAAACTGGAAGTCAAAAATGAAATGGAATGCATAAAAATCAATATCCTAAGCATTAGTGAGCTGAAATGGACTGCTGTTGGCCGTTTTGAATCAGACAGTCGTGTGGTCTACTGTGCCAAGAATGACAAATTGAACAGGAATGCATTGCATTCATCGTCTGAAGGAACATTTCAAGACGTATCCTGAAGTGCAGTGCTGTCAGTGATAGGATAATGTCTATACACCAACAAGGAAGACCAGTTAATATGATTATTATTCAAATTTATGAACCAACCACTAAGGCCAAAGATGACGAAATTGAAGATTTTTACCAACTTCTGCAGACTGAAATTGATCAAACATGCAGTCAGGATGCACTGATAAATTATTGGTGATTGGAATGCAAAAGTTGAGAACAAAGAAGAAAGATCGGTAGTTGGAAAATATGGCCTTGGTGATAGAAACAACACCAGAGATTGCAGGATAGAATTTTGCAAGACCAACGACTTCTTCATCGCAAATACCTTTTTTCAGCAACATAAACAGCAACTATGTATGTGGACCTCACCAGATGGAAAATCAAATCAGCTACACCTCTGGAAATAGACAATGGGAAGGCTCGATATCATCAGTCAGAACTGGGCCAACTGCGAAACAGACGATCAGTTTCTCATAGGCAAGTTCAGGTTGAAGTTGAAATTTAAACAAGTCCATGAGAGCCAGAGTACGACCTTGAGTATATCCACTTGAATTTAGAGACCATCTCAAGAATAGATTTGTGCATTGAACACTAATAATGGAACACCAGACAAGTTGTTGGATGACACCAAGATCATCATACATGAAGAAAAAAAAGGAAAGAAAGACAAAATGAATGTCAGAAGAGACTCTGAAACTTGCTCTTGAGTGTAGAGTAGCTAAAACAAATGGAAGAAATGATCATGTAAAGGAGCTGAACACACAATTTCAAAGGACTGCTTAAGAAGAAATATGCAAAGACCTGGAGTCAGAAAACGAAAAGGGAAGAACACACTTAGCATTTCTCAAGCTGAAACAACTGAAGAAAAATTCAAGCCTCAAGTTGTAAGTTTGAAGGATTCTGTGGGCAAAATGGAAACCCTGCTGGTATAGTGTTAAGAGCTTGGCTGCCAGTCAAAAGGTCAGCAGTTAGAATCCAGCAGGCACTCCTTGGAAACCCTGTGGGCAGTTCTACTCTGTCTATAGGGTAGCTGTGAACCGGGATCAACCCAACAGCAGTGGGTTTGGTTTTTTTGTTTATGGGCAAAACATTGAATGATGCAGGAAGCATCAAAACGAGATGGAAGGAATACAGAGAGCCACTGTACCAAAAAGTGTAGATCAACGTTTAGCCATTTCAGGGAGTAGCATATGATCAGGAGCCAATGATATTGAAGAATATTGAATATACCATCTTCAGCTACACTGAAGATACTGGTGAAAAACAAGGCTCTAGGAATTGATGGATGTTTCAAAAAACGGATGCAGTGCTGGAGGTACTCTTCCATACCAAGAAATTTGGAAGACAGCTATCTGGCCAGCCAACTGGAAGAGATCAGTATTTGTGCCCATTCCAAGGAAAGATGATCTGACAGAATGAGGAAATTATCGAACAATATCACACACAAGTAAAATTTTGCTGACGATAATTAAAAAACGGTGGCAGCGATACATCAACAGGAAACTGCCAGGAATTTAAGCTGCATTCAGAAGAGAATGTGTAACGAGGAATATCATTGCTGATGTCAGGTGGATCTTGGCTGAAAGCAGAAAATACCAGAAATATGTTTACCTGTGTTGTATTGACTATGCAGAGGCATTCAACTGTGTGGATTATAACACATTATGGCTAAGATTGTGAGGAATGGGAATTCCAGAACATTTCATCGTGTTCATGGGAACCTGTACATAGACCAGGAGGCAGTCATTGGAACAGAACAAGGGGATACTGCATGGTTTAAAATAAAAAAATGTGGGTCAGAGTTGTTTCCTTTCACCATGCTTATTCAGTCTGTATGCTGAGCAAATAATCCGAGAAGCTGGACAGTATGAAGAAGAATGCAGTATCAAGACTGGAGGAAGACTAGTTAACAACCTGTGATACGCAGATAACACAACCTTGTTTGCAGAAAGCAAAGAGGACTTGGAGCTCTTACTGATGAAGATCAAAGATCACAGCCTGGATTACACCGCAGCATAAAACAAAAGTCCTTACAACCGGACCAGTAAGCAACATCATAATAAATGGAGAAAATACTTAAGCTGTGAAGGATTTCACTTTACTTGAGTCCACAGTCAGCGCCCATGGAAGCAGCAGTCCAGAAATCAAATAACATATTATATTGGGCAGATCTGGTGCAAAAGACCTCTTTAAAGTGTTGAAAAGCAAAGATGGCACTTTGAGGACTAAGGTTTACCTGACCCAAGCCATGATATTTTAATTCATCTTATATACATGGGAAAGCTGGATAGTGACTAAGTAGGACTGAAGAAGAATCACTGCCTTTGAATTACAATATTGGGGAAGAATATTGAATATACCATGGACTGCCAGAAGAACGAACAAGTCTTTCTTGGAAGAAGTACAGCCAGGGTGTTCCTTGGAAGCGAGAATGGTGAGACTTTGCCTCTCTCCCCCCAAAAATGTGTGTATCAACTTGGTTAGGCCATGATTTCCAGTATTGTGTGGTTGTCCTTCATTTTGTGATTGTAATTTTATGTTGAAAGGATTAGGGTGGCATTGTACCACCACCCTGACTCAGGTCGCCTCTCTGATCTCAAGGTAAAGGGAGTTTCTGTGGGTTGTGGCCTTTATCAAGAGATAAAAGGAAAGGGAAGCAAGCAGAGAGTTGGGGATTTCATACCACCAAGAAAGCAGCACCAGGGGCAGAGCGTGTCCTCAGGACAAGGAGTCCCTGTACCTGAGAAGCTCCTCAACCAGGGGGAAGCCTTCCTCCAGAGCCAACAGAGAGAAGAAGCCTTTCCCTGGAGCCAACACCTTGAATTTGGATTTGTAACCTACTAGACTGTAAGAAAATAAATTTCTCTTTTTTAAAGCCATCCACTTGTGGTATTTCTGTTATGGCAGCACTAGATGACTAATTCATTGCACACCTTGGACATGTTATCAGGAAGGAACAGTCCCTGGAGAAGGACGTCATGCTTCATGAAGTAGAGGGGTCAGTGAAAAAGAGGGAGACCCTTGATGAGATGGATTGACACGGTGGCTGCAACAGTGGGCTCAAGCATAACAGTGATCATGAGGATGGCACAGGACTGAGCAGTGTTTCTGTTCTGTTGTACATGGGGTCACTATGAGTTGAAACTGACTCGACAGCACCTAACAACAACTTACTAGCTGAAAAGTAAGGTTGGATTTGTTGATTTCTAAAATTATGATAAATGATCTATGATTGAAATAAATAATAAAATATACAGTAAAAAAGGAACCCTATCAGTATTAATAGTACCAAAACACAGGAGAGTAGCGATAAATAAGTTGTCGTTATTAGTTGCCGTCAAGTCAATTCCAGCACATTGCAACCCCGTGTGTGCAGAGAACTGTTCCATAGGGTTTTCAAGGCTGTGACCTTTCGGAAGCAGGTGGCCAGGCCTGTCTTCTGATGCCCCACCGAGTGAGTTTGAACCACCAACCTTTTGGCTGGCAGTCAAGCGCTTTACCATTTGTGCCATCCAGGGACTCCAGTAATAGACTATTTAATTTTAAAAACAAATTTCACCTAGCTTTTAGAAAACTCACCTAAATTGTATGAGACTGACTTGATTTGTAAACTTACACTTAAAGCACAATAAAAGTTAAAAAAAAAAAAAAAAAAAACTCACCTAAAATATGGCTTTACCCAATTAGTTCTCCTATTTCCCACTCCTCTTGATGGTGCTGAGCTTATTTCTTGTTACCACGCCTTTGCTTATTTGTATTTGTTAGCTGTCCTTGGTTGTAAGTAACTGAAGTCCAGCTCAATCCAGCATAAGCAAAAAAGGGGCGCTTACTTGGTTCCTATACCCAAACGTGGAAGAAAAGGAAGAGAGCTGGTCTCAGAGTTGACTGTATTCAGGGATTAGGCAACTTTGGGACTTTCCATTTCTCTCTCTCTCTCTTCCCCTGCTCAGTTGCTGTCTGTGGCTTCACCTCAGGACGTGATTACTGGGGGATCTTGGATTACATCCTTGCAATTAGAGATCCAAAGGAAAAGAGAGCCATTCTTCCACTTCCAGCTTGGAAATACCAGGGAGAATTAGCAAAGGGCAGAATGAGAGATTAGGAAGATGTAATGATAATGTGATTGCTAGTTATTCCAGAATTGTATGTCATGGTGGCAAATAATTCCCCATATGAAGTAGGAGCTGTCACTAGAAGAAAAGGGGTGGGGAGGCCAGTAATAAAACAAATATTTCTAACTAGTTTAATGTACCCAGAGAGCCCTTCTCTTTTATTTCTTGGTACACTATTCCAAATTATTAGAGATTAAAAAAAAAAAAAGAATCCAAAAATAAAACAATGACCCCCCCCATGTACTCCTCACTCAACTTTAACAGCTCACAACACATGACCAATCTTGTTTTGTCTGTATTTCCACTAGTCTCCCATAACTGTATTATTTCAAAGCAAATCCCAGACATCTTAATTTCACCAATAAATATTTCAGTATGTGTATTTTAAAGGTAAGATGTTTTCTTTGTTTTTAACATAGTGCCACTATTACACGTAAAACATTTAACAATGGATGTTTTAATACCAAATATCCAGCCTGTTTTCAAATTTCCCGAATTATGTAAAAAAACTTTTCTAGTTGATTTGTTGTATTTAGATAGCAACAAGGTCCACTAATTGCATTTGTTTGATACCTTTTTGTTTGTTTCTTATGTCATTTAAAATTTAAAATAAATTTTTTGTTGAAAATACCATATCTTTACACCAGTAACACACTCCTTCTACATTTGTTTGCTAACCTCACCCTCTCCCTGTGAAGTATTTTTATAAGCTCACTATGCTAATTTTATTTTTACAGCAACATGTAAAAAGATTGGTATAGCAGCACTTAGGAAAATATCTCACAGGGAGGGGAAGGGTGCAGTTGGCAGACAAGTGTAGAAGGCATACACTATTTGCATAAAAATATAGTATACACAGCAAAACATACACCATCTTAGCAATTTCCGTATGTACAATTCAGTGACATTGATTACATTCTTCAAGTTGTACTACCATTCTTGCTGCACTTTTCCAAATTGTTTCACATCGTTATCTTAAATTCACTGCCCCCTAAGCTTCCCACCCAACCTTTCCAGTTGCTGTTGTCAGTTTGTTCTCACATAGATAATTCTTTAGGAGAGCACAATGCTCAAATCAGACATACTTCACTAATTAAGATAAGCTGTTTTTTGGTACAAAGAGGACTTCAGGGGATAGTTTCGGTTTAAGGTTTGAAGTTTAAAGGTTATTTCAGGGCAGTAGTTTCTTGGGTTTATCCAGCCTCAATGGCTTCAGAAATTCTGGAGTCCATGAAAATTTGAAATTCTGTCCTGCATTTTCCCCCTTTTGATCAAGATTCTGCTATAGAATTTTTTTTATCAAAACATTCAGTTGTAGTAGCCGGGCACCATCAAGTTACGATCTCAAGGCAAAGGAGCCATTTGTTCATGGAGGCAATTAGCCACACATTCCAATTTTTCCTCCTATTCCTGATTCTCCTTCCTCTCTTGCTCCAGGAGAATAGAAACCACTTGTTCTACCTTGGTTGGCTCCTTGCAATCTGATGTCTGTTTTAATTGATAGGTTTTTTGGTCTGTTGCATTTCCAACATTCTGGGTTTTGTTGATCGAATCCCCAGTATGTAGTTTACTGTGTTCGTAGTGTTCCGTGTATTTCCTATAAACCATTCATTAGTTTTAGAATCTTAATAGATTCAAGTTCAATTTTTTGAGGCAAGAATACTTCCTAGATAGTATGATGTACTCTTTATCATATCAAATCAGGAGTTATAGAATAGTCATTTTTATGATGTTGAAATTGATCAGTGGTTCTAATAACAGTCTCCAATAAAAGGAGCCAGGGCTCCTTGGAGAAATGGCTACTTCTGGGACTGCAACAGGGAATATGCAAGATGAGCCTGAAGCATTTTGTAGTGCCATAAAGTGAGGAGGTGTTTAAAAAATAGAATGAAAGAGCTCCCTATAGCCAGAGCTGGAACAGTTTGAGCATCGAAGTAAATAACATAATATTGGTACCTAAAGTATAAAGTAAATCCCAGGAGTCACTACTAATACAAATAAGTTATTGAATAGGTAAATAGATGGATGGGGGAGAAGAGACAAATCTCCTATACAGAAGAATTCAAAATAATTTATGTAGCTATTTCCCCTTTAGGAGGTAGACCTTACTGCTCTTATCCTTCCTGTACTTCCCCAGCATGAGCTACAATTAATGACTCGTTTCCATAGAGTACAGTATGGAAAGGGAGGGAAAGTAACTTTACAGTGGAGAAACATGGTGAACACAACCTTGAGCAGGTGATCAGTGTCTACATATTCAGTTATAGGTCATGGTGATGACCTGTACCCTTAATGTGATTTATTGAAAATAGCACCACACCTCTGGTCTTTTTGCAAAGCCCGTAACTCCATTCTAAGCATGAGAAAAACATCAGACAAATCCAAATTGAGTGGCATTCTAGAAAATACCTGACCGGTATTCCTCAAAACTGTTAAGGTCATAATAAACAAAGGCTGAGAAACTTACGGACCAAAGTAGGCTAAGGACACTTGAAGACTAAATGTAACGTGCCGTCATGGATGAGATCCTGGAACATAAAGAACATTAGGGGAAAACTAGTAAAATTTGAATAAAATCTGGAGTCTAGTTAATAGTAATGTACCACTATTTCTTAGTTGTAACAAATGTACTATGGTAATGTAAAACGTTAACAGCAGAGGAAACTGGGTGAGGGTTATACTTAACTCTCTGTGCTGTCTTTATATAATTTCGGTAAATCTAAAATTATTCTAAAATAAGAAGTTAATCAGTGTGTCCAAGTGTTGTCAGCATTATAAAGCTTCCTATCAGCCTTTCACCCAAAGCTTTTAACAGTGATTAATGATTATTTCCTAGATCCATGATTTCATTAGAGTTTGTTCTTCATTAAATTTTTATTTAGGGAATATATGCATATAGTAATAAAATGAATGGTAGAGTTTATGATGAAAACCAGTAGTCTTCCACCCCAGCCCTTGCCCTTCCCTTACTACTTTTAAAAATCTCTCATATTTTAAGATTGATTTTTTTGCTAAGCCATGTAAAATTATTTGAGTTTTTCTGAACACTGTTTTTTCATACTACATTATCTGCCCATGTATTTTTATCCCCTTCCATTATCCTTTACTTGCCTCACTTCTACATATAGTTCAAAACTTGGCCAAGTGGTCACTTTTTCCTGGAAGCTTTCCCTGGTCATGGCCTTGTTTAGATGCTCAGAACACCCTGTGTATACCTCATAGCACTCAACACCCTGTCTTATCACTGTTTTACTTTATCACTATAATTGGACTTCTTGGAAGTCTGAGACCATGTCTTGTTGATTTTGTTTCCTCAAACAAACACATTGCTCTTAAGTGGATCCCGACTCATAGCGACCCTATAGGACAGAGTAGAACTGCCCCATAGAGTTTCCAAGGAGCACCTGGTAGATTTGAACTACTGACCTTTTGGTTAGCACCCAAACGCTTAACCATGCGTAACCATGCTACCAGAGTTTCCTTTGTTTCTCCAGTAGCCCTAATTTCTGGCCCGTAGTAGGTAACATAAATGAATATTGGTTGAAGAATGAATGCTCTGCCTTCTCAGTAAACAATTCCCTGACCTGTAGCCTTTCTTGGTCTGCTTCTCTTGTATATTTTCTATAACACTTACAACAGGGAGACACATAGGTTTCATTTCCTCTGCCACTTCTAGTACATATGATAGGGCCTTCATGGAGCTCTGCATTAAGAATAACCCTGAGACTGCATCCTGCTCAGCAAGAAAAAGTTCCAGTATCAATTAAAGGTGTTTGCCATTTATAAAAGAGGCTGCATGCTTTACAGGTATTTGCAGTCCTTGACATGCTAAGAACATTTAATTATTGTGTTTATGTTTCATGTATTAGTTTCCGTCTTTCTCAGAAGATTTCAAGATCCATGAGAGTAGCCCATGCATAAAAAAAAATAGCATAGTAATAAATTGCATAGTAAGAGGTTAATAATACTTAATTATTTCAAATAAGTTCAAAACTTGAGCCCATCAGGGTCTACCCTAGGAGATAGAAGAAAGTAGACTTGTTGTTAGGTGCCATCGAGCCAGTTTTGCCTCGTAGCAACCCTATGCACAACAGAACGAAATACTGCACAGTTGCACGGTTTCCTCACTGTTGTTGCTATACTTGAGCCCATTGTTGCAGCCGCTGTGTCAGTCCATCTCTTTGAGCGTCTTCCTCTTTTTCGCTGACCATCTACCAAACATGATGACTTTCTCCAGGGACTGATCCCTCCTGACAACATGTCCAAAGTACGTGAGACGCAGTCTTGCCATCCTTGCTTCTAAGGAGCGTTGTGGTTGCACTTCTTCCAAGACACATTTGTTCGTTCTTTTGGTAGTCCACAGTATATTCAGTATTCTTCTCCAACACCAAAATCTAAAGGCGTCAGTAGTTCTTCTTCCATCTTCCGTATTCATTGTCCAGCTTTTGCATACATATGAGGTGATCGAAAACACCATGGCTTGGGTCAAGCCCACCTTAGTCCTCAAGGTAACATCTTTGCTTTTCAGCACTTTAAAGAGGTCTTTTGCAGCCGATATTGCCAGTGAAATGTGTATTTTGATTTCTTGACTGCTGCTTCCACATGTGTCGATTGTGGATCCAAGTAAAATGAAATCGTTGACAACCTCAGCCTTTTCTCTGTTTATCATGATGTTACTTATTGGTCCAGTTGTGAGGGTTTTTGTTTTCTTTATGTTGAGGTGTAATCCACACTGAAGGCTGTGGTCTTTGATCTTCATCAGTAAGTGCTTCAAGTCCTCTTCAATTTTAGCAATCAAGGTTGTGTCATCTGCATAACGCAGGTTGTTAATGAGTCTTCCTTCAACCCTGATGCCCTGTTCTTCTGCATGTATTCCAGCTTCTTGGATTATTTGCTCAGCATACAGATTGAGTAGATGTGGTGAAAGGATATAACCCTGATGCACACCTTTTCTGACTTTAAACCGTGCAGTGTTCCCTTGTTCTATTCAAACCACTGTCTCCTGATGCATGTACAGATTCCTTGTGAGCACAATTGAGTGTTCTGGAATTCCCATTCTCTGCAATGTTATCTGTAATTTCTTATGATCCACACAGTTGAATGCCATAACAGTCAATAAAACACAGGTAAACATCTTTTTGGTATTCTCTGCTTTCAGCCATGATCTGTCTGGCATCAGCAGTGATATCCCTGGTTCCACGTCCTCTTCTGAATCTAGCTTGAACTTCTGGCAGTTCACTGTCAATATACTGCTGCAGCTGCTTTTGAATGATTTTCAGCAAAAGTTTGCTTGCATGTGATATTAATGATATTGTTTGATAATTTCTGCATTTGGTTGGATCAGCTTTCCTGGGAATAGCCGTAAATATGAATCTCTTCCAGTTGGTTTGCCAGGTAGCTGTCTTCCATATTTCTTGGCATAGATGAGTAAGCACTTCCAGCACTGCATCTGTTTGTTGAAACATCTCAATTGGTATTCTGTCAGTTCCCAGAGCCTTGTTTTTCACCAGTGCCTTCAGTGCAGTTTGGTCTTCTTCCTTCACTACCATTCGGTCCTGATCATATGCTGCCTTCTGAAATGGTACAGTGACTGTGTATTCCTTCCATTTTCTCTTGATGCTTCCTGTATCGTTTAATATTTTCCCGTAGAATCTTTCAGTATTGCAATTCGAGGCTTGAATTTTTTTCTTCAGTTCTTTCAGCTTGAGAAATGCTGAGAATGTTCTTCCCTTTTGGTTTTCTATCAGCTGTTTGCTCATGCCATCATAATACTTTACATTGTCTTTTTGAGCCACCCTTTGAAATCTTCTGTTTACTTCTTTTACTTCATCATTTTTTTCTTTCGCTTTGGCTACCCCTCATTCAAGAGCAAGTTTCAGAGTCTTTTCTGGTATCCGTTTTGGTCTTTTTTTTCTTTCCTGTCTTTAAAGACCTTTTACTTTGTCCATGTGTGATGTCCTTGATGTCATCGCACAACTCGTCTGGTTTCGGTCATGAGTGTTCAAGGCGTCAGAGCTCTTCTTGAGATGACCTCTAAATTCAGGTGGGATATACTCAAGGTTGTACTTTGGCTCTCATGGACTTTTTTTTTTTATATATAATTTTTATTGTGCTTTAAGTGAAAGTTTACAAATCAAGTCAGTCTCTCACATATAAGCTTATATACACCTTACTACATACTCCCACTTACTCTCCCCCGATGAGTCAGCCCACTCCCTCCTTCCAGTCTCTCCTTTCGTGACGGTTTTGCCAGTTTCTAACCCTCTCTACCCTCCCATCTCCCCTCCAGACAGGAGATGCCAACACAGTCTCAAGTGTCCACCTGATACAAGTAGCTCACTCTTCATCAGCATCTCTTTCCAGCCCATTGTCCAGTCCCTTCCATGTCTGATGAGTTGTCTTCAGGAATGGTTCCTGTCCTGGGCCAACAGAAGGTTTGGGGACCATGACCGCTGGGATTCTTCTAGTTTCAGTCAGACCATTAAGTCTGGTCTTTTTATGAGAATTTGGGGTCTGCATCCCACTGTTCTCCTCCCTCAGGGATTCTCTGTTGTGCTCCCTGTCAGAGCAGTTATCGGTTGTGGCCAGGCACCATGTAGTTCTTCTGGTCTCAGGATGATGTAAGTCTCTAGTTCACGTGGCCCTTTCTGTCTCTTGGGCTCATAGTTATCATGTGACCTTGGTGTTCTTCATTCTCCTTTGATCCAGGTGGGTTGAGACCAATTGATGCATCTTAGATGGCCACGTGTTAGCATTTAAGACCCCAGACGCCACACTTCAAAGTGGGATGCAGAATGTTTTCATAATAGAATTTATTTTGCCAATTGACTTAGAAGTCCCCTTAAGCCATAGTCCCCAAACCCCCACCCTTGCTCCGCTGACCTTTGAAGCATTCAGTTTATCCCAGAAACTTCTTTGCTTTTGGTCCAGTCCAGTTGAGCTGACCTTCCCTATATTGAGTATTGTCCTTCCTCTCATGGACTTTTCGTCAGCTTCAGCCTGAGCTTGCATATGAGTAATTGATGGTCAGTAGTAAGCCCCTGACCTTGTTCTATCTGGACATATTGAGCTTCTCCATTGTCTCTACAGATGTAGTTGATTTGATTTCTGTGTATTCCATCTGTCAAGGTCCGTGTGTACAGTCGCCGTTGTTGTTGAAAAAAGCATTTGCAACGAAGAGTTGTTGGTATTGCAAAATTCTGTCATGCAGTCTCCAGCATCATTTCTGTCACCAAGGCCATATTTTCCAACTACCAATCCTTCTTTGTTTCCAACTTTTGAATTCCAATCGCCAGTAATTATCAGTGCACCTTGGTTGCATGTTTGATTAATTTCAGACTGCAGGAATTGGTAAAAATCTTCAGTTTCTTCATCTTTGGCCTTAGTGGTTGGTGCGTAAATTTGCATAATAGCTGTATTAACTTATCTTCCTTGTAGGCATATGGATATTATTCTATCGCTGACAGCATTGTATTGGAGGATCTTGAAATGTTCTTTTTGATGATGAGTACATTGCCATTACTTTTCAAGTTGTCATTCCCGGCATAGTAAACCATGCGATTGTCCAATTTGGAATGACCAATACCAATCCGTTTCAGCTCACTGATGCCTAGGATATCAACCTTTATGCATCCCATTTCATTTTTGGCAATTTCCAATTTTCCTAGATTCGTACTTAGTACATTCCACATTCAGATTATTAGTGGATGTTTACAGCTGTTTCTTCTCATTTTGAGTTCTGCCACATCAGCAAATGAAGCTTCTGAAAGCTTGAGTCCATGCACGTCATTAAAGTCAACTCTACTTTGAGGAAGCTGCTCTTCCCCAGTCGTCTTTTGCGTGCCTTCCAACCTGAGGGCCTCATCTTCCGGCACTATATCAGGCAACGTTCTGCTGCTATTCATAAGTTTCTCACTGCTACTTCATTTCAGAAGTAGACTGCCAGGTCATTCTTACTAGCCTGTCTTAGTCTGGAAGCTCACCTGAAAACTGTCCTCCATGGCTGACCCTGCCGGTATTTGAATACCGGTGGCATAGCTTCCGGCATCACAGCAACACACAGTCCCCTACAGTACAACAAATTGACAGATGCGTGGTGATATAAAACATTGTCCTCTATATAATAGCTCATTTGAAGAATACCATTATTTAGGTTTCCTGTTAGAATAAGTTAAAAGCGCTCAAGTGTGGCAAAAGAGAAATAATTCATGTAGATGGGCCATATTGAGGTTTGTGTGTAACTTCATATTTCAGGTACCTTAAAACTGTAAAGCCGGGAGAACTATTCTCCTGGGAGGTAACTTAGAGCCTGTGGAAATAAAGTAGTTGTTGATCTAAGCATTCGTATTTATCAGTTAATTCTTCTGTGTAAATGGTATGTTCTTCAGTTAGGAAATAACTACCTAGTAGAAAGCTGGATTGTTTTTGTTTTTCAAAATTTTTAATTTAGGTATAATTTTCACACAGTAAAATACATGGGTCTTAAGTGTATCATTTGATGCGTTCTGAAACATTCATATACTTAGATTACCCAGATCCCTATCAAAGTAAAGAAAATTTTCATCACACCGGAAAGTTCTCTCATGCCCCATCAGGTCATTTGCTTTCCCACAGAAGTAAGCATTGTTGTGATTTCTACTACCATGTATTAGTTTTTCCTCTTTATTTAAATTAAAGCATACAGTCTGTTATTCTTTTGGTCTGACTTCTTTCTCTTAGCAGAATGTTTGAAGATTTATCCATGTGCTTATTTGTATCAGTAGTTTGTTCCTTTTCATTGCTAAATTGTATTTCATGGTGTGAATGTTAAAAAATGCATTTATTCTTTCTTGGTGGACGTTTGGATTGTTTCCATTGCCCATTAGAGTAAAGTCTTTATAACATTTTGAACAGGTTCTTTGAGAGATAATTAACATCCTATAAAATACACCCATTTTAAGTATACTATTCAGTAGATTTTAGTATATTTACTGAGTTGTGTAGCCATCACTGTAATCTACTTTTAGAGCATTTCTGTCACCCTAAAAAGAAACCTCATGCTCATTAGCATGAGCCCAGCCGCCTCAGGTCTAGGTAGCTGCCAGTCTACATTCTGTCTCTGTAGATTTGCCTATTCTGGACATTTTGTATAAAGTCATATGATATGTAGTCTTTTGTGGCTGACGACTTTTACTTAGCCGGTTGCTATTGGGTCAACTCCAACTCCTGTTGACCCCATGTGTGGTAGAGTAGAACTGTGATCCATAGGGTTTTCAGTCGTTGATTTTTCGGAAGTATATCACCAGGTGTTTCTTCCCAGGTGCCTCTGGATGGACTAGAACCTCCAGCCTTTTTGTTAGCAGCCAAGTGCGTTAACCATTTGCACCACCCAGAGTCGTTCTTCCACTTAGCATGGTGTTTTTGAGGTTCATACATATTGTAGCTTGTATCAGTACTTCATCCCTTTTTATTGCTAATAGTATTTCATTATATGGGTATGCCACATGTTTATCCATTTATCAGTTGGTGGACATCTGGGTGGTTTCCAATTTGGGGCTATTATGAATAATGCTGCCCTAAATATTCTTGTATAAGTCCTTTTGTAAATATATGTGTAATTTTTCTTGGGTAGAAACCTAAGAATGAAATTGCTGTGTCACAGAACAGATGTGTGTTTAACCATAAGACACTGTGCCACTTATACTAATAGAAGTGTAGAAGTTTCTGAAATAAGAAATACTATGTTTTGCTTTCCTGGCAGGGAGGCTGACAAAAGGTTTTTCATGCTAAACCCAGTTCCTAACCCTAAAGCTGTACATGAAGCTTCAATAATTTTTTGTATTTTTATCTGCTGTGGTAACACAGGAACCCTGGTGGAGCAGTGGTTAAGAGCTCAACTGCTAACCAAAAGGTGAGCAGTTTGAATCTACCAACCGCATCTTGGAAACCCTATGGGGCAGTTTTACTCTGATTTTTGGCGGGGGGAGGGGGGTGCAATGGTTAAGCACTCGGCTTCTAACTGAAAGGTTGTTTCAAACCCACCCAGCGGCTCTGGAGGAGAAAGACCTGGTTATCTGCTTCTGTTAAGATTACAGCCAAGAAAACCTTATGGGAAGTTCTGCTGTGTCACATGGGATCACTGTGAGTCGGAATCCACTTGATGGCACCCAACAATAATATTATGTAGCAAGCAGAAAGTGGCATTAAAGCAAAAATGCCTTTTACGATAATTAAAAATTTTAAAAATACATGTGAATGAATCTAATAAATGATGTACAAGACCCGTATTGGGAAAATTACAAAACTTTATTGAAAGATGGTAAAGACCTAAATAAGTGGTGGAATATACCATATTCATGTATTGTAAGATTTATCAGAAAGGTGTCATTTTCCCCTAAATTGATCTGTAGAATCAGTGTGATATCAATCAAAATCACAATTTTGTTTTTCTATCAACAAAAGCCAAAAGCCAAACGCACTGCTGTCGAGTCGATTCTGACTCATAGCGACCCTGTAGGGCAGAGTAGAACTGCCCTGTAGAGTTTCCAAGGAGCGCCTGGCAGATTCAAACTGCTGACCTTTTGGTTAGCAGCTGTAGCACTTAACCAGTACACCACCAGGTTTTCCTTTCTATTGACAAGCACTTCTAAAATAGGAATATGGAAGTGGAAGGGGCCAAAAATAGCTAAAACAGTCTTGAGGAAGAACAGGGTAGGAGGATTTGCCCAACTGGAGATCAAGCTTTCTTATAAAACTAAGTACCTTTTTAATAAATGGCTTTCAGCAGTTCAGTATCTATATGGAAAAAAGGACTGGATTCTTACATCATACACAAAAATTCATCTACGGTGAATCGAAGACCTGAATGTCAAAAGCAATATTATAAAGCTTTTAGGTGCTAATATTTGGAGAATATTTTTATGACTTCAGGGTAGGAAAAACACTAGCTTTAAAGGTATATATGAAAATTAAGGGCTTCTTTTCATCAGAATATATTAGGAAAGTGAAATTATGCTCATCAGAGTAGGGAAAGTTTTTTTCCAAAAAAGACAGCTCCATTGAAGAATGGTGGAAAACAAGTACTTAATAACAATGAGGATATCCATGTGGCCTAAAAAAATGCAGAAAGATGCCCAACCCTGTTAGTAATTAGGAGGATGCAAATAAAACCACAGTGAACTTATTACTTATTTTCCAGATTGGCAAAAATCAGAAAGTCTGATGATTTGAAGTATTGGTGTGGGTATGTAATATGGTACACTGCTTGTGAAGAACTAACAGTTGAAGGTTTCAGACTGTAATGTTGAAGATGTCCATGACCCACCACCCAGCAACTTTCCTCCTAAATACATGCTGTATTGTAATGGGTGCCTATGTGAACCAGGACTTTAAAGCATCAATGTTCATTAAAACCAGAACTGTAAAGAATGTAAACGCCCATCAAGAGAGAAATGAATAAACCAGTTGTAGCAGATTTATTCAGTGGAATACTAATCAGCATCAGGAATAAATTATAGCAATAAGGAACAATATTGTGATGATATAATGTTAAGCAAGTGAAGCAAAGTTATAAAATAATAGTGATTCTATATAGTAAAGTTCAAAAGCAAAATTATATTGCTGAGGAATACATAAATAGGTTGACAAGCAGTAAGAAAATCAAAGAGATACTATCATGAAAGTTAGAATAGTCAAACCGTTAATGGGAATTACCCGATGGCGACTATAGGTATGTCACTTTATAATTATTCTTTCAAACTCTACATATGCTTTAAATGTTGTTTATAAGCTTAAAATTGCGTTTCTGTATGCCAGTAGCAAAAAAAGTATTGTACAGTTGCAACAACAAAGAATAAGGTAATTAATAATCTAACAACAATTATGCAAAACCAATTATAAAATTTATTGAAAGACCTACATAAATGGAAAGAATTGTCTTTTTGGATAAGAAGCTTTACTATAATGAAAGTACCAATTTTCCCAAAATTGATTTATAGAGTATTTGCAATTCTAATCAAAATCTTAGGGATTTTTTAAGAACTCGACATAATAATATGAGACAGCAAAGGCCAAAAAATAGCCAAGAACTCCTAAAAAAAGAATTATTCACAATGCAGTGACTATCACTCATCGGGGTTTCCATATTATCAAGATTCCACACATGACATGGGTCTGTTTTTGAGTTCTCTGTTCCATTCCACTGGTTAATTTATTTCTGTGCTAATACCACACTGTTACTCTAACATGATAATACACGTGGAAAAGCAAGGGGCAGTTGTTAAGCATATGGGGAAAAAAATCAAGTTGATCTCTACCATTCATCACACACTAAAATCAATTCAACATAGATTAAATATTTACATGAGAAAGGCAAATTTTACATTAGAACTAGAAAATACAGGAGAATATTTCTAGTTAGAACTGAAAATATAGAATATTTCTAGTTCTAATGTAATGACCTAAGGGTGGGAAGCAACCTAAGAAACAAAAAGCACTAAATTTAAAATGAAAGGTTGATAAGTTAGACTTTATTTAAAATAAATAACTAACTTATTTTCCACCAGAATGCCATAATGTAAAAAGGCAAGGCCCATGTTGGGAGTGGGTATTTTCAATACCAAACTGAAAAAGGGTTTATATCCAGATTATAGATGGTTAAAAAAAAAAGTCTTGTTTTCTTCTCACTGTCTCACAGGATAGAAATAGGAAAAAATAGGCAGGAGACATCAGGTATTTCACACTACAGGAAATATGAACTGCAAAAAAATTTAAAATGCCCAACCTTGCCACTAATTGGAGAAATGCAAATTAAGACCATGCTGAGATAGCATTTTTTCCACCTTCCAGGTGGCTAGAAGGGGCCCTGGTGATGCAGTGGTTAAGTGTTTGACTGCTTACCAAAAGGTTGGCAGTTCAGATCCACCGGCCGCTCCTTGGAAACACTGTGGGGCAATTCTACCCTGTCCTGTAGGGTAACTATGAGTCAGAGTCAACCTGATGGGAATGGGTTTGGGTTTTTTGGTTGAGGTAGTAAAGTGTGACATTTGAAAATATCAAGTGATAGAGGTTAGGCATGAAAGCACATGGACAGCATGTAGATGAACGAGCAGTAAAAGTTTACATGCAGAAAATGCAGTAGGCCCTTTTGGACCGTAGTTTACTGACAGTTGGTAAAATTTATTACTCCTCGGTCCACTTGTAGGTAGGAGTGGAGAACGGTGCATGGGTGGCCTAAGGGCCACGTTTAGGAATGTTTATAAGTTTGTAGTAGCCCTTCCCCCGCCCCGCCCAAAAGAAACTGGAAAGAATCAAATGTTCATCTTCAGTAGAATAAATGAGTTTTATTATAACCACAGAATGGTTTATGCAGTAGTGAAAAATCAGGGAATTTATATCTCCAGGCAGTAACATGGATGAATCCGTAAGAGAATGTTGAGTGAAAAACAAGTTTCTCAAGACCACATCAGTGTGACACCTATTTTATAAAACTTAAAACCAGGCAAAGTTAAGTGTTCTTGTCAAAAGTGTTTAACCTATTTGTAAATCAGGCCTTAAGATCTGACTTCCATTTTACAGGAAGTATTTTTTATAGGGATTACATAGAAGTGCAAGATAAATGATACGTAAAGGAAGTGACCAGGCAGATCTCTGTAGGACAACTGACCTGGTCTCTTCAACAAGAAAGTGTCATGGAGAAGAAAGGCGGGGAGTGGGGGAGCGTTGTGGATTAAAGTTGATTTAAGAGATAGGACCAGTTTCATCTGTGGACCCTAATTAGCAATGACACTTTGACCCAATTGATGAAATTTAAATATGAACTAGATAATGAGAATATTAATAAGGAATATAATTTTTATTAGGTGTGATGATATTGTGGTTAAATTGGAAATTTTATTTTTCATGGCTGCATATGGGAGAATTTTTATATGAAATTTCATGATATTTATATTTATACTTTAAAATACCTAAGCAAATAAAAAGGGAGAGGAGTGAATATAAGAAAGCCTTAACAATTATTTAATCTAGGTATATTATAGAGTATATGGGTAAAAGTGTTCATAAGTAAAAATAAAAAGCAGTCAAAATAATATTTAGTGACACATCTGTAAAACAACAAAAAAAGGGTGTTGGTGATAAATACTAAATTTGGGATAATGGTTACCTCCCCTGGAGGCAGAGGGATGAGAATAGGGTGAGAGTACATAGATGGGCAAAAGGTAGTTTTTCAGGAAAACGGTGGGATCACAGACAGCTTCTTTATTTTTTAATTTTATTGTGGTAATAATAATATGTATAACAAAACATTTGCCATTTTAACCATTTTTAATTGTACAATTCAGTGACATTAATTACATTTCACCATATTGTATAACCATCATCACACTTTTCAGTAGTTTTTCATTGCTCAAAAGAAACTCAGTACCCTTAAGAACAATAATTTCCCATTTTCTCCTGACTTTTATCTCTATGCATTTGCTTTTTCTAGATACTTCATGTGGGACACATATATGAAGATATGTGTTAGACACAAAAGGCAAATATTTTCTTGTGCCTGATATATTTCACTTGGCATAATGTTTTTAGTTTATCCATGTTGTAGCATATATCAGAACTTCATTTCTCTGAGCATATATCAGAAATTCATTTCTCTTTATGACTGGATAATATTTTCTTGTATGGGCATACCACATTTTGTTTATCCATTTATCTGTTGTTGATGGACACTTGGTTGTTTCCACCTTTTGGCTATTGTGAATAATTCTGCAATGAACATTGGTGTACCGAGTATCTGTTTAAGTCCCTGCTTTCAAGTGTTTTGAGGAAATACCAAGAGTAGAATTACTAAGTTATGTGATAACTCTATTTTTAACTTTTTGAGGGCTCACCAAGCAGCTTTCCACAGTGGCTGTGCCATTTCACATTCCCACCAGCTTCTCCACATCCTCCCCAACACTTGTTATTTAGTTTTTCTGATAGTAGCCACTCTGGTGGGTGTGAAGTCATCGTGGTTTTGATTTGGATTTCCCTAATGGCAGTTGGTTTTGATTTAGATTTCCCTAATGGCGGTGTCGAACATCTTTTCTTGGCCATTTGTGTATTTTCTTTGAGATATATCTATTCAAGTGCTTTGCCCATTTTTTAAACTGGATTGTTGTTGATGTCCTCTTTATTTCTAAACTGCTTTATTGATGTGTGGAAACCCTGGTGGCACAGTGGTTAAGAGCTACATTTGCTAACCAAAAGATCAACAGTTTGGATCTACCAGGTGCTCCTTGGAAACTGTATGGGGCAGTTCTACTCTCCTACAGAGTCACTATGAAATCCACTTGACGGCAACAGGTTATTAACGTATAATTTACACATAAAAAATTCACCCATTGTAAGTGTACAACTCAATATTTTTAATATATTTAAAGAGTTAGCAACTGTCACTGCTATCTAGTTTTAGAACATTTCTGTCATCCCAAAAAGTTCCCTTGTATCCATTTGCGGTCAATCCCTACTCCTCCCCACAGGCAACCACTGATCTTTCTGTCTCTGTAGAGTTTGTCTTTTTTGGCCATCTAATATGCATAGAGTCATACAACATGTAGTCTTCTGTGTCTCACTTTCACTTAGCGTAATATTTTTGAGATTAATAGATGTTATAGCCTGTATCAGTAGTTCATTCTATTTTATTATTGAATAGTATTCCACAGTATAAATGTTTTCAATTCGCTAGTTGAGCATTTGGGTTGCTTCCACTTTTTGGCCATTAGGAATAATGCTACTATGAACATTTGTATAGATATGTTTTCATTTCTCTTAGGTGGATACCTACGAATGCAGTTGCTGGTTCATACGATAAATTAATGTTTAACTTTTTAGAAACTGCCAACCTATTTTCCAAAGTGACTGTACCATTTATCATTCCCATTAGCAAAGTTTGAGAGTTGGAGTTTCTCCATATCCTCACCAATACTTAATATTGTCTGTTTTGATTATAACCATTCTAGTGATTATGTAGTGTTATCTCATCATGATTTTAATGTAAATTTCTCTGATAACTAATGATTTAGAGTATTTTTCATGTGCTTATCAGCTGTCGTGTTTTTACACAGATAACGCACATCTTCTATATTTTGCCAACTGCCCTCTCCCCCGGGAGGTATTTTTGTAAGCTCAGTATGCCAATTTTTTTTTTTCTTTTGCATGTTGCTGTAAAAAAAAAAAAAAAAAGTGCAGTGCATTTATGAAAATACCTCGTGGGGCAGAGGTGCGGTTGGCAAATAAACGAGGTGTGTCTTATTTGCATAAAAATGTGGTATTCTTGTATCTTTGGTGAAATGTTTATTCACATCTCTTGCCTATTTTTAAGTGTGTTGTCTTATTGAGTCATAGGTTTTCTTAATACATTTTGGATACAGGTTTTACATCAGATACGTGATTTGCAAATATTTTTTCTCAGGTTTTGTTTGCCTTTTTATTTTTTTAATGTGCCTTTTGAAGCACAAAATTTTTAAATTTTGATGAAGTCCAGTTTATCAGTTTTTTCATTTATGGATCATGCTTTTGATGTTCACTTAATAAATCTTTGCCTAACCAAGGTCATTATGATTTCTTCTAGAAGCTTTATAGCTTTAGTTCTTCCTTGAAAGTCTGTGATCCATTTTGAGTAAATTTTTGTGTACGATCTAAAGAAAGAGTCTAAATTCACCTTTTGGCATGTGGATATCCAATTGTTCCAGCACCATTTCTTGAAACACTCTTCTTAGTGAAATGCCTTGACTCCTTAGTCAAAAATAAAGTGACCATAAATGTAAGGATTTATATCTAAATTCTGAATTCTGTTCCATTGATCTATGTGGTATACTTACCCCAGAACCACACTGTCTTATTTATTATATGCTTGGCGTATACTAAATTCTCAAAAGTTGAGTTAAATAGAAGTTGAATTGACTAGACCTTTCTGAGGAGTTCCTCGGTGGCGGAAACAATTAAGCACTTGACTACTAGCCAAAAAGTTGGTGGTTCAAACCCACCCAGATGCTCCTCGAAAGACCTGCCTGCTGATCTAGTTCCAAGAGGTCTCAGCCCTGAAGATCATATGGAGCAGGTCTACTCTGCACACTTGGGGTTGCCCTGAGTCAGAATGGACTCAGTGACAGCTAACGATAACAGACTTTTCTTATTAACTTAACGGATCTGTGGTCTTATATTTGCTACAGTTTTGTCTTTTGTGTAAGTGTGATTGTGGTTTATTTTTGCTTTTTTTTTCTTTTAGCTTCTTATCAGTGTACTGTTTGGAAAATTTCTTTTATAGGCTGAAAATAAATTTTGGGCCTCACTCAAAAAACACTCAAGGGGCATAGTGCCCCTTGAGATAGTATGCCCCTTGAGATAGATTGCTGGTAATGGTAGAAGCTATCAAAAACAGAGGATACTTGGTAGAACTGCAGTCTTTATTGAGGTGAAACCCAGAAGCTGATTAGTTGCCAAAAGCAGGTCGTTCCTTCCATAGGAGCTCAGCAGTGTTTTACGTATTTTTGTATTTATTACTTTAAAATGAAATTTTACCAGAATATAATTAGAAGTATTTTATGAAACACTAGGCTTTATATGTGTCACTTAATAGAATAATCCATGTGTGAGTCATTTAACTTTTCTGAGGCCATGATTACCTTGTGGAGAAATAAAGCTTTCTCTGTGAACCTCATGAGTCTGAATCAATTCAATGGCAATGGGTTGGTTTTTTTTGGTTTATCAACCTCTCATAGTGTTTATTAAAATCAAATAAAGGGATGTTTTTGTAAATGTTCTGAAAAATGTAAAGTGCTATGCAAACACTTTTAAAGTTACTGGTATATTAAGCACTGGTATACAAGTTTTTTCTCTGCACGTTACTTTGTAAAATACGTGAAAAGAATTAGCAGTCATTGAACTTCTGGGTCATTTGCTTATGAATACAATTAAATTGTGTAAATCAGGAGTATTATAGCTCAAGAATATAGGACATGTAAAGCCAGTGAGAGGAACATTTTCTTCAGTCTGTCTTCACAACAAGAAACTGGAGAGGAAATGCTACTCTTTCTTGGAGAATGTGTAAAATTTCTAATTTTACATGGTTGAATAAATAATGATAAAATCTTATCTACTTACCATAACTGTGTATAATTTATCTAAAAATTATTTCGCAGTATAATCTAAAAGATTAAACAATACAAAGCTACAGCAATCAAGACATTGTGGTAGTGGTGTAAGGCTAGTCAGAGAGATCACTCAAATAGAATTGAGAGTCCAGAAGTAAGCCCCTACACTTACATTCACTTGATTTTTGACAAGGGCACAAAGGGAAAGAATAGTCTTTGTAACAAATGTTGCTGCATTCCTACATGTGAAATTATTAATGTGGACCCCTTCCTCACACCATATAAAAAATTAACTCAAAATGAACCACACGCCTAAATATTAGAGTGAAAACTATGAACTTTCAGAAAATATATAGGAGGAAATCTTTGTGACCTTTGGTCCGACAATGGTTTCTTGAATATGATATCAAAAGCACGATCAATGAAAGAAATAATAGATAAATGTGACTCCAACAAACTAAAAAAAATTGTGATGCAAAGAGCATCAAGAAAATGAAAAGAATCCACAGAATGGGAAAAATTTTTTGAAAACTATATATCTGATAAGGAACTTAAATATATAAAGAACTCTTACTGCTCAGTAACAAAAAGACAAGTAACCCAGTTAAAAAATAGGCAGAGCATCTGAATAGACATTTCTACAGAGAAGGCATATGGTGGCCAATAAGCACATGGAAAGATGCTGAATACTTTTAGCCATCAGGGAAATACAAATCAAAACCATAGTACCACTTCTCACCCTTTAGGATGGTTATAATCAAAAAGATAGATAACAGGAAGTATTGGTGAGGATATGGAGAAATAAGAACCCTCATACAGTTTATGAGGGTGAGATCATAAAATAGTGCAGCTGCTTTGGAAAACCACCTGGCAGTTCTTCTAAAGGTTGAACTTAGCTACCATATGATCCAACGGCTCTCCTAGGTATGTACCTAAAAGAATTGAAAACATGTCCACACAAAAACTTGTAAATGAATGTCCGTAGTAGCATTATTCATTATAGCCAAAAAGTAGAAACAACTCAAATGTACATCAGCTGATGAATGGATAAACAATGGAATATTATTCAGTAATAAGAAGAAATGAAGTACTGACGCATGATACAACATGGATGAACCTTGAAAACATTATGCTAAGTGAAAGTAGCCAATCACAAAAGACCACATTTTGTATGATTTAATTTATAGCAAATGTCCAGAATAGGAAAACACATAGAGACAAAAAGTAGATGAGTGTTGCCTAGGCCTCTGGGAAGCTATTGAGAGGGAATGGGAAATGACTGCTAAAATGTGTCTACTGTTTGTTTCTCTGTCTTTGGGAAACAGAGATCACATGGTAGATTGTCTCTTAGTTTTCATTTTTCTTTCATTCTCTATAGTGGTTACCTAGGTTTATTAAATGCGTAGACTTTTGTGTTGAATGATAGTAAATCATAATTCATTTTTGACAGGAATTGAGTTCTTCTCAGACTTTATCACATGATGGAGGATTCTTCAATAGACTGGAAGATGATGTTCATAAAATTCTTATTAGAGAAAAAAGAAGAGAACAGCTAACAGAATATAATGGAACAGATAATTGTACAACTCATGAACACAACCAGGCATGTAAAGTAGAAAATTCTCTTAAAGTCACACCGAAATTAAAATGGAAATTTTTTAAAAAGTAAGCTGTGGAATCCAGTTCTGATCGTATAAAGTAACAGTCATTATCACACAAATATTTATATTAAAATGTGTGAATAATGTAGTGTGTTCATTGATTAATATTTATTGAGTATGTACTATTTGCTAGGATCTGTTAGGCACTGGTGTGGAGAGTGGGAATACCAAGGTGGATATGACATTCCTTCCCTTAGACACTCAGAATAGTGGGGCTGTGAGGAGGGAGATTATTGTGCATCACCATGAAGGCTTTTAAGAGAGATTTGAACAGTAGAAAGAGGTTTGAATAGAAAAGTTAGTAGATGACTGCTTGGGTGAATTATGAAGGGCATATGAAGAAGTGACATATGAGTTGGATTTTGAATGATGACAAGCTACATAAGCTAAGAAATGGAGACAGACTTTGCTGCCTAAGGGAACCCCAAGAACAAAGGCCCAGAGTTATGAAAGGCCTTAGACAGGAAAATACAAAATTCTGCATCCAAGAAATGTAGAGTGAGTGAGTGTGGGATGTCATGACTGGAGCGATAGATTGGATTTAGATTATTAATATCCTCCCCTGTGAAACTAAGAAGTTAGAATTTTATCCCGTAGACCAGGGTTTGCAAACTCTGACCCATGGATCGAATCTGGTCAGCAGTCTTTTTGTAAAGCCCACTAACTAAGAGTGGTATTCACATTTCTAAAGGATTGTTTTTTAAAAATGTGACAGATACTCTACATAGCCCACAAAGGCTGAAATATTTACTGTCGGCCCCTTTATGGAAGAAGTTTGCCAGCCCTTGCTACAGACCAGTGTTACCCAAAAGATTTATCTAAGGAGAAAGGATGCTTCCTTTCCTCATTCCTCACTCCTGGATTCATGGAGTCAGGAAGAGGTATGACCTACTACCTGTTTCTCGATGCCACATCTTAGATCTCATCGTATTAAAAAAGTGTTCTACCTCTCAGACCCCGAAGTCTGCATTTAGTTTTCTCATCACAGCCTCTACTCTTCTGTCTTACTTCCTCTTAACAATGAAGCTATTCTTTACCTTACATTGACTTCCAATCCATCAATAACTGTTCCTTCAACCTGAAACTTGTAGTAAGTATATTCAATAATGTCACCATGAACGTAATGTCCCTGTCGCTTCCTTAATTCTCTGTTAACTTCCTTCTTGCCATATGCAGCATTGGCTCTCAGTATTCTGATTTAATCTCTGGGCTGCCAGATGTTGCTGAAAAAAATATACACACACACACACACACATACACACACACATATATTTTTTTAATAATTTGTTTTTGTTAAGAATACACACAGCAAAAAAACACCAATTCAAGTTTCTACATGTACAATTTAGTGACACTGATTACGTTCTCTGAGTTGTGGAACTATTTTCACCCTCCTTTTCTGAGTTGTTCTTCCATTAACATAAACTCACTGCCCCCTTAGGTTCTTATCTAATCTTTCTGGTTGCTATTGTCAGTTTGATCCCATGTAGTAGGCCTTAAAATAGCACAATGCTCAACATAGACATTCTTTACTAATTAAGCTGAAGTATTGTTGTTTGCTTTAAAGAGGGCTTCAGGGAATATTTTTGGTTTAAGATTTAAAGATTATCTCAGGCCAGTAGTTTCAGGGGCTTATCCAGCCTCCATGGCTCCATAAAGTCTGAAGTCCCTGAGAATTTGAAATTCTGTACTGTATTTTTCACCTTTTGATCAGGATTCTTCTATGAAGTCTTGATCAAAATGTGTAGTAATGGTGGCCACACACCATCCAGTTCTTCTGGTCTTACGGCAAAGGAGGCAGTTGATCAGGGAGAAAATTGGCCACACGTTTTACATCCTCTTCCTATTCCTGACTCTCCTTCTTCCTCTGTTGCTCCAGGCAAATAAGAGACCAATTGTGCCTTGGATGGCTGCTTGCAAGCTGAAAAAAAACTTTTTTAAATAGCACTAATTTCCTTTTCTGAAAAGAGAAAAGGCTGTAAGTTTTGCCATATTCTAATTTCTACTGAGCAGTCCTTTCATTTCATCTGTTCCCAACTGACAGATTTCTGCTGGCTATTGTAAATCCTAAAAGCTTTTTTTTTGTTCTTTCACTGTCTTTAGTAGATGTTATTCCTTTGTTTACTAAGAAGACTGGTAAATAATTCAACAGATTAAACACCTACTGTGTTGTGTTATACAAGACACGAGAATTTAGGCTGTTGAGAACTCCTTATCCTAATGCAGCAGTAAGATTGGCTTATAAATAATATTATTCCACATGAAGATGTATTTTCAATTTAGTAGCAGAAAATTCTTGCCTCCTCTGAGGTACTTGTGAGATTCTTCCTTTCAGGTATTGAGACAAATTTATTATTTTCTTAGATTGCCTTGACGGCCAAATTTTATGTACAGTGCAAGCAACTATGTTAACATTTGTGGTTCATGTATTTGCTTCCTCGTTTATTGAGTATGATTTTTTTCCTTGGTAGTCCATATGTTTGTTTTTTTTCTGCCATCTCAGACCATTTTGAACAGAAGGAAGAATATTAATGTATTTCAGCAAATACTTAGCTGCCTCAGACCCTTTGTGGGACAAAGTTGTGTATAAAAACCAAACCTGTTTCCGTCGAGTCAGTTCTGACTCATGGCAACTCAGTATGGCAGAGTAGAGCTGCCTCATAGGGTTTCCAGCAAGCGGCTGGTGGATTTGAACTTTCGCTCTTTTGATTAGCAGCCAAGCTTTTAACCGCTGTGCCACCAGGGGACCCAGTTGTGTATAAACCAAAACCAAACCCAGTGCTGTCGAGTCGATTCCAATTCATAAAGACCCTATAGGACAGAGTACAGCTGCCTCAGAGGGTTTCCAAGGAGCACCTGGCGGATATGAACTGCCGACCCTTTGGTTAGCATCCGTAGCACTTAACCACTACGCCACCAGGGTTTCCAAGTTGTGTATATGTAATTTTAATTAAATGATTTAGTAATATTAATGATATAATCAAAGCGTTGGGTGGTATGGTATGGTGGAAAAAGAGCAGACTTTTGAAGTCAAACAAACCTAGTAAGAAAACATAGCTCTACAGCTCAGCAGCTATGTTACTTTGGATGGAATTACTTGTCTTTCTTGGATTATTAGGAAAATTAGCAATTGTGATTTAAAATGTTCAGCAAAGCATGTTGCACACAGTATGCATTCAGTAAGTTTTTATGCAGGGTAGAAAATGTTAAGTCCATAAAAGGATGGTAGTGATAAAGACCATAGTAATTCACAGGAATTGAAGCGAGATGACTTTGTGAGGAGAAAAGAGCATTGAATTGGAATTTTAGACAGTAGCATTTTAACATGCTGCAGAGGTGAAGGAGGAGACTGGAATGCCGTGTAAACCAGTTTAATTAAAACAGATACTTCGTAGAGGATCATAAGTTCGGTAAGTTGGAAAAGATTGTGGAGGATCTTAAGCTCCTGATTCAGAATGTTGTCAATAGACAGTGAAGAATTTTTGAAGGTTTGGAGCTGACAGCAAAGCTTTATATAGGAATATTAATTTCACTGAAGTGCCTAGGAAAACTTAAAAGAAGGTATAGACTAGAGATAGGAATTGTGTGACAGAGTAGAACTGCACTATAGGGATTCCTGCAGAGTGGCTGGTGGTTTAAACCACCGACCACCAAGTGTTAGCAGCCAAACACTTAAGCGTTGCAGCACTCGGGCTTCTAAGAGATAGGAGATAGAGGCATACCTCAGCAATATTGTAGGTTCGGTTCTAGGCAACTGAAATAAAGTGAGTATCGCAATAAAGTGAATCACACGAATTTTTTTGTTTCTCAGTGCATATAAAAGTTACGTTTACACTATACTGTGGTCTATTAAATGTGAAATAGCATTATACTAAAAAAAACAGTGTGCTTTTGTTAGGCACCGACAGGCCTGTGCCGACTCATAGCAACCCTATGTACGACAGAAGGAAACCGTACCAAGTCCTGTGCCATCTTCGCAGTTGTTACACTTGAGCCCATTGTTGCAGCCACTGTGTCAGTCCATCTCCTTGAGGGTCTTCCTCTTTTTCGCTGACCCTCTATTTTACCAAGCATGATGTCCTTCTCCAGGGACTGGTCCCTCTTCATAACATGTCCAAAGTATGTGAGATGTAGTCTTGCCATCCTTGCTTCCAAGGAGCATTCTGGCTGTACTTTCTCCAACACAGGTTTGTTCATTATTCTGGCAGTCTGTGATATATTCAGTATTCTTCACCAACGTCATAATTCAAAGGCGTCAATTCTTCTTCAACCTTCCTTATTCATTGGCCAGCTTTCTCATGCATATGAGGTGATGGAAACACCATGGCTTGAGTCAGGGGCACCTTAGTCCTCAAGGTGACATCTTTGCTTTTCAACATTTTTTAAGAGGTCTTTTGCAGTACATTTGCCCGGTGCATTGTATCTTTTGATTTCTTAATTGCTGCTTCCATGGGTGTTGATTGTGGATCCAAGTAAAATGAAATCCTTGACAACATCAGTCTTTTCTCCGTTTATCATGATATTGCTTATTGGTCCCATTGTGAGGATTTTTGTTTCCTTTATGTTGAGGTATAATCATACTGAAGGCTGTAGTCTTTGATCTTTATCAGTAAGTGCCTCAAGTCCTCTTCAGTTTCAGCAAGCAGGATTGTGTCATCTTCATACAGGCTGTTAATGAGTCTTCCTCCAATTCTGATGCCACGTTCTTCTTCATATAGTCCAGCTTCTTGGATTATTTGCTTAGCATACAGATTGAATAGGTATGGTGAAAGGACACAACGCTGACATACATCTTTCCTGACTTTAAACCATGCAGTATTCCCTTGTTCTGTCCGAACAACTGCCTCTTGATCTGTGTACAGGTTCCTCTTAAGCACAGCTAAGTGTTCCGGAGTTCCTGTTCTTCACGGTGTTATCCATAATTTATTATGATCCACACAGTCGAATACCTTTGCATAGTCAAACAGGTAAACATCTTTCAGGTATTCTCTGCTTTCAGCCAGGATCCATCAGATGTCAGCAGTGACATCCCTCATTCCACATCCTCTTCTAAATCCGGCTTGAATTTCTGGCAGTCCCCTGAGAGTGTACTGCAGCAGCTGCTTTTGGATGATCTTCAGCAAAATTTTACTTGCATGTGATATTAATGATATCGTTCAGTAATTTCTGCATTCAGTCGGATCACCTTTCTTGGGCCTAGGCATAAATATGGATCTCTTCATTCAGTTGGCCAGGTAGCTGTCTTCCAAATTTCTTGGCATAGATGAGTGAGCACTTCAGTGCTGCACCCGTTTGTTGAAACATTTCAGTTGGTGTTCAGTCAATTCCTGGAGCCTTGTTTTTTGCCAGTGGCTTCAGTGCAGCTTGGACTTCTTCCTTCAGTACCATCAGTTCCTCATATGCTACCTCTTGAAATGGTTGAATGTCAACCAATTCTTTTTGGCATAGTGACTCTGTGTATTCCTTCTATATTCTTTTGATGCTTCTTGTGTTGTTTAATATTTTCCCGTAGAATCCCTCAGTATTGCAACTTGAGGCTTGAATTTTTCTTCTGTTCTTTCAGCTTGAGAAATGCCGAGAGTGTTCTTCCCTTTTGGTTTTCTGTCTCTAGGTCTTTGCACAAGTCATTATAATACTTTAGTCTTCTTGAGCAGCACTTTGAAATCTTCTGTTCAGCTCTTTTACTTTATCATTTCTTACTTTCACTTTTATACTCGACGTTCAAGGACAAGCTTCAGAGTCTCTTCTGACATCAGTTTTGGTCTTTCTTTTTAATGGCCTCTGACTTTCTTCATGTATGATATCCTTGATGTCCTTCCTCAGCTTGTCTGACCTTTGGTCATTAGTGTTCCAAGTGTCAAATCTATTCTTGAGATGGTGTCTAAATTCAGGTGGGATATGCTCAAGGTTTTTCTTTGGCTGTCATGGACTTGTTCTAATTTTCTTAGGCTTCAACTTGAACTTGCATGTGAGCAATTGATAGTCTGTTCCACAGTTGTCCCCGGCCTTGTTCTGACTGATGATATTAAGCTTTTCCAACATCTGTTTCCACAGATGTAGTTGATTTGATTCTTGCGTATTCCATCTGGCAAAGTCCACGTGTATAGTTGGCATTTATGTTGGCGGAAAAAGGTATTTGCAATGAAGATGTCGTTGGTCTTGCAAAATTCTATTGTGCAGTCTCCAGCATCGTTTCTGTCACCAAGGCCATGTTTTCCAACTACCAATCCTTCTTCTTCGCTTCCAGCTTTCAAATTCCAATCATGAGTAATTATCAATGCATCCCGATTGATGTTTGATCAATTTCAGACTTGAGAAGTTGGTAAAAATCTTCAGTTTATTCATCTTTAGCCTTAGCAGTTGGTGCGTAAATTTGAATAACAGTTATATTAACTGGTCTTCCTTGTAGGCGTATGGATATTATCCTATCACTGGAATTGTTGTACTTGAGGATAGATCCTGAAATGTTCTTTTTGACAATGAGTGCAGCGCCATTCCTCTTCAGTTATCATTCCCGGCATAGTATACATTATGATTGTTCAATTCAGTATGGCCAATACCGGACAATATCAGCTGACTGATACCTAGGATGTGAATGTTTATGTGTTCCATTTCATTTTTGACAGTTTCCAGTCTCCTAGATTCATGCTTCATACATTCTATGTTCCGATTATTAATGGATGTTTATAGCTATTTCTTCTTCTTTTAAGTTGTGCCACATCAGCAAATGAAGGTCCCAAAAGCTTGACTCCGTCCACATGATTAACGTCGACTCTACCTTGAGAAGGCAGCTCTTCCCCAGTCTTATTTTGAGTACCTTCCAACCTGGGGGACTCGTCTTCTGGCACTGTATCAGACAATATTCTGTTGCTATTTGTAAGGTTTTCACTGGCCGATTCTTTTCAGAAGTAGACCACCAGGTTCTTCTTCCTAGTCTGTCTTAGTCTGGAAGCTTGGCTGAAACCTGTCCACTGTGGGTGACCATGCTGGTATTTGAATACCAGTGGCATAGCTTCCAGCATCACAGCAACATGCAAGCCCCCACAATACAACAAACTGATAGATGTGTGGGGATGTCACATATGTAGTAGCTGAAAATATTTTAGTCTTTTGGTGTAGTCTTTTGATTAGCAGAAATGTTAATTTTTAGAAGCCCCCAGTTAGCTAGTTTTTCTTCTGGTATTTGTACATTGTTAGTTATGGTTTGTATTGTATTTCTGCCATGTATTAGGGCCCCTAGTGTTATCCCTATTTTTTCTTCCATGATCTTTATCGTTTTAGGTTTTATATTTAGGTCTTTGATCCATTTTAAGTTAGTTTGTGTGTATGGTATGAGGTATCGGTCCTGTTTCATTTCTTTACAGGCCGATGTCCAGTTTTGCCAGCACTGTTAGTTAAAAAGACTAAAAAAAACCCAAAAACTTTTCCCTATTTAATGGACTTTAGTCCTTTGTCAAAGATCACATGACCATAGGTGGGTGGATTTGCATATGGGTTCTCAGTTTTCTTCCATTGGTCTGTGTGTCTCTTGTACCAGTACCAGGCTGTTGACAAAACATTTTTTAAAGAATTTTAATGTACAGGTTTGATAAAATATTTCTTTGCTTACTAGTGAGATTGTATTTTTTTTTCAATTATTGACCTTATACCTGTCATGTAAGTTGTGATTATTTTTTGCAATATTTTTTATTTGCCTTTTGATTTTGTTTATGGTATCTTTTTTTTGTATTTCCATTAAGTTAAATCTATGAATCTTTTCCTTTTTGTTGTCTGTTTTTATTGTCATGTTCAGAAGGACATTCACAAAGATAATACTCATATTCATGTAGATTTTATTTCAGTAACTATGTGGTTTATTTTTTTCCAAAATTAAAATAGTATTTTATATTAATGATTAAATAAAAAAACCAAACCCGTTGCCATTGAGTTGATTTTGACTCATAGCAACCCTACAGGGGAGAGTAGAACTGCCCCATAGGTTTTCCAGGTTGCAGCTGGTGGATTCGAACTGTCGACCTTTTGCTTAGCAGCTGAACTCTTAACCACTGTGTCATTAGAGCTCTAGTGATTATGTACAGAATATAAAATAATTTTGATAAAAGAGGAAATTTTTAACCAATAAATCAAAAATTTTATTGTTAAAATTTTGGTGTACATCCTGTCAGAATGGTTTTGCATCTGTTATTACTATTTTGAAATTGTGTGAAAATATAGTTCTGTATCATCATTTTTAATGATCATAGAGTTTTCAGGTTTGTGAATTTACCATGTATTTAACCTATATCCTGTTAGACATTTAAATTGATACCAAATACTTTGTTGTAATAAACAGATCTGCACTGAACACCCCTATGGATACTTTCGTCCAGTCACTTAACTCCTCTTTACTTTAGAATAAATTACTAGAAGTCAGAGTCCTAGGCGTAATAGTATATGTATTTCTGATTTTGATCTGTTCACCATTTTCCTTAAAATAGAAACTTGCATTAAGTGTCTGTCTTCCTCACCTGCCATGTTAAATCTCTCAACAAAACCTGTTGATTCTGCCTCCTAACTATTTCTCAAATAAATACACTTCTCTCCATTTGAATTGCTTTCACCCTAATCAAAGGCATAGTCATCTCTGACCTGGACTTGGAGTAACAATTAAACTAAACGGCCTTTCTACCTCTGTCTTAATCCCCCTCCAGTATATTTTCCACACAGCAGCCAGGGTGATCCTTTAAAAAAACATACATCTAACCATACAACAGTCCTGCTCAGAATCCTTCACTGGCTTTCTGTTTTACTTGGAGTAATATGAAGACTTTTACTTACGGCTTCAAAGGCCCTCCAAGATCAGACCTCTATCTCTCCAAAGTCATTTTGTACCATCTTCTCCCTCGCCGTATTCCAGCCACACTGGCCTCCTTTTTTCATGAACTTTCCTGGCTCTTTGCTGCCTCGGGGTCTTTAAACATGCTGTTTTTTGTTCCTGGAAAGCTCTTAACTCTGCTTTTGAATTATCCAGTTCCTACGCACCACTCAAGGTTTATCTGAAAGTGTTACTACCTCAGAGAGCACTTCTCTGGTCCACAGGGAAATAAACCACATTATTCCTGTTATAACGCCATGTTTCTTCCTTCCTAGCTTATATGTTGGTTTGTAATTACAGTATTTATATGGTATCTGTCTCTTCCACCAGACAAGTCCTATGAGGGTGAGAATCTTTTCTGTTCTATTCACCATTGTACACCCACCACTTAGCAGTTAGATGCTCAGTGAGTATTTGTGGAATAAGTTAACATTGCCACGTTACTCTTTAGATAAATAAAATCAATTTATACTCATCAAAAGTATGACTTTGGGTTGATTTTTTTATATTTAAATGTATTTATTTTGGTATATGGTATAAGATGACAGGGATTTAACTTGATTTTTCCCAGTTAGCTTTGTCCTGTAACCTACCGTATTTCTGTAATCCAGCCTTTTCACATTTCTTTAAAATACAGTAAATTCTTACATCTTTTTAAGTCTCTTTCTGGACTTTATTTTCTGGTACATTGTTCTGTGTCGACCTAGGTACCATGATCACACTATTTTAATTATTTTTGCTTTGTAATGCACAATTATTTGGTGGGGCAGATCACTCTTCATCAGTTTAACTTGTCATTTGTTTCCATCATTTGTTTTACCAGATGAAGTTTTGGCTATCTAACTAAGTTCCAAAGAACAAAATCCTATTAAAATTTGTTGAAATTTTATTGAACTTACAATGTGATTCTTTGATCGTCGCAACTACAAACATACTTTATTCTGTGTTCTTTTCTAAAATTTGTAGTTTTCTTAGTATAGATCCTAAACATTTCCTAAGTTTTTTCTTACGGATTTTTTTTTTTAATTGCTGTCAGGAGGAAATTGTTTTTTCCAGTTATGTCTTCTAACTGGTACTTATTTAGACGTAGCGTAAAGCTCTTTATTTTTGTACTTTGTATTTATTGTTTACTTTGTATTTTTTAAGTTTCTAAAAATTTTCTTTTGAATTTTCAAGATAGATTAATAGTAAGAACCTCTTACATAGCACTTTTAATATGTTTCTTCCAGGATAGAATATATCATTTCAGAGCCCTGATGTTGTTCTGGGTTATGTTGGTAGTTTGCAGTTAAT
The DNA here is from genome assembly GCF_030014295.1 of Loxodonta africana. Taxonomy (NCBI): domain Eukaryota; kingdom Metazoa; phylum Chordata; class Mammalia; order Proboscidea; family Elephantidae; genus Loxodonta; species Loxodonta africana. The sequence continues at coordinate 25,556,459 of NC_087350.1, forward strand.
TGTGAATATCTTACCTGCCTACAGTGTGCATAATTAGGATTTTACGCTTGATTAAAAGTTTAGATATATGGAAATAGAGTTTAACCATTTATGGTCATTTTAGAAAATGAATTAGAATTAGGGTTTTCCCTCTTAAACTTCTCGCAAGGAATTATTCTAAACCAGAATTGGCAGAATAATATAAGTCTTAAAATAATATTTTTCTCTTTTTTAGGAAGTGGTTCTGAAAGATGGAAGAATTGAAAGACTAAAGTTGGAACTGGAAAGGAAAGATGCTGAAATCCAGAAGCTGAAAAATGTGATCACTCAGTGGGAGGTCTGTATTTATTTACTGTTGCAAAATAAAATATTCTGTTAATTTGGCTATTTTCTGTTTTTCTTATGTGTAAATATGTTTAATATATTGGTTAATACTTTTTATTATGTTTTCGAATGCTTTAATTAGTATTATAATATTTGAATGATAATACAGTTTATTTTTAACCACAAACCTACCTATTACTCTTACTTCCTCATTTAGGCTTTTCTAAAATCTCTTAAGCCTCTAAAGTGTCATTCTTTTTTGACTAGTATTTGTTCAAGTTTCATCCCTGATGGTTCTTACGTTTCCCTTCCTTCTGTACTCATGCTTTTAAGAACCATCGCTGCTAAAATCTTTTCAGACTCCACCAACCAATCTCCCTTAGCTTTTTGTTAATTTATATTTTCCGTAGCTTTTGTTGGGCACTTAGCACGTGCTTGGCACAAGAAATTGAAAGGTGAGTTAGCAAGAAGCTCATAGCCTAGTGGGGAAGACAGACGTGTAAATAGTTACAGCACAATGTAGGATTTATAATTTGAGATTGGGCAGGGTACTGCAGAAGCATAGAGAAAGGAATGAATGCGTTACTGCCATCAGTAATTGGTGAGGATTTCAAAGAAAAGATGTTTTGTTGTTTCCAGGTAGAGAGAATAATATATACAAACGTTTCAATGCTTGAATAGTCACGTACAGGGAATGGTAGGAAGTACAGTGTTGCTGAAATTGATTTTTTTTTTTGAAATTGAGGGTAATAGGAAGTTATAGAAGTTCAGTTTGGAGATGTTCGTTGGGATCAGAATTTGAAGGCATTTGAATTTTAGACAAAGAGAGGGCAGTAGAGGTCTTTAGAAGGGAAATACATGAGAATTTTTTGTGGGAAAATCACATAACTGAGACCTACAGTGATGATAGTTTGATAAAACAAGAGGTATTAAGCGTAAGAGGAAGGGTACTTTTTTAACTAGTTTGGGAATAGTAACTAATGGATTTCATCTTGGCCGTGTTGAAATGGCTGGGGTGCATGCAGGCATAGATGTTTAGAATGCAGTTGGATACGGTGGAGTCATAACATGGGCATTTAACTTAATTACCTTTGTATGCTTTTTCATAAAATTAAAAATCCTAATAAGGGTGTTGTAGATTTCATATATGCTCTTTATCATATGTTGTATGCTACTAGCATTTTGTACATTTTTGGCCTTACATATACATTTACTAGTCAGGGTTGTATATACAAAACTATGTATTATGCTAAATTTTTATTGGTGATAAAAGGAATTCTCAAGGGTAATTTTTCTCATTTGCAGTTTTGTGTGTGTGTTTGCTTTCTTTTTTTTAATGAAAATAAAGTGAAACAAAAATCTAGAGTGTTTTGAGACAAGTGTAGTTGGTGGCTATAACCATCCTGTGAATACTCCTTGATTCCAACATAGAGATAGGCCTTTCTCCTGTCGTGTTCTGGGGGCCTCTGGAAAGTGCTCTCCAGCCCCGTGCTCCCCTGTCTCTGCCGGGAGCTGACATCACCGGGGTAGCTGTGTCAAGTGCTGGCTCAGGACAAAGGCCTGTGGCAATTTTTGTTTTTTAAGCTAACTTTAGACCTTAAGGCTTGCCTAAGAAATGCCTCCATGTACACATACTAATCTGGGCCTTGGAAGAAGGCTAGAGATAGAGTTTGGTGAACTATTAACATAGGTTGAAGCCCTGAGAGTGGAAATTTCAGAGTGAATATAGTTGTAGTGAACTGTATATGTTTATCCCCATCATATTTGAATGTTTCCATTTGAATTGGCTTCCTCATCCATTTCTAAGTTTCTCAGAAAGATTTACATTTACTACTATTAATTTTTACTCTTTATATCTACTTTATATTTACTATTTTTATGTACTTATTCAGTGTATTATCTGCAGTATTACTCAGTAAATATTATTGGTTTATCATCACCAATTTAATGGGCAGGGTACTATTTAGTTAAAGCTATCTATTATATTGGACTTAAATGAAATACATTTAAATCTGTTTTACAGAAGAGCTTTTTGAATCTGATTAACTTCTATACATATTTGTATACATGTTGCGAGAAGAAATGATAAGTTTCTTATACTGATCTGTTTCCTTTAGGCTCTTGTTTTTCTGTGATGTATTAAATGTATTGTTTTTCTCTAATGTATTAATGTATTAAATCTCTCTAAATAATTCAGACTGTTACAAGACTTGAAGGGTGGTGTAGGGAAAATGCCCTAGAATATGGGTGTTAACGTGGGAACACAATTCCTCTTGTCTATAAATGTATAATTGTGTCATTTATATAGTGTGAGAAAAAGCTAAGCCGTTTGGAAAGAGCAATAGAAAAAGAGTTGAAAGATATTTCAGTAAATTGCTAATTCATATCAGCCAGATAATTACTACAAGAATAGTCAATGAAATAATGAGAAATTAATAAGGCCTGTATTAACTGAGAAGGTATAGAACTGTGCTTTACAGGCTAATAAGCACTTCATATGTCCGTCTAAACTTAAAGCTAAATAAAAATGAAAACCGTTTCTCAGTTGCACTTGCCGGATTTCAAGTGTATATGCACATATTGGTCAGTAGCAGATACGGAAGGTTCTAGTATAGTGCTGGATGGTGTTTGTTCATTTTCCAGTTTTTCATCTAAATTATTTTGAATTGTATATGGAGTATATTTGAGGAAGAAAAGACTTCAGGAAAATTTAATATTATTTTGAGTTTTCTCCACTTTTATCCCCTCTTCTTTAATTTTCAATTACTTATGATACTAATATCTATTATTGTGCTATACAAAAAAAAACCCAGTGCCTATAGATTTGATTAAATAGTAGACAGCTCTGAATACATTTTATACTGTCCTGTTTTATTCTAAAGTAATTTGTCTTTGAACAAGCCTTGAATTTACAGCTCCACAAATTGATAATAAATCATTAATTGTATCATTTGTTTTTAAAAAATTAAACTTTTTTTTTTTTTTTACTGTTAGGGAAAGTATAAAGAAGTAAAGGCAAGAAATGCACAGTTACTGAAAATGCTTCAGGAAGGTGAAAGTAAGTGATTTGTGTGTTTTTGGAATTTAAAAATTTATCTTAAATAATATTTGAAGATGTTTCAAGATATATGACTTACCAACTCCACACAATAAAAAGGTTTCCCAGAGTGATAGAGACTGAATGGTTGCTGATAATTTCAGTGTTATACAAGCTTAAGACTATTCAGGCAAGAAAGACCCTCAAAATGTCAATTCTTATAAATTACTAGACTTCATTTAGCTTGAAAATAAAACATTTGCTTAGGACTCTGCTTTTTAATTATTAGAGGAGAAGGACCTGTCATCACTTTATGTTTTCCTTCTCATTTCTCTCCTTCTTTCCCCACTTCCATATCTTTGCTGCCACTCTAACTTTTGGCAATAGTTCACCAGCAGGAAGCCAAAGATATCAATAACAAATGGTTAGAGGTAATAAATAAGAATAAAAAATTTGTGTGTTATATGGGGGAAAAAAACCTGCTCCCAAGTGGATTCTGACTTATGGTGACCCAGTGTGTGTCAGAGTAGAACTGTGCTCCACAGGGTTTTCAGTGGCTGCTTTGTTGGAAGTAAATTGCCAGACCTTCCCTCTGAGATGCCTCTGGATGGACTTGAACTGCCGGCCTTTTGGTTAGCAGCCCAGCATGTTAACCGTCGGCACCACCCCAGGCATTCCATGAAATTCTCCCAAATAGGTTGCATTCCTGAATATATATACCCAGTGACACTTAACTTGAAAGTTCTGTGAAAAATTTCTATTCACAACATAAGAGGAAGTGTGTATTAATTTAAATTTTTAATATGACATTTATGCAAAGGAAATTAAAAAAAAAATTTTTTTTTTATAAACCATAAAAGAGATATAGAGAAAGACAAGAATAAATGGGGAAAATCTTCTGAATAGACAAGATTAAGTATAATAAACAACTTTTGTATTAATAAATGTTAATGAAATCCCAAATATTGCTTTCTATGAGTACTGTGTAGCAGTTAAGAAACTATGAAGCTCACCTTGAAGAGTAAGTTAATAAGATAACAAACGTTGTTTTCAAATGTGAAAATACTGGAAATGGAATTGCCCAAATAAAATTTAAACTATGTTACGAAGCAAGTTATCAAAAAGAACCAGAAATTGTGACCAGTTTTACGGAATGTATAGTTTTGAAGTAGATTTAAGCTATTATGTAACTTAATTATGACATAATAGAAGTTAAAGAACAATGAGTTAAGGCATTGTTTGGACAGTCGGAGATCAACATCCTAGGGTTTATTTAGATCTTTACATGTGATTGAATTCCATATGGGTCATTTACTTTATTTTAATTTGATGAACGTTTAATTTAATGAACAAAATTATGAGAATAAAAAAATTGCTTAGAGGATATATTTCTAATGGAAGAAATGAAGGATATCATTGGGCATTGGATGTATAATTTTTAAATATATAAAAATAAAATATTCCTCACAAATAAACCATTTGTTAAAAATAAGAAAGTTAACTGATAAAAGTTTACTCTCAAAAATAGATTAAAATTGGCTACCAGTAAATAACATCAGTGCCTGTATTCTACACTACAAATAATCCAAGTAGAAGAACTTTATATAGGCTCATGACATGAAAATTATTTATAACATTCTTTATAATATTATAATACGACATATATGTTCCTAAAAATCACTGCACTCTCCAAAAATTGTACAAAGTCTATGGGAAAAACGAGGTTAGGTACACAACACTCAAAAACTTTTAATAATTTTCAGAGACCACAGAGGTTATATGATTAGTCATGAGGCACATATATTTGACAGTGCTTTACTGGTATGCAAAGTCAGGTAAAAATAGTTTTGTTGGCCTTATAGTATGTTCCCCCCAATAATTTAAAGAAAAAACATTCTACCTTGTTTTCAAAATCTTGTTTTACGGTTAGTCAGGGTATTTAAAGTTTTTTCCCTATGTGAAATTTATTTCTTTGTGTCTTTCCCCTCTTTAGTGTTGATGGAAAAATTAATCTTTCATCATTATCTGTACAATTAATATTTTAACACCACAAAAAATATAAAATTTTCAAGAAAAACTGCTGTGATGATAATAGTAAGAATTTACCTGTCAAAAGTAAGAGACAAGAAATACATTGGTTAAATGTGAGGACAGTAAATCATTATTCTGACTGCACTGCTGTGTCTTAGTCCACTAACGTATGAAGTATTTGAATGATTGGAAAGGGTATTACAGTGCCGTTTCTCTGTTTTGTCAGTGAAAGATAAAGCAGAAATACTTCTCCAAGTTGATGAGTCACAGAGTATCAAGAACGAGCTAACTGTACAGGTAAGGAAAACTGTAGAAATTGAGGAGTGGTTTTCTTAAGGTATTCTTTAGTCCTGAATTACTAACCTTGACTAAACAAAAATATAGCCGATCAACATTGCAAGAAAGTGGTATAAATTATACTTCTTATTATAGCAAATAAGGGAAGATTCTGTTTATTGCTGTGGGATGTAGATATGTCTTGGAGAATGGGGGCAGATAAGGTTACGTTTTACCTGATGTGGATTATGAGATAGAGATGGCAGAGAGAACTTACCCTTTTCACAGACTTGATTGTCTTTCCTTCACATCCTTATTTTGTCTTCTCTTCTTTTAGAACAGTGGGCTTGTTCTAGCTATTAGCTGTATAGTATTTCTAATTGAAATTGTGGGGATTTTTCCTCCTATGATAACTTGTTCATCTTGTGGTCAAAAAAAATCATCATTGACTCTTACTGTAAAAACTCAAGAAAAGGTTTACACGCAGAAAGAAACAGTCTTTGATGGTTACGAGGGAGAGGCGGGTTGGGGAGTGAAAATCACTAGATAGTAGACAAGTGTTAATTTTGGTGAAGGGAAAGACAGTACACAATAGAGGGGAAGTCAGCACAACTCTACCAAGGCAAAGTGATAGACATTTCATAGACACTTCTAAACACCCTGAGGGGACTGAGTTACTGGGGCTAAGCGCTGGGGACCAGGGTCGTAGTAGTTACATAGGTCAAATGGCCTATAATACAGTTCATAAAGAAAATACTCTACATCCAACTTTGATGAGTAGCGCCTGGGGTCTTAAAAGCTTGCAAGCGGCCATCTAAAATACATCTGTTGATCCCATCATGTTTGAAACAAAGGAAAATGAAGATAACCGAAGACACAAAGAAAATATTAGTCCGAAGTACCACAGCCTCGACCAGCCTGAGCCCAGAAGAACTAGAGGGTGTCCGAGTACCACCACCAACCTCTCTGATAGGAACCACAATAGAGGGTCCCAGACAGAGCGGGAGAAAAATGTAGAACAAAATTCAAATTCTCAAACAAAAAGACCGGACTTACTGGTCTGGCAGAGACTGGAGAAGTCCTGGACACCCTTTTAACTCAGAACCGAAGACACTTCCAAAATCCACCTTTCAGCCAAGATTAAACAAGTCTATAAAACAAACAACAACACATGAGAAACATACTTCTTTGTTCGTTTGTGTAGACGAGACCAAATGGGATGGGGAAAGGAGAACGTTGACACATTGCAAGGATTTCAGCTATTGTCACAAAACAATTCGTGTTTGATTTGTTGGATGAGAAACTAATTTGTTCTGTAAACTTTCACTTAAAGCACAATTTAAAAAAAAAATCAGTGCGAATAAGTGTTAAGAATTAAACTATATGCCTAAAAAGACAAAAAAAAATTTTTTCTCATTGAATATTTGGTTATAGGTGACTTCACTTCATGCTGCATTAGAACAAGAAAGATCTAAAGTGAAAGTGTTACAAGCAGAATTAGCCAAATACCAGGTATGCTTTTATAAGTCTAAGTGATTTCATCACAAAAAATGTATTTGGAGTAGATACTTTATAAGAAGCAATTGCAGTATTTTATTCTTAGTTCAAAATTTATTCAGTAAATAATATTAATAATTTTGTTATTGTTGGTCAAATGTAACTTTGTTTTAGATAACGTTAAGGCTATCCTAGATATTTGTATATACAACAATAATTAAAATAATTCAGGAAAATCGTTGGTACCACATAGATGTTATATCATACATGCCACTGAATCATCAAGGGAAGACACATGATATTGGACTCATTGATAACAATAAATTTGATTGCTTGGGTAAGGTAGTATCTCCTAGATAGATTCTCCATAAAAAGGTGTCCATTTCCCTTTTTAATTAATAATTAAAATGTGGGGTGATACTTTGAGATTGTGTGAATATCCTTTTCCCCAGCACCTTCTCATCCAATGGTTTTAGCATCCATTGATGATCTTTGTTTCAGTTATTACTTTGGTGGTTGCAAAATCGTCATTTTCTAATTTTGTCATTCCTTCACAGAATGCATTCAGCTTACATTCAGCATTTTTTTTTCTGGATGAAGCAGTAAAATCAGTGCTTTGTTTCAATGTGTATATGTATACAATTTATGTATTTTTAAATATTTGTATGTATATATGTCTAAATCATGATGTGGAATGCATTAATGTGGGATAAAAGTCGAAACAGTTGGAAAGCCACTGATGAACTGAAGAACACAAAAATAGTTTAGCCCTGGCTTTGAAACCTAATCAGTTCAGGAAGGAGGACCCATTTTGCCTGGGAGGCTTTTGTAAAGGATCTTGCTATGTTTTATGGGATTTTTTTGTTTGGTTGGTTGGTTTTTATTTTAATTCTAGTTGAGAAGCAAGGTAAGTGTTTTAAGCTATATAATCTTGGTACTATATAATATGGGTATTTACTGAAAAATTTTGGTAAATTTATTTTCCTACTGCCTAACAGGAAATAAATTTTGTTTTTAATATATGTCAGTATACATTTCAAGTTCCACATAACCTATTCTCATACTTGTTTTCTCTGAATGAATCTTGGTTGAACTTCTTTGTGTTCAGGAATGAATAACAACAGCATTTTGATTTGTTTAAGAAGGTTGACGCAAAAATGTTTTGACCACCAAGAGGGGACCTGTAAACAGAAAAAGGATGAAAAAATAAAGAAAAACTGACACCCTTATCAAATGACTCTGGGCTCCATGTGTCCCTGATGTAACACTTTAAGAAATGCATTTCCACAGACAAATAGTTCCCAAACTTGACTGATCATCAGACTCACTTGGGGAACTTTTTGAGTTACAGATTCTTTTGGCCACTTCTAGCAACCCTAATCAAGTTTTGGGACAAACCTAGAAATCAGAATTTCTAAAAATATTGCTGCTTAGGTGACTCTAATGATAAACTGTGTTTGAATACCATTGCCGTAGTTTATAAAAATGGGAGAAAAGCCATAAAACTACTGTAAAATAAATACATCAAACCATTATTTATGGTTGATTTGGGGGTGGGATTAGTTATGGATGATTTTAATTTTCTTCTTTGTACCTTTGTACTTTCCAGATTTCTACAATGAGTGTTTGCTTTTTAAATCAGATTAGGGCAAAAAAATCTATGTTAAAATAATTAATATGAAATACTTCTTGTCTTTTAAGCAGCCTTTCTCTTTCCTTGACTCAAGTCAAATACCATAGATGGAGCTTCATATGGAACGTGTTAAATACAGATTTGTATATACCACTGAGAACCGTAAAAAGTATAACCTACTTTTCAACTCAGTGATGAACAAAATCAGTTTTCTAATGATGTCTAATATAAACAAGACTGGAAAGACAGAGCGTGAATTATAAATTGAATTACCTAAGAGATAATGAACTGAATTGGCAAATTTGCTGATCATATAGACCAAATTGTGTGTAGTTTATTTTAGTATTGATCAAAAATTTTATTTTCAGCAAGTCTGGGACAGTCACAATGAGCTTTGAAAAATAAGATGTCATCTTACTAAGGGACTAATTCAAGTAGACATAATATTTTGCGATTTCTTCTAACAATTTGTAAAAATAGCCGCATAAAAATAATTTAGTGATACGCACACTTAAATTTACAAGCTAAAAAAAAAATGCTTCCTTCTTATATTCAAAAGTGCCTCTTGTGTCATATATTCTTAATATGAAGAAGACCCCAAAATAGTATTTTCTAAACAGTTTGCTTTATTTTTCTTTACAGGGTGGCAGAAAAGGGAAAAGAAACTCTGAATCTGACCAGTGTAGGTGATTAACCTTTGAGGTCAACACAAAAGTTAAAATGTTCAGGTTTTACAAAAATGTATATATTTAATGCTGTGCAACTGCTAAAATATGCAGTTTTTGTTGAAACTAAAAATGACTAGCTCACTAACAATCTATAATTTCATGTTCTTTTGGCTTAAAGTGAAAAGAAGAAAAATAGAACTTCAGCAGAACTCAGTGATTATTGTTTACTGTCTATACTTCTTATCACTTTAGTTTTTCATCCATCAATAAAATTTACTCTTCCACAAATATGTTTGATTTTTTTTTTTTTAAGTTTCAGAAATAATGTGAAAGTATTAGTTTTGCTTATAGCACAGTCAGTTAATTGGATCATTTCATTTCAGTGAACATTTATTCAGCACTTTTCTTCATGCTAAACTCTATAGAAATACAAGGTGAGTAAAATATGGTTGCTGTCAAGTAGCTTATGCTCAGAGGAAATAGAGTGTGGGGATTGATAAAGAGCAAAAATAATTACCATACATATTAGAGTGTGATATCACATTATTTGGAAATTGAGAATGCTTTAATGAGAAACCCTGGTGGTGTAGTGGTTAAGTGCTACAGCTGCTAACCAAATGGTTGGCAGTTCAAATCCGCCAGCATTCCTTGGGAGCTCTACAGGACCGTTCTACTCTGTCCTATAGGGTCGCTATAAGTCGGAATTGACTCGACGGCACTGGGTTTTTGGTTTTTGATGAGGGAGTTTTTGGAAGGTAGATACTATTTCTGTAGTGAGAGGCATTGCAGGAAAAAGGAACAAAATCTGAGCTGAAAGATTTGTGTATAGAACAGTGTGACTTGAGCACGGTAAACATGACACTGGGAAGTGAAAGCAAATGTATGTGTGGGAGGGATGAATGAGAGATTTTTCATGGATACAATTACTACAATAACTACTTACTTATAGAATTCCTTGTTTTAGCGTAGCCAGTGAGGTATAATCATTAAAATAAATATTTTTCCTAATAACAAAGATGAACACATAAATATTGGTCTTGGCCTTTAAAACCAGCATTATATAAAGGATTCTACTTCATGATAGTCTTTGATTGCTTATATGTCTGGCTTCCTCCATGATGTTATCTGAATCTTGCAGAGAATTGTGCCTTTTCTCTCCCTCTATTCCCAGTACTTAGCGTGCTATGTGGCTCAGAGTAAGCATTAAAGAAAGGTTTGTTTAATTAAGTGCCAAAACTTTTAAAAATATTTCCTAATTTTACATTTGATTAAGATGAGACACCATCAGTATACCTAATTAATTTGTTAAACGTGTGGCAATATTCTGTGATGACATACTTCTCAACCCAGTGATGAACAAAATCAGATTTCTAGTGCTGTCTCACACGAACAAGCTAGACAGAACTTGAATTAGAATAGTTTCAATTATAATTGAATTGTCCAAGGAGTTTAATAAACTGAATTGCCAAAGCATACTATATTATCATCTGCTTTTTTTTTTTTTTTTTTGATAATTGACCACGTTATTTGGTACAGTATAGTACCTAGGATCTTACACAGGGCTTGGCACACGGCACTCAACATATAAGCTGTTTTTTCACTAGTGTATATGTTAATTAAAAATTTCCTAGACACATAGAACACTTAACTAATCATTTTTTGTGTGTGTTGGGTATTTTCTAGATTACGATATTTGTAGCTCCTTCCCCCTTCCCCTTCCCCAACCCTAGAAGGTGAGCTCTGTCCAGCGTGCTCAGATTTGCCAATAATCTGGGCACTGGTCTTTGAGAAAGTAACTTTATTGCAATGCATAGAGCAAGGATCTGACTCCCCGAGCTATGAGAAGCAAGGCTTATATGTGATTTTGGGTAGCAAGATCATGGCCATGCAGGTGTAAGGCAGCCAGGAAAGAGGAGGTGACGTGGTTCTTGTAGGACCTCTTGCTTTGGAATAGGATCCGGGTGATGATTTTTCTTCTGATCATTCTACTTGTTGCTGCGTTGTCTGTCGAGGTCAGTTAAGCGGTCACAGCTGGCCCTTCTGCACACACAGTGTGGGCCAAATCTAGCATGGGCTAGTTTAAAGACTAATGGAAATTTACTGGCATGTGTAGGGTCAGGTTACACCACCTGAATTCCCTTTTCTTGATTTATGTATCTACTCCTATCTTTTGTAGGTTAATATAACAGTTTTAGCAGGGAGGAGATAGAAAAGACAATTAGTGGTGATCAGTCTGGTGATTTCTGTTAAAATTGCTTTCTCAGGCATTCTGCTTTAATAAACATCAGTACTTAGCTTGTTTTCAGCTTTTTGAGTATTCAGAGAAATTTTTGATAGGCAATTTCGTGCCATTCGTTGTGCTAAGTACTGGAGTTGTAAATACGAGATTTCCTTGTACTCAAGGCATCCACAGTCAATTGGGAAAAAACAAATGTAAAAAGATAATACCATAAGTAATAATACTGATATATTCACATTCCTGTTGGAATATAGAAAAAAAATTTTATTATTTTAAAGAGGTATCTTAGACATAACTTTAATTATTTCAAGTTCCATTAATATCTTATTTAAAAAGTGATTATGCAATATTGCCAAGTTAAATAAAATCAAATATTCTCAACATCTGTGGGATTTTTGATATCTCCCATAGTGTGTTAGTAAGGCTAGAGGAGATAGAGCCATGTTCAAGTCCCAGTTCTGGTACTTACTAGTTCTGTGACTCATAGTAAGTACTCAGTAAATAATTGAACAGAGTGAATTTGGGTATCAAATGAGAACAGATGGCTGAAAGTATTTGATAAAAACTAAATAAGGCTATCTCTGCCTTCAATTGATTTTCACTCTAATAGGAATAAAATGAACATAGCACATCAGCAATTAACAATCAAGATAGGATACAGTGAATTTCACAAGAATTTTACAGTGATAAGAGAGTTCAGGAAAGCCTGATGTTACTCATATAAGAGATACCATTTTTGCAATAGTTCTTAAAGGGTAGGCAGCTTTCTCACAGAGTTTTTAAGGGTAGAAGGCATTCAAGGCAAGGAAAATAAAGATCGAGAAGGAGGAAAAGAAATGGATCCATTCAGGGAACAGAAATACAATGCAAAGAATGTTTTCTGGGGAGGGAGTGCCTTCACTTTGGCTGGAGCATGCGTTCATATAGGACAGTGTCTTAGTCATCTAGTGCTGCTGTAACAGAAATAACCACAAGCGGGTGGCTTTAACAAAGAGAAATTTATTCTCTCTCAGTCTAGTAGCGTAGAAGTCCAATTTCAGGGTGACAGCTCCAGGGGACAGCTTTCTCTCTCTTTCGGCTCTGGAGGAAGGTCCTTGTCATCAGTCTTCCTTGGCTGAGGAGCGTCTCACCACAGGGACCCTGGGGCCAAAGGACAAGCTGTTCTCTTGACTCTTGTTTCTTTCTTGTATATCTCAAAAGAAATTATCTTAAGATACACCCTAATCTTGTAGGTTGAGCCCTGCCTTATTAACATAACTGCTTCTAATCCCACCTCATGGACATCATAGAGGATTTACAGCACATAGGAAGATCACATCAGTTGACAAAATAGTGGACAGTCACACAATACTGGGAATCATAGCCCAGCCAGGTTAACATATTTTGGGGGGACACAATTCAATCCATGACAGACACTAATAAGAGAGCCACAAAGGTAATTTGGGCATAGCCATCACCCATCTTGTATTTCAGATTAAGAAGTCTGTACATAATTCGGTGGGCTATGGGGAAAACGTTAAAAATTTTATGGACAAAGGAGTCGTGTAATCAGTGATCTTGCAAGAAGACTGAAATATAGAAAATTACTGAAGAAAGTCAGTTGGAAGACAATATTGAGGTGACTTTTATAATAGTAAAAGTAGAAGGTAATGAGGATCTGAACTAGGGAGGTGGCAGTGAAATTCAGAAAATGGGATAAAAAAAATGTTCCATGGGGAAGAGGGGCGGTTCCTAACAAACTTGTGAAGGGTAAGGGAAAAAAAAAAAAATTTCAGAGATGAAAACAAGACCAAGCCTGGATCAGAATGAGAATGATGGTCTCACTAATAGGATAGACTGATTAAAGAGTTAATGTGGGGAGATAATTGGAAATGATTTTGCCATATTAAATTGGATTTGCCCAAAGATCATCTAAAAGTAAGAGTCAATCAAGTTGGAAATAAGAGATCCGTTTCCCTGAGGAAAGGCTGGAGTTAGGGATTTGGGATTCATCTACAATTAAGTTTTATGAGTAGTTTACATTCCCAAATGAAAAAGTATTTGTAGAGAAGTATTGCTTTGGGAATGATAGGAAACAGAGCTGGCAGAAAGGTGGGAGGCATAGTGATAAATGTTGTAGAGAGATCTCGGGTTTCAAGCCCAAGGAAAAAGACTATTCGATTTAACAGTTAGAGACACATTTATGACCTTCAGAAAAGCTTTTTCAGTGGTTGGCACAGAGCAAGGTGTTAAGGAGGAAGAAGTTGAAGACTTTTGGCCCTGAGGTACGTTGAGGGGCTTTGGGATTGGATGAGGGTTGGTTTTTATTTAGGACAGAGGACTTTAAAATATTAATAAGCAGAGAGGAAGGAGCCAGTCAAGGAAACGAAGTATGGGAGGAATGAGAGATTGACTTCAGAGCCCACCAATTAGGTATTTACTTGCCATTATATGTTTTAGTTGCCTGATCAACCATCTCTAACTCATGGTTTAACTCCAAATTAAGCTATTCGCTGTTAATGGCACTATACGCTTCCTATATAATAATTTTAAGAATGTTTAAACAGAACGTAAGGATTTTAAAAAGAAATAACGGTTTCACTACTCAGATGTTGGTAAATTTCCATCATTTAGCTATTATACACTATGTGAAGGAAAAGTTCCTGAAACAATAGACAAGATAGGCAAGTGAAAGACCCTCCAAAAACTGAAAGTCATCAAATTGTTCTGGGGTAAAGTTTTAACTGAATTTAAAATGTTACTTAAAGGAAAAGTTACATCCACTGCTTGTGTGGTTGTTATGAAGTGGTTACCCGTATGTTCTTTAGTGGCCTTGTACTTTGATTTCAGCCTTTTGGAAAAGCACTATGGCAGTGTTTCAAGAGCCAGACAATTGTTTATACACAGTAATCCCAACATTGGATAATTTAAGAAGATAATTCGAGAGAAGAATAAATTTAAAATATAAGATATGGTAACTGTAACAGGGAAACAAGGAAATAACACAGATATTCACCTGCAATGTCCAGTTAATATAATACTAACCCAGATATCCAACTTGCATGACAAATAACACCAGTGGAAACTGTTACAGTGCAACTCCTGAAGGGTATAGTTAGGATGACTGTTTAAAAACATGGAATATGTTGAAGTTTAAATATCAAAACAAAATACAGCTGTTTGTAAATATCAATGTATGTGGGCAGAAACTGGAAAGTGGTAATTCAAAAATTAAAATGCTTGTTGTGGGATAGTGGGATTGTGAGAGATTATGGGTTATTTCCAAAATTTTATCTAATATTCTTCTGTTTTTTGCAATTAAAAAAAGGGAAAAATAGTACTGCTTGGATTTGTGTTAAGTATGGACTATCTATATATACACATGCACATATATATGTATATGTACACACAGAAGGTAATTTGTTGTTAGGGGATTAAATAACTCATTGAGATTCAAATGAATTAAGTGTTTATAATTATGGGACATCTCCAAGACACGGAAGTTTTATTTTTAATACAGAACATTTCACTATGATAGAACCGAACTAGGCAAGTAGCATTGGCAATCAAAATCACCATATGGCTACAAGAAAAGGTGTAAAGTTTTAATCAGCCAACTTGATGTTTTACTTCTTTTGCTTCCCATTTTTAAAATTTCAGACCTTTAGAAATTTCGCTACCAGTAACTACTAATATTGTTCTGGTGAAATCTACTCAATATTAACTTTTTTGATATATTTCAAAATAAGATTTGAATGTTGTTATTTTTAGGTGCTGTCAAGTCGGTTCCGACTCATAGCGACCCTATGTACAATAAAATGAAACACTGCCCGGTCCTGATCCATCCTTACAATCCTTGTTATGCTTGAGCTCATTGTTGCAACCACTGTGTCGATCCACCTCGTTGAGGGTCTTTCTCTTTTCCCCTGACCCTGTACTCTGCCAAATATGATGTCCTTCTCCAGGGACTGATCCCTCCTGACAACATGTCCAAAGTATGTAAGACGCAGTCTCGCCATCCTTGCCTCTAAGGAGCATTCTGGTTGTACTTCTAAGACAGATTTGTTCGTTCTTTTGGCAGTCCATGGTATATTCAGTATTCTTCGCCAACACCACAATTCAAACGCGTCAATTCTTCTTCGGTCGTCGTATTCATCGTCCAGCTTTCACATGGATATGATGTGATTGAAAATAACCATGGCTTGGGTCCAGCGCATCTTAGTCTTCAAGGTGACATCTTTGCTCTTCAACACTTTAAAGAGGTCCTTTGCAGCAGATTTACCCAATGCAATGCGTCTTTTGATTTCTTGACTGCTGCTTCCATGGCTGTTGATTGTGGATCCAAGTAAAATGAAATCCTTGACAACTTCAGTCTTTTCTCCATTTGTCATGATGTTACTCATTGGTCCAATTGTGTGAGGATTTTTGTTTTCTTTATGTTGAGGTGCAATCCAAACTGAAGGCTGTGGTCTTTGATCTTCATTAGTAAGTGCTTCAAGTCCTCTTCACTTTCAGCAAGCAAGGTTGTGTCATCTGCATAACACAGGTTGTTAATGAGTCTTCCTCCGGTCCTGATGCCCCATTCTGCATATAGTCCAGCTTCTTGTATCACTTGCTCCGCATACAGATTGAATAGGTACGGTGAAAGAATACAACCCAGACGCACACCTTTCCTGACTTTAAACCAATCAGTATCTCCTTGTTCTGTCCAAACAACTGCCTCTTGATCTATGTAAAGGTTCCTCGTGAGCACAATTAAGTGTTCCGGAATTCCCATTGTTCGCCGCAGTGTTATCCATAGTTTGTTATGATCCACATAATGGAATGCCTTTGCATTTTCGCTGCTATGCATAAGGTTTTCACTGGCTAATTCTTTTCAGAAGTAGACTGCTGGGTCCTTTCTAGTCTGTCTTAGTCTGGAAGCTCAGCTGAAACCTGTCCTCCATGGGTGACACTGCTGGTGTCTGAATACCAGTGGCATAGCTTCCAGCATCACAGCAACACGCAAGCCCCCACAGTGCTACAAACTGACAGACACGTGGGGGAAGATTTGAATAAGTTTATAAATTTTATCATTAAATGCATTATGCTCCCATATTCTCAATACCTTAATACACTAAAACCTGCAAAAGCCGGAACCTGCATAAGAAGGAAACCTGTTAGAGAACGAAATATTTTCCACTGTAGAGAGCAATATAAAAGTGGCAACCTGCACCCTGTCAAAGGCAGAAAACTTGGCGAGACCTGGAAAAACAAGGCAGTCCTGTTGACTTCCAGCTCTCACAGGTTTCAATTTATCTGTAATGGATACTGATTATACAATCTTAAATTAGGTTTTTAAAAACAGCTTTATTGAGGTATAATTAACATACAAAAAAAATAATTTTTTATTATTTTTAAACTTAACATACTGGGATTGGTGAACATGCTCTGTGATTTCAGTTCTTTGAAATTTGTTGAGGTTTGCCAGTATATGATCTAGTTAGTTATGTGTGGGCTTGAAATGAATGTACATTTTGTAGTTGTTGGCTACAGTGTTCTATATATGTCCAGTTAGATTTAGTTTGTTCAAATGTAATATATCCTTAATGATTTTCTTTTAGCTGAGAGAGATGTTAAAATTTCATAGTGATTGTTGATTTGTCTACTTAATGGTTCTGTCAGTTTTGTTTTTGAGGCACACACAAATTTAAAATTGTTCTATCTTCCTAGTGAAAGATGAACTTTATTTTTATGAAGCAACTATCACTAGTATGTTTTTGCTTCAAAAGCTTATTTCATCCAATATTATTATTGCTACACTAGCTTCCTTACACTTAGTGTCTCCATGGCTTATTTGGTGCCATCCTTTTATCGTAATTCCTTCTGTGTCCTTATATTTGAAATGGGTTGCTTGTGCACATTACATTTTTGTATCCCAGTTTGGCAGATTTTGCGTTCCTTCTTGTATGGTAGCAAATGAAATTATCATGGAATCATATAGTCAACTAGTTCTCCCTATGATTTGAAAAACTGTAACCAGCCAAGTCGAAAACCACTGGGCTGAAATGCAAAACATAGAAAAACCAAGTAAAGAGAATTAGGTAAAACTTTTGCCATACCTATCTGAAAAGAAATACAAGTGTGTGTGCATGTGTGCATAAATAAGTCACACCCAAATATTCTTAACTGCCCCCTCCTCTAATTTGGTTATGAATTCTTTGACATTCCTTCTGTGATGGTTAGGACTGTGTGTCAACTTGGCTGGACCATGATTCTCAGTGTTTTGGCAGTTTTATGATTATGTGCTCACTTCCCTGTTGAGATCTGATACATGATCACCCCCATGATGGGATCTGCTGTGGTACCGGTGGGGGCAGGACCTGTGGTGGCTTGCCGCCCCCTGAGCCTTTATCTGTCCGTCCTCCACGGCCTGGCTCTTATGCTCGCCTTGCTGGAGCTTTTGCTCATTCTGGATCCTGCAGGTGGCCCCTGTTTGTCTGACGTCTGGTTCTTGGGACTTGAGCTAGCAGCTTAACTGTGGTCTTGCCTGCCAATCTTGAGATTCATTGATCATCACAGCCTGCAACAGCCCTGCTCTCCAGCCTCTGATCTTGGGTTTACCAGCCCCTGTGGCTATGTGAATCAGCAGAATTCTGTAACAGCCCTGCTTTCCAGCCTGCCAATCTTGGATTCGCCAGCATCTATGGCTGCGTGAATCAGGAGAATCCTCTTTCCTGCCCCACAGACTTGGACATTACACCCTCTAAAAATCACATGAGCCATTTCCTTGATATAAATATCTATATATAGATAGATAGATACAGATACACGCTTTACTGGTTTTGCTTCTTTAGAGAACTCAACCTAAGACAGTTGATACTGAGAGTGGTTCTAGAGGAACAAAATTGTAAGGATGAATTTTCTAAATTGGTTCTCAGGTCTAGTTGTCTTAAAGATATTGACGACTCTGCTTCCAGTAGTAAAGAGGGCACTGCTAATCCATGTCGTGAGGTGGCAATTCAAATATGCAAAATACCACCACCAATAGAGCAGGCATTGCTGAAAGACAAAGCTCTGGGTGATTGCATGGATGATACCTTTCTACAATTTTGTCATAATGAGAAGTATAAAGAAGCTGGTTGGTTGGTCCTACTTTTGCTGGACAAACGGGTGAAAGAAAGGATGCACTCAGCCTCAGAGCCAAAGCTCAAGTGCTACGTAAGTGACCTCAAAGTTTCCACTTGTGCATTGAAAGAAAGCTTTATTTCTCGTAGTAACAGAGCTGATGTTGCCGAAAACCAAACCCAGAGTCTTATTGTAAGAGTGGCTGAGTTACGTCCGCTCAACTGCCAACCTTAAGAGGTGTCTGAAGTTAAAATGAGGGCATTGATTGAGAACAATTGGAATCCTGCAACCTGGGATGGAGACATACGGACAGATAATCGGGAAGCTGGAGACACTGAGCCCCTAAATTCTATTGACTCGCTCCTGCCAACAGAACCATTAGCCCTTCCAGTCCCATCTAATGAGATTAACCCAGCTGCATCTAAAGGGCCCTTGTCTGAGTCATTGCCTGGTACATCGCCTGAGGCAGATGCTTTACAAGACAATGCTGAATGTTGTCAAAACATTTTCCCACTGATTTTGGCTTCTAGACCTATAAATAGACTTCAGTCCCAGCGAGCCCCAAAAGGTGAAGTACAAACTGTAATCCAGGAGGAGGTACGCTACATTCCGAAAGAACTGCTTGACTTTTCTAATATGTACACACAGAAACCTGGAAATATGTGTGGGAATGGCTATTAAGGGTATGGGTTAATGGTGCAAGGAACAAAGCTGAATCAGTCTGAGTTCATTGATACGGGCTCACTAAGCACAGATTCTGCATTAAATGTTCCAGCTCGAGAAGTTAGGAAAGGATCTAATTAGTTGGGTTGCTGAGGCATGGATTATGCCATTGCCTACACTAAATCAAGTTGGAGTACCATAACTGCCTTGGTATACTGTAGAAGATATCCAAAGTCTTAGGGAAATTGGCATGATTGAGTGGGTTTATCGGATTAGACCCACAGACCCACACATGGAGTGCCCAGAGGACACACCTTTTACCACAATAGTGAGGAACAAATTTGTGAAGGGAGCCCCAGCATCCTGGAAGACAGCTGTGATTGCTAGTTTATGTAAATCAGATTTGACAGTGGGAACTGCCCTGACTGAATTAAGACATCTAACTACAACAGGGCTGATTAGAGCCCATGGTGGTAGGGGCCAAGTGGCAGCACTCCTTCAACAAAGACAAGGTGGATGTGGTTACCGTAATGGACAGTTAGAATCAAAGCAGAAATCACAATAATCTGACTCATACGGACTTACGGTGTTGGCTGCTTAGTCATGGTGTCCCTAGGAGTCAAACAGATAGGAAATCTACTAAATATTTACTTGACCTATACAAGCAGTTGAATTCTAGGTGAAGTGAACAGCAGTCTAACTCAAACTGCCAGAATAGAGTCACGGCCCCTCAATCAGTTCCCAGAATTGAGCGAGTTTACAGATCCACAACCCCTTGATTGAAAGGGAGACATTGAGGAAGAACTCCAGTAACTGGCAAAAACTGACACTGTTAATCTTTCTCCCAGCCTTCCCCAAAGGGATCTACAGCTTTTTACAAGAGTGACTGTTGAGGAAAAGGAAATAATCAGACTTTTGGGGGATTACTGGATACTGGCTCTGAACTGACACTAATTCCAGGAAACCCAAAACATCACTGTGGCCCACCAGTCAGTGGGGGGGCATATCGAGGTCAGGTTATTAATGGAGTCTTAGCTCATGTTATTCTCATAGTAGGTTCAGTGGGTTCCTGAACCCATCATGTAATGATTTCCCCAGTTCCAGAAAGCATAATTGAAATAGATATACTCAGCAACTTGTAGAATCCCCACATTGGATCTCTGACAAATGGGGTGAGGGCTATTATGGTAGGAAAAGCCAAGTGGAAGCCATTACTAGGAAAATAGTGAACCAAAAGCACTATCTTATTCCTGGAAGGACTGCAGAGATTATTGCCACCATTAAGGCTTGAAGGATGCAGGGATGATGATTCACACCACACCCCCATTCAACTTACCTATTTGGCCTGTGCAAAAAACAGAGGGATCTTGGAGAATGACAGTGCATTATCGAAAACTTAACCAGGAGGTGACTCCGATTGCAGCTTCTGTTCCAAATGTAGTCTCATTGCTTGAGCAAATTAATCTGTTACCTAGTATGCAGCTATTGATCTGAGTACTGCCTTTTTCTCCTACCTGTTTCGAAGGACCATCAGAAGCAATTTGCCTTCAGCTGGCAAGGCCAGCAATACACCTTCAGTTACCTACCTCAGAACTACATCAGCTCTCCAGCCCTACGTCGTAATTTAGTCCACAGGAACCTTGATCGCCTTTCCCTTCCAAAGAAGTCACACTGGTCCATTACATGGATGACATTATACTGATTGGACCTAGTAAGGAAGAAGTGTCAATTACTCTGGACTTACTGGTAAAGCATATTGCATACTAGAGGGTGGAAAATTAATCCCACAAAAATTCAGGCACCTTCAACCTCTGAAATTTCTAGGGGTCCAGTGCTGTGGGGCATGTCAAGATATTCCTTCTAAAACGAAGAAAAAGTTATTGCACCTGGCTCCTCCCACAACTAAAAAGGAGGCACAAAACGTAGTGGGTCTTTTTTGGATTTTGGAGGGAGCACTTTCCTCATTTGGGTGTGCTACCCTGGCCTATTTATCAAGTAACTCGAAAAGCTGCTAGTTTGGGCCCCAGAACAAGAGAAGGCTCTGCAACAGGTTCAGGCTGCTGCGCAAACTGCTCCGCCACTTGGGCCATATGATCCAGCTGATCTGACGGTGCTTGAAGTGTCCGTGGCAGGTAGAGATGCTGTTTGGAGCCTTTGGCAGGCCCCTATTGATGAATCATAGCACAGACCCTTAGGATTTTGGAGCAAAGCCATGCCATCTGCTGCAGATAACTACTCTCCTTTTGAGAAACAGCTTTTGGCTTGTAACTGGGCCTTAGTAGAGACTTAATTGCCTAAGCATGGGACACCAAGTCACCATGCAGCCTGAGCTGCCCATCATGAACTGCTTGTTGTCTGACCCAAAGAGTCATGAACTCAGACGTACACATCGGAACTCCATCATTAAATGGAAGTGATATGTATGAGATCGGGCCTGAGCAGGACCTGAAGGCACAAGTAAGTTGCATGAGGAAGTAGCCCAAATGCCCATGGCCTTCACTTCTGTCACATTACCTTCCATCTCCCAGCCTGCACGTATGGCTTCATGGGGAGTTCCTTATGATCGGTTGGCTGAAGAAGAGAAAACTCGTGCCTGTTTTACAGATGATTCTACACAATATACAGGTTATGCATGGGCCCAGCAACATGAATTTCCATTCACCAGTGGCAGCACTACAGCCTCTTTCTGTGGACCTCCCAGAAGGACAGTGGTGAAGGGAAATCTTCCCATTAGCCAGAACTTCAAGCAGTGCACCTGGTCGTTCACTCTCCTTGGAAGAAGAAATGGCCAGATGTGTGATTGTATACTGATTCATGGGCTGTGGCCAATAGTTTGGCTGAATGGTCAGGGACTTGGAAGGAACACGATTGGAACATGATTGAATGAGCCAAAAAAGTGAAGATATTTGTGTGTCATGTAAATTCTCACCAAAGGGTGACCTCAGCAGAGGAGGATTTTAACAATCAAGTGGATAGGATGAAGCGTTCTGTGAAAACCACTCATCCTCTTTCACCAGGTACTCTTATCATTGCTCAATGGGCTCATGGACAAAATGGCCATGGTTGCAGTGATGTATGTTATGCATGGGCCCAGCAACATGAATTTCCACTCACCAAGGCCGACTTTGCTACAGTCACTCCAGAGTGTCCAATCTGCCAGCAGCAGAGACCAACACTTCTGAGTCCTTGATATGGCACCATCCCTTGAAGTCATTGGCCAGCAACCTGATAGCAAGTTGATTACATTGGAGCACTTCCGTCATGGAAAGGGCAATGTTTTGTTCTTACTGGATAGACACTTACTCTGGATATGGATTTGCCTTCCCTGCACGCCATGCTTCTGCCAAAACTACCATCCTTGGACTTATAAAATGCCTTATATACCATCATGGTATCCCACACAGCATTGCCTTGGATCAAGGGACTCACTTCACAGCAAATTTCATTCCATCATGGAATTCACTGGTCTTACCATGTTTCCCATCCTGAAGCAGCTGGCTTGATAGAATGATGGAATGACCTCCTAAAGACACAATTATGGCACCACCTAGGTGGAAATACCTTGCAAGGTTGAGGCAGTATTCTCCCGGAGGCTGTATATGCTCTAAACCAGCATCTAGGATATAGTACTTTATCTCCCTTAGCCAGGATTCATGGGTTCAGGAATCAAGGGATGGAAATGGGAGTGGCACCACACACTATTACCCCTAGTGACTCACTCACAAGATATTTGCTTCCTGTCGCCACAACCTTATGCTCTGCAGGTATATAAGTCTTAGTTCCAAAGAGAGGAATGCTCCCACCTGGAGACACATCATTGGTTCCATTGAACTGGAAGCTAAGATTACCACCTGGCCACTTTCGGCTCCTTATGCCTCTGGATCAATGGGCAAATAAGGGAGTTACCGTACTGGCTGGTGTGATTGATACTACATAATGGAGGTAAAGAAGAGTGCCTGGAATGCAGGAGATCCCTTAGGGTGTCTCTTGGTACTACCATGCCCTGTGATTAAAGTCAATGGAAAACTATAGCAATCAAATTCTGACATGACTACTAATGGCCCAGACCCTTCAGAAATGAAGGTTTGGGTCACCCCAGCAGACAAAGGACCACAACCAGCTGAGATGCTTGCAGAGGGCAAAGGAAATACGGAATGAGTGGTGGAAGAATGTGGTTTTAAATACCAGTTATGGCCACATGACCAGTTGCAGAAACCAGGACTGTAATTGTTATGAGTATTTCTCTTTTATGTGCATTAAATATTTTTGTTTTCTTCACTTACAGGATGTAAACAAAGCTATTGCATTTTCAGTTGTATGTGTGTTTGTTGTATCATTTAAGGCCCAAGTATGACTTTATAATTGTCTTTATTCAGAGATTATGTATGATTTAAGGAGATGTGTTCAGGTGCCAGGTTGACAAGGGGTGGACTGTGATGATTAAGATTATGTATCAACTTGCGTGGGCAATGATTCTCAGTGTTTTGGCAGTTGTGATCACTTCCCTGTTGAGATTTGATACATGATCACCCTCATGATGGGATCTGCTGTGGTACCAGTGGGGGTGGGGACTCTGGCTGCTGACTGCCATCCACCCCCCTCCCCAACCTTCGTCCTCCACCCTCTGCCGCCTGGCTCTTTCTGCTTGCCTTGCCAGGGCTTTTGCTTATTTTAAATTCTACGGCTGGCTCCTGTTCATCTGACCTCTGATTCTTGAGACTTGAGCTTGAGTTTACCTACGGTTTTGCCTGCGGATCTTGAGATTCATCAGTCTTCGCAGCCTGTAACACCCTTTCTCTCCAGCCTGCTGATCTTGGGTTCACCAACTCCTGTGACTACATAAATCAGCAGAAGTCTGCAACAACCCTGCTTTCCAGCCTGCCAGTCTTGGGTTTGCTGTCCCTGCTACTATGTGTATCAAGAGAATCCTCTTTCCAGCCCAGTGGACTTGGCACATTCAGCCTCTAAAAACCACATGAACTACTTCCTTGATAACTCTCTCTCTCTCTTTTTCTCTCTCTCTTCATACTCTTTAGTGGCTTTGCTTCTCTAGAAAACCCAGACTAAGACACCTTCCAATAAGAAGTTTATGACTACTTTGGCAAGTAGTGTCTGGAATCTTTAAAGCTTGTGAGTAGCCGTCTGAGATACAACTATTAGTCTCTTCCCATCCAGGGCAAAGAAGAGTGAAGAAAACCAAAGACTCAAGGGAGCAATTAGTCCAAAGGACTGACGGACCACATGAACCACAGCCTACATGACCCTGAGACCAGAAGAACTATGGTGCCCGGCTACCACTACCAACTGCTCTGACTGGGATCACAACAGATGGTCGCAGACAGAGCAGGATAAAAATGTAGAACAAAAACTCAAATTCACAAAAAAGGCCGGGCTTACTGGTCTGACAGAGACTGTCGGAACCCCTGAGACCATGGCCCTAAGACACCCGTCTGACCTGGAACTGAAGCCATCCCCGGAGACCACCTTTCAGCCAAACAGTAGGCCCATAAAATAAATAATAACACCCAAGAGGAACGTTTTCATTATAACAGTCAATTATACGAGATCAAAAGGACAGTATTTGCCCAAAAGCAAAGATGAAAAGGCAGAAAGGGGTAGAAAATCTGGAGGAAAGGAAACTGGGAACACAGGGCAGAAATAGGGAGAGTACCGTACCGAGACATTGTGGGGAATGCAACCAATGTCATGGAACACTTAATGTACAAACTATGGAGCAAGAAA
Source organism: Loxodonta africana (assembly GCF_030014295.1). Classification (NCBI taxonomy): domain Eukaryota; kingdom Metazoa; phylum Chordata; class Mammalia; order Proboscidea; family Elephantidae; genus Loxodonta; species Loxodonta africana. The sequence goes on from NC_087350.1 coordinate 25,581,634, forward strand.
ATAATTTGCTCTGTAAACTTTCACCTAAACCATAATAAAAAAGCTTTTTTAAGGTTTATGATTCCACTTATATGACGTATCTAGAATAGAGAAATACATAGAAACCAAAGTTACCAGGGGCAGGTGGGAGGGAAGGTAAAGGGGTATTTTTTTTTTTTTTTCTTTAACAGCAAACATCCCAGCAAGTGTATTTTTCCAGTAACATTCCAAACAGTATATTTTTCTGTAACAAACATATTAATCTCAAGTTACAATTCGACAACAGTCATTGGAAGTATTAAATATTTTAATATCATGAGAAATCATTTTGCCATGCTTATCAAACAGATATTCAACTTTATGTTGACAAGGATTCAGAGAAAGTACAGTTTTAACTCAGAATGTAATGGAAGCAAGCATGTAAGTATTCACTAACATTTTCCTTGTATTTGTAGTAAGATTTAAGTCTAGCACAGGCTTGTTCAAATTGCTGTGTCATCGATGTTTTCTCTATTGCTGCATAAAAAATACCCCCAAATTAGAGACTTCAGCAACAACAATCATTTATTTTGCTCAGTCCACAATTTGGGCAGTGCTTGTCTCTGTTTCATGTGGCTTCAGCCAGGACAATTTCACTGAAGCTGGATGATTGGTTTCCAAGACTGCTCACAAAGCAGGTTGTTGACTGGGAATCAAGTTTAGGTTGTCAACTGGAGGCTCTGGTTCCTCACCATATGGGCCCCTTTAGGAACTGCTGGGGGTTTGTCACATCCTGGTTACTCGGCCCTAAATGTGTGTATTCCCAAGGGAGCATCCTAAAAACGAGCATTCAGAAGACGCAGGCAGAAGCTACAAGGCTTTTTGTGACCTGGGCTCAGAAATCCTAGAAAGCTATTTCCATTACATTCTCTTGGTGAAGCAAGTCGCTAGATTCAAGAAGAGGGGAATTCAACTCTTCTCAATGGAAGAGGTAGCAAAGAATGTGTGTATGCCTTTAGTCCATTATAGCCTGTCTTTTTTTTTTTTTTTCAGTGTTTTCAAAATATTTTATTTTTGGTGAAAATATACACAGATCATATGCCCATTCAGCAATTTGTATATGTACAGTTCAGTGATATTGGTTGCATTCTTCATGTTGTGTTAACTATTCTATCTCTCCATGTATTATTTCATCACCATTGACTTAGACTCATTATCCCATAAACTACTCATCTATGCTTTAGAGCTACTGTCGTCAATATATCCGATACAGATAATTCTTTAAAAGAGCACAATGCTCAAGGTGAACATATTTTACTAACTCAGCTAAACCGTTGTTTAGTTGAAGATGCCTTCGGGGGAATTATTTTTAAAGTGTGAGCCATTTCCTTGAAGTAAATCTCGCTCTACACATTTCTGTTAGTTTTACTGGTTTTGCTCCTCTAAAGAACCCAGACTAAGACAATGGGTAAATATATTTGATTTTTTTCTTGCTATGTAAATCTCTTTAAAAGTAGTTTTGGTGTGGGTTTATAGCATTTGTAAAAGCAAAGTGTATGACAATTTCACAAAGTCAACAGTGAGAAATGGAAGTATATTATTGGGAGATTCTTATACTGTACATGAACTAGTTCAAAATCATTACATGGTAGACTGATAGAAGATGTATACTATAAACTTCAAAGCAACCACTAAAATAACAAAGCATTGTGTTTAATAAAGTCAACACAAGAGATAAAAATGGAATAAAAATATTTAGTAAATTCAAAAGAAGGCAAAAAGGGGAGGGAGAAAAAAGGGAACAAAAAGATGAATTGGCCCTTCTATTGTTATATAATACTCTTCTTTGTCTCTTAGATTTTGACTTACAATCTGTTTTGTCTGTTATCAATATAGCCACCCCAACTCTCTTTGGTTACTATTTGCATGGTTTATTTTTTTTCCATCCATTCACTTCCAACCCATTTGTGTCTTTGGGCCTAAGTTGTGCCTCTAGTACACAGCATATAGATGGATCATGGGTTTTTGTTTTGTTTTGTTTTTTAATCCATTCTGCCACTCTCTGCCTTTTGATTGGAGTGTTTAATCCATTTATATTTAAGGCAATTACTGATAAGGAGCAAATTCTCCATTTTGCTGTTTTGTTTTTGAGTGTCTTATACTTCCTTTGTCCCTCATTTCCTTCAATACTGCCATCATTTGTATTAGTTGAGTTTTTATAGTCAATCATCTTGATTCCCTTACCCTTTTCTTTTGTGTATATTTTTAGATATTTTCTTTGTGGTTGCCATGAGGGTTACGTTTAACATCTTAAATTTATAACCAAACAAAACAAAAAAAAAAAGAACCAAACCTATTGCTGTAGAGTCGATTCCAACTTCTAACGACCCTATAAGACAGAGTAGAACTGCCACATATAGTTTCCAAGGAGTGCCTGAGCGAACTGCTGACCTTTTTATTAGCAGCTGTAGCTCTTAACTGCTATGCCACCAGGGTTTCCAAATTTATGGCAACCTAGTTTAAATTGATACTATGGACTGCCAGAAAGAGGGAAATATCAGTTTTAGAAAAAGTACAACCAGAATGCTCCTTAGAAGTGAGAAGACTTCGGCTCACTTACTTTGGACATGTCATCAGGAAAAACTGGTTGCTAGAAAAAGACACTATGGTTGGTAAAGTAGAGGGGTCAGTGAAAATGAGAGATAGATTGACACAATAGCTAAAGCAATGGGCTCAAACATAGCAACAATCATCAAAAAGGCACAGAAATGGGCAACAGTTTGTTCTATTACCATAAGGTTGCTATGAGATGGAGCCCACTTGATGGCACCTAACAAGAACAACGAAAGTAAACATATGAAAATGTGCTCAGCCTCATTTAAATACAAACCACAATGAGAAACTATACCCCTACCAAAATCAGAAAAAAATGAAAAGCCTGGGAATACCAAGGGTTGGTGAAATTTTGGGTCAATCAAAATTCTAATACAGAGAGGCAGAGTCAACATGGCACAATAGACAGAAGCACCATGCCATCCTTCTGCAGTAAAGACCCAAAAACCTAAGTAGAACAGATACACACGTTAGTCCTGGAACCCTAAGTACCAAAAATGAAGGAATAAAAAACTTGATCAAGCACCAAATGGAATATGAAACTTAAAGAGAACAGAGAACAAGGAGAGCTATAGAGTGGAGGTCCACTACCACCTAATGTAGCCAAATTTGCCATCTTGGACTATAGCAACCAAAGACTGCATACAGGGAGAACAGGAAGCCAGCTTTATGGAGCTCCCAATGGGTAACCAGCAATATGTGTTTTCCCGCCCCTCCCTTCTTCCCTGTACGAGACCTCCACCACTTGCCAATGGGCCATGGTCGCTCCCAGAGAGATACCAGCTCACTGCTGCCCAAATTTGTCATCTTGGACCTCAGCTACCAAGGACTGTGGACAGGGAGTATGGGAAGGCAACTGCACGGAGCTCCCAGCAGGAGACAGAGCACCCAGTAACCAGGGATACATGCTTTCGCACCCTGATCCTTCTTCCCTCTACGTGGCCTCTGCCACTTTTCAATGGGCCACAGTTGCTCAGCTGGAGAGACACTAGCTCACTGCTGCCAGGATCCGTCCTGTCCCCACAAGTTGGCCTCTTCAGTGCACAGTGTGCCAAGTGCCACGGTGCAGTAATGACCCCAGACCCACCCCATTGCCAGACCCCACCTTGCACAGCCCCCAGCCCCACCCCATTGCCCCCAATTTGTGCTGCAAACTACTCGTCCCTGCCTCTCAACCCCCACTGGAGCCACTCTGCTGCACTGTAACTGAGTGACTGGCCATGCCTACCTGGACAAGGTGGCGAGAAGTATCATGCCCACAGGCAAGCAAGCAACAAAACACATCCAGTCCACCTGCCCAGACATAACAAAAAAAATTAAAAAGCAGGATGAAACAATCAAATCTACATTCAATAAACAAAGAAAATAACTCCTGAATGTCCTGGACACAGAAGACAATATCAAAACATGAAAAAATAGGAGAGGATGACTTCAGAAAGCGACCAAAATAAAACACCAGACGACTTTCTGCTAGAAGAAAAGGCACTGGAACTACCCAATAGGGAATTCAAAACTGCCTAATATTCAGGGTTCGCCAATAGGTGAAGGAAAATGCAGACAAAAATAAGGAAAAAAATTAACATAATAATGGAAAAGACAGACAAAGCAAAAGCAATGGAAGAATTCAGGAAAATAATACAGGAACAGAATGTCAAAATAAATAACTAGGAATCAAACAAAAAACAGCAATTAGAAATCCAAAAGATAAAAAATGAGATTTCAGAAATGGACAGTGCAATAGAAAGCTTTAGGAGAAAATTTTAAACAATGAAAGACAGGATCAGTGAAATTGAAAACAAATTCTTGGATCTCTCTTTGAGGAAAAATCAGAGAAAAGAATGAAGAAACCCTGAGAATGATGTGGGATACAATCAAAAGCAAAAATTTGCATGTGATCAGAGTTCCAGAACGGTGGGGGGTGGGAGGGTAGGGGTGGGGGAACAGAAAACACTGAGAGGATCATTGAAGATTTACTGACAGAAAACTTCCCTAATATCATGAAAGACGAAAAGTCAACCATTCAAGAAGCTCAACAAACCCCATATAAAATAGACCACAAAAGAAAAATACCAGGACATATCATAATCACACTTGCTACAACCAAAGACAAAGAATCCTGAGAGCAGCTCGAGAAAAATGAAGTCACATACACCACGGAAACAATAAGTCTAAACTCTAATTACTCAGCAGAAACCATGCAGGCAAGAAGGCAATGGGGATGACATACATAAAATCTTGAAAGGAAAAAAACTGCCAACCAAGAAAAATATATCCTGCAGAACTGTTGCTCAAATATGATAACAAAATTAGGACATTTCCAGATAAAGAGAAATTAGTGGAATTTGTAAAAAAACAAACCAAACTTACAAGATTATTAAAGGGAGTCCTTCAGTTAGAGAGTCAACAACATCAGACAACAACCTGCATCTAGCACATAAGACAGCATCAGCCAGATACCAATCTGGATAATGAACTCTCAAAGATAAAACAAAACTAAAAAATTTACAACAGGATACCAGAGAGGTCCATCTGTAAATGACAACAGTGTCAGAACAATAAAAGAAAGAACAAACAGTGTAGGTATGGAACTTTCAAATGGAGAGGAAGTCATGGTGTTCTCAAGTACTAAAAGACTGGTTTAAATTTAGGAAGATAAGGGTAAATTGCAAGGTAACCACAAAGAAAGTTAACGAACCTATTCATCAAAATAAAGAAAAAAAAGTCTCAGTAAACACAAAATCTACAAAAATGACAGAAACAAACAAAAATTCACAAACAAAAGGAATTCACGGAAGAGTAACAAAGAAAATGTCAGCACCACAAAAAAGCACTACAAAATGACATCAATAAACTCACACCTATCAATAATCACACTGAATGTAAACAGCTTAAATGTGCCCATAAAGAAATGGAAAATGACTGAATGGATAAAAAACAGGACCCATCAATATGCTGTCTACAAGAGACACACCTTAGAAACAAAGACAAATTTTTAAAAATCAAAGCATGGGAGAAAATGTATCAAGCAAACAGCTACCAAAAAAGAACAGGAACGGCAATACTAATCTCAGATAAAATAGACTTTAAAAGACAAAGAAAGGCATTATATAATGGTTAAAGAGGCAATCCGTCTTAAAGACATAACCATAATAAATATCTACACACAACAACAATGATATATCTCCCAAATATATAAAACAAACTCTAACAGCACTGAAAAGAGAAATTGATAGTTCCACAATAATAGTAGCAGATTTCAACACACCACTCTCAGTAAAAGGACAGAACATCTAGGAAGAAACTCAACAAAGATACAGAAGATCTAAAGACCAGAGTCAACCAACTTGACCTCGTAGACATATATAGAACACTCTACCCAACAGCAGCAAAGTACACATTCTTTTCCAATGCACATGGAACATTCTCCAGAATACACCATGTCAGTGGCCACAAAGCAACCCTCAAAAATATCCAAAACATTGAAATAATACAAAGTATCTTCTCTGATCACAATGCCTTGAAAGTAGAAATTAATAACAGGAAGAGCAAGGAGAAAAAAATCCAAATACATGGAAAATAAATAACACTGTGCTTAAAAACCACTGGGTAATAGAAGAAATCAAAGATGGAATAAAAAAATTCCTAGAATGAAACGAGGATAAAAACACATCATACCAAAACCTTTGGGACACAGCAAAGGCAGTGCTCAGAGATCAATGTATAGCAATAGATGCACACATCAAAAAAGAAATGAAAAAAATCAAAACACTAGCTATACAACTCGAACAAATAGAAAAAGAACAACAAAAGAAGCCCATAGCCACCAGAAGAAAGGACATAATAAAGATCAGAGCAGAAATAGAGAATAGAAAAACAATAGAAAGAATCAACAAAACCAAAAGTTGCTTCTTTGAAAGGATCAACAAAATCAACAAACCATTGGCCAAATTGACAAAAGGAGAACAGGAGAGAACGCAAATAACCCAAATAAGAAATGTAATGGAGGACATTACAACAGACCCAACTGAAATAAAAAGGATCACAACAGAGTACTGTGAAAAACTATACTCCAACAAATTTGAAAACCTAGGGGAAATTGACAAATTTCTAGAAACACACTACCTACCCAAACTAACACAAACTGAAGTAGAAAATCTTAACAGACCCAAAGTAAGAAAAGAGATTGAAAAGGTAATTAAAAAAAAAAAAACTCCTCCCTTAAAAACCTAAACAAAACTCTGGCCCAGATAGCTTCACTGGAGAATTCTACCAAATATTCTGAGAAGAGCTTACACCAGTACTACTCAAACTATTTCAGAACATAGAAAAGGAAGGGATACTGACAAATTCATTCTATGAAGCCAGCATAACACTGATATACCACAACCAGGCAAAGATACCACAAAAAAAGAAAATTACAGACCAATATCTCTCATGAATATAGATGCAAAAATTCTCAACAAAATTCTAGCCAAAAAAAAAGCACCATGATCAAGTGAGATTCATAACAGGTATGCAAGGATAGTTCAACATTAGAAAATTGATCAATGTAAGCCAGCACATAAATGAAATAAAGGAATCACATGATTATCTCAACTGACACAGAAAAGACATTCGACAAAGTCCAAAACTCATTCCTAATAAAAACTCTCAATAAAATAGGTATAGACAGGAAATTCCTCAATCTAATAAAGGGCATCTATACAAAACCAACCACCAACATCATTCGTAATGGAGAGAGGCTGAAAACAGTCCCCTTGGGAACAGGAACAAGACAAGGATGACCTTTATCACCACTCCTATTTAACATTGTGCTGAAAGTCCTAGCTAGAGCAGTAAGGCAAGAAAAAGAAATAAAGGGCATCCAAATTGGTAAGAAAGAAGTAAAACTGTCCCTATTTGTGGATGATTTTACGATACTATATATAGAAAACCCAGAAGACTCCATGGGAAAACTCCTGGAACTAATAGATTCAGCAGAGTAGTAGGATACAAGATAAACGAAAGTCAGTTGGGTTTCTATACACCCATAAAGAGAACTATGAAAAGGAAATCAGGAAAACGATACTATTTATAATATCTCCTAAAAAGATAAAATGCTTAGGAATAAATCTAACCAGAGATGTAAAAGACCAGTACAATGAAAACTACAAAACACAACTTTAAGAAACCAAATGAGACCTACATAAGTGGAAAAATATACCATGCTCATGGATAGGTACAGTTAACATCCTGAAAATGTTAATTCTACCCAGAGCAGTGTACAGATACAATGCAATCCTGATCCAAATACCAACAGCATTCTTTAAAGAGATGGAAAAACGAATCATTAACTTTATATGGAAAGCGAAGAAGCCCTGGATAAGTAAAGCGCTATTGAAGAAGAAGAATAAAGTAGGAGGACTCGCACTACCTGACCTCAGAACCTACTCTACAGCTGCAGAAGTCAAAACAGCCTGGTACTGGTACAGCAACAGACACATTGACCAATGGAATAGAATTGAGAACCCAGATGTAAATCCATCCACCTATGGTCACCTGATCTTCGACAAAGTCTCAAAGTTCGTCGAATGGGGAAAAGTCAGTCTTTCTAACAAATGGTGCTGGCAAAACCAGATGCCCATCTGCAAAAAAATAAAGCAGGACCCATATCTCACACCGTACACAAAAACTAACTCAAAATGGATCAAAGACCTAAATATAAAACCAAAAACTATAAAGATCATAGAATTAAAAATAGGGTCAGTGCTAGAGGCCCTAATACACAGACAGCATAAATAGGATACAAATCATAACTAACAATACACAAATACCAGAAGATAAGCTAGATAACTGGGATCTCCTAAAAATTAAACACTTGTGCTCATCAAAAGACTTCACCAAAAGGGTAAAAGAGAATCTATAGACTGGGGAAAAAAAATTAGCTATGACAAATCCAACAAAGGTTTAATCTCCAAAATCTACAGGAAAATCCAACACCTCAACAACAAAAAGACAAATAATCCAATTAAAAAATGGACAAAGGACATGAACAGACGCTTCATCAAAGAAGACATTCAAGCGGCTAACAGATACATGAGGAAATGCTCTCGATCACTAGCCATTAGAGAAATGCAAATCGAATCTACAATGAGATACCATCTTGCCCCTGACGTTACTGGCATGAATCAAAAAAACAGAAAATAACAAATATTGGAGAGGCTGTAGGAAGCTTGGAACCCTTATGTACTGCTGGTGGGAATGCCAAATGTACGACCATTTTGGAAAACGATATAGTGCTTCCTTAAGAAGTTAGAAATAGAAATAGCATATGAACCAGCAATCCCACTCCTAGGAATACATCCTAGAGAAACAGAGAAGTGGTAACTTTCACGAAGAGTAAGACAATACACAATACTGGGGAAACCAGCATAACTTGCTGAAGGCAAGGCCATGGAAGCTCCATAGACACATCCAAACTCCCTGAGGGACAAAATTGCTGGGCTGAGGCTGTGGTGACCATGGCCTCAGGGAACGTTTAGTTCAATTGGCATAACAGTTTATAAAGAAAATGTTCGACATTCCACTTTGGTGATTAGTGTCTGGGGTCTGAAAAGCTTGTGAGTAGCCATCTAAGACACCATACTGGTTTCACACTGTCTGGAGCAAGGCAGAATGAAGAAAATCAAAGACACTAGGGAAAGATTAGTCCAAAGAGCTAATAGATCACAACTACCACGGCATCCAGTAGACTGAGTCCAGCACAACTAGATAGTGCCCAAATACTACCACCAACTGCTGACAGGGGCCACAATAGAAACTCCCAGACAGAGCTGGAGAAAAATGTAGAACAAAATTCTAACTCACAAAAAAAGACCAGACTTACTGGCCTGACAGAGACTGAAGAAACCCTGAGAGTATGGACCCTGGACACCCTTTTAGATCAGTAATGAAGTCACTCCTGAGGTTCACCCTTCATCCAAAGATTAGACAGACCCATAAAACAAAACGAGACTAAAGGGGCACACCAGCCCAGGGGCAAGGACTAGAAAGCAGGAGGGGACAGAAAAGCTGGTAATAGGGAACCCAAGGTCGAGAAGGGAGAGTGTTGACACGTCATGGGGTTGTTAACCAAGGTCATAAAATAATGTGTGTACTAATGAACAAATCTGTCTTGGAAGAAGTACAGCCAGAATGCTCCTTAGAAGCAAGGATGGCGAGACTACATCTCACATACTTTGGACATGTTGTCAGGAGCGATTAGTCCCTGGAAAAGGACATCATGCTTGGTAGCAAAAACAGTCAGTGAAAAAGAGGAAGACTCTCAATGAGATGGATTGACACAGTGGCTGCAACAATGGGCTTAAGCATAACAACGATTGTGAGGGTGGCACAGGACTGGGCACTGTTTAGTTCCGTTGTGCATGAGGCCGCTATGAGTCGGAACCAACTTGATGGCGCCTAACAACAACAACAACAACTGTTTAATGAGAAGCTAGTTCATTCTGTAAACCTTCATCTAAAATACAGTAAAAAAAAAAAAAAGACCAGACTTACTGGCCTGACAGTGACTGGAGAAACCCCAAAAGTATGGCCCTGGACACCCTTTTAGCTCAGTAATGATGTCACTCTTGAGTTTCACTCTTCAGCCAAAGATTAGACAGACACCCCCCCCCCAAAAAAAAGACTAAATGGCCATAGCAGCTCAGGGGCAAGGACGAGACGTCAGGAGGGGATGGGAAAGCTGGTAATGGGGAACCCAAGGTCGAAAAGGAGAGGATGTTGATGTTATGGGATTAGCAACCAACGTCATAAAACAATATGTGTATTAATTGCTTAATGAGAAACTAGTTTGCTCTGTAAACCTTCATCTAAAGTATACTTTTAAAAAATTCTAATACAGAGCTGATGGGAATATAAATTGTTAAGCCATTTTGGAAAATATTTTGGCATTACCTTGTAAAGCCAGAGAGTCACAGACTCCGTAACCGAGCAATTCCACCTCTAAGTATATATGCTTTGCAGAATCTTATGTTTGTGTGTGTGAGGATATGTGTATATGTGTACAAACATTCTTTTTAATAGGAGATAACTGGCAAAAAAAAGTCAGCCTAAAACAGATGAGCAAGCCCCACCTATACAGAACAACTTGGATGGGTCTCATAAACATAATACTAAACGAAAGCAGAAAAACACAAAAGAATGCAAATAGTATGACTTTATACATATAAAATTTGAAAGGCAAAATTAATTGCATATTGATACAGGCGATAAAAACAAAATCAAAGAAATAATTATGATGAAAGTCATTTTATTGTTTCTTGTTGACAAAAGATACCTAACTTCTCCAAGCCTCAACTTTCTAATCTGTAAAATGGACCTAACAAAGCCCTCATATGGCCTTTGTGTGGAGATAAAATCAGATAATGCATGTAAAGCACTTAACATAGGGCCTAGTACATAATAAGCACTAAAGAAAAAAAAGCTATTTGTATTGTCTTTCATGTGGTTTATAGATCTTTCACTGAAATCACTTTCCTCTGGATACACTCTGGCTTATCACTGACCCCCTTCATAAGTGGTATCTAGAACTTAACATAGTCCTTTTAATGTAGTCTGAATAGTTCATAGAACAACAACAAAAAAACTCTCTTATTATAGGCAGTAAACTTTTTTTTTTTATTGTGTGTGGTAAATTTATACGTAACAAATTGTTTGCCATATCCACATTCTTTAATGTGTACAATTCAGCGACATTAGTTATGTTTTCCAGCCATTACCACTATCCGAAATTTTCCCATCACCCTTAACAGAAGCTCAGTGTCCCCTAAGCAATGAGTCCACCTTTTCCCCTCCCTTCCACCTACCCCTAAAAAAAAAAAATAAACTTTGGGCAGTATATTTCTTTTAATGCAGCCTACGTTTAAAGGAGCCCCGAGTTTGAAGGAGTTTGAAGGGGCCCTGTTTGCATGCAATAGTTAAGTGCTTGGCTGCTAACCAAAAGGTTGGCAGTTTGAACCGACCCAGCAGCTCTGCAAGAGGAAGACCTGGTGATCTGCTCCTGTGGAGTTTCTCTGTCACATGAGGTCACTATGAAATAAAAACCAGCTCCACAGCGCCTAACAACAGCAACAAGCTTAAATTATTACTGTTGTTGTTATTATTTTGGCAGCTAAGCCACTTATGTTTGTCATCACCTAAAACCTGGAAGTCTTTTTTTATTTAAACTACTATTAAGCCAGGTCTTTCTTAGATCGAATTTAAATTTAATTAATTTTGTATATGTAAGTGAAGGACTTTTATATATACTCGTATTAAATGTTCTTAAGTCACTTTGGCCTGTCATTACAGAATTTTTGAACTATGATTCTGTCGTCCAGTATATTTACCAGTTTCCTAAGTATTATCCTTGGTACATTTGATGAGCATGACTCAAACCTTCCATGTTGACAAAAGTGTTGGACAGAATAGGTCGAAATACAAAGTCCTGTGGCATGCTGCTTGCTGGAAATTCCCTTTCAGGCTGACTCAAAAAAAAAAAAAAAATCAGTATTATTTTGTTACAAATATTCAACCAGGTGTGAATCCGCCTACCTTTTCTAGTTCCCAGCACACATTTTTCATTTTATTTACAAAGGTAGTATTGTATAAGGTTTTTGTCAAATGTCTTACTGAAAGGTTACTACGTTTACATGCCCAAATATCAGCTCAGTAATTCTATCAAAGAATGTAAATAAAGTTACTCCTGCACAGTATTCTCACCAAATCTGTTTGTCTTCTAGTGATCAACCACTTCATTTTGTTTCGCTTTAGTGATTTAAAAAATATATATATATTTTTTTGAGCTAAGAATTTTCCTGAACACAACCAAACATTTTGAGGGACAGAGTAGCTGGGACTAGAGCCTGGGGACCATAGTTTCGGGGGACATGTAGGTCAATTGACATAACAAAGTTTATTAAGAAAATGTTCTGCATCCCACTTTGGTGAGTGGCACCTGGGGTCTGAAAAGCTTGCGAGTGGCCATCTAAGATGCATCGGTTTGTCCCAACCCGCTTCAAACAAAGGAGAATGAAGACTACCAAAGACACAAGGAAAATATTAGCCTAAGAGAAAACAGGTCCACATAAACCAGAGACTCCATCAGCCTGAGACCAGAAGAACTAGTGGTGCCCGGCTACCACCAATGACCGCCCTGACAGGGAACACAACAGAGAGTCCCGGATGGAGCAGGAGAAAAGTGCAGTGCAGGATTCAAATTCATGTAAAAAGACCAGACTTAATGGTCTGACATAGACTGGAGGAACCCCCAAAACTATGGCCCCTGGACAGTCTGTTAACCCAGAATTAAAACCATTCCCAAAGCACAGTCTTCAGACAAAGATTAGACTGAACTATAAAACATAAAACAATACTCGTGAAGAATGTGCTACCTAGTTCAACCAGATATACAAGACCAAAAGGGTGGCTCCTGTTAGGAGGCAGGATGAGAAGGCAGGAAGGGACAGGAACTGGTTGAAAGGACACAAAAAACCCAGAGTGGAAAGGGGGAGTGTGCTGTCACATTGCAGGGATTGCAACTAATGTCACATAACAATATGTGTATAAATTTTTCTGAGAAATTTTAACTTAAGCTGTAAACTTTGGACCTAAAGCACAATAAAGAAAAGAAAAAAAATGTTTTTGAAACTATCACAAAATAACAAAAAATCTGCAAATGCAATACAACAAACTTTCTTTTCCACTGTTATTCCAGAATACCTTAGTGTGTATTTCCTACAGGTGAGGACATTCTCCTAGAGAACCACGATCAACTTGACCTGTTGCCATCCAGTCCATTCTGACTCATAGTGACACTGTAGAACAGAATAGAACTGCCCCATAGAGTATCCAAGGCTGTAAATCTTTATGGAAGCAGAGTGCCACGTCTTTCTCATGAAGAGAGAGACTCGTGGGTTCGAACTGCTGACATTTCAGTTAGCAACCAAGCACATACAGTGCACCACCAGGGCTCCTGTCAGAAGCAAAATAAAACCAAAAAACCAAACCTGCTGCCTTCGAGTATATTCTGACTCATAGCGACCCTATAGGTCAAAGTAGAACTGCCCCATAGGGCTTCCAAGGAGGGCATGGTGGATGCCAACTGCCAGCATTTTGGTTAGCAGCCATAGCTCTTAACCACTATGTCACTAGGGTTTCCAAAGGCACAATACAACGGTCAAAGTTGGGAATATGACATTGTTACATGGTTGTTGTTGTCAGTTGCTGTTCAGCTGGTGTTCTGTTGACTCATGGGGACCCCATTATACAACAGAATGAAATGTTGCCTGGTCCTATGCCATCTTCACCATCGTTGGTATACTCTGAGTCCATTATTGTGGGCACTGTGCATTTTGAGTGCCTTCCAACCTAAGAGGAGCCCTGGTGGCGCAGTGGTTAAGGGGTTGGCTGGTAACTGAAAGGTCGGCAGTTCGGACTCACCAGCCACTTCAAGGGAGGAAGATGTGGCTGCTTCCATAAAGATTATAGCCTTGGAAACCCTGTGGGGCAGTTCTACTCTGTCCTACAAGGTTGCTATGAATCAGGATTGACTCCAAGGCAATGGATTCTTTTTTTTCCCCCAACCTAGGGGGCTCACCTTTTAGCATGATAACAGACAAGTAGTCCCTGACTTATGACATTTTCGAGTTAAGGACAAACTGCACTTACAGCCATCTTTTGTTGTTGTTGTTGTTCGTCTTATCATTAGTAATATCTATGTATATATGTATCAAAATATATCTGTATGTTTACAACCCCCGAAGACAAATAAAGATTAGATTTATAAAGCTACTGATAATGAAAGGCAGTAAAACGAAAACTACAAAAAAAAAAAAATTAGATAGTATTTGACTTATGTCAGAACTTAACTTATGACAGAGTCATTGGAAGGGGACCCTGTTTTAAGTTGGGGACTACCTGTATTCTGTTGTGATCCATAAGGTTTTCACTGACTAACCTTTGGAAGTAAATTGCCAAGCCATTCTTCCTAGTCTGTCTTAGTACAGAAGCTCTACTGAAACCTGCCCATCATGGGTGACCCTGCTGGTATACCAGTGGCATAGCTTCCAGCATCATAGTAACATGCAAGCCCCCTCAGTATGACAAACTGACAGATGATTCATGGATTGTTACATTAAAAAACCACTAATGGCTGTAGAGTAAACTCCCACTCATGGCAACCCCACGTGTGTCACAGTAGACCTGTGCTCCATAGGGTTTTCAATGGCTGATTTTTCAGAAGTAGATCTCCAGGCCTTTCTTCCAAGACACCTTTGGGAAGACTCAAACCTCCATGTTAACTGCACCACCCAATCCCCACCCTATTCAAGTTGTTCAAATTGTCTCAATGTTCTTCATAGCTAAAAAAGATTCAGTCTAGAATCACATGTTGTACTTGGTTGCCATGTCTCCTTGGTTGTCTTCTGTCTAGAATACTTTTTCAGCTTTCCTTGACTTTCATAACCTTAACACTTTTGATTTATTTAATAAAATGTCTCCATTTTGGGTTTGTCTGATGTTTCCTTATGATTAGATTAAAATTACTTACCTTGGGCTGGGAAATCACAGAAGTGATGCTGTGTTCCCATCAGGCAATGCATGCTATGGATTTGTCCCATTCCTGATGGTGATCACTTTGATCACTTGATTAAGACGGTGTCTGCAAGGCTTCTCCAATGTAAAGTTACTTGTTTTCCCTTTGTAATTAATACTTTTTTTGGAAAGGTGGGGATGCTTTAAAACCATGTAAATATACTGTTCTTTATCAAAATTTCAATTCATTCATTCATTCGTTTATACCTTTATGGTTTCTATTTTATTCAGTAAATCATAATCTATTATTTTCAGTATTTATTTTGTTGCGCAAATTGTCCCCAGAGTAGCCATCGGGAGCCTCTTCAAGCTGACTTTTGTGTCCTTTTGACATGTCCCATCATTTATTTATTTATTTGCACTTGTTTGAGTTTAGCACTTTTTTCAGTTCCTGAGGCTGAAATGGAGCCCTGGTGGCACACTGGTTAAGAGTTTGGCTGCTAACCAAAAGGTCGGCAGTTCGAATCTACCAGCCACTTCTTGGAAACCCTATGGAGCAGCTCTGCTCTATCTTATAGGATCACTGTGAGTCAGAATCGATTCTATGGCAATGGGTTTGGAGGCCAAAATAATCAGTAAATAATGACTTTGTTGCCTAACATAGGGCTTTAAAAAAAAAAAAAAATTTTTTTTTTTTTTTTTTTTAGGGCTTTGGGTGGACTGAAAACATTGGAAGTTTGAGTAAACGGTGGTCACACATTGCACTGCTTGAAACAAAGTAAACACACCTTGTTTACTGGCACATACTCACTCTCTCCTTTCATTGATTTCTCCCTCCCACTGAACCCCAGCCTCAGCTGATTTAAGTGAAAGATGATTTGGGGAGGGTCCAAGGTCTCCCTGTCATCAAGGGAGCCCAAAGGCCATACCCACCTGTTAGATATGTGGGAGAACTTCCAGGAGGGGAGAGACTCTAATAGCTCTGCTGGATACAGGTGTCCAAGTCACCATTCTGCCCAGTCTGTAGGAGGAATTAGCACTCAGATTCAGATAATGGGGTTTGGGCAGGGTTCATTTGGGAAAGCAGATACCATGGTAGGGCTGTTTGGGCCAATTCAATGTATTGTTGTAGCTGCTTCAACGTCTGAATGTATAGTAGGCATTGATGTGTTCTGTGCTTGTGTTTCCTCATCCCATAATGCTAGAAGGAATTCTCCTGACTGGGAAGAGTTGCAGATAGAGAAGTGCTCGTGCCTTTGAGGCCCCACAATTCTAACGAACACTTTGAGCTACAAGTCTGTGTGACTGATGATTCTGCCCATTGGAGCCTCTGACAGAGGGAGGCAGTCTTCACCTGGAGGCAACCTATGGGGTTTTGACTAGTTGTCTCACTGACATGGCTACCAGGTACATATGGTTTGAAAAGCAGGTATGAATTTGCTACTGGGCTCTTATTAAAACTGAATACCTGACTGATAAAGGCCTTGTGACTCCCAGCCTGGTATTCCCATTTTAGGGTGAATCAACTCGTACTCAATGACTAACAAGGTGACCAAGCCTAATAAGCCTCACTCGGTATATTCAAGAACAGATATATTCTTGATGGAAAAGGTATATTCAGGAATGCCACTACTCTGGCCCTGGTGGCATCTTGGCTTTATATTAAAAAGTGGGAGCTACCCATCTGGAAAAAACTTTATCCTCCTCCCACCCTCACCCCGTGGCCTTTCTGCCTGAAGGAAAGCCTCTGGCTCAATGGGGCTCTCAATCCACAGAGTTTCACCTACACACCTGGGCCTGATTCATTGAGGGCTTGGCGAAGCTGAGACCTGATGGAGTTCTGCACACCTTCCCTTCGCTCTAGAAGGAGACACTATGTCATGAGGTGCACCATCTGCACCCTAGAACTCTAGTTCATAGCATGAGAGCCAGGCATTAACTTACCTCCTTCTTGAAAACACAGTGACTTATATCTTAGGGGCAGTCATAAGATACCCTCAAGTGTTTGTTTTTTTTTTTTAATTTATTTCATTTTTGGTGAAAATATACACAGCAGAACATACACCCATTCAACAATTTCTACATGTACGGTTCAATAACACTGGTTACATTCTTCATGTTGTATCATCATTCTCGCTCTCTTCCTGTATTGTTGTCTCACCATCACTGACTTAGATTTACCAACCCCTAAACTTCTCATCTATGCTTTAGATCTCACGTAGTTAATTCTTTAATACAGCACAGTGCTCAAGAGGAACATTCTTTATTAATTTAGCTCAACTGTTTTTAGTTTAAAGATGAACGTTAAAGGACCTTGATCTTCGTTTTGAGCCTGCTTTCTCCTGACCATCCTCTCTATGAATTCTTTTTAGAAAAATTTCAACAGTTTTCTCTTTACAAAAATGGTTTTTTTTTTTTTTTTTTGGTGAATGCTCTATGAATTCTCTTTTTAAAATAATTTTATTTACTTTGTTGTTGTTGTGGAGAATATATACAGCGAAACATATACCAGTTCAACAGCTTCTACATGTACAATTCATTGACATTGATGACATTTTTCGAGTTGTGCAACCATTCTCACCCTCCTCCTCTGAATTGTTTCTCCCCCATTAATATAAACTCACTGCCCCCTAAGGTGCCTATCTAATCTTTCTAATTGCTGTTATCATTTTGATCCCCTGTAGATAAATCTTAAAAGAGCATAATGCTCAAGGCAGGCTTTTTTACTAGTTAAGCTAATGTATTGTTTGGTTTTAAGATTTCAGGGGATAGACATCTTCCAGTGTTTAAGGAAAAACCACACATAGATCATGTAACCCTCATATAACTGCAGAGAACTATCCAAAATGAGGCTACTCTTGATTACTTGGAGATGCTTCTCAAAGGGATAAGTGTTACTATTTATATGCACCCTGTGGGAAGTTATCCCTGCAAAGAGAATAATCCAGTTATAAGAGGTAGAACAAAATTTGTCCTGACTTTAGCCAAAGTGACCAATGATGTAACATAGGCCTTTGAAGTCATATAAGTCAGCCTCAACTCATTACCTATATAATTGCCTAAATTTCCTCCTTGCAGGCTGTGGCAAAAATCTGTGCAATTTCTTATATATCTTGCTGTGCCTGAATTAATGCCTTGGACCATGTCTTAGTTATCCAGTACTGCTATAAAAGAAATACCAAAAATGGATGGCGTTAACAAACAGAAATTTATTCTCTGACAGTTTAGGTGGCTAGAAATCTGAATTCAGGGGGCCAGCTCCAGGGGAAGGCTTTCTTTCTCTGTTGGATCTGGGGGAAGGTCCTGGCCATCAGTCTTCCCCTGGTCTGGGAGCTTCTTGGCACAGGAACCCTGGGTCCAAAGGAAGTGCTCTGCTCCCAGTTCTTTTTTCTTGGTGGTAGGAAGTCCCTCTCCTCTCTGCTTACTTCTCTCTTTTATATCTCAAAAGAGATTGACTCAACCTAATCCTGTTGATTGTATCCTATCTCATTAACGTAACTGCCTCTAATCCTGCCCATTAACATCATAGAGGTTAGGATTTACAACACGTAGGATAATTAGATCAGAACACAAAATGGAGGACAACAACACAATAGTGGGAATCATGGCCTAGCCAAGTTGACACATACTTCAGGGGGACACAATTCAATCCAAGACAGGCTAAGCAGAAAGGTCAATATGGAAACAATACTTAAGAAATGGCTAGAGGAGACCCTAATGATATGTGGGATCCCACACCCTGGGAAATGTGGCTGAGGTCAATACTGCCTGTTGGCTTCATCCTACTACTTGGAATCCTGTACAGTGTAGCCTTAATTAAACGCTATGTGAAACAAATTGAACTGACTTGGTCCCAACCTTTGGTGGTTAGATTAATCACAGTGATCAACAAAGTGGCGTGATTATGGGAAAATTTGCCAGAAGCCAAAGCAGTGTAGAAAAAATGAGCAGATATTATTGGCAGACAGTTCTTCATGGGTCTGTCATTTTTCTGCACATCTTGTGAACAGAGGCACTGACTGCTTTGGTAAGCTAAATAATGACCATCCAAAGATGTCCACTTTCTAATCCCCAGAACCTGTGAATATGTTACCTTACATGGCAGAAGGGACTCTGCAGATGCGATTAAGTTGAGAAAATTATCCTGTATTATCTAGGTGTTCCCAGAGACATCACGAGGGTCCTTACAAGGGAAAGCAGAAGTTGGAGTGATGCAGGCACAAGCCAAGAAATGTGTGCTTCCTCTGGAAGCTGGAAAAATCAAGGAATAGATCCTCCCCCCTAGTACTTTCAAAAGCAATACAGCCTTTGACTTTAGCCCCATAAGACCCATATTGGACTTCTGAACTCCAGAACTGTAAGATAATAAATTTGTGTTGTCTTAAACTCCTAAAATTGTGTACTGTTTTCATGGCAGTGATTGGAAAATAATACACTGCCATTGTTTTGGCCTGTCTTTTCAAGGATGTTTATATAGTGAGTGGGCTTGTTCAACAGAAATTGTGTCTTCTTCCAGAGTAAAGGGCAGGTAGGGTTATAAGAGATACAGATTCCCCAAGCTTGAGATTTCTCCCCTGTAATGCAATGTGGAGACATCACTTGGCCTGCTTTACATCACCCTGTGCTGTGAGTAATAACGTCCTTTGTTTCTGACCCAGGAGTTGTGATGGTTAAGGTTGTGTGTCACCTTGGCTATACCATGATTCTCAGTGGCTTGGCAGTTATATAATGATGTAGTTTGGCACTTACATAATGATATAATTTGGCAGTTATGTAATGATGTAGTTATCCTCCATGATGTGACCTGATGTGAGCAGACAATCAGTTGAAAAGGGAGTTTCCTTGGGGAGTGGCCTGCATCCAATATATATGGACGCTCAGCAAAGCTCACTCACATGGATCCTATATCTAGCTTGTCATCTTCTAACCTCTAATTCTTGGGACTTAAGGGGCAGCCTGCTGTCTGATCTGCTAATCTTGGATTTGTCAGCCCCTGCAGCCTGCGAGCCAGTGGCCTGCCATCTGACCTGCTGATTTTGGGTTTGTCAGCCCCTGCAGCTGCATGAGTCAGGAAAACCTCCAGCCTGACGCCTGACCACAGACTTCAAACTTGCCAGCCTCTACCACCACACAAGCCACTTCCTTGAGCTAAATCTCTCTCTCTTCCTCTATATATACGCTTCACTGTTTTTGCTTCTCTATAGAACCCAGCCTAAGACATTAGGTACTGAGAGTAGTTCTACAGAAACAAGACAATAAGGATGTGTTTTCTAAATTGGTTCTCAAGTCTGACTAGTCGTAAAGGCACTGATGACTCTGTCTCCAGTAGTAAAGAGGGCACTGCTAATCCATGATGTGAGATGACAATATTAATACACAAAATATCACCACCAATAGATAAAGTACTGGTGTAAAAACTAGGCTCTGAGTGATCACATCTGACACTTTTTATAATATTGTCAGAATGAGAAATATAGGGAAGCTGGTTGGTTGGCCTACTTTTGCTAGACAAAGTAGTGAAAGAAAGAGATAAGCTCAGGCTTCAGAGTCACAGCTCAAGCACCATATAAAAGACCTGCAAGTTGCCACTTGTGCCCTGAAAGAAAGCCTTATCTCTTGTAGTATCAAATCTGATATGCTGAACACCAAACATAGAGTCTTATCATAAAGGTGGATGAATTAAAATGCCAACTGAATTTCCAAATTTGAATGGTGTCTGAAGTTAAAGTGAGGGCATTGATTGGGAAGAAACAGGATCCTAAAACTTGAGATGGGTAGATATGAGAAGATAGTCAGGAAGCTGGGGACACTGAGCCCCTAAATTCCATTGAATCATTCCTGCCAACAAAACCAGCCCCCTTACTGTCATCTGAAATCACTCCATCTTTGTCTCCTAAGCCACCCTCCCCATTTTCCCTTGGACCCCATCTGATGAGATTAAACCAGCTGTGCCAGAAGAGTGTTTGGCATATCGCTTGGGGTGTTGCCTGCTACATCACCTTGAGGTAGATGCCTTAAAAGACATTATGGAATATTCCAAGGATGCACCCTCACCACCCATATTTGCTTCTAAACCTATAGCTAGAATCAAGTTCCAGTGAACTCCAAAAGGTGAAGTGCAAAGTGTGACTCAGGAGGAGGTATGCTACACTTCAAAAATGGCTTGACTTTTCTGGGGAATATGTGTGGGAATGACTACTAAAGTTGTGGAATAATGGTGCAAGGAACACAAAATTGGATCAGTGTGAGTTTATAGATATAGCTCCACTAAAGCACAGATTCTTAATTTAATGTTTTGTCTTGAGAAATTAGGAAAGGATCTAAGATTTTATTTGGTTGGTTTGCTGAAGCATGGATTACACAGTGGCCTACACTAAATAAAGCTGAAGTAGCAGACCTGCCTTGGTATACTTTAGAAGAAGATATCTGAAAGCTTGGGGAAATTGGTATGTTAGAGTGGATTTTACAGGTTAGACCAACACATGGAGTGCCCAGATAATAGCAAATCTTTTACTACAATGGTGAGAAACAAATCTGTAAAGGGAGCTCCAGCATCCTTAGAGACTGCTGTGATTGTTGTTTTATGTAAGTCAGATTTGACAGTGAGAACTGCAGTAACTGAATTAAGATGCCTAATTACAATGGAGCTGATTGGATCCCGTGGTGGTAGGGGCCGAGTGGCAACACTCAGTTGAGAAAGACGAGGTGGATGTCATTACCTTAATGGACAGCACAGTCAAAGCTGTAATCAGAAAAGTTTGACTAATATGGACTTATGGTGTTTGCTACTTAGTCATGGTATCCCTAGAGTCAAATAGATGTGAAATCTACTAAATAATTGCTTGATCTCTACAAGCAGAAGAATTCTAGGTCAAGTGAATGAAAGTCTAACTTGAATTGCCAGAATAGAGAGTCACAGCCCCTCAATTAATTCCCAGACTTAAGCCAGTTTATAGATCCAGAATACCTTGAATGAAGGGGAGTCTGGGTCCCCTTGAGGAGAGACCCCACTGCACTGCCAAAAATGTATACTGTAAATATTTCTCCCAGCCTTCCCCAAAGGGATCTACAGTCTTTTATGAGGGCGACTCTTCATTGGGGAAAAGGAAATAATCAGACTTTTCCGGGTTTACTAGATATTAGCTCCTAACTAACACTAATTCTAGAAGACCCAAAACATTGCTGTGGCCCACCAGTCAGAGTGGGTGCTTATGTAGATGAGGTTATTTTTAGAGTCTTAGCTCAGATTTCATTTCACTGGTGGCCCAGTGTGTCCCCAGACCCATCCTGTAGTGATTTCCTCAGTTCCACAATACACGATTGGAATAAATATACTCAGCAACTGACAGAGCCCCCACAAATGGAGTAAGTGGTAGGAAAAGCCAAACGGAAGCCATTAGAACTGCCTCTACCTAGGAAAAATAGTAAACCAAAAGCAATACTGCATTCCTGAAGGGATTGCAGAGATTACTGCCACCATCAAGGTCTTGAAGGATGCAGGGGTGGTGATTTCCACCACATTCCCATTCAACTCACCTATTTGGCCTGCATAAAAAAGAGATGGAAATTGGAATGATAATGGATTATCGTAAACTTAACCAAGTGGTGACTCCAATTGCAGCTACTGTTCCAGATGTGGTTTCATTGCTTGAGCAAATTAATAAACCTCCTGACCTTGTATGCAGCTATTGATCTGGCCAATGCTTTTTTCTTGATTCCAGTTTCAAAAGCTCATCACATGCAGTTTTCCTTCAGCTGGCAAGGCCAGCCATGCACCTTAATGTCCTACCTAAGATATACATCAATTCACCAGCCCTTTTTTAAAAATATATATATATATTGTAATTTAATCTTCAGGGACCTCAACTGCCTTTCCCTTCCAGAAGACATCACGCTGGTATGATAACCTTATGCTGGTTGGATCTAGTAGGGAAGAAATGTCAATGACTTTGAACTTATTAGCAAAACATTTGCGTGCTAGAAGGTGGGAAATTAATCCTACTAAGATTCAGGCATCTTCCACCTCAGCGAGATTTCTAGGGATCCAGCAGTGTGGGGCATGTCCAGATATTCTGTCTAAAGTGAAGGATAATTTGTTACATCCAGGCCCTCCTACAACTAAAAAGGAGACACAATGCCTAGTGGGCCTCTGGATTTTGGAGGCAATATATCCCTCATTTGGGTGTGCTCCTCCAGCTTATTGATCAAGCTGCTAGTTTTCAGTGGAGTCCAGAACAAGAGAAGGTTCTGCAACAGGTTCTGGTGCTGTGCAAGCCTCTCTGCCACTTGGACCATATGCTCTGGCTGATCCAATGGTGCTTAAAGTGTCTGTGGCAGATAGAGATGCTATTTGGAGTCTTTCACAGGCCCCTATTGGTGAATCACAGTGCAGACCCATAGGATTTTGGAGTAAAGCCATGCCATTCTCTGCAGATAACTACTCTCCTTTTGAGAAACAGCTTTTGGCTTGTTTATGGGCCTTGGTAGGGACCAAATGCTTAACCATGGGCCACAAAGTCACCATGCAGCCTGAGCTGCCCATCATGAACTGAGTGTTGTCTGACCCACAGAGTCATGAAGTCAGACATGCACATCAGCACTCCATCATTAAATAGAAGTGGTATATATGGGATCACACTTAAGCAGGACCTGAAGGCACAAGTAAGTTGCATGAGGAAGTGGCCCAAGTGACCACAGTCTCCACTCCTTTCATATTACATGCCCTCTCCCAGTCTGCACTTATGGCCTCATGGGGCATTTCTTAGGATCAGTTGACTGAGGAAGAGCAAACTCATGCCTGGTTTACAGATGGTTCTGCGTGATATGCTGGCACCACTCAAAAGTGGACAGTGGCAGCACTATAGCCCCTTTCTGGGACCTCCCTGAAGGACAGTGGTTAAGGAAAATCCTCCCAATAGGCAGAGCTCTTAGCAGTGCACCTGGTTGTTTACTTGCTTAGAAGGAGAAAGGACCAGATGTGCTATTGTATACTGATTCATGGGCTGTGGCCAATGGTTTGCCTGGATGCTCAGGAACCTGGAAGGAACATCACTGAAAAATTGATGATGAAGAGGTATGGGAAAAGGTAGGTGGGTAGACCTCTCCGTATGGGCTAAAGAAGTGAAAATATTTGTGCCTCATATGAATGTTCACCAAATGGTGACCTTGGTAGAGGAGGATTTAAGAATCAAGTGGATAAGATGATGCTTTCTGTGGAAACCAGTCATCTTCTTCCTCAAACCACTCCTGTCATTGCCCAATGGTCTCATGAACAAAGTGGCCATGATGGCAGGGATGGGAGTTATGCATGGGCTCAGCAACAAGGACTTCTCCTCACCAAGGCTGATTTGGCTACAGCCACTGCTGAGTGACCAATCTGCCAGCAGCAGAGACCAACACTGAGTCTCTGATATGGCATCATTCCTTGAGGTGATTAGCCAGCAACCTGGTGGCAGGTTGATTACGTTGGACTGTTTCCATCATAGAAAGAGCAGTGTATCGTTCTTACTGGAATAGACACTTACTGTGGATATGGATTTTGCTTCCTTGCACACAATGCTTCTGCCCAAACTACCATCCAAGGACTCACAGAATGCCTTATACACCATCATGGTATCCCAGACAGCATCACCTCAGATCAAAGGACTCACTTCATATCAAATGAAATATGGCAATGGGCCCATGCTCATGGAATTCACTAGCCTTACCGTGTTCCCCATCATCCTGAAGCACCTGGCTTGACAGAATAATGGAATGGTCTTCTAAAGACACGATTAGGCCACTCATCACTGGCAGTGCTTTACAGGGTTCGGGCGATGTTCTCCAGCAGCCTGTATATCCTCCAAATCAGCATTCAGTATATGGGCCTGTTTCTCCAATAGTCAGGATTTATGTTCCCAAGAATCAAGGGGTGGCGATTAGAGTATCACCCCTCACTATTACCCCTACTGACCCACTTGCAAATCTTTGCTTCCTCTCCTCATGATTCCATGCTCATTGGGTCTAGAGGTCTCAGTTCCAAAGAGAGGAATACTCCCACCTGGAGACACAACACGGATTCCAGTGAACTGGAAATTAAGAATGCCACTCAGCCACTCTGGGCTCCTCATGCCTCTGGATCAACAGGCAGACAAGGTAGTTACCATATTGGCTGTTGTGATTGATCCTGACTACCAAAGGGAAGTCAGATTGATGTTGCATAATGGAGGTAAAAAAGCGTATGTCTGGAACACAGGAGATCCCACAGGGTGTCACTTAGTACTACCATGCCTTGTGATTAAAGTCAATGGAAAACTACAGCAACCCAATTCCGACATGACTGCTAGTGGCCCAGGAATGAAGATTTGGGTCACCCCACCAGGTCAAGAACCACAACCAGCTGAGGTGCTTGCTGTGGGTAAAGGGAATATGGAATGGGTGGTGGAAGAAAGTAGTTCTAAACATCAGTTACAACCACATGACCAGTTGCAGAAATGCAGCCTGTACTTGCTATGAGTATTTCTTCCTTGTATGTGTGCATCCAAAGGTTTGGTTTTCTTTGCTTATATAAGATGAAAAGAGGGCTAGTGCATTTTCAGTTGTACAAATGTTAGTTGTATCATGTTAGGCACACATATGAACTTGTAATTGTCTTTATTTAGAGACTGTGTATGGTTTAAGGAGATGTTTACAGGTGCCAAGTTGACAAGGAGTGGATTGTGAAGGTTAAAGTTGCATGTCAACTTGGCTGGGTCATGATTCTTAGTGGTTTGGCAGCTATGTAACGATGTAGTTTGACATTTATTTAATGATGTACTTTGCAGGTATGTAATGGTGTAGTCATCCTCCATGATGTGATCTGATGTGAGCAGCCAATCAGTTGAAAGGGAGTTTCCTTGTGGGTGTGGCCTGCATCCAATATATACAGAAGCTCTGGCAAAGCTGTTCACTTGCTCTGGTTCTTGCATCTGGCTCACCATCATCTTACCTCTGGTTCTTGGGACTTGATCCTGAAGCCTGACGTGTTACCTACCAATTTTAGGATTCACTGGTTTCCCTTGCCTGTGAGGCAGCAGCCTGCTGTCTTACCTGCCAATCTTGGATTTGTCAGCTTCCACAGCCTGTGAGCCGGCAGCTTGCCATATGACCTGCTCATCTTGAATTTGTCAGCCCCTGCAGTTACATGAGTCTCCAGCCTGATGCCTGGACTTGGGACTTGCCAGCCGTACAACTATATGAACCATTTCCTTGAGATACATATCTCTATATACACATATATATGCTTCACCGGTTCTGCTTCTCTAGCTAACCCAGCCTAAGACAGGAGTCTTTTGTCTTCTGCCAGCATTCATGAAATTGTAGTTAGGCCCATTTATTAGCTTGCAAGTAGGATAAAATCTCAGACTCTTCACAATCCTCGACCGATTATAGAGTAATTTAGGTAACCCACAGTGTTGCTCTGTCTTCACCTTTCAACTCATTTGGGAATCAAAATGGTAAGAATTATTTGGATGAAATACAATGATGGGGGGACAATTTTTTTTTTAACTCTGTTCAGCCTCCTGTGTAAAATTTCTCAATCAGTGCCTTCATGAGTTTTACAAAACTCTCCAACATCCAGAAACATTTTTTCCTCTAAACCATTATTATCCTCTGGAATTCTTAGATGAT
This sequence comes from Loxodonta africana, assembly GCF_030014295.1. NCBI lineage: Eukaryota > Metazoa > Chordata > Mammalia > Proboscidea > Elephantidae > Loxodonta > Loxodonta africana. The sequence continues at coordinate 25,608,406 of NC_087350.1, forward strand.
TAGCTCCATATAGTAGATTTTTGCACACTTTGTAACCTATTTCTTCCTACCTCCAGAGAGCACCTAAGATTTCCCCATGGGTAATTTGCATACTTTACACGAGGTGATGGCAGACTCTTCATATTAGGTAATCTCCTAAAGTCAGGAAACACATTCCAAATACATCTATTTTGAATGAATTTTCACACTGACTCTGGGAGAACCAGTCTTACCACTTCTGGAAGACTTTCCATGCTTGCCCTAGGGACTGAGTCTCAAGTTATTAACAACAAAAAAAATTAACAGTACCCTGTTTATTATAGATGTCAGAGGAGAATAGTCTTAGAATATCTTTAGGCATTTTCGTAAGGCCTGAGGTGAATTCCAGACTCTAGTAAGAGATGGATAGGGGGATACATTAACATATTAAATGCAAGTTTATAACGGAATTCTAGAAATACTTACCATATATTGGGAAAAAGTATAATACTCAAGATAAGGTTTATCTTGAGTATTATAATCAACTCAGAATTCAAAAGACTTTGTAGTGAAATATCATTCTTTGATATTCAATAATATTTGCTGCTTCACTTCTGAGAGAAGAAGAGGAAGAGAAGAGTTGTAGGTGGTAGGGACGATCCCACCAGCTCTCTCTACAGCAGTGGTTCTCAACAAGCAACAGTTCTGGCAATGTCTGGAGACATTTTTGATTGTCAGAACAAGGGAGGCAGTGCTAATGGCATCTAGTGGTTAGAAGGTAGGGTTGCTGCTAAACATCTTGCAATGTCCAGAAAATCCCCTCACAACAAAGGATTATCTGGCCCAAAACGACAATAGTGTAAGGTTGGGAAGACCTGCTATACAGGAAGGATAAAAAATAGTGAGACTGATGATGAAATAGCTCTATATCATGATTGTGCTGATGGTTACATGAATCTATATATGAGATAAAATTGTACAGTACTACACACATGCACGCACACACACAAATGAGTACAGGTTAAAAAAATATAGTGAAGGAGACGGGGCCAAGATGGCAGAGTAGTCAGGTGCTTCCGGTGATCCCTCTCACAACAAAGACCCCCCCAAAAACAAGTGAAAATGATTATATTAATGACAAGCTAGGAGCCCTGAACATCAAAGGCAAAGTTAGAAAATGGTCTAAATGGAAGGGGGAGGGAGAGACAGTTCAGAAATGGTGAGGAGTTGTCGGACCTGAATCACCAGGAACCCACAGGCACTATTCCCTGGAGTGACCGTGGTGGGGCTGGCAGTAGCATTCCAGACATGGTTTCTGCAGGGAGAGACAGTGACCTGCACAGTATACTCACACCTCCAGAGCGAGAGCAGAATGGCACTCTAGGCAAAAGCTAAGTACTTGCATTTATTTTACCCCACTCCAGCCTCCAAGCTGGCTTCAGTGGCTGATTTCCCTGGGCCTGAGATAGGTTCTGCTGTGTACCCTGAGCCATCCTCCTGGCCTTGGAGAAGGAATAAATTCACAATTGGGGGAAAAGATAATCTGCCAGCTCCATGAAGCTGGGGAGCTCAGGACAGAAGTAGCTCCTTCCAGGAACAAACGGTCTGTGGACTTTGAATAGCTTTCATCCCTGCGTGGACCTGTGTGGGCCCATTTGAGGAGAATAGACCCTTGTTGGCAGACTGCAACTGTTTCAGCTGTGTGGTGGAGAGGTGGGTGTTTGATGTTTGACACCACTTTGCATATTAAACAGGGTCATCACCTATCCACATCAGTGCCCTAAGGACCAGTGGCTCCACCCATGTCACCTAGCCACCCATGACAGTGGTCCAAGGATAAGTGGTACCTCCCAGTCCTTGCAACCAAAAGCATTGGATACCCATGGTCCTGCGGCAGAACCTACCCACCTGTGCTCTCTCGGGAACAGGGACATGCTTTCCTCACAGACACTTGGGGAATGGTTGTCAACCCCCTGTCTTCTTCACTGTGTGACCCCTTGCTGCAACCAGATACCTTTACCTACACCAATCACTCCTGCCCCTCTAAGACTGTAGGGCAGAGCCTGTACCACACACTTGATGACCAACTACCTGGACACTTGAGCTGAATCCATACAAGAAAAGTGAATGGACTCCTAGGTTCATATATCTGATAACACCTCTAGCTATCTGGTGACAGGACGTTAGAGCTTCAAAGGCAAAAATAATCAAGCTAGCTTACTCAAGCAGCCTATTTGGGCACATAAAAACAAAACAAAGCAAGAAGCTAGGATACAGTAAGCAAACATAAAATAAACTAACACAATAACTTATAGATGGCTCAGAGATAACAGTCAATATCAAGTCACATAAAGAAGCAAACCATGATCGCTTCAACAAGCTCTCAAAACAAAGAGCCAAGGAATCTTCCAGATAGGGGTATCTTCCTGGAATTACCAGATGCAGAATACAAAAGATTAATATACAGAACTCTTCAAGACATCAGGAACAAGATCAGGAAGGAGATCAGGCCAAACATAGAACAAGCCAAGGAACACACAGATAAAGCAGTCAAAGAAATTAAAAAGGTTATTTGAGAACATAGTGGAAAATTTAATAAGCTGCGAGAATCCAGAGAGAGACAGCAATCAGAAATTCAGAAGATTAACAACCAAATTACCAGAATTAGACAACAGAAAGTCAGAGGAGTAGAATTGAGGAACTGGAAGGCAGAATTAATGAGACTGAAAATAAAATACTTGGCACCAATGTATCCAAAGAAAAATCATATAAAAGAGTTAAAAAAAATGAAGAAACCCTAAGAATCATGTGGGACTCTAACAAGAGAAATAACCTAGGAGTGATTGGAGTACCAGAACAGGGAGGGATAACAGAAAATACAGACAGAATTCTTGAAGATTTGTTGTCAGAAAACTTCCCTGATATCATGAAAGTTGAGAAGATATCTTTCCAAGATGCTCATCAAACTCCACGTAAGGTAGATTTTGAAAGAAACTCACCAAGACATCTTATAACCAAGGTTGCCAAAACCAAAGATACAGAGAGAATTTTAAGAGTGACTAGGGATAAATGAAAAGTTATCTACATAGGAGCGTCAACAAGAATAAGCTCAGACTACTTGGCAGAAACCATGCAGGCAAGAAGGCAATGGGATGACTTATATAAAGCATTGAAGGAAAAAAATTGCCAGCCAAGGAAAACTGTCTCTCAAATATGAAGGTGAAATCAGGACATTTCCAGATAAACAGAAGTTTAGGGAATTTGTAAAAACAAAACCAAAACTACCAGAAATACTAAATTGAATTCTCTGGTTAGGAAATCAATAATATCAGATATCAACCCAAGACTAGAACATGGGACAGAGCAACCAAATGTCAACCCAGATAAGGAAATCACAAAAATACATTAAGATAAAAAAATGCTCAAAACAAGGAAACAGCAATGTTATTATGTAAAAGAAGACAACACTAAAACAATAAAGAGGGACTGAGAAATGTAGTCACAGGTCTTTCATACGGACAGGAAGTCAAGGTGATATAAAGAAATAAAAGTTAGGTTTAAATTTAGAAAAATAGGGGTAAATATTAATGTAACCACAGAGAAGACTAACAATCCTACTCATCAAAATAAAATACAAGAAAAAAAATAGAGACTCAGCAAAAACAAAATTGACAACAACGAATAAGAGGAAAAGACAATACATAAAAATAAACTACTCAGCACAAAAAATTAAAGAAAATCAAGTGGGAAAAAGAAACTGTCTACAACACGCAAAAAAAGACATCAAAATGACAGCACTGAACTCATACCTATCCATAATTATGGTGAATGTAAATGGACTAAATGGACCAATAAAGAGACAGAGAGTGGCAGAATGGATAAAAAACGTTCATCTATATGCTGTCTACAAGAGACACACCTGGGACTTAGAGACACAAACAAACTAAACTCAAAGGATGGAAAAAAAATATATCAAACAAAAAACAATCAAAAAAGAGCAGGAGTGGCAATATTAATTTCTGACAAAACAGACTTTAAAGTTAAATCCACCACAAAGGATGAGGAAGGACACTATATAATGATTAAAGGGACAATACACCAGGAGGATATAAACATATTAAAATTTATGCACCCAGTGACAGGGCTTCAAGAAACATAAAACAAACTCTAACAGCATTAAAAAGTGAGATAGACATCCCCACAATAATAGTCCCACACCTAGTGCCCTCGAGTTGATTCCAACTCAGTAATAGTAGGAGACTTCAAAACACCACTTTCGGTGAAGGACAGAACATCCAGAAAGAAGCTCAATAAAGACACAGAAGCTTGAAATGCCAAAATCAACCAACTTGACCTCATAGACATATACAAAACACTCCACCCAAAGGCAGCCAAGTATACTTTCTTTTCCAGTGCACAGGGAACATTCTCTAGAATAGACCACACATTAGATCATAAAGCAAGCTTTAACAGAATCCAAAATGTCAGAATATTACAAAGCATCTACTCTGACCATAAGGCCCTAAAAGTAGAAATCAATAACAGAAAAAGCAGGGAAAAGAAATGAAACACTTGGAAACTAAACAATACCCTGCTCAAAAATGACTGGGTTATAGAAGAAATTAAGGATGGAATAAAGAAATTCATAGAATCCAATGAGAATGAAAACACTTCCTATCAGACCCTTTGGGACACAGCTAAAGCAGTGTTCAGAGGTCAATTTATATCAATAAATGCACATACCCAAAAAGAAGAAAGGGCCAAAATGAATTATCCCTACAACTTGAACAAATAGAAAGAGAGCAACAAAAGAAACCCTCAGGCACCAGAAGAAAGCAAATAATAAAAATTAGGGTAGAATTAAACGAAATAGAGAACAGGAAAACAATTGAAAGAGTTAACAAGACCAAAAGCTGGTTCTTTGAAAAAATTAACAAAACTGATAAACCACTGGCCAAACTGACAAAAGAAAAACAAGAGAGGAAGCAAATAACCTGAATAAGAAATGAAATGGGCGATATCACAACAGGCCCAACTGAAATTAAAAGAATCATATCAGCCTACTATGGAAAGTTATACTCTAACAAACTTTAAAACCGAGAAGAAATGGATGAATTTCTAGAAACACATTACCTACCTAAACTAACACAAACAGAGGTAGAACAACTAAATAAACCCATAACAAAAGAAGAGATTGAAAAAGTAATTAAAAAACTCCCTTTGGAAAAAAGCCCTGACCCAGACGGCTTCACTGGAGAGTTCTACCAAACTTTCAGAGAAGAGATAACACCACTTCTGCTAAAGGTATCTCAGAGCATAAAAAAGGATGGAAAACTCCCAAACTTATTCTAAGAAGCCAGCATATCCCTGATACCAAAAACCAGGTAAAAAAAAAAAATTTTTTTTTAAGACGCCACAAAAAAAGAAAATTACAGACCTATATCCCTCATGAACTTAGATGCAAAAATCCTCAACAAAATTCTAGCTAATAGAATTCAATAACATATCAAAAAAAATAATAATTCACCATGACCAAGTGGAATTCATACCAGGTATTCAGGGACGGTTCAACATTAGCAAAACAATCAATGTAATCCATCATATAAATAAAACAAAAGACAAGAACCACATGATCTTATCAATTGATGCAGAAAAGGCATTTGACAAAGTTCAACGCCCATTCATGATAAAAACTGTCAGCAAAATAAGAATAGAAGGGAAATTCCTCAACATAATAAAGGACACTTATGCAAAGCCTATAGGGTCCCTATGGGTCGGAATCGACTCTATGGCAACGGGTTTTGGTTTATACAAAGCCAACATCATCCTAAATGGAGAGAGTCCGAAAGCATTCCCGTTGAGAATGGGAACCAGGCAGGATGCCTTTTATCATCACTCTTATTCAACATGGTGCTGGAGCTCCTAGCCAGAGCAATTAGGCTACATAAAGAAATAAAGGTCATCCAGCTTGGTAAGGAAGAGGTAAAAGTATCTCTGTTTGCAGATGACATGACCTTATACACAGAAAACCCTAAAGAATCCTCAAGAAAACTACTGAAACTAATAGAAGAATTCGGAGTATCAGGATACAAACTAAACATACAAAAAGCAGTTGGATTCCTCTACAAAAAGAACATTGAACAGGAAATCACTAAATCAATATCATTTGCAGTAGCCCCCAAGAAGATAAAATACTTAGGAATCAATCTTACTAGAGACATAAAATACCTATACAAAGAAAACTACAAGATGCTACTACAAGAAACCAAAAGAGACCTACATAAGTGGAAAAACATACCTTGCTCATGGATAGGAACACTTAACATTGTAAAAATGTCTATTCCACTGAAAGTGATCTATAGATTTAATGCAATTCCGATGACATTTTTTAATGAGACAGAGAAACAAATCACCAGCTTCATATGGAAGGGAAAGAGGGCCCAGATAATTAAAACATTACTGAAAAAGAAGAACAAAGTGGGAAGCCTCACACTGCCTGATTTTAGAACCTATTATACCACCAAAGTAGTCAAAACAGCCTGGTACTGATACAACAGATATATAGACCAATGGAACAAAATTGAGAATCCAGACATAAATCCATCCACATATGAGCAGCTGATATTTGACAAAGGCCCAAATTCAGTTAAATGTGGAAAAGACAGTCTCTTTAACAAATGGTGCTGGCATAACTGGATATTCATTTGCAAAAAAAAAGAAACAAGGCCCATACCTCACACCATACACAAAAACTAACTCGAAGCCAATCAAAGACCTAAATATAAAATCTAAAACAATAAAGATCATGGAGGAAAAAATAGGCACAACACTAGGAGCCCTAATACATGGCATAAACAGTATACAAAACATTACTAAGAATGCACAAACACCAGAAGAGAAACTAGGTAACTGGGGGCTCCTAAAAATCAAACACCTATGCTCATCCAAAGACTTCACCAAAAGAGTAACAAGATTACCTACAGACTGGGAAAAAGTTTTTAGCTATAACATTTCTGATCAGCGTCTGATCTCTAAAATCTACATGATACTGCAAAAACTCAACAACAAAAAGACAAATAACCCAATTAAAAAATAAGTAAAGGATATGAACAGACACTTCACTAAAAATGACATTCAACTAGCTAACAGATATATATGGAAATGCTCACAATTATTAGCCATTAGAGAAATGCAAATCAAAACTACAATGAGATTCCATCTCATTCCAACAAGGCTGGCATTAATCCAAAAAACACAAAATAATAAATGTTGGAGAGGTTGTGGAGAGATTGGAACACTTCTACACTGCTGGTGGGAATGTAAAATGGTACAGCCACTTTGGAAAATCGATTTGTTGCTTCCTTAAAAAACTAGAAATAGAACCACCGTAGGATCCAGCAATCCCACTCCTTGCAGTATATCCCAGAGAAGTAAGAGCCTTTACACGAACAGATATATGCACACCTATGTTCATTGCAGCACTGTAATAGCAAAAAGATGGAAGCAACCAAGGTGCCCATCAATGAATGAATGGATAAATAAATTATGGTATATTCACACAATGGAATACTATGCATCGATAAAGAATGATGATGAATCCGTGAAAAATTTCATAACAGAGGCATCTGGAAGGCATTACGCTGAGTGAAAGTAGTCAGTTGCAAAAGAACAAATATTGTATGAGACCACTATTAAAAGAACTCAAGAAATAGTTTAAACAGAGAAGAAAATATTTTTTGATGGCTATGAGAGTGGGGAGGGAGGGAGGGAGAGGGGTATTCACTAATTAGATTAAAAACAAAAACAAAAAACCAAACCCAGTGCCATGGAGTCGATTCCGACTCATAGCGACCCTGTAGGACAGAGTACAACTGCCCCACAGAGTTTCCAAGGAGCGCCTTGGATTCGAACTGCTGACTCTTTGGTTTGTAGCCATAGCACTTAACCACTATGCCACCAGGGCTTCCCACTAATTAGATAGAAGGCAAGAATTATTTTAGGTGAAGGGAAAGACAACACACAATACAGGCGAGGTCAGCACAACTGGACTAAACCAAAAGCAAAGAAGTCTTCCGAATAAGGCCAACACTTCGAAAGCCAGAGTAGGAGCGGTGGGGGTTTGGAGACCGTGGTTTCAGGGGACATCTGGGTCAGTTGGAATAATAAAATCTATTAAGAAAACATTCTGTATCCCACTTTGGAGAGTGGCATCTGGGGTCTTAAACGCTAGCAAGTGGCTAACTAAGATGCATCAATTGGTCTCAACCTGCCTAGACCAAAGGAGAATGAAGAACATCAAGGATACAAGGTAATTACGAGCCCAAGAGACAGAAAGGGCCATGTAAACCAGAGACTACATCATCCTGAGACCAGAAGAACTAGATGATGCCTCGCTACAACCGATGACTGCCGTGACAGGGAACACAACAGAGAACCCCTGAAGGAGCAGGAGAGCAGTGGGATGCAGACTTCAAAATCCTCATAAAAAGACCAGACTTAATGGTCTGACTGAGACTGGAAGGATCCCAGAGGTCATGGTCCCCAGACCTTCTGTTAGCCCAAGACGGGAACCATTCTCAAAGCCAACTCCTCATACAGGAATTGTACTGGAGTGTAGGATAGAAAATGATACTGGTGAGGAGTGAGCTTCTTGGATCAAGTAAACACATGAGACTATGTGGGCAGCTCCTGTTTGGAGGGGAGATGAGAAGGCAGAGGGGAACAGAACCAAGGACGCGGAAATAGAGGCTGGAGCGAAGGTGTGTGCTGTTTTATTAGGGGGAGAGCAACCATGAGTATATAGCAAGGTGTATATATATTTTTGTGTGAGAGACTGACTTGATTTGTAAACTTTCACTTAAAGCACAATAAAAATTTTAAAAAATGTGGTGAAAACTGAATAAGGTCTGTAGTCTATTAACATGTCAAATTTCCTGGTTTTGATATTGTGCAACAGCTATTTAAGATGTCACCATTGGGGGAAGCTGGGTGAAGGGTACACAGACTTTGTGCTATTTTTGCAACTTCTGGTAAGTCTAAATTTATTTCAAAATAAGAAGTAAAAAAAATAAATAGTGAGATTGGACCAATGTGAGAACCAGAGATGTGTTCTTCACACAGAGAGGTTTGCCACATCCCCTTTCTTTCCACTGCTGCTGGCCCTCTCTTTGCTTCTGTTTATTATGCTGTAGCTGCCACAGCACCAGAGGACTGTGGGAACCTACTTAGCAGCTTCTGTTCAAAGCTCGTGGTGGCTTTAGATGTAAAGTCTTAGTTGACAAATTAATAAACATCCTCTCCCCGCCCCCAGCCTGTCCTCTAATTACTTGGCCAGAAAGTTTTTGAATATTCTACCCTTCTACATTTGATTTTGAAGTAGCCCTAGAGATATTTGTGCACTGCTCCTAGACTGTGGATCACACTTTGAGACCAGTACCCTGGGAGAGTTTCTATTTCCCATCACTGTGTGCTTCTCATGATGTTGCCCCTCTCAACACACCTAACAACATCTTATGCATTCCTTAAGGCCTGGCTCAAGTAATTTCCTTCAAAAACTTTCTCTGACCACCACCCCTGTGCCATTTCCCTCCCCGTCAAGCAGATAGTATAGGGATGTTTCCTTATAAATTCTACTGTAAAGCAAGTAAGTTCCAAGGTGTGTATATATACAGCTGTATCTATCTATCTACCGCTACACTATAAACCTTGGGAGAGACAAGACATACAAAATATGATCCACTGTTCTAAGCCTCTTTAATGAAAAACATGATTTCAACAATACAGTTCAACTGGGAATGCTCTCATGCCAAGAAATTATGCTGGGCACTGTGGGGTATATATGATGGTTAAGACAGAATTCCAATTTTCAAGGACCTTGTCTAGTTAAGAAGCCCTGGTGACACAGTGGTTAAGTGTTTGGGTGCTAATCAAAAGGTCAGCAGTTCAAATCCACCAGCTGCTGCTTGGAAACCCTGTGGAGCAATTCTACTTTGTCCTATAGGGTCGCTGTGAGTCAGAATCGACTTGATGGCAATGAGATTTTTTTGTCTAATGAAGGAGAAAGAGGCACAAAAGTAAGTATAATACAAGAGATAATGTGTTAAGTGACATTAAAAAGGTCATAAAGCTATATAGAGAGTTTAGAGAATATTTCTGTACCACGGACAAATTGTTAGGGAAGGTCATATTTCAGTTGAGAACTGAAGGAGGGGTAAAACAATGGGAACAAAAGAAGGGAAAATAACTTTTTCCTGCAGTGAAATTGGTGTGTTGAGGCTTTTTTTTTTTTTTTAATTGTGCTCTAGGTGAAACTTTACAGAGCAAATTAGTATCTTATTCAACAATTTACACACAGTTTTGTTACACTGGTTGCAATCCCCGCGATGTGTCAACACTCTCCCCTTCCACACCCCAGTCCCCCATTTCCATTTGTCCAATATTCCTGTCCCTTCCTGCCTTCTTGTCATTGTGTTTGTGCAGGTGTTGCCCCTTGGTCTCATGTACAGAATTGAACTAAGAAGCACATTCCTCACATGTGTAATTGTTTGTTTTATAGACCTGTCTAATCTTTGGCTGAAGGGTGAACTTTGGGAGTAGCTTCAGTTCTGAGTTAAAAGGGCGTCTGGGGACCATAGACTCGGGGGTTCTTCCAGTCTCTGTCAGACCAGTAAGTCTGGTCTTTTTTTTTTCTTTTGTGAATTTGAATTTTGTTCTGCATTTTTCTCCTGCTCTGTCTGGGACCCTCTATTGTGATCCCTGTCAGAGCGGTTGGTGGTGGTAGCCGGGCACCATCTAGTTCTTCTGGGCTCAGAGTGGTGAATGCTGTGGTACTTGTGGTCCATTAGTCCTTTGGACTAATATTTCCCTTGTGTCTTTGGTTTTCTTCATTCTCCTTTGTGCATTGAGGCTTTGAACCAGGAAAGCCCAAGACATGCTTGGAGAGCTTAGTTGACTGGTTTGCCTGAAGAGAGGAGTAAGGAGCAAGGTCCTCTGGTCACAGAGGGCCTTGTACACCATGCCATGAAGATTTAATTTTATTCTAAACTTTGGTGAGAGCTTTTGAAAATTTTCAAGTAGGTGAGTGTCATCAAAGCTTTGTTTTAGAATAACATACGGCATCAGAAGAAAACAGACTTGAGGGTGGGGACTTCAAAATGGGGGAGAGGAATCTGTAGGAGGTTGTTCAACCTAGGCCAGAGGTAATGAAGGCCTGAACTAGACTGGTAGCAGGAGGAAGTTGAAGATAATAGAAGCAATGTTACAAGTAATGAATTGCCAGGAGAATTATACATACAGTGAAACCTATGACAGTGGGAACTCAGGACTGTCTTGTTTTTCTAGGTCTCACAAGTTTTCCGCCTTTGACAGGGTGCAGTCACCACTTTTCTATCGCTAGCGGAAAATATTTTTCCTTCTCTGACAGGTTTCTGCCTCACACAGAGTTCTAGCTTTTGCAGGTTTTACTGTACATAATTATGATAGAAGGTCAGAGAAGGGAAATGATCCTCTAGGCTTGGGTGTTCAAGGAAAAGTTTTAGAGAGAAGGTAGCTCTAAAAGATGAGGACAAGGTGGGGGTGTAATGATCAGAGGTGAGAGAAGCATAATGTGCAAATGTTTCCAGAAATGGTAATACACAAGTTTGACTGGAATGAAGTACATCTACAGAGCAATGGGAGCGAAATTTGAAAGACACTGGATTGCAGGTCTCTAATTTCTAGTTAAGAAATTGGGGTTTATTTTGCAGCCAGTGGGGAGCTTGCGATGGATTTTCAGTAGGAGAGTGAGATATAATTTATATTAGTTATTTGACACATGTTCTGCCTCGTATTGAAGTTACTATGTAAGTTTTTGGACACAAGATTAGCGTATTAAAGTTTGCCAGAAAGTACTCAATAAATTCTCATTGACCAACTGAATGAGTCATTCTGTCAAAAGCGGGAGCACAGGCCACTCTGTCAGTACCGGTGGCCTGACGATCGCCTGACCAAATCTGGCTCATCCGAGAGTAGAAAGCCCTGGCCATGTGCAATGACTCCGCGAATTGTGCAGGGTGATTACTGGCGTTTATTCCATTTTCCTTTCGTTTATGACGACCTTTGTTTCATTAAGTTATCTTCATTTCAAATCTTACAAGTAGGCAAAAACTAAGCAAATCAGCAACAACAAAATACTTCGCCAGTATTTTATCACGAGACCCTCTTCCCAGCGAGGTAGACCAAGCCGAAAAATTACCGGAAGCGGTGAGGGCTGCCTGGGCAGCCCGTGAGGTAAGGGGGTGGGCAAACTACCTGGACAGCCAGCGCGCAGGCGTACTCGCGGCCGCAGCGCCCAGTGGTGGAGCCCCCTTTCTAGTAATTTCGCTATCCGTGACATCATCTTTGTGCGCCGATAAGACGCCTCTCAGAACCGGGATTATTATTTATTTGGTGGAAATGACAAAAAAAATGAACTGACCCATCCCGTCCGTCTTTGATTTTATTCTTCCACTCTGGACATGTTTACATTTTGGGTAACAGAACGCGAGCGGAAAAGGAAAGCCGCTGGAGCTTGAAGAGGCGACCGCCAGGAATGACTCGGCGCTGCCGTCAGCCGCGCTACCCGGCGTGCCTCGCGCGGCGCTGGCAGAGGGACGTGGGGGAGGGGCGGCGAGGAGGAAGCGGCGGCTGCTGCGGATGTCGCTGTTAACCAGCGGCGTCTGAACAAACGACGGCTGCCGAGCGCCCGACCTGGCTCTGCGCTAGAGCCCAAACAGAGCTCCGCGGCCTCTCGCCCGCTAGGGCGGTCCTACGCCGGTTGCCACTGAGGTGGAGTGCCCCGCATTCCCCGCTGCCCGGGCCGGCCGACTGTGGCGTTTTCTGGCTCCCGTTCGCTCGCCCGCTCCCTCCCTGCCCGCTCCCTCCCTGCTCTCCTGAGTCACCGCCGCCATGGCCGAGAGTGGTGAAAGCGGCGGCCCTCCAGACTCCCAGGACGGCGCCGCCGCGCCCGACGCTGCCGGCGCCCCCGCGGCAGCTGCCTCCGCGGAGCCCAAGATCATGAAAGTCACCGTGAAGACCCCGAAGGAGAAGGAGGAGTTCGCTGTGCCCGAGAACAGCTCCGTCCAGCAGGTGAGGGCCGCCTGGGGCTCGGGCAGGGGTGGAGGTGGCGGCAGGACCTCCGCCCGCGTCCAGGGACGGTTTTGGAGGGCCTTGGGAGAGGGTTGACCGCGGAAGTGTCCTCGGCCATTTTCCTGGGCCTCATCCCAAATCCGATCACACCCAAGCTCGTGGGTTTGCTTCTTGGGACACCGCAGAGGTTTGTGGCAGGGCTGCGGCCTGTGTGTGGCACACACCAACGCCGCTTGCCTCCGCACCCTCCTCCTCCGGCGTCCACCGACCCTCTGCCGCCTCCTCCAGCTCCCCGCCCCCAGCCGCCTCCAGCTCCTCACAAAGGAGAGGGACCCACCGCCTGACTCCGGGCGGGGTGGAGGCTGGGCGGGTGCGAAGGTTCGCTTTAGCCTAGGCCGCGGTTTTGTTTGAAGAACACAAAAACAAACAAAAAAAGAGGGTTGCTCGTTGTTTTCGCCTGCCTGCCGTGTTATGGTCGGTTTTTGGGGTGAGAAGCACGTGTTTGTTTAGTTCTGCTTTTTGAATGCTGAAATCTTGCCTACTTTTAAAAAAACGAAAAACAAAGATATGCCGTAGAAATTGCTTGCAGGCACATCTTAAATTATGGTACTAGGCTCAAGGAGAAAAGTGAGTGACTCTTCATTCTTTGATGACATGCTGTTTTCTTGTTAGTATATTTATCCCTTCGATGCTCATCTGGGGTAAGTTTTTGTTTGGTTATAGGGGAACGATAGCGACCTACTCAGGTACTGGCAATTGCGTTGAATAAAAGAAAACAAAACGGGAGTTAATGGGGAGTATTACCCAGTAATTGATTAAAGCCTGGCAGAGAAATTTTGCAATTAATAAGAATCTTGGTGAAATTCGACAAGTTGTTTTAGTTTATTGTTGAACCGTAATTCTTCATCCCTAGCAATCTCAAACAATGTGAATAGTTTATGAAAGGAAACAGTGAACTCCTGAAGTGTACCCATGGTAAATTGCCCCAGAAACAGTAAATGAATGGGGTATTGGTTTATCTAGTTTCAAAAGATGTTTTGCGAAGCAGTAGATTGTAGCATCAACCAAGAGATATTCACCACCAATTGAATCACCATATTGTTGTTTTGTTTTTTGTCTCCCAGTGCTCCTGAACATTTTGTTTTCCAGCATATGGGAGAGTTGAAAGAATTATACAGTGAACACCCATATGTCTGTCACCTACCATTTGCATTTTACTGTGTTAGCTCTATCACATTTCTAATCATTCATCAGTCCTTTTTATTTTTTGGGTGGATTTCAAAGTAATTTGCAAATATCTGAACATGTCACCCTTAAAAAGCACTTCAGTGCCCATATCATTAGCTTGAGTTCAACGTTTTTTAATTTTATTTTTTTAGGTAAATTTTCCATGCAGTGAAATATGTAAGAGTTCCATTCCATGAGTTTTGACACACGCATACACCTGTGTAACCCAAACCCCTATCAAGATATGTAGAGCATTCTTACTGAACAGAAAGTTCCTTCTGTCTCTGTTAGTTCAGTCACTCTCCCATCTACCACTGTTTTTGTTTTTTTCACCATAAGTTAGTTTTGCCTGTTCTAGAATTTTATAAAAATGAGATTGTGTAAAAGGTAGTCTTTGGGTAAGGTTGTTTTCACGCAGCATGATGTTTTTGAGATTATCCTTGTGTGTTAGAAATTCCTTCTTTTTTGTTGCTTTCCTATTGTATGACTTTGTATGTGATACATAGTTTTCTATTGTGTGATCTTACCATAATTTATCCCCTGTTGAGTGTTACCATGGCTGTTCCTGGTTAGTAAAATCTTTTTCTGTTTGTGGACATATGCTTCCATTTCTTGTGGTTTAAATACTTAGAAGTGGAATGGCTGGGCTACAGGGCAGGCATATGTTTAGTTTTATAAGAAATTGCCTTTTTGAAAAGTGTACGGTTGTACAGTCCCACCATTCTGTTCCTCTGTATCCCAGCTGACATGTAACATTGTCAGTCCTTTATCTATTCTAGTGGGTGGGTGTCCGTATTAAGTTTTGAAGCCTGTAGGTCTTCCTTCTAGGATTCTTATTTCATGTCTCCACTAGCCTGGCTGTTTTCAGCATTTCACTGCACAAAATTGGAAAGTAAGAGCAAATATTTCATAAATAGGGGAATTCATATAGGTCAATTTATATTTATGAAGATGTTTAACTTTTTGTAATAGTGAAATTAGAATTCTAAATTATACTGATTTTTTTTTTTTTGACTTTCCTGTAACCAAAGCAAAATTTTAATAAAGGTAAAAGACTATCTTAAGTCACTTTTCTGATGTCACTTTTTTTTTTTTTTAATTGATAATTGTTTTCTGTTTTAGCAGAAAACATGATAAAAATTGAAGCTCACCACTGCACCAAGAACCTGAAGTCAGGTTGAAGTATGTATGGGCTCTGTAAAGGGAAGCACTTATAGGAAAATGCAAATATAATTATGAAAAGCTGTTTTTAGATGGTCTAGTTGTAAAAATCTACTTGAAGCACAAGAAAAGATCTGCCGTTTTGTAATTGAAAAATTTTTTAACTGTTCGATTTAAATCATTTGCCACATATTAAAGTTTTTTCTAACAGATATGAGTGATATTAAGATTTCACTGAGAAAAATGTTCAGTAAAAAATTAGGAAATACTTGGTCCTGAAAATCTTTATCTAATCTTTGG
Organism: Loxodonta africana; assembly: GCF_030014295.1. Taxonomy (NCBI): domain Eukaryota; kingdom Metazoa; phylum Chordata; class Mammalia; order Proboscidea; family Elephantidae; genus Loxodonta; species Loxodonta africana. The sequence goes on from NC_087350.1 coordinate 25,624,156, forward strand.
AAGGGAGACAGGTAAGCAGGATAGTATTTGTATGGCTGTGTCCTCATTGGAAACTCTGGTGGTGTAGTGGTTAAGTGTTACAGCTGCTAACCAAGAGGTCGGCAGTTCAAATCCGCCAGGCGCTCCTTGGAAACTCTATGGGGCAGTTCTGCTTTGTCCTGTAGGGTCGCTATGAGTCAGAATCGACTCAACAGCAGTGGGTTTGGTTTTTGGTTTTGTCCTCATGCGTAAGTTGTAAAACAGAAGTCATAAGGTGATTTATTTTTTTTTGGTTTCTGTTTGAATGTGTGTAACCAACACATAGAAACAAAACATTAATTTTACACTGTATCATTTATAGTTGGTATTTAATAAATGTTACTTGTTGGACCAAAAAAAAAAAAAAACCCATTGCCATCAATAGGACAGAGTAGAACTGCCCCATAGGGTTTCCAAGGAGTGCCTGGTGGATTTGAACTGCTGAACTTTTGGTTAGCAGTCACTTAACCACTATGCCACCAGGGTTTCCTACTTGTTGGAAGTTCATGTTAAAGCTTACACTTTTTTTCTAAATTAAAATGAAATTCAGTTTTCACACAGCACTCAGAATCAATTGAGTTACTTATAAATTTCTACTTAAGGAAATTTAGAATATGGTGGCACAGTGCTTAAGAATTTGGCTGCTAACCAGAAGGTTGGCAGTGCGAATCTACCAGCTGCTCCTTGGGAACCCTGTGGACAGTTCTGCTCTGTCTAGTAGGGTCGCTATGAGCTGGAAACGACTTGACTGCAACGGGTTTTGGTTATGCATGGTGACCAGAAGAACGGTGTATGTGTGTTTAATATTGGCACAAAGAATGGAGGAAAGCTTCCGTATAGCCTTTAACTAGTGTGTTTTGGGGTTTTGTGGCCCTCTAGATTATATATTTTTTAGGTTATATTTTAAGATTTTGAAATACAGTTATCTGAAATATTCCGTCAAGGTTTTTTTTTTTTTTAATTTTTATTGTGCCTTAGGCAAAAGTTTACACATCAAGTCTGTCTCATACGAAAATTTGTATGCACCTTCCTGTATACTCCTAGTTGCTCTCCCCATAATGAGACTGCACACTCCTCCTCTCCACTTTCTATTTTCTTGTCTATTCGGCCAGCTTCTGACCCCTCCGCCATCTCATCTCCCCTCCAGACAGGAGCTCAGGCAGGGTTTTTTTTTTTTTAATAATTTTTATTGAGCTTTAAGTGAACGTTTACAAATCAAGTCAGTCTGTCACATATAAGCTTATATACACCTTATTCCATACTCCCACTTACTCTCCCCCTAATGAGTCAGCCCTTCCAGTCTCTCCTTTCGTGACAATTTTGCCAGTTTCTAACCCTCTCTACCCTCCCATCTCCCCTCCAGACAGGAGATGCCAACACAGTCTCAAGTGTCCACCTGATACAAGTAGCTCACTCTTCATCAGCATCTCTCCCCTACCCATTGTCCAGTCCCTTCCATGTCTGATGAGTTGTCTTCGGGAATGGTTCCTATCCTGGGCCAACAGAAGATTTGAGGACCATGACTGCCGGGATTCCTCTAGTCTCAGTCAGACCATTAAGTCTGGTTTTTTTTTTTTTATGAGAATTTGGGGTCTGCATCCCACTGATCTCCTGCTCCCTCAGGGGTTCTCCTTTGTGCTCCCTGTCAGGGCAGTCTTTAGTTGTGGCTGGGCACCATCTAGTTCTTCTGGTCTCAGGATGATGTAAGTCTCTGGTTCCTGTGGCCCTTTCTGTCTCTTGGGCTCATAGTTATCACGTGACCTTGGTGTTCTTCATTCTCCTTTGATCCAGGTGGGTTGAGACCAATTGATGCATCTTAGATGGCCGCTTGTTAGCATTTAAGACCCCAGACGCTACATTTCAAAGTGGGATGCAGAATGTTTTCATAATAGAATTATTTTGCCAATTGACTTAGAAGTCCCCTTAAGCCATAGTCCCCAAACCCCCACCCTTGCTCCGCTGACCTTTGAAGCATTCATTTTATCCCGGAAACTTCTTTGATTTTGGTCCAGTCCAGTTGAGCTAACCTTCCGTGTATTGAGTATTATCCTTCCCTTCACCTAAAGTAGTTTTTGTCTACGAACTAATCAGTAAATAACCCTCCCCCACCCTCCCTCCCCCCCTCGTAACCACAAAAGTATGTGTTCTTCTCAGTTTATACTATTTCTCAAGATCTTATAATAGTGGTCTTACACAATATTTGTCCTTTTGCCTCTAATTTCGCTCAGCATAATGCCTTCCAGGTTCCTCCATGTTATGAAATGTTTCACAGATTTGTCACTGTTCTTTATCGATGCGTAGTATTCCATTGTGTGAATGTACCATAATTTATTTAACCATTCATCCGTTGATGGACACCTTGGTTGCTTCCAGCTTTTTGCTATTGTAAACAGAGCTGCAATAAACATGGGTGTGCATATATCTGTTGGTGTGAAGGCTCTTATTTCTCTAGGGTATATTCCGAGGAGTGGGATTTCTGGGTTGTATGGTAGTTCTATTTCTAACTTTTTAAGAAAACACCAGGTAGATTTCCAAAGTGGTTGTACCATTTTCCATTCCCACCAGCAGTGTATAAGAGTTCCAGTCTCTCTGCAGCCTCTCCAACATTTATTATTTTGTATTTTTTGGATTAATGCCAGCCTTGTTGGAATGAGATGGAATCTCATTGTAGTTTTGATTTGCATTTCTCTAATGGCTAATGATCGAGAGCATTTTCTCATGTATCTGTTAGCTGCCTGAATATCTTGTTTAGTAAAGTCCGTGTTCATATCCTTAGGCAAGGTTTTTTTACCTTTAGAAAATGTCACTTGAAATTTCTGAAAAAACGTTAAACATGCTTGCACATAGTATAAGTAACTGTTGTTGTGTGCCATTGAGTCAGTGCCGACTCATAGTGATCCTGTCGGACAGGGTAGAACTGTGCCATAGGGTTACCAAGGAGCGGCTGGTGGATTTGAATTGCCGACCATTTGGCTGACAGCCAGTCTCTTAACCACTTTGCCACCAAACCAAAACCAAACCAAACCCACTGCTATCGAGTTGATTCCGACTCATAGCAGCCCTATAGGACAGAGTAGAACTGCCCCCAAAGAGTTTCCAAGGAGCGCCTGGTGGATTCAAACTGCCGATCTCTTGGTTAGCAGCCGTAGCACTTAACCACTATGCCACTAGGGTTTCCACTTTGCCACCAGGGCTCCATAAATAAGTGTATCGAATTTAATGAGCCTTTGTTGCATAAGGGAAATTGCAGCATTCCTTCAGGGTCATCATCACAAACATCATTTAACATTATATAGTATAGTATGAATCTAAAACTTCACTGTCCACTTCAGTGCCACCAGCCATGTATTGTCTACTGAACACTTAAAATGTGGCTAGACTGAAATGCTTTGAGATTGGTCCTCACAACTGGACCAATAAGGAACATCATGCTAACAGGGAAATGTTGATGTTGTCAAGGATTTCATTTTACCTGGACCCACAATCAACGCCCAGGGTAGGAGCAGTCAAGAAATCAAGCTATGTATTGCATTGGCAAATCTGCTGCAAAAGACCTTTTTAAAGTGTTGAAAAGCAAAGATGTCACCTTGAAGACTAAGGTGTGCCTGACCCAAGCCATGGTATTTTTAGTTGCCTGATATGCATGTGAAAGCTGGACAATTAGTAAGGAAGATCAAAGAAGAATGGGTGCCTTTGAAGTATGGTTTGGCAGAGAATAGTGAATATAACATGTACTGCCAGAAGAATGAACAAATACGTCTTGGAAGAAACACAGCCAGAATATTCCTTAGAAGCGAGGATGGCAAGACCTCGTCTCACATACTTTGGACATGTTATCAGGAGGGACCCAGTGCCTGGAGAAGGACATCATGCTTGGTAGAGGGTCAGCAAAAAAGAGAAAGACTTTCAGTGAGATGAAATGATACCATAGCTGCAACAACGGGCTCAAATACAGCATCAGTTGTTGAGGATGGTGCAGGACCGGGTAGTGTTTCGTTCCCGTTGTACGTAGAGTTGCTGTGAGTCAGAGCTGACTTGAAGGCACCTAACAACAGCAGCAGACTGAAATGAGATGTGCTGTAATTGTAAAATACCACGTTCTGAAAACTTGGTGTGAAGAAAATAATCTTACTAATAATTTTTAAATGTTTTACATATTGAAATATTTAGGATATGTTAGTAACGTATTCCTGAAACGAATTTGACTTATTTTTACTCTTTAATTTGGCTGCATGAAAGTTTAAAATTATAGATGTGGCTTGTATTTTATTTCTGTTGGACTGCATCTGCGGTGTGATGGATTGCTTTTATATGGCCTTTCTTGCCGTGGTCTTTTAACTCCCACCATATGATTGGGTGGGACTGCAGATAAGGTACTTGTGGCCCACCAAGGGGTTTGAACAGTTTGCTTAAAATGCAAGTAAGGTGTATGACACCCTTGGGGTGGGGCAATGCAAATAAGGAATACGGATCCCTAATGAGGGGGTTGGTCCATTTTGCCATCCCATTAGGCTTAAAGGGAGACATGGGGGTGGACAGCTGAGAGCGATAGAGGTGGAAGACAGCAAGAGAGGAAGCACGGTAGTAGTAAGAGCAATAGTGGTATGGTGGATCTTGCTAACGCACAGAGCTAGGAGCTTTGTAACACTTCCCCAAGCAGGGCAGAGGTGAGGCGCAGTGGCTGGAGAGAGGCCTTCCTTTAGGCAGGGCTGAGAAGAAGCTGTCCTGATTGAAGAACTGTATCCTCTGAGTCTTTCTCATCCCAAATTGTACCCTGTTAACTGTAAGTATGGTTCATGAGTTCTGTGAGATGTTGCAGCGAATTATAGAACCCAAAGACCAGGCGGAAAGTACTGCGTACCAGAGGTGTAGTTGCCGTTAAAGATGACGGAGTGGAACAGCAGTTTGGAAGAGTTGGACATTAGGGATACTTTTAAGTTCTGCCTCATAGGAACCCGCTTTGTGCTGATCTTTGTAAAAGAAATCATTCATTTAGCATTTTATCCAGAACGGTGAGTTGGAAATCAGTATAGTAAGACATACCTAAGAAGAAAAAGTTCCAGAATCAGTGTTTTATTTGCTTTGTACTAATATTGGATTGCTGAAAAACTTTTTATGTAACTGTTTTGATTAACAGATTGCTTAACTTTTTTTTTTTTTTTAAACAGCTTATTCTAGTTAATCTGGAAACCCTGGTGGTGTAGTGGTTAAGACCTACGCTGTTAACCAAAAGGTTGGCAGTTCGAATCCATCAGGCACTCCTTGGAAACTATGGGGCAGTTCTACTCTACCCTTTAGGGTCGCTATGAGTCAGAATTAACTTGACAGCAGTGGGTATGGTACAGATACCTTACTAATCTAGTGGTCCTATAACAGAAATACTACAAGTGGATGGCTTTAACAAAGAAATTTATTCTCTCACAGTCTTGGAGGCTAGAAGTCCAAATTCAGGGCACCAGCTCCAGGGGAAGGGTTTCTCTCTCTGTCGGCTCTGGAGAAAGGTCCTTGTCCTCAAAGTTCCCCTGCTCTAGGAGCTTCTCAGCACAGGGACCCGGGGTCTAAAGGACTTGCTGTGCTCCTGGCACTACTTTCTTGGTGGCGTGAGGTCCCCAGTCCATGGGTCAGGCTGGAGACTTCTCCTGATTCACATAGCTACAGGGGCTGTCAAACCCAAAATTGGCAGGACAGATGGGGCTCTTGCTCACAGACTGCAAAGACTGATGAATCCCAAGATTGGTACGCGAGATGGCAGGAAAGCTGCTAGCTCAAGTCCCAAGAGCAGGAGCCAGCTGCAGGATCCAGAGTTAGCAAAAACCGATGAGCCTTGCCAGAAAGTCCACTTGTATTCAATGCAGGCCACACCCCCAAGGAAACTCCCTTTCAGCCGGTTGGCTACTCACAGCAGATTCCATCACGGAGGTGATGACATTATCATATCTCATCATGGAAGTGATCCCATTATCATACGATTGCCGAAGTATGTCATCACTGCCAAACCACTGAGAATCATGGCCCAGCCAAGTTGACACACAACGATCACAACAGCCGTACTGAAATATATTTTGCATACCATACCTTACAATTTCATCCTTTTAAAGTATACAATTTATTGCATTTTTAATACGTTGACAGAGTTGTGCAATCATCACTACAGTCAACTTTCGTACACTTCCTCAACCCACAAGGAAATTCTGTACCTTTTAGTAGTCACCCTCTGTTTCTTCCCAAGCACATTTCTCCTCAGCTGTAGGCAACTATTAATCAATTTTTTTTCTATACATTTGTCTATTCAGGACATTTAATGTAAACGAAATCATACAATATGTGGTCTTCATGACTAGCTGCATTCACTTAGCTTAATATTTTCAAGGTTTATCCATGTAGCATTCATTGTACATCTTTTTTATTGCCAAGTAAAATTCCATTGTATGGATATACCACATTTTATTTTTCAGTCTTTCAGTTAATGGACATTTGGGATGTTTCCACTTTTTGGCTGTTATGAGTCATACTGCTGTAAACATTCATGTACAAATTTTTGAGTGGCCGTAGTTTTTATTTCTCTTGGGGGGATACGTAGGAGTGAAGTCGCTGGGCCATGTGGTGACTTTTTAACTTTTTGAGGAACCGCCAAACTATTTTCCAAAGTGACTGTCCCATTTTACATTCCCACCATCATTGTGTGAAGATTCCAGTTATTCTACATCCTCAGTAACACTTGTTATTATCTGTCCTTTCGATTGTAGCCATTCTAGTGGTTATGAAGTGGTACCTCATTGTGGTAAAATGGCTGGCTTTTTATCACTTGAGCAGCAACTCTCAATGTTGTTTGGGGTCCCCAGTACCCTTTTAGGGGACCATGAGATCAAAACTACTTTCGTAATAATTCTCAGATATTGTTTTTCACTCTAATTTTCTCAAAAATGAATAGTACACCTTCACAGAGGCTTTTGTAAGATGTGCAGTGTTGCAAGAGATTGAATGCAGAAATATAAAAGAAAATCCATTTCTGTCTTTTGTTATGAAATTTATAAGTGATTTGAGTGATTTGCAGAAATTGAAAACTACTATTTTCCCTAGGGAAGTGTAGTTACTTTCATTCAAATGTTATATTAATATTGCTATTTTTAAATGATAATATTTTAAAGATTTCTCAGTTTTAATTTCTAATAAAGCAAATATTAATGGATATAACCCATATAAACAAGCTCTTTGAGGTTCTCAATTTGTGAAAGAGTGAAGGTGTCTTGAGACCAAAAAGTTTGAGAACTGGTGCACTGGAATAGTTATTAGGTTAAGTAGTATTTACGAGATTGAGGATTGACTCCACCAAGTTGCCATTTTCTCTGGCTTAAAAAACTAGTAACCTGCAGGTCAATCTTGCCACCTTTCTGTAACGTCCCTCCTGTTTCACTCCCAAAGTAATCTCTGAAGAGTGGTCATCAGATCATGTCACCCTCTGCATAAAACTTTCTAATGATGTCCCCATTGATCTTAAAATATTATTACTGTGGGCTGAAGAGGACCTGTGTGGTATGGGTCCTGCCCACCTCTTTGCTGATGCCCTCTTTCCTCCTTGCTCACTTGCCTGCCACATAGACTTTTTAGTTCCTTGACCTGTTATTACTTTTTTTCCTGCCTCAGGACTTTGTATAATTTGTTCTTGCCATCTGGAATGCCTCCCACTTTTTGCCTATTGCCATTGATCCTTTAGATCTCAATACAAAGATCAGTTTTTCAAGGAAGTTGTCCTTGACCGTCCAGACTAGATTAGGCTCACCTGTTATATTTTCTCACAGCATCCTGTTTTTTTGTTGTAATGTTTTATCACAATATAAAATATTTGTGTGATTATTTGATTACTGCTTATTTCCTTGGCTATAGACGGACTGTGATCACCATTTTGTTACCAGAGCCTAGGACATAGTATAGGCTTAGTAGATATTTGTTTACAAATGAATCGACCATTTTGTGTAAGAGTATTTAAGAATAACTACTGAGTGTTGTTGTGCAGTATTGCATAGTGTCATGGTTCCTGCCTTCCTCTCATAGCTTTGTCTTAAACTGCTGTCCCCTTAGGGCACCATAACTCTTGACTGCCTCAGGATATTCGCTCCTTCTCTCTGTCTACAAAATAATTCTTCTAGAACAGCCTGTCTTAGCTGGGGATCCTAATCTGAACCACAGGACACCAAAAATTGTTTGAATGACCATTTTATCAATTTTTCTTAAGGATAGAACATAACTAATCTAATTTTAAATGCATAGGAAGAAGGTTTATTCTCTACATACGGTGAGGGGTGTGCTGGTGAATTTATCAGCCAGTTTACTAGGAAAAACAGCCTTGATTTGTAGCGTTTGTGATTTTCTGTGGTGTAAATACTTTCACCGGGACAGATTTCAAGTTAACCAACATTAGACTGCCCCACAAAGCTCTTGTACAGTTAACAGTCTGAGATGGACACCTTATGGAAGGGTAGGCACACTGGTGGGCCATATTCATTGTGCGCATGCATATGTGTATCTATGGCTGCTTTTGGGACAGGCAGAGCCAAAACTATTTACTGCTTAGCCGTTTACAGAAAAAATTTTCATGGCCCCAGCATTGTGGCTCGCCCTTTTAGGGCATATCACCCTGTTTGTTAAAACCATTCAGTAGAAATACAATGTGAGCCACATAATGTAATTTAAATTTTCTAGTAGTCGTATTAAATAAAAACAGATGTGAAATTAATTCTAATAATGTATTTTATTTAGCCCAATACATCCAAAATGTATTTTTCGCATGTAATTGATTTAAAAAAATACAAGTTTTTTTTTTTCATACTAAATCTTTGAAATCTGATGTGTATTTTACACTTATAACGCAACTCAGTTTGGACTAGTTACATCTCAAGTGCTCAGTAGCAACATGTGGCTAAACAAAAAAAAACAAACCCAGTACCGTCGAGTCGATTCCGACTCATAGCGACCCTATAGGACAGAGTAGAACTGCTCCGTAGAGTTTTCAAGGAGTGCCTGGTGGATTTGAACTGCCGACCCTTAAGTTAGCAGCTGTAGCACTTAACCACTACACCACCTACTAAATTGGATAGCACAGCTGTAGAACCTTCATGATCTGCTCCCGACCTACCTCTCCCCCTTTATTCTCTACATTTCAGCTGTTTGTGCCTCCTCTCCCCCTCCCCCCACCCCCAATACCTTTTTCATGCTCTGGGCCTTTGCAAATGCTACTTAATCACAGTAATGTAGTAGTTAATATTTATCGTATGCTTATCTTTTTTTTTTTTTTTAACATTTCACAACAACTGTGTAGAAAGTATTATTATTACCCATTTTTTAAAGTGCAGAAACTGAGACTCAGATTAATGGTGTGATAAAATTCATACACCTACGAAGTATTGGAGCCTAGATTCAAATCCTGTGACTAACTTGATTGTTCACACCTAACCACTGCCCCAAGCTGCTTTGAGTTTCCTCTGGCTGACTTTTCATCCGTTAAGTTCATTTAGGTTAAGTGCTAGATTGCTAACCAGTAGGTTGGTGGTTCAAACTCACCCAGCGGCTCTGCGGGAGAAAGGTGGTATTCAGTGCCTATAAAGATTATAGCCTAGAAAACCCTATGGGGAACTTCTATTTTGTCCCATGGGGTCCCTACGAGTAAAAATTGACCTGACAGCACCTAACAATGAGTTCATTTAAACATCAGTTCCTCAAAGGATGATTGGATTTACCATATTAGATAATTGGTAATAATCTCATACCATTTTGTGGGTTAGGGCTGTTTTGCTTATCTTCTAATTCTGCAGTACCTAGCATTGTGCCTGACGCATATTTACTAGTGCCAAGTATTTGCTGAGTAAACGAACAAATAGTGTTTTAAGGATTTATTTGCAGTATTTTGTACTCATACGGGAATATTTTAACAATGGGATTTACTTTGAAAAATATGATGTTTATTTTGTTTTTGAGTGCCAGCAGCTTCCACTATTAAAAAAGCAAACAGAAAACCTGGTTAGTGTTGAGTCAGTTCTTGACTCATGGTGACTCCGTGTGTGTCAGAGTAGAACTGCGCGCTATAGGATTTTTGGCTGCCGATTTTTCAGAAGTACTTCTCCAGGCTTTCAGTTCTTTCTTAAAAGACACCTCTGGGTAGACTACAACCGCCAACCTTTTGGTCAGCAGCCAAGTGCCTTAACTATTTGTACCACTCAAGAAAACCCCATTAAATTGAATTGGAAGGTTTTTTGGAAACTACAGTTGATATTGCCTAAATCTGCTGTTTGATACAAAAACTATTAGGTTAAAAAAAAAAAATTTAGCATACTTAAATTACATTATATTGTCGTTAGGTGCCGATGATCATAGTGAGACCCTATGTACAACGGAACGAAACACTGCGTGGTCCTGCACCATCTTCATAATCATTGCTGTGTTTGAGCCCATTGTTGCAGCTACTTTGGCAGTCCATCTAGCTAAGGATCTTCCTCTTTTTTGCTGACCGTCTACCAAGCTAGATGTCCTTCTCCAGGGACTGGGTCCCTCCTCATAACATGTCCAAAGTACGTAAGATGAAGTCTTGGTATCCTCGTGTCTAAGAACATACTGGTGGTACTTCTGAGACAGATTTGTTTGTTCTTCTTGCAGTCCATGGTATGTTCGATATTCTATGCCAACACCATAATTATAATTAATTATAGGTGTGGATAAAAAATTAATATAGATTACCTGAATTTTTAATGGCTTTTGCAAAATATTTTCTTTAACAAAAGATCTGAACTGTTTTCTCCAGGTTATGCAATTATGAGGTAGTTTTATGTCCTGTAGATACAATAGCAGATTGCTTGGTTTACTGGTTAAGCAGCTGCTGCACTATAGGGTCGCTATGAGTCGGAATCGACTCAACAGCAATGAGTTTGGTTTTTTCGGTATACACATGTCTAGACTTCGGTGTAATAGCTACTGTTGAGTTTTTTTAAACCTTTTAAATTTTTCCTGAAGACTGTAGCTTCTATTAGTTTTTAAAAATACAAACAGCAGTGAAAAACTTAAATTCATTGTGCATGTGTGACTTTAAGATTAGAAAATTCAAATGGTGTAAAAAAGAATCAAAGTTAACTTCTTTTTTAGTGATTCTGTCCAGAAAAGTGTTTATGTGTTGTTGTTGTTAGTTGCCATTGAGTCAGTTCTGACTCATGGTGATCCCATGTGTTACAGAGTAAAACTCCATAGGATTTTCTTTGCTCTAATCTTTTTTTTTTAATTGAACTTTTTTTTGTGTGTTTTAGTTGAAGCTTTACAGAACAAACTAGTTCTCATCAGTTTGTACACACATTGTTGTATGACATTGGTTAACAACCCCACGACATGTCAGCCCTCTCCCTTCTCAACCCTGGGTTCCCTATTACCAGCTTCCCTGTTCTCCCCTGCCTTCCAGTCCCTGCCCCAGGGTTGGCGTGCCCCTTTAATCTTGTTTCGTTCCATGGGCATGTCCAGCCTTTGGCTGAAGGGTGAACCTTAGGAGTGACCTCATTACTGAGGTGAAAGGGTGTCAGGGGGCCACACTCTCAGGGTTTCTCCAGTCTCTGTCAGGCCAGCAAGTCTGGTTTTTCTTTTTGAGTTAGAATTTTGTTCTGCATTTTTCTCCAGCTCTGTCCAGGACCCTCAGTTGCGATCTCTGTCAGAGCAGTCAGTGGTAGCTGGGCACCATCTGGTTATGACAGACTCAGTCTGGTGGAGGCTGTGGTAGATGTGGTCCATTAGTCCTTTGGACTAATCTTTCCCCTATGTCTTTAGTTTTCTTCATTATTCTTGCTCCTGAAGGGGTGACACTAGTGGAGTATCCTAGATGGCCACCCACAAGCTTTTAAGACCCAGATGCTACTCACCAAAGTAGAATGTAGAACATTTTCCCAATAAAGCTAGATGTTCCCCAAGACCATGGTCCCCACAGCCTTCATCCCAGCAATTCGGTCCCTCAGGGAGTTTCGATGTGTCTATGGAGCTACCATGACCTTGCCTTGTACAGATTGTGCTGGCTTCCCCAGTATTGTGTACTGTCTTACCGTTCACCAAAGTTACCCCTTACTGTTGCCTATTAAGTGTTTTTCCATTCCCACCTCTTCTCTCCCTCCTAACCATCAAAGATTGTTGGGGTTTTTTTGTACGTAAACATTTTCATGAGTTTTCACAGTAGTGGTCTCATACAATATTTGTCCTTTTGTGATCGAATTATTTCACGCAGCATAATGCCCTCCAGTTGGCTATAATATTAATGGAAGCAGGTTACCAGGCCTTTTGTTCTGTGGTACTGCTGAGTGGATTCAAACCACCAACCTTTAGGTTACCAGTCGAGCACAAGCTGTTTGTACCACCTATATACCCACATATTATTTTCTCTTAAGCAGATGGGATCACTACCCACACTTTACTCTTTTTTTACTTTTATAATCCTGGCAGGTTTTCCATATTGGTGCATGTAGAACTAACTCATTCCTTTGTGTTGATACACTGTTATTTATTGGTTATTTCTGCATTTTTGTTTTGGCTTGGTTATTAAAGTTTTGAGAAAGAGAAAAAAATGTTGGCATATTAGTTACTAATTTAAGTATATTGAAATATGGTCAGCATTTTGAGAGAGCAGGAACCTTAGGATTGGAGAGACCTGACTTTGGACAAGGTGCTTTACTTCTCAGAATCTCAGTGGCTACATTTTTAACATGTGATATCAGATCTGCTTCACTGGGTTGTTTGGAGGATTTCATTAGATAATATATATAAAGTAGTTGGTTTAGAGTTTATATGGTTTACTTGTAATGTTTTTTTTTTTTCCTCCTGTGCTGTTCTGTTTGCCGGTGAATTGAGTTCTAAGTTTCTGGAGTAGAAGGAAGCTTCAAGAGCATCCTAGCATGTGAATGGATAGCAAGACATTTAGTTTACTGTTCTTTGTCAGACCTAGATCAGAGAGACTTTTTAAAAATAATTGTGCTTTAGGTGAAAGCTTACAGCTCAAGTTAGTTTCTTATTAAAAAATTTGTCCACATACTGTTTTGTCACCCCCGCCCCCCCCGTTGCAATTCCAGCAACATGACAGCACTCTCTCCCCTTTCCACCCTGGAATCTCCTAATCCATTCATCTAGTTTCCCTGTTCCTTCCTGTTTTTGGGCAGGAGTTGCTCATTTGGTCTCATATTTGATTGAACAAACAAGCGTATTCTTCCGTGTGTTACTTGTTTTCTAGACCTGTCTAACCTTTGTCTGAAAAGTGGGCTTCAGGAATGGTGTATGTTCTGAGTTGGCAGGGTATTTGGGGGCCATAGTCTTGGGGGCTCCTCTAGTCTCTGTCAGACCAGTAAGTCTGGTATTTTTTTTGTGTGTGAATTTGAATCTTGTTCTGCTTTTTTCTCCTGTTCTGTCCGGAATCCTGTTTTGTGATACCAGTCAGAGCCGTTGGTGGTAGCTGGTAAGTAGTTCTTCTGGGCTCAGGCTGGAAGAGGCTGTGGTTCATGTGGTCCTTTAGCCCTTTGGGGTAATATTTTCCTTGTGTCTTTGGTTTTCTTCATTCTCTGTTGCTCTATGTGATGGGAGCAATAGATATATGTTATTAGATGGCTGCTTACAAGCTTCTAAGACCTCAGACACAACTCACCAAAGTAGGATGTAGAACATTTTCTTTATGAGCTGTGTTATGTAGTTGACCTAGGCGTCCCCCAAGACTATGGTCCCCAGCCCTCAGCCCCAGCAGCTCTGTCCCTCAAGGTGTTTGGATGTGCCTAGGAAGGTTCTATGGCTTTGCTTCGGTCAGATTGTGCTGACTTCCCCTATATTGTGTGTTGTCTTTCCCTTCATTGAAGTTGATACTGATCTACCCTCTAGTTAGTGATTTGCCCACCCCATCCGTACTCTCCCTTATAACTGTCAAAGAATGGGCCCCCCCCCATATAAACCTTTTATTGAGTTTTTATAATAGTGGTCTCATACAGATTTGTCTTTTTGCGGTTGACCTGTTTCACTTAACATAACACCCTCAAGTTCATTCATGTCGTGAGATATTTCACGGATTCATCATTGTTCATCATCATTGTGTAGTATTTCATTGTGTGTATGTACCATAGTTTGTTTATGTATTCATCTGTTGATGAGCGCTTAGGTTGTTTCCATCTTTAGCCTATTGTGAATAGTGCTGCAGTGAACATGCGTGTGCACATGTCTATTCATGAGACAGCCCTTATTTCTCTAGGATATATTCCTAGGAGTGGGATTACTGGATCATATAGTATTTCTAGCTATTCAAGGAAGTGACATATCATTTTCCATAGGGGTTGCACCCTTTTACATTCCCACCAGCTGTGCGTGAGAATTCCAATCTCCCTGCAACCTCTCCAACATTTGTTGTTTTCTGTTTTTTTTTGATTAGTGCCAGTAATGTTGGGGTGAGGCAGTAGTTTTAATTAGCATTTTTCTAATGTCTAATGATTGTGAGCATTTCTTCATGTGTCTGCTAGCTGCCTGAATATCTTCTTTGGTGAAATGTCTGTTCATATCCTTTGCCCATTTTTAATTGGATTATTTCTCTTTTTGTTGTTGAGGTGTTGAAATATTTTATAAATTAGACCCTTATCAGATATGTTGTAGCCAAAATTTTTTTCCCCAGGTCCTCTTTTTACTCTTCTGATGAAATCTTTTGATGAGCATAATTGTTTAATTTTTAGGAGCTCCCAGTTATCTAGTTTCTCTTCTGGCGTTTGTGCGTTCTTAGTTATGGTTTGTACTGTATGGCATGTATCAGGACTCCATCATTGTTTTTTCTTCCATGATGTGTATTATTTCAGGTTTTGTATTTAGATGTTTGATCCATTTTGAGATAGTTTTTGTGTATGGTGTGAGATAAGGATCCTATTTCATTTTTTTAAAGGTGGACATCCAGTTACGGCAGCACTATTTGTTAAAGAGGCTGTCTTTTCCCTATTTAAGGGACTTGGCACTTTATCAAATATCAGCTGCCCATAGATGAATGAATTTATTTCTGGGTTCTCAGTTCTGTTCCTTTGGTCTGTGTCTCTTCGACCAGTACCAGGCTGTTTTGACTTCTGTAGCTGTATAGTAAGTTCTAAGATCGGATAGTGTGAGGCCCTCCACTTTGTTGTTCTTCAGTAATGCTTTACTTATCCAGGGCTACTTCCCTTTCCATATGAAGTTAACGATTAGTTTCATCTTGTTAAAGAATGCTGTTGGGATTTAGAATAGGATTGCATTATACCTGTAGATTGCTTTGGGGAGTATTGGTATTTTCACAGTGTTGAGTCTTCTTATCCATGATTCATGGTATGTTTTTCCATTTATGTAGGTCTCTTTTGGTTTCTTGCAGTAGTGCCTTGTGTTTTCTTTGTATAGGCCTTTTACATGCCTGATTAGATTTATTCCTAAGTATTTTGTCATCTTTTTTTAAAATTTTTTTATTTTGTCTTCTTGGGGGCTATTGTAAGTGGTATTGATTTCCTCATTTCCTTTTTGAGGTTCTCTTTGTTGTTGAAGAGGAATCTCTACTGATTTTTGTATGTTAATCTTGTATTCTACTTTGTTGAAATCTTGTATAATTAGTTTCAGTAGCTTTTTTGTGGATTTTTTGGGATTTTCTATATATAGAATCATAGCGTTTGCAAATAGGGATTGTTTTACATCTTCATTAGCAGTTTGACTCTCCTTTATTTCTTGTCTTACTGCTGCTCCTTTATTTCTTGTCTTACTGCTCTAGTAGGACTTAAATGCGATGTTGACTAAGTGGCAATAAAGGGCATCTTTGTCTGGTTCCCATTCTCAAGGGGAATGCTTTCAGTCTCTGTTGAGAATGATTTTGGCTGTTGGTTTTGTATAAATGCTCTTTATTATGTCGAGGACTATCCCTTCTATTCCTATTTTGCTGAGAGTTTTTATCAGGAATGGGTGGACTTTGTCAAATGCCTTTTCTACTTTGAGATGATCATGTGTTGTGTTCTTTTGTTTTATTTCTGTGGTAGATTATGTTGATTGATTTTCTAATGTTGAACCATCCTTGCATACCTGGTATGAATCCCACTTGGTCATGATGTGTTAATTTTTTGATATGGTGCTGAATTCTACTGGCTAGAATTTTGTTGAGAATTTCGTCTATACTTATAAGGGGTATTGGTCTGTGATTTTCTTTTTTTAGCCTGTCTTTGCCTGGCTTTGGTATCAGGATTATGCTGGCTTCATAGAATGAATTTGGGAGTATTCCTTCTTTTCTATGCTCTGAAATAGTTTGAATAGTATTGATTTGAACTCTTCTCTGAAAGTTTGGTAGAGTTCTCCAGTGACTCTGTCTGGGCAAGGGCTTTTTTTTCAATCTCTTCTGTTATGGTTTGGTTTAGTGCTTCTGTCTCAGTTTTTGTTAGTTTAGGTATCTGTTGAGTTTCTAGAAATTTGCCCATTTCCTCTGGTTTTTGAAATTTGTTGGAATACAACTATTTGTAATATTCTGTTATGAGTCTTTTTATTTCAGTTGATTCTGTTGTGGCATCACCCATCTCATTTCTTATTGAGGT
The DNA here is from genome assembly GCF_030014295.1 of Loxodonta africana. NCBI lineage: Eukaryota > Metazoa > Chordata > Mammalia > Proboscidea > Elephantidae > Loxodonta > Loxodonta africana. The sequence continues at coordinate 25,640,736 of NC_087350.1, forward strand.
TATTTGCTTCCTCTCCTGTTTTCTTTTGTCAGTTTGGCCCGTTGTCTGTTGATTTTGTTGATCCTTGCAAAGAACCAGTATCTGTTTTTTGTTGATTCTATTGTTATTCTGCTGTTTCATTTATTTCTACTCTAATCTTTATTGATCCTTTTTTCTGGTGACCGTGGGCTTCTTTTGTGACACAGTGATTAAGAGCTATGGCTGCTAACTGAAAGATGAGCAGTTCAATTCCACCAGCAGCTCCTTGGGAACCTTATGGGGCAGTTCCGCTCTGTCCTATAGCGTCACTATGAGTCGGATTTGACTCAGTGGCAATGGGTTCAGTTTGAGTTGTAGATTTATTGTTTTGATTTGGCCCTTTTTTTGCTGTGTGTTTATTGCTGTAGATTGACCTCTAAGCACTGCTTCTGCCGTGTCCCAGAGGTTGTGGTAAGATGTTTTCATTCTTATTTGAGTCTGTGAATTTTTGTATTCCATCCTTGATGTCTTCTGTTGCTCAGTAGTCTTTATAGGTTTATTTAGTTCTGCCTCTGTTTGTGTTAGTTTAGGTAGGTGTGTTTCTAGAAATGTGTCCATTTCTTCTAGGTTTTCAAATTTGTTGCAGTATACTTTTTCATAGTATTCTGTTATGATTCTTTTAATTTCAGTTGCATCTGTTGTCATATCACCCATCTCATTTCTTATTTGGGTTATTTGCTTCCTCGTGTTTTTCTTTTGTTAGTTTGGCCAGTGTTTTTTGTTAATTTTTTTGATCTTTTCAAAGAACCAGCTTTTGTTAACTCTTAATCAGTTTTTCTGTTCTCTATTTCTGCTCTAATTTTTATTATTTCTTTTCTGTGGTACCTGTGGGCTTTTGCTGCTCTCTGTTTGTTCCAGTTGTAGGGTTTAATGTTTTGATTTTGGCCCTTTTCTTTTCGTATGTGTGCGTTTACTGCTTCAAATTGGCCTCTGAGCATTGCTTTTGTTGTGTCCCAGAGATTGTGGTAGGATGTTTTCATTCTCATTTGATTCTGTGAATTTCTCTATTCCATCTTAGATTCCTTCTATAACTCGTAGTTTTTGAGCAAGGTGTTGTTGAGTTTCCATGTATTTGATTTTTTTTTCGCTATTGATTTCTACTTTTATGCCTTTATGGTTAGAAAAGATGCTTTGTAATATTTTGATGTTTTGCATTCTTTTAAGACTTGCTTTGCGGCCTAATATGTGGTCTATTCTGGAGAATGTTCCATGTGTGTTGGAAAATAAAGTATACTGGGCTGCTGTTGGGGTGGAGTGTTCTGTGTACGTCTGTGAGATCAGATTGTTTATTGTGGCCTTTAGATCTTCTGTGTCTTTATTGAGCTTCTTTCTGGTTGTTCTGTCCTTAATCGAAAATGGTGTGTTGAAGTCTCCTACTATCATCGTGGGGCTGTCTAGTTCTCATTTCAATACCGTTAGAGTTTATTTTACGTATTTCGGAGTCCTGTCATGGGTGCGTAAATATTTATTATGGTTATGTTCTCCTGGTGTATCGACTCTTCAATCCTTATATAGTGTCCTTATCTTTTGTGGTGGATTTTACTTTAAAGTCTATTTTGTCAGAGATTAATATTGCCATTCTTGCTCTTTTTTGATTGTTGTTTGCTTGATGTATTTTGTCCATCCTTTGAGTTTTAGTTAGTTTGTGTCTTTAAGGTGTGTCTCCTGTAGGCAGCAAATAGACCAATCGTGTTTTTTTTTTTTTATTCATTGTGTCACTCTCTGTCTCTTTATTGGTGCATTTAGTCCATTTACATTTAGTGTAGCTATTAATAGGTATGAGTTTAGTGCTGTCATTTTGATGTATTTTTCTTTTTGTGTTGTTGACAGTTTCTTTGTTCCACTTAAATGTTCTTGCTGAGTCATTTTTCTTTATGTATTTTCATTGTTGATTTTGTATTTGCTGAGTCTTTATGTTTTTCTTTTTTATTTTGATGTGTAGGATTGTTAGTTTCCTTTGTGGTTACCTTAATATTTACCTGTATTTTTCTGAGCTTAAACCAGTCTTTTATTTCTTGATAGCGCCTTGGCTTCCTCTCAATATGAAAGTTCTATGACTACATTATTTAATTCCTGTTTTTTGTTTTAATGTTGTCATCTTTTACATATTAACATCTCTGTTTCCCTATTTTCAGTGTTTTAACTTTGATTTATTTTTGTGACTTTCCTATCTGGATTGATACTTGGTTGTTCTGTCCTGTGTTCTAGTCTTGGGTTGTTATCTGATGTTACTGATTTTCTAACCGGAGGACTCCCTTTAATATTTCTTGTAATTTTGCTTTGGTTTCTACAAATTCCTTAACTTCTCTTTATCTGGAAATGTCCTAATTGCGCCATCATATTTGATAGTTTTGCTGGATATATAATTCTGGGCTGGCAGTTTTTTTCCTTCCAGGCTTTATATGTAGTCAGAGCCTTGTCTTATTGACTCTCCTTTGTAGATGACTTTTTGTTTTTTCACAGAAACCATGGTGGCGTAGGGGTTAAGAGCTTCGGCTGCTAACCAGAAGGTCGGCAGTTTGAATCCACCAGCTGCTCCTTGAAAACCCTATAGGGTAGTTGTGCCCTTCTGTAGGGTTGCTGTGAGATTTTCTTTTTATCTTTGGTTTAGGCAAGTTCGATTATAATGTCTTGGTGACTGTTTTGGAACCTACCCGGTGTGGGGCTTGATGAGCTTCTTGAATAGGTTATCTTCTTGCCTTTCACCATATCAGGGAAGTTTTCTGCCAAAAAATCTTCAACAATCATCCCTGTATTTTCTGTTATTCTCCCTTGTTCTGGTACTCCGGTTACTCATATATTATTCCTCTTGTTAGAGTCCCACATAATTCTTAGGGTTTCTTTTTTAAATTTTTTAATCTGATTTTTCCTCAAATAAGTTGGTATCAGATGCTTTATCTTCAATCTCGCTAATTCTGACTTTCATTGCCTCAGTTCTGCTTGTATGACTTTCTACTGAGTTGTCTAATTCTAAAATTTTTTTGTTAATCTTTTGGATTTCTGTTTGCTGTCTCTCTGGATTCTTGCAGCCTGTTAAATTTGTTATTATGCTCTTGTATAAACTTCTTAAGTTGTTCTCTTGCGTTCTCTGTGTGTTCCTTGGCTTAATCGATGTTTTGCCTGATCGCCTTCTTGATCTCTTGAAAAGCTCTGTATATTAATTTTTTGAGTTCTACCTCTGGTAATTTCAAGACACTCTCTTCCTCCAGGAGGTGTCTTGGTTCTTTTTTTGGTTGCTTGCTGAAGCCATCATGGTCTGCCTCTTTATGTGGTTTGATATTGACAGTTGTCTCTGGGCCATCAATAAGTTATTATATTTATTTATGTTTGCTTACCGTGTCCCGGGTTTTTGTTTTGTTTTGATATCCCCAAATAGGCTGGTAGTGTGAGCTACTTTGATTATCGGTGTCTTTGAAGTTCTCATGTCTGTCACCAGGTGGTGAGAGCTGTTATGAGGTATGTGAGTCCATTTTCTTTTCTTGTGTGGTTTCAGCTCAGGTGTCCAGGTTGTCTGTCCCAGATTTTGTGGTGCAGGCTCTCATCTACAGTCCTAGATGGGCAGGGCTATGTAGGAGTGATTGGTGTAGGCCCAGGTATCTGGTTGCAATAGGGGGTTACGTGCTGAGGAAGGCAGGGGGCTGATGGCTGCCCCAGAGTGCCTGGGTGGAAGGCATTCTTGTTCCCTAGAATGCATAGGTGGGCAGGTTTTGCAACTGGACTTTGGGCACCTAATGCTGTTGGCTGTAAGGACTGGGAGGCACCACGTATTTTTAGGCCCGTCATGGGTGGCTAGGCAGAGTGGCTGGAGCCATCAGTCCTCTGGTCCTGGATGTGGGTATGTGAGGACCCAGCTTAATGGGCAGGGCTATGTCAAATATCACAAATCTGCCACTCCACCTTAGCTGTTGCAGTTGAAAATAGGCTTCAGATATATACCCTGTTGTACTGTGCGAAGGGCCTATGCTGTTGAAATGGGGACACACAGGTTTAGGCAGAGGTGAAAGGCATTCAAGGAATGTGGACCCTGTATGACTTTGCCTAGGCAAAGGGCTGTGCCTGCCCTGAGTTTCCGACTTAGGGGAGCTGGCAGATTATTTTTTCCTGTTTGTCAATTTGTTCCCTCTCCAAAGCCGAGAGAATGGTTAGGGGTGTGCGACGGGTCCCAATTCCGGACTGGGGGTTGTGACAGTCACTGAAGCCAGACCAGGACCAGAGCAGAGCGGGGAGGGGACAGGTGAATGGGAGAGAGGTACTTCTCTGAGTGAGGAAGGGGTGTTTTTTTTTTTTTTTTGATTCACACAGTGGGTTTTGCACTTGTACTTAACTTTAGCAGATTCAGAGCCGCTTTCCCTGCTTCCGCAGGCTTGCGCAGACTCTCCGCCACTTGGTTTCTCCCAGCATGGAAAATGCATCCTGAGCGCTACTGCTTGCTTCAGCCTGCGTGTGCTGGTCAATCCAGCCTGCAGGGTGCCGGCCAGGTCAGGTCTGGCAAATCCTCACTGCTTCTGAACTGTCTCTCCCTCCCCCTGCTGCTCAGTCTGACTCCTTAACTTTGTCTTGATGTTCAGGGCTCTTAGATTGTCATATGTAATTGATTCACTTTTTTTTTTTTTGGATTTTTGTTCTAAGAGGGACCACAGGAAGCATCTGACTACTCCACCATCTTGGCCCTGCCTATTGCTCAGTTGTTTTTAAGCCAGGTGTTGTTCAGTTTCCATGTATGTGATTTTTTTTTTCCCTTGCTATTCCTGTTATTGACTATGGCATTGTGATCAGAGAAGATGTTTTGCATTATTTTGATGTTTTGGATTTTGTTGAAGCTTGCTTTGTGGCCTAAAATGTGGCCTGTTCTGGGGAATGTTCTGTGTGCATTAGAAAAGAATGTATAGTTTGCTGCTGTTGGGTGGAGTGTTCTGTATATGTGTATGAGGTCAAGTTGGTTGATGTGGCATTTAAATTTTCTGTGTCTTTATTGATTTCTAGATGTTCTGTCCTTCGCCAAAAGTGGTGTGTTGACGTCTCCTATTATTGTGGAGATGTTTATTTCTCTTTTCAGTGCTGTTAAGTGTTTATCTATTTTGGAGCTCAATCATTGGGTGCATATATATTTACTATGGTTACGCACTCCTATTGTATTGACCCTTTACTCATTATTAATACAGTGTACTCCTTATCCTTCATGGTGGAATTTGCTTTAAAGTTTATTTTATCAGCGATTAATATTGCCATTCTTGCTCTCTTTTTGGTTATTGTTTGATATTTTTTTCCACCCTTTGAGTGTTAGTTTATGTCTTTGTGTTTAAGGTTTGTTTCTTGTAGACAGTGTATAGATTTTTCTTAATCCGTTCTGCTCCTCAGAGAGACTCTTGAAAACTACATCTTATAAATGTAATTTATTGTAACATTTGTGGCTGAGTGTTGAATTTTATAAAAAGTTGCCTTTCCTGTAATACTGGTTTATATACTCATAGTTATTTCTCATACTTGACATCTTGTGTAAGGTTTATGCAGTGTTTTTAAATAAGATTAACTGTAAAGTTACTCAGACATCAGGTATTTTGAGAGTGATAACTGGCAGAACATTGCATACAAATAATTCATTGAGTGTGGATGTTTCGTCAAGTGACATTAACAGTTTCGAGTAAGGAACTGACTTAAAAATAAAAAATAGAGCTTCTTAAAAGAACTGTGACTTAACTCAAATAGGAAATATTTGAATACAATACATACAGAAAACTGCTTAGAAAATTCTTGGTAAGTGCTTCTGTTTATATGTGGGTTTGTGTATGTTTCATCTTCAGAGTGTAACTGAATTTTTCTCTTTTGATTGGTTGTAAGATTTTTCTGTTTTTCCTGAGGATATTTAATAGCGAGAGGCAGAGAATGGCTGTTTAAAGGCAAGTTTGGATTGTAGGGTATTTGTAAAGGGTAGCAATGTTCCTTTTAAGTAACTTAAAATTACATTTACTCAGTTTTATAAAGCACTGATAATTCAGAGTTTGTCCTCACATAATTAGGTAAACAATATTTAGGTGTCTGTGTGATTATTGTGCTCAGGCGGTTTACACATTACCTCTCTCTTTTATTGTGGTAAATACATACATAACAAAACACTTGGCATTTCAACATTTTTTACTTGTCCTTTTCAGTGATGTTAGTTCATCGTGTTTTACCATCACCACACTTTCTCTTAATTTTCCAATCAGCCCTGGAGAATAAATATTGTCATCTCCATTTTACAGATGAGCAAACTGAGGCTCATATCCAGGTAACATCCCCAAGGTCACACAACTAGTAAATGGCAAAACCAAGATTTGAATTCAGGTTTGCATGTCTCTAAAACATGCTGTGTTCTTTCCTAATAAAGTAACACCTTGATTCTCTCCTCTTTCACCCATATGTGTCTCATTTTCTTCCCCAAAACAATAATGGAGTAAGCAAAGTGGGCCCTGAAGAGCTGAGATTGGTGTCATAAAAGTTGATACTCTAAATCGTATGTATTTTCATTTCAGGACAGAATTTCAAATTCTTTCAGCATTTTATATGGTCTTTTCTCTCTTAATTATTTCCCCCTACTCCCAAGATGAAAAATAGCAAATTTTGGGGGAACAGGAGATATGTTGTCAAGACAAGAACTGAAAGTGGTAAAAAAAGAACATACAGGACTCTTTTTTTTTTTTGTACTTCAGATGAAGTTTTACAGAACAGACTAGTTTCTCATCAAACAAGTTAGTACACACATTGTTGTATGACATTGGTTAACAACCCCACAACATGTCAGCGCTCTCCCTTCTCAACCCTGGGATCCCTGTTACCAGCTTCCCTGTTCCCTCCTGCCTTTCAATCCCTGCCCCAGGGCTGGTGTGGCCTTTAGTCTCGTTTTGTTCCATGGGCCTGTTTAATCTTTGGCTGAAGGGTGAACCTCAGGAGTGACCTCATTACTGAGCTGAAAGGGTGTCTGGGGGCCATACTCTCAGGGTTTCTCCAGTCTCTGTCAGGCCTTTTTGAGTTAGAATTTTGTTCTACATTTTTCTCCAGCTCTGTCTGGGACCCCTCTATTGTGATTCCTGTCAGAGCAGTCAGTGGTGGTAGCCGGGCACCGTCTGGTTGTACTGGACTCTGCCTGCTGGAGGCTGTGGTAGATGTGGTCCATTAATCTTGTGGACTAATCTTTCCCTTGTATCTTTAGTTTTCCTCATTCTTCTTTGCTCCTGAAGGGGTGAGACCAGTGGAGTATCCTAGATGGCTCAGCTCACAGGCTTTTAAGACCCCAGGTGATACAGGACAGTTTGAGAGTCTGAAAAAATACTATTCTACTGCACAACAGCAGTTGATGTTCACATCAGTAACTTGGCATTATATGCAAGTTAAATTGTATTCAATAAAATGCAGAACAATTGTGGTGCTCATTCAGAGTAGGCTTCAATTAGCTGGAGAATCCACTGATACGAGACACCTGAGTTTTGGATGCTGTTGGGTAAATGAAGGGCTACTGAATGTTTTGTATATGTTGGGTTGATTTCATTTCATCAGATTACTTCTTTGAGGTGCATTAAATTTTTGATTCTTGTGATTGTTGAGAAAGTGTCTAGTAATTGTCAGTTTTCAGTTCTTTGACCTGTTGTTATTGTAGGTTGTTCATGCAAGATCAGAGCAGGAAGCATACACTTGTAGGAATTATGGATCCTTTTTGGTGGTAGAGGTCCATTCTGTTCTGTATCTTTTATTTTGAGAGAAAAGTGTTGGCCACCTGGGTTTAAGGACAAAAATAAGTATTCCTAGGTAGTCTAGAAATAATTAATGGGAATTACACAGATCTTTCCTTTATGGTTTGAATTCTTCTCTAGATACGAGAGGAAAACATTTCGTATAATTTGGTGGAAGACGTTTTTCTGCAGAGATAGTGTGTGGCCTGTGTCTGTCTAAAGCACATTTTCTAAGATTGCTAATTTTTTTCCATGTCAATACTTAAGATTTTTTTGTTGTTCAGTAAAATTCTATTAGATAAAACCATACATGGAAGTTCAAAATTTAGAGATAAAACTTTAGAAATTTTGAAGCTGGTATAAGCAATTTGCCACTACCCTTCCTTTTTTAAGGAGCGGAATAGAAGTTTACCATATCTGTTTGACATGGTACAATGAAAATTAAGATTTGTTTATTTTTGTTTCAGATGAAGTTGACCCCTGAAGCTTTGGATAATTTACTCAGAACAAACCAATATTACATTGGTCTTCTCCTTGGGATTGGTTATAATCTAAATTATTTGACATTGGTTTGAAATATAAAGCTTATTTTTTTATAAGAACTGTATTATAATTGATGTTTGTGTAATTTACCTTAGTATAGTGCTAGAAGTACAGCTGTGCCCTATCACTATTTCTACTAAAAATTTTCCTGAGAAAATGTTCTCTAACTTTTAGCATAAAGTGCCATAAACTTTGCTGCCCATCAGAATCAATTCAGTCCCATGAGGTTGGAAGATCCTAGTGTAAATGACATTGTCAACAGCTTTGTGATTCGATGAGCAAAGGTGATTTCTTGTGAGTCTAGCAGGACTTTGGTTTTGGGTTACTCAAGGTTTTCCTGTGAGGATTGAGTAAGATAATGTGTGTGCAGTGCCAGGCAAAGTGTAGCTGCTTAACAAATAATAATGTAAATAATTTTTGAACACTGTGTCATGATCATGTTGTTGTTGGGTGCTGTCGAGTTGGTTCCAACTCATAGTGATCCTATGCACAACAGAACGAAACGCTGCCTGGTCCTGAGCCATCCTCACAATTGATGTTATGTTTGAGCTCATGGTTGCAGCCACTGTGTCAATCCACCTCGTTGAGGGTCTTCCTCCTTTCCGCAGACCCTTTACTCTGCCAAGCATGATGTCCTTCTCCAGGGACTGATCCCTCCTGACAACGTGTCCAAAGCATGTTAAGATTCAGTCTCTCCATCCTTGCCTCTAAGGAGCATTCTGGTTGTACTTCTTCCAAGACAGATTTGTTCGTTTTTTTGGCAGTCCATGGTATATTCAATATTCTTCACCAGCATCACAATTCAAAGGTGTCAACCCTTCTTTGGTCTTCGTTATTCATTGTCCAGCTTTCACATGCATATGATGCGGTTGAAAATACCATGGCTTGGGTCAGGCGCACCTTAGTTTTCAAGGTGACATATTTGCTCTTCGACACTTTAAAGAGGTCCTTTGCAGCAGATTTACCCAATGCAACGTGTCTTTTGATTTCTTGACTGCTGCTTCCATGGCTGTTGATTGTGGATCCAAGTAAAATAAAATCCTTGACAACTTCAGTCTTTTCTCCATTTGTCATGATGTTGCTCATTGGTCCAGTTGTGAGAATTTTTGTCTTCTTTATGTTGAGGTGCAATCCATACTGAAGGCTGTGGTCTTTGATCTTCCTTGGTAAGTGCTTCAAATCCTCTTCATTTTCAGCAAGCAAGGTTGTGTCATCTCCATAACGCAGGTTGTTAAGGAGTCTTCCTCCAGTCCTGATGCCCCGTTCTTCATATAGTCCAGCTTCTCGTATCACTTGCTCAGCATACAGATTGAATAGGTATGGTGAAAGAATACAACCCAGACGCACACCTTTCCTGACTTTAAACCAATCAGTATCCCCTTGTTCTGTCTGAACAACTGCCTCTTGATCTATGTAAAGGTTCCTTCTGGACACAATTAAGTGTTCTGGAATTCCCATTCTTCACAGTGTCATCCATAATTTGTTATAATCCACACAGTTGAATGCCTTTGCATAGTCAATAAAACACAGGTAAACATCCTTCTGGTATTCTCTGCTTTCAGCCAGGATTCATCTGACATCAGCAGTGAGATCCCTGGTTCCACGTCCTCTTCTGAAACTGGCCTGAATTTCTGGCAGTTCCATGTCGATACATTGCTGCAGTCGTTTTTGAATGATCTTCAGCAAAAATTTGCTTGCGTGTGATATTAATGATATTGTTCTATAATTTCCACATTCAGTTGGATCACCTTTCTTGGGAATAGGCATAAACATGGATCTCTTCCAGTCAGTTGGCCAGGAAGCTGTCTTCCATATTTCTTCGGATAGACCAGTGAGCACCTGTAGCGCTGCATCTGTTGAAACATCCCAGCTGATAGTCCATCGATTTCTGGAGCCTTGTTTTTTGCCAATGCCTTCAGAGCAGCTTGGACTTCTTCTTCAACACCTTTGGTTCCTGATCATATGCCATCTTTTGAAAGGGTTGAACATCGGCTAATTCTTTTTGGTATAATGACTCTGTGTATTCCTTCCATCTTCTGCATCATTTAATATTTTTTCCATAGAATCCTTCACTATTGCAACTTGAGGCTTGAATTTTTCTTCAGTTCTTTCAGCTTGAGAAATGCCGAGCGCATTTTTCCCTTTTGGTTTTCCATCTCCAGCTCTTTGCACGTCATTATAATACTTTACTTTGTCTTCTTGAAACGCCCTTTGAAATCTTCAGTTCTTTTACTTCATCAATTCTTCCTTTTGCTTTAGCTGCTGTACGTTTGAGAGCAAGTTTCAAAGTCTCCTCTGACATCCATTTTGGTTTTTTCTTTCTTTTCTGTCTTTTCAATGACCTCTTGCTTTCCTCATGGATGATGTCCTTGATATTCCAGAATTAGTCTGGTCTTCGGTCGCTAGTGTTCAGTGTGTCAAATCTGTTCTTCAGATGGTCTCTAAATTCAGGTGGGATATACTCAAGGTCATATTTTGGCTCTTGTGGAGTTGCTCTGATTTTCTTCAGTTTCAGCTTGAATTTGCATATGAGCAATTGATGGTCTGTTCCACAGTCGGCCCCTGGCCTTGTTCTGACTGATTATATTGAGGTTTTCCATCGTCTCTTTCCACAGGTGTAGTCAGTTTGATTTCTGTGTGTTCCATCTGGTGAGGTCCATGTGTATAGTTGCCATTTATATTGGTGAAAGAAAGTATTTGCAATGAAGAAGTTGTTGGTCTTGCAAAATTCTATTTTTTGATCTTCGGCATCGTTTCTATCACCAAGGCCGTATTTTCCAACTACTGATCCTTCTTTGTTTCCAACTTTAGAATTCCAATTGCTAGTAAGTATCAATGCATCTTGATCGCATATTCGACCAATTTCAGACTGCAGCAGCTGATAAATATCTTCTATTTCTTCATCTTTGGCCCTAGTGGTTGGTGCGTAAACTTGAATAATAGTCCTATTAACTGTTCTTCCTTGTAGGCATATGGATATTATCCTATCACTGACAGCGTTGTACTTCAGGATAGATCTTGAAACGTTCTTTTTGACAATGAATGCAACACCATTCCACTTCAAGTTGTCATTCCCAGCGTAGTAGACTATATGATTTTCCAATTCAAAAGGGCCAAGACCAGTCCATTTCAGCTCACTAACGCCTAGGATATCGATGTTTATGCGTTCCATTTCATTTTTGATGATTTCCAGTTTTCCTAGATTCATACTTTGTACGTTCCAGGTTCAGATTATTAATGGCTGTTTGCAGCTGTTTCTTCTCATATTGACTCGTGCCACATCAGCAAATGAAGGTCCTGAAAACTTTACTCCATCCATGTCATTGTGGCTGGCTCTCCTTTGAGGAGGCAGCTCTTCCCCAGTCATCTTTCAAGTGCCTTCCAACCTGGGGGTCACATCTTCCAGCACTGTATCAGACAGTGTTCTGCTGCTATTCATAAGGGTTTCACTGGCTAATGCTTTGCAGAAGTAGACTGCCGAGCCCTTCTTCCTTGTCTGTCCTAGTCTGGAAGCTCAGCTGAAACCTGTCCTCCATTGGTGACCCTGCTGGTATCTGAATACCGGTGGCATAGCTTCCAGCATCACAGCAACACAGAAGCCCCCACAGTATGACAAAACTGACAGACACTTCTGCATTTAGGACACCTTAGAGAAACCCTTAGTCAGTATAGAAAGCCCTGATAATCCTTCAGATACAAATATTGACAACTCATGGTTAGATAGGAGGACTTTAGCCCTTAAATAATTAGAAAGAGGTATTCACTGCTGTCCTATAAGCCTTGAAGTTGCTGCTGTTTTGGATATCAGGTCTTACCTCTCTGTGCCAGTTAGTGATACTCCAGTCAGACTTGCTTATGAATGATCATTTCTTGATTGTCGGCTGTTGTCTCATTATTTCTGTCTTATATACAGTCTGGTCTGCTATCTAAAACTAGGGCCTCCTCATTCCAATTCCTTTCAGATGACCTGTACAAGGCAAGATGTAAAGTTGGCTACTGAGCAACTACTTAGTTTTGACTTCCTTGTATTTCTTATGTATACAATATTTACGAGTTAACCTCTAATAACTTTTTATTGAAGTATGGCACAGAAGAATACGTACATCATAAATGTACATCTCTTTGTATTAACACAAAGGTCAAGAAGTAGAACATTACCAAGTACCCTGTGATCCCTTACAGTTGCTATCTCCTCCCAAAGGTAACCACTCTTCTCATTTTGACACGGTGAATTTTGCTTTTAAAAAAATTACGTAAGGGAAATCACACACTTTATGTTCATTCATGATTGGTTTCTTTTGCTATATTGAGGAATCCATGATGACATGTGGCTGCAGTTCATTTGCTGTGATAGTGTGTAATATTCTATTAACTGAATATACCACAATTTATTTATTCTAAAGTTGATGAACATTTGGGTCGTTGCCAGATTGGGGCTAACGCACGTTACTACTGCTTTGAACTTCCTTGAATATGTCTTTTGGTGTACCTGTGGACACAATTCGTTAGGTAAAATCTCAGTGTGGAATTGTTGGGTTATAGGGTGAGCATATGTTCAGCTTCTACTGTGAAATGTTTTCCAAAATATACCTGCAATGTATGCAGATTCCAGTTGCTCAGCATTTTCCTCATACTTGGGTATTGTCAGTCTTTTAAGTTGAACAATTCAGTGGGTGTGTCACTGGTTTTAATTTGAAGTTACCTGGTAATTAATTGGTATAAGCATCTTTTCCAGTGTTTATTGGCTGTTTTGATTTCCTTTTTGTGATGTGCCTTTTTAAGTCTCTTCACCATTTTTCTATTGGGTTGTGTCCTTTTTTTTTTTTTTTGCTGATTTGTAGGCGTTCTTTATAAAGTCTGGATTTGAGCTCTTTTGGTTATTTGCTTTGCAAATATTTTCTCTTTGTGGCTTATCTTTTTTACTGTTAATGATAGTCCAGCTTATTGTGTTCTTTTTTTTATGGTTGGAGGTTTTCGTGTCCCATTAAGAAATCTTTTTCCAGTTGAACTAACACCTTACTGATTTCTGGGTATCTTTTTGGAGTACATACTCTGTAAGATTTTAATTTTTTGAAACATGTAGACTGGCTGAGTGGCCCAGCAGATGGTCTAATTTTGTAAATGTACTTAAAAAGAACATTTATTTTGTAGTTACTGAATGTAGTGTTCTGTATATGTCAGTTAGGTTGTTAGTTATGTCATCCAAATCTTTTATATCCTTACAATTTTTTTTTTCTTCTTTTGCCTGCTTTATTCCATCAGTTACTGAGAGAAATGTGTTAAAAAATCTCAAACTGTACTTCTGGATTTGTCCTTTTTTTAATAGTTCTATTAATTTTTGCCTTATGTATTTTGAACTCATACTATGATGTACATGTACATTTAAAATTTTATCTTCCAGAGACTTGAACATTTTATAAGTTTGAAATGTCTTAGTACTGCTTTTGCATTACAGTTTGCTTTGTCTATTAGAATAACTACTGGCCTTCTTTAGTTAATTTTTGCAAGGATTATTTTTACTCATTCTTTTCACTTTCAGCCTTTCTTTTCCTTTATATTTTAGTTGTCTTTTAAGCAGCATGAAGTTGGGTTTATAAATCCAGCCTGTTTGTCTTTTGACATATAGTGTTACATAATCACTGATACATTTGGTGTAATTTATCTATTATACTATTTGATTTCCGTTTTCCTGCTTACTCTTTGTGTCTTTTTTCCTCCCTCAGTTTTTTGAATTGAGTATTTTGTATTATTCCAGTTGCCCGCTTTATTAGCTCAGTAGATACATGCTTTTATTTTTCCTTATTTTTTTTTAGTAGTTATCCCAGAGATTACTACATGCATCTTGATTTATAAAATGTCTAGATTGATAAGTACGTTTACTCCTTTCCAGATAATGCAAAGACAGTTGAACTCCATTTACTTGTCTTTAGACTTATTATGGGAGCCCCTGGGTGGTGCAGACAGTTAAGTGCTGGACTACTATCGGAGAGGTTGGTGGTTTGAACTCACACAGAGGCTCCTCGAAAGAAAGCCCTGGCTGTCTGCTTATCTGGAAAACCCTGTAGAGCGCAGTTCTACTCGGCACACGTGAGGTTCCCATGAGTCTGAATCAACTCGATGGCAGCTAACAACAGACTTGCCGTGCTATTATTGTGGCTTCCTTGCTTGCTGTCGTAGCTATTGAATGTCACAACTTTATTACTAATACTTTATAAGATCAGATTTAGATTTGCCTACATATATACCTTTTTTTCTTTTTTAAAATTCCTTTGTCTTGAATCATTTTATTCTGCCTGAATTTCTTTTAGTGTATGTCTGCTAGGTATTAAATTCTGTCTGTTTTTGTGTGTCTGAAAATGTCCATTTCATTTTGAAGAATATGTTCATTGAATGTAAAATTCTAGGTTGCCAGTTATTTCTACTTTCCCTTTAAATTTTTCTTAGTTTATCATTGATAATTTGAAACATATAGAAACTTTTAAACCCCATGTCTTTTCTCCTTCACCTATCTTTGATAAATATCTTGTAGCCAGTTTTGTTTCAGCTATATTTTCCCTTAGGGCCTCTCCCCCTTGTCATTATTTTGAAGCATCTCTCATGGGTTATATCATTTCATCCCATACTTTAAAAAAATATAATCACAATATAATATCCTGGCTTATCAGCGAATAATTCCTTAATTTCGTCTGTCTCCATTCAGTGTTCAAAAATTCCTGCTATCTCAAAGAGATTTCTTTTTAAAGTGGGATGCAGATAAGATTCATACTTTGCAAGTTCCTGGTAAATCTTTTCTTTCTTTATTTTTTATAGTATGTAGCCCTTTATTCCTTTTTCCTGCCTTGTTGCATTGACTGACTTTGAGTACAATGTTGAATAGGAGTGATGAGAACAGATATCCCTGCTTTGTTCCTGATCTTGGAAAGAAAGCATTCCTCAATCATTACCATTAAGTATATTAAGTGTAGATTTTTTGTAGATGCCCTTTTTCGGTCTAGTTTGTTTCCTTTTATTCCTAATTTGCTGGAAGTTTTGTCATGAATGAATGCTGTTAAGTGATTTCTCAGCATTTATTGATGTGATTTTTTTTTTCTGGTTTCATCTGTTAATTCAGTGAATTATATTAATTGACTTTTGAATGTTGAATCAGCCTCACATTTCTGTAATAAACTCCACTTGATCATGAAGAATTATTCTTGTTTCTGTGTTACTGGATTTGATTTACTAATAATTTTAGGGGGATCTCTTCATCTGTGTTCTTGAGGGATATTGGTCTATCATTTCTTGTACTGTCTTCTGGTTTTGGTGTTAGGGTAATGTTGGCTTCATTAAATAAATTGAGAAGTGTTCTCCTATTTTCAGAAGAAATTGAATGAGTTGTGATAGTGTCTTTGTAGGAATTGGTCTGTTCCATCAGAGTTGTTAAATATTTGTGCCTAGAGCATTCTTATATTATCCTCTTAATGTCTTTGGGGTCTCTAGTTAGCCTGTCTGTTGTTCCTGATATTGGTAATTTATGTCTTTGTTTTCTCTTGTTCAGTCTAGCTAGAGGCTTATCAGTTTTATTGATACTTTTAAAAGATTTTTTTTCTTGGTTTTCTGCTTTCAGTTTTGTTGATTTCTGTTCTTTTCACTAATTCCTTTTTGTTTGAGTTTAATTTTTTTTTTCTTAAGTATCTCAAGGTGGAAACTGAGACTATTGACTTGAGACCTTTTTTTTTTACCCTTAAGTGTAAGCCTTTAATGCTGTCAGCTTGGCCTAAGCATTGCTTTAAGCTACATCCTACAAAGTGAACTGATTTGATGGCAACTGGCTTTATTCTCATTTTTGTTCAAATCAAAATATTTTCTGGTTTCTCCTTGACACTTTCTCTTTGACCCATGGATTATTTAGAAGTGTATTGTTTAATTTCCAAATATTTGGAAAATTTCCAGATAGTTTTTCTGTTAATTGATTTCAACTGTAATTCCTTTATGGTCAAGAGAATATACTAACATGATTTCGCTTATTTAAAGTTTGTCAGTGGTTTGTTTTATAACCTAGAATATGATCTGTTTTGGTGAGTGTTCCATGTATACTTGAAAAGAATGTTTCTTTTTAATCTACAGGTTCTCGTCTGCTTTTTTTAACCCTAGTAATTTATTTGTTAAAGACTGTTTTGTATTTTTTTAGTGGTTGTATCCTTTTGTGTCATTTAACGTGTTCCTTCATGCCCTATAATATTTGTAAACTTCTAGTTAGTTCTAGAGCTGGCAGTGGTTGTCAAACTTCAATGTGATCAGAATCACCTGGAGGGATTAAAACGTGGATTACCCGTTGCCTCAGAGTCGATTCTGTCTCATAGCAACCCTATAGGACAGAATAGAACTGCCCCAAGGCTGTGATCTTTACGGAAGAGGCCCTGATGGTTCAGTGGTTAAGAGTTTGGCTGCTAACCAAAAGGTTGGCAGTTTGAATTCACCAGCAGCTCCTAATGTAATGAGCATCAGAACACATGGTTTTTTGTGGTGATTAAACGAGAATGTATGAAAATGCAAGCATCAATCAGGCACACAGGTGGGGCATTCTGTCCTGTCCTGTAGGGTTGCTATGAGCCAGAATCCACTCGATGGCAGTGGGTTTGGTTTTTCGGTTTGGTAATCTTTATGGAAAGCAGTGAGATCATGTAGTATTTGTCCTTTTGTGATTGATGTATTTTGCTCAGCATGATGTTTTTAAGATTTATCTATGTTGTGGCATAAACCGGGACTTCATTTCTCTTTATGACTAATATTCCATTGTGTGTATGTACCACATTTTGTTTATCCATTCATCTGTTGTTGGACATTTCAATTGCTTCCACCTTTTGGCTCTTGTGAAAAGTGCTGCAGTGAACATTGTACAGGTTTCAGTAAAATTTTTAAAGAACTGTTTACTGTTTTAGTGGAGATTTGAAAGGATGTAAGTAGATGTATCATTTACCTTCAAATCCTTAAGTATGATGAAATACTATATTTGCCTGTTAGATACTTAAACCATTTCAGAATGATACATGATGGTTCTGAAAAGGATTTCTGAGTTCAAGGTTAAAAAAAAAAAACAAAAACTTGATTAACTTACATGAAGTAGAATATTATTAATATGGGTAGATCGGTCCTTGAAGTCAGACCTAGGTTGGAATTCTAACCCAGCAGTTTATTAGTTTTGTCACTATGGGGAGAAACGGAGTTATTTAACATCTCTTTGTTTCTGTATCTGAAATAGGATTAAAAACCATTTGTCTCACAGAGTTGTTGAGGATTAAGAGAGCGGGCATAGTAATAGCTACCACTTAACTGACCCACCCGTGTGCCTGACTGATGCTTGCATTTTCATACATTCTCATTTAGTCACCTCAAAACCATGTGTTCTAATGCTCATTACATTATTTCTGGTAACTCCCAAGAGGAAAAATGAGATGTCTAATAATAGGAAGATGACTAAATTATGACCTTTCCATGTATATAGAATATTACGCAAATGGTGTTTTTTAAAAAACATTTGACCCTTTTTGTCTTGTCTGTTTTCTTTTAATTTATTGTGCTTTAAGTCAGAGCTTACAAATCAAGTCAGTTTCTTATACAAAAACTTATACATACCTTACTATGTATTCCTAGCTACTCTTCCCCCAATGAGACAGCATAGTCTTTCTCTCTACCCTGTATTCCCCGTGTCCATTCAGCCAGCTCCTATCCCCCCCCCCATCTTTCCTTCAAACGGGATTTGCCCACATACTCTCATGTGTCTACTTGAGCCAAGAAGCTCACTCCTCTCAAGTATCATTTTCTGTCTTATCGTCCAGTCCAGTCCCTTTCTGAAGAGTTGGATTCAGGAATGGTTCTACTCTTGGGCTAACAAAGGGTCTGGGGACCATAACCTCCGGGATCCCTCTAGTCTCAGTCAGACCATCAAGCCTGGTCTTTTTATGAGAATTTGAGGTCTGCATCCCCCTTTTCTCCTGCTCTATCAGGGATTCTCTGTTGTGTTCCCTGTCAGGGCAGTTATCGGTGGTAGCCAGGCACCGTCTAGTTCTTCCGGTCTCGGCTATGTAGTCTCTGGTTTAGGTGGCCCTTTCTGTCTCTTGGGCTCATCTTTACATTATGTCTTTGGTGTTCTTCATCCTCCTTAGCTCCACATGGCTTGGGACCATTGATGCATCTTAGATGACTGCTTGTTAGCATTTAAGATCCCAGATGCCACTCACCAAAGTGGGATGCAGAGTGTTTTCTTAATATATTTTGTTACGTCAGTTGACCTAGATGTCCCCTGAAACCATGGACCCAAACCCTCATCCCTGCTACTCTGGCCTCTGAAGTGTTCGGTTGTATTCAGGAAATGTCGTTGCTTTTGGTTTAGTCCTGCTGTGCTGACCTCTCCTGTATTGTGTGTTGTCTTTCCCTTCACCTAAAATAGGTCTTGTCTACTGTCTAATTAGTGAACACCCCTCTTCCTTCCTCCCCACCCTCATAACCATCAAAGAATATTTTCTTCTGTGTTTCAGCTTTTTCTGGGGTTCTTGTAATAGTGGTCTCATACAATATTCGTCCTTTTGCAACTGACTAATTTCACTGCGCATATACCTTCGAGATTCCTCCATGTTATGAGATGTTTCACGGATTCACTGTTGTTCTTAATCATTGCATAGTATTCCATAATGTGAATATACCATAATCTGTTTATCCATTGATGAGCACCTTGGTTGCTTCCATCTTTTCGCTATTGTGAACAGTGCTGCAGTGAACATGGGTGTGCATATATCTGTTCATGTGAATACTCTTATTTCTCTAGGATATATTCCAAGGAGTGGGATTGCTGGATCGTATGGTAGTTCTATTTCTAGCTTTTTAAGGAAGTGCCAAATCGATTTCCAAAGTGGTTGTACCATTTTACATTCCCACCAGCAGTGTATAAGTGTTTCAGTCTCTCCACAGCCTCTCCAACATTTATTATTTTGTGTTTTTTGGATTAATGCCAGCCTTGTTGGGGTAAGATGGTATCTCATTGTAGTTTTGATTTGCAGTTCTCTAATGGCTCATGATCATGAGCATTTCCTCATGTATCTGTTAGCCATCTGAATATCTTCTGTGGTGCAGTGCCTGTTCATATCTTTTGTCCATTTTTAAAATGTTTTTTTCGCCTTTTTGTTGTTGAGTTTTTACAGTAATTATGTAGGTTTTAGAGCTCAGACGTTGACTGGAATTGTAGCCAAAACTTTTTCCCAGTCTGTAGCTAATCTTTTTACTCTTTTGGTGAAGTCTTTGGACGAACATACGTGTTTGATTTTTAGGAGCTCCCAGTTACCTAGTTTCCCTTCTGGTGTTTGTGCATTCTTAATAATGTTTTGTATACTGTTCATGTCATGTGCAAATGGTGTTTTACAAAGGTTTTTTTGGTTAGAAATTGTTTATTTTGGATAAAAGGATTTTGTATCATATGATTTCAAATAGAAGAAAGAAAGCTCAGATGAAGAGGCTCCAAAATATTTACTGCAGTATAAATTTTTGTGTTATTTTTATTAAATATACATTTTTTTTGCATCTTTCAGCACCTCAGCAATGTACATGTGAGTGCATAAAAGTAAAAAAAGACAAAACAAAATCCAGTGTTACAACTTCATTATGGAACATTTCAGTCATAAACAAAAGTAGTGTGTAATGAACTTTGATGCAGATATTTCCCATCTTTAACTATGATTGACATATGGCCTGTCTTGTTTTATCTCTACCCTCCTATACCTCCCTTCCCTTGCCCCTGCTGGATTTTTAAAATCTCAGACATAAAGTGACTCACCAATTACTGTGACAACCAGAAGTGTCCCGATATATTTCCAGAACATCCCCTTAGGAATAGTTCCATCAACTACAGAACCACGGCTTATAGGGTAATGGGGTAGAGTGGTTTGAAGATGTGATGCTTTCACTGAATTAGGACTGATGGTTTACTGAGACAGTCTATTAATGTAGATTCCTGAACCCCCACCCTAACGTTTCCTGATTTAGACAGTCAGATGAAGCCTAAGCTTGCAGGTGATCGCGGAGGGGGTTTCAGACACCCTGATCTAGCATAGAATAAGTAAACTCTTACAGTGTGGTACCTTTTCTCTTGTTTGTTTTTATGTATTATTCTCCCCGGAAAGCCTTTCTTAGGGTTTTCCTGGTTACTTCCTAATCTTTCTTTACTTTTCACTTCTGGAAAGCCTGTGGTTTACTTGACTTGACTGACTGTCACCAGACTCCTCTCCTTCAGGAAAAAAATACTTGCTTTTTATCTTTGCATTTCCATGGTAGTGCTTGTTAATAAATATTGAACGAAAGAAGTGGGTATGATAGGTTGAGAATATGAGATTGTGTATATATTAAGCTGGAAAAAAACAAGGCTGGGCATAGAAGTCTTAAGGAATAGATTATTGTAAACTTGGTAAAAAGTCTGGTTGTGGCTTGAACTAAATTTGGCACTATTGACAACAATAAGGATATTGTGAAGAAATGAATTGTTGGGCCTCAGCAAAGATCCAGTGTAGGATATTTGCACCTACAACAAGACCTTTGCATTAGAGATAGTGAAATGCTAATAGTCATTTCCCACTGAGATCAAGATACAAGGACACGGGAAACATGTATCTTTACATTGTTTGAATTGTAGTATCTGTGGAATGGCCTCTCTGAGATAATTCTAGTAGCTTGATGCCATGAAAACACCTGTAATGCATATTTATTTTATTTAGTTCAAGGAAGAAATCTCTAAACGTTTCAAATCACACACCGACCAACTTGTGTTGATATTTGCGGGAAAAATTTTAAAAGATCAAGATACTTTGAGTCAGCATGGAATTCATGATGGACTTACTGTTCACCTTGTCATCAAAACACAAAACAGGTATGTTTTTAAAAGACACATAACTTTAAACTGTGAAAAAACATTTGTTTCTGTTTTTAAAATGACCACCGTTAATCTTTAAATGACTGCTCTACGCTGTTATTGATGTTTAAATGTATTACAATCCATTTCTTTGATGTTCTTGATAACAAATTGTTTAATAAAAACCAGTGTGATTCTATAGTGTTAATGCTTACATGTTTGTCAGACAACCATTTAATATTTTAGAAGGTTCATTAGTATTTAGCCATTATATCTAAATTACTTGAATTACAGAATAAGGAAATTAATACATTTTTAGCTATGCTTTTTGTTTTGGGGAAAGTTTTGGACAGAGATCAGGGGAAATTGATCTCTTCGGCAAACCACAAATCAGTAATCATATTTCATTAAATATAAGCCACCCTTGTGTTTTTTAAAGGCACTTTTGTGTATGACAAAGAAAGAGTATTTCCCATTAAACTGATACATTTCCTTATCACCTAAAATTTTTGTTTTATACACTGAGGCAAAGAGTTCTTAGACGTTTTTGGATGTGAATTTTTTTTTTAATTGTTACCACTCTTGTACATACATTCAAAGGGAAATATAAGTGAAATAAATTGGTCCTAAAACTGTTTCACATTCACAATCTGACTTTTGACTTAATCATCAGAATTTTTACTTAGTCATCAATGTCCATATTTTTCCATACTGTATCTGTACCAACAAGAGCACTGGTGCAGCATTTCTTCAGAGTGCTACCCTATTTTCCACAGGACTTTCTTCCAAGCCATTGATAACCCATTCTGCAAGTTGTTATGCATGTATTCCCCCAGCAGCAAATATTTGCTTCCCCGACGTTGAATAATGCCAGTTTAGTGCCAGTTAATGGTTTAAGTTTTCTGAAGACCCTTTATGTGGTAATTAAACTCAACATTTATGGTGTAACAATGCACTCAGTCACTCATTGGAAGTCACACAGCTAAGATGACGTGTGTGCAGACGTCACAATTGACACCTTGCCGTCAGCAGTTCTAAGACAGATCGTGATTTCAGAGATGTTAACATGAAAAAATATCTTAGAATCAATGAGTGAGATTCAAAACTTTTTAACAGGCAGATACCAGATGGAAGGGTTTTCTAGTAAAGTCTCATTTATGTTTTTACTCAAGATAATATTAAGTAGTAATCAGTTATTATTTGTATTGGTTTCTCAGCCTTCTTTTGGTGAGGGATCTTTCTTTTATTTTAATCTTTAGGTGAAAGCTTTATAGCTCAAGTTAATTTCTCACACAAAAGTTTAGGCACATATTGTTATGTGACACTAGTTGCAATTCCTATAATGTGGCAGCACATTCCCCTTTTCCACCCTGGGTTTCCCATGTCCATCTAACCAGCTCCCGTCCCTTCCTGCATTCTCATCCTGCCTCCGGACAGGAGCTGCCCATTTGGTCTCCTGTATCTGCTTGAACTAAACACGCTATTCACGAGTGTTATTTTACGTTTTATAGGCCAGTCTAATCTTTGTTTGAAGAGTGGTCTTTGGAGATGGTTTTAGTTCTGGGTTAGCAGAGTGTCCGGGGGCCATGGCTTTGAGTTGAGGGTTCCTACAGTCTTAGTCAGACCATTAAGTCTGGTCTGTTTACATGAATTTGAGTTCCGTTCCTTGCATTCCTCCTGCTCCATCAGGGACTCTCTTTCGTGTTCCCTGTCAGGGGGTGGTCATTGGTGGTAGCCGGGCACCATCTAGTTTTTCTGCTCTCAGGCTGATGGAATCTCTGGTTTCTGTGGCCTGTTTGTCTCTTGGGCTAATACTTTCCTTGTGTCTTTGGTGCTTTTAATTGTCCATTGCTACAAGTGGTTTGGGACCAGTTGATGTATCATGATGGGTACTCGCAAGGTATTAAGACCCCGGACGCCGTTCACTACAGTGGGATGCAGAACATTTTCTTAAAAAACTTTGTTAAGCCAGTTGACCTAGATGTCCCCAAAACCATGGTTCTGCAGACCTCAGCCCTAGCTACTCTGTCCCTCCAAGTGTTTGGTTATATTCAGGAAAGTTCTTAGCTTCTGGTTTAGTCCAGTTGTGCTTACTTCTCCTGTATTGTTTGTTGTCCTTCCTGTCACCCAAGATAATTCTTGTGTACTATCTAGTTAGTGAATTCTACTCTCCACCCTCGTAAACATCAAAGAATGTTTTCTTCTGTGTTTCAGCCTTTTCTTGAGTTCTTATAATAGTGGTCTCATACAATATTTGTCCTTTTGTGACTAACTTCACTCGGAGTAGTGCCTTCCAGTTTCATCCATGTTGTATTTCACGGATTCATCAGTGTTCTTTTTCATTGTGTAGTGTTCCATTGTGCGAATGTACCATAATTTGTTAATCCATTCGTCTGTTGATGGCCACCTAGGTTGTTTCCATCTTTTTGCTATTGTGAACAGTGCTGCAGTGAACATGGGTGTTCATATATCTGTGTGATAGCACTTATTTCTCTAGGGTATATTCCAAGGAGTGGGATTGCTGGATCATATGGTAGTTGTATTTCTAGCTTTTTAAGGACGTGCCAGATCGATTTTCAAAGTGGTTGTACCATTTTACATTCCCATAAGCAGTGTGTAAGTGTTTTAGTCTCCTACAACCTCTCCAACATTTATTATTTTGTGTTTTTTGGGTTAGTGCTAGCGATGTTGAAGTGAGATGGTATCTCATTGTAGTTTTGACTTACATTTCTCTAATGGCTAATGATCGCAAGCATTTCCTCATACATCTGTTTGCTGTCTCAGTGTCTTCCTTGGTGAAGTCTCTGTTCAAATCCTTTGCCCATGTTTTAATTGGGTTGTCTTTTTGTTGTTGAGGTTTTGGAGTATCTTATAGATTTTAGAGATTAGACCCTTATCGTAGCCAAATTTTTTCCCAGTCTCTTTTTACTCTTTTGGTGAAGTCTTTGAATGAGCATGAGTGTTTGATTTTTAGGTGCTCCCAGTTAAATCTAGTTTATCTTCTGGTGCTTGTGCACTGTTACGGTTCGTATTCTGTTTATGCCATGTATTGGGGCTCCTGGAGCCCTGGTGGCCCAGTGGTTAAGTGCTCGGCAGCTAACCAAAAGGTTGGCAGTTTGAATCCACCAAGCTGCTCCTTGGAAACCCTGTGGGACACTTCTGCTCTGTCCAGTAGGGTCGCTATGAGACAGTATTGACTTGATGACAGCAGGTTTCGTTTTTATTGGGGCTCCTAGCATTGTCTCTATTTTTTCTTCCATGATCTTTATTGTTTTAGATTTTATATTTTGGTCTTTGATCCATTTTGAGTTAGTGTTTGTACATGGTGTGAGGTATGGGTCTTGTTTCATTTTTTACAGATGGATATCCAGTTATGCCAGCACCATTTGTTAAAAGAGACCATCCTTTTCGCATGTAACACATTTTGGGCCTTTGACAAATATTAGCTGCTCATCTGGAGTCTCAGTTCTGTTCCATTGGTCTCTGTATCTGTTTTGTACCAGAGGGGATCTCTCTTTGTTTTTAATTTTTATTTTTTAACAATTTCAAAGGTCTGAATAACACTGCTCCTCACCTCTCAAAAACTAGAAGGGAATAAATAAAAAGAAATTTGTGTAGTTAAGTTTTGTGAATGTAACTGTGTCATTTATTCTTTTTCTTGAGGTCATCTGTTTGCCTCTCTTAAATAATCAATATGATTGACATTAATGGAATACGTATGTATATTATTTTAAAGGAGTAGGGCTAATCATAGTATATTTTTTATTTTGAAAGGTTTAAATATATATATTTTTTATATTTATGTTCCTTTTGCTTAGTTATCTCAGTATTTATGATAATTTGAGTTGGTCTGAAAACTTACACTTTATTTCTGTGTATTAGGATTTCAGAAGTTCTTTTAAAAATAATTAGCTCCACTGTTTACACTGCGATTTACTTATTTTACTTAGGCCTCAGGATCATTCAGCTCAGCAAACAAGTACCACTGGAAGCAATGCTACCACATCATCAGCTCCTAGTAGTAACTCCACATCTGGTTCTGCCACCAGCAGCCCTTTTGGTTTAGGTAAGTGCCTTTAGTCATTGCTGACTCACAGCAACCCTGTCTACAACAGAATGAATTGCTGCTCAGTCCTGTGCCATCTTCACAGTTGTTGCTGTGTTTGAGCCCATCGTTGCACCCACTGTGTCATTTCCTCTTTTGAGGGTTGTCGTCTTTTTTGTTGACCCTCTACTTTACCAAGCATGATTTCCTTCTCCAGGGACTGGTCCTCTTGATAACATATCCAAAGTACACGAGATGAAGTCTAACCATCCTTGTCTCTGAGGCGCATTTTGGCTGTATTTCTTCCAAGACAGATTTCTTTGTTCTTGATTGTATATTCAGTATTTTTTGCCACTACCACATTTCAAAGGTGTCAGTTCTTCAGTCTTCCTTATTCACTGTCCAGCTTTCACATGCATATGAGGCCATTGAAAACATCATGGCTTGGGTCAGGTGCACCTTAGTCCTCAAAGTGACATCTTGGCTTTTTAACACTTTAAAGAGGTCTTTTGTGACACATATGCCCAGTGCAATATGTTGTTTGATTTCTTGACTGCTTCTTCCATAGGCATTGATTGTGAATCTAAGTAAAATGAAATCTTTGACAACGTCAGTCTTTTCTCCGTTTATGATGATGTTGCTTATTGCTCCAGTTGTGAGGATTTTGTTTTCTTATGTAGAGGTGTAATCTGTACGGATCTTCATCAGTAAGTGTTTCAAGTCCTTTTCACTTTCATCAAGCAAAGTTGTGTCATCTGCATATTGCAGATTGTTGATGAGTCTTCCTCCAGTCCTGATGCTGAGTTCTTCATATAGTTTCTCTGATTATTAGCATACAGATCGAGTAAACATGGTGAAAGGATACAACCCTGATACACACTTTTCCCAATTTTAAACCATGCCTTTGTTCTTTTGGAACCACTGCCTCTTGGTCTATGTGCAGGTTCTGCATAGCGATGAAAAAGAACTGCCCCCCAAAGTAATTCTGGGTAAAATGACAAGAATAAAATATTAAGATACTTTAACAAAAACCCCCCAAATGTCTATACTACTACTGTAGGTTACGTCTATAACTGTAGGTAATGAAGCTGTTGGGAATACAGGTGTGCTTCGTTAGCTTATATGTACATTTAAACACATTCTGTCTTTAGTAATGAAAGAGGTGGTAGTGTACATTATGCCTGATGTAATCGCCATGTAATTGAATCTGAGGGAGATGAGCTAATTGTAGATCATGAGCTAGCCCTCTGAATATAATGCTGTCATTTATAAAATGATCAGACTGCTGAAGTGATTTTCTAACTGTCCTGAACACATATAGAAGGACTGGGACTCGGGAGGAAGCCTAGTGGCTAAGGATCTCCTTCTGCATCAGCCAAAACTACTGTTATTCCAATGGATCAGCCATTGAAAACCCTGTGAAGCACAGTTCTACTCTGACATGCATGGGGTGCTTTGAGTTGGAATCGACTCTAGAGCGATTGGCTCGTTTACTTCTTTGTTTCCATCCGGAAAGAAAGAGAAGTGAGAAATGAGAGAATATCTGCCAACCTATAATCCTAGGCCAATTACCAACTTTTCTGGACCTTCAGTTTCCCAGCTGTGCAGCACTGGGCTGGACTGGATAATTGCTGCGGTCCACTTCTGGGGCTTCCACACTGTCTCCTCTACAGAGGGCTTCGCCTTCGGTGTCCTAGGGCTCATGTTGATTCATTACACGTAAACCCAATTATCTGGAGCCCCCAAACTTGCATGATGAAAAGAGGAAGAGCGATTCTGGGATAAGGAGAGGCCTGACAATCTGCTTCCGAAAAATCATTGCCATGAAAACCTTGTGGAATGCAGTTCTATTCTGACATACATTAGGCTACCATGAGTTGGAATCAACTCATCAGTAACTGACAGCAACTCAGATTTTAAATCACTCTCTGTTAATGCTTAACAATCTCTGCTTGAAATTTTGTTCAAGTCCCATGATACTGTTTGGCCCTGGTTAATTTCCTGATGAATTTTTTCTCCCCTGTTGTGGGTTTCTTTTCTTCCTGCCTTGTGTATGTACTGTTTGCTTTTGAGTGATACTATCCTAAATACTTCTGTATCCTTGTGACTCTGAAATCTATACCTCAACCCACACCACTTCTGAACTCTTGTCTTGTATTCAACGCTGAGATATCACCTGATGTTCTCTTAAGTACTTTAACCTGTATGTTTCTTCTCAGGGAACAAACAAGAACAGAAAACAGTCAAATTCAAAAACTATCATCTTTCTCCTCAAATCACTACCTCTCCCCACTAAGTCTCTTGATGATAACCTTTCTTTTTTCCTGCCCCATACAGTTATTAACCATTGCTGTTCACTAGATTCAGGCCCTCAACTTTTCTCATGTCATGTTTGCTCTGGTTCATTTTCACAGTGCTGTTAGAATAAGAACAAATGACTGTTGTGCTTAAAATCTTTCCAGGCTCTTTGTCATGTAGCCTTTGCCTGTCTGTCCTTACTTCTTATCACATCTCAACAGATATATTAATAAGGATAGGCTATCCTGTGGTAATAGATAACCCCCGAACTTAGTGGCTTATTACAACGAAGCTTAGTTTCTTGCTGTAGAACTTTCATTCTATATTTTGTACACTGGTTAGTGAGGCCCCATCTACATAGTCTCCCTCAGGGCTCAAGCTAATGGAATTCTGCTATCTTGGAGCTGCATAACTGGCAACATGGCAGAAGAGATAGCTAAAGGATCTCAATTGGATCTTCTTTTTTTTTTTTGGCAAGAAGTGACACACGTCATTTTGTACAGTCCTTTGGCTGTGGCTAGTCCTGTGACCCTGCCCAACAGCAAAAGGCTAGAAAACATAAAGCTGTACATTGGAAACCCTGATGGTGTAGTGGTTAAGTCCTATGGCTGCTAACCAAAAAGCTGGCAGTTCAAATCCACCAGGCACTCCTTGGAAGCTCTGTGGGGCAGTTCTGCTCTCCCATTTAGGGTTGCTATGAGTCAGAATCGATTTGACGGCAGCGGGGGGTTTTTGGGGGGGGGGGGGCGGGGGGCGTGGAATGTTTAGTGAGCACCATATCTGCCATACCAGTCATACTGAACTTTTTGCAGTTCAAGAGTGCTTCAGTATAGAATTGAGAATCCAGAAATAAACCCACACGTCTATGGTCAGTGGATTTTTGACAAGGGTGCTAAGTCCATTTGATGGGTACAGAAGAGTTCTTCAATAAATGGTGTTGGGAATTGGATTTCCACGTGCAGAAAAATGAACCAGGATCCATGCCTCACATCATACACAAAGACAAATTCAAAATAGGTTCAGGACCTAAATGTGGGAGAACTAAAACCATAAAATTCTTGGAAGAAAATGCAGGACAAGGCTGTTGAGCCTAGCTTTTAACAATGGATTATCGAATATAGGAGCAAAAGCACAGACAGCAAAAGACAAAATAGATAAATGGGACCTAATAAAATTAAAAACTTTTGTTCATCAAAAGACTTTACCAAAAAGGTGAAAAGATAAGCTACTGCCTGGAAGAATATCTTTGGAAACCATATATCTGATAATCTAATAATGAAAATATATGTAAAATAGGCAAAGAACTTGAATAGATATTTACCCAAAGAGGACATTCAGATAGACATCAAACACATGAAAAGATCCTCAGTGTCATCAGCTGTAAGAGAGCTGTAAATCAAAACCACAACGAGACACCATTTCACTCCTACTAGGATGGCTAAAAAAAAAAAAAAACAAAACCCTAGAAAATAACAAATGTTGGTGAGGATGTGAGGGAATTGGAGCAATTATCCATTGCTGGTGGGAAAGCAAAATGGTAGAGCTGTTGTGGAAAACAGTGTGGCAGTTCCTCAGAGAACTAAAAATAGAACTACTATATGACCTAGTGGTTCCACTCCTGGTACATACCCAAAAGACGTGAAAGCAGAGACTCAAAAAGAGACTTATACACCAGTGTTCATTGCAAGTACTATTCACAATAGGCAAGAGGTGGGAGCAGCTTAAATGTAGATCAGTGGATGAATGGATAAACAAAATGCAGTACATACATACAATAGAATACTACTCTACCAGTAAGAAATGAAGTCTGGATACATGCTACAGTATGGATGGACCATGAAGACATTCAGAGTTTATTAGTGATTACCAAGGGTGGGAGGGAGGGGGAAAGGGAAAGTTATTGCTTACGGAGTACTGAATTTCGATTTATGGTGATGGAAAAATGGCATTAAGAATAGAGTTGCGCAGCTGATTAATGTACTGAATTTTTTCATACATAACACGCCCACACACATAATGCACATAGTGTACCTAGGAAAATAATGCATGAGGGGGTTGCAAGGTTGGCAGAAAAAACATACAATGTGTGTGTTATTTGCATGAAAAATGGTAGTTGCTTTCAATAAATTACACCTGTAAAAAGTTGAATCGGCAAAAATGTGCCTCAGTAAATTTGTCTGCCCCCCCTGCCCCCTTTCTTCAAATGATGTTTGTTGTGCTTGGTTTTAAATTCCCTCTTAACTCTCTACTTTTCATCAACTTACTCTTTAACTGCCGTTTGTTCTTGGGAAAGCAGCCCTCCCACATACACCACTATACTGTCATAATACCTTGTGAATATCTTTAATAAAGTACTTATTCACATCCATGTAGGCATTTTTTTTCCCTTGTCTGTCTTTCCCACTAGATTGAGTTCTAATGGTAGTAACTGTTTCTCTTTTTGACAACATATAGTGAAGTCCCTGACATAGGTATAGACGGTGTCCAGTAAGTGAGGAATGAATGCATGTAATTTTAAGAAAGTGAACATTTTGTGATAAGAGCTTAATCTTCCTTTTGGATCTGTTAGGTTTCTCCATGATTTAATTCCTCCAAAGAAAAATGTATTTTCTCTCCCTTTGATTGGTAGCAGCTCTGTCCTAACCAGAGCTTATAGGTGAATTCTGCCGTTAGAAGTATAGTCCAAATATGTAGTTTTTATTCCTTTTTTCTTTAGGTGGCATGTGAAAGTATATTTAGTTGGCCATTTTATTATATAAACTTAGTTATCAAAGTGAGTAAGTTTTTGGCTAATTTGATTTATAAAGGAATTAAACATGTATTTATGAAAGTAATAGGAATTGTATTTTTGTTTTCAAATGGTTTCCTATAATGGAATATAGATTCAATTAATATTTTTTAAAATAATTTTTATTGTGCTTTAAGTGAAAGTTTACAAATCAAGTCAGTCTCTCACACAAAAACTTATATACACCTTGCTACATACTCCCTATTACTCTCCCCCTAATGAGACAGCCTGCTCTCTCCCTCCACTCTCTCTTTTCGTGTCCGTTTTGCCAGCTTCTAACCCCCTCCACCCTCTCATCTCCCCTCCAGGCAGGAGATGCCAACAGAGTCTCAAGTGTCCACCTAATCCAAGAAGCTCACGCCTCACCAGCATCCCTCTCCAACCCATTGTCTAGTCTAATCCGTGTCTGAAGAGTTGGCCTCGGGAATGGTTCCTGTCCTGGGCCAACAGAAGGTCTGGGGGCCATGACCACTGGGGTCCTTCTAGTCTCAGTCAGACCATTAAGTCTGGTCTTTCAATTAATATTTTTGTATCTTTGTATTTTAGTCTGGTCATGTTAATAATTTCTGACTTTCACTTACGTGTCTTTGCTCCCTTATCTTTTTAGGTGGCCTTGGAGGGCTTGCAGGTCTGAGTAGCTTGGGTTTGAATACGTCCAACTTCTCTGA
Source organism: Loxodonta africana (assembly GCF_030014295.1). NCBI lineage: Eukaryota > Metazoa > Chordata > Mammalia > Proboscidea > Elephantidae > Loxodonta > Loxodonta africana. Next base: position 25,671,676 of record NC_087350.1, read on the forward strand.
ACTACAGAGCCAAATGCAGCGGCAACTTATGTCCAACCCTGAAATGATGGTCCAGATCATGGAAAATCCCTTTGTCCAGAGCATGCTGTCAAATCCTGACCTGATGAGGCAGTTAATTATGGCCAATCCACAAATGCAGCAGTTGATACAGAGAAATCCAGAAATCAGTCACATGCTGAATAATCCAGATATAATGAGACAAGTATGTGGAAAGTTCTTTTAATTCATTTAACTAAGAAATTATATGGTGATTTCTTATTTAATTTCCTACGGTTAAAGAGCTTGACCTATGGCTAGGCTAAAGAGAGAAATTCTGATTTTTGTTTAGGAAAGTCACCAAAGCTCTAATTTGGACTATAGTTTGAATGCTGAATTCTCTGCTGCATTTTAAGATGTTTGCAAACAGTTTAATTTGTAGATTGAAGAAACAAAAAAAGAATTTAATTCAGGAGATGAGCATCCACTCAGAGTACTTCCTTCCTTGTTACTCGATATTATTTGACTGTTAGCTTCCTTTTTGAAGTGAAATCCTACAGGAATTATTTAAAATAAGTTTTTGATTTAAATATTGAAGACTTTGCTAATTCATGGGATTAGAAACTTTGTAAAAGGTCATTCATGCGTATTTCAGTGCTTTTTTATTGAAATCATCTTAGACACTGGAACTTGCCAGGAATCCAGCAATGATGCAGGAAATGATGAGAAACCAGGACCGAGCCTTGAGCAACCTGGAAAGCATCCCAGGGGGATACAATGCCTTACGGCGTATGTACACTGATATCCAAGAGCCGATGCTGAGTGCTGCGCAAGAACAGGTCAGACACTACTGCAAGGCTTGGGCTGAGGGCTAGCTCCTTTTATAACACAAATGTGTGTGTGATTGAGGGTGTCTTAGTTATCTAGTGCTACTGTAACAGAAATACCACAAGTGGGTGGTTTTAAAGAACAAGTTTATTTTTTCATAGTTTAGGAGACTAGAAGTCCAAATTCAGAACACTGGTTCTAGGGGAAGGCTCTCTCTTTGTTGACTCTGGGGGAACATCCTTGTCTCAGCTTCTGTAGCCCTGGCATTTCTCAGTTTATTGATGGTGTTCACTTGGCATCTGCTCCCCCCGCCTCTCACACTTTGTGCTTATGTGCCTCTGTGTCTGTGCTGCTCTTTATATCACTTAGAAATGATTAGAGAACACACCCTATGCTGATATGGTCTTACTTACGTAACAAAGGACTTATTTCCAAATAGGATTACATTCACGGGTACAGGGCTCAGGACTCCAACACCTATTTTTGGAGGACAGAATTCATAACAGAGGGGCGCTTTTATTTGGGAATATTTTTCATGGGGAAGAAAAGTTTCTTGTCAGTTACTTAAAACAAAAGCTTATTCTTTGATTTTTGTATCTTTCTTTACAGTTTGGTGGTAATCCATTTGCTTCCTTAGTGAGCAGTCCATCCTCAGGTGAAGGTAGTCAGCCTTCCCGTACAGAAAATAGAGATCCGTTACCCAATCCATGGGCTCCGCAGGCTTCCCAGAGCTCATCAGCTTCCAGTGGCACCGCTAGCACCGTGAGTGGCGCCGGTGGCAGTACTGCCAGTGGCACTGCTGGGCAGAGTACTGCTGCGCCCAGTGTGGGGCCTGGAGTAGGAGGTATGTTCATAACTCACTTTTTTTTCTTTGTTGTTCTCATTTGTGTGAATAATGAGAACATTTCTTACACTGTTTTCTCTATGTTTGTGTATGGGGGGTTAATTGCCTTTCACATTGCAATTTTTTTTTTTTTAAGCAAACTTTAAATATGTGATGATTAGGGTTTTCACGTGTGTGCACTATAGTGTAAAGGGTCACTGAAGATTTCCAGAGGCAGTTTTGTGTTTTTATGATGTGAGGAGAGGAGGGTGGTGGTCTCATCTCAGCAGTAGGGAAACTGAGATGCAGAGGGAACATATCATCCCCCGTGTAGCTGTTACTAGAGTACCTTTCCTGGCTTTGGTTTGGCTTTGAATTCTGGGTCAGTGGATTCTCAAACACCAGTCACGACACCAGGGCTAAACTGGCTGTATCAGATCACCTGCCAAGTTGGTTAAAAACCAGATTCCCAGATCTTTACCGCAGAGCTCGTGGATCCTTTTTTTTTTTTCCCTGTAAATTAGACTTAATAAATGGGTGTCCTTTTCCCAACTAATCAGATATTTACATGGCTGATGTTTTACCTATGAATTAGGTCGAAGATCAGTAGTAGCCAGAGTGACTATTTTAGTCCTAATATTTAGTATATAAATAGGAAGAAATGAAAGATGAGAGGGTCTGGACATATTTTAAAAGATGCCTGTGTCTTGGCAGAGGAAGTGGAAAGATGAAGTGATAGATGAGGAATTTTAAAATTATTTGCTGAGAGAAGAATTCAGAATGGGAAAAGTAATCGATAGACAAAGTGGTATATTTTCTTTTATAGGGTACAGTAGATGTCGTGAGGTTTCTGGGTACAGGTTTTATAAAAACTGAAGTACAGGCAGTTCCCGAATTATGAGTGAGTTCCGTTCCTAAGCCTACCTTTAAGTCGAATTTGTACTTAGTCAGAACAGTTAGTAGGGTTTGTATCTAACATCAGCTAAGTGGTTGTCTTAATACATAATGTACCTTTCTGTGCATAAAAAACTTTAAAGAAACACCTCCAGGTACACTGAAACATCTTTAACATAATAATACAGTAATAATAATAATGTTTTGATGTGCATTGTAAAGTAGGCCTGTTTATTAGGGACCATTGTGTGTACCTTGAGTTTTTAATATAATAGGCTTTATCGGTGTTATTTCATACTATGGGTTGTACATTCAAAACCTGGGGACTGCCTATAAGACCATTTCTAATAAAGAAAAACAGTTCTGTATTCTTCTTACTACTTATTTGGTTATTATTAACAATCTTAAGAGAGAGATGCTTTATTCCCATCTTAAAGGTCATAGGGCAGACAACAAAGATTTCCTAGCTAGTAGGGTATTATTTTTTTAACTGTTGATACAGTAACATTTCATGTTAATGTTTCCATCAAAGGAAAACAAACAGCAAAAATGAACTTACTGTGCTAGCCTATCATATTGTCAGCATATTCAAACATTAGTGTGATTGTTTGGAGTCTCTGGATGCTGCAAATGGTTAACATACTCTGTTGCTAACTGAAAGAAGTCCACCCAGAGGCACCTTGGAAGAAAGGCCTAATGGTCTACTTCCAGAAAATTAGCCCTTGAAAACCCTGTGGAGCTCAGCTCTACTCCGACAACACATGGGGTCACCACTAGTTGGAATCAACTCAACAGCAGCTGGTTTCTGGTTTTATTATGATTGTTACTTATCTCTTTGAGGTTTGATACATACACGTATGCATCATATATATATACACACACGTACACGTACATACATAAACATATATTTGAAATCTGTGACTCTTTTTTGCCCTGTAAGCAGTTGCTGTCGAACTAAAACCAAACTCGTTGCTGTCAAGTTGATTCCAACTCATTTGACCCTATAATCCCTCTAGAAGGTGAGAAAAATCTTAGAGCAGGGATCAGCAAAGTTTTCTATAAAGGATTAGGTAATAAATATTTTAGGGTTTGTGGGCCAGGAGACAAAATAAAAAGTATTACAAGAGAAAGTAAATTTCCACAAACTTTTTTGTTGATGTAATTAAAAATAATTGAGTACAATATTCTGGCAGACGTACCTGCTAGTGAGAGAAATGGAATTCTTTTTTTGAAAACATTTTGCTTAATTGGAGCTCTCACAGTGTTTCGTGTAATCAAAACTGATGGTAAATGTTCTTCTGTTAATGCTGTTACGTAGTGAGATTTTACTTATTTCATCTTTGAAAATGTCTTTTGACACAGCTGTGTACTCATGGTTTTAATTGAGCATATTCAGTGCTTGGAGGGCATTTATAGAATTCTATTATGAAATTGTTGTTTTGCATTTTACTTTTAGCATGTTATTACATTTCAGATTAATCACTTCCAGTTGAAGGCTAGGTGGTAGCCCCTCAATTGCACATTAAATAAATTTTGAAATATGAAATTTCTGTTTGCCCTTGCATTGAGATCTGAAAAAATGCTGGAGGAACTGTAGTTTGAGCTAGAAAAATATATCCACTGCAGATTTGTGTGGGAGTGGAGATCTTGTTTTATTTAACTTTTGACAGTATGGAAATTGTATAAAGCATCTTGACATCGCTTGTTATTCAAATAATATTAGCTGTTGTTGAGTCAACTTTGCCATAGTACGTTTCACATGTAAATGCTGTTTTGCCTTGTAATTTTTGGTTGGATTCATTAAGAAACCTTATCAAGACTCTAGCAGAAACTATTTTCCAAAGTCATTGATTGTTTGAAAATGATGATTAGGTAATGCTGTTCATTCAAAAAATTTCCATCTTGGCCCTTAGCTGAGAAAATTGCAATAAAATTTTATCTGCTAAAGTTAGGCAGGTCAGGATATTGAGCTTTTGACAGAGCTGTTTATAACAAAAATCCATGGAACTGACTGTTGATATTACTACTGGTCAGTAACATAGATTCAGATATTTTCCACAGAGTACCAGCTGTTACATAAAATGATAAACAACCATAGTCTTTAAATAGCATATAGTTGTACAACCTTTGTAAATTGGTTTAACTGATCTTTTTTTCTGTTCCACACATATTTTTACCACCATCACATCTTAGCAGATTCTGCTTCAGGTTGTACTGAATTAGTTTTTTCTCAGATTCTTTGAAAACAGTCTCTTCTGCAGTTGTTCTATGCTATTTATAGAGGCCAGTTTTTCAGTTCAATCTTGACATTGTAAGTGAGCAGTTTCAGTAACATTTGTATGTTCATCAAGAACCTAGAAAACCACTCAAAATAATTTGCATTGTTTTTTAATTGAATATTGACGTTGCATCCAGTGTTTTTAACTCTGTGAGCAAGTGTGCTCCCTGAAAAGCTAGTAACAAGTTTATTTTATCTGGATACGTTTTATTCGCTGCTGCAATCAAACATGATTTAATCATGCTAATCATGATGCATGGTTTTCTTTGCCTAGCTAACCAATAAGCCACTTAGAAATTTAACTTTGATTGCAGCCTTGTTATCTTTTTTTTTTTGTTTTTATGAAGAAATTTGGCTGTGATGAGGTATTTCACTTCGAATTTTATAATTTTTCTGACTGTTGCTTTCATGTAAGTTGGGAATATTGTGATGAGTGCTTAGTCAGGCACTGTTGACATATCTTGTATTCTTTTAGCACAGCTGTAGTGTCACTGGAGGAGCCCTGGTAGCACAGTGGTTAAGCCCTTGGCTGCTAACTGGAAAGTTGTCAGTTCAGACTCACCGGCCCCTCTGCGGAGAAAGTTGTGGCAGTCTGCTTTTGTAAAGATATACTGTGGAGCAGCTCTACCTTGTCCTATAGTATAGTGTTGCTGTGAGTTGGAATTGGCTCAATGGCGATGGTTTGGGTATTCTGTTTTGTTTTATAGTGTCATTGCATAATCACATTTGTTTTGCCAATTCATTTGATATAAATTGCACTGTGCCTGAAATGTGCGAGATTCATACTCTACTTCTCTTTTTTATCTTTTTCTGACATGATTGATCTATGTATGCCCTGGTAAAATAGGAAGACAATAACGTGGTACACGCAGTACACATAACGCTTGAAACACTGTAGAGTTTTAAGTGAGTCTGAGATCTGTGGTTCACCTGTCAACAGTGTGAAGCAATCAGAGCCACGTACAGGCTCTGTTCCAGCTACAGTAATGTGCCACATAAGTTATTCGGGCAGTATCCAACTGCATATATGTCCACGGTCCCATGAGGTTATATTCTTTACTTTATTCTCTACAGAGCAACGAATAATAAGAGGTCTGGTAATCTAATCTCTGTACTGTCATGAGTGTGTCTCATGACAAAGTACCTCCCTGGGTCTCTCTTGTCTGCACAGGGAAGGGGGGTTGGGCTGCACGTATACAGACATTCTTTAAGGCTCCAAAGGCAGAACCAAAACGCATGAGTGACTGCAGGCCCGCTCACAGCAGGTCAGCAGACTTCTTGGTGTTGACTTGCCTGATGAGGACACAAGGGGAGTGAGGCCGGGGTCAGACTAACCCCCCAGTACCCACTGACTGGGATCGCCACCCCTGAGCCTGCACGTTCCACTTCCACCCGCTCAAAGTGCAGGTGTGGGTAGGGGATGGGGGGCTTTGCGGAGGGAAGGGGCGGCTGCCGTTACCCATATGAGGCAGCAGCATGGCTTGGGATACAGGAGTCGGGGCTTCAGCACTGAGAGGAGGAGCCGGCAGCTGCACCAGCACCATTGTTTGCTAACATCCTATTTCACAGAATGCATCGTGGATGTTAAGAGACACGTAACTATACTCAATTCAGCTTTTGTAGCAAAAAAGCCATAGATAGTATGTAAAGGATTGAGCTTGGCTCTGTTCCAATAAAATATTAATTGCGGACATTTGGAACTATATGGAATTTCACATAATTTTCATATATCTCAAAGTAATTTTATTTTTTTTCTCAACCATTTAAAACTGTTAAAATCAGTCTTAATTCTTGGGCTGTACAAAAAGTGTGCTGGATTTGCTCTGCAGGCTGTAGTTTGCCAAATTCTGTCTTTATAGTATTCTTGGACTCTAGGATATGGTAAAAAGCTAAATAGAAACTTATAACCTGAGAAAATAGGAAAACTAGTAAATATTAAAAAGCAATATCCGATTTATAATAAGCTTATAAACAACAGAATTATTATAAACTAGAAAGATAAGGATCAGACATTTGAAGCCTGATAAAACTACATTTCAAGAATAGCTGATGGGGAATGAAAAAATTAATGAGTTTACATAATGAGCTTGAGAATATATTTGAGTATATCTAGCCAGTAGTTGAAAATTTGGGGTATAAATTAACAAAGTAAATAGTTCCCAAAGTTTACCTAAGTGTATAGCGGAATCATCACAATGAATTTCACATAGCCCTCAGCAGAAAGAGACGAGAAAACAGGAATGGAAACAGAAAGCACTTTGCACATTAACTAATTTGTCACAACCATTCTATGAAGTAGCCACTATTTTCTCCATTTTACAAATGAGGAAACTGAAGTATGAAGTTAATTAACTTGCCCAAGATTACATAGTTATCTTAGACTTGAACCCAGGAAATCTGGCTCCAGACGCTGCTCTTACTTACTTTGCTGCACAGTCTCACAAATATTACATGTCCCTGCCATTTCCCTCAAGAGTGCCATTGCTCATAGTGAAAATGGGCAAGAAGACTTCCTTCTTTCTTAAGTGTGAACATAATGAGCGCTGAATATGATTCTAATGAAGCGATCTTTTGCACTGTTGAAGCTAAAGTTATCTTAGACTTCTTCACTTTATGAGATTTTTTAGTAGTAATTTTGACCATATCTAATTTTTCCCTTTAATTGACTTTAGAACCCATCTCTTTTGTAAGATGCGAGTTTATTGTAAATGCAATGAGAACATTCAAAATTATAAATCCTCCTTTACTGGTATATGTACTTACGGGCATGTATTTTTAGAGATCTTAATTTTAAAATTCTTTCTTGGTTCAATGATACGTAATATGTATACTCATCTGCAGTTGCTGAAATTATGCATAATATATATTGTATTTTAAAGCATTAACTTTTGTTTATATACCTTTTCCTTAATAAGTCTTTATTTTTTTTAAAACAAACTTTCAGCTAGTATGTTCAACACTCCAGGAATGCAGAGTTTGTTGCAACAAATAACCGAAAATCCACAACTCATGCAGAATATGTTGTCTGCCCCCTACATGAGAAGCATGATGCAGTCACTAAGCCAGAACCCCGATCTTGCTGCACAGGTAAGCTGTAATTGTATTATAAAGAACTGTACAGTGTGGATTGCAGTAACCTAATCAGATAATTGTGTTACTGGCTCATTTGTGTTATGTTTACTATTTAATACACTAGAAACGTAAGGAAATGACATCTCCAATGTTTTGGACAGTTTGTCTGTTTATACTAAGTGAATAATTCATATATTATTATCCCTACCATTCACTGGCTAGAAAGAAGTGCAGGTTTACTTTTTATCTACTATAAACTTTGTTCGGGGTTAAGTACAAAAGTTCTGTGTTGCTCTCCCTTTTGAAGATACTTTCTTCAGTGAAATGAAAATCTTGAAAGTAATTAAGAACAGTGTTAATACATTTGAAATACTTTTATTTATTAGATCACTCAGATTCTGAGGTTTAGTCATACTCAAAATGGCAGTTATGAAAAGTAGAAATGTAGCCTGAAATTATTTATTGAAGAGAGAGGGAAATTTATGGAAACAATTTTCTCATTCTTACGTTAAAGATTTTCCCCTCTGAAGTTAGTATAAACCAAACCTGTTGCTGTCGAGTCGATTCTGACCCATAGTGACTCTGTAGGACAGAGTGGAACTGCCCCGTAAGGTTTCCAAGGAGCTCCTGGTGGATTCGAACTGCCGACCTTTTGGTTAGCAGCCATAGTTCTTAACCACTGCACCACCAAGGTTTCCAAAGTAGTGTACTGGTCCTTTATTAATTTATTCATTTTCTGTTTTCTCAAGAGCCTATGACTAAGTAAATTAGTGGCTCTCAACCCTGGCTATATATTTACAATCATTAGGGGAATTTTAAAAATAATACTGATGCCTAGCCCCATTCTGAGAGACACCCCACCCTTCTCTCACCCCCTAGTTTCTAACTGTACGTTTCAGTGACCTAAGAGAGTCTGATATAATTGCATTGGGTCTTTTTTTTCCCCCTCCTCCGAGTTACTTAGATTTGAAGAACCGTGGAGAATGTGAAATATGCCTTGATCATCTATAATTTATATTTATTGTTTATTAATATTAGTTTTTCATTTTTTTATTAGAAGTGGTTTCTTTAGAGTGTTAGGAATTTGCAATACCTTCCTTTAGAGTTTATTTCCATCTCTGAAATTGAAAAGCATTTAAAATTAGTCATTTTTCTTTATTACATTAAATGAAATGGTATTTATTTTCTAAATTCTGGAGCCATAGCGATTGATGTACATAGTAGATGTCTTTGAGATATAATCCTCAGTACTAACTTCTCTCATAAAATTTGTGGAATTGGAAATAATTAAATAAGTTTTTATGAGAAGTTTTGTACAATATTTTAATGTTGCATATTTCAGGTAGGTTTTATGAGAGATTGTTTATTTGTACAAAATTGCTGCACTGAGGTTAGCATTAAGTGCCTCAACTGACTGTGAGCCATTTTTGACAGTGAAATAAATGTTCACATTTGTTTAAAATTATAAAATATGTATGTAGAGTTGATCCTATTTCTTTTTAAATGTACGTTTTGCTAATTAATAATTAGTATTCAGTGTACATCTTGACTTTAAAATTTGTCTTTAACAAGCACATTCCAAGCCATATATAATAATAACAATAAATTTACATTTATGAAGTCACTTGATCACTTTCACATACTGTGTTTTTTACTGTAAAGCAAAATGTTGATAAAGGTTAAATTGATTGTCTTTTATTATTGACAATTTAGAAATATATATATAAACTGAGTTATCAACAAATTAAAGTTTGTAATTTGTATTGTATGGCATTAGTTTTTTAATATTGAAAAAAAACTTGAGAGTAACTATTAATTGTAATAATAAACAGTGACAGGTAAGTTAGGAGCAAAGAATAAGTTTAAGATAAGATGCTTTTTTCTAGATTATAGTTACATGACATCCTGAAAGATAAATGTGAGAACCTCATTAATATGCTCATAATAAAGAAGTATTTGACTGTAGCCAATAGAGAAGCAGGTTTGTTGACCTTAAGCAGGTGTTCCTTTATTTACCATCAACTTATTGGCCATTTTGAAATAAATACTATATATCCGTAAAGCATTGTCTGACTTTTTCCTGCTTTAGTAGTTATGTTAAAATTTAATTAGATGAACCACTTCTCAACAACAGATGAACTAAAAGAAGGAGGAAATAATTACATATAATTACTTTTTAATATGGTTAATTACTTGAGGTAAAGGATCACACCACCCCCACCCTGATTTAGGACAGGTAATTAGGCCATCAGTAACTCATTGTTAGTTGACTTTTCACTCTGTCTGGGGGAAATGATCTAAAATTTGTCTTTTTCAAAGCTATGAGAATTTGCTAGTTATTTGTTAACGTTGATTGTGCACTGTAATCTTACTTTCAGGTATCCAACATCATGTTAATATTGGTCCTGACTTTTTAAATTCGTAGGCCTGTGTGAGGGTTAGGAAACATGCCACTGTTCTCATCTCTGGTGGTAGTGAGGTGAAATCCCGATGCTAACCTTGGTCTTTTCAAATGGATTTGCATCTTTCAGATCTTAAAACATTTTAATCCTTTCCCCAGAGACCTACTGGTGCTAGTCCTGGCTGGTTTCCACCTAGCAACTCCATTTCTCTAGCAAGTTGGTTGCTGTCTTGTGGTGTTATTTTCTGGACCTAATATTAGCTGTTTTGTAGTAGCCAGGTTAGATGTAGTGGTTCCAGATACGGGTTTTCTTTATGCTTGCCACTTGCGTGTCTAGGTTTCTAAGCAAGCCATGTCTAGTTTCATGTATTGATGCTTATGTTTGTCAGTGTAGCGGAAAATGTATCCTCATCAATGTTAGTTACTGTCATTTTTCTTCAAAGGCCAGATACTCATTTTGCTCAAGGGGAAGCCTAAGAACATAAATGCTTTTATTTTCTATTGTATTGCATGCCATTATCATAATCACCATTCTCATTGAAGTAGATGCAGCCTCACTTTTTTTTTTTCCAAGATCCCATTCGTGGACAGTATCTTCCCTTCTCCTTTTTTACTTATGTTCTACCTTCCCCCTTTTTAATGCCAACTTAGGCACTTGGAGGAAGATAGAATATTAAACAAGGTACATTACTTGTTTCAGATATTTCCAGTAAAATTGTTTGAACACTTGCCCCATAGATGATGCTGAATAATCCCCTATTTGCTGGAAACCCTCAGCTTCAAGAACAAATGAGACAACAACTCCCAACTTTCCTCCAACAAGTGAGTAAGAAAAGATGCTAGCTATCTTTGGTAATACTTTGCTTGAAAAGTTTGATAAACAATTTCCTTGCTCTTCTCTGGCTAATAGCAAAATACAGAATAGAATCAGGTAATACTTGATCTTAACTGAGCCCATTTCACTGCTGATCTTTTGCTTATCTTTCTTAAACATAAATTTTGAGGAAAGAACCGTTTTGTTTTTGCTTTTGAGGACTTAGGATTTTGAATGCTCTGTTAATACCATAAACCATGTCCCTTCACTTTACTAGTTTAGAAGTGCTTCATTGTGCCATATTATGCTTTATGATTTAACTAATCTCAGGTAACAGGAAAGAGCTACCCTATTCTATCTTACAAGTTTGGTTTCTTGGTAATGTTTTAATTTCTTCCAAATCTAATATAATGCTTGTTTTTCAAGGGGTAGATCTCATTTCCTCAGATTCAGAATTAGCAAGAATAAAATTGTCGGTGTTGTCATATAAGGAAGGTTGTATTATAAAATGTATTTGGGATATTGCCCTGGTACTTGATTATTTCAGTAGTGAAAAGATAAAAGAGAAGTCAGACTTGATGTTTCTGAAGCTGGTAGTTCTAGGGCTTTTGAAATATTATGCAAGTGATTCTCAGGCCTCTAAAGCATTATCCAGGGTTAGTGTGTCCTTGATCTTTTGTAATGATGTCCTAAACCTGTCTTTCTTGGTCAGGTAGGTGGTGTGTATTTGGAAGTCACGAAGCTAAACTCAGGTTACATGTATTCTCAAATTTGGAACTGATAATAGTTAGGAGGACTATGTGCCTTTCACCATATTACCATAATTATCTGAATTGTGTATTTGGAAGTTGTCTGTTAGAAATAATACTTCATCTGTTGGAGAAGGGAAGCGGTTTTGATTTCCAGAGTAGTTTCTGATTGTCTTCCATTATGAAAAATGGCATTCACGATAGTCTTGGGAGGAGGTCAAGTACTGGTTTGTATACTAGATTATGTCAAAGAGGAGGTGCTTGTGTTTATTTTGGGAAAGAAATGATGGATCATCAGTGCTCAGCAATAAGGTTTTCAGTTTTCTCCAGAAACAGTGGCAATGAAAAGATTTAAAATTTATCTTCACTCATTTTAATTCTCTTATAACTCCGGTTTTCTTTCTTCCTTAGATGCAGAACCCTGATACACTATCAGCAATGTCCAACCCTAGAGCAATGCAGGCCTTATTACAGATTCAGCAGGGTTTACAGACATTAGCAACAGAAGCCCCTGGCCTCATCCCAGGGTAAGCCTATTTTGGGAAGGTTATGAGTGCATAATGTCTCTCCCTGAGAATTTTGGATTTAATACCATTCTGTCTTTTTGTCGTTGAAATTGTTTTTAAGTAAGAATATTCAGAGTTAAAAAGGTTTCTTTTAAGAAGATAGTTAATACTACGTTACATCAAATATAACTAATCCGTCATCTGGGCTGGCCTCTTGCTCTGTGGGAGGTTAGGCTCATTACTTCCTTGTCCTTTCCTCAGGTTTACTCCTGGCCTGGGGGCATTAGGAAGCACTGGAGGCTCTGCGGGAACCAGTGGGTCTAGCTGTGCACCTAGTGAGAACACGAGTCCCAGTGCAGGAACCACCGAACCCGGACACCAGCAGTTTATTCAACAAATGCTGCAGGCGCTTGCTGGAGTAAATCCTCAGGTAATGATTCTTTTCTGTTCAGATTTTGAAATCTTTAATGTTAGAAATTTAGAAATTAAGGGAAAGAAAATCAAAGTAGCAGTTCTATAGGGTTTAGGTTGTAATGAAAGGAAAACTGTAAAGGTATTGATCCTAAAAAAAATAGCATTACAAAAACTGTGCTGACTTTGGTTCTATACAAATGGTCCTATATTAGGCACTAAACCAAGAACTCCAGACTCACTGCCATCGAGTCGAATCTGACTTAGCAATCATATAGGACAGAGTAGAACTGCCCCACGGGGTTTCCAAGGAGCACCTGGTAGATTTGAACTGCTGACACTTTGGATAGCAGCTGTAGCTCTGAACCACTGTGCCACCAGCATTTCCATTAGGCGCTAAAGGGAACATTTTATAGTTGTAGGGAAGAAATGCTACAGCTTAATGCCGTAGCTTTCAGAATAGTTAAACCTTTAGAATGCATTCGTTTTTGGAGTCCCTTTTGAGCATTTGAAATGTTTTATCAAAGTTTGTCAGGGAAGACTAGAAACAAGCACTTCAGGACATTTTTCCAGTGTTAAACCAGAAGCCTTTGTATTTTGACTTTGCGCCAGTGTTCACTTATACAAAAATGATTACCAATATGAAAGTAAACTTTGAACAAATTTAAACCTGTTGTAGGAGCTTGTCCCCAAACTTTTGCATGACAAAAATACTTCATGGTCTACTAGATGCTTTCTAATTTCAAGCCTTATTAAAATTCAGTAAACAGACAGGGATCTATACTGTACGTATTTGTATTCTTGACACTTAGCATAGCATCTGGCTCATGGTAGTAGGTACTCAGTACATATTTATGGAATTAATAAAAAAAAATTTGACCAGGATTGATGAATCATGTATTTTTGTCTTCATTTCTGAAGAAAGATTTGTTTCAACTAAATTGTCAGCATTAGGAATATAATTTGTGGGCCTGAAAATGGAACTCTTCTGTGAAGAATTAACTGGCCAGTGCAGGAATTGAATCCATGTTCTCAGCCTCCATTGGAACTTTAGAATTTTACATATAAGGACACTGACTTTTATAGATACGCAGTTGGTCAGTAGTTGCCATCGAATTGATTATAACTAATAAATCTCCTTCCAAACTCTGTGCAGGTGTACTTTAAGTTTTCCTGCATTTTACAACCCTCTTAGATGTATCTAATATAATGGTTAAAGTTTATTGGCCTTTTTTTTTTTTTGAGCAGAGTTATGTGATCTGTATTTGGCATGATTATTAGTTATAAACTAGGCAGTTTAGAATTAAAAAAGTGCTAATGGACTTTTAATTGTTGGATATATTTTATGAACGTGTTTTTAAAGCTCAGTAGACCAGTGTATATTATTAACAAATAGTTAAAAATTTAAAAAGGTACTTAGGTGTGATATGGAACGGTTTTCCGTAGAGTTGTGTTTTTTTTTTTTTTTTTTTTTTAATAGCTACAGAATCCAGAAGTCAGATTTCAGCAACAACTGGAACAGCTCAGTGCAATGGGATTTTTGAACCGTGAAGCAAACTTGCAAGCGCTGATAGCAACAGGAGGTGATATCAATGCGGCTATTGAAAGGTTACTGGGCTCCCAGCCTTCATAGCAGCAGTTCTGTAACTTGAAAAAAATGTAATTTATTTTTGATAACGGCTCTTAAATCTTTAAAATACCTGCTTTATTTCATTTTGAAACTTGGAATTCTGTGCTATTATAAACAAACCCAATATGATGCATTTTAAGGTGGGAGTACAAGGAGATGTGTGGATTTTTCTGTGTTTTTTATTTTATTTTTTGACCAGTGGGAATCAATGCTTTTTTGTTTAAGGCTATTGCATGCATCAAACACTTCTGCATTTATTGTAATTTTTAAAAAATCTGACAGATATCACCTTTTATAGTTGGGTGAACAGATATTGTCCTGCATCTGTCCAGTTTATTTGCTTTTTAAACATTAGCTTATGGTAGTAATTTATGTAGAATAAAAGCATTAAAAAGAAGCAAATCATTTGCACTCTATAATTTGTGGTACATTTGCTTATTGTGACTTTGGCATGTATTTTTGCGAACAAAATGCTGTAAGATTTATACTATTAACAGGTTTTTTTTGTGGGTTTTGTTTGTTTTTTGTATACAGTGTAGTATCACATTTGGGACTGCATTTCTAGAGACTTATTGCAGTAGGTTATCTGAGCAAAACACCTGTAGCCAAAAAAAAAAAAAAGATAAGGAAATACTCTTTAAACCGAGTATTATCTAATTGTATAGACTCTTACAGCATCTTTGGCAAACATCTCTCCGCAAAAGTGCTGGTTTAGTCAGGTTTGTTGAAAATATAGTAGAAAAGCTGATTCTGGTTATCTCTTTAAGGACATTTAATTGTACAGAAAACATAATGTAACATTGTTGCAGCATTCACAGATAGACTGTAAATGACCTTAATCTTTGTACAGATTGAAGGAACACTGTAGGATACTCAAAAGCACCTTTGCCTAGAACTTTTCAACTTCTCCCATAGATAGTCTAGCAGGCATTACAATTTGTAATTGAAATGCTGCTTTCACTGAACATGTTGTGATGTTTCATTTATTTTTAACTGCCATATAAATAATAGAACCATCTTTTGGGTTGATCAGTTTTCCATGCAGAGGCAATATGTGAGTTTAAAAATGATTTGTGAGCCACTTGTTTCTGAAGTGTTTTGGTAGTTCTACTAAGAAATAGTTAAATATAGTGCTTTTCAGAGCCTCTGAGAAGGGATATTTTGGGGGAGAATCTATTCCTGGATGGGGCCAGTCTAAGTAATACTGGCAACCAAGATTCTGTTAGGATTTCTGTGCATATAGTGTAGTAAAGAAGTATCATTCGGGACGACAAAGAGCCGTGTTAACAATGTTGAGTAACATTTGGCTGTTCTACAGCCTTTTTCCTCCTCCAAAGACGTTCTGTTTACCTAACTCTCAAACTGCTGGGGGCGGTACATTCCTTTAGGACCAATTAAAATGTAACTTTGGGGTCAGTAATATATTTGGCTGACTCGGGTTCAGTATTCTCTTAGGTCATTATATTCTCTCATGTACAGGATGTGAAATGTTAATATGAGTTGAGATCAATAAAATCAAGGGATATACAAGTTTTGAATTCCATTACTTCTGTAAGTTGCTTGCTATTAAAAAAGGTCATGAGGCCATGTTACCTACCAGTCCTTGCACTGTTTTGACACTTTCCTTAGGAGGGAAGCATGTATAAAGGTTGTTATGGAGGCATGACTAAAGTTGTTAAGGATGATGTTCACATATCTTTGCTCTTCTCTGCCTTATGCCTCAGTCCGGTTTAAAAACTTTTGTACTAGTGAATGGTGGTACACAGAATGGGATAGTGTCATAACTAATTTGATGATTTATTAATCACAAAATAACAATAAATCTCTAGCTTTTACACTTGGTTTGTCTTGACTCTTTTGTAGAAAGAAAACAATGTCTTCACTTTTCTTCAACCATGGCTTTTAAAGGCGATTGGGGTTAATTTTACCCCAGATTTTATCATGCTAAGGAGCCCTAGTGGCACAGTAGTTAAAGTGCTGGGCTGCTAACTGAAAAGTCAGCAGTTCAAGTCTTCCAGCTGCTCTGCGGGAGAAAGACGTAGGAATCTGCTTCTGTAAAGATTTACATCCTTGGAAACTTTATGGGACCGTTCTACTCTGTCCTATAGGGTCGGTATGAATTGGAATCAACTCGACGGCAGTGGGTTTGTGTTTTTATCACACTTTAGATTATTCTTTATTTTTCTATTTCCCTCAATTGAAATGTGCTCATACACTATGGTGTTTTGAAAAGCTAGCTAACTGCAAAGCTTGGTGACCTGGGTTTTGATTGGTTTCTTTTGTGTCCGACTAGTTATTTGACTTGGGGTAAGGCATCACGATTTCTTACTGTAAAAAATGTTCGTGAGACTTAGAGGGCACACTGGACTGGGTGATCTCTTAAGTACCTGTCAGCTCCTGCAGTGGTGTGATTTTTGTTGTTGTTTGTTTCTAATATGTTTATCTTAGATCTGAATATCTGTTAAAGGGGTTCAGAATACTTAAAATTTTTTAAAGCGTTAAAAAGACATTTAAAATACTGTAGGCTATGGTTGCTTTCATATATATCAGAAGTGAATAAAGAATGGAGTGGTGAGAATAACATTTCAGGAATTTATTTCCCAAGTGGAATATATGTGATATCCTAAGTGTCCCCCACCTGTCTTGTCAGTTTGTCGTACTGTGGGGGCTTGCATTGCTGTGATGCTTCAAGCTTTGCCCCTGGTATTCAGGTACCAGCAGGATCACCCAAGGTGGACAGGTTTCAGCTGAGCTTCCAGACTAAGACTAGGAAGGAGGATCCGGCAGTTTACTTCTGAAAAGATTGAAGTTGTCAAGGATTTCATTTTTTACTTGGATCCACAATTGACACCCATGGAACAGCGGTTATGAAATCAAGTGACACATTGCATTGGGCAAATCTGCTGTAAAAGACCTCTATAAAGTGTTGAAAAGCAAAGGACCTCTTTAAAGTGACGAAGAGCAGAGATGTCACCTTGAAGACTAAAGTGCACCTGACCCAAGTATTTTTAATCGCATCATATGCGTGGAAAAGCTGGACAGTGAATAAGGAAGACAAGAAGAAGAATTGACGCCTTTGAATTGTGGTGTTGGCAAAGAATATTGAATATATCATGAACTGCCAAAAGAACAAACAAATGTGTCTTGGAAAAAGTACAACCAGAATTAGAATGCTCCTTGGAAGCAAGGATGGTGAGATTGCATCTTACATATTTTGGACATGTTATCAGGAGAGATCAGTCCCTGGAGAAGGACATCGTGCTTGGTAAAGTACAGGGTTAATGAAGAAGAGGAAGACCCTCAATGAGAGATGGATTGACACAGTGGCTGCAACAGTGGGCTCAAGCATAACAACGATTGTGGGTGTGGTACAGGACAGGGCAGTGTTTCGTTCTCTTGTACATAGGGTTGCTGTGAGTTGGAACTGACTTGAAGGTATCTAACAATAAGTAAAGTGTAGCAAATATTGAACAATCAGATAAGTGACAGCTGGCCCTTTTGTGTGTTCAGAATCTTGAGTTTCAGGTGTAGTTTAAATATAGCAAAGAAAGGGATGTTTTGTTGGGGGACATGTAAGATAGGTAACCTACTGTCGAGTTGACTCTGACTCATGGCGACTTTCTAGAGTACAGCAGAACCAAATGTCTTGTCCTGCGTCATCCTCATGACTGCCAGTGTGTTTGAGTCCATCATTGTGGCTCTTGAGCAGATCCAGCTCACAAAGGCTCTCCCTAACTCTTGCTGGCCCTTTTCTTCACCAAACATGATGTCCTTCTCTAGCATTTGATCCCTTCTGATGACATGTCCAAAGCAAGTGTGAGTCAGACAGTGTTCTGCTGTGATACATAAGGTTTTCATCAGCTGAATTTTGGAAGTAGAGCACCACATCTTTCTTCCCAGTCTGCTTTTGTCGGGAAGCTCTGCTAAAACCTGTGTACCATGGGATGACCATCTGGTATTTGAAATATTAATGGCATAGCTTCCAGAAAATTAGCAACATGCATGCCACCACAGTATGACAAACTATAAATTTAATAGGCAAATCATGACAGAAAGAACATAATGGGTAAAGATGAGTAGGTTAAGTGACAAATTGCTCTTTTCCCTATTTTTTTTAAAGCCAAGTCATATGTATGTATGTGTATATATGTATGTATATAACACATGGTAGTTTTCAGGTGCTGTCGAGTTGGCTCTGACTCAAAGCGACCCTGTATGCAACAGAACAAAACACTGCCTGACCTGCACTATCCTTACAACTGTTGCTGTGTTTGAGCCCATTGTTGGAGCCGGTGTGTCAGCCCATCTCGTTGAGGGCCTTAGTCTTTCTTTTGCTGACCCTCTACTAAGCATGGTGTCTTTCTCCAGGGACTGGGCCCTCCTGTGGTAACAGGTCCAAAGTACATAAGACAAAGTCTCACATCCTCACTTCTGAGGAACATTCTGGCCGTCCGTCTTCCAAGACAGATTTATTTGTCGTTCTGGCAATCCATGGTGTTGTGTTCAGTGCTCTTCTCGAGCTCCATAATTCACCACATCAGTTCTTCTTCGGTCTTCCTTATTCGTTGTCCAGATTGCACATGCATATGAGGTGATTAGCCCTCAAGGTGACGTCTTTGCTTTTTAACACTTTAAAGTGGCCTTTTTGCAACAGATTTGCCCAAAGCAATGTGTCTTTTGATTTCTTGACTGCTGCTTCCATGGGCATTGATTGTGGATCCAAGTAAAGAAATCGTTGACAACGTCAGTGTTTTCTGCGTTTCATAATGATGTTGCTTATTGGTCCAGTTGTGAGGATTTTTGTTTTGTTTATGTTAAGGTGTAATCCATATGAAGACTGTAGTCTTTGATCTTCATCAGTAAGTGCTTCAAGTCCTCTTCACAAGTGGTTAAGGCAGGAAAATACTGCATAGGTACTTCTCTTAGAGAATATACTTCTCCTAAAGAAAAACATTAAGCATGTGAAAGTCAGCAAGAATCCAGCAGTTCCCATTCATATTATAACCTCCTTTTCACTTGACCATTCTCTTTTCAAGGTATTGCTAGATATCAAATGACCATCTTGGGAAAGCTATACTTAGCAAATCTCCACTTTTTTAGTTCTACATGGTATTCTCTCCCTACCTAGAATCTCATCTATCATCTTTGGCTTTCATAAAGCCTACCGTTCTTTCTGGGCTTAGTTCTGAAGTCTTCCTAAACTACTAGTGTGCAATGATTAAGCCCTGGTGGTGCAGTGGTTAAGTGCGCGGCTGCTAACCAAAAAGGTTGGCAGTTCAAACCCGGCTGCCATCCTGCAGGAAAAAGATGTGGCTGTCTGCTTCTGTAAAGATTACCACCTTGGAAACCCTAGGGGGCAGTTCTTCTGTGTCCTGTAGGGTCGCTGTGAGTTGGAATTGACTCGAAGGCAGTGCAGTGGATTTTTGGTTTTTGAGTACCAGGCTCTTTCCTAGTTGCTGAAAAGTATGATGTTGTTGGTTGCTGTTGAGTCGATTCCAACTCACGGCGGCCCCACGTGTACAGGGTGGAGCTGCTCCGTAGGGTTTTGAAGGCTGTTACTTTTCGGAAGCAGGTAGCCAGGCCTGTCTTCTGCGGTGCCTCGGAGTGGGTTTGAATCACCAGCCTTTTGCCTAGTAGTTGAGTGCTTAACCATTTGTGCCACCCATCGACTCCGCTGAAAGTACAGCAGTAAATAAAACAATTTCTGTCTGTATGGGGTTTACATATTAGAATTCAGGGAGACAGACAAAATGTTTATAGCCTGTCAGCTAGTGACAAGTGCTTTGGCAAGAAATTAAGGAAAGTAGATGGTGCTTGTTTACCACCGCTGACGGCTCTGACAGGGATCACAAGAGGGTCCCAGACAGAGCTGGAGAAAAATGTAGAACAAAATTCTAACTCAAAAAGAAAGACCAGACTTGCTGGCCTGACAGAGTCTGGGAAACCCTGCGAGTAGGCCCCTGGACACCCTTTCAGCTCAGTAATGAGGTCACTCCTGAGGTTCACCTTTCAGCCAAGGAGTGGACAGGCCCATGGAACAAGACTAAAGGGGCAGACCAGCGTCGGGGGCAAGACTAGAAGGCAGGAGGGGACAGGAAAGCTGGTAATAGGGAACCCAAGCTTGAGATGGGAGAGCGTTGACATGTTGTGGGGTTGTTAACCAGTGTCATAAAACAATATGCGTACTGTTTAATGAGAAACTAATTCTGTAAACTTTCATCTAAAGTACAATTAAAAAAAAAAAGGCTAGTTCAGGAGAGGGGTGTTCTTATTTTACATGAGGCATTAGAGAAAGCCTCACTGATGACATTTGAACAGAGACTTGAAGACTATCTGGAGGAGAGTTAGAAGTTTCCAGGAAGAAGGGCAGAAAGAAAAGTCTGCTAATGTGAGTATGCTGAGTGTTTGCAGAGGGGTCACAGTGTAGCTGGAGCAGGATGGGAACTAGGGGGGCAGTAAGGAATAAAGTTGGAGAGGTGTTTAGGTGTTCCTGTGGAAGGAAGGCTTGTTAATACACAGATTTGAGGCCCCACCCTCAGCGTCTGATTTACTAGTCCTGGAGTTGGGGTAGAATTTGCATTTCTAACAAGCTCCCATGTGAGAACCACTAGTCTAGGCAGCTGTGAGCAGAGGGACTGTTAGAGGTAGTAATCCAGGTGAGAGACCATAGGGCCTTGAACTGGGCTTGTGGCAGGGGAGATGGTAAGAAGTGAAATTTGGGGTATGTTTTGAAAATAGAGCCAGTAGGATTTACTGACGATAGATGTGAGGTTAAGAGCAAGAGAGGAGTCAAGCAAAGCGAACAAGGTGGAGAAACATGGGAAGGAGGGTGTATAAAGAAGTTTAGTTTTGACATGTTAGCTATACTTAATGAATGTAAGAAGAAATGTGAAGGCTGTTGGAGAGGTTCAGACTATAGACATGTTTTACAACTGCCAGTATAGATGGTATTTAAAGTCAAAGTACTAGATAAGTCAGTGGTTTTCAACTGGGAGCTATTTCACCTCCCAGGGGGATTTTGGCAATGTCTGGAGACCAGGGATGGTGCTAAAAAAAAAAAACTATAATGTGAGGACAGCCCCCATAATAAAGATTATTTTGGTCCAAAATATTAATGGTGCCGAGGTTCAGAAATCCTGAGCTATCTGAATTTCAGGGAGGGAATGCTGATAGACAGACTTGAGGAAGACTGAGCCCTGGTTTATGCCAACTTGTAGGTCAGGGAGCTGGGAGGAAACCAGCAAAGGAGATGAAGAGGCAGCTAGTAAGGAGAGAACTGAGAGAGGTCCTAAAACCAAGTGAGGAAGCCTTTCCAAGAAGTGCAGTGAACTGTGTTAAACGCTACTCTTTCAAGTACTTATTGTGAATTGACTATTAACTGAAGGGAAGGACCCTCATGACTATGACTAGAGGCTTATAGAGTGGTGGGAGAAAAATTCTGCTTGGAGTGGACTGGAGGAGGCACAAAGTTCTGAAGTAAAGAGAGTGAGAGAAATAGGGCCGTAGCTGAGGGGAAGGGAGAGTTAGTGTTGATGTACGGCAAGAGGAAGCTTGCTTTCTATTTTCTTTTAAGGTGGAAAATACTACAGCACGATTGTATTCCAATGGTAATGATCCAGTGTGTGGGGGGGAAGGTTGTTTTCTACCAGAAAATAGACAGGAATGATTGATTGCTAGCTTTTGATCCTCACAATATATTGTGTGTGTGTGTGTTTAAGTATCTTTATTACATGAATATAAGATGCTAGTTTTCTAAGGCTTAGGCCCCGCCCCGAACTGGCCCAATGTTGCTTCTGCCATATTCTCATGGTCAAGCAGTTTTTCTTAGCTTGCCTAGATTTAAGGGGAGTGGTCATAAGCCCCAACACTAAATGGGAGGAGTGTCAAAGAATTTGTGACCATTGTAATGTACCACACTGTAATCACACAAGGAGTATGTTTTCTTCTCCACTGCTCACTCCTTTCCAAGGGAGAAGTAGTGACTTAGGTGATTGTTGAATACTGCAGAAAGAACTGGTACGCTAGACTGAGCCCCCCATTTCTTTGGAAATGTCTGTCAAAAGGAAACATGCATTCTAGTCTGTTGTCTTGCTATATGATAATAAGTTTAGTGAGACAGGCTTGGCTCCTGTGGGAAAGGTCTGTAGTTTTTGCTCTTTGTAAAAATTTACCACTGTAACCATCTAAGCATACAATTTGGTGGCATTAAATACATTCACAGTGTCGTGCAGCCATCACCAGTGTCTAGTTCCAGGACTTCTCATTCCCTAAAAGGAAACCCTGTATCTATTAAGCAGTCACACTCCATTCTTCCCTTACCCCAGCTCGTGTCTCTGAATTTGCCTGTTGCGAATATATTATATAAATTGAACCCTACAATATGTGGCATAATGTGTTCAAGGTTCATCCATGTTGTAGCATGTATCAGAACTTTCCTTTTACAGCTGAATAACATTCCATTGTATGATATACCACATTTTGTTTTGGGGAGTATATTTTGAAGGTAGAGTCAATAGGATGTTTATCTCTTGATGGATATTTGAGTTGTTTCTACCTTTTGGCTATTGTGAATAGAGCTGCTGTGAACGTTGGAAGTTTTTGTTTTGAAAGCCTGCTCTCAGTTTAAGAGGAAGACCTTCAACGAGATGAATTGGCACAGTGGCTGCAATAATGGGCTCAAACATAGCAACAATTATGAGGATGGTGTAGGTTTGGGCAGTAATTTGTTCTGTTGTACATAGGGTCGCTGTGAGTTGGAACCAACTCGATGGTACCTGACAACAACAGAAGTGGGATTGCTGGTTTATATGGTAATTGTATGTTTATCTTCTTGAGGAACCACCGAACTTTGTTACAGCAGCCGTACCATTTTACATTCCCACCAGCAGTGGAGGAGGGTTCCAGTTTCTCCACATCCTTGCCAACTCTTACTTAGGGTAATCCCAGGGGATGTAAAGTGGTATCTCATTGTATTTTGATTTGCAAGACCTGTAGTTTTGATAGGTAAATTAATTTTGGTGTTGGGTTGGGTGCCATAGAGTCTAGTCGATTCCGACTCATCGTGACCCTGTATGACAGAGTAGAACTGCCCCATAAGATTTTCTAGGCTGTAGTCTTTATGGGAACAGATTGCTAGGTCTTTTCTCCTGTGCCATTTCTTGAGATGTTCAAATTAAACCCTCCTGTCTGAGCTCTTGGTTTGTTCTCCCCCTACTCCCCAAAAGATAAATGATGGGGCCCCAACTATCTCAAGTCTAGGCCCAAAAGGCCTTCATGAATGACAGGGATCTCTGCCAGTGAGAAGAAGAAAAGCAGCTCTTTTCATCTGGGAGCTGGTGGCCTTGGTGTCCTGTTGAACATAAATCTTGCAGAACACCTCTGTCAGACAGGACTGCTCTGACCATGATGGATGACGACAAAAACAAGATCACTCTGTAATCCACTCCTGAACATGGGCAAAAATAGGGGCATTGTCCAAACCCCCAAAATAACCACACATCTCCCTATCCTGGCTAATGTGTTTCTTTACCAGTTACAGCTTTATCCTGGCTTTATTCCTCTCACCTTATGGACTTATTAAGATACCTAATCATAGAATTTCCCTACTTCCTGAGAGCATCCAATTCAGACAGAGCCCTGTTTCTTTGAACCCTCCTTACAGTCGCCTACCATTAGCCCAGATCCTGTACAGTCACGCGTCGCTGAATGTCCACACAGTACGTTCTGTGAAATAAGATGTTAGGTGATTTGGATGTTGGGTGAACGTCATAGTCACACGCTACGTAAAGTCCGTTCTGGCAACATCTGGCCGCATGTACATCTGGCTGCATATACCTCGGTGCTCGCACCACACCTGTCCCCTCTCCCACCCCTTCCTACCTGTAGGGCAGGTGCTTTCGTCTCTGAGGGAGGGGTCAGGCCTGATGGGAGCATGGACGTATATGCAGTTTAGGCGGTCTGATGTTGCCTGAACTGCCCGCCTTTTGGTTAGCAGCTGAGCACTTTAACCACTGCACCAGCAGGGCTTCTTAACCTGTTGCTGTTGTGTTGATTCCAACTCATAGCGACCCTATGGGGCAGGGTAGGGTGCCATAGAGCCTAGGATTTCCAAAGCTGTAAGTCTTTAAGGAAGCAGACTGTCACATCTTTCTCCGGTGGCCCAGCTGGTGGGTCTGGACACTAACCTTCAGGTTAGTAGCCAGTTGCTTAACCACTGTGCCACTGCTCCTCCCAGATCAGCACCAGCTGTGATAATTTATACCTGAGGTTCTACGGAGCTGGGTTGGAAACAAGTCCGCACATTGATGTCTAACACAGCTTGTGCACAAGATGTCTTTAATTCTTTTTCCTTGGCAGTTGCTCATTTGTAATGCCCATGATGGAGTTAATACGCGATCTCCATCGTTCTGCATGTTGTCATTAGCTGCTGTCAGGCCGGCCCCTGACTCAGGGCAGCCCTATGCACAATGGAACGAAATGCCGCCCGGGCCTGTCATCCCCGTGAGTGGTGTGGATTGCACCGGTATGATTGGTAGGGTTTTCACTGGCTGATTTTCAGAAGTAGATTGCCAGGCCTTTCTTCCTAGTCCATTTTAATCTGGAAGCTCCACTGGAGACGGTTTAGCATCATAGCAACACATGGGCCTCCGTTGACAGGTGGTGGCTGTGCCTGAGGTGCATTATACATGTGCCGTTCAGTCAAGGGACAATGAACTTGCACATTACAGTTCACAAAAATTAAAACCTCTGGTCCATGATGATATCCTTGCATAGTGAGCCTGTTTTAGTTTCCCACTTGCTTTTGTACTCCTGTCCACTGAAAAAGTTTGCTCACCAGGGCGGTCTTCAGAGAGGCACAGGGTGTGAGGGCTGGTGGACCACTGAGGGCACCTGGTGACACCCCCTCAGAGCTGACTTGGACAGGGTCACCCAGTGGATGTGCTGCAGAGCCATGCCTAGAGCCCAGTCTCCTGGGTCCTGATTTAAGACCTGAAGCCGCCAGGTCATCCATGGTTCAGGGGTGACATCCCAGACCCTGCATGACAGCCTGGCCAAGGGCTGGGGGAGGAGCGGGAGGAGACCTCTGGTAGGGACTGAGGAGGAGGCGCAGTCATTTAGAACGGGCCCATCATTTCCCCACGGTTTGAAAAGCAAAGGGGTGGGAGTATTTTTCATATGGCGGCCCTACGTCAGACTCCAGGGATGAGAGTTATAACGAGCTAGCATTCGTGAGCATTTGTGTGTCAGCCAGGTTCTGGTCTCAGGGCTTTGCAGGTATTATTTCTCACAAACTTCTGAGGCAGGTGATATCCTCATTTTACAGGGGAGAAAAATGTTTAACCTGACTTTCCTGCAATGGAAGACTAGGAAGGGGGCGAGGAGGTGGGTAAAGTCCTGCCAGAAGGGGAATGTGAGTGGTATTTGCAGGGTTGGGAAATCTATTTTGTGCCACATTGAACAGTTCTCACCTGCCCCTTTTTCGCAGGTCAAAGAGGCCAGTCGGGTGTGTGTAGTCAGGGCTACGGGGGGGCGGGGGCAGGGGGCTGCATCTCACTGCCTCTGACCAAAGGGCACACTCAAACGCTTGGTGGCTGGATGGGTTTTCAGGGCTCCAGAGCATTGTTTGTGCTTGCTGGGCCTCCGTGGGCCACCAGAGGGCAGCACTGACTCACACCTCCACATGCCCACCTCAGCTGCCTTCATTGCAAAGGCCAGAGCAGTGATGGTCAACCCCACCAGACTCAGTGCCCTCCTTTTAAACAACTATTTTCTAGTCTCCCTTTATCATTTTGAAATAAAATGAAAATTAAATATGATGCCTTAACTCTATAAAAGAGAAATAAAAGTAGCTGTCTTAGCTAGTTCTGCTATAACAAACACCATAAGCGGATGGCTTTAACAAACAAATTTATTCTCTCAGAGTCTCAGAGGCTAGAAGTCTGAATTCCAGAAGCCAGCTTCAGGGGAAGGCTTTCTCTGTCAGCTCTAGGGGAAGGTCCTTGTCTTCAGTCTCCTGGTCTAGGAGTGACTCTGCACAGGGACCCTGGGTCCAAAGGATGCGCTCTGCTTCCGGCTCTTCTTGGTGGTTGGAGGTCTCCCTGTCTCTTTGCTTGCTTCTCTCTTTTATATCTCAAAAGAGATTGACTCAAGATACAACCTAAGCTTGTAGATTGAGTCCTACCTCATTAACATAACTACTGCCTCTAATCCCGCCTCATTAACATCATAGAGGTAGGATTTACAACACGTAGGAAAATCACATCAGATGACAAAAGGGTGGACAATCATACAACACTGGGAATCATGGCCTAACCAAGTTGACACACATTTTTTGGGGACACAATTCAATCCACAACAGTAGCTTTTAATTAACCAGTGTGTTTCAGTATGTAATGCTTGGTGCACCTACACTGAAAGAATGTAGTTTATAGTTAGATGGTTGTGTCCACAGGTGTATCGCTGTGAATGAGGAATTATAAATGCAGATGGAAGGAGGTGGGTTGTATTGGTGGCAGAAATGCACCACAGTTTTCTAAAAAGGTAGACAATTCTTGGTAAAGTGTAAAATGAAATACAATTGTCCTTTTATTTAAAAGGTTACTGCATTCTTGGAAATTTTAGTGTATATTAAAACCTCAAAAAAATTTTTCATTTCTATATTAAATAGAGTTGGTTTCTGTGCTCAGATCATTATGAACAGACTGTTTCTCATTGATCCTCCATGAATGGGAGTCCCTGGATGGTGCAGTTAATGTACTCTCCTGCTAACTGAAAGGTTGGAGGTTCGAGTCCACCCAGACACAAATCAGAAAAAAAGGCCCAATAATTTACTTTCAAAAAATCAGCCATTGAAAACTCTATGGAGGACAGTTCTACCCTGACACACATGGGGTCACCATGAGTGGGAACTGATTTGATAGCATCTCGTTTGGGTTTTCTGTTATTTGTGTATTTACTTCACCTGAAGGCCTCACAGCCCACCATCTTGCCCCCCACTGCTAAGCCAAGAGAAACACTTCCCATTGTCCTGAACAGGTATCTTGAGATTGGAAGACCCCGCCTTTATTAAGATGGCATTAAATAGACACTTTCTCCTCTGGACAGAAAACCCAGCTTTCCCTGTGGTGTGCTGTCTCTGGGATATGCCCAAGGCCATGTAAATCAGAAAAGGGAATCCATTCCATTCTTTTCTATGGCCCCTTGTGCAAGGGATCCCAGCCAAATCAGCCACCCCACTTTAGTGCCCTCCTGGAGCAGGGGCTCTCCACCCTGTCGCCAGCCCAAAGCACCACTTCAGAGATTGCACATCGTCTGTGGCCCTTCTCGAGTTGCCTTATATGGTCCTTGCTTGGTCAGAACCAATCTAGCCCTAAACTTCACCGTTCTCAATGGCCTCCCTGATGCTGCTGTCAGGGTGGGCTCAGCACCAATGGGGTATCAGAATGGTCCTGCTCATCAGACCGTACATGGTGGTTCCCAGCCCTGGGGCCTCATGGGTCAGCTGTGGAGTTTTCAGACAGAGACCTGGGCCCTTCGTTACAGATGCTGGTTCAGTAGGCTGGGGTGGTGGGGGCCAGGGATCTGCGTATTTACAAGTTGCTCAGGTTTCTTGTCATCACCACAGAAAAGCTAGGCCTAAGGCCCAGGATGGTGGTTCAGTAGGCTGGGGTGGGGGGCAGGGATCTGCGTATGTACAAGTTGCTCAGGTTTCTTGTCATCACCACAGAAAAGCTAGGCCTAAGGCCCAGGATGGGCTCCCTGGGTGGCACAAAGGGTTAAGTGTTCCTTCCTGGCCAGTGTTTGTTACTGATGGCCTCCTGTACAGTCTCTTACGTCAGGAGGGTGCTGGCACTAGCCCGGCCTCACCGAGCTTTCGGAACCCTGGTTCCCCTCTGTAAAATGAGGGGGTAGACTGGATCAGTGAGGCCAAGCTTCCTTCACTCAAGTTCCACCTGCACAATTTTTGCATCTCCATGAGCCATGTGTACTTTTTGTTTACCTTTAAATGAACCACTTTAACATAAACGTATATTCTAAAGAAAGTGCTATATCACTATTTTAAATCGAAAACTTGAGAAGGAACCTAAAAAACATCAGGAGCAGTAAGAAAGTGATTAAATCGCAGAGGTTGTCAGGGCCCTGAGCCTGAGGCCTGTGCTCCGTTAAAGAGGGACATCGGCAAGTTGGGGGGCGGGGTACATGAAGACACACTAGACTCTGCACCGCAGGGAAAACAGAGAACTGCCCCAGAGGGTTTCTAAGGCTGTAATCTTCATGGAAGTAGACTGCCACATCTTTCTCCCGTGCAGCAGCTGGTGGGTTCCAGCAGCCGAGAGTTTAGCCAGTGCAGCCAGGGCTCCCTGAGAAAAGCAAAGGGGGTACTTCTCACTATGTGCCTTGGGTTACCGCACTGCCTGAAATCCCTGACAGGTGAAACCCTGCGCCCACAAGTGGTTTGCCCGCAACTACTAACCTAAAGGTTGGCGCTTCAGACCCACCCAGACGCACTACGGACAGAAGTCCTGGCGATCCGCTTCTGTAAAGATTACAGGCAAGAAAACCCCATGGAGCAGTTCTGCTCTAACGTGGGGCCTCCATGAGCCGGAATCAACTCGACAGTAGAGGGTTTGGCATTTCGGTTTGCACATCACAGCAGCCTTGTTGCATGCTTTGGGAATATCACTAAGGTCTGTCTCCTCCAGCCCTTGACTCTGCAAATTTCAGACATTCTGGGGTAGGAACTGCTCAAAGGAACTACTCTGGCAGCTCCCCTACTATTCTCTCTAATCATTTTCAATTTTTATTCTACCAGAAATGATCCTTTTTATTATCAGAAAAGATTTTGTTGGCTGCTCTACCTTTTAAGTAGCTGTTTAATTTTCGATGTTGAAGTCACACAACTGCTAATCAGAGCTTCTGATTAGCGGACAATGTTCCCAGGTTAAGCTGACATGGTTTTAGCCAAGAGGCAAGAAAGTTGGTATTGCTGCTGGTAAATACGTTTGCATGAGGCTTTTTGAAGAGCTGGATGA
This sequence comes from Loxodonta africana, assembly GCF_030014295.1. Classification (NCBI taxonomy): domain Eukaryota; kingdom Metazoa; phylum Chordata; class Mammalia; order Proboscidea; family Elephantidae; genus Loxodonta; species Loxodonta africana. The sequence goes on from NC_087350.1 coordinate 25,701,090, forward strand.
AGTTTATGGAAACCCTGATGGCATAGTGGTTAAGTGTTATGGCTGCTAACCAAGAGGTCAGCAGTTCAAATCTGCCAGGCGCTCCTTGGAAACTCTATCGGGAAGTTCTACCCTGTCCTATAGGGTCGCTATGAGTCGGAATCGACTCGACGGCACTGGGTTTGGTTTCAGTGGGTTTGGATGAAGTTTGCTGGTTCCCCCATTACTATCTTTTTGGACCCCAGCTTAAGAGTCCCTGCTTTAAACCACGTTGAAGGACAGAGAGGACATTGTGTCGCGTGGAATGACCTGCTGGTGAGGGGTCGCTTTTGTACGTGTTTCTGCTCCTGAGACCAATTTCTAGGGTGTGCCAAGGATAGTAAAGTCTCATTTATTTGTACAAATACAGGCATGATCAGGAATGTTCTAAACAAGGCCTTGATCGTCAGCATTGATTACAGAATTTCCTCTGAGCGTTTGATCGGATCACAGGTGCCTTTAAACTTCAATTAAGCTTTACTTTTAAAGCTCCCTCTCCCCTCCCCCATGCACCAAAGCATGATGCCAAGGGTGTCTCAAATCCCTAGAAATATAGCCAAACAAGTATACCTGGGCGAAATTATGATTTGTTCACCTGAAGAACTTAGAATCCAGTATTCGCAAGGATACGTCGGCTTCTGTTCTGGGCCACTGATGTGAGATGGTTCTCACTGCACTTTTAGCATTTCCAGAATGGTGGTGATGATCTCTGAAAGCTCTTGGTCCACACTGACTTGGATGAAGTTTTCTGGAGCTGATGGGGGCTCCAGAGTATTGAACTGGGACAGCAGTAGGTCAGGGGGCATAAAATGTCCTTTTCTTTTGAGTAAGCGTCCAGAGATGACCTCAGACGACCCACTCAAGTGGACCACAAAAAGCTTTACCTCAGGCAGCTTTTCTTCCTTGCTCGACTCATCACATGTCTGAGGGGCCCCATCACTGCCTCGTATTAAGATGTCTCTGTACATTTTCTTCAGAGCCGAACAAGCTAGAACCACACGCTGCCCTGAGGCTACCTCTCTGTTTACAAAGAAAAAAAAAGAAAAAGAGGAGTTAAAGAATGAAGATATTTAAAATAATCGGTGCCAGTTCTAGGAGTCCCTGGGTGGTGCAGTGTACTCAGCTGCTAGAGTTTTGAGTCTACCCAGAGGCACCTCGGAAGAAAGTCCTGGTCATCTACGTCCCCCAAATCCATGAAAACCCTGTGGAGCACAGCTCTACCGGGACACACACAGGATCACCACGAATCGGGACTGACTCAGGGGCAGCTGGCTTGGGGTCAGTTCTAGGGTGAGGACCCCAGTCTTACTTCTCTGCCAACAGTTGTTAAAAAATGGTGGCTAAGCATCAGGCGGTTCTGGCTTTGAGTTAAAGATCTTCCACTAACGAACTGAGCAATCTTGGGCAGCTGTATTCCTCCTTGAGCATCAGTTCATCATCCATTAACGGGGCTGCTCCGAGTGCCTGCCGCCTAGAACTGTGGTAAGGAAGATGTTTATCAAGGTGCCTGGTGCACAGGAAGTGCTCAGTAAGGTTTGGTTCTGGTCTCAAGGACTGGGATGTGGGCTCGGCCTCAGAGTGCGAACTCAGGCAGCTGCTGATGAGCACCCACATCGCACCAACACTGCAGGTCTCAGTGTCTGCTCCACAGCATGTTCGGTGGCTTGAATTTCACAAATGGCTTCTCCCTATTCTTACTCTACGGTATGGTGGAAAAGTTGGGGGGAGATACCGGAAGGTGCAGAGCTGAAGAAAGCAGGAGAAACAGGAACATCTGTCCCTGTGTGGTCAAGGTGAGCAGGACATGAGAAGTTTCCAGGGATGCTCTGAGAAAAAACTCGAGCCAGAAATTGAGGCAAAGTGACAAAGCACCAATAAGGGAAAACCTGTGTGGTCAGACTACCCAAGAGGGTGAGCCACAGCTTCCACCCAGCCCCAGTGTGCCCCTGGCCCTGGGGAGGGAGGCAGTCATTCTGAGGTTCCTTGAGACTCTAGAGTTAAGAGGTGAAATGTAAACAATGGGTTGGATATCTACTAGAAAGTTCACTTGAGAACTGAGCCTTCTGAAGGAGCCTCCCTTTGGTTTCATGGCCAACGTAGACTGGAGAACCAGTGAGTGGAGTGTATCATCAGAAACAAACGTACACCCCTGAGCCTTCCTGCTCTTCCTGAGGACCCCAGGTGAAAGCTTGTTTATTCTGGGTCTACAGGACAACTCGCTTAATTTGGACACATCAGGAAATCACTAGAAAAGGACGTTCTGTTTGGTCGAGGGTCAGCGAAAATGAGAAACCCTCAATGAGATGGATTAACACAGTGTTGCTGTTAGGTGCCATCGAGTCGGTTCTGACTCATCATGACCCCATGTACAACAGAACAAAACACTGCCCAGTCCTGCGCCATCCTCACAAATCATTGCTATGTTTGAGCCCATCGTTGCAGCCACTGTGTCAATCCATCTAGTTGAGGGCTGCAACAGTGGACTCAGAACATACCAACGATCATGAAGACGGTGCAGGACCAGGCAACGTTACGACGACGGAGCTGACTCAGTGACAACTAACAACCAAGAGGTCTGATCTATGCTTTCCTGAGCATCGTCACTTCTGCCTCCGCTGCAGGTCAGTATATTTGATCTCCACTGCGTCAGAGACCCAGGGGGGCAGGAGTTCTCCAAATCTACATCGGGAGCCCATGCAGATGGGCTGCCAGCCAGGTCAATGGGGTGTGAGAAAAGCAAACAATTTCAGATGGCCCAGATTGTTTTGGAGTTATAAAATGTGACTTCGTGTTAGGGAGCAAGATTTATAACCCATTCTTTTCCTTTTCTTCATCCTTTCTCCATGCTTCAACCAGGAGTCCCAGTGGGGTCAATCCCACATATGGGGGGTGGTCCCTGTTGCTCAAGAGCACACAACAGAGCTGGACAACACGGGTTGGATCTCCAGTCCCGGAAGCCAGTTATCTGTTGACCTATGAATGACCCCAGGTCTTGCTGGTTATCACAGCCTGACAATCAGACAATGAAAACTCCATGGATCACAATATTCCATTATGCGTGAGGTTGCCATGAGTTTGGGGGGGGGGGCATCCATGGTAGCTGACGGTAACAATTCATCATGGTGGCATCAGTTAACATTTTTTGAGTACTTACTATTTGTAGTGCTACTCACACATCATCTCACTCTTCACAACAACCTGTGAATAGGAACTATATCCCCATTTTACAGATGAAAAAACTGAGGCTTACGAAGGTCAGGTTGCTGACCAAGATTCCCAGCAAGTAATTGTTGGAGCTATGTAGCTGGTTTGTCTCCAGAGCCTAGCTAAACTACACATCGGATGTGGCTGATTGAAATCACTTGCTTTTTGCTAGACGCACAGTGCATTCATTTCTGGGATCTTTTATCATCGGTCAGTTGTGATTCCAAGAATGTAGTCTTTCCCTGTACTTTCTGATGGCTTTTCCTTACTCACTGGCTTATCATGCCAAGGCCCAGCTCTCTCTTACCTTAGTAAAATGCCATGCAAGTTGCAGAGCCATGGAATCCTGTCCTGAAATTAAAGCAGACACAAGTGACTTTTCCAGGTATCACCTGTATGGAGACATAGTTATGTTATACTCACAAATGTTAAGCTCTGGAGAAATCCTAGTGGTGTTGAGACAGTAGGCAGTAGATAGTAAACCGCCTAAACACTTGCCTGGCTCAGCTCTCGGTGGTTCTTCTAATAATAATAAAAATTGCACTGAAGGACCACTGTGTATCATCCTCCAGCGTAGTCTCTCCATTGAATATATCTTTGCCCTGGTTCCGATATGTTTACAAATCTTTTATTGTAGTGGGCGTATTCCTTAAGTGCGTTCCATTCTCAAATGTGAAGGGTACTCACATCTTTTTTTTTTTTGGTATGGATTGTAAGGTTTATTTATTTATTTTTCACATATACCTGCCCTTTCTTCTCTTGAATTTATTTGTTTTTAATAATTTTTATTGTGCTTTAAGTGAAACTTTACAAATCAAGTCAGTCTGTCACATGTAAGCTTATATACACCTTACTACATACTCCCATTTACTCTCCCCCTAAAGAGTCAGCCTGCTCCCTTCTTCCAGTCTCTCCTTTCATGACCCTTTTGCCAGTTTCTAACCCTCTCTACCCTCCCATCTCCCCTCCAGACAGGAGATGCCAATACAGTCTCAAGTGTCCACCTGATACAAGTAGCTCACTCTTCATCAGCATCTCTCTCCAGCCCATTGTCCAGTCCCTTCCATGTCTGATGAGTAGTCTTCGGGAATGGTTCCTGTCCTGGGCCAACAGAAGGTTTGGGGACCATGACCGCCGGGATTCTTCTAGTCTCAGTCAGACCATTAAGTCTGGTCCCTTTATGAGAATTTGGGGTCTGCATCCCACTGTTCTCCTGCTCCCTTAGGAGTTCTCTGTTGTGTTCCCTGTCAGGGCAGTTTTCAGTTGTGGCCGGGCACCATCTAGTTCTTCTGGTCTCAGGATGATGTAAGTCTCTGGTTCATGTCGCCCTTTCTGTCTTTTGGGCTCGTAGTTACCGTGTGACCTTGGTGTTCTTCATTCTCGTTTGATCCTGGTGGGTTGAGACCAATTGATGCATCTTAGATGGCCGCTTGTTAGCATTTAAGACCCCAGATGCCACATTTCAAAGTGGGATGCAGAATGTTTTCATAATAGAATTATTTTGCCCATTGACTTAGAAGTCCCCTTAAGCCATAGTCCCCAAACCTCCACCCTTGCTCCGCTGACCTTTGAAGCATTCAGTTTATCCCGGAAACTTCTTTGCTTTTGGTCCAGTCCAGTTGAGCTGACCTTCCGTGTATTGAGTATTGTCCTTCCCTTCACCTAAAGTAGTTCTTACCCGCTAACTAATCAGTAAATAACCCTCTCCCACCCTCCCTCCCTCCCCGCCTCGTAACCACAAAAGTATGTGTTCTTCTTAGTTTATACTATTTCTCAAGATCTTATAATAGTGGTCTTATACAATATTTGTCCTTTTGCCTCTAATTTCGCTCAGCATAATGCCTTCCAGGTTCCTCCATGTTATGAAATGTTTCACAGATTCGTCACTGTTCTTTATCGATGCGTAGTATTCCATTGTGTGAATGTACCATAATTTATTTAACCATTCATCCGTTGATGGACACCTTGGTTGCTTCCAGCTTTTTGCTATTGTAAACAGAGCTGCAATAAACATGGGTGTGCATATATCTGTTGGTGTGAAGGCTCTTATTTCTCTAGGGTATATTCCGAGGAGTGGGATTTCTGGGTTGTATGGTAGTTCTATTTCTAACTTTTTAAGAAAATGCCAGATAGATTTCCAAAGTGGTTGTACCATTTTACATTCCCACCAGCAGTGTATAAGAGTTCCAGTCTCTCCGCAGCCCCTCCAACATTTATTATTTTGTGTTTTTTGGATTAATGCCAGCCTTGTTGGAGTGAGATGGAATCTCATCGTAGTTTTAATTTGCATTTCTCTAATGGCTAATGATCGAGAGCATTTTCTCATGTGTCTGTTAGCCGCCTGAATATCTTCTTTAGTGAAGTAAGTGTTCATATCCTTTGCCCACTTTTTGATTGGGTTGTTTGTCTTTTTGTGGTTGAGTTTTAACAGAATCATATAGATTTTAGCGATCAGGCGCTGGTCAGAGATGTCATAGCTGAAAATTTTTTCCCAATCTGTAGGTGGTCTTTTTACTCTTTTGATGAAGTCTTTAGATGAGCATAGGTGTTTGATTTTTAGGAGCTCCCAGTTATCTGGTTTCTCTTCATCATTTTTAGTAATGTTTTGTATTCTGTTTATGCCTTGTATTAGGCTCCTAACGTTGTCCCTATTTTTTCTTCCATGATCTTTATCGTTTTAGTCTTTATGTTTAGGTCTTTGATCCACTTGGAGTTAGTTTTTGTGCATGGTGTGAGGTATGGGTCCTGTTTCATTTTTTTGCAAATGGATATCCAGTTACGCCAGCACCATTTGTTAAAAAGACTATCTTTTCCCCAATTAACTGACACTGGGCCTTTGTCAAATATCAGCTGCTCATATGTGGATGGATTTATATCTGGGTTCTCAATTCTGTTCCATTGGTCTATGTGCCTGTTGTTGTACCAATACCAGGCTGTTTTGACTACTGTGGCTGTATAATATTTTCTAAAATCAGGTAGAGTGAGGCCTCCCACTTTCTTCTTCTTTTTCAGTAATGCTTTACTTATCTGGGGCTTATTTCCCTTCCATATGAAGTTGGTGATTTGTTTCTCCATCACTTTAAAAAATGTCATTGGAATTTGGATCGGAAGTGCATTGTATGTATAGATGGCTTTTGGTAGAATAGACATTTTTACTATGTTAATTCTTCCTATCCATGAGCAAGGTATGTTTTTCCACTTATGTAGGTCCCTTTTAGTTTCTTGCACTAGTACTTTGTAGTTTTCTTTGTATAGGTCTTTTACATCCTTGGTAAGATTTATTCCTAAGTATTCACATCAACTTTTACATCAGTGGTCCTACTCTTCAAACCTGACAAAAACAAAACTCTTCAAGTAAGGTGAGAAGCATTGTGAGAAACTTAATTTTACCAAGGTGTTCCAAAGGAAGACAAGAAGTTTATATAGCACACCCTACATCCAGGATTTCACTAAGAAATCCTTCTGAGACATGTTCTCTCCGCCTTCCTCGGAAAAATCCGGATTGGCCATAATGCATTAAAAAAAAAATTTTTTTTAATTTGGAAAAATTTAAACCTATGCCAAAGCAGACAGAATAGTACAAAATCAACCTCTATGTACCCATTACGCAGCTTCAACAATTTTCAACTCATGATTTTTTATTATGCCCCAAGCATATCCTTGTCCCTGCCCACCACCCTGTATTATTTTGATGCGTATCCTATACACATGATTTTTAAAAATAATTTCTATGTGGTAAAATACATATAACATTTGGTTATTTTAGCCCTTTTTAAGTGTACAATTCTGTGACATTAATACATTCACCATATTGTACAACCATCACCAGTATCTATTTCCAAAAGTTTTTCATCAAGCCAAACAGAAACTCAGTACCCCTTAAAGAATAACTCCCCATTTTCTCCTCCCCCAGCCCCTGGTTACCACTAATATAATAAACTCTGGTCTCTATGCCTTTGCCTATTCCAGATATTTCATATAAGTGGGATCATACAATATTTGTGCTTTTGCATCTGACTTTTCATTTAGCATAATGTTTTCAAGGTTTATCCATGTCACCGTACGTATGAGAACTTTGTTTTTCTATGGATGGATTAATATTCTGTTGTATGGAAACACCACATTTTGTTTATCCAGTTATCTGTTGATGGACAACTGGAATTTTTGCCACCCTTTGGCTGTTGTCAGTAATGCTCCCATGAACACTGGTGTATACTTCTTACTGGTTTTGAGCCTCACATTAATCATCTGTATCATGAGTGTTATGCTGTAAATACAGGTTTTCTATTTTTTCTTGAGTCAGTCTTGGTAACTAACATTTGAGAGGGCAGGAAGAGACTACCCATAAACCCCCTTCCCATACCATACCACACATCGTGAACTTATTTAGCTAAGGATACAGGAACTGGGAGGCCACACAGAGCAGGAGCAGACTCAGCCCAGCTTCCCAGGACCTCCAGAACCTCTAACACAGCTCACAGCTGCAGGTTACACTCTGTACAAGGTGGAGGTACTTGTATCGCTTCTACCATTACCTCAAAGAAAGTAACACAGTTACAGAGATCCCAAGCCAATTCATGCATCACCAGGTCACATCTTCATTTGGATGAAAAACCACTGTGTCCCTGAGCAGAGTCTCCGCCACCAGATCACTGGCATCCAAGCCCATTTTCTCACAGTAAGCTATGTTTTTCTGTGAAATTTCCAGTTTTGTCTAAGTCTGCAAACGGGCATCAGAATTTCATGGCTCTCTTTTCATTCCTAATCCAACTGCGCTTTCTTCTTTTTTCTTTCCATCAGTCTCGCCAGAGATTTGTCTATTATTATGTTTTCAAACAATTAGCTTCGTTCATCATCTACATAGTTCTTTTGTTTTCTGTTACATTATTTTGGCTTTCATTTCTATTATTTTCTCCCCTCTTGTTTTTTTTTTTTTGTCGTTGTTGATTGTTCTTTTCCCTCCTTGAATTGAACACTTAGCTCACTATTTTTATTCTTGTTGTTTTTCAAAAATGCATTCAAAGGCTGTAAGTTTCCTTCTAGGTAACATTTTACCTGTATCCCATAAGTTTTGACTGAATACATTTGTTGTTTTACATTTCTAAATATTTTATAATTTTTATGTTGATTTTTATAAATTATTCACATAAATTTATTTTTTATTTAAAAAGATGTACTTACTTTTATACTCTCCAGCCATATTGGTGATTTGTGAGAATTCTTGTTACTGATTTCTAACTGTACTGCATTCTGGTAAAAAGGTGTGATTGGTATCTTGGGAATTTGCAGCAACATCCTCTGTGGTCTAGTACATGATCAACTTTTATAAACCTTCTATGTATAATTGAAAAGACCGTTTATCTTACTTATGCTTACTAGGTCAAGCTATTTTATTGTTCAAATCTTCTTTAGCCTTAGTAATTTCTTTTATCTGCTTGATGTGTCAGTTTTTAAGAGAACTATTTTAAAATCCCCAGTAGACTGAGAAGTTTACGGTTCCCCCTTCTGTCTTTGTGCATGTCAGAAAATGTATTTCGCTTTTAGCCTTGGGTAAGATTTTAGTTGGTAGAGAATTCTTGGTTGACAGTTATTTTCCTTTAACAGTTTGGTTATTTCACTGTATTTTGGCCTTTATAGTGGCTGACAAGTCTGTTATCAGAGTATTGGCCATTCCTCTAGATAGTCTTTTCTCTTTGGGTCAGGGATGGATTATCCAGATTAGTAAGTAAACACAAGTAAACCCGTGCCTACCTTGCTTACTGGTTAATCTGCCCCTGCCTGGGGTGGAAAAAGAAAAACCTCTTTGTCTTTGATGCTTTACAGTTCTGCTTTTAAATCCACCTTCAGCTGTGTATAGTTTATTGTTTACTCCATCTATTGAATATATGTATGTGTATATGTAAAAAAAAGTATATATATGTATATGTAAAATATATATATATATAGGAAACCCTGGTGGTGTAGTGATTTGAGTTACGGTTACTAAACAAAAGGTCGGCAGTTCAAATCTACTAGGCACTCGTTAAACCCTACAAGGCAGTTCTACTCTGTCTGATAGGGTCGCTATGAATCGAAGTCAACTTGATGGCAACAGGTTTGGTTTAGTTTGGTTATCGACTATATGTTTCACTGCTAATATTTTTATTTCTTTTTTTAAATTTTCTGTTCTTGCCTTACTTTTGATTCTATTATCTCTGTACCATGGAGTACAACTTCGTTCATTTGTGCGTTTGCTGATTCTCCCTCACAGTGTTTCATTTCCTTGCATGGTCTGTTATTTCTGATCGTAGGCTCATCTTCAGTAGAAGATTTTTTTTTCCCCTGTCAGGCTCCTGGGTTGTGGAAACATTTCCATAGGTAGTTTCACCAATTCCGGACCAGCTTTGTACTACTGATTTCTCAGGGTGGAAAGACCCTGCTGTCTAATGTGTACTTGGGTGCAGTGAGAGCTCCAGTTTCTCAAGGATAACTTTTCTTCACCTGTGGCCCAGGGGAGACCGACAGCTTCCTTGCTGTTTCTTGAGTCCAAAGGGTGGAAGTATTTTTATTTCTTATTTAAAGACTCTAAAACATTCAGGTCATGCTTCAAATAGGCTTACAGCCTACAGCCTCGTCTCCCATCCCTACGGGGGCAACAAAACCCTCCGCGTCCAGCCTTCCTGGCCTTTATGTAGTGTGAAAACCTGGGAGTGTTTAGATTTAGTTCAAACTTGCCACTTTGCTTCTGGCACCTAGGGGTTTCTCATTTTGCTTTTGACATTGGTTATAACTTTCTGGTTATTATTATCACATTTGTTTTAGCTTTTCTTAGTTATATTATCTTTACAGTATAGAGGGGGCGGGGCTCTTCCACGGCAATTCTGTCCACTGCACTGATTGAAAATCTTTCTGAAGTCTTCGGTCTTTGTCCTAAGGCCTTGGCCAGTTTTTTCTCTTGATCTGTTGCACAAGGAGCCTTTCAAGCTCTCTGGTTCCTGGTGACCACCTTTAGCTCCTGTATCTTTCTGCTGGGCTCAGGCTCTCCCATTTCTTAGAGTAATTCAGGCTTCAGGAAGTGAAAGGTCATTTCCTGAGGCCATCGCTTTGGGCTCAGCACACCAGACACCCTCAGCTACCAAGACCCACCTCCTTAGAAGGCAGAGGAGAATTATAAATAATATTTTTTTCATGTTGAACATATAAAAAATTGTAAAAAGCATCGTGTGGTAAGGTTGAGTTGCAGCGATACCATAAATGACAACAGCTCCATCATTCACACAATCGTTGCTCAGATTACAGCAGCTGCCACCGTGCCAACACGTCGTAGTCCAGACGGGTTCAGTGAGGGGAACGTTTGCTGATGCTAGCCCTTGTCCTGGTGCAGCTGGTGGCACAAGTGTGGTTATTTGTAAATGAAATGACAAGGTGATAAGGCTCCCCAGCTTCAGGTCTGCAGACCTCAGGGACTCTGTTAATGAAGTTAGGACATACGGGGAGCCTTTATATGGGTTCTGGGAGAGGAGTGTGTAATGATTAATATTTATTATTAGGATTTTGTGGGACTTTATGTTCAAACATTAGATGTTCTGGAGAGGTCTGTGAGGAGAAAATGGTTGGAGGGGCAACATTTATGCAACATGAAACTACCTCTGTAATACGGTATTTTCTGACTTATGGGGGAGTCGGGAAGAAGGGCGACAAGAACTATAGGCAGCAGGGATAATTAGCAGGAGTTACTGAGCTGTGCACTATTTCATTAAGCTGGGTGTTGACTATATTATTCAGCATACTTGTTACATGACTGAAATATTTCATAATGAAAACGAAACAAATGAAAAAGAACAGAAAACATATTTGGGTAGTAAGTTTTCTATCCTTGTACCTGGAAACAGACCTTTACTTTAAGTCCATGCTTTTTTAAAATTGTTTTAATACTGCCTTAGGAGTCCCTGGGTGGTGCAAATGGTTAGGCACCCAACTACTAACTCAAAGGTTGGGAGTTTGAACCCACCCAGAGGTGCCTCAGAAGACAGGCCTGGAGATCTGCCTCCAAAAAGTCACAGCCTTGAAAACCCTCTGGAGCAGATCTACTTTGCACACATGGGGTCCCCATGAGTCGGAATTGACTCCATGGCAACTAACAACAGTGCCTTAATATATGGCTTAGTCAGTGTTAAGAACTTTATTTCATTTAGTCATAAGAAAATTCTTCAGAGGGTCAAGTATGAAGTGTCTAATTAACAGAAATAAATATAAAGCTTTTTAATGAGAAACAGATGCTCTCAGACGGTTTCCCTATCAGAATTTATGGCATCCTCATCGGAGGACTGTGCATCATAAGGACCCTGCCCATCAGCCACCAAGACAATGACAGAGGGTGGTGATAAAGGAGAAGCACTTTAAGTGAAAGAAGCCAGGCACAAAAGGACAAGTAGTATATGATCCCCCTTGGATGAAATATCTCGAATAAGCAAGTGCATAGACAGAAAGTGGATAAGGGGGTACCAGGGGCAAGGGATGTGGGGGTGGAGAGTTACTGCATAATGGGTGTGGGATTTCTGTTTGTGAGAGTTACACAACATTGTCAATATAATTAATGCCATTGAATTGTACACTTAAAAATGGTGAAAATGACAAAATTTGTACATACAAATTTAATAAAAATAATACATTTTGGTATATATATTTTATCACAATAAAAAAGAAACTTTCTTTTTTATTATTTTGTTGCTGTTGAGAATATATACAGCAAACACACCAATTTAACTGTTTCTGCCTGTGCAATTTGTGACACTGGTTACATTCTTCGAGTTGTGCAACCATTCCCATCTTCTTTTCTGAGTTGTACCTCCCCTATTAACATAAACTCACTGTCTCCTAAGTCTCCTATCTAATCTTTCAACTTGCTGATGTCACTTTGATCCCATATACTCTTAAAAGAGCATAATGCTCAAGGCAGACATTTTTTACTAGTTAAGCTAAACTCTTGTTTGGTTTTAAGAAGACTTCAGTGGATATTTTTCATTTAAGGTTTAAAGATTATCTCAGGGCAAGTTTCAGGGGTTCATCCAGCCTCCATGGGTCCAGAAAGTCTGGAATCCATAAGAATTTTAAATTCTGTTCTATATTTCCCCCCTTTTGATCAGGATTCTTCTTCTGAAAAAAACGAGAAACTTTTGAACTTTATTCCTGAAGCTGCAAAATAACTGAGTTATAATAAAATGAGAAGATGGAGATCCTTCCCTGGAGGATCACATGGGCCACAAGGAGAAGGGGTTTTCCAAACCAGCTCTAGAGGCTACCTGGCCTCCAGTGTGGAGATGGGAATTCTCATCCTGGAACTTCGTAAAGCCAGGCCAGCGTCAGTGCCACTGCTTACCCCAAGTACCCTTTAGGGCTCAGGTCCCCCACTATGGGTGCTGCAGCTCTCCCACCGTGTTCTCACCCTCATCCTCCATTTCATTCTTTCTTTCCCCATTTGACTAACCCTGATTCACTTCTCGTGAATGCTCTGTTTTGTGGATTCTTGGGGCCTTGTAGTAGAAAGAGCATGACCTTGAAGTTGGAGATTCCCCTCTGTGTTGTTTTGCTCAACTTACTTCACTTCTCTGTGCCTCTCTTTGTTTATCTGTAAAATGGAGATCATATATAATTCACTGAGCTGCTTTAGAATTTAAATAAGATAAGGAGTAGTCTCCATTTTAAGCATTATTTTTTAGTGGGTGTCGTAGATGAAATAAACTGTATTTCTAATTTTGAGTTTTTAAAAGGGCTTTAACTCATGAATTTGGTATACACTGGACTTTAATTACACACATATTGAATACTTACTGTATACAAAGCACCATGTTAAGCATTGGGGACATAAATATGAATGGCATTGGTCCTTGTCCTCAAAGGGATCATAGCTGATGGAAGAGACAATTAAATCACCTGTAAGGCAGTGGTGAAGGCTATTAACAGATAGCCTTCCTAAGAAGGAGTGGTAACACAGGGAGAGAGGTCAATTTGATCAGGCCTTAGAAAGAGTAAAGCTTGAAGGATAAAGAGGATTTCAGCTTGAGGAGAAGGGCCTGCCAAGCAGAGGGAAGGGCATAATCCAAGATTGGGAAATTTAAAGGTCATGTGCCAAGACTCTTGAGTAAATGGGTGAAGCAAACAGGAGGCCTGGGAGTTGATATATGAAGGAGGTCAGGCGGAACTGTCAGGACTAGATGGTCAACGCTTGAATGATCAGCTGAGGCTCTGAATTTTATTGTGAGGGCTTGTTAGGGAGGATTTGGATACATGGTCCCTGGATGGTGCAAACAGTTAATGTGCTCAGCTGCCAACCAAAAGGATGAAGGTTCAAGTCCCCTCAGAGATGCCTTGGAAGAAAGGCCTGGTGATCTACTTCCAAAAAATCAGCCACTGAAAACCCTATGGAGCACAGTTCTACCTGACACACATGGGGTCGCCATGAGTTGGAGTTGACTCGATGGCAACAGCGTTTTGGTTGGACACATAAGCTTCAAAGTTTGTAATGATGTGAAGAAAGTGATCGAGAGCTCCTTTTTACAGAAAAAAGAAACTGGGACAAGAAGGAGGAGGCATTAGAGCAAATTCACTGAGCTCTGTGCCTTCCAAAAAGTTACTATGGGCAATACAATAAATTACGAAAGTCAAACATACACAGAAAAAGTCTTAAGGGAAAGGGAGGAAGAAACAACACAACCCAAATCAGCATCTTTGCCTGCCTGATGGGACATTCAGGGCCATCTCACTCTTGATGGTCCCTGTGTGCACAATGAGGGGGGACACAGCATCCCCTCTTCCACCCCTCGGCACTTGGAGGTAAGCACAGCTAAGTTCTTGCAAGAGTTAAATCAGAACATCACGAGGACAGGGAACAGATTCTCTGGCCTGTGGTTTCAGTGATCTGACAGAAATATCTACAAAACCTTTAGAAAGATGGGTCTGGAAGGGGATGGTGGGCAAAGGGCGCAGAGACAGATGGTGGTGGAGAATGTCCAGCACTGTTGGGGGGAGGAGGAGAAAGGGGAAGGAGAGGGATGGGTTTTACATGGTGCAGAGTTAATTTAAGACCACAAAGAAGGCATGTAAAAATAATATACACCAAAAACATTGGAAGACACTCCAAAATTCAATTAGTAGCTATTTTTGGAAGACCAGGGATAATGTATCCTGTGTAAAAATTTTTGGTACTTTCCAAATTACCTATACTGGGCAAATAGTACATTCATAATCAGAAAATTGAAAAAACAAAAACCTCACCCTATTTTAAACAGACTTGAGGAGTGGGAACGTTAAAGCTGACTTCTGCTCAGGTGTCACCGTGAGCTCAGGTAGGACAGCGTGGACCTGGCATGCAGGGAGACTCCCTGACTAAAGCTTGGAAATGCCATATCCTTACTATCGCCATCCTGCTAATAACTCATCAGTCTAGACTGGTGCGCTGTCTGACAGAACACGACGGAAGAGTTCTGTGTCTGCTTTGTCCAACGTGGTACCTGTTAGTACACGTGTAATTGTGGTTAGTGCCACTGGGGAACTGGATTTTGAATTCAACTTTAATTAATTTTCATTTAATGAGGCCCTGTTATGTTTAACTCAGGTTCCCTCCCTTCAGACCTCAGTCCTCAGCCCTCTGAGCATAAAACCCTGCCCCAACCCTCCCTAGACTCTTCCCCAAGGCAGAGCTAAGCTGAATGTCTGCCTCAGAAGCTCTCCACTGGATTCCCATGAGGCCGGCTGTTTTCCTTACAACATCATGGGGGATGAGGGCCTTGGTTATCAGAGCAACCAGGAAGGGTGTTGGGGCCAGCTTAGCTTTGACCCACACCTTCACTCTTAAAGGGCCGTGTTCTTGTCCCCCTCCATTCATGGTATCAAGCATATAAATCTACCTGTTTCTCTTTTCTCTAAGATCTTGCTAACTTGTAAAGTTCCTTGTTAAAGGTATTTAGTAACATTATGTTTACTAGCTTTTCTCCTCCTGTACAATAAATTCCTCTTCAGAAGTCTACCCCGCTCACTGCCATCCATAAGGCCCACTTACCAAGCATCACTTGTGAATTAGGGGCTATTTAAGTGATGTGTAAAAACCTGTCCATTGGGTTGTTTTACTTTGCTTTTTAATTTACCATCATCTGTTTGTACTCATCAAGGAGAAAAATAACACCAGCCCAGTCACATTTTACACACTCCATAGAAATGGTTTACTTTAAACATATATGTTTAACAAATGGCAATAATAATAATTGATATTTACTGAACACTTCAGGCAATTTTCTGTATTATCTCATTTAATCCTCCCAAGAACCCAATGAAATAGATCCTGTGACCACTGCTACTTCACAGGAGGAAAACGAGGCACAGAGAGATTAAGCAATTTGCCAAAGGTCATACAAACTTAGCAAGGAGCCAGGTTATCTATATTATGTTTATTATCTCTAGTGTAATATCAATATCATGTTAAAATTACTACTCTATCTCTTATAGTTCTTTCCTACAGCCAAATGTTGCGAACTTTTGAAAGTTCAAAGTTTAAACCACTGCAAACTCAAAACAAAGAGAAGTGCACCCTCAGAGTGCTCTCTGATTAGATCTAATATGGTTTAGTGACTCAAATCCTGCAAAGGAGAACACAGGGAAAACAGGGGAAGCACAACTGGGGTGGAATGGAGGTCACTGAAAATGGCAACAACAGTGTTGGCCTTTGGCCAGCTCCACTCTGTTCCTGCCTTTTGGACATGTTAGCACGTGGGCTCTGTGGACCCTGCCCTCGACACTGACCTCGCAGTCCCTTATGAGTTACAGCCAGTTACACAAATGAATGCTCAGTTTGTGGCTATGATTTTACAGAAACCCTCTAGGAAATGGCCTTCTGACAATGCACACAGGGAGTGCTGTTCGTTCATTCGTTCATTCACTCACTGACATGCATGCCACACACATTTTCTGAAGTTTTCTGTGTGCCGGGCTCTGCAGATACAATGATTAACAGGAATGACCTCTTGAGGGTAAAGTCGAGTTGCAGAGCCAAATATTAATCAAATTCTCATGCCGTCAAATGGCAAGTTGCAACTAGGACAAGGGCAATAAGGTGTATGGTGTGGTGAGTTTATATAGGTGGTTGTACCTAAGTAGGTCAGGGAGGGCTTCCCTCAATAAGTGATGCGGGAGCTGAGCTCTGAAGGATGTGCCGGGGTTAGCCTGGTGAAGGGGCGGGGGGGAAGAACATGCCAGGTGGTAGGGACAGCAGGCACAGAGACCCCACACCATGAGGAGGCTGGGGGCTCCCATGGGGAATGGGAGGGGCACGCAGTACCTAAAGGGGCTGAGTGGGTGTGGAGGCCAGACCATGAATGTTTAGGAGGCTGGTCTTGACCCTAAGACCAGGGGAAAGGCTGCAGAGGGTTTTAGGCAGGAGCATGTGGCCAGATTTGAGCTTTAAAAACGTCCTTTAGCTTTCGGTGGATGGTGGTGGGCTACTAGGAGCCAGGGAAGGAGAGCAGATGAACTTTCCCACGTATGGGGCATAGGAGAGCCTCTGCTTTCTCAGGGATGATGTCCTGCAGATTAAAATCCAGCAACAACGTATTGTGGCAGTCTCTGCTTAACCTGGGCAGCTGGGGGCATCGCTCTTGGTGCCGAGTTCAGAGAGAAGCTTGGGGCTGGAGCTAACACACGTGGAGGACCTACTGTGTGCCTGGCTCTTGGGGCACCTGCAACATGGTTACCTCATGACTAAGGAGCTCTGCCACACCAAGTGCCTCAGAGGTCTCAATCCGAGTTACGCAGGTGGAAGACTTGTATTGGAACAGTGAAGGTTACCTGGTCATTCAGCGGGATCCCTTTGCCCATCTTCATCCGATTTTCCTCTGGGTGATAGTCATCTGCATCATAGAATTTCCATCCCAGCTTTAAGAACAAAGTGAAAGGGTGTACGTAGCAGGTAGTGCAGTGTGTGACAGCCCCCATGTGGTTATTAAGACTAACTGGGCAGGCACAGAAATAGGATTCCTGCAGATACCACCACCGCTAGCCCTAATGACAACCCCACAAGAACCAGGAGAGAAGAGGCTCGTAATGTTATTTCACCATCCCTTGCCACTGGGCTGCTGCGGCTCCTGTTTTTATCCATCACTATTTTGTCATGACCACAGAGAAAGACAAAACTCCATCAACAGATTTCACAAGCTGTGGGAAGGTGTCTGTGGCCAACTGGTAAGTTTTACAAACCACCACCAGCCAGAAAGTCCCTGGGTGGTGCAAACACTTTGAACCCACCCATGTGTGCCACAGGAGAAAGGCCTGGCAATCTGCTTCAGCCAAGAAAACCCTATGGAGCAGTTCTACTCTGTAACACATGGGGTCGCCATGAATAGGAATCCACTCGATGGCAATGCATTTGTTTTTTGTTTGTTTACCAGCCAGAAGAAAGGAAGGGGCAGAGGGAGAGAAGCAATGAGACCAGACCCAAGGGGACCATACATTTAGGAGACGTTGGAACAGGTACCTGAGATGCCAGCAGAGCGCCCACGGTCGATCTGTGGAGAGGACACAGATGTTCAAATTACTGCCCTTTCCAATGCGTGTGTATTTCTTCAGACCCAAGGATGCCTGGTACACAGATGGATCCCCAGATGGTATTAAAACCACAATAACTTTATGGTGCTAAAGCAATGATGCGCTTGACCCTGGATTCTAGAGAAGGGCTGTACCGTGCTCGCGGAATTTAAATGGAGGACTGAATTAACCAGTTACCACTATTTTACTTCTCAAAAGGCAACTGCGTAAGATCTCATTAAACCCCTGAAGGTCTTTCTTTGAAATTTTGGTTTTTGGTCCCTGGTTTCTATATGTTTATTTTTTTTGAGAGAAAATCCTGAATTTCTACTTGAGGATATTGTAGGGAAGGGTGGGTGGGGGGATTTAACCTCAGGTAGCACCATGCAAGGTCCAGGGGGCTCATAAAATCATTTAAACACTGTTTGGGGTTTAAAACAATAAAATAAAGGATGTGGGCCAACGACTCGAGAATTCTGATAATGATATGTTCAGACCCTAAAAGGCAGCATGCTCTAGTGAGAAGGGCTCGGGTCTCAAAGCCAGAGATCTGGGCCACAGTCTCCATTCTGCGATGAAATGACTGCATTCTCCTTTTCCTCTAACGCTGCAAAACAAGGGGCTGAGCCCCATAATCTGTTCATCACCTGCCCATTTCATCAAGCACCTACTAGTTCCCACGATCTAATGGTGAGACCACCAGGATGGTCTCTGCCATCTTGAGGCTTACAATCTAGCATCATCGAAGGGCTGGCAGACAACAAAACTGACATTTGGGCAGATAATTACTGATACATGAAGTCCTTTCTTGATCTCAGTTTCTAAATGTTGCTCAAACATCCATCATTCAAGTACCACCTTCAGAGCTGTTCCTGCTTCCTCACGCCCTCCCCCACAGGTTTTGCATACCATCTTGACATTTACTTGGTATTTTTATTTAAACTGCTTCACTTCTTAAAAAATTAAAAACGTACAGATAAAGAAGGAAGCTTTCTTTCATTGCTTGACATAGAGGTCATCATTACTTGCTTTAAGTAGAGGGTAACCAAAAAGAGGTTTACAAACGAGAAAGAGATCCCTCACATTCAGGTGGGGAGGGAAGAGACAGTAAACAGAATAAGTAAACTTATTATTTGGTATTATGTTGCTTTAACAGTATTTCAAATACAATCTTTCTATTTTGAGACTATTATCCTCTGAATCCATTAATTAGGCTATGACAAATGCTTCTTCCAAATGGTATGGAGTGTAACGAAAAATCTTGCAGAGCATAACAAGGGACCACCAAGGTCACTGAAGAATCCAAGGTTGCCATACTCAAAGTTCAAGATAATCACGTCTCAGCAATTTTATTACTCAGCCAATAATCAGCAACCTTTGCCACATCTCCCTGACCTTTAGCCATCTGAGGCCCCAGGGCTCAGTTCTTGGACAGCTTCTTTATCTGCCCTCACTCCCTTGGTGATCTCAACATGTCATGTCTTTAAATCCACTCATTCACGATGACTCCCAGGTTTACATCTAAAGTCTTTCTCCCTGGAGCTCTGGACTTGGCTATCCAACCACCCACTTGGAAATCCACTTGGGTGACTGATAAAAACCAGTTGCCATCCAGTCGACTCCAAATAATGGTGACCCCACGTGTGCTGGAGTAGAACTATGCTCCGCAGCATTTTCAGTGACTGGTTTATCTGAAGCAGATCACCAGGCCTTTCTTCTGAGGTGCATCTGAGTGGACTTGAACCTCCAACCTTTCAGTTAGCAGCTGAGACCTTACTCATTTGTAACAGCCAGAGCCTCCTGGATGACTGATAGGCATATGCCACATTGAGCTCTCGGTATTTTCTTCCAAGCTTGTTCCACCTACTGGTTCTCCATCTCTGTATGCGGCAACCTCCTTTTTCCAGTTACCCGGGCCAAAAATCTTCAAGTTATCCTTGACCCCTTTCTCCTTCTCTCATACCTCACATCCAAACCTCCAACACTCCCTCTTGGCTCTACCTTCTACCCAGCATGTAAGTACTTCTCTTCACCTGCACTGTTTCTCTGACCTCATTTACCATTTCTCTTCTCCTCACTTAGTCACATGACCTTCCTTGCTGGTCCCCCAAGAAGCCAAATCTCAGGGCCTTTGCAGTTGCCATTCTCTCTGTCTATAATGCCCTTTGCCCAGATACAGCCATGTGGCTTATTTCCTTATTTCTTGTGGGTCTTTGCTCAAATACTACTTTTTCAGAGAAGCCTTCCCTAACCATCCTGCCTGGAGCTCTTTGTTCTACTTAAAAAACCAGCTGCCATAGAGTTAATTCCAACTCATGGTGACCTTGTGTGTGGCACAGTAGAGCTGTGTTCTATAGGGTTTTCAACGGCTGATTTTTTGGAAGTAGATTACCAAGACTTTCTTCCAAGGAGCCTCTGGGTGGACCTGAACCTCTAACTGTTTGCACCACTCAGCAACTCCTTGTTCTACTGATCCTCCTTTATTTTTCCCTAGAGCACCTACCACCACCTGACACAATATATATGCATTTCTTCATTTACTAGTCCACTACCCATACTACTGAAGTTGTCAAGGATTTCATTTTACTTGGATCCGCAATCAACAGCCATGGAAGCAGCAGTCAAGAAATCAAATGACACATTGCACTGGGCAAATCTGCTGCAAAAGACCTCTTTAAAGTGTTAAAAAAGCAAAGATGTCACCTTGAAGACTAAGGTGTGCCTGACCCAAGCCATGGTGTTTTCAATCACCTCGTATGCATGCGAAAGCTGGACAATGAATAAGGAAGACCCAAGAACTGACAACTTTGAATTATGGTGTTGGCAAAGAATATTGAATATACCAGGGACTGCCAAAAGAATGAACAAATCTGTTTTGGAAGAAGTACAGCCAGAATGCTCCTTAGAAGCAAGGATGGCGAGACTACATCTCACGTACTTTGAACATGTTATCAGGAGGGATCAATCCCTGAAGGACATCACGCTTGGTAAAGTAGAGGGTCAGTGAAAAAGAGGAAGATCCTCAACGAGATGGATTGACACAGTGGTTTCAACAATGGGCTCAAGCAGTACAATTGTGAGGATAGCGCAGGACCAGGCAGTGTTTTGTTCTGTTGTACATAGGGTCGCTAAGAGTTGCAACTGACCAGACGGCAACTAACAACAACTTCCAAACTAGAATGTAAACTCTTTGAGGGCAGAGATTTTATCTATCTTGTTTACTATATGACAATGATCTAAAATAAGGCACCAGCTGATTAAATATTTACTGAATGCATGAATATCATAAGCTGCAAATTACATAGTTCAGGGCCCCCTCATCTGAGCCAGGGCTTAGACAGGTACATGAATTTGCCCAAGCTCACACAGCTAGGTAGCAGGAGAGCCAAGTCCTAGGTTTCTTGATTCCCACTACATCACACTATGGCAGCAGTTCCCATTCTCCGACTTCTTCAAATCATACAACAGCTAAGGATTTTCAAGGCTCCATGTTTTACTTTAATTTCAGTTCAAGATTCCCTTTGAGGCTAAAAATATCACAAAAATTTTGGAAAGCTAAATCTATCTACGTGGGACAAAATCCTTTCATATACACCTAGCCATGTGGGCAATTCCTTCTAGAAAATTGTAGAGGTACTATAGGCCTTTGAAAGATATATTTCAATGGACTAAGTCCTGTTTCTTGCTGCATCTGACAGAGTGCCGCAGTAGCTGTGTAACCAGGAAGCCAAGGCTACCCTTCTCCTCCCAACGTGTGGCAGATGGGGCTGGGCAGAACCAGTGTGGATCCAGTCTACCCTCCAGGGCCCTCAGGCCACCCTCCATATTAACACTGTTTCCTTCTTCCACCTTCAAGCTGATAAACACTGATCAAAGAAAGGAGAAATCAACAGACTAGACGGTTAGGTTCTGTTTCCAAAATATTATTAGAGACGTTCAGGTCCTTGCAGGAGGAGGGCAGCCGCTCTGCTCAGGCCGACAAAGGTCTGTAAGAGCCCGGAAGGTGGTTTGTCCCCTCGCTATGGGCCTCGTACCCTCCCAGATTGTTCCGACAAGATGCCCCCAAACCCCGGCAGTTGTGACCGCCCGCGCCACCCCAGGTGGCCAGTGGAGCGGTCGTTCCTCCCGGTGATGACCTTTCACCGTGCCCCGCAGGCGCCTCTTTACAAAGGGTCTTTCCGACCGTGGGTTCGCAGATCCTCCCTGTTTTATAGATGGAGAACCCGAGTCTCGGATGGGGTTCCGGGACAGGCGCCCCAGCGGTTGGGGAGGGCGGAGAGGGACCAGGTGCCCCGAGCCTCAGTTTCCTCCTGTGCAAAAGGAAGGGGGGGCAACTCCCCAGGGCCCTCCCGTCCCCAAGGCCCGGATGGCGGCGGCCTGGTCTCCGCGCCGGCCTGGCCTCCCGGTACCTACTTCCCCGAGCCGCTCACGCCCATCAGCAGCAACGCGCTGGGCGTCCCCATGGCCGCCCCGGTTCCTCCGCGCGCCTCCTCTGCCGGGCTGGCCTTCCTCGCGCCCCGCGGGCGGAGCCGTCCCGGACGCTCCCCGCCCCCGCCCCGCCCCTCTCACCGCCCCGCCCCCCAGTGCCCCGCTCTCGCCCCGCCCCTCGCCCCCGCCCCGTGCCTGCCCCCTCCCCCCGTCCCTAGCCCCGCCCCGCCCCGCCTCTCGCCCTCACCCCTCCCCCCGTGTCCCTCTTGTCCCCGCCCCTAGCCCCCGCCTGTGTCCGCCCAGCTCCCCGCTGCCCCTTCGCCCCGCCCCGCCCCTGCCCCTCTGGCGCCCCGACGCCCGGAAGTGGAGCGGGAGCCTCCGGCCGCCTAACCCTTCGCCGGCCTCGCTCTTTCCGCTTGGCCGGCCCTCTTGACTGCAGGGAGCACCGCCCACAGGTCCGGTCCTTCTCTTCTTCCTCCTTCTCCAATGAAAATTCCCCTTCCCGTTGCCGTGGAGTCCGTTCCGACTCCTGGACCCTACAGGAATTGCCCCATAGGGTTTCCAAGGCTGTAAATCTCTCTGGAAGCTGACTGCCACATCTTTGTCCCTCTGAGCGGCTGGTCAGTAAACATTCCTTGAACAGCTACCATCTGCAGGATTCCAAAGATGTGCATTATCCTCTAGGCGCTCCCCATCTGGGGAGGAGATGTATCAGCAAATGCTGTAACTGGCGCTCTGCTTTACCAGCTTAGAGGGCTGGAGAGCAGTGGGAAGGGATAAGCACACGGTTCTTTTAGTGTTCAAATCAGACTGATTAGCAGGAAGTGTGGTTCTTCCGAATCTCCCTCCCAAGATAAGTCCAAAAAAAAAAAAAAGCCGTTGCCGTTGGGTCAATTCCAAGTTATAGCCACATAATAGGACAAGTAGAACTGCCCCATAGGGTTTCCAAGGAGTGGCTGGTGGATTCAAACTGCCCACCTTTTGGTTAGCAGCTGTAGCTCTTAGCCACTGTGCAGTGTTAGGGTGATAGCAGGAAACAGGAGGAGTCCCTGGATGGTGCTAATGGTTATCATGCTGGGCTGTTAAGTGAAAAGTTGACACTTTGAGTCCACCCAGAGGCGCCTCAGAAGAAAGGCCTGGCAATCTACTGCTGAAAAATCAGCCATTGAAAACCCTATGAACACAGTTCTACTCTGACACATAGGGGGTTGCCCTGAGTTGGAGTGGCCAGTAACTGGTTTTTAAGAAATGGACTATTTACAGGGATGTGGCTAGGGTCAGGAACTGCAACAAGTGGCAGTGTCTTAGTGGCAATCCTGGAGCTAGTAACTGAGGGGAGGTGTTACCACCCCTAGGAGCAAAGGGGCAGTGGGAGGGAGACTTCATGAGGGGGAGAGGAGAGAAAGAGAGAGAGAGAGCTCTGTATGGAGAGACAGGACCTGTAGCCTTAGGAAGAGAGACGGAAACCCCTTGGAGACCCGGCGAGGAGGGAGTCAGGAGAATAAAGGACCCCAACCCCCTTCTTCTTGCCCTCTGGTCTCCTGCCAGTGGCTAACCCCCACTGACTAAACCCACATCTTATAAGGCTGAGAGCTGGGAACAACAGGCACTGCAGTGCCTCGTGGTCACAGAGCAGGGAAGGGAAGCGTGGAGAATGTCCTTAGATGATAACGCTGAATTTTACCTGAGCCCTGCGATCCTGGAAATCCTCCCATCCTTTTATGTTCTGGAAAACGGCTGACCAAGATCATTAACGTTCCTCTCAGTGTCACTGCACTTTAGGCAGACTTCTTTGTGACTCTGGGCCCCTGACCTCTCTCGCCTCTGGCCTTCATAGAATTCCTTAACAGTGAACTCAGGAGATAAGTCCATGTGGCCACAAATACCATTGCTTAACCTCCCACTAACGTCCTTCATTACCTCAGTATTTTTCCATTAGGTCATTTCAGTCCTTAGAAACCTCTCCAACCTCTGCTTCAGCAGAGTAGGAACTCACACTTAGTTCTGGTCTCTTTCCCAAACAGTCCCCCTCTGTCCCATTACAGTGGCCCTGTCATGGATTGAATTGTGTCCCCCCAAGATATCAGTCAGCTTGGCTAGGTCATGATTCCCAGTATTGTGTGATTGTCTACCATTTTGTCATCTAATGTGATTTCCCTGCGTGTTGTAAATCCTTTCACCGTGATGTAATGAGATGGATTAGTGGCACTTCTGTTGATGAGATCTGTAAGATTAGACAGCGTTTTAAGCCAATCTCTTTTGAGATATAAAAGAGAGAAGCAAGCAGAGAGACATGGGGACCTCATACCACCAAGAACGCAGTGCCGGGAGCAGAGCGCGTCCTTTAGACCTGAGGTTCCTGTGCTGAGATGCTCCCAGACCAAGACTCATGACAAGGACCTTTCTCCAGAGCCGACAGAGAGAGAAAGCCTTCCCCTGGAGCTGGCGCCCTGAATTTGGACTCCTAGTCTACTGGACTATGAAGAGAATAAACTTCTCTTTGTTAAAGCCATCCACTTCTGGTATTTCTGTTATAGCAGCGCTAGATGACTAAGACAGGCAGTTTCCAACCCTTTTTCTTTAGTCCTTCTTCCTTTCTTGTCCTTCCTTCCTTTTTACTATAATCTTTTTTTAATAGAGTCATCCTTGCCTGCTTTACATTGTACGGTGCAATTTTTTTCTTTGACAAAGATATCCAGGACTCTTTGCTTGCAAGGACTGTGAAAGAGTCCTCCTGTGCTTACTTCAAGACTATGTAACTCAGAGGTGCCCCCAAGAGCTGAGGTCCACATTTGTTGGCTTCTGAACAGCGCCACCTGCTGGTTCTGGTTGTCTTCAGGGTTTCTCTGTTTCTGCTAATGGGCAACCCCAGAGGTAGCAAGGGGGCTGAGCGTTGGTTTGCTGCAAGAGCTGCAGTACCAGCTGAGGCACGGGTGCCCTGGAAATCCAAAGAGTCCCTCAGGAACACACAGTTTGGAGCACGCATCACTATAGTGACCCCTCCAGACAACCCCCAAGTTCAGAACAGTCTGCACAGTTGCCCAGTAATGGCGACTGCAGAAAGGCTCCCGTATGCTGCTGCCCATTCCACACGAGTTAAATGCGATACAGTGGGGGAACACCTCTTAATGCACACAGTCCCTCCCCTAGGAGGCAAGTCAGCTACCAGGAAGGCTGGGTAGGGGCAGACGTTTTCATAAAAGGTGCCTCACAGATCTGGTATGTCTCATTAAGAAGTGGCTGGGTCTGTGGCTCTTCCCTTCCAGGACAGCCCCTGGCCCCTGTTTTTTTTTTTTTTTTGTGAGAATACAGATAGTAGATGTGTGGGAGAGCTCCACAGGCCAAATCCCTGTCTTAGCCGAGCCCCCATGTAGCCTGTTACATTTTCTTCTGGAAATAATGGCTGTACACTTGCTTTACATCTTTATAACTAAAAAGGGCTGCTGGAAGGGCCCAAAACAAAGTTTACCTAAAGACAAAATGGTATCTGTCATCTCAATAGACGGAGAAAAAGCGCTTGACAAAATTCAACATTGCTTTATAATCAAAACACTCAGACTAGGAATACAAAATTTTCAACCTGATAAAGAGCATCTACAAAAAACCCACAGCTAACATCATCCTTTATGGTAAAAGACTGAATGTTTTTCCCCTGAGATCAGGAATAGGACAAGAATGACTGCTCTTGCTGCTTTTATTCATCTATTCAGCGTTGTACTGGAGGTTCTAGCAAGGGCAATTAGGCAAAAAAAGAAAGGAAGGAAGGAGGGGAGGGGAGGGGAGGGGAGGGGAGGGGAGGGGAGGGAAGGGGAGGGGAGGGGAGGGGAGGGAAGGGGAGGGAAGGGAAGGGAAGGGAAGGGAAAAAGGAAGGAAAGAAAGAAAGGAAAAAAGAAAGAAAGAAAAAGCATCCAGATTGGAAAGAAAGAAGTAAAATTATCTCTATTTGCAAATTACCTTGTCTTGTATACAGAAAATTCTAAGGAATCCCCAAAAAACCTATTACAGCTAATAAATGAGTTTAGGAAGGTTGCAGGGTACAAGATCAACCTCAAAAATCAATTGTATCTATACCCTAAAAAAAAAAAAATCCAAAAGTGAAATTAACAATGCAATTCCATCTGTGATAACATCAAAAACAAAATATTGGGAACGTTTAATAAAAAAAGTGTGAAACTTGTACTATGAAAACCTGCAAAATACTATTGAAAGAAATTAGTGAAGACCCAAATAAATGGAAAGATATCCCATGTTCATGTTTTGGAAGGCAGTATTTTTAAGATGGCAATACTCCCCAAACTGATTTACAGATTCAGTGTAATCCCCATTAAAATCCCAGCTGACTTCTTTGTAGAAGTTGACAAGCTGATCCTAAAATTGATATGGAAATTCAAGGGATATAGAATAAATAGAATGAAAAAAGAAGAAAAAGTTGGAGGACTAACACTTTTCCACTTCAAAACTTACTTCAAAGCTGCAGTAATCAAGACAATGTGGAAACCCTGATGGCATAGTGGTTAAGAGCTACGGCTGCTAACCAAGAGATTGGTAGTTCGAATCCACCAGGCGTTTCTTGGAAACCATATGGGGCAGCTCTACTCTGTCCTATATGGTCGCTATGGGTCGAAATCGACTCCACGGCAATGGGGTAATCAAGACAATGTGGTACTAGTATACAGACAGAAATACAGACCAGTGGAATAGAATTGAGGCTCCAGAAACAAACTCCCATACCTTTAAGGAAAATTGATTTTTGACAAGAGTGCTAGAACAATTCAATGGAGAAAGAAGTCTTTTCAACAAATGGCCCTGGGACAACTGGATATCCACATGCTTAAGAACGAAGTTGGACCCTTCCCTCACACAATTACAATTGGACCCTTACCTCAGACAATATACAAAAATTAAATAGATCAAAAACCTAAATGTAAGAGCTGAAACTACAAAACTGTTCAAAGAAAACCTGTGTAACTCTTGTAACCTTGGAATAGATATGACAACAAAAGCATAAGCAACAAAAGAAAACAATAGCTGAATTTGACTTCATCGAAATGAAAAACTTTGTGCCACAAAGGACGCCCTTAAGAAAGTGAAAACACAACCCACAGAATGGGAAAAAAATGTTTGCAAATCATGTATCTGATAAAGGACGACTTGTATCTAGAATTAAGAACTCTTATAATTCAATAATAAAAAGACAAATAACTCTATTTAAACATGGGCACAGGGTCAGAGTAGACATTTTTCCAAAGAAGATACACAAATGGAAAATAAACAAATGAAAATATGCTCAACGTCATTAATCATCAGAGAAATGCAAATCAAAGCCACAATGAGACACTGCTTCATACCCACCAGAATGGCTACAATGCGACATAATAACAAGTGTTGTCAAAGAATGTGGAGAAATTGGCATCTTCATACCCTGCTGGTGGGAATGGAAAATGTGGCCTCTCAGGGAAATAACTTGGCAATTCTTCAAATGTTAAACATAGAGTTGCCATGTGACCCCGAAATTCCACTCCTAGGGAATGAAATATGTCCACATCAAACTGTATATGAGTGTTAACAGCAGTATTTTCATAATGGCCAAAAAGTGGAAATAATGCAAATGTTCATCAGCTGATGAATGGAGAAGTGAAATGAAGGTAATTGATTGGATATACCTTTTTTGATTGGATACATACCATTGATTGGATATACCTTTTTTGATTGGATGCATACCATTGATTGGATATACCTTTTTTGATTGGATGCATACCATTATTGATTGGATATACCTTTTTATTCAGCAGTAATAAGGAATGAAGTATATGCAGGCTACAACATGGATAAACCTTGAAGACTTACGCTAAGTGAAAGAAGACAGTTTTAAAAGGCCATATATTGTATGATTCCATTGATGGGAAATGTCCAGAATAGGCAAACCTATACAGACAGAAAGTAGATTAGTAGTTGTCTAGGGCTGGGTGCAGAGGGGAGGGCGAAAAGTGGTGGTTGTAGGGGGAAAAGGGGGAATGACTGCTGATGGGTAGGGAGTTTCTTTTTGGGATAATGAAAATGTTCGAAAATTGTTTTGGTAATGGTTACACAATTCTATGAATACACTGAAAACCATTGTATACTTTAAATGGGTGAACTCTATGGCATGTAAATTATCTCTCAATAAAGCTGATATACTGGTATAGATACATAGACACAGTCATTTTGCAAAGGCGTGTGGATACAGGGAGGGAAATAACTGCTGCCATTTGTGCAGTATTTCACACTCCTCATACCCTATACAAACCCAGATAGATTAAAGGCTTATCTATGAAAGGAAAATGAAGGCTTTTAGAAGACCGTATGGGAGAGTGAGTATAGGTAATGAAGGATTTCTTAAACAAGGTACAAACGGTACAAACCATAAAGTAAAAGATAAATCTAACTAAATTAAAATTAAGAAATTTACATTTGTCAAAGGATGTCATAAATGGTTTAAAAGACAAGTCAGAGTGGGAGGAGATTTTTTAGCACATACAACTGACAAAGGATTAGCATCAAGAATATTAAGAGATCTATAAATCAATAAGAAAAGACAGAAAATCCAAAAGAAAAAAGGGACAAAATACATTAACTGGAATTTCGCAGGACAGGAAAAACAAGTGGCCCATAAACATTGGAAAAGATACTTAACCTTAGCCTTATTAATGAACAGAAAAATACAATTAAAATTACGAGAAACCATTTACACCACCACCAGACAGGAAAAATTACACAGTGGAACAGTACCAACTGCTGGCTGGGGTGTGAAGCGTTGAGAACGCTCATCCTCTGCTGGAGAAAATGTAAATTGAGATCATTGTTCTGAAAAAACAATTTGACATGATCTTGTAAAACTGGATATGCATATACCCTACAATTCTGCAATTCAATTCCTAGGAGCCCTGGTAGCACAGTGGTTAAGAGTTATGGCTGTTAACCAAAAGGTTGGCAGTTCGAATCCATCAGCCACTGCTTGGAAACCCTATGGGGCAGTTCTACTCTGTCCAATAGGGTCGCTCGATGGTAATGAGTTATTTCAATGTTTATATCCCAGGAAACAAATCGCACAAATGTACAAGTGGTCTTGCTCACCACAGTCCCAAACTGGAAGCAACTCAAATGTTCATCTGTGGTGAGATAGGTAGGTAGATAGATGCCATTGAGTGGATACCCGCTCAAGGTGATCTTACGTGCCACAGAACAAAACATTGCCTAGTCCTGTCTGTGACGCTAATCCCTCACAACATGTTTTCTCCTTTTCAAAATGGGTGATTGACAGCTTGACATAACTAATGCCATAATGATAATCTAAGTAACCTATAAGTTTTTTTTTTTTTTTTATTGCACCAGCTGCACTGGTCTCTTTCCAAAGGTATGTGGGGCCTTCTCGGCTCTTGTGGCCTTGGTCTCCTTCCTCTCTTTGTTGTCTTGGGAGATGGCCTTCAGCCTGCAAGACAGCAGCTAGGAAGGCTGCCTGGCACTTTTGGTCTGCAACTTTCTTGCTCCTTATCTTGGTCAGAGTAAACTTGGTAGGCTAGTTCCGCTAGCTGAGAGATTTTTATGTAAGTTTTTTTGCCTGTTATGAATACAAAGATTAGAGAGTCCAGATGTCTGGCATGCATATCCTTTGTTTAATAAAGAGTTTCTTGTAGTTCTTTTGTGATGCATATGACCATCTGTGGGCTGTGTGCTTGAAAACACTAGGTATTCCTTGCCAAAACGATACATAAGCTCTGATGCAGACACTGCTTTTCAGGACTCCATAAAGACAACTTGCATTGCTGTTGGACCGGCCATTGGTGTCACCTCCTAATAAACTTTCTCTCTCTTTCTGACTTGGAGTACATCCCACTGGCTTGACTGCTCCAGGGCATGGAAACCAATTGGGTAACAAATTTTGGTGCCCAACATGGGGCTCGAAGTACTCTGGCCCTGGTTTCACCTCTCTAAGGACCCAGCCCCGGGAAAGGCCCAGGAAGAGACAAGGTGCACCTGTCTTTAGGTTGTGGAGGTCTCTCAACCTATGGTGGCCTGGAGTTTTGGTGACAGGGGAGGACTCCACAGCAGTGAACTCTGAACAGAGGGAGAAAGTTTCTGTTGGCCACGGTAGGTAACTGAGCCTCAGGTGGTAAATCCTCTGTAAAAGACACAGTGGTGTCAGTTCTCATAGATACCCTCCAATAATGTGTGACTGGGTCCTGTGAGGCTGGACGAGAGACTGGTGAGCTTCCGTGTTGCAGGTCGGTACCCAGAGAAGTAAGGTTCTGACGGAAAGTCCACTAGGAACTGGACTTATTTAGGAGGGGATTCTCTAACTAAGTCGTTGTTAGGTGCTGTTGAGCCGGTTCCGACTCATAGCGACCCTATGCAAAACAGAACGAAACACTGCCTGGTCCTGCGCCATCCTTACAATCGTTGTTATGCTTGAGCTCATTGTTGCAGCCACTGTGTCAATCCACCTCGTTGAGGGTCTTTCTCTTTTCCACTGATCCTGTACTCTGCCAAGCATGATGTCCTTCTTCAGGGACTGATCCCTCCTGACAACATGTCCAAAGTATGTAAGACGCAGTCTCGCCATCCTTTCTTCTGAGGAGCATTCTGGTTGTACTTCTTCTAAGACAGATTTGTTCGTACTTTTGGCAGTCCATGGTATATTCAATATTCTTCGCCGACACCACAATTCAAAGGCATCAGTTCTTCTTCGGTCTTCCTTATTCATTGTCCAGCTTTCACATGCATATGAGGCAATTGAAAATACCATGGCCTTGGTCAGGCATACCTTAGTCTTCAAGGTGATATCTTTGCTCTTCAAAACTTTAAAGAGGTTCTTCACAGCAGATTTACCCAATGCAATCCATCTTTTGATTTCTTGACTGCTGCTTCCATGGCTGTTGATTGTGGATCCAAGTAAAATGAAATCCTTGACAACTTCAATCTTTTCTCTGTTTATCATGACGTTGTTTATTGGTCTAGTTGTGAGGATTTTTGTTTTCTCTCTGTTGAGGTGCAATTCAAACTGAAGGCTGTGGTCTTTGATCTTCATTAGTAAGTGGTTCAAGTCCTCTTCACTTTGAGCGAGCAAGAAGATGGAAGGAATACACAGAGTCGTTATACCAAAAAGAATTAGTCGATGTTCAACCATTTCAAGAGGTGGCATATGATCAGGAACCAATGGTACTGAAGGAAGAAGTCCAAGCTGCTCTGAAGGCAATGGTGAAAAACAAGGCTCCAGGAATTGATGGAATATCAATTGAGATGTTTCAACAAACAGATGCAGCGCTGGAGGTGCTCACTCGTCTATGCCAAGAAATATGGAAGACAGCTTCCTGGCCGACTGACTGGAAGAGATCCAATTTTATGCCTATTCCCAAGAAAGGTGATCCAACTGAATGTGGAAATTATAGAACAATATCATTAATATCGCATGCAAGCAAAATTTTGCTGAAAATCATTAAAAAATGGCTGCAGCAGTATATCGACAGGGAACTGCCAGAAATTCAGGCCAGTTTCAGAAGAGGATGTGGAACCAGGAATATCATTGCTGATGTCAGATAGACCCTGGCTGAAAGCAGAGAATACCAGAAGGCTGTTTACCTGTGTTTTATTGACTATGCAAAGGCATTTGACTGTGTGGATCATAACAAACTATGGATAACACTGCAAAGAATGGGAATTCCAGAACACTTAATTGTGCTCATGAGGAACCTTTACATAGATCAAGAGGCAGTTGTTTGGACAGAACAAGGGGATACTGATTGATTTAAAGTCAGGAAAGTTATGCATCAGGGTTGTATTCTTTCACCATACCTATTCAATCTGTATGCTGACCAAATAATCCAACAAGCTGGAATATATGAAGAAGAATGGGGCATCAGGATTGGAGGAAGACTCATAAACAACTTGCGTTATGCAGATGACACAACCTTGCTCTAAGAGATGTCTTAAAATTTTGTGTAGTCAAGTGTGGCCTAAATACCAACTCCCTGATGGGGTCAGATGGCCAATAAGTAGTTCCCGAGATTTTGACAGTGTTCTGCAGTTTGATCTGTTTTCTTCTTGAAGTAACAAGTGAGAAAAAAGCTGCATCTAGAGTGTTTTATAACATTATGGCATGAGAAAAAGAATAAAGCTTCTGTTTCAGCCCCTCTTATATGAGTTGGAATCAACTTGACGGCACTGGGTTTGGTTTTTTATGCAGACCAAAGATGAAGAAAGGGATGTAGAACTCGTGGGTGTCCTTCTCATTCCCCCACTTCAAAAAAAAGTCTCTCAACACCTATTCATGACCCCTCCCTTGCAGTATCAGAGAATGATGGGAAGGCATTGAAGGAGGTGGTGGAGGGGGTGGGACAGATAAGGTCTCCCCACCCCATACTAGGAGTGAGGTCCAATTTGGCCCAGTTCCCCTGGGAGGGTTTACCCACTCCAGGAGGTTCCAGTCCCTGCTGCAGAAGGGCCACCTCAGATGATGTGGGCCCATAATCCATTCCTGGCTTCTGATTTTTGCAATTGAAAGCAAAACATTCCAGAGTAGCAGTCACACCCACATGCCATGATTGAACATTTTTCCCTTATTTTTACTACCCACCATCTTACATGGGCCGATTGTCAGACTTTATTAGACACACTCCTCACAGCCAAAGAAAGATGGAAGGTCTTAGAATAAGAAAGAAAAAGACCAAGACATGAAGAAAGAGGCCAATCTATTGGCTGCCACTCTGAGATCATCTGGAGGAAGACGACAAGACCAAGTTGGTAATATGTGTCATCCTCACAGTCACCAGCAGGTTCGAGTCCATTTTTGCTATTGTGCGAATCCAGCTCACTGAGGGTCATCCTCACCCTTGCTGGCCCTTACCTTCGTTCTCCTTCAAACATGGTGTCTTCCTCCAGTGATTAATCCCTCTTAATGACATGTCCAAAGCAAGCAAGCCGAACAATGTTCTGTTGTAAT
This sequence comes from Loxodonta africana, assembly GCF_030014295.1. Taxonomy (NCBI): domain Eukaryota; kingdom Metazoa; phylum Chordata; class Mammalia; order Proboscidea; family Elephantidae; genus Loxodonta; species Loxodonta africana. The sequence continues at coordinate 25,734,265 of NC_087350.1, forward strand.
CCATAAGGTTTTCATTGGCTAATTTTTGGAAGTGGATCTCCAGGCCTTTCTTCTTAGTCTGTCTTAATCTGGAAGCTCCATTGAAACTTATACACCATGGGTGATCCTGTTGGTATTTGAAATACTAGTGGTGTGGTGAAGTGATTTAGTAAATCTTGGTGTAGTCAAACAACGAAACACTAAACAAAGAGAATTAATGAATTACAGCTGCAAAAGCATTTCAAAACCATAATGTTATTGGAAGAGTCAAATTTATATTATTCCCATTTACAGAAAGAATTAAAACAAGCAAATTAAGCAACAATTTGTAATCCAGGGATATATACATATTGAATAAAAATATACAGATAGCAAGAGCATGATTAACCCCAAATTCAAGATGAGAAGAGTTAGAAGGGGTTAAAATATAATTAATGGTAATATTCTATTTCTTAACCTAGATACTGGGTACACAGGAGTTTATTTTATTCTTTTGTTTTAACCTGTACATTGTTGTTGTTAGATGCTATTGTGTCAGTTCCAACTAATAGAAACCCCATGTACAGCAGAACTAAACACTGTCTAGTCCCGCGCCATCCTCACAATCATCACTATGTTTCAACCCATCATTGCAGCCACTGTGTCAATCCATCTCGTTGAGGGTCTTCCTCCTGTTTGCTGACCCTCTATTTTATCAAGTATACTGTCCTTCTCCAGGAACTGGTCCCTCCTGATAACATGCCCAAAGTATGTGAGATGACATCTTGTCATCCTTGTTTCTAAGGAACATTCTGGTTGTACTTCTTCCAAGACAGATTTGTTCATTGTTCTGACAGTCAATGGTATATTCAATATTCCTCGCTAACATCGTAATTCAAAGGCATCAATTCTTCTTCAGTCTTCCTTTTTCATTGTCCAGCTTTCACATGCATATGAGGCAATTGAAAATACCATGGCCTTGGTCAGGTGTACCTTCGTCCTCAAAGTGCAATCTTTGCTTTTTAACCCTTTAAAGAGGTCTTTTGGAGCAGATTTGCCTAATGCAATACATTGTTTGATTTCTTGGCTGCTGCTTCCATGGGCATTGATTGTGGATTCTAGTAAAATGAAATCCTTGACAACTTCAAACTTTTCTCCATTTGTCATGATGTTGCTTATTGGTCCAGTTGTGAGGATTTTGTTTTCTTTATAAATGATGTGTAATGCATACTGAAAGCCATGATCTTTGATCTTCATCAATAAATGCTTCAAGTCCTCTTCACTTTCAGCAAGCAAGGTTGTGGCATCTGCATAATGCAGGTTGTTAATGAGCCTTCCTCCAATCCCGATGCCGCATTCTTCTTTATGTAGTCCAGCTTCTTGAATTATTTGTTCAGCATACAGATTGAATAAGTATGATGAAAGTATACAACCCTGATGCACACCTTAACATCATATGCTCTAACATGATTTATATTAGGATGTAGGTTTTAATCATGTCCTATTACAAACTTGAGGGGGAAAATTCTAAGCTTATTTGTTTTTACAGTACACCTAACTCCTCACTTATTGATTGTCTCATTATCTGACATTTCACATTTATGACAATAGTAAAAAATCTATCAAACTGTCATGGATTGAATTGTGTGCCCCCAAAATATCAGTCAACTTGGCTAGGCCATGATTCCCAGTATTATGAGATTGTCCACCATTTTGTTATCTGGTGTGATTTTCCTATGTGTTTTAAATCCTACCTCTATAATGTTAATGAGGTGGGATTAGCAGCAGTTATGTTAATGAGGCAGGACTCAGTCTACAAGATTAATTCAATCTCTCCTGAGATATAAAAGAGAGAAGTGAGAAGAGATGGTTGAAAAGGACCTCATACCACCAAAAAAAGCAGCACCAGGAGCAGAGTGTGTCCTTTGGACAGAGCTTCCTGTGCTGAGAAGTTCCTAGAGCTGGGGATGATTGATGACAAGAACTTTCCCTCTGAACCAACAAAGAGAAAAAGCCTTCCCCTAGAGCTGGCACCCTGAATTTGGAATTATAGCCCCCTACTTATACTGTGAGGGAATAAATTTCTCTTTGTTAAATCCATCCCCTTGTGGTATTTTCTGTTATAGCAGCACTAGGTAACTAAGACACCAACTATTTTGCACTTTAATGACATACATCTGACAGTAAGGAACACCAAGATGTGAGCTGAGAGTGACGCTGCCTGTGATAGTTAAGGTTATGTGTCATCTTGGCTGCGCCATGATTCTCAGTGGATTGGCAGTTATGTAACGTTGTAATCCAGCAGTTATTTAATGATGTAATTTGGCAGTTATGTAGTGATGCATTTTGGCAGCCATGTAATGATGTAGTCATCCTCCATTTTGTGATGTGATGTGGTTATCCAACTTTTTTGCATAATGCCAATTTTTGCATAATGACCTGGTCTTTGGAACCTACCCGTGTTGATAAGTGAGGAGTAGGTGTATATAATTTAGTCTTTTAAAAAAATACTATCAAATGCATTTGGAGGGAGAAATATTTATATAAATGCAAGATTATGATGTTATAAAGATTTTACGTTTAGCACAAAAAGCCAAAGTTTTGGAGGTATTGAATGTGCTGAACTCTTCAGGAGTATTCCATTTCATTATTTGCACAGCATTGCATTTTGGTAGGTCATGCATATAGAGTGACCACAGTCCAAACTCTCATTCATGTTGGTGATTTTCCAGGGAGTCTCAATAATAACTTACTTGGCCGTTGGCCAGGGTCTCAGATTTGGTTAAGAAATCACGACTCCAGATAGAGACGTTTGTTTCTGGGGAGGGAGTGAGCTAACAGGTTATGGTACTGAGGTTAGGAGGAGGAATATACCCTTCCTTTCCATCCCTATGCAAGATTAAGCACTCTGTACATTTTCTGTTACTACCCATTGTCATCGAGTCGATTCTGACTCATAACGACCATATAGGACAGGGTAAAACTGCCCCATGGAGTTTCCAAAGCAGTAATCCTTATGGAAGCACACAGTACATCTCTCCTGCAGAATGGCAGGTGAGTTTGAATTACCAACCTTTTAGTTAGCAGCCTAATGCTTAACCACTATGCCACCAGGGCTCTTTTTTATGGTATTAGAAGGACCTATATTTTCCCTTTCTGGTGCAGGTTTTTTAAAATTGTTGTAAAATATATATACAACAAAACATTTACCAAACGGCAATTTTCGTATGTATAATTCAATGATATCAGTTATATTCACCATGTGGTGCCACCATTACCACAATATATTTTATAAATGATTCTACCACCATTAACAGAAACTCAGTGTCCTCTACGCAAAGCCTCCCCTTCCTCCTTCCACCCATCCTGGTTCTTGGGCAGTTTTTTCTCAGTATCTTCAACTATACACTTTTTATTACATTATGATCATTTTATATCTACGATGATTGACACTAAAGAACATTTCGCCAGCTCTGAAGTTTGTAACATATATTCTTTCTCTGCAAATAAGTTTATATCTCTCTATTTTCTTATATTTAGGGAAATTCCAACCATAGACCAGACTATTAAATCATTACGGAAAAGTAGAATAATAGATATTGGTGCTAGGGGGGACCTGGAAATCATCTCATTCCAAAACCTCATTTATGAATAAGGAAACTGAGTCCCACTTGGGTGAAGTGAGTTAGTGGCAGAGCTGGAACTTGAACCTTATATGGGGAAAGACCCGCATCCAGGGACTTGCCCAATAGAATTTTAAAGGCATTCAGGAATGTTGGACGAAGGGCCATCAGCCTTGGAATACAAAGAATGCAGCTCTAGAAGCTGGAAAGGCCAGGAAAAATGTTCTCCTCTTGAGCCTCCTGAGGAAGTATGGCCCTGACCGACACCTTGATTTTGGCCCAGTGATACTGATTTTGGACTTCTGGCCTCTAGAACTGTGAGAGAATAAATTTATGTTATTTGAAGGTACAAAGTTTGGGGCAATTTGTGATAACAGCCACAGAAATTAATATAGCCACCACTGACCTATCACATGTCACCAAAGCCCATGGACAGCTTTCAGCTCCAACCTTGCTTAACCTTTCAGCAAACTTGGCAAAATTCACCTCTTTCTCTTCTGGAGAACACTTTTCCCCTTGGCTACCAGATGAGTCTTCTGGCTTTCCTACCATTTTGCTGGCCTGTTGCCTTCAGACTCCATTCCTACAACTCCTTCTCATTGTGTAAACACTGATGTTCCTCAAGCTCTGTCCGAGGCTCAATTCGTTTCTTACTCTGCACATCACCCGAGGAATTGCACCCACTTTGAGCTCATTCCTGGGGGTCGTGGGTTGTATTGGGTCCCCCCAAAATATTTGTCAACTTGGCTAGGCCGTGATTCCCAGTATGGTGTGATTGTCTACCATTTTGTCATCTGATGTGATTTTCCTATGTGTTGAAAATCTTACCTCTATGATGTTAATGAGGTTGGATTAGCTGCAGTTATGTTAATGAAGCAGGACTCAATCTATAAGATTAGGTTATGTCTTAAGTCAATCCTTTTTGAGATACAAGAGAGAGAAGTGATCAGAGAGACATAGGAACCTCATACCACCAAGAAAGCAGTGCCGGGAGCAGAGTGTGTCCTTTGGACCCAGGTTTCCTGTGCTGAGAAGCTCCTAGACCAGGGGAAGATTGATGACAAGGACCTTACCCAGATCTGACAGGAGAGAAAGCCTTCTCCTAGAGCTGGCACCCTGATTTTGGATTTCTGGCCTTCTGAACTGTAAAATAAATTTCTCTTTGTTAAAGCCATTTATTTGTGGCATTTCTGTTATAGCAGCACTGGACAGCTGAGACACCTGGCGTCCTCAGACTTAGATTCCTCTTCCAATGTGCTCCACTGTCTGTTTGAATTGTGTTCTTCCCAAAAGATATGTGGAAATCCTAACCCCTGCACGGGTGAATGTAACCTTGTTTAGGAAAATAGTTTCTCTCTATACTGGAGTAGGATTGGTCCTAAACCTAATCCCATCTGAGTGGTGTCTTATAAAATAGAAGGACAGATATGCATACAGGGTCACACACACAGTAGGAGGACAGATGCCGTATGACAACAGAGGCAGATGCATGTAAAGCAGCAGAGGAACGCTAAGGATCACAGATGGCCACCAGGACTAGGAGAGAGGTATGGAACAGTTCCTCTCTCAAAGCCCTCAGAAGGGATCGACATGGCTGTGATCTCGATTTGGACTTTGTGATGGTTTGAATTTTACACCCTCCACAAAAAAAATGTGTTATAAATCCTATGCTCTATGCCTGTGATTATAATCCCATACAGGAATAGGTTGTCTCTGTTATGCTAATGAGGCAGAATTAGTGTAGGGTATATCTTTAGTCAATTTTTTTTGAGAGATAAAAGAGATTAAACAAGCAAGCTAAGAAACAGAAAGAGATGGGGGAAGACAGATGGCAAGCCATATGAAGATTGCCCAAGACCAGAAGCTCAAAGAGACAAGGAACTTCCTCTGAGCTGACAGAAAAAGAAAACCTTCTCCTAGAGCCAACACCCTGAACTCAGACTTCTAGCCTCCTAAACTGTAAGAAAATAAATTTCTGTTTCTTGAAGCCACGACTGGGGAGGTATTTCCGTTATAGTAGCATTAGATAACTTAAGACAGAATTTGGTGCCAGCAGAGTGGGGTGCTGTTCTAAGAGATACCTAAAATGTGGAAGTGGTTTTGGAATTGGGTAATGGGTAGAGGTTGGAAGAGTTTTAACGTGCCTAACAGTAAAATCCTGGATTGCCTCGAAGAGACTGTTGGTAGAATTATGGATGTCAAAGGCAATTCTGGTGTGGGCTCAGAAGGAAGTGGGAGAGCTATAGAGAAATTCTCTATCATCTTAGAGAAAATTATTTCCTCACAGTTTAGGAGGCTAGAAGTCTGAATTCAGGGTGTTGGCTCTAGCGGAAGGCTTTCTCTCTGTCAGCTCTGAGGAAGTTCTTTGTCACTTTTAGCTTCTGCTCCTGGGCGATCTTCATGTGGCTTGGACATTAAATGTGCTTCTGGTGAGGCTTTAAAAGAAAATGGTGAGCGTGTGATTGGACAGTGGAGGAAGGGCAATGCTTTTTATGTAGCGGCAAAGAACTTGTCTGAATTCTGTTTGAATGTTTGGTGGAAGGTAGAACTTGTAAGTGATAAACCTGAATATATGACTGAAGAGAATTCTAAGCAGGATCTTAAATGGGCTGAGTGGTTTCTCATTGCTGCTTACAGTAAAAATGCAAGGGGAAAGAGATGGAATTAAAAATGACCTGTGTATTTCAGAGAAGAGTTAACACCACTACTACTAAAGGTATTTCAAAGCATAGAAAATGACGGAATACTACCCAACTCATTCTATGAAGCCACCATCTCCGTGATACCAAAACCAGGTAAAGACATTACAAAAAAAGAAAATTACAGACCTATATCCCTCATGAACATAGATGCAAAAATCCTCAACAAAATTCTAGCCAATAGAATTCAACAACATATCAAAAAAATAATTCACCATGATCAAGTGGGATTTATACCAGGTATGCAAGGCTTTTTTTTATGCAAGGCTGGTTTAATATCAGAAAAACCATTAATGTAATCCACCACATAAATAAAACAAAAGACAAAAACCACATGATCTTATCAATTGATGCAGAAAAGGCATTTGACAAAGTCCAACACCCTTTTATGATAAAAACTCTCACCAAAATAGGAATTGAAGGAAAATTCCTCAACATAATAAAGGGCATCTATGCAAAGCCAACAGCCAGCATTGCTCTAAATGGAGAGAACCTGAAAGCATTTCCCTTGAGAACGGGAACCAGACAAGGATGCCCTTTATCACTGCTCTTATTCAACATCGTGCTAGAAGTCCTAGCCAGGGCAATTCGGCTAGACAAAGAAATAAAGGGCATCCGGATCGGCAAGGAGAAAGTAAAACTATCTCTATGTGCAGAAGACATGATCTTCTACACAGAAAACCCTAAGGAATCCTCCAGAAAACTACTGAAACTAATAGAAGAGTTTGGCAGTCTCAGGTTATAAGATAAACATACAAAAATCACTTGGATTCCTCTACATCAACAAAAAGAACATCGAAGAGGAAATCACCAAATCAATACCATTCACAGTAGCCCCCAAGAAGATAAAATACTTGGGAATAAATCTTACCAAGGATGTAAAAGACCTATACAAAGAAAACTACAAAGCTCTACTACAAGAAATTCAAAAGGACATACTTAAGTGGAAAAACATACCTTGCTCATGGATAGGAAGACTTAACGTAGTAAAAATGTCTATTCTACCAAAAGCCATCTATACATACAATGCACTTCCGATCCAAATTCCAATGTCATATTTTAAGGTGATAGAGAAACAAATCACCAACTTCATATGGAAGGGAAAGAAGCCTCGTATAAGCAAAGCATTACTGAAAAAGAAGAAGAAAGTGGGAGGCCTCACTCTACCTGATTTCAGGACCTATTATACAGCCACAGTAGTCAAAACAGCCTGGTATTGGTACAACAACAGGCACATAGACCAATGGAACAGAATTGAGAACCCAGATATAAATCCATCCACATATGAGCAGCTGATATTTGACAAAGGCCCAGTGTCAGTTAATTGGGGAAAAGATAGTCTTTTTAACAAATGGTGCTGGCATAACTGGATATCCATTTGCAAAAAAATGAAACAGGACCCATACCTCACACCAAGCACAAAAACTAACTCCAAGTGGATCAAAGACCTAAACATAAAGACTAAAACGATAAAGATCATGGAAGAAAAAATAGGGACAACCCTAGGAGCCCTAATACAGGGCATAAACAGAATACAAAACATTATCAAAAATGACGAAGAGAAACCAGATAACTGGAGCTTCTAAAAATCAAACACCTATGCTCATCTAAAGACTTCACCAAAAGAGTAAAAAGACCACCTACAGACTGGGAAAGAATTTTCAGCTATGACATCTCCGACCAGCGCCTGATCTCTAAAATCTACATGATTCTGTCAAAACTCAACCACAAAAAAACAAACAACCCAATCAAGAAGTGGGCAAAGGATATGAACACACACTTCACTAAAGAAGATATTCAGGCAGCTAACAGATACATGAGAAAATGCTCTCGATCATTAGCCATTAGAGAAATGCAAATTAAAACTACAATGAGATTCCATCTCACTCCAACAAGGCTGGCATTAATCCAAAAAACACAAAATAATAAATGTTGGAGAGGCTGCGGAGAGATTGGAACTCTTATACACTGCTGGTGGGAATGTAAAATGGTACAACCACTTTGGAAATCTATCTGGCGTTTTCTTAAAAAGTTAGAAGTAGAGCTACCATACAACCCAGAAATCCCACTCCTGGGAATATACCCTAGAGAAACAAGAGCCTTCACACAAACAGATATATGCACGCCCATGTTTATTGCAGCTCTGTTTACAATAGCAAAAAGCTGGAAGCAACCAAGGTGTCCATCAACGGATGAATGGTTAAATAAATTGTGGTATATTCACACAATGGAATACTACGCATCGATAAAGAACAGTGACGAATCTGTGAAACATTTCATAACATGGAGGAACCTGGAAGGCATTATGCTGAGCGAAATCAGTCAGAGGCAAAAGGTCAAATATCGTATAAGACCACTATTATAAGATCTTGAGAAATAGTATAAACTGAGAAGAACACATACTTTTGTGGTTACGAGGGGGGGGGAAGGGAGGGAGGGAGGGAGAGGGTTTTTTACTGATTAATTAGTAGATAAGAACTACTTTAGGTGAAGGGAAGGACAACACTCAATACATGGAAGGTCAGCTCAATTGGACTGGACCAAAAGCAAAGAAGTTTCCGGGATAAAATGAATGCTTCAAAGATCAGCGGAGCAAGGGCGGGGGTTTGGGAACCATGGTTTAAGGGGACTTCTAAGTCAATTGGCAAAATAATTCTATTATGAAAACATTCTGCATCCCACTTTGAAATGTGGCGTCTGGGGTCTTAAATGCTAACAAGCTGCCATCTAAGATGCATCAATTGGTCTCAATCCACCTGGAGCAAAGGAAAATGAAGAACACCAAGGTCACACGACAACTAAGAGCCCAAGAGACAGAAAGGGCCACATGAACCAGAGACCTACATCATCCTGAGACCAGAAGAACTAGTTGGTGCCCGGCCACAACCGATGACTGCCCTGAAAGGGAGCACAACAGAGAACCCCTGAGGGAGCAGGAGATCAGTTGGATGCAGACCCCAAATTCTCATAAAAACACCATACTTAACGGTCTGACTGTGACTAGAGGAATCCCGGCGGTCATGGTCCCCAAACCTTCTGTTGGCACAGGACAGGAACCATCCCCGAAGACAACTCATCAGACATGAAAGGGACTGGACAGAGGGTAGGAGAGAGATGCTGATGAAGAGTGAGCTACTTGTGTCAGGTGGACACTTGAGACTGTGTTGGCATCTCCTGTCTGGAGGGGGGATGGGAGGATAGAGAGAGTTGGAAGCTGGCAAAATTGTCACGAAAGGAGAGACTGGAAGGGCTGACTCATTAGGGGGAGAGCAAGTGGGAGTAAGGAGTAAGATGTATATAAACTTATATGTGACAGACTGACTTGATTTGTAAACGTTCACTTGAAGCTCAATAAAAGTTAATAAAAAAACAATGAACTGTGTAAAATGAGAACAGAGTTTAAAGATTTGAAAAATTTTGTTATACAAACTAAGGACCTTTGTCCTAGACTGTTCACCAAGGACATGGCTATACAATCTTTTGTTAAAGAGATTAAGCCTGTGACTGATGAACTTAACCAACTACCATAGCAGAAAATCCATCAGCTTAGACTGAAGGGGACAGAGAAAGAATGAAAGGAAAGAACACTGTGCCTCTTGGAATTCTACAGTCAGGAAACAGGCCAAAGGAGCTACATCTTCTGTCCTCCAAGAAAAGAAAAGGATCATCCCTGGAGATCATCAGAATTGTTGGAAGGATGATGGGAAGCAGGGCCTTCTTCATTTCAAAGGGTGAGGCTGTGGTCTCCTGGATCTCAAAGGGTGGGCCACAGCCCCCTAGGCTTCAAAGGCTTGGATCTTTGCCAACTTGATTCCAGAGTGTGGGGCTGCCATTAAAGTGTGCTGCAGGGTGAGGCTGCCACCCAAAGCTGAGGGGGTGGGACTGCCAAGCCTGAGGGGCGGAAGAATGGGGCCTACTGGGGCCTAGGGAATGGGGTCACCACTTAGACTAGGAGGATGGGGCCACCAAACTGAGGGAGAAGAGTTGTCCCAGTGGGCTTGAAGGCAGAGTTGAAGCCCAGGGTTGAGAGGGCCTCCATCCAGCATCCAGAAAGCATGGGCGACACTCAGAGTCTGGAATGTGGGACCATTCCCAGATGGCCTCAGAGAGGAGATGATTGCTTTCAAGACTTGAGAGCTAATGTAATGTGTTCTGCCAGGTTTTGGACTTGCTTGGTGCCTGTTATCCCTTCTTTCCATCCAGTTTTTCTTATTTGTAGTGGAAATGTCTACCTTGTGCCTGTTCTACTGTTGTACTTTGGAAGCAGATAACTTGTATTCTAGATTTCACAGGTTCACAGAATTTTGCCCTAGGATGGAATATATCTAAAGTCTCACCCATATTTGATTTAGATGCTTCCGAAAATGAGATTTTGGTCTTGGAGTTGAAAGACTTATGGGATGATGTGACGTGGTAAATGTGTTTTGCATGTGGCAAGGATATGAATATTGGGGGACCAAAGGGTGGAATGCTAGGGATTGAATTGTGTCCCCCAAAATATGTGTTGTAAATCATAACTTTTATGCCTGTGGTTATAACCCCATTAAGGAATAGGTTGTCTTTGTTATGTTAATGAGGCAGAATTAGTGAAGGGTGTATTTTGAGTCAATCTTCTTTTGTTTTTAACATTTTACTGTGCTTTAGATGAGTTTACAGAGCAAATTAGTTACCCGTTCAATAATTCATTCACTAATTGTTTTGTGACATTGATTGCAATCCCTACAATGTGTCATCAGCATCTCCTCTTTTCCACCCCACTTTTCCTCTTTCAGTTTGCCTGGTTTTCCTGTGCATTCATGCCTTCTCATCTTTGCTTTTGGGCAGGTGTTGCTCATTTGGTCTCATATACTTGATTGTTCTAAGAAGCATGTTCCTCAAGGGTGTTATTTTTCTTTTATAAAAAAACAAACAAACCTGGTGCCATCGAGTCGATTCCGACTCATAGCAACCCTATAGACCTGTTTAATCTTTGGCTGAAAGGTGAGATTTGGGAGTGACTTTAGTTCTGAGTTAGAAGAGTATCTAGGGGCCGTAGTCTTGGGGGTTTCTCCAGTCTCTGTCAGATCAGTAAGTCTCGTCTTTTTTTCTGAATTTGAATTTTGTTCTAATTTTCTCTCCTGCTCTGTCCGTGATCCTGATCAGAGCCATTGGTGGTGGTAGCCGGGCACCATCTAGTTCTTCTGGGCTCAGCCTGGTGGAGACTGTGGTTCATGTGGTCCATTAGTCCTTTGGGCTTATATTTTCTTTGTATCTTTGGTTTTCTTCATTCTCCTCTGCCCTGAATGGGATGGTGCCGATAGATGTATCTTAGATGGCTGCTCACAAGCTTTTAGGATCCCAGGTGCTGCTACTTTCCAAAGTGAGATGTAAAGCATTTTCTTTATGAACTATGTTATTCCAGTTAACCTAGATGTCCCCTGAGACCATGGTCCCCAGCCCTCAATCCCAGTAACTCGGCCCTCAAGCTGTTTGGATGTGTCTAGGAAGCTTCTATGACTTTTCCTCGTTCAAGTTGTGCTGACTTCCCCCCGTGTTGTGTGTTGTCTTCCTTTTCACCAAAGTTAACACTTGTCTACTATCTAATTAGTGATTTCCCCTTTCTACCCTCATAACCATCAAAGATTGTTTTTTTCTGTGTGTAAACCTTTTCTTGGGTTTCTACAATAGTGATCTCATACAATATTTGTCCTTTTGCGATTGACTTATTTCACTCAGCCTAATGCCCTCTAGTTCATTTTACTCTTGATGAACATTTCAGTTGCTTTCCGTTTGGGATTTTAATGAAAATAATGCTGCTGTCAATATTCTTGTATATGTCTTGTAATATAATATATGTATATGTATAATATATGTAATACATACAATGTGTCATTTATTTTATGGTTAGTATTTTATGTACTAACTTGTGGAATCAACATAGCAAAGTGTCTGATTCCTGGCTTTGTGAGTCCATGAAATTGATTTTTAGTGCTTTATCCAGTAAAAATTTTTACTGGTGTATCCAGTGTTGCTCAGGCCTGGAGAAGTGATTCAGAAACAAACTCACAATAGGTAATAAGTGTGAAGGTATTTTGTTATCTATAAGTTTCTCTTATGAAGGGTCGGTTTCTTTCAATAAGAGACTGCTAAGTCCCAGGGTGCCTGGGTGGTACAAACTGTTAATGAGCCTCAGAAGAAAGGCCTGGTGATCTACTTCTGAAAAATGAGCCATTGAAGACCTTATGGGCACAGTTCTACTCTGACACACAAGAGTTGGAATTGACTTCATAGTGACTTTTTAAAAAATGTAAGTCCCAGAACTTGTTTGTAAATTTGTGATTTACAATCTAACTCATCCCATTTCAGACTTCATAAACCTGAGAAACCAAATTATAAATCAGAAGATTGCTTGGTGGGCACGAACTCACAATGAAAAAGCAGTGAATGGGCTTAGCAGGTACATACCACAGCTGTGCAAGAATCTAATGAACCATTGCCTTTATCCCGTAGAGTTTGCTATTTCCTGTCACTGGAATCACTCTCTAGTGAGTCCACTTTCACATCCTTTCTCCATTTTTCTACTGATTTATTATTTTCTGAACTGTAAAAGCCTCTTTGCCTATTTTTTGTAATACATTTTTTTTAAAACTGATTTGTAATTTTTTTTTTTTACCGTGGAGGTTAAAATGTCTACATATCATAATTTCTCAAATAAGTTTTTTTTTTTTCAAGTGAAACTAGAAGTGATGGCACTTTTTTTTTTTTTAACTTTAGGTGAAACTTTACAGCTCAAGTCAATTTCGCATGCAAACTTTTATACACATATTGTCACGTTACACAAGTTGCAATCCCAACAATGTGACAGCACACTCCTGCTTTCCACTCTAGGTTTCCCATGTCCATCCAACCAGCTCCTGTACCTTCCTACCTTCTCATTCTGCCTGCAGGCAGGAGCCGCACCTTTGGTCTTGTGTACCTGCTTGAACTAAGAAGCAAACTCCTCATGAGTATTATTTTATGTTTTATAGTCTAGTTTAATCTTTGTCTGAAGAATGGTCTTCAGGAATGATTTTAGTTCTGGGTTCCGGGGGCCATGGCTTTGGGGGTTCCTCCAGTCTCAGTCAGGCCATTAAGTCTGGTCTTTTTATGTAACATTGAGTTCTGTTCCACAATTTTCTCCCACCCCATCAGGGACTCTCCTTTTTGTTCCCTGTCAGGGCAGTCATTGGTGGTAGCCGGACACCATCTAGTTCTTCAGGTCTCAGGCTGATGGGGTCTCTGGTTTATGTGGCCCTTTTGTCTCTTGGGTGATGGCAGTTTTTAAGAATATACTGAAACATTGATAGTTTTTTCTGTCATGTGACCTAGGAATAATTTTACCAGCATAAAAGTGTTTTATACATGTTGTTGTTGTTAGGTGCCGTGGAGATTGTTCCAACTCATAGTGATCCTATAGGATAGAGTAGAACTGCCTCATAGGGTTTCCAAAGAGTGGCTGGTGGATTTGAACTGCTAACCTTTTGATTAGTGGCCGAGCTCTTAACCACTATATGTACATACATAAAAAAAATACATAATTAAAAAGTTCAGTAAATATTTCTTTGTTACCAGTTTATTGTTTTAATAACAATACACTTGCAGACAGGATTGACAGGTGTAAAAAACTATAAGAAAATGTGTGGGAGGAAAACATAGTGTTGAGAAAATGCTGCTCAAAACCTATCGTTATCCTGTAGATTGGTAAAATATGAATTATTGTTACACGATTTTAGTGCAAAATATGTTGACCTATTTCATGGAAAAATGAGTGTTCTTTATGAACATAGTTTGTTGTTGTCAGGTGCCATCAAGTTGGTTCCAACTCAGGTGGAGTTGGTTCTGACTCATAGTGACCCTACGTACAACAGAACGGAACACTCCAGTCCTACGCCATCCTCATGATAGTTGATATGTTTGAGCCCATTGTTGCAGCCTCTGTATCAATCCATCTCGTTGAGGGTCTTCCTCTTTCTCACTGGCCCTCTGCTTTACCAAGCTTGATGTCCTTTTCCAGGGACTGGACCCTCCTGATAACATGTCCAAAGTATGTGAGACAAAATCTCACCATCCTCGCCCCTAGGAAGATACTGGCTGCACTTCTTCCAAGACAGATTTGTTCGTTCTTTTGGCAGTCCATGGTATATTCAATATTCTTCACCAGCACTGTAATTCGAAGGCATCAATCCTTCTTTGTTCTTTCTTATTTACTGTGTAGCTTTTGCACGCATATGAGGGGATTGAAAACATAAAGAACCCCTACATCGTATTTTTCAAACTTTTGCTTCCTACAAGTCCTCTACTAGATATGCAGCAAACATGGGGACCAAAATTTTCAGTTAACTAAGAAATATATTTGTCACAAATTTTAAAATAATAAAACAAAGCGGATTCTTTTAAAATTGATGACAAAAATAATAGTGACTTCATATTGGTTGCAGGGATGATGTTATTTGGAATCTTTCACAAGGTATCCATATGCAACTTCATGAAAAGCTTAAGTTACAGGTTAAGTGCGACATCTACTTGATTTATTTTCTTAGACTTCTGCTAATTTAGAGAATACGAATTCATGATGGAATGTCAGCATGTGCTGGTGGCTCTGTCAGACGGTGTTGGATTTTACAGAAATGATGAGAAGGGCTCACTGGTGGCTGTGTTGAGCGCTCCATCAGACGCTAAACCAACCATCACGTCACACAGAAGTTTCCATGGAGAAGGGTTCCTCCTCCAGTCTGGCTTCATTCAGCCTTGGAAAGTCATTCTTCATGTTGTGTTACAAGCATTTGCATATGGTGTAAAAATATGCCCGGCAACATGCCATTGATTTTATTCTTGAACAAATGAAGAAAATCATTAACTGTTGGGAAAGAGCTAGACTCCACAATCGAGTTGTTTGCACAGTGGTCCATTCTTCTGAAGATACTCTGATATCATTTTTTTTCATACTAAAACTTGGAAAATTTGACCCTGAGGGAATAGGTAAGACAATTCACTTGAGAACCATTAATCTGGCCAATTGAAATAACAAAAACCATCTTTACTCTGCATTATTGGTATTGTCTTAGTCATCTAGTGCTGCTGTAACAGAAACACCACAAGCGATGGCTTTAACAAACAGAAGTTTATTCTCTCACAGTCTAGTAGTAGGCTAGAAGCCCAAATTCAGGTGCCAGTTCCAGAGGAAGGCTTTCTCTGTTGGCTCTGTAGGAAGGTCCTTGTCATCAATCTTCCTCTGGACTAGGAGTTTCTCCAAAGTGTGTACTCTGCTCCCAGCGCTTCTTTCTTGATATGAGGTCACCTTGTTTCTTTGGTTGCTTCTTTCTTTTATACCTCAAAAAAGATTGGCTCAAGACACAATCTAGACTTGTAGATTGAGTCCTGCCTCATTAACATAACTGCTGCCTATCCCACCTCATTAACATTATAGAGGTAGGATTTACAACACATAGGAAGATCACATCAGATGACAAAATGGTAGACAGTCACACAATACTGGGAATCATGGCCTAGCCAAATTGCTACACATATTTTTGGGGGACAAAATTCAGTTCATGACAGGTATTATAAAGTAGTTAAAAAAAAAACCAGTCTTTGTGCCTAGATAATTCAGAAACAGTATAATGAAACAAAAAACCATCATTTTTTGATGGCAGTTTAAATGGAGTCAGTCCTTCATCCTCTGTACAAAATGATGTGAAAGAAAAATAAAAACAGTAAAAATTTTCTAAATCATGCATCTTCGTAAAAAAGGATTATAGATTCTCTGTTTTCTTGCATTATATGTATATAATTATATATATATATATAAATAAAAGGTTGATGAGGAACCATTAATGCCTCAGGACCTAGCTTCACCCCAACAAAGTTTTGAAGCTCAGTTTCTTCCAGAAAATGTAAGAACACTTGCCCTGTCTACCTCATGTTGTTGTTGTTGTCGGATGTTCTCCTCCCATAAAGATTACAGCCTAGAAAACCCCATGGGGGCAGTTCTACTCTGTCACATGGGGTTGCTATGAGTTGAAAATCTACCTCATAGTGTGGTTGAAATGAAGCTGAAAGACATTCACAAACTGCAAAAAGCTGTTAAGGTTCTGGTGGTATTTATTAGTTGATGCTAATTTAGAAGATAATTGTTCAATTTTTAAGTCTATTCTTATCCTAGCTACTGTATTATACTATATTATATATTACCATATTACATTAACAGTAACATGCTAATGAGAGAAATACTTCAAGATGAATTAAAAAACAAAGTCATTGAAGTGTATGTGCAAATTTTAAAATTATAATGACTCTTAAGCAGGTAATAGGATGTCTATGAAAATCATGATTTAACATGACATTTCAAATTTCTGAAGTTTTCTATGTCAATTGGCAAAATAATTATAAAAACAGTCTGCATCCCACATTGAAATGTGGCATCTGGGTTCTTAAATGCTAACAAGTGGCCATCTAAGATGCATCAATTAGTCTCAACCCACCTGGATCAAAGGAGAATGAAGAACACCAAGGTCACACGATAACTATGAGCCCAAGAGACAGAAAGGGCCACATGAACTAGAGACTTACATCATCCTGAGACCAGAAGAACTACATGGTGCTCCCCTGAGGGAGCAGGAGATCAGTGGGATGCAGACCCCAAATTCTCATAAAAAGACCAGGCTTAATGGTCTGACTGAGACTGGAGGAATCCCGGCGGTCATGGTCCCCAAACCTTCTGTTGGCCCAGGACAGGAACCATTCTCGAAGACAACTCATCAGACATGGAAGGAACTGGACAATGGATAGGAGAGAGATGCTGATGAAGAGTGAGCTACTTGTATCAGGTGGACACTTGAGACTGTGTTGGCATCTCCTGTCTGGAGGGGAGATAAGAGGGTAGAGAGGGTTAGAACTGGCAAAAGGGTCATGAAAGGAGAGACTGGAAGGAGGGAGCGGGCTGACTCATTAGGGGGAGAGTAAGTGGGAGTATGGAGTAAGGTGTATATAAGCTTATATGTGACAGACTGACTTGATTTGTAAACTTTCACTTAATATAAAGCACAATAAAAATTATTAAAAGAAAAAAAATTTCTGAAGTTTATGGAAACAAAATTATCACATTTTCCTCTGACATGTACAAGCTATCAAAAGGTCACTTGACAGATCTTTGCAGACCACCTCTGAATGCACACAATATTTTGAGAAGCACAGCCCCACACTAATGAAATTGAACCCATCCTCACCATGTGGGTAAACTCAGAAGGCCTTTCAACTGTCATGTTTGTAGACCTGGGTAATAGGGCCTGATGTCTAGCTAGCCCGATATCTATCACATGGCAACTTCAGTGCTTCTGGTGGCCCCTCGTTCATCCTCTCTTCTCTCTCTCTTTTTTTTTTTTTTTGAAGGAGGGCCCTATTATTTTTATTCAGAAATATTTATCGAGCACTATAGGGCAGTTCTACTCTGTCCTATAGGGCCACTATGAATTGGAATCAACTCATGGTCTGTTTTTTTCCAGTGAGTATGTTCCACAAGACTTAACAGAACTCTGCATATTTATTCGACTTTTTTTTTTTTAATTGTGGTAAATATCTAACGAAACATTTGCCATTCCAGCATTTTTACATGTACAATTCAGTGAATTAATTATGTTCATCATGTTGTTCAGCCATTACCAGTATCCATTTCCAAATTTTTCCATCACACTAAAGGAAGCTCAGTGTCCCCTAATCAATGAATCCTCTTTTGCCTGTTCCCCCTGCCCACCCCTAAAAACCACTAATAAACTTTGGTCTCTGCACACTTGCCTATTCTAGATATTTCTTATAAGTGGGAACATACTCTTCTTTATACAACTTTGGATGTTGTTATGGGTTGTATTGTGTCCCCAAAAGTGTGTACCAACTTGGCTAGGCCATGATTCCCAGTTTTGTGTGGTTGTCTACCATTTTGTAATTTGATGTGATTATCCTATGTGTGGTAAATTCTAACCTCTATGATGTTTAACGAGGCAGGGTTAGAGGTAGTTATGTTAATGAGGGAGGATTCAATCTACAGGATTAAGTAGTACCTTGAGTCAATTTCTTTTGAGATCTAAAAGAAAGAAGCGAGCAGAGAGGAGAGGGACCTCATGCCACCAAGAAAAAACTGCCTGGAGCAGAATGTCCTTTGGACCCAGGGTCCCTGTGCTGAGAAGCTCCTAGGTTAGGGGAAGATTGATGACCAGGACCTTCCCCCAGGACTGACAAAGAGAGAAAGACTTCCCTGGGAGCTGGTGCCCTGAATTTGGACTTCTAGCCTGCTAGACTGTGAGAGAATAAATTTCTGTTTGTTAAAGCCATCCATTTGTGATATTTCTGTTATAGCAGCACTAGATAACTAGACAAATGCCTTAAATTAGAAGTATATATTATTTAAAAAAAAATTATTTATGATCACTTTATGGGTGAGCAAAATAAGATGAAAGTTGATGGCTTTCCCAAGGTCACACAGAACCAAACAGAAAACCGATCTGTTGCTGTCAACTCAGTTTCCACTTACGGGGATCTTACATGTTACAGAGTAGATCTGTTCCGTAAGGTTTTCTTGGCTGTAATCTTTACAGAAGCAGGTCATCAGGCCTTACTCCCTTGGCACCACTAAAAAAAAAAAAGGTGGGTTCAAACAACCAACATCTAGGTTAGTTAAAAAAAAAAAAAAAACCGAACTCTTTGCTGTCCAGTCAATTCCAACTCACAGTGACCCTATAGGACAGAGTAGAACTATCCCATAGGGTTTCCAAGTAGCAGCTGGTAGATTTGAACTGCTGACCTTTTGGTTAGCAGCCAAGCTCTTAACCACTGCACCTCCAGGGCATCTTTAGGTTAGCAGCTGGGCCCAAGGTCACAAAGGACATGTGAATACCATCTGAATTTAACTCAGTTCTTACACTTGGCTGTTGGTTGATGAGGTATGGTGGAAGCAGGTGGAGCAAACAGTTCTTCACTTCATTAATTCACAAAAAGCTCATCTTATTTTGCACATTCTTACTTGGGTTTATTTCTTGATTTATCTCCAGCTTTCATCATATGACATTAAAACCAGGCTTTTAAACTGAATTTACGCTGTTTCTACTTCATACGAAAATTCAAAAAACCATAGGATTTGCTAGCTGTGGAACGGGACCCTCCATTAGTGAGGCCTCCGAGCTGGAGTGAAAGGAAGAGGAATGCAACCACGACTGAATGAAAGTGAGCAAAGCATGAATCATTTACAAAGACTGCTCGGCCTCAGATGAACTCGAAAAGCATTGACTCACTAACCCACATTCTCCTCTGCTTAAACTATTAGCCTGCTTTAGTGACACACTATGTTAAATAACCTGGATCCTAAATATAAAATGTTTCATTCAAACTTTTTCCCTCTTTAGTTGTGTGTGGGAGGTACGTTGTAACAAGCAGATAAGGACGAGGAGGTAGATGTCGAGAGAGAAATAGAAAGAAAAATGAAAAAAAAAAAAATTCCTGTTTCAAAAAAAAATGGTTCTGATTATGCATTCAAGGAAAGCAGTTAAATATTTTGGCAATCCTACCCAAGAAGTACAGCCAGAGTGCTCCTTAGAGGCGAGGATGGTGAGACTTTGTCTTGAGCACTTTGGACATATTGTCAGGAGGGACCAGTTCCTGGAGAAGGACGTCATGCTTGGTAGAGGTTCAGTGAAAAAGAGGAAGACCCTCAACGAGATGGATTGACACAGTGGCTGCAACAGTGGACCCAACCGTAACAATGATGGCATATGACCAGGCAGTGTCTCTTTCTGTTGTACATAGGATCGCTATGAGTCAGAACCAACTTGACAGCACCTAACAACAACAACTTAAGAAGTATAGTCAGAATGTTCCTTAGAAGTGAGGATGGCGAGACTTTGTCTTACGTACTTCGGACATGTGAACAGGAGGGGCTAGTCCCTGGAGAAGAGCATCATGTTGGTAAAGCAGAGGGCCAGTGAAAAAGAGAAAGACCTTCAATGAGATGGACTGTCACAGTGGCTGCAACAATGAACTCAAATGTGGTAACGATTGTGAGGATGGTGCAGGGCCAGGCGGTGTGTTGTTCTATTGTACGTAGGGTCGCTATGAGTCAAAATCGACTCGACGGCACCTAACGACAATAACGACCCAAGAAAAAAGAAGCCTAAGAAGACTGATTATCCATCCAAGTGAAAGGGTTCCTTGTTCAAATTCTGAATATTAATTGACCTTCAAGCTGTCTGATTGAGCTTCTTCTTACCCCCTCTGCTTGGATGTGAAAACACCCTCTTTCCCCCGAATGGCATAGATGGTAATGGGACAGATTCCAGATGAAAACCTCCAGCTTCTCTGAACTTGAGGTCAAATGCACACTGGGCAATATTGGATAAAGATAAGCTTGTCATTCTTGACTTTACTTTTTTCACCCTTTTTACATCTCTACGGGCTGCCTTTGCTTTCTTATTTGCTTATCCCCTACCTGGATCCAAAGAGAGGAGTTGTGGAAGCTTCCAAAAACAAGTATAAGAAGACAAAATGAAATAGTTGAGAAAGTGAGGGTAGAGGGAAGTACAAGGAGAAAAATGAGGTGAAGCCAGGGGTAGGATGAACGCACAAAGCGTATTTCAAAAGCCGTCTCGTTGCTGTGGCTTCAAGCTCCTTAGCAGCTGGGACAACCACCCCTCCCAGTTGCTGTCGAGTCGACTCCTACTCATGGTGACCCCATGTGTGTCAGATTAGAGCTGTGCTCCGTAGAGTTTTCAGTGGCTGATTTTCCAGGAGTAGATCTCCAGGGGTTTCTTCCAAGGTGTCTAGGTGGATTTGAACTTCCAACCTTTTGGTTAGCAGCTGAGGCATTAACCCTTTGCACCACCCAGGGACTCCACCTGGGCCAAGGGGGGAGCATCATTCTTAACTGTAAGCTTAAAGACTCCAAACCAGCTTCTCAGAAGATCCCAGCCTTTTCACGGTGTTAGAGCAGTTTCCCTGATGGGTTCCTATGTGGCAGGGGCAACATTCTCTATTCCTTCACCACAGCAATTCAATAGAATTTCATATCGCTCTTTTTTGGAACATCCCTCAGTAGCAGCCAGAGGCAGGAGGCCCTAGGGTATTTCACTAAAGAATAGCCCTATAAAAAGCCAAAACAATGTATTCCCTGTCCTCCGCTCTGGATGGTCTGGCTTGATCCAGAGGTCAAGTTTCACCTAGAGGAATGGCTGGACTGCACGACCTCCATGAACTCATCTGTCTTAAGTCCAGGTGCTGATAACATTCAAACCTCAGCCTTCAAAGTTATGTTCTCAAGCACACACCTTGATGGAAGAGTCAACACAACTGGTTAGGAGCAGACACTAAGAGGAGAGTAAGCCCCATATCTTCTTACACAAAATAAGGAACCTCTGCAGGCCATATCAGAGTCCCTGAGTGAAGCAAATTGTTAAATGCTCAACTACTAACCAAAAGGTTGGAGGTTTGAACCTACACAGCTGTGCCTCAGAAGAAAGGCCTGACGATCTACTCCTGAAAAATCAGCCACTGAAAACCCTACGCGGCTCTCAGTTCTACTCAGACACATGTGGGGTCACCGTGAGTCAGAGGTGACGCCACAGCGGCTGGTTTTGGCAGGCCGTATGCTGTCTTGGCAGTCTCCACTCACAGACAGATGGAGGCTGCTCATGAGGCGCGTTGGTAGGGAATTGATCCCAGATCTCCCTCATGGAAGGTGAGATTTCTACCGTGCTAACTAAACTGCCCATGTTAATGTCAGAAACTTCAAACCTCTGTGCTACAAGTTACAGAACAGCAGCGTGAATATACCCTTTCTCTTCAAGTTTTTAAGGCAGGCGCTCATTTCCCCCCGTAAAAGGCTCTCTATACCTCCTACCTGGCTCCTCCATCCAAGGGGCCAGCTGCAATGAAGTCTCTGAAAGAAAAGAGATGTCCTAAGCCTGAGATTCTCAAACTTAAGCAGGCATGAGAATCACCTGGTTGTTGTTATTACTTGTCATCGAGTCAATTCTGACTCATGGCGACCCCATGTGTGCAGAGTACAACCATTCCATAGAGTTTTCAAGGCTGCGGCCTTTCGGAAGCAGATAGCCAGCCCTGTATTCTGAGGCACCTCTGGGTAGATTCGAATCACTAACCTTTTGGCTAATAGTCAAGTGCTTAAATGTTTGCACCACCCCTGGACGAGTCCAAAATCACCTGGAGGGCTTGTTAAAACAGATTCCTGGGCCCCATGCCCAGAGTTTCTGATTCAGCTGATGTGGGATCTGAGAATTTGCATTTGTAGCAAACTCCCAGGTGATGCTGATGCTGCTGGTCCAGGGACCACATTTTGGGAACTGCTGCTCTAAGGTGGCTGCCACAGGTTCCAGCTATGGGAGGGCTTCACCTGTCTGCTGAGCTTGGGAGTATGGCCAGGGTCAGGGGTCGCATGACATCCCCTGTTCCCTGGGCCAGCTGGCCCTCTGTTGTTTCCAGCTACACTGGCATCCTGGACAGGTCAACGAACACCTCAAGCATTGGCCTGACTTTATAGACATTCGACTTCACCTTTGTTCCTGCCAGGGCCAGGGAGGAAACGGTTCTAGGATAAGAATTTTCAAGTGTCTTTTTCAGCAGTTTTGCTACTTGGCCTAAGTTATCAGAGCTGGGGGCTTATCTAGCTAGTACCAAACTTTCCTTTCTCTTATTTATTTGTTACTAGTACCACGGCCTGGAGCAAATAAAACTGTTGCATCTCACATTTTATATAACACTGTCAGGGTAAAAATTTACTGGGGTCCTGGGATGATGTCCAGCTCATGAAAAGCAGCAAATTTTTGCCACTCTTGCTAGATTAAAAAAAAAAAAATTACCTAAAAGTGGACGTGGAATCAGGGATATCATTGTTGATGTCAGATGGATCATGGCTGAAAGCAAAGAATACCAGAAAGATGTTTACCTGTGTTGTATTGAGTATGAAAAGGCATTTGACTGTGTGGATCATAACAAATTATGGATAACATTGCAAAATGAGTATTCCGGAACACTTAATTGTGCTCATGAGGAACCTGTACATAGATCAAGAGGCAGTCGTTCAAACAGGACAAGGGAATACTATGTGGTTTAACATCAGGAGGGGTGTGCATCAGGGTTGTATCCTTATTCAATCCGTATGCTGAGCAAATAATCTGAGAAGCTGGATTTTATGAAGAATGGGGCATCAGGATTGGAGGAAGACTCATTAACAACCTGCGATATGCAGATGACACCATCTTGCTTGCTGAAAGTGAGGAGGACTTGAAACACTTATTGGTGAAGATTAAAGACCACAGCCTTCAGTACGGATTGCACCTCAACATAAAGAAAACAAAAATCCTCACAACTGGACCAACATGATGAAAGGAGAAAAGTTTGAAGTTGTGAAGGATTTCATTTTACTAGGATCCACAATCAACGCCCACGGAAGCATCAGTCAAGAAATCAACACATTGCATTGGGCAAATCTGCAGCAAAAGATCTCTTTAAAGTATTAAAAAGCAAAGATGTCACTCTGAGGACTGAGGTGTACCTGACCCAAGCCGTGGTGTTTTCGATCACCTCATATGCATGTGAAAGCTGGACAATGAATAAAGAAAACCGAAGAAGAGTTGACATCTTTGAATTACAGTGTTGGCGAAGAATATTGAATATACCATGGATTGCCAGAAGAATGAACAAATATGTCTTGGAAGAAGTACAGCCAGATTGCACATTAGAAACAAGAACGGCGAGACTTCGCCTTACATGCTTAGGACGTGTTATCAGGAGGAACTAGTGCCTGGAGAAGAACATCATGTTTGGTAACATAGAGGGTCAGCGAAAAAGAAAAGACCCTCACTGAGATGGATTGACATAGTGGCTGCACAACGAGCTCAAACATAAAAATGGTTGTGAGGATGGTGCAGGACTGGGTGGTGTTTTGTTCTGTTGTACGGGGAGTTGCTTTGAGTTGGAATCGACTCGACAGCACCTAATAGCAACAGCACAACAAAAAATATCCCAGTGGCACAGACTTGTGTAAGGTGTAAGCTGAAAGTTTCCCTCTACTCTCCCTGAGGCATGCATTGCTGAAGGTCAAATGTGTTTCCTTTTGATCTATCTTTGAGCCTATATTCAGGGCTGATAACCAACTACAGGCCTTACCAGTTGCTAAGATATTGAAATGCTTTGTAAGCATTGAAGGACAGTAGGGTTCATGTGGAAGTTCAAGTTCTTCGTCAACTCAAGTCAAAAGAAGTCTGGAAGGATGTCTGGGAGCCCACGGTATCCATATGCAGCTGGAGAACAGGCTTGGAAACAGACAGGAACCAAGAAGCTCAGGGATCAGGGACTATCTGAAAATTCAGGCAGGGCATTGGCACCAGAGAAAAAGGGTCCCATCCTTTATCAGTCTTGTTGTCCCTCTGCTCAAGGGTCTGATTCCAAGGAGGGGGTGTCTGATTGGGCTAGCTTGGGCCAGGTGCCCTCCCTTTGGCTCAGGTTGGGCAAGGAACCCTAATTAGCCATGCCCCAGATGATAACCAGTATTGGAGAGGCTAATTCTTGCCTCACATGCAAGAGAGCTGGGTTAGATTCCCAGCCAACGCACCTTGTGCACAGCCACCATCTGCATGTTGCTATGATGCTGAACAAGTTTCGGCGGAGCTTCCAGACTAAGATGGACTAGGATGAAAAGCCTGGCAATCTACTTCTGAAAATCAGCCAGTGAAAACCGTATGGATCACAATGGTCTGATCCCCAACTGATCATGGGGATGGCGCAGAAGCAGGGCAGCCTTTCGTTCAGTTGTACATGAGGCCACTATGAGTTGGGGCCGACTCAATGGCAGCAAACAACAACTGTCCCCAAACAGAAATTGGGTGCTATTACCATAAGAAGGTAGAAAAGGTGCTGGGTAGATCAGGCAAAACACTCTAGTATATGGCTTACTCTTCCTAATACACAAAACAAACAAAAACAAACCCACTGTTGTCAAGTTGATTCTGACTCATAGCGACCCTATAAGAACAGAGTAGAATTGCCCCATAGAGTTTCCAAGGCTGAAATCTTTATGGAAGCAGACTGCACATCTTTCTCCCATTTATACCCAAACCCTTTAAAAAAAAAAATAGAGAGTTTCGAGAGGACTTATACCATAGGGTTGCTATGAGTTGGAATCAAATCAACAGCAACAGGATTGTTTTGTGTGTGTGTGTTTTTAATAAGGAACATATTTAAGCTATAAGTTGGGTAAAACAGAAAAATCATGATGAAAATGAAGAATAAAACAAAGGGGTTAATGCATTTGATGTCACAGGCACCCCATTTTTCCTTGATGTTCTTGGTAGATGGAAGGGGGTTGGAGTTTTTTTTTTTTTCCCCCAGCATTTTTTTTTTTTATTGTACTTTAGGTGAGAGTTTACAGCTCAAGTTAATTTCTCATACCAAATTTTATACACATATTGTCATGTGACACTAGTTGCAATCCCTACAATGTGACAGCACAGTTCCCCTTTCCACCCCAGGTTTCCTGTGTCCATCCAACCAAGCTCCTGTCCCTTCCTGCTTTCTCATTCTGCCTCTGGACAGGAGCTGCCCCTTTGGTCTCGTGTATCTGCTTGAACTAAGAAGCACACTATTCACAAGTATTATTTCATGTTTTATACTTCAGTCTATTTTTCTGAAGAGTGGTCTTTGGGAGTGATTTATGTTCTGGGTTAACGTAGTGTCTGGGGGCCATGGCTTGGGAGTTTCCTCAGGTCTCATTCAGACCATTAAGTCTGGTCTTTTTATGTGAATTTGAGTTCTGTTCCACACTTTTTGCCCACTCCTTCAGGGACTGTCTGTTGTGTTCCCTGTTACGGCAGTCATTGGTGGTAGCCAGGCACCATCTAGATCTTCTTGTCTTAGACTGGATGGAGTCTGTGGCCATTTTGTCTCCTGGGCTAATATTTTCCATGTGTTTTCGGTGTTCTTCATTCTCCTTTGCTCCAAGCTGGTTGGGACCAGTTGGTGTATCTTAGATGACCTCTTGCAAGATTTTAAGACCCCAGGTGCCACTCACCAAAGTGGGATGCAGAACATTTCTTAATAAACTTTATGTCAGTTGACCTAGATGTCCCCTGAAACCATGGTTCCCAGACCCCAGTCCCAGCTACTCTGTCCCTTGAAGTGTTTGATTGTATTAAGGAAACTTCTTAGCTTTTGGTTTAGTCCAGTTGTGCTGACTTCCCCTGGATTGTTGTTGTCCTTCCCTTTACCCATGATGATTCGTGTCTAATATTTAGTTAGTGAGTTCCTCTGTCCCTCCCTCCCTACCCTTATAACCATCAAAGACTGATTTCTTCTGTGTTTAAATCTTTTCCTGGGTTCTTATAATAGTGATCTCATATAATATTTGCCCTTTTGCAACTAATTTCACTCAGCATAATGCCCTCCAGATTCATCCATGTTGTTCTTTATCATTGCATAGTATTCTATTGTGTGTATATACCATAATTTGTTTATCCATTCGTCTGTTTTGATGGGCATCTAGGTTGTTTCCATCTTTTTGCTATTGTGAATAGGGCTGCAATGAACATGGGTGTGCATGTATCTATTCAGGTGACAGCTCTATTGCTAGATTGTATGGTACTTCTATTTCTAGCTTTCTAAGGAAGCACCAAATTGATTTCCAAAGTGGTTGTACCATTTTACATTCCCACCAGCAGTGTATAAGTGTTTCAGTCTCTCCACAACCTCCTCAACATTTATTATTTTGTGTTTTTTTGATCAGTGCCAGCCTTGTCGGGGTGAGATGGTATCTCCTTGTAGTTTTGATTTATATTTCTCTAACGGCTAATGATTGTGAACATTTCCTCATGTATCTGTTAGCTGTGGTTAGAGTTCTTGCTATCAGAAAGAGTAAATTACAGTAACTATTAAAGAAAGTGCTAAGAAAACTTAGTAGGCACTTTTTTCTATACAGGACACACTGGCTTGGTAATGGACACTATTGTTGACAGCAGTTTAATGTATGAAGAAGAGATTTAACACAGTTATTTCTGGAATATTCTGACAAAACCCAAGGATATAACATTAGCGTGTGCTTTACTGAAAGCTCCACAATTCTGTGGAGCAGTGCACAGGATAACATTCGTTTATTCATTCAATGTTTACTGCACACTTACTATACTCAGGCACTGCTAAGTAACAGGGTTACATGGTGCGCTCATGGAGGTTACAGTCTGGGTCGCGCTGTCTAGTATGGTAGCCACTAGCCCCATGTGGCTATTCAAACACTTAAATTTGTGTAACTGAATTGGGATCCCTGGTGGCTCAGTGGCTTAAGAGCTTGGCTGCTAACCAAAATGTCTGCAGTTTGAATCCACCAGCCACTCCTTGGAAACCCTATGGGGCAGTTCGATTCTGTCATGTAGCGTTACTATGAGTTGGAATCGACCCAATGGCAACGACATTTTAAAAAAAAATCTGAATCGAAGTCTGCTGTAAATGCCAAGGAGCCCTGATGGCACAGTGGTTAAGAGCTTGGCTACTAAACAAAAGGTTGGAACTTTGGGTCCACCAGGGTTGTGGTAATGATTAGTAGTGATTAAGTGCTATGGCTGCCGACCAAAAGGTCAGTAGTTTGAATCCACCAGGACTCTTTGGAACCTCTATGGGGCAGTTCTACTCTGTCCTACTGTGTCCTGTAGGGTCACTATGAGTTGAAATAGACTCGATGGCAATAGGTTTGGTTTGATTTTTTGGTTTGGGTCCACCATTTGCTCCTTGGAAACCCTATGGGGCAGTTCCACTCTGTCCTATAGGGTCGCTGTGAGTCGGCATCAACAGCAATGTGTTTTATTTACGGGTAGTGCCAAGCACAGAAACGAATTTTAAAGACTCGGTACCAAAAAAAAAAAAGAAAGAATGCAAAGTATTATGTTAATAATTCTTACATTGACTACATGTTAAAATGGTAATTTGGATATACTGAATTAAATAAAAGATGATAAAATTAATTTCACCTATGACTTTGAAAAAATTTAGAATTACACATGTGGCTCTGATTTCCACTGGACAGTAATGAGGGAGAGGGAATTACCAAACCAAAGAGAAAAAATGCACTCATACTAATAAATGATTACAAATTTGGGGTAAAAGATGGATAACCTAAGTGTGGGGACTCAAAGAAGATCTCCTTGAGAACATGATATGTGAAAGAGGAGTAGAAGGCAGTCTGAGGAAGGGAGGGCTTGGGGTGGGTTGCTCTAGGATGCTGATGATTTTGACTGGGGTGCTGGCAGTGAAGATAGAGAGAAGTGGAATGCATTTAATATGTATTTAAGTGGTGGATCGATAGGATTTGGTGACTGGTTGGATGTGGGGTGGTGTCTTAGCCAGGGTTCTCTAGAAGAACAGGACCAGTAAAAAGATATTAAATATAGATTTTATATTTATATAAAGATACATCTGTATATATATATATTTTAAGGAATTGGCTCGTATGACTTGGTTGGTAAGTCCAAATGTGTAAGTCAGGAGACAGGCTACAGATTCTTGCAGTCTTGTGTCCCAAAATCCATAGGTCAGGCAACAGGAAAGGCGCAGGAGTTCTGGCTTGATGTCTATTTGTAGTGTGGTGGCAGAGTACACCCTAGGGAAAACTCCTTTTTCGCTCTTAAGGCCTTCAACTGAATGCATGGGGCCCACCCACCTATGGAGGGTAATCTGCTTTACTTAAGGCCAACTGATTTAATTACATGTAGGTGCTTAATCTATAGCATCTAGATTAGTGTTTGACCAAACACCGTAGCCTAGCCAAATTGACACATAAAATTAACCATCACAGGAGGGTAAGGAGAAAAGGACTTAAGAACGACCTCCAGATTTCTGATTGAGAAACCAGTTGGGTGGAGCTGCTATTTACTGAGACATGGAAGAGTGGAAGATGAAGGTGTTTATGGTCAAGAACTCTCCCGCACCTTTTTTCAGAATTTTAAATTCTTTTTTTTTTTTTTGACGATCAATATATTTTTTAAATTGTACTTTAGATGAAGGTTTACAGAGAAAAATAGCTTCTCATATTGTTTTATGACATTGGTTAAAAACCCCAGAATACATTTACACTCGACCTTGGGTTCCCTATTACCAGCTTTCCTGTTCTCTCCTGTCTTACAGTCCTTGCCCCTGGGCTGGTGTGCCCCTTTAGTCTCTCTCTCTCTCTCTCTCTTTTTTTGTGGGCCTGTCTAATCTTTGGCTGAAGGGTGAATCTCAGGAATGACTTCATTATTGAGCTAAAACGGCGTCCAGGGGCCATGATCTTGGTAAGGCGGGCAGCCTCAGTGCCCAATTCTTTGAGAGACCCCTGCTTTGGCTTATCCTCCTACACCCAGCAGAATAAGCCACACATTCTTCTAAAATTGTCCTTGACAAGATAACCACAGAATGGGCCATAGATGGCCTCAAACTACCTCTTGGTGGAGACTTAACCTCTTAATGAAAGAAAATCAACCTCTTCCTCCATCCTGGGGGATCAAACCCTTGTCTAAAGAAAATATATAGTGGTCCCCAAGCTCTGAGCGCCTGCTGTGAAGGTCAATCCTGAATATTCATGGTTGAACTTGCATTTCCTTGTCTGCTTTCTGTAAAACTCACTTCCCCAAGCTGCCTGTGAGCAATTTTGGAGGCAATAGCCCGATTGTTCCTTTCCTTGTACAATGAAATGAAGGTGTCTTTCTGCTCTCCCACCTCAACCTCTTTTTTATTAGCTGTAACAAGTCACACCGAGCAAAACCTGGAGTTTTCACCTGACAACACTGGGGTTTCTCCAGTCTCTGTCAGGCTAGTAAGTGTGGTCTTTTTTGTGAGTTAGAATTTTGTTCTACATTTTTCTCCATCTCTGCCCAGGACCCTCTATTGTGATCCCTGTCAGAACAGTCAGTGGTGGTAGCTGGGCGCCATCTGGTTGTACTGGACTCAGTCTGGTGGAGGCCATGGTAGTTGTGGTCTATTAGTCCTTTGGACTAATCTTTCCCTTGTGCCTTTAGTTTTCTTCATTCTCGTTTGCTCCTGAAGGGGTGAGACCAGTGAAATATCTTAGATGGCTGCTCTCAGGCTTTTAAGACCCCAGCTGCTACTCACCAAAGTAGAATGTAGAACATTTTCGTTATAAACTATGTTATGCCAATTGAGCTAGATGTTCCCGGAGACCATGGTCCCCACAGCCCTCAGCCCAGCAATTTGGTCCCTCAGGGAGCTTGGGTGTATCTATGGAGCTTCCATGACCTTGCCTTCTACAAGTTGTGCTGGCTTCCCCAGGATTGTGTACTGTCTTACCCTTCACCAAAGTTACCACTTATTTGTTGTCTATTTAGTGTTTTTCTATCCCCACCCCTCCCCTCCTTGTAACCATCAAAGATTGTTTCTTTTTGTGTGTAAATGTTTTCATGAGTTTTTACAGTGTAGTCTCATACAATATTTGTCCTTTTGTGATTGACTTATTTCACTCAGCATAATGCCCTCCAGATTCATCCATGTTATGAGATGTTTTGCATATTCATCATCATTCTTTATTGTCACATAGTATTCCATTGTGTATGTACCATAGTTTATCCATTCATCTGTTGATGGGCATCTAGGTTGTTTCCATCTTTTTGAACATGGGTATGCATTTGTTTATTGGTGTGACAGCTCATATTTCTCTAGGATATATTCTTTAGAGTGGGATTGCTGGATCATATGGTATTTCTATTTCTAGCTTTCTAAGGAAGCACCATATCGTTTTCTAAAATGGGTGTACCATTTTGCATTCCCACCAGCAGTGCATAAGAGTTGCAATCTCCTCGTAGCCTCTCCAACATTTGTTATTTTCTGTTTTTTTGCTTCAAGCCAGTATTGCCCGTGTGAGATGGTATCTCATTGTGGTTTTGATTTGCATTTCTCTAATGGCTAGTGATAAGAGCATTTCCTCATGCGTCTGTTAGCCGCTGAAATGTCTTCTCTGGTGAAATGTCTGATCATTTCCTTTGCCCATTTTTTTATTGGATTATTTGTCTTTTTGTTGTAGAGGTACTGAATTTTCCTGTAGCTTTTAGGGATTAGACCTTTGTTGAATTTGTCATAGCCAAAATTTTTTTCCCAGTCTGTAGATTCTCTTTTTATACTTTCAATGAAGTTTTTGATGAGCATTTTTAGAAGATTCCGGTTATCTAGCTTATTTTCTGGAGTTTGTGTGTTGTTAGTTATGGTTCGTATCCTGTTAATGCCATGTATTAGGGCCTCTAGTGTTGATCTATTTTTTCTTCAATGATCTTTATAGTTTTTGGGTTTATATTTAGGTCTTTCATCCGTTTTGAATTAGTTTTTCTGTATGGTGTGAAGTATGGGTGCTGCTTCATTTTTTTGCAGATGGACATCCAGTTTTGCCAGCATCATTTGTTAAAAAGGCTATCTTTTCCCTATTTGATGGACTTTGGGGCCTTGTCAAAGATCAGATGAGCAAAGGTGGATGGGTTTACATCTGGGTTCTCAATTCTGTTCCATTGGTCAACGTATTTGTCGTTGTACCAGTACCAGGCTGTTGTGACTACCGTAGCTGTAGAGTAGGTTCTGAGGTCAGGTAGTGAGAGTCCTCCTACTGTATTCTTCTTCTTCAGTACTGGTTTACTTATCTGGGGCCTCTTCCCTTTCCATGTAAAGTTAGTGATTAGCTTTTTCATCTCTTTAAAGAATGTTGTTGATATTTGCATTGGGACTGCATTGTATTTGGGTAGATTGTTTTGGGTAGAATTGCCATTTTCACAATGTTGATTCTACCTACACGTGAACATTGTATGTTTTTCCATTTATGTAAATCTCTTTTGTTTTTTTGCAGTAGTGTTTTGTGTTTTTCTTTGTGTAGGTCTTTTACATCCCAGGTTTTTTTTTTAGGGGTTTTTAAAGATGGTATTGTTTTCCTGATTTCCTTTTCATAGTTCTCTTTATTGGCATATAGGAATCCAACTGATATTTGTATGTTTATCTTGTACCTTGCTATTCTGCTAAAACTTTCTATCAGTTCCAGTAGTTTTCTAGTGGAGTCTTTTGAGCTTTCTATGTGTAGTATCATATCATCTGCAAATAGGGGCAGTTTTACTTGCTCATTACCAGTTTGGATGCCCTTTATTTCTTTTTCTTGATTTATTGCCAAAAGCTCCCTTTTTGAACAGAGTCCCAACAGGTAGAAGAGGAGTCATTATTAAAGGAGGTTGATGAGGCGTGCCCAGGGAGTTAGGAGAAAAATCTGGAGAGTGCAGGTTTAGGGAAGACAAGGGAAGAGAGGACTTCAAGAAGGAAATGGTCTACTGGGTCTAATGTTACTGAGAACAAGAAGTGGATTGAAGAGTGTCCAATGGATTTGGTATCATAATTTAAATTATACTTTGAGAAAAATGGAAAAACTTATTTTACACATGAGAAAAATATAATAACAATAGACTCAGCACTGTGAGAAAATTGGAAATGCAAGAGAAAATATAACTTTTGCATTATAAAATTTCTGATGCTAAGAAGGGTTCTCTACTATTCTCCCTGGTGGCAGGAATGGGACATAACTGGTTCTGTGTTTTTTTTCATCAGTTGCTTTTGAGTGGACTCCATGAGCCCATGTATGTCAGAGTGGAGCTATGCTCCATAGAATTTTCAGTGGCTGATTTTTTGGAAGTAGGTCGCCAGGCCTTTCCTCCGGGACACTTCTGGGTGGAGTCAAACCTCCAACCTTTCAGTTAGCAGTTGGGTGCATTAACCATTTGCACCACCCCGGGACTCCATTCTTTCCTATTTCCATGAATGGCAGTTCCATCCAGAAGGTTGGGCAGGTCAAAAATTTTGATCCACCTTCGACTTTTCTCTTTTTTCTCTTACCCCACACCCAATTCATCAGAAAAACTTCCTAACTGTACTTTCAAAATATATCCAGATCCAATTACGTCTCACCACCACCACTGCTACCACCAGGTCCAAACTACCATCAGTTCTTTCCTAGATTACAGAAAGATTCTTAACTGGTCTCCCCACAACTGTCCTTGACTCTCCCCACATGTTCTCAACACATTAGCAAGCGATTCTATTAGTTTGTAAGTCAGATCATGCTACTGCTCTACTCAAAATCCTTTATTGACTTTCCAACTCTCTCAAATAAAAGACAAAGTCCTTTCAATTGCTTACTTGCCCTTCTATGACCTACCTACCCCATAGTGCCTTATGGCATGGGATCCAACTACTCTCCTTCTCTCTCACTACATTGCAGCTACACAGACCTCACTGCTGTTCCTTAAACAATCCAAGCATACAACTGCCTCAGGACCTTTGCACTCACTGGACTTTCTGTTGGGAACACTACCAAAACCTAAAAAACAAAACCCATTGCTGTTGAGTCAATTCTGACTCATAGTGACCCAATAGAACAGAGTAGAACTGCCCTATAGGGTTTCCAAGGAGTGGCTAGTAGATTTGAACTGCCAACCTTTTGGTTAGCAGCTGTAGCTCTTAACCAATGTGCCACCAGGGCTCTGGGAACACTATATTTGTTATGATCTGTTATACAACAATTGAATACCAGTGCAAGTTGAATCATATGAAATTGCCAATAATTGTTCATGGTTGACCACAGAAACAGCAATTTCATATGATTCTACCAAATAAATTGCGATATCCACCACTATTCCCAACATCCCCACTTCCTTTTCCTGCTCTTTCACCCATAGAATGTATGACTTCTAACTTGCTACCTGTTTTTCTTATTTAGTTTGACTATAGGCTGTTCCTACTTCCCCCTCCACAATTACCAGATAAACATAGAACTTTACCTATTTTGTTCACTGCTGTTTTCTCAGTGCCTTGGGGAGTGTCTGCAAATAAAAAATGCTTAGGAAATGTTTGTCAAATGTTAAATGAGTGAATGGAAGGACAAAGGAAGAGGTGAGAGTTAGCCTTAACCATTTTGTTGGTCAAAACTAGTAACTCAAGTTGAAAAATATAGTGAGAACGTGAAAAAATGAAGAGGTTTGTATCACCCTCAAACTTTCAGGTTTCCAAAAACAAGCAGGCTAGTGAATTTTAGTCTCCATGCTGAAATGCTTTCATTCAACTGAAAATAACAAAGATAAAAATTTCCATGGAAAGTTCTGAAGTCATTTCACTCTCAGATGACCAGGTCAGAAAATTTGGCAGCAAAATGTAGAAAGCTGGAAGTGGAAACAGTGACAATCAAATGACTACTTTCCTGACTTCCTCAATTTGAGGCCAATAACAGGACAAAGAAAGGAAATACTGCAGGCTTCTGAGAACAGACTGGGCACTGGGTAACATGTCCACTCTTCTATGAGCAGCATGCTCTTAGCTTCAGCTCCTGGGAGAGGTGAATGTCTGTGGATTGGCAGGCTGTTTAGATTGGATTGGCAGAGAGTATGTAAATATCTATCTGCAAGAAGAGAAATCTCTTCTAATGTTTCTGAAGTTTCTCAGTCTACCTGAGATAAACGTATTTCATTTTAAAGATGATATGAATCAAGGTTGTATCCTTTCACCTTATTTATTCAATCTCTATGCTGAGCAACTAATCTGAAGAACTGAACTATATGAAGAAGAATGTGGCATCAGGGTTGGAGGAAGGCTTATTAACAACCTGAGATATGCAGATGGCCCAGCCTTGCTTGTTGAAAGTGAAGAAGACTTAAAGACTTACTGATGAAGATCAAAGACCACAGCCCTCAGTATGGATTACACCTCAACATAAAGAAAACAAAAATCCTCACAAATGGACCGATAAGCAACATCATGATGAATGAAGAAAGTATTGAAGTTGTCAAGGATTTCATTTTACTTGATCCACAGTCGACGCACACGGAAGCCCAAGCCCTTTGCCGTCGAGTCGATTCTGACTTATAGTGACCCTACAGGACAAAGTAGAACTACTCCATAGAGTTTCCAAGGAGCACCTAGTGAATTCAAACTGCCGGCCTTTCGGTTAGCAGCCATAGCACTTAGCCACTACGCCACCAGGGTTTCCACACATGGAAGCAGCAGTTGAGAAATCAAATGATGTATTTATTGTATTGTGCAAATCAGCTGCAAACGACCTCTTTAAAATGTTAAAAAAGCAAAGATTTCATTTCGATACTAAGGTGTGCCTGACCCAAGCCATGGTATTTCCAATCACCTCATATGAATGTGAAAGCTGGACAATGAATAAGGAAGACGGAAGGAGAATTGATGCCTTTGAATTATGATGCTGGTGAAGAA
The DNA here is from genome assembly GCF_030014295.1 of Loxodonta africana. Classification (NCBI taxonomy): domain Eukaryota; kingdom Metazoa; phylum Chordata; class Mammalia; order Proboscidea; family Elephantidae; genus Loxodonta; species Loxodonta africana. The sequence continues at coordinate 25,769,828 of NC_087350.1, forward strand.
TACTGAATATACCATGGACTGCCGGAAGAACAAACAGATCTGTCTTGGGAGAAGTACAGCCAGAATGCTCCTTAGAAGTAAGTGTTACTGACAGGGTTAAACTGTTGCCCCTCTTCCTCCCATCAGAGCCAGTGTCTTTGGGTTCCTGATAAGGCATTTCTGTGTTACAGCCCAAGGTCATCATACTGCTTCTCTACTCAAGGCCACTTCACTACCCACCAACTGCCCCCTGCCCCCCATCCGGATATGAGCAATAAGCCACCAAGGTGTCATTGGATAAACTTCATGCATCATACATGCCCCCAGCTGCCATATTACACTCCCCACTGCACCCCCATACGTGTTAATTAGTTCCTGAAATTTCCCACCTATTCTCAGAAGCTTCATGAATTATGCATAAGGTCCCTATCCTGAACCCTGTAACTGCCTTAGAATCTCCAACCTCGGGGAGTTGATTTGAGACTTAGTCTCCAAGCTCCTTGCTTGGCCAGCTTGCAATAAAGTCCACTTTCTCTTTCTCAAAGGCTTGGTGTCCCTCAATTGACTTGATGGATAGCATTGGGCAGGACCCATTTCCATCAGGTTACATAAGGATAGTGAGACTTTGTCTCATGTACTTTGGACATGTTATCAGGAGGGACCATTCTCTGGAGAAGCACATCATGCTTAATAGAGGGTCAAGCAAAAAGAGGAAGATCCTCAATGAGATGAAATGACACAGTGGCTGCAACAAGAGGCTAAAACATAGCAACGATTGTAAGGATAGCACAGGACTGGGAAATGTTTCATTCTGTTGTATATAGGGTTGCTATGAGTTGAAACCGGCTGGACAATACCTAACAAAAACAACAACATGAGTCTTTAAAAAATGGCATTAAGTATCTACTTGTTTTATTCAACACAGACCAGTACCTGAGCACAGGTATCTCCATAATCTACCTTAAGAGAATCTCTGGAATACTCAAGCTAGAATTTAATATCCCCTTTTATTGCTATCTGGAGCTCTGGTGGTGTAGTAGTTAAGAGCTCAACTGCTAACCAAAAAGTCACCAAAAGTCAGCAGTTCAAATTCACCAGCTGCTCCTCGCAAACCCTCTGGGGCGGTTCTACTCTGCCCCATAGGGTTTCTATGAGTTGGAATCGACTTGACGGCAATAGCTTTTTGGTTTGTATCCCTATATAGCACTTGTCTGTTTGTCATAGTGTGGAGGTTTGCATGTTGCTATCATGCTGGAAGCTATGTCACCGGTATTTCAAATACCAGAAGAGTCACTAATTGTGGACAGGTTTCTGAGGAACTTCCAGACTAAGAAAGACTAGGAAGAAAGGTCTAGAGATCTCCTTTTGAGGATTAAACCTGTTGAAAACCCTTTGCCATCGAGTCGATTCTGACTCATAGTGACCCTATAGCCAATGAAAACCTTATGGATCACAACAGAACATTGTCCAACTTGCTTTGGACATATCGTTAGAAGGAATCAATTGCTGGGGAGGACATCGGGTTTGGTGAAGTAGAGGGCCACTGAGGGTGCGGGAGACCCTTGGTGAGATGCACTGGCACAGTAGATGCAGTGATGAACTGGTGATTGTATGATGCAGGACCTGGCAACACTTTGTTCTGTTGTATATAAGATCCTGATGTGTCAGAGTTGACCCAATGGCAGCTAATGACAACAACAACAACGTACCCATATTCTCTTCTTTCTTAGCCTATTATCTTTGTGAAAAAAGCTTATCTAGGCAATGTCAAGAAAACAAAACTGCTTCTATAATCCTACCCCTTACTCATACCAGCTGTTGACATTTTCAATATCGTGTCCAAATATTGCCCATATTTATATGTTTTGAACATTGTTACAATTGTATTATGGATACTAATTTGATTTTTTTCATTTAAGATAGTTTAAAATGGTCTTTGGACTAATTCTACATAATTGTCATAATTGTACTATTAGTAGTTATATAAGATTCTACAGCATTAATATGTGACCACTTCCCTATTTTTGGATAGTTGGATTATTTATTTAAAATAATGCTTTAGCTCCTTACTGAAGTCACCTCCCCTCCTCTCACAGATGGGTGTAGGCAGAGCTGACTCCAAGTTTCAGCAAAATACCTGGTGGCTTACTTGATGTGAAATAAGACCATTCCCCAACTCCTGTACAAATATTTTCCCGTTAGTCTGTGTTTTGCCCAAAATCCCCATCATTAGCAAAATTCAAGGTGAAGGCTTAAATGCATGTTATTTTATTTGGAGTGATAATGTATAATGTCTCAGGCTGGGGACCCTGGGTGAACAGGGCCCTCGAGATATTTGGCCAGTGAGGCTCCAAGAAGAGGAAGGTGAGTTGTGATCTGAGGGTAGATAGGTAAACCAGTGCAGTCCAGATGACTCTGACTCAGGGTGATCCCTTGTGTGTCAGAGTAGGACTGTGCTCCACAGGGTTTTTAATAGTGGATTTTTTGGAAGTATATCACTAGGACTTCCTTCTGAGGTGCCTCTGGATGGACTTGAATTTCCAACATTTTGGGTAGCAGCAGAATGCCCTAACCATTTGTACCACCCAGGGACTCCAAGGGCAAATGTTTACCACACCTGAAGGTGCTTCCTCAGACTTTGCCTTTGGAGAAAACACTTCCTCTAGCTCCCACTATTCCTCCTAGCCTTAGTCTGAAACAATAGCATGTACTTTCAGTAAACCAACATGAAATCTAAATCAATAGAAAATCTCGGACCCTAAGCACTTTTGTATCTACTCAAGGGGCTCAGTGAATACTTGAAGGAACAGGAATGGGCTGCCCATGGGACCAGCCCAATGTACCCTGCCCCTTACTTCTGCTTTAAAAATAGCATTAGTGGTCTTAAGACTACTTCAGCAGAGCAATGAACTAAGGAGGGCAATGGTAACAATTGTGTACTAGATGAAATCTCATTATTATTCCCAGAAATGGGCTCTCTGGATTAACTTAGTCCAAACAGTGTTTAAATGGAAAAAAATTAAATTAAATATCACTGGCATTAACAAAAACTTGACTGCCAGCCAACTACACCCGGGCAGCCAAAAATCTTTAAATAGAGCATGATCCTAATACCTGCTGCCTCTGCCTTGTGAGGTTGTTATTTTCGACCTCTGGCTTGGTAAGTGCCACCCAATCAGCCAGCCTGCTCCACTTGTGGCTGCTTGGTGTTCAAGCAAATCATTGGCTCTGCATGTTTCCTGGGCTACACCACACACAAGATATTTGTTTTCCCCTTTGGCAAGCTACACAGATGTTTTAACAAGATATATAGGTATTCAGTGCCAGTAATAAGAGACCTCTGCAGTTGATGTGGTAACTCTTGAACATGGGAAATGGACATACTTCTCCCTCTACAAACAGTCCAATCCGAGACTTCAACATGGACCAGGCTACATAAAGATCTGGATGTTGGAGGCAAACCACAGATGTTTTTCTCTGAAATGTCAGGGAAATGGACTACATTTTCTGCTTTGTTCTAGTTAGAAAAACTTGCCCTTGAATGCACATATTGCTCTCAGTTGGGCTCTCAATGTTAAGTTCTCAGGTTTTGCATGGTTTGGTGGTAGCACGAGACTCAGCGTGTAAATATGCAAATGCAGGAGAGATTGAGATTGCTGGCCCTGACATTGATGACTTTCCTAGAACAGTTAAAAAATCAAAAAACCAAACCCTTTGCTGTTGCATCAATGCCAACTCGTAGTGACCCTATAGAACAGAGTAGAACTGCCCTATAGGGTTTCCAAAGCTGTAATCTTTAAGGAAGGGCCCTGGTGGCACGGTGGTTAAGCACTCGGCTGCTAACCAAAAGGTTGGCAGTTCAAACCCAGCAGTTGCTCCTAGATGTGTGCTTCCATAGGGATTACAGCCTTGGAAATCCTATAAGCAGTTCTACTGTCCTATAGGGGTGCTATAAGTTGGAATGGATTCAATGGCAATGGGTTTGGTTTTGGAATATTTTCAGAAGGGGTGCTGTGGGCTTGGTTTCAGCACACTTGAGAGGGTGGGAAACTAAGTAAGGGCTCACACACTGAGGTGAGCATCATATGGGTTGTCTGAGCCCAGACTAAAACCAAACCCAGTGCCATTGATTCCAACTTATAGCTGTAATCTTTCATCTCTGACCTCAACACTTCCTACTACAGGTTTGGGGGCTTTCCTTTCACCCCACCCTCACCTGCTTGGTTACAGAACCCTCTGCTACTTCATTCTTTAAAATTCTTTTATCTGATTTTTCTTCAAATATATCGATGCCAAGTGCTTTATCTTCAATCTCACCAATTCTGCCTTCCCCTTGCTCAATTCTGCTCCTCTGACTTTCTTTTGAGCTAATTCTGTAATTTTATAGTTAATCTTACAAACTTCTGATTGCTGTCTCTCTATGGATCCTTGCAGCTTATTAAATTTTTCATTATGTTCTTGAATAACCTTTTTAATTTCTTCAACTGCTTTGTCTGTGTGTTCCTTGGCTTGTTCTGCATATTGCCTGATGTCTTGAAGAGTTCTGTATATTAATCTTTTGTATTCTGCATCCGATAATTCCAGGAAAGCACCTCCAACCAGAAGAATGCTTGATTCTTTGTTTTGAGAGCTTGTTGAAGCTATCATGGTCTGCTCCTTTATTGGTTTTGATATAGACTGTTTCCTCCATGCCATCTAAAAGTTATCGTATTAGTTTATTTTATGTTTGCTTACTATATCCTAGCTTCTTGCTTTGTTTTGTTTTGATATGACCAAATAGGTTGCCTGAGTGAGCCAGCTTGATTATTTTCACCTTTGAAGCTCTAATGTCATGTCACAAGATGGCTAGAGCTGTTACCAAGTATATGAGCCTAGGTGTCCATTTACTTTTCTTGTATGGATTCAGCTGAGGTGTCCAGGTAGTTGGTCATCAAGTGTGTGGTACAGGCTCTGTCCTACAGTTTTAGAGGGGCAGGGGTGATTGATGTAGGTACCAGTATCTGGTTGCAGCAGGGGGTCATACTCTGAATGAGGCAGGGGGCTGAGAATTGTACCCCAAGTGTCTCTGAGGAAAGCATGTCCCTCTTCCCTAGAGCATACAGTTGGGTGGATTCTGCAGATGGACCATGGGCACCCAATGTTTTTGGCTGTAGGCTACTGGGAGGTACTAGTTATCCTCGGACCCCTGTCACGGGTGGCTGAGTGACCTGAGTGGAGCCACCAGTCCTTAGGCCCCTGATGTGGGTGGTTGGGGACCCTGTTTAATAGGCAAAGGGGTGTCAAACATCAAACACCCAACTTTCCACCACACAGCTGAAACAGTTGTAGTCTGCCAACAAGAGCCTATTCTCCTGAAACAGGCCCACACAGGTCCATGGAGGGGGGAAAGGTATTCAAAGTCCATGGACCATTTAAGCCTGGACAGGAGCTGCTTCTGTCCTGAGCTCTCCAGGTTAGTGGATTTGGCAGAATATCTTTCCCCCAATTGTGAATTCATTCCTTCTCTAAGTCTAGGGGAATGGCTCAGAGCACACAACTGGACCTATCTCAGGCCCAGGGAAATCAACAGCCACTGAAGCTGGCTTGGGGGCTGGGGGTCTGGTAAAATATACACAAGTACTTAGCTTTTGCTGAGAGCGCCGCTCTTCTCTGGTTCTGGAGGTGTGTGTAGGCTATGTGGCTGGCTGCTTCTCCCTGAGGAAACTGTAGCTGAATGCTACCACCAGCCCGCTGCAGCCTGAGGGTTCCTAGTGATTCAGGTCCAGCAACTACTCTCCGCTTCTCAGCCATCTCTCCCTCACCCGCCGCTCAGTCCATTTTCTAACTTTGCCTTTGATATTCAGGGCTTTTAGCTTGTCATAAATGTAATTGTTTCACTTGTTTTTTCAGGTCTTTATTGTAAAAGGGTTCACCGGAAGTTTCTGACTACTCCACCGTCTTGGCCCTGTCTCTCAACCCTCTGCTACTTCTGAATGCATTCATTCATTCACTCACTCAGTCTTTTTTTTCCACTTAACAATTATTTATTTATTCTTCACATCTTCTCCTATTTAATAAGCATTTGTTGAGCATCATTTATAGCTGAGGTCCTTTGTGGGGCACTGCATATAGGAACAGACACTGTCTCTGCCTAGGGCCTTATAGCTCCGAGCTCAAAACGAGGGTATAAGCAGTTGGTCCCTAGGTTTCTGCCAATTCTGACATTCTATAATCCTATTATTATTGCAAGTTTTACACTATCTGGCAAAAAAAAAAAAAAAAATACACCCTTCTTTCACAGATCCTGTGGCTTAATGGAAGCAAATTCTTTCCCTGGGAAATTGGTTTCAGCATTTGGAAATGGCTGAAGGTCATTTGGAGGCAAGTGTGGTAGAAAGGCATTTGAGATGTAGAACAGAACCAAGTCCCAAGTAGTCTGACAGTGGAATCTTCTGATCCTGTATTTATTTCTGGCTGAAGTCACCTCAAACACAGCTTTTGACTGCCTGGTGGTGGTCTGCCCAGGGATGCAGCTTTTGTTAAGCTTTCAAATTGTTGTCTCCAGAGCACAACTTGCTGACTCTGTGCCATAGTGAGCACCTCCCAGCTGCTATGGGCAGATCATCGTGATGGCCTGCTGGGTCATCAGCTTTTCGTGTCTTTACTTTTGTCACAGTCAATGCTATTTCATCTTCCCTCTCCCCCACTCTCCTTCAAAGATTGGCAACAAATTTCAAGTGGTAAAAGGTATCATGTTTAAGAACCTACTCCTCGTAAATGCCAATTACATGCCCATTCACATCCCAATTTATAGGCACACTTCTACGTTCTGGAGTCACTGGGTGGTGCAAACTGTTAAGTGCTTGACTACTAATTAAAAAGTTGGTGGTTTGAACTCACCCAGGGGTACCTTGGAAGAAAGACCTGGCAATCTGCTTCTGAAAGATCACAGCCTTGAATACCCTATGGAGTGCAGTTCTACGCTGCACACACTGGGTCACTGTGAGTCAGAGTAGACCCAATGGCAAATGGTTACTGGTCTGCTACCTTCTGAGAGAATGAACCTGTGGGAGTCTTTGGTATCCCATTAAGTACCTCCCCAGTATTTCCCCAAATAGAGAAAGTTGGAAACAAAGAAGAAGGATCAGTAGTTGGAAAATATGGCCTAGGTGATAAAGACAATACCAGAGATTGCATGATAGAATTTTGCAAGTTGAACAACCTCTTCATTGCAAATGCCTTTTTTCAATGACATAAACAGTGACTATACAATGGACCTCAACAGATGAAATACATAGGAATCAAATTGACTACATCTGTGGAAAGAGACAATGAGGAGCTTGATATCGTTAGTCAGAACAAGGCCAGGGGCCAACTGCAGAATAGATCATCAATTACTCAGTTACCAGTTCAAGTTGAAGCTGAAGAAAATTAAAGCAAGTCCATGAGAGCCAAAATACGACCTTGATTATATCCCACCTAAATTTAGAGACCATCTCAAGAATAGATTTGATGCATTGAACACTAATGACTGAAGGCCAGACAAGTTGTAGAATGACATTAAGGACATCACACATGAATAAAGCATAAGGTAATTAAAAAGACAGAAAAAAAAAAAAAAAAGAAAAGACCAAAATGGATGTCAGAAGAGACTCTGAAACTTGCTCTTGAACGTAGAGTAGCTAAAGTGAAATGAGGAAATGGTGAAGTAAAAGACCTGAACAGAAGATTTCAAAGGGTGGCTTGAAAAGACAAAGTATTATAATGAAATGTGCAAAGACCTGGAGTTAGAAAACAAAAAGGGTAGAAAGCTCTCAGCATTTCTCAAGCTGAGAGAACTGAAGAAAAAACTCAAGCCTTGAGTTGCAATGTTGAAGGATTCTATGGGGAAGATATTGAAATACACAAGAAGCATCAAAAGAAGACAGAAGGAATACACAGTCACTGTGCCAAAAAGAATTGGTCAGCATTCATCCATTTCAGGAGGTAGCATGTGATTAAGAACTGATGGTACTAAAGGAATAATTTCAAGCTGCAGTGAAGGGAATGGTGGAAAACAAAGCTCAAGGAATTGATGGGAATACCAATTGAGATATTTCAAAAAATGGATGCAGTGCTGGAGGTGTTCACTTGTCTATATTAAGAAATTTGGAAGACAACTTCCTGGCCAGCCAACTGAAAGAGATCTATATTTGTGTCTATTCCAGAGAAAGGTGATTCAACAAAATGTGGAAATTATTGAACAATATCATTAATAATACACGTAAGTTAAATTTTGTTGAAGATCATCCAAAAGCAGTTACAGCAGTGCATCGAGAGGGGTCTGTCAGAAATTCAAGCCTGATTCAGAAGATGGCGTGGAATGAGGGTAACATTGCTGATGTCAGATGGATCTTGGGTGAAAGTAGAGAATACCAGAAAGATGTTTACCTGTGTTTTACTGACTATGCAAAGGCATTCAAGTGTGCGAATTATAACAAATTATGAATAACATTGCCAAGAATGTAAACTCTGGAACACTTAATTGTACTCCTGAGGAACCTGTACCAAGAGGCTGGTTGTTCGAACAGATCAAGTGGATACTGAATGGTTTAAAGTCAGGAAAGGTGTGCATCAAGGTTGTATCCCTTCACCGTACTTATTCAATCTGTATGTTGAGCAAATAATCTGAGAAGCTGGATGATATGAAGAAGAATGCAGCATCAGAATTGGAAGAAGAAGTCCTCTTTACTTTCAGAAAGCAAGGTTGTGCCATCTGTGATATGCAGATGGCACAACCTTGCTTGCTGAAAGTAAAGAGGACTTGAAGCACTTTTTGAAGAAGATCAGCCTTCAGCATGAATTGCACCTCAGCATAAAAAACAAAAACAAAAAAACCCTCACAACTGGACCAATAAGCAACATCATGACAAATGGAGAAAAGATTAAAGTTGTCAAGGATTTCCTTTTACTTGGACCCACAATCAACACCCACGGAAGCAGCAGTTAAGAAATTAAATGATGTATTGCGTTGGACAAATCTGCATAAAAGATTTCTTTAAAGTGTTAAAAACAAAGATGTCTCTTTGGGGATTAAGGTATGCCTGACCCAAGCCATGGTATTTTCTGTCGCTTCATATATATGCAAAAACTGGATAATGAATAAGGAAGACCAAAGAAGAATTGAAGCTTTTCAATTACGGTATTGACAAAAATTTGAATATACCATAGAGTACTAGAAGAATGAACAAATCTGTCTTTGAAGAAGTACAGCCAGAATGCTCCTTAGATGCAAGGATGGAGAGACTTGTCTCATGTACTTTGGCCATGTTATCAGGACAGACCAGTTCCTGGAGGATATCATGCTTTGTAAAGTAAAATGTCAGCAAAAAAGAGGAAGGCCCTCAATGAGATGGATTGACACAGTGGCTACAACAATGGGCTCAAGCATTAACAACTATTGTGAGGATGGTGCAGGGTCAGGCAGTGTTTCATTCTGTTGCACATAGGGTTGCTATGAGTCAGAATCAACTCGATGGCACCTAACAACAACAACAACAACATACTAGAGTGGGTCGTAATCCTATCTGAATGGTGTCTAATAAAAAGGAAGAACAGACTGAATGACAGAGAGTCACATAAGGAAAGATGCCATGTGAAGATATGTCTACAAGCCAAGAAATGCCAAGAAATGGCCAGGGCTACCAGAAGCTGGAAGAGACAAGGAAGGATCTTCCCCTGGAGCAGACAGAGAGCAAGGCCTTGCAGTCACCCTGGATTCAAACTTCTAGCCTCCAGAAGTGTGAGACAATACATTTCTGTTCTTTAAAGCCACTCACTTTGTGGTATTTTGTTACAGTATCTCTAGGAGACTAAGACAATATCTCACAGCCTCTCTAAAACCAGGAGCAACTCAATTCCACCCACTCATTTAGCCCTTTATTCTCCAGAAACTCACTGACATCATACCTGCCTCATAAAGCTTGCAATCCAGAAGGGATATTGTTGTGGTTGTTACATGCAGTCGATTTGATTCTGGCTGTGTAGGAATACTCTAAATTGAGGTGCCTGGCTGGAACAGGATAGCTACCCTGGTTTGAATCAAACTCCATATTGTTAGCTAGATTTCATTTTGAATCAGAAAGGATTCTGATTCATATCAGAATTTAGCTTGTCCAAAGACTTTAGTTAAGGCTTTAGCTTGACCAAAGTCTCTGACTCTGCCTTCCTGAGAATGTAGCCTGTGACCCCCCTAAGCCTTAACTGCTCTTAGCAAGTAAAGGTGGGGGTAAGAATGTGCTTGTTCTGGGAAGGGCTTGCTGATGATAAGAGAGATTATGATGTTGGTATTCTCTTGCTATTACTCCCCATTTTACCATTAGTCATATGCTATCACTCGTTTACTCTCCCCATCTCACAATATAGAAGACTCACCTCTCCTTCAGAACTTTGGAACACTTGGTAGATTCTTCTCTGCCTTGTGTTTCCCCAATTTACAAATTGTATCACCCTTTGTCTTAGTTATCTAGTGCTGCTATAACAGATATACCACAAGTGGATGGCTTTCACAAACAGAAGTTTATTCTCCCACAATCTAGTAGGCTAGAAGTCCAAATTTAGGACTTCAGCTCCAGGGAAAGTCTTTCTCTGTTGGCTCTGGAGGAAAGCCCTTGTCATCCATCTTCCCCTGGTCTAGGAGCTTCTCCTCAGAGGAACTCTGGGTCTAAAGGATGCGTTCTGCTCCCGGTGCTGCTTTCTTGGTGGTACGATGTCCCCCTGTCTTTCTGCTTGCTTCTCTCTTTTATATCTCAAAACAGACTGGCTCAAGACACAATCCAATCTTGTAGATTGAGTCCTGCCTCATTAATATGACTGCCACCTATCCCACATTATTAGCATTATAGAGATAGGATTTACAACACATAGGAAAATCACATCAGATGGGCAAATAGTGGACAATCACACAATGCTGGGAATCACGGCCTAGCCAAATTGGTACACATATTTTTGGGGACACAATACAATCCATGACACCCTCAATAAATCTCTTTGCTTTTACTTTAATAGAAGTGAGTGTAGTTACTCTTAGACATTTCTTGGTGTCAGATACATGGAATTTTGAAGTTACATTGCCTTCGGCAGCCCCCAGAACATCAAGGACTCAGGCTTCTGGTACCAGCAGAGCCATTTGGGTGCACCTCCTCGCAGGATTCCTGGTAGTCTTCCCAGGTAAACAGTCTCTTGAATCTGAGCTTCACTCTCTTAGTGTGACACTCTTCATGATTTAATTTTGGCCTTCTTCTTTACTTTCATTTTCAATTTATATTCTAAACATTTTGACGAGTTCTTTGCTGAATTAAGTTTTAAGAGGTTGTCACTGCAGTTCTCCCAGGTCTAATAAGCTGCAAAAACCCTGGGCATGTGTTGACCAGTAAAAGCCAGTAGGACAGGTCATGAGATGGGCCAAAGTGCTAGGCTGCCTGCCAGCTGCAAGCAAATTCTTGCACAACAAAAGGAGGCAAAATCCAATCCAAACCCTACAGCAAGAACCTCGATAGGACTTTAGTTGACTTTGGGAGAATCAAGGTTTCAGGCCATTAAGGTTGAACTCATCTTTTCTTTTAAGGTGAGCATTCAGGTCTCAGTTCACTGTTAGGTTTTGGGTGCATATTAAGTCTTATAGCATGTGCTGTTCACTGTTTTAGTAGACTGGGGAATGCCCGTTCCAGGGACTTGGCTGGGCCACCTTCAGGCACCCAACTGCTTATATGATGAAACATTTTGGATTGTTGGCATGCTTTTACTAAAGACAGTTTAGAAAATCAGTGGGCATTGTGGGACTATTTTGAGCTGGATATACTAGTTTTTCTGTGCAGTAAATTAGAAAAGAAAGGCTCTCAGATTCGACTACCACAATGGGACACCTATTTTGACTGGTATCTAGAAGCCTAAAAAAGATACCAGGAAAGTAAACTGGCTTTCCATGCAAAATAGCATCTCCAAATTATCTAAACAACAAAAGTAAATGCAATGTCACGCACTTGCTCCCATTCCTCCTACTCCTGTTCCCTCTGGTCCTCTGCCAGTTGACTCACCTTTGTATCCATCTCTACCTTCTAGGAGCCCTGGTGGCACAGTGATTAAGAGCTTGACTGCTAACCAAAAGGTCAGCAGTTTGAATCCACCAGTTGCTCCTGGGAAACCCTATGGGCCAGTTCTACTCTGTCATATAGGGTCAGTATGAGTCTGAATTGACTCGATGGCAACGGGTTTTTTACGGGTCTACCTTCTCACTCCCCCGTTAACACCCTCTCTGAGCTTCCTTTATATCCTGAAAAACCTGCCAAGGAACAACTGGATAAACCCATTACTGTTGCCTTCCCAGAAATGCCTTTTAAGATAAGATATCCAGAAGAACCAAATAAACCTTCCCATGTTATGTTTACTCCTTGGTCTAAAGTGGAACTTCATGCACTTGTAAAAGAGTTTCCTAACCTTTGTGAGGATCCCCAGAAGTTTACCCAGGAATTCAGGATTTTAGTTGAAACATATGGGTCTGGCCCAGAAGATTTATGTAATTTAATAAATATGTTAGTAGGACCCGGGGATGCCCAAAGAAGGATGGAAGAGGCTACTGGAAAAGCACAGAAAGATCTTTAGTGATAAGAGCAAATGTTCCTGGTATGGAACTACTACAACAATTTAAAGCCATTGTTAAGTTACTTATAGATACCATCCCCAATGTTTTTCTCCTGGAAATTGACTGAACTAAAGTTCAAAGCTGTAAGCAAGAAAAGGATGAGAATGTTTATAATTACAGGGACTGTTTGAGCAAACATTTTGCTGAACACTCAGGCTTCAATCCAACAGAGCCTGAATGTGAAATAGCTTTCAACCGCATATTCCTAAATAGACTCCACTGTGACTTATCTGAGCTAGTCAGACACCACAGACTGAACTGGGAAGTTGTCCCCAACCTTGCTAGGAATTTTTTTGACTCATGGAGACCAAAGCTTCAACTTATTCTTAACATCCTTGATAAATGAGCCTGGACACTGGTTTGGGATTTGTGTTTACTATAAGCTAAAGTAATTTGGAATTTCAGTGATCACTTTTGGAAAATGAATTCCCATCTGTCTTAGTTATCTAATGCTGCTATAACAGAAATGCCACAAACAGATGGCTTTAACAAACAGAAATTTATTCTCTCACGGTTTAGGAGGCTATGTCCGAATTCAGGGTTCTAGCTCCAGGGGAAGTTTTTCTCTGTCTGTCGGCTGTGGGAGAAGGTCCTTGTCATCAATCTTCCCTTGGTCTGGGAGCATCTCAGCGAGAGACCCCAAATCCAAAGGAGGTCCTGGGCTCCTGGCTTTTCTTGCTTGTTGGTAACGAAGTCCCTCTTTGCTCACTTTTGTATCTCAAAAGAGATTGACTCAAGATACAATCTAATCCTGTAGATTGTGACTTGCCTCATTAACATAACTGTCTCTAATCTGACCTCATTAACATCATGGAAGTAAGAGTTTACAACACATAGGAAAATTACATCAGATCACAAAATGGAGGACAACCACACAATACTGGGAATAGCCAAGTTGACGTTTTTGGGGGACACAGTTCAATCTATGACATCATCTTCTCTGTATTTTTTCCTTCCCCTTTGAGGAACCCTGCTAGCATAGTGGTTAAGAGCTATGGCTGCTAACCAAAAAGGTCAGCAGTTCGATTCCACCAGGCACTTCTTGGAAACTGTACAGGGCAGTTCTACTCTGTCCTGTAGGGTTGCTATGAGTCGGAATCAACTTGATGGCAACGGGTTCGGTTTGGTTTTTGGTTTGGGGAGATGTCCTCCCATTTGTGTTGTCTTTTCTTTCTTCTTTGGAGAACTTTTTTTGGTGCTCACTGTTGTCAGAAGGTCTGAGGTCCTTCATCTGAGACTCTGGTATATTAATAAGTTTTAGCCAGAACCTGTTTTCTACTGAATCAGGTAAATCTTAGCAAAGAATTACTGTATACAGTTTTAAAAAAAGAAGCTAATAAATATAAAATATTTATTAGTTTTTTTTTAATATTTATCTAGGTTGTTTATATTACATGTATCGTATAAGCCTAGTCTTTGAGTTGGCCTCAGAGACTAGTGAGTTTATGTGGTTTTCTGTCTTGTTTTGTTCTGAGAACTTGCCTCTGGTCTAGAAAGCAGTGTCTGAGTTTCTGTCTTGTATCAAGTTGAAGGCCATGGGTGGTGTTTTTCATAGAGCTGTCTAAAATCTCAGTTCTTTTCTTGTTCAGGAAAAACTGCCTCTTGAGCTGGAGTTGTCAGTAACTACTCTGAGAAACCTTGATACAAATTAGTTCATTGAAATGTGCTCTGAAAAAAAAAAAAAAAAGAGATTGCTTTTTTTGATTGGTATAACGAGGCCTCAAAAAGATAAAAAATATTCTGAATTTTTTCTCTAAAGGATCCTATAAAGCATCCAAGATATAGCGTTAATGAAGATTTAATAATTTCCTATCTCCAGATGATATTATTAAGCTGGAATTGGTTTAATGATAAATAAGTGCTTAGATAACTTTAATAGTCTGAATATTTTTAAGAATTTATGAAAGTGAATTCATTCTGACAAAAATTTTTATGTACTGTAGTAGGTCAATCTTAAAAGCAAAACCTTTCTAAGTAACTTAAGCTAGATATTATGTGAAATGTGTTTTATTTTAGAAAAAGGGAGGCATAGTACAAACCTGGAGAAAAAAAAGGTGAGCCAAGAATTGATGAGTTTATTTACAAAACTGCTAAAGAGCTTTGGTATTTACTGGGTAGATGAATTGTGACAGGAGAAGGCAAAACTGCTTATCAAGAGAAGAGTAAAAGGGAAGAATTTGGTTATCTTTTGTTTTTTGAAGTACATGGGCCAACTTAAACCCAGTAACCCAGTGCTGTTGAGTCAAATCAATGGGCCAACTTACACATATGTAAATGAATCGGGGTGACTAATTCTTGTCTTTGATCATGATCCACAAGATAGGGAAGGCAGGGCAGGATCAGGCCTCTTTGACTGCAGCCTCTGAGGCCATGCAGCTCCAGGGAAGCATTTGAGGGATCCCTTCAAATTAGGTAAAGAACTTTTGAAACAAAAGAAAATAAGAAAAGTGTCTTACTGTAGTTATCAGAAATTGAATGGCTCCCCATCATAAAATAGCTGTAAATAAGTTCTCTCTATTGATGGGTTCTAAGAAGGCAAAAAACAGAAATTGCAATGAGATATACTTGAAATGGCCTGGGAAATGTTTCCACCCCCAGCCAGAAACTTAAGGTTCTATCCATATCAATGAATTGGCTGGGTTGAGCAGAGGCTATGTGATTTCCAGAAGCAGTTGATAAAATCTTAAGGGCTAAAGTTAGATTGAGGAATAAAAGTCTGAATGAAAACCAACTTTATTTCAACAGTAATTATGTTTTACAGTATATAGGCTTAAACTCCAGGATTTTTAGGATATTAAATTGAGTTAATGGATATTGGAAGAGACACCAGTTAAAAGAGCCCCACAGGAAGGGACTGAACCTTGCTCTCCTCACTAATCTGTATGCAGCCAAACTGGAAAGTATGTTAAACCTCAGATACGTTTGTCACAGCTTAAGCAAGCTAAAGAACTTGTTTGGAATTGCCAATCATTTGGAGACTTAAAACTGAAGCTGAAACACCTCAGTGGCCAGAAGCAGATGGCCTCAGAGGTAGGAAGCTGCTAGTCCCAAGATCATGGAACAAAATCCCATGCAAGCTGTTGAAATTTTTGGACTTTATTATTGTTATTCTTATGTTGTTAGCCGCTCTTTGCAGAGTTGGTCTTATTACTTAGTAAAGTCATTGTTCCCTGTTTAGTACTTATTACAGTTGAAATAGCCTTATTCTATCAACTTAGATTTACTTTTTTGGTAGCTTTTATTTTTTATGACTGCTTTTTGTGGAAACTCTCTTGCTATGCAAAGAGTGATGTATTTTTCAGAAACTAAATCTTTAGATGAGACCGATTTCATACCCTAGGCTAGCTCTCCTAGTCCTTGCCAAGTTGTTCCTGTTAATGTGGCCTTTTCCCACCTGAATCCCTGTCAACAGATCATAGAGGCAGAGTGTCTAAGCTACGGTGTAGTGAGGAAATCCACTTAACTGGATGGTGCCTGGCTGCCACTTATAAGGATGAGCGGTGTCTGGGGTCTTAAAAGCTCAATCAGCAGCCATACAAAAGTTTCCGGTGAGAAGTCTATGCAGAAGAAAGCACTCTTACTATAATGATCAAGGAATTTCTGCAGAGATTCATGATCACAAGGGGGAATGTGTAGGAATATTCCAAATTGAGTCACCTGGCTGGAACAGGATAGCTAACCCCAGTTTGAATCAAACTCCATATTGTTAACTGGACTCCATTTTGAATCAGACTCTCTAGCTTGATCAAAGCCTCTGCCTCTACATTCCTGTAGCCCTCGACTCCGTTAAATCTTTATTGCTCTTAGCAAATAAAAGTGGGGGTAAGAATGTGGCTGTTCTGGGAAGGATTTGCTGATGATAAGAGAGATTATGATGTTGATGATCTCTCACTGCCCCTCCCCAGTTTGCTGATGATAAGCAAGATTATGACGTGGGTGGGCTCTCACCATTACTCCCCATTTTACTGCTAGTCATATGCTATCACACATTTACCTTCCCCATCTTACCATATAAGACTCACCTCACCCTCAGAAGGTTGGAACACTTGGTAGATTCCTCTCTGCCCCGTGTTACCTCAATTTATGAATTGTATTACCCTTAATAAATCTCTTTGCTTTCACTTTAACAGAAGTGAGTATTCTTCCTCTTAGAAATGACTCATAACAACCCTTTAGGACAGAGCGGAACTGCTCCATACGGTTTCCTAGGCCGTAATCTTTATGGGAGTAGATTGCCAGGCCTTTCCTTTTGTGGAGTTGTTGGTGGGTTTGAACTGCCAACCTTTTGGTTAGCAGCCAGGCACTTAATCATTCTGCCATTAGAGCTCTTTGAGAAAGAATGGACACATATACAATTAATTATGATACACTATGATCTGTGTAGATAGGCAAGTATATAACAAATACAATGGTAGTACAGAGGAAAAGAGGGCAGGGTGGGCTTGGTAGAGAATATTCTTCTTTACAAATATGCATTGTTCTTCTCTAGGGCAAGGATTATACCTCCTTACCCTTCCTGATCCTACTGTATATGGCCAGTGAAATGATGTGTCTCATTTAGAGACCGCCCCCCTGGAAAAAAAAAAAAAAACCCATTGCCATAAAGTTGATTCCGACTCCTAGAAGTCTTAAGAGCCAGCGCATGGTCTTCCCATGTTCTTTCCCTTCGCCGTCTGCCATGATGACCCCAGCAAACATTCCAGGTTATTTGGTCAGCCCGGGTCCTGGAGTGGAGCTGATTTGTGATGGTCATATAGAATAAGCAAGAAATAAACTGTAGTTTAAAGCCATTAACATTTTAGAGTCATTTGTTACTGCAACATAAACTAGTGAATTCTGGCTGATACACTTTTATTTGTCTTTGTACCCTAGGGTTCACAGCATAACCTAGTAAATTCTTACTGATGCATTTTTATTTGTCTTTGTACCCCAGAGTCTGATGCAGAGTAGCAGATCCATAAATGTTTGTTAAATGAACGAACAACTGAAAAGATTGGTTATGTTTGAATGAGAGAATGAAGAAAGTTCTGTGGGGTCTAGGAGGCTTTATATGGAGAAGTTCAGCAAGATCTTGGCCATGATGGATGCTGTAAACTTTGCCAGGACTCAACAGGAAAGGCTCACAGTGTTTTGTCTTCCTTTATGTCTCCTGTTTTGTTTGCTATGTCATTTCGATTTTTAGTCACATGCTTTGGAAGCTGATTCTACTGATTAACAAAAAAGAAGTTATTAAAAGGCTGTAGGTAGCTCACAAAAATAACTTGGAGGTCTGGAAAAGCTAAGTTTCTGGAATAACAACACAGAACTTCTCAGAGAAGGCAGTGCTTCCCAACTCCATTAGTAAGTTTTTGTTAGGTGCTGTTGAGTTGGTTCCAACTCATAGCGACCCTATGTACAATGGTATGAAACACTGCCTGGTTCTGTGCCATCCTCACAATCATTGTTATGCTTGAATCCCTTGTTGAAGACACTGTGTCAATCCGTCTTGTTGAGGGTCTTCCTCTTTTTTGCTGACCCTCTACTTTGCCAAGCATAATGTTTTTCTCCCTGGACTGATATCTCCTGATAGCGTGTCCGAAGTATGTGAGATGTAGCCTCACCATCTTTGCTTCTAAGTAGTATTCTTGTTGTACTTCTTCCAAGACAGACTTGTTTGTTCTTTTGGTAATTCATGATATATTCAATATTCTTCACCAACACCACAATTCAAAGATGTCAATTCTTCTTCGGCCTTCCTTATTCATTGTCCAGCTTTTGCATACATATTAGGCTTTTGAAAACAACATGGCTTGAGTCAGGCACACCTTAGTCTTCAAGGTGACGTCTTTGCTTTTCAACACTTTAAAGAGGTCTTTTGCAGCAGATTTGCCCAAGGCAATGCATCTTTTAATTTCTTGACTGCTGCTTCCATGGGTGTTGATTGTAGATCCAAGTAAAATGAAATGCTTGACAACTGCAATCTTTTCTCTGTTTATCATGATGTCGCTGATTTAGTAAGAATCAAGCTGAATGACTGTACCAAAGACACTTCAAATATAGTGCTTAAAGAATACAGAAACTTATTTTGCTTTCACCTAATAGTTCCAAGGTGGGCAGTCCAGGTCAGTGGTCATCCAGAGACTCAGAATCCTTCCAAACCATTGTTGCACCATCCCTTAGGACACTGTCATCATATGGATTGTTAAAGTTGAGTGGCTTCCATATCTGGGTCTTAGGCAGTGGCAAGAGAGAAGAGGAGGCACATTCATGATCTTGTCCAAGTCTGAAAAGTGGCATACATCACTTCTGCTTATATTTCATTGATAAAAAGTTAGTCACCTAAGTGTAAAAGAGATTGGGACAGATAGTCTAGCTTGGCCACCATGTTTCCAGCAACGGTTCTATTACTATTTGTGTTAGTCAGCTACAATTGCAATAATGCTGTGTAACAAACCATTCCCAAACCTGGTGATTAAAACAACATGCATTTATTCTTACCTTTACAAATTTGCAGGTTGACTACTGTATAGCTGATGAAGCAAAACTGGGCTGGAGGGCTCTGATTAAAACTATGGGTGGGCTGGGCATGGTACCAGGCTGTGGGTTGGATTCAGATCTGCTCCACATAGTTTTTTTGGAACCCAGACTGAAGGGGCAATGGCTTTTTGGGGCATGTTCTTCTCATGGCAGAAGTGCACAAGAGTGAACAGAAACACTCGATGGCTCTTGAGGCCCAGAAATGGCACACTGTCACTTTCACCCACATTCCATTGGCTAAAGCAAGCCACATGCCTAAGCTCAACATCAGGGTAGGGAAAATACTCTGCCTCCTCTATTGGGAGATAGTGCAAACTTACACAGCAAAGGTGTTGGATGTATAATGCTAATACAAGGAAAGCATGAATAATTGAGGACAATAATTCAGTCTACACACTATGAATGAAGATGAGAATGGATTTTGGTGAACAGTTAGAAATCTCAAGCCACATCTAACTTTTTCATTTCTTGGTATTCATGGAATTTGTATAGCACACTGGGATTAATTGAAATCAATTTGGGGTGCAAACAGTTAATATGCTCGGCTGCTAACTGAAAGGTTGGCAGTTCGAATCTACCCAGAGGCTCCTCAGAAAAATGTCTGGTGATCTACTTCTGCAAGATCAGCCATTGAAAACCCTGAGCACAGTTCTACTCAGACACACATGGGGTTTCCACTGTTGGAACTGACTCGATGACAATCGGTAGTGGTGGTGGATATAGGGCTTGGTGAAAAAAATTCACTGTATTTATAAGATAAAATACAAAATATTAGGGAAGATGTTGAACAAGTATTAAACTTCTAAATAAAATATTTTCAATTTTTTATGAAAAACTTGAGTTTGCTCCTTTGAACCCATTTGTTTTATTGATGTATAATTTGCAACAAATGTACATTTTGAAGACTTTTGACCAGTTTACATGTACCTTCTCTTAGATATCAAGTTTTACACTTGAAATGGACACTTTCAAATCCTGTGGAAAATTTCAGTGATCATAGTGATAAATTTTAAGTAATAAATGGAGCCACATAAAATTGCCAAAACCAGACCATTTCTGACCTGCAAAAGTGGCAATTTCATATGGTTCAGACTAATACAACCAAACTTCAAAATAAAGTTGAGGCTTTTTTTTTTTTTTCTCTGCACACACGTTTCTTTCTTTGCATTCCAACTCATTTTGGTATGAAAAACAGAACGGTACTCTGACCCCATGCTTCACAGAAAGCTGAAGCAAGATGGACTTAAAAAACAAACCAACCAAACCTGTTGCCGTTGAGCTGATTCTGACTCATGACAACCCCACGTGTTACAGAGTAGCACCATACGTTACAGACTAGAACTGCTCCACAGGATTTTCTCTTGGCTGTAACCTTTATAGGAGCCGATTGCCAGGCCTTTCTTCTGTGGCACCACTCGTAGGTTCAAACCACCAACCACTGGTAGGTTTGAACCACCAAATGTTTGCACCAATTAGGGGATTCTATTTGATTAGAGTTATCATTTTGGTTTCATGATTTGATGTGGAATTCTGAGCTATAAGCAAACATTTACATACGACTGTTTCTTTCTGAATAAAACGTGTAGTGTTTGAATCTCAGGGTTTCAGATCAAATTAATGCGCATAGAGCCTTTACATCTTTATAATATTGCAGCCAGACCATGAGTACACAAACATTTGCAAGGTTTCCATCACATTTTATTTTTCTGAATTCTTCATTTATTTCATTAAATAATTGATCTGCAGTAGTTTGATTGGGCACTTTGTGGAATAAATAATGTTCCTCCAAATATTTTTCTTTGGGCTTTCTAATTAGTGCTATTGATTGACACAGTTATTCATATCTACAGTTTGATCAATCAATTGATAATCTTCTCAATTAGAGTGGTTTTTCCATTATATGAAATGTCCATGTGCCTGCTAATAGTGTCGTTGGATGGGAGACCTTTTCTGTTTCCTTTGCTTTCAGTGGCTCCAGTTAGGCTGCTGACAGTTTCCATGCAGGAGGATGAAATGAGCAATTCTGCATTTGTGTGAGGTGTTTTAGCTTTAGCAATTAATTGCATGAGCTTGCAACCTGCTTCCTGGTATTATTGTTACCAATCTCATAAAGGACCTTTATTTCCTATCTTTTCTATACAGATGCTTAAAAATGATCCTATCTTTTTTAGTTTAATTGTAGGTTTTGTGCTGAGGTGGCAGTGTAATTTGCATGGGACCATTGCTTCATTTGGTAACTGCAAACATGACATCTCGGCTGAGGGAGAGAAGAATTATCAAAACAGACAAATTCAAAGTGGAGACAATCTTATAAATTACCTCATTAGTGACTAAAATTTTAAAAAACTTGCTGTCTTATGAATCTGATAGCATTTAATATTTAGTAAAAAATGATCCATTAATATGTGTAAAAAATAAACATTCAAATATAAAATACTCAATGTGTCTGGAGGGCTTTATGGCCTCAGAAAATCTTCTGGTCAAAATATTTTTAGGTCATCTTCAATCTTAAGAATGTTTTAAAATAAATTGCATAAATAATTCAAAGAAATGAAATATGCAGTAAAGAAAATAAAAATATTAAAACTTTTTTACTTAATTCAATAAAACTCTGAAAAAAAATACAAGATTTAAATATACTATCCTCATCTATCATAAAATACTGTGTTTTGAAAAATCAATTTCCTAAAGTTATAAAGTCCTGAAATCACTTTTACACTTTAAATTAATTGAATTATGTTTATTATTAAACAGAAAAAAATCAATTTGATTCCTACACACCAATGAAGAGACCTATGAAAAGGAAATCAGGAAGGCAATACCATTTATAAGAGCCCCTAAAAAAATAAAATACTTAGGAGTAAATCTAACCAGGGACATAAAAGACCTATACAAAGAAAACTACAAAACACGACTGCAAGAAACCAAAGGAGATGCACATAAATAGAAAAACATACCATGCTCATGCATACATACACTCAACATTGTGAAAATGTCAATTCTACTCAAAGCAATCTACAAATACAATGCAATCCTGATGCAAATACCAACAGCATGCTTTAACAAGGTGGAAAAACTGATCATTAACTTTATATGGAAAGGAAAGAGGCCCCGAATAAGTAAAGCATTATTGAAGAAGCAGAACAAAGTAGGAGTCATCACGCTTCCTGACCTCAGGACCTACCATACAGCTATGTAGTCAGAGCAGCCTGGTGCTGGTGCAACAGAAACACTGACAAATGGAATGGAATCAAGAACCCAGATGTAAATCCATCCACCTACAGTCACCTGATCTTCAACAAAGGCCCAAAGTCCATTAAATGGGAAGGAAAAAAAAACAAAACCCAGTGCGGACGAGTCGATGGGAAGAGATAGTCTTTTTTTTTTAACAAATGGGGCTGGCAAAACTGTATGTTCATCTGTAAAAAAATGAAACAGGACCCATACTTCACACCATACACAAAAACTAACTCAAAATGGATCAAAGACCTAAATTTAAAAACAAAAACTGTAAAGATCATGGAAGAAAAAATACGGTAAATGCTAGAGACCCTAATACATGGCACAAACAGGATACAAACCATAATTAATGATACACAAACTCCAGAAGATAAGCTATATAACTGGGGTCTTCTAAAAATTAAACATTTATGCTTATCAAAAGACTTCACCAAAAGAGTAAAAAGAGAACCTACAGACTGGAAAAAAATTTTTGACTGTGACAAATACAATAAAGGTTTAATCTCTAAAACCTAAGGGAAAATACAACACCACTACAAAAAAAGACGAATAATCCAATTTAAAAATGGGCAAAGGATATGAACAGACACTTCACCAAAGAAGATATTCAGGTGGCTAACAGACACATGAGGAAATGCTCGAGATCACTAGCCATTAGAGAAATGCAAATCAGAACTACAACGAGATACTACCTCATCCTAACATTACTGGCAGGAATAAAAAACCCCAGAAAATAACATACGTTGGAGAGGTTGTGGGGAGATTGGAACTCTTATGCACTGATGGTGGGAATGTAAAATGGTATGACCATTTTAGAAAACAATATGGTGCTTCCTTAAAAAGCTAGAAATAGAAATACCATTTGATCCAGCAATCGCACTCCTTAGAATATATCCTAGAGAAATGAAAGCCATCACATGAATAGACATATGCACACCCATGTTCATTGCAGCATTATTCACAATAGCAAAAAGATGGAAACAATCTAAGTGCCCATTAAGAGAATGAATGGAAAGACAAACTATGTACATACACAATGGAATACTATGCAACCATAAGAACGATGAATCTGCAAAGCATCTCACAACATAGATGAATCTGGAGGGCATTAGGCTGAGTGAAATAAGTCAATCACAAAAGGACATATACTGTATGAGATCACTATTATAAAGACTCATGAAAAGATTTACACACAGAAAGAAACAATCTTTGATGGTTATGAGGGAGGGGAGGGAAAAATACTAAATACACAATAGATAAGCGGTACCTGTGGTGAAGGGTAGGACAGTACACAATACTGGGGAAGCCAGCGCAACTTGACCAAGGCAGTCATAGAAGCTTCTTAGACACATCCAAACTCCCGCTGGGACTGAGTTACTAGACTGAGGACTGGGGACCGTGGTCTCGGGGGTCATCTAACTCAATTGGCATAACATAGTTTCTAAGGAAATTGTTCTACATCCTACTTTGGTGAGTAGCGTCTGAGGTCTTAAAAGCTTTTGAGTGGCCATCTAAGATATGTCTATTGGTTCCACCTCATCTGGAGCAAGAGAGAATGAAGAAAACCAAAGACATTAGGGAAAGATTAGTCTAAGGGACTAATGGAACACACTACCACAGCCTCCACCAGACTGAGTCCAAGCACAACTAGATGGTGCCTGGCTACCACCACTGACTGCTCTGACAGGGATCACAATGGAGAGTCCCAGAGAGAGCCAAAGAAAGATGTAGAACGAAATTCAAACTAATAATAAAAGACCAGACTTACTATTCTGATGGAGACTGGAGAAACCCTGAGGGTATGTCCCTGAACACACTTTTAACTCAGTATTGAAGTCACTCTTGAGGTTCACCCTTCAGTCAAGGATTAAGCAGCCCATAAGACAAACAATAATACCCTTAGCTCAACCACATATAGGAGACTAAATGCGCACATCAGCAACAGGCCAAGAATGAGAAGTAAGGAACCTTATAGAAGGGGCCATACAAATAGTGTTCAAAATATTTTCAATTATCAGTTTTGAATAGTTGTATCATCAAACAATATTTACAACTATCAATCTTTTGTGGCCATCCATTACCTATTTGGGAGCCCTAGTGGTGCAGTGGTTAGGAGCGTGGCTGCTAACCCAAAGGTTAGCAGTTCGAATCTACCAGCTGTTCCTTGGGAACTCTATGGCACAGTTCTATTCTGTCCTATACAGTCACTATGAGTCGCAATTGACTCAACAGCAACAAGTTTGGTTTTTGTTTATTACCTATTTGTGGCTCACCAAAGTGCTGTGACCCATGGTTTTGGAAGTTCTTTGATAAGGAAAGCAGCTATTACCATTGAGCATGAGACGCTACAATTTGTCTCACTGCCACCACTATAGCCATTGTCCTCATTCCCGTACTCAAATGCTTGGACCATCTGTGGGAATAGGCTCAGGTCTGGGAATCTTTGTAGGGGGGTTTAAGTCAGGCTTTTGTCCACCAGACCTAGAAGTTTTATCCAACCTACAGATAAAAAAGGACCTTAGTTGGATGGTCATCTATCAGCCATTAGCAAAATCCCTAGGGGTCCAATCCATCTGACATCCACTTTGGCCCCACTTTTGATAACTATAACCATGGCCTCCTTGGCACTGAAGGTTGTTGTTACTGTTGGTTGCCATCGAGCTGCCAACTCATGATGAGTTGTATACATGGAGATTGTTATACATGGAAACTCAGCCCCTGGAGACTTTCTTGGCAGCAGAAGCCAGCCCTTTTCCCTTACTTAATGAGGCTTTTCCTGCCTTGTTTGAAGACAGTGTTCTGTACAACAGAATGAAATGGTGCCTGGTCCTGTGCCATCTTCATGATCATTGATATGTTTGAGTACCACTAAGGCCAGGTACCACTATTTGGCCTCTGCCAACCTAGGCCAGCCCCATTTAAATCAGGGAGATCTTTTCAACTGCAGTGCCTTTTACAGCATCCCTGGCCATATGGAATAACTGCTGTAGTGCTTTTCAAAATGGCGGTGCTTCCTTCTCCAGACATTTTTCTGAAAGCCTTGATGAAGGCCCCCTTGGGGGATGTGGTTAGAAGAGAGATGAGCTGGCTACATGTAAGGAATCCACTTCAATATTTCCTTCTCCTTATATCTTTGGATTCTTTCCTATACACATACCAGGGAATTTCCTCCTTCTCATCTTCACTTAGCTGAGTCTAGAAGCCAGTCAATCAATTTAGACAGTGCCTTCAAACCAAAGTCACAGGAAGTGCATTCATATTGACAGCTTTGGGTTTATTCACACATGTACTCTTCAAGTTCATGACAAGCTAAATTAGAAAAAATCTAAATTTCTAAATTTGAAAAATCTTGCTGGGTATGCCAGATCTGAGTGAAGTATTAAGAGTGGAGATAATCAGACTTGATGTGAGAGGGGTGGGGAGGAGAATTTCCTTCTTTTTCCAAGGTAACTGCCTCAGAGGAAGTCAGAATATCAGTTACCAGTTGCCATGGAGTCGATTTCGGCTCCTGACGACCCCGTGTGTGTCAGAGCAGAACTGTGCTCCGTAGGGTTTTCAACGGCTGATGTTTTGAAAGCAGATTGCCAGGACTTCCTTCTGAGACATCTCCGGGTGAACCTGACTCTCCAACCATTTGGTCTGCAGCCAAGCACATTAACTCTTTGCATCACCTAAGGACTCAGAGGCAGAATAGTGTCTCCAAACAAGGCAGGAAAAGCCTCATTACGTAAGGGAAAAGGGCTTGCTTCTGCTGCCAAGAGAGGCTCAAGGGGCTGAGCTTCCAGAGTCCTCCGAATCCTTCTTTATAGCCCCATTCCAAGCACCAGGCTTCCGTCCTTTTCCGATAACAACCATCCTTCACACGCGAAATTTGGCGAGGCTGGTAATTCGTTTGACTTTGTAAAGACCTCTTCACTGAGTGCTTCATTCTAGGTGACCGTAAGCCCTTAATTTAACTCTCTGTTTTGCCACCCATGCCAAGGGTTTCCAGAGCTCACAATTTCTTACTAGCTGAAGCTCAGGCTTCATTCCTAACGAGGCCAGATAACCAGATTCTTCTCATTTCCTCAAAATTCTGTTGCCTGAAATCCCACTTTTGGGCGATCTTCTTTCCTACTGTCCCTGTTGGTTTTATTTTGCTCCCTCAAAACTTCAGATGACTATTTTAGGGTACTGACCATAACTCTTTTGGAGCCTAAAGGTCACTGTGATAATGACCTTTAGTGGACCTATTAGGTGGACAAGTGTGTGACCTTAGAGTAATGGCGTGGAGTGTGCTGGGTGGTGATCTCTTTGATCTCTAAGCTACCTTAGATCTGCTCTTTGGGTGGGGATGGGTGATTCAACTTCGGTTGCAGTTTTCAAACTGAAGTGGGACAGTCCCATCACTGCCACCTCACACATGCACATGGGGCTTCACAGGTTACGCACTGGGAAGCCTTGTCTCATCCCAGCTTCTCAGCCACCTGTGAGATGGGAGAATAACCAGAAATCCATTCCCTTTTGAAGCTGAGAAAATAAATAAGAGATCTTCCCATGTCTCCCAGGGTTGCTGGGTAGCTGGGCCAAGAATCAAATCCACATGTTCCCAGACCCTCAATACTGACCTCACTGTCAGACCCCACCCTAACATTTGCAGGGCTCAGGGCAAGGGTACACATGGAGGCTCACATACTATTGTCTAGATATTTAAACGCAGTACTCAGGCTAAAAAAAAAATCAGGCTACCAATTGTTAAATAAAATATATGCTATCCTTCTCTCTTGACAAACTTGCAGTTTGGATTCTCCAGAAGCAGATGCTGAAACTGAGTGGGGCCGGTAGGGTATATATTAGTGATCAACTTGGGGAGGAAGCAGAAGCAGGCAGAGGGAGAAGTCAGACGGCAGTGCAGTCCCCACAAAGCCTCAGCGAACCCCACCAGATGTCCTAGCACATATATGGCCCGTCAGAGTGCACCAAGGTTAGGTGACACGGCTGGGCCACCCCCCCCCCAGGTCCCCAGGAAACGGCATATGCCTGAGTGAGGGGGCTATCTGCAGCTGAGGCAAACGTTGATAGAAGTGACAGCTGGGGCAACAAGTCCTTCCTTTAACAAATACACCTTCATAGCTACCTGTTCAGCCCAGGAAAGGGGCAGCAGGGTGAGAGGCCCTTCTTCTCTTACTCCTGGACATCCCAGCCCCCACGGCCAAG
The DNA here is from genome assembly GCF_030014295.1 of Loxodonta africana. Taxonomy (NCBI): domain Eukaryota; kingdom Metazoa; phylum Chordata; class Mammalia; order Proboscidea; family Elephantidae; genus Loxodonta; species Loxodonta africana. The sequence goes on from NC_087350.1 coordinate 25,797,417, forward strand.
CTTCTTCCATTTGCCTCAATAGCGCCCCTTGGCCACCCCTCGGGTTTACAGGCACACCGCACCCGGGCTTGAGCCACAAGGGGAGGACAGAGAGGCACCCCCCTCCCCACCTCCAACACCCTGGAGGACGGCAGGGAATTCCAGGCCCCCCCCCACCCCGGAACTCAAAGATTGGTCAAAACGGGTGGGCACACCTCCTTGGCTCTGGAGACTCCTCCATCCTGGGCAATGGCGCGCTGGACCAGGACCTCTAAAGGGTGAGGGCCAGGAGAGGGGCCGTTTGCTTAGGTTCAAGGAACTGCTACCAACGGCCATGCTCAGATGCTGGGGGACAGCACGAGAAATTGTCTAAGGAAGGCTCTGAAATTCTTAGAGACTGGGACTGACTCTCAGTTACTATTAAATAAAACAAAGGCGGAAAGAAAAAAAAAAAAAACCAAAACACAAAACCACCGAGTCAGGAATGGTTACTATTAGCCATATTCGCAGTGTAGCCGTGCCCGGGCCCCAGGTCATTCTCCGGGCTCGCCCTTGGCCCAATAAGCCTCTCTGGTGGCGGAATTCTCCCCCGCTGTGTGAATCTGAATCGCCCTCCGCCCCCGCCCTCGGCCAGGTCCCTGGGGCCGAGCAGAGAAGAGCTTTGCTGGGCGCCTGGGGGAGCCCGGGCAGGGGCGAGCGCTACTAGGAGCCCGAGCGATCGCGACCGGGGGAGGGAGGAGGAGGCGAGGCCGGAGGGAGGCGGCCGGGCCCAGCCTGACGCAGCGGCGGCAGTGCCGGCAGGAGAGCAGGCCACCACCCAGGCTTCGGGGCCACGGACACTAGCAGTCCCCCAGCCTCCTTCTCCCACCGCTCCGCGCGCGTGGGAGTGAGTGCGCCGCGCGCCCGCCCTGGGTCAGGGGCTCAAGGCATCCTCAGCTAGCTAGCCCGGCGGGAGGGAGGCGCAGGAGCGCGCGCGAGGGGCGGAGGCGGGGACAGGAGCGGGCGAGGCGGGGGAGGGGAGCGGAGGGGAGGGAGGGACCCGCCCGCCGCGCCCCGCTGCCTGGCAAGTGTGGCCGCAGGCACCCGACGCCGCTGCTGTCCCGGAGCTGAGCCGCGCCCGGTTGTCTCAGACGGTGCATGCGAGAGTGTGCGCAAGTGTGTGTGTCCGCGCGGGCGAGCGCCGTGCCGGCCCACAGCCTCCTGCTTGCTCTCCCCGGCCGCGGTGCATGTTCGCCTCCTGCCACTGTGTGCCGAGAGGCAGGAGGACCATGAAAATGATCCACTTTCGGAGCTCCAGCATCAAATCGCTCAGCCAGGAGATGAAATGTACCATCCGGCTGCTGGACGACTCGGAGATCTCCTGCCACATACAGGTGCGGACCAAGAGAGGCGAGGGCGCGGGGCGCGGGGCGCGCGCCTGTCAGGGCTGGGGGCCTCTGCGGGTGAGCGCCGGCAGGGGCGAGAAACCCACCCGGGGTCCGTGCTAGAAAGGTAGATTTTGCTTCCTTCGCCCTCTGAGGCTGGGAGCCCTAGCCAGGGATGGGGCATTGCCCCTGCAGGCGCCCGGCGCCAGATTTTCGCTCCCCGGCCCATTACCCTGGCGTGCAGGCTGCTCGCACGTCTCGTTGCGCCCAGGCTGGGGGCGCTGGGCAGCTGTCTCGGGGGGGTGGGGGGGTTCTGACTGCTCTGTGCCCTGCCCCTCCAGGAGATGGGTCACTTGCATGTCGCCGACTCTCCCTTGCTCCCTTCCTCCACGTGGAGCAGGCATGTAGCAGCTCGGGTTCACTCATTTCTCTGTCCCGCGCCCCCGCTCCGGAGGTCCCCTCGGCCCCAAGGACCCCCTCATCTTTCCCTTCCACCGTCCTGCCTGTGGTCTTTACTTCTCCGCGTGGGGTGGTGGCGAAGTTTCCTGCGAGTGAGAGAGGCCGGGCAGCCCTGGACTCCAGTCGCGAGTGATGGGGCGCGCGCTGCCCAGAACTGGAGATACCACGAAAGGAATCCTGTGAAGTCTTAGTGTTTCAGAGAAAGGACCAAGGCTTGAGAGGCCGGCGGCAGGGAGGGAGCCCTGCAGGACTTGGGTCCCAGGAAAAAGCGCTCCTTGGAATCTTGGTGGACATTCAATATCGTCCGAGTTGGAGGAGAGGGCGAGTTGTTTTGGCAAAGGCAGCTTGGCTGGGCGGCTCCATGCTCGGGTGTAAGTGCCTTCGGACTTGCAGGAGATCTGGCGTGAGCTGCGCGGACATGTGTGCGCTTGCGGTGCGTGTGTATGTTGGCAGGTGTGCGCCCCTCTCCCAAGACCCCAAAGAGACTCCACTATTAGCTTTTGACTTTGAAATCTATTGAATTATTTCTCCCTGGAATTTCTTATTTACCTCTGAAATGTCCTCTTCTCGCTCACCCAAGTCCTCAGGCTCCACGACTGAGATGTTTTTTAAATACAGGGCACACCACTCCGTTCTGGTGGGAGGTGATTGGGGGCAGCGTCTCCCAGCGGCAGGAATCCGCCTCTGGGCTGTGTTAACCATGAATGAATGAAAGGTCTTTTCCTGGATTTCTTGCCAGTGGGAGTTTGTGACACGGGGACAGTCGCGCTAATTTGTAAACTGACAGCTGGTTAAGTTTCAAGGCAGGAATGCGGTGCCCCATGATCTCTCAGGAAAGTAGTCGCACACTGAATTTTCTGGAGGATCTTGAATTTCATTCTGAGCTAAGCACCTCTGCTAATCTTAATAATAAATGATTAGCAGGAGAGGCAGTTTTTCTGCTGCCACAAGGGTTGCACAGAAACGTTTGGGGTCTGCTGTTTTGTAATCCAGAGCAAGGCGTGTGTGCAATTTGCTTTAAATCCTTAAGTGAACGTACAGGTTGGTTAACCCATACCAAACACGTGGATGATGGAGAAGTGAGCCTGCTGAGCTCTCTGTTGCAGCCCTCTGCCTGCCCTGGCCTACTTGGAGCTGACATTATTGTTCATTTACTTATTTTTCATCCCTGTGGACTGAGTCTTAGAATAGTTAGAGTCTTAGAATAGATAAGTAGTTCCCAAAGGATGTGTATAATATTTGTAGTCTGGTATTCCGGGAAACAATAAATTGCAGCCGGTCTAATAACAGTTTGGAAAGTTAGAGTTTGTACGGCCCAGCTGATGTCAAAGGAGTTAAAATGTTATGTTCCAGAGCACTGATTTTGGCATTACTTAAAAACGTCAAACGTGTCATTTCCTGGCACTCCTCTTTCTACCCCTTTCCCCCCCCAGATGGTGATTATCATTTAAGCAATTAAAATGAATTAAATGACTTTTATTTTGATAATTTTGCATCTCATCCTTTCTAGAGTATTCCAAACCCAGGAATTGAAATTACATTTCTGGCGTATCAGGTCACAAAAAAATTTCCATCTGTTTAGAGTGAAGCAAAAGGATTAAAAACAAAACAAAACAAAACAAAACACTTGGTGTCATCAGTACATGCCCTGGTGAAATCTCTGTCTTCTTTTCTTCCCTTTCTTGCTGTTTTCCTTTGTTCCATAAAAAACCCACAAAATTAAAGAAGCACAACGATTGTCACATGCACATACCCTCCTTCCATAGCCCACACCGCCTGCCTGTGTTCGGAGCTTTCACTCCTGGTGCTTGCCTGGCTCTGGCGTCTGTGTAGGAGCAGCAGGGGCTCTCAAGCATATGTTAGTTACTCTGTCACTCCTGGGGGTGAGCAGTGCTGCCTGTGGAGCCCAAAATAAGTGGGGAAACTCACACAGCCACACATCCTTGGAATGCTTGCTAGGCTGCGTTTCCTGGAGAGTTAGAGAAAAATGAGCTGCTAAAACTCTGGCAAGGTTCTGGAGGGTGGACGCAGGTGATGGATGCAGAAGATGATAGAAAATTTCAGGACTGTCATTTGGGACCCTGGGAATAACTGTAAAAAAAAAAAAAATGGGAATAGCTGTAGCTGCCATTTATTGAGCATCTCTTTTATGCCAGTCTTTTACATTCATTTTATCTGAGGTCTACCACAGGTTGGTCTTCTTTCCTTTCTATGCAGAAGAAAACTGAGGCACAGTTTCAGTGACTTGCCCAAGGTTACATCTCTAAAAAGAGGCTGAGGAGCTCGAATTCAAATCCAGGATGGCCTGGCTCCAAAGCCCATGTATGACCTTGATATATTACCCCGTAGCCAAAATAGCTGAACTTTCAGTGACGTTACAGATACAGAAGGAGATAAATCCTGGGCTTTGAGCCAATGACTGAAGGCCAGTTGGTATTCATGATCTGAACTGGCCAAAATGGCCAGTTGCAAAATACGGTGTCCAGAGCCTGACAAGAAGGCTGGCATCCTGGAGCTGATTGGTATGATACAATCAGAAGGCCTTCAGGGCCGTTCCACCCTCAGGAAATATGGTGTTTGCCTTCAAGGAAACTATACTTGTAAATGCTCATTAGATTCTACACACCGTATTCCTATATTTCAGATTACATTGTCCCCAAATTCTCCCTGTGCATCAAAAGTTGAAGTCTCAACTAAGCCGGAAGCTGAGGGGAAGTTGACTGGTTGTGCCTTGATTTACAGGGTGGAACGGTAAAGGAGTCTGTTTTTTCCCGCCCTTTAGTATGCCTTTTGCAAGGTGGAGTGGAGTATTACTCTTGCCGCATTAATTTTTTTTTTTTTTTTTTGCCCAGGATCTTTGCATCTACCATTATACCAATGATAGGAAGTAGCTTTTGCAAAACAGCAGCTTTCGAGTATTCCTTTTCCAAGTAATATCGCTTTGGTGGTATTTTGGCAAGGAAAACTTTTCAAACAACCTAGCGACCCAACCCTATAGCCTGGTAGCCAGTTCTAGTGGGAGACACCAAAAGTCTCCAGCCCTACCTCTTTTCACGGGGCCTAGGATGTTTTTTTTTTTTTTAGGATGTTGGCTTAGCAGTCCCCATGCTATCATTTGTGTGTGTGTGTTTACTCATTTGAAAGTATGAGTATGAACTCGTGCCCCCAAATGTGTGCTGCTTAACTTACGGAGAGTATGACCTGGAGGGCACACTGCAGTGGAGGTGGAAGAGGAATTCCAAATAGACAGGATGTAAAAGGAGAGTCTAGGACCCCATAAGGAAGTCCCTGGGTGGCACAAATTGTTAAAACACTTGGCTACTAACCAAAAGGTTGGTGGTTCAAATCCACCCAGAAGCGTGATCTACTTCTGAAAGATCACAGCCATTGAAAACCCTATGGAGCACAGTTCTGCTCTGAAACACATGGAGTTGCCATGAGTCGGAATCAACTCCATGGCAGCTGGTTTTGTTTTTTTATTTTATTTTTTAAGGACCCTATACAGAGGCCAGAGGAAGAGAAGGAGTTGCTGATACTGGGCTTTCCCAACTGAGCCAACCCTCCAAGTCTGGATGTTATAGAGGGACATGGCTTAACTCTAACCCTCTTCCATTCAGTCTTGCTCTTTCAAAGAGAATGGAGTCCTAGCCATCTTCCCCCTTCTCCCCACTTTTTCAGATGCCTGAGTGGTGAACTTTTAATGAACTTGCCATTTCCGATACTGGCTTTCATTGAGTAAAATGTAGACTTTTTATGTTATTCATTCTTTAGCAAAGTCTGATAAACATAATTGACATCACTGGAATTGGTTGGGAATTCGTATTTGAGTAGAAATCCTAGCATAGCGTTTAGCACCTAGTAGGCACTCAATACCTATAAAAAAACCAAAAACCAAAACCCAGTGCCGTCAAGTCGATTCCGTCATAGCGACCCTAAAGGACAGAGTAGAACTGCCCCATAGAGTTTCCAAGGAGTGCCTGGTGGATTCGAACTGCCAACCCTTTGGTTAGCAGCCATGGCATTTAACCACTATGTCACCAGGGTTTGTACCTGGTAAATAGTAGGTGTTCAACCAACATTTGTTAAATGACAGGTGCTAACTGGTCTAATGTTTAATCTAGCTCATTACCTGTCAACGTGAGGGTGGTGTGATGACACTGGGTTGGGAATCAGGAGATGGGGAGTTAATTATGTTACCAACTGGTTATATGACATTGAGTCATTTGACATCCCAGAGTCAATGTTTCTTCTCTTATAAAATAAGGGAGTTGGGTTAGGTGGATATCTACAATAAATTGTATATGGTTTAATTATTACCTAGACAAATCGCATTTGTATAAAACATTGCTGTTGACAGAGTGATTGGATACATATTATCTCATTTGATTTTCCTGACTATCCTGTGCTACCTCCATTTTATCTATACTCTTGTGTTACTAAGCGTTATGTCAACTTTATAAAAGAGGAAACCGAGGTTCAGAGAGATTAAGCAATTTAGGGCAGCTTTTTTTTTTAACAAGTAAGTGGAATAGAACCTAGGACATTTGACTCAATATCCAGAGCTCTTTCTTCCCTGTGGCACAGCCTCTTAAGACTTCAGTTATTTTTTAAAAAATATAATTCCTTTCTAATTGAGAAAATGCGTATTATCTAGGTATATTGATTATGATGCTTTTGGTTACAAGTGACAGGTTACCCAAGTTAAAGTGGCTGAAATAGTAAGGACGTTTGTTATCTTACCTAATGAGAAATGCAGAGATCAGGCAGCTTCCAAGTTATTTAATAGCTCTGCATGGACCCAGGTGTTTTCCTTCTTTCCACTCTGCCATTCTTAGCACATCAGCTATGTCTCTGTCTTAGTTATCTACTGCTGCTATAACAGAAATACCACAAGTGGATGACTTTAACAAATAGAAGTTTTTTCTATCACAGTCTAGTAGGCTAAAAGTCTGAATTCAGGGTGCCAGCTCCGGGGGAAGATTCTCTGTCTCTGCTGGCCCTGGGGGAAGGTCCTTGTCATCCATCTTCCCCTGGTCTAGGAGCTTCTCAGTGCACGAACCCAGGGTCCAAAGATGTGCTCTGTTCCCCGCACTGCTTTCTTGGTGGTATGAGGTCCCCTCATCTTTCTGCTCACTTTGCACTTTTGTATCTCAACAGGGATTGACTCAAGATACAACCTAATCCTATAGATCAAGTCCAGCCTCCTTAACATAACTGCCTGATTAACATCATTGAGGTAGGATTTACAATACATAAGAAAATCACGTCAGATGACAAAATGGTGGAAATCACACAGTACTGGGAATCATGGCCTAGCCAAGTTGACACACATCTTTGGGGGACATAATTCAATCCATAACTGTCACCCTTTGTGATTATAAGTAGTTCTGGATGTCACAATCCAGCACAACCATATCTGTCATAAAGGAGGTATCATGTCCTTTTGGATTTCTTTTTATAATGGAGAAACACCTTTCCTACAGGCCCCCAGCAGTCTTCCCAGCAGATCCCATTGGCCAGGATCGGATTCTGTGCACATGCCCCAGCCGCAAGAGTCTAGGAACTAGAGTGTCTGGCGTCTAAAATGGGAGGTGGGCTTTGCCATCATGGCAGAAATGAGGATGTGGGGTGGGAGAATGGCTATTGGCTGAACAAGGAGTAGTGTCTTTCAGAAGAGGTCAAATTGGGTTACAATTATTATGACAATAAAACTTTCAGAGAGTTAAATAAGATTTTATCTAAGCCCTGGTTTATTTCAGGCAATCTTTGTATGCTCTAATTCCAGAACAAAGAAAAGTATTGGACAGTCCTTTGTTGTTTGCATCTTTAAAGATCAGTTTAGTCCTTATGGTGGGCTCTGGGCTGCTAAAAGCCATCTTGTGTAGAGCAGGCCTGGTGGCTCAGTAGTTAATCACTCAGCTGTTAACTGAAATGTTGGTGGTTCAAACCCACCAGTTGCTCCACCAGAGAAAGATGTGGCAGTCTGTTTCCGTAAAGGTTTACAGCCTTGGAAACCCTATGTGGCAGTTCTACCCTATCCTATAGGGTTGCTTGGATTTGCATTCGACTCGAAGGCAATGCGTTTTGGCAGAGCAGGTGCAGTTAGTATAGCTCTACACTTGGTCAAGTGGCAGTATGGCAGAGTCGTTGAGGACTTATGTTCTGGAGCTCTCCTTGCTTGGGTTTGAACCCTGACTGTGCCATTGACTAGCCAGGTGACTTTGGGCAAGTCACTTTACTTCTTAGGGCCTCAGTGTCTTCATCTGTAAAATGGGGATAATAGTGACACAGACCACATGAGCTTGTTGTGAGGATTAAATGAAGAATGTATGTCAAGTGTTTAGCCCATAGTAACAGCTGAAAAAACACTGGTTATTATTCTAATACCATATCACAATCCTAAATATTTTAATATCATATTGGTGGTAATCCTAAATAGGCGAAAAGTTTTCATTTAGAATCCAATGACCTTAAGCCCAAACTCTACCACTTTCTAATGGTGTGAGACCTTAAACAAATTACGGAGCTTCTGGATCTTCTGTAAAATGGGCATAAGAGTTCCACAATTGCCAGCCTCCACTGGGTTGTTGGAAACCCTGGTGGCGTAGTGGTTAAGTGCTGTGGCTGCTAACCAAAGGGTTGGCAGTTCAAATCTGCCAGGTGCTCCTTGGAAACTCTATGGGGCAGTTCTACTCTGTCCTATAGGATCGCTGTGAGTCAGAATTGACTCGATGGCACTGGGTTTGGTTTTTTCTGGACTGGGTTGTTGAGATGACATATGTAAAAATATTTTATCAATGTTAAAACATCACACAAATATAGTGTACTATTCTAATCAATTTAGTTAGGGGGAGGCGAGAGGTAGTTCCCATGCTCCCTGAACTTCTTATCTGTTTGAAGGGGAATTGGATGACCAAATGCACACAATCAAATGTGCTAAATACCAGGCTCCATGACTATTCTGCTGGCGAAATCCAAGCTAGGTACAGCTGACAGCCACGCCTTTTCTGCTAGTCAGGATACTCCAACACTTTATCAAACTCATCTAGAATACCATTCAGAATCCATTGAAAAGTCCACAAAAGCCATAGAAGTAAGAGACATTTGTTAAATATTCTGGCCCAGCTCTGACGTTATAGGTCTAGATTACATGGGCCAGCTCTTTATATTAAGTATATCCTGGAAAAAAAAAAAAAAAAAGGCAATGTTATTTCAGTGGTTTGCAAGACCTTATCTCTTGGTGTCCTCAAAGCAAAGGCAAAGTGTATTGACTGCAGAGAGAAATATAATACTGTTAGCTCAACATCATTTGGATGGTGGATCAGCTGGGATGCTTTTAACTGCATGTAACAAATCCTAATTCAAACTAGCTTTAACATTAGGGAAATATACTAGCTCATGTATCTGGAAGTCTAGAGTTAAGGACTTAATTTAGGCGTTGTTTCCCTGGGGTCCTCTTGCCCCTTCCTGCCTTTTGTGATGGCTTCATCCTTAGGCTGGTAGTGAAATGGTAATAGCAATAAAAATCTCGTATTTTCATAGAACAAACTTCAGAGGAAGAGAGAGGCCATTTCCAACCCAGCATTCTAAGCAAAAACACTGCAGTCATTCCGGTTGGATCACCCAGGTCACATAACCATCCCTGAATCTGTGACCAGGGCAATAGAATGTTTTACATTTGAAAAAATGTAAAACAATGCTATTTTTCTCACTAAATTATGTTTTTGTTTTGGAAAACAGTGTTGTTTTTCATAAAAATATGTTATTAATGTTAACATGTAGTAGATTTATTATTGCTGTTTTAAAATTAACAAATAAACCAAACCCGTTACTGTCGAGTTGATTCCAACTCATAGTGACCCTATGGGACAGAGTAGAACTACTCCATAGAGTTTCCAAGGAGAGGCTGGTGGATTCAAACTGCCTACCTTTTCGTTAGCAGCCATAGCTCATTGCAGCCCTTAACCACTGTGCTACCAGGGCACAATTAACCAAAAGGTGACTGTTTTTAAGATTTCTTAGTAAATACTGATAGACATAATCCATATAAGCAAAAGCTCTATAGAGTCCTCAATAATTTTTAAGAGTGAAAAGGAGTTTTGAGACCAATAAGCTTGAGAACTGCTGTTTTAGGTGACTATCGATTTACTGAACTTCCTGGAAAAAAACAAAAAACAAAACCACACCAAAAAATCCTTAAAATAAAACACAACAGAACTTTCATGCGTCTTGGGCCTCCAAGATTGCAGGTTACAAGTACCTGAAATGATGTCAAGTTAAAATAAAAAACACCTAGTGTGTATATGGAAAATGTGTATATGTATTTTTGGATGTCTTCGTAGTAGCCATATATACGTGTGTGTATGTGTGTATGTATGTTTGTACCACAATCTTAAGAGTAGAAGGACAAGCCCAGGCTTTGTTTTAGTAAGCATTTCCCAACTGCACCTTGCTCTCTGGATAAATCTTGACTTTTTTCAACTGTAATAATTAGATAAGGCCACGTCTAGCTTTGAGTCCTCTCTTTTGATTATGGAAAACGTACTGCAACTATGCATTAAATGGTTAAAACATAAACCATTTGAATAAGGTATTAGTCCCTTGAATGATTTAGTTGTTACTTCTTTTCTGAGTAGGCGTTTTGGGAAAACATAAAAACATTACAGGAAAGGAAATATCAGAACTGGTGCCATGGAGAATCTAATGTGAGATCCACACACATAAGGGACAGGCATTGGGTAGATAACATGGCCTTCTCTCAATTCTCATCTTGTGTGATGAAGGATTTCAAGTTGCTCCTCCCAGATTTAGCACAGAGCCAGATTTGGAATCCAGAGATGGGAAAACGCAGGACTATGATCAGGAGTGTTAAGGCAGATTTTGCAGCGGAGGTTTGGAACTTGATTTTCGCTAAAAAGAGTCCAAGCTCAGCTCTGGGATGGGTGTGTAAGTGTTTCTCGGTCTCCAGTGTTTCTCTGACTCTTTTGTGCTCTTGTTAAAATGCAGGTTCTGATTCAGGAGGTCTAGGGTGGGTCCTGACATCTGCCATTTCTAACAATCAGGGGATGCTGATGCTGCTGGTCTGTGGACCACACCTGAAGTAGTAAGGTGCTAATAGAATTCATCTCATGATAATATTCTTAATTTCCTTGAGCGCAGGGACTGTTCCTTTTTGGCCCTTTTTCCCTTGAGAGTGCCTCACCTGGAACATTTACCTCAGAAGGTGTTTGTCATGGATTGAATTGTGTTCCCCCAAAATATGTGTCAACTTGCCCTGGCCGTGATTCCCACTATTGTGTGGTTGTCCTCCATTTTGTAATCTGATGTAATTATCCTCTATTTTGTGATGTTTCATAAATCCTAACCTCTATATGTTAATGAGGCAGGGTTAGTGTGGGTCACCATCCTTACTCAAGTCACCACCCTTACTCAAGCCACAGCCTTGCTTGAGTAGTACCTTTTATCTTACAAGAGATAAAAGGAAAGAGAAGTGAGCAGAGAGGAGAGACCTCACCACCACCAAGAAAGAAGAGTTGAGAGTGGAGTGTATCCTTTGGACCCCTGGTCCCTGCGCTGAGAACCTCCTAGACCCAGGGAAGCTTGATGCCAAGACACATGGGGGTCTATAAGGAATGCTGAACTTGCAGATACTGAAAGGAGACAAAGACCTTCCCTTAGAGCCCACAGAGAGAGAAAGCCTTCGTCTATACCTGACACCCTGAATTCAGACTCCTAGCCTCCTAAACTGTGAGAGACTAAATTTCTGTTTGTTAAAGCCACTCACTTGTGGTATTTCTTTTATAGCAGCACTAGATAACTGAGACAGTGTTCGATAAATGTTTGAGTGAGTAAATGAGTAAATAAATCCATTCAGGTGTGTCTATCACAGATACACTGAGGTGTTGATTAGACACTGATGCTGGGGATGGGCTGATCCTTTTCAACTTCCTGCCCTAGGCAAATTAAAAGATTGCCTTAAGGCAGGATTTCCTATGATTGCAAATCTGGTGACGTGCTGAATGTCCCTGAGAGCACACGGAGTCCTGGGGTTTGTGAGGGCCTTCTCATTCCTCTGGGCTGCACTTCCCATTCTTGCTTTCTGTATCCTGGATTCTTGGTGACATCACAGATGAACTTGGGTCACATCTCGGCACAAACATGTCATTGTGTATAAGCCAGCAGTGCCTGGAAGCCCCCAGAGGCATTGGGGGCCCAGCTGTTTTCATTTGCAGAATTGACCCCAAGGGACAGACGGTGACGCGGAGGACAGTGCGAAATGCATGCTAGGTGTAACATAAGCTCTGGAGCTGTTTGCTTTGGTGGATTCCCCCCGGGGTGCATAAAAGGAAATAAGAGGACCACTTAAAAAAAGAAAACCATGAAGTTCATTCTAAAAGGCAAGGGCATTTGTATAGATCAAGCAAGTATGTTTTTCAAAAGTGAATTAGTAAAGTTTGTGAAATCACGTCAATTTTATTCAACAAACAATTGTGAAATGTCTTTATTACCTAGTGCCACTGTAATAGAAATACCACAACTGGGTAGCTTTAAAGATCAGAAGTTTATTTTCTCACAGTTCGGGAGGCTAATGTCCAAATCAAGGTCTTGGCCATGTCGATTCCTTCCTTGCAGGTAGTCCTGGATGTTCCTTAGTTCCTTGACTTGTAAATGATACTCTGTCTTCCCCTCTGTGTTTATATCCAGATCTGTGTCTCATCTGCTCTTTCTATAACTCAGAAGTGATTAGGTTTAGAACCCACCCTACCCAGGTATAATCTAATTAACATAACAAACACTTTTGCAAAGAGGATTACATCCACAGGTATAGGGGTTAGGATTCCAACACATATTTTGCGGGGGGTGGAATTGAATACATAACATTGACTATCTTCTATTTGCCATCACAGAGCTAGAAATTAGAGACACAAAAGAAAATAAAATCAGCCACCAAGAAACTCACAGTTAGTTGGGGGAAGACAGAAAAATAAGATACTGATGCAGAGTCAAAGTAACAGGTGTAGAGACAGGTGTGTGCAGGTGGAGGCCCAAGGGGAGGCATCTGTATCAGACTGGGGTATTAAGAATGACCTTTGGTATAGGTGAATCTTGGGTAAGAGTTAAAGGACAGGTGGAAGTCAACTTGTTGAAGAGGGGGAAAGGGCATTCCAAGTGAGGGATCAAAAAATCAGCAGGCATAAAACCCTTTGTTAAAAAATTGGAAGAATTTCAAGATGGCGACAGCAGAGCATTAAACCAAGTGCAGAGCCCTTCTAAGCATGAGTCCCTGTGAAAGGGCACAGGTTGCACAGTCGTGAAGCCAGCCCTGAGGAGATAGCATAAAGCAGAGACAGGGTGAGGGAGGAGAGGATGAGTTCAGTTGAGGGCGTGCTGACTTTCAGGTGCCTGTAAGGTATCTGAATGGAGATTTCCAGTAGACGATTGGATATACGGGATGGAAGTCAGCAGAGAGGTCTGGCATGGAGACACACGCATGGGGATCATTAATGTTCCTGTCGTGAGGCATTAGTGATTCAGTGGTAGAAGTATTACCTTCCATGCGAGAGACCCTGGTTCGACTCCCAGCCAATGCACCTGATGTGCCGCCACCCACCGTGTGTTGGTGGAGGCTGACGCGTCGCTGTGATGCCGAACAGGTTTCAGTGGAGCTTCCAGACTAAGACAGACTACGTCCAAAAATCAGCCTGTGGATGGAGCATAAGGGCGCTATTTGCAACCGATCATGGGGATGGCAAAGGATTAGGCAGCATTTCATTCTGTTGTGCATGGGGTTGCCATGAATCAGGGGCAGGGCTGGATTACGGCATGTGAGGGCCCTAAGGACTGATAATCTGTGGTGCCCCCTTCTCAGCTCACTCTTGCATTCGAACGGGCTATGTGAGTATACTCCCAAGACACCTGCCTAGAGAAGGAGTTTCAGTTACACAGGAGGGAACCATAGAACACAGATGTCAACGAAGGTGTTGAAGTGGTAGGAGCCTCATAGTTCAAACAACCTTGCCTGCGGGCACTGTTGGGACCCTGTGTGAACTGTATTTCCTGCTGGCACATTCACACACACTGCAGCTGGTATCAGTTTCATTTAGTGACCTGCCAGTTCCCTTCCACTGCGGTGCTTGCTTTTCCTTGTATCCTCTCTGCCTCGCATCTGTGTGTCTTTGCTTTGGACAACCGGTGCCCTCGTTTTGTCGATGCTGTCAGCTACTGCTTACCTTGATTACTAGGTAGTCGTCCCTGGTCGGGGGGCTGACTCAACAGCAGCTAAAAACAAACTTCATGCAGGTGACGGTAGAAACCATGTAGTATTAAGGAAGGCAGCCACCGTGACGGGTCCTTCATTGTCTATATTTCTGCTTGGGGTATCCTTGTTGATCAACCAATGGATTATGAGCTCTGGAATTCTCTCCAAGGGTACTTGATGATTTTTTCTTTTGTTGTGGAGCTCTGACCTGAACCAGAGCTAGACTCTGTTTTCTTCTGCAAAAAAAAAAAAAAAAAAAAAAAATAGGGCCACCAAATTACAGTTACCAGTGGAAAAGCGTTTTCCCATCCTTAAGCTCCATGCCCTAGGTTGGACTAGTAAATGAAAAAAGCCTTCTTTCAGTTTTAAAATTCTGAGTTACAAAGCACAGGGTTTTCAGTATAGGGAAGTTACCCTTTTAGACCACAGTCCCACCCCATTGCCATCGAGTGGATTCTGACTCGTAGCAACCCTATAGACCAGAGTAGCACTGCCCCATAGAGTTTCCAAGGAGCGCTTGGTGGATTTGAACTGCTGACCTTTTGGTTAGCAGCTGTATCACTTAACCACTATGCCACCAGGGTTTCCTAGACCATAGTATGAGGATTAAATAGACCATACATATTAAAATCATATAAATGTGTTACAAAATTAGAGTAAACGTGTTCTGTGAGGACCATCTTTTCAAGTTATCTTGCAATAGTTTATTCTTTACTTAATATTTATCTGTATCTCAGATACCCTCTATAGCAAAATTTTGTTTTCTACTTAGTTTTCAGGGGGGTTGTTGTGACTATTAATTAAGATAAATTGAAGTTTTGTAAAACCCTCCAAAGAAATAATCCAATATGGTCACTTAATGACCTGGATCTGAGATGTACAATAGAGTTAGGTCTGAATATAGCTTTGCATTATGCTAAGCTTTGAAATGTAATTATTCTGTAGCAAGGGAAAGCAATTAGCATGTTAACAAATCAGAGTTTGGTTTATTATCTCTCAGCTCAGATGCATAATTTGTTGGTTAAGGCCATAGGCCTTGAAGATAAGTGTTGGTCTGGAAAGGATTGACTGAACCAAGGTCTTCACATGCAAAAAATGAAAAGTCAAACACAGTATTATTTACTAATAGATGTCATAATAAAGCTAAGCAGCCTTAAAAATCAGTAACTAATTAGGCTTGTTAATAGAAGAAAGGACAAAAACTTAATTAACAAGTTGGTTAATAATTCTTCCTTGATGTTATTTTTTGACCGATTTTTGCACCTCTTAGATAGGGGACAATGGTGGTTGAGGGATAGAATTCTTGCCTTCCGTGTGGGAGACCTGGGTTCAATTCCTGACCAATGCACCTCATGTGCAGCTATCACCTGTCTGTCAGTGTTGAAAGGTTGCATGTTGCTGTGATGATAAACAGGTTTCGGCTGAGCCTCCAGACTAAGATGGAGTAAGAAGAAAGGCCTGGTGATCTGCTTCTGAAAACCAGCCAGTAGATCATGATGGAATGATCAGATCATGGGTATGGTGCAGGACTAGGCAGCGTTTTGTTCCCTTGTGTATGGGGTTGTCATGAGTCAAGGGTTGACTTGACAGCAGCTAACAACAACAATGCACATATTACTGCCCATTGTTTTGGAAATAGTGCTAGTTCTGTGATTTATGTCTGTGGGTAGGTGACCTCCACAGTACTGTGGTGGTGTTGGGTGTTAGCTCGTTCTTGCTTTAGCGCCAACCTTTCTCTTCACTCATATTCTTCTTGATATCCCTGAGTGGTAGAGCAATACTTTGTCTGACCCTCCCTCGGTAATTCAAATGATGGAATTCTTTTCCGCTGACAGTTTTAAAAATATGTTTTTATTATGGTAAAATATGTATAACAAAATTTGCCATTTTAACCAATTTTAAGTTTACAATTCACTGGCATTAATTATATTCATAATGTTGTGCAACCATCAAGAGTATTTGTTTACGAAGCTTTTTCATCACCCTAAACGGAAACTTTGCACCCATTAAGAAATAACTCCCCCCCACACCCCGAAACTTTGGCCCCCGGACACACTGTTAACCTAGAACTGAAACCATTCCCGAAGCCCACTCTTCAGACAAACATTAGACAGGACTATAAAACAAAAAATAACACACATGAGGAATGGGCTTCTTAGTGCCATCAGATATATAAGACCAAATGGGCAGCTCCTGTCCAGAAGCAGGATGAGAAAGCAGAAAGGGACAGGAACTGGTTGAATGGACACAGGGAACCCAGAGTGGAAAGGGGGAACGTGCTGTCACATAGTGGGGGTTGCAACTGATGTCACAAAACAATATGTGAATATATTTTTGAATGAGAAATTAACTTGAGCTGTAAATGTTCACCTAAAGCTCGATTAAAAAAAAAATGAAAAAAGAATAAAAGAAATAACTACCCATTCACCCCCTCTCCAGCCCCTGGTAGCCATTAATCTACTTTCTGTCTGTCTGCATTTGCCTATTGTAGACATTGCATGTAAGAGGGATCATACAATATTTGCCCTCTGTGTCTGGCTTATTTCACTTAGCATAATGTTTTCAGGGTTTTCGCTGACAACTTTTTTTTTAGTGCAAGGGAGGAACTGTACAGTGACCACATTTCTGGATAAAGAAAGCACATTGATGCCTTAGAGTCGCCATCCAAGGACACAGTTTTAGTTCTTCCCTTATCTATTCTCTTTTATCCAACGTGTGGCTGAATGCATAGCCAAATGAAAATTGCGTTTAACTTATCATGTATTTCTCAGTGTGTTGCACCTAATATAGTTAGATGACTGAAAGGCCTTTCCCCTTTTTCTTTATGTCTTTGGCATGGTACAATCACTGATCGCTTGTAGGTTGAAATTTCAAATTAACTCCCAAGAAACTGCAAAGAAACAAACAAAAAAAGAAGGATGGTGTCAGCAGAATTCTCTATTGGTGATTCCCCCTGTAGTTTTGAGATCGGCCCTGGAAGCTGAAATTTAGCAGTCCCAGACCCTGGTATTCAGAGGAGTGCTAGAAAAATCTGAAAACAAAGTGTATTTTTTGGTTAAGTACTAGCTATATCCTTAGTCAGGATCTCTTTGTTTTGAAAGTTTAGGTATAAGAGTAATACAATCTCTGGAGTCAGGGATGAGGACGACACAGCAGGTTCTTTCCTACCACCTGGAGCCTTTTCAAGGATAACTTCACCTCAAGTTCTCAAACCTCAAGGGAGATGTATTTCTGCTGGGGGACATCAGGACACAGGGGTGAGGGGTGGGGGTGGGGGAGGGGGCACCTTGAATGACATCTTTTGTCTCCAGATTTGGGGACATTATGTCTCTACCAGGTGTAGACGGCACCTTCCTGGTTCAGTGGTGATTAAAAGGAAAAAAAAAAGGAGAAAAGTTGTACAGTGATTCAAGGGCAGCCGCGAAGTCTGAGTTTGCAGCGCCAGCAGCGGTGTGGTAATTTGAGAATAGCAAATTAGAAGAACAAAGCAGATTTTAATCATATGCCACAGAGAGGAAGGTGGTTTAGGTTTGTATCCAGATTGTACCTCCATTAGAGGAATGGCGGCTTTTATCCAATATACATCGTTAAGGATTCTTTTCTTCCTTTCCCCCAGCCTTTCTTTGGTATACTCATCGGATGGGAAATGACAGATTTTTCTCTCTGTATTGAGCAGTTGTCAAATATAAAACACTTTCTGAGCATTTCTGTGAAATGAAGAGAGAAGCAGAGAGAGAGAGGAGAGATTGAGATTCAAGGTCTTACTCTGGGAGATTTTAGTTTGAAGGAAGAGTTAAGAGAATTAAGGAAGACTTAGAGAATGTCTTCTCACACCTTTTCATCCAACCATGTGCCCTTCCATCCTTTCACCAAGCCACTCACCCACTCACCCATTCACCTACTCCTCACCCATCTATCCACCCACCCACCCACCAATTCATCTATCCATCCGTCCGTCCATCCATCCATCCGTCTGTCCAACAAACATTTATTCAGCACCTCTGTGGGGGACTGTTTTGGGTACTAGAAATACAGAGATAAATAGGAACATGGTCTCTGCCAGTCTAGTAGAAGAGACAGACACATAAGCAGATCCACGGTGGTACCACTGTTGTAGGAAAACACCAGGGTGTTACTGGAACACAGAGAGGAGCCAGCAGTAGAGCCCAAGTGTGGCTTGGGGGAAGGCATAACCCTCCTTTATCCTACTTCTTAAAATGATATTCTTTGAAATGGACCTTTGATATTTTCGCAACCACACAGTGTGAATAAGGCATCTTTAAGAACTTTGCTATTTTTCTTGCAAATTCCCAGCAAAAACTGTACCTTGATATAAAATGTCACTTTAAGATATCACCCACTGCCCCCACCCCACTCTGCTTCCTACCAGATTTTCACTCTGCTATATAGAAATTCCAGAACCGTCAATGGAGGCTCCTAGTCAGGCATTGTCTGTCCAGTAAATTGGGGGAGTGTGTTGAGGAGAGGTGCAGTTAGGGAAAGAAGGGCATTCTAGACAAAGGGGTGGTGTTGTTAGAGAGCTAAGGGAAATACATTATAGTTCTATATGTCCACAGAGAGGTCCGTAACGTGCTGTGCAAGTTGGCAGTTACATGCTCAGCCTGTGCAGACAGTAGAGGGGACAACTGGAGTGTAGAAAACAGTATTGGCTACTATTAATTAGGAAGTTAATTAAGACAGTCCCCGGGTGGTGCAAATGGTTAACACACTTGACTGCTAACTGAAAAGTTGGAGGTTCTAGTCCACCCAGAGGTACCTTGGAAGAAAGGCCTGGTGACCTACTTCTGAAAAATCAGCCATTGAAAACTGTGTGGAGCTCAGTTCTACTGTGACACAATCAACTCAGGAGCAACCGGTAATTAAGGCAGCCTCACTGAGGTATGGTTTGTACGGCGTAAAAGTACCTGAAGAATTGTTTTGTTTGGAGCCCTGGTGGTGCAGTGGGTTCAGAGCTCGGCTGCTAACCAAAAGGTTGGCAGTTTGAATCCACCAGCTCTACTCCTTAGAAACCCTATGGGGCAGTTCTGCTCTAACCTATAGGGTCATTATGGGTCGGAATCAACCTGATGGCAATGGTTTTTTTGTTTGTTTAGCTTTGCTAATGCATCTAGAGCTAAAGGTAAGATGGGTTGTGATCTTCGTCTGAGGCTCTGGGTGCCTTGGTGCTTTGTGAAAAGCACTGCCCTGAGGGTATGTTGGAGCTTGCCAGTTCTTAGTTAAGTTCTAAACTTAGATGTTTCCTTGGGAGTGGTCATGATCCCATGACCTGTGACCTCCAGTGAGCCAACAACAGAGCAAGTTTCTCCTGATTACAGGTCAGGAAATTGGGAGAGCTTTCCAAGGCAACACACCCCCATTAACCTGTTAGCTTAGTTCTGAGCACAGCAGAGAGGGCCTGATAAAGGTTGCTGAGGAGCTCCAGGAAATAAGTGTCAAATAGAGATGAGAGGATTTGAAAAAGTCCTCGTTATTCACATTAGGCCAGCACTGTTTGCTAGAACATTTGCAACGATGAACACGTTCTGTATCTGTGCTGTCCAGTTTGGTAGCCACTGGCCTCACATGGCTATTGAGCACTTAAAATATGAGTAGTGTGATTGGAGCCCTGGTAGCACAGCGGAACCCTGGTGGTGTAGTGGTTAAAAGCTTGGCTGCTAACCAAAAGGTCAGCAGTTCGAATCCACGAGCTGCTCCTTGGAAACCCTATGGGACAGTTCTCCTCTGTTCTGTAGGGTTGCTGTGAGTCGAAACGGGCTCGTCTGCAACGGGTTTTTTTGGTTTAGTGTGATCGAGGAGCTGCATTTTCAATCTTACTGAACTTAATTAAAATTAAAATTTAAATACCCATATGTGTCAGTGACTACCATAGTGGACAGCACAGCATTAGCCTCTCACCAGGTTAGTTAAATCTGGAAAAAAAGCATCTGGAAGGAGAGTAAAATTGAGAGTCCAGATCAGAAAGTAGTACAGGAAGACTTCCCTGCTTTGCTCAGTGTAACCAGTCATTGAGTCAATTCTGACTTATGGCAGCCCTGGGTGTGTCAGAGTAGAGCTGTGCTCCGACTTATGGCAGCCCCGGGCGTGTCAGAGTAGAGCTGTGCTCCGACTTACGGAGCCCCGGGCGTGTCAGAGTAGAGCTGTGCTCCGACTTACGGCAGCCCCGGGTGTGTCAGAGTAGAGCTGTGCTCCGATTTACGGCAGCCCCGGGTGTGTCAGAGTAGAACTGTGCTCCGACTTACGGCAGCCCCGGGTGTGTCAGAGTAGAGCTGTGCTCCGATTTACGGCAGCCCCGGGTGTGTCAGAGTAGAGCTGTGCTCCGACTTACGGAGCCCCGGGCGTGTCAGAGTAGAGCTGTGCTCCGACTTACGGCAGCCCCGGGTGTGTCAGAGTAGAGCTGTGCTCCGATTTACGGCAGCCCCGGGTGTGTCAGAGTAGAACTGTGCTCCGACTTACGGCAGCCCCGGGTGTGTCAGAGTAGAGCTGTGCTCCGACTTACGGCAGCCCCGGGTGTGTCAGAGTAGAACTGTGCTCCGACTTACGGCAGCCCCGGGTGTGTCAGAGTAGAACTGTGCTCCGACTTACGACAGCCCCGGGTGTGTCAGAGTAGAGCTGTGCTCCGACTTACGACAGCCCCGGGTGTGTCAGAGTAGAGCTGTGCTCCGACTTACGGCAGCCCCGGGTGTGTCAGAGTAGAACTGTGCTCCGTAGGGCTTTCAAGGGCTGGTTTTGCAGAAGTAGCTCACCAGGCCTTGCTTTGAAGGCACTTCCAGGTAGACTTGAACCTCTAGCCTTCTGATTAGCAGCTTAGTCCATTAACTGTTTGTGCCACTCAGGGCCTCCTTGATCTATATACTTCTGTGCTGCTTGAACTTTGGCAAGCATATATTACTTTTAAAAACAATAAGAAAGTTTAAAGAAACTATATGCGCTTTTATTCTCAGATGGAGCCCTGGTGGCACAGTGGTTAAGAGCTTGGCTTTTAAGAGGTCAGCAGTTCGAATCCACCAACTACTCTTTGGAAACCCTGTGGGGCAACTCTGCTCTGTCCTATTGGGTGGTCTAAGTTGGAATCAACTCGATGGGAACAGGTTTGGTTTTGGTGTTTGGTATTCTCAGAGAGGACTTAGAAATTTGGAAAGGGTTTTAGATTTTTAGTCCAATACCTGCGTTTTTGTCAGGGGGCTCCTGAGGTCCGGAGAAAGGAAGGGATTCACTCAACTTGGTAAGCAACAGAGAGCTTGAGATCGAGGCAACTGAACAAAGTTTCCCTTTTTCATTTTGTTTCCTCTTCATGCTGTTTGTTTACATGTGCTTGGTTAGTGTGGCTATGTTTTCTCTTTGGTAGTACTGAGAAATAAGTGACATACAATGAGTTAAAAAAAGGAAATTAACTCCTAAAGTTTGTAATTATTGATAAATAAACAGTGCCTCTCAAATTGGCAGGTTTTCCCCTGTCATTTATTTGGGAAATAGCATTTTTTTCTCTTGAGTAATTATTCTAAACGCACATGGTAAAATTTCAAATAGTACAAAAGCTCCTCCAACAAACACTAAATCATTCCCCCATACCTGGCCCCAGATGTACTGCTCAAGGGTTACCTGCTCTCCACAGATTTTTTTTTTTTAGATACATCCTTCCAGAATTTTCTTGTTCCTTCCAGAAGTGTTAGAGCACACTTTTTGTTTCTCTAAGCTCCTTTATTCTCTTTGGTGGATTTGTATCTGCTCTGGGAGAGTTTTTTGGGGTGTTTTTATTTCTCCTCCTTTGTGATGTGACAGGTCAAAATGAAGAACCCTCACGGGCAGTTCCATTTTCTCTGCTTGCCTCTGTGTCTTGAAGTCGCAGGATGTTTTCAAAGAGGACCTTTCCTCCCCAGGGCCCTGTTTAAAATTTCACTCCCTCAGTGACGTGTGCGGAACGGTTGGCGATGCTGAAACGCATCTGATAGGTGAAGGTCCTTCGAGGGAAGAATTCCTACTAAGATCCCAGAAGACTCTGCAGAGCAGAGGGGCAAGAAGAAAGGAGGCTGACCTGGGGTGGAGGAGAGCAGAGAGGGAAGGACCAGAGGTTTACTCAGGCAGGGTGCGGGCGTGATCTCCAGTGGATGCTAATTATTGCGTGTATCACCGTGATAGTCCCTGAGCTGCTGCTTAGCCTGTTTTTTGTAGGAGGACTTGGCAAAGTTTACCTCAGTTTTCCAATCAGCCAACTGATCAGCCAGTAAACATTTATTAAAAAACAACATTTTATGCCCTGTCACACACACTATCAAATTCTTCTTTCTAAAGCAGCACTCCCAGCCACTCTCCATCATATTACCCTGGTCATTTTTGTCATAGCATTTGTGGCTGTTAATTAACTTGTTCATTCATTTGTGCACCTATTCGTGGTCTGTCTTTCTCGCTAGACTGCAAGCTCCATGATAGCAGGGATATTCCTGCATCCCAGTGTCTAGAACATTCTCAGTGTCTACAACACTGTAGTTGCTCAATTGAATTATTGATTAGCTGAAAGCATAAATAAGTGAACCCACTCCATCAAATAATAACAACAGTGATGCTGTCGTTAGCTGCTGTTGAATTGGCTTGGACTCATGGCGGCTTTACGTACAGCAAAACAAAACTTTGTTGCCGGATCCTTCACCACCTTCATGATCATTGATAGGCGCAAGTCCATTGTGGCCACGGTGTATTTTGAGTACTTCCCAACCTAAGAGCTCATCTTCCAGCACTATATCAGACAGTGCTCTGTGGTGATCTTCAGGGTTTTCATTGGCTAATTTTCAGAAGTAGATTGCCAGGCCTTTCTTCCTAGTCTTATTTTGGAAGCTCTGCTTAATCCTGTCCACCATGGGTGACCCTGCTGGTATTTGAAATACTGGTGGCATAGCTTCCAGCATCACAGCAACACTTAAGCCACCATATATGACAAACTGACAGATGGGTGGTGGTGATAACTACCATTTATTGAGGACTTAGTATGTGCCAGCTCCTCTGCTAAGCACCTTTTATCTCATTTACTCCTCAGAAGCAATGCCATGAAGTGAGAATTAATATCAGCGGCATCACTAGGGAGGTGAGGGGTGTGAACTGTACTGGGTGACACTATCAGAGGAGATGACACCAAAATGACTGTCTATAGAATTTTTGTGCAGTGTTTCAGCAGAAATTTATTATTTCTTATAGAAACATCCCTAGAGTTAGTTATAACAACACATTTTTTTTATAAGCCCAGCTGACATGTATCAATATACCTACAAGGCTAAAACTATGCTAATTTGCTTTTGCATCTTCTCATCTGCCCCGGTCAGAGCTGTCATTCCTACCCAGTTACCGTGATGGTTCGAATCACATGGTTTTGTATGCAGGACCTACAAGCACACGCTGTTGTTTTCATTTTCATTGCTGCCAGTGTTTTTAGAGTCACTGGTATTGTCAAAATTTCTGGTGTTTCAGCCACAATATCATGGTAATTAGTATTTGTGAACCTATGTCAATAACCTTTTTGAGAATGAAGTAGTAATTAAAGGAAAAGAAGGAGAAAAATCAGAAAAGGCTTGTGCTTAGTTACTAATAGTATGGCAACTCATAATGTTGTAATTCAATGTAGAAAGATTTTGCAAACAATTTTGTTGTTAGTATTTATATAATCTAAGAAACATTTAAGCAACTTACAACTACTATCACATATTATTCTGTGATTAAAATTGATAATAAACTTACACGTATAACAATTATCAATTGTATAACTATGATAACTGAAAAGAGAAATTGACAGTTTAAAACATGAAGTGGGGGAAATGCTATATTTCTTGATATGTGTTTAGAAATATAACCTAAATCTCAGATTCAGTTTTTAAAAAATTTTAATTTTTAAAAAATTTTCATTAAAAACGTCACATCTTGTAAATATGTATCTGATTTTAATCACGTTTTCAGGGTTTAAGTTTGAATTATGGTGTAAAAAACAGTGACACATTAAAAAGTAAGTCGGTGAAAGACATTGATTTTGCTGAAGTCATTCAAAAGTTCACGGCTTCGAAGGCCAGGAAAGTTGATTTAGTCGAGCTGCTCACTAAGTACTGAAATGCTTGTATATTTGTTCCTGTTTATTTTTATGGTATTTCATTTATGAATATGTTTCCATATGCATTTGTCTACAACTTCTACCTTATTTGGGGTCATTTTTGATTATGCAAACCTAAGCCATTAATGTATCTCAGGTCACAGTAAAGTTTATGTTAAAATGGCCATAATTTTGATGTAGTTCTTAAACGTTTTTATTTCGGATTCTGTTGTTTTCTTGCCAAATTTTCACTTTAACCACATGAAACCATGGAAATGTAAATACATTTAGGCCGTGAGAATGATGTTGTAATTTAAAGGTGTAATTTTAATGTTGCTTGTTGTTTATGTCACTACTATTGCCATAACATTCAGTGATACACGGGAATTACAATTTACGAATAACGTAGTACCTGCTCTTCAGGAGTTTAGACGGTGCCTTCCACACAGCCCTGCCCACAGCCGCTTTGGAGAATGGGTTTCTCCATGACATAAATTCATGGGGGCTATTTTCAGCAGTTGTGAATTATTTAGGTGCTGAGGTAGAAATGCTTCATCGCACTGAATCCTAACCGAAAATTGTGCATGAAATTAAAGCCAAGAGGTTCAGCAGTTACTTATTTATCTTTTTTGTTAATGAATCGTGGAGAAAAATCCACCCTTAAGCAGTCAGCCATATGTTTCACTTTTTTGTGACTCTCCAAATGGCCCCATAGTGCTTGTGAGTATTTTTTAATTTTTATTATATCATATTTTGCAAAATACCTGAGAGCCATTTCCACCACTCCGGATGTCCAGAGAGTGCTCAATTTGATCCATTTTCCTACCAGGACAGCTTAAGTTGAGAGAAATAAGAGGCATAGTGAGCACCCTTGTGTTGGCAAACTCCCCCCTTCACGGGTCCGGCTCTGGGCCTGGCTGCTCTCACTCCTCCTTGGCTCTGAGGCCTTTGGGGATCAAGTCAGCCTATTATTCTGAATTTGCTCAGCACATTCTGTTTTGTAAAATGCCTCAGATTCAGCCTTCCTAGTCATCTTCTAAGTGAGACACCTCAACAAGGAAGGACTAGAACCTGGCCAAATCCAGGCCCACCTCCTCTCCTAGCCTTAGCTTACTGAGTAAGCCCGACCAAGGCGGAAACTTTTAAGAGGGACCAAGTGCATCTTCTTGGTGAGAGACAGTGCAGGAGTAGAGTGGGATCCTTCTGGATCTTATTATTATTTTTAAACAGTTTATTGGCATATATTTCAAATACCATAGAAGTCACCCATTTAAAGTGTAAAATTCAGTGGCTTTTAGTATATTCACAGTTACATGCACCACCACTGTTAATTTTAGAATATTTTCATCATCTCAAAAAGAAACTTCATATCCCTTAGCCAACACCCACCTAGCAACCCCAAGTCCCCCAATCCTAACTCATTGCCATCAAAGTTGACTCCAACTCATAGTGACCCTATAGGACAGAGTAGAACTGCACCACAGGGTTTTTAAGGCTGCCATCTTTAAGGAAGCAGACTGCCACATCTTTCTCCTGTGGAGCAGCTGGTAGGTTCAAACCGCTGACCTTTTGGTTAGCAACTGAATGCTTAACCACTGTGCCACCAGGTCTCCTCCCCTAACCCTAGGCAACCACTAATCTACTTTTGTCTCTATGGATTTGCTTATTGTGGGCATTTCCTGTAAACAAAATCATATGATTCACGGTCTTCTGTTCCTAGCTTCTTGCACTTAGCATAATGTTTTCAAGGTTCGTCTACATTGTAGCATGTATCAGGACTTAAGTCCTTGTTATTGCTAAATAACATTCCATTGTATGTATATATCATATTTTATTTATTCATTCATCAATTGATGGATGTTTAGGTTGTTTCCACTTTTTGGCTATTATGAATAATGCTGCTATGAACCTTTCTGTGGA
This sequence comes from Loxodonta africana, assembly GCF_030014295.1. Taxonomy (NCBI): domain Eukaryota; kingdom Metazoa; phylum Chordata; class Mammalia; order Proboscidea; family Elephantidae; genus Loxodonta; species Loxodonta africana. The sequence continues at coordinate 25,823,485 of NC_087350.1, forward strand.
CGCATATTTTCATTTATCTTGGGTAGAGACCTAGGAGTGGAATTGCTGGGTCATACCGTATTTCTATGTTTAACTTTTTTTTTTTTAGGAGCCACCAAACTGTATTCGAAAGTGGCTGCGCCATTTTACATTCTCACCAGCAGTGTATAAGAGTTCCGGTTCCTCCTTTCTTGCCATTAACACTTGCTATTATCTACCTTAGGTTGTAGCCATCCTAGTGGGTGTGAAGTGGTATCTCATTGTGGTTTGGATTTGCATTTCATTATTTAGTCACCTTCTGCTTTACAGATTTCCATTTTTAATTATCACTCAATCCACAAAGAAAAAAAAATCAACTTTAAAAAGCCATTTACAGATGTTTTCCTGTCATACCCAGGACCTGTAAGTTATTAGAGTTTCTGAGGTCACAAGTATGCTTTTGAGGACACTATATGTGAAGCTCCCAGCACAAAAACAAAAACTGGTTGCCTCATCCAGTCAATTCTGTCTCATGTCAACCCCATGAGTATCAGAGTAGAACTGGGCTCCATACGGTTTTCAAGGCTGTGACCTTTTGAGAACAGATCGCCAGAGCTGCCCTCTGAGGGACCTCGGGGTGGGTTTGAACCACAAACCTTTTGGCCAGTAATTGAGTGCGTAACCATTTTACCACCCAGGGACTCCCGCCCCCAGCACAAAAGATGTGTATATTTTCCCAGCTTTTCTATGTCCCCAAGAATGAGTAGATAATCAGAGCCAAATCTTTGAATGGTGTACTTATGAACTTTTTATTTTGAGATGATTGTAAATTCACTGTCAGTTGCAAGAAGTAATACCGAGAGATGCCATCCTCAGAACTGTTTTGCTGTGGGAGAAAATAAAGATTTATGGAGGGGCTGGAAAAAAAACTCTTGAGAACCTGCCATGAATCCAAACCGTTTCTGCTGCCATCAGCTCCCTGCTTTTCCCAGGATGAGGACTACATGGCCAAGCACTCAAATGAGCTGGTCCTGGGGATTGACAGTGGCTACTCAGCTTTACGATTTATTCCAGCCTGAAGTAGACAAATCTAATAACACTACACCTTCCCTTCCTCTCAGCCCCACTCTTCAGGGTCAGTTGCTAATATTGACTCTTTTTGGCCATGGCTGTGGCTGCAGCTGCTCCTAATCCATTGAACGTTTAAAAGAAATTCAGCCTGCCAAAGATCTCACTTTAACTTAGACTTACCTATACTGGAAAGGAAAACAAAACAAAACCCAACTTTACATGAGGCAAAGAATATAAATTAGCCAAAGATTATAAAATTGGTCAGAGTAATTCCTGGCAAATAGTTGATGTTTCCATTGATTCAAAAATATTTATAAGTATCTACTATGCTGCAAAAAAACCTCTTTAAAGTGTTAAAAAGCACAGATGTCACTTTGAGGAATAAGGTGTGCCTGACCCAGGTCATGATATTTTCAGTCACCTCAGAGCATGTGGAAGCTGGACAATGGATAAAGAAGACCGAGGAAGAATTGATGCATTTGAATTATGGTGTTGGAGAAGAATATTGAATGTACATGGACTGCCAGAAAAATGGCGGTCTTGGAAGACGTGTAGCCAGGGTACTCCTTGGAAGCGAGGACATGTTATCAGGAGGGACCAGTGCCTGGAGAAGGACATCATGCTTGGTAAAGTAGAGGGTCAGCGAAAAAGAGGAAGACCCTGGAAGAGATGGATTGACACAATGGCTGCAACAATAACAACGATTGTGAGGATGGCGCAGGACTGGGCAGTGTTTCATTCTGTTGTACACAGGGTCGCTATGAGTTGGAACCGACTCAATGGCACCTAACAACAACAACAACAATGTGTTAGGAGTCCCTGAGTGTTGAAATGGTTAACGTGCTTGGCTGCTGACCAAAAGGTTCCAGTTTACCTAGAGCCACCTCAGGAGAAAGGCTTGGTGATCTACTTCCAAAAAATCAGCCATTGGAAATCCTGTGGAGCAGTTTTACTATGACGCTTATGGGGTTGCCATGGGTCGGAATTGACCCCATGGCAACAGCTGAACTATGGGTTAGGCACTGCTTGAGGTGCTAGGGGTACGACTAGAGAACAAAACACATAGAGATCCCTGCCCTCATGGAGCTTACATTCTCCTGAGGGGAGACAGACAAAAAATTAACAAAATGAGTAAAATATGGTATATGCCAACTGTTGGTAAATGCTGTGGATAAGAAGTGATGGTGGGGGCTGAAGTGGGAAAGGGAAGTGGAGGAGCGTGTCTGCAGGGTGGGGGGTGGTTTGCAGTTTTAAATGGGTGGTCAGAGAAGACCTTCTGGGATGGGAGGAGGGCAGGACTTGGCAAACCTTGTCAAGGTCAGATAGTACACAGGTTAGACTTCACCACCCAACTGCTCACCAACTCTTGGGGTGCAAAAGCAGCAGTACACCTTATGTAAAGGAATGGGTGTGGCCATGTTCCCATAAAACTTTATCTATGGAAACAGGTGGTGGGCTGAGTTTGGCCACAGGCTGCAGTTTGTTGATCTCTGCACTAGAATAAAAATGTGAAGGAGGCAAGTAACAAGGTCTTAGGGATATCTGCAAGGAGAGTATTCTAAGCAGAAGGAACATTCGGTGCAAAGGCCCTGAGGTGGGAGTGTGGTTGGCTTGAGCAAGGAACAACCAGAGTGGAATGAACAAGCAGAAGAGTGGTAGGAGATGAGATTAGAGAGATGGTGGGTCTTAGAGGGGTTTGTAGGCCAATGTAAACGCAATACGTGATTGCTCAGAATATGCAAAAGAGTAATTTATGAACCACTCTTTTAGCCACTGGTGTATGACACGCATACAGAAAAGTATGCACAGTTATAAGTGTACAGCTTGATACATCTTTCATGAAGCACACAGTCTTGGATAACGGTACCCAGATCCAGAAGCAGAACATGACCAGGACCCCAGGAGCCCATTTTGTGTCCCCTCCTAGTTACTACCTCCTGAGGGTAACCACTAATAAAACAGATTAGTTTTGCCTGTTGTTGAATTTTATATACTTTTTTGTATAAAAGGCATCAGATGGCACATACTCTTGTATGTTCTTGTGTCTGTATATTTGTGAGATTTGTCCTTGCTGTTGTTTATAGTTGTAATGCTTTAATTCTCACTGTTCTATGAATAGTCCATCATTTATTTATTTTTCTACTGTTGATAGACATTTAGGTCATTTCCAGTTTTGACTAGTAAAAACGACTTTGTTCATTTTACTTTTTTTTAAATTAATTTTGTTGTGTTTTAGACAAAAGTTTACAGCAGAAATTAGTTTCTCATTCAAAAACTTAAACACAAATTGTTTTATGACATTGGTTGCAATCCCCAAAATGTATCAGCACTCTTCCCCTTTCCCTTTACACCTTGGGTTCCCATGTTTATTCATCCAGGTTTCCTGTCCCTTCCTGCATTCTCGTCTTTGCTTTTGGGTAAGTGTTTCTCATTTGGTCTTGCATACTTTATTGAACTAAGAAGTACATTCCTCACGTGTATTATTGTTTATTTTATAGGCCTATCTAACCTTTGGCTGAAAGGTGGACTTCAGAAGTGGCTTCAGTTTGGAGTTATTAGGTTGCCTGGGGTCTACCTCTCAGGGGTTCCTCCAGTCTCTATCAGACCAGTAATTCTGGTCTTTTTTGTGAATTTGAATTTTGTCCTACATTTTTCTCCCTCTCTCTCTGGGACCCTCTGTTGTGATCCTTGTCAGAGCTGTTGGTGGTGGTCACCAGGCACCATCTAGTTCTTCTGGGCTCAGGCTGGTGGAGGCTGTGGTTCATGTGGTCCATTAGTCCTTGTGTCTTTGGTTTCCTTCATTCTCCTTTGCTCCAGATGGGATGGAACTAGCAGATATATTTTAGACGGCCACTCACAAGCCATCTAAAGTTGAACATAGAACATTTTCTTTACGAACTTTGTTATGCCAGTTTACCCAGATGATCCCTGCGACTGTGGTCCCTAGCCCTCAGCTCCAGTAACTCAGTCCCTCAAGGTGTTCGGATGTGTCTAGGAAGCTTCTGAGACTTTGCCTTGGTCAAAGTGTGCCAGCACCATTTGTTAAAAAGGTTTTTTTCCCCCATTTAATGGACTTTGGTCCTTTGTCAAAGATCACCTGACCGTAAACCAAAAACACCAAACCTGTTGCTGTTGAGTCAATTCTGACTCATAGCAGCCCTATAGGACAAAGTAGAACTGCCCCATAGAGTTTCCAAGGAGTGCCTGGTGGATTCAAAATGCCCATCCTTTGGTTAGCAGCTATAGTTCTTAACCACTACGCCACCAGGGTTTCCCAGATGACCATAGGTGGTTGGATTTATGTTTGGGTTCTCAGTTCTGTTCCATTGATCTATGTGTCTGGCATTGTACCAGTACCATTAAAAAAAATAAATAATAAACTCACAGACCACTACCCATCCTTCGGTTTGTCCTATTGTGGTGTCTTGTATTTTGCTATCATGCTGGAAGCTATGTCACCGATATTTCAAATATCTGCAGGGTCACCCAGTTGGGCAGGTTTTAGTGGAACTTCCAGGCTAAGACTAGGAAGAAAGGCCTAGTGATCTGCTTCTCAAAATTAGCCAATGAATACCCTATGAATCACTAGAATATTGTCTAGTATAGTGCTGAGAGATGAGCCCCCTAGTTTGGAAACTACTACACAGTGGCTGCAACAATGGACCCAAACATTCCAATGGTCGTGAAGATGGTGCAAGATTGAGCAATGTTTTGTTCTGTCGTACGTGGGATCGCCAGGAGTTGGAGCTGACTCAGTGGCAACTAACAACAACAACAAATACACAGAGCCAGTCAAAAATTTAGGAACTTTGGGAATTTTTGGAAAATAGTCCTAACTATCTGAGAACAAGATAGGCGTGGGCCATTCACAGAATTTCTGCAGGATGAGTGATTGAGTCTTCCTGCTGCATCTCAAGAGTTCAGAGCTGAACTGATGAACAGCACTGATACTTGCCACTTGAGGCCAAGCGGTGCAGTGGACATTCATCATGAGTTGGTGAATGGGCCATTCCTCTGTGTGGAATTGCCCAAATCATCTCTGGGGTCTCCGCCTTCCCATTTGACATTCTTCCTGGCTGTTGTTTTTCTCTTCAAGAATGAAGCTCCTATGTGAAGAGGCCTCTGGGGCTCTCACGAATTCTTCGGTAGCCATAATCTGTGAGATCATGGAGAACCTGCAGTCTCTAAATCCGTAAATCCACGATGCAAGGGCACTAAACCTTTTAGGCCACAAAACTTTCTTCCTGCATCTTTAGAGGAAGCTTAACCATGTAGGCAGCTCAGGGTGGAATCTGCGTAGAGAAGGAAGATTGCGCTTGGCAATGTACTTCATGACGTGCTCAAGCAGTGCCCTGAGCAGATCACTTTTTGAAGATTTGGAAGCTGACCTTTTTGAAAACATGGTTCAAGTGCTGAAAATGCAGACAAGGTGCACTGTGCAGCTGTCGAGTCATGAGGTGGAAATCTCATCACTTTATTAGGAGGACCTTGGTGGCTCGCCTGTTCCCTCTGGCTCTCTCAGGCCACCTGTCCTGTCATCCCCCTGCTTAGCCAGCAAAATCCCACCCCAATCTGTAAGTCATCCTTTTAGTAAACAGAATGGCCCCAGCTGCTGAGCTGGTGGTCTCAGCACTTGGCTGATCTTAGAGCACTAGCATGACGCTAACTGGGGCTGATCCAGTCTTTGGAGTCCCTGAGTGAGGCAAATGGTTAATGTGCTGCTAACTGAAAGGTTGGAGGTTTAAGTCTACCTGGAGGCACCTTGGAAGAAAGGGCTGGTGATGTACTTCTGAAAATCAGCCATTGAAAACTGTATGGAGCACAGTTCTACTCTGACACACATGGAGTTGCTATGAGTTGGAGTTGACTCCACAACAACTGGTTTTATGCAGCCTTTGGTATCCTTCTTGAGCTGTTTTCAATTTGGCTAGCAGGAAAGTTCCTTCTTGTGGACTCATTCTAAACTGAGGAGCCCAAAGAAGACAAACAAGTAGGTAAATTGAGAAAATTACTAGGCCAGAAAAAGCAAGTGAGAAGGCAGCCTTCCAAGATGGCAATTCTTAGCTTTCTCACCTGTTTATAGATTTATGTTGTATCTTACAAGAACTTCCAACAGAATGGATATTTCTAGACCATTCCATTACAAGTCATTGTAAAATAGCCCTCCCACGATGCATTGCAGTAGGAAAGATGCTCTTGTTCTTCACTGTGGAAGAAATTCTCATGACATATTCCAGCTTGGCACAGAATAGATGCATAGAAATTGTTTGCTGAGAGAATGAATACAGAAAGTATGTCTTTGAACTTCTTGTAGCAACTCTGACATCCTACTCCTTTGCGGCCTCCCAAATGCATTCTCGCTTGTTGTTTGACTCTAGCTGACCTGCTTTGACCATCCAACATCCAAAAGGAAATGAATGATTTCCTGTCATCATTCATCAGATATTTACTGTGCAAGGTACTGTGAGAAGATCTTGGGAAATAGCAGTGAATGAGACAATATAAGCTCATTGAGCTTATATTCTATTGGGAAGAGACTGCCAAATAAAAATCATGTCAAGTGGTGAGGGAGTCTATGTAGAAAAGTAAAGTTGGGTAAGGGCGTCAGAGAGTGGAATAGAGTAAGGAAGAGGTATTACCCTGGGAAGGTCTCTCTGATAGGGTGATATTTGAGCAGAGGTCTGAAGGAAGTGAGGGAGAGAGCCATGTGTATATCTGGGAGAAGAGCATTCTGGAAAAAGAGAGCAGGTGCAAAGGTCTGGAGGCATAAGGGTGCTTGGTGAGTTTGAGGAGTACCAGGGAGTGGAGTGAGTGAGGAGAAGCTAGGAGAGAAGCTCAGAGAGGTAGTGGTGGGCCAACCTGGAGGCTCTTTAGGTCCCTGAAGAACTTTGAATTTTATGCTGGGCGAGGTGTGAAGCCATCAGAAGGTTTTGATAGAGGATGATGTGGTCACACCCACACTTTCTAAGAAGATCACTCACTTGCTGTGCTGAGAATAGGCCCTATGGGAACTGGAGCAAAAGCTGAGAGACTAGTTAGGAAGCTGTTGCGCTAATCCAGGTGAGAGATGTACCCTTATGTGGTAAGAATTTTTAGAACATCCAAGGCTGCCAGAATGTTCAGTGGTTCAGAACATGGTGCTCTCCTTTTGTGTGGATTTCAAGCTTAGGAGATAAACACTGGCTTGGCCTTGGAGAAGGAGCTGGCAAGGGCTGCCATGGGTCCCAGCCCCTCTTTTTCCCCCAAGTGCCATCACCGTGAGCTCTACTGTGCACAGCCTCAAGGAGGCTGTGAAGCATCTGGATATTGGCACCACTTGAGTACATGCCCAAAATTATAGCAGGAGCCCGAGTGTATCCTCCTTCATCCCCATTGTCACCAGCTGTAGAACAGCCCCCTCTCCTGGGCAGCAGGAGGGTTTCCTTTAGCTAATTACACAGGACTTCAACAGTGATAGTTCCCCCTTTCCCTCCTTGACTGATTGAGTTGAACCTCCCTGTCTGTGATTTCAGTGAACTCAACTGGGATTTCCTCAGACTTCACTGGTTCTAGACTCATTTGGTTCACTTAGCTGGTGGAGATGTGGTCAACCATTCCAACTCTTATGTCTTGTTTATAGTGCTTCATTTTCACTGTTTGGATTCTGTATTAGTTATCCATTGCTGCATGACAAATTGTCACATGCTTAGCAGCTTAAAACAACGTCTGATTATTAGCTCATAAATCTGTAGGTCAGAAATCTAGGAAGAGTTCTCTTCTAAGAGTATCCTAAGACTGAAATCAAGGTGTTGGCTGAGCTGGGCTTTCCTCTGGAGGTTCTGGGAAGAATCTGTTTCCAAGCTTTCAGATTGGTGGTAGAGTCCAGTTCTTCATGGTTGTAGAGCTAAAGTCTCTATTTCCTTGTTGACTGTCATCTGGGAGCCATTCTCAGCTTCTAGAGGTCACCCACATTCCTTGTCATGTGGACCCCTCTATCTTCAAATCAGCAATGATGCATCAAGTCTTTCTTGTGCTTTGACTCTCTCTGACTTCCCTTCTGCCACCAGCTGGAGAAAGCACTCTGCTTTTAAGGGCTCAGGTGATTATATTTAGCCCATCTGGATTGGTGGCGTAGTTGTTAAGTGCTATGGCTGCTAACCAAAGGGTCAGCAGTTCAAATCCACCAGGCACTCCTTGGAAACTCTACGGGGCAGTCCTACTCTGTCCTGTAGGGTCGCTATGAGTCGGAATCGACTTGATGGCACTGGGTTTGGATAATCCAGTGGAGCCCTGGTGGGCAGCGCTTAAGAGCTCGGCTGCTGAACAAAAAGCCAGCAGTTCAAATCTACTAGCCTCTCCTTGGGAACCCCACGGGGCAGTTCTGCTCTGTCCTATAGGGTTGCTATGAGTTGGAGTCGACTAGATGGCAATATAATCTTTCTATTTTAAGGATGACTGTGGCATATAATATAACATGAAGAATCTGTTATATCTCATCATATTCACAACTTCTGTGGACTGTGGGACATCTTTTAGAAGCTATTTTAGAAATTCTTCCTACCCTGGCAGATTCTTTTGCTCCCAATGTCAGTAGTATTCGCAGACCTATCTTTGCCCTCTTGGCTGTTTTACTTGGGTAATTACTAGTGTGTGCTTTTGTTTCCACGACCCAGGTTCCTCTTTTTTCAGAAAGGTAGTTGGCATTTTTATGTCATTTGGTGCCCCAGAATCTAGTATAGCAATAAGAAATCAGTGTTTAGTGTTTTTGTCTGACTGAATGGCAGGGAACCAAGGAAATTATGGCCTATTATATCATTCTATGAAAACCCTGGTGGTGTAGTCGTTAAGTGCTATGGCTGCTAACCAAAAGGTTGGCAGTTCAAATCCACCAGGCGCTCCTTGGAAACTCTATGGGGCAGTTCTCTTCTGTCCTCTAGGGTCGCTATGAGTTGGAATCGACTCGACGGCAACATTTTTTTTTTTTTTAATATTATTATATAAAGGAGCCCTGGTTGTGCAGTGTTTAAAGCACTTGACTACCAACTAAAAGGTCTGCAGTTCAAACCCACTGGCTGCTCCGTGAGAGAAAGATGTGTCAGTCTGCTTCTGTAAAGATTACAGCCTTGGAAACCCTATGGGGCAGTTCTACTCTGTCTTATAGGGTCACTGTGAGTTGGAATTGACTTGATGGCAGTGGGTTTATATCATTATGTGATCATCAAAGCTTCTCATTAAAGCTAAAGTCATGAAGGCTGAGATGTTTGAGGAATTGTTTTGGCTCCATTTGAAGTCTCTTGCATCACAAAATTGCTGGTAGCCTAGGATGATTCTGTGCACCTGCGTGTACCCGTCACTGCAGCCATCCTGGTAATGTCAGATGAGGTGACCCACCTCAGCTGGAACCCCTCCTGTGGCCAAAAACTCGTTACCTACCTTACAAGGCAGTCTGTCCCATTTTTAGACAGACCTATTTATTAAAAACTTCTTCATTCTATTGAACCTATACTGGTTTCCTTCTGACTTTCACTCAGTGCACCCATTTATGGCCTATCCAAAAAAACAAACAAAAAACAGTTGCCATCAGGTCAGCTCTGACTCATGGCGACTCCATGTGCGCCAGGGTAAAACTGTACTCCATACGGTTTTCAGTGGCTGATTTTTTAGAAGTATATCACCGGGCATTTCTTCCAAGATGCCTCTGGATAGACTTGAACCTCCAGCCCTTCTGTTAGCAGCAGAGTGCATCAACCATTTGCACCACCCCGGGAATCCATTTATGGCCTATAGCCACATCAAATGCCTCTTCTCTTTTATAAAATATGGCTATCCAGATACAGAATATGGCCATTTAGAGGCAGATGTCAACTCCCAGAACTTTTCTTCTCCAACTAGGCAACACTTGTTCTTTCAACTATTTTTTATAAGGCATGGTCTTCCACTTTGGTATATGCACCAGTTAGCCAATCTTCTCTTAAAAACCTGACTCCCAAATTGGTGCATATGCCATGGAGGAAGATGATGTCATGTAAGACAGTGTATTATTTTGGAACCATTTTAACCAAGTGTGTTGATTAATTAATTGGAACACAGGACAGAGTGCACCATACAGTGTAGCAGTCGTGGACAAGTGACACTCTGGGATGTGAAGCAAAAACACTCTAGACTCCAGCTTTGTCAGGCAACCTGACATGCTACCTTCTCTTCTGGTATTGAGAACACCCTTTTGGAATGTAGGTTCCTAAAGGGCAGGAACCTTCTCTGTTGCGTTGTTAGTTGGTGTAGAGTCAGCTCTGACTCATGGCGCACCCATGTACAACAGAATGCAATGTTGCCCAGCGCTGTGCCATCTTCACAATCGTTGGTATGCTTGAGTCCATTGCTGCTGCCACTGTGTATTTTAAGTGCCTTCCAACCTAGGAGGCTCATCTTCCAATACTATGTTAGACAATATTCTGTTGTGATCCATTGGGTTTTCATTGGCTAATTTTCAGAAGCAGATCACCAGGCCTTTCTTCCTAGTCTGTCTTAGTCTGGCAGCGCCACCGAAACCTGCCCACTGTGTGTGGCCTCGATGGAATTGGAAATACCAGTGGCATAGCTTCCAGCATCATAGCAACACATAGAAAGAAAAAAATTTTAAGCCACCACTAAATGACAAACTGACAGACGGGTGATGATTCTCGGTTATACTCACCACTGTATCCCCAACTCCTAGCACAATGATGGTACATAGAAGGCGCTCAGTTAGTATTTATTAACTGGAAAGCAACCTCCCTTTGGAAATGAAGTCTAAGTGTCCTGGTTTAGGTGTTTGCGGATTCTCCCACGTTGACATTACCCAGTCTCGTGAGCTGTCCAGGTCCTTGCCTAGAGACAGTTAATATTTTCTGTCTTCAGTCCTTTCCAGAACAAGGCACATAAACAGGTAAATAAGCCAAGTTAATGATTCAGGCAATGGAGAGAAGTTGCTTCCATAAGTAACCAATTTTGGTCCTTGGTTCAAATTACAGCTCATTTTGAGTTGCAGTGGGAAGGAGAAGGTAATTCATTGCTGAGGAAAAAGGATAATATTAAGCTTAGAAATGGTTTTCTTTCTCCTCTCCACTCAAGTGCCTGGAGATGTTCAGTCAGCTGTCTCTCTCAATATGGGCACTTGCTGCAGGGATGAAAAGGAGGCCTCATTCACAATGAGAAGAACTGCCTCCCAAGAACAAATAGGCCACGTGGTGCCTTGTTGCTTGTTACATAGCAATCACCTTATGACCTAGAGGCAGCAAATATGGATTTTCACAGTGGGGATTTGCTGTAGTATTCTAATATTACTGCTCCGTTTAAAATGCATAGCTTGGTATAATGTAATTATTGGCATATTTGTGTCATATTTCTGCAGGAAAAATGTTGTTTTATCTGTTAGAAATTGCCAAGTTATATCCACTTGCTTGGTAGCCTAGCTCGATAGCCTGACAGAATGTATCACGACGCACCTGTGAAGGAACATTCCATGTTTATGAAATTTTCAGGATGCAGTTCTGCTCTCTGAAAAATTAATGTGGTATCTTACACACATAATAAAAGGTCTTGCCTCGTCTTCACAACATTCATCTTTCCTCCTTCCCTCCCTTCTAGCAGATATTTACTGACTCTTGTTATCCATAAGTGCAGTTTTTAAATCACATTGTCAAAGGAAAATCTCTCGTTGCATGATGTAAGACTTATAGAAAGACAATTGTAAATGATAATTGTTTATTATCTTTTATTGTAATTGAGAAACATCAGAATAAGCCAGCTTAGTTTAACAACTTTGAACATTATATACTTCACAATATTATACAAATGTATGTTAAAAATAGAGCTGATATTGCTAGGTAGGGAATTTTAGTTAATTTTTTATTGGTTATCTATCTCAAATGTGCCTAATAATTAACTGACAGATGATTCTAAAGTACTGAGCTATAAATTATAAAGTGCTAGGGAGACCACCAGGGAGAAGCTAACCCCTATTCTCCACTCTTCTCCTCGCCTTTAAACCCATATTTTGCTGTCTGTGGATATTTGCGCCTTTCTAGAGTCCAAAGAATGTTTTAATCCTGGAACCTTTTTAGCTAACTGCATTGATTAATTAATTGGTACAGTCATTCTTTTTTTTTCAGCAAGTAGACATTGGGCCCTCCCGTGCTTAGAGCACATTGCTAGAGATGGAGAGAAGAAGAAAGTGTACAAGATACAGGGGATCCTTTCCTTCAAGGAGTCTCTAGACCAATGATTCCAAAGTGTGGACCCGCGGGACCCACAGCATCATCTGAGACCTTGCTAAAAATAGAAGTTCTCAGGTTTCCCTCTCAAGACCTACCGAATTAGAAATTCTGGGGTTGGATCCCAGCAATCTCTGTTTTAACGAGCCTTCCCAGTGAGTCTCATGCGTGCTTATCGACAATTTTTCACAAGATCTACTGACAGCAGAAGGAAGAAACCCAGCTGTAATAAGCATGGAACCACCAGTGATGTAACCCTAACCTGGAGCAGGTGCTAATCACCACATTCATTCTGCTCTCATCTTTGATTAGTGATTTGGTGCTGGGTATAAAATTCCAGGTTAAAAATCTTTTCCCCCCAGAATTTTTAAGGCATTATTCTGTTGTCTTCAAGCTTCCAGTGTACTTGTTGAAAAGTTCAATGTCATTCTGTTGCTTGATTATTTGATGTGACCTACATTTTATCTTTCTGAAAGCTTAAATGACCTTCTGTTTACCCAGTTCTGATATTTCTCACAATATACCTTGGTACAGGCCTTTTAAATTTTAACTTAGTGAGCCATTTTGATCTAGTTTCAATCTAGAATTCCTTTCCTTGGAATCTGGTACCTCCAACCTTGAGCAACTCTGGGGTCCTGCAGGTGAATTGGCTCACTTCTCACTGATTTCACCATCAGAAGGCACATAGATAGTCCTTTTCCTTTTCCTTGCAAAGTCAGCTGCCACTAAAAAAAAATTATTTATTTTGTTGTTGTTATTGAGAATATGCACAGCAAAATATATACCAATTCAACAGTTTCTACATGTGCATGTCAGTGATATTGATACATTCTTTGAGATGTGCAGCCATTCTCACCCTCCTTTTCTGAGTTGTTCCTCTTCTAGGGTTTCTATCTAAACTTTTGAATTGCTGTTGTCAGTTTGGTCCCATGTAGATAGATCTTGAAAGAGCTTAATGCTCAAGGCGGACATTCCTTACTAGTTCTGCTAAACTATTGTTTGGTTTTAAGAAGACTTTTGGATATTTTTGGTTTAGGGTTTAAAGATTATCTCAGGGCCTCTATGCATAACTGCCTCCTTTGCCATGAGAACAGAACTGGATGGTGCCTGGCTGCCATTACTGATCATTTTGATCAAAGATTCTGTAGAAGAATCTTTGATGATTCTATAGAAGAATCTTTGATCAAAAGTGGGAAAATGCAGAACAGAATTTCAGATTTTCATGGACTCCAGACTTCCTGGAACCGTGGAGAGTGGATGAATCTTTGTCTTCTTTTCATCTACCAAAATTTTGATATTTGTTGCACTTCCTTCCCCCTTTGTTGCTTCTTTTGTGTGTATTACTTTTTTAAAAATTGTTTTATGGCCATTTAGTGAAGTTTTGAGAAGGAAGGACTCCTCCCCAGTTATTTCTTTTTCAGATCTTCTTTAGGAATACCTTTGAACTCCATACTATTGTATAAGGGCTTAGGCTTCCCCATACAACTGATGTCTGAATTCCCAGCCCTGCATTCTGGTTACCAGTTGCCAGTTGCTGTTGAGTCAGTTCCGACTCATGGCAACCCCATATGTGTCAGAGCAAAACTGTGGGCCGCAGTGTTTTCAGTGGCTGATTTTTCAGAAGTAGATTGTCAGGCCTTTCTTCTGAGGTGCCTCTGGGTGGACTCGAACTTCCAAACGTTTGTTTAGCAGCTGAATGCATTAACCATTTACGCCATCCAGGCACTCCATCATTCTAGTTAGGCTTGTTGAAAGAATCAGCTCAAGAGGTTATCTGCAGCTGGGTCTTCTCAACTTGACTAGAGATGGAAAGACCACACTGCAGTACTGATAATGTGTGTGTCTGCACACCTGCTATATGCAGGCTGACCCCCGTGGAATATACCGGAATAGGAAATGGATGTGCAGGGTGATTTTTAACAAGGTAACCACAGGTAGGCAGGAATGGAAAGCTATGACGTACTAATGCATTCTGTTTCTGGGTCCTGCATGTTTCAGAAAATAATTTTCTGCGTCATCATTTTTACTCATTATTTTAGCTGTTTTTAATCAAGAGTCAGAAATGGTGAAAGCTCTTTGCGGCCCCGTTATCAGCTCTCCTGCTCAGACTGAGGTTTTTTCCTGCAGCACATCCTTCCCAGCGTCTCAGTTGTAAAGAAGTGGCCCTGTTGGAGTTTTCATCTTACTGTCAGCATGCTGAGTTTGCAGCTGATTTGCCCTTAGGGGAAAAGCCTCCTGCAGTAAGGTGTATTCTGGTGTCTTTCTTGGACAGAACCTCACACAGCCTTTTCGTTCATGTGGACAATCCCATGGTATTTTCTAAGTGGAGTTTGCTTTGGTGCCCTGACAGGGGTCAGTGTCAGTAACAGTCTTGGTCATCAGCTTCACCAACTCTTCCTGTTTGAGGAAGATTTTTGCATTTTGGTGATGAAAACCCAGTAAATCCACAGGGATATTGCAAATAGTTTTGAGGTACCATACTTATTTTGCACATCATGTCCCATTTCAAAAGTCTGTTTGAAAGCTAATTTGATATATCTTAGCAGCGCGGTGGTTAAGAACTCAGCTGCTAACCAAAAATCAGCAGTTCAAATCCACCAGGTGCTCCTTGGAAACCCTATGGGGCAGTTCTACGCTGTCCTATAGGGTTGCTATGAGTTGGAATCAACTTGATGGCAATTTTTTTTTTTTTAGTCTCTTGAATATTTCTCCCAAGTTTTGCTTTTCTCAATTTTATCCCACTAATAATGATTATCACATGCAAGTAAAATTTTGCTGAAGATCATTCAAAAGTGGCTACAGCAAGTATATTGACAGGGAACTGCCAAAAATTCAAGCCGGATTCAGAAGAGGACATGGAACCAGGGATGTCATTGCTGGTGTCAAATGGATCCTGGCTGAAAGCAGAGAATACCAGAAAGTTGTTTACCTGTGTTTTATTGACTATGCCAAGGCATTTGACTGTGTGGATCATAACAAATTATGGACAGCATTGGAAGAATGGGAACTCCAGAACACTTAATTGTGCTCATGAGGAACCTTTACATAGATCAAGAGGCAGTTGTTTGGACAACTGATTGGGATACTGATTGGTTTAAAGTCAGGAAAGGTGTGTGTCAGGGTGGTATTCTTTCACCATACCTATTCAATCTGTATGCTGAGCAAATAATACAGGAAGCTGGACTGTATGAAGAAGAACGGGGCATCAGGATTGGAGGTAGACTCATTAACAACCTGCATTATGCAGATGACACAACCTTGCTTGCTGAAAGTGAAGAGGACTTGAAGGACTTACTGATGAAGATCAAAGACCATAGCCTTCAGTATGGATTACATCTCAACATAAAGAAAACAAAAATCCTCACAACTGGACCAGTAAGCAACATCATGATAAATGGAGAAAAGATCGAAGTTGTCAGGGATTTCGTTTTACTTGGATCCACAATCAACACCCATGGGAGCAGCAGTCAAGAAATCAAAAGACATACTGCATTGGGCAAATCTGTTGCAAAAGGCCTCCTTAAAGTGTTGACGAGCAAGATGTCACCTTGAAGACTAAGATGGGCCTGACCCAAGCCATGGTGTTTTCAATCACTTCCTCTGCATGTGAAAGCTGGACGATAAATAAGGAAGACTGAAGAAGAATTGACTCCTTTGAATTGTGGTGTTGGCAAAGACTATTGAATATACCATGGACTGCCAAAAGAATGGACAAATCTGTCTTAGAAGAAGTACAACCAGAATGTTCTTTAGAAGCAAGGATGGCAAGAGTATGTCTCACGTACTTTGGACATCTTGTCAGGAGGGATCAGTCCCCAAAGAAGGACCTCATGCTTGGTAAAGTAGAGGGTCAGCAAAAAAGAGGAAGAACCTCAATGAGATGGATTGACACAGTGGCTGTGACAATGGGATTAAGCGTTACAATGATTATGAGGATGGTGCAGGATGGGGCAGTATTCCGTTCTATTGTACATAGGGTTGCTATGAGTTGGAACTGACTCAATGGCACATAACAACAACAACAATAATGATTATTAATATTATTACCTTGTCATGGAGCTGTTTTTCTTGCGTAGCAAGGGCACTGTTTTTGCTTTGATTATGTGTTTTGTTCTAGGTGCCTCTGTGTGTGGATTTTGTCCAGATGTTCTAGGCCACTGCTGTCCAATAAAACTTTCTGTGATGGCAGAAATAATCTGCACGGTCCAGTCCAGTAGCCAGTAGCCACATGTGCCTGTTGAACACTTGAAATATGACCAGTGTGACTGAGGAGATACATCGTTAATTTTATTTAATTAGAACTTAAATTTAAATAGTCCCACGTAGCTAGTGATTGAGAAGTATAGGGAGCTCATAAACTATTTGTTGACTGTTAGCTGTGTCCTCTGGCAGAATGATAGAGATTTTATAGGAGGTGGAACTAAAGGAGTTAAAAAAAAAAATGGCCTATTCTGTTATGGAATTTGACATGATTAATTAAAAATGTCTTATGATTTGGTTTTCTGTGTCAAGTTTGGCTCTATAAGATTTTCAAGAATTTTGTAAATGATACACAGGTGATTCGAGGAACATGGAATGTCAGTCTTTCTATTGGTGTGCTGTATTGCCCAGGATAAAGAGCTGAACAATACTGAGCTTCGGTTTCCCTTGTACGAGAACCACCGGAGTATATACTATCAAGAAACCTGGGATTCAGTGGTGGATCTGACCTGGGCAGAGTCATTGAATGGGAGAGAGAGAGAGTGAGCTGAAGGGTCACACCAAAAAAACCAGTTGCCATGGATTTGACCCTGACTCATGGCGCCCCCTTGTGTATCAGAGAAGAACTGTGCTCCATGGGGTTGTTAATAACTGATTTTTTGGAAGTAGGTCGTCAAACCTTTCTTCTGGGGTGTCTCTGGGTGAACTGGGATCTCTAGCCTTTTGATTGGCAGCTGAGCATGTTAGTTAACCATTTGTACCGCCCCATGACTCTGAAGGGTTGCGTACCAGCTTGTAAATGTTTAGACTTGGAAATAATACAGTCCCTTCTACTCACACCCCTTTGGCCAGATCTTGACACATGACTCTGAGCAACTGCAGGGGGCTGGGGAATGTGGAGGAGACCAGGAATATTTGGTGAGCAGTAATGTCTTTTCCATATTGAAACTGTAGCATTTAAAAACAATTCAAATAATTTGGAATGATTTTGGAATCCTGAACTATTTCGATAAGTCATTTAGATATACTTTGAGGGTTTATGTAAAATGTTTATTTTCTCCCTAGGCTTTAGCCCTACTGGGAGATTTATTCAGAAACCCTGTTTTTCAGTAAATTAGACTTCTTTTTCATTTTAACATTTGCTTTTACAATGCTAATTCACCTTGGGCTCCTTTGGGCACAGGTGCTCATAAATAAAAAAGTTATGATAATAATTTAATTATCCAGATCAACAATTGTTAGCTCCCAGTCATTTTTCTGCCATCAAATGAAATGTACATAGGAGTGCTTTATGTCATTATAGCCTCAATTTCCCTGATCATAGAAACCCCACCGGCATTTGTCAGATTGTAGTCTCCTTAGTTTCAGTGGATCTGAGATGAGGGTCTAGGAATTTGTATTTTAACAAGCACTCTTGTATGATTCTTGATATTGGGGTAGTTTGGGAAACTCTGCTGTATCTTATTTTAAGGTAACCAATTGGTTTGGCAGGCTGGAATTAAGATTCTTGTCCCATAACTGCAGGCTAATTACAAAATAGTAATGCCCTTTACAAAGAACAGTTGACAAGTTTAGCTTTTGTTATGAATTGAATTGTGTCCCCCAAATATGTGTGTTGTAAATCCTAACCCTAGGCCATGTCAGTGGAGGGTGTGTTTTAAGCCAAGCACTTTTGAGATATAAAAGAGCAGATTCAACACAGAAGAAAGCAGATACAGGGGGAAGACTGATACTACCGGAAGACCACAGAGGCTGAGCACCCAGTCTACAAGCCAGGAACTCCAAGGATGGCCAGCTAGAGAAGTTGAAACAAGGACTGTCCCCCAGAACCGACAGGAAGAGAGCCTTCCCCTAGCATAAACCAAACCCAAACCCACTGCCATCGAGTCAATTCTGACTCATAGCGACCTTATAGAACAGAGTAGAGCTGGCCCGTAGAGTTTCCAAGGAGTACCTGGTAGATTCGAACTGCTGACCTTTTGGTTAGCAGCCGTAGCACTTAACCAGTATGCCACCAGGGTTTCCTCCCTTAGAATAAGTACCCTGAATTTGGTTTCTAGCCTCCTATACCATAAGAAAATAAATTTCTGTTTGTTAGAGCCGCCCACTTGCGGTATTTCTGTGATAGCAGCACCAGGAAACTAAGACAAGTTGTATTTCCCCAGCTTCAGTCACTACTGTACAATTTCCAAAATTTTTGCAATCGTCTTACACCATTTGTGCGATTATTAACATTTTTCTCTAGATTACACAGCGAATTTATTTAAGTTGGAAATTTTAGATTGTGAAATCATGGCTTTTCCATTGAAAATAGTTTGTGTACTATTTGTAATTATTTTAGGTACTCATTGTGGAGCATGTACTATATGGGGAGCAAAACCAAACCTGTTGCCGTTGAGTCGATTCTGACTCATAGTGACCCTATAGGACAGAGTAGAACTGCCCCATAGGGTTTCCAAGGAGCACCTGGTGGATTCAAACTACCAACCTTTCTGGTTAGCAGCCGTGGATCGCCGTAGCTCTTAACCACTGCGCCAGGGCTCCATATTTGGGGAACATGGTGTAAAATAATTCATTGTGCCAGTGTAAGAAGGTCTCATGCTTTTGAAGTGCCAGGTTATGAAGTTGTTGACTGAACCATGCCATGTAAGCTGGAGCCATGCAAATGTGCTTGCCAACGTTCAAACATTTACATTTCGTTTATAATCCTCAGTAGTCTTAATTAAAACAGAACATTGTTGGTTACACAAATGCTCAGACCCAATAATAAATGATCACCACAACTGCCAATTCTGAACTTGTTTGACCCTGTCTTTAACTGAATGCACCATCTCTGTATTTATTTATTATGATCAGAAAAAAATGCTTTCTTCAAATTCCATGCTTTTTTATTTTTTAAGTAAATACTTTTACTGAGTCCATTCATTATGGTTTTTGTCCCAGAAAAGATGCTGTGTGTACATGTCACTAAGTAAGTTCATGTACATTAAGTTTAGACATGGAACATTTTCAATATTCTGTGGAGGGTTCTGTGAGATAAATTTAAAATGTGGGCTTTGTTGATATTTTTGGCAATTCGAAATAATACCGAATAATTCCAGCTTAACTGTTAGCTACGTTCTATTTTCTTTATACTCATGGTCAGCCTACAACCCTTTCTTGACCCCACTTTTCTTTCAGTTACCACCCTTTATAACAAAATTCCCTGAAAGAACATTTCTTTTCTCCCATTTTCTTTTTTCCCCCTGATTTTTCTTATTGTGATAAAAATATATATCAGAAAAACATCTGCCATTTCAACAATTTTTGCATGTATAATTCAGTGACATTGAGTACATTCAGCACGTTTTGCAGCCATCATCACCATCCATTTCCAACTTATTTTATCACCATTAATAGAAACTCACTGCCCCCTAAGCAATGCCTATTCCTCCCCTACCCCCTACCCTGTAACCACTAATAGACTGGTCTCTATGCATTTGCCTATTTCATATAAGTGGGATTGTACAATATTTATTCTTTTGTGACTTATTTTCCTCAGCATAATGTTTTCAGGGTTCACCCATGTCGTGGCATGTATCAGGACTTCGTTCCTTTTCATGGCTGAGCAATCCTCCATTGTGTGTGTACTCCAAATTTTGTTTATTCCTCTGTTGATGAGCATTTAGGCTATTTCCACCTTTTGGGTACTGTGAATAATGCTGCAGGCAATATTGGTGAACAGGTTTCCTTTCATCCTGTCTTCAGCCATTCCAGTAAGGTTTTGTCTCCACTGTTCTAACAAAATTGCTTTTACTAACAGCACTTGTGACTTTCACTTTATTCAATTCAGTCGTCAGTTCTCAGACCTAGTTTTACTTGACCTATGGGCAGTTTTTGACACAGATGGTCACTCTCTCCTTCTGGAAACACGTTCCTCACTCTGCTTCCATGACTCCACCCACTTCTTGTTTTCTTCTTATCTCCAGGCTACTCCTTTTCAGCTCCTTTGGTTGTTTTTCCTTCATCTCTCCACCCTTTCACAATGGAATCAGATAAAGACAAAGACTAGTGTAGAGAAATGTTTTGTAGCATAATTTATATAAGCAAGCAATTAGAAACAATAGAAGAATGGTTAAATCATGTAATATCCATATAATGGAACATTGTAAAACTGGTAAAGAATATTTTCAAAGAATAATGAATGACATTGTATATGTTTTGATCTTTTAGATTAACAAAATCAGGATATACAACTCTGTGTATATATGTAAAGTCTCTGGGTGGCACAGATGGTAAAGTCTGGCAGTTTGAACTCACCTGGCAGTGCCATGGAAAAAAGACCTGGCAATCTGCTTCTGGAAAGATTATGGCCAAGAAAACCCTATGGAGCAGATCTTTCTGTAACACTTGGAATTTCTGTGAGTTGGAATTGAGGGCAATGGGTGTGGTTTGGTTTGGGCACATATGTGTATATACACACACACATATCGACAGAAAAAAGACAGGAATAAATATATCACAATTTGAACAGATATTAACTACGTTTAGAAATTTCCACAAGGAGCAGGTATTATGATTATAAAAACAAGTAAAAAAGAAAAGAAACAAAGCAAAACTGGCCAAGTTCTGAGAGACCGGCTTGAATGGAATGGATTTCCATAGGAATGTGGCTAGGGGCCCGTTGGAGAAATTGTCAGCTCTTCCTCAGCCATGTCTTTATGATGTTGCATTTTTACTTTAAATTGATGTGAATTCCAAGGACATCATGTTCCTTCTCCTTCTGATGTTAAAGGAAAAATACATACAGTTGCTATAAAGTCACTGGGAACACTGAAGTAACAAATACTGAACCATAGTTCTCAGGGGAAATACAGGTTAAGTTCCTGTGAGCCTCTCGTCACATTTCCATCAACCCGTTAATACATAGCCTTGTTTTACGTGTGTTTCTGTCTAAAGACACCTTGCTTAATATATACTGTTGATTCATTAACATTGACCTCATAGCCAATAGCACTATAACTCATGCCTGAATGAAGCTTATCTAACACACCTTTTCTCTGTAAGCACATCATAGCCTTTTTGAGCTTAGGAACACTAGACAGCTCTTAAGCACTATGCTTGGGAGCCATTTTAAACAGTGGAATCACCAACGAAAAGCAAAAAATTGGAAAAACGTGGCACTAAATAGACCATAAGAAGGACACGTATTTATAGTATGAGTGCTGAAACAAGAAGGCAGAATGTCACCTTGTTCCATCTTAGCTGGGAACGTGTGTGTTGGGCGACTCAAATTTTTCTCCACTGTGCGCATTGTTGGGGAAGCATAATAAAAAAACAAACAAACAGAATTGAGAATCCAGACATAAATCCATCCACATATGAGCAGTTGATATTTGACAAAGGCCCCAAAACAGTTAAATGGGGAAAAGACAGTCTTTTTAACAAATGGTGCTGGCATAACTGGATATCCATCTGCAAAAAAGTGAAACAAGACCCATACCTCACTCCATGCACAAAAACTAACTCAAAATGGATCAAAGGCCTAAAAATAAAACCTAAAATGATAAAGATCATGGAAGAAAAAATAGGGACGTTAGGAGCCCTAATGCATGGCATAAACAGTATAGAAAACATTATAAGGAATGTAGAAGAAAAACTAGATAACTGAGAGCTCCTAAAAATCAAACACCTATGCTCATCCAAAGACTTCACCAAAAGAATAAGAAGACTACCTACAGGCTGGGAAAAAGTTTTTAGCTATGACATTTCTGATCAGCGCCTGATCTCTAAAATCTACATGATACTGCTAAAACTCAACTGCAAAAAGACAAATAACCCAATTAAAAAATGGGCAAAAGATATGAATAGACACTTCACTGAAGAAGACATTCAGATAGCTAACACATACATGAGGAAATGTTCACGATCATTAGCCATTAGAGAAACGCGGATCAAAACTACAATGAGATTTCATCTCCCTCCAACAAGGCTGGCACTAATCCAAAAAACACAAAATAATAAATGTTGGAGAGGCTGTGGAGAGATTAGAACTCTTATACACTGCTGGTGGGAATGTCAAATGGTACAACCACTTTGGAAATCGATTTGGCGCTTCCTTAAAAAAAAGCTAGAAATAGAACTACCATACAATCCAGAAATCCCACTCCTTGGAATATATCCTAGAGAAATAAGAGCCTTTACATGAACAGATATATGCACACCCATGTTTATTGCAGCACTGTTTACAATAGCAAAAAGCTGGAAGCAACCAAGGTATCCATCAACGGATGAATGGATAAATTATGGTATATTCACACAATGGCATACTGCGCATTGATAAAGAACAGTGAGAAATCTGTGAAACATTTCATAACATGGAGGAACCTGGAAGGCATTATGCTGAGTGAAATTAAACCCCAGACCCAGTGCTGTCGAGTGAAATTAGTCAGTTGCAAAAGGACAAATATTGTATAAGACCACTATTATAAGAACTTGAGAAATAGTTTAAACTGAGACAAAAGCATTCTTTCATGGTTACAAGAGGGGAGAGGGAGGGAGGGAGGGAGGGAGGGGGCATTCACTAATTAGATAGTAGATAAGAACTACTTTAGGTGAAGGGAAAGACAGCACACAATACAGGGGAGGTCAGCACAATTGGACTAAACCAAAAGCAAAGAAGTTTCCTGAATAAACGGAATGCTTTGAAGGCCAGCGTAGCAGGGGTAGGGGGCTGGGGACCATGGTTTCAGGGGACATCTAAGTCAATTGGCGTAACAAAATCTATTAAGAAAACATTCTGCATCCCACTTTGAAGAGTGGCATCTGGGGTCTTAAACACTAGCAAGCAGCCATCTAAGATGCATCAATTGGTCTCAACCTACCTGGATCAAAGGAGCATGAAGAACACCAAGGACACAAGGTGATTACGAGCCCAAGAGACAGAAAGGGCCACATGAACCAGCACCTACATCATCCTGAGACCAGAAGAGCTAGATGGTGCCCGGCTACAACCGGTGACTGCCCTGACAGGGAACACAACAGAGAACCCCTGAGGGAGCAGGAGAGCAGTGGGATGCAGACCCCAAATTCTCGTAAAAAGACCAGACTTAATGGTCTGACTGAGACTGGAAGGACCCTGGTGGTCATGGCCCCCAGACCTTCTGTTTCCCCAGGTCAGGAACCATCCCCGAAGCCAACTCTTCAGACATGGATTGGACTGGACAGTGGGTTGGAGAGGGATGCTGGTGAGGGTTGAGCTTCTTGGATCAGGTGGACACTTAAGACTATGTTGGCATCTCCTGCCTGGAGGGGAAATGAGAGGGTGGAGGGGGTTAGAAGCTGGTGAAATGGACACGGAAAGAGAGAGTGAAGAGAGAGAGTGGGCTGTCTCATTAGGGGGAGAGTAATTGTGAGTGTGTAGCAAGGTGTGTATGGGTTTTTGTGTGAGAGACTGACTTGATTTGTAAACTTTCCCTTAAAGCACAATAAAAATTATTAAAACAAACAAGCCCCCCCCCCGCTAACTCATACAAACGTGATACAAAAGTAGAAGAGAAAGAAAACAGTTTTATTAGTGAATGAGCATTAAACCAGAATGTGATGTGCATCACAGGCACTTCGCTAAAGAGGTTGCAAAGACAGAAAGGAATTTTATCTGTTTATATAGCCAAGCAGGTGCAACCCATTTCATGCATGCTCTCAAGATAAATGATAAGTCTTAGAAGAAATACAACCAGAATGCTTCTTAGAAGCTTGGATGGTGAGAATTCATCTTGCTTAAATTGGATACGTGGTCAAGAAAGGTCAATTGCTAGAAAAGAATATCATGGTTGGTGAAGTAGGGGGTCAAGTGAAGATGAGGGAAACTCTCAATGGGATGGATTAACACAGTAAATGCAACAATGGACTCAAATATACCAACGATCATGAAGATGTCACAGGACTGGGCAGTGTTTCATTCTGTTACACAGATGATCACCATGAGTTGGAGCCTACTCATTGGCAATTAACAACAACTTGGAAAGTAGTTGATCTTGAACCGAGCTGCTGGTACTCCACCACAAGTGGGTTACTGGGGTGAGGGGACCCCAGTGAATTGCAGGTGGTAGAAGCTTAGAAGGGCTGTGGAAGAGGTGGACTCACAGCAGGGTCTTCTCTGTCTTGAACCTGAGTGGAGGGGAGACCCCATAGAGCCCCCAAGGAATGCATCCCTGCTGAGCTTTGGGGTGCCTGCCCCCATTGGCCTTGGTGGCCAGTCAGGATTAGATGGATGAGCAATGGCGACCAAGATAAAAGGGCTGCAATCCTATGTCCTCGGTGGCTCCTCACTGCCCCTGCCGTGGAGGAGCAAGGGTGGAAAGGAGGAACGGGTGGGACAGCATCTTTCCACTCCATGCTGGCAGAGTCACAGGGTTGGGGTGGGGGTGGGGCTGGGGTGGGGTGGGGAGAAGAGCTTTGACTTGAGTTTGAGGTTGAAGTTTTTAGATGACTAGGACTGAGTCTTAAATACCCATGTGAACCTGTCAATATCTGAGAGTGACTGGAAATTTATGGAATCTAGATAACTTTAAAAAACTCAGCAGGAAAGGGGGGCTCAGTGCAAAACATATGGGGCCAGTTTTTGGAAAAATAATCCCATGCCCTATTTATACCTCAGTGAGACAAGATTTCTTAACAAACGGGTTGTTTATGTTTTATTATCTCGTCCGTGAAGTGCACCTGTATTAACCAGCATGGTGTGGTTTTAACCCTTTTGTTAACTTTCTCTTTTTAGGTGGTTGTGGGAAGAGGCTTTAGTCATCTTCTGACTAGGGCATTAATTAGTTTAGGGCTAAATTGTCCTGGAGTCATCTAGAAGAATGACAGAAGTCCCGACTGATTCTTCCGGTCCATGGGACTTTCTTCCTTGGGTTTGATTCATATACATTTTTCAATGAATAAAAATTAAATTATGCATTTCACAGACACATATTACAAGAGTAGATAATACAAACACCCAGGAGCCACCCCACAGCTTGAGAAGTAGCACCGTAACAAACCACTCAAGTCCTGGTGGATGCCTGTCTCATTCCATTTCTTTTTCTCCTTTCCCGGAGGTAGCTGCTATTTTGAATTTGGCCTTACAAATGATTGAAATTCACTTTGCGAAGGATAACTTTCCCAGGCAACTACAGCCGGTGAAATAGGCTAGGGCTCGCAGATACCGCTTCTGGACTGAGTGTAACATAATCCCTCCCCTCCCTGGTGGAGGTCAGGAGGGCTTCAAGGTGGTTTTCCTGGCTGACCTTCCTTTTTTCCACAGTGCAGGACTTGCAAGGATTTGTGTGGAAGGACAGGGGTTCACTAAAGCTCTTGGAGTTGCTGATGCAGTGGAATCTGCCAGCCAAGTGATTGCTGACCGCTGGTCACAGACTCAAAGTGCGGGCGGGCAGGTGTGCTCCACCGTGTGGGGTGTCTCCCTCCCAGACGGCTGGGGGGTCCGCATCTCCGGGGATTCATTTCTCAGGGAGCCAAGATGTTTGCCGGGGGCAGCCTCTTCAGCGAGCCCTATCTCCCTAGGGCCCTGGCAGAGAAGATTAAGAGTCCAGGACACCTGCCCAAAAACAAAGAAGAGAAGGTGGGGAGGACAGGGAAACTGGACAACTGGCACTGGGGAACCTGGGGTGGAAAGGGAAAGGGGGAGAGTGCTAACAGGGCCTGATTGCAGCCAATGCCATGAAACAATTTGTGTATATGTTTTTGATTGAGAGACTAATTTGCGTGGTAAACTTTCACCTAAAAGCACAATTTGAAATAAAATAATAAAACAAAATAAAAAAAAGTCCAGGGAGTGAAGACATCCAGAGAAGCACCCTATTATATTGTCTTGAATCACATTAATGATCTCACCTTGATCGGGGCTTAATTTGCTCCTGCAACGCTGTCCTCTTAGCACTTGTGAAACAGTGAACTAATTACCAAGTTTTTTTTAAAAAAAAGGTGCTAAATATATAGGTAACAAAACATTTGCCATTCCAGCAATCTTCACATGTACAGTTCAGTGACATTATCTTCATCATGTTGTTCAACCATCACCCTTAACTATTCCTGAACTTTTCCATTCCCTTTAGCAGAAGCTCTGTGTCCCCTAAGCATTGTGCGTTCCTTCCCGCCTCCCTCCTGCTCGCCCCTGGTAACCCCTAATGAACTTTGGTCTTAGATAGTTCATATAAGTGGGAGTGAACAATATTTGTCCTTTCGTATCTGACTTATTTCACTCAAAATAATGTTTTCAAGGTTCATCCATGTCGCGGCATGTATCAGGACTTCATTTCTCTTTATGGCAGAGCAGTACTCCATTGTATGTACGTCCTGCATTTTATGCACTGGTCTGCTGATGGACATTTAGGTTGTTGCCACCACCTCTTGGCTATTGTGAATAGTGCTGCAGGGAAAACCGGTGTACAAGTATCTGTGTTCCTGCTTTTAATTCTTTGGTGTATAGACCTGGGAGTGGAATTGCTGGATCATATAATAATTCTATGTTTAACTTTTTGAGGAACCCCCAAAATGTTTTCCACTGTGGCTGCACCATTTTGCAATCCCACCAGCAATGGATGAGAGTTTTGCTTTCTCCACATCCTCGCTAACACCTGTTGTTTTCCATTTTTTTTTTTTCAGTTGTCCTTTTATCTCAGGAAACCCTGGTGGCATAGTGGTTAAGTGCTACAGCTGCTAACCTAGAAGCCGGCAGTTCGAATCCACCAGGCGCTCCTCGGAAACTCTATGGGAGAGTTCTACTCTGTCCTGTAGGGCCGCTACGAGTCGGAACTGACTCCACAGCAGTGGTGAATCTGATGAATGAATTTTATCTCAAGTTCCTGTACTTAAATGTTATAATCAAGAGGGTGCAAATTGGGTGCAGTAGCATTTCCTGACTGTTCTAGGTATTACACTAAAAAGGGGTTGCATGGGAAATTCAGGGTTAAATAAACTGCCTTTTTTTTTTTTTTTTAATACAGCAGGACTTCACAGAGCCTCTAAAATGCTAATATTTCACGTGATTCTCCAAGAGTGGAATATACATGTCGTAGCCATCAAAGTATGTGACCATGGAATTTTTTTAAATGAAGCATTTCATGCCAGAATAGACTCCAGGACACATTCTGGAATCTGTTGGAATATAATACTTGATTTCCATGCATTTTTCACTTTGTTGTGCTTGCTTTCTAAATGGGTGCCACTAGCAACAACAGTGAATAGTATATGTGTGTGTGTGTGTGTGTGTGTGTGTGTGAGAGAGAGAGAGAGAGAGAGAGAGAGGTGCTAACATTCTGGGTCCTTTGTAGACTGTGTAAGCAGTCTGCAAGGAATAGAGAGCCCATTAAAGATGTTTTTTCAAAGAGTATTTTGTTTTTCTAACACCCAAGTCTCATACATTCCCCACATCTTTTGTGTGCCAGATGGATGAAAAGTTACTTGCCTTATAGAACATAGGGCTGCAAAAGGAAGTTAGACAAATGCCTGTTTGTTTTTCCATTGTAGCTTTCCCAGGAATGTCCATCTTCAGATGGACTCTGTTGCTAATGGCCTAGCGCTTTTGGCAGATTAGCAGTTTTTCTTGCTTCTGGGATGAGCAGGCAGCAGGGGAAGTCCTGATGACGGTGGAAAAAACATAATTAGCAGATAACAAGCAAAGTGATAGACAATAAAAAAGGGCCGGGCATTAGTGTTTTTGAGTTAGGGGAATTGAAGGGCAGAAAACACAAACTGTATTTGTTGGAAAGAGTTGGCAGCCCTTTTGTCTTTGAAATCTCAATGGGAATCTTGTCTGGGAATGATCTGACCTGGGGAGGCTGAATCATAAGCCTCCTTGTTTCTCTGTGTTTATTGTTGTTGTTAGTGGCCATCTAGTTGGCCCCCGACTCATGGCGACCCCATGCACAATGGAACAAAACGCTGCCCAGTCCTCTGCCGTCTCCACCGTCAGTGGTGGATGGGACTATTGTGATCCACCAGGTTTTCATTGGCTGATTTTCAGATGTAGATCACAAGGCCTTTCTTTCTAGTCCATCTTAGTCTGGAAGCTCCTCTTAAACCTGCTTAGCATCGTAGCAACGAGCAAGTTGCCACCGACAGATGGGTGGTGGCTGTACATGAGGTGATTGGCCAGGATGGAACTTAGGTCTCCTGCATAAACCAAAAAAACACACACACACAAAACCCAAACTCATTGCTATCGAGTCGATTCTGACTCATAGGGACCCTACAGGACAGAGTAGAACTGCTCCCGTATGGTTTCCAAGGAGTGCCTGGTGGATTTGAACTGCTGACCTTTTGGTAAGCAGCCATAGCTCTTAACCACTGCGCCACCAGGATTTCCAGTCTCCCACATGGAAGGAGAGAATTCTACCATCGAGCTACCAATTCATCTGTATTTATTGTACTTGGTTGTCATTTTTATTGGGATTCTGATTTGCAAAATTCCGACCCTGATGAAAATGTGGATTAGAAACAGCTATTAAAAATGATTTTTCTATGGCTAATCGATGTTGAATCGAAAGTAATAATTTAAAAAATGGTGGATTCAGTATGGTTGCATGTAAGACAAGTAAAACAATGTCTAAGACAAAGGAAAGTGGTGTCTTTGATCAGCGTGGGCAGCCAGGCCATCCACGTGGTTGTGCTGAGTTTCATGATGATGATTTATCAGTTTTTATTCTAAATGCCTATCTCTCAGGTGGACTCAGATGCAAGGGCCTCATATTGCCAGCAGTTGGAACGCTTCTTTTTTTCCTCCTCTGCTTATCTACTATAGGATCCTGTGGACTTTTGCCATGTGTCATGGCAGGGCCACTCGAGAGGATTTTTGAGATGGTAGGAGACCTCAGCAAAATTTTCTCTTGTCATTTTGAAAATACATATTTGTCCATAGGGCTGAACTTCAGATGCTGGGGAAATGGGAGACACTCTGATGAC
This sequence comes from Loxodonta africana, assembly GCF_030014295.1. NCBI lineage: Eukaryota > Metazoa > Chordata > Mammalia > Proboscidea > Elephantidae > Loxodonta > Loxodonta africana. The sequence continues at coordinate 25,852,884 of NC_087350.1, forward strand.
CAACAAGTTTATCAGTCTCTCGTAGCCTGCTTACTTTTTTTCTCCTTGTTTTTCTTGTAGTGCTTTCTTCATTATGCAACATGGACAATATCTAAAGTCATTTCCCTGTCATGCTCTTTGATTCATCCATCAACCATTGAATGGAGGTGGTGCTGATGGTCCGGCTCTAGGTTTGGAGAACAGGAAGGAGATTGGACAGAGTGAGACTAACCTCACCATCCAGTGGGTGGACCTATGTGTTAGCTGATCATTAAAGTAGTGTGTGCTAACTGTAAGGAGGTCAGAATGGACAGAGACAGCCAGAGAGATTTTTGTGGGGAAAGTGAGTATTGGGTGTAACATGAAGTGAGAACAAATGATTCAAATATTAGGAAAGCCCAGCATGTGATTCTTTTTCTTTTTTTTCTAAACAGTGGTCTTGTCTTAGGGTTCTCTAGAGAAATGGAATATATATATACATGGCTGTGGTGGCACAGTGGTTAAGAGCTACGGCTGCTAATCAAAAGGTTGGCCGTTCAAATCTACCAGCCACTGCTTGGAAACTCTATGGGGCGGTTCTACTCTGTCCTATAGGGCCGCTATGGGTCGGAATTGACTCAGTGGCAATGGGTATATATATGTGTATACAGATATGTATACTTAAAATTTTTTTAGGGAATTGTTCATGTGATCATGGTAGGCCGGTAAGTCCAAAATCTGTGGGTCAGGTGACAGACCGGAGATCCCTGCAGTGTTGTGTCCCGAGATCAGTAGGTCAGGCAGCAGAAAGAGTGAAGAGTGGTGAAGCTCTGGCAAGATTTCTATACATAGTCTGGAAGCAGAAAAGTTCCATTTTGCTCTTAAGGCCTTCAACTGATTGGATGAGGCCCACCCACATTATAGAGGGTAATCTTCTTTGTTATTGTTGTTAGGTGCTATTGAGTTAAGGCCAATTGGTTTAAGCTCATGCAACTACTTCATAACAACAGCTAGACTAGTGTTTGACCAAACAACTGGGCACTGTGACCTAGCCAAGTTGACACATAAAATTAACAATCACAGGTCCCTTTCCCAAACTGTAGACATTCTTTTTATGGCTTCCTTGACCACTTATCTTCTTTTGTTATCACATGTATCCTAATCCATAGTTTGAAGCAATTAGTTATTTCCTTTCATTGCTGATTCTTTCCACTTGGGTTTCCATGGCATCCATGATTAATTTGGATTTAAAAATGGTGAAGTAAAGGGAGGGAATCTTGGGTGGTGCAAACAGTTGATACGCTTGCTGCCAAAAGGTTGGAGGTTTGAATTCACCCAGAGGTGCTTTGGAAGACAGGCCTGGTGATTTACTTCTGTAAAGTAAAATCAGCCACTGAAAACCCTGTAGTGCACAGTTCTACTCTGACAGACGTGAGGTCACTGTAAGTTAGAATTGACTGGACGGCGACTGGTGGCTAAGCCAATGGAGCTGTGTGAGATCAACATGTTAGTTTAGGACCCAAAGCATTAGTTTAGGACTAAAAGCAGAGGGAGGTATTTCAAATAAAATACTTTTATTTCTGTCCATTTTGTGTGCAGGTATGTTCACCCTGCAGCTGACTTGAAGGGGAGCATAGCTCCAAGGTATTTGTGCATCCCTGGGTGCCAATTATTTAGTGGTATGTAAATTATATCACTGTAAAAAAAAAAAAAGCCTCATGGGTAAGTGGGCTTCTTTTAAGAAGGAGGCTAAAGCAATATATATTTTGGTACATCCAGATGTGATACTAGTGATGCAAATAGGAAAAATCGTAAGAGTCTATAGCTCAGGGTCAGTTTCTATATAGAAACTGGCGCAAATTCAGTCTCTTTGTAGTTCTTTATTGGAACTTGAATGCAAATTTATTTGGAGTTAGCCTTGTGTCAGAGCCCTGGTGGTGCAGTGGTTAAGAGCTACGGCTGCTAACCAAAAAGTTGGCAGTTCGAATCCACCAGCTGCTCCTTGGAACTCTATGGAGCAGTCCTACTCAGTCCTGTACGGTCGCTATGAGTTGGAATCGACTTGATGGCAATGGCTTTGGTTTCGGGTAGCGTTATGTCAACTCATGGTAAGGTTTTGGGTGAAGAAATTTTATCATATTGGAGGTACTTGCTCCTTAAATATACCCTTGCCCCCCAAACTCCAACCTTATCATCTTCCAAAACTCCTCTGATATGTGGTCAACCCTGGGAGTTCTCATCGGCCTCCCCTGAGGCACATAATCACCCCCTTCTCTGTGGCAGTTCACATTTTCACTGGTGCACTTTCTATGGAATAATGTTAGGTGAAATCTCTTTCCTCCACAGAGGGCTCTCCCAGGTCATCTGACTCAGCACTGGCACATAGTAGGTGCTCAGTAAATATTTGTTGCATCGAATCGGTCCAGCGTCCTGCAGATCCATCATTACATTCTGCCTATGTCTCCACAAGCCTTTTAGCAGATTTCTGAGATGAGAGAAAGGTGATTCATATTCAAACTCAATTTTCTACAAGTAGAGATAAGCACAATAGAGATGGTCTTTAGTTGTCTCTTGTTCCACTGAGATAGAGTTTTTTTTTTTTTGGGTGGTGGTAAAATCTTAGTTTCTAGGGACCTGAGAAAAATTAGAAGTGCTTTTTACAAACCTTTCCTGATTCACTGTGGAAGGTGGCTTTGTAGTGGCCTTTCAAAATCCATTGCTAATAGCATTCCTCCCTCACCCTCCTCCACACAGCTCCTCACCAGTGGCATAAATTTTCCTTCCTGGGTGATGATAACTTGAGTGACACTGTTAATATACTCTTCCTTGCTCTGCTGAAAACAAACAGTGCTTTGAATGGAATGAATGACAGGGTTTAGATGGGAAGTAATACTATTTGCCGTGCAAGCAATGTTACAAGGACTGCTACTAACCAAACGTTTACCTACCGTGTTTACAGTGACTCTTGAAAGAATATTCATAATTAGTCTACAGGTTCATGTTGTCTCCAGATGTCATTTTTAATGCAAGAGTTTAATTCTTTGTGTTTTTATATAGAGGCATAGAGCTGAATATTCAGTCATTTCTATCAAAAAACTTAATGGTGTGTGTGTGTGAGTGAGTGAGAGAGAGAGAATTGAAAAATTAGCTAATGTGTCTTTATGGAAAGGCACAGAATAAGCCCCACTGTATTGCAATACATGAGCTGATGAGAAGGGCTGGGGAAGGATTTGACCATTTGAATGACAGGCAACCTGGAGTGCCATGTTTGGGAAACTACATCTCCTTTCTCTGCTGCTTGCAGGCCACTGATTGTAGCTTCCAAGGGACTACGCAGGCCTTGATGGTCAAGTCCATAGGCCATTGTAAAGTGTAGAGCTTAGAAGGAATATTGGTGATGCTCAGTGTCATGAGTAGGGAAGGTAGGTTTTTATAGCTCCATTGGTCTCAAATTTCAACACGGTGCCTCTGGGTGGGATTGAGTGAATGCACTCATAGGATATTATACACTTTTCGTCAACATAGATACGTGCTTATGTAAGGAGGTATTACTTCTTTGCTGTAGGGTTATACATTAACATTTAGACTGTGGTAAAAGAGCTCTTTTTTTTTTCTTCTTAATTTTGAAGGTGCTTAAGAATCATTAACCTAGAAGAGATTTTTGAGCTCATTTGGTTAAAATCACCCAATTTTTACAATCTGTGTATGTGTGTGTATGTATGTTACATAGTTCATTAGTGTCTGAATGAGAGCTGGAGTTCAGGTCTTCTAAAGCCTAGCCTGGAGGGCAATGATGGATTCAGTGGTAGAATTCTCACCTTCTGTGCAGGAGACCTGGGTTTGATTCCCAGCCAATATACTTCGTGTACAGAGACCACCTGTCTGTCAGTGGGGGTGCACGGTGTTATGATGCTGAACAGGCTGCAGCAGCGTTTCCAGACTAAGACGGACTAGAAAGAAAGGCCCACTTCTGGAAATCAGCCGATAAAATTCTTTCTAGAACTTCACTGTAACTTGTTCTTTCTTTGTCCTTCTCTGGTTGACCCAGGTCACATCTGGGCAGTCGGAATTCTAAAAGTAAACTCCCAGTGATACATGACGGTGTTTGCCATCAGTCTCGAAAATGGGGGATCAGTGCAGACCCTGGCAGTCCAAGTGCTTTGACAGGAAAGCAAGCTTTAGATGTGAGACACAAGTATTTCTTGTTCAGAATTTAATGACCTGAGGAATTTAAATACTCCTAAATTATTTTTCTCGATTTTAATGAAATTGTGTAACGTAATTAAGTGCTGTGTAGCAGTAAAGAACGACACTCCGTTAACAGACCTCCCATCTCCTAAAGATAAAAAAGGAACTGGAAAATTAGTCATGTGCTTGTTGAATTATTTACGAATTACCCTGTTCTAATGAGATGAATGTTAGTGCTGAAGGCAAACCAGCTGATTTTCCACTTCAGACTACTGGAAGGCATTTTAACATCAGAAACATAAGATATAAGTATATGTAATTCTACACGTCAGGGAACACGCAGCATAGCTCAAATTTGTGGTCAGCCCCTCTGGTGTAGAATTCTGATTTAAGTTCATCTGTCTGGTGTCGTCTGTAAGAGGATTTATTAGTGAAAGGCCCAGACAGAGCTAGTCATCAATATTTGTTTTTCTGGCTGAGTCTCTAGGGACAGAATTACAACAGTCCTCCAGTATGGATGGAAGCTAAGTCATTGATATGTGTTTATTTACTCTCTGCAGCAGTGGACTGTATTTTCTGATTTTCCTGATTTATCAGACTATATTTGTCACTAGACTGATATGTTTGCAAGATAAGTGTTTCTCTAATATTGTTTCTGTTTATAACTGTTTTGATTTTACTAGGATGCAAATAACATTTTCCAAACCTGAATGACTTCCCTGAATACTTGTCTAATCACTGATATTTTATACCTCCTTGCACAAGACCAGAAAAACTGGATAGTGCCCACTGCTATTACTGAACATTTTGATCAGAGATTCCATAGACAAATACTGATCAAAAGGGAGAAAATGCAGAACAGAATTTCAGATTCTCACGGACTCCAGACTTTCTGGAGGCATGGAGGATGGATGAACCCCTGAAACTATTGTCCTGAGGTAGTGTTTAAACCTTAAACCAAAAATATTCCCTGAAGTCTTCTTAAACCAAATGGTAGCTTAGCTTAACTAGTAAAAAAAAGTCTGCCTTGAGCATTATGGTTTTTAAAGAACTATCTATTTAGAGTTAAATAGACAACAGCAACTTGAAAGATTAGGTAGGAACCTTAGGGAACAGTGAGTTTATGTTAATGGAGGAGGAACAACTCAAAAAGGGAGGGTGAGAATCTTTGCAGAACTCAAAGAATGTAATCAATGTCACTAAATTGTAGAAACTGTTTAACTGGTGTATGTTGCTGTGTATATTCTCAACAACAAAATAAATAAAATTATTTAAGAAAATGGAAAAACATTGGCAGTAGATTTGTAAAATATCCATGTCTACACCATTTGCCATTGCCTTCAAGTCGATTCCGACTCATAGCAACCCTATAGGACCTACAAAGTACTGTGCCCTGTCCTTTGCCACATTTCCCCACCATCTACTGGGAGATTTTTATGACTTAGAAGAAGTCCAGTATTCTATATTGGTGAGGAATATTATTTAGAAACATGCTCAAGTGTGTTCTCTGTAAAATCTCTTTCTGTAGTTAGTGTGGAAACAGATAATGAACACTTGATCTAAGTAAACTCTTTAAAGATACTGATAAAGGATCGTGGGAAAAAGTTTTACATTGATTTTGAAGGCCTTCAACATATTCTCTTAAGAAATAAGCACCTATCCTTAAACTCTGAAATTTTCAACATTTTCTCCTCTAGTGAGAAGGATAGAGTAAATTCTCTCTGCAGAGTCTGACGACCTGCTATATGCCCTTGGAATCATAAGCTTTCTGAAACACATTTCTCATGGCTCAAGGGGTGAATGAAAGCTCAGTTCATGTACCTGGATTTTTATATCCAACAATTTACATCTGTATCAGACAAGGTTTTAGTTGCAGATATGAGAATCCATAATAGCTTGTTTAAACACAAAAGGAATATTAAACTGGTGAAGATAACTCATAGAATCACTGGCAGGATTAAAGAGAGAGATTCTGGGCTGAGCTCCCAAGAATGACTCCAAAACCGCACTGCAGAACCAAACCTCCAAAGAGGCTGCTGCTTCTGCTGTGATCAGGTTGCTGCCTGCCACACCAGAAAGCCCCTGCAGTAGCTCCTGGTTCAGAACCATGCCTTCTCTGCCATGTTCCAAACTTTTAAAAACACATCTCACATGGCTCTCAGGGGAGAGTGCGCTTACAGTGCTCATGCTTGGATTTTTGAACTCATATTGGTCATTTGGTGGCAAGTACGTTCCTTCCAGAAGGCACAAGATGGGGCAGTGTTTCATTCTGTGTCTTCTGTTGTACAGAGGGTCACTGTGAGTCAGAACCGACTTGACAGCACCTAACAACAACAACAACATACTCCTTCCTGCCCGTGTGCCTGTCTACCAACCAGAATACCTCCCTCTCTTTCCTTGTGATTGAATTGTCAACGTCCTTCCTTTGGCCTGCAGCTCAAGATGTCTTACTTCCTCCAAAAGTCTATCCTCAACAGCTCTGGCTTCATAGACTTTCCCATCCTGTAATGTCCTCTCGTACATATTGTATATACTAATTATTCTCTTGTTATAACTTAAAAATAATTATGGATCCTATTTTCAGCTTGTAACCCCATATTTTGCATCTGTTAAAACCTACTGTAAGTTATATATATATAAACCCTGGTGGCACTGTGGTTAAGAGCTACTGCTGTTAAATAAAAGGTTGGCAGTTCGAATCTACCAGCTGCTCTTTGGAAACCCTATGGGGCAGTTCTACTCTGTCTTCTAGGGTTGCCATGAGTTGGAATCAACTCGATGGCAGCGGAACACACCCGTGGGTAATATAAATGGATAATGCATTTGGCTGCTAACTGAAACGCTGGAGGTTCAAGTCTGTCCAGAGGCTCCTAGGAAGAAAAGCCTGTGGAGCACAGTTCGTGGGGTCACCACGAATTGGAGTTGACTCGGCAGCAACTGGTTTTATCTTCAACACCACATTTTACATCTGTTCCCATTCCCTAAACCTGGTAGAACCTTCAGCAAGTTTTATTGGCATTATTTATATTACTATATATTACATACAATATGTGATATATATAAATTTGTTGTCAATGATAAAGTAATACAATCATTAAAAACATGGAAAAACCATAGAGTCCAGTTTTTCTTTGGAACGTCCTACCAGCTCCCTCTCAGGCTTTCTAAATAAACAAACGAAAGAAACCAAACCCACTGCCCTCCAGTTGATTGCGACTTATAGTGACCCTATAGGACAGAATAGAACTGCCCATAGAGTTTCCAAGGAGTGCCTAGGTGGATTCGCAGTGCTGTCCTTTTGGTTAGCAGGTGTAGCTCTTAACCACTGTACCACCAGCGTTTCTGGCATTCTAAATAGCAGGTGCTTAACGGATGGCTTTCACCTACAGGCTGATTGTAATACCAATCGACTCCTTTAAAAAAGGAAACTCTTTATCCATTACTATTTTGTGAGTTTCACAACTATGAAAAGCTTCACAATTTTTGTTAAAATCATCTGGTAGGAAATCCAGCAAATAAATATTCTTTGGCGTTTCCCAAACAGTTGGGGTGCTATTTCCAAAAATGTACCTGATGGGAACTTCATGTAAGTGAGCACCTTCCTCATGCGCATGCCTCATCAGACTACTGGCGGGGGGCCCAGCAGTCGTGGTGGAGACCTAGGAGAGCCATAAAAGAAGATTGTCTGGCAAAATGCAAGTGATTTGCTGTCTCCGCTTTTGTTTTCTTTGTTTTAGGTCTGATTCGCTAGGCTTCCCTTCATTGTTCTCGGGAACTTGCTTTTTTCTTTCTTTCTTTTTTCAAATATAACAGCATTTCCCAGGTGAGTTTTGTAGGCAGGACATTGGTTCTCGAGTTTCTCTCTGAAAAAAGGGTTCTGTGGGCAAATACCTTTGGGAAACACTGCAGGTTCCCCCTTGGCGATCACAGTGCGGATTAGCATATTAACAGCTCCCAGAAGCTCTGCCAGGAAGGAGAAACGGGTTTAATTTTACTCAGCCTTCAGGGATTCCTTACATGGGTTTTCCTTTAATGGTGTTATCGTGGTATTTGCTTTGTCTGTGCATGCACAGCTTACTAAAAATCTCTTCTACGATCATTTTAAAAAGCTGGAAGCCAAATTTCTCCTAGGAAGAGAACTGTCCTTTTTTTATCCCTAGAAAAGCCATTTCCGCCCCTTTGGTTTTTGTTTTTTCCTTAAAATACCTCTAGTACACAGAATTGGATGAGTTATAATCTCATCCAATTCTGTGTACTAGAGGTATTTTAAGACACAGTCTCATCATTGGAACATGCACTGTCTGCCTTTTATTTATTCGTGTGTTTATATAACGTCGTAAGCATCCACACCCAGACGCCATAAGCCAGCTCTTTATCATGAAAGCTGGGACCTTAACAATACTAAGTGATCTCTAATGATACGTCCCCTTCCCAATCCTTTCTTCCAGCTTCCTTCTACCTGGGATATCATCAGTCTGGATTCTGAGTTCCTTTTTTTGCTTTAAAATGTTTTGTTTAGTTTTATTGCATCTATGTTTTCCTCTAAAATGTATTTTAAAAATTTAGTTTTTTAGTTGATGAAGTGGTTATATTCTGGTCTGTCTAATCTTTTGGAACTTAGCTTTTTTCGCTTTCTATTATATTGCTATCATTCAGTCACTGAGACCTGGTGGCACAGTGGCTAAGTGCTCGGCTGCTAACTGAAAGGTCAGCAGTTCGAACCTACCAGCTGCTCTGTGGGAGGAAGGTGGTGGCCTGCTTCCATAAAGACTTACAGCCTTTGAAATCCTATGGGGCAGTTCTACTCTGTCCTGTAGGGTCACTATGAGTCAGGATCAACTCAGTGGCGATGGGTTTGGTTTTGGGGTTATCATTCAGTCATATTGTTGTATACTGATTTTAATTCATGTGTTTTGACTGCTGAATAATATTCTGTTGTATGAATAGACTACAGTTTATTTATCTGTTTTCCTATTGATGGGCATTTAGATTGTTTTCAGGTTTTTACTATTGTGAAAAGTAGTGCTATTAACAATTTCATACCTGTCTTCTGTTGTACTTCAACAATAATTTTTTGGGGTATGTATCTAAGAGTCTAATTGCTGCAGTGAAAATGTTCCTATTTAGGAGATAATATCCAAACTATTTTCCCCAAGAGTTGCACTAATTTACCTGCCCGTTAGCAGTATGTAAAAGATCCTGTGAGTCCACATCTCTCCAAAACTTAGTATTGTCAGGCTTTAAAATTTTTGCCAGCTGAGTTATTTGAAATAATATCTCGTGTGGTCTTGACTTGAATTTCCCTAATTACTCCTGATTTTCATTAGCTTTTTTTTGTGTATAGGTCGTATTTGTTTTTTCCCCTGTGAAGTGTCCGTTCGTGTCTGCTGCCCACTTTTTTTATTGTGTTGTTTGTGATTTTCTTATTAATTTGTAGTAGTCATTTATGTAATTTTGGTATTGACCTTTAGAGAATTATGTGTATTGTGAATATCTTCTCTGATTGGTAACTTTTAATTAGTATAAAGATGTCTTTTGATGGACAAAGTTTCACAATTTTACTATAATCAAATATGTCAATCTCTTAAGGTTGACATTTTTTGTGTGTTTTGTTTAATACATCTTTTGTCATGTGAAGGCATAAAAGATATTCATCTACATTTTCTAGTAAGAATTAAAAAATTGAAAAAACAATTTCTTAACCCATCTGGAGTTAATTTTTGTATATGGTATGGCAGGCATCTGATTTCATCTTTTTTCTTATAGAAACTAATTTTTCTAGCTCCGTATAGTGAAGATTTACTCATGTCCTTACTTTTGGGACAAGCCGCCTCTGGCATGCATTAAAGTTCCATATGTGTAAAAGTTTCTGGGTTCTCTATTCTGTTCCACTGGCCAATTGATCTATATCTGTGCCAGCATCACCCGATTTTCATTACCGTAGGTTCATAATAAGTTCTGGAATCTAGTAGGTTAAGTTCCTCCTTCCTATTTTTCTTTATCTTAAGTGTTCTGGCTATTCTTAGCCTTTTACCCATCCATACACATTTTAAAATCATCTTATTGGGCTTTATAAAAGCACTGTGAGGATTTTCATTAGAGTTATATTGAATCTTTAATCAATTTGGGGAAGGTTGGTGTATTTAATTTGTAAGTATTCCCATCATGAGCATGGTTTATCTTGTACTTAAGTCTTCTCTAATGTTTTATATATTTCCCAAAGAGTTCATACACATTTTTTGATAGATTTATTCTTGGATACTTGATATTCTCTCATGCTACTCTAAATGATGCAATTTTTAAAATTACTTTTTCTGTTTGTTCTTTGTTACATAGAAACGCAACTGACTATTGTGTATTATTCATATATTCAGCAACCTTCCTAAACTTTTCTGTTATTTCTAATACCTTGTCTGCAGATTATTTTCAATGTTCTAGACGAGCAATAATATCCTATGCAAATAATGACAGTTTTATTTCCTTATTTCCAATTCCTATGATCATTGTTGTTGTTGTTCTTGTTATTTAATATAATTAAATGACTAGGCCTCCAAGACATTGTTTACTAGGAGTGGTTATAGAGGGAGGAAGAGAATTAAAAGGAAGAAATAATAGGAAACAATTTATTAATAATTACACACTTAAAAAAATCATTGGATATATTAGGGCAATGACTTTAAGGGCTCTTCCAATTTGGAGATTTTTATGGCTCTTTGTATGTATTTTTACCCTTCCAAAGAGAAATATGGATACAAATACTTACGCTATTTGCTTATTCTTTCATTTAATCATTCATTCAATGACCATTTACGGATTAGGCCATGTGCTAGGGGCCCACAATATGTAAACACAGCCTCTGTATTCCAGGCGTTCACCTTCTGGTTCAGACATATTGTTGTTAGTTGCTGTTGAGTTGATTCTGACTCGTGATGACCCCATGTGTGCAAATAGAACTGCTCCACAGGGTTTTCAAGGCTGTGACTTTTCAGAAGCAGATCACCAGGCCTGTCTGCCAAGGCACCACTGGGTGGGTTTGAATCACCAACCTTTCGGTTAGTAGTCTAGCACTTAACCATTTGTGCTAACCAGAATATAAAATGGTAGGAATGCCACCCTGGGGACCTTCGAAAGTTCAGAGAAGGTGAGATAAATATTTCAAGGAAATGGCTCATGTGCTTCTAGATGCTTTCAAGTCCCAGATCCACAGATCAGGCGTCGGGCTGGAAGCTTCTCTTTACTCATGTAGCTGCAGAGGCTAATGAACCCAAGATAAGCAGGTAAGACAACAGGTTCCCGGCTCACAAGCTACAGACCCTGCCACCTTCCAAGACTGGCATGTAAGATGATGCAGGATCCAAAGCAAAGAAGTGAACTTTGCCAGACCATCCACATATATATATACACTTATGTATATGTATATATTAGATGCAGGCTACATTCCCGATAATACCGCTCTTACAACTGATTGGTTGATCACATCGGATTACACCGTGGATGATGATTACATCATTACATAACTTCCAAGCTACATCACTACATAACTGGCAAGCTGTATAACTAAACAACTGTCAAACCACTGAGAATCATGGCCCAGCAAAGTTGACACATAACCTTAACCGTCACAGACCACCCCTTGTCAACTTGGCACCTATACACATCTCCTTAAACCAAGCACAATCTCTAAATAATGAAAATTACAAATTCAGACTTGTGCCTAATGTGATACAGCTAGTATGCATACAACCAAAAATGCATTAGCCTCGTTTGCATCTTATATATTTATAAGGGAGGGAAGAAATAAAAAATAATTGCCATATGTATATCTATATCTATATCTATACACCAAACCCATTGTCATTGAGTCATGTCTGACTCGTAGAGACCCTATAGGACAGAGTACAACTACCCCATAGAAGTTCCAAGGAGTGGCTGGTGGATTTGAACTGCCAACCTTTTGGTTAGCAGCCAAGCTCTTAACCACTACACCATCAGGGCTCCTCTATATATACATACATATGAGTGTGTATATACACAGGCGCACACACACACACACACACACATATACACACATAAACGTACAATAAAACAAGGAAGGAATACTCATAACAATTACAGTCCTCATTTCTGCAACTGGTCATGAGGTCGTAACTGGTATTTAGAACTGCCTTCTTCCACCACCCATTCCATATTCCTTTATCCTCAGCGTGCACCTGGTGCCGTGACTCAAACTTTCATTTCTGAAGGGTCTGAGCTACTAGTAGTCATGTCGGAATTGGTTTGCTGTAGTTTTCCACTGACTTTAATCACAGGGCATGTTGGTACTAAGAGACGCCCTAAGGGTCTCCTGATATTCCAGACATTCTCTCTTTTACCTCCATTATGCAACATTAATTCAATTTCCCCTTGGTAGTCGGGGACAGTCACACCAGCCAACATGGTAACTCCCTTCTTTGCCTGTTGATTCAGAGGCATGAGGAGCCCAAAGTGCTGGGTGATATTCTTCACTTCCAGTTCAATGGAATCTGCATTGTGTTACCAGGTGGAGCATTTCTCCCTTTGGAACTAAGACCTCTAGACCAGTAGAGCATAGGATCACGGGGACAGGAAGCAAAGATTTTGCTAGTGGGTCATTAGTGGTAATAGTGAGTGGTACCACTCCCATTTCCACCTCTTGATTCCTGGAACTGTGAATCCTGGCTGTGGGAGAAATAGCACCATATATTGGATTCTGGTTTAGAGCATATACAGCCTGCTGGAGAGCATTGTCCCAACCCTGCAAAGTCTTGCCACCTACCTGAAACTGTAATTGTGTCCTTAGAAGGCCATTCCATCATTCTGTCAAGCCAGCTGCTTCAGGGAGTTGGGGGACATGGTAAGACCAGTGAATTCCATGAACATGGGCCCATTGCTGTACTTCCTTTGCTGTAAAGTGAGTTCCTTGATCTAAGATGATGCTGTGTGGAATACCATAATGGTGCATGAAGTATTCTGTGAGTCCATGGATGGTAGTTTTGGCAGAGGCATTGCGTGTCTCATCGCCATCGAATTGATTCAGGTATTGAGTGTAGGGAAACCAAATCCCTATCCAGAGTAAGTGTCTATCCCAGTAAGAAAATGCTGCCCTTTCCATGATGCAAGCAGACCAATGTAATCAACCTTCCACCAGGTTGCTGGCTGATCACCATGAGGAATGGTGCCATGTTGGGGCCTCAGTGTTGGTCTCCTGCTGGTAGATTGAACATTCTGCAATAGCTGTAGCCAAGTCAACCTTGGTGAGTGGAGGCCCATGTCGCTGAGCCCATGCATAACCTCCATCCCTGCCACCATGGCCACTTTGTTCATGAGCCTATAGGGAAATGACGAGAGTGGCTGGGGAAAGAGGATGACTGGTTTCCACAGAATGCATCATCTTATCCACTTGATTGTTAAAATCTTCCTCTGCTGAGGTCACCCTTTGGTGAGCAGTCACATGAGACACAAGTATCACTTCTTTGGCCCATTCAGAGGAGTCTATCTGTATACCTCATCCCCATACCTCCTTTTTACCAATTTTGTGATCATGTTTCTTCCAAGTTCCTGGCCATACAGCCAGACCATTCGCTACAGCCCATGAATCAGTGTATAACTGCACATTCGACCATTTCTCCTTCCAATAAAAGTGAACAACTAGGTGCACAGCTTGAAGTTCTGCCCATTGGAGGATTTTCCCTCACCACTGTCCATCAGGGAAGTCCCAGAAAGGGGCTGTAGTGCTGCCGCTGTCCACTTTCAAGTGGTGCTTGCATATAGCGCTTAGAACCATCTGTAAATCAGGCATGAGTTTTCTCCCTTAGTCAACTGATCATAAGTAACTCCCCATGAGGCCATAGGTGCAGACTGGGAGAGGGAAGATAATGTGACAGGACTGGAGACCATGGGCCTTTGGGCCACTTCCTCATGCAACTTACTTGTGCCTTCAAGTCCTGCTCAAGCCCTATCTTGTATATACTACTTCTATTTAATGATGGAGTGCTGCTGTGTACATCTGATTTTATGGCTCTGTGGGTCAGACAACACCCAGTTCATGATGGGCAGCTCAGGCCACTTGATAACCTTGTCACCCATGGTTAAGCATTCAGTCTCTACTGAGGCCCAATAACAAGCCGAAAGCTCTTTCTAAAGAGGAGAGTAGTTATCTGCAGAGGATGGTAGGGCTTTGCTCCAAAATCCTAAGGGTCTGCGCTGTGATCATCAATAGAGGCCTGCCAGAGACTCCAAACAGCGTCTTTATCTGCAATTGACACTTCAAGCACTATTGGATCAGCTGGATCATATGGTCCAAGGGGCAGAGGGGCTTGCACAGCAGGCTGAATCTGTTGCAGAGCCTTTTCTTGTTCTGGGCCCCACTCAAAACTAACAGCTTTTTGAGTCACTTGATAAATGGGCCAGAGTAGCACACCCAAATGAGGAATATGTTGCCTCCAAAATCCAAAGAGGCCCACTAGATATTGTGCCTCTTTTTTAGTTGTGGGAGGAGCCAGATGCAATAACTCATCCTTCACTTTAGAAAGAATATCTCAACATGCCGCACACCACTGGACCCCTAGAAATTTCACTGAAGTGGAAGGTGACTGGATTTTTGTGGGATTAATTTCCCATGCTCTAGCACACAAATGTTTTACCAATAAGGCCAGAGTCATTGACACTTCTTTATTAGGTTCAGTCAGCATAATGTCATCGATGTAATGGACCAGTGTGATGTCTTTTGGAAAGGAAAGGTGATCAAGGTCCCTGCGGACTAAATTAGGGCTGGAGAGTTGGTACACCCCCAAGGTAGGTATTGAAGGTGTATTGCTAGCCCTGCCAGCTGAAGACAAACTGTTTGTGGTGATCTTTCAAAACCAGAATTGAGAAAAATGCATTGGCTGGCTCAATAGCTGCATATCAGGTACCAGGAGATTTATTAATTTGTTTAAGCAATGAAACCACATCTGGAAAAGCAACTGTAATTGGAGTCACCACTTGGTTAAGTTTATGGTAATCCACTGTCACTCTCCAAGATCCATCTGTTTTTTGCACAGGGCAAATAGGCAAGTTGAATGGGGTTGTGGTGAGAACCACCATGCCTGCGTCCTTCGAGTCCTTGATGGTGACACAATTCTGCAATACCTCCACGAGTGTGTTATTGCTATTTTCCTAAGTAGGGACAGTTTTAATGGCTTCCACTTGGCTTTTCCTACAATAATAGCCCTTACTCCATTTGTCAGGGATTCAGTATGTGGGTTCTGCCTGTTGATGAGTGTATCTATATGAATTATGCATTCTGTAACTGGGGAAATTCCTACAGGATAGGTTTGGAGACCCACTGGACCCACTGTGAGATGAACCTGAGCTAAGACTCCATTAATAACATGACCTCCATGTTCCCCTAGACTGACTGGTGGACCACAATGACATTTTGGGTCCCCGTGAATTAGTATCTGGTATTTATTCAGTAATCCCCCCAAAATCTGATTATTTCCTTTTCCCAGTGAAAAGCCACTCTTGTAAAAGGCCGTAGATTCCCTTGGGGATGGCTGGGAGAAAGATTAACAGTATACATTTTTGGCAGTGTAGTGGGGTCCTTCCTCAAGAGGACCTAGCTTCCCCTTCATTCAAGAGGTTGTGGGTCTGTAAGCTGGCTCAAGTTTGGGAATTGATTGAGGGGGCGAGACTCTTTATTCTGGCTATTTAAATAAGACTGCCATTTACTTGACCCAGAATTTCTTCTGCTTGTACAGATCAAGTAAATATTTAATACATTTCCCATCTATTTCACTCCTGGGACACCGTGATTAAGTAGCAAATGCCATAAGTCCACATGAGCCAGACTATTCTGATTACTGCTTTGACTCAGTTGTCCATTATGGTAGCTTTGTCCCCCTTGTCTTTGTCAGTTAAGTGCTGCCACTTGGCCCCTACCACCATGGGGTCCAATCAACTCCATTTTAGTTAGGTTACTTAATTCGGTTACGGTAGTTCCCACTGTCAAATCTGATTTACATGAAATAGCAATCACAGTAGTCCTCAAGGATGCTGGGGCTCCCTTCACAAATTTGTTCCTTGCTGTTGTGGTAAAAGGTATGTCCTCTGGGCACTCCGTGTGTGGGTTTGTGGGTCTAATCTGGTAAATTTACTCAAAGATGCCAATTCCCATAAGCCTTTGGATACCTTCTTCTACCATATACCAAGGTATGTCTGGTACTTCAGCTTGATTTAGTGTAGGCTACTGTGTAATTTGGTGGCGTAGTGGTTAAGCGCTACAGCTGCTAACCAAGAGGTCGGCAGCTCATATCTGCCAGGCGCTCCTTGGAAGCTCTATGGGGCAGTTCTACTCTGTCCTATAGGGTTGCTATGAGTCGGAATCAACTTGACGGGAGTGGGTTTTGGGTTTTACTGTGTAATTCCTGCTTCAGTGAACCAACCAAATAAACGATTAGATCCTTTTCTAACCTCTTGAGCTAAAACATTGAATGAATTAATTGTGCTTATTGGACCCATATCAATAAACTCAGACTGGTCCAACTTTATGTTCCTTGCAGCATAATCCCACATCCTTAACAGCCATTCCCACACATATTCCCAAGGTTTCTGTTTGTACATATTAGAAAAGTCAAGCAGTTCTTTTGGAGTGTAGCGTACCTCCTCCTTGGTCACACTTTGTATTTCACCTTTTGGGAATTGCTGGGACGTAAGTTTGATTATAGGTCTAGAAGCCACGTTTGGTGGTGGGGTTGTGTTTTGAGAACATTCAGCACTGCCTTATAAGGCATCTGCCTCAGGAGATGCCCCAGGCAATGACTCAGACAAAGGCTCTTTAGACACAGGTGGGTTAATCAGATGGGGGTGGAGATTCTACTGGGGAGAGTGGCTTAGCAGGCGAAGATTGAGTGGTCTCTTCAGATGTGAGTGAGAGGGCTGGTTCTGTTGGCAGGAGCTATTCAATGGAATTTAGCGACTCAATATCCCCACCTTCCTCATTGTCTGCCCATATGTCCCTATCTGAATTTTTAGGACTCCATTTCTTCCCAATCAGTGCCCTCACTTTAACTTCAGACACCATTCAAGGTTGGGAATTCAACTGGCATTGTTATTCAGCCACTCTTACGATAAGACTCTGAATTTGGTTTTTGGCAATATCAACTCTGCTACGAAAAAATAAGGGCACAAATGGCAACTTCCAGGTCCCTTATGGGGCACTTGAGCTTTGACTCTGAAGCCCTGAGATCATCTCTTTCTTTTGCCACTTTGTCTTGCAAAAGTAAGATCAACCAACCAGCTTCCCTATACTTCTAACTGAGAAAATTGTAGAAAAATATCAAACATGGGACTACCCAGATCCTTGGTTCTCACCAATACTTGGTCTATTTGGTAGTGATATTTTGCATGTTAATATTGCCACCTGAAGCCAGGGATTAGCAGTACCCCCTTTACTACTGGAGGCAGAGTCATCAGTGCCTTTAAGACTAGTTGAACTTGAGGACAAGTTTAGAAAACTCATCCTTAGAATTTTGTTTCTCTAGTACCACCCTTGGTACCAAATGTCTTAGGCTGGGTTCTCTAGAAAAGCAAAACTAGCGAAGCACATATATATGTGTATAAAAAAAATTTTTTTTTATATATATATATGTGTATATATGTGTGTGTGTGTTTACCTGTGTTTTATTGACTGTGCAAAGGCATTCAACTGTATGGATCGTAACAAATTATGGATAACATTTCAAAGAATGGTAATTCCAGAACACTTAATTGTGCCCATGGGGAACCTGTACATAGATCAGGAGGCAGTTGTTCGAACAGAACAATGGGATACTACATAGTTTAAAGTCAGGAAAGGTGTGTGTCAGGGTTGCATCCTCTCACCATACTTATTCAGTCTGTATGCTGAGCAAGTAATTCGAGAAGATGGAGTATATGAAGAAGAACGGAACATCAGGATTGGAGGAAGGCTCATTAACAACCTGTTATGCAGATGACACAACCTTGCTTGCTGAAAGCAAAGAGGACTTGAAGCACTTACTGATGAAGATCAAAGACCACAACCTTCAGTATGGATTACACCTCAACATAAAGAAAACAAAAATCTTCACAACTGGACCAATAAACAACATCATGATAAACGGAGAAAAGATTGAGGTTGTCAAGGATTTCATTTTACTTGGATCCATAATCAACACCCATGGAGGCAGCAGTCAAGAAATCAAAAGATGCATTGCATCAGGCAGATCTGTTGCAAAAGACCTCTTTAAAGTGTTGAAAAGCAAAGATGTCACCTTAAAGACTAAGGTGCACCTGACCCAAGCCATGGTTTTTTTAATCGCCTCATATGCATGTGAAAGGTGGACAATGAATAAAGAAGACCAAAGAATTGACACCTTTGAATTGTGGTGTTGGTTAAGAATATTGAATATACCATAGACTGCCAAAAGAACAAACAAATGTGTCTTGGAAGAAGTATAATCAGAATGCTCCTTAGAAGCAAGGATGGTGAGACTATGTCTCACGTACTTTGGAATGTTATTAGGAGGGACCAGTCCCTGGAGAAGGACATCATCCTCAGTAAAGTAGAGGGTCATTGAAAAAGAGGAAGACCCTCAACAAGATGGATTGACACAGTGCCTGCAACAATGGGGTTAAACATAACAATGATTGTGAGGATGGCGCAGGACTGGGCAGTGTTTTGCTCTGTTGTACACAGGGTCGCTATGTGTCAGAACCAACTCCATGGCACCTAACAACAACAACATATATATGTGTGTGTGTGTGTGTATATTTAGAGAAACACAGAGATTTATCACAAGGAAACAGCTCATGCTGTTTTAGAGCATGGCAAGTCCCAAATCTGTGGGTCAAGTGTCAGGCTGGAGGCTTCTCATGACTCATGTATCTGCACGGGCTGACGAATCCAAGATCAGCAGGTCAGATGGCAGGCTGCTGGCTCACAGGTCGTGCAGGATGGTGAATCCAAGATAGGCAGGTACAATGGTACCCTGCGGGGTCACTGTCTGTGGAGGCCGATGAATCCCAAGATCTGCAGGTAAGAAAATGGTGAGCTGGATGCAGAATCCAGAGGAAGTGATCGAGCTTTGCCAGAACATCCGTATACATATATTGGATGCAGGCCACTCTCTGAGAAAACTCCTCTTACATCTGATTGGCTGATCACATCAGATCACATCATGGAGGATGATTACTTCATTACATAACTGCCAAATTACATCATGACATAACTGCCAAACTACATCAATGCATAACTTCCAAACCACTGAGAATCATGGCCAAGCTAAGTTGACACACAACCTTAACCATCACGGGATGCTTCATACAGATTGTGATATTTGAGCTGATCCTTGAAGGATGAATTACCAAGTAGATAAGGTAGGGTGGGGGTAGGGGAATTCTCTAAGGCTTTCAAATATGCATGTCAGCTTCTGGAGTGAAGGTGAATGGGTCTGAGAATCAGCCTCTTCTGTTAGAGCAGTGGCTTATAAGTGTCCTACAATTACAGGATCCTTTTGAAGATTTTATGAAAATTATGTACTTTCTACACAAAAAGGCATACATATATTTAGTTATTTTGCATAGTACTCATGTTGGGGGGCTTACAGACCCTCTGAGGACCATATGGGGTGCCATAGACCCAAACTCAGAACCTTTTTAGGGGATTAATACTGTGGTTAGGTAGTGTTCTCTAAGCCTGTTGCTGTAAAGAGAGTGGACTACATAGTTTTAACTTTGTTAAGATGTGTGAGAAATTGGCTGCTCTGGATTGAAATATAAGTCTTTTGACACAGGAGCTTTCATTCTTCAGGATATAGTTTTTGTGGTGAGAAAAAAAAAAAAAAAGGAAGCCATTCTTGGGAAAATGGACTGTTGGTTCAGGCAAAGAGAACTGGTCCATACATTAGGGGCAAACATTTGGTTATTTTAGAGATGAACTCTTGGGAGGCAAGTGAAAGTCTGATGGCTTTTCTCAAACTGGGAGCTTAAGTCATAGTGGGAAAGGACAAGCGGTATGTGAATTCTATTGAGGAAAGGTCTAATCAAAGTCCAAGGCTCATGTCTAAATTAAGTGGCTAAGTGTGGGCAACTGGAGGCCCAAGTGGGCAGCATCAAGAAAACCTGAAAGCAGAGATGGGAAACCTAGGGCAAGGGGACAGAAGATTCAGGGCCGGAAGCTAATGACTGGAGTGGGTGGAGTTTGGAAGCGCTAGGGCAGGGAAGAATAATCCTGCTCTCCAGGCTCAACGAGGTGGAGCTGGAGTGTGAGTCAGAAACTTTTCTTCGTCAGTAATAGAACTTTGTCATGGGGAGGACTTGATAATTGGCTTGTTGTTGTATGCCGTCGAGTCGATTCCAACTCATAGCGACTCTGCAGAGTAAAACTGCCCCATCGGCTTTCCTAGGCTGTAATCTTCGCGGGATCAGATCACCAGGTCTTATCTCCCTCGGAGCCACTTGTGGGTTCAAACTGCCAACCTTTCAGTTAAGCAACCTAGTGCGACCAGGCCTCGTCCTGATATTTGTGTAGGAGAAGCCAAAGCCTTAGTGTTCCAAAACTGGGATCAGAATATGATTTGGGTTCTGAGTGAGACCAGCAGCCAGCTAGCTCAGTGTTGAGCTGGTCCCCACTGTTCTAGGGCTTCACATAGCCCCTGACTAAACCAAAAAAAACCCCATTTCTGTCAAGTTGATTCCCAGCCAGCTAGCTTTCCATTAGCAGCCAAGCATCTTAACCAGGGCACCACCAGGGCTCTTTAACCCCGGACTAGAGGGAGGATTGGTCGCAGTCTGGGCATACCTGGTTAAGAGGCTCCAGCTGGGGGGCTAGAATGCTCTAGGGCAGTGATGCTGAGCCTTGGTTGCAAGTTAGAGATACCTGAGGAGCTTTACAAACCCCTGTGCCTGGCCAGACTTCAGACTAAATCAGAATATCTGGGGGCTGGGGCCCAGGCATCAGTGTTTTCCCAAGTGACTGTACTGTGCAGTCAAGGTTGAGAACCTCTTCTAGAGAAGCCAGACAGTCATAACACAATCCTGGTTGTTTTTGAAAAAAAAAAGTGGTTCTCAAATAATTTTGGTTGAAACCAGGCTGCTGAGTCAAAATTGTTTCCCCCACCTTCCTCCAGCCATCTGGGCGGGGAGGGGTGGGGGGAGCTTTTTTGACTTAGTTATCACAAGTGCCCACATTGAGCCAGTGCTTTTCAGACTTTTGTATGCATACAGATCACCTGTGGGCCTTATTACAAGGCAGATTGCAATTTTTTTTTTTCAAAAAAAATTCTATTTTACATTATTTGAAGGTTTACAGAACATACTAGTTTCTCATTAAACAGTACACACATTGTTCTATGACATTGGTTAACAACCCTACGACATGTCAACACCCTCCCTTCCCAACTTTGGGTTCCCTATTACCACCTTTCCTGTTCCCTCCTGCCCTCTAGTCCCTGCGCCTGGGCTGGTGTGCTCCTTTAGCCTTGTTTTGTTTTATGGGCCAGGAGTCCCTGGGTGGTGTGAATGGTTTAGTGCTGGACTACTAATTGAAAGCTTGGCAGTTTAGAAGAAAGACGCATCTTGGAAGAAAGGCCTGGCAATCTGCTTCTAAGAGGTCACAGCCTTGAAAACCCTATAGGGCACAATTCTACTCCGCACACATGGGGACAGCGTGATTTGGAATTGACTCTTGAAGGCAATTGACCACAACAACAAGAGGTATGGGATGGCATCTGAGAATTTGTGTTTCTGAGAAGCTCCCAGGTGATCTTGCTGATCTGAAGGCCGCACTTTGAGTAGCAGGATTCTAGCCTTAAAACTGTTTAGCTGATTTTACTCATTCTTTTATTCATTTATTGAAAGGTGCATATTCCCTGCCAGCTACTTTGCTAGTTAAGTGTAGAAGATGTGGTTGTGAACAGGAAAGACAGAGCCTTGCCCTCAAGGACCATCAAATCCAGGAGGAAAGACAGCAAACCCATCATTTCACAAGTAAATCCTTAGAAGCCCTGGTGGTACAGTGGTTAAGGCCAGTGGCTGCCAACAAAAAGGTTGGCCAGTTTGAATCCACCGGCCACTCCTTGGAAGCCCTATGGGGCAGTTCTACTCTGTCTTTTAGGGTCACGATGAGTCGGAATTGACTCGATGGCTATGGGTTTGTTTTTCTTTTTTTCACAAAGGAAAGTACAGGCTGCTATGAGACAACATCATAAGGACTCTTGGTTTAGTTAGCAGGACGTGATTGTGATTCACGAGGTAAAGTAAACCCCAAGAGACCTGTGCTGTGTACTGATGCTCTTTCTGGCTGTGGGAACCCACTGACTTCTCCCTGCAGCTTCCAAGAGCACTGGCTATATTTAGTACATTGACCCTCTTTTGCTGCCGTACGTTTTCTCATGGTGGCCTCGGCCACTCCCTTGACTTTCCTTATCCACCCTATTTCAACCTCTCTTTTCTGAGTGCCAGGTTCATGTTTCTAACAACTGATGAGCATCTCCAACTAGGAGACAGGTAGCACCCAAAACTCAACATATTCTGGAAGAAATTCTACGTCCTCTCCATCAAATCAGCTCTTCTTCAATATTTCTGACATGGGCACTACCTTTTTTTTTCAGCCAATCAGTCCAAACCCAGCATTTAATTATATATGGACATCACTGTTGTTAGCCCAAGGATTATGTAGTACATGCTTTTGTCATAGGATCTGAAATGGTATATGTTACATATACTTGATTCATAAATGACCTAAATTGAATAAATAGCACATTGTAGACGCTAACATTCATTTAGTCCCATGCATTTTTGGGAGATATTTTATGTACCTTAATTTGTGTGTAGTCCTCCCAATAGCTTTCTAGGGAGGCATTGTCATCTTTTATAGATTAGGAAAATGGGGGCCATAGAGTGCCCAGTTGATAAATCACAGCAGTATTTTAATCTCACTTTTTCCAACTTCAGAAACCATCATGTTCTTTTACTAGCTACACACTTTATATACCATAAAGGGCTTTCTATGAACTGTTAGTATTGGGAATATATTTTAAAAATAAAAGCTCTTTCAAATACTGTTCATGATTTTTTCCCCCTCAAATTTGTAAAATATACTAATAAACTGTGTCTTCTGAAACAGGCTTAGTTACTTTAAAACAACTGTGCCCAGCCCACAGCTATACAGAATAAATATTAGTTTCCTTTCATAGATCCAAATATTCTGTATTTTGGGTTTTTTTTTTTGTCTTTTTCCTTTCAATGCTCCACTCTGGACATTTTCTACTGAATCATCTTCTAGATAACTAATTCTCTCTTTAGCTGGAACTATTCTGTTATAAATCCATCTGTAGCATTTGTAATTTCTATTATATTGTATTTTTCAGTTCTAGAATTTCCATTTGATTATTTTTAAAAAATATACATAGATTCCAGTTCCCTGGTGAAATTTTCCATCTTGTCATCTATTTTCTTAAACATGTTAATCACAATTATTTAAAGATCTATATTAACTCCATTATGTGGCTCACCTGTGAGTCTGTTTCTATTGTCTGTTTTTTTTTTCTTTTTTTGTCCTTTTCTTTTGGTATGCCTGGTAATTTTTTATTGAATGTCAGATATTTATTGGCTGTTAGCTCTTGATGATATATTCTTCCACAGAGGAGTTTTTTTTTAGCTTCTGACAGGCAGAGTATCAGAGAAGGAGCAGATCGTTTTAATTCAATCTTCTTTACCCAGATGGTGTAGCTATTCCAGGGATCCCAACTGTATACCAGGGTTTCTCAACTTTGGTGGATCCTCCAATTATTATTCTCTTATCAGTGGCGATAGCTCTGTTTAGTTTATCAGCTCTTTAGCAGCTGTTTTCTGCTCTGCTTCTCTCCTCTCTGCCTATGAAATCTACACGTCAGCAAATGCCTAAGTGATGATGGTAGTGGTAGTGGAAAGAAGGTGTTGGTCAACTTCTATGCTTTTCTTATTCTGGGAACTTGGCCTCTCAGTTTTTGATTATCTTGATACCTGTTCCATGCCTTTGAAGAGATTTTATTTTTTAATTTAATCCAGTTTTTCTATGTGCTCTTTTATCACTTTTGAGAGGTAATATTCTTACGGATTGAATTGTGTCCCCCCAAAATATGTGTTGTAAATTCTAAGCCCTATACCTGTGGCTATAGTCCCATTTGGGAATGGGTTTTCTTTGTTATGTTAATGAGACAGTTTTAGCGTAGGGTGTGTCTTAAGTCAGTCTCTTTTGAGCTATAAAACAGCAGGTTGAGCAAGCAAGCACAGATGTGGGAAAAATGATGCCGTGCCAAGGAACCAAGAAACAGAAGCTGAAAAGAGAGAAGGACCTTTCCCCAGAGCCAACAAAGTGAGAATGCCTTCCCCTAGAGTCGACACCCTGAATTCAGACTTCTAACTTCCTGAACTGTGAGAAAATAAATTTCTCTTTGTTAAAGTCACCCATTTGTGGCATTTCTGCTATAGCAACACTAGATAATTGAGACGTCTCTTCTGTTTTTTATGTATTTATTTATTTTTTAGCTCTGAAGTTTGTTTGATAGAGCTGTTTTTCGATTGATCAGATTAGCCTAGCAACTGGTGCTAGGTGCAGGTGAGAGATCTCTACTTGAGTTATAGCTTAGTCGGCTACCTGCTCACCCTACAAGAACCTTTGTCTTTTCCCTTGTCATTCTTTTGCTCTGCATTCTGAGGGGGTAACTTGAATAGGAACGAACTGAGTATTATGTGCTTTATCAGATGGATGGTTTTATTTCGCAGGGAACAAGTTTAAATAAGTGAAAGTGATGACAGTGACTCAGGAGACCCAGATCCTAGTTTGGTCTCGCAATAACAGAAAAGAGAAATTCTTCCACACGGAAAAAGGAGACCATGGCAATTTCTAGTGGCCTTGTCATGCTGATATAGATATTTTTTATTATTGTAAAATATATGTGTAATAACGTTTGTCAATTCAATATTTTTTACATCTACTGTTCTCTGATACCAATTCCATTAATTATGTTGTGAATCCATCACCAGTACCTGTTGCCAAGTTTTCCATCACCATAAACAGATACTCAGTGGTTGTACTTTTGAGGGTTTGAAATTTTGAAGAGGATGGTGGTGACTTTTTGAAGTGTTTGAACGCTATTTCTTCATATTTGTATATGTGTATGCATAACGTTTGTACGTATAAACACACATGCAGCCCCTTTTTTGCTTCCCTGATTCTTAGAAAGGCGTTGATGCAAATCATAAGTTATCTTCAATCTCAACCGTTAAAGGAGGTAAGAGAATTTAAGCCAAAAGGTTTTTAACTTCAGCAGGGGTTTGTGGCTATAAAATTTCATTACCTTTCTGTCTTATCTGGTATAGCTATATCTGCCCCAGTTTATTTTTTTGTTTCCTAATCTGCCAGCAATGAACTTGGACCCTGAAGGAAGCCAAGCTGCATTTCTTGTGATAACTATGAGGAGGAGCCCCAGGTCTTTGGTGACTGGAAGTTGGCATGAATGTTTTCCTTCACAGGAGTGGATTTTAGCAGTCAAGTTCACTCGCTAGCCTATGGATTCCCTCTCTCTCTCCTCCCATTATTATTATTGTTAATGGGACTACAGAGGAAGTATATCATGTGCTTTTTGTCTCTAAGAAACTTGGGGTTTAGTTGTGGGGAAAGTGAAAGATACCTGTAAAATTAAATCACAAGAGAAAAAATTAAATAGCAATAGAAGTTAATAAAAGTCAAAGTATTAAATGGAGAGTGCATATCCTGCCATAGACGTTTAATGGAGGGAGGACTGGACTGGAGTTACTGGGAAAGATTCTGTGGACTTGGGGATTTGAAATTCTTCTGGTCTTAGAAAGGAGTGAGGTGGACATTCTTGGCTGGGAGACTAGAGTGTGCCAAGGCTTGGGGTTGGGGAGCAGCAAGGTGAACTCAGGGCCCCAGAAAGTGGTAGTATAAGGATGTGAGGAAAGGACATGGGTGGAGGGGCTCAAGTCACGACGTGGAGAGCTGGGTTGGGTTTGGACCTCGCATAAGCCAAGGAGAGACATCAAAGTTCTTTGAATGGGAGAGTGTTGTGATGATTGTTTTAGGAAGGTTAAGCCGGCAGGATGCAGACTGGGTTGGAAGGGGAGATGCTGTAGGCATGGACCATGGGAGGCTTTCCTTAGAATTGCAGTTAGTAAGGGCCAGGACTGGACTGGTGGCGTGAAAGGGGAAATGAAGGCGCAAATTGGAGAATGCTTTTGAAAGAACACAGATAACCGCTTGGATATGAGTAGACGCTATCGGCATTTCACGCATATTTGAATTATGTGCCTTTGAAATAAAGCAACATAAAAATATTAACAAAGATTATTTTTTGTGAACAGTTTGGAAAGAACCCCAAAATTTTCCTTCTCTCTTCTGACAAATAGTCAACTCTGAGTGTACAGGCTTCCACACTTTACAAAATGGATCCATTCACACAAAGGCAAAGTGATTTTTCAGTAAGGAGAATCTGCTTATTCTGATGACATGCATTATAAATTTAGAGATATGTTCTTGTACTAATTTCCTAGGGTTTCCATAACAAAGTTCCACAAACTGGGGGGCTTAAAACAACAGAAATTTATTCTCTCACAGTTCTGGAGGCTGGAAATCTGAATTCAGGGTCTCAAAGCTGAGGATCTTTCCTTTTCTCTTTCAACTTCTGGTAGCCCCTGGCATCCTTCGTATGTGGCAGCGTAACTGTAATCTCTGCCTCCATCATCATGTGAGGTTCTTCCCCCTGTCTGTGTGTCTTTCCCTCTTTTGTAAAGACGCCAGTCATATCGGATTTGGACCCACTTTCCTCTGATATGACCTCATGTTAATTGGTAACATCTTCAAAGATTCTATTACCAAACAAAGTCACATTCACAGGTCCTGGGGGCAGGAATTCAACATATCTTTTTCTGGGACACGATTCAACCCATAAGGGTTCTCATGGGAAAAAAGGAAAGCACCCAATGGATATTGTGTTGGGCCTTTGATGGAGAGGCTGGTGTGGGTCTGGGCTGCTGTGGATTAACACTAGTGGCTTCGTGGGACCTGGTATGGTGGTTCCCTTGGCTGGTGATTCTCTTTCCCTGGCGGCATTATCATCATTTCTGACTCCTGCGTGCCTCCTCTGTGACGATGGTGCCTGGATAAATGCCAGACAGGAAGTTTCATATCCTATAGGGTGACTGGGTGAGCCACTCTATCACCTGTATCGCTGGCCATTGTTCCAGATGAGGATTTCTGGAACTGCTCATTACCACACCCACGCCACACTCCCTGGGGAATGTTAATGGGAATGTCACAACAAGGGGTTTCTCGGAGCATTAAGTTCAAGGAATGCTGCATATTTTATTTCCCCACCCCAGATCTTCTCTGCAGGTCACGGTGCACATTAGTGTATTAATGTATTAGTGGCTCTGAGAGGCTGTGCAAGTAAAGACACTGGCTTCACATTGTTGAACTCAGATTTTCCTATACGTGTTTGACTATGGAACACTACTTCTAGATCACATTGACCAATATCTAGATGTCATGTTTCAGGGAAATTCAGGTTGGGAAATGCTGTTCTTCCTGGTGGCCTCTCTGGTAGCAGCACAGTCCCTTAAGTGAATGAAAAAAACGAACATCTGTTAGGCCCCTGTTCTGTGCAGTCAGGAATCCCTGGGTGGTACAAGCGGTTAATGCGCTTGGCTGCTAACCAAAAAGTTGGAGGTTCAAGTCCACCCAGAGGGGCCTTGGAAGAAAGGCCTGGTGATCTACTTCTGAAAATCCGTCACTGAAAACCCTATGGAGCTCGGTTCTACTCTGACATACATGGGGTCGTCATGAGTTGGAGTCAACTTATGGACAGTTGGTCCTGTGCAGACACTGTGCAAGGTAATATACGTACATTCTTGCATTTCAACCTAAAAACATCCCTCTGAGGTAGAGCTAAGGAATCTGAGGTTCAGATGAGTTAGGAAACTTGTCTAAAGTTACACGTTTAGGATATGAGAGGGTCAGCTTTGACTTTTTTAAAAAATTGTACTTGAGAAGAAGGTTTACAGGGCAAATTAGTTTTTCATTAAACAATTGATACACATATTGTTTTGCGACATTGGTTGCCAACACTACAACATGTCAACAGTCTCCCCTTCTCGACCTTGGGTTCCCCATTACCAGCTTTCCTGTCCCCTCCTGACTTCTCATCTTTGCCTCTGGGTTGGTGTGCCCGTTTAGTTTTGTTTTGTTTTATGGGCCTGCCTAATCTTTGACTGAAGGGTGAACCTTAGGAGTGGCTTCATTACTGAGCTAAGATGTTGTCTGGAGGCCATACCCTCGGGGTTTCTCCAGTTTCTGTCAGGCCAGTAAGCCTGGTCTTTTTTTGTGAGTTAGAATTTTGTTCTACATTCTTCTCCAGCTCTGTCTGGGACCCTCTACTGTGATCCCTGTCCAAGCAGTTGGTGGTGGTAGCCGGGCACCATCTAGTTGTGCTGGACTCAGTCTGGTGGAGGCTGTGGTAGTTGTGGTCCATTAGTCCTTTGGACTAATCTTTCCCCTGTATCTTTGGTTTTCTTCCTTCTCCTTTGCTCTGGATATGGTGAGACCAGTGGAGTATCTTAGATGGTCACTCACAAGCTTTTGACACCCCAGATTGTACTCACCAAAATAGAATGTAGAACATTTTTTTTATAAACTATGTTATGCCAGTTGAGCTAGATGTTCCCTAAGACCATGATCCCTGATGCCGCCTCTTCCTTTTCACTGAGTGGTTTGGACCCTCTTGAACCCATTTATTTAGGCTTTGTCTTCTCTGCTTTCAATTTTCCATAGCTGGTGCCCACCCATCCTCAACGAATGGCCTCCTCTGTCCGCTACCCTCCCCTTGGCAATGACAGCTCAGAATGACCAGAGAGGAACTCAGCCATCTCCCGAGCATCATAATGATAATGCTGAATATTGACATGAGAAAATGGAGCAGGGATGTGCAGATAATTTCGTTTTTATGGTTACTTGATGGCCTGTAGGACTTGCTAATGGGTCTAGGCATTTCAGGGTTGCCCAGAATGCTTCTATTTCTTTTTCCTGCGTCATATTTTCAGCCCCTTTCCCTGTTTGGCCAGAAGATCAGAAGCCAGAGGAATTCTCTGCTCTGTCCTGAGTGTTCTGTGCCAATTTGTTCTTTCTTCTCAATTTCCTCTTAACCGTCAAGAGGCAGAGGATGGCACCCTTTTCCTCCTAAAATGGGAGCTTTCGTAGTATAGAATGAGTTAGATGTGAGCAGTTTTCCTCTCACATTTAGGCAGAAGCATTAAATTGCTCTCCACTGCTGTTTGCTTCTATGTTCTGTTAAAAAAAAAAAAAGTTAGCAATGATTGATTAGCTTTAAAGACTTAAAAAATGAAACAGATGGGAAATGCTCCAGCTTGGTTAAGGTTCTATCTTTCAGTTCCTTTTAGTGAAAGTGAGGGAAAAGGAATATCACCCTAAAATAAAATTCACAGGTTAGCATCAAGCCTTCTTTGAATAATTCTGCCCTCAAACATTCATTTATTATTCATCTGTGATGTGTAAGGCACTTTGGAAGATCTTAGACACAAAAAATCATAATATCAAATCCTACCAGATTAGCCTGTGTGTTATATTCACAAATTCAGATCTTCTGGCTGGGACCCTGCAGGGCAGACTGAATTAAAGGCTAGCACCTCCTGTGGGACCAGGCATATACTGGTATGCAGCAGTGTTGGTGAAGTGAGCTGTCACCTGTAACCCGCTGCTCTCTAGTCGATTCCAACTCATAGCAACCCTATAGGACAGGGTAGAACTGCCCCATAGAGCTTCCAAAGCTGTAAATCTTTATGGAAGTAGGCTGCCACATCTTTCTCCAGTACGGGGTCCGGTGGGTTTGAACCGCCAACCTCTCACTTAGCTACTGCATCACCAGGGCTCCTTTGAGTTGTCATAGGCAAGGGGATTTTAAAAAATTTTTATTTTATTTTTGTACTTTAGATGAAGGTTTACAGAGCAAACTAGTTTTTCATTAAACAGTTAGTACACATAGCATTTTATGACATTGATCAACAGCCCCATGACATGTCAACACTCGCCCTTTTCGACCTTGGGTTCCCTTTTACCAGCTTTTCTATTCCCGCCTGCCTTCTAGTCCTTGTCCCTGGGCTGGTGTGCCCCTTTAGTCTTGTTTTGTTTTATGGGCCTGTCTAGTCTTTGGCTGAAGGGTGAACCTTGAGAGTGAGTGACTTCATTACTGAGCTGAAAGGGTGTCTGGGGGCCGTACTCTCGAGGTTTCTCCAGTTTCTGCCAGACCAGTAAGTCTGTTTTTTTTTTTCTTAGTTAGAATTTCGTTCTACATTTTTCTCCAGCTCTGTCTGGGACCCTCTATTGTGATCCCTGTCAGAGCAATGTGGTAGCCGGACACCATCTGGTTGTACTGGATTCAGGCTGGTAGAGGCCGTGGTAGATGTGGTCTATTAGTCCTTTGGGCTAATCTTTCCCTAGGTG